>NC_072481.1:3925000-6325000 GCF_027574615.1 Eptesicus fuscus | reverse complement strand
TTTTGCAGACAGGACAGCGAGACTTTGTGAAGCTGACGAATGTGCCAGAGGGCATTACAGCTGGCAGGTGGCAGAGCCAGGAGTTCCAGCCAGGTGGCTGACATCTGAACATGGGCCTCCGGGGGAGGGCAGTTTCGTTTCTTCCTGTGGGTTGGTGACTCTGGGAAGCAGAGGGTGGAGAAAAGGGAGCCTTCTCTAGAATCTAAGCATCCAGGAAAGAGGAGAGAAGAACCTCAGGGGCAGGGCAGCGCTGCAGAGCCCAGAAGGGAGAAATACGTGCAGAAAAGAAAGAAGAGGCGCAAAATTTGGAGGGGACTCCTGCGTCAGGATCCAGGAGGCTGCAGGGGGCGCAGGGGAGTGCCAGGAGCCTAGGAAAGGCTGCAGGGGCTGTGAGAATGATGGGCCAGATTCTGGTTGGTGAAAGGGACAGATATTTCAAGGTCAATGCAACTCGGGGGGGGGGGGGGAGAGGGGGAAGGGCACCCTTTACAAGGAAAAGGAGGTGAATGGTAAATCCTGGATTGGAGACCCTGCTTAGGGACACTTTGCCCAGAGGAGCAGCGAGCTCCCTGGATAGAATAAGAGGAAGTATACAGAATACAGAAGAACCTAGTGAGTGCTTTAACCCTCTGCCAAGCTAGCTGGGCAGTGTGAGGCTCCACCTGGAACGGACCGGCTTTTACATGGCCTTGATCGCATAACCACTTCTCCTGGTAATGACAGTTAGTGCATTTAAAAGGGGCAGGCACCATGGGCCATCCTTCAGGTTAGATATAATGCTGGTCTGTCTAATGTACTTGTCCATTCTCCTCCTAATTACTGTGGGAAGCCTCCCCAACACACACACACACACACACACACACACACACACACACACACACTCAGAAAAGATAACAGTTCTAATTATCTTTTGCTACCTAACCCATTACCCTAGACTTAGTGGCTAAAAACCACCATTTAAAAAAAATTCTCACCCAAATGTTTTTATTGATTTTTTTAGAGAGAGAGGAAAGGGGTGGGGGGAGAGAGAAACATTGATGTGAGAGAGAAACTTCAATCGGTTGCCTCCCATATGTGTCCTGACTGGGGATCGAACCCACAACCTTTTGGTGTATGGCACAATGCTCCAACCAGCACAGCCACCTGGCCAGAGCAACAACCACCATTTTATTATGCTCACAGCTTCTGTGGGTCAGGCATTGGGAAAGGGCATAGCAGGGATGGCTTGTCTCTGCTTATAGGACACCTGGGGCCTCACCTGGGGGGACTCAGTCTAGGGGCAAGAGTCATCTTGAGGCAACGTCACCCACATGGCTGCGGGTTCTTGTTGGTTGTCTACTTGGACCTAAACTGGAGCTGTCAGTCCAAACACCTGCCCTTGGCCTCTCCATGTGGCCTGGGCTTCCTCACAACATGGCGGCTTTGACTTTCTGAAAGAGGTCAGTGTCCTAAGAGGAAGGAAGTGGAAGCTGCCAGTTTCTAAGGGCTGGCCTGGAAATGAGGACAGGATCACTTTTGCCATATTCTATTGGTTGGAGCAGTCCCAAAGCCTGCCCAGATTTAAGGGGAAGGGACTTAAACTCGACCATCAGGTGGGAGGAATGTTAGTGTCACATTGTAAAAGGGCGTGTGGGATGGGAGGTATTGTGGAGGCCATGCAGACAAAAATACAACACACATACCCTCCGTCTTGGTATGGTTGTCCATTATGGTGCCCCTCTTCTTCCCCCAGGGGTGGTCACCTGGTCTCTGCTAGTCAATCAGATTACTCCATCCCTCTGGCAACAGTTTGGGAGTGGATCTATGCCCCAAGCAGGGTCATTAGAGTTTTCCGTGGTGTCGATCTGTGGACTTGAGAGAGGAGTTTTCTGGGAGGATGAGGTTCTGGGGTGGTGGTGACCCTTTTCGCTGCCAGCGGTGGCAGGTCTACCCCCAGAAGGATGCCAAGCGGACACCTGCAGGGCCGGGAGTTGGAGAGACCGAGTTCTAACAACACTGCCTGCGCCTGGGGTAGAGTCGTGCCCCCAATCAGGTTTTGTCCTGGATTTTCATGTTTCTGACACGGCTGAAAGCATTCTCAACAATAGAGCAAGGGAGGGAGGGAGATGATTGTACTGCATAAGGAGTAAAAGGGCCAATATTTTGAGCCCCAAGGCTCATTCTGTGGGAGAAAAGCTTCCTCCGGAGGGAGGCAGAATATCTTCCAGGGGAGAAATAGTGAGAGACTGTGGGGCGCGGGGGTGGGGATGGGGTCCCACCTTCTGTGGAGCATAATACCACCATTTCTTCCTTTCCTCTAACCACAATTTTGTCCCCCAGAGAATCCAGGAATCATGGAGATGACCTTGAAGTTGGGTAACAAGAGTAGGTGCTTTTCATTCCTGTGATATTGAGCAAGTCACTTACGCCTCTCCTAGCCTCGGTATTCTCATCTAAAATACGGAGATCATCGGGTTATCGTGAGGATTAAATGTGGTGGTTCGTGGGCGGCCTTGAGCACAGTGCTGGCACGGCGTGTTGCGTGAACTCTGTAGGGATAAAGATTCCTCTGAGGTTAGCACAAAGGTGGAGGTCTTAGCATCTCCAAATAGCCTCGGCCGTGCCCAGGCTTCTCCCGGTGCAGCCTGTGGAACTATTAGAAATGACGAGACTCTCTCATGCAGATGTATATGTATGGTGAGTGGTAATTTCCATAACAAACACAGGCTCACGCAGGCGGGTCACCGATTCCTCCAAGGCCCAAGGCGCTGCAAAGGGAACACCTACTAAATCAAGACCGGAGAATAAAGCCCAGAGTGTCTTCCTCTCCTTCCCCATGCTAATGAGCTGAACAGATTCCAATTACGAGCCCAGTGCCAGGCCTGGCCACGATGGAATTTGCCAGTGGTCTTGAAACTGAGATAGCAATACATACCGAGAGGCTGCGCGGCCCACAAGCATCTTTGCAGTCCCAGCGCACCTCCTGATGATGACCAGCTGGGGCTTGAAGGTCTGGGCGGCAGGGAAAGGGATGGCTGGAGAGTGAGGAGAGCAAGGCTTTGCAGAATGCGTTGCTGTCGGTCCCTTCTGTGAGAGTTAGGATTTACTGGGGTGAGCTGTAATGGAATCTAAGCCCCCTGTGGCTCAGTTTGTAAATTTGTGAATAGTCCTTGTGTCCTTGAGGTCTCAGTTTTCCCATCCTGAAAAATGGGCACAATGATGGTTTTTCAAAGTCCAGAGGAGACACAGAAGGAATGTGGGAAATGCGGGTCCTAGGGCCGTGTACAGATTTACAGACTGCTTGAGCTGGAGGGTGATGCAGTTCAAACAAAGCTCCTCATTTTACAGCTGAGAAGACTGAGGCCCAAGGAGAGGAAGGGCTTTGCTTGACATCCTTGAGTGAGTTGGCGAATGAGATGAGACCAAGGGCCAGGGACCTGGTGCTAAGCCAAGTGATCCTTGTTTCCCCCCTCATTATTCATTTGCTCCCTTCCTGGCAGTCATATTGGTATGAATTCTCAAGGCTCCTCTATGGCTGGTGAGCCAAGTTGAGGAGAGCGTGGGCTTGCACACTACGCATTTTATGGTCTCCCCGTGTCCTCTGGCCGGATGGGAAGTGATATCCCTGTGGTGTTAATGCTTTAAATGTCATATATGTTGATGCTTTTGTTCACTGCGTAACTGATAGTGCATAGTCTTCCCCATCAGCATCCCAGCCACACGAGCACATCCCTCCCCCTGGCTGTGATGAGGTTTGCTTCTCAGGTGATGAGCCTTGAGGAGTGGGTTAAATGCTCTGCATGCCCTTCATCCCCAAGTGGCAGCCCATAATAGAAAGAGTTTGAGAAGAAAGGGCATAAAAAGGCTATCGATGACATTTCCAGATGAGCCAGGTGGCTCTGAAGTGATGCCACCATTGATTCATGTATTCAACAGTAAATAAGCCACAACATGTCACCCTGTGCATGTTCCCTCATACTATCTCACAAACATATGGCACTGGCTGCAAGAGGGACCAGAGGGAAGGAGCATGACTCAGAGAAATGCATCCGTAATTCTGGAGATGCAGTTGCATGTGGTGGGAGGTGAGGAGGGATTATCATCCCTATCGTGTCTCAGTGGACCATTGCCACAGCCTAGTTTCCCTTCCCACTTCCCCAGTCCATTCTCCACATAGCGGCTTACAAAGCAGGCTGTTTTGCACATAAATCAGATCACATTTCTCCCATGCTTACGATCCAAACTCCTTATTCGGCCTGCAGGGCCCACATGACCAGGCCTCTACCAACTTCTCCGACTTTATTTCCTCCATGTCTTCCCCTCAGGCACTCTTCTCCAGCCACTGGCCTCCTTTCTCTCCTCTGAACAGGCCATACTTGTTTCCACCTCAGCACCTTCGTAGTTGCTGCACCCTTCTCCTGGAAAGAATTTCTGCCAGAGATCCACAAGCCTGGCTCCTTCTCATTGTTCAAGTCTCAACTCAAACATCATCGCTTCAGAGCTGCCTTCCCTGACACTCCCAGCTAAAGAAGTTCTCACCCAGACACTATCCGGCCCATCACTTTGCCTATTTTCTTCATAGAACTTATAACCAACTGAAATTGTTCCAATTACCGATATGTTTATGTATTTACTAGAGGCCCGGTGCACGAAATTCGTGCATGGCGGTGTGTGTCCCTCAGCCCAGCCTTCACCCTCTCCAATCTCAGACATCCCTCTCACAATCCAGGACTGCTGGCTCCCAACTGCTCACCTGCCTGCCTTCCTGATTGCCCCTAACCGCTTCTGCCTGCCAGCCTGATCACCCTCTAACCACTTCCCTGCCAGCCTGATTGATGCCTAACTGCTCCCCTGCCAGCCTATTTGCCCCTAACTGCCCTCCCTTGCAGGCCTGGTCCCTCCCAACTGCCCTCCCCTGCTGGCCTGATCACCCACAACTGCCCTCCCTTGCAGGCCTGGTTCCTCCCAAATGCCCTCCCCTGCTGGCCATCTTGTGGAGGCCATCTTGCGTCCACATGGGGGCAGCCATCTTTGACCACATGGGGGCAGCCATCTTGTGTGTTGGAGTGATGGTCAATTTGCATATTACTCTTTTATTAGATAGGATTGTGTTTCTCTCCCACTAGAATGTCAATTCCTTGAGCGCAGGGTATTTATTTGGCTCACCACTCTATTTCCAGTGCTTAGCACAAGGCCTGGCACACAATGGGATCTCCGTGACTATTAGCTGAATGGATTAATTGATTGATGGTGCACATCTTTTAAGGGAAAGATTTCTAAGTAACCCCCCCTTTCCTCTCTCAGAGAGGAAGGTATTCTTGCATCTAAGTTTCAGAGGGAAAATAAGTTGGGTCCCAGGGGTTCTGCTTTTCCATTCAAGTACTACACTTACAATTCTAAATATGAGAAACTCCATTTACCTGGGCATTCCCTGATGCACAAGTCCCTGGGGAAAGAAACACCTGGATTAGAGGCAGAAGGTAGAGGTGGAAAGGAGGTAACTGTTGGGTGGTTTCCAAACCAATCTTCTCATCACACATACATCTTTAATGCTGTCAGAATTTAATTTGTCCTACGAAGTTGGAAGCGGTAACATTGTGCGTAAATAGCAAACCATGGGAAGATTATTTTCCGCAAATACGTTTTTGCCAACCCAGTCTATTTCCACACTCTTGTAAAGAACGGGTCGCTGTCCCGGGTGCTGAATAATAGACTGGGCCGTGTGCCGGGCACCTCTGTCCGAGGTGCTGAAACAGCCCTGCCATAGCTGGGTCACACTGAAATGATAGCTGCTGGAAATTACAAGGCTGAACTATAATTCAATTCTCATTTGGTATCTCTCGAAGCTATTTAGGAGCTGCTGCCCCTGCCATCCTATTCTGCTCTAGGGAGAGGCGGGGCTCTGGGATGATGAGCCGTTTTGGCAGCTCTGAGGCGCGTGTCCAGCCTCAGGCATTGTGAACCGCATCAATGATGCCATGAGAAAGGACAGAGGTGCCACAGATCATGAGTCACAGTCAGCACTCGCCATGACACCTGTCAGTCCAGCCTTAGCCTAATGGTCTGTAGCGGTGCCCCTGTCTAAAGAGCCTAGGCACCTCAGTTTCCTCATTTGCGCGGTGGGCAGGCATGTCCCAACTCCCTTAAGGTGCAAAGTAAAGCAAAGCTCTGTGAAGGTCATGGCCCTCGAGAAGTGAGTGACAGATGATGATTTAAGTTTCGGAGTGATGGATGGACCACTTAAAAATATGTGTTAACATTTCTGAGGTATAACTTATATAAATATACAAATCTTAAATGTATAGCTTAAATGTGTGTGTGTGTGTGTGTGTGTGTGTGACCACCATCCAGATAAAAACACATAACATTTTCAGCACCACCTCCTTGTGACACCTCCCACCCAGGGTGACTACTTTTCTGACACCTGTCACCATAGATGAGTTCTTTTTGTTCTTCAACCTCATATAAATGAGATAATTGAGCCCTAACCGGTTTGGCTCAGTGGATAGAGCATCGGCCTGTGGACTGAAGGGTCCCAGGTTTGATTCTGGTCAAGGGCATGTACCTTGGTTGTGGGCACATCCCCAGTAAGGGGTGTGCAGGAGGCAGCTGATCGATGTTTCTCTCTCATCGATGTTTCTAGCTCTCTATCCCTCTCCCTTCCTCTCTGTAAAAAAATCAATAAAATACTGTATATTTACAAATAATAATAATAAATAAGATAATTGAGTCTGAACTGCACTGTGTCTGACTTCTTGCATTCAACATTATGTCTTGAGATTCATCCATGTTGCTGCATATCATTGGTTTATTCTTTTTATTTGCTTTATAATACTCTTTCGTGTGAAACACCACCATTTATTGATCCATTCTACTGTTGATAGGCATTTGGGTTGTTTCCAGTTTGAGGCTCATTTGAATAAAGCTGTGAACCTTTGTGTGCAGGCCTTTTTTAATGGACAAAGCACGTCTTTATGCTGAGTATACGCCCAGGAGTGGAATTGCTGGTCATAATGTACATATGCTGCCAAAGTGGCTGTTTTAAGTTACAGTCATTTTTTTTGAGAAAATAAATTAAATTCTTCTTCCTGGTTTTGCCTTTTATGTATTCTCTTGCTCAACAGAGAAGATGTTCTGGGGAAGGCTCTGTTTAATAATGTGGATTTAGCCCTAGCTGGTTTGGCTCAATGGATAGAGCATCAGCCTGTGAACTGAAGGGTCCCAGGTTTGATTCCGGCCAAGGGCACATGCCTGGGTTGTGGGCTCGATCCCCAGTAGGGGGCATGCAGGAGGCAGCCGATCAATGATTCTCTCTCATCATTGATGTTTCTCTCTCTCTCTCTCTTCCCTTCCTCTCTAAAATCAATAAAATATATTTTTAAAAAATAATGTGGATTTAGGGTTTTCTGGAACACTTTATTGATCAATATTGATTAGATGACTATTCCCTGCTAATCTCTTCCTAGAAACCAGAGACATTCTTCCCTCGGACCTTCCCTCTCTTTGGCTATCACCAGGACTGACTCCTGTAATGGAATCTGAATGCAACGATGATCCAGAGTTTAGCATGGAGAGCCTCCCCCTCTTTCTCCATACCCTAGGCTGCAACGTGTCTGAGAGAAAAATCCAGCCAAGAAGAGCGAGGAGCATGGTGTTCACCCTAGTGCCATGGAGGAATCTTGGAAGCTACACACACACGGAGAATTTTTCAGATTGTCCTAAACTGCTACATTTATTAGGAGACCCAGTACCCCCAGTCTGGCTATTCTCTCTGACCTTGGAATCATGAGATTTCCCATTACACCTTTAATCCTCGGTGAAATGTCTCTCTCTCTTTCTTTTCCCCTCCCTCCCACTCTTCTTTTTCAACACAAGGTGTCTGTCACTCTCTTCCCTCCTTTCCTCTGGACCCCTCTTTCTCCCTCTCTCTTTCTCCTCCCACTTTTACTTATCTGGAATACTTTTTGGAGAAAAGACCCCTGGATTCAGAACAGCCAAAATGGCTGGTGTAGAATAAGAGGAGGCTCCAATATTCTCTTGAGATGAAGCAAAAGGTTCTTATAGCCCCTTTAGAGGTAGTAATAGAGAGGGTAATGCCTGTAACTCATGAAATGAAAGCAATCAGACCTATGCCACCAAGAACCAAAGATCACCTGGCCTGTGTGGCTCAGTGGTTGAGTGTCGACCTATGAACCAGAAGGTCGCAGTTCTATTCCTGGTCAGGGCATGTGCCCGGGTTTCGGGCTCGATTCCCTAGTAGGAAATAGTCAGGAGGTAGTCGATCAATTATTCTCTCTCATCACTAATGTTTTTATCTTTCTCTTCCTCTCCCCTCCTCTCTGAAATCAATAAAAATATTTTTTTAAAGAAAGAACCAAAGACCTTCCACCTGCCCTTCTGAGATGGAGTTGGGAAGCTCTGGGCTGAGCTGAGGGTTAAAGGACTCAAAACTTAGGGTGAGGAGGGAGGGAGAGTAGAACACATCTCTGATGTACCTTGGCTTGGATTCCCTTGGCCTGGAGAGTTGGGGAGCAGGTAGGCATGGTGAGATGAGAGAAGGTGAGGGGTTCACCCTGGGGCTCTGGGAATCTTGGAGGGTCACATAGACCCTTCCCATCCCTTCAGGGAGTTCCTGCAGGACTGGGATGGAGACCTCTGCTGCCTCAAGGTGATTGACTTTCCCCATCAGCCATCAGTTCCTGCAGGTCATACAGGAGGTGATCTCCAAATCCGCCCCTGCAGGATTCTCCCCGGCCCGCCCCGCCCCTCCCCTAAGGCCGAAAGATGGTCGCTGTCAGCACTTTCGCTCTCGGTGTAGATCAATAGGGCCCTTGGATACGACCTCAAGTTCAATTATGGCTTCAATTATGGAATAAAGAGACTGTTATTGCACACCTATCTCCTATTAAACATGCTGTGCTGGGGGCTGGCAGAGACTGGACCTGGGGGAAATCATTAGGACACTAATTTGAAATCAATTTAAAGCGCATTTGCTTAATGATATGAGCATTGTGAATTATCTATAAATTGCTAATTTAGTTGAATGTCACACCAGATTTTCGTTTTATAAATTGCATTTTTGGGTTGGCAAATGTCTCCCCCTCCCACCACCCTCGCTTTCCCTCTTTTTCTACAACAAAGCTCGATAATCCCGTCTTCTGGGATTCAACCCATAGCAGGAGGTCATGTGCACGCCCACGCATGTCCCAGGAACCCTGACACTGCTTTGTGAAGACGCCTGGTGAGTGACACGTGGCCCTGCGACCTCTGTTCCCCAGCCTGACAGCCTGAAACCCTCGGTTACTCAAACGTCTTCGGTGTTCAGAACAATTAGGGCAGGAAAGAGATGCTGCCAGGAGCTTACCCCTCTGTGTGTCAGTGACGATTTGGGGAGGAGGATGGTGCAGAGTCGTGCACCTGGGAGAGCTGGCCCGCCTCTGAGCTCACTCTGCCCGGCTCCGTGGAGGTGGCCATGCCCTCTTCTCTGCTATCACTGCCTCGTCTGGACCAGGAGACAGGAGCCTGTGCTCAGGAAGCAGCTGCCAGGAAGAGGGAGCCTGGCCTTTGAGTGGCCTTCCTGTTCTCCACAGCAGCTGCCGTAGCAATGGGGCTGTTGGCTTACGTGGCAGCTTCTTCACTGTGAACCGTGGACCACCCTGACGTGGCACTGGGTGAGCCCTTGCAGGCAGGCGGGGACTCCACACCCAACCAGCTGGAATTCATGAGACTCTCCCTGAACTTCTATTCCATGCCAGGCCCTGGGGCTCAGTGGACGAGGACCGTGCCCTCAGGAATGCCCACTGGGTAGACCATCACTTGCATTTATGGAGCCCTTACTTGTGTCCTGCTCTGTGTTCAGTGCTTTATCTGCACTGCCTTGTTGATTCCTTACCAGAATACTGAGCTGGACATGATCACTGGCCCCTTTCAACAGATGGAGTCACTAAGTGTGGTTGATTGTTTACGAAAAATGGCCACAATTATTCTCCCTGTATCCCCACAATTTTGCAATATGACTTGGCAGCCCCTGCCTTCCAGGGGTGTGTATATATACTGGAGGCCCGATGCACGAAATTCACGCAAGGGGCTTGGCCCTCGCAGCCCCGGCTTCGTCCAGAAGGTTGTCCTGATGGTCGTTCTGCTGTTCGGTCTAATTAGCATATTAGCTCTTTATTATATAGGATAGCCTGTTTCCTACCATTTGGGTCTGGGCTGACCCAGACTGACTTTGACAGTAGAATGCAGGGGCGGGGATGCTGAGGTTTTGATGGAGTCCCTAGGAGGCGTCGTCATTTCCTAGGGCTAGCAGAACGAAACACCACAACTGGGGGCTTAGACAACAGACATCCATCATCTCGCAGTTCTGGGGGCCAGACACCCAAGATCAAGGCGCCAGCTGGCCCACGGCCCCTCTGAAACCCGTAGGGGCGGGTCCTTCCTGCGGCTCCTGGATCGGCGCCTTGCCCACAGCCTGTGGCAGGCCGTGGCTTGGGGATGCCGTGCTCCAACCCTCCGTCTTCACGCAGTGCTTTCTTTGTGTGTCCTCACGCCGTCTGCCCTCTGTGCGTGTCCATGTCCAAATGCCCCCTTTCTATAAGGACAGCAGCCATGTTCGGTTTCTAGGGCTGCCATAAGAAGAACCACAGAGTGGCCTACACAACACAAATTCGTTTTCTCCGTTCGGGAGGTTGAAGTCCAAGGTGAAGGTGCCGGCCGGTTGGTTTCTTCTGAGGCCTCTCTCCCTGGCTTGTAGATGGCCACCCTCTTGCTGCCTCGTCACGTGGCCGTCCCTCTGTGTGTCTCTCTGTGCGTCCTCTTCTCACAAGGAAACCACTCAGGTTAGATTAGGACCCACCCTGACAGCCTCATTTTAATGTAATCACCCCTTTCAAGGTCCTATTTCCAAATAAGGCCACATTCTGAGGTACTGAGTTAGGGCTTCAACCTATGACTTTGGGGGAGACACGGTTTAACCTATAAAAGGAGGCCTCACGCACGGCCTTCAGAAGCCCTGATTCTGCCTCGTGAACAAGCCTGGCCCATGACATGTGGCCCTGTTCCCCTTCTCCCCGCAGCCTGACAGCCGGCCAAGCCCCCAAAGCAAAACCACTCGGCTAACCTGCCGCTGAGTGCAGACACAAGAGGGAGTCCTCTGGGATCAGAAGATCCATCCAGATGAGCCCAGCTTAGTTTAATTAACTCACAGAATCATGAGCTAACTAAATGGTTGTTTTGAGAAGGGTTGAGAGGCAACAATAAATGATTGATATACTGAGGCTCAGTGTGGCTTGCACAAGGTCACGGAGCTAACAGTGGAACCCAGGCAGCCTGCTGGTCCGATTGCCACACTGTGGGGAAAGGAGGTGTCCCGACAGATCAGACTTGTCAAAGTCTCCTGGTGACAAGGGCCCCAGAGCCTCCGAGTGGGACTCTGGAATTCAGTGATCCAGGCACGACTAGGAGGAGTCTTGCCTCAGCTTCACCATTTGCTGAGAGACCCTGGGAGAAGTCACTTCACCTTACTGAGCCTCAGTTTTCTCCTCTGTAAAATGGGCTGGCAATAAGCCTGACTTACAAAGCTGTGAGGAGCCCACTGGTTCCAGGAGGCTGAGACCCTGGCCTTGACCCAAGCCCAGCAGGCCCTGCAAGGCACAGGTCACCTGACTCGAGGGCTGCATTTGGGGGATTGGTTATGTGGCGTTACTGCAGCGATCGATCGCTGGTGGAAGTCTCCTTTGTTGCCCCCAGAATGAAGGTGAAGGGGCTTCTGCCTCAGCCCTCAGAGCCCTGGGGGATCCCACCGACACTTTCCCCGCTTTTATCTCAGGCCACTGACTCCTTCACTTCGCACCTCAGGCTTCAGCCAAACCGAACTTCTCTCCGTTCCTGCTCTGAGCAGGGCTGTGGCTCAGCTCCAGCCCTCCCCAGGCTGCCCCTGCCTGGACCTCGCCTGGCTCCCTGCTGCACCTTCACGGTTCCTCCTTCTCCGTCAGCACTCAGCTTCCTCCAGGAGGCCTTCATGGTGCCCAAGTCCGGTCAGCTGTCCGGGGATGGGGTTCCACAGCGCTTGCTACTTCCTGTGCCCGTGTTAGTAATGACCTTCTACCCGTCTGGGTCTGCCCGCGAGGATGTGCCCCGGGAAGACAAAGACTGAGTATCCCAGTTCCCAGCATATAGTCTGTTCACTGTAAGTGTCTACTGACTGGATGAACTTCCTGTCCCATCTGCCTGCCTGTAAATGGGAGGTGTCTCATCAGAGCTGGGGGAAGGAGGGAGGCCTAGCAGGTACCTTTCACTCTCCAGCAACTCTGCATCCCCTCCTTGCCTTCAGCCTCCTCCCCCTGCTTCCCAGGGCTGGAGGGGAGGGAAGGGGGTTATCAGCAGAAGATCAAGGGAGCCTTTGTTCTGCACAAGCCCACCCCCTGGGAGGTGCCACCTGTGTTTATCTGGCTTGGTGGGGGGAAGGGCTTCTGACCAGGCTGTCTATCGCTCGCTCTGCCTGCTGGAGCACCTCAGTGGATACAGCGTTGGCCTGCGGACTGAAGGGTCCCAGGTTTGATTCCAGTCCAGAGCACATGCCCGGTTGCGGGCTCGATCCCCAGTAGGGGGCGGGCAGGAGGCAGCCGATCAATGATTCTCTCTCATTGATGTTTCTATCTCTGCCTCTCCCTTCCTCTCTGAAAGCAATAAAAATATATTTTTTAAAAAGTGAAAGAGAACCTTCCTCAAAGCGGCTTGAGGAAGAAAGGAATGGATCGGCTTGTTTATGAAAAAACCCAGGGGAACATCAGCTTCAGGCATGGCTAGATCCAGGGGCTTAAGAGATGTCACCAGAAATTTGTCTTTCATCCTTGGCTCTGCTTTCCTCTGTGGGCCTCATTCCGGGGCAGGCTCCACGCTTTCCTCCCACAGCCCGGAAATATCGGTCAAAAGAGTCACCTTTCCCCGTAACTGCAGCACGTCCCCAGGAGGACACTCATTGGACGACTTGGGTCAGGTGCCCATCCCTCAACCCATTACCAAGGCCAGGAAGATGGAGTGCACAGATTGGTCAGCACTAGGTCACATGGTTACTCACCTGGGTCGAGGGGTGGGGTATGGTAGAGTGGCCTCAGCTTCAATGGCACCACAAAATCTGGGTTGGGGATCCTTAAAATCAAGGTGCAATGACCAGAGAGGGAAGATCAGGCATCTCTGGGGAACGGATTAAAGGTGGGGAGACTAAGGACGCAGTTCAGGAAGAGGAGGAGGGAACTAGAAGAGGCTCCCTCCGGGCTCCTCCCCTGAAGGCCTGGGGTGGGAGCCTGAGCGCCTCCTTGTGGCCAGGAGGCGCACTCCACCAGCTGCTGCGTCCTGGTTCTACAGCAAAGACTGCAGACCCAGTCCGTAAGGCAAAGGCAGACAGCCTTAAAGGGCAGGGCTGGGCCAAGACCAGGCCCCAGGCCAGCCTGAGACCACCAGGTGGTGTGTGGGCAGTGGTGTTTGTTGGCGCCCCCCCCCCCGCCCCCCTGCCCCGCTGCTGGGCCCATTTTTTAAAAATATATTTTTATTCATTTCAGAGAGGAAGGGAAAGGGAGAGAGAGGTAGAAACATCAATGATGAGAGAGAATCATTGCTGGGCCCATATTTTAAGTCCGGATTGTGCTGAGCCCTGAAAGTCAAAGGCAACGGTGTTTAGCCTGGGGAGCGGTGGGAAGGCCGCTCCGAACCCCTCTGGAGGCCCCGGAGGAAAAGGAGGCTCGGTTGATCCTGGCAACTCTCTCTGCAGCAACAGTGACGAAGCCCGTCTGAGAATCTGAGAATCTCGAGCAGAGGCCACTCCACAAGCCTTCCTTGTCGCTCTCCATTTACTTTGTGGGGTGGGTGTGTGACTCTGAGTCGGGTAGGCATGTGTGCCAAGCTCCTGAGGCGGCCAGATGCTCTCTCCTGGCCCTGTGAGTTGTCCCTTTCCCTGTCCACTGCCCCAAAGGCTCCAGCCTCGCCCCCTCTAACATACGAGTCCCTTCTTTTATGCCTAAACATCAGCCTGTGCTTTTTTGGCTCAAGAAGGCCTGTGTGTGATGGGGTCCATTCCCCAGAGGCCGCAAACTTGTCCTCCTCCTTTAAATCTCAGCACAGAAGCCACTTCCCCAGGGACCCCTCCGCCAGCCAGTCCACATGGCTCTGTGCCCTCACCCCTCGCGTTTCTCCCTCCAAGTCCTCTGGTTTGTGGATATACATTTGAGGAATCCTTTTATTCACGTTCTTTTCCCCGCCTGGACTATAAGGCCTCTGAAGTCAGGGTCTTGTTCCCTCGTATCACTGAGGACGGAAACAGTGCCTGGCACCAGTACATGCACAATAAATAGTGGATGAATAAACAAATGAATGGACAACCGCTCCAATGAGCACTCTCCTGCTCCTCGGATGTGAACAATGATGGGAACAAGAGAGACTCACAGGGGGGTGGCCCCTGGTGGTGGGCACTGGGGATGGCTTAATTTTAGAATCAAATCCAGCAGCACAGCAGTGGACGGAGTCCGACCCCCTGCCCCATTTTCCAGGGGATTAAATCAGTGTCGGTGGCTTAAGGCCACCCAGGTGGGGCTGGAGCTAAGACTCCCAACTCTAGGCCTGGGTCCCTTCCTCTCAGAGGAGCAGGCCGGGGTGTGGGTTGGTGACTGTGGTGCGGGGAGGACCCCGGCTGCCCGGCTGGCCTGCCACTGGCTGCTTCTGCCAGTCAGATCTCGCCGTGTGCTGGGAGGCTGTAGCGGGGAGAGCACACATTCTCTGAGCTTCAGTTTATTAGTGGCGGAATCGGATAAACCCCTCCCTTCTGAGGAATGCCGGCAGGATCCTGAGAGTGCACGCATGGGGCCTGGGCCTGGGCCAGGGGAGGCACTCCAAGACAGCTGGCCCTGGAGATCACTGAAGGGCAGAGGGAAGCAGGGGGCCCAGGGAACCTTTGCCCGGGGGGAGGGGGGAGCAGGGGTCGCTCTGCCCCTCCTCGGCCCCCTGAATGCCTGTGCATCCCAGCAGACCCCGCTCGCTGCTGTGCCGAGGTAACGAAGAGCATCTCATTAATGCTCAGCGAAAGCTCATTACGACCATGAGCTGAGCATCTGCAGCAAAGCAAGGCCAAGGTCCTCTTCATGGGAGTGACTGCCCCTGGGGCCTGTGGTGCGATATTCACACACAAAACAAAGGGGCGTTTATTTGTAGGCAAGTAGGCAGCCAGCCGTGTGCCCGAAGTTCTCTGGAGTTCCCAAAGCGTCACCCACACCCGCACCCCAGCCTTGCCGGGACCCTGCCCCTGGGAGGGAGACTTCCCTGCCGGGAGCCGGGCAGAGCCATCACCGCTCAGGGCCTGAGGGCCCAGGGCAGGCAGTGTCGATGAGGAGTGAGAATGCCAGCGCAGAGGGTGAGGCTGGCAGGCTGGCAGGCGGGCGGAGGGGGCGGGCCCGCCAGAGGCTGCCTGGTGGTGTGCTGCTTGCACTGGCTGTCCCCTCTTCGGCCCGGGCTGCTCCACTGTAAGATGGGAACCCAGCTCCCAGGAAGGTTATGACCTGGGGGTGAGGTGACAGTGACCCCAGGCCTGGCTTCCTCTGCCCTTGACCTGCCGACCTAACAACCCCACAACGCTCTGGGCGGACAGAGGCCAAGGGAAGGAAGAGGACATGGGCTAAGAGAGTTTCCTTACAAATGGGCGTTATTAGGAAGGCATGCAAATGATATGCAAATGGCTCTGCCTCCACATTACAACTAGGTTATTGGGAAGGTCTCCGGACAGGGACTTCACTGGCCAGCCCCTCCTTCGCCCCTCCCCTCCTATCTGGCCTCCTCCCACAAGCTTCCTGTTCCTCCCACAGTGGTCACCGGAAGGAGTGGGAAAAGTGTGTGGGGGGGGAGCTGTCAATCCCACAGCTGTGCCCCCCCACACATGAGGGGGCTGCCGGAGCCCTGGGTAGGATCAGCCCCTCGGGGCTGTGTGGTCCTCAGCACAACCTTGACCCTCAGCCACAGCGCTCTTTGCTGGGCCTCCAAGGGCCGGGTTTATACAAGGTTGGCGGGGAAAATGCTTACGTGTGAAACAGTGCACAAATTCAAGGGTTTCGTTCCAAATGTTCGAAGAACGGGCCTCCTGAGGTAAGCACCAACCTGGAACATTCCTGCGGCTGTCGCCAGCCTTAATGACTTTCCGGGAGGCTGTCCGCCGAACAGTGAGTGCACCCTCGGCAGGCGGGCTGCGCTCGGTCTGGCCCCACCATCACTCCCCGAGTGACCCAGCCCAGTCCGTGTCTTGGAGCCTTGGTTTCCCCGCGTGTGACATGGGTATGACAGCACCCACTCCTTACAGCTAACTAACGAGCTGACCCACACTCAACCCCCACAGATCTGTCGAACCCTGGTGCCTGTGAGCTTACTTGGAAATAGGTCTTTGCTGATGATGGAGTTAAGATGAGGTCACCAGGGTGGCCCTAATCCAAGCAGACCGGTGTCCTTGTGAGCGGGGTGGTAATGGGAACGGGACAGAGAAGATGGGCCTGAGAAGGCGGAGGCAGAGATGTCTGCACACCACGGCACGCCAAGGATGCCGGCAACACCAGAAGCCAGGAGCCGGGCTCGGAACACACCCTCCTCAGAACCTCCAGAGGAACCAGCCCTGCCAACACCTTCACGCTGGACGGCCAGCCTCCAGGACTGTGCGAGAGTGAGTGTCTGCTGCTATAAGCCACCCAGTTTGTGGCGTTTCATTATGGCAGCTCCAGCTGACTCATACAAACCCCGGCACAATACCATCTATGTGTCACCTTGCACCATTAATGGCTGGTTTGGCGTGTCTCACCGCGGATGGTGGGTCTATAGGTCTGACATTCCCTCCACAGATACCAAGCAGCTCCTCGATGCCAGGTGTGCGCTCGGCAGGGCACAGGGCGTTGCTCTTGTCCTGTGTCCTCAGCCCCCTTCACGCTCACAGACGGCCCGGTGAGCCGGCCTGGAGGCCTCCCTGACATCTCAGCCCTCCCACTCTCAGGGCTCAGGCCCAGCTCAGTCTGTCCAGCTTCCCAAAGCCCAGGGGCAATGTCTGTCCCAATGAGGAAGGTCAGTGCCCAGCACAGTGCCGGGCACACCCACGGCAGGCAAAGATGTCCAACTGGGGAGCCAGGTGGGCCCCTTAAAGAAAGGGGCACCGAGTGAGCCCCAGAGGCCCCCAGCCTTGCCCTGGGCCAGCAGAGCACTCCCTGGCCCTGGGCCCCAGCGGCCCGCACCCTCCTCCCCCCTCCATCTCCTTCCAGGCCAGCCCACCCCTCGTGCCAGGTTCTGGGCCGCGTGCGGACACTTAGTCATTTCAACTTTAAGAACACGATAGAGCCAGTGGTGCTTAAAATCCTCGTGTTAATGGCGGCGGTCTGCGGTTTCATTTCACTTTAATAGGAACCATCTGCTGTGAGCGGGCAGCGGGCACGGCCAGCTGGCCTCCCAGGGGCTGCCCCTCCCCCAGGCCCCACCCCCAGAGTCAGGTCGGGGAGACGGCGGCTCCGTGAGGAAGGTTGTGCTGGGGCCACGAAGCCCTCGGGGAGGGCCTTAAAAGGGCCCCTTAAGGCCGGGGGCAAGGGTAGGACATGCAGAACCCCAGGCTGGTCCCTACGTCCTCTCTGGCCAGGACCAAAAGGCCTGGGGAGGACCACGGGAGCACCCAGCACTGGCCTCGTAAAGCTGAAGTGGGGGAGGAGGGACAGGGGGTATACGAGGCCCTGCCCTTGAAATCACTGTGCTTGCTCTTCCTGCAGAGTCCCCACGGGAGGCATGGGGCTCAGGAACTAGCGCTGGCTCTGCCACGGACCCAGCTACAGGTCAGTCACTGCCTCCTGCTGCCTCCGTTTCCACATCTGTAGAATGGGAGCCCTGTAGCACCCACCTCGGAAAGTGGTGAGCACCGAGGCAGCGTGAGAGGGAGACCTCCGTGGTGACCGGGCATGGGGGGAGGGCTGGTTTCTCCTGCTGTCGGGGGAAGCCCAGTGTGGCTGCCAGCAGCCTGGCAGGGCAGGGTGGCAGCCGGCTTCACCACCCAGCTCCGGCTGGCCACTGGGATGAAGGCAGTGTGGGCCTCGCAGGTGGGAGCAAAACTAGCTGGAGCCGAGCTGGGGAACAAAGTCCCTCTGGGGTCACAGCACCAGGGTGTCGTCCCCATCCGCTGGACCCAAGTGAGCAAGTCAGGGCCCAGGGCCAGGGCTATAGGGAGGTCCCGTTGGGCAGAGGGATCTTATAGCCGCTCCACAGGAGCAGGAGGCAGGCGCCCAGCCCCAGCGCCCCCGCCAGGAGCACGGCGCCCAGGGCCTTGAGGAAGGAAGTCCTGGTCCGGGTGAAGGAGCCGGGTGCCATGATGCCCAGCAGGGCCGTGCTGACCGTGAGCGTGTAGAGGATGGAGACGCCTGTGTTGAGAGCGACGATCTTGCCGAATTTGGCAAACGGGGCGATGATGCAGAAGAAGAGGGGCACCGTGGCGATGACCGTGGTGAGGGCACTGGACACGATGGCCACGCCCACGTGCCGCACGGCCTCCAGCGTCCGCCACTGGCGCTGCGAGTGGGCGTCCTGGGTGCGGGCGAGAGCAGAAGCTGGGGGCAGGGACCTGGTGTGACACGGCGCCCCTCCCTGCCCGGGGCCAGGGTTGGGGGCTTGGATGCTGGGTAAACATGCACCCCTGCCCCAGGCCAGCCCTGCCCCGGGGAGCCCCGATTCTGCCTCCGTGAGCGGGATGATTGTAGCGGCTACTCCACAGGGTTGGGGTGACGATGACATGGCTCTCCCACAGCAGCTCCGTGCACAGTGGGGATGCAGTGAGTGCTGCTATGACAACCAAGACGCTGATGATCTGCACAGTAGGGCCTCATAAATGGGAACCCCAACTGGAACTGATTTCCTTCTTTTGACCCAAAGCAGCTAAATGTATAAATAATTTACTTACGAATGTTTTCACATCAATACAGTTCCGAACAAGGATAAAACAAAAAGCGTATGACCCAGAGCTGTTTCTGGCACCGAGTCAAGGGCATGCATGTTCTCACTAAGCCACGCAGGGCCAGCTGGTGGCCTCGGGGTCATGAGCGAGGGCCCAGCCCTGCCCCCCAGGCTGCGGGATGAGACGTGGACTCAGGAGCCGAGAATCCGGAAAGGCCCCTGGATGCCGCCTGGTCCAACCCCTCACGCCCACTTAGGGAGGCGGAGGGATGGACCCACCCGGGGCCCACGGCGCTCTCTGGGGGAGCTGCCTGGGAGCTTACGTCCCCTGGGAGATGGGCCCTGGGAGCCACAGCTTCTAGAACACACCCTGTTGGGGCTCAGGCACGAGGGTGTCCCTCCGCTGCACTGAGGCGGGAAGGCTTTTGGGGAGCCGTAGGCAGGCGGGCTGCTCACCTCGGCCTGGTGGGGGGGCAGGTTCTCTCCGGCCAGCAGGTAGCCCTCAACCAGGTGGACGCAGTAGTCCACGGAGGAGCCGACGAGGATGGAGAGCGAGATGGCTTCCACGGCGCCCATCTCCCAGCCGCTCCAGTACATGATGGTCACCACGAGGCAGACGATGCCTGCGGGCAGGGACAGCGGGCGGCAGCTCGGACCTGCCCCGCCACACAGCCCCGGAGGGCTCGGGGGGCGGGATTCAGAAGGGCCCCGGGGGATGGGGCGAAGTCTCGAGTGGAGCCCCCACCTCTGATGGCAGGAGGGCCAGGGCCAGAGAGAGCTGGGGGACCCAGGTGACTGGGTGTCTCTGGGCCCAAAGCTATGAACCACCGTCGCCGAGACAGCGCCGAGCAGAGGGGCACTTTGCCGGGGGCCGGGGTGGGCTTGGTCAGGGAGCCATCTCTGGGGAGATGGGGCAGTTAAGGGCTGAGGAAGCTGCCGGTGGGCGGCCACCAGGGGACCCCGGCCACGTACCCAGGATACTCAGGAGCACGGGCAGCAGAAGCAGCACGTGGGTGGTGAACACGGCCACCGCGGCCACGCAGATGAGCAAGGAGAGGGCCAGGCCGTACAGGGCGCTCTGCACCCCTGCGAGGCGACAGAAGGGGGTCCTCAGCCAGGCTGCACGGTGGGGCACCCACAACCCTCCCTCACCCTCAGGGTTCAGAGGTCACAGGGGTTAAACCGAGGGCCCAGTCACAGCTGGCTGTGCCACTCTGGGAAAGCCACTTGACTTCTTGGAGCCTCCATTTCTTCATCTGTAAAATGGGGTAATAACAGTATTTAACCCACAGGCCTCATTTGGAGTTTAAAGAGATAGCACAGCCTGGCTGGTGTAGCTCAGTGGTTGAGCATCGACCTATGAACCAGGAGGTCACAGTTCGATTCCTGGTCAGGGCACATGGCCCGGGTTGTGGGCTCCATCCCCAGCGTGGGGCATGTAGGAGGCAGCTGATCAATGATTCTCTCATCAATGATGTTTCTATCTCTCTCCCCCTCTCCCTTCCTCTCTGAAATCAATAAAAAATATACATTTTAAAAAGAGATAGCACAGGGCCTGGCACCGAAATGATACCAGGCCGCCATAATGGCCACTGCTCTTCCCTTCGAGGTGGCCCAATTCAGGGCCAGAGAATGCGGCCAGATGCCCTGAGCAGGGGGACCAAACTCTGGCTGCTGATCGGTGTTCCTGGCACTGGTCCTTCCGGTTTCTCTCCAGGGCTCTAGGCCAGGATGGAGGATGACAAGCGTGGCTCAGAATGGCCACGGCCTGCCGTCCCTGCCCCGGTCACCTCCCTGTCCGCTGCCACCACCCACCCCGCCGGGAGCCGGGAGCCGGGAGCCGGGGGGGCGGGGGGGGGGGGGCCCGGGCGGCTGCTCGCCTATGATCTCCATGAAGATCTGCTTCCAGTGCTCGCAGGTCTGGAAGCCGCGGCGCAGGGCCGAGCCCTCGGGGAAGGTCTGCAGCTGCTGCTGCAGGAAGCTCTCCCAGCGCAGGTAGTCCGAGTAGGTCTGGAAGGAGGACTTGCCCTTGTACGTGGTCTGTGGGGGACACGAGCCAGTGAGACGGGCGGGTGGCTGTGGCCCCCTCCCCCTTCCCAGGCCACGGCTGGTCTCTTCCGGGGCAGATGCAGCCAGTTCTTGGCCACCTGTGAACAGAGTGTGTTGTCTGGGGGGAGTGAAGGGCAAGCCAATCCAGGATGACCGCCCGCCGGCGTCTGGGGACACGTGTGATTCTTACAGCCGCGGCCGGTTCCAGGGCACCAGAGTCGCTGCCCCGTTCCCACAGCCACCTCAGCGCCCAGCGCCCCTGTGTTCTGTGTCCCCCCCTCGGCCTGCAGCCAGCTCCACTCATCCTTCAAGGCTCTCTACACCCTGTCTCCTCCAGGAAGCCTTTCTTGACACCCCAAGATAGGCAACCTCTGCCCTCTCAAGAAACCCATTGAGAGAAACCTACTATTACTTTGTCAGTGGCCCAATTCAGGGTCGGAGCATGGCCTGATGCCCCCGAGCAGGAGGGGACCCAAACTCTGGTCCGTGAATCATGGTTCTTGTCACTGCCCGGCAACCTGCCCGTCTCCTGGCTGGGCTGAGTCCAGGGAGGCAGAGCGTGGCCTGTCTGGCTCACACGGCCCGGCTCTGGGAGCTGCTGGGGGGAGGGGAAGACATGCCACTCACCCTCTCTGGACCTTTCCCCTCTGTGATCTCACTGGCCAATTCTGCTCCCTGAGAACAGACACATCCAGTGTGTCTGTGCACGTGTGTGTCTGTGCACACGTGTGTGTGTGTGTGTGTGTGTATTGGGGGTAGGGTGGAGGTGGTCAGCTTGGACGTGACATCTGTCGTGCAGAGAAGCCTGAGCAGGGATCCTCTCCTCTCTGAAACTGCCTGTGGTTTCAGCCTTAAAAAGGAAGGACATACTGCCGGGCCGGCGTGGCTCAGTGGTTGAACGTTGATCTATGAACCAGAAGGTCACGGGTGATTCCTGGTCAGGGCACATGCCTGGGTTGCAGGCTCGGTCCCCAGTAGGCGGCGTGCAGGATGCAGCTCATCGATGATTCTCTCTCATCATTGATGTTTCTATCTCTCTCTCCCTCTCCCTTCAGCTCAATAAAAACATTTTTTTTTTTTTAAAAAAAGAAGGACATTCTGACTCGTGCTACAGCCTGGACCAACCTGGAGGACATCATGCCAAGTGAGATGAGCCAGACACAAAAAGACCAAGACTGTGCGATCCCACCTATATGGGCACCCAGAGGAGTCAGATTCACAGACGCAGGGAGGAGAGTGGCGGGTGCCAGGGCTGGGGGAGGGGAACGGGAAATTAGTGTTTAAGGGGGACAGAGCTTCAGTTTTGTAAGATGGACAGTGAAGAGAGAGATGGTGGTGATGGTTGTACAACAATGTGAATATACTTAATATTACTGAACTATTCATTCAGGATGGTCAGTTTTCTTATGCATATTTGACCGCAGTTAAAACAACTTCCTGGGCTTTGAACCGGCGTCTGCATTAGCCTGGGGCTCACTGAGGGCTGGGAGGGTCCTGGGGCCCCCTCGCTGGTGGCGGGGGCTTGGTCACCTGTGCAGTGAGTGGCACACGGGGCGGGAAGGAAAGCAGGGGTGGGGACAGAGAACAAGAATCGGCTTCCACTTGTACCCGTGTCACTGTCATTCTCACTCCCCGACGCCCTCACGTGGTGGCCCGGCTGCTTCTCAGGGGCCATCGGAGGGCAGGGATCTGTAACCCTGTTCTCTAGACAGACTTGAGGCCACAGGGGACGAGTTATTTGCTCAGGGACACAGAGCCCACCGGGGTCAGAGCAGGACTGGGCCCAGGTCTCAGCAGGGAGGCAGCAGGGGCAGCTGGGCCAGCAGATGCCCAGGGCACGTGTGTGCATGTCTGTACGTGTGTGTGTGTGCCCATGTGTGCCTCCTGGGGCAGAGCCCAGGAGTGTCGGGGTGAGAGAGGAAGCAGTGAGCTATGGGATGGCCAGTCCCCGGGCTTCCCAGCCCCCGTAGGGGGAGCCCCCCACATGGCAGAGGGGACCATCCTGCTCTTCCCCCAGCCCCCACCCCACCTGCCCCTGCAGCCCAGAGGCTGCCAAACAGCTAGACCCAGGCAGGTGGGGAGGGAGGGTGCAGGGAGCTGCTGGCCGCCTGCATGTAGAAAGGCTGAGCTCTGCCCTGGCCGGTGTGGCTCAGTGGGTAGAGCACCGGCCTGCGGACCAAAGGGTCCTGGGTTCGATTCCGGTCAAGGGCACATACCTCAGTTGCAGGCTCCTCCCTGGCCTGGGACCTGGTCAGGGCTCACGCAGGAGGCAACCAATCCAAGTGTTTCTCTCACATTGATGTTTCTCTCTGTCTTTCACTCTCTCTAAAAACCAGTGGGAAAATATCCTCAGGTGAGGATTAACAAAACAAAAAAAAAAAAAAAAAAAGAAAGACCGAGCTCTGAGGCTCTGTGGTTTGGCCTCCCCCTGAGCTCACTCCCAGGTGACCTGGACGAGCAGTCTCACCCCCTGGGCCTGTATCCCCTTCTGAAGAGCCACGTCTCTGCTCTGGGACAAGGGCCAGAGGTGACGCACGGGCGGCCACCGGGCTCACCGACTCGAAGGCCATGGAGATCCACTGCACGCGCCCCTCCTTGACGCCCACGGCCCCGTGGGACAGCTGCCCCGGCAGCAGGTTGGGCTCCGGCAGCTCCTTGCACTCGGGGTGCAGCATCTGCAGGAAGGCGGAGATGCTGTAGCCTGCGGGGAGGAGGGGGGAGGGGAGGCGGTTACCTGGGAGGGCGCCCCACCCCAGGCCGCCCCCCCCACCGTGCACTCGTGCTCACCTGTGTGTGTGCGTGTGGGAGGGGCACCTGCCCTCCCTCTAACCTCCAGGTTTCAAGCGTGTGTAACCATTGGCAACGTCACGGGGACCCCACAACACCCACCTGCCCCCAGGGTGGAGAATGACGCCTTGTGCCCTCTCAGGGAGACCTGTGCGCCAGCCCGTGCCCCCACTTTTGGGAAAGCTCCTCCTGCAGGTGTGCGCACACACACCACACATGGCACCACACATGTCACCACACACGGCACCTCTGGGCCAATGCACATTCACACGTGAGCCCGTTCTCTTCTGGGAGACACACAAATGTTCGCACACCCCCGACCCCAGTGCGGACACTCAAGCACACATGCATGTCTGCAGATGCCCCGGCCCCCCAGTCCCTCCTCCCTCTGAGGGCCTGGCTCCCCACACACCTGAGGGCAGGCACTGGGCCCCGCCCGGCTTCACCAGCTCCAAGTTCCCCGCGATGGCCTTGCAGAGGCGACACAGGTGCCCAATTTCTTTGAAGAGGTCAAAGCCGCTGTCATAGATGACGCTGCCCTTTCCCAAGGAGACACAAGCGGCGCAGGCCGCTCAGTGAGTCGGGAACGCCGTCGTGGGGGATCGTGGGTCCCCAGTACCGTGGGCGCCATCAAGCTGGAGCCTTCTGTGCATCACCCGTGGTCCCCACCCAAGCCCATCCCCTTACTGCCCACCCCCCACGGCCCTTAGTCTCACCTCCTGGCTTCCACTCACAGCACCCTCCCCCGGCTTCCTGCTTCCCCCCCCCCCCCCCCCCACAGCCAAACCCCTCACGTCCTCCCTGGCAGGCGGCCTCTTCTCCTCCCAGCCTCCTCTGAACACCGCGACTCTCGGGCTGGCCTGAGCAGACAGAGCTCCGGCACCCCCTGGCCTCCAAAGTACTTCCTGTCTGACCTGGACTCGCAGGTGCAGACTGCTCCAGGCAGCGGTCAGATCGTGCCGCGTCCAGTCCTTCCTCCCACACGCCCGCTCCCACTGCGTGCCAGGAACACACCTCGCCACAGCCCCACCAGCTTCCTCCCTTCAAATGCCCGAGAGCCCAGCACAGAACACGGACGCGTACGAGGGGAGAGGGGCCCCACAGGGCGGGGACCCCTGCAGCCGAAGGGCAGGCAGCTTTGCACGTGTGTTATCTTCACCTCCATCCCCGATGGTGAGGGACAGCCAACTCAGACCCCCATGTATTCAGATTCCTGGGTGATTCTGAGACCTCAACTCTGCTCAGTCCTCAAAAGAAATGATAGCCAGGGGCTGTGGGGGTCCCCTCCGCCTGGGGAGGGCGTGTGGAGGGCTGGGGGGTGGCCTCTGGGCTGCTACTCATTGGCAAGCTGCTAAGTCAGGCCCTTCGGCACCTGGTCCACGTACCGGGTCTCCGATGACATGGTTGTCCACCTGTCGAGTGCGGTTGATGCCAAGGATGCCGAAGACCACGAAGACCATGGCCCCCGTGTCCACCAGCGGCCGCACCGCCGGCTTCCCGCAGCCCGTGTTCACGCAGGGGTTGAAGCCGAAGGTGGCCGAGAGGCGGGCCCTGGGCCCTGAGGGGAGTCACAGTTGTACCGGAGGCGGCCCAGCCCCCCAGACCCCCGTGGTCTCCCCGCCAGTACCTTTCTCACTGGGCACATAGAAGAAGCCTTTGGTGGGCCCGTCGGGGCTGGAGCTGAGCAGGCAGCCGGGAGGTGTCGCGCACACGCGCCCGTGGAAAGGCGGCCTGTGGTACTGCGCAAAGTACAGCTTCCTGTGGAGGCAAGGAGGCCGGGCTGAGGCCAGGGAGGCTGGGAGGACTCGGGGAGGCCGGACTGAGGCCAGGGAGGCTGGGAGGACTCGGGGAGGCCGGACTGAGGCCAGGGAGGCTGGGAGGACTCGGGGAGGCCGGACTGAGGCCAGGGAGGCTGGGAGGACTCGGGGAGGCCGGACTGAGGCCAGAGAGGCTGGGAGGACTTGGGGAGGCAAGGCAAGTGTGGTCATGTGCGGGCTGGAAGAATGCAGGGGATGGATGGGGGCTCCCCCAGCACAGGGATTTGGTCTCCAGTTGGGGGTTGGGGATTGGAGGCCAGTTCTAGTCCAGCCCCGGCCAAAGCCCACTGTATGGGCCCGTTCAAGGCCCTTCCCCAACATGAGTGTCTCCCCACCTATGGCCTGAGGGGTGGAGGAGACCAACAGTTTCCCAACTGCCCTCTAGGGGGTGCAAGAGTTCACAGAGGGGTCTAGGGCCAGCCTGAGGGTCCCTGCTCCCTGTACCTCCTCACCTCAACCTCAACAGTTAAGGGGACTCAAGATTCTGTCTTGAAGAAAGGGTTCTATGGTCAGCTTGCTGGCCACTGGACCTGATGTAGCTCAAGGTTCTTTCTAGAATGTTCTAAGCTCGTCCAGAAAGCCTGCCCCCAGTCGCTGTTGTGTACATGCAGAGTGAGCCCAGCCCTGGGCTCGGGGGAGGGTGGGCAGAGGGACCCCCATCTCTGAGCCAAGGTGCCCAGAGGAAGGACCCAGCAAGCCCTCCTGGTCATCCCCTGCCTCCCGCCTCACCCCTCTGTCCCAGGAGGACCTCAGCCTTGTGTGGGGGCTGGCTGTCCTGGGGCCAGGCCGCCAGAGACCACAGCCCCGGGTGTCCCCTGTGCAGGGCCCCGCACCGCTCTCTAGACCAGGGCAGCCTGGCTCCTTCTGTCGGGGCTCGTGTCATAATTTGTAATGACATCGAGGTTGACTTGTTAGCGGCTGCCTCCCGCTAGTGGGCCCGAGGGCAGCGGGCAGCTGTCTTGTTCACCACTGCATCCCCTGTACCCCAGCACCTGCACGGTGCCGGCTCGATGGACGGAGAAAAGCAGAGACCCTCTGCTGCTACAGCTCAACGGACAAGTGCATGCGGGGCCCTGGCCCAGAACTCGGGAGGGAACCTGGGAAAAGACACCCCCAGCTGGCTCCAGACACCCCCAGCTGCCTCGGGATGCCCCCAGGTGATTCCAGTTGCCTCGGGACGCCCCCAGCTCCCTCAGGATGCCCAAGGCACAGAATGCAGTGAAGCATTTGGGGCACTTAGATCAAGCAGGCATAGGCAGGGCCTGAGCATACAGCGGCCTGGGGAGGGACATTAAATATTTCCTGAGTTAGTTCTATACTGAGAGTGCTGAAGTGCCTGGGAGAGGAAGTGCAGAGTGGATTCACTCAGCAGCCAGCTAGCAAGTGTTTGTGGAGCACCTGCTACGTGCCGACACGGGGCGCTGGGGGCACAGCCTGGACCAGCAGTGCCCACTGCCGGTGCGCCGGGCTCCTGAGGGGAGGCAGGCAACTGGCCAGCAGATCAGTGAGATCCCAGGTGGCGATGGGGCCCGAGAGCGAGGAGAGACCAGGTGTGGCTATTTAACTGGGGGAGGAGCTGTGGTCTGGGACAGCCGCACCCAGGGGGGCGTCTTGGCAGAGGCCTGATCTTCAGAAGAAGTCGGCCCCACGGGGAGCCGGGGAACGGCACTGTAGGCAGAGGGAATGGCAACGCAAAGGCTCTGCCGTGGGAACTGCCTGTCCTGCCGAGGAACAGCGAGGAGGCCATCGCGGCCCATCGAGAGGGAGAGAGGCAGATGGGGAGCAGGCCACGCTGCCATCTTTGCTGGTGTCCCCGCGCCCCTGTCCTGGGCAGAGACATATCTGGACAGGTGTGTGGAAGGGGACATGGGCTTCTTAAAGGGACAGAGAGAGGGGGGGAGAGGGGGAGGGAAGGGGGCCAGGCCCGCGGAAGCAGGCTTCTCTGCAAGGCCGTTACCGGGTGTGCTGCTGCTCCTTGGCGGCCACGTAGAAGCTGAAGTCGAACTTCCAGCCCCGCCTGGCGTCGCAGGCCAAGGTCGTCACCATCCACCTGCGGGAGGGGCTCGCCGCCTGGAGCTGCCCTACTGTAGACATACAAGCGGTCAGCTTCCTGGTGAAGTTACCAAAAGGCGCTCTATACACCTAAGCAGTGGATCGACAGAGACAAGACACGTGACTCGGGGAGGCTGCCGCGGCCTGCGCCCAGCCTCAGGCTCCGGCCCTCCCTCCTCTGCCTGTCCCACCCGGTCCCGCCCCCAGAGTGGACGAGAGCGCTTTGGGCAGAAACACAGGAGGCCTGGGTTCGAGTCGGAAGGTCGGGAAAATCCTCCCTTCCCTCTCTGGGCCTCAGTCTTCCCTTCAGCTGGGCATCTATTCCATGCCAGGCCCTGAGCTGGCCCTGAGAATACAGTGAGCAAGATGGGCGTGGTCCCTGTCCTCACAGCCTGCTGATCACCGTAGCTTTAGATTCTCTGAAGGGCCAGGAATTAAACAATCGTGACGATAAGACAGGAGAAATGGGCAGAGGAAGAGGAGGGCAAGCCAAGAAGGACGGCCAGCACAGGGCTCCATGGGCAGCTGATGCTTATGCGGAGCGCTGAGTGAGGCGTCAGCAGGCATCAGGCTGGAAGGAGAGCTTTCTAGCTTCCTAGTGGGAACAGCAATGCAAAGGCTCAGAGTCAGGAAATGCCTCCGACACCTCGTCTTTCAAATGGACAAACGTGCTGACACGTGCTAAGTGGCACTTTGGAGGGTGTAACAGGTTAAAGAAACACAAATGATTCCTCGAAGGGAAAACGAGGCCTGGGCTGGCCTTTGGAGGCTCTTCTCCGGGGCTCTGGAGCAGCTGCCCCGAAGAACCATCTAACTAGTGGCTACCATTCACTGAGCACTTACTAGGCTCCCGATGGCACGCAATGCACAGGCCTGACCTCACGCACCTCCAGCAACCCTGGCTGCTACTTTTCATATGCCCATTTCGCAGATGAGAAAACTGAGGCTCAGAGAGACTAAGTCATCAGCCCAAAGACACACAGAGTATACAAGGCAGAGCCAAGACTCGAACCCAGGACTGGCTGACTCGGTAGCCCATGCTCTCGCCACTCTGCGGGTCCCTGGCTACTGGCGGGAGAGACTCCTCATCTGCCTGCAGTAGCTCCGGCCTCACAGACCCCGCCTCCCCCGCCCTGCGTGGCCAGTGCCCATCCGTGCGGCACTGAGGGCCCCCTCCCCTGGTAGTGGTGGCTCACTTCACGACGGCCCGGGCTTACCTGGAAGGAGGGCACCTCCCCGTCCCCGGGGGACACGATCTGCCAGGGGGCAGGCAGGCTGGCGTTGAGGGAGAACCTGTAGACAGCCGGGCGGCCTTTACTCTTCACCTTGGACACGTACACGGTGCCTGGGGCGTCTAGGGGACAAAGCAGGGTGGAGGGGGTGGAGTGACCGGGACTGGCTCCCCTGTCCCTGGAGCAGTCCTCCTTCTGCTGCCTGAGGAGCCCAGCCCTGACCTTGGTGGTGGCACCAGGATGAGGTGGCTGCACGGACGGCGGGGGACGAGGTGGCGGTCAGCGGTTTCGGGTGGAGGCATGGGCGGAGGGAGTGGCAGCGATGGAAAGTTGTTGGGGGAGATGTGTCGGCATGGACTAGGGGCGTGGTCGGCAAACTCATTAGTCCACAGAGCCAAATATCAACAATACAACGATTGAAATTTCTTCTGAGAGCCAAATTTTTTAAACTTAAACTTCTTCTAACGCCACTTCTTCAAAATAGACTCGCCCAGGCCGTGGTATTTTGTGGAAGAGCCACACTCAAGGGGCCAAAGAGCCGCATGTGGCTAGCGAGCCGCGGTTTGCCGACCACTGGACTAGGGGTGTGAGTGACGTCAGTGATGGGAGCAGTGTGAATGGGGAGCTGGGGCTGATAGGACAATGGAGGGCACAGATGGGGTGACCACGGTCACACAGAACTGCCCTGTGGGGCACTTAATTCCGACACGTGTCCTAGCACCCCGGCCCTGATGGAGACCCCAGCGTCGGGACGCCCCCGCCCTCCCCCACTCGGGATGGGTTTGGTGCACAGGGCAGGGTCATGGGGCACCCCAAGCTGGGCTGCAGCGGTGGCAGGAGGGGAGCCCACAGTCTGGCTGGGGACAGCTGGTGGGACAGTGACGGAGGGCCCGGTTTACCCTGAATCCACCCGCCACCCAATCCCTCCACAGCGACCAAAGAACACAGGCTCTTGTCCCACAGCCTTCTCTCCTCACAGGCTCCCACGCCCTCGCACCGACAGGGTCTCCCGACATCCCCACCCCAGGCAGACCCCACGCCCACTGACCCTGCGGGGTGACCTCCGGCCGGCTGGCCCACAGGACCCCGGAGCCCCGCTTCTTCTTCTCCAGGGACGTCCGGATGTTGTTCTGCAGGCTGTGGGGCTTCTCCTGGAACAGACCTACCCCCACCCCCGAGCTGGGTCAGGGGCAGCAGGGCCGCCCTGGCTGGGCCCGGCGGGGGCGGGCAGAGGCGGGGATCGGTGACAACCCCATGGACGCGGAGCCCAGGGCCCTCAGCTTGGGGAGAGGGAGTGCCAGGGGTCTGGAAGAAATTAAGTGGAACTAAAAAAATTAAAAGACATCAAATATTGAATGTACAGGAATCTTAAGGCAAGAGAAAGGACCCGCCAGCCAGAGCCACCGGAAGCTTCCCCCTCCTCCTCGCCGGCCTCACTCCCTTCCTGTCAAATGGGTGACACGGGACCTCCAGAGGGGGCTGAGGACCACGTGGGACGCCGCCTCTCATGCTCTCGGCCGGTGATAGACGCTCAATGAGAGCACGTACCAGGAGCAGCTAGAAATGGAACGCTCCCGGCTCGCGGGCATTGTAGATGGGTTTTGTTTTTTAATGAGAAAAACGTCACACCTCCGGAAATGTAATCCTCACAATACTCCTAGGAGGTCGCTGTTGTTAACCCCACTGGACGGGGAAGAAAGCAGAGGGTCAGGGAGGTTGCGGGACCTGCAGAGGAGCTGAGAGGCCGAGGGCCCAGTAAGATGCGGGCTTGTCTGCCCCTAAAGCCCAAGCTCGTTTTGCTACGATCAGGAGGGGTCCCTTTAAGAGGCAGTCCGGAGAGCGAAGAGACAGAAGAGGCTGGGGGCTGGACTCTGACTGGGGTCCTGGTCCTTCTCCAAGTGCTCCCGGGAACGTCGGGGTCACCCTGGGGTTTGTCCCTCTGTGACATGGGAGCGGACGCGGCTCGTGGCCTCCTGGGGGGTCGCAGGAGCCCTTGGAGCAGCGGTGATCAGGGAGCTGAGTTTGTGTGCCCAGGCGGCAGGAGAGGAGCCGGGGATGGGGCCCGGACTGGCTCCAATCTAGGAGGGGCTCTTCGGGCACCTCTCTGAGCTGCAGTCAATCATCATGCGTTTGGCTGATGCCATTACCGAGGGGAGGCCAAGTCAATCCAAGCACCGCCCTAATTAGATGAAGGCAATTACAGCGGCCAGCGATCTCCTCCCAGGAGCCGGGCGCAGTCGCCCAAGCATCTTCTCATCTGGTTTCCAACGGCCCAGGCAAAGCTGGGTGACCTTGGGTCGACTTCCCCTGCCCTAACCCCGACGTCAGGCCTCCCTCTGTGAAATGAGGGCCTGGCCCAGGTACCTCTGAGGCAAGGAGACATGTTTGTCTCACCACCTTGCTCATCCCGGACACGCACTGTCACAAAGTCCTATGGCTTTCACTCCCTCAATGTCTCCTGACTCCACGGCCACCATCAGCATGCTGGCCACAGCCCCCCACCGGCTCTCCCTTCCAGCCTGGCTAACCCCTTCCCATTCTTCCAGTCTCAGCTTAGACGCTGCCTCTTCCACGAAGCCTTCCATGATGCTGAGCTCCACAGTCGCCCTGTTCTTCCTCCATCACAGCTCAGGTCTACTATGACCATGGCTGGCCGCTAGCAGTGGGACGAACTCCCTGAGCTTAGGAAGCCGGTCCTACCTGTTGCGGCCTCCCCAGCGCCAGGCAGCCGACACCCAGCACGCATTTGTTTAATGAAATGCAGAAACACGGATCGCGGGTCTCACATCTTTCAGGCTAACACGCTTTGAGGCCCCGCCGGGGACCCCCAGATGGAAACCCTCACCTGAACAGGTGATGCAGGAGATGCCCTCAGCGCTCAGGTTGTACTTGAGGTCCAGAAGCACCTGGATGTTGGTATCGGGCCGGAAGAGCAGGGGGGCCCGGCTGGCAGGGCGGAGCCGGCTGGCGAACACCAGGGACAGGATGAGGATGGAGACAAAGAGGCCTGCGAGGGAAGGACGCCACACTAGGCGGGGCTGGGGCTCCGGCGAGGCCTCCAGAGCCTTGGCAAAGAGCTGCTCCCTTCATGGGGGTGGGGAGAGCAGGGGGCAGGGTCTCCCACGGAGTGGGCAGACCCCAGCATGCCAGCCTGTGGGTGGAGCTTGCTAGGGATCAGTCCTCCAGGGGTGGGGGCTGCTTGTTATGCGTCCCTTGGGAATCAGATATAAGCTACAAGCTCACACTCCTGGACAAGCAGTCACCACCTTAGAGCATTTAGTTTACAAAGAGCTGGCTCGTCCAGGGTTGGCACACCACCCTAGACACCGTCCCTGGTAATGAGGGTGATGATAATGGCACCTGGCGTTTATGGAGCACTTACTGCATGCCATGCACTGGGCCTTACATGCACTGTGCCGTTCCTTCCATGTGCCTGAGGAGAAAGACCCTATCATCATCTTCAGTCACGGGCCAGGAACCTGAGGCGCAGACGGGTGGACACGGCCAAGGTCGCACAGCTGGCACATGGTACCATGAGGAGTCCGACTCAGCCAAGTCGGTCTAACTTCAGTGCCCAAGCATTGAGTGCTCTGCTGTACTGCCCAACACGATGGCTGGCGCATAGTAGGTGCTCAGTAAACAAAAGCTGTTGAGGACCAGCTTCATTGGACACAGGAAGGAGGAGAGGCTCAGAGCGAGTGTGGATGCCAACCCAGGTCTCTGCCTTCTCGCTCACTTGCAGGATGGGGTGGGATCCCAATGCCTACATGTCCTTTGGGGGAGTCTGCTCCCCACACTCTGATAGAGGGGAAGGAGGGTGGGAGTCCACTTACCCACAATCACCCAGCGGCTCTTGACGGCTGACCACAGCACCCAGTGGTGCAGCAGCTCCTGCAGCTGAGCGATGAGCTGCCCCCGGCTGCCCCTGTCAGGGGCGGGCTGCAGGCCCGTGGGGGGCACAGACACCAAAGACACGTCCCCCAGCTCCAGAGACACTGCCAGGCAGAGCGGTGGCCTGTGAGAGGCCTGGCCCAGACCCGTGTCGAAGCCCGCCCCGTCTCCACCCGCTCCGGGGAAGCCCAAATGCTCGATGGGGAGCCCCCAGACCACTGGTCCAGCCCCCCTGTCTGAGGGGCAGTCCTTCCTCAAACCATCTTGTCCAGAGCCACTCCCCTGGCAGCGGCAGCCCCAGGTCTCGCCGGGGTCAGGCCTGCGCCACCTCTTACCTGGCTCCTCCTCCACATTCAGCAAGGGGATGTCATCGTCCAGGTAGGGCAGGGGGCCCTGGGCGGGGCCGCCCCCGGCCCGCTCCGGAGTGGCAAACACGTCCCCGGGGAAGTGCAGGGAGCTCTTGCGGCCACACTTCTGGTGGCAGCTAGGGAGAGAGTGGGGAGAGGGGTGAGCCCCGATGGTCTGGGTGTCCATCCGGGGAGGCTGGGGCAGGGTCCTGGCGACCCCAGGAACCCAGGTCTCACACCGCTGCTGACATCTCACCCAGCACGTTCACCATGGACTCCAGAAACCTGCCCTGACTGCCTTCCATCACCCAGCGATTTCTCTGAGGGACAAAGAGTGACAGCAGCCATTACCCAGGGAGAGGGGATGGCAACATGCAGACCCCACCCATCCAGGTGACCGAAGCAAGGGTCGTGCTGTGCTGGCCATGCCCCGGGGCCCTGACCCCGGGAGGAGAAGGAAGTGGGGAGGGCTGAGCGTGTGGCCACGGCCTTGATGGAGAGAATGTGGGGGGGACGAGGCTCACCCTAGGAACGCGACTAATGCGCCCGGCAAACATAAAGAGTGCTCTGTGCCAGGCAGAGGCTATAAGCCCCAGGTGAATTCTCTCACTGAATCCTCACAGGAATCCTACCCAGGATTTACACTCGTTTTACCGAAGCGAACAAGCAAACTGAGACGCAGGGAGGTTGAGTACTACGCCCGAGGTCCCAGCTGCTGAGCAAAGAGGCTGAGGCTGGAGCCCAGGGCTGGGAGACTGCCCACTACGTCCACTGTGTCCCCGGCCCCAACCTGGGGGTTGGGGGAGAAGATAGAGATGGGGGGGGCATATTTGGTATCTCTGTAGAGATTAGAAAAACGCATCCTTCCCCAAGACATGTTCCTCTGTCCTAAACTGTCATAGAAATAGTCAAATGAGGCCCAGCTGGTGTGGCTCAGTGGTTAAGCGTGGACCCATGAACCAAGAGGTTACTGGTTCAATTCCCAGTCAGGGCACATGCCCAGGTTGTGGGCTCGATCCCCAGTAGGGGGCGTGCAGGAGGCAGCCAATCAATGTTTCTCTCTCATCGGATGTTTCTATCTATCTATCCTTCTCCATTCCATTCCTCTCTCTCTAAAATCAATAAAAACATTAAAAAAAAGAAATAGTCAAATGTGAATGCCCACAGTGCACGGCAGTGCCTCAGCTGGAGTGGCGTTGGGCAGTGCCCAGCCCGCACCACCACCCGTGAGCTGTAACGTCTGAACCCCGTGCTGGGCTTCCAATCCTTCCCTACCACCCCTGGCCCACACGGTCAGGTGGACATGGCCCAGACCCCGACGTTCCTGCCTTTGTGTGCCCTGCCCCCAGGCCAGAGACCCTCCCTCATTCCTCAGTATCCAAGCCTAGGCCAGACTCCATTCCCTTTGTCCCCTCCCTCCCTCCCTCCTTCCTTCCCTCTTTCCCTTCCTTCCCCGGCCACCCTGCCTGCGAGATCCTGAGCCCTCAACTTCCCGCAGCAACTCTGGACTCACCTGTTTGACTTTGCACACGGCGCGTGTGTCTACGTATTGTTTCTCCACCAAGACCAGAGCCTTGAGGGCATTTAACATGGTGACTAAGAGCCTGGGATCCAGGGTCAGATTTTCTTGGGTTTATTCGGCTCTGCTGCCTACTGAATGGGTGAGCTGGAGAAACTGGCTTAACCTCCCCAAGCTCTTGTTTCCTCATCTGTAAAATGGGCAGCATGAGGGGAACCAGCTCCCTGGGTCCTGGGGGGCCGTGGGGGGGTATCAATATGACCAGTACCAAAGCGCTTTGCCCACTTCCTGGCACACAGCAGGTGGTCACAAGTGGGAACCACCCGACAGGGTTCTCTTCTCCTTCCTTGTCCCCTGGGCAGCATAGGATTGGGCATACAAAAGATGCTCAAAAATGAATCAAAAGGGACTGTTAAGGATATTCAGGGAGAGGACAGGCCCCCCACCCCACCTGCCTGGCTCACCTGGTCTGGCAGGCGCCCTCTAGTGGTGCCATGTAAAGACTCCAGATGCCCAGGGCAGCAGGCATGGTGAAGAGCACAGCCAGCCAGCAGCAGGACACGATGAGGGACATGAACAGGCCAAAGTCATGGACGGCCGGGATCTGGCGATGGAGAGGTAGAAGAGATGAGGAGGTAGAAGGATGTGGAGCTGGTCAGGCCTGGAGCCCAGGAGCCTGCGGACTCTACAGCCAAAGGCACTCAGGACCCCAGACCAACGCCCTAAGGCAGGACGAGGAGGGCCCGGCTGCTGGGATGGCAGCCACTGGCCCAGGAGGACATCGGAAGGCAAGGACTGGTGCCAGGGGACACAACAGGGGAGGGAGAGAAGGCTGTTGTCTGTACTGCGGCCCGCTGCCTAGAACAGTGCCTGGCATAGAGCATGTGCTTGATAACCGTCATCACATGAATGACTGGGAGCCAGACACACGCCGTCAGACCAGCCCACGTGTTAGTGAGTGGGAAGGGAGAGAATGCTGCCACGTGACAGGACTAGGGAGCCCGGGGCCTCGGAGCAATGGGTGTGCTCCAGAATGGTTACAGGAACCGGCACAGAAGAAAACGGAAGTCAACAAGCAGACAAGCCTTCACTGCTTGTGAAACACTTTCGGTCCCCGCCTAATCCACACAGGAGGAAACTGAGGCTCAGAGAGGTTAACAACCTGCCTAAGGCCACACAGCCATACACGGCAGCAGTGGGCTTTGGACTCAGCTCTGCCTGTTTCCGGGATGTGGTTCCCTAGGAAGCCTGGATGATCCCAAAGCATCTAGTGGTTTCTAAATGGGATACTCAGCCCAGGTGATGAAACCCCTCCGAAACTCGAGCAGGCTCACTGCCTTTCAGGTTCTATCCGCACCAACAGCCCGGCCCAAACGCAGAGCCTTCTCCTGAGCCCAACTCAGAGCCCAGAGGAGCATGGGGCCAGCCAAAGGACGGCCAGGGTGAGCGACGACAATGCAGTGTCAAGCCCACGGGTTACCAGCTGTGTGACCTTGGAGAAGTCACGTGACCTCTCTGGGCCTCAGTTTACCTATTAGGAAAATAGGGATGTAATGATACCTTTGCCATAAGTATATCACGAGGACTCAATGCAAAGGAGCTTTGAAAACTGCCAAATGCGTTTCAGGGCAGATGCTGGATTACTATTAATGAGCATCAATAATACATTTTATTTGGATTATTACAATCTTCTCGTTTGTTAAGTTCTGTTAATCGTGATAAGTAACAAAAATGGATTCTGCAGACATGGCAAGAGCCTGAGAAAAAGGCTGTGTGGCCACAAGAGAAGGGGCCGTGGAAAGAGCAGAGAACGGGGCCAGGGATGTATGGGAGATGGGGAGGCGGGGGCAGGGGCAGAGGGCGGTCCCCCACCTGGGAGAAGACGTTGGCTGCGTAGGCGGCGGCCGTGGTCAGGGAGGTGAAGAAGGTGGCCTTGCCTGCCGTCTGGATGGTGTGGATCATCCGAAGCTGAGGGTCCTCCAGGTGGGTGGCCTGGCGGTAGGTGTTGATGAACACAAAGACGTCGTCCACACCTGCCGGAGGGAGCCCCAGGCCAGCGGGGCAGGCTCAGGGTCACTGCTGTCTCCAGGACCAGACCCAGGCTGGGCCGAGACCAACCCGGAGAGGACCCCTGAGGGGTCAGGCTCCAGGGAAATCCTGCTTCTCAGGTTGGAGTTTGGAAAGACCCACCTGACCTTTGGGCCCACCCATCAAGAGTCCAAGCCCCATCCTCCATGCTCTTTGGCCACACCCCATTCCCACAACTAGGTTCCTTCTTCCAAATCTTTGCCTCCTTCCCACCTTTGCTAGACTTCCCCCACCATTCTTAACCTCTATCCAGCATACTCGCCTGCTCCTTCCACCCTTGGGGGTTCCATCACCATATGCCCGGGCTCTGCTCGTCACCCATATTCTACCTCCCACCACACTCCGAGGCTTCGAGGTCTAAGAGGGACTTTCTGGAGACTCCACAGAAGCCACACTTTGTGTCCAGGGATAAGGCCCTTTCTGGGGCAGCGTTCTCAAGTGGGAAGCCCATTGCTATGGCAATGGAGGCAACTCACCAATGCCCACTATCACGAAGGCAGCCACGCCGTTGAGGATGCCCAAGTACTGAACACCAAAGACCACGTGGTACAGGAAGAGTGCCACCAGACAGCTGAGGCCAATGCTGGCGATCCCGAAGAAGGACAGGAACACTGGGTGGGGCAAGGGGACAGGGAATACAGTGGGGGGACCCCATGGAACACACGCCCTCTTTAGTGTCCCTGACCGTGGCTGGCCCTGCCTCACACCTGCCCCCCACCATGGAGTACTCTTCAGCACCCCCTCCATGCCCAGCATAGCTCTCCATACCCAGACAAGGGGCTGAACCAGAGACCTGAGTGCCAGAGGAAGCCATCTCTGAGTAAGGCAGTTTGCTCAAGGGCCCTCATCTCTGCAGAACTTATCTCAAGGGCCAGTAGGAAATGGCAAACATTACATATTTGTTTTGTGGCTGCCATCCCAGTAGGCAAAGGCCCCATGGGGATAGGCAGTGTGTCTGTGATGTTTACCACTGGATCCCTGAAACCTTAGAGCATCAGGCACATAGTTGGTGCCCAGTGAATATTTGTTATATGGACGAATGAATGTCTTTTTCATTTTCATTTGGGCAATAGAGAGTTCCTACTGAATACATAGTATGAAGAACTAGGGTATATGGGAAGGTAGCATTGGAAAAGTACACCGGGGGACAGAAATGTGGCTGATTTGGGACTAAAACAGTGTGCAGAATAATCCATAATAAGGTTCCAATACCCCAGACTCCCCCAAACAAGGTTACCAGCAAGAACATAATGGCCAAAGGGCAAAAGGTTAAACTGTGTGAGGTCCCGGGAGTGGGGGCCCTTGGGTAAGGCCCACCTGCCTCTGGACCTCAGCCTACCTGCCTGGGACTGGAAAGTGATTTCTAATCACCACTAGTTCTGACATGGTGGATAGAAGACTATTTCTGGCATTCTTGAGAAGGAAGGCTTTGTCCAGATAGGAGCACACTGGGAAGAGACAAGGCCTTCAGAGAAGCCCTACCTGAGCAGGAGGTGAGGATGTAAACAAGGGCGGCGATGCAGCTGCTGCTGATAAAGGCCAGGAGCATGTCGTTGTTGAAGGTTCTGCGCACCTCATAATCAAAGAGGTCTGTCCCCCCATAAAGAACCTGGACTTTGCTGGGGGAAGGAAGGAATATGGAGAGAGAAAGATGGAAGTGGATTAGAGATGGCTGTTAACACTTGAGGAGAACCAGGAGTTATCCACATAAATGGCAGATTAGATACAACAGAAGACAGGTCAGTGAACTGGAATATCTAAACCAAAAGAAAAAAAGAAACTAGAGAAGAGCATTTGAAACTCAGTGAAAAGAGCTAACATTCATGTAATTAGAATCCTAAAAGGAAAAGAAACAGAAAGTGAGTCAGAGGCAATATTTGAAGAGACAATAGCCAGGAAATTCCTAAAACTGATTCCAGTTATCAACCCATGGATTCAAGAAGCTCTGTGCACCCCAAGCAGAACAAAGAAAACCACACCAACATAAATCATACTAAGACTGGTGAAACCAAAGACAAAGAGAAATCTTAAAAGCAGCCATGGGAAAAAGGACAATCATTCAAAGGGCAACAAAAAGATGGACAGCTGACTTTTCCCCAGAAATGATGGAAGTCAGGACACAATGGATCTACATCTTTAAAGTATTAAAATAACTGCCAATTTGTAATTCTAAACCAGCAGAAATATACTTTAAAAATAAAAGTAAAACAAAGACGTTTCCTCGGCAAACAAAGGAGAATTTGTCACCAGAAAACCTGTACTAAAAAACATACTAAAGAGAGTTCTTCAGATATAAGGAAAATTATCCCAGAGGGAAACATAAAATTGTAGAAAGTAATGAAGAGCAACAGAAAAGGTAAATATGTGAGTAAATATAAATGAAAACTGACTCAGTAAAATAATACTGTAATGTCTTATGAGGTTTAAAATGTATATAGAATTAAAATGCATGCAACCAAAATGCAAAAGTCTGAAGGGTTATAAATGCAGTGAACTGTGTTCTAAGATTCTAATATTATCATGGAAGTAGTAAAAGTGACAATTTGTATTATTCTGTAATAAATCAAGGTGCACCATCTCTTCGGTAACCAATAATAGAATAATAAAAAAGATTTTATTAATCAAAGGAAGGTGCTAAGTCAAGTCTACAAGGGTCCTGCTTGTCACTACTCCCATGAAGCTCTGGGAGGACAGGAAGGGGGAGAGAGGCGTTTTACCCAGAGCAGGGTTGTTGCCTCAGCAGCTGAATGCATCAGGCATAGGTGTTGGTATCTGAAACCCTGAAGTTCCTTCTACAGCCAGCCCCTCCCAGCTTCCCAACCCAGACAAGTACCTTTCCCCAGGGCTTCTCCTCCTTCTTTCCCTCCCCGAGACAAATCCCTGCTAAGGTGTTCCTGGCACTGTGCAAGAGGAAGCCTAGAGAAATGAGCCAGGAACAGTCCCTGAACTCAACAAACTCACACTCTATTGAGACATAATTAAGCCAGAACTTCCTCAAACTTTAATGTGCAAACAAGTCACCTGGAAATCCTGTAGGTGTAGCAAAGGCCTGGAGACTCTGAGATTCTGCATTTCTAACAAGCCCCAGGGGTTGCGGGGGCTGCTGATTTGAGGACTGCACCTTGAGTGACAAGGACTTAAACGACTAAAATACAGATGGGCAAGGGCTATGATGAAATTGTAGCTCAGAGAGGTGAAATAACTCTCCGAAACTCCCACGGCTAAGTGGAGTACCTGGGATCTGACTGCAGATATATCGGACTCCAAAGCCTGTGTATGCTCTCTATTGCCTCCCTTAGGGAGAAGGAGGGGCACTGTGGCAGCGGGTAGAAGGGCATTTAATCCAAGCCTCAGGGAAGAATCTTCCCAGGCTCGATCTTAGAGGATGCACAGAGGTCTGCCTGACAAAGAAGCAGGGCTGGGAGGAGCTCCTAATGCAGCAGCTGGCATAGAAAACAAAAGGGTGGGGACTCTGAATGAGAAAGCCTGGCTTTTGACCCATCCCACCTTTTGGACAACTCACTTAACGGTGGTGTGCCTCAGTTTCCTCAATGGTAAAACAGAGATAATCGTAATAACACCTACCTCACGGGGTTGGTGAGAGAATTAAATGAGATGCTGTGCATAAAGGGTTTAGAACAGTGTGTGGCAGAGAGCAAGCGCTGAGTAAATGTTAGCTCTGGTGATGACAGTAGCTGCTCAGTACAATGTGTGAGTCATGGAAGGAATGCGCCCAGGGCTAACTTGGCAGGGCAGGGGACTGCACGAGGCATTGCAGTTATTGCCCAGCAGGACCGACAGATGGACTATCTAATGCCCTTTGCTGGTGGGGAAGGGCCCAGCTGTAGTCTCAGACACACATCCCAAGACTTGGAGGGCAACCAAAGCACCCACCACCCAAAGTACCCACCAATCTCTTAGCTCATCTCCTCCTGACTCCAGAAGGGTAGCAGAACGCATCATCCCCATTACACAAGTAGGAAAACTGAGGCCCCGAGAAGTGAAGTGACTTGTCAACTAGCTCCCTGGATATAGAGGAAGAAAGGAACTCCTCAACCCCTGGTTAATACTCTTTTCAGAAACGCCTCAAGCACCGTTGCAGGGAAGAAAAAAAAAAATCAATACCCAAGACCTCCAGGGCAAGAGTTCTGGGATTTCCTACCTCCTCCAGAGCTGTCATGCTCACTAACCATCAGTGATGATCAGGAAGAGGAGCCTGTGACCTGTCAGGGGGATAGCGAGGATATTTCTGGCTCTGCCCCTGATTTGGAAGGACTTCCTAGGGAAAAGGTTGCAGGGAAGGGGATCTGGGGCTTATGAGAAAGAGGCACCTGGGAACCAATTCTCTATCCTCATATAGCCCTTCCCGGGTGTACGCACGGGCAGGCACACACGGGTGTGGCCGGACCGCCTACCTAGTAGACTGCTTGGCCAGCATGGCCACGTAGGTGACCACGAAGCTCTGGAACTTGGCCCGCTGCTCCTCCCAGCGATCGTCCACAGAGTAGTAGTTGGGCAGGGGCGCTCCAAACAGGATCTCACTGCGCAGGAGGGAGCTCTTGAGGTTTTCTGCAGACAGGCCCTCGTCCACGTACCAGTAGAACTCGGGGTGAGTCATGGCCAGCTCTAGGGAACCTGCAGGTGCAGGGGGCGGGGGAGGGGTAAAGAGCTCAGCAGGTCAACTCCCACCAGCCCTGCATCAGGGTCATCCTCCCCTCCTCAACACCTCGCCCCTTAGAAGGAAATGGGAAACTGCCCCTCAAGCAGCCTCAAACTGTTCCTAATGGGACAGAGGGATGGTTTAAGGGGGGCGTGGGCAGGTTCTAGGCAGATGAAGGCGGGACTGCAGAGACTGAGCCTACCCTCCAGGCGGCTCCCACTTAGTTGACATTTTCATTTTTGTTTGAAGCTCAGCTAATCCAAGGCTCATACACTAACTCCCAAACCCCCTCAATCCAGGCATGTGCCCAAACCTCCTTCCTTGCCTGGCCTGGATCTCATCTCCCACCCAACCCTGCTACCAACCCTTTCTCACATGGCGCTCAGCCCCAGCCTGACTCAGCCTCACAGCCAAGCCCCTCCCCATCCTCCTTCCAGCCCCTGAAGTTCTGAACCAAGAGTCAACCCTTCCAATCAACCTCTCCAAACCCTGTCCCTGGTCCCATTCAGGCCCCATTCCTTACAAGGCCCGCCCTGAGGCTGCTTCCAACCCTGCCCCTTACTGACCCCACCTCTCACCACTCCCTGCCCTGCTCACCCCGGATGTCCGCCAGGTCCTGGCCCATGCCATCGTAGTAGATCTTGCCGCCCCTCTCCGTGGGGAAGAAGTAGGTCATGAGCGAGCTGGGCGGGGAGCAGTAGGAGTAGGAGCCCAGCGGCAGGTCCTTGAGCACTTCGTGGGGCTTCCAGCAGAACTCCCTGAAGCCCGGATGGTCCATGATCTTGCGCTCAATCTCGTGGATTGTGACCAGGCGCTCGCTGGTGAAAATGTTGCGTTCCGCGTCGCCCCGGGCCAGGAAGATGAGCTCGATGCGCCAGTGTGCGTGGGTCTGAGTGTTGGTGCTCACGTAGGAGCGAGAATAGTCCCACCGCGAGGCGCCCCGGCGGGCACGGCTCTGATTGGCCAGGGTGGGCGGGGTACCCAGCTGGCCCCGCCCATTCTTGTCCAACCCCTGGTTCATCGGGCCTTCACTCTGGTTGGCTGCCAGGTCTGCCAGGGTCGGTGCGTCTTGAAGACGCCCACTCTGATTGGCTGCTGGCTTCCGGGCGGTGGAGGTGTCCCGCCCCGGGTCTGGGCCACACCCTGGGACCGCAGGGACCGCGCGCGGGGCCCTGGCCGCCCTCTGCGAGCGGTTGCCGAGATGCAGCTGCTGCAGCTGCTCGGAGATGAGGCGCTGGAGCGTCTCGGAGGTGAAGTCCGCCAAGTCGCGCCGGTTTCGCCCCCAGGAGCCAAACTGGGACTTCAGAGCCAGAGCAAGAGCGTCGAAACGCTGGGAGGCCTCGTGGTTTCGGATCTCAAAGGCGTTGTAGGAGATGTCGATGTCCAGCGGCGGGTAGTAGAGGAACATGAAGGCCGACAGGGCCATGGGGATGCTGCAGCCCAGGAAGAGCACCAGCCCCGCGCAGCACGGGTTGGTGAAGGCCCAGCCCAAGGTGCTCCAGAAGCCGGAGGCCGGGGGCCGGGAGGGCAAGGTCCAGCTGCGCCAGCAACACTGTCCCTCTGCCCCCGCGTGGGGCCCCGGCCTCTGGGCTCTCCTAAAGGCCTCACCCGTTGCTTCCTCGTCTTCCTGCTCCTCCTCTAGCCACACGTCCTGCAACAACGGGTCATCCTCTGAGTCCATAGCCTACGGAGGAGGGAGAGGGTCAGCAGGCTGGAGAGAGGGGGAGGAGGATGCCCCCGCTGCAGTCGCCCAGGCCTGGGGGTTAACCCTGCCCAGTCATAGCCAAGAACAAATACGGCAATGGAATTGCACCAAGCAGTTCAGTAACTCAACCACATGTGCACAAAACATATATTGAGCAACTATAAAGTACCTTCTAGAAGTGTGAAGGTAGAGGGAAAGAACTTGATCTTTGGAACAAGATGGAGCCCGGTTTGGGTCCTGGTAGTGTGAGCATTGGCAAGACAGCGAACCTCAGAGTCTTCGTAAAAGAGAGAGAGATGGCCATTCCTGCCTCACACGATTGGGGGTGGGGGCAGGGTGGAAGCGTCTGCAGCCTGTGTAGTACTTTAGTTATTTTCTGTCACATAAACAGATTTTTTTGCTCCCCCTTGGGGAGCGTAAGGTGCCCGGCCATTGCCCATGCAGCTGTGCTGGGGCTAGATGCGGGTCATGGCTCTCCTCAAGAACTCCTCTCAACACCTCCCCGCCCCGTCTGTGGGACGCTGCAGCTGCAGCCAGTTTGTCAGGCTCCGACCACTTAACATGCAGCTCCAGCAACAGCAAACCTCTGGGCACGGGCAGGGGCCAGGCATCTGTCTCCCTCTGACTTGGGAACAAGCAGCAGGAGAGGGCAGGGCCGGGCAGCTCGAGGACTCCAGCAGGGTGGCCTGAAGGCAAGGAGGCCTCCTGGCATCCCTGGGCAGGGCCTGTCCCCCTTGTCCTGCCTGCCCTCTGTTTGGATGGAGAGAGACTCATTATCCGGTTAGATGTCAGGCAGTGAGAGAAGGAAGCTAATTATGCCAGAGCTGGCTAATTAATGCTGTCTTTCCTATTAACATTCTCTGGAGTGCTTCATTTCAATTAGACAGTCTGTCCGGGTAGAGAGGGGGCTGCCTTTAGCCTAGAGAAAGTGGGAAACAGAGGGTGAGGGGAAGGAAGGAAACAGAGACAAAGAGACTAGGACAGGGGAGAGATCAGAGAGGAGAGAGGAACTGGGGGGGGGGGGGGGTGGATAGAGATGCAAATAGGAAAACAAAGATTGACAGAGTGAGCAGGGGGTTATGACGGTGGGTGGGAGAGGAACTGGGAAAGCAGAAGACTTGCAAGGGAGAGAGGCCTGGAAGGGGCGGGACTGCTCCTGTAATCCGCACGGTTCCTCTCAATGAAATAATTAAACTTCCCCTCTGCGGGGCCCTAAAGCGAGCCTGACGAAGACGTACTAACCGCAGAGGCTTGATTTGTATTAGCAGAGACTCCTGAGTGAGCAAACCCCGTCTGCACATGGAGGGGGAAGGAGGGGCCAGTGGGGCCTGGGTCCCATTCCCAGCCTTCAAAGGAAGCTGGTGGTGACCGAGTGGAGAGGGGCAGGGGCCACGTTGGCACTTTTTCTGGGGACTAAGTCCATCCCCCCATCCCCAGTCTCAGCCTCCTTTCAGGGTACAGGTTTACAATGCGTTCGTCTATTAGGATGTCAAAGGCCAGGATTCTGGGTCTGTCACAGCAGCACTCCTTGGGTGATTTGGGGGTCCCTCTATCCCGCTGCTGCTCCACTAGGAATGCCACTCCCTTTCCCAGCTGTTCAAATCTAAAGCATCTTTAAAGGCCTTACTCAAGTGTCTTCTCTGCCAAGGAGCCTTCTCAGATCTGAACACACTCCCCCTGCCCCCCCAGTGCTGGCGGGTAAAGATTACTTAGGAATGGAGAAGAAGACTCCCTCCCAAGGGGGGCCCGGCTGGTGGGCGGGGTCTGACTCTGATGCCTCAGCCGACAACCCCCCTCCCCAGGCCCCTCCACAGGATGGGCTGCAAATCTCGAATTTGTCTTCCTTTCTCAAATGACAGAAATTGATTAGATTAGCAAGGAGCTCCAGCTGCTGCACGGTGCCTGGTGCCTGTCGTTGGCTCGGACAAAGAGCCCGAAGAAGGACTGATCACAAGGGACCGTGATCATGCCTTACGCTCTCCCGTTGGGTGGGCCCTTGGCGTAGGCTCCTGCTCAGTGACCGACCCGTGTGCTCTCTTGCTGTCTGCCCCTCCCTCTGCTTCTGTCACACACACACACACACACACACACACACACACACACACTCAGAAGTGGTCAAAATTAAACGCTGGGCCTCCCAGGGGCCCACGCACCGAGGTGGACGCTCATCCACACAACAAGGCCCCCTCCTCTTGGGAAAAGCCAGTGGCGAAGTCGCCTAAGAGGCAGCAGCAGACCCTCAGAAGGAAGAACCTGGCCCAGTTCCCAGGGCCAGGCGTGGTCACCTCGAAAGTCACATTTGCAGCCTAATCCCAACTTTATAACAGAAAAAAAAACCAAATCCACAAATATATGCATTTAAGAAAACCCATTAACAGTGGTTCTCACTTGGAGGATGGCGGGTGGTTTTTATGTTCTCTTTCATACTTGTCTATTTCCACTTTTTCTGCTCTGAGCAGGTACAGTCTTACTTTTAGAATCAGAAATAAATGTTATTTAAAAATAGAATGTGTGTGCCTGTGTGTGGAAGAGGTTTTGGGAACGGCCTTCAACTCTTTGAGGAGTTCCTCTGATAGGAGAGAAACAAGCCAAGCTGGCTCAGGTGGCAGCAGGGGAGGTCCCGGCGGGAAAGCAGGACCTGGGGAGAGAGTTGGCAAAGGCCCAGTGGGTGAAGGAGCGTGCAGCCTCCTGCTCCCCTGATGGAGAGAGGGCTCTTTAAATTGAGCAGGGCGCAGATCAGGGCCCACGGGACCCAGAGGAGACACCCGAGCACATCCAGTCCAGCTCCTTCCTTTACACGTGGGGAAATCGCGGCCCTGCAAGGAGAAGGGACTTGCCCAAGGTCATATTTCAGTGGCAGAGCCAGAACTCTTGGCTCGAAGGAGTGAGCAATCTGCTCCATCACCAGATTCTGGGAGGAGCTTTTGGCAACCCCGGGAGAAGATGATATCTGGACCCAAAGAGCCAAAATTGGGGAGCTATTTTTTAAATTTTCTTTTTAAAATTTTTACTGTATTGGCATGACTCTGGTTAATAAAATTACATAGGTTGCAGGTGTACAATTTATAACATCATCTGTGCATTGTATTGTGTGTTCACCACCCCAAGGGAAGCTATGTGGAGGTCTAAGGAAGAAGGCATTCTTCAAGTCACAAGCCAGATGGACTTGCCCATCTAGACACAGTGGGGCTTTGGTGGGAGGCAGTGTCACCTCAAAGACACCCCCAGCTTCCCTCCTGGCCTGGCTGTTTCCAGAGCAGCTTCCCCACCTTCCCTCCCCCGACCCCCACGGGGTTGTGGCCTCACCCCACAGCCTGCCTGCAGCCCTGTTGACAACTTCCCTCCCGCCGAAGGGTGACGGAACCCTCCCTCTCTATGCCCCATCCCAGCCAGATGATGAAAATGTAATCCAAAAAATCACATTAGACATGCAGATTCGACTTAAAATACCTATATGTATCTATAATTTAATGGCAATTAGGAGCTCATCAGCTTTTTCTTCCTGTCTCGGGGTGTTTTGCCTCCCTGGTTCAGCTCTGCTCCTGGGAAAACATCTTGGGGCCTTTGATCCTTGGGCTGAGAGACTGAGCGGAAGTTCAAAATGAGATATTGTGAGTTGAGCAGCTCCCTGTGCCCCTGAACGCTGAAGTGCGTCCTTGTCTGCTTCCTGGGTACGGGTCTGCCCTGCGCTTCTGGTGATCCAGCTCGTCTGAGTAAGAGAAGGCAGGAATGGGAAGAGGAGGGTTCTGTCCCTCTTAGACATCTTAGTCCCAGTGCCCTCTTTTCCCAGGTCTGCCGCCACTCAGATGCCCTGGCCAAGTTCTTCTTGGAAGCCCGGGCACTCCCCCTCGGGCCGGGAGGCTGCAGAAGCATTGAGGACATGGAGGTCAAATTGGGGCAAAATCACACAGATGGGGTGAAGCCAAAAGCTCGGCTAGCTCCATGCAGAAACTCTGGCACCCTTTAAGAGAATCGTAACATAATAGTGAGCTGTGCGCCCACTGTGTGCAAGTCGTCTGTCCACCCTCTCTCATACTCACATCAGCCCTGCAAGGGAGCATTATGAGTATTTCACAGAGGAAGAAACAATCACAGAGGTGAAGTGATTCCCTTGTGGTCACACAGCTAATAGAGGTGGAACTAGCTAATAGAGGTGGGGGCGTTTGAACCTCAGACTTACCCTTCCCAAAGCCCACGCTCTTTGCACCATTCCCAGCATGCTTGAGTTCCCTGAGAGCTGAGATGTCAGAAACCCACTGCCCTTTAGCAAGCCCACACCATCCTCCCAGGACGGGAAATCACTCAGGCCTCGGCAATTCTGCTTTCAGTAGGTGACAGCGCAGGGCATGGTGCAAAGGAAGTCTACCAGTTTCAGAAGCCTAGCTTCCCTTCGGTGGGAGCCTGGGTGTGATGGTTAATTTTCTGTGTCGGCTGGACTGGGCCAGGGGGGCCCAGACATCCGACTGAACACGATTCTGGGTGTGCAGACCGAGTAAAGCAGCTTGTCCTCCCTCGTGTGGGTGGCCCCATCCAATCAGTTGAAGACCTGACTAGGATAGAGCAGCTGAGTGAGAGGGAACTCTCTGCTGACTGCTGGGGCTGGGCCATCGGTGTTTCCAGCCTTCAGACTCGGACTGAAGCGTCGGCTGCTCCTGGTCCTTGCTGGCTTCCAACAGGAACTCGAAGGCTCAGCTCTCCTGGTGGTCAGGACCCCCGGGCACAGACGTAACTGCACCATGGCTTGTCCTGGGGCTCCAACTTGCCAGCTGCAGAAACGACGTCTCAGCCTCCACAATCATGTGAACAAATTCCTTGTTATCCATCCATCCATCCATCCATCCATCCACCCACCCACCCATCCATCTTTCTACATTCTATTGGCCAACTGTCCTTTAAAGGTTTCTATGGAGAATCCTGACTAATACAAAGGGACATAAAGCATCCCAGAGGGAAAGTGGGGGTGAAGCAGGGAGCCCCCCTAGCAGCTGGATCCTAGGACCCTCCTAACGTTTTCCTAAATCTACCACCCTCCCCTCTCCCCAGCCCTGAGAACACCTGCTTTGTGGTTGCAGCTGAGGCAGGTACCTGCACCTTCTCCCATCAGACCTGTCCCCCTCCCCCGAAGGAATCCATACCATTCTTGGGGGCTACATTGGCCAGCAGAGGGTGGGAAATTCAGAGGAATGCTCCTCCCCCCAAATAAAATCTGGGCTTATTTCCTGGGAGCCCAGGTGGGGGTAAGAGGGGAGAGAGCCGGGCAAGGGCTCTGTGGTGGTCCTGCCCTGGACCCTCATTTCTCAGAGGAGGGCAGACCGTGGGGATGAAGCGTTTAAAGGACAGATGGCCGCCCGGGCTGACAGCTGGTGAGGAAGCTGTGGGCACTGACTCGTAAGCCCAACAGCTCCATATATATCAGGCAAACAAGCTTTGCTCCCGCCAATATATCACCCGGGGAACCAGTCGGCACCAGAGGAACGAACATTAATGGTCACAACAGCCACTGTGACTGTCCCTGTTCCATGTGTTCTCTGGCTAGTGGGCTCAGGGGACCAGAACTGGTCCCCCAACTCTCAGAGGATATAGCAGGTGCCCAGAGCACCAGGGCCTGATTTTTCTGGGGGAGGAGGGAGCTAACATGGATTTTGTAGTCAGAGGGACCTGGGTTCACACCTGGCTCTCCCACTAGCTGGGTGCCTCGGGCAAGTCTCAGTTTCCTCGTCTGCGAAGTGGGGATGGTGGTACCCCACCTGCTGTGTCACACGGTATGATCACTGTGAGCTTCGCAGTTGGGGAGAGGCCCGAATCTGGCCCCGGCTCAGGGCAGGGCTGCGAGTTGGCCAGAGCTGACTCTCATTCTCTACCGCATCGGCCCACGGACTGGAATGGAGACCAGTCACTGGTGCAAATGCAAACGCCTGGGCCAGACACCAGATCTAGCCAACCAGACTCGGGGGACGGGGCATCCCTTTACACCATCTCCCCAGGTGATTCTATTTGCAGGTGGTCCAGGACCATTCTCCTCCGTTCCCGGTCTCCCGCCAGCATGATCTAGCCTTTGCCCTTCCCCCACCAGGGCTCACATTGGTTGCCCCCTGGCACTGGGAGTGGACCCAGCCTCCTGGATCTGTGCCCAGGACTCATGCCTTGAGGTGTCTCTTCTTCCAACCATGGGGGTGGCGTGGGGGCGGGGGGAAGTGAGGGTGAGAAATGATGACATTTGGACCAGGAACAGGACTATGTTCCCGGGTGGGTGGGGCACACAAACAGGCACCCAAATCTGCCAATCAGCTCCTCCTGGTGGGGCCAGGCAGTGAAAGAAATAGAGGGCCCACGGCTCCCTGCCTGCCAGGCCCCATGCGAGGAGCTTGGGCGGGGAGCTGCCCACCCATTGAGCGCTCTGTGTGCCCACTCAGCACTGGGCACTTTACTTAATGTCACTTCTGTTCCAGCTTCAGCTCCACGAGGCAGCTTGGGGGGCTGGGACCTGAGCCTCTGCAGGCCGGTCTGAGCCCATCCAGCAGCCACTGCTCTGACAGAGGAATTCCACCCCAGCTGGCCCACTCGTGCCCTCCCTTCCCACCCCCTTCTGCCTACACAGCTCAGGCCTCACATCCCAGACCTATCGGCAGCCTTGCATCTCTGAGGAAAAGGCAATAAAAGCTTAATAAAACCGGCAACATACAGAACCGTGAGTTACAGCCAACTCCTCAAACACCCCTTGTCTGCACGGTCAGAAGGTTCCTGAAAACGTTCACTGCCTGCCTTGGCCAACCTGCCCAGGCCGCCTCCTCCCACCCCCTCACCCCCACCCCCAGCTCCGAGTCCCGGCCGCTGCCTGGAGTTCTGAGTGAGCCCACAGGACCCTCTGGGCCCAGCAGCCAGTCAGCTCCCCAGCCCCCAGATCGTTGCGTTAATAACAAATAAAAAGATCCCTGCAAAATAAGACCAATAACCACGGCCATAAAAGCCAAATTGGATTCCTTCCTGGCTGATGAGCTCGGGGCCCTTCTCTCTCTCTGAGACCCGATTAACAAATATGTAAAACAATTCCCTGGGCATCTCTGCATCTAAGCTCCTGCCAGCCCTTCCTGGGAACTCAGGCTCAGAGGCAGGGAGGAGAGGAAGCAGGGATGGGTGTGTAGGGCAGCCCAGGGGGCCTCCTGAGGCTAGAGTAGGGACCTGCCCTGCCACCAGCCTGCTGGGTGACCCAGAGCAAGTCACTTCACATCTCTGGATGGATGGTCCCCCATCTAGAGAGAGATGCTCTCTAAAGTGGGCTCCCCTTCATCCCTAATCAGAAGCTATTGTCTAACTGGGGAGCACACAGGGTGGGTCCCGCTGTATCATCACTCCACGTGTCAGGTCCGCTGACCAGTATGTGCCGGATGCCATGGGCTTCGCCGGGACACGGCAGGTGGCCGCCTGCCAGTTCTTAGCTCAGGGGGAGCTTCGGAGGCCTCTCTCCTGCTCCCCGCAGCACACCCAGGCACATCTGGGGGTCCAGGAGGTTGCAAGACTCTCCTGGGTCTCACCACCAAAGAGAAGCTTGAGGGTAAACTGGAAGCTCAGATAAAAAGGCACTTAATGCAAAGCGATCAAGCCCCCCAAGGGGCCACCAGGATTGGTTTGGGTGGCCATCTGAGAAGGGACTGTACCCCCAGCCTCACTGCCTAGAAAGGGAGAAGCCTTAGGGCAAATCTCCCCCTCTGAGAACTCGGGGCTCCCCCCGGCCCTGCTGCCTGGGCTTGTGGAGGGTCGAGGAGGCCAGCACTGATGAAAGGAGCACCGCAAGGAGATGCTGGAGGCTGCTCAGGCCCCCGGGTCCCCGAGACAGAGCCGCTTCCCTGTCCCTGATCCCCTCAGCCTGGGGACTGAAGGCTATTGCATCGGCGCGGCACTGCAGATCATGCTCCTATAGGGTTCCCAGTCTTAAGGATTATTTCCAATTTGCAAACAAGAAAACTGAAGCTAAGAAAAGGGATTTCTTTGAACCTGATTTCTGATAAGCTGATTCCTCTTCTCAGTGTATTAGGTTTTATTAGAATCTTACATGTTTGAAAGCTCCCAGAATTCTAGAGCCAGCCCTCTCAATCCTTGCTGGCCTGCACACATGCACAATCATGCATACATTCGGCGTGCGCACGTACACACACACACACACACACACACACTCAGTGCCTGCCCCTGGAGTCATTCTGGCCACAGTCTGGGTACAGCCCAGGCTGTGGGGCAGCTTCCAGGGAAAGGGGGTGAGAAGAGCATTAGGAACTGATATCAACTTCACCATCTTCACAGAAACGCACCTTCTGTGCCCGCACAGGTCAGTGGCTCAGGGAAAGAGCTTCCTGGCTCCCCTGTTGATTGACAGCTCAGGAGAGAGGATGTCCAAGTCCATCAGCCCCTTCGCACCCAGGGCCAGCACAGAGGCCCCTGCCAGGATGGGGTGTCTAACACCGGCCTCAGCCTCAGCCCACCCTCCACGATGGTGCCGCTGCCTAGAGACAGGGGTCAGGGCTGGAGCTGAGCAGCCGCACAGGATGCCCAGGATGGAGGGCAGATCCCCAAGGACCACCTGCCAACTCTGCCGCCTTTCCCACAAAGTGCTTGGGAAGTTCAGGACCCCAGAGACTAAGAACTACTGACCCTGGCCCCAGAGGCCAGGAGTGACCCAAGGAAGCTCCCTGGGCCCAAGAATCCCAGGCCCCTTCTGTCCCTGCTCAGTGACGCGGCGCTATCCTATCTGGTGGGAACTTCCTTAGTCCTTCCAGAGTAATGGCCTTCGTCTCCCATCTGCTTGTGACCTTGGGCAAGTCTTTCCTTCTCCCTGCGGCCTCAGTTTGCCTGTCTGTCAAGTGGGAGAGCTGGATCCAATGAGCTTTCAGGTACCTCCCAGTTCTGTCATTTGGAGGTCCCAAAGGGCCAGACACAGAAGTGTGACAAGAGAGGAGGGGTGACTGGTCTGGGGGAGCAGCTGGGAAGGTGAAGAGGGTTGCAGATTTCTCGGGGTGTGGAAACTGCAGCCTCCATCAGCTTTGCAGCCACCTGGGGCTCCAGCCTTGCCATAGCCAGGAGCCAGAGGAGCCCCGAGACCAGAGGTCCTGCAGAACAGGATGGGGGGTGCGGTGCACAGTAAGACGGCAAGGTTCAGGGGTTCATCCTGTTTCTCCCTGACCCTGAGCTGAAGGGGATCCCAGGGGCCAAGAACAGACCCTTCCCTTTGTCAGTACTGAGAACCAGGTCAGGCCCCACCCAACCAAGGCCCTGGCTGTCCAGTCCATCAGCCCCATTCACCAATTCATACATTTACCAGTTCATTCATTCCCTTAGTCTTTCATAGTCTTAATTCCTTCACTGGTTGGTGCTTGCTTTATAAAATAAGGACTTTCCGTTAAATTTTCATGATCTTAACTTGCAATGTCTTGAAATCCTTTCCTCCCCAAGGCTCTGGGAACCTTCTCACCCCAGACCTATTCTCATGCTCATTAATGCCCGAGAATGCCTCTCCGCCGTCATGTCTCTTTTCATCACCAATTCCTGCTGTTACTCGGGGACCATCTGCTCAAAGCCTCCGGAGGACGGGGTCGGAAAGTCAGGAACTCTCTCAGGGAACAAGCAGCGGCTACTCGCCGGCATGCCCTTCACCAGCCAGCCTCGCCCCAGCGTCCCGGGCTGGGAAGGGAAGGAGGGCTTTCTCCTTTACCTGCTGCCACTTCCCTGGAGCCGGTTTTGCTCTAGCTTAGCCCGTCTCTCAGGCCGGGGTCGCAGAGAGGAACAACGCCGCCATCCTGCCTTTGTGAAGTCACTAGGTGATGCTTTAAAACCAGCAAATAGTCCTGGCTTGTGTGGCTCAGTGGGTTGGAGCGTCACCATGTACACCGAAAGGTGGAGGGTTCGTTCCCAGTCAGGGCACACACTTGGGTTGCAGGTTTGATCCCCGATCGGGGCACGGGTGGGAGGCAACCGAACAGTATTTCTTTCTCATATCAATGTTTCTTTCTCTCTCTCTTCCTTCCTCCCTCTTTCTAAAAATTAATCCTATATGATAAAAGGCTAATATGCTAATCGACCAAACGGTGGAATGACCAGTCACTATGACATGCACTGACCACCAGGGGACAGATGCTCAATGCAGGAGCTGCCCCCTGGTAGTCAGTGCGCTCCCAGAGGGGGAGCACCTCGTGACTGGTGAGCGCAGCAGTGGTGGCGGGAGGCTCTCCCACCTCCGCGTCAGTCAGACATCCCCCGAGGGCTCCTGGACTGTGAGCGGGTGCAGGCTGGGCTGAGGAAACCCCCCCCCCTCCAGTGCACAAATTTTGTGCACCTGGCCTCTAGTATTAAAATAAAATTAAACCAGCAAGTGCTTTCAACCAGGAATTTCCCACATGGAAGCATATCCGGAGGGATGCAAGTCCCAGCTGTGTCTACATGGAATGAAAAGGGGAAACATCTGGATGAGGGCCAGAAAAGTCCTGCCAGTCTGCCAGATGTTGCCCACATCTGGACATCTGAAAAGGGATCTGCTTGGTTGCTTGGCAGTCAAGAGGCAAATGGTCAACCCACGTCACCCAGTCAACAGGGATGTAGCTCAAATCCTTATGTACAAATTACCCAGATTACTGAAGGATCCAAAAGGTATTTTGGTTTCAATCACGCTCATCTTTAAAGACCCAAATCAAGTTAATATAAAGGTCAGAGTGTGAGCTTCCATTGTCTTGTGGTGGCTGTGGTTATGGCATCCCCGGGGGCCAGCTTGCCTGGGGTTTGACTCCTATCTCCATTGCTCACTAGCAAGCTGCTCAGTCTCTCTATGCTTCTCATTTCTCATCCTTAAAATGAAATAATAATGGTGACTCTGCATAGGGCTGGGATGAAGATGGGATGAGAATACCTATAAAGCTCTTAGCCCAGTGCCTGGCAGATAGTAAACATTCAAAATATGTTGGCCATTATTATCATCATCGTTATCTCCGGGCAATCACCCTGCAGAACTCTCCCGGCTAAGAACATGAGAAACCCTCCAGGAAGTGCAGAGGCCAACACGGGAGGGAAGCACGCAACACTCCTCCCCAAACATCGCGGGAACACGTTAGCCACGGCGGCCCTAACTCCAAGCCCCTTTGAGCTGCTTCCCCGGAGACAGGCAGATCACCACGTTCTCCTTCAGGACAGGAGTGGCTTCCAGCTGGCAGGCATGTCCCCTTTATTAACACGATCTGGCAAAGGACGCGTGGTCCAGGTGCCAGTATGTGTGCCGGAGGCTTCGGGCAGATGGCTGGATAGTCGTGAGTCTTCCCTGCTGCACCCCCTCCCACCAGGACATCAAGCCGGGGCGGGGGGTGGGGAGACACTCGGGTGTACTGCAGGCACCACTGTGGGAAACGTCCCTCCTGACCCTGGAATGACCACATGCCTGGGTCATGTCCTCTGAGCCCCAGGGGACACATGGGTCCCTCATCTACTTCTGGTGGGGGACCTGGGTGAGCCATCACTTCTCATCCCTCACCTCCGCTGGGGCAGGAGGTACCAGGGGTGGGGATGCGAGACTGATGAGCTCTACAGAGACAGAGGCAGGCTTCCCCACTTCCGCATGTCTAGTGCCTGGCGCACAGTGGGGCTGCTAGGCAGGCACTTGGGATGGGGATTAAGGAGAAGGCTTTTTAAACCTCTGGGAACTGTCTCCTGGGACATCACTTCTGGGTTCCAAAGAGCGCCCCCTGTAAGAGACCTGCACGGCTCCCACTGGCATCTAAATCCAAGTCAGTCCTTCCTCTTGTCCCCACCGCCTCCTCGTTCCCAATGGTCAAGCTCACGGCAGACAGCAAGACCCTAATTTGCCACCCAATGGCCCTCTCCAAATTGCCCAGGTCCCCACTCTGGGTCCCTCAAGGGAGGAAGCCGATGTCAGAGTCAAGCACATGCCCGGGGTTCTGTATGCCTAATTCAGTCTCTCCCCTGAGTTCAGGGAGAAATACCCAGACCCTACGTCCCCCAGGGACTGGCCCCAGGACCCCGCACTGGGCTTCTTCCTTCCAGGATTTGGCAGGGACACCGCTTCTGCCAGCACAAATGCCAGCAAGCAACGGCAGGGCAGGCGGTGTCATATAAACAGCCTGCTGTCCGTCTGCTCCTCCTCCCTCGGCGTTGCTTCCAAACCTCCTTCTTCACCCCCAGAGTGAACCTGCTCGTGGGGGCCCCGCAGGGCACACCTGCCTCTTTACTAGCTGTGTGACCTTAGGCAGGGAAGCCAACCTCTCTAGCCGCTGGTCCTTCCATTGTGAAGTGGAACACACTGTGGCTGTTGTGGGGATCACACCCATTAACATACATAAAGCATGGAGCACAGTGCCTGGCACATGGCACATGTTCTGTATTTGCTAGTGTTCCTGATGATGAATAGTTGGGGACCTGGGACAGGCCACCAGGGTCAGGCTCGATGCTGAGGGGATGCAGAGGAGAGGCCCTGGGCAGTGGGAGCCAGCTGCATTTCCCCTCGGGGCATGGCATGCCCATCCGGGACTCTGAGACTCAGGCTCTGCGGCCAACGTGCTGTGTGATGCTGGGCAGCTCACCTGCCTCCCTGAAACAACTTCCCCACCTGCAGCCCCGGCCTCTTATGAGTTAAATGATCTTTTCTAGTCCAAGCCTCACAGTGGGCCTCCTGCCTGAGCCCAGCCCCCAGGCAAACGGATTACAGCTCTCAGAGCTGGGGACAGAGCCGAGATGCAAAGGTGAGGCAGCCAGTTCCGGCCCTAGCTCAGAAGTCTGGAGTCCCCGCTTTGGGCTGATGAGAGATGGCCAGAGCTGGACTCAGGTGACAGTACTGCCCTTCACCTCTGACTCAGGAAGCAGAGGAATTTACATTCACACAAAAATATTTATTGAATGAATGAATGAATGAATGAATGGACGAATACCAGAAATAATGCAGAGCCCTGGACAGGTGGCTCCACTGCTTGGCATGTCATCCCGTGCACCAACTGATTGCGGGTTCGATTTCCAGTCAGGGCACATACCTAGGTTGTGGGTTCAATCCCTGGTCCGGGTGCATATGGGAGGCAACCAAACCATGTTTCTCCCTCCACTTCCTCTAAACATACCCTCGGGTGAGGATTAAATCTGACTAAATAAAATAATGTAGAGCACTGGGCAAAACAGGGGCTCTTCCTTCATTCAGATCAAAATCTGATCCCAACTTGGCCTCTTCTAGCGGGGCCGCCTTGGGCAACCTCTGGACTCCTCTGACCCTTGGTCTTCCCACGTATTAAATGGGGATAACAGTCCACACGCCATGAGATGGTTGCAAGGTTAAGTGAGATGGGACGTGTAAATGTTTAGCACGTGGCACATAGTAGGTACTCAACAAATGCAGCTGTTATTATCAGGATGGTTATTACCAGCCTGCTGCTCCCATTGGACGGCAGTGGACCCAAGGCCCCCGGCCTTGTCTGGTGCCCATTTCCAAAGAGCTGCCACACAGACACGGACACGTAGTAACGGAAATTCTCCCACCCCGTACCTTCCAGCTGGTGAGGAGCGGGGGCGCGGCCACCTGGCTTTCTGGTGGCCAAGCGGGGAGCTCGCTCTCTGGGGAGGCTCTGCCACCCTCGCTGGCCTGGTCCCAGAAGCATCCATGCCTCCCGTCTTTGTGGAGCAGCCGGAGCGTGAGCCCCACTGTTTGCCCGTGAAATGTGACTTTTGGAAAACATGCATATTTGTAAGTCTACTTCGGGCCAACACTGCTCTTTATTTATTTTCCCTGGGCCTTTCATGTGGAACCCAGGGAGGAAGGGTGTTTGACAGACGTTGACACTGGTCCTCGGGCAGAGATGCACGCGGGTGGGGGAGGGTGGGCAGGAGGAGGAGGAGGTCAAATGACAAGCCCTCTTCCTCAGCTGAGACTAACCGACAAGCAGTCACCCCTGTCTCACTGTCCCAGCCCCCAGTTTCTCCATATTTGGGCGGGGGGGGGGGCGGAGTATAAGAGGTTCACATGGGGAGACAATTTCAAAGAGGAGAGAGGGAACCAAAGAGGCCAACACTGAACTTCCAATCAGGATGATGCTACCATCATTACCAACACCGACAGTGCTATTGTCAGCCACGGCGCCGCCACCTCCGCCACCTCCATGTGTGGGTGCCTATTTTTACGACTGACCGTGGGCTGGCTGTTTGCCCTCAGGGAAACCACCTCCTCTCGCAGCATCTCACTTTGCTCCTCTGTAAAGGTGATTTCTGCAGCTCACGGGGCTGTGGGAAGTGGCTGCTTAGCCAAATGGCAGTGATGACTGTCTTCTCTCCCAGCCTCAGACCCTGGCCAGCTGCCCAGGCACAGCCTACTTTCGAGTCTTAGGGACTCGGGGCTGATTGCCAAGGCCGTACCCACCAGCAGGCCCTCTACAGCTGCTCTCAGCTAGTCCCTTCTCCGTGGTCATTTACAATCAGAGTTGGCCTTGGGGAGAAAGAGTCTTAGACAACTTCATCTGCCTTTGCATGACCAGGCAAGTGGAAGGGAAAAGCCGGGGGGGCGGGCGGGAGGGGACAAGGGAAACTTGCCTAACTATAGAGAAAAGGGCTTAAACCATGATCCCAAAGCTCTGGGGATCAGGAGATCCAGGTTTAAGTTTCCACTCATTTGTTCATTCATTCATTCATTCATTCATTTGTTTGTTCATTTATTCACTAAGCATCCACCAGCCAGAAAGAGTGGTTCATACAGAGGCTACACAAGCAGTGGAATCACTGCCTGCCCCAATGGAGGTTGCATTTCAGCTGTGTGACCTCAAGAAAATTACTTGACATCTCTGGTCCTATAAAGGAAATTATCTAAACATCCCTCGTTCAGGGGACAGGATGACTCCACTAGTGGTGGGTGCTCTGAGGAAGGAGAAAGGTACAATAAGCTCTGGGGTTAGAATCGAAAATTTTATTCCCACCCACACTCAAGAGGCTCATGAGACAGTCAATGTCCCACATTACTAGGGCCAACAAGAGACCCAGAAGCTCACCTCAACCTGCCCTGTTCTTGTCCAGACAGGAAGCCTGAGGCTCGGAGAAGGGAATTCACTGAAGGACACAGTTGATCGGTGGCCAAGCTGAGACTAGGTCCCAGGCCTCCCCACTTGCACTCAGAGCTCCTTCCTCCACATCACGCTGGAGCCTAGTTTCTGGATATTAAGGGCAACAGCAGAAGCAGCGTCAAAGGGCATGGGTACCAGGTCCATCACAAAGTCAGGTCCCCAGGGAAGTGGAGATGGAGCCACTTGCTGTGCAATCCTGGCCCCTTGAAGAGACTGTGGGGACTCGGGTGCATCTAGCCCTGGACATTTTCCTGGGGAGGGGGCAGAAGCTGCTGAGGCATGGGTGAAAAGGGGTGTGTGTGTGTGTGTCAGACTCCCAAAGAGGGGAGTAGGGGTGCAGAATCTGCCAGGAGAATGGAGTGAGCTCCCACTAGGAGCCAGCTGTACCCACAGGGAGTAGGCTGACTGAAGAAAGTTGGGGAGAGAGTAAAGGTGGCTGGGAAGGAGGCATTGGAAAAGGCAAAAGAAAGAGGGGGGAATGTGTGTGAAAGAGAGACCCAGAGGAGGAGAACAGAGCAGGAAACACAGAAAGTGCAAGTGAAGAACGATGCAGAGAGAGGGGCACAGACCCTGGTTGTAGAAGGAGGCTTGTCTGGGGTGAGGTCTGAAGAAGCGGGGCTCGGCAAAATGCACTCTGAGCCTAGAACCAAGAGTTGGGAAGGCTGGGTTTCTGCCCGCAGCTTCCACTGGGCCGGAAGCTCCTCCCTCCATTTGGCAAAGGCCCGGGCTCCTGCCGGGGTCTGCACTGGGGTGCGGGGAGGGTTTGCTCTGCTTCCCTGGCAGGAGCGGGACTGGTGTGTGTGTGTGTGTGTGTGTGTGGTGTGTGTGTGTGTGTGTGTGTGTTGAGGGCTCGGAGTCCTGGGTATCCCTGTGCGGACTCAGCAGTGAGCTCTGGAGTTGGGCTTATTCGGGGTCCGGAGACAACAGGACCTGGAATGAAGATGCTGCCGGGCTGCGGGGCTCCTGGGAAGATCCGAGCTTGTCCACGTGCGTGTGGATGGACCTTCCCCCGGTGTGTGGACTGTGTGGGCTGCGGGTGGATGTGTGTTTGCGTGAATGGACTGTGAATCTGTGTGGGGACTGTTTGCGGGTGGTCTGTAGATCTGTGTGAGTGTGCAAGTGGGTTCCTTGGGTTTGAGGCTACGCTCCCCCGCGAGGCGCTGTCCGCGGTGCTGACCCAGGGCGTGGAGGGGAGGGGATCTTCGCCACGCCTCCGGAGGGACTGCAGGGATCTGGCGTAGGCTTCCACAGCAGAGAGGGGCCCCGGGAAGGAAGCCTCCACGGAGGCGCCTTCCTAGCCTAGCTGCGCCCACCCCCACCCCCGGGAGTTGGGAAAAAGTTCCCCCAGAGGCGGGGTTGACTCACGGGACTCAGCACCACTCGCGCCAGAAATCTTCCCCCGATTCTCAGCGCGCCACTGCCCCGCTGCCCACCGCACCTCCACTGTCACTCGCGCTCGGCTTGCCTCGCCCGCCCGCTCTGCCCAAGGGCTCCCGCGCGCCCAGCCGGACCTGCAGCCAGGTTGACTGGGCCCCAGCACCCGGGAAATGTCCCGCTGAGAGCCTAAGTGCGCTAAGGCGGCGAATAGGTGGAGTGGTGGTCACCAACCTTTTTCTGACCCCTCCCTCCGCTCTAGCCCGGCCCAGAGCCCGATTCCGGGCAGGTTCGGGCTGACAACTTTTATGGACTCAGTCATCCACTCGCCGCGACGAGCAAGGGGCCAGAGGTCGGAAGCCTCCCCGCAGGTTGGATGCCTCGTGCTTTCTGGACATCAAACTGGCCCGTGCAGAACCGAGGCTGCTTGGGTCCGCTGGGAGTTGGTGCGGAGCTGGAGAACGGCCGCGGGGGACAAGCTCTGGGTTCTCCCGGGGTGGTGGGTTCCGAGGCCCGCATCCCGGGCTGGCTGGGGAGCGGGAGAACTTCACACACCGCCCCGCGCAGGCCGGGGTAGGGGCGGCGCGGAAGACCTGCCCCGCTCCTCGCAGCAATGCATCCCCCAGCCCACACCCCGATGGCGCCCAGCGGCCGTCGCACTCACCTCGGCTGGCCAAGCTGAGCGGGCTCAGCCGCGGGCGCGGGAGGGAGGCGCGCCGGAGAGGCCAGGGACTGCAGCCACCCAGCGGTGCGGACTGGTCTCCTCGCGGAAGTCGCAGGGAAAAGCTCTTCGGAGCTGCGGGAGGCCGGGGTTCCCCGTCCCGCTCCAGAGCGCACAGACCGCGCACAGCCTGGTGCGGAATCTGGTCCCCAACGCGCAACCCCGAGCTCTCCGCGCCGCCGCCTTTTATTCGCCGCCCGCCTTTGTTTGGGTCTCGGCTTCTACCACGGGATGTGGGGGTGTCCAGGGCAGGCTCTGAAGCTGGGTCCCACCCCCAGCCATTGGCGCCTCCGGCCTCGGAACCGCCGGGCCTTGCGTCAGTGGCAGGAGAGAGCCCTGCGCTCCATCACGCACTGCTGTCTCCCGAGCCCGCCGCCAGGCGCCACGGTGGCCGCCGCTCCCCCTGCGGGAGCCGTGCGGTGGTACAACCGGGCTCCCACTGCCAGAGGCTGGGGCTGCGAGCGGCGCAGCGACCCCTGGGGGTCAGTTCTCGCTTCTGCAAATGGCTCAGGCTGGGGCCTCCTTCCCTTCCCCAGGAGTTTCTTAGGTTCCTCTCCCAGTCCACCCAGCCTTGGCAGGTCACCAGCCTCCTTGACATTCGAGGGCATCCCTGGGTCTCCCCAGAGGGAGATGCCAAGTCCAGGCTCCTGGCACCGTCCCTTCCTCCCTCCTTCTCCATTCACCTCTCTGGCACCAGAGCCCAGAGTCATGCCAACTCCTGGCACCCGGCATCCCTCCAGCTCTAGCACACCTTTGGCCTGATACCCCTGGCCCGAGGGCCACAGGAGAAGAAGCTGGGGAGCGGTGGCCAGTGTCTGGCCCATTTCTCTCCATCCGTGCTCAGAGGGCATTGGCATTGGTCTCACCCAGGGAGATCCAACGGGGATGCCCCTGAAGAGGACCAGCTGCCAGTCCCCAGCTGCAGGACCGAGGGAAGCCAGAAAGAAGGGAGGCCATTGCCACTGTTGTGTGAGGGGTGAGCCGGGAGCTTGTCATACATCCACGGAGTGTGTGCTGAGGGAGGAACAGGGAAGACTGGTGAGCACATCTGTGCAGAAGCAAATGGCCTGAGGCAGTGTCCCTGCCCCAGCACTCACTCCCTGTGTGCTCAGGGTCACCAGGGGGAGCCATTGCCAGGCTGCCAGGTCCGTAGGGGATTCCAGAAGCTCCAGGTGGCCCGGCAAACAGTGTTGGGAGGAGCTCCAGGCATGAAGGGTGCCGCCCTGAGCTGTGAGGGCGGACAGAGAGAGACCGGAGACCTCACCCAAGAGGTGGAGAGTATATGTGTTGCTGCCCCGACATCAGAGGCCAAAGCTGACATCTGAGTACAGAGGACAGACCCAGCACCTCCAGCAAACTCCCAGCCCCTCCTGGCACATCCCAGAGCGGAGGCCGAGAATGTGCAGCCCTGGGAGAGGGTGGGAGGAAGAACAGGAAAAGACTGGCTTTTAAGGGAGCAATAGGGAGACAGAGTGTGTTCCCAAGCCCAGCTGAGAGCAAAGCGTTTTGTTTGCTGCGTGAATGGCTTACTCTTTTCAGCTGGTGTGAAGGCTGCTGCCAGGAGCCTCCTCAAAGTTCCCCAACGCTCCTGCACTGACAAACCCGCTCAGCCCGACAAACCCTCAGGGAGTGCCAGTGATGTGCCCCGTGGTGCCCGGACACCCTCCGCCCTCCGCTCCTTTGTGAACTGTAGTTAGTGGGCTGGGGTCCCAGCTTCATGTTGCCCAGCTGGCCACAGCTGTGGCCACCTTCTCCACACCCTCCCAGGAGCCCTCTCTGGCCTCCCGGGACCTCCAGATGATCCCGGATGGGGGCTGGACTTGCTCTGCCCTTGATTGGGGGGCCTTCTGGGAATGGAGGGCGTAGAGACGGAGGCCCAGTGGAATGGGGGAGGAGGTGAGGAGTGTGGTACCCAGGAACACTGGAAAAATACAATTTTCCCAGGCCATCAGCGAGGTTTTAAAAATGCAAATGGAACCGGGCCTTTGAAATATGCCTGCCATAAAGTGGAGCCGGTGGTGGTGGCAGCGGGAGCTGGCGCGGGCAGGGAAAGTCATGAGAATCCTCCTCCTGGGGCCTCATCGTCCAACTCCCTTCCCTCTGCTCCAACTCTGCCTGCAGGATGTCTGTTTATGGAGGCCTGGGGATGCTGGACTCAGAGATCCCTGTCCAACCTGAGGGCACCCCTGTAGCCTCCTTACCTCCAGATGTTAATTAAAGATGGCTCCAGTGGCCAAATGACTGGTCCAACGGGAAGGCTGCAGAGTATACGATTCTGTCTCTTCCTCCCTCCCCCCCCTCCGCGCCCCCCCCCCCCCTCCCCCACCGCTGCCACTGCCACTCCAGAGCTTTCTGGTGGAAGCTCTTCCCAGGTCTGATTTACATGCCTCTTGGCGCCTATAGGCGGCTTCCCCTTGACTCTGTCTTCACCACTAATTGAAAAGCCTTCTTTTGTAAGGGGTTTGAGCCATAAAGGGTGGCTTTGTCCTGAGCTCCCATCCCTTTATTTCTATTCCTGTTTTCTCTCCGACTGTGTTTGAAGTGGAGCCTCTGAGCTCAGCACGGATTCCAGCACTCCCAGCAAAGCCATACATCCGTTCCATCCCTTACCAGCCGTGTGACCTTGGGAAAGTCACTGCACCTCGCTGAGCCCCAGTCATCTCATCTACAAAATGGGGATTGGAAAAGCACCTGCCTCATAGCAGTGGTTACAAAGATATACTGTATTACATGAGATCAACTCAGTGCAAAAATGGCCGTTAGCACAGGGCATGGCATAAACCAAGCTCTAAATAAATACTAGTTCCTCCTCCTCCTCCTCCTCCTCCTCCTCCTTTGTTTCTTCTTCTTACATGCTGGGTAAGAGATGACCTAGAGGTGACCATCACACCTCTCACTTCTTAGCCCCAGCCCTGGTGAGGGGGACTGTATACCAATCAAGTCCACCCACCAGCTGAGGGGAAGAGTATATGGGGAAGGTTGGGTGTTTATCTTTTAAAACACCATAGACTGCCGAAACCAGTTTGGCTCAGTGGATAGAGCGTCGGCCTGCGGACTGAAAGGTCCCAGGTTCGATTCCGGTCAAGGGCATGTACCTTGGTTGCGGGCACATCCCCAGTAGGGGGTGTGCAGGAGGCAGCTGATCGATGTTTCTCTCTTGATGTTTCTAACTCTCTATCCCTCTCTCTTCCTCTCTGTAAAAAATCAATAAAATATATTAAACACACACACACACACACACACACAAAAAAAAAACCCACCGTAGACTAAGACAGTTTCTCCATTGTCCCAGCATCAGGGAATAGAGTGACCACATGTATAAGTAACCCTCCTTCGACTGGCCACACCCTGACGTGGAGCTCTTGGCCAGCGAGTAGAGGCAAGTGCACTGAGGTGTGCTGGAAAGGGCTTCAGATTTACAAAACTGGGTTTGAGTTTTCTCTGTGTCTTTTACTAATGGCATGACCTTGGGTGAGTCGTTTCATTTCTCCGAGGCTCAGGTTCCCCAACTGCAAAATGGGAGTCTAATGACCTCTGCTTATAAGATGCCTGCGATGGCCTTTTCAGCTGAGGTGGAGAACGGATTTATAGGTGACAATTAGTCACATACATATAGTGATGTAGTTATAGTTACAGAGTTAGAGAGATTATGATAGAATGACCGGTCCTTGTTTCCGTGACTTTCAGGGTTGATTGCACTTCATGGGATATAATAGATGCAAAAGAGCTCAGAAAACGCGCCCAAGTTCCTGGTGAACGAATTTCCAGCTGAAGGTCATGCAGCAAGTTAGGGGAAGAGCTTGAGTTGGCCCCAGGCCTCCCAGGTTTCAATCCTCAGCTTTTCCCAAGTCACCATCTCTCCTCTTCCCAGCCCCGTTCTTCCTGGCGCTCTGTTCATGGGGGCAAGTGTGAGTTTAAGGGGGAAGAAGATGGGAAGGGGGGCAATAATTCAAGAGAGGAGAAAGAGGTCGGGGAGAGGTGATAGGGCCAGGCTGGGGTGGGGGAGGCTGAGCAGATGGCAGCCCTTCACTCCCGCCTCCTCCAGAATCCTGCAAACAGCCGGCCTAGCACTCCTTTCCCAGCCTTGCCTGCCTCCTCCAAGGAAGCAGGCAGCCTGCGCCAGAGTGAACACAATCCAAGTTATTAATTGCCTGCAACAATTAGCCCCAGCGCCTGGGCCTGCAGAAGCCCTGGCTCTGGAAGAGGGAGCCAATTACAGCTTCATCAATATTCACGCTGCCACATAATGCTCTCCCAACAAGATGACCCCCGCATCTCCCACCCATGTTTTCAGGGGCCTTGCTCTGACCCCAACATCTGGAGAAGACCAGCTATTGCTGAGGCCTTCAAGAGTGGAAATCAATAAGAGGTTAGGACCCCAGGATGTTTGCACATCGTAGGGCCAACGTGCTGGCAGGGGAGAGCAGGGCCCTGTCAACGTTCTGGACAGTGCGGCATTAGCCCAAGACTATCCCATCGTGTGGGAGAGACTATAACCTCCAGGTTAAGGGCTTTAAAGTAGACTCCCCGAGGGTCTTATTAATAGGACTGGATTGAAAGGCAGAGGTCAGAAATAGCCAATAAGTTCTGGTTTTTTTTTTTAAAAAAAAGTTCTGGTTTTAATCTCAGCTCCGTCGCACACTAGCTGTGCAGCTTTGAGAAAACCCCTTCATGTCTCTGAGCTCATTTCCTTCCCTGTAAGTTGGGGGCAGTGATCACACCTCCCTGAGGAGTGAGACGCTATGCAGAAGCACAGAGCATGGCACGCAGTGGAAATAGATGGTAGCTATTATGTTCTCTATGGAAAGAGCCCTGGAAGGAGATTCCATGCTGCCTGGGCAGGGGGTGGGGTCCCCTTTCCCTTGACAGGGGAGTGGACATGTGGGGTAATGAGGAGTGAGGTAGATGGCCAGTCAGGAGACCTAGATGATGGCCCAGGTTTGCTCTAACTTACACTGTGGTCTTGGTGCCCTTCCCACTCTGGCCTGTGTTGACCTGACAAATGACGACATGAGGCTAGAGATCTAACCGTGATCTCCCAGGAGAGTGTGGGAAGAGGGAATGAGTTTGGAATGGGTGGGAAGCCATGGGGAATATGGACTTCCCAATTTTTCAAAGGGATGAATGGCAGCGGAGGCAAATGTTATGGGATATCCAAAGAACATGAAACCAGTTACATAACTAGTTAGGCCTAACATCGAGAATTTGTTAGCTCTGTATTAATAAAAAGGGATCACAGATCTTGGAGATAAAGCCATCGCCTGGTTCAGAACTCCGAGGAGAGGCCGGGTAGAAGTCCCCCGGGGGCAGTCCTTGTTGGTGGAGCATTTCAGAACCACGGACAGTGGCTAATTATTTTGATCCACAGTTGAGGTGAGGACTAAGGGAGGAGACCCTAGAGTTGGCCACTGAGTTGAATCCTTGGAGGTGGTGTGATGCTCATTGTGAGTAATGGCTGAGGTTCAAGAATAACTCAGGTACTCCTGGTGGAGGTCTCTGAGTGCCCGATGGGACTGCCCAGGCGTTGGAGAGCAGGGTGATATACAGGGCCTGACCCCCAGCCCCTCCTCAGGAACACCTAGGGCTCCTGGTGTACCTGCGTTTGTGTGAGCTCATTCATGACTCAGCACAGAATCTCAGCCCCATCTTCTCACCGAGCCCTGCTGTTTGTCCCTCTGGCCTCAGCTTCCTGGCACAAGCTGGCCAGCACCTTGCCCTGCCCCAGTCAGTCTGGCTGGCCCACTGGCGCCAGAGCCAGGCCAGCTTTAACCCTGACCACCAGGTTCCATCTGGGCCTCTGCAGTGACAGCAAGAAAGAGCTTTTCTGGCACTTTCCCAGTTAGGAATCTGTGCGGCTCTGATGGGCTGCCCCACTGCCAGCTCCTATTCTGGCATATTCCGTGTGGGCAGGGTGGGGGATGTTCTGTGCCAGAGGACTCTGTGGCCCGGGCCTCTGAGCTGGAATGAAGGGCTGGATGACAGATCATCAGTGCCAGGCGGATAGAATACCTTTTAGGCAGCAAGGGATGCTACGAAGAGCATCAGCATCAATAATAATGAATGGCCAGCCTTTATTGAGTGCCAGTTCCTGAATACATGCATTATTTACTTCATTTAAACTCACAGCCACCCTATGAGGTATCCTCTTACCATCCTTATTTCCAGGTGGGAAAAAACGGGCTCAGAGAGCAAGTTTCAGCTCACACAGCAGGTAAATACGGAGGACTCAACCCCAGGCACTTTGAGTCTATAGTCCAAGTTCTTTACCACACTATTATTCCCATTTTACAGATGGAAAATGGAAGGTCAGAGAGGTTAAGGGACTTCGTTAGGGTTACAGAAAGAGTCGGCAATGAAAAGAATTTGAACCAAGGTTTGCCTGATGTCAAATTTACCACATTTATCTGCTCCACTGTACTGCTCCTGCTGAACTAGGTACCTGTTGGGTGCCCACTCTCAGAGCCCCCTACTGTGGTACCAGGTCTCATCTTATGTCTAAAACACAGCTAAACTAGTTTCCCAATTCATCATCAGGGAAGTCACTTCCTCTCTCCGAGCCCAAATCTGCAAAGGGAAGGGTTCTCGACAGAGCCCACATTCCAACTCGAGAATTGGTTTGTCTGATGAGATTCGCCCATGAACACTGGGACGACCACACTGCAAAATGGCGGGACATTCCCAGGACCCAGGAGGGCAGGGTTGTACCCACACCTTCCAGGACAAGACGCAGGGGCCCAGGCCACTGGCTGTGAACACACCACGGGATTGGCACACAAAATGCCAGGTCATCTCCTGACTTCTCACTTACCGATGGGGAGACGGAGGCCCGGGTAGGTGACTGCAGGGGTGTGGTTGCCTCCTAACGGCACTGCCCTTTTGGGCATCCCTCCAAGGCCTCTCTCTGTGTCCTTCACGACACTTCTGGGTCCTCATTTTGCAGCTGGGCACGTCGGGGGACAGCTGTTCTCCCTGGCATCCAGGGCTCTGCCTAGCAGATGTGGCAGCAGGATGCAGGAGGAATGCAGGAGTAGTGACATGTGGGGGAGCAGCCTGGGCCAGGCCAGCACAGCTGGCTGTGCTGGGGAGCTGGGCTGATGGTATGTCTCCTTTACCTTCCTCTTCCTGCTCCTCCTCCTCTTCCTCCTCTCCTCCCCACTCCTCCTCTTCTTGTTTTCTTTCCTGCTTCTTTCCCCAAATTCCTCAATTCCCCACCTTCCCTCCTTTATACAGACCCCTTTCCTTCATAATGACCACAGTAAACATTTATGGAGCACTTATTGTGTGACAAGCCCCGTATAAACATTTACACACACCATCCTCTTCAATCTCACAACAGCCCCTGGAGAATAACCATCTCCCTTTGATGAAGGAGCAAAGCGTGGCTCAGGGGGGTCAGTGTTTGTAAGGCCCAGCTGACCTCGGAGCCCACACTCTCCTGTCCCCGTGCTCGGCTGGGGCCAACAGCACCTCGTCACCTGTGGGTGACAGGGCCCACGGCGGTGCGACCAGTCTCTTTGGCGCTGGGGTGGATTGTGGGGTGGATGCTTGCTTTCTTTTGCTTTTTCTTTAAAACTCCAAGCTGATTTCGCCCGGAATGCTCTGTTCTCTGTGCCTTCCAACCCTTCCCCTCCCCGTGAGCGTAGAGGCTGCCTGGAGTCAGCCAACACTCATCGCGTTTGCTAAGTCAGGAAAATGGAACCAGACCAGCACACGCGGGACCCAGCATTACTGGACCAAGAGCAGAGGACGTCCGCTAAGCCCCGGAGGATTTTGTGATCATTATCACTTTAATCCACGAATAACTGAGGGGCCTGCAGGGCAGGTGGTTAATAGAATGGAGTTTGGAGTCCGACAGACTTGAGTCCATTTATAGCTGCGTCGCTTACTGGCCAGGTGGTATTGCTTCAACTCTGCGAGTCTCAGTTTTCTTACCTTACGAGGGAGACAAGACTCGCCTCGAGGGTTGGTTGTGAGGATGGCATAGGCAGTGTGACTGGCGTGCAGCAGTCCTTGGGCAAGGTCATTGTCCTGCTCTGTCTCATTTGGGGTCAAGGGAATTTAGAGAATCTTCTCCCCAGCCTGTGGAGGGCTCCCTGCAACGCATCTCCCAGGAATTGTCTGTTCTCCCAAAGAGTTTTGGTAGGATTAGATAACAAGGGAATATCCATCATTTTTTTTGTATGTGTCCTATGTGTGAATTGTTCATGTCATCTCAGATACAGCACACGGGTTCAGGGCACAAGCCCTGGAGCCAGACAACCTGGGTTCAAATCCCGGCTCTACCACTTCTTAGCTGTGTGATTTTGGGGAATTCATATAACCTCTCTGTTCTTCAGGTTTCTTATCTGTAAAGGGCACCTACTTCCTAAGGCTGTCCTGAGGAGTTGGGGGTGCAAGGGATGTACTGTGATCAGAGTCTACACATGATAAGGGCTTAGTAAACGCCAGCTGTTATTATTTCATCTCCACAAAAATTTCAGAAAGTAGATAGTATAGTCCCTGCTTTACAAAAGAGGGAACGGAGAGAGGTTAAGTCACTAGCCTGAGGTCACACAGCTAGTAAATGGCAGAGTGAAGATTTGAACCCAGGTCTGACTGACAGCTGGACCTAGGGGTTCCCCACTGCAACCATAGGTCTGTGGTGTAAGAGGATGGGGTTTGTGGCCCCACCTGAGGCTCAGTCAGCCCCCTCGATGCTGTGACCCAGAGGAGCTCACCTCCCCGCCCTCTTCCTTCCGCTTGTCTTAGCTGGAAGCCCACTGCTTCCCACTCGGTCATCTATTTCAGGCGGACTCCTCTTCAACTCCATCAGAGTCCCTGCATCTTCCGCTCCCAAACCTGCGCACTTTGCAGGGCTCCCAGGCCTTGCTCTCTCCTGGGGGTAGTACAAGGGGCTGGGGAAGCTGGGAGAGCGCCCGGGCCATCCAGGAGGCCCCAATGACGCCCGCTGTTCCCTGCAGGAGGGTCTGCCGCTCCAAGCGCTCCCTGCCCACCCCCTCCCCGCTGCCCACAGGACACAGCCCCAGCCTTTTCCCCCTCGAAGGCCTTTCTCCACCCTCATCAAACGGCAGCCCCCACCCCACCCCCAACAGCCCTGACTCAGCCCTTAGCTGCAACGCGCTGCCATCATCGCTCCAGCACACCGGGCTCCGTCATGCCTCCGCCCTTTCTCACGTCACTCCATCTGCCTGCAATGCTTTCTCTCCTGTGCACCAGCTGAAGCATTACTCATCCTTAAGGCCCAACTCCTCGCTCCTCTGACGAAGCCACCCCCACTCTCTCCCCCAGAGTCTTCAACTCTGTCTCCTCTTTGCTCCCAGAACAACTTCGCACATCTATTTCTGCACCCATCACAGTCTCACTTGTTTTCTATATAGAGTCTGTTGCGTGAGGGTGCACAGAGTGTGGGGGTGCATGAAGGTTCTTTAGGGGGGGGCACTTCCCAGGCAAGAGCTGGGGGCAGGGGGGTGAGCAGGTCACGAGCAGCAGCAGAGCCTGGACTTCTGGGACCATCTGCTCCAGGACCTGGCTACTGAGGTTAGCAGTCAGGGTCAGACGCTGGTCTCCTCATTTCAGAAGTGGGACAGTCAAGGCTCATTAAAGGGATGACCGCCCCATGATCACATGGCACTTTGGGGGACAGATGCCAGAACCTGGGCTCCTTACCTCCTGACTTGGTGGGGTCCCCAAAACCCCAGTTTTAGGGCTGATCCCACACTCTCTTGGTCAGCCAGAGCCTCGGATCCTCCTTGCTACCTCCATCAGCCAGCTACTGCCACGGTAATGGTGCATAACGAACCACTTCAAAATCTCAGCTGCATTCGGCAGTAATACGCACATTTTGCTCACGGTCTAGAAGCTGAGCCGAGAGCTCTGCTTCAGGTGTGGCCAGCTCATGCCTGCTCCCTGTGTCATGTAAGGGGCTGTGCTACCTGGTTGAGTTCTTTTTCTGGCTTTGGCAGAAGTGCTAGAGGGCAAACACACCCCCATAACACCTCTTCTCTCATCATATCTGCTACCATCCCATTGGCCAGAGTCCAGACCAAGTCACCTGGCCAAGCCCAAAGCCAAGCAGACTCGCCTCACCATGCAGCCGCGGCAAGGGTATGAATGTAAAGTACTACTCCAAGAGAACGAAGAATTGGGATCAATAATTCAATCTTCTGTGCTGTGTTTATACCTCCACCTTCCCTCCTACAGATTCAAACTGGCAGCTGACTGTCCCCCCAAAGCCACTCATTGCAACATAACAACAGAGAAGAAATGCGAAGAGACTACTTGGGCTCCAAGAGTTAAATGTAGAGGAAAAGTAAAGGGACACAGAGTTGAACTCTGGGAGAGTGGAGAGTGGGGGAAACTTAGCTTCCCCCTCCTCTGGCACCACCCATGGTCCCAAAGCTGAGAGGTGAGCTTTAGGGATTCCTCCAAACCTCGAGTCAAGTCTCAAAGCATCACTCATTGATACAGCCCCAGAGCCTCAGTGTGGGGATACTTTTTATTTTTGCTTCCTGAATCTGTATGCCATTCTTTTGAGAGCAACTCACTAATTTTCAATAGACAATCACTATTCCCCTTCAATCCATGTGATTTGGATGGGGGAGAGCGGTGTATATGTGACTCAGGCCTAAGCCAATCAGAGTATCCCATTGCCCCCTGGGCTCCTGTGATTGGTTCAGGGATAGGCTCAGGGCAAATCCAGACCAGTAAGAATTCCATCCTGGACTTTTTGTCAGATTGTTGGGCCTGATATGAGGAGTTAGAGGAAGCCAGGAAGAGACTCTATTTGTCCTGCAGGACTTGAAACCAAGAGGATAGAAAGGTTACCAGTAGCCATCATGTCTATTCCAAGCATAAAGTGTGCCAACCTCGCCATGAACGGAGGGACAGAGATAGACTAGACGTGAGCTCCTGGACCACGCTATGCCTGGAGTCCTAGTCTGCGTCTGGACTTTTCAGCTTTGAGACCAGGTGGGCCAGGCTTTCTGTCGGTTGCACCTGAGAGTCTTGATTAAATAAAACGGGAACCCTGTAATCATAGAATTTTGGACACCGAGAGCCAAGGATGCTTAGAATTATAAATGTGTTGAATCTCATGGGGAGGGGCCCAAAGCCACGGATGTAGAGGAGGGGAGAGACCAAGATGCTTTCACACCCCCCGATGAAGCCTGCACATTCGCCCTCTTCCCAGGAGCTCCTGCGGCAGCGGACACCAGACTGTAGGCTGGCCTGGGTGAGCGGGGGACAAGGAGGTCCATATTCCCAGCTTTCTGGTCTCAGCAATGGCACCAGCCTGCAGCCCTCCATGTTTGTGTTTCTCTAATAGAATCTTCACAACAGAAATATGAGGCAGGTACCATTACTACCCCCACTTTGTTGTTGTTGTTAATTCTCACCGGAGGGTATTTTTCCCATTGATTTTTAGGGAGAGTGGAAGAGGGAGGGAGAGAGAGAGACATCGATGGGAGAGAGATACATCCATGTTGCTGGGAGAGGCTGCTGCAAACAAGGGTTTGGGAAGCACAAGGGGGGCTCCGAGGGAGGTGGACGGTGCAGATGCCCCCTCACAAGGCTGCACCTGGCTGACAGAGAAGGCTGCCCCAGACTGGACTCCTCTGAGCCCGGTGCCTGGCCCACTGTGCCAACTCCCACTGTTGCTGGCTGACCTTTCTGAGCAGATACTCCAGGAAAGGGGAGGAAGGCTCAGACCTCACCCTGGCTTCCCTACCTGCTAAGACAATCCTCAAATGTGCCGATGGCTGACCTGGCTCCTGGGCCACTTCCCTCTGCCAGTTGCTGGGGTGCCGCTGGCTGTGTTCCTCTCCAGGCACCGGGCCTGCTGCCTGTCCACAGCTCCTGCATCCAGCTCCCCTTCCGGGCTGGCCACTCTTCCTTGGAAGGCAAATGGCTCTCTTGCCCCGAATGGAGGTTCCCGAGTGTAATAGACTCAGGTTCTAGTTCAGCGCTCCCCAGTGCCTTACTGCTTGCATATCTTGTCCTCAGTTTATCCACCGGCAAACTGGAGGCCTCCCCGGTGACGACAAGCCCCACTGCACTCTTATGAAACAGGCCGTTCAATAGGCAAAGAAACAAAGGCTCTGACAAGTCCTGACTTCATCCCTTCCACAGCGTTTACTTAACAGATACTGGTGGAGCACTGTCTACCTGCCAGGTACTGTACCAGGCCCCACGGACACCAAGGGGACTAAGACGAGACCCCAACCCATCAACGTCTCAGTCGGGGTGAGTAACAGACTTGTTCAAGGTCACAGAGCGAACTGCCATCCCCTTTGCACACAGTAGGTGTCCAACCAGTGCATGAATTAGCCGAAATACCTTGTGGGCAACTGGCAAGGAGGAATCAGAGGCAAAAAGACAGCGGGGCACACAGGATGCCACAGGAGAGAGGGCGATGTCAACGTCCAGCCTCGAGGCTGGGTTTGCAAGCAGAATGATCTACCGTATCTGACGCCGTTTGCGAAAGACCAGGATGGAGACGGAGCAAGTGAGTGGCGGCGGACGGCGTGCTTGGATCCCGCCTGACAGAAGCATTGGTATCGCCTGGGCATTTGTTTAAAAGGCAGACTCTCCGTCTCTTCCCGGACCTACTGAGTGTGAATCTGTGTTTTTAACAAGGTCTCCCACGGTTTCTCAAGGCTGGCCCCACGTGAGAATCACCGGGGAGGTTTGGAAAACACTGAAGCCTGGACCTACCCCAGAGATTCTGAGTTCATTGGTCTGGCCTGTGGCCTGAGCAGATACTAGAGGCCTGATGCATGAAATTCATGCAAGGGTAGGCCTTCCTTCCCCCGGCTGCCGGCACCGGCTTCCCTCTGGCACCTGGGACCCGGGCTTCCTCGCAGCCCCGGCTTCGTCCGGAAGGACCTCCGGTCTCATTAGCATATTATGCTTTTATTATTATAGATACTTGACATAGAGCCTTGTGTGAGTTTAAGGTGTCCATCGTGTTGTACATGTATGTGTTGCAGAATGATTCACACCGTAGCAGCACGAACACCTCTGCCACGTCACGTAATTACTAGTTCTTTCCAAGCAGGACTTTTCCACGTCTGGCAGCAGGTGAGCCTAACGTGCAGCCGAGGTCGAAGGCCTCTGCTTTAACCCTGCGGAGCACATCCCCAAACTTGACCTTACATGCCCTTCCCTGCCACCCGAGGAGCTCAGGAGGGGATGGTCAGCCCCATTTTTCAGAAATGGGATTCACCTCGATTTTCTCTGCTGGGCAGAGAGCAGTGGTTCTCACGGTGAGGTGGCCGGGCCATCGGCATCACCTGGGAGGGAGGGCAGGAGAAATGCAAATTTCAGAATCAGAGGCTCTGGGGGCGGGGCCCAGAATCTGTGCCTTCTCAGGCTTCTCCAGGCGACTCCGCTGAAGTTCGAGAACCATCGGGGTGGGGGAAAGAGCCCGTAGTGGGAGAGGAGCTCTGACATCTCTCCTCGGCTCCGTGTGTCCTTGTACGAGGGAGTCCCCCTTTGGGCTTCAGCTTCCACGTGTGTAAGCCAGGGGACCGGCCCGATCGGGGCTGCTGCCCGCGCGTGGGGCTCCCCAGCAGACATTGCTAACCCCCCGCGGCACCGCGCCTGGTTCTCACACACCTCGCTGGGCCGCCCGCCCAGGACGTTCCGGGGAGAAGAGACCCGTCTGGAGAGGCAGGGCCTTCGCCCCTCCCCGGGAGCCTCCATGCGGCGCAGTGTTCTCCCTCCCACTTCCCGAACAATTACTGAACAGATTGCATCGCAAAGAGAATTCCTCGATTATGGAGTCATGATTCTAAATGGCTGTTTATCTGTGTTTTGCTTCATTTCTTTAAACGAATTGTTAAAATTTAAGTAAGTGAGTTAAAGGCAAAGGAATTGGAAGCTGCATCCATCACGCCACGGAGGAAGAGACGGGGGAGGCGCAATGGCCGCCATCGACTGCCTGCTAGCTTTCTGCTCCCTCCTTGTCTGTCACAGCTCTCCTCGTAGTCTCCCCACCACACACCTCACCCCCCTCCACATGAGGAAAGGGGACCCCAGAGAGCTCAAGGGACTGGGCCAGGGTCACACAGCTGGCATGCGGCGGCCCTGAGATGCAAAGAGCAGTCAGGTGACCCCAAAGCCACGCTTCCCTCCTGCGCAGAGCGAGTTGGAGCACATTGCAGCCGCCTCTCTCTGAGCCCCATGGAACGGCACCTCTGGAGTGATGGAGAAGGACGCAGAGGGCCCAGCTGGGCAGGACCCCCACCCGGAGATCCAGGCTCGGCCGCTGTGGGCAGGGCTCTGTCAGATCGGGGTGGGCAGTCACAGGGGGACTCACAGTCCTGCCCCCACAGAGCTCAGAGTCTCATGATCAAATGTCGGGGCCCCAGCATGGTGATGTGCAAGAACCCACCTCCGCAGACCAGGGACACACCTCCGGGCCTTGGCCTCTCCCACACCGAAGCTCTGGGCCTCGCCCTGGACCCTGAAGTCTGTGCTTCCTCTCTGCTCAGCTGTGCGGCCCTCCCAGGGTGGGGTCGGGTCCTCATTCAAATCTCCTCCTCTGCAGCGTATCAACCATTAGACCTTGGGCAGGTTGCTTAACTACTCTGAGCTCAGTTTGTTTATCTGCGAAGTGGGAATAACAACAGCGCCTCGCTCATGGGGTTATTGCGGAGATTAAGTGAGTTAATGTAAGTAAAGGGCTTAGGACAGTGCTGGGCATTAGGACCCAGTAACTGCTCAACGAATGCTGCTTGATAGCATTCTTCACGCAGTAATCCATTTCCTGGGCACCTGTGTGCTAGGGGTGCAGAGGTAAGACACAGATCCCCCCCCACGGAGAGCCTCTGAGCTAAGGGTCTGAGAGGAGTGGCACCTGGGTAAGGAGCTGCAGGACAGGTCAGCACAGGTCAGCACAGGGCACTAAGGGAGCCTAGAGGCAGAGGGCCAGCGAGGGCTCCCAGGAGGGGTGACCGCTGAGCTTAACCTGGATGGATGAGGAGGAGGCATTCCCCGCCTGGACCATCCTGGGGTGGGGCAGGTGAGCCACTAGACAGGAGTCTGGCCTCCAGGCAGAGGAGCAGCACACAGGAAGGTGTGGCCCAGGAGGGCGGGACATCGGGTGTGTGAGGGGCGGTGACGGGAGGTGGATTCCGAGGGGCGGGCAGGGCCCTGAGTGCGGGGAGCCATGGGAGCTGCTCAGGGTTGAATCTGTCCCCCAGAAAGGTACGTGGAATCCCTCCCTCCCAGGACCGGTGACTGACTTTATCTGGACTTGGGATCGTTGCAAATGTAATTCATTAACTTGAGGTCAGACTGTTGTAGGGCGACCCCTAACGTCAGATGACTGGTGTCCTTATAAGAAGAGGAAGGGGACACGGGGAGTGGAAGGCCATGTGAAGACAGACACGTGAGGGAAGAGGCTCCGGGAAGTCGGAGGAGGGCTGGGGGGACACAGCGGAGGAGCGCCCAGGATGGCGGCCTCCACCAGGAGCGGGGAGAGGCTGGGAGGCCTTCCCTGAGCCTCCGGAGACAGCTCGGCCCTGCTGAGCTCTTGATACTGGACCTCCGGTGGCCAGAACCGGGATGCCATAAATTTCTGTCTTTTTAAGCCCCCCATCCCCAACTTGGGATACTCTGATATGGCAGCCCTAGGAAACTAACCCAGGAGCCAGCTACTCCCAGCTCTCAGGGTAGATGGGTTAACCCGAGAGTGCCTGGCCACCACCACCTCTCTGAGTCCCCCCTGGTGCCCTCTCCCCAGCGGCACCTCACAGAGCCCTGGCGCTCTGCTACCCGCCTGGTGCCCCCACATCAGCGCTGCCTTCGCCCACGGGGCCACTTCCTGTGGGGCCCCGGCTGCGGCCACAGCGGCTCATCACTGAGATATACTGCCGGCCTTGGGCGGGGTGACAGGGCCCCGCTGGGCTGGCATGAATCACATTTATTGCAAACAGGAAACAAAGGGAAGGAGGGAACAAAGCCGGGATGGGGGAGATGGGCAGGCAGCCGGGAGCGGGGCCAGCCAAGAGGCGCTGCCCACGGAAAGACCCATTAATTTCCTGATGTGCCCTCGGACCGAGCAGCCGGCGCTCTGCTGAGGTTTATCTGTGCGCCTCAGCTGGGAAGCGTGCTGTGTGCCAGCTTCTTGGGCGCCTCGGAGATTTGCTGGGCCCAGGAGGGGGCAGAAGGCACTAATAGTAGCTCCCGGCCCATCCATTACCCCAGCAAAGTCCCGGCTTTCAGCGCTGTCCATGGGTGAAATTGCACTGTGTTCTGCCTGGTAATGAGGTGCTGCAGGCCTTTGCATGGGGCCAGGAATTGCTCTAGCCACCTTCAGGGTGGGCAGTCGGGGTGGGGGCAAGAGTCACTCCAGCCCAGACTGGCCTGGCCAGACGAGCCAGGGAGGAGGGCGGGCGAGGGCGCCGGGAGGAGGAGAAGGGGGTTGGGGGGGATGGAGGCTGAGAGTCAGCACCAAGGACAGCAAAGAAAGCCGCCTTCGCTGAGCGCCACTGTGTACCCAGCCCTGTGTTCAGAGCGCTGGCAGCACGCTAATACCAGGGTGCTAGTTTCCCGTAACTAGCTTCTGTAACAGATTAACACAAACGGGGTGGCGTCAGACAATAGAAACTGATTCTTGTACAGTTTGGGAGGCCAGAAGTCCAAAGTCAAGGTGTTGGCAAAATGGGTTCCTTCTGGGGGCTCTGAGGAAGCATCCGGTCCAGGCCTCTCCCCCAGCCTCTAGGGAGGGCGGCGTCCTTGGCGTTCCTGAATTTGTAATGGCCTCACTCCAACCTTGGCCTCCATCCACACATGGTGCCCTCCTTGTGTGTATCTGTCCACCTCTCCCTCCTCTCACATACTGGAGTGTACCCAGCACGACTTCATTTCCACTCCATTACCTCTGCAAAGATCTTATTTCCGAATAAGGTCCCATTCACAGGTCCTGGGGATTTAGAACTTCAATATATCTTTTGGGGAAACACTTCAACCCACAACAAACAGCGTATTTATTGGTAGCTTATCTGATGGCCAGCACTCTGCTAGGACCTATTTGTGGGCTCTCGAATAGAATCTTCACAACAGAAATATGAGGCAGGTATCATTGCTACCCCCACATTTGTTGTTGTTAATTCTCACCGGAGGATATTTTTCCCATTGATTTTTAGGGAGAGTGGAAGAGGGAGAGAGAGAGAGAGAGAGAGAGAGAGAGAGAGAGAGAGAGAGAGAGAGAGACATCGATGTGAGAGAGATACATCCATGTCGCTACAATGTGACAGGTTCCTGATCCAGACCTGGGAAGATGCCACAAAGTATCAGGACTGCTGTGATGGAACCCTGCCATCTGCAACCCACCGTGTCTTACAGCCTCAGCAGGGGGAGACCTGAAAGTTTGGGGGCACCTACCTGGTCATGGGGAGATGTGGTCCTCACCAGGGGAAGAGGAAGCAGCATCCCATCCATTCTTCCCAGCCCAGCTCCATCTTGTCCTCACCCACTGGGCAGGCTCTCCATCGTCCGGGGGCCCTGATATTTAAGGAAATTAAGGTCAGGTCTGTCTGCTAAATATTTGTCTAAGCTGAGTAGAAAATGGCACCAGAGGAGAAGGCCTTCAATTTTATGAGCAAATAAATCATATGAGGGAGAGTGGGCTGGGGAGAGGGAACCAGACGCCCAATTACTTAGAACAGAAAGTTCTCCCACAGTCTGGGGGCTGTTCACATCCCCCCTCCCCCCGTTTTAAAAAGTGTGGCCTCTTTGCCTGGCTGTGTGGGCCAAGGCCAGGGGCAGATTTCTTGCAGGGTCTTGCCTGCCTTGCCTGGTTTCACAGCAGGTGATTCCAGACAATCCCCCACCCCCAGACAACGGAACATCAAGACCCCCAGTGCAGCAGATCAGGGGAGAGATTGGCCTCGGGCTCAACAGAACCAAAGTCTGAACCCCAGCTCCACCAACGACTCGCTGTGTGGCTAACTTAGCAAGTCTCACACTCCTTGAGGCTCAGTTTTCTCATCTGTACAATGGGGGTAAACTAGCAGTGATAAGTCAAGTTGTTTTAAGTATACAGTGAGGTGCTGAGTGTCAAGTGCTCAGCCTGGTCTGCCCATCAGTCTGCAATCAGCAGAATAATGGCCTCAAAAATGTCCACATTCTCATCCCCGGAACATGTGACTATGCTACTTTACATGGCGGGTTGGTGGTGGTGGTGGTGGGGGGGAGTGAGGAGGCCAGGGGAGGGGATCAAGATTGCAGATGAAATTAAGGTTGCTGATCAGTTGGCCTTGAGGTGGGGAGATTAACTTGGATTATCCAGGTGGGTCCAAGGTAATCACAAGGTTCCTCAGAGGTGGAAGAGGGAGGCAGCAGAGTCAATGTCAAAGTGACAGGATATGAGAGACCCAACTGGCCATTGCAGGCTGTGAACATGGAGGAGACCACAAGCCAAGGAATGTGGGCAGGCGGCCCCTGGAAGCTGCAAAGGCACCAAGATGGATCCTCCCCTGGAGGCTCCAGGACGGAAGGCATCCTGGCCGACACCTTGAATTTAGCCCAGAGACACCCATTTCGGACATCTGACCTCCAGAACTGTAAGGTAATAAATCTGTGCTGTTTTAAGCCACTAAGCTCATAGTAATTGCTTACAGCAGTAATAGGAACCCAAATGCTGGGCCCAATGAGCAATCAACGCTATCAGCACTTAGCAGCCATGTAAGAAAACTATGTTGATTAAATCACTAGCAAGAGCTCTTGCCTGGGCATCAGGAGTCTTGGGTTTGAGCTCCAGGCCTGCCCCCAGCTGGCTGCACTAAGTGAGGCAACCTGCCCCCCTCCTCCCCTCCCATGCTCTCTGGGAGTTATCCATAAACTGAAGGATTTGGATTACAAACCATCCTGCCTCCCAACTCTAAACATTAATTGTCCTCTGGAAGGTCCTGTGCCTGCCCCTCACCCCTCCTTCCACCCGCACCCTGCTGCCTGCTCCCGGGCAGGGCCCGGCTGGGACCCGGAGGACATAGTTAATAAGGGCGGGAGGACGAGAATCAATGTGGGCTGACATCCCTATGACAGATTGGCAAGAGCGACAGATTTAATATCCTGCCGGTTTCCTTTCCCAGCCTGGGGGCCAGAATTGATTAAACAAATTAAAGCTCCCCAGCCCGGGCTGCTCTGGGTAAGGTCGTCTGCTGCTCCCGCTGTCACTGTCCGGCTGCACAGCTCACCCCGCCCCCGGGCTCGCGCCACCCCCGCGGTCCAAGGAGTTGGCCAAGGATGGAGTCCAGCAAAGCACCGACGCCTCCTCCCCTGTTCTGACCCCAGAGGGATGTGGACGGACCCTGGGTCAGGAGGGAAATGTGGGATGGGATGGGGAGGTGGAGGAGGAGAGGAAAAACACAAGAAACAAAGGTAGGCGGGAACCCTACCCGGAGCCACGGTGCCTGCTACATGCAAACCGGAGCTGAGCCCCGGGCCTCCCTCCCGGTCTGCTGAGCCCCCCACCCGCAGTGAATCGTGTCTGAATGCATGACCCGCCCAGCCTTTTCCTCTTCCAGTTTCCTCCATGACCTCCATGACCTTCCAGTTTCCTCCATGACCTCGTCAAATGGCCTCCAGAGCCTGGAGGATTAGGTAACTCAGGTGTTTGTGGGAAGCTGCCCATTGCCTTCACTAGCAGAGAGGCGTGGACAGGAGCCCGGAAGGCTGGTGACCCTTGAGCCCTGGCAAAGGTCAGAGCTATGCACCCACTGTTTAGTCGAGACAATGGGAGCTGAAGCAACTTCCCCACCAGACAGTCGTGTAAATCCTTACTGATAAGATAGTCTGTCTGCTACTGGAAATCGCCTGCCTAAGGGCTATAGGAGTATCCCAAATTGAATAAAAGGATGGCCAGGCCTGAGCCCAAGCGGAGTCCTTCCTCTTGAGTTAGGCTCCTGCCTGGCCCCCCAATATTTCCAAATTATTATTTCTTGTCTCATCTCTTTCATTTGCGTGCGGCCCCTCTTCCAGAGCCTGAACCCTGAACCACGTGGGACGTGGGACATTCACAGGTGTTCACAGTGACAGCGGATGCATCCCGAGGCTCAGCCGGAATGCTTGGCTGTCGGGAGATGGTCGTGTGCCAGCTGCTCTCCTGGGTGGGAGTCAGAGCCACCTGAAGGCCATAGCGCGTTAGGGGAGGGCTTCTCCCCTCCTATCACCCACAGCCGGGGCGTTGAGTCTCCTGGCCCTTTGTGATCCGTGGGGGTATCTTTTGTTCATTCCCAGTGCACATTTTTATCCACCCAGTTGAGGCAAGGGCAGATCCCCACTTCACAGATGAGGAAACTGAGGCCAGGAAAGGGAAGTGGCTTAACCGAGGTCATGGTTGCCGAGGGACTGGAGCCCAGAGGCCTCTTCGATCAAAGCTTGATCCTCACGAGAGGAAGCTTAGGCGGGAGGACTGGCCCGGGACTGGGCGGGCAGGGCTGACAGTGGGGCCGGGCAGCCTGGGCTCTGACAATGAACTGGGGTCTGGACTCAGGAGCAGCATTGAGGACCAGGACACAGGGACCCCCACTCTCCTTTTGTCTTTGCCAAAGACGTCCCCAGCTTTTCTCAGCCCCACTGACCGGCAGTGTGTTGGCGACTGGGATAGGTTCTGACATCAAATCAACCAGGATTCAGGTCCCAGCTTTCGCACTGACTGATAGATCCTCCCTTCCCCCAACTGGTGGACGGAGTCTGACGTAACCTGCACCTGTGGCCTGGACATTCCTGAGCACCTAACCAGGCACCTTATATGGACTGTACATTGAACCACCAATCATCACCTGCCAAATACCCTAAGCCCTTGATTCCTAAGTACCTAAGTGCCTAATCATGTGCCTTATATGAAGCCACCAATCAGCGTGTGCTGAGAACCCTAAGCCCCATCCCTTCCCATTCCTCCCCTCAAAAGGCGTGTTCACCCCGGCACGTGTGCCTGTTCTCCCCTTGCGAGACAGCCCGGCGGGTCCTTCTCCTCTAACAAAGCCTGTAGTCCTGGTTTTCGGCCCTCTGTCTCATTCTTTCACTGACCACGGGCCTCTGGACGAGCAGTCAGCTTCGCAGAGCCTCAGTTTCCCTGTCTGTGAAATGGTGATGATGGGGCCTCCAACTCCATGAGAAGTGGCCTGTTCAGGGTGGGTGAAGAAGAGTTCACAGCTCAGCCCGTCCCTTTTGCACCAGGAGTTTGGTCAGCAGCCCCCCAAACACACCGTCCCCAACCACCGAGACCTCGGAGAAATGACAGGAAGGCGCTCCTGGCTAAGGTGTGGGCCACCTGCCAGAGCGTGCTTCCCCCTCCTTTCCCCTCTGCTGGGGGCTGAGGCCACGATTTGTCACTCCACCCTGAGCCAGTCCTCTGCTCTCTCCAGGCCTCTTGCAATTGAGGGGGGGTGTGCAGAGGTGAAGGCAGCCAGGCGCTCAGGAAGTCCCCAGGAAATGTCCACGCTCAGCCGTCAGCCTGTCTGCCCGCTCCAGCCCAGCTCCTAACGCAGCCCGTGGGAAACATCTCTCTCTCTCTCTCTCTCTCTCTCTCTCTCTCTCTCTCTCTCTCTCCCTTTGTACTGTGAGCCCTGACATTTTTTCTCTTCGTTTTGTAATGCAATTGCCTGACTTCAGCTTTGATGGCAAGGCGTGCCCTTCTGAGACTATCTGTGACAAACACATTGCCGGCCAGGTGACTGCAGAGCCAGGCCCCGCCCCCACTGAAACGCCTCTGTTTTCGAGATCTCGGGTGATTTCAATAACTGACCTTTGGGGCTGCTTGTTTGCGTTCTCATCCCTCGCTTTAAATCTCCACTCCTACGTTTTAAATTCACCAATAAAGAGTGAGCCTGTGACACGCCAGGCCCCCCACCCTCCACCTCAATAAACGCAGAACCCCAGGCCTGGGTACCCCCTCCCCTCTCTCTAACTGCGACCTCCCGGTGTGGCCCAGGTGGGCTGTGATTTTCAGGTCCTGTGAGTAACGAACCTGAACCTTTCCCAAGTCTCCTGATGGTTATTGCCGAAGGGCTTCTTGCAATTATAATAAGAACAAGGGCTGGTCCAGCCACAACATTGGGTTTCTTTTAAATATATTTTTTATTTATTTCAGAAAGGAAGAGAGAGATAGAAACATCAATGATGAGAGGGAATCATTGATTGGCTGCCTCCTGCACGTTGGGCCGAGCCTGCAACCCAGGCATGTGCCCTTGACAGGAATCGAACCTGGGACCCTTCAGTCTGCAGGCTGATGCTCTATCCACTGAGCCAAACTGGCTAGGGCCACAACATTGGATCTTGACAGGCAGAGACCCACATGAAATGTGCACAAAGCAGACAGGAGGCTTGGGGGTGCGGCCGGGGAGACCAATGGAGGGCACCGAAGGAGGGTGCGGGTCCCTGTGTCCCATTTCTCAGATCCTGCTCTGGAGTCCAGAGCCAAGTTCCTCATCCTCCTCTCAGCCCGCCCTCCCTTGCCCCGCCATCACCTTTGTCCCATTCCAGCTCCTACCCAGTTTGTCCCTTCTCTGCTTCCTTTTCCTCTAAATGCCCCCCAACAAGCAGCTTCTGGGTGTAGGGGCCGGAACCACCCACCGTCTCAGGTGACAACAATAGTAACAGCAGTAATAATAACGGCTCCTGCTCCGAGCGCTCTGTGATGGGCAGGCGTGGTGCCAGGTGGCTTGCATGATCATTGCGTTTAATCTCACAGCCCCCTACACAGAGGCAGGTGGAGTTTGCTGCTGGTTTACAGAGGGGGAAACTGAGGCTCAGGGAGGAGTAGAGCTGGGGATGCACCCCCCAGGCCCAGCTGCCTCCAGGACTGGCTCCTCATCACCTTGGTGGGAGCTTCTCTCCGGCTTTGCCCGCTTCTCCCTCCCGGTGACGAGTCTTTTCCCTGTTCCTCCCCCCCGCCCCGCACCCCTGCCCCCCTTCCCGCTCCCCAGGCTCTAGCCCTGGCCCAGGCTCTCGGCCCCAGTGCCGCTGCCCTGGACCTCTGGCCTCCTCACTCTCCCCGCCCAGTCACCGCTCAGCAGAGAGGCCTGACCTGGTGGAGTAGAAGTCACCCTGCTCCAGGGGGTGGGGACCCAGGCCCTGCTCAACATGGGAGCCGCTGAGCTGGGCACCCAGGAGCTCCATCTGTGCAGACGGGGAGCTCGCGCCCTCACAGCCCCTGGTCCGGGGAAAGGCCCTCTGTTTCTATTTCCCCCAGAAGCGCTGTGTGTGCTGGTGGAGGCCTTGCCCAGCACCGAGGAGCTCTGGAAGGCCGTTTCCTCTGTCCTGGGGGGCCGGGCAGCTGGGACTTGGCAGGAGCTGGGGGGCTGTCAGACAAAGCGCGCAGGTGGCTGCAGCAGAGGCTCAAGCTGCCCCTCCTTCTCATTAGAGCCTCCACCGAGGGCCGCCGTCAGCCTCAACATTTAGGGGCAGCTCTCCAGCCCTGCCCTGCCCAGGTCTGTCCTTGCCCTGCTCAGCCATGCCCAGGAGGCCGCTCGCACGGGCTCAGGGCCAGAGGCCGCAGCCAGGGAGGGCAGGACCAGATCCAACCTCCTCTTTGCACAGATGGGGACATTGACTGGAGCCCAGAGAGGCCCGGAGACTCCCCAGGTCTCCCCCAGCTCCCGCAGCAAACGTGGCAGGAGCCGGAACATTAGGCCCGTGCCAAACCCACCGCTGGGACGCTCACCTCCACCAGCGCGGCCTGTGTGGGGTGTGCCGAGTGTGGTCAGCGTGGGCAGAAGAGGGATCTCTGTGGCGTGGCTATTACTTGTAATACATCTGTGTGATTTTTAAAAATCCACGCAGCGTGAAAGAATACAGACAGAGAAGGAGAAGCATCCCTTCATCCTACTGCTGCTTCCCTTCTTTTCCCTTTTCTTTTATCGTGGAAAACTATGTGTAACAGAAAGTGTACCATGCTGTCCATTTGTAAGTGTGCAGTCCAGTGGCATGAAGTACATTCACACTGCGGTGCAGCCATCACCACCATCTGCCGCTAGAACTTCATCTTCCCAAACTGACACTGTCCCCCTTAACCACTAACTGCCCCCCCCCGCCCCCGCCAGCCTGCACCACCATCTGCTCTGTCTCTGGGAGCTGGACTCCACTAGGCACGGCAGGTAAGTGGGCTCACCCGGGAGGTGTCCTGCGTGACTCCGTCTCGCTCCTTAGGGCACCCGCGCTCCCAGCCCCCTGGGTACCTCAGATCTCAGCAGATCTCGGGGACAAGTCCCCAGCCTCGTGTTAGAGCTGCCTGGCTCCTTTGTGAACGGCATTTGAGGGCTGCGTGGCTGAGCCGCTATTTATCTAACTGGCCCGCTATTTATGGGTGTTGAGCGCTTTCCAGTCCCTCTGGAGGGGGATTTCTTAGAGCGGAGCTGCTGGATCTAAGGGTCCGTGCAGTTGGAATCCTGAGAGGTGCCTCCGAAGAGGTGGCCTTGCCCAGGTGGACGCTGCTGGGAGGGCAGGTAGACGGCACCTCTCACGGAGGGGGAGAGGGCTAAGGGATGGAGCCCGACTCAGCTTCTCCCCGTCTCCTGTGGCTCCTCCCTGGCTTTGAGGGGAGCAGGCGGGTGACTCCCCTCCCACTGTCCTCCTTCCTGACATGACTGTCCCTCGAAGCTCTCGGACTTTGTCCCCAAGCCAGAAAACCAGACCAGGGGGCTCAGTACCTTCTCCAGTTCACCCCCCAAGCTTTTCAGCCTCCCCCGCCCAGGCCTGCCGCCCAGGCCTCCTCCCCGAACCGGGAGGATCGGCTGAGTTATGGCCCCTTTCATTCCTCCAGCGAATTCATCAGGGGAATTTATCGGGGCCTCTCTTTTCCGAGATAAACAGAGCATTCACAGGCTGCCAGGCTCTGGGCAAGCTGGGAGCGGGAGGCATGGAGGGACCCCCAGGGCATGGTGCGGAGGGGGGCAGCCCTGGGGTCAGGCGTGGTGGGGCTGTGGGCTGTGATGGGGCGCAGGGGCTGGCAGGGGAAGAGGCCCCATTGCTCTCCGTAAAGCATCCTCTGCAGCTGCCGCTCCAGCCTCTATGTCTATATTTATATTATCTTACTGAACTCTGTCAAACCCTGCACCCCAGAAATGACCCCATTCCACAGAGGGGGAAACCAAGGCTAGCAGGGCTAAGGGAGTCGCCACAGCCACACAGGCCTCCCAGGCTCTGAAACTCAGCTCTCAGCCCCTGTCCGCCGAAGGGAGGGAACTCCAGCGTTCTGAGCAGAGACCTGGGTTCTGCTTGTAGGGCTGTCCAGCTCCCCCCTCCCCACCCAGGCCCCCTTCTCGAGGTCAGCCTGGTTGCAGGCAGAGACCGGAGTCCGTGGGCTGTTTCTGCACAGGCCTCCTGGCTCACCACAGCCACTCAGCCGCTAGCCCCACCTGTGCCAAGGCGGGGCCGCCATCGTAGTGACAATGCAGGCACCTCAGCTGTCCACAATCCAGTGGTGGAACCTTCTGGAAACCAATCTCCTTTCTACACCACACACCTGCCTCAGCCCTCGGCCCCTCACACCTCACAACCCCTGCACAAATCCATTTCCTTCTCTCCAGACAAGCACAGAAAGCCCAAAACACCAATTTTCTCCTAGAAATTCCCCCTAATGGTTTTGGGGGGGGGGGGGACGTCTCCCATGAGGTTGTGCCAAAGGGTCAAAGGTCAGAGACTCTTGTGACCTTCCCAGAGTGTGAGGCATAGATGCCCCAGTCCTCGTGGGGAAGGGATTAGGAGCAGCCCCCTAATGATGGGGTAGTCAGGAAGACAGAGCCATTCGCCCCCCACAGGCCCCTCAGATGCCCCCCCCCCCAGCAGTGGGCATCGAGCCCGGCCCTCAGCCACCCTCTGCCTCAGCCCGGAAGCCACAGGCCCTAGGGACCTGCCTCACCCCTCTTCCCCGGCCCTAATCCTGCAGTCTTACAGGATTCACTGCTGACAATAATTAGGTCTCACAAGAAAAAAATCTTAAGTGCGAAGCCTTTGGGGACGGTATTAGCACGCTAACTCTGTTTGTGGTTTAAATATTAATGTCAGAGTGTAATTACTCCCCCCGTCAAAGGCAGTTTCAGCCCAGCAAGCGGGTGGATGGCAGTGTGCAGCGGGCGAGCCTGGCGTTCTGGAGAGTTCCAGGCACTTAAAGCAATGGCTCCAAACGGACAGCCTGGGGGCCCGGTCTGGCCCGTGGGCCTGTTTTAAAATGCTGACCTGCACCGTAATTAAACGAAAAGAATAACCCTCTTTTTAATTTCTCTTGAACAAAGGAGAGACGTGGCTGGGCTGGAGAACAATCCCCTGTGGTAGCACTGGGCTAGACTGAGGGTTTCTGTTCCGGAGCCGGGCATTCCTCACCCAGCCCACGTTGCCCACTTATTCACCTGTCTGAGCCCTTTGGCCGTCTGAGTGTAGAGCTCTGGTTTCGAATTTGGAGAGTTTAGAAATGAAGAGGGTTGGATTGCACAGCTAAGAGCTAGGAGCCAGAGCGCAGAAGGGGGACGGGTTCTTGGTCGAGAAGAAGGGGCGTGCCTGGTAGGGGTAGCTCCGACCTTCTGGCCTGCCCACCTGCAGACCACGTGCGCTCTGGCAAGTTACTTAACCTTTCTGAGCAGGTTTTCCGGTAAATGAGAGAAGTGGGCCAACCTCACAGGCGTGGGGAAGGAATAAATTAAGCCCCAGGCCGCGCTCTGCACGGTCCAGGTGCTCAGGAAATGCGGGCCAGGATCTGCTGAAATGAATTTAGAAGAATTAACCTTTTGCACTCGCTTGCTTTTTTCTCGATTCCTTTATTCTACTCGGGATTTAATTTTTTAAATACCCCAGATTTTACAAAGCGCGGCAGTAGAATAAAAAAACTGGAGTTTCTTTTCGTACAAACTTATTTATTTGGATTTTTTTTATATTTCACATTATTGATACATTCAAAGAGTATAAAAAGAGCTGCTACCGATGCTAACCGTGTCGAGTCACACTCGACATCCGAGTGCAAAAGGTTAAGGTGTTACATGAACTGGAGAGCGTCCCCAATCCCCACGCTGGGCGGGGGTGAGGCTGCCGTGGGGGTGGGGGTGGTAAGAGGAGGGACTGCAGAGGGGCGGCAGGCCAGGAGGACAGTGCCAGAGGGGTCCTGGGCTGGGGGAGGGCCGTGCTGTGTTCCCTATACAGACCCAAAGGAACCAAGTTCACATCCAGACGCCTACTGGTCTGACCTGTGCAATAAGGGGATTTATTATTCAGTCCTAAAGGCACCTCATGGGCCTGACGGGCAGGGAGAATGGGGGTGGGGACTGAACAGCAACCTGGTCAGACTCAAGGGGCTGCGCCGGGGTCTCTCTCTGTGCAGGTGCCAACCTGTCTCTGCCCCGTTCACTGTCCTTCATCGCTGTCTTTCTGCCTTTCAGTCTGTGTGTCTCTCTGTCTTTTTCTCTGTGTGTCTCTCTCTCTTTCCCTGCCTCTCTCTCCCCACGTCACTGCCTCTGTCCGTCTGTCTTTCTCTCTGTTTTGTCCTCTGTCTCGGGCTGTCTCTCTGTGTCGCACTCCCCTGGCTGCCTTCACCTCGCAGGACGAGCATCGTGTGCCTCGCAGGTCCACTTGGTTCTCCGCTCTGCACACGGCTCTCCCTCCGTCCCAGGCACAAGGTCAGATGACACCACAGCCCAGCTTCCCACCACATTCAGTTCAGGTGCCTGCCCGGCAGAGAGCAGGATCGCCAGGGCCTGACTCCAAGCCTCTGCACACGGGCTGCTTGGGGCGCAGACCGGACCGGCACCCACACCCCGGCCCGGCCCGGCCCGGCCCACCCAGGTGGTGGGGAACACGGCACGGGGCTGGGCTCGGAGATGACAGTTGCCTTTCTCAGAGAAGAGGGGCTGGGCTGGGCTGGGCCAGCCCTGGGACACAGCTACTGCAAGGCTTGCGAGGGTGTGGCTGGGTGTCAGTCAGTCCCCAGTGGAAGGTGAGCTCTGTGAGCACCCTGACATTTGGCGGCAGTGACCCTGACATGTCAGGGGTACCCTAGGGCCAGTCGTCCAGGCGGAACCACCTGAGCTGAAATAGGAGTGCAGCCGTCAGAGAGAGAGAGTGTACCCCTCCCCAGGTTACTCCAGTGGAGTAAGTGGGCGCCTGGGGGCTCCTGGAGACATCCAGCACCCCCATCACCTGACATGGGCCCAGGCACCCCCTGCCAGGCAGGATGGCAGGGAGGAGAGAAGGGGGAGAGCCAGCAGAGGACACAGGGCACATTCTCTGGTATGCAGCCGGTGCTCAATGAGTGTTTGCTGAATGCATGTGCAGAGGAGTGGGTAAGAGTCACAGATTTTAACAGAGAAGGAGGGAGGGAGCACGGAGCAGAAGGCAGAGCCTAAGACAGAGTGAGAGAAAACTGGGCAGGGAGATGGGGGGAGGCGAGGGGCTGGCTGGGGAATACCAAGGAGGGAGAGAGAGGAAAAGAGGGAACGGGCTGGGCGGGTGGCGGGGGGGGGGGGGGGGGCTTTAATTCATTTCACTTCATCTCTGTTCATTTTGGACAAATAGAGCAGAAACTGCAGACCAAGAAAGGAGGAAGCAGGGCATGAAATTGCACTGTGCCTTGTAATGGCTCTGCCAGCGGTGGCCAGGGCCTGGTAACCCACTGGGTCAGCCCGACCCGCCCAGGCGCTGTGGGGTGGGCACCCAACCCCCGTGCCGCCCGGCTGGTATGAGCTTAGGAGGGAGAGTGAGGGGTGGCCGCAGCTCTGGTTCCTGCGTGGGAAGCTGCTCTCACGTTCACCTGCCTCCTGTGGCCACGCAGGACGCTCCAAGGAGCCAGGAAAGGGTCCTCCGTTAGACATCAGAGAAAATGCTGCGAGTTAAAGGGATTTGGTGAATTGATGCAACCTGGATTTAGATGATCAGAAGCCTTTCTGGAGGCGGCCATCTGGAGGCGGCGGGAAGCTCTGGCCGGATGTGGGCTGTGGGGAGCCTCCTTTGCCCTCTGCAGGAGCCTGGTGGGCTGGAGGGCGGAAGGAGGGTTGGACCAATGGGGGTTCCAGAGGGCACCAGATCTCCAGGTCTCCAGCCTCTCCCCGCTGCCCTGCCCAGGCTGCTGCTGTCCCCTCAGCAAAGGGTCAGCTGTGAGGGCTGAGAATGAGAACAAGTCCCCTGCCCACAACTCTGGGGGCCCAGATTCCCGAGCAGGTCCTCCTCTGAGGCAGAATGGATGGGTATGAGGATTGGGGTCCCCAAGCATCTGTCTCCTCCCCACCAGATCTGGCTTTGGACAAGTGGCCTGCTGGGCACCCAGCTCCAGGCCTGCCCCTTGGATCACACCTGTATCTCCCTGCAGGTTAACCTTTCTCCAGCTCAGCTCAAACCCAGTGCTCTGTTGCCTGTTGGCTTTGGAGTAAAATCCTATCAAGCTAAACAGCAAGTGCCATCATATACCGAGTGCTTATTGTATCCCAGACGCTGGGCCAAGCCGGTGATGTGTATTAGCCCAAGGCGCCGTCAACTCCTCACAACAGCCCCCATGAAATCATCACCCTCCTTTAAAGAACTGGCCATCTGCTCCAGAGTTTAGGATCTTCACCTGGGCTGGCGGGTTGGGTGGTGGGTGGGTGAGTTGGTTCATGATAGTGAGGTGGATTGAGGGATTGAAAGATGGGGGTTGGTTGATGAGTTGATGGATTTGGGGTTAGGTTGGTAGCTTGGATGGGTAGGTTTGGTGGGTTGAATGGTGTGTGGAAAGGCAGATGGTGATTGGGCTGGGTGTTTGGTGGGTTTGATGGGTAGATTGGTTTGGTGGGTTGGATGGGTTGGTTTGTGGGTTGGATGGTGGATTGGATGGGTGGGTTGGATGGTGGGCTGGATGGTGGGTTGGATGGGTGGGTTGGTTTGGTGGGTTGGATGGGTTGGTTTGGTGGGTTGGATGGGTGGTTTGGTTTAGTGGGTTGTATGGGTGGGTGGGTTTGGTGGGTTGTATGGGTGAGTTGGTTTGTGGGTTGGATGGGTGGGTTGGGTGGTGGGTTGGATGGGTGGGTTGTATGGGTGGGTTGTATGGGTGGGTTGTATGGGTTGGTTTGGTGGGTTGGATGGGTTGGATGGGTGGGTTGGATGGGTGGGTTGGATGGGTGGGTTGGATGATGGGTTGGATGGTGGGTTGGTTGGGTGGGTTGGTTGGGTTGGATGGGTGGGTGGGTTTGGTGGGTTGGATGGGTGGGTTGGTTTGGTGGGTTGGATGGGTTGGTTTGGTGGGTTGGATGGGTGGGTTGGTTTGGTGGGTTGGATGGGTTGGTTTGGTGGGTTGGATGGGTGGGTTAGGGCTGAACAGTTGCATGGTTGGACAGGATGGATGGCAGACTCTCTGACCTAAAGCACAGCATGTATCTTCCTACCTCTAAATCTTGACTTTGCCATCCTTCCCACCAAGAATGCCCTCCCTCCCCTCTCTCCATTTACTCCTCCTTCAAGGCCCCGCCCAAACTGGGCCACCTCCTCATGCCACCAAGCAAAGAGCCGGAGATGCTCCTATTGGCACGTCTCCCCAAGGCACTGCTCACCGTTCACCTCATCGTGTGCTGTCCGTGGCCATAGTTACTTCTCCCTGACAAGTGAGACCGGAAGCCCTGTGAGGGCAGGACTGTGCCCCATTCGTCCAGTGTGAGCGCCGGTGCCTCTGTGCATCAGACGCCGGTGTAACTACCTGGCCGAGAGAAGGGAATGCCGGGGCGCCTATCCAGTGACTCCGAGCCATCTGCCCTGGACTCTTCAGCGGTCAATCCCCAAGACACAGCGGTGCCAGCTCCTGGGCCACCTGTCTCCTCGCAGATGCCTCCTCTGCGGGGCAGCACCAGCCATGGGCTCCCAGTCGCAGACAATGAGCTTTCCACAGTGTGGGGACGCCCCGGCTGCAAAGGCTGCGCCGGTGAGCCCGTGGCGGGGACATACGTGGCGCAGAGGCCAGCTGCCCCGGGGGCTGGTCCCAAGAAGCTTCTAGAAGCCTTGGAGCCTGTGTCGAGGCAGAGCCTGTGGCAGGGGAGGTGGAGGCCAGAGTTCCGGGCACCTTTCACGGGATCAGCGTCTCCCCTGTGGAAGCTCACTGTCTCCTGCTGGTGACATTCAGGCAGTGCCTCCTCCGTGCCGCCACTGCCCCTCCCACTTGTGTACCCTCTTGCAGGGGCAGCGAGGGGGGCATTGGCAGGAGAACCGCCTCCCCCTAACTAGGCAAACACTTTTCCTGCTAATTGGTATTTGCATGGCAAATCCCGGGTAAAGAAGGGATCATTTGCATGTTCCAGGGGCAATGATATTTGATGTTGTCAACTTATTACAACCTTAATCACCACTCAATTTTCTGCTTTCCGAGCTCCCAATCACGCCGCCACCCAAAATAACCACTGCTTGAGGCTCCTGGCAGAGCCCCATTGGGAGAGAGCCCCGTGGGGATCCCCCAGCGGAGGGGCTGACTGACCTTCGGAACCCCAGGGAGCTCCACCTCCGCCTCCAGCCTCTCCCCTCATCCCCCTTCCCTGTGCCCCTCCCTCCCACCCCTCCTCCTCTCTCCCCTTCCCTCTTCCTCCTCTCCTTCCCCTTCTTCTCCGACTTCCCCACCCCCCTCATCCTGCCCAGGGAAGGGAGCCCTCACTTGGCCGAAGGCACTGTTCCCATTGGGAAGCAGAATGAAGGAGCAGTCTGCCATCGAAAGGACAGGAGGACGCTCCCTCGCTGTGGGGCCAGCATCCAGTTGAGTTTCCAGAGCAGGAGGGGAGCGTCTCTCCAAGGTGGTGCCAGGACCCCGCTTGGCCCATTACAAAACAGCAGCCATTTTCAGGAATAACAAATAACTAACGTTTAGACTTAGAGGCACTCCCTGTGTCAGGCAGCAGCCGGCACCTCCCCTGGACCTCTCACTGCCCCCACCTCCCTCAGGGCGAAGCCAGAGTCCTTCTGAAGACTTCTGGGCCCCCCTGATCCGCCCTCATCTCCCCTGCCGCCCCCTCTCCTCTCTCTGCTGCAGCCACGCTGACCTCCTCCCCTTCCTCCAACACCAGGCGTGCTCCCTGGGCTCCCAGTTTGGCTGGAGTGGACCCAAAGCTGCCCTGCTGGGCCTGACGCAGCCATCCCTGGGAGTGGTGTGGACATGGGGACAGACAGACCCGGTGCACATCCAGACACCACCCGATACTGCGTGCCTCCGAGCAGGTACATACTCTCAACCCGCCTCAGTTTACTCATCCACGAAATGGCCCCGCTCCCAGAGCTGGCTGAGAAGGCAGGGAGCTGCACGTGGCACCTGCTTGTGGGGAGGGCGCTGTTTCCTCTCACCGCCATTCTCCGGTGTCTAATGAGCATGTCCCCGTGTTTGCAGGGCGCAGGGCCAGCCTGCTGGGCTAGCTGCTGGGAGAATTACTCAGCGAGGGGCACAGTCTGGCCGATTGGGGGATCCTGACCCCAGGGTTGAGGTTCTTGTTGTGTCCCCGTCCTTGGTGAGACGTGCCCAGGTATTCTGCTCCTGACCCTCTGACGTCCCCGAGTTGGCTCAGCATTTGCTTCTTGTTACACACTCAGGTGACACGATGTCGCCACATTCTGTTGGGCTTCCCTGGGTGGGAGGGGAAGAGGAATTGGACATGACCCGGGACACACCCCTGGGAGGGGTAGTGCACAGGAGCCGCCATGCCCCCGGGGATTCGAGGAGGGGACACATGAGGAGACAGACTGAACAAGGCCACACACATTTCTCCCGCCCACAAGGCCAACCAGAGGAGGCAAAGGGGCTCGCTGCTCCCAGTCATGAGGGTTTGTACAGATCTAACCACCAAGTCCAAACTGGGTCTCCCAAGGAAACTGGGGGGAAGCTCCGGCCCATGTGCAGCCAGGTCCATCCCGGGGGAGTGGGAGACTCCCACCTAAGCTAGAAGCTCCCACCTAAGCTAGTCGCCTGTGCACGGGCCCCACACGGCCCTGGTGGAGATGGGCCTGCAGTTCCCCCGTGGGTGACATGGTCCTTTTATTCCACTGACCACAGCTGTAAAGAGGACAGGGGGCCCCCCAGATGCTGTATCCCCAGGTTCCCTCCTAGAGGCAGCCCCATGCCCGCAGCACCCCCTCTCCCCCCCCCACCCGGGGGAGGCACGGCCTGGGATTGGCATCACTGGGTAGTAATCAACGCGCCCTCATTGTTTGCCTCTAAACGGCCAAGGAAGATGACCGTTAAATACTCATGTAGTAATTCGACAAATTGTGGCCTTTGAAACCGTCTCAAGTTGGAGAACCTGGGCTTGCACCCAGCCTCGCTCATTCCTAATAGATTTCTCGAGCTGAATAACAAATCACCTTCCGCTGGCGGAGGGAGAAGCCAGCGGGAAAGGCAGCTTGGCGGCTCCGGGAGAAGCAGGGAACCAGCCCTCGTGCTGGGAGGGTTTCCCAGGACAGTGCTTTGAAGGAAGGAGGTACGGGGGGATGTGGGGGCACCAGCTCTGAACCGATGAATTAAACATTCCCTGAGCTCTTTCAAAGCAGCTGCTACCGAAGAGGGGAAATGCTTTAATTAATAAAGCACAGTCAGGGAGAGGGAGCTGTTCTCAATGCCGGAGCACCATAGAGCCCATCTGGGAGGGCCGGGAGCTCCTCTCCCAGGGTCTGGGAGGAGATGGCTCAGGTGTCCACCCAGCCTCAAGGACATGAGGCATGTCGGTTCCCGGCCTCCAGGCCCAGCCCAGAGCCGAGGCCACCTGCCCCAGGGGAGGCCCTGGAGATGTGGCAGAGAGAGCACTAAACTGGGAGTCCCTGGGATGGTGCCTCCGTTTTCGGTTCTAAGTTGCCGTGTGACCTTGGGTAAGTCATCTCCCCTCTCTGGACCTTGGTTTCCTCACCCATGGCCTCAGACTGGGTTCTGGGGAGCCAGTCTTGAAGGTGTCCCAGGACTGTCTCTGGAGGTGGGGGTGCAGCCAGGTGAGGCTCTAGGCCCCAAACCCAGCTTCAGCCAGAGCAGCTTTGCTTTAGTCTGCTAACATATACCAGAATATGGAAGATGTCCCTTGAAGAAGGAACACTGCAGGCTTAAAAAAGACAGAAAGCCACTGGCTAAGGTGTTTCCTCCTATCTCTTCAGGAGCGGGAGCCTCAAAGCTGAACAATTCCCAGTTGGGGGACAGCCAACATCAGTCATGACCAAGCACCTCGCATGTGACAGGTGCTCGAGTTACAGAGGAGAATAAGAAGGCCCTACGTCTTTCAAGGAGGCTTCCAGTCTAATCCAGGTTTGGCAGACATGTGGCACCCATACCACCATTCTTGCCTTAATGCCATGGCAGACATTACTAATCAATCACTGCTCTCTCTCTCTCTCTCTCTCTCTTTCTCTCTCTCTCTCTCTCTCTCTCTCTCTCTCTCTCTCTCTCTCTCTCTCTCCTACAGAGCTCAAATGTGACGACAAATCCTTTCTCAACCCAGGCAGCCGCTACCCATCAATTCGCCCTGGTACATGAAATAAAACCTCTCCCTGCCATCTCTGGTTAGTTCCAATCAACAGAAGTTTCCCAAAATGCAATGGGCCCTCACTCGGGAGTGAGAATCCCATCCCTGTTTGCTCATTCAGTCAACAGGTATCTATTGAGCACCTCCCACATGCCAGGCACTGTTCTAGGGAGACGGCAGTTCCAGTGGCTCTTAGAGTAGGAACTGAGTTGGGTGATAAAAGTTTAAGCAAATTATAAAGCAAGATGATCGCAGATGGTGGAAAGTGAGGCAGACAATGGCAATAGGGCGATACTAGAGAAAGGGGCTGTTCTACCTTGGGTGGGCAGGGCAAGCTTCTTTGAGGAGGTTCATGTAAGGAGAAATTCCAATAATGGGAAGGCGGTGGTCACACAGAGGTCTGGAGAAGGAACACACTCAACAGAGAAAGTAGCCATGCAAAGGCCCTGAGGCAGGGCAGAGGTTGGTGTGTTGGAGGAACAGCAAGGACGCTCCTGGGACCGGGATGCGGGGGGGGGGGGGGGAGGAGAACGAGGTATGGAATGAGTGGAAGAGGCAGGTGAAGCGGATCTCATGGATTTTGTTGTTGTTAATATTCACCCAAGAATATTTTTCCATTGGTTTCTAGAGATTAGCGAGGGGGTGGGTGGGGGGGAGAGAAACATCAATGTGAGAGAGACACGATTGGTTGCCTTCCATAGGTGCCCCAATGGGAGCTGGGGATCGAGCCTGCAACTGAGGCACATGCCCTTGACCAGAATCAAACCCGCAGCCCTTCAGTCCACAGGCCGACACTCTGTCCACTGAGCTAAACCAGCTAGGGCTCGTGGACTCTCATGGGCCATTGTGAGGAGTTTGAGTCTAAGAGTGATGGGAGCCATCACGGGGAGTGACGGTGTCTGAACCACGCTTTAGAAAGATCCTTCGGTAGCGGCCGGACGATTCCCTGTTGGGGCTAAGATGGAAGGGGTGGTTCCTAGGCACGTGTTCATACTGGTGAGCCCGGCATTGCAATTCTGTTTTCTTTCTGGTTCCTGATCAAATATTGAAGAAGGCTGGATCTGTGTCTTTTCACATCTGTTTCCACCTGGGGTGCCTCCTCCTTTCACTTCAAAGGTCCTCCCGCTGCCCCCACTGCAGTTCCCATCCCAGCCCACCCTCCTCCGTCCTCTGGGGCTGCATCCTTTCTGGCTCTCACGCATCAGACGTTGCTATGTCCTACCTCCTCGATATCCATCTAACTAATTAGGCAGCTCATCTATGCTGACGTCTAAGCGGGTGGATTTCAAGGGGGTCGATGGATAACTGCCCCAGGTCATTCATAGGGTAGGGAGGGTGGGGGTTGGGGAAGGAAGTCCAGAGACCTACCTTGACCTAAGGAAGTGACTGTAACTAGGAGGAGAGGGGAACCTAGAAGCAAACATAAATCCCGAAGTACATCTCAAGTGACTCAGCCTACACGTGGGACACTCTGTCGGTCCAAACCCAACCCTCCCTGATCCCCAACACACACCCCTGGGCGCTCTCACAGCGCCCCCCCCCCCTCCAGCCCGAGCCAGCCACAGATCCTAAGGGGCCACCGACTGCTTAAAGGGGCCCACGCACATTCACACGTTGCCTGCAGGTTACATTCCGCGTCTTGCAAGACCATTTCCAAGGGTATGAAGATGCTGTTGTGATTCGTAACTGCACGTACGCACGTCGGCTGGATTCCGACTCTTTATACCTTCAAGGTCACTTGTCACATCGGACAGCTGACATCGGTGGGACTCATGGACCAGGTGGGCCTTGAATTAAGAGGCTTCACAGAACGTGTTCCTAATACCCTATTAGGCGGTGTGTGTGTGTGTGTGTGTGTGTGTGTGTGCAGGGGGGCGGGGGCGGCTCACAAAGAAACAGCGGGAGCCGGTGTTGATAAATACACAGGGAGAAAGGACGGCAGAGCCACAGCACACAATACATCGTGAACGATTTGCAGGCTGGTTTACGGCTTCTCTCTGTGCTCCTCCTTTTCTCAATATTCTACCAGGAATCAGTGTCACTTAAACCAAATTCTACACAAGGAGAGGGACCCCCAAGGCGGAAAAAAGAACTACAGGGCACTCAGAGAGAGTTCCCCTCAGCCCCCACCTGTCCTCCGGGCGGGGGGGCAGCAGACACGGGGTTCCGGGACCTGCCTGGCTCAGCCCACTTGTTCTGGAGCTGGGTGGGCATGGACCATGGACACAGCCCGGGCAGCGGAGGGACAGGAGGCTCTGGGCCACAGGGTTGCTCAGAGGGGCCCTCAAAGGCAGCTCAAGGAGACAGGAAACCCTCCGGCCACCATGGGGGGTCTTGGGCAGCCCCCATCAGCCCCCCCCCCATCAATCTCTCTTGCAACCCAGATTGGCCTTTTCAGGGCAAGAAGGCTTTGGCTCAGATGAATAAAAGAAACCCCAACCCCGTGCTCTCATTCCGGTCCTGGGGAATGAAAGTCTGTATCAATCAGCCTCTCATCGGCGGCGGCGCCGGCTCTTTATACCTTCAAGGCTCTTTATTGCGCTCAGCTGGCGAATTCCTCCGACAATTACTGCCTTTGACGAGCCTGCCAGGCTGCAGTGGGCGGGCGGGCGGGCGGGCAGCTTGTCCTTCACATCCTGCCTGCGGGAGGCAGGGCCAGGCCCCCTTCCAGGGCAGGACAGATGACAGGCGATGGTGGCGGGGAAGCTGCCTGCACTGCCCAGGCCCCTACCCGCTGCCCTGAAGGCCACCACTGCTATGAAGCCAGATGGGGACCGGGCCTGCATTTGGGAGACAGGCTGAGCCTGAGGGTGTCTGGGAGGAAAGAGTGGCCAGGACCCCTGCCCAGTTGCTCCCAGGAGTGGAAGCTGGTGGGCTCTGGGTGAACGGGCTGCCTCAGTCTCCCTGAGCAGCCGTGTGGGATGTGGGCCTGGGAGGGGACGGCGCCTGCTATGCCCTGCCATCTGCTCTCTGCTCCCCGGGGAGGAGGAGCAGGCTCCCAACACCTGCCGGAGAAGGTCCCTGCGGAGGGAGCGGCTGCAGCCGGCAGCGACAGCAGGGCCAGGTTGGAACCGCAGGTGTGAAGGGGATGACAGGTGACGCGATGATTTGTGTGTTTCTGGGTGAGAGGTTGGGCCCTTAATGGATGACATGCCCTTCAGTCCGCTGCTCCTGGCTCGGTAGCTTGGCAGTCGCTAGCAGAGCATCGTCCCCTGCACGGGCAAGCTCCAAGGCCGTGCGGGCCTCCTGGCAGGGGCGGGGGCCTCGCCAGCCAGCCAGCCAGTGCAATGAGAAGCCGACCCCCACAGTGGCCTGGGCGCCTGGCCCCGGGCTCAGCAAAGCCCAAAGGTCTGGGCTAGTCAGCAGCCAGCTCCATCCCCAATGGGAACACCAGCTGGCTCTCAGGGGGGGTTGGCTGCATGTCCTGCACCTACGGCAGGGGGCTTGCCGTGGGCCCCGGGCCCCTCCACCTGGGCACACTGTGACAGACCAAACACTTCCATTCCTGGCCAGTGCTCAGCCTTCCTCGATGGGCCATGTTGTATTGTCTCAGGTTCGAGGCAGAGGCCAGCCATTCACTAGGGACACACGATGAGCGTGCCATTCAGGACAGCTGCCTGTAGCCCCTCCTGGGTCACGTCTCATCCACCTGGAAGGACCCGCTCCGGCTCTGGTGCTTGGCAATAGGACGAACTCACAGCCCTCCTGGTAAACAGGATGAAACCCAGCTCTGCACCCCCACCAGTTCGCTGCCTTCTCCAGGGGAGGGGAGGGTGAAGCAGACCCGGAGAGGCCGCCCTGTCGCCCCAGGTGAACCCCAGGACTCATTTTGCCCCCTTGGACTCCCAGCCCAGCACAGCGCCTGCCCGCTCACTCAGTTATTACACAAATGGTCTTTGAGCACCTACTGTGTGCTAGGTACTCTTCTAGACACTGGGGACACACAGTGTCTCAACGAAACAAAGCCCCTGCCCGTGGGGGTTCTTCCCCTGGGGGGAAAGAAATGAGAAACAATTAAGTAGGATTATTGTTATAGGATGCACCTTAAAGGCAGTAAGTGCTGGAGAGGAAAAGCAAGCAGGAAAGAGCCGAGGAGTCGTAACTGGGCTTCGGTGGGAGGCCAGCAAAGCATTCGAAGAAAAGGTCACCTCCCGGCAAAGACTCAAAAGCAGGGTGTGAGCTGTGGGGGAGTCCGAAGGTAGAGACCCCTGAGGCGGGCAGGCCGGTGTGTCCAGGGAGCGAGTAAGGGGCAGGGGGAGTGGGAGGGAGGCGTCCCTGTTTGGCTGTAGCTGGTTCAAGGATGACCCCTAAAAGATATGGCCATGTCCCAGTCCCCAGGGCCTGTGGCTGTGACCTTATTTGCATGTGATGAAATTAAGGATCTTGCAATGGGGAGATCAACCTGGATGAGCTGGGAGGGCCCTAAGTCCAATGACAAATGTCCTTAGAGGAGAGACAGAAGAGGAGACCCAGACACACAGAGGAGACGCCATGGGAAGACAGATGTGGCCACTGGCCGCCGAGGGACAGCGCCAGCCACCAGGAGCCGGAGAGGCAGGGACGGGCTTGCCCCTGCGGAGGCCGGGTGGCCCTGCCTTGATTTTGAAAGCCTAGCCTCCAAAAGTGTGAGAGAAGGCATTTCTGTTATTTACTGTAGCCACAGGCAGCTAATATGGGAGCCATAGCAAGGCCTCGAGCAGTCACTGTGAAATGGGAACTGGCGGAGGGGTTGAGCTGAGGGGAGATGTGAGCAGACGCTGGGAAGAGGAGGGAGGGGAGGGGCCACACAGTAATCCGGACAGGCCCCTGATCCACCCGCACTGAGTGTGGAAGGAAGGGAGCTCGTGGGGGACACAGAAGGCCCCAGGACCTGGTCCCTGCCTCCCAGAGCTCACTGCCCAGGACATAGTGTGAAGGAGAGGGAAGCGCAGAGCTGAGGCTGTGTATGTGGGTCTCCCAGGCGATCAAGCTACCGCAGCGTAATGATCACACCTGTCATCTACCACAGCTCGCCGTGAGCCACGCGCCTCTCTTCCTTCATCCTCATAAGAACCTTCTCTCCGTAGAGAAGGCAGCTACTGTTACCCCCATTGTGCAGATGGAGAAACTGAGGCTTCCTCGGAATCACAGAGCTGGTGAGGGGCAGAGGTAGAATCTGAACGAGCTCCGTCTGAGGCCGAAGCTGAGGGCCTCGTGTGTCTGGAGCGTCTGCAGAGGGAGAGTGGGAGAGAAGGAAAGGAGCTCAGCCAAGGTCAGCCTGGCCTAGGAGGCAGGGGCAGGACTCGAACCAGGACCTCCAGGGTTCACAGAGCACCATCCGCATGCAAACCAGGTCTTGTAACAGCAGAGACCTGCTGGAGCAGCAGGAACCACGGGGCTCAGAAGCAGGGGGCTGGCCAATGGTGGGCGGAATATATCTTCTGTGAGCACCAGGAACTCGGCTGTTGGGTAGCAAGAGAGCATTGGGCGTGTGGACCCAGATGGAAGGGGCGAGTCCTCCAGCCCCGCCCCCTGATGACTGACCACCAGGGTCCTTGGCTGATGGCCCAAGCCATCTCTGCCTCCACTAGGACCAGGACCAGGCCATTGAGAATCTGGGGGCCCTCAGATACAGACCAACAGCCCAGCCAGGAGCGCCCGGGTCTTGATGACTTACAGGGCCCCCACCTGGCCGTCTCCTCCCCTTCATCTCGATTAATATTTTGATCGTGGCCTGAGCAAAATTAGTCACATGCTGGCAGCTTATTTTTAACTGTTTCCAAATACGCATCCTAATGACTATGCGGTTCTAAATAGGAAGTGATGGCAGGAGCCAGAGTTTGTCTCGGTGACACGAGGGATGAGGGATTACAGGCTGGCAGCAGCTGCCTCGGGGACCCCAGCCCCACCTCCTCACCCAGCGTGTTGTCTCTTCTTGTAGCTCTTCCTAATAACTACATCAGGCCAGGGAGGGGCGCGGGGAGCCGACACCTGCCATAAAACAGCCGGGGGGATTGGGCCCTGGGGAGGCCTGGCTGACAGGCAGGAGAGAAATGGAACATGGCATGGAAGTGGGCGATGAGTCCGGCCTGCTGTGCGTGGGAGCACACGTGTACGCCAGCGGGGGCCGTGATGTCCACGGGCTGCTGACATGGAAGGACTGTCAGGAGACAGGACAGGAAAATGGAGAGAGCAGGTGCCTACCCCACTCACCTCCATCCCAGCTCACTCGCTCTCTCTCTCTCTCTCACACACACACACACACACACACACACAGCTCACCTCCACCCCATCCAATTAACGTCACATAGAACAGTGAGCCTCATTTTGGGGGGGTGGGGTTACACCCCTTTGAGAATCTGATAAACACCATCGATCTTCTCTTCTGAAAGATGCAGACACTGCAGTTCTGGGGGCCGGGGGGGGGGGGGGGGGGTCCAGAGTCCCTGAAGTCTGTGCAGGTCCCCCTGATAACTGAGTCAGTGAGGTGATGCAGTGGCGAAGAGCCTGGATTTGGGGGTGACTCACCTGGGTTGCAATGTGGACTCCATATTTACCGACTGTGAAGGCTCTTCAGGCCCATTCTGTAGCTCCTCTGGGCGTCAGGTACCGCATGTGTAAGTGGGGAGCGGACTATAATATTCATCCCTTTCTTGAAGAGCTGTTGACCGGCTAGATGAGCGCATCTGTCTTAAGTACTTAGAACAGTTCTGGACACTGTTCTAAGATGCCCCATAAATGATGTCGGTGCTGGGTGCATGGCCTTGGGCAAGTCACTGCTGCCCGCTCAGCTCAGTTCTCCCATCTCTGAAACAGAGGTAAGTTGTTATGGGGACTGGAGGTGATGTCATAGCCTGGCACTTTGCCCCTCGGGTGGGGAGTCTGGGTCAATGAGAGATTTGCTCTAGACCCACAGGATGGGTGGGTGTGGGGGAGGGTGGGGGGGAGGGGAGAATTTTCATTACTGAAGGCTCACAACAGAAGGCCGGGCTACCGGGTTATATTATATTAGGGTCCCAACAAAGCCTCTTCCGGGAGTCCTCTCTCAATGACCTGGGACTACACAGCACTATTTAGGAAAAGCACATTAGCCTCGATCAGAGCAAGCTCGGGCCCTTACGGAGGCTCCTGGCAGGTCAGTCTAGAACACGCAGAAAGGGAAGCCAGCCGAAAGGCATTCACTCGTCCTGGGTGTGTGATCTTGGGACTGCAGGGCGTGGCTGAGAGCAAGACCTTTATGGGTAGGGGGACCACTGTGAGCAAGGACAGCCAGGACAGCCCGTCACCCTATTACAGACCACTGGCGTATAATGGCAAGTGTAACACACACCCAGTGGATGCATGAAAAAGACAACACAAAACCCTTCTTATTCTGAAGTGAACAGGCGCCTGTAGCCAGGTCTGAAATTTCCAGTGACAGAGCAGAGGCAAGGGCTCAAAAGGTGCCAAAGCTCAGATACCCCGGAGGGAAGCAGAGTCTGTTCAGAAGACACCTGGGTACGGGGTTCTGGCAAGCCCCAGGCCCCATGGGGGGGGTCCCGGGAGAGGAGCTTGAGTGACATAATTTCATGAAATGCACTGAGTGGAAAAATCCACATTTCTAAATCAGCACGCCTTGTTTTAGATAGGTGCTTTCAAGTAGATGCATGTCATTAAACTAATAAATTAAATATGGTAAGTAGATATTTAACCACTTTTTCCAATGGCATAAGAAAATATAAATTCAATTTGGCCCAACAAACTTTTTCAATGTTCTCATTGAGAAATGGAGAATTCCCTTACATGCAGGGCCCATTTGTTGCCTTGGGATCCTTTTCAGCAACCCCTGCCCCCACCCACCCTGGGGTGACATGGGTGCTGCGGATAATTGGATCTGTTCATGCTGGACGGGAGAGGGGACTCGTTCACTCATTCATTAGACAGATATTACTGAGAACGCGTGCCAGAGACTTGGGGTGCTGCGGTTTTTAAAAAGCCAAAAAGGTCTCTCTCTCATGGCGATGACATCCCAGTGGGAGATAAAGATAATCAGCTCACAAATAAACAAAATGTGTATTTTGTTAGTGATGAGAGCTAAGGAGATAAAATAGAACATGGAAGAAAGATGGAAGTGACGGTGGGCAAGGCTTCACCGAAGGAAGGGAGGGAACAAGCCTGTGGATTTCTAGGAAAGAGAGTGGCAGGCAGCAGAAGCAGCAAGTGCAAAGGCCCTGGGGTAGGGGTGTGCCTAGGGAGTTCGAGGAGCAGTAAGGAAGCAGGTGTGGAACAAACAAGGGTCACGGGAGAGGAGACATGGCCAGGGGGGAAAGGGGAGGCCAGATCATGAGAAGCCTCACAGGTCATAATATCACTTCGGCTTTTATTCTGAGTGAGGTGAGAAGCCATGTGAGGGGATTTTAGGAGAAGTCATGTGATTTGATTTATGTTTTAATAGGATCCCTCTGGCGCTTGGGCCAAGAATACAGTGAAGGGGGCAAGGGCAGAAGCAATGAGACCAGTCAGGAAGCTATTTTAATAAACGAAGAGAAAAAGGATGGGTACTCAGGGGGTTGTAACCGTGGAGACAATAAGAAGTGATGGCTCCTGGATGTATTTTAAAAGTAGAGCGGACAGGAGTTGCTGATGGATTGGATATAGAGGGTCAGCGAAAGAGAGGGGCCAAGAATGACTCCCAAACCTTTGGCCTGGGCAACTGGGGGATGCAGTTAACATCACCTGGGATGGAGAAGAAGGGGTGGGATGGGCTTGGGGGGAAGGTCGGAAGCTCGGTTTCGTGTATGTTGCATTGGAGATCTTTTAGTCCCCCATGAGAAGATGCCATGTGGGCCGCTGGATATGTGAGCCTGGAGTTCAGGGGACACTATCAGGGCTGAAGATAGACATCTGAGCATCATCAGCACTTACAGGGTGTTTGAAGCTATGGACTTGGATGAGAACATCTGAGGAGTAAGTGCAGAGAAGAGAAGTCTGAGGACTGAATGCTGGGCAGGTTGATGAGGAGGAACCAGCAAAAGAGGTGGAGAGGGAGAAGCCAGGGGTGCACAGAGGAGAGCCAGGAGACGGGGGCTCCTGGGAGCCCCGAGAGCAGGCTCCAGGAGGAGGGATGGCTGGGTCAAAGGCAGCAGACAGGACAAGGACAAAGAGAACAAAGACTCGACCATTGAATTTAGCAATGAGGATGTCATGGTGACCTTGATGGGAACAGTTTTGATGGCGTGATGGGGGCGAGAGCCAATGGGGTGGATTCAAGAGGCACTTGAGGAAAGGACTTGGAGCCAGCATGGTAACTCGCTCAAGGAGTTTTGCTGCAAAGAAAAAGAGAAATAGCGAGGCAGGGAAGAGAAAAGCATGGTAGATGTTTTTCTTAAGACGGGAAAAATAATAGCACGCTTTTATGGTGCTGGAAATGACCCAATAGAGCAGGAAAACAGAAGACACAGGGGAGGGCGAGAGAGAGAGAGACGACTGGAGAGCTGGCTGTCCTGGAGCAGGGAGAGGGGATGGGACACCAGGGCATCGGTGGCCAGTGGCATTTCCCTGGGGGATGCCGGGTCCTCTGGGTCTGTATTCTGATGTTCCTGAGTTCCCTGGCTCCCAGTTGGTGGGTGAATGAGAGCCTCCAGGGGGCTCAACAAATACCTTGCAAGAATTTTCAAAAGCAAGCTCTGGCCCTATCCGGGCTGGCTCAGTGGATAGAGCGTCAGCCTGCAGACTGAATGAAGGGTCCCGGGTTTGATTCTGGTCAAGGGCACATGCCCAGGTTGTGGGCTCAGTCCCCAGTAGGGGATGTGCAGGAGGCAGCCGATCAGTGATTCTCTCTCATCATTGATGTTTCTCTCTCCCTCTCCCTTCCTCTCTGAAATCAACATATATATATATATATCACTATATATATATATATATTTAAAGCAAGCTCTGGACTCAGCTACACCCAGGCCCAGCTCCTGGCTCTGCCGCCCAGCAGCTGTGTGACCTTGAGCAAGTTTCTCGACTTCTCCGAGCTTCAGTTTTCCTCTCTAACATGAGGAGACAAATAGGACCGACTTCAGAGGCATGTGGGAGGATTAAGAGGATAATACTGCACGCGGAGTGCTGAACACAGTCTGTGGGACGTGGGAATGTGCTCCAGAGGGGCTAACTAGCCTCATTATAAGCCGCTCGATAATTCCCCCATCTGAGCTCATCCCGAGTTTAATAAAAGTCAGCATGTGGGGGGAAATGGATGCAGCTGGAAAATCGCTTGCACGCGCCCCACGATCACTCACAATTCCCTGACTGTTTATGACCCTCGGGTTGCCACTGCGAAGGGAGGAGTCGTGCTGTTCCCAGATATAGTCCTGCCCCCTCCCTCGTCCCCACAAGGAAGCACATGGGATGAGTGACAGTGACCTTATTAGAGAGATAACCTTTGATCCTTTTTTTTTTTTTAAAGCAAATTACTCACAGAGATTGGTACTTTAATGATTATTAGTGACACGTCGCTTGAGTGTACTCGAAACAGAACTGCATACCAGGGTGACAAGCTGACTGTGGTGCTAGATAGGGAAAACAGAACAAACAAACCCAAAACCTGAGATGAGGGTGGACAGTCGAGGAGGGCCCCCTGTAGGAGGCAACTCCTCAGGTGAGCCTTGAAGATGGAAAGGCTTTGGCCAGGTAGAGAGCACAAATCCTGTGGCTCTACTTGCTTCTTAGCAAACAACTGAGCAAATGGATTTGATTGGATTTATTCCGTTGGCCACTTACTAAACCAGCCTCAACGTTTTTCCTCCATCCCAGGGACCTAGCCCATGTCAGGGTTTCAGGGAGTTCTGACCTTCACCCTCCCAAAAAACATCACCAGACTCGGTCACTCACCCTTGCCCAGAGGAAGGGGCCTAGGGCAGAGAGAGAATTCAATCAATATACATCTACCATTTTGGAAACATTTAATAATTCAGCTCCAACAACAGCTCAAAGCTCTCTCCAGTTAACCCACGGGGTTCCCACTAGGAGGAGGAAAGGCATAGAAGAGGTAGTAGAGGTAGTTGTGGCAACAGCAGCTACATTTAGGGAGTCCTGCATGTGGGCACTTTGCATCACATAATCTCATTTAACCCTCACAACAAGAGTGTCCAGGAGGGCACTATTATTGTCATTTCACAGATGGGAATAATGAGGTCAGAGAGATTAGGTGACTTGTCCAGTGTCACAGAGCAAAAGAGAGGCAGAGCCAGCCGGGGTTGAACTCTGGCTGTGCCACACTTAATAGTCAAGTCCAAGGACTGAGGAGGAGGGCAGGGGCAGGGAGAACCAAGGAACCTGGAGGGAGCAGAGATCCTTCATTCCTTTGCATAAGGTGAACCAAAAACAAGGTTCCACCTCCTTCTAGTGTGAGTTCCTGAACTGTAGAAGCCACAAAACCAAAACTATGTTTCTCAGACTCCCTTGCAGCTAGGGTTCTGGGTGTAAATTAGATTCCACCAATCCGATAACTGATATTTAGACCATGTCACCCACCAATCACTCATAAGCTGCCTTCATGGGGCCAGCCCACCAGACTCCAGAAGCTGGGGGTTCCCCCCTTTTCAAAGGGCCCAGAAAACATACCTAAGCAGAGTTCAGCCTGGCAGGTCTTAACGAGTAAGGTGGAAAGCTGGGACATTTAGGGAGGGCCAGAGGGAGAATGCATGGTCAGAGACAGTATAGACCAAGCGTCCTCAAACTACGGCCCGCGGGCCACATGCAGTGTTTTTGCCATTTTGTTTTTTTACTTCAAAATAAGATATGTGCAGTGTGCATAGGAATTTGTTCATAGTTTTTTTTTAAACTATAGTCCGGCCCTCCATCGGTCTGAGGGACAGTGAACTGGCCCCCTGTTTAAACAGTTTGAGGACCCCTGGTATAGACTAATGATGATCATAAGCACAGACTGTATAAACAGACAGCCTAGGCTTTAATCCAGGCTCCCTCTAGCTGTGTGACCTTGGGTAAATTACTTAATCTCTCTGTGCCTCTGCCTTCTCATTTGTAAAATGGGTTACTAGCACCTACTTTACAGCATCAATGTAAGGATGGGATGAAATAATGGGTGCAAAACAGAATAAGGCCTGGTACACATAAGCACTTACATGTGCGATGTTACATCATCACGTAACACCTATCTGCTAAGCTCCAACTGAGCAGGACATCCTGGGCACATCACATCGCACCCCACAACCGCCCTGCAAGGCAGTGGTGTCGCTTCCATTGGACCAACCGAGACTCCCAGGGTGCAGCTGGCAAGGGGTAAGTGGCGTGGGGGTCGGAGTTGAGCCCAGACTCAATGGTCCTACATTGCCTCCATGAGGCACACGGGGTCTCAGTGAGCCTGTGCAGAGGGGAGGGCTCCTTGAGCATCAGAGGTCCCGTGGCCCCACCTCCGCCCAAGCCAACAGGAAATAGGGGTCCCTGGTCTCATGGCCTCCCAACCCCACAAACTGCCAACTTGGAGTCGGGGCCCTGTCCCCACCACTGGGTGAGCGTTGGTGGGTTTTTTCCATTTTCCCAGCCCCTCCCCGCCTCCCTCCAGGACACCCGCAGGCCCTGCAAGTCTGGAGCCTCCTGTGGTCTGGGAGAGGGGGGCTGGCCGCTCCTGGGAGGGAGCCTGAGCTTGGCAGGGCCCTGCCCACCAGGCCTAAGGAAACCAATTACATTTGCATTTCATTTGGAGTTGAGACAACTACTGCCGTGGGCTAATGACACACCAATTGAGTACGAGAAACATATGTGTGGAAGAGGAGTCATTCATTAGCAGGAGCTACAGCTCCTGAGCATCTAACTCAGATACCTAAGCAGCTGCTGGCAGCTCCTGCCCCACGGGGAGTTCGGGGCGCTGCCAGGATGTCTTCTCTTGGGAAAATGAGCCTCCAGGAAGGGGCTGTGTCCCGGGTCTCACTTCCTGCTCCACCTCACTTTCCTCCTCTGTAAATGGGGATAATAGAACACAGCTCCTGGGGCCAGCTGAGGTCACTAACAGTCAACAAACACTCAATAGCACCCGCTCTAGGCAAGACTGTGTCTGAAGATAACGGAAAGGAATAAGAGGTAGCCCCCAATCTCAGGGTGTTCTCCAGACCATGGTGAGAGCTAGTGGGCCACGGGAGCCATGGGAACTCAGAGGAGGGGCCCCTGGAAACTGGATGGGGGAGGAAATCTGAGAAGGCTTCCAGGAAGAGGTGACATTCGAACTGAGTTCTAAAGAGTGAAGAGGAGATGGCCGGGAGACAAAGGACATTCCCAGTAGCAGGAACAGCATGGACAAAGGCTTTGAGGTGGAGGCGGGTAAAGGCCTGGAACATTTGAGAAATGGAAAGTGACTCATCTGGGCTTGAGCATGGGGGGCGGGGGCATGTGAGTTGCTAAAGCTGCGGGGTCAGCAGGGGTCAGCTGTGAACCAAGGTGAGGAGCTGGGGCTTTGTGCCATGGACTGGGGAGTCTGCCTGCGGATTCAAGGCAGTGAGGACGGTGACACAGGACAGAGGGAGAAGCTGACCTGTGATGATGAAGTTGCAGCTGAGACCTCAGCTGATCCTGTAGGAGCTCAGGACCTGGTCTGGTCCATCAGAGTGGTCCCCACTGGAGGCCAAATGACAGACTTTTGTGTCTCCACCTTAGAAAGTCACTGGCAGGAGTAGGGGTAGGGGTAGGGGTTAGGGGGTAACCTTGAGTGAGGCAGTTCTCTGTGGCCAAGGGCACGGCCCTGCGAGGGGCACAGCTGGGAGCTGTCAGCAGCCATCATCCTGTCACGTGGGGCTGGGCACATGCTCCGGAAGAGGGACTCTGGGCTGATACTGCGTCACCTGGGAGAAGCCCCTCTCCTCTCTGGATTTCAGGGTCCCCATCTGAAAAGTGAAAGTTTGGGACCTGAGAGAGAATGATGATGGGCCCCAGAGGTGCCCATGTCCGAAGTCCTGGACGCTGTGAATAATGTTTTGCTTTTGCATTTTTACACATTTATTGTCTGCCGATCTGGTTGATCAAATTACTAATTTCTTTTCTAAATTTTATTTTAAATTTATCTTTATTGTTGAAAGTATTACAGATATCCCTGCCCGCCCCCCATTGACCCCATCCAACCCACTCCTGCTCCACTCCTCAGACCTTCACCACACTATTGTCTGTGTCCATGGGTTAGGCATATCTATTATAATAAAAGCATAATATGCTAATTAGACCGGACATCCTTCCAGACGAAGCCAGGGCTGCGAGGGAAGCCCAGGTCCCGGATGCCAAAAGGAACTGGATGCCGGCAGCCGAGGGAAGGAAGGCCTACTCTTGCACGAATTTCGTGCATTGGGCCTCTAGTACGCATATAAATTCTTTGGTTAATCTCTTCCCACCCTCCTCCCCGCTTCCCTCTGAGATCGTCAGTCTGTTCTATGCTTCCATGTCTCTGGATCTATTTTGTTCCTCAGTTTATTTTGTTCATTAGATTCCACATATGAGTGAGATCATGTGATACTTGTCTTTCTCTGACTGGCTTGTTTCACTTAGCATGATACTCTCCAGGTTCCTCCATGCTCTCTCAAAGGGTAAGAGATCCTTCTTTTCCACAGCTGCATAGTATTCCATTATGTAAATGTACCACATCTGATAGATGCACATTCAAACGATAATGAGGTATCACCTTACACCTGCCAGAATGGCTGTCATCAACAAATCAACTAACAAGTGCTGGCGAGGATGTGGAGAAAAGGGAACCCTCGTGCACTGGCTGGTGGGAATGCAGACTGGTGCGGCCATTATGGAAAACAGTATGGAGTTTCCTCAAAATATCAAAAATGGAACTACCATTGGACCCAGTGATCCCACTTCTAGGAATATATTCCAAGAAACCCAAAACACCAGTCAGAAAGGATACATGCACCCCTATGTTCACAGCAGCGCTATTTAGAACAGCTGTGTTTTAGAAACAGCCCAAGTGCCCATCGGTAGATGAGTGGATAAAAAAGATGTGGTACATGTACACATAATGTTATTTTCTATGGAAACAAATGTCTTTGCAGATGTGAGTAGGTAAGGACCTTGGCAAAGGGAGGTTATCCCGGATTACCTGGGGGGCCCAGTCGAATCACATGAATGCTTAAAAGGGAAGACCCTTTCCTGGCTCTGCTCAGAGAGACGTGGTGTTGCTGGTTTGGGAGGCAACGGAGGGGGCCACGAGCCAAGGAACACAGGTGGCTGCTGGGAGCTGGAAAAGGCTGGAAAACAGACCCCCCTCTGGAGCCCCCAGAAAGGGACACAGCTGAGCCGACACGTTGGTTTTAGCCCAGTGAGATCGGTGTCCAACTTCGGACGGCCAGGACGGCAAGATAAACAATGCGCACGGCTTGCCCTCGCCGGTTTGGCTCAGTGGAGAGAGCGTCGGCCCGCGGACTGAAAGGTCCCCGTTCGATTCTGGTCAAGGGCACGTGCCTGGGTTGTGGGCTCGATCCTCAGTGGGGGGTCGGGGGTTTGCAGGAGGCAGCCGATCAGTGATTCTCTCTCATCATTGATGTTTCTATCTCTCTCTCCCTCTCCCTTCCTCTCTGAAATCAATAAAAATAGATTTTAAAAAAATTCGCGTGGTTTGAAGCCACTGCGTTTGTGGTAAGTTGTTACAGCAGCTGCAGGAAACTAACCCAGGGCCGGCGTGGAGCTGTTTATCACCAAGGCTAGGGCAGCATCTGTTATTCCATCGGGGCTGGCATGTCCGAGGGCCTACCCCCGCGCCGGCCCCAAGTTTCTGCCCTGGCGGAACCGCCTGTGTCTGCTCCGTTCAGCACGCAGCCCCGCGCGGTGGCCGAGCCACTGAGATGTGGCCAAGGCAGCCGAGGCCGGAATTCTGCACTGTCTTTCATTTCAATTCAATTACATTGAACCAGCCACCTATGGCGGGTGCTGCTGTGGGACAGCGTGAGGCATTTCCGTCATCACGGAGGGTGCCATTGGACGGCGCTGCTCAGGCTGCGAACGAAAGCTCGGGAGGCAAAGTGGACCGGCTGCCGGGTCGTGGGTCTTCGTCCTCTTCCACCTTGACCAGCCCACGGCTCCGCACCAGGCTTCCCTTCGCTCCCTCCATGGATCTGGGTGGCCGGCTGAGGACTGCCCCATGTCCCTGTGCCCCCCCCCATAAGCCCTGGGGGAGCCCTGCCCCCCGCTGCTGTGGAAAGGCAGGCACCTCGCCACCTTCAAAGCCAGATCGGGCCTTCGCGGCAGGAAGGCAGGCCAGGCGTGCTGGTCTCAGGACTTTGGCCACAGGTGTCCCAAGACGTCTGAGACCCCGGGAGAGCGGCCGGGACCAGGGCTCTCGGTGGTCTGGAAAAACCCAGGTTATAGTTTCTCTCTGAGACAGCGTCAGGCGCCCAGCTCTCGGGGGGCGGGGGGGGGGGGGTGTCCTGGTTTCTCAGAGGTGGCGGAAGGTCCCAAGTCACTAAGCAGCAGCCTTGTCGGTCTTTTCTGCGCAATCCGGGCCTCCTTGGCGGCCTGAGTGGCTGGGGGAGGGGTCGTGGGACCTAATACCCCAACAGTCAGCAAGGCAGCCTGGGTGCGTTTTCCAGGGGTGTCAGTAGCTTTCTCCAGATACGCAAAGGGATCTGTACCTCCTCTCCCCTCCTCTCCCTGTCCCTCCCCTCCCCCCTCCCTTCTCCCAGTTCTCCCTGCCTCTTATATCTACCCAGGCCTGCACCCACTGGGACCATCTTTCCCTCTCTCTCCTCCCCTCCTCCACCTGCACCTTCCCCCCCCTCCTCCCGCCCCCCATAGGCTCGTCAATTAATTCGGAAGGAAAAAGCCAGGCATCCAACGTGCTTCTTGGGAGAGACAAAGCTGGGGAGAAGGGGAGCGCGTGTACAAACAGAGTGATCTCCAGAAGAGAGGAATTACTCGAATTACAATTGATTTTCCACCGTTAATGAAGCATGAACCCGTGTGATTGCATCTTGAAAAGATTTATAATTATTCTTCGAATCTCGGAAGATAATTAAACTTCATTAAACGCAGACATGACAAGCCTTCAGAGCAAGCCGAGACCTCCATGCAGGGTTCCAGATCAGAGCAGGCAGGCGGGCGACCCTGTGGGGTGGGGGAGTTGGGGAGCAGATGAGAAGGAGGAGGGAGAAGGGGGGGGATCTCAGGGAAGCGGTTCCCTTTGAAAAGGCAGCTGGGTCTTTCGATTCCTCTCCCTACCCTTTGGGGACCCCCTCCTGGGGATCCCTAGCCTCCCCTTCCTCTTGTCAGAGGAGAAATGCTGGGAACAGGGGCAGCCTCCGCCATCCTGTCAGAGTCCCTGCCGAGCCCTGCACCTCAGAGGGGTTTGGGGGGCAGCAGGACCTAGCAAGAGTGGGAGGAGGGAGTGGGGGGTTCTTCCAGATCTGGGGGGGCAAAGCAAAGGTGGGCGTGGAGAGGCCCTTGGAGGTGTGTGTGTGTGTGTGTGTGTCTGTGTGTGTGTGTGTGTGTGGTGTGTGTGTGTGCGTGTGTGTGTGTGTGTGTGTGCGTGTGTGTGTGGTGTGTGTGTGTGTGTGTGGTGTGTGTGTGTGGTGTGTGTGTGTCTGTGTGGTGTGTGTGGTGTATGTGTGTGGTGTGTGTGTGTGTGGTGTATGTGTGTGTGTGTGTGTGTGTGTGTGTGTGTGTGGTGTGTGTGTGTGTGTGTGTGGTGTGTGGTGTGTGTGTGTGTTTGTGGTGTGTGTGTGGTGTGTGTGTCTGTGTGGTGTGTGTGGTGTGTGTGTGTGTGTGTGTGGTGTGTGTGTGTGTGCGTGTGTGTGTGTGTGTGTGTGTGGTGTGTGTGTGTGTGGTGTGTGTGGTGTGTGTGTGTCTGTGTGGTGTGTGTGTGTGTGTGTGGTCTGTGTGTGTGTTTGTGGTGTGTGTGTGTGTGTGTGTATGTGTGTGTGTGTGTGTGTGTGTGTGTGTGTTCAGTGGTACCTGTGTGAGGGATAAGAAGAGGGTGAGATAAAGGAGGGAATTTCTTTTTCTCCATGATATGCTTCTTCAGTGCTTGAATAGCAGTGGGCACACATTCAGATGTAGCACGTGTGAGCACTTTGTTTTAATTGAATACATATAGCCAGGATCTGTTCACTAGATATTTATAGCGGGAGCCGGGCGCTCGGCTGAGTGGGCGGGGACAGAGATGACTCAGACCCTCCTGCCCTTCCCCACGGAGCACACAGCTGTGAGCACGGGCACACACACAGGATGGTGAGGCTGGTGGTAAAAAACACCTCCCATCCCACAGACCCAAAGGAGTCAACCCCAGCTGGGGGTGGCCCTGGTACTGACCTCGTGCAGACGGCAACCCAGTCCCTTAACCTGCCATCTAGCCCAGGCCACCTCTTCCCATCCTTTGGAGGACCCCCTCCTGAGGACCCCTTGCCTTTCTCCGCCCAGCCTGACCCCTCATGAATGATCACAAGCCCCCTCCTCTTGCCAGGTGAATCCGTTCCTCCCCCGGGATCTCACCGTCCCTGCCAAAGTGGCAGAAGGAAGACATGAATGGGCTGCCCTCACCATATTCTTTTGCTAGAGCTGCTTCTTGGCAGGGAGAAGGGCTTTCTAAGGACAGGCTGGAGGGAGTCATGGGCCTGCATGCGTCTGGCCCAGATCCCGAGGCAGGCCTGGGAAGCCACGCGGGCCAGGTGGTTGAGGAAGGAAGGAAGGATTGAAGTGAGGGTTGGGGGAAGGGGTTTCCTCAGGGCGGGAGGGTAGGAAGGTGGAGGAGTACCCTCAGCACAGATGTTAAGGGGTGCTCTCAGTTTCTAAGCCGGGCAGCCAGGTTTCCAAGTATGGCTCTGCTTTCGTGCAACCCTGTGGCCTCAGGCAAGGTACTCCACCCCTCCGAGCCTCGGTTTCCCCATCAGCGAGTTAATATTCGTGTTGGGTTGTCAAGAGGAGGCGATGAAATGATCCATGTGGTGCACTTGGCAGCTTGGCATGCCGCCCGGTCCTGCGAAGAGAGGCTCCGTAAACAACAGCAGTTGTTATTTGTGGCGTTTGAATTCTTTCTCCAAACACCATCCCGTCACGTGTAAGGGCCTCTACTCCACGGTGAGCTCCCAAGAGCAGGAACTGTGTCTTATTGATCTCTGTGCCCGCTTTGTCTAACCCAGGACCTGGCCCCTAGCAGGTGCCCAAGGAAATGTCTGCTGAACAGGTGGACGAGTGAAGAATCCACAAAACCGGGCCATATGGCTGACTTCTAATCTCACGTTATCTTCCCAATGCAGGACACTTCACATGGCCGGATGAATTATTTAAAGTATTTTCTAATGCATGGATAGGTTTGTGGGAGAGTAAAGAAAACCTTCCGGGGTTGGAAGGGACATGAAGAGCGATTCCAGAGAAGCAAGTGAGCTGGCCCTGAAGCCAGCACTTCCCTGGGGGCATCTGGTCAACCCACAGCCTGGGCGTGGATAGCCACGTTAGGGGCACAGAAGGCAAAGTCTGAGCCTGACGAGGTGGGCTGCATACAGCGGGGCCCTCCCGACGTGGACTAAGGAAATTCTGCCTGGGCTCTGGCAAACAGTGGGGGAAGCCGCCCTCTGTGAGAATTCCTCACCACAACCTCCCTCTTCAGGGCTTGGGGCCTGCGTTTATGCTACGCCTGCGGCCTAAAACGCCACAAGCAGAAGATTGGGCCGCCATCGGGAGTGGCACCTGAGAGAAACACACACCCATCTTCTCTGAAGAAACACCCTCGAAACCCAGGCCTCAGAGGCTTCCTATAAAAACAAGTTCTAGGAAATGTGGGCGCCCAATAAAGAAAGCCAAACACAGAAGGGACCCAGCTCCCATGAGCAAGAGTGAGCCGAGGCACCCCCCAGTCCAGCCTGCAGAGACTGTGAATGTGGGAATGACCAGGCATCGGGTGTAAAATACATGCGTGTGTGTTTAAAATGAAATAGGGGGGACCAATGTATGACAAAGGAAAACGAGATTACAAAAAGTTCAAGGCTGATGTGAAAAAGAATCAAATAAAACATCTAGAAGTGAGATGTGTAATGGTTGAAACTCTGAAACGTTAAGTAATCGGTGAAACAGAAAATAAGATAAAGCTGGGAAGAGAATTGGTAAACTGGGGGGGGAGGGGGGGGGGAAGGCCTTTCTCAGAGCACAGCAGAGAGAGACAAAGAAATGGAAAAGACCCCTCGCTGGTTTGGCTCAGTGGGTAGAGCATTGGCCTGGGGACCGAAGTGTCCCAGGTTTGATTCCAGACATGGGCATGTACCTTGGTTGCAGGCTCCTCCCCTGCCTGGGCCCTGGTCGGGGCACGTGCAGGAGGCAACCAATCGATGTGTTTCTCTCTGTCTTTCCCTCTCTCTTCCACTCTCTCTAAAAATCAATGGGAAAATATCCTCAGGTGAGGTTTTTTTTTTTTTTAAGGGAAAAGATAGATTAAGAAACAGGCGATAAAATGAAAAGGTCTAACACGTGTCTAATCAGAGTTGCAGAAGGAGAGATGAGAAAGAATAATGGAGAGTCAAATCCAAAGAGAAAATAGCTAAGAGTTGCCCAGAGCTGTGAGACTCCAATCCTCAGATTCACAAAGCTCAGCGAATCCCATGCAGAATAAATGAAGAGAGACGGCCACCTAAACACGCCATCGGAAAACTACAGACTGTTACAGACAAAGAGAGAATCCTAAGAGCAACCAGGTGTGAAAGAGAGATTACCTAAACAGGGATGTCACACAGACCAATGGCGGCTCTCACAGAAACTCTGGGAGCCAGGAACCTTCAAAGGGCTGGAGAAGATGCGAGAGAGACGTCACCTGAGAATTCTATCACCTCTGAAGCCATTCTTCCAGCCTGAGAACAAAGTAAAGACTTTTTCAGGTAAACAAAAACCAAGGCCCTCCCTAACGGGAGTTCTAAAGAATAAACCTCCAGAACAAAGGAGAAGAAGCCCAGCAGGAATTCTAAGATGCCAGAAAAAAAAAAATAATGAGAGGGGGGAAAAAGTGGGTAAATTTAAACAAACATTGAAAATTTAGAATGTGTAATTTGTGGGATTAAAACAAACGACAGGAGAGAATCAAAATACAGAGCAAACTGAGTAAAAAGCATTTGAAGGCCCTGGAATTGAGTGGGAGGAGGGTGAAGACAGAAATCATAAATGCCAATTACAACCTCAATGTGCGTGTTAAATTTGCTAGACTCGTTACAAGAGAATAGAAATAGCATGTGTTATAGCTTCCAAATTAATGGGGGGAAATGGAATGATGGGGGGAGGGGGAGCCTTCAATCAAGAAAAATGAAAGGAAGGAAGGAAGGTAGGAGGAAGGAAGGAGGGAGGGAGCCAGAAAATCGGGACCAGAGAGCAAGGGACTTGGTCAAGGTCACGCAGCAAGTTAGAGGTCAAGCAAGGTCTAAGGTGCTCTTTGCCCCAAACTCCACGGCCTCCTCAGTCTCCATGCAGAGGACCAGAGCAGGAATCTGAGCCCCTTTCCCCACTGCATGGAGCCCCACTGCTCCTGCAAAGGCATGAATATGGCGAAATGCTTTGATCAGCAGACACGAAGAGTAATAAGGACCGTCTCTCGGACACAAAGCACTAACGGAAGCACAGTGACTGACCGTGTCGCGCCCCGTGTGTCATTCATTTAATGCTCACGATAACCCTATGAGGTGGATGAGCGGAACCTGCTCATTCTGCGGAGGCAGCACCGAGGCCCAGGAACGTGATGAAGTCCCAAGGTCACCCCGCTGGGAAGTGACAGTGCAGGAAATGTGGCTGCCCTGCCCTGGTCCTCATGGTGGACTCTGGGCCGGGCCTGCAAACACCCGTGTCCAGGGACAGGATGTTGGAAGTGGGCTGTGTGAGGAACTGATCCTAATTAGATCCTAGATCAAAACCACGAACAGCTGTAAGGGGCTCTTGGAAGGGAGTGGGGAAATTTGAAAATGGACTCGATATCAGATGATGTTATTGTAGCAGCATTCAGTGCCTGGGTGTGATCACGGTGGTGTGCTTATGCAAGAGGATGGCCTAGTTTCTCAGATGCTAATGTAGGTGTTGGGGAGGGTCAGGATGCCGGCCACTTTCAAATGTTTCAGGGAAAGAAGCATCAAAAGAGCAATAAGGCCGCTCTGGCTAGTGTGGCTCAGTTGATGGGTGTCATGCCGTGCACTGAGGGTTTGCCAGTTCGATTCCCGGTCAGGGCAGTGTGCAGGAGGCAGTCAATTGATGTTTCCTCTCACATCGATGTTTCTCTCTCTCCCTTCCATTTTTCTCTAAAAATCAATAAAAAATAAACAGCAGTAAAGCCAATATGGCAAAATGTTCATAATAGGTCAATCTAGGTAACGGTTAAAGACGTGTTTGTTGTTTGTGTTAACAAACCATCCCTAAACTCAAAACAATAGCTACTTATGATTTCTTGCAAGCTGATAGCTCATTGACTGGGTATATTCATGAGTCTGTCATCAACTGGTAGGTGAGTGGGCTGCAGCCCAGTTGGTCTAGGGCAGTGGTCGGCAAACTGCGGCTCATGAGCCACATGCGGCTCTTTGGCCCCTTGAGTGTGGCTCTTCCACAAAATACCACGTGCGGGCGCGCACATGCAGTGCGATTGAAACTTTATGGCCCATGCGCAGAAGTCGGTTTTCACGGGTGAGCCCAAGTGGCCCTGGGTCTGGGAGAGGCCAAGCGTCCCTGGGTCCGGGTGTGACCATGTGTCCCTGGATCCGGATGAGGCCTCGTGCACCTAGGCCCGGGTGAGCCCAAGTGACCCTGGGTCTGGGAGCGGCCAAGCGTCCCTGGGTCCGGGAGAGACCATGTGTCCCTGGATCCGGGTGAGGCCTCGTACACCTAGGCCCGGGTGAGCCCAAGTGGCCCTGGGTCTGGGAGAGGCCAAGCGTCCCTGGGTCCGGGTGCAACCATGTGTCCCTGGATCCGGATGAGGCCTCGTGCACCTAGGCCCGGGTGAGGCCACGTGCCCCTGGGTCTGGGAGAGGCCAAGCGTCCCTGGGTACGGGTGAAGCCAGATCCTGGGTCCGGGTGAGGCCGTGCGCCCCTGGATCCATCAGGGTGAGGCTGGGTCCCAGGCCCGGGTGTGACCACGCGCCCCTTGGGTAAGGGTGAGGCCACGTGCCCCTTAGTCTGGGTGACGCCGTGCCCCTGGGTTCGGCCGAGACCAAACCAGAGGGAGTCGGACCTCCATTACCACCATTTGTCCACCATCCAGAGCTGAGAGGTCAGTGCTGACATGTACACATAAGGAACTACTGGACATTGAAATTGGGTCTCAAAAGAACTGTTGGTCCAGAGGGAAGCTCGCTACAGATTGATTCATTTGCCTGTCAGCATAACTATTATTGCTCGTCTCACATTCAGTTCTTATTAGTATATATCTAGTGACATATGATGTCGCTCATCTAGGGGAAATTATGAACAACATAGACTGAGGAACAAGAACAGAACCAGAAGCAAGGAGGCATCGATCGGACTATCAGGCCTCAGAGGGAGGATAGGGGAGAGTAGGGGGAGGGTGGGGGGAGGGGGAGAGTTCAACCAAAGGACCTGTATGCATGCATATAAGCCTATCCAACGGTTAAGTTCAACAGGGGATTGAGACATGCGTGGGGAGAGGGGTGGGATGGGAATGGGGGGATGAGGACAAATATGTGACACCTTAATCAATAAAGAAATTTAAAAAAAAAAAATAAAAAAAATAAAAAAATAAAAAATAAAAAATTTGGCTCTCAAAAGAAATTTCAATCGTTGTACTGTTGATGTTTGGCTCTGTTGACTAATTAGTTTGCCGACCACTGGTCTAGGCTGACCATGGCCTGCACAACTCAGCTCTCAGCCATGAGTCTCTCCACATCCCACAGGCAGGATCCTCATGGCACGGGCAGGGGTCCAAGAGGGAAAGAGGAAAAGAACACACTCTTTCAAACTGCTGCTCACATCAGCTGTACTGCTGTCCCATTGGTCCAAGCAAGTCACGTGGCCAAGCCTAGATGCTTCTAATGAGGGTGACACAGGAGGCATCGTTAATGCAGTCCATTTGCCACAATTTCATTACTATCTCAACCTTGCAATAAATTTGAAAGCTTTCAAAACAAAAACGTTGGAGGAACATGTTAGGGTTCTCCATAGAAACATTACCCAATGGGGTATACATGTATAGAAAGAGATTTAATGTAAGAAATTGGGTCATATGATTCTACAGGCTGAGAAGCCCCAAGGACTGCAAGTTGGAAGCTGGAGACCCAGGACAGCCAATGGGGTAGTTTCAGTCCAAAGGCCAGCAGGCTCCAGACCCAGGAAGAGCCAGTTTCAGTTCAAACCCAAAGGCAGGACATAACTGATGTCCCAGCTCAAGGCAGTCAGGCAGGAGGGCCCGCCCCTTCCTCCCAGGAGGCTCAGTGCTTTTGGTTCCATTCAGGCCTTCACCTGATTGGACGAGGCCCACTGCATAGGGAGGGCAGTCTGCTTTACTCGGTTTACTGATTCAAATGTTAATCCCAGAAGCACCCTCACAGGCACACCAAATATCTGGGCACCCCATGGCCCAGGCAGGTTGACACATAACTATCACAGGGTCAAAAGAAAAAAAAAGGGGGGGGGGCAATGTTTAATCATGTCACTCCTCTACTCACAACTCTTTCCTATATCCATTGGAAGACATGTTCAAGAATGTTCACTGCAAGATCGATGGTTGCCAGAGGGGAGGGGGCTTGGGGGCTGGGTGAAAAAGGTGAAGGAATTAAGAACTACAAATTGGTAGTCACAGAATCATCCTGGGGATGTCAAGCACAGCATAGGGAATATAGTCAATAATCTATATACATAAAATCCTAATATGCAAATAGACTGAACGGCAGAACAACAGAACAACCAGTTGCTATGATGTGTGCTGACCACCAGGGGGCACATGCGGAACATGGCGGGCATTGGCAACAGGCAGCAGAGCATGGAACATGGCAGGCATCAGCCATGATGGGATGGTGGGGCAGGTGAGCGGGGGCACCAGACCAAGGCGGGGCGCCAGTCACTATCATAGGGGCGAGCCTCTGGTGGTTATTGAAAATTCTTTGCTCCAACACTGCGCAGTCCCACCTGGCAGCAGGTGCGAGCGGGGCCAGCGCCTTCAGCATGTGAGAGCAGCTGCGGGAGTGGGGCTGCCGGCAGACAGGGGACCGGGCCGTGGTGGGAGGGGCCGGGCGGGGGTGCAGAGGATGGGCCGAGACCCGCCCCTGTGCCCACTGCAGCCTCACAGCCCACAGTTCCTTTCAAGGTGCACGAATTCGTGCACTGGGCCCCTAGTATTTTAATAACTATGGATGGTGCCAGATGGGTACTTGAAATATGGGGGCTCACTTTGTAAAGTATGTGATTGTCTAACCACTATGCTATACACCTGAAACGAATACAAAATAATACTAAATGTAAACTGATTGAGAAACAAAATTTTCAAGTATGTTTTTATTGATTTTTTTTTTTTTTTTTTTTTTTTTTTTTTAGAGAGAGAGGAAGGGAAAGTGAGAGAGAAAAACATCGATGGAAGAGAGAACTATTGATTATTGCCTCCTGCACGCCCCTCCCAGGGGCTGAGCTCACAACCCTGGTGCGTGCCCTGACCGGGAATCGAACTCATGACCTCTCAGTACGTGGAACAATGCTCAACCACTGAGCCACATGGGCCAGGGCGAGAAATAAAAACCTTAAAAAGAGAATGTTCACTGTAGCTTTACTAAACCCCCAAGCTTGAAACAATGATGCTGTCCATCAACAGCAGCATGGATAAATAAATAGTGATCTATTCCTAAAATGGAATAATGGCAATGAAAAGAATGAACTGCTACACCCAACAGCATGGATGAGCGCCACTGTCTGTCTCCCATTACGTGACGTTTAAGGAGACAGGAAACGCACCTACGCTGGTCCCTGGGGGAGCACTCATGGGAAGGGGGAAATTCCTGGAGTGCTGTAACCATCCTCTGTCTTGATCTGGGTAGGAGTTACACCTGAAAAACATAAATTAAAGTGTACAGCTAAGACTTGAGCAGTTTTATATCCAAAAAAAAATCCACACACACACACAAACTCTTAAAATTGGTTCCTTGGTGCCCCCTGGATAAAATCCAAACTCTGTAGCACTCAATTCAATTTGACATAACCGGCACATGTTCATTCCTCTCTCCGAAGTACTCAGTACAGCGAGCAGAGCGGCCTTCTGACCTCCGCCCAGCGTGGATGCCTGATAGCTGTGCGTGGAATTCACGCGGGGACCTCCGGGGGACCCGGGCATTAGATGGGCTGCGGGGTGGCATTCCTGGTCCCTGAGCTCCTTCCAGGCCCACTCGGGGACCGCATTGCGCCGAGGTGACCACCCCCAGCCAGGCGCCCGCAGCCCACCCCACGCCTCACTGCTGCACACTTTACAGCCATTGTCAAACATCATGATTCCTACCCTGGAGAAAAATTGGGTTCCATTTTGTATTTTATTGCCTCAAAAGGACACTTTTTCCCTTCCCGCCGTCCGCAGCCAGCAGGAACAGGACGATAAATCTCAGCGAAGGTTTTCACCGAGAATGATGGTCCGGCAAGGCGACCACTGTGCTGCCGGCGGGGAGAACAAACAGGGTGGGTGCCCGCTCTGCCTCCCCACGCGGCGTCCTGTCCCCACCACCGCCTGGTGGTCACAGCTCGGCTCAGAATGGGGAGGCGCTGTGGCTCCAGACCCCAAGAGTCAGTGCTAAGAAGGAAGGCCCGAGTCCTGAATTGCCTCTCCTCCAGCTTCCCATCTTCTTGGCCCAAGAGAGAAAGTGTAGCTCCGTGGTCGGCAAACTGCGGCTCGCGAGCCACATGCGGCTCTTTGGCCCCTTGAGTGTGGCTCTTCCACAAAATACCACGGCCTGGGCAAGTCTATTTTGAAGAAGTGGCATTAGAAGAAGTTTAAGTTTAAAAAATGTGGCTCTCAAAAGAAATTTCAATCGTTGTCCTGTGGATATTTGGCTCTGTTGACTAAGAGTTTGCCGACCACTGGACTGTAGCTCATGGAGCACTGTGTGCCGGCCACGTGCCTTGTCGCGTTTAGTTGCAGCAGCCCTGTGCGGTAGCCACGTGCATTATCCCATTTTACAGATGCGGGCCTGAGGCCCATGGGGGTTAGGCCTGCTGCTTCTAGAGAGCAAGCTGGGATTTGAACTTGGGTCTTCGGGGAACCCAATCCACGCTCCTGACCGTGGCTTCCCCTCCGTCCCGCAGGAGCTGGCCTGGGAGACCAGAGTGACTGGGGGGCGGGTGGCAGCAAGAGTCCCAGGGTCACTGTGGGGACAGCCCTCTGGGCTGAAGGCTGGCCCCCCAGGTTGTCCTGGACGGCCTTACGGGAGGGTGGCCATGGCGGTCCCTTTCCCTCCGTCACGGTGTCACTGGAGCAGACCCGACAGCGTCCCCAGAGAGGTCGCTGTCTTGCACAGGCTCACACACTAAGTGAGAGGCAGAATCCAGGCTGGAACTCAAGTCCTAAGTCCTAAGACTCCGGGCCCAGGGTCTGTCCACTCCCCCCCACCCCCAAGTTTTTATAACGGTCAAATGCATGCCAATGGCAGCAGTGGGGCAAGCAGAGATAGGCGATAAGGAAATAAACATAATAAGGAAGGACAGTAGATGGTGTGTCAGGAAAAAAAAGAAAGGGGGGGCGGGGGCTGGGCTGGAGGGGGTGGATGGGAGGAAAAAGGGGACATATGTAATACTTTCAACAATAAAGATTTAAAAAGAAAAAAGAAAGGAAATCAGAGTAGAGTTGGGGTTGGCAGTGGGATGATGAGCAGATGTCATTTTAAAGGCGAGAGCAGAGGAGGCCTTTGGAGAAGTGTCATTTGAACAAAGAATTGAAGGAGATGAGGGAGGTGAGCCCTGGGCCCAGGCATAATCCTGAGCCTCATTCACCTCCTCTTTCCTGCCCTTCCCTGGGAGCCCCATTTCTCTCCCCCCTGCCTGGGACGGGCTCTCCGTGCCTCCCAGAGGAGGGGAGGGGCTGGAGCAGCAGAGGGGTCCCTGGGGTACCACAGAGGTGAGGAACATGGTGGGGAAGGGGAGACACAGGGCTTCCCTTGCCGTCCCCCTACAGGATGGCCAGTTAGAAAAACAAAAATGACATCACAGCCCCGGTGGCCAGATCGGGGGACTTGCTTTGTCACCTGTTAGATGAGAGCTGGTGTCTAAAAAGGCTTCTCATGGGCCTCGCCTGCGGCCAAGTTCTAGCAATTTCCCCAAGTCCACGCCCCAAATCAGGACACGGTAACCACCAAATCAGTGCATTGAAGGGGTGACCTACGCAGCTGCTCCCTCCCTGGGGTGCTCTGGGCTTCACTATTCCAAACAGGCACCCGCCTTGGCACCCCAGGCAGAGCCTCAGAAACCCTCAGTTCTGCCTGGCCGGTGTGGCTCAGTGGTTGAGCGTCAACCTATGAACCAGGAGGTCATAGTTCGATTCCCGGTCAGGGCACCTGCCTGGGTTTCGGGCTCAATCCCCAGTGTGAGGCGTGGAGGCAACTGATCAGTGATTCTCTCTTATCATGGATGTTTCTCCCTCTCCCTCTCCCTCTCCCTCTCCCTCTCCCTCTCCCTCTCTCTCTCCTTTCCTCTCTAAAAATCAGTAAAAACATATTAAAAAAAAAAAAAAAGAAACCCTACGTTCTACATTGTGCATACCCGAGGGGGACAAGGTGACGTCCTTCACGTTTGTTCCCTGAAAGCAGCGTCGAGGCCCGGTCACTGGTTTAGGAGGAGTGCCCCCTCCCCCAGAGGGAGGCCACCGCTGATGCCTGGCCACCCAGGCTGACCTGCCCGGAGCCATGCCTGCTCTCAGGGGAGTGGATGGGCCAGGAGGAAAGTGTCACAGTGTCATCCCGCCTCTCTGGAGGGCAGACGGGATTCCCACTTGTTGGAAGCCGCCCATTGTCCTCACTAGCAGAGAGGTGTGGACAAGGATCCTGGAAGGCTGGTCAACCTAGAAGCTCTGAAAGGTCAGAGCCAACCACCCACTGTCTAGTTGAGACAATGGTCGCTAAAGCAACCTTGCTGATTGGCTGTTACCGGAATTGCCTGCCTGGAACTATGGATGGATCCCAAAGTCTTAATAAAAGAAACAGCAAGGCCAGAGCAAGGCAGAGTCCTTCCCCTTGAGTTGGGCTCCCGCCTGGCCCCCAATATTTCCAAATTAATATTTTCTAGTCTCTCATTTACGTGCAGCCTCCTCCAGAGCCCAAACTCTGAACCTGAACCCTGAACCACGCGGGACGTGAAAGGGGTTCACTACAAACTGGAGCCCAAACGTGGGACACTACACCCACTCATCGGGAAACCATGCGGCCATTGGCCAGCCCGCCCCACCAGGTCTCACCCCATGTCTCACCCCGTGACCTTCCTTACCTCACCCGGGCAGGCCCACTTAAGGGAGCCAGGAGCCCCCAGCCTCCCTGAGCCATCACCTCTACCAAGTGCAAAGGTCTGGTTTGCTGTGGCTGCTGCCCTGGGGTCTCCAGAGGCCCCACTGCCCCTGGCAGGACCCCCATACCCGCACACGCCCCACCCCCCCAGAACTTGCCCAGACACAAAGCAGATAGCAGAGGGCGAGGGGATGAGGGCAGTTTGATGAGTCTGACCCCTTCCTGCCTGGGGCACACTGGAGGGCAGCTGCCTGGCCTGGGAGAAGCCAGGGGGACCAGAAGAGAGGTTTCCAGCACCCGCACCTGCAGAGCTGCAGCTGAGGACGGCTGCGGGGGGTGTGCAGGGAGAGGCCCGGGCGCCAGCGGGGCCCTGGCAGGTGGGCAGCGTCCTTGGGGACTGGAATCAAGAGAATCATTGCCGTGGCAACGGCATTCTTCCTGCTGGACAGAAGAGGCCTGGAAGAGGGACCGGGTCACACTGCCCCCTCCTGAGCAAGAGGCTTGGCGGGTGGGGGACAGGTCACCTGCAGAGAGGAGAATGTGCCCTGTCAAGGCAATGGGACACAAGCAGACAGAAAGGAGGCCCCCCCGCCCCCCTCCGGCCCAGAACCTGACAGCAGTGAAGTGCAGATAACAGTACCTGCTTCCTAGGGTTGTGGTAAGGGTTAGGTAGTTTATTTATGCGAAGTTCTCAGAACAGTGCCTGGCGCTGTGCGTGCCCAGGGAACATGAGCTATTGTCATGATTCCTATTATAAAGTTCTGTGTGCACCACAATGGATGCGCTGTGTGGTGTGTACGCTGTATAATGTGTGTGTGTGCGAGTGTGTGTGTGTGTGCGAGTGTGTGTGTTGCATAGTGCACACGGCACAGGTGTCGTAAGCGTGGGCTTGGTGGGTGTGTGCTATGGGGTATGTGCACATTATGTGCTGCCCATGGTGTGGTTTGTGGATTGTGAGTTGGGTGGTTTGTGGGTCATGCCGTGCACGTGTGTGTTTTGCCCTTTTATTAGTTCCGGTTGCAGGAAAACCAGCCTCTAGGGCCCCTCTGGTCAGGATCAGAGCCAGCATTTGGATAACTTCTGGGCTACCCACCCTTTCCTGCAGGATCCCCTTGTCGGCCAAAATGGCCATAATGCCCAACTCCGTGGGGCCAACCCAGGGGACCCAGGTTTCCTAGAGGAGGTGCCCCACTCCAGGGAAGGGGTGAGGAAAGGACGGGAGGGAGCTGAAGAATTCTCGCTGCCCACAGCCTGCCTGGCAGAGCGACCCCTGCAGCCCCCTCACTTCTAGCTCCCCTAGTCTTCCTGACCCGGGCCAGGCCACTCTCAGGCCTCCAAGACTGGAGCTCACCCCAGACCCAAAGGGAAGTATCTTGGTTCTGCTGGAGGGTGATGACCCTGGAGGGGCTGGCTGTGATGGCGCAATGAGCCGAGCCACCAGCAGCCCTTCTTGCTGGCCTCCAGGAGAGCTGGGCCAGAGCGGCCCCAGGAGCGGCCGGCACGTTGCTCTCCAGTGGGACAGGCAAGGAGAAGGGAGCCCTTGGATGGTCAGGTAGTTGCAGGTGGACTGGGCCTGGAGCCAAGGTTGGGCTGGAAGTCAGAGAATGGCTTTGGGATCAGGTCCCTCCCCGTCTCTGGCTCCCAGGATCACACCATAGGAATGGTTTTCTCCTCCCCATCTCCTGGATAAGCCAGAAAGACAGGAAGCTCTATAGAAGAGAGATGCCATTAGCATCAGATAGACCAGCCCCAGGCTCTGTCCCCCCCCTCCCTCCTGACTTCCCACGGACTCCCCCCCCCCCCTTCCACAGGCAGCCAGACCCAACTGCCTGCAGCACAATGACCTCCAGGCTCAGCCTCAGGCCTTGCACCTGTTCCTCCCGCTGCCCGGAAGCCGCCCCTCCTCACACCCCACCAGCAGCTCCCACGCACACTCAGGTCTCAGCTGAAAACCATTTGGAGCTGGAAGCTTTCCAAGACGCTCCTCGCCCCCAGCTCCGTAGCTGCCCCCCCTGTGCTCCCACGGACTCCCCCTTCCCTCGCCCACACAGCCTCGTGTTGTAATTGCCTGTACACCTGTGGGCTCCTTGAGACAAGGAACCATCTCCTGTTTATTTCTTTATCTCCAAAGCCTGGCAGAGTGCCTGGGACACGGAGGCCTCAATAAATGTTGACCGGTGCATGGATGGGTTTTTTTGGACGGATGGATGGGTGGATGGAAAAGTCCTGAATTTCTGCAATGTGGAAAATGCTCCTTCAACTTATGCTGACGGCATCCCTCGCAGTCGTTATAAGATCCCCGACAGGACGTTACGCAAACATGACACAGACGCCTCTTCCCCACAAGCACCAAAAAGCTACAGCCAAAAAGGCAGAGGGACGGATGGGCACTTCGGGGTTGGGAATTAGCAAGTCAGAACCAAATGCCTTGAACTACAAGGGAGGAGCTGTGCAATGCAGCCTAAACCAGCCAGGCCACCATGACAGGGCCTGAAGGGTAGGAGGTTCCAGAAGGGAGCTGCCAGCCCCGCCCACCACCATCCACAGACCTTGGGACGAAGGCCAGGGCAAAGTGCACCATCTTCAAAGATGATGGGTCGATGTGGCAGGAAAGAAAGGAGGCGGGTGTCTCCTGCATCCAAGCCGAGGGCAGAGCAGCTCTCTGGTCCATCTGAACGTTTCTCTGCAGGGTTGGCTGTCATCTGCCTGTTATATGCAGAGTATTGCTCCTCCTGTGCCTCCTGGAGGAAAGGAGGAACACTGAGAGAAGACACTGCGAGCACCCTTCTTGCTTAGGAGAGAGGTGGTCCCTGCTCTGGGCTCATCCCTGCCCAGAATCAGACACCTCCCCGGTGTGACTCTGCCATTTCCACACCCGGCCCCAACCTCTGGGGGAACCTCAGTCCAGGTGTCCTAGGTGGTGGGTGAGTAGGATGGGCCTGTGCACAGATGGTGTGTCGGTGGGAATAACATTCAGCTGCAAGTATCAGCTCATTATGAGCTGGTGGCTCAAACACACAAGGGTTTATAGTCCAGGCGTCCTCAAACTACGGCCCGCGGGCCACATGCGGGTGTTTTTGCCGTTTTGTTTTTTTACTTCAAAATAAGATATGTGCAGTGTGCATAGGAATTTGTTCATGGTTTTTTTTAAACTATAGTCCGGCCCTCCAACGGTCTGAGGGACAGTGAACTGGCCCCCCGTTTAAAAAGTTTGAGGACCCCTGGTACTCTCGGGCACAGAAGTCCAGGTGGAGGCAGTCCAGGGCTGGCAGGGTCTTTCCACAAAGTCAACAGAGACCCGGGATCTTTCTGTTTCTTCTAGGACTAGGTCACCTCTTAGGCCAGTGGTCGGCAAACTGCGGCTCGCGAGCCACATGTGGCTCTTTGGCCCCTTGAGTGTGGCTCTTCCACAAAATACCACAGCCTGGGCGAGTCTATTTTGAAGAAGTGGCATTAGAAGAAGTTTAAGTTTAAAAAATGTGGCTCTCAAAAGAAATTTCAATCGTTGTACTGCTGATATTTGGCTCTGTTGACTAATGAGTTTGCCGACCACTGGTCTAACGCCACTTCTTCAAAATAGACTCGCCCAGGCCATGGTATTTTGTGGAAGAGCCACACTCAAGGGGCCAAAGAGCCACATGTGGCTCGCGAGCCGCGGTTTGCCGACCACTGGCCTAAGAGGTGACCTAGTCCTAGAAGAAACAGAAAGATCCCGGGTCCCTGTTGACTTTGCGGAAAGACCCTGCCAGCCCTGGACTGCCTCCACCTGGACTTCTGTGCCCGAGAGTACCAGGGGTCCTCTGGTCCTCTGCTCCATCCATCACAACTACATTTGACAGCAGGAAGGAGGAAGAAAAGAGACAGAAGGGACAGCCCCTTTCTTTCAAGGAGACTTCCTAGACGTTCGATGTATCGCTTTTGCTTATTTTTCAGCAGCCAGAGCTTAGTCCCATGGACACATCCGTCTCGGGGACTTTGGTTGGTGTCAGTTCCCTCGAGAGCCTTGGGTGAACTGAGAACATGGAGCCTCTGAACTTGTGAGTCTGCCCGCAGCTCCTGGGCCCCGGGGCGTCCGACCTCGGCCATCAGTGGGCCTCCATCTTTGCCAGAATCCCCAGGCTGGTAAGTGAAATCGTCAAGATTTGAAACCAGCACCACCTGTCTTTGCAGATCATGCTCTTAGTTACTCTACCACACCGTTTCCCTGAGTTCCCGTTCCAGCCTCACCCCTCACTAGCCACGTGACCCGAAGCAAGTCCTCTGAGCCTCGACTCCTATAGCTATAAAATAGGAATCATAATAAGAGCACCTCAGATGGCTGCCACAGAGCGAGGCAGATAATGTATGTAAATAGAAGATCAAGAACGTGTCTGTCGCAAATTCCGAAATCAAGAATCTAAATCTGGCCCTAGCTGGTTTGGCTCAGTGGAGAGCATCGGCCTGCAGACTGAAGGGTCCCGGGTTCAATTCTGGTCAAGGGCCCATGCCCAGGTGGCGGGCTCGATCCCCAGTAGGGGGCGTGTAGGAGACAGCCAATCAATGATTCTCTCTCATCACTGATGTTTCTATCTCTCTCTCCCTCTCCCTTCCTCTCTGGAATCAATAAAATATATTTAGAAAAGAAAAGGAATCTGACTGTTTCATGCTTGAATTGATTTCACAAGAAAGGTGCTGCCACCTGGATCCTGCTCCCACCGAGGTGAAGTCACAGACTTACTGAGGGAAGAGTCCATCCTGCAGCGAGTGAGGAGACGGTACCAGGGACCCCTGGAAAAGTCCATTCCATGGCACAGCGAGGGGAGCAGTGGCCCAAAGTTCTCATCTCCAAGATACCCAGGGAGAAGCTGGGGCTCTCTGCTCCAAGATAGTAATGGAGGGTCTGATGGGGCCCCCTCCCATCCTCTGTCTCTGGCCCCATGACTGTCAGCTGGTCCAAAGAGAAGCAGACTGCAGAAGGAGGTTGCCCATTGCCATGGAAACCAAGGCCGGAGCCCAGCACCCTGCAGCTCCCAGGCACATGGCGCATATGCTACTTCTGGGTTCCAAGTCCCCAGACACTTTCCACCTAGCACACGCATGCGTGCGTACACACACACACACACACACACACACACACACACACTCCTAGCAACCACCTGGCTGACCCAGTTAACTAGAAACCATTCAACTGGGTTGTCCCAGGGGACAAAGTTTTCCTCCAGGTGGTGGAGGACCAGCTCTCTGGCCGGCGAAGCCAGTCCCTGTGGTCAAGGACAGCAAAAGGCAAGGCTGATGGAAAGGGGCTGAGACAGGCCACTGAGGACAATTCCTGAAGCCCCCCCCTCCCCAGCCCCCGGGGCCGGTGCATGGAGGGAGCTCTCAGACCCTGCATATGAGCCACCTGCCAGCAGAAGCTCTGGTCCTCTTAGAGCAGTGGTTCTCAACCTTTCTAATGCCGCGGCCCTTTAATACAGTTCCTCATGTGGTGGTGACCCACAGGTTGAGAACCGCTGCTGTAGAGCCCAAGACCATCGGAAAACACAGATATTTACATTGCGATCCATTAACATTAGCAAAATTACAGTTATGAAGTAGCAACGAAAATAATTTTATGGTTGGGGGGTCACCACCACATGAGGAGCTGTACTAAAGGGCCGCGGCATTAGGAAGGTTGAGAACCACCGCCCTAGAGGCAGATGAGCTTTGCGCTCAGTAGCATTATCGCCCCAGGCTAGGCCAGCAATGGGCACAGCAGTATATCCCACAGTCTCATGACGGCTCCCAGGTTACTTATACAGCACGAAAGGGAAACGATCCTTTTCCAAGTGATCCCGTGTAGGGTCACGAAAAATAGGACGCACTGACGTCACACGCCTTTTTGGAAGATGTCATCATGAGACCGTGCCATCTCCTCTGTAGGGTTCTCACCGAAAATGTTTGAACTGAGTCGGATCAGAAGGAAGCAACCAGATGTATTCAGGTGGTGAGACACTCTACAAGGCATCTGACAGGCTCTCTTAAAAAATGGCGATCACAGGAAGACCGAAAGAGGAGGTTAAAGGAGGCTGAGGGGACAGAGCAGAGGCTGCACGATTTGCCAAAGGTCACACCACTGCTCAGATAAACAAGTTGGGACTGAGACCCAGCCTGGGTTCTTATCTCCAGGCCCAAAGTAGGCACCATCCCTCCCGGGGAAGGGGAAGGCCGCTCCTGCACGTGACAGCTGGAGAGAAGCCCACGTGGAGGAGAGGCCGAGGCAGGCCCCACTTCGGGGAGCCAGGCTTAGAGACGGACAGGTGGCCACCCATTCGGCTCCAATGGCATCAGGATGGGGTGAGGGAGACAGCAGGCTGGCTTGGGCTGGACTCGCCTTCTGCAGCAAGACGCGTTCTTAGGAACCAGGACTTGGGTAGAGCTAGCAGGTGCAGTTGGGAAAGGAACTAAAGGGACTGGAAGGGTAGGGGGTGGGCAGAAATTGGAGTCGGCTCAGTGCCCCATCTAGAATGTGGATACTGGGTATCAGGAAGGTACTGGGGTGCCTCCCCCAAGTAGGAATGACCACTCCTTCCCACTCCCCCATCGTCTCCTGGCTCTACAGCCATCTCCAGAGATTCAGCCACCTCTGCTCCCTTCTGCCAGGAAAGCCAGGGGAAATCAACTCGAAGAGACTGGAAATTTAATCAAAAGAAGCAACAATGAACTGTGTGCTGGAAACCAGGAGACAGTTGAGTTGCAGGAGATTGTGAGGGCTGAGGGCTGAGAGGTGGAGGCAGAGCAGGATAGGGCAGAGTGGAGTGGAGGGAGAAGGGAGGGAGAAGGGAGGGAGAAGAGAGGCTGCGAGAGGCCAGCTTAGCCCCACAGCCGCTGAGAGGGGGCAGGCTGCACGCAGAGGACCCGAGGCCGCCCTCCGGGGAAACTGCGAAGACATTAGATTTAGACCTGAAGCCTGGCATTTTTTCTGAAATGCAAATGCGGATCACTTCCGTCTGGGGACATCTGAAGAATTCACAAGGAGAATGCGGGAACCAAGAATACAGGGAGAAAGACAGACGGGGAAGAACCCACATTTTTTTAACAGTCTTTTATGTGTTACAGTGGTGTCCAGAGGAAGATGTTGTTACCCTCATTTTGCAGGTAAGAAAACGGAGCTCAAGCTGGTTTTCTGCGAAAGGCACGCAGTGAAAAAGCCATTGACGCCAACCCCGGGGCTAGGATGACATGGGCATTCACTTTGAACTTGTTATTAGAATGGGATCCCTTCAAGCTCTTGGCATCAATCAAGTCAGTGAAGTGAGAGACAGGGGACTTCCCGAGGCCACATCCTGAGTCAACAACCAGTGTGAGCACAGCGGACGGGAGGCAGGCAGACCCGGAGCCAGGGCAGCAGGAACGGCAGAGAGGCAGGCAGCGACCAGGACCTCATCTGCTCCGTGGCCCCTTCACCAGCCCCACAAACAGGACTTTGGGCAGAACCAGCACGCACCCCAAAGATGACGTGAGATGGATGCCTCAGTGAGGGGAGCTCAGAAAGACCACACCTGCTGTGCGGGGTTCCCAACCAGCAGGCCTCTCTCTCTCATTACCAAGTAGCTTCTGTTGGTCACAGCGGACTTGACACCTAATTCTGCTGTTCAGTGTGTGATTGTGGTCAGTCACTTAACCTCTCTGAGCCAAGTCAACGGCTGCATGCGTGCCTGGGGCTGATCTGCCCTGACATAGATATGACACGTGGCGCAGCAGCTGCCCTGGGGGCGACATCTTGGTTGCACTTATGGCCGCCGGTTCTCATCTTCTGGAATTCATCTGGTTTTCCGTAGGGGCCAAACTAAGGACATTACTAAGAATAAGAAGAGGATTACCTCCCGGCGTCTGAGGTCTTTCAAGGTGGCACTAATCTCCTCCATTCCCCCTGGGATGTGATGCTGGGTTTTTTGTTAGTTTGTTTGTTTATTTTTCACTTGGCCAGGATGGGGGCAGTTCCAGAAGCTTCCATTTGGCCTTTCCCACTGCAACAGCTTTCAGACCTCAGGCCAAGGAACATGTGGGAGTTCTGTCAACTATGTGTGTGTCCGTTCGAATTACACATTCAGGGACCAGGGAACCGGGTGGCTTCATGGCTCAGTGGATCCACTGTGGCCAACGCGTGGGCCAGGATTCTGTTTATGTCCTGGTTCCCCATCTGCCCCTGCCCTAACCGCAGATCATGAGGACGCTTCGGATCCCTATTATCAATGTCACCTTGGACTCTGTATTCAACAGTCTTGGAAATGTCTGGCTATCCCCTTCCCCCAGCACACAGTTACCCAGGCCAATGGCCACAGGTCCCTTTGCAGAAGGACTGGGGCAAGCGTTACCATGTATGCATGCCATGGTGTAGCAGGCTCCTTCTTCTTGGGGACCCAGCCTCTCCTTCACTGAACGGGTTCTGGATCTGAGCACCAGTGCAGGCCTGGGAACTGAGTAAGGGACCATGGCCTTGGATTGGGGCAGCTGGTTCAGCCTTCTGGTCACAGGCCCTGCATGTGGGGCGCGGCTACGGTGTTTGAACAGGTTCAAGCCTTGCACAGTCCTCTCGTGGCCGCGTGCAAGTCCCAACTTAGAGGGCAGAGCCCTCCCCGCACAATGACAGCCAACAGCTGTAGTTGTCAGCTTGAACCTGTGGTCCGAGCACCTGGCCCCACGTGCCTGAGTGATAAAGGCTGCGAGTAAACAAAGCTGGATCAGGTGCATGTAACTGAGCAGGATCAAAACTCAGGAGAACGTTGTAAACATCTTGACCACGCCCTTACTTTGCCTGGTGAAAATCTGGCTCTAAAATAAAGACACGGCTTATGGGCATCGGCACTGTCTCTCAGGAAGCAGCATCCCACCGAGATCCAGCTTTCATTCTCTTGTCTGTCTTTCCTAAGCTTTTCAGCCGCGCCCCCCCCCCCCCCAACCCCCGCCTCAGGTTCACCCTTGGCCGTGCTGGCAGGGCACAGCCCCGGAATTCCTTTGGCTGTATAAGTTACACCTATCTTGTCCCCGGACACCGTGTTCTGTGATCAGCCGTACTGATAGCTCTCTGCAGGCCAGGTGTCCTACCTGCCACTCTGACCTACTTGCTCACTGCACTAATTTGGCCCACCTTGCTTATGATGTGAAAGTCCCACCGCTGGGCCTCCATTATTTCAGCGTCTCATCATCCCTCTTGCTATCAGAGCGCTCGGTTCTGTCCCAGCATCTCCTACCGCCAGCCTGGGCTTTATGGAGAGCAGCCACCCTCGAACTTTGCAACCACGCTGTGTCTCCATCACGGGTCCTCCGGGCCTTCTCACGGAACACAATTAGCAGGTGCACTTTCTGGCTTTACGTAGTGTATCCCCTCGGGCGGGTCCACTTCTCTGAGCCTTTGATGATCTTCCTTCAGCATCGGCCATAGCAGCTCTGGCATTCCTAGTTCACTTCGTGTGAGCCCTGGCTTTTTCCGACCTTCCAAGAGCCGTCCTAGCGTCGGGCCCGCATCATCATCCGGGGCTCTTGCCAGGTCGTGCAATCCTGTGTCCGGGCAGGGTGTTCCCGTACTGATGAAGTCTCGCCATGCAGCCCCGTGTTCCATTGCCTTCGATCCCAACACCCTCGTGGTCTCACCCCACAGACACTCTTCTGGTTTCTGCCAGAACGTGTTGGCTAGGTCCTGCAGCCTCTTTGGCACGCGGCTCCTTTCTGCCCCCAGCATAACTGCATTATGTTGTAACTTGACTCTAATGACTAAGGTTTAGTGGCCAGCATGGGCGGCGGAGGAACACACTGCCTTGCAAGCCAGAGGCGTCAAGCCAGGGGAAGAACCTGCCTTTGACAGGGAGGAGGGGGCCATTTCTGCAGGCCCAGGGGCGTTGGAAGAATTCAGGGATTCGAGATTTTCAAATGCATCCACCCAGCTGTCCCCATCCGTATGTCATATATCAGCAGCCCACTCTTTCCAATCAGAGCTCTGACCTTGGAGGAGGCTTGCCAGAACTGAGACTCCAACCTCCTCTGTAGCTCCACTTATAATTGAGTCCTGGGTCCGATCCTCCGCTTTTGCTGTCCTCGAGCTGCAGGATATGAGAGTCTCTTGATATACGTTGCCAAGGAGGCTCTCTGGATTTCACACTTCATGAAAATTTGTGATTAATCACCCTCAGTCTTTCACAGTCTTTGTCCAACGCATGGGTAGCAACCCCAGCAATAGCTATCTGACTCCACACTCCTTGTAATTATTCCTTCCTCCAAAGTGCTCGAGTGCCTGAGATATTGTACCCACCCCCTGCGATGGATTCTCCATCCCAATTCCCCACCAGTGACAGTTTCAGCGACTGCACTGCGACAGCACCACAGGCCCTGTCAGTACCCCACCTCCCACCGGCGCTGGGGCTCTGCTGCCTTTGAAACCACTACAGAGAGGGAACAGGATGGTGGTGACACCCGGCCCTGCCAGGCAGTGTGGCCAATGCCAACATTCCCTCATCTGCCGCAAGCTTGGCTGTTCAGCAGGCCTGTCGCCTCCCCGACAGGCCTGATCCTCACAGACGCGCTACAAGGAAGGTATCCTCATCTCCAGATGGCAGCCAGACTGCGAGGCTCAGAAAAGGCAAGCAGCTTGCTCAAGGTCACCTGGCTCTGCTGACTCCCCGTCCAGTGCTCCTTCTATCCCTGCCCCCTGCACAGGCCTGCGGAGATGGTTCCTGCAGAGGAGAAATCCGGTCGTGGGGCGGAGCCCAGGGGCCATGGTGCCCACCCCCAGCCTTTGGGCAGCAGCCTTGCCTCCCACATTATTTGAAATCTTCAAGTGAGGGAAGGAGCCAGAAAGAACCAGATTCCAAGGGGCAGAGGCTCTGAGCACGCCCTTCAGAACTGCCCAGGCTGACTTCAAACCCTCCTCTGCTCTTCTTCTAGTATGATGCTACTGCTTCTTCCCAGCCTCAGTTTCCCCATCTGTAAAATGGGTAATCTGTGAAATGATTATGTCAAAAAGATAACCGACACCTTTTAGGTTGGTGTGACGATTATTTGAGCTAATACTCGCTCAGTTGCTGCTCAATAAGTAATCGTTATTCTGAAACGTTAATAAAAGGGGCTTATCACACCCTACCTACTTACCATCTTTCCCCAAACCCCAGAAATACAGCGTTTATTATCTGATACCCAAATCTGTCCTCCTCAAATTTTATATGGAACCAGGTAGGGTAGTATGAATAGAGTAATATGCACATCTATCACGAATGTCAATTTCCTTGTGAAAATACAATTACTTCACTACGAGTTCGATAATGAAAGGCTGATTGAGCAGTCCTCCCATTTCTCCAGCTTGACCCCGGGACACCCAACAGTTGTTCCAGCCTCCTCTCCAAGCCCCCACCTGCCCTCGCTGGCAGCCCGTGACCTCCGTTCCTGCCACACAATCCCTGCTTGCCAGAGGATGAGCCCTCTGGCTCTCGCCCAGGATTTTATGCTGAGCCCCAACCTTATCTCATTAAATCAAATTAGCACCTCGGTCTGAGCACTCCTTTGAGTAAGGCTATTCTTTCTCTCTCCACTCCCTCATTCCTGGCCTTCCTCCCATCCCAGAGAAAAGACATTCCTCCTCCCTCCACCAACACTCCTCATCTGTTTGCTTTACTAGCTCCTCTGTCACCAATCCTCCCCCTGTAACTGGAGGGTCCCCACCATGCTCCCCTCAGCCCTCCACCACGCTCCCCTTTGTTAACTTTCAGCCGGTCACCAGTCCCCCTGGCTTGTAGGTCTAGCAAAATCCAAAGAAACCTACACTTGAAAGAAGTGAGGAAATAAATATTTCCAAAGACTGAAAGTGACTTAACCAAAGTCAAACAGAAAATGGGTGGTAAAACATTGTTACCCAGCGATTCCACTTAAAAGCATACACCAGCCTGGCTGGATGGCTCAGTGGTTGAGCATCGACCTATGAACCAGGAGGTCATGGTTCGATTCCTGGTCAGAGCACATGCCCAGGTCGTGAGCTCAATCCCCAGTTGGGGGTGTGCAGGAGGCAGCCGATCAATGATTCTCTCTCATCACTGAAGTTTCTATCTCTCCCTCTCCCTTCCTCTCTGAAATCAATAGAAAGCATACACTAAAAAAATATATCAAAAACAGTGACTAGGACACGTGTACATAGATATTCATAGAAGCATTATTCACAAGAGTCTAAAGGGAAAAACAATCAAGTATCCCTCTACAGATAAATAGATCAACAAACTGAGTGTCACTGTGCAATGGAGTATGACTCAGTCATGAAAAGGAATTGTTGTGGGGTCGAACCCTGGAGTCAGAATAAGACCACCGGAGGCTGCTAATTGATTAAAAAAAGCAGGCAAGGATTTATTGAGCTGGCCAGGAGGGCCGCGAGAGCACCACACGCAGGTGGAGTCCACACTCACGACCGCGCTGTCCCAGGTGTAGGCGGTCTTTTTAAAGGTCCAAACCACAAAAATTTTCCTTTGTTCTAAATTCTAAATTCTAAATGCTGGGAACGGCCCGCAGGGCCATTCCCAGCCACATCCTGCTGGACATTGGAATGTGGCTCTATCTTGCGAAAGAAATTTTTACAGAAGCAGAATCAAGCAGAGTTAGTCATCTCTAAAGGTTATCTACAGTGTCTACTCCTGGAGCTACTGAGTCAGTGGGAATCAATCTCCTGTAGTCCTGGTCCACAGGCACAGGAAAATTACCTCTGTGAGTCTCCAGGTCTCAGTCTGGAAGCTGAGGTAACCACCCTATTGTTTAAGCAAGTAAGTGCGTGCAGAAGCCAGAATAACAGGGTTAAAATTCAAACAGCAGTTTTTACCTAAGTATGGTTGCTACCATACTTCAGGAAGGAAGTTCTGATACGTGCTACAACATGAATGCATCTTGAAAACATCCTGCTGAGTGAAATAAGCCAGACACCTAGACACAGAAGGGCAAATATTGTACAATTCCATTTATTTAGAATATTTAGGCAAATCCATAGAGACAGGAAGTTGAATAGCTGTTCCCAGGGACCCGAGGGAGGAGGGAATGGGCAGCGACTGGGTAATGGGCACAGTTTCTGTTGGGGGTGATGAAAAGTTCTGGAAGCGGATAGTGGTGATGATTGCAAACAATGCGAATGTACTTAATGCTATTGATTGCACACTTAAGACTTGTTAAAATGCTAAACGTTATGCTATGGAAATTTTACCACAATAAAAAAAAATAGATGACTTGGATATAGTTACTGCTCTGCCATTAACTAGATCCAAGGTCCCTGCTACCCAGTCCGAAGCTCTGAAGTGCATACATACAACCGTCAGTCCCCCCGACCCCCTCCCCTCTGCCAACCAGCAGTCCGATCTCTGTATCTATGTGTCTCTTTCTGTTTTGTTTGTTCATTTATATTCTTTAGATTCCAACGGAAACTAATACAAAATGGCATTGAATGTGAACTGCAATTGGAAAAGTTTAAACGTATATATTTTAGCAGCAGAAAAAGGAAAAGAGCTGTGGGTCCGTCGCAGTTGATTCAGAATCCTCACGTCCAGACCTTAGCAGCCACGTGTTTTCATGTAGCATCTACACCCTGATGATAACCTCCACTGACGAGCTCCTCCCGGACTCCGAGAAACGGGGTTACGCTCAGCCCCTCGCTTAAACGTGGACCGGCTTTGCCTGCGCCCTCTCCTCCTGCAGCTTCTGCAGGCTCCTGTCACCTTTCTTGAAATGCCTGCCCACTGGCGAGGGCCACCCCTGGCGAGGGCCACCCCCCACCCCTTCCCCTGGCGAGGGCCACCCCCACCCCGGCTCACTGAACTTCTGCTACAGCCACCCAGTTGCTTCTCCACCCCTGTCTCCTGCCCGCTCTGGGCACCCCATCAAACCAGTCAGCAAATCTCGGAGTTGGACGGGATCTCGGCCTTCACCCTCTTCTGATGCACAAACACGCTTCACGCGGTGACCAAAGTGCGGAGAGTGTCAGCTCCAACACCTCCAGGGTCAGGCAACTGACAGTCCCCACGGCCTGCAAGTGGAGTCAAGCTCCTCAGCAGGCGTCAGACCCCACCCACTCCTCCAGGCAGTCCCCCTGCACATCTCCCGTAGCCTGAGTGGCCCACAGGGCCCAGCACACACCCTGCATGTAAACCTCCACGCCTTTCCTGGATGTTCTCAGAGAATTGCCCACTCATCCTTCAAGCCCCAGTTACTTACCGGCTCTGTGAAACCTTCTGGGACACACGGCCTGACAGCACTAAATGATCGTCTTTGTGCCGCTACGTCTATACTCCGCCCCGCCCCACCCCCACCTCCTCTAGCTCCCCAAGTGCAATCTTGGTTTCTATCTCCCTCATTCAGCTAAGACTCTCTGAGGGCAGGTAACATGCCTTATTTCTACGTTCCCTAAACAAGGCCAAGACTGGCACTTAAAGACCCTATCACTAAATAGGACCTCTACGGACTTCAACATATGGATGGGCGGGGGGGGGGGGGGGTGGGGGGGGGGGGGGGGGGGAGGGTAAAGGGGACACAATTTAGTCCAAACATGTTTAAGACAGTGTTTGGCATCTAATAACTTCTAAATAATTTTGGCTAGTTATTACTCTGTGGTTCAACTAAAATACCTACCATGTGATGGTTTCACTACTGATACATATATCAGACCTAGACCTACCAAAATGTTTATTTTATACACGTGCAATTCATTGTATGTCAAGTATACATCAATAGAGCTGTTTTATAAATATACTAGAGGCCCAGTGCATGATTGAATCATGCACGTGTAGGGTCCCCTACACGCTTTCACTTTCGATCGCAGGGGAGCTGGGTGCCTGTCTGCTGGTGCACCAGGCCTTTCAGAAGCCTCCGGCTTGGCGGAGGCTTCCGAAAGGCCTGGTGCAGGAGCGGACAGGCACCCAGCTCCTCCGCTTTTGATGAGATGGGACGTGAGCTCGATGCCCCAGAGGCCCCTTCTGTTCCACAGCACAGCCATGGCGCAGACGCTGAGCTCGCGCTGCCCGCTGGCTAGGCAAGCTCAGCGTCCCGCCGGCCCAATTGGCTTCCCCAGCCACCCCTAGTCCCGCCCCCTGTGCCTCCCGCTGGCCCTATCGTGGGCATAGCGGAGTGATGGTAATTTACATATTACCATTTTATTAGGTAGGACAGCAGATAGATAAATAGAAGATAAATGCATCTAGTCATTAAAAAATTGAGGCCCTGCCCTAGCCAGTTTGGCTCAGTGGATAGACAGTGTGGACCTTCGGACTGAAGGGTCCCAGGTTCGATTCCCGTCAAGGGCACATACCTGGGTTGTGGGCTCCATCCCCAGTAGGGGGCATGCAGGAGGCAAATTGAGGCTCCTAAATGCAATGTGGCATCCTGCATTTAATCCTGAAACAGAAAACAACATTAGTAGACAGGCTGATGAAGTCTGAACAAAGTTGGAAGTTTAGTGAACAGACTGTACCCATGTTAATTTCTTAGTCTTGATGAATGTACTGTAATTATATAACATGTTACCATCAGAGTAAACTGGGTGAACGATATACGGGAACGCTCTGTACCATCTTTGTAATTTTTCCATAAATCTAAAATTATTCCCCCCCAAAAACTTACAAACAAACACCCCCCCTCCCAGGGTCCCTCCCGCCTGCCGCAGGGGGAGGAGCTTCGGGACTGGGAGCCTTGCCTGCATTTCCCCTGGTCTGTGGGCGAACTGCCAAGATCTGATCACAGATCCAAACTAGCAAACACATAATAGCATTTTAGTGCAAATGAGAAGCTGAGCGGAAATGAAAAGGCCCAAATCACCCAAGCTTTCGCAGGCGGCAGGCTGCTTCCCGCACCAGGGGGTGACTTAGAGCTGCACTGTCCCACCCGGTGGCCGGTGGCCAATGGCCGGTGGCCGGTGGCCGCCAGGCACACGTGGCTGCTGAGCACGGGAGATGTGGCAGGTCCACACTGACAGGGCCGGCTGCTTCCCCAGGGTGGGAGTCAGGCGCAGGCGCAGGTGCGGGCCCAAAGGAGGAGAGGAGCCTGCTTTCAACCAGGCCTCAACTTGTGATGTTAGAGGCGAGCAACTGTACCAGCAAAGCCGTGGGATTTACACAGGCCACTTCATGCAAATCCAACCTTTCTACCTGCAAAGCAGCCAGACTTTGTTTACCACGGCCGGGCTGCCTAAGTTAGACCAGGCAGCCAATCACAACAACCTGTTAAAAGGGCCAGAAGGCCCTGAGGCAGCCACCAGCCGCCTGGGAGGAGGCTGCCCAGGGCGTCTCCACAGGAGGACGGGCCCAGCCTGGGTCCGTGGAGGCACAGCAGGCCACCCGACACCCAGAGCCGCCCGCCAGGAGCTTATTCTCTTTCACCCTCTGTCTGGGTGGCCACCTCCCCTGGAAATCGCCCTCCCAGTCCAAAGGCCGCAGAGAAGGAGAAGTCTTTTCTCTCTTCAAATGTTCATGTGTACAGTCCCAGGGAAGGATTCTGATTGGCTCGGCTGGAGTCATGTGCCTGTTCTTGGAACAATCACTGTGGCTGTGGCTGGATCACATGGTCATAGGATAATGTGATTGGCAGCTTCTCCGGAAGCACATGGAGTGAGGAAGGAGAGAGGAAAGAGCAATTCTCCAAAGGCAGGTCGGGAGGGAGAATTGTCAAATAAGGGGAGATGCAGGACAGAAAACAAAAAGTGCAGACACTCACTACCCTCCCCGGGGCTCCTAGGTCCTTTCAACCGCAGTGCCACCTGGAGTTGCATTTCCCTTCTCATCGAGGTAAACTGAGCATTCGTCCATTGAGAGAGCCAGAGCCAGAGATGGAACCCAGGAGCTAAACCCAGGGAGCTTTCAAGGTGGGGGGTCCCTGTACTTGCCCCACACAGACAAGCAGGAGGGAGACCACTGTGAGGTCAAGGAGCTACCCACATCCTGACCCCTGCTCCACCCAATGATCTGGTTTGCTTCACCACATATATTTCCTGACCCCCGTGTTGGGCTCTGGGCAGGACGCTGGGGACTCAGGAATGTAGAAGGCATGTTCCCTGTTCTCGGGAGTTCACAGCCTGTGGGAGCAGAGTGGGGAGTGGGAGGGTGTCCGTGGGGCTGCATCAATCCGGACAGAGCGGGACCCCAATCCTCTGACTGCCTTGCACCCAGCACCACCTGTAAGTGGGGCATGCGCAGCACCCTGTATGGCACATGCCTCCTGTGCCCAGCGCACATCCCGGAGCCCACCTCTGATGGCAGCTGTGGCTGCAAAGGACAGACGCGTGAGGACTCAGAGGACTCTGGGCTGGCAGCCTCCTGCCGGGATGCACTGCAGATCAGAGACCTTTTGAAGCAAATGCCACCCAGAAGTTAGGGGACTTCACGCCCCAGAGCAGCCGTGGGGAGGAGCCAGCGGAGGGGTGCTGACTCCCCGCCCCGCAGGCCGGCATTCTGGGAGGCGCTCCGTCCTTCTCGGGGAAGTCACGGGGAACCAGCGCCTGTGGCTGGCTCACGACAGCAACCTCCATCTGGCACCTGCTGTGGCGTGTCCTTCTCCCTGACTCTCTCTCTCCTCGTGCCTCACACCCTGTTTCCCAATTAAACTACCTGCACGCAAGTCCGTGTTTCACGCTCTGCTCCGGGTGGAGATGGCCCCCAACTAAGACACCCAGGTACTCGCTGGCACCACAGGGAGGCAGGGATGAAACGGCACATTGATCCTGCTCTTGGCACGTGAAGTGTAGCAACCTGCCGAAGGGCCCTTAGGCCCAGGGCAGCCCTCCCCCACTCACCCAGGCCCGCAGGCCCCCCAGCCCTAAGCCCCACCCCAGAGTGATGCCCTGGCCTGGGCTCTCCATCCCGGCCTGCAGCGCAGCCCCACCGAAGCCCTGGGGACTGGAGGCGGCTTAGCTGCCAAAGCCACGCACAGGCACACCGAGAAAGTAATTTCCCATTCTCCACTAATTGCGTTCCACAGCCTGGCCTGGCCCTCCCCCTGCCCCTCCTCCTCCTCCTCCCCTTCTCCTTCTCAGCCTCCCAAGGACAAGGACACAGAGCTATGGCCCCCCTGGGCCCAGCTGGTCTCGCTCAAAAGGTTTGGGAAATGTTATCCCGGAGGTGACAGGAGGACTGCGTCAGGCACAGCCCCCAGAGGAGGGTGGCTTTCCGATGCTGCCTCGGGCCTTGGGGCTCTGGCCTGGCCTGAGAGAGTCTTGGGCTGGGAACCAGGCCCTCACACCCCCACTCTCTGTGCGCCTTCACTGCTCACCTCACTCGCTTCCTCACTCCCTCCTGCCACCACTCAGGCACTGGGATAGGGATGTCCCGCAGCCCACAAAAGCCCACGTCGCCTGCCCAGTTCCAGGCGCCTTGCCTTCAGGAAGGGCCATGCCACCTGTTCTGGCCAAAAGACTGTAAATGACAGTAACATGACTCCTTTCAGGGCTGAAACACTTAGGAGCCAGCGCGGAACCTTTGCTTCTCTCGTCCCCGGCGGTGGCAACCATGGAGACCCCGGTTCCAGGTGTGGCAGCTCCCAGAGGATGGAGCCTCCGTCAGCCCGGGTCCTTGAGTGGCTGTGCTGGGCACAGCATCCCCATCTCCTCTAAGCCACACTGGACATGTCCTGTGAGAAATAAACCTTTGTTATGTTAAGCCTTAGGTCTGGGGTTGCTTTGTTATGCGGCGTAACCTGTACTATGCTGATTAATACACTTGTTTCCTTACACATTCTCTTCCAGGGATATCACTGGTGGCCAAGGAGGAAAAACAGGGCAGTGTACTGCAGACAAGCTGACATCATGTGGGGATACAGGGGGGCTGTTACAGAGGGTCCCTCTTCAAAGAGCCTCAGAAATCACCAAATGCCCTACCCCCATCTCACTTACTGAAGCTCCCATGACTAGGCCCCAGGGCCCCAGGACCCCAGATCCTCATGAGAACATCTGCCTCCCGGGGTGTCCTGAGGGCATTTTTGAGACGTGTGAATGCCAAAGGCAAACTTCCTGGAAACCCAACTAGAACCTCCTATCACAACAAAATGTGTCATTTATTAAGCATGACCAAGGTGCAGAGCCTGAAAAAGCTGTTCTAATAAAAATATAAGAAATGGAAGGCTCAGACCCTATTCAGGAATCTAACCAGCCAGCTGAGAGCAACTAGGATAAATACCCTCAAATAAGGAACAGAGATAAAATAGCCACATTTTGTCATCAGAGGCATAAAGGGTCAACTCGGGCACGTTATGGGGTTTTCTTTCCTTCCCTCTTCCTGGCCTCTCCCCTCCTTGCTGAGGCCCCGGAAAATGGCGGCCCCACCCCCTTTATGCTAATCAGGGCTCAGCGCTCTCCCAGTTCACACCCACTTCTCCCAACCTCCCGGCCCCGCCTCCCCCCACCCCCCATCCGCTTCCACACGCTGCAGGAGAGTTTCCCCGATCCTCACACCCAGGACCCGGGAAAGTAACCATGTCGGACATTGTACTGCACCTTTCCCAGGCCTCACCTTCACCTGAAACAAGCCGCTCTGTCACCCCACCCCTTTGCTAAGCAGCTCCTACTCTAGCTTCAGCACCCTGCTGAGGAGTTACTTCCTCAGGAAGCCTGCCCTGCCCTGCCCTCTCCTCCAGGCTGACCCTCAAAGATGTCTGGTGGTCCCCACAATATTCCAGCACCCTGGGTGTGCTGCCTCACTCGGGCCGCCTTGCTGTTTTGTTTTTGTTTTTGTTTTTGATTTGTTTTGCCTATTTTATAAGTCTTCTTCCTCCAGAAAAGGGTGAGTTCTGTGGTGGTGAGCAGGGACTGAGGTCTGTGGTGGTGAGCAGGGACTGAGTTCTGTGATGGTGAGCAGGGACTGAGGTCTGTGGTGGTGAGCAGGGACTGAGGTCTGTGATGGTGAGCAGCGACTGAGGTCTGTGGTGGTGAGCAGGGACTGAGGCCTGTGGTGGTGAGCAGGGACTGAGGTCTGTGGTGGTGAGCAGGGACTGAGGTCTGTGATGGTGAGCAGGGACTGAGGTCTGCGGCGGTGAGCAGGGACTGAGGTCTGTGATGGTGAGCAGGGACTGAGGTCTGTGATGGTGAGCAGGGACTGAGGTCTGTGGTGGTGAGCAGGGACTGAGGTCTGTGGTGGTGAGCAGGGACTGAGCTCTGTGGTGGTGAGCAGGGACTGAGGTCTGTGGCGGTGAGGAGGGACTGAGGTCTGTGATGGTGAGCAGGGACTGAGCTCTGTGGTGGTGAGCAGAGACTGAGGTCTGTGGTGGTGAGCAGGGACTGAGTTCTGTGGTGGTGAGCAGGGACTGAGGTCTGTGGTGGTGAGGAGGGACTGAGGTCTATGATGGTGAGGAGGGACTGAGTTCTGTGATGGTGAGCAGGGACTGAGGTCTGTGGTGGTGAGCAGGGACTGAGCTCTGTGGTGGTGAGCAGGGACTGAGGTCTGTGGTGGTGAGCAGGGACTGAGGTCTGTGGTGGTGAGCAGGGACTGAGTTCTGTGGTGGTGAGCAGGGACTGAGGTCTGTGGTGGTGAGCAGGGACTGAGGTCTGTGGTGGTGAGCAGGGACTGAGGTCTGTGGTGGTGAGCAGGGACTGAGGTCTGTGGTGGTGAGCAGGGACTGAGGTCTGTGATGGTGAGCAGGGACTGAGGTCTGTGGTGGTGAGCAGGGACTGAGGTCTGTGATGGTGAGCAGGGACTGAGGTCTGTGGTGGTGAGCAGGGACTGAGGTCTGTGGTGGTGAGCAGGGACTGAGGTCTGTGGTGGTGAGCAGGGACTGAGGTCTGTGGTGGTGAGCAGGGACTGAGGTCTGTGATGGTGAGCAGGAACTAAGGTCTGTGGCGGTGAGCAGGGACTGAGGTCTGTGGCGGTGAGGAGGGACTGAGGTCTGTGATGGTGAGCAGGGACTGAGGCCTGTGGTGGTGAGCAGGGACTGAGGTCTGTGGCGGTGAGCAGGGACTGAGGTCTGTGGTGGTGAGCAGCGACTGAGGTCTGTGGCGGTGAGCAGCGACTGAGGTCTGTGGCGGTGAGCAGGGACTGAGGTCTGTGGCGGTGAGCAGGGACTGAGGTCTGTGGTGGTGAGCAGGGACTGAGGTCTGTGGTGGTGAGCAGGGACTGAGCTCTGTGGTGGTGAGCAGGGACTGAGTTCTGTGGCGGTGAGCAGGGACTGAGGTCTGTGGTGGTGAGCAGGGACTGAGGTCTGTGGCGGTGAGCAGGGACTGAGGTCTGTGATGGTGAGCAGGGACTGAGGTCTGTGGCGGTGAGCAGGGACTGAGGTCTGTGGTGGTGAGCAGGGACTGAGGTCTGTGGTGGTGAGCAGGGACTGAGGCCTGTGGTGGTGAGCAGGGGCTGAGTTTTGTTCATTTCAGGTCCTCTGTGCCTCGGCCAAAGCCTGGAACTTGGGAGGAGTTCCCATATGTTTGTTAAAGGCTTCATGTGAGCACGGTGGCTTGAAGGTATGAGTGGGAGACAAAGGAAGAAGTTTCTGGTGATGAAATTCGAGGCATCGGGAGCTACGTGTGGAATAAGGTGTGTGTGTGTGTGTGTGTGTGTGTTGTTGTTGTTGTTGCTTGGAAGCCCATGTCATTCAGTCCCTTCAACCTCATCCCACAGGTACAACCCTCTGCCTGCAAGTTTACAATTTTTATGCCATTCCTGATATTCTGTTCTATTGCCAAATCACGAACCGGCCCAGGTGTTCTGGTCTGCTGTTCATAAACTCCAGGCCCTGTACTTGCAGGTAATTGAGCTTGCTCATAGCAACGGACCAGCGTGTTCGAAGTGTTTCCGAGGCCAGGGCATACTGTAGGGGTGGAGAGAAGAGGGCATTCTTTGGGAGACCTCCGCCCCTCCTCCTCAATCTTGAACTGAGAAGACATCAGGAGGCATCTGTGCGTGAGCACGCCCCTTGATGCCACGGCGAGGCCACACCGCACCGCAGACCCTGCAGACCGTGGAAGGGGAAATGAGCTGCTTGCATAATTAATGAGCCACCTCCGGATTCCTGGGGGCTTCTTGGAACAGGTGGAGTGAGAAGGCAAAGGAGATGAGGTGGCATGGTCCCCCACTTCCAGATGAGAAGGCGTCCCAGCTCAGCCCTCTCCTTCCGAGGTCAGATCTGCAGCCTCTGACCCGCCCCTGTGAGTAGAATTGGCCGTCCCCTCCTTGGGTGCACCCCCACCCGCTCCAGGCTCTGTTCAAACCTCTCTCACAGTCCTCCTGATTACATGTGTGTGTCTGTCACCCTCAGGAGCTTGCAAAGCCTCTTGTTGCAGGAACTGTTTCTTAATCACTTGTGTGCCAGGTGTTTGGCAATCCAAGTTTGATGGATTGCCGGATGGATGGATGGATGGATGGATGGATGAATGGGGAGATGGAGTAAGATCTTCTCAGGAGACACTGTGTGCAAAGTGCCATGCTAATTCCTTCTGACATGCACTGTCCTCATTTCATTCTTACAGCGACCCTAGGAGTTCAGTAATCATAAGCCACTATGATGAGAAGACAAGGAGACTGAGGTGGATGTCACAGCCAGAAAGTATCAAGGCAGAACTTCAAGGCTAAGCAGAGTGAATGACTATGGATTCCGTGCTCTCCGCCACCCTGGCTTCTGTACTACCTCTTCTCTGAGCCTTGGTTTATTCACCCATAAAATGGGGTGATAACACCCACCTTGTCGTTTGTACAGGTAAGAAGGGTTGAGCTGGGGTCATTGCAGCTTCCAGGTTTCCAGGTACCTCTCAGGGTCTTTCTGGGTTCTCTAGCTTATGCCCACTCGGTTTTCTTTCGCTGTGGGGGCCACCCTCCCACCTCCCTGAGGGGGGCTTCCCTGTGTTTGCAGGGAGCCGGTCCAACTGCCATGGTGAGTCCTGCTCGCTGGTCACCAGGCTTGCCAAGGACAAGTTAAGGGTCCCTTTTAGTACCCTCTCCCCCACTGCCTTTTCTCCCCTCTCTCTCTCTCTTTATTTTTTTAAATATGTTTTTATTGATTTCAGAGAGGAAAGGGAGAAGAAGAGAGAGAGAGAAACATCAATGATGAGAGAGAATCATTGATCAGCTGCCTCCTGCACATCCCATACTGGGGACTGAGCCTGCAACCCCGGGCACGTGCCCTGATTGGGAATTGAAGTGTGACCTCCTGGTTCATGGGTTGACGTTCAGCCACTGAGCCACGCCAGCTGGGCCTGCCTGTCTCCCTTTCACTCAGCAGGCCATGGCATGGAATATATCAGTCTCACGTATCGATACGCAGCAGATCTTCTCACCCACCACGGAAAGGGCCTGCTGGCTCCACTCACCCACTTGAGCCCTCACCATGGCCTGGGTGCTGTGAGAACCTGCGAGAGACCCAGGCTCAAGGCAGACCCCAAAGCCACCAGCGCTACAGCCCAGATTCCACATTGCTGACCATCTGGGGGCAAAAGGCGGATCCCTCCAGCTTTTCCAGAGAACAAGGGTTGAGAAGGGGGCTTCCTGGAAGCTTGATGGAACCTGGAGCAAGTGAGCATTCTCAGCGGGCCTCGCCCATTTCTATCCGGGTGGGCTTCTTGGAAGAAGAGGGATGTAAGCTAATATTAAGATGAGAGGGGAGCAGTGAGGAAGTCTGGTTGGGGGAGAAGTGGAGAAAATGAGAGGAGGAGGTGGTTAGGAAAGGAGAAGAGAAGGTGTGTCCGGCTGGCTGAGGAGGAGGGATGCTGACCAGACATAGCAGGAATCAAAGCCAGTGTGGCAGGGCGCGCAGGGGAAGGGGTGGGGAGCAGGGACCTCAGAGGCCAGCCCGCAGTGGACTGAGGACGGCACTCTCTAAAAAGAAACAGCCAAACCTGAGCAATGAATGGCCTTGCTAATTGGCCATTTTGTTTTTTATGTATATTCATTAGCAAGATAAAATAACAACTAATCATGTAACTGTCTCCTCCACGGGAAATAAATGCTCGTTAACCACCTGAGTGTTCTCAGCTGCTGGCTGAGCTGCAGGTCCTTCGGGCCAGGGCTCTGCGGGTTACAGGGGGCCATGGTGTGAAGTCTCCTGACCTCATACCCCAGGCCAATGCCACTCCGCTGAGCCCAGGGCTTCCGGCAGGGGGCAGTCCTTCAAGCCTGCCTGGGTGGGTTAGGAGAGGGGAGGGCTGGGAGCCAGACCCCCAAACAGCCCTGAGTGACGCTCTTTTAAGATATATGTTTTTTTTATTGATTTCAGAGAGGAAGGGAGAAGGAGATAGAAACATCAATGACGAGAGAGAATCATTGATTAGCTGCCTCCTGCAAGCCCCACACTGGGGATCAAGCCTGCAACCCAGGCATGTGCCCTGACTGAGAACTGAACCGTGACCTCCTGGTTCATAGGTCGACACACAATCCCTGAGCCACACTGGCCGGGGCCAAATGACACTCTTGAAGAATCAAGATGTGGGTGGCCACAGAAGGTCCACCTTCTTCCTTTGCCAGAAGAGCCTCACTTATTTCTCTCCTCACGCAGAGACCCTCGCCCCCAGCTGGACAAGGATCTCACCCGCCGATGCCCTCCCCATAGCCATCCTGAGACGGAGGCTTTGGAAAGGAGGCAGTGAGAGGAAGGCGGGTCTCCATGGTGACCCTGTCCACTCACCCTCCCATCACTAATTGGTGGGAAAATGGGGCAAGGGAGCCTGGTTACCCAGGCAACTCCCTGGAGTCCCCAGCCAAGGGCTTGCTCCCACAGGTGGGGGCTGGTGTTGTCATGGAGACTCCTTGGCAGCATTGCCGAGGCAGGAGCTCTGGTTCCCCTCCCAGCCTGGGGGCAGGGGGCATAGGAGGCCAAGGGATCAGGAGCCTCTTGGAATAATGTGGGTGTCAGAGTGGCAGCTTGCCAGGGAAGAAAGTTTCAGAAAGCAGTATGTTCTCCCCTTTGCTTCTCCCCACCCACCCCAAACACACACACACACACACACACACACACACACACACGGACCCTGTACTTGACCTGCCTCTAGAACTCTGCTGGTGCCCAGCTCGCACCCTGTGGCATGGGGTCCTGGACTTTTCCATCTCTTGCCTCTTCTTTCTCAGTGATGCTGATCATTTCAGCCAGAGAGCCTAACCAAGGGTTGCCATGACAACTAACCAAGCCTTCGGTCTCCATGGTGACAAGCCCTCAAAGTTATTTTTATTTACTTACTGGGAATTTCAAAGGAGTTTCCACTCCCTTGGCCAGGCCTGGCCTTTGGGAGACTTGGGTAGAACCATCATTCTCCCCCAGACCTAGAAAAGGAGGGTGAGTGGGACTGAGAGCTCCAATGTGGCTGAGGGGTGTCCAGTTCTACCTCCCTGAAGCCCAGAGGAGATGCCTCGCTGTGTTCTTCCTCCGCTGTGTTCTTCCTCCGTCGGCCAGATGCCAGGAGAGGCTCTCAAGAGTCACTTAGCAGCCGCCCTCCTCGGGGAGGTTCTAAGTGCAGCCTCAGGGGATGGATGGAGAGTGAAGATGGCTTGTTTCCCTCTAAAGAACAACTGATGGGTTTACAGGAATCGACAAGGCCCAACAGACAACAACAAACGGATGAGGGACTTGCAGCCCCGGGAAAATAAGAGCATGCCAGGCCAAGGGGGAACACAGACGTGCATGTTCTAAGATTCTAACAATAAGGGAGAAGTACCACCGTCCAACTCTGAGCATGGAGTCCATGAGGGCAAAACAAGGTACAAAGGAAGGCTCAGGAGAAGTATTGGATACGGGGAGGGTAACAGGGGGCTACATTCCCAGCTCAACTGAACCCCTCCCTCTTGCATCTGACCCCAGGCCTCCACGTGTTCTGCTTGTTGGCCCTATCCTGTTAGTTTTCTCTTTTTCCAATAAAGCCTATTTCTTAGCCCATGCCGTGTGAGGTTGTGTGATGGTCCACAAACCTGGTGCATGACGGAACCCCAGGCGACACTCACCTACAGAATAAATGAGTCTCTCCAGAGGGCCCACCTTCACGGCAACTCACTGCTGTCCAATCATATCCGTGGGAATGACTTTGGTGGCAAATATTAGACCCAACTCAGGATGGCTTCACCAAACAGACGCTTTATCATTCACAGAACAGGACATTCTGAGGTCGGTGAATTCCAAGCGTCCTTGGCATCATGCAGAACCCTGGTGTCTTCCACCTTGGAGCTGTCCATCCTCAGGATGGCCACCAAGGTTCCAGCCATCCCATACAGTGTGGCGTGTCCAGGGGTGGGGACGTGGATTTAACTTTGTGTCTTGTTTTAAGAAAGCCATTCCCAGAAGCCCCCCCATGGATATCCCATTCTGTGTCCCGGGCCACATCTGGGTCACCTGCTCCCTGTTAACCTAACCCGGGGCCAGGGAGAATGAGGTGAGCATGACTCGTCAGACCATCTGGTACCCATGCTGAGTCGCATGGGAGGGGGAAAGGAGCCCAGAACAAAACAAAGGCTCGGCTCGTTGAGGAAAGGAGATGGGTTTCAGGTAGGTGCCTTCAGTGGGCCCCTTAGAAGCGAGCCTGAGATGAAGACTGTGTACTGGGATTTAAGGAATGTTCCAGAAGGAGCTGACGGGCGACCTGGGCAGCAGGACAGAGAAGATCTATGGGAGTGCTCTGGAGCAGAAATTACATCTCAGGGGTCGTTCCAACTCAAGGCCAGGGAGCGGGCTTTCATTCTCCAGCATCCGTCAGTCATGGGCTAATGGCCCCCTCTGGGGAAGCGTCAACTCCAGGGCACTTCCTGTTCTCTGCGCACGGCCACACCAGCTCAGGCAGCCCAGGGGCAGACCTCTCAAGACTGTCGCAAGGCAGGATGGCTGTTCGAAGCAAAGCACACGGAGGCGGAGGGATGCACATGGAGAAATGGTAACAGGGCTCCCAGGGGCATCTGGTCAACCCACAGTGTCCACCCCAAAAATGATCTGTGCCCCTGCTGGAGTGCAAGCACCCTGAGAACAGAGAGCAGGCCCATCTTGCCTGCTTCCTCAGCCCCAGCACAATACTTGCACATGTGGTACTCAGTAAGTATATGTGAAACAAACAAATGAATGCCCAGGCTCTGGGCTTAGATGGAGCTGCAGCTGAGCCTTGGGGCCTTGCCAGCAGATGGGCCCACGAGGTGAGCTCCATGCTCACCATCCTCATGAGGCTCTCCAGCCAGAAGCCCTTCCTGCCAGGCGGCAGCCCCCACCTCCAGCCCACACTAGAGTTTTCTGGGGTACCCTGTCTCCATGGAGCCGGGGCAGCCCCTTGGAGAGCTCCCAGCAAGCCAAGCCCACCTGGGTGAGTCTATTCCGAGGCACAGAGGGTGGGGGCCACCCTCAGGAACTGAATGTACCCACAGGACACAACTCAGCGCTGTTATCCTAAAAAAGAAGGTGCAAATGAATTCATAGCAAACGGTGCTGGTGCCTCACCTTCCACAGGCGTCTGCAGACATTACCCCGAGCATTTCTCACAGCCGCCCTGTGTGCAGGGTGTGACTGTATCACCGTCATCACCCTCAGGGGAAGAAAGAAGAAATGGAGGCTCCGGAAAAAATGAGTTCCCTTGCCCACAAACAAAGATTAAGGGGCCAGACACTTCGATGTGAGATCCCACATCACTCTGCCTGCTGTGAGGTCTGGGGAGACGTCTTTGGTGGTACGGAGCCCCCAGAACCACCCTTGACTGTTCATCTGTCTTGCACCATGAGTTCATCAAGAGAAAAGACTGTGGCTGTGTCATTGTCATCTTCCAGGCCTGGCAGTGCCTGTGAGGGAGTCATCGGGAGTGTTCACAAAAACTCTTTTTCTCTCCCCTTCAGGGCGCATGGTGAAGTGACACTTTTTACCCACTTGAAGTTAGATATGGCCATGTGACTTGCTTCGGCCCATGACATGACATGTGTCATTTCCGAGTGGAAGCTTGAAGAGGAGGTACCCGTGACAGCCACAGTCAGGAAGGTGGCTGCTTCCCAAAGTGAAGATGACACAGAGTAGAACCTCAGGATGACCTGCGATGACAAGTAACTTGAGGGATAAATAGGCCTTGTGAGCTTATGCCTCTGAAATTAGAGGCATGTTTGTTACTGCACCATAACCTACCATATCCTGACTGATACAGCACATGTTAGTAGAGACTTAATAAATGTTTATAAAAGGAAATTTAAAAAATGGAAAGAGGGAGGGAAGGGGGAGGGGAAGTGGGAGGGATGTGAACAGAATAGACAGATACTTCCAGACCCCAGCAATATCCTCCAGAAGAAGATTAGGTAAGTGAGTTCCTGTAGCTCAGACACCCTCCCCTGATCCCACCCTCACTCCAGGATTCTGAGGTCCAGAGGGGAGCCTGGATCTTCCAGGCCCGGGATTCCCTCCCTAGCTATGGACAATGCAGCCCAGAGCCAGAGCACAGAGAGGCTCTTTGCCCTCCAACTGGAGACTTCTTCAGCCAAATGAATAATTCATTGTAAATGGCTTTGAGATGAATCGAGTCGCCATGTTGCCACCTGATTACATGCACCATAAAAAGCAATGGCAGTAATTTATCTCCTTTCTCTCGAGGGGTGGGCCATAGGATGGGAGGAAATACTCGGTGCCTGGCACGGGGTTATGAATCACTCCTCTTAGCAGTTCAGCTGCAAGCTGCTGACACGTTTACTGATTTGTCATTAAATAAGGCCAGCCTTGGTCTGGAAGCAGAGAGAGGGTCCGACTTCCCTCTCCTAGGGAGAGCCCAGAGGAGTGAGAGAAGTGGGCAAGGGACCGTGGTGTCGGGTAGGAGGAGGGGAGGCATACAGGGGAGAGGAGGTGTGCAGTTTGATCTCATTAGTGCACCCTGAAGCTGTCTTTTCTCTCAGACACGGGGACAGAGGCTGGGGCCTGAGCTGCAAATGGCAAGCTCACATCTGAGCAGTTTCAGCTCCATGGGCTGCAGGGGACCCAGGCAGGGGCCAGCTGCTCCTGGGACACGCCCAGCCTTTCCAATTCAGAGGAGGCTGACACCCAGCAGTCACCACCCTCTTTCAGATAAACCCTGGTCTTCGTGCTGGAGGGACCTGAGAATTCCCTAGCCACAACTGCTCTCTTCTATTTCAGCTACCAGGGGGAAACATGCTTCGCAGCTTGCAGATGGGGAAATGGAGGCCCAGCGTGAGTCCATCTATATATATAAAAGGCTAAGCAACCATCGCATCCAAAACAATTGAACAGACAACCAAACAGGCTGTGTGGGGCAACCAGGCCAGCAGGGGGGTTAGTGAGGAGCGACCAAACAACTGAGCAGCAGGCTGCAGTGGGGCGACCAGGCCTGTAGGGGGGGCAGTGAGGAGCGACCAGGTCGGCAGGGGGGGGCAGTGAGGAGCGACCAGGTCGGCAGGGGGGCACTAAGGTGTGACCAGGCTGGCGGGGCAGGGGGGGGAGGGGGCGACCAGGCCAGCAGGGGGAGGGGGGCAGTTAGGTGTGATAAGGCAGGCAGGCAGGAGGCAAGTGAGCAGTTAGGAACCAGTGGTCCCGGATTGTGAGAGGGATGTCCAACTGCCGGTTTGTGGATCGGGCCTAAACTGGCAGTCGGACATCCCCCAAGGGGTCCCGGATTGGAGAGGGTGCAGGCTGGGCTGAGGGGACCCCCTCCCCGCCCCCGTGCATGAATTTCGTGCAATGAGCCTCTAGTAATGAGATAAAAGGCACACTACAAAGAGAGAGAGTGGGAACACAGCTCCTCCGAAACAGACCGGACCCTTCTCCGCAAACCCCAATCACTTCCTCTATTCATGTGTGAAGAAGGTAAAAGCGATCACAGAGACCCCTGGAACTGCGCATACAGGGTGCATCTCTGTATTTTGACAAAAATATTCTTGTTTTACACTTTGGAGGCGTGGGAAGGATCCTATGAAAACCAAATCTATTCCCATAAGGATACACTCATGCCCACCCAGGTCAGTGACTGCACAAACATTTTTCCGAAATCCCACCCTAAACCCACCCTCGTTTGAGTCAGAACCATCAATGGAGGGATCAGTTCAGTTTGTTAAAAACCTCCGCTAATAGCAGCTTTATTTGTAATAGCCTCCAACTGGAAGCCACCCCGATACCCATCCTTCCCCGTGAGTGGTTGAGCAAACTGCGTCCGACCACGCCATGGAACAATGCCGGCGACAGAAGGGAACGGGCTGGTGGCGAGGAGGATTAGTCGGGGCCTTGTGCTGAATGGAAAGCCATCCCCTAAAGGTTACACACTGGATGGTCCCACTGAGGGCTCGTTCTCCAGATGACAAAATTATAGAGGCTGCCAGCGGTCAGAGATGGGGTCGGGGTGGATGTGGTTATAAAAGGGTATCCCAGGCCCTAGCCGATTTGGCTCAATGGATAGAGCATCAGCCCACAGACGGAAGGTTCCTGGGTTCGATTCCGACCAAGGGCACATGCCTCGGTTGCAGGCTTGATCCCAGGCCCTAATAGGGGCATGTGCAGGAGGCAACCAATTGATGTGTCTCTCTCACATCGATGTTTCTCTCTCTGTCCCTCCCTTCCACTCTCTCTAAAAAAAATCAATGGAAACATACCCTCAGGTGAGGATTAACTAAAAGGGTAACCCAGAATCCTGGTGCCAATGGAACTACTCTGTCTTGACTGGAAGTGGGTTCGAAAAGCCCACACACGGGATACAATTGCATAAACACACACAAATAGGCACGCGTGAAACCGAGGAAATCCGAGTGAGAGCGGTAGGTTGTACTGATGTCCGTTTGATAGCGCAGCACAATCCTGAACTCTGTTAACACTGGGAGAGACTGGGGAAGGGACACAGGACCTCCTGTGCTCTTTCTTCCAACTGCATGTGAATCTACAATTATATGAAGATTACAAATTTAATTTAAAACAATTTTATTAAAGTTCTCTGAGTCATTCTGTTCAACCAAGGATGAGAACGCCTGCCACATTGAGTTTCTTTTAAAAATGCCATGTCCCCATCCATAGAGTCCACACGCATGTCCCCTTTCAGCGGCCAAGGAGAAAATGTGCACCGGTTCGGGATGCGGACGTGCGAGCCCGGACCGAGGCTAACCAGACAAGAGATGAGGCCTTTACAGCCAAGCAGCGGAGGGGGACTCAGCAGGCCGGCCTCTCCACCCACCAGCTCTTCAACTTGGGGCCCATTGTTGAGGGCCCCCCGAGCGTCTCCACCAAGTGGCACATCAATGACACCTGCTTTCACAGGTGGCTGTAGGGTGGGGACAGGAAGGTGAGAAGCCTGGAAAATAGAAACCTCTTGATGGTAGAAGCATTGTCAAATGTGCAGTGAGCCCAGCCGGCATGGCTCAGTGGTTGAGCGTCGACCCATCCTAGTACACCAGGAGGTCACAGTTCAAGTCCCAGTCAGGGCGCATGCCCAGGTTGTGAGCTCCATCCCCAGTAGGGGACTGTGCAGGAGGCAGCCGATCAATGATTCTCTCTCATCACTGGAGTTTCTATCTCTTTCTCCCTCTCCCTTCTTCTCTGAAATCAATAAAAATCTATATTTTTAAAAAATATACAGTGAGAAGTGGGGAATTGGGTGTATGGAGGCCTTCACCTCACCCCTGGGCCTTCACCGCACGTGGGCACACCTGGGCCTCAGCCTCCCTGAATCTCACACGAGCTCTCTAAGGACTCAGAAGCCGTCTGCAGAGTGCAGGGCTCAGGGCCGAGGTGGATCGGAGGACGTCCCGTCTCTGTAAGAGCTGCTGAGGATCTGAAGGACTAACGCAGGGAAGAGCTTCATAAAACGTTTCCCCTCCTGAACCAGGCGCTGGTTCACTCCGAGCCCACAGCCCTGGAGGTGAGGTTGGAACTGAATTGAATAGGTTGTGTCTGAGGTTTCCGCAGCTCGTGTTTCATATAATATGAGGCTTTCCTCTCTGTCCATCAGAGCCTTCCTGTAGAGCCTGCCGTGCAGACAACCCCAGGTGCCCAGCCTGTGTGTGCAGACCCCTCCCTGGGTATGCAAGTGAGCACGCACATGCACACACACACACACACACACACACACACACACACATTCCTGTGCCACATGCGCCTCCTTCCTAGGAAGGACTTGGATTCTGTGGGAGAAGGGACTTTTTGAATGCCAAGGCCGTGCACAACCCACCTCCTCCCCTGGGCCCTGCGGAGGGAAGCGGAAGATGCAGCTGGGACCCAGGCCCTTTCATTATTTATGGCGCTTTCGTTATTTCACGTATAAATAATCGATGACTGCAAAGTGTGGCGGGCACCGCCACGGAATATGCATGAGCCACGTTTGTGGGGATTTCGGCTGCCGCCTGGCCCCAGATGCGCTCGCACGCGCACGCGCACGCCCCCAAATACAAATCATCATAATGTAGATTTCCTCTGTCAGGCTGGGACCTCGTCTCCAGGACAGAGGCAGCCTGTGCATCCTCAGCATCCAGGGGGTTTGCCCGCCCGGTAATGGCTGGAGCCAAGTGCCCAGCTGGCTGGGGAGGGAGGAGGTGGTCCCGGCAATGAGGGAGTCCTGACGTGCCACGGTCTGATCCACGCCTCACCCCTGCCTCGCCTGGGCGTGCCTGCTGAGACCACTGCCCACCTGGCCCTCGGAGGGGCTAGTGCTGTAGACTCGGGTCTGTGCGTGGGAGAAGTGGACCTGTTCCTGAGTTTCCTCTCTGCTTGGTCCGGAGCGTGGGAAGCTGACCCTCTCCCATCCGGGGATTCGGGGGCGCGGGGGGAGGTGGGGAGGATGAGCCAGATGCAAACAGCATCATCCCCCAGGCTCTGTGAGGTGCCCTTCCTTGCCTCTCGGGCTCCTTTCTCTCCTGACTTCTAACGCTCTCTCTCCCCGAGGCCTTTGCATGCTCTGCTACTTATGCTGTTTCCTTTGCTTGAAATTCTTTTCCCTTCCCCACCAATGCCTGGCTAGTGCCTAGTCACCCCCGCCCCCCAGGTCTCCAGTAGATGCCACCTCCTCGGGGTCATCTTCTCCAGCCCCCTAAGCTGGGCTAGGACCTGGACTCCCTGTTCCGGAACTCATTTCGTCATGTTGTAAAGATCTCTTTGCTCATGTCCCCCTCCCCCATGCACACACCTTAGATTGTAAACTAGGTGACAATAGCAGGCTTTGGCACCCAACAGACCTTCGTTAGATTCCAAGCTCTGCCACTTACAGCTGTGTGTCCTGAGCCAGGTTGTTGAACCTCTCTGTGCCTGGGCGTCTTCTTGTCACGTTGGAATAATAAAAATAGAACCAACCTCATAGGGCTGTCCGAGGATTTAATATATGAATCCAGTAAAAGTGCTTGGCCCCATGCCTGCACGCAGCTCAGCAGGCGGACTGCCCCTCGCTCCTTCTCCACAACCCCAACATCCCCAAAGCTATGAAAACCAAAAAGCTTTTGAAAACTGATTTGGCAGTAAAACTTGAACTAAAATGACCTTGGAGCTACTTATGGTCTTTATTTATCTCATTTGCTGGAACTATTCATATGTATTCTGCTACAGAAATATGAATATGTTGGCATGTTCCATAATCTATAAAAATGACATTTCTAAAATCTGGAAACATTTCAGAATCTGAAATGCATGTAGCCCCAAAGGTGTCTGTGAGGGACTGTGGGCCGACAGCGTTCTCACGGTTTTTATTATTGACGGTCTAGTAACAGTGGGCGCCTGGCGGCCAGCACCATGCCCCGTGCAGAGTCCTCCAGAAATACCGGCTGACGGGTGAAGGCTGAGATAGTGACTGGAGTTAGCCCTGATTCCCTGCCTTTCTGGGAGACTGGGTCCTCCCACCCACCCCTCAGAGCCCCGAGCCCCAGGCCCAGCTTGCTGGCCTCCCCGAGGTCACCCATTGCTGTGGGTGGCAGGAGCGGGTTAAATTAAACCCCGGCGCAAAGAGTGAGTTACTCTTCCAAGTCGCAGCTGAGGAGCAGGGAGCTGCCAGGAGCCACTGCTTGTCTCCGCTCTAGTAAGTGGCTCCCTTCTCCCAGGAAGGCAGGGATGTCCTCAGGTCCTCCCTGGCCCCTCCCCACAAAGGCACCAGAGGAAGAGCCGGAAGGGAAGGAGCCATCAAGTGAAATGAGACTGAGCACTGATCGTGCTGAGTCCTAAGGTATATAGATGGCCTGGATGCTAGAGATGGAGATAGCGATAGAGGATATAGATTAGATATGGATATAGATGATAGAGATAGATGATATAGAGATAGAGATAGATGTGGCGAGCCGGCATGGCCATGGCATCCTCAGCCCCAGGGCGCCTTATGTGCCACGCCAGGTCAGCCAGGTCAGCCAGGTTCAGTGACTCTGAGAGGGGGCGGTGAGGGATTGAGAAAAGACAGACAAGAGAATGAAAGCCGGGTCTCGGTGGGACGCTGCTTCTCTGATGGAGAGCTAACCACAGCGCCACAGACTACAAACCGTGTCTTTATTTTATAGCCGATGCCACGAGGCAAAGTAAGGGCGTGGTCAAGATGTTTACAACATTCTCGTGGGTTTCAATCCTACTCAGTTACATGCACCTGATCAAGCTTTGTTTACTTGCAGCCTATATCACTCAGGCACGTGGGGCCACGTGTTCGGACCATAGGTTCAAGCTCACAACTACAGCTGTTGGCTATCATTGTGCGGGGAGGGCTCTGCCCTCTAAGCTGGGACTTGCACGTGGCCACGAGAGGACTGTGCCCTCTCATCAGGCCGAGGCTTGAACCTGTCCAAACACTGTAGCTGCTCTCCAGAGCCAGAGAGAGAGAGAGAGAGAGAGAGAGAGAGGTAAGATGGGGGATATAGACATGGATCTCTACAGCATACTAGAGGCCCAATGCACCAATTCGTGCATGGGTGGGGCTGGCCAGGGGGAGGGGCCACGAGCAGTTGGCCGGCCCAGTTCCCTGGTCAAACTCCCAGTCAAGGGGACAATTTGCATATTAGCCTTTTATTATATAGGATACCATCACTTTTTCTATCCTGAGCTTGATGTGAGCACTATCAGCTCCCCACCCCCCTGAATTCAGATCCAATTGAGAGAGAGAGAGAGAGAGTCTGGAAACCCTCAGTGAAAGGTCAAACGCCAGGTTCAGCACTTGCCAACACTCCATTGCAGAATGTGGCATGGCGGGAAAGGCTGGGGTTGTCACATTCCTTCTCATAAAAATATGAAGCCCATTTTGCAGATGAAGAGACTGAGACAAGTGAGTGGAGGGCGAGGATTTGAACCAGAACTTCCATCTCCACTCAGTTATTCCACCTTGCTTGTTGCTCTCAACAAGCCCCGGAAACAAGGACTCGGGACCTCCAGGAGCCCATGGTAAAGTGAATCCCATATGAAAAGACCTTAGAGGTTGGGGGGCCTGTATCAGAGCCCTGGGGTCTGGCCAAAGGCGGGTCACGATTCCCCTCACTCCCTGTTCTCCTCTGTGGGATCACCACCGCTCCTTGCCCTGGCGCTGTGCTTGATGAAGCAGCTCTGCTGGGTCCCTATCTCAGTGGTCGGCAAACTGCGGCTCGTGAGCCACGTGCGGCTCTTTGGCCCCTTGAGTGTGGCCCTTCCACAAAATACCACGTGCGGGCGGGCACGTACAGTGCGATTGAAACTTCATGGCCCATACGCAGAAGTCGGTTTTCGGCTCTCAAAAGAAATTTCAGTCGTTGTACTGTTGATATTTGGCTCTGTTGACTAACGAGTTTGCCGACCACGGCCCTATCTGATCCACGCACCTGAGCCACGCCAGGGACTAGCTTTCAGGAGCCACGTCCATCTCCAGCTCATTACACAGCAGATACCCGTGTCTGGGTCCACCCGTCACAAGCCTGACCCATGTCTGGCAGCTGGAACAAATCCTGTGAGAAATTAAAACAGGCCCAGCCACTCCGACACCTGCAGGGAGGGCAGGAGGGCGCCCGGGGCTGGAGAGCCAGCTCTCAGGGCGGCGCCCTCGGTCTCACGCTGCCCTGATTCTGTCTCGGGGACTAGAATTGTAGTCAGTGCATAAACCCGGCAGAGAAAGCTGCCACACGGTCAAGAAATGGGGCCCAGTGCTGCCCCCCACCGCCCAGGACAGACAGCCTGCCTCTGCTTCTGGCAAATGTTGCCTTTTGTGAACCAAGCCCGTGCGGGCTTTCCAGAATTCCGAGGCAGCTCTGAGCTCAGCGGGAAGGCGCCCTGTGATTGATTAGGGATGTCTGCCGCGGCTGCAGCCTGGGAGACGGTGGAGCGCGGGCCATTTGTTCACTTTTCCGATCGTGTGACACTTTTCCCGATGGATGGCCTTTCGGGGAAGGACCCTGGCACTGTGTCACTCTGGGCTTGGAGGCTCTCTGTGTGCGCGCATGTGTGTAATTTTGAAAGATACCCGTTTACAAAGCTGAGCATAAATCAATGGCCCACGAAACCTCTTTCTTCCTCGCCACATGGCCTGCGTGACCTCCAGCGAGCACAGGGCCTTCCGGAGCCACATTTACAAAACGAAGATGAAGCTGTCAAGGGACAAGGTGGAATGGCAATAGAGGATTTGGGATTCTGTAAATTACTATTAAAAAGCCATACATTCTATAGACCAGGAACAGGCCGTGGTAAGCAGGGGCTAGAGCCTCGGACCTGCTGCTCTCCGGGTCCTGCACTGAGGGGAGCAGCAGGAAGTTCAGCTCCCCCAGGATGTTAGAGCCCCAGGGCCTCCTGGTGCAGGGGAGCCCCACCACCAGGACTCTGCAAGAGCACCTCCTTTCCTCGGGGCAATAGACAAAGTGCTTACAGCTGGCGATGTGTCCTCCTCGACGGCCTCTCCTACTACTCTCCCCTCCTCCCTCCAGTCCTACCACTCTCACCTCCTTGCTCTTCCTCAAACTCAACAAACACACTCCTGCCCCAGGACCTTTGCACTTACTATTCCCGTGCCTGTGTCATCCCCCCTCCCCACCCCACCTCACCCCCCAGATATCTTTGTGGCCCACTCTCCCACTTCCTGAAGGCCTTTGTTTCAGATGTTACCCTATCAGAGTGGCTGGCCCTGACCTACTATCTTATATAAAACTAGAGGCCCGGTGCACGAAATTCGTGCATGAGGGTGGGGGGTGTCCCTCAGCCCAGCCTGCACCCTCTTGCACTCTGGGACCCCTTGGGGGATGTCCGACTGCCAGTTTAGGCCCAACTGGCAGTCGGACATCCCTCTTGCAATCCAGGACTGCTGGCTCCTAACCACTCACCCGCCTGCCTGCCTGCCTGATTGCCCCTAACCACTCTACCTGCCTGATCGCCCCTAACTGCCTCTGCCTGTCTGCCTGATCACCCCTAACTGCCTCTGCCTGCCTGCCTGATCGCCCCTAACCACTCACCTGCCTGCCTGCCTGATCGCCCCTAACCGCTCACCTGCCTGCCTGCCTGCCTGATAGCCCCTAACTGCCTCTGCCTGCCTGCCTGATGCCCCTAACTGCTCGCCTACCTGCCTGATCACCCCTAAATGCCTCTGCCTCAGCCCCCGCACCAGGGACCCAGGCTTCCCACCTCCGGCTGGCTGCAGGCACCTGGGACCTGGGCCAGCTTCGCCCAGGCAGGTACCCGGGACCGGGGTCAGCTTCCCTGCCTCGGGACCAGGACTTGGGCGGCTTCCCCCTGGCCGGGCCCCAGCTTTATCTGGAAGGACTTCGGACATCCGGAAGATGTCTGGTGGATCCAGTCTAATTAGCGTATTACCCTTTTATTAGTATAGATAGCCTCTCCTACCCCATCACTCTCCATTACTCTTATTTTGTCTCATTTTCTCATAGTACATATATTTGTCTCTTGTCTGTCACCCCCCGCTTCCCCAATCCCTAGCTCCATGCGGTTAGCAGTGCTGTCTGTTGTGTGAATTGCTTTATCTCCAGAACCTAGAACAGGGCCTGGCCCAAAGTAGGGACCCAAAGGATGTGTGCCGAATGGGTGGATGACGGCTGGGCATTCGATTTTACGGCTGAAGAAACCGGGGCTTAGACGTGTTGAGTGACTTGCCCAATAGCCATGGCTGTGCTCTCTGGAGAGTACCCGGTGCCAAGCCGTGTGCAGAGCCCGTCCATACACTGTCCCTTCAGCCTCGCAGCAGCTCTGGGAGGCCGGACAGCCCCCGTACACAGGTGAAGACCGGCCAGGCTGAGTCTTGTTCAAGAGCACACAGTGGGTCAGTAAGGGAGCCGGGTCTGATGCCAGGCTGAGTCTTATTCAAGAGCACACAGTGGGTCAGAAAGGGAGCCGGGTCTGATGCCAGGCTGCGTCTTGTTCAAGAGCACACAGTGGGTCAGTAAGGGAGCCGGGTCTGATGCCAGGCTGCGTGTCTCCTACGCCCCCACGGGCAGCTTCTTGGCTCCACGGCCTCCCAGGGCCTGAAATCAAGGTCTTCTGGCCCCACTGTCCCCGCAGACAAAGCAAAGGCGTCTGTGTCGAGGGAACCATTTCGTCATCCCCTCTCTCCAGGCAGCGCTACGTCTAAATCATCAGAATCTCTCCCGATTTTATAAACTCCTTGCCAAAGGGTTTCACCATTTCCCAAGTCTTCCCTTTCCAATGATGTTCCTCACCACAGCATGTTCTTCTTCCCGTCTAACCTAACCACCCCCCCCCCTTGCTTTCCTACTAGAAAGACCTCTTTCTTCTGGTCCCTGCCTTCCATGGAGCTGGGCAAGGCCGGCTCAGGAGCTTCCGACATAGGATGCTTTGTTGAACTGGGAAGGGAGAGGAGCCACGGGCTCTGGGTCCCAGGAGTCCACGCAAACCCGAGAACCCCAGCTCCCGCGGCTGGCGCTGCATCAGCAGTCTGCCCCTCGCTCCTTTGAGGCCGGCCTTGCCAGGGTGATTTATGGGCCCTGTCAATCTGCGGGCTGAGCCACGGAGACAGCTGGAGGAAGCGGGGATCAGGAGCAGCCATCCGTGGGGCCAAGCCAGGATGGGGTGGGAGGGGGGAGAGGCAGACCAGAGAAGGGCTGGGGTGGGGCTGGGGGTGAGGGGGTAGGAGGACAGAGACCCCAACCCTCCAGGTGAGAGGACACAGAGCAGGATGGAAACCCCAGCAGGCGGTCAGAGAGGCCACGGCCCCGGGCCAGGCCCAGTGGCTGGGGGACAAAGACACAGAGCAGAGTGAAGAAAGAGAGCAGGAGGGCGGGGGTGCGCGGGTGAGTCAGCTGGTAGAAATCCACCTCGGGAGTTTCTGATTCCCTTTATTCTGAAGACAAAAGCACAATGAGAATGACTGACGGTGAGAGACTTTGGGGGGGCGGGGATGGGGAGTGTGCTTTTCTGCAGACCGGGTGAAAATCACAGATTTGCACATGTCCCCGCATGTGTCAGAAGCCCTGGCAGGGACCTCAGGGACCTGCCCCACCCACCCAGGCGGGGGCCCCTCCATCCTCCCTCTGTCTCTCGCCCCGGTTTACGTGTCCGTCCCTGCAGCTTCACGTCTGCCACTCCCGTTAGCACCCGGCGTCGCTGCCTTAGATTGTCCTGCTTGATGCTTTGTGGCCTCTTCTTCCTCTCGGGTGTTCTTACTCCCGGGGAGCCGCTCTGGGTCAGCCTCCCTGCCCTTTCTCGCGTCTGTCTAGCTGCCCCCGTCACTCTCTACCCCTGCATGGTGTCTCTCCCTACTTGCCTCCCGCCTGGCGTGGCCCCTGAGCCTCACCCTCGCACTGTCCTTGGTCCCTCGATCTCTGATGTCCACTAATCACAGGTGCCCCTGACCCAGCCCTGGGCAGTGGGTCCAGGTGGCCCGCCAAGTGGGAGGGGAGGGTCTCCAGGCCAGGAGTTGCTGCGGGGAGGGGAGCCCCCACATCTGTTAGCTGGGCAGCTGGGCACAAAGGCGAGGCAGCACCCCTAGATAGGGGCAGCAGAACAGGCAGCCAGCAGCTCCCTTTTATCCGGAGTGGATTTGATACTCCAGGCTTGCACACACATGCGCACACATGCACACACATGCACACGCAGGACACAGCACAACAGATATGCACTGAGCAGCCTCAGACAGCCTGGCATCCCGACTCCCAAAGTCACATCTCCTCCCAGAAACCAGACACCACCCTCCCCCCTCCAACTTCACCCCATCGGACCACAGAGATGTCCCCCACACGAGTGCACCGGAACCCACAGTGGGAAGGCATGTCCACTGTCCCCAGGGGAAAGGACAAGGGCCCCAGACTTAAGTCCTACCCCCCCTCCTGCACTGTGGAGTCATAGCCTCTCTCCCCCGCTCCCCCCCACACACACCTTCCCCGGCAGGAGCCAGGAGCTCCGAGCTGAGCTGCGAGCCCATCTGTTCCAGGTGATCTGTTTGTTTCCCACTCCGTTTCCATCCCCTTGATTTATGAGACCATGGGAGACATCTCTTCTCGTTTATACTTTGAAGCTGATTCAAATTGTTTCAGTAACAAATTAGTCTAAATAGAAAGCAAAGTTTCCATCTGTTTCCAGGGGGTCTGGTGGGTGGGTGGCTGCTCCCCTGACGGTTCTGGCAGGGAGGGTGGTGCGCCCCCTATGGGCCAGTGTGGAGATGGCAGTGCCTGCCCCTGGAAACCAGGCAAGGGGAGCATCACCATTGAGCACCACGCATAACTAGTCATATGCTCTATGCACCACATATACCCTATGTACAGTGGACATGCATTACGTGGGCACTACGGATACACTCTATGTATACTTTAAGCTATAGACCGACCGCCCCCCTCCCCTAGTCATACGTTGAGCCTATCCCCAGTGTGATGGAATTAGGAGGTGGGGCCTTTGGAAGGTGATTAGGTCCCTCGGGAGCTCCCAGTATCTAACCCCACAGACTGGTTCTAGACCCACTTCTCTACCCGCACCTCTTACCCAGGCTCTGCCACCTAAAAATGCTCACACAGGGCCCCCCAATCAGATATGGGGCAACTTGAGCCCCGGGGACCCAGGCAAGAGCCACCCAGACCTCCATCCCAATCACAGCGCCGCCGGTGTTTAGTTCTGTGACCTTAGGCGAGTGGCTGCACATCTCTGAACTGCCACTTCCTGGGCTGACAACGGGGATCACGGCAGCTCCCACCGTGTGAGGTCACGAGGATTATCCCATGGTGGCGTGGGGTGGGGGGCGTGGGAGTGAGTGAAGGGGCTCAGAGAAGAAATAACTGATGGGAGGGACCTAGAGCTAACATGATGCTGAGGGCCACGCAAGGACACCCCTAGATACATACACCCCCACCCGGCAGAGGGAGGCGACGTAGAGGAGGTGGCTGGAAGGAGCTGAGGGCGGAGCTATTTCACAGGTACATGCGGGGGCCTCAGGTGCCCCGTCAGGAGCGAGGTGCAACCAGGGTGCTATTTCTCTGGCAGCACATGCTGCCCCGACACCCGGCCCGACCCCGGGCAGCGTGGCCTGGTTAGGAACCTGGAACTGCATTCTCTGTGAGCGCAGGACCGCGTGAGCAGGCCCGGGCCTCCTGCCAACTCCAGGCTGCGCCGAGGGAGGGAGGTCCTGGTTTTGGGGGGCCTGCCTGGGGGGTAGGGGCAGGGCCCGGGTATGGTCGGAGTGGAGCCGTCTGCAGCACCCCCGCCCCACTTGGCAGCCACTGAGAGCGCCTATCTGCTGGGGACAAAAGATGTCGTAGGAGGTGACAGGGTGCTGTGTTTCCCCTAAAAATAACAGTGACGGGGGCTCTTTTCTTGTCAGGAGAGACAACAGCTCAACTTTGCTTCTGTCAGCAGCTCTGCCGCTTCTCGAACCCCACCCCTCCCTGCTGCCCACTCCAGGGCTGGGGCTCAGCCAGGTGCTGGCTGGGGTGGGAATCCGGCCTTCCTGCCCCAGCCCCGGCGGCCGGCAGCAGCCTGCACTCTTCCAGCCTCCCCTCTCCTCCTCCTCCCTCACCACCTCAGCTTGGTTTCTATCCCTCTAGTCCCACCCGAGGGACAGGAATCAAGAGGAGTTTGGGCCAAGTGCACCCTCCCCAGTCCCAGGGCCCTGCCGGTCCCTCTCAGCTGTGGCCTCGGAGGTGGCCGGGCCAGCCAAGGCCAGAGCTGGGGAGGGGGCATCCCTCTGCCTCCCCCTGGCGTGTGGGGTCCCCCCAGCTGGAGCAGAGCTCTCCATGGAGAGCCGTCCGCGAGGAGGGCCAGGAGCAGCCACAGACCCATTTATAAGCAGCTCCAATAAAAAGTGACGTTCCTGTCTTCTAGAAAATATGGTGCCATTTCCCCACTCACGTCCAGCCCGGCTTCGTGGGGAGGGACAAGATTCGATCTCCCTTGCAGCCGCCTCCCTCCCACCACCTCCTGGCATGTGCTCGGGCCCGTAATGAATAGGGAGCCGCCTCCCAGGGCAGCCGCCCACTGCAGGTGCATCCATCTCTCTCGCTGGGGCCCAGCTCAGGCTGGGAACTCCAGGCCCACCCCCACTTCCTCCCCCACCCCCACCTCCCATATTGGTGTATCAAAGCCTTAGGGAAGGGGAGAGCTGAGTACCCAGAGGGATGCCCAGGGGAGCCTCCCCCAGCCCCCCCCTCGCCCCATGGTGCAAGGTTCACTTATTCACTCAACAAACACTTATGGAGCGCCTACTACGAGGCACTCACGGGTCTAGGCCCCAGGGTGAGAGCGGTGAACAGACAAGGTCCCCGCCCTCATGGAGCTGACATTCTGTGGGGGGGAGGGGGCTGGGGGGGGGGGGACAGACCTGAAATGAAGCAGCTCCAAGTCAACAAGGTCATCCAGATGGCAGACTCGCAATGTTCAGCGCGATGCGGCCAGGACACAGGAAGAGGCAGATGGAGACTGCCTGGGGCGCTCTCACAGGGGTCGGGGGCTCTTCCAGGAGGCAGCCTTGTGCTGAGACCTGAATGATGAGAAGCAGCGGCCTCGAGCCGAGGAGAGGGTGAGCCAGGCAGAGAGAGGGGCAGGGGCAAAGGTGTGGAGGGGGACGGAGCCCTGAGCCCTGGCAGTACAAAGGCAGCGAGTGCCCGTGTGGCGGGCGGAGGGAGGAGGGCACACGGATGAGAAGTTGGAGAAGGAAGGAGGTGCGGGACTCCAGGAGCACTTGGGGGGTTTTTGTGGGTGGAATCAAAGCCGTTGGAAGTTTTAAGCAGGTTGTTCTTTTAGAATCACCCCGGCTGCTGGGTGGAGAGGAGCGGGCAGGGTCAGTGGAGAGGAGGGAGCAACTCGGGTTGTATGGGGGGACGAGGTGGGGGGTGATGGGGAACCGAACAGTGCGTGCACGGTTGAGAGAGTCGTCAGTTCAGGGTATATTTCAGGCACCGCTGACGCACGGGCAGGTGTACTTGGCCTCTCCTGCTTCCTCCGGCCGGAAGGAGGCACGCGGCCTGTTTTCATAGCCACCCAGCTGAGGGCCATGTCTTCCTGTCTTTCTGCCTCCCCGGCTTGAGGCTGGCCCTCACTGCCAGCTGGGGCACGAAGCCACATCTTCCCTGGAGGCCAGAAGAGAGACCTGGGACCAGAAAGGGTGCCTGGCGGCCAGGCCCCAGCTCAGGGGAGAATCTGACTCTGCTCCCAGCACCATGGAGCAGTTCCACCCATTCTGCAGAGCGGAGTGTGATGGCGCCAGGGTTTGGGATATTCTTGGCTTCTGTGCCGGGCCTGGGACTCGAGCTCCTCCCAGCAGCACAGGGAGCAGGAAAGAGCAGGTAGGAGCTCAGACCAGGCCATCCGCCTGGGTGTGAATTCAGCTCCACCAGACACAAGCTGTGAGATGCTGAGAAATGACTTACCTCTCTGAGCCTTGACTAAGTCCTTCACTGATTCAACAAATATGTAACGAGCCCCTACTCTGTGCCAGGCCTTGTAGTGGATGCTGGGGAGGCTGCGGCGACAAGAGGGATTTACAGTCTCAGGGGGAAGACAGGCTACGAGTCAACCATTAGTGCCATGGCTGTGATCAGTGCCAGGAAGTGGGGGAGGGGGTGCGATGGCAGGTACAATTAGAAGGAGGTGGTGGTGAGGATGAAAGGAGATCACACATGGAAAGCCCTCCGTGCAGAGCCTGGCACGGGGTAAGTGCCAGTGCCCAAGAGCCACTAGTGCTGGGGACTCGGGGGGAAGGGGGTGGGTGTCAGGACTGGCCCTCAACTCCAAGCCCAGAGCTGGCCAAAGGGGAGCCTGCTTTGGCCCCCGGCACAGGTCAGAAGTCAGGCCTGGAACCTCCTATGGGGCCTCGGGAACAGACCAACCCCTGGCTCTGGGGCTGGCGTTCGTGCCACGCCCAGGCCCTCCCTCCGATGTCCCGCTCGCTGGGCCACTCACACAGCTGCCCCTTGGGGGGTTCACCTTTCAAGGCTCCAGATAAAATTTACAGAACCTCTGCCGCCCCTGGTCACCCAGGGCCGGAAACCCCTCTGAGAGGCTTCCTGGGATAGTCGCAGGAAGGCACGGCCCTTGGCTGCGGTCACACAGACGGCTTAGACCTTCCGGGTGGGGAGAAGGTCCCCGCACCCCCTCCCAGAAGCACCGGGTGAGAAGGCAGGAGGGAGGAGCACTGGGCTGGGACACCCCAACCTTTCTTGATCTCCAGGGTCCCCTCCATTGCGGACACCCCCAGGGAAGGGGCCGTGCTAGGACTGTGCGGGACAGACACAGAGGGAACTCGGCCTCCCTCTGGTCCCTCTGACTTCTCGTAAGAAGTTAATAAAATTGCAGGCAAGGATGACCCAGAAGACATGATTTACTCGGGCTGGGGAAAGCTTTCATAAGGTCCCTCCGTAAAAGGCCATTAAGGGAGCGGAATAACCACAGGCTAAGGGGCAAGTGTTATGGGTTCCAGAGTGGTTTAAGCAGAGGAATTAAAGAGGCATTCGGAGCCTGGAGACGCTATTAATAACCACGCTGGGCACTGGTAAAGCCCTTCGTCCCAGCTGGCTTTGCAGGCACCAACTCCTGGCGCTCAGGTCTCTGGTGGAGCCGGAGGAACAGGCAAGCTGGGGGATCAGCTCCCCCCACTTTTCAGCTGGACAAGTGTGGGCTGAGTGGGGTCTTGGAGCACAGGGGTGCCTGGAAGACTCTGGGTGACACCCTCTCTAGTGGTGCGAGTGAGACTGCAGAGGGAAGGGCCAGCTCTGTGGGGAGGGCAGGACTGTGGTGGGGGGGGGTGTGACATGGCAGCAGTGGGAGCAGAGAACCCACACTTCCCATCCGGAGGCTCCTCTCCCAGGCCTCCTCCAAGCTTGCTCATGAGCACCTTTCGGGAGCCTGTACCGAGGCCTGAGGAAGCTTGAGTCTCACCTCCTGTGTGGGCCGCCCCATCCCACCTGGGTCTCCTGGGTGAAAAGTCCAATGTCCATAATGTCCCACTCCCACCTCCTCACCCACCTTTCAAGGCTCAGTTCAAGCAATGCCTCCTCCGTGAAGCCTTCCCAGATTTCACCCTAACTTTGCCCCTCTGAGCTGCATCCTCCCCCACGCCCTCCTCTCAGTAATGCAGACAAAGACCCCGACAAAGGGTCCCAGAGAACCTCCCCATGGCGCTGCCTTCTGAGCAGAGCTGCCTGGGCCCTCCATCCCAGCCCCGCCCTGGCTCGTCCTCCTCTGTAATTTCTCCTTCCCAGAATTTATCTCTCCCGCTGAAATTAGCATTCCTTTTAAATGTTTTCACACTCTCCAATCATTCCTCAAATGTGCATATTAACTGGGAAAATGACTTGCCTGAGCTCCTTCGCCCAGCCTCACATTAATCTCCCCACAACCCCATCCCACTGGGCGCGCCTGGCCTTCTCTGATCAGCCTCCAACACCCAGGGCCACTCCAGAACAGCCCCCAGTGCCCCAGCCGCAGAGGGCCAGGTGCCACCTGGAGGGCCAGGGGAGGAGGCCCGCCCTGCTGGGCTTGCCGTCCACAGGCAGAGATGGCAGGGGAGGCTGCCTCCCCTTGGCACCCCTTTCTGAGTTAGTATCAGAGCTTCCCCTGGCGAGTGACTGCCTCGTCTTATGGGAGAGAAAGATGGGAGTGAGAAGTAAAGTCACTCAAGCTGAATGCCCTGGGCATTCTGAGCTCCAAAGCCCAAGCCCTTGGCTGCCACTCTGCTTGAGGAATGAAGGTGATGGGAGGGAGGTGGTCCCACGATGTGGCTTAGCCACCTATCGACTGTATGACCTTCGGCAAGGACAGTTAGGAGGTCAGAGCAGATTTGCATTTATAGCTCTTCATGTACAACTAGAGGCCCGGTACACAAAGTCGTGCACAGGTGGGGTCCGGCTGGCACGCCCCAATTGGGGCCAGGCCAGCCAGGAGGAAGGGACGCAGGAGGTTGGCCAGCTGGCCCCACCCCCAATCAGGGTGGGGGGACCAATTGGGCCACAGTGTGCATCAAAGCAACTGGTTGTTCCGGTCATTCCGGTGTTCTGCTCGCTTGGCTTTTATATATATAGACAATCATCGAATCCTCATCACAATGCTATGAGGTAGATACTATGACCACCATTCTATAGATAAGAAAGTTGGTGCACAGAGAGGTTAAGTAACTTGTCCAAGGACAAACAGCTAATACATAGCAGAGCCAGGACGCAAAGCCGAGGAGTCTGCCCTCTTGAGCTCCACATTATATGGGCCCCTCCATGATGACAGGGGAGGCCCATCATTACACCACTCTTTCAGGTGGCCTCCCAACCATTAAACCGGAAAGTTCTTGTCCTGAGTCCAGTGTACCGTTTAGCTCTGACCGCATCTTTAGAGTCTATGCAACCTCTCATTTGGCCCAAGTGCAGATGGCAAAGAGAAGGGACCCCACACCAGCTCTGCCCTGCACCCCACCCAGCCAACCACCACTTGGTGACAGCCCCAAGGGGGGCAATGGCCATCCAGCATCGGAGCCTGCGTGGCCTCCTCCTGCTTCCTCCTCACGGGGATTCTTTGGGACTTCCCACCAGGACTGGGGCTCTTCCTTGGCAAGTCCAGTCATCCACTCAGCATCAGCCTACGTCCAGGAGGCAGGTCAGGGCAGTGTCCGGGGGGCTCAGGCCCATTCCTACCAGGAAGACGCCACAGGACAGGTGACCCAGCCATACCCCTTCCCCCCAGGCCCCTCCACTGCTGGGCAAATGTTCCAAAGCCCCCACATCAGGGGCCTGCCAGAGTGCCTGGGACAGAGATCTCTGCCTTCCAGAGTCTGTAGACTGTCCCACCCTCTGCCCCTAAGGAGGGTCCTCAAAGTCAGGTGAGGATCAAACAGACGCCAGGTTCCTGAGCCTTGGCGGGCAGGCGGGAGGCCGGAAGGAGGCGGGCGAGAGGCGGGCTGGCCAGGGTGTCGCCAGGTCAGGGACAGGGACCTCGCTCCCTTGCTAGGATACGGCAGTCCCGGGGCCTCCCTGATGTGATTTACCAGACAATGACAACCTTTACTGTCCGCTCGGCTATAATCTCCTTTATCTTAATACAATCTCTTCCTGTTGAACTCTCCAGAGCCCCAACCGCTTTTTCAACGGAGAGATTTTTTTTATTATGACTTGATACTATGATTACTGTCGAACTCTCAGTCTTTGTGGAGGGGAAATTAATAAGTTTTTCTTAAGCACTCTGCACAGCCCCTGCATACCGATGAGGCCGGGCCAGCTCCCCCGCTGTGGGAGTCGATTATCAATCTGGCCTCTTGCCTGCTGGGGCCGGGCGGTTCTCACATCCGCAGGAAGCCGGTCATTAGGGGCCATCTCTGGTGCCAGCACCTCCGGCAAACGCTGGGCATCCCACGAGGGGTCAGGGGCCCTCCCTGCTCCATTCCTGGCGGTGTCTTGGGGCAGGAATCACGGATATCGAATCCCAGAACCAGAAGAGGCCTTCGCTTTCAGCTCATTCAGATGGGGAAACTGAGGCCAAGCAAGATGTGACAGCTGGCGGCCAGGCGGGGGCCATCCCGCTGTGTGACGTCTCGGTTCTTCTGACTCTCTCTCCTCTGAGTCTGGCTGCCATCCCTCCTGCTGCCCTGCTGCCTTTGTCCTGTTCCAATTAGGCTGAAGGTTGACAGGTGACGTCTCTTCTCCCCGCAGGGAGAATGGATGGAGACACAGCCCGATCCCAGAACCCCCTGCTCTCCTAGCCTCAGCCATGCCCAGCCTGGGGGGGAGGGAAGGGCTCCCTTGGGCAGGCTGCCAGTCAGCTGCCTACTCGGGCAAGCGTGGCAATGAACAAACAAAACAAACACCGCCCTATTCTCCCCCGACCAACCGTGACCATTCACTGAGCAAGCTTGTCTCAGCCACCCTCGGGAGACAGGGGAGGGGAGGGACTAGACTGGTGCCGTGACCCAAGGCTAGGCCAGGCTGGGGCAGGCTCGGGCAGGAAGGCGGTCACAGTGCCTGGCCGTCCTCGGGGTCGCAGGCTTGGCCTGGCAAGTGGAAGGACACTCCTAGGTTGCCTCTGAGAAGCCAGTCCCCAACCCACTACACCAGTGGTCGGCAAACTCATTAGTCAACAGAGCCAAATATCAACAGGACAACGATTGAAATTTCTTTTGAGAGCCCAATTTTTTAAACTTAAACTTCTTCTAACGCCACTTCTTCAACATAGACTCGCCCAGGCCGTGGTATTTTGTGGAAGAGCCACACTCAAGGGGCCAAAGAGCCGCATGTGGCTCGCGAGCCGCAGTTTGCCGGCCACGGAACTACACTGATGGCGATCAATATTGGGTGCAACCTGAGGGCGTCGGGTTAGACAGCAGGAGACTGTCAATCATAAGGAAAGTTTAGCTCCTCCCTGGGGTCACCAGAACAATGAGCAGTCAAAGAAGGGGCCGGTTGAGGCTTGAGCCCCCACTAGGAATGGAGACCTGGGCTCCTCTGGCTGCATGTGGGCAGGCCGCTCTGGGCCTGACGTCCTGCTCCCCAGCCCCTGGGTTCAGATCAGCATGCTGGACCTCTGTTCCACCTCCGTGCTGCATGACCTTGCATTTCTCAGGTGACAGGATGTAGACACCGGGCTCCCTGTCACCCATAGCCATCACCTGGGAGGGGAGGGGAGCAGGGAGACACACAGATTTGGAGAAGCCCCAGGTCCAAAGTCATCCTGCCTCAAGGACTGAGGCACACGGGGTGCGGGAGTGAGGCTCTCGTGTGTGCGTCTGGGGATGTGACACACAGAGCACCTGACAATGTCCCTGTCATCACAGATGCTCACGCTGCGGAGCAGAAAGATGCTCATGAAGCAGGGAACCAGGTAAGACGACGTCAGCCAGGGTGAGGGCTGCATGGGGAAGAGACAGAGAGAGATGGGGTGGGGACAACTAGAGATCGGGGGCTCTCTCTGCCCTGTGCAGAGGTGACTTGGGGGATGGGAGGGTCACCTCCCCAACTAGCTGAGTTTCTCCTTCCCAGAATGCATCTCTCCTGCTGGAATGAGCATTCCTTTTAAATGTTTAGTTGGTGGGGGACTGGCCTCAGCTCTCTACAGTGGGGTGGATAAGACTGTTCCTCCCCTCCGCACCAAGGGGGCAGCAGAGAGGCCCCAAACAGGCGTGGTGGTGGTGATGGCCAGGCAGGTGCCTGGGCTCAAGGGGTGCTGGGCCACCAGGGGGAAGGCTGCCAGAACCTGGATGGGCACCTGTAGGGGGAGAAGGGAGTGAGTGGATACTTGGGTTGGGTTCTGACAACAGATGACAGCACATTACTCTTACTAAGTAAATTAAATCCATTCATCATTGTAATTAGCACAACTGCTCCTCAGGCCTTCGACTGAGCTATTAATACATTGGCAGAGGCTCCCACCATGGACTGGTGACCTCCCCACAGCTGATCGGTGCAGGAAGGCTTGGCGGCTGGTTGCCAGGCTTGGCAGGAGAAGGGTGGAGAATGGGGCCCAAGTACTCTGAGCAGAGGAGAGGCCACTGTCCCTCCCCCATGTCTCCTTGTGCCCTAAGATTTCTTTGAATGACCTGAATGGCCCTGTCCCACTGGCATGTAAGTGCCTTGGGGTGGGGACACTATTTGCCTGGTTCACTGCTGTAGCCAACCCGAGCACCTAGAAGGGTGCCTGGCACATAGTAGGTGCTGGAAAAGTATTTGTTGAATGAATGGATGCGTGAACAAGTAAATTAATGAATGAATGTCTGAATGAATGAACGCTCTCTTGCTTCTGGGCATTTGCACACACTGATCACTGTGCTTGGAACACTTTGCCTAGCTAATACCTCAGATCTTTCAGGTCCCAGCTCAGCTGTCATCTCTCCCTGAGAAGACTTTCCGTCCTGCAGGTGAAGGTTATATGCATCCGTTTTGCACCTGGAGTCTCCTATGCTCACACCTGTTGTAGAATTTAACACACAACGTTATAATTGCTTGTTTATACATCCTCTGTCCCCCAAAAGACTAAATGCTCTGTTACAGCAGGGGCCGTCTGGGTCACCGTGGTATCTCAAGGCCTAGCCAAGTGCTCAACTAATATTTGTCGGATGAATGAGTCAGTGAATCAATGAGTAAGGAATAGGAAGCCAACTGCTGGGCCGCTCGGTCTCACATGCTCTTCCCTGACTGAGCGCAGGTGTGGACGGGGAGGGAAGGCGGAGCCTGAGCCCACAGTCCTGGATGCTGGGGCTCCTCCTCCATCCATTAGCATCTCCCAGGACCTGGGCTTTAATAACAAAGGTGCCCAGGGCCTCACAGACCAGGGCCTCCTGGTCTCCAGGTGGGGTCATCCTGTCAGGACATCCCTGTCTCCAGAAGCCTCTAGGCAAAGCAGCCCCAGGGCCGGTCCCTTTCCCCGGGCCCCACCCCTCAGCAGCCAGAAAGGCCGCGCCCGGAGCGCCCTCTGGTGGCAGAAGGCCCTGAGGCTCGGCTCAGGCTTGGCCTTGCGCCTATGGCGGGCAGTCAGGGGTCCCAGGGAAGATGAGGTGGCTTCGGAGACCAGATGATGTTCACCCTTTGACGGTGAGAACCCATGGACATGCTCAAGAAACTGGAAGCCGCTGCCAAGACATCAGTGGGAGCAGGGGAAGTGGTATACGGTGAGGCTGCAGGGGGTTTGGGGGGCTCTGGGATAGGTGGGCTGGAGGAGGGGAGGCCAGGACCCAGCGGATGAAATGAGGTCCAGGTGAAGTCCCCCCACCCCGGGCGGGTGAGAGCTGGCTTGGGGCGACACTCTCCACTTGGGGTGGGTCTCCGTGGCCCCCAGGCTCGGAGCTCAGGGCAGGGCCTTTGGAATCAGCACACCTGAGTGAGCATATTTCTGTTTACTTAACCTCTCTGAGCCTCCATGTCTTCACCAATAAAATGGGATACTAACACCTACCTGGCAGGCGTGGGGCTTAAATGAGACAGAGCAGGCGAAGCTCCCGGCACACAGCAAGTACTCGGTGTTTATGTTACCCACGGAGCCCCCACCAACCCACCAGCCGTGGGCCCTCCAGGCCAACGCTGCATGTCCCAGGACACGGAGCTGGGCAAGCAGAGCGTTGGATATATTTCAGCTTCCACGCAGCCCCTTCGCTGGAGCCTTCGAGCGGCTGGAACTGACAACATCGGTAGCCCCCACCCTCCCTGTCACGAGCACAGACAGACCTGCTGGTGGGTGAGGCCAACAGAGACACACAGAGCCCTGATGACATTTGATCCTAGATCCACCCCGGGACTCCCCTGTCACGGAGACAATAAAGCCCCTGATTTTGCTTAAGCCCGTGGTTGGCAAACTGCGGCTCGCGAGCCACATGCGGCTCTTTGGTCCCTTGAGTGTGGCTCTTCCACAAAATACCACGGCCTGGGCGAGTCTATGTTGAAGAAGTGGCATTAGAAGAAGTTTAAGTTTAAAAAATTTGGCTCTCAAAAGAAATTTCAATCGCTGTACTGTTGATATTTGGCTCTGTTGGCTAATGAGTTTGCCAACCACTGGCTTAAGCCAGTTAAGTCGGGTTTTCATCGCTTGCTCTCTCCTTTCCTGGGAGCCTCCGAGCCTAGAGGCTTCAACCTGGTCGTTTGGGCAATCTCGTGAGCCACAGGGGCTCAGGAAAACGGCTTTCTGGAAGGCAAAGAAACCGAGGTAGCAGCAGAGCAGACAGGGGGAGCTTTGAAATCTAGCTCTCACCAGAAATGAGAAATAAGAAGAGAGTCCTTTGTTTGCTAACAAGAAAAATAGCAGTAATAACAGCACCTAGTACCTGCCAGAGAGACGGTTAAGACTGTGTATTAGCTAGCACTTTGAACATTGATGTGCCGTGTAGTTTATTAACGATGGATAATCATCACCCTCCCATTTGGCAGGTAAGAAAACGGAGGCCCAGACTTGCCTATGATCACACAGCAGAAAGGGGCAGGGCTCGGGCCTCCTCATCCTAGGGCAGCCTCTCTTGGGCTTGACTTGGACTAAGTCACCTTCCCCTCCATCAGTCTCAGTTCCTCCATCTCTAAAATATAGAATCAACTTCAGTCCCCCTGCACCGCCCCCCCCACCCCCCTCCGCCCCAGAAACGCAGTGGGAGGTGAGCCAGCCAGGAAGCACCAAGTGGGGGGCTCTTGGGGAAGACAAACGCCCTCCAAAGGCAGAGAGCTGTTCATTCCGGACGGAGCGCACGTCTGGGACTTCGTGGAGTCTTCGCCATGTCTCACGGCCGACTCGGCGGAGGTTATTCACTCCGTTTTCCGGATGAGGGAAGGCAGCCCTGCGCTCTCCCTCTCCCCCTGGTGTTGGTCACGTGGCTGGTCCAGGCAGGCTGGAGACGGGTCCTGCTTCACGCTGTGGTGTCAGCGGCCAGCAGACAGTTCAGGCAGCACAGACGAACATTCTGGGTGCCAGAGCGCGGGTCCCTGCTGCTCCCTTTCTCCTGGGCAGGGGTCCTCTCCGCTGGTTCCCTCTGCTTGGCTCTGCACCCCAGCCTCAGGTGTTCCTGCCCACCCACCCCACCTAACCCTCCCAGGCTGCCCCAAATGCTCAGGCAGACTAACTACCAGAACCAGCAGAGGATGGCAGAGAGCCGGGCTGCCGGGCTGCCGATGTGGCGGGCTGGGCCTCAGGATCCAGTGATGGTCACCTGCCGGCAGGCTCCCCACAAATCAAAGACTTTCCATTTCCTTCCCGCTCCCCTTCTCTGGCCCCTGGAGGACGAGCCAGTGGGCGGGTGAGCCAACAGGAGAGTCTTGGCTGCGCGCTGGCTGTGGAATGAGGAGGCTCCCCGGCGAGAAGCTTCCCAGGAGAACTCTCCCTCGGGAATGACACGCACGAGGACTTAGTTCCTCGTTGCTGGGCTTCCAGCTGAAGCGCGGGCTTATTTCCACTAAGGCGGGGGCAGGTGAACTCAGCTCACAGGTTTCAGCGAAGCCGCCCAAGACTCACATTCAACTGCATTTCCTGAGCACCTACGGTGTGCGAGGCCCGGTGCCCACGGCTTCGCCCACTCCATCCCACTGAACCGCATAACAACCCCATTCCACAGATGGCGAAGGAGGCTTCTTCAAGAGCCCACCCTTGGTAATAACACAGCCAGCTGACAGCACTACATGTATTTGCCATGTGCCAGGTGTACTCAGCGAGGCCTACCCATGTTAACTCGTGTAATTCTCCCAACAACCCTATGAAGTAGATACTGCTCTTAGCCCCATTTTGCCGACGAGGAAACGGAGGCCCAGTGAGGTTCAGGAACTGTCTCAGGCTACAAACGTTTGTGAGTGATGGAACTACTCGGATCCAAATCCAGGCCAGCTGGCACCAGGGACCGTGGCAGAGCTAGAAACTGGGTCCAATCCTTTGTGTTCGTGACCAATTCCTAAAAACCACAGTTATTCTTGGCTTGACACCCTTCATGCCCATGGGAGGGATGGGTACAGGGGGACCACGTCCTGGAACCTACAGACCTCAGGAACTGAGAGGCAGAGTCGGCGGGACATTTCCCTAGCAAGCTACGGAACCCCGACTTAACCAGCTTAAGCAAAATAAGCGCTTCATTGGCTCCATGACAGGGGAGTCCAGGGGTGGATCTAGAGATCAAATGAGGTCACCAAGGCTCTGTCTGTCTCTCTCTTGGCCTCATCCACCAGCAGGTCTGTCTGTCTGTCCTAGCGACAGGGAGGGTGGGGGCTACCGATGTTGGCAGTTGCAGCCCTGCTCGAAGGCTCCAGCGAAGGGGCTGCGTGGGAGCTGAAATATATCCAACGCTCTGCTTGCCCAGCTCTGTGCCCTGGTCTGTGGCACTGTGGCAGTGCTGGCCCGGCAGGGCACTTTTGCTAATTCATCTATGGGGGGCGAGGGGGGCTCACCTATTCCTTATGCATGTAAGACGCTGTAGAGGCCAGTGGTACCCCTCCTCCTGGTGCCTGAGGCCAGCCTCACACCAGCACTTCTGTCCCCACACATGTGACTCCATCAGATTCATCCTCTCAGCGAACATCTATGGAACCACTACCACTGGCCCGGTAACTGAGTAACTCCCTGCCCTCCTGCAGCTCACATTCTGGTGAGGCAGCGGTCGGCAAACTCATTAGTCAACAGAGCCAAATATCAACAGTACAACGATTGAAATTTCTTTTGAGAGCCAAATTTTTTAAACTTAAACTTCTTCTAACGCCACTTCTTCAAAATAGACTCGCCCAGGCTGTGGTATTTTGTGGAAGAGCCACACTCAAGGGGCCAAAGAGCCGCAGTTTGCCGACCACGGTGGTAAGGGGCCCAAGGGGTCACAGCCACACTAGGGCCAATCACCGTTGCCCAAGAGGATTAGGATATACTGTGATTGGCGTAGCTAGCCATATATGCCCACCCCTTTGGGAAGGTGGGACACTGGATTGACAGCCTCACCAGGCTGAACTGTGGCACAGGAGTGGGAGTGGGGGGAGACGGGGGGGGGGGGGTCCAGGAAAATTGCAATCCTTCCCTTTCTTGGCCAATAACCTCCCCCATTGCATTGGGAGGTGCCTGGGTCACAGTACTGACAGGAGTGGGGCCAGGGTGTCCCTGAAGGGCTTAGCCATCGGCCTATCACCGGGGCAAACTCCCTCTGGCCCTGCTCCGAAAGGTCAGGGGTCAGGACTGTGTACCCAACATGAAGGCAGTCTTGACTTTCAGTCTGGGAAAGGAGAAAATGAGGGGGCAACGGGGAGGGCGGGGAGCCCCCGGCAGGGGGCAGGGAGTGCGTGGGCTCTTGGCACGCGCTGCTAATAGAGAGGCACAGGAGCCCTGTAGAGTCCAATCCTTTTCCTCTTTAATCTTGCTTTCGCCTCCTCTGGTTCGCAGGTTTCCTCATGCACCGCAGAGCTTCAAAAGATAAGCCCCACCACCAGAGATGACAAACTACCCTCCTCTGTCTCCAGCCGCAGCAGAATTCAGCCAAGCAGGGAACCCCGGCGTCTCTGATTGGCTCTGGGAGCTGGAGGAGCCTGTGGGTGTCAGGGGCCCAGGAACCGCCGCCCCAGGCTGTCATGGCTTTCAGCCACTGACTCGGTCCTGCCAAAATCCCACAGGACCCCTGGTGGTCTGGGAGCTGGGGGCCCGCGTTACCCCTGGAATAGCCGGGCCAGGCTGAGGCAGGTGGCCCAATGGGCAAGAGCAGGGCCTCTGAAGTCAGATAAGCCTGGGAGCAAATCTCAGCTCTGCCCCTTCCTCCATGCGCCCTCAGACAGCTGACGTACTGGCTGGGCACTCAGTAAACAGGAGTGGTCAGCAACAGGACTGCAGGTGACCCCTCCCTGTCCTCAGCCCTCCTCAGCCTTCTTCCCGTTAGACAAGGAACAAGAGCAGGGCAGGGCCACGCTGGGACGCTGTGCCACACCAGGACATGAAGCTATCCTCCAGAACAAACCCATGGTGTGCAATAAAGCACTTGGCTGCAGCCCGAATGGCTGCCCCGGCACTTCAGAGACACAGAAAGGAGAGACAAGCTCAGGGTCTCTGGGAAAAGACCTGTAAACCTGCTTAGAAATCAGACTTGTCTGACTGCCGTCCATCTGCCCTCCAGGTTTGGATAAAGGGAAGGAACTCTGGAGGGCACAGGAAATAGTGGGTAAAAAGGGCAGAGTCTTGAAAAGGGGTGTGGCAAGGACATACAAACCTCTTCCCCTGACCCAGGGATGCTCTGGGGCAACGGGAGAAAAGAGCCCCTTGCTGGGGTGAGGATGAACAAACAGACTTGAAACTCACAGACACAGGCCAGGGAACAGCTCAGGCCCCTTCCATTCACCCAGGCCAAGCTCTGCCCTCCCCCCAGCTCTGCAGACTCCATATGGATCCTCTACCCCAGGCTGCCTTTGATGCTGGCTCATCTGTTCATTTATTCATTCAACACCCTTGCATGGAGCATCCTCTGGGTGCCAGTGAACAGGGAGGGACGGCAGAGTTGATTGATGAAATTCAAGTTCGAAACTACAGAGTTGATGGAACCCATCATTGCACTCAACCTCAGGCATCTATTAAGAAATAGGGCATTTGGGGGGGACGGGTCCAAGAAGGCGACAAACACTGCCCGGGAGAGTCTGGGAAGGCCTCACAGAGGAGGGCACATTGGAGCTGGACCTTAAAGGCTGAGCAGGAGTTTATTGCAGATGAAAAAAAAGAGAAAGAGGAGGAGAAGCCGGCAGAGAAAGCTGCATATTCAAAGCACAGAGGTGAGAAGGGCAGGGAGTGTTTGGGAAGTGGAGTTCACTTGAATTAAGTGCAGAAGGTACATGGGGATGTCTTCCATCAGCTCCACACCCTGGTGTGAGATACCCCTGGCCCTGTCCTCCCATCTCTCTCCCCATCTGTATTAGTTATCCATTGCTGCACAACAAATTATCCCAACAAGGCCACTTAGACAGTAATAAACATTGATACCTATTATCTCTCCCAGTGTCTGTGGGCCAGACATTCGGGAAGAAGTTCACTCGGGGTCTCTCTTGAGGTTGCAGCCAGAGCTGTGTTCATCTGAAGGCTCAACCGGGGCTGGAGGATCTCCTTCCCAGATGGTTCACTCCTGTGGTGCTGGTGGTTGCCAGGAGGCTTCCCCAGAGTGAGTGACAGGAGAGGGAAGCAGGCAGAAGCTGCCATGGTTTTATGAACTGGCCTCAGAAGCCACATACAGTCGTTTTAGCAATAGTTTCCTGGACCCCCAGGTCAGCCCTTTTGGGTATGAGAGGAGACCACACAAAGGGGTGACTACCAAAAGTTGAGGTTTCTTAGGGGCCACCTTCTTGGGTAGCTGTAGGCAAGACAAAAGACCTAGTCTACAGACTCTCAGGAAAGCAAACAGACTCCAAAGCAGAATCTTGCATTAGTTTCCATGAGGCTCTCAAGGGTTGGGTGAGTGTGGCATAGGGCAGGGCTGGTGCTGACCTTCCCTGGGGGAGGATCTGGGGGTCAGGAGGACCATCTGTGTCTCTCAATTCAAGCCAACACATAAGACTGAGCCACCCCCAGTGGATAGAGCGTCGGCCTACGGACTCAAGGGTCCCAGGTTCGATTCCGGTCAAGGGCATGTACCTTGGTTGCGGGCACATCCCCAGTGGGAGGTGTGCAAGAGGCAGCTGATCAATGTTTCTCTCTCATCGATGTTTCTAACTCTCTATCCCTCTCTCTTCCTCTCTGTAAAAAATAAAAATAAATAAAAATAAATAAAAAAAAAAAAGACTGAGCCACCCCTAGCCCTTGTCCAACTGCACACACGGCTTCCGGAGTGGTTATCCTCCAAGGAGGCGCACAAATGTGTCCTCCAGAAAATCCCTCTCTGAGACATCGGATGGCCCACAGCTCAGCAGGGATCAACTGTGCCAATGAGATCCATGCAGGGGCCTGGGACCTACTCAGGGGTTAGTGTGGAAATTGGGGGATCCCAGGAGGTCTCTACATACCCAGCCCAGGTCCAGAGCAGCTCTCACCTGCCTGCCCCTCAGGCTGTGCAGACCTTATATAATTGGAATGCCAGGCAGCACCCACAGACAATTTTATCACACTCTGTATAATGTGTAAATACCATTAAGTTAGACAGATTTTCTCATTAATTCTCGGTCCCAGTGACAGACCAGGAATTAACACAATTGATTTTCCAGTCCCTACTCATTATCAATCATCCCCAGAACTTAGTCACATTTCATCTGTTCCACCTGGGCCCCGGCATCTATTTGGAGGCTTCAACATACATTAAACTAATAAAGAGCAATGGGCACAGCTGTGTCACCCCTGGAATCTGGTGGGGAGGATCAAAGAAACCTATCTTGGGCAAAAAGTGGGAGGAATGGGCAGACTATTTAAGGGCACAGTCCAGTGGGTGCTCAGGCAAGGGCCTTAGTCACTGTGTCAGCTCTGAATTGCTGTGTGACAAACCCCCCAAGCCTAGTGGCTTAGAACTAGTGTCTTATCTGTTCATGATTCTGTGGGTGGACAACTGGGCTAGTCCCTCCTTGGTTCACTGGTGGGCATGAGCTGGTGGCTGGGATGGTCAGGGGGTCTAAAAGTGGCCTCATGCACATGTCTGGTGGTTGGTGCAGGCTGTTGGCTGGACGGTCTGGGGACCTCAGCTGGGACAGCTCACCTCTGCTTCCTGTGGCTTCTCACCCTTCAGGGGACTGGACGACTCCTTCACTTGGCAGTGTCAGGTGTCCCAAGCGGAGGGAGCAGAAGCTGCAAGGCCTGTCGAGGCCGAGGCTGGGAAGTCATACAGCATCGCCTCTGCCGTGTACTATTGGTCAAAGTAAGTCAAAGGCTGCCCTAGCTGGTTTTGCTCAGTGGATAGAGCATCAGCCTGCGGACTGAAGGGTCCCAGGTTCGATTCTGGTCAAGGGCATATGGCCAGGTTGCGAGCTCGATCCCCAGTAGAGGCAGCCGATCAATGATTCTCTCTCATTATTGATGTTTCTATCTCTCTCTCCCTCTCCTTTCCTCTCTGAAATCAATAAAAAATATATATATATATTTTTTTTTTTTAAGTCAAAGACCAATGCAGGTTCACAGGATTGGGAAAGAGACTCTGCCTCTTGATGAGACGAGTGTGGGGTAAAGGTTATGCAAAGGGATGTGCCACAGGGCGGGGGCTCCTTGCAAACAGGGTACCACAATCACCAACCAGGCTCTCGGGCCCTCCTCCAATGGGCAGTTTCTTTCTGATCATTCATACTAACAAGAGCTGTCTCTCGCTCAAAACCCGACTCTGTTACCCATCAAAGCAGGAGAGAAATGTGCACTCCAGCGACCTGAGCAGCAACCACATCCCACACTGAGTGACGGGGAGGGAGATGACCATGTCAGATTCGTAAGCCTCCCTCAGTCTGACTTCCCTGCCACGTGGAATGCTTCTGGGCCATCTCACCCCCAAGACTGAGTAGCATGTATTCAGAAATTGCCAATTAACTTTAATATTAGCAAGAGCACGTACACTTACAGAGGCAAATCTTTTGCAAACAAAGTCCGTGCTGTGTATAATCCCCTCATTCCAAGTCCAAGTTGAGAACCATGTGGATCATGCACTGCTTTCTGCAATCTGAGCCATCCCTCCCTGGCAGAGACGATTTCATTTCAGTGATACCAGTATGGAAGTATTAACAATCTCCCCTGGGCAAAGGGCTTCTGGGGTAAATATTTCACTGAGGTGTTATGCACGTTCAGAAGGGGGCACAGTTCTTTTTTTTTTTAATATATATTTTATTGATTTTTAACAGAGAGGAAGGGAGAGGGATAGAGTTAGAAACATCGATGAGAGAGAAACATCAATCAGCTGCCTCCTGCACACTCCCTACTGGGGATGTGCCTGCAACCAAGGTACATGCCCTTGACCGGAATTGAACCTGGGACCTTTCAGTCCGAAGGCCAACGCTCTATCCACTGAGCCAAACCAGTTAGGGCGGGGGCACAGTTCTAAGTGTCTAGAGGTAAAGTCACTGCACCTGTCTAATCTGTTATGAAACCCCATCTGGTCCCTCAAGGACAAGCGCTCACCTGACTTCTGACACCATAGGTTAGTTCTGCAAGGTTGTACAGGGAGGGGCAAAAGTAGGTTTATAGGTGTTTGTATGGAAAATAATACAATAATTCTTTATAATAAAAGCCTAATATGCTAAGGGTCAGGTCGTCCTGTTGGCTGTTCAACCAATCAAGGCATAATATGCTAATGATATCCTAAGGCCGATCAACCGCTCACTATGATGTGCACTGACCACCAGGGGGCAGATGCTCTGACCAGTAGGTTAGCTTGTTACTGGGGTCCGGCTGATGGGGACTGAGCGAGATGGGCCGGACATACCCTGGAGCCCTCCTGGAGTCCCTCCCCGGCTAGCCAACCTCCCGCATCCCTCCCCGGCCCCAAATGTGCACAATGGGGTCCCTCGGCCTGACCTGCACCCTCTCGCAATCCAGGACCCCTTGAGGGATGTCGGAGAGCCAGTTTTGGCCCAATCCTGCAGGCCAGGCCGAGGGACCCCCTGGTGCATGAATTCATGCACCTGGCCTCTAGTTAGTAAATAATAATACAAGAATAAACTGTGTTCACATACTCACAACTGTAAACCTACTTTTGCAGCACACTGTATATTTGTAGGGAACATGCTTTAAGGAGGCACATCTGCCCTGCCCAGGTCCCACCTTGAGAGATGACTGAGTTGCTGTCACTGCCTTCAGGGCTATGGGAGTCCCTGCTCGGGGCAAGGAGATGGCCTTCCAACTTCTCAGGGCTCCTCTCCATCCTAAGTCCTCGAGTGTCGTCCTGAGGGCAAAGCCCTTCGCTCCAGAAAACACCTCTTTGCCACACCAGATCTGAGCATCAGAGCAGGGGGAGTGGGGGCTAGGGGACCGAAGTGCAGGGGAGGGAAGAAGGGGCCACCACAGGGTAAGCAAGCTTTTGGGGGCTCCAGCCCATTTCCTTTCATTTTCTCCTGGATGCTGTTCCTCATCCAATCCCTCGTCACTGGGGAATGTGGGCAAGCTGAGGAACGGTGTGTTAATGCTGGTGTGGAAGTCAGGAGAGCTGGCGGGGATGCAGTGAGGGGAGGGGGGGCTGGAAACATTGGGCAGAACTTCCTTAGTGCTTCCTGGAGCAGAACAAAGTGGGTGGGCCACGGGGCAAGGGGCACGTCCCCCCTCAGTTCTGGTACGAAGCCGGAGCTCACCTAGATCATCACTAGACAATAATAATCATTTTTATGGGAACCACTTCAGATGAATTCTAATGTGCTTTATGAGGTGACTTTTTTCGAAGTTCTGCTACGGGAAGTGAAACAGGTTCTGCATACTAAGTAGGAAAAGGTTACGAAGGGCATCTCTGCCTGGTGGGCACTCCCCAATTAATTAGCTCCCTAATTCATGCCAGGTAAAGAGGGGATGACAGAACGGGGCCCCTCCACCCCCCACTCAATGATTAGGTTCTCTCTTCTCTCATCAAGGCTGTCTGGGTGGAGCAGGGCACCCTCTGCCCTGGGAAGCCCTTGCTGGCTGGGGGCCTGAGCTCACCTACAATCAGCTCCTCTGCCCCAGAGGGAGGAGGAGACAGGCACAGAGCAGGGCGAGGCGCAGTTAAGGCAGCCGGGCAGTTAAGGCAGCCGGGTCATGGGAGATGGATGCGATGCTGGGGCCTCTGTCTCCTCCCCATCTCTGCCCCTGTACCCCACTGAGATGTGGAGGAGGACCTGTGCAGACGGAGGTGGCCCCATCTCTGAGCTTCTGGGGTTTGAAGGTCAGCAGAGCATAAGAAGCCCCCTCCTCCCACTCCAGCCAGGGGCAGAAAGGCTGGGATAGTCCTGTGCTCCTACACTGCCCGTCTCAGAGCAGAATGGGGCAACCAGGTCCTTCTCAGAACTAAAATTCCTAATTCTCCCCCTAAAATCCCTAATTCTCTCATACAGCCCCGCAGCCCCCTCGCAGGGCAGCAGCCCATGGGCTGGACACTTCTCATCTCTGGGGCATCAAAACTTGCCCACTTTGCGTAGCATTCATTTTGGGCCCCATCCTCAGTTCTCCATGGTGACGGCAGATTTTTCCCCTCTGTGAGAGCTTGTATATTAGCAAGGACCTTTGGGAAATACAATGCCTTCGTTCGAAGGACTGGCTCATGAGGGAATTGGAGGCACCTGGGCAGGTCGCTGCAGAGCTATTGAGGTGCAGGACAGCCTCTGAGCTGCCGTTAAATCACAGCCACAGTGACCTGGTGTAAGAGCGTGTACTGTTCTTCCCGTGGAAAGTTCCCACCTGCAAACGAGCAAGCTGCTGCCAGGTGTGGGGCTACGCCTTTAAGAACGTGCTCAGCACGCCCAGCCGGCATGGCTCAGTGGTTGAGCGTCGACTTATGAACCAGGAGGTCACGGTTCAATTTCCGGGCATAGGCCCTGATTGCGGGCTCAATCCCCAGTGGGGGGCGTGTGCAGGAGGCAGCCGATCAGTGATTCTCAGCATTGATGTATCTCTCTCTCCCTCTCCCTTCCTCTCAGAAATCAATAAAAATATATTTTTTTAAAGAAAGAACGTGCTCAGCAGCAGACGGTTGAATGAATGCACGACTGAATCGCAAACAAAAATGGGACTCAAGACCTTCATCTCATCAGCCCTTGACCTCATCCAACCTTCTAGACTCTGAAAGTCAAGGCGGAAGGCCCAAGGTCCCCATCATCCCTGCCTCTTACATCAGCTTAGGGTCCCCGGGTGGTGGACCTACGAGAGAGAAAGGCCCCTCCTCCCAGAACCAGTCCTCAGCACCCAGCGGCCTGGACAAGGGGCCAAAAGGGCAGCTCCTCCCCCAGGCTGGCCCGGGACACTCAGAGCAGGCGGGGAGGTCCCTCCCTGCACCCACTGTATCCCACACCCAAAGTCCCACAGGAGTGCCCGCTTCCGGAAACAGACACACGTCTCTGTCTCTCTAACCCCCTCCTGTGCTTAAGTGCCTGTTAGGGACAAAGGGACAGGAACAGAGGACAATAACATCTGTTTTTCCGGACAATGCGGATCTGGGGGGTGGAGCTCGCATCAGCACTGGGCCCAGCTGCAGCCCTGCAGCTGCGGGAGCAACTGGCACTCTATCATTTCTCGGAGAGATTATCTCCCCATCAGCGGCTCCTCGCTTGTTTGCTTTATCCCTACCCGGGGAGCCATCGCTGCTCTCTGCAGGATCAGGCCGCCTCGCTGCTGGCTGTTTACCTCTGGCGTGGGCTGGGCGCGGGTTTCAGGAGGAACCTGGAAGTCACAGTCCTCCAATCTCGTCCTTCCCTCTCGAGGCCCGGACCGAGGTCGGGATGCTGGCCTTGCCACCGAGCATGGTGGAAAGAGCACGGGGTGAGGAGGCCACGCACTGGCTTCTAATCCCCCTTTGGCTCCTGGCTCTGCACCTTGGGCGGCGGTATCTGCCTCGGGTCCTTGAGAACCAGGGGTTCAATCTTGTTGCAAGAGCCTGTTTCCTCATCTGGAAGATGGGAACTGTCATAACTCCAGCAGGGAATTGCTGTAAGTCCCAAACGTGAAACCCACACAGGTGAGCCTAATCCATCCAGGTCAGATGGCAGAACTGAGGAGGGTGGTGGGGCGCTGCACTGTGGTTTCTATAGGCGACGCTGTGGGAAGATGCTCTCGCCTAAAGATGGTGTCCACCAGGCCCGGCTGGTGTGGCTCAGTGGTTGAGCATCGGCCTATGAACCAGGAGGTGATGGTTCGATTCCCAGTCATGGCATATGCCTGGGTTGTGGGCTCCATCCCCAGTTGGGGGCGTGCAGGAGGCAAGCGGTCAATGATTCTCTCTCATCTTGATGTTTCTATTTCTCTCTCCCTCTCCCTTCCTCTCTGAAATCAATAAAAAAAAATATGTTTTTTTTTAAAAAAAGGTGATGTCCACCAAATTTATAGGAGCCGCGCTTCTGCTCTAGATTATTGATGGCTGAGGTGACCTCCCCGTCAGACTGCACAAAGCAAACAGAATCACCCCCTCCTCAACGGGGAGGACCCTCTCTTTCTCTCTACCTTTTCTATCTCTCCTCCAACACCCAAGGCAGCCAGCACGAGAAGCCCCATGTGCAGGGGGAGTTCAGGGGGAGCTGAGGAAAGGGTGTTGGTGGAGGGGGGGGGCGGAGGAGAGGCAAGAAAGGGAAGGAAGGGGGAGGGAGACAATGACAAGAGAGGCAGCTGTGGTTCTTTCAACATTTTTAAAGAGATTGAAATTGAGATTTATAAAAACTAACCCACCATGCTCTCCCCCTTCTACAGAAGAGAGGAGTGTGAACATGGAAGGGATTGTCTACCAAATGAGTGCTGCATTCAGAGTCAGAGGAGAAGGTTTGGGTTGAGGTGCTGCCATTCCGTGGCCAGGTGACCTTGAGCAAGTCACATGACCACTCAGCGTGTGAAACGAGCTGTGCAGCGGCTCTCGGGGCCCTGGGGACGCCAGGATGAGAGGCTCTGGGAGAAGGGCTTGAAGCCCAGGTTGTGCCCGGACTCAGAAGACGGAGACTCTCACTGTGATCAAGGTTGGGTGATGTGGATGGACTCCCGTCCCTCCCTCCTCTTCTCCATCTGAGGACAGTAGGGAGGATCATACCAGTTTTCTACCCTACAAGGCAACTACTCTCATCCTCCTTTGCAAAGAAGGAGTTGGAAGCTGATAGAGGTTGCATCGCTTGGCTGAGTACATCCGGGTGAGGGACACAGGGAGGGAAGGACAGACACCTTCCTCGAAGCAGCCCAGGCCACCTCCAAGAACGGCCACCCAGGGCACGTCACCTGGCCCACCGAGAGGGATTAGAAAACTAGCATGGAGGATCATGCGGGGCGGGCGGTGGGTCTCAGGGCAGGGCCTGGCCTCTCCCAGGAGACAGGGACCCTCCGGGGAAGCAGGTCTTCCTGGCTGCCAGGCAGAGCGACATTAGCTGCGGCCACGATGGCCCGGCCCAGTCACAGCACCCTTCCCCACTTGACTGATTTGGTTATCAGTGCCCTTCACCATCCCCTCACTGGCCCTTCCGGGAAGAGGAATGGCGCTTCTCCACTGAGCAGCGGCCCGGTACCCAGCCTCTGCTCTGAGCTCCATCTCCCTGCCTCTGCCCCAGCGGCTCCGGGCTCTCATGTGCTCACAGTCCCCGAGGTTTCCTTTTATCCTCCCTGGAATTGCACGGAGATTGGTTATCTGGTAACTGAGATTGTTTTACAAGGTGCCGCTCATTGCATTGGTTCCATTCATTTTCGGCTCTTTCTGGTGCCCAGAATAATAACTGCCCTGTTGGGGAAGGGCTGAAGCAGAGGAGGGTGGGGGTTATAAGCGTCTCACATGTGCACGAGTGCACACACATGTGCACTCATGCCCGTGGGGGAAAAAATGTTTTTTAATGTGACAACCCTGGTCAAGCAGACTTCAGCCTCTGGCTGTCCCTTCCCTTGCTGGACTTGGCAGGACCCCAAGGAGCTGATGTTACCTCTCCCCAGGGCATAGTTGGGGACTAGGACCCCCTTAAAGTTCCCTTAACCTAGAGATGCCTGAAGCCCCTCTGAATGACAGGCCACCCACAACCATGGAGAAGCCACCCTCACAGTCTCTGTCCCCAAGGCCAGAGCCTCAGCGGGACTGGGCTGTGGTCGGGAGAGGGGCCCGTTTCCCAGTCCCCGCACTGGGTTCTAATCTCACACAACCAGGCCTGGCTTGTCCTCAGCTTCCTCACAGAACCTGCGTGGGCACCAGAGCAGACCCCCACGCACAGTTTCACAATGAAGAGTCCTTTTTCTTTTCCTTCTCCCTCACTCCCTTATAAGCTCCGTGAGGGCAGGGACCTGGTCTTGTTCGTCTTCTATTTTTAATGTTTTAACACAGTGACTGGCACTCCTCGGGCATTCCATAAATGTTTGTTGACTGAGTGAACGAACAGGCCAGCACTGGGAAGAACACCCCGTGCCAGCCGTGTCCTCTGCCCTTCAGTGGGGAACTCTGAGATCACACAGAAGCTCCCACGTCCTAACATAGTCCTCAATGGGAGGGGGAAGGGGACTCACTTTATGAAGTGCCTGCTACAGACCAGGCAGCATGCTAGGAACTCTATGAACAACACTTCACTTGCACTCAAAACTACCCTACAAGTTGGAAGCTGACGGAGGTTGCATCGCTGGGCTGAGTTCATCCGGGCGAGGGACACAGACTGGGCTTAAACCCAATGCTGGCAGCTTCCAGAGTGTTTCCCCAGACAAGCTCCATGAGTGGCGTGAGGAATGCCAGGTTGGGTCTTTCCCCAGAGATTGCAAGATTCCAGAGGACAGGTCTTATTCACCATTATACCCCAGAGGCTAATCAAGTGTTGTTAACATAATACTTGCTCAATTAACCGTGAATGGCAGCCTGGCCTTGCAGCTGCCTGCACATGATGCCAGAGAGGATCAGAGGTCAGAAGACGAGGTAAGACAGGCTCTTGTCACCAGCAGTTTGGAACGATGGGCCTGGAGAAATGCGTCTCTGCCATCTCTCCCCAGAAGTCATTCTCCCACAGCCCTTTGAGCTCTGCTATGACACTTGGGATGGCATCAGGGTAATTGATGGGTAGGTGATCTCTGCACAGCTCAGGGTGATTCCTTAGGGCAGAGGCGTGCCTTATCTTGAGTCCCAGGACAGAGATGGCCCAGAGCAAGCTCTCAGGAGGCCAGGGACCTTGGCCATGGAAAGCGGCAGCTGAAAGGCCCTCGTTGCTCACAATTGGTGACAGAAGTGACCTCGGACCCCCCTGGCATCTCCCCTGAATTGGAACTCCTCCTCGCCTAGCATTCCCTGGCCTCAGTGCAGCCCACCACCGAGACCGTCTTCCCACTCCCCTCACAGGATGCTTCCCCTGGGCCTGGTCTCCCAGAGCCATTCATCTCGATTAGGTATTGGCAGTCTTGGCTGATGTAATGCCCCTCCATCCCTCCTGCTTGTTTCTCAGCAAGGAGGTGTCAGGGTTCTTCATTCTTCAGGCTTTGACCTTGCCAGCGGTGTGCTGGGTCTTCGCACACCTGCCTCAACGCCGAGGTTGCCTGCGCAGCCAGAGAGGTTAATTAAGAAAAACGTCCACGTTCTCAGGCAGAAATCAGGGATTTTCTCCAGCTGGGGGAACTGGAGGCAGCCGTCCACCGGCACCTCCGCTTTGAGGAAAGCAATCACCCTTCTGGCCATCTCTTCCTAGAAAAAGCCTTGATCCCTGCTCATCATCACCTCTTCCTGGAAGCCTTCCTGATTACCTCCACCCGGCACCCTATCTCTAACCTCAATGCACTGTGTTTATCAGTGTTTACTCTGTAGTTAACATGCACCAGCCCCCTCTCACGGAACCTAAACAGCGAGTCTTCTGTGCCCCAAACACGCATCACTATCACCTCCTGGTGCTGCTCCCCCTGAATGTGGGGAGGGGCTCTCCGTCTCCCCCAGGTGGCCAGCACAATCCTGATGCGGGCACTCTGAATCAGTGGCCCGGTGAGAAATATAAGAAGCAGAAAAAGTAGAGGCAGAAAAAAGAAAAAATGGAGACAGGCCGATGGGGGAACAGGAGTGGAAATGTAACCTGGGGCTAGAGCTCCCGTGTCATTGTAGATGAGCAAGTGACCACTCTCTGTTGCTCAGGGATGGGCAGACTTTGACCTGAAACTTTAGCCCAGCCAGCCAGCCAAGGCAGGTTCGACAAGCGGGCTTACTGATCCCTGTAGAGCCGGCCTCCTGGGGAGCTGAAGGGCAGAGGGCCGAGGGCCTGAGGGGCCTCATCTTGCAGACCAGAGGGCACAGAACCAGTGCCAAGGCTGAGGGCAGCATCCAGCAGGGCCCATGGCACCTCCTCTCCCTCCAACTGCTCATCTCCCCTGTCAGGTCTCAGGCTTGGGGTGCCCTGAGAGTCACACCACTCAGGGCTGCCTCTATGGACATGTTAGCATCATAGCAAGGCCCGGACCAACTTCCCTTTACCCCCGAAACCTGGCTGGGAGCATGTGACCAAGACCCTCACTGTTCCTTGCACACCTCCCCAGAGCTCCTGCATTCTGGAGGCAGGTCAGGGGCACTGAAGGGGGCTGAGCCTTCCAAGGATAGCCTCCCCTCCCAACCCCCCAGGAACCTGTCGCAGGGCCTCCTGAGGAGCCCAGACTCGCTCCTCCTCACCTCTTCAGGCAGGCGGCCCGACTTGCTTTACACCCTGTTTGGCATCCGGGCTTAGTCACTCCCGGTGGGAGGGCTGTCCCAATTTGAAGAAGGGCAAATCACAAATGTCAACTGGCTGAGACCCGAGTGCCAGGTTCTTGCCAGAGGCACTACTCTTACACCAGCCTGCACAGTCTGGAGCCCGTAATGAAAGAGGTTGACAGTCCATTAGCAGCAGAGTGTCCGCGGGGCTCAGAGGCAGGGAGCTGTCATCCACCCCACTTCAAAGGCTTTTGACAGTGAAATCAACTGTGTGTGTGTGTATGTGTGTGTGTGTGTGTGTGTGTGTGCAGGTGCACCTGTGTGTGCATAATCTAAAAAAAAAAAAAAGGAATATCAACCACAACTGTGCCTGTAAAAATGGGCCGACAGACAACAGTCTAAAACCAAGAAGAAATGTCAACGTATTTCTTGTACTCTGTCCTCCCAACCCCTGGGGGCAGGTCTGAGACAATCCCTTAACAACAGAACGACCAAATCGCAGGATCGGAAGACCCTGAGGTCTTCTCATCCACCCCTTCTCTGATGTCCAACTCCCCGCTGCAGTGTTCCTGGCAAGGAATCACCCTTTCTCTTGAACGCCTCCAGTCACAGGGAACTCACCGCCCACTGGGACGTGTCCAACATCTCACTTGCGATTCCTCTACTGGCTAGAAAGTTCTTCCTGTCCTAAGAGATTAAACTTGGGGCCATATAACTTCCACCCATTGGTTTAGTTTGCCTTTGAAGTCAAAGGCGAAAACATTGTCTCTTTTCCCCAAGACAGCCCTCTCGTGAGTCTCCTTTCCACGCTGACATGGTTTTAAGTGCCCTCACCAGTCTGCCAAGGGCAGTGGTCGGCAAACTGCAGCTCGCGAGCCACATGCGGCTCTTTGGCCCCTTGAGTTTTTAGCAAAGGCCAGCTTAGGAGTACCCTAATGAAGTTAATAACAATGTACCTACTTATATAGTTTAAGTTTAAAAAATGTGGCTCTCAAAAGAAATTTCAATCGTTGTACGGTTGGTATTTGGCTCTGTTGACTAATGAGTTTGCCAACACTGGCCTAGGGCTTTCTGGACAAGATCCGGTTTGTTAATAACATCTTCAGAACGAGGCTCCCATACCAGGACATAAAGTCTCTGCTGCACCTGTTCCCAGTGTGAAAACACATGCATGTGCACGTAGGAATCAAGTTCCCCTAACTGGATTTTTCACTAACTCCACATTTCACATCATACTGGCAAACACCTTGCTGAAAGCCAAGTGTACTGTACCCACAGCATGCTCTTGGTCAACCACCATATTTGCTCTATCAAGACAAGAGAAAGAAGAAAGAAGGAGAGGTGCCCAGGAATGGATCCTGCTCCCCACCTGTGGCCCGACAGCACAGGGATGGGCAGGACCTGCGCCTCCATTGTCCTGGACACCAATCTATTAACTCCACCTCCGATCGCATTCATCTTCATGGAAGCCAGAGCTCACTGACTCAGCTCAGCTTCAGGCCAGGCCACAGACTCAGATTTTTGCTAGTTTGAATGCAGGAATAACAGAAGAGTTAGTAAGATAATAAATTATGTGTTTGCATCTTCTTCCTCACCCCACGCAAGAGGCCAGCACTGGGCTTCCAAAGGCACCCTGGGTGGGACTTTGTGCAAAGGTCCTGCAAGGGGTGGGGAAGGAGAGAAACACTGTGAATAGGGGAGGCAGACGAGGTAGGTCATGGAGAATGGGTGCTTCCCGGAGACGGGACAGAAATGGGGCTGGGGTGGCAGGGACTAGTGCCCTGCAGGCCCACGGTACGTGTCAGCAGAGGGCTGTGAGGGGCATTCTAACCCTTCCAGAGCAGAGTGTCCAAGCAGCAAGGGTAGGTTCCAAGGCTGAACCCCAGCATGGCGGAGCAGAGAAGCGACCGGAGATAGTGAGCAAATGGAGCAGGGCCCAGCCAACCTCTCTGGCTTCTTGCCCACAGAGGGCCGGGAGTCCTGGGATGGGGGCCAGCCTGAGAGGTGGCTAAGGTTAAATCTCCAGCCTCCCCACTGGATAAATCTGGATCACAGAAATAAAGGCGTATGATGTGTATCCCAGAGTCATTAATAAAAAATCACACCCACCACATCGATTGTCATCACTCCAGGGATTTCCCCCTTTGGATGTTATACAGTTGATTTTGGGGATCCAAGTATATTGCTTCATATTTATTCATGCTAAATTTTTCCTTCGACACATCAAAGCAGCCTTTTGATTTGTCATTTTATAAGCTCTTCCTCTAAGATTTACAAGACCTGCGATTTGGGCTGCCTAATTCCAATCAGTAACAACAGGTGTTGAACCCGGCCCGGCAGAGAGCAGAGGGCAGAGGGCAGAGGGCAGAGGGCAGGGGGCAGGGGACAGGGGGCAGGCGCACACTTGCTGCCAAAGGCTTCCTTGCCTGCTGACAGTGACACGCTGACTCGTGAGCTCTCTCCCACAGCTTGTTCAGTCTCCCAGAAATTCATCCAACTAGACTGCTGACAATTCCACGTTTCTCTGCTTTGTTCATAAAGATATATTGTCGAATGCCTCGCTGAAACCCAAATGTACTCTACCTACTACATGTTCTCAATCTATCAGCACAGACACCCTCTCAAGGAAAAAGAAACAGGAAAGTAGGGAAGGACAGAAGGGAACTTGGTTAATCCGGCCTGACTGGCTCTTGGAAAATCCATACTGGCTCTGAGTGGTCCCTACTGTCTTTTCTGAGGACTCCATCAAATCTGGTCCAATCCTACCCCAGCTCATCACTAAAGATCGTGTACCCCATCCCACCCCCACCGAATATCCCAATGCCCCTGTGCTGGTCTCCAGAGATTTATGAACCAGAGTTCACAATCAGACAATAAGACAAGAAGTAGCCGAAACCGGTTTGGCTCAGTGGATAGAGCGTCGGCCTGCGGACTCAGGGGTCCCAGGTTCGATTCCGGTCAAGGACATGTACCTTGGTTGCGGGCACATCCCCAGTAGGGGGTGTGCAACAGGCAGCTGATCGATGTTTCTCTCTCATCGATGTTTCTAACTCTCTATCCCTCTCTCTTCCTCTCTGTAAAAAAATAAAATATATATTAAAAAAAACGGGGGGGGAATGTCTCACTAACATATATGAAGCACCTATAAAAGTGGGAGACACCCCTCCCCTCACCCCTTAAAAAAATAAAAATAAAATAAATAAATAAGACAAGAAGTAGGAGGAAAGCAAAGAAAAACTGGAAACATAATTTTGATTTCATTTTATTAACAAGTCTAAAGAAAATTTCATTGAATTGGGGATACAATATAAATTATGGTGACCTGCATATAAAACCTGGCATCAAGTTTGGCCTTTTAGAAACATTTATATATAAAAATATGCATTGAAATCTGCACCAGAACACAATGTGGAGGCTGACGCCCCAACAGGAGCGCTTACAAAGGTGGGTCTGGTCTGCGGACGCAGAAGGTCTTGGTCCTACAGCCTCAGGCTGAGCCCTGAGAAAACGCTCTGCTCTGAGGAGGGGCCCAAAGAGCTTGCCTCTGAAGGCAGGACCCTGTGAGCACCAAAACGCCACAAGCCTGGCGTGACACAAAGATGGTGCTGGGGAGAAGGGCCGCTTCCCTAGTTCCTGGGCTCTAGGGTTCCGGATCTCTACACAAACCACCTTCAACTTTGAGGAACTTCTGCAATTTCCAGATGTTTTTTCCAAGTAAGCTAATTCCAACTCAAGGAGCCAAATCATATAATTAGCCTGATTTTCAGGACTAAGAACTAATTCTATGTCATTTTCTGCAGGTCAAGCCTCTGAAATAGCTATCAGAATGGCCATCATCACAACAGAAAAATGTAACAATGATGACCTCCGTCTATTTCAGTCTTAGACCAAATGCAACTGAGCAAGTCTAGCCCAGAAATTATACTTCCCAGGCAATGAAATGAAAAGCAACCTTGATCCATGTTGGAATTCCCCCATTCTGGGTGCAAACTATCTTTGCACAAGGCAACGAAGGCTCTGGGAGAGGCAGGGTCGAGGATGCACATCTGTCTTCAAGGAGGAGGATGCAGTTCCTTCCCTGCAGGCCTGTCATCGGTCTGAACAGGGTCAGGTGGGAACCTTCTTTCTGCCCAGGGCCATTTGGGTATTTTTAACATCATTCGTGGGCCATACAAAACTACCAACTTAAAGATTAGCCCGCTATGTTTGGTCAAACATTTAATTCACTCATCCCTAATGCCTTGGCAGGGCCAGACCAAACAATTTAGGACGGGATGTTCCCCACCCTGGTCTATTGGCTTATTCCTTCATGGAGGAGCTGATGTCCCTGGCCTGCTCGCCCTGTGGCTCTGTGGCAAGTGGCAACTGTCCCGGACTCAGTTGCTGAGCTGCTGCCCAAACAGTCAGGATGCCAGGCTGGGAGAAACACAAATGGGAACCTGATAGAAATGGAGGGTGGGCGTCAAGGAGCAACAGGAAAGGCAATTGGGCAGGACCAGCAGTTGCCTCTACAACCTCTACAATTTCAGGGCTCCTAACAGTAACTGAAAGGGCTGAGAGTCGTCCATTCCTCCCTCCTCCCCCCCTCATTCCCACAAAGGGAAACGGCCGCCCTGCCCATTTCCATCCGGAAGCAGAGATTTTCTCAGCTTCCTCCAGGGGTGGGTCTGTTTTCCCTTCCCAGTCCTCACTGGGGTGTCTTGCCACAGGGTGATCTGACAACTCTTCCTCAACCCTGGCAAGAAGTGAAAAAACAGATAAGCCTCTGAATCACAATTTAGGCAAATAGCCTGGAGGCCGTGAGGCTGTGAATGAGGGCTCTCTCAGGCTGTGTATTTCAGGGCCCCAATGCTCCGAGGATGAGACAGGTGCTCTTGGTGTCACTGGGGCCTGACACCAGTCATTACCACGTGGCTCTTTTAGGACGGGCGGCCAAGCTAGGTGGCTCCTTCACAAAGTCTTAGGGCCTTTAGTCTACTTTAAAGTGACCTAACAACACCCTCTAGTGGAAATTATAAATAAAACAAGGGCCATGCAGCCAGTTCACCTCCTGATACCAGTGATTTCAAGATTCCCCATAAAACAGAATAAGACATTATCTCTAACAACTTAATAATTTTTTAAAAGGCGGGAGTTTACAAGCCATCCTTAGGCTCCTCACTGTCAAATCACCTTCTCTCCTGAGAAACTCTGCTTTCAACACAGTCTCAGAGAGGGCGCATGCGGACGGAGGAGCTCCTGGTCCCCTTAGAGTTTGGGCAGACTGCCCGCTGGTGCCAGAATGATGCCAAACACGTAGAAGAGCCCGAGCAGGAGGTTGAGTTTGGCGGTCCTCTGGGGCAGTTTGTTGAAAGTCTGGCTCCGGAACTGCCTCTCGAGGGAAAAGGCCATGGGAATGGTGAGCAGGGGGAGGGCCAGGCTGATGCTGTAGTGCGTGGCCAGGATGCTGAAGATCAGGTAGGGCAGGAAGAGCAGCGTGTTGTAGAGCATGTACGAGAAGGTGGGGCCGATGAGGATGGCGAGCGTGACGATGCCCGCCTCCCGGTCAGACTCCATGTCCCTGGTGTTGTTGGAATGGAGAATGGCCTCGGTGCTGAGGGCGAGAGGGATGGCGTACACCAGTGGGAAGACTGCCAGGGACCCCACCTGGACGGCGTAGGCGAACATCACGGCCAGCGGGCCAAAAGTGATGAGGATGACGAGGTCTCCCAGGGCCACGTACTTGAATCCAATCCCTATGGCCAGAAAACCCAGAGAGTTGGTGTGAGATCAAGGACTGTTCATCCGTCAGAGACCAGCCACTTCTGGCCAGGACACCGAATTCTCAGCCGAGGAGAGTTCCTTCCCCTCCAGTGACACGGAGGTACAGAGAATACTGATCTTTTAGCACTCAGTGAGGTTTCAGAGTCACACCCAACCTCTCCTTCCTACTGCCCCCAACTAAATCCTGCAACAAAGAGCCGTGGGTTCCCACCACACACAGCTCCACGGAAGAGCCGTGAGGATCTGAAAGGTCTCACAGTCCAGTTTTCGGCTTCTTTCACCCTTTACCAGCCCCTGCAAGACACCACCTCTGTCTGTTACACCGCGGGGCCAGGCCCTCACGGAATAGCCAGCCCCTGTCTCTTACTCTTCCGCCTCCTTCCTCTACAACCTCTGCAGGCATCTTCTGGTTTTGAAACTCCCCCCGCCTCTCCCCCCCAGTGAATCTCAGTGAACCTGCAGGGTTCCCAAACTCCGAATAAAGAAACCTTCAGCTACACAATGAGTAAAAGAGCTACGATGATAAGTTACAAAGCGGCTTCCTCTCTCTGGTTCCCATTAAGTTAAAACTAAGTCATCCTTAACTCCTCCTCCTGTACTGCTAATCGACTTCAAATCCTGTCTAATCTACTTCCGTAAAACCTGCCCAGTTCTCTCCAACCCCAGCGGCACACTCCAGCCCACCTCACCCCATCTCCAAATCCAAGTAGTGGTCATTGTATGTCTAGAATACTGCAACAGCCCTAACTGGTTTGGCTCAGTGGATAGAGCGTCAGTCTGCAGACTGGGGGTGGGGGGTGGGGGGTGGGGGGGGGGTCCCAGGTTCGATTCCGGTCAAGGGCATATACCTTGGTTGTGGGCACATCCCCAGTAGGAGGTGTGCAGGAGGCAGCTGATCGATGTTTCTGACTCTCTATTCCTCTCCCTTCCTCTCTATAAAAACCAATAAAATATATATTTTTTAAAAAAAGAAATTTAAAAAAAAAATAGAATACTGCAACAACCCCCAAATGGACCCCTTGGCTTCCATTCTTATAACAACCTCCCCCCCCCCCCCCCTTTCCTAATCTAATCTCCACTCTGCAGCCAGAGTGATCCTTTAAAACTATTCATCTGACCATGCCCGCCCCTCCCCCCCGCCAACATATACCTAAAAACCCTTATCAACACGTTGTCCTCAGGATAAAAGCCAGACCTTTCTCCTGGCTCCCCTCTGGCCTACCCTGGCTCTCTCCTGCTCACCTAGAGCTCTCCCCTCCCCTCATACCTCTTTCAGTTCCTGAGGCCTTGAGAACCACCCTCCCCCCTTTGCCTGGCTAACTCCTACTCACCCTTCAAGACTATAAAGGCCATGCCTCACCCCTTCCTTCACCCCTACACCACATTCCGTCCCCTTGCAACATGTCCCATGACCCTGACTTCTACTATCATAACTTCATCACGCTTCTCCTTATTTAATCTCTGTCTTTCCCAACAAACACTCAATTCCATGAGGGCAGGGCTGGTGTCTAGCTTGTTCACAGCTCGTTCCCAGCACTTGGCCCAAGGCTGAACTGAACACAGAGCTACAATAACAAGCACCTGGAATATGGGACCGAGGTCAGACCGACATCCCACTCAGAGTAAAGCTGCACGGAAAGGGCGAGAGGTGGCCCACGCATACACTGCCACAGAAGCTTGGGGAACCCCAGACCTAACTGCGGTGGGCAGTTAGACAGACATGAGCAGAACAGGACGATGGGCCAGGAACAGGTCACCAGGATGGAAAGCCCGAGGGGCCAAGCAAAGAACAATTGTAGGGGGGCCTCACCGCAGGGTGACCTTTCCTCCCTAGCATAGGGCTGGTCATGAGGTTTGGACCCCTGACCTTTCCTCCCTGGAGATAGCATTTAGGCCTCAGTTGTATTTCAGCTCCAGGCCCAGAGAAGCAGCCAAACCAGACCAGAGACCCCATGGCTGACCTCAGAGCAGCTGCACTGAGTAATGCCCCCTGCCCTGGGACCCACCAATCAACAGTGCAGACCCCAACCCTGAAAGGACACCTGGAAAGCTGCTGGATATTCTATTGAGATCTTCCCCTGCAACCTCCCCTAAGATCACCCTTAAACATCTTAGGATAAGGCCCTGGCTGGTTTGGCTCAGTGGATAGAGCGTCGGTCTGCAGACCGAAGGGTCCCAGGTTCGATTCCGGTCAAGGGCACATGCCTGGGTTGGGGGCTCGGTCCAACGTGCAGGAGGCAGCCAATCAATGATTCCCTCTCATCATTGATGTTTCTATCTCTCCCTTCCTCTCTGAAATCAATAAAAATATATATTTAAAAAAAACACAAAAGATTGTTAAAAAATAATTTTAAAAAAATCTTAGGATAAGGACCCAGCACGCTCTCCCTCCCCTTCCCCTTTCCCTCACCTCCACCGGAGTCGCCATCACCTTCCTCACTCCCAAGCTCCAAGGGCCCTCCCTTTACCTCCACAACTTGTGTCCTGAGCCCCTTCCTCTGAGGAGTTGCTTCTCCTACCTCTGTGATTTATCAAACAAATGCTCTGTGACCGTGTGGGCCTACAGCACAGCCACGCTGGGCCAGGTTACTGATTCTGCGCACCCATAACCAAGCTACCAAGGCACAGCCTGCACCAGGAAACTGCTTTACCACCGAAAACGACAAGGAACACTGAAGGTCTCTAGAGGGTCTGAAGCCACGCAGCCAAAGAACAAGATTCAGCCCAAGGTCACCTTCACATAGTCGTTGGGCTTCTCTGATTTTTGTCTCCCGCCTCCCCCAGCTTTTTGCGATATAATTAACATATCACACTGAGTAAGTTTAACGTGTACACGTGTTGACCTGATACACTTATATTGCAACATTATTCAAGCTAATATCTCCATCTGTCACCTAACGACCCCCCTTGGTTCTTAAGAATGAAGGGCCCCAGAGGACTGAAGCACAGGCATGGCCCCTTACACCCACCAACACACAGCAAGCTAAATCTGTACTCCCCGAGCAGCGCTCTGATAAATAACTTGGTTGTCTGAGGACATGCCCTCCAGGAGGAAGTTCTCTCAAGCAGAACATCAGCTCCAGTTCTAAATTAGTAAATCGATGTCTCCTGCAATCTCTCACATATTTAGAGGACTACAGTAATCCCCTTATCCTCATCCAAGACCCCAAGTGGATGCCTGAAACCACAGATAGTATTGAACCGTATACTGTATATACTATGTTTGTTTCATATGCATTCTGCACATACTTTCCACTTCAAGGCAACACTTTATGGCTTCTCTTTGGCATATCCCAATTGCCAGCATCACTACTCTTGTGATGTGAAATAAAGGTCACTTGAACACAAGCACTGCGCTATCTCTACAGTCAATGTGATAAGCAAGGCAGCTACTAAACATGGCTAATGCGCAGGGAGCGCATACAGCGGGATATGCTGGACAAAGGGATGAGTCACTTCCAGGGTGGGACAAAGCAGACAGCACAAGATTGCATCACACTACCCAATTTAAAACATGAATTGGTTATTTCTGGAATTTTCCACATAATATTTTTGGACCACAGCAAACTGAAACTACAGAAAGTGAAAGCGCAGATAAGGGGGGACTGCAGTACCCCTGCCCAAGGAACATGCGGGCAGGAATACTCCCAGCAGGTCTGGCTTCTCCAGCAGCTGCCTGCTTTCCTGTGGCTGATGTTCTCAGCTCTTCAAGCAGAGTGAAGGGCTCTGACTCTGAAAGAAAACACACAGCTCTAAAGCCCTGACCTCTGGCTTACCCAAGATTACCCAAGAACACCTCCTGAGATCACCGAGCAAAACAATGATGTGAGCAAGTTGAACAGAAACCTGTGCCTCCAAGCATAAGCTCCCACCTTCAACAGGCCTTACCCCAGAACCAACCGCAAACCCACTTTAGGGGTGAAAAAGTCTAGAACCTCCTACAGGATAGCTGACCCAAGAAAATGCCAGTGCCCTTAGGAGAAAGCCCAATGTCCTAAGTGTCCAACAGGTGGCACCCCTGCTCCAGAGATGTGGCCCACCTGGGAGTTTCCTTTAAGGCACGCCCACCCCACCCCCCAACGCCGTTTTCCACAGTGAACTCTTGGGCCCGATCTCCACATAGCGGCTGGAATGAATTTGTTAAAACATGAATCAAAATGTTGACAAGAATGTGGAGCAACTGAAACTCTTGCATATTGTGGGAAAGGACAGGACAGCCACTTCAGAAAACACTGGCAACTTCTCATAAACATCACCTACCCTATGACTCAACAACTCCCTTCCTAGGCATTTACCCAAGAAAAGTGAAAACAAATACCCACAAACACTTGACCATGAATGTTCACGCATAAGAGCCAAAACATGGAAACAAGTCCAAGGTTGATGACCAGGAAAATGGATAAACAAATTGCAGTATGTCCATCCGGTGAACACGACTCAGCAATGCAAAGGAACTGCTAATGTACATCACAACCTGGCAAATCTCCAAACTCTCATGCTGAGCACAAGAAGCCAGGCACAAGGACTCGTAAGGGATGACTCCATTTCGGTGAGGTTCTAGACCAGGCAAAACAAATCTGCGTAAAAGAAATCAGAACGCTGGTTGCCTCTGGATAGGGATGGGGAGAGGGGGGTTGATGGGGAGGAAGCACCAGGAAACTTTTGAGGGTGATGGAAATGTTCTGTATCACAATTGGGTTTGGGTTATACAGCCATATGCATCTGTCAAAATTCATCAAACTGTAACACTTAAAATCTGTGCACTTCACAGTATGACTTTTATTGCTATGTAATTGACAGTGTTTAAAAAACCATAAAATCAGATTATGTTATTACTCTGCTCAATATATTTTATTATCTCCCCATTTGTTCATTCAATGAATACGAAGTACTGACTACATGCCAGACACAGTTCTGGGCACCAAGGGTTCAGAGACTAAAATCCCTAACCCCAGGGAGTTTACAGTCTCAGAGGGAAGATAACTAACAAAGTACTTACTCATGTTAAAAGGTAGTATGTGCTGTGATGAAAAAGGAGAGAAGAGCAATAGGGCAGGTTTGGGGGGATGGGACACAGGGTGTATTGTATGTTTGTGTGTAATTTTATTTTTTTCTCAGCTGCTGCAAAAAGCATTGTTTTGTAACGTTAAGTAGGGTAGAAAGCAAGGCCTCACTAAACAACTGACAAATGGGGAGAGAAGGTTAGAAATGGAATCATACAGATAGAAGGGGGGCGGGGGGGGAAGCATTCTAAATCCAGGAAACGGAATCTTCAAAGGATCTGTGAGGCAGGAGCATTCCTGGTGTGTCTCAGAAACAGCCAGGAGGGCAGAGTGCTGGAGCATGTGAGGAAGAGGAAAGAAGGAGGACAGATCAGAGTGAGAAGATTGGAGAAGATGGGAAGATAATGGCCATGGGATCATTGTCAAGATCGGCCTTTACTCTGAACATGATGGGAGCCACTGCCCGAACGGGTGTGGAACAGTGGTTGACTGCTGACCTATGAACCAGGAGGTCATGGTTCGATTCACAGTCAAGGCATGTGGTCAGGGCACATGCCCAGGTTTCAGGCTCAATCCCCAGGAGGGGGCGTGCAGGAGGCAGCCGATCAATTATTCTCTCTCATCATTGATGTTTCTATCTCTCTCTCTGTCCCCCTTCTTCTCTGAAATAAAAACATATATATAAAAAAAAAAAAAAAAAAAGATGGAAGCCATTGGAGAATTTTGAGCAGAGGACTGATGTAACTGCCTGTTCTAACAGGATTACTCTGGCTGCTGGCTTGAGAACACTCTGACAGGGACAAGAGTGGGTGCACAGAAACCAGTAAAGAACCTGCCAAAATACTCAAGGGAGATAAGAGTGGCAGTGGTGAAAGGTCGTGACAAAGGTCAGATCCCAAACACATTTTTAAAGTAGAGTCAACAGGCTTTGCTGATGGACTGATGCAAGATGAGAGACACGAGTTGGGATGATGCCTGTGAAGAACTAAAAGGAAGAAGTTGCCATTGAGTAAGCGGGGGAAAGCTGTGGAAGAGCAGGTTTCTTTGGGGAGAAGATCAGGAATTTGATTTTAGGCATGCTTAGCTGGAGATGCCTGGAGACCTCTAAGAGAAGTTACCGAGTAAGAAGCTAAGAGTCTGGAGTTTAGCGGAGAGATCTGGGCCAGAGGTATAAATTTGAGTCACCAGTTTAACAGATAGCATCTCAAGCCATGAGACTGGCTAAAATCACAAAAGGAGTAACTGGAGACAGAGGAAAGAGACCTAAGGATTAAGCCTGCACGCTGGGAATGAGGAGAAACCCACACAGAAGACTGAGGCCCTAGACCAGCATGATCCAGTCCCCACCTACCTCTCCAACTACATCTCCATTCTCCCTCTCGAACACATTGGCCTTTCAGTAGATCCTAGATGTCGAGCTCTCTCCCCCTCCAGTGCATTAGCATTTGCTGTTCTTTCAGTCTTGAAGGATTCGGCACCTGAATCAGACCCCAGTTCTGCCCGAGGATGGCTCCTTATCCTTCAAGTCTTAGTTTAAGTGTCACCTTCAAAGAGAGGGCCTTTTCCCTCCTACCCCCTTACACATTCTGTTACAGCATCCACGATTCCCTTTACTGAACTTCCTACAAGTGGCTGCCAGGACACCAGTCTCTTGGTCTTCTTCTTTCTCCTCCAGGTGCTCCATCACAGTTCCCTTTACCTGTTCCTTCTCTTCTCCCCACCTCTTTTTTTTTTTTTAAATATATTTTTGTTGATTTCAGAGAGGAAGGCAGAGGGAGAGAGAGAGAAATATCAATGATGAGAAAGAATCATTGATCAGCTGCCTCCTGCACGCCCCCCACTGGGATCGAGCCCGCAACCCAGGCATGCCCTTGACTGGAATCAAACCCTCGACCCTTCAGTCCGCAGGCCAACGCTCCATCCACTGAGCCAAGCCGGCGAGGGCTTCTCCCCACCTCTTAACCTCAGAGTGCCCCAGGGCTGTCCTGGTCCCCTTCACATCTCTATCAACACTCCCTCCTCTGCTGGTCTCACCCGGTCGTTCAACTTTATGTGCCAATGGTCCCCAAATATCTTTATCTCCAGCTCAGACCTCTCCCTGAACTCACTCTTATATCCACTTGACATCTCCACTTGGAGATCTACTACATTAAGATGCTCTGTCAATTATCTCTCCCAAAACCTACCTTCAGCTTTCTCTATCTCACTTGAAATCAACTCCATTATTCAAGTTTCTCAGGCCAAAACCTCTGCGTTATGCTTAATTCTTCTTTCTCTCCTGCCTCACATCCCATCTATCAGCACACCCTGCCTGACTACTTCTTCCCTCTCCACTACCAACCTGACCCAAGCCACCAAACATCTCTTGCCTGGGTTACTCAACAGCTCCCTTCTCCTCCATTTCCCTGCTTGTACCCTTGCTCACTCCCCTTTATCCATTCTCAATACTTTAGCCAGAGTGATTCTTTTAAAACATTAAGGCCTACATAATCTTTGTGCCTCCCTGACCTCCCCAAACATACTTCTTCTACTTCACTTCTTTTCACTTTCTCTCTCCCTCATCCTGGACTCCACGCTGTTCCTCAAACTTTTCAGGAACATTCCTGCCTTAATGCCTTTGGCAATTGCCATTCCAAGATTTGGGACACGCTGCTCAGCCAACGCCCTCACTTCTCACCTCCTTCAATTTTTGCCCACATGTTACCTTTCTGATGAGGTTTTCCCTGATCAAACTACTTAAAATAGTCCGCTGTGTCCCCCTTCCTGGCTCTACTTACTATTTCTCTCCATAGCACAAATCATCTTTTCATATACTGTAATCAGGGTACCAACTCATCCTAACCTACCAGGAACTTTCCTGGTTTCAGCACCCAGAGTCCCACATCCTGGGAACCGTCTCAGTCCTGAGCAAACCAGGACATTGGTCAACCTAACTACAATTTACTATTTTTGCTTTCTGTCTCTCCTCATCACATATAAAATAACTTTCACAAGAGCAGGGATCTGTGACTGCTGTGTTCACAGGGAACAGTGCTGGCACATAATAAATGTTCAATAAACAGAGCTTAGCCACCTGGCCATCACCACCTTAATCAGCTGTACAATTGTGAGCTCTTCAAAGTTAATTCCACTAAGATTTGAAACTGTGGCATTATAAGATATGGCCAACAAAAAGAAATTAGATACAAAAAGTTTCCATATATATGGAAATGACTCATATATATATATATATATATATATGAGTATATATATATAATTTCTAACATCCATAAGCCAAGCCAGGATCTTCTCAACCCACTCGTTTTCAAAATAACCCACATAACCCACAGACTATAGATTTCACATAAGTAGACTGAGAAAAGAACTTTTGATAGCACTTTTTTGATACTCCCACACAAAGCAAGCAGTTTCTAGTACATGCAACTAAGACCTCCAGCACAGGGATCAGGCCAGTCCTTACCTCCTGTGTAGAGAAAGGAGCCAGACAGGCCTCCAAAGTAGATGAGAGCCAAGTGCTCCAGTTTCAGAGGGGACAGGTAGTAGAGGCAAGCGGCACAGACGCAGCCCAGAGTGTAGAGGAAGACTCCAAACCGGACAACATCCTGGGGCTCCAAGATCCGGTCCACCAGGGTCCGGTCATCACTCTTTTTGTGGTCAATGCCCTTGGAAAAGTCATAGTACGTGTTGACCAAGTTGCCAGCCCCATGCACAGCCAGGACCGCCACGGCACAGCCCACCAACAGCCTGGGGTCCAGGACGCCCTGGGATCTGTAGGCCAGGGCACTGCCCAGGGCCACCGGGGTGAGCGAGGCGCTGAAGCTCCAGGGGCGCAGGGCCAGCACATAGGAGGCGCACTTCTGCCTCCAGGAGCGCGGGACGGGCTTGTCCCACTCGGGACCGTCGTTCCCCAGCAGGTCCCTGTCCCCGGCCTGGGCTGTCTCTCCCGCCTGGATGCTAATCTTCTCCCCCGGGACCTGCGGGGCCGCCATGGAGGTGCACGTGGCTGAAGTCAAACGTTGATAGTGAGCCACCCACAGAACCGCGACTGCGGTGGGAGCGGGAGGGGTGGGGCGACCAGCCCTGACCTTCCTTCGGTTCCGCCCCGGGGCAGGGCTGGGGAGGCAGCGGGGCCCCGGGGCAGGAGCGAGCGGGCCTGGCACCCCACGAGCCCAGTAGCACCGCTCGGCCTTCCAGTCACCTACGTGAAACCTGCCTCCGGACCCGGCTCGGCGCTAGAGCCCAAAGCCGAGAGGCGACCACCTCCCCGGAGCTACCGGGGCCGCCATCTTGTGCGCCCGCCTCTGGAGGCCGGCCGGGAAACAGGGGCCCCGGGCACTGGCGGGCCGGGCCCGGAGAGGCCTGGGCGGGGCGGGGCGCGGCGGGGCGGGGCGCGGCGGGGCTGCCTTCTCTCCCAGGTATGCGCCCCGCAGCTGCTCCCAGACTCGCTGGATGCAGCCTCGCTTAGCACCACACGATCCACCACAAATGCATGTGGCTTTTCGACTTACCAAGAGCTTTCCTGCACCGAAATAGAACGCATTCATTGTTCTCATGCAGTATGCGCACTGTTGTACGCAGCAATTAACAAAACCAACTAAAATCAGGGAGCATACTGAGGAGATAAGAAAAGTATAATTATCCCCGTTTTTTTCAAATGAGAAATTTGAAGCTCTGAAATGGAATGATGTCTAAGAGATTATTAGCTCTAATAATAATCACGACAGCAAAAACTCTCACTTTCTATTGTGCAACTTCCAGCGCCATAAACTGCCCTGCCTGTTCATAACACACAAATAACTGCCCTTCCCACCCTACTAGGTGGCCGGCTCCGTGTCTTCATTGCCGGCCCTCATTGCCCACCTTCTGGGAGCTTCGGGAGCTCCTTCTGACTGGGGAGAATTGGTTGTTAAATTTTTACGAGTTTTGTGAGCCAGTCACCAAGCACAGCCATTATTAAAGATTAAACTACACAAACTTACAGTTAAGTAAATTATATATATATGTTTATGTATGTGTATATATATGTATGTATATATATGTATATATATATGTGTGTGTGTATGTGTGTATATGTATATATATATATATATATATATATATATATATATTACCCTAATATGCAAATAGACGGAACAGCAGAACAACTGAACAACCGAACAACAGGTTGCTATGACGTGTGCTGACCACCAGGGGGCGCATACGGAACATGGTGGGCGTTGGCAGCAGATGGGATGGTGGAGCAGGTGAGCGGGGACACCAGACCAAGATGGGGCGCCGGTTGCTGTCATGGGGCAAGCCTCTGGCGGTTACTGAAAATTCTTTGCTCCTGTGCACTGCAGTCCTGCCTGGCACTTGCACCCGCTGACAGCACCGGCCTTGCTCGCACCTATTGCTGGCCCCAATCGCTCTGCATCATGAGCAGGATCGGCGCTGTCAGCACATGGGAGTGGCAGTAGTGGGAGCAGGGCTGCTGGCAGACAGGGGACCGGGGGCCATGGCGGGAGGGGCCAGGCCGGGGCACGGAGGATGGGCCGAGAGCTGCCCCTGAGCCCACCGCAGCCTCACAGCCCATAGTTCCTTTCAAGGTGCACGAATTCGTGCACTGGGCCCCTAGTATTAAAATAAAAGTAACAAATACTCTAAGCTCATTACTTCCTCATTACTACATTTTACCATTTATGCTCTTTAGGTTATTCACATTTGTTTTTGTTTGTTTACTGTTTTTATTGATTTTAGAGAGAGAGAGGAAGGGAGCGGGATAGAGATATAGAAACATCCATGAGAGAGAAACATCATGGATCGGCTGTCTCCTGTACATCCCCTACTGAGAATCAAACCCAAAACCTGGGCATGAGCCCTGACCTGAAATTGAACCAGTGACCTCTTGGCTCATGGGTCCATGCTCAGCCACTGAGCAACACCGGCTGGGCTGTTCACATTTGTTGTCTCTGCACTGTGGAAATACTACATAACCAGATGCTACTGCTCGTTTACATCTCTTCCCAGCTTTCCATTCAGTGACATTCATTGGCAGTTTGGAATCTGCCATAGTGGGAATATTTATGCCATGCAAACCCGCAAATGCCTGATAATCGTTTTGTTCATCTAGACTACAATAACTGAAAAAAAAAAGTTTATCATGCAGATTAAACTTAAAAGTGTCAACTCTATAGCCCTTACATTTTGAATAGCAGCAAAATATGAGGAAATATTCTTCCAATATTGGCAAGTTATTATCCAGTTCAGCAAAGAAGTCTTCATGTCATTGACAAACTAGTGAAATTTCAAGGTATCTCTTGATTGTCTCACTTTCCCCTTACTCACTAACATAAAAGAAAATATCAACCAGCATTCATGTTGGAACTATACTCATTGGTCAACTGCAACCATAGGGAGGCTACACGAGATATTTGTGTGTGTGTGTTGTGTGTGTGTGTGTGTGTGTGTGTGTGTGAATCCTGTTAGAATCAATTGGCTATATGGAATTTACAATAAGAAGTATTGTGGCTCAGTCGGTGTGGCTCAGTTGGTGTGGCTCAGTTGGTCCAACCTCCCATAGACCAAGAGGTTGCCAGTTTGATTCCCAGTCAAGGCTCATGCCTGGGTTGCAGGCTCAATCCCCAGTAGGGGGCCTGCAGGAGGCAGCCAATCGATATTTCTATCTCTCCCTCTTCCTTCCTCTCTCTCTAAAACCAATTAAAAAAAATTTTTAAAGTATAGTGTATTTTATTATGTATAAGTTGTATGCTATACATCCTTTATATCAATGAAAGTTATACTAAAATATAACATATATGTACACATGTACACAGGACTGACTACATAATTTTGGTACCCAGTGCAAAATAAAAATGTGTGGCCCCTTCTTAAAAATCATTAAGCATTTCAAGACAGAGCATTATAACCTCACAGGTCACAACAGCCACAAAGCCAGCCCTGTATAGACATACATGGTCCCTCCCTTACCAGCTAGCTGGTTGTTAACTTGCAACTTCAGCACCCAGCACATACTAGTACTTGCAAACCCAAGTAACCTATACAGCCAAATGGGACACTGGGAAGAAGCAGATATTTTTTAACTCCTCCCTTACCAATTCTGTGACCCAATCCTTCTATATGTCATTTTACTCATGGATAAAGCATAAAGTGGGGACAATACAGCCTGCCTTGTAGGAAATGTTCAGAAAGAACAGTAACAGCATTTGTTGACTCTCATGTACTGTTTTAGGTACTTTACATGCAGTAGCATTTAACCCCTACAACAGTGCCTACCAAGGCAGTGTGGACACTAAGAAAAAAGATACCTACTACGAAGGGCTTTTGGTGGCCAATTGGGCTCAAATTTCCTTAAACACACACACACACACACACACACACACACACACACACACACACCCTCTAACAGCCATTTCTAAACTGGGGCATCTTATGCAAACTGCACTTTGGGGAGAAGCCTGCATTAGGCTAGCTGCCTCCAGCACTGAACTGCCTGCCTGCAATATGCTCCCGTCACTTGAGCCAATCCTAGCTGTGCAGCTATATCCCCCATCAACATCTTCACTGATGAATCAGAACTTATTCATTCTGACCAATCAGGACAGTGCCTTTTGGCCCAACCAAACTTTGAGGGTTTGGAATCTTCATTTGCATGAGGACAGACCAATCAGGGACCAGAGGCAGGGACTTCTGTCTGTATGAGTTAGCTCCCATCTGGCTGTGGAAGCACACTTTCCACTGAAGACTGTTTCCCTGGCTGCAGCTGAAACTCTGAAGATGAAACCTACTGAGCTGTTCCACGGCCATGCTGTATCACAGTTGGGCTGTTCGCACTGAATAAAAGCTCCTTCTTCACCACATCCTTAATTGGGGATTCCTGTTGACTGTTGGTGCCAACAACCATCCAACCCTTGGTTGTCAATGGGTGCATTGTAATCTTTCCAGTTCTTTAAGTAAGGGAATATGTATATAGACATTAAGTACTTGCTCAGATAGTAAGTGCTAGAGCTAAGTTTCAGATTCAGTTAGTTTGACTCTACCCTGCTTTTAACCTCTATTCTATACTGCCCACCAGCCTGGTCCTTGTGGCTCAGTGGTTGAGCATGAACCCATAAACCAAGAGGCAATTGGTTTGATTCCTGGTCAGGGCATATGCCCAGGTTGCAGACTCGATCCCCAGTAGGGGACATACAGGAGGCAACTGATTGATGCTGTTTCTCTCACATCGATGTTTCTCTCTATCCCTACCCCTTCCTCTCTCTCTAAAAACCAATTTTTAAAAAACATAATGGCCACCAAAATGCCTGATACTTTGTAAACGCTCAATAAATATTAGTTATTATTTTAACATAATGGATAAGAAAGCTCTTTGTAAATTTGGAAAAGAGGCCTACAAATGCACTGGTTACTGTTACTATAAAAACATCTTTGATTGTTAATTAGAAAACAGCCTTATCATGTCTTACGGTGGCAAAAATCTCATATTGCTGGTGGAAATGAAAATTGGTACCTCCTTCACAGAGTTAAATTTGATAATACCCATCAAACTACACATATGTTGACCCTCTCTAATCCCATTTCTGGGTATCTATTTTGATCTAATGCCGGGGAATAAAATTATACATATATGAATTTACTGTAGCATCATTAGTAATAACAAGAATTTGTAAACAACAGAAAGGCCCATCAACAGAGGCCTGGAAAAATAAACGATGGTACATAAATGTGATGGAATACTATGCAGCTATAACAACTAAAGAAAAGGAAGCTTTCTATATACGAAGACAGAGAGATCTCTGAGATATACTACATTTTTTTTAAAAGTACAGAACAGTAATATACTGTAACAAAATGGAAAAATAAAAATATATATTTATATTTGCTTACATTTACATAAAGAAACTCTAGGGGTACAGAAAAACTAAGAAAATAAGTGAAGGGACAGGGGTGAAGCAAGACTTGGTGATAAATACAATTTTATTTATTTTGAGATTTGAACAGTGAATACATTACATATTCAAAAATGTTTAGTGATTAAATATAGATATGTTGAACACAAGTGAGAAATGTGAAATTAAGAGGAACAATTATTTCACAGAAAAATCAATGCAATGAAGAGATCTTAAGCTTAAAGCAGTAATCATTATTTATTTATTTTTTAATCTGACAGAGTATTTTGTTAGCCACAGAATATTACCAAACCTCTTTAATTTGGCAGGTTAACACTTCAGGAAACTTCCATGTCCTCACAAAACATATATTTTTATTACACAAGTAATTGATGGTAATGTATAAAGAAAATAGTATGTCTTCCCCAAATTTCATTACATCTTAGTTGTACATGTTGCCCATGGTAACATAGACACATAAGAAATACATAAATGTTTTTACTAGCAATGGTTATATTATACTTATATCGTGTAATTTGTATTTCTTAATAAATTGTGAACCCTCTTTCTTAACAAATATTCATCTACATTACCATTATTAATGGCAACATTTGTAATAAAAATGTGTTATGTTTTATTTAATCAGACTCCGATTGTGAATTATTTAGGAATATTCAATATTTATTCTAATAGACCGTAGTTGTGTTTTTTTTAATTAAGATGTAGTCAAACTCTATTTTTGCTTTCTGAAAAGTTATTTTTTAAATTATGTTGACATTATTGATTTAGGAGAAGCTCACTTAGTTAAAATTTGTCTATGGTTTCTCGCGAATTATCTTGGGAACTAGGTAATTTTTGGAAAAGTAGTAAATCTAAGTAAAAAACTTTTCAAATACATGTTAACATTTAACAAAAGAGAAATCACGGTCCCATGAACCCGAAAATTTTACGTCTTTTCCCCCAGTTGTGGCTCACACGGCTCCTTTCATAATTAAGCAGGGCGGGGTCGCCTCCCACCGCTCAGTCCTATCCCGGGTACCCAGACAGCGGACTTAGACAGGGCCGCACCCCCAGTGCAGGGGGGAACTATAGTAGCGATGGACCGGATGTGTGCATGGAAGTGACTGAAGTCAACTCACGACCGATTGGTTCTCCCGAGTAGACCCGAGCCTCCTTTCGTCTGCCACTGGCCGCGTGGTTTGTCTATTTGAACAATCCCCGCCCCCTAGAGAAGCCGGGTCCCGAAGCTTCACTTCTCCTTCATTACTATTGGTCAGTGTTTCAGTCCATCGTCTTCTTACGCCTGTCGATTGGTCGTTAGGGCTGGGAACCTGCCCTCCCTCCCGCGGCTTAGAGGACAGCGGGGAAGGCGGGTGGTAGGGCCGGGGGCCTGAGGCGGCGGTACCGGCGCTGTTGGCGGCAGCTGAGGCCTCGGCCGAAGCCGCACGGTGAGTCCGGAGCCTGGCACCGACCCCTCCAGGGTGGCGGAATGTCCAAACCCACGGCCAGTCTGGTCCGGGGTGGGGGGACGGGGAAGCCGCCCGCCGGGACGTGGGGTACCCTCAGAGACGGCACCCTGGAGTTGAGCACCGCCTGAGCCCTTGACCTCCACCCTGTGAGGCAGCGCCCACCTCCTCCCGGGTCCCCGGGAGACCCCCGAACCTTAGAGTCCGCCGTGCGTCTGTGGCGCTGCGAAGGCCGGCCCCGCAGCCCCGGTCCTGCCGGGACGCCTGTGCGTCCCCGTGCGGATCAGTCACCACCTACACATTGTCTTCGGAGAGGACCGGCGTCGGTGTCAGCCCCTTGCCCTCCAGCCTGGAGACTTCTGTAGGACCCACTCCCCGAGTCCGAGCTCGGTTCCATCCTCAGGTTCCATCCTCGCTGCCTCCCCCACTCCCGTCCCTAGTGCCAGCCACCCAACTTTCACTTCTCCCTGTCAGCCTCCGCCAGGATCCTTAGGGTGTCTGACTTCCAGTATTTTAATTGGAATTCGCGTGGAACAGATGGCCCGTGGGCCTTAGACTGACAAAGGTAGGCTGGCACTTGCCTGAGAGTGGAGATTTCTTGCTGGCCTCGCACAGGTGCGGTCACACACTCTGGAGAAGTTTTCTGGGTTTCCTCTCGCCTCAAGGATGACACTTCTTTTGCACTGGAGTATTTAAAAGCTTTCAAAACCAATTACTCCTTGTTTATTTATTTTTTTCTCAGCATCACAAATTCTTTCAAAATAAGAATTTTGAAAAATTGGTTTTCTAATATAATCTGGACATACCTAGGAGATATGTGTTTATGTAGATATACATGTAACTATACACTGAGTGGCCAGATTATTATGATCTCTGAACGCATAATAATCTGGCCACTCAGTGTGTGTGTGTGTGTGTGTGTGTGTGTGTGTGTGTGTGTATTTATATATATATATTTTAGAGGCCCAGTGCATGAATTTGTGCATGGGTAGGGTCTGGCCAGCCTGGCCAGGAGGAGGGGACATGGGCGGTTGGTCGGCCTGCGTGCTGGTCGAACTCCTAGTCGAGGGGACAATTTGCATATTAGCTTTTTATTATATAGGATATACACTGAGTGGCCAGATTATTATGCATTCAGAGATCATAATATGGCCACTCAGTGTATATATAATACATATAATATTTATAATGCATATGACATATATGTAGATATATGTAATATATAATGTATATGAAGATATATAGATATATATATGTTGGCTGAGCCCTATTATGGCTACTTCATTGCGGTTGCCTGATTATTTGAATTTACCCCTAGGTTGTAAGCTCATTGAGAGAAGAGACAGTACCTAATTCAGGAATTCGGGATCATTTCGAGTATTAGTATTCTATAGAACTGCACTGTCCAGTGCAGCGCCACCAGCCACATGTGGCTTAGAGTGCTTGAAATGTGACTAGTCCAAACTGAGATTGTTGTAGGTGTAAAATGCACTCTAGGTTTTAGAAATTCGGTACAAAAAAAGAATGAAAATATATCCATTTTTTATATTAATAACATTGAAATGATATTTTGGATATATTGTATTAAATAAAGTTAATTTCACCCATTTCTTTTTACTTTTTTTTTTACATGGCGACTAGGAAATTTAAAATTTGTGGTTTGTATTTTATTTCTGTTGGACAATGTTGCTATAGAATAATTACTCTCTTTAAATTGAACTCTTTGAGGAAAGAGGTAGTTGTAGGTATGATTTATTCTCTCTTACCTCCCCACTTTTAGTTCTTGGCACTATGCCATGTACATAGTAGTAATAATGATAATAATAGCTAACAATTTTAGGAACTTGCGGTGTGCCCAGCACTTTTTAACATGTATTAACTTACTTAATCCTCACATCAACCCTATGAGTTAGGTTCTATTATTGCCCAGTTGCAGTTGAGGAAATAGACATTTTAAGTATTTTCTCAAGGTATGTAATTTGGGGTTGGATTCAAACTCAGGTAGTCTGGCTCCACAGCCCACAATTTGACTCTCTTACTATGCTGCCTCTTCTAAACATGAGTCGTTATTGAATAAATAGAGGCTTTCTACACATTCCTCAGCGAGGTCTCCCTACCTGACGTGGACAGGGCGGAGATCTGTGTTGAGGAACTGAGCCATAAATAAATTTATCGCCGTAGTTTGTTATCCAGAATATTAAAGGAAGCTTTTCTCCACAGAATCTCAGGGCAAGATGCTTGGAACCGGACCCGCCGCCGCCGCCACCGCAGCCGCCGTGGCCTCTAGCAATGTGAGCATCCTGCAGCAGTTTGCCAGTGGCCTGAAGAGCCGGAGCGAGGAGACCAGGGCCAAGGCTGCCAAGGAGCTCCAGCACTATGTCACCATGGAGCTTCGAGAGGTCGGGGCTTCTGGGATGTGGGGCCATTCGTTATGGATGTTGGGGCTAAGTGCACCATCTCTGGTTTAGGTTTCATTTGACAGCTAAGAAAGGTTCTGTTTCAGAAAGGCACCCAGTTTCTCACGTCCCTAAAATATGTGGGTTCCTTTGCAGCGGTTACACATTTCTGTGGCCTCTCTGTGTTGGGACACTTTAGGAATCAGCTTAGAGTCAGCTGTTTTTTAATTTTTTTTTTCTTTTTCACACTGCATTCCAGACCTTTGAGTCTTTTTGCCTGATAACATTGGTTGGGGTGGGTGGGAAGAGCTTGGGGGTTTTAAAATAGAGACCACGCTGGAGGTCAGGAATATTGTCTTGTTGGTTCTTACACCCTGGTACTAGGTAGAACGAAGGACAGGACCCTCGGAGCGTACTCAATAGTATTTGTTAAATAAATAGATGAATTGCGAGTTCAATTGCTCTGTGGTTTATAGAAATGGGCAGTTGCTTTGTTGTGTTCGGTTTAAACCGTACCTGCTGATACCTCTCCGGTCCTATTTTTTGGAAACCATGTCAACAACACCGTCACCATCACAGGGAGACATCAGAAATTGTTCTCAGTACATCTTCCTTTGCAGATGAGTCAAGAGGAGTCTACTCGCTTCTATGATCAGCTGAACCATCACATTTTTGAACTGGTTTCCAGCTCAGATGCCAATGAGAGGAAAGGTGGCATCTTGGCCATAGGTAAGGACAGAGTCTCTGGTGACAATATCGACTGGGAACGATATTTGTGTCCACTGCACCCTGTATCTGCTGCTTATTAGATGCTTAGTTCATATTGGTTTATTGAATTTTAAGGAGCTCATGGCTTTCCGTGTTCTTATTTAATTCTAGCAACAGTCCTGACACGTGGGCAAAGCAGGTATTTTCAGATATGGAGTCTCAGAACCATTAAGCAACTTTTCTGGGCCAGACAGTGTGCCAGAGCTGAGACTAGAAGCCAGCTTTCGTTCCACCACCCCACGTAGCTGTTTGCAGGTTCTAATTTCTCTGTGGAGTATATCTGCTGTAGGGCTCATGAATGCAGAAGTAGAGTTGGGACAGTGAACAAAAGGCAGGTAATTTTCAACTCCCAGAGGCGGTCATCCAGCCTGCGATTTATTATTCAGTCCCAGTTTCTTCTCCTTTTCTTCTTGAGAAAACGAATTATGTATACTAAAATGAAAGCATTTTGGTTCATGCAAATCTCCTTGTACAAATATCAAATCTGTTGGTTAAAATGAAAATTATCTGCATTGTTTGCCATCTGGAAATTACAGTGTGTACTCAGAATGGAAGGAAGGGGTCATGCCAGCTTTCATTTCAAGGCAGCGTACTTGCCTGGACAGCGTGTGTTCATCCTCACCTGTTGCCTTTCTCTTTTCCAGCCAGCCTCATAGGAGTGGAAGGTGGGAATGCCACCCGAATCGGGCGATTTGCTAATTATCTTCGGAACCTCCTCCCCTCTAATGACCCAGTTGTCATGGAAATGGCATCCAAGGCCATTGGTCGCCTCGCCATGGCAGGGGACACTTTTACCGCCGAGTATGTGGAGTTTGAGGTGAAGCGAGCCCTGGAATGGCTGGGCGCTGACCGCAACGAGGGCCGGAGACACGCAGCTGTGAGTGCCTGCAGGAGGAGCACAGCCAGCCAGGCCTAGAGAGCGATGGCACCGTGTCGGGATCCCTCACACAATGTGCTTAGGTCTCCGAGGGGCAGAGAATGAGAGGGGATGCTCCAGGCAAAGACCCTGCTTCTTGGTGGTCTTAGGTTCTGTCCTGAATCCCTTTCTGTCTTCACCCTGAGCTTTGCACCTGAAGAGGAAACTTAAACATTGTTTTTCATTGCTTGAGAGGCAGCCCTACGTGCAGTGTTTATCCTGAGCTCTGATTTTCTAGAATCAAAATTGCAAGAGCCATAGCAGGAGAAGAAGCCACAGCCAAAAGGCTACAAAGCCCCAGACAACTGTGCTATCTGCATGATTCCTTCCGTGCCTTTGCCAAGGTCTCTGCATATACCGGGGGAATATGGAAGAACTGGGATTAAGAGAGGAGCCGGAGAAGTAGATACCTTCACTACCCCCAGTGGGAGAGTTGGTCAGCCTTTCCTGTTTATTTTGTAGACATTTGCTCATTGGTTGGTGCTTAGCCCAAACTTCCTCTTTTCCCATTGGCTGTTCTGCATTAGGAGGAGTGGTAGTTTATCCTCTTCTTTTGGGGGTACATCTTCCTTGGTTTTCGAAGCTTGTCCCTGAGGCTGGTTTGTTGGGCTAGGACGCCATGCTGTGAGATAGGAGAGAGTCTGTCTTCAAGAGGGAGAATTTGGACATGAATGTGTGGGGGTCACAGGTATCAGTCAGATCCTTTCCAGTCAGCTCCCTCAGGAGGAGGCAGCATCACAGGGAGGGAGAATGGTGTGGGGGAGGGGCCCACATTTGGACCCTGGTTCAAGTCTTGGCCTTGCCATTTTCTAACTCTGTAACTTGGGGCAACCTCTGATCCTTATTTTCTTTCACTGCCAAGTGAAAATAATAGCAAGATTAGGTATTAAACAAGATTTTTCATTCAATAAATGTTTATTGAATACTTGCTATATTCTAGGTATGGGTCTAGGCCAGTGATGGCGAACCTATGACACGCGTGTTAGCACTGACACGCGTAGCCATTTCTGATGACACGCGGCCGCTCAGGCGGCCGCATGCCGAGGATGAAACATTTGCTGCTCCTGAGGATGAAACATTTGCAAAATAATGTTTTTTCCTCAAAATGACACACTACCCGTGTTATGCTCAGTTTTTTGGCGAAGTTTGACACACCAAGCTCAAAAGGTTGCCCATCACTGGTCTAGGCTGTCGGTAGAGCAGGATACAAAACAAAACATGCCTGCCCGTCCAGAGCTTGTGTTCTAACATTACCAGCATCGTGTGTAAACACTCAAGGATAATGAACACGGATGTTTGAGCAGTTTTCCTTTACTTTCCTTCCTAGAGCCCCAGAATTTCCAAGTCTGCTCTTTTTCTAATGTATATAGGTTCTAGGAAGCCAGAAGCTATATTCCCGAGAGAACAAAACTGTGTGATACAGCTTGGCTGGTGTGGCTAAGTGGTTGAGCATTGACTAATGAACCAGGAGGTCATGGTTCGATTCCCGGTCAGGGCACATGCATGGGTTTTGGGCTCAATCCCTAGTAGGCGATGTGCAGGAGGCAGCTGATCAATGATTCTCTATTGATGTTTCTATCTCCCTCTCCCACTCCCTCTCTGAAATAAACTTAAAAGAAAAAGTTCCGTGATACAGATGAGAGTTCTGAGTGTGCCTTTCTCTCCTAGGTTCTGGTTCTCCGTGAGCTGGCCGTCAGTGTCCCCACCTTCTTCTTCCAGCAAGTGCAGCCCTTCTTTGACAACATTTTTGTGGCTGTGTGGGACCCCAAACAGGCCATCCGTGAAGGAGCTGTCGCCGCCCTTCGTGCCTGTCTGATTCTCACCACCCAGCGTGAGCCAAAGGAGATGCAGAAGCCTCAGTGGTACAGGGTGAGGAGATGGTTCCGTTCAACCACTAGCAAAGCACATGCTCGTAGAGTATCACTGGGCCTTGGGCAGCAACAGGCCCCTTGCCACACAGCAAGTGTCACGTTTGTTTTGGTCTCATGCTTTTTTTAAGCTCGGTATAAATCAACAGTTATTTTATTTCAATAAAGCAAAGATTCATGGATAGCATACCATTATTTCATGTACCACCAAGACTGAAAATATGATGCCAATTAAACTGTGACTCAGTGCCTTCTTGTCAACAATGCTAAGATATCTCTTCTCAGATATCTTAAAATAGGGGAAAATGGATATCTCATAATCGTTGAAATACGGTTGGTACTAATTTAGAAAGTGCCAGTTCTCTCTCTAGAATCCTGAGCCCTGTGCTGATTGCTCTTGACAAGAGGATTTACTAAGGAGCCTTGTACAACAAAAAGAGCCCTGAACATGGGATTGGAGACTTGGGTTCTAGTTTTGGCTTTGCTATGTGACCTGGGACAAGTCATGTAATTTTTTTGAGCCTCTATTTTTTATTTATTAAAATAGGGCTGTAATGGTATCTGCCTTGTGGTATTGGGAGAGCTGAAGCTAAATTAAAGGCGAGAGCTTGGTGAGTTAGTATTGTCGGTGATACTGGTACAAGGCACTGAGCAGGCACGCGAACCCCTCCGAACCCCCGTATGGATGGGGTTTGCCTGTGTTCTCTCTGATTGTGGACAGTGGGTGATTCAGGTATGCTCTGTCTCTGCACAGCACACGTTTGAAGAAGCAGAGAAGGGGTTTGATGAGACCTTGGCCAAGGAGAAGGGCATGAATCGGGATGATCGGATCCATGGAGCTTTGCTGATCCTCAACGAGCTCGTCCGAATCAGCAGCATGGAGGGAGAGGTGAGAAGCCACGTCAGGGGAGTCCAGCTTCTCCTCTGACAAGACAAAGCAAGGTCCTTGTCCTCACGGAGCTGGCATTTTGTAGGGGAAACAGGCAGTAAACAAATTACTTTACCTCCTTTAGCCTCATTTTCCTCACTTTTGACAGGGATTTTTACCTCACTGAGTTCCTGGGAGGTTTCTTGATACATAGTGGGAATTCCTTAGAGATTTGCCCAGCCGTGTATAGTGTGCTTCCACGGCAGCCCAGACAGCTCCGGGATCTTTGTTTACTCCCAGTAAAACAGGACAGTATCTCCTCATTCATAGATGAAATGAGATGCTCTTATTGTGGTACTTTGTAAATTACCAAGAACTATCCAAATGTAAGGTATTGTAATTTCCCAATACTGTGGGTGAGCTACATCATGTATATTAAGAGCTAGAATAATGCAGCATGAATAAAACATTACATTCTAGCAGGGGGAGACAGACAATGCACTAATAAGTACATCTGTATAGTGTACCTTATAGCAGTGAATGCTATGGAGAAAAGTAGGGCAGGGAAAGGGAATAAAGATGCTAGCATGGATTAAGGATTACCTTTTAAAATATGGTGATGTTTGAGCACAGTCATGGGAGAGGTGAGAAAAAAAGCCATACGAGTACCTGGGGAAGAGCAGTCCAGGCACAAAGGCCCTGAGGAGACCGGAGTACGCCGCTCTATTTGGGAAGCAGCAGGATCACCATTGTGGCTGAGCAGAGTGGGAGGAGGGAGGTAGTAGAAGAGGGGGTCAGAGGAATGCCTGGGGCAGGGCGGGGGCACATCACATAAGGTCTCAGAAGCCACTCTGTCGACTTCGTATGTGAAGTGGAAAGCTGTTAATGGTTTTAAGCAGTGGAGTGGCATTTGACTCACGTTTCAAAAGGATCGCTCTGGCCACTGCGGCTTATCGCAGGGGCAAGGGTTGAAGCCAGGGGTCTAGTTCAGGGAGAACTGCAGCAGTCTTAGCAGGGGACCTTTGTGACCTGGACCACAGTGGCAGCTATAGGGGTAACGGGTGGCTGGGTTCTGAATGTGGGATTTGGAGGTCGATGGGAGAGGGAAGAGTCCAGGTGTTTGGCCTGGGAAACTGGAGTTGCCGTTTACTGAGGGGGAAGATGGAGATGGGAGGGGCAGATTAAACTGGCTACAGGGTGGAAGGGCATCTCAAGATGGTAGCTTCAACTAGCATTGGAGAAGAGATAGCGTCCGAGAACCCGAGGTCGAGAAATGAGGAGCAACCATGGCGGGAAAGCTCTAGGTCCAAGAAGCCAAGTGAAGAAAGAGTGTCAGGGAGGAGGAAATAGTTGGATCAAATGCTGCAGGTAAGTCACATAAGTAGAGGGCTGAGAATTTAGCAGCATAAGAGTCATTGGTGACCTTGACAGGAATAGCAGACAAGATTTGGCGAGGGGGGTGGAATCTGTTGAGAAAAGTTTGGAAGTTTAGAAAATTGTTTTATATCCTCATTTTGGACTGTTGAGGGTGAATTGCTAAGCAGCCCTTTGAATAGGGAATAGATGTGAGTTCTGTGCCAGCCAGCATATTGCACATCTCCTATGGAATTCCTAGGGTTCTTAGAAAATGATTTGCCTAAGTTTTTTTTTACCTGGGTTTCCAGCCAGAAGCAAGAGAGCAGACTGGCCTTAACAGGATGCTGGAGTGGGGCTGCCCCTCACCTTAGCAAGAGACTTCCTTGCTGTGATCTTGGGTCTGTAGGCAAAGCAATTTGCAAATCAGCTTTCCCAAACCAGCTTGGGTCGGGGCAGGGCGAGTCCTTGGCAGTCGCACCCTACTGCTTCTTTATTGTTCAGTAGGTGGTGCTCTTTTACCTAAATTAGAACAAAATTTTGTTCTAATTTGTTACCCCAGTAGGTGGCCTCCTGTAAGGGTCTGGGGAAACCATCATCCTAAAGTCGAAGAGTGGCCACCGTCCACTTTGGAGCTAGTTTCTTTCGGGGGAGGGCAGATGTGCTGCTCTGTCGGCTCACAGTGCCTGGGCAAATGCTGCTTGTAAGTAAAGGTGGTGTTTTCCCCCCACATATGTAGCGCCTGAGAGAAGAAATGGAAGAAATAACACAGCAGCAGTTGGTACATGACAAGTACTGCAAAGATCTCATGGGCTTCGGAACGAAACCTCGTCACATTACCCCCTTCACCAGTTTCCAGGCTGTACAGCCCCAGCCGTCAAACGCCTTGGTGGGACTGCTGGGGTATAGCTCTCACCAAAGCCTCATGGGATTTGGGGCTTCCCCCAGCCCAGCTAAGTCCACTCTGGTGGAGAGCCGGTGTTGCAGAGACTTGATGGAGGAGAAATTTGATCAGGTGGGTGACAAGAGGCCCGTTCCCCCCTTCCAAGCTCCACACCTCCCTTTCCTTCGCCAACCCTGTACCCTTCCTCTCTCAGGTGTGCCAGTGGGTGCTGAAATGCAGGAATAGCAAGAACTCGCTGATTCAAATGACAATCCTTAATTTGTTACCCCGCTTGGCCGCCTTCCGACCTTCTGCCTTCACAGGTGAGGATGTCTGTGGAAGACGTCATTACCCACTGACGTAATTAAACAGAAGTGATTCCAAAAAGTTATGTGTGCTGCTCATTTGAAGCAATGCCAACTAGAGGCTAGTCCCTGGTTTCTTTGCCTCCCGTCCAGTTTCAGTCGTGTTAGTTCAGGTTTTCTACAGACGTCTGAGGTAGCAGCAGGTGTAGGCCCAGAGGCAGTTCTAGAGCCGAGCAAGTTCTCATGCATGGAAGCCAACAACAAGGTCCTGAACGGACTAAAAAGAGACCAAAGGAAGGGAGTTTCGTTTTAGATACTCGGTGGGGCAGCGAGGACTAGGCGACTGTCCTGCTTCTGCCTCTGAGGCGGTCACTGAGATGCGTCTCCACTCAGGAAGCAAGGGCTGCATGTCCCAGAGGCAGGTTTCATGGATCATGGACTGTGGGTTCCCATACTCCTGCCCTTTGTCAGCGGGAAGTGAATTCCTGGCTCCTGAAGGTGGCCCAACGCAGACACTGGGTTCCCTGAGGCCTTCCTGGATTACTCCAGCTAGAAATATTCCTTGCCTCTTCCATTATAGCCCCAGCTGTGCAAAGGCTTGTGGGTCAGACCTGGGGTGAATCCTGCCTCTGTCTGTAACTGAGGTTTTGGACAGTAACATTAAAACAGCGATCCCTGCATCACAAGATGAACTGCATTAATGCCTGAGCACCTGCTCTAAGTGCCTGGCTCAGAGTAAGCCCTCAAAAATGGAAGCTATTACTGCTGCCTCTAGGTACTTCAAATCCATTTTAGAAATTAGGTAAAGGTGACGATTACAGTACTGCTCCAGTTGCCTGCTCATGTTTATGTCCTGTTTCACCTCCGTATGTGCTGAGTGTAGAGGGCCCCTCCGGGACATGTCCTTGTACTTCACTGTGGTGCACATTGAAGCATTCAGGACCAAGTAAGAGCCAGGAGCGAAAGTGGAAGGCCAGCCTGACCCTTGGCAGATGCCATTCCCTAGCACAGACTCGTTTCACGCCGCCCCGCCCAGATGCAAGCAGGAGAAATCGAGACCTGATGAGCTGTTAAATGTGCTTTGTGCGAGAACAGAACTGCTGGCGTTGTGTAAGGACAAGACAATTAGCCACATAAAATCACTGAACCAGAGAGAAATGATATTATGAAAATCACCCCTATTTTTTCAGCTTTCCATTCTTCCCACTTGATAACCAGCAGCTTTTTTCTTTGTTAATGACCAGCCATGCCCCTGTTCAGTAGAGCTGTAAATGATCTTGGGTTGAAAGTCTGTGGTTCAAAAGAAAACCCGAATAACTAGGCCAAATTTGATGAAGGTCTGGCATGGCATGGAAGCAGTTCCCTAGTATGTTCCAAAGGCTGCCGGCTGCAGAACACAAAAGCTCAGAGGGCCCCTGGGTTATTCTTTTGAAGTGGGTTTTTGTTGTTTTATTAAATAATATACTAAAATATGCCATTGAAATTCAGCCTGGGCAGCCTCCAAAGTACATGTCTCATCAGGAAAGTGCTGCTTATTTAAAGTTTGTAGTTTAGAAGTCATTGCTTGAATTTCCTGATGATGTCAGCTTTCTGAACATCAAAAATACCCTAAGATTGGGCTGGAATCTCTAACAAAGTCAGATTCCTAAGCTCTTAGGGTGCTAAATCTAGAAAAGGAAATTCTCTTGAGTTAAGTCGGTTTCCTGCTGAAATGCTGTTCCCCTTTGCAAAAGCCTAGTTTTCCTTGTTGATATACTCTGGTTGTAGGGTCGTGTCACCGTGGTCTTCTGACTGTTTTCAAGCCCCAGCATGCTTTAATGTCATTTGCTCACAGGAGCTGTGGGAGAAGACGTGTCTTGTTAGAATAAATATAGTGATGTGCTGTTTGGGAGTCTAATGCACTGTCTCCTAACTGTGGCTCAGAAGCCCTCGACACCCCTAACTTTCTAATGGATGTGTGGTCCTTCCCTCTCTGCTGTTATGTGCTTCTGGTACACAGACTTGGGGCCAATAAAATGGAAGAGAAGAAATAGAAGAGGCAAGAATCAAGAAATTCCAGCCTTCACAGGAGTAATAACACTTTAGCCTAAATTGCCCAAGAATCACCTACCCATGCACATTGGCTTATGTAAACTTAATGAAAACACACATGTGGCTTTCCAAATTACAGACTCAATCTTGTTCTATTAAATATAACACTAACAGGAATCTCTAGGTAATGGCAGTGATTTCTAGGCCTAAGCTAAATGGAATGGTCTGTTTATTACAAACAGTACTTAGTATTACTTTAAATTTTCTATAATAAAATAGTTTAGGTGATCCTCTCTTTGTTTTTAAACAAGATGTAACATATATTCCTTAAACAGGAGGATGTAATCTTTTCCTCAAAATATAACGCGAATGGAACAATTATGTGATACTGTTTTGGAGACCCTATAAGTTTTGTGGGTTTTTTTTAATTAAAATTTTTATATTTTTAGTATTTCCAAAAGGTGTATTTGAAGAGTGATTATCAAGCATAAGTCTTTGGTTATTTAGTACATCCTCTAAGTTCTTACCATCTTTCTAACAGGCATTTTTAATTCTTAAATCTAAGTGATTTATGGGAACTCTGACCTTTGACATATAGACCAACCCTGACCTTGAGCCATACACTTTGTCTTTTCTGTGCTCAGATACCCAGTACCTCCAGGATACCATGAACCATGTCCTAAGCTGTGTCAAGAAGGAGAAGGAACGGACAGCAGCATTCCAAGCCCTGGGGCTCCTTTCCGTGGCAGTGAGATCTGAGTTCAAGATCTACTTACCTCGTGTGCTGGACATCATCCGAGCAGCCCTGCCCCCTAAGGACTTTGCCCATAAGTAAGCATCTCTGTTTTGATTTCCCCTGCCACCCTAGTTGGGAGAGGAAGGATGCACCATCCATCTCCATGGAGCTTAAGCCTGTTCTCTGCCTCCTTAACTTCCATGTCATAGCAAAATCTTATAAAGAACAGCCCTTCCTCATTTGAGCTCCAACCTTTTCCCAATGAAATGGCATTGATGCAAATATTTTGGGTTGGTTGAATACCCTGTGAGGATGTTAGGTGCCAGTGCTGTTTTCAATATTATTACTTGGAATCACCTGGTTTTGCTCTTTTCTCTGGCTTTCAAAGGTCTTATTTTGATATAAGACTTTTAAAGAGAGACTCCTAGACTGGAACTTAGTTGGATGAGTTATTCCATCTCTTGAAACTTTCCAATGAATCAAGCATGAAAACAACCGTTAGCACAGTCAAGATGGATAGGCCAGGGTGACTTCTCTCAGTCTGGGGGGGGGTCAGTGTTAATTAGAATTGTGTCTTTATATTTTCCTGTATTAGTAGCAAGGATTGTTCTGGTCAATTAATAAGCCTTACCTAATCTAAAACCCAGTAATCTCATGATAGGGAGAAGAATTTCTTTCCATATTATGGCTGCGCCCTGCACTTTATGGTCCCTAATGTACACATGTTCAGTTTGCTTCCTAAATAGGTATGTTGGCCAGCACCACACTAAACCATGTGGTGCCATTTGTGTGTCTTGGGGAAAGGGGCCCCTTCCCTCAAGACACATTACTGCCATCTGCTGGATTGTTGTTTTAAATGCTGTGGACAGATCCACAGTGACTCTGGTGTGATGGACCCCCTAGAATTGTGCAGTAGATAACCTGCACATGTTGTGTCCCTACCTGGTAACTGGCCCTCCTTGCCCCAAGGCAATTTTGAGGTGGGACCTCACAGAACGTTGTTGTGTCTAAACTAGCCCCTCCCTGGTTCTCTGCAGGAGACAGAAGGCAATGCAGGTGGATGCCACCGTGTTCACCTGCATCAGCATGCTGGCTCGGGCAATGGGGCCAGGCATCCAGCAGGATATCAAGGAGCTGCTGGAGCCTATGCTGGCGGTGGGACTGAGGTGGGTGTCGGAAATCTCAGCTTCCCCTCTCTCTGGTAGGGTGAGGCATGAGCCACAGTATTGTGACTGTGTTGAAAGAGCGAGGCATGGTTGTTTGCACGTTAAATTGGATAGGTAGGATAGTTCTCACTAAACACGTAGGCTAGTTTCAAATCCTAGTTTCAACACTAGCTAGCTATGTGATCCTAAGTTACTTTACTTCTCTGAGCCTCGATTTTCTCACCTGAAATGTGGGTATAATAGCATTTCCTGCTGTCTAGGGTTGTGGGGATTAAGTGAAAGAGTTCATGAAATAGGTACTCTTAGCACAGTGCCTTGCATATAAGAAGTGCCCAATTAATGTTGGCAGCTATCGTTTATATGTTTATTGGGAAAATTGCTTAAGATCTCTACACTAGTTCTCTTCATCTATAATGGATGGGGAACCTTTTTCTCCCAGGGGTCATTTGGGTAGTTTATAGCATCATTCGTGGGCCATACAAAATTATCAACTTAAAAATTAGCCTGCTATATTTCGTCAAATATTTAATTAAATCACCCCTAATGCCTTGGCAGGGCAAGCCCAAAGGATTTCTCATGCCTTATATGGCCCGCAGGCTAGACATTCCCCACCCTGATCTATAAAATAAGGACAGTGCTCTCAATCTAACTCCCAGGTTGTTTATTGAGACTTGGTCTTCTACAGTGGTCGCATTATATTCAGCAAATTCTCTCATGGCAAAACCCAGAAACGCATTGTTTTGAAATCTGTGACCAGGCCAAGAGAGTTCAGACCGTTTATTCTGTAGTATCCTATCTACTTTAAAGACCAAGCAGTGAAGGGGCCCGATCCCCTTGCTGGACAAGGAGGATTGTTTCTTCCCAAGAACAGACTGAATGTCATGTATGCAGCCCATGGATAACTGGTGCCCTCCCTCTCAGCCCCGCCCTCACAGCTGTGCTCTACGACCTGAGCCGTCAGATTCCACAGCTAAAGAAGGACATCCAAGATGGGCTACTGAAGATGCTATCCCTGGTCCTCATGCACAAGCCCCTCCGGCACCCAGGCATGCCCAAGGGCCTGGCCCATCAGCTGGCTTCCCCTGGCCTCACAACTCTCCCTGAGGCCAGTGATGTGGGCAGCATTACTCTTGCCCTTCGAACTCTTGGCAGCTTTGAATTTGAAGGTAAGAAATTGCAGTAGATCTTGGAAGATAGTGAGTGATGCTGGGAACCTTGAGAAAGGAATGCGGGTGTCTAGAATTCCTGGATCTTGCTAGGGGCTTTGGAGACAGGATAGCTGTCTCTGTAGCAGCTCATCTTTCCTAGAGTCTTTCTGTATATTGTTAATTCCTACTGCTTGTTTCTTTGTCCCATACTGCGTTTTGGGGCAGATGGTGTTTCAGGAAAAGTGTGCTTTGGTCCAAGGAACTAATGCTTCAGAGATGGGAAAGTCAGAGATGGAGCCCCTAGGCCCCCACCTCCAGGTAGCTAAGACGGTATTGAGTGCTTTAACAAGTGTGAGCATGGGCTTTGGGTGTTGGTATTCCTGTGGCTGTGTGATTTCCGGAGTGCTATGCGGTGTAGTTCAGTTTGGAATTCCAAGCTGCAGGTAAACTCCACTAATTCCCTAGAAAGATTTAGTTCAGGAGAGGAAAAGGGATACTTTGAAATTTAAGATCGTGTAGGCGGTCTTAGTCAAGCCTATAGGGAAACAAGCAAGTACCAAAAGCCTGAACATGCCGTCTCAGTACGGACAGCCATCTGTGTTTTCCCCATTGCAGTTCCTTCATCACATTGATTAACGTCCAGGACAGTTTCTTTGTAATGAATAGAAAGTAGCTATATTTAAACCCAGCCTACATCAGACTCTCTTTTTGGTATTTAAATCAGGAACTAAAATAGACAAGGTAAATTTGATCAAGAATTGTTTTACTCTCTGGGCTTGGGTCAGAATAAAACAAAATGATTTATTCTCTGAAGGGAATAAAAGACAGTTAGGATTGGAGAATGCCTTTTTTCTGTCTCCCAGCTCCTCCGCGTCCCTTCTGCCTTTCTAATGATTGAAGGCTCATTGTTAGGAAGAGTTCTGGGTCAATGTCTTGCTGATCAATATCTTGTTGAAAATTGAATTATAGCCATAAAGTGGAAAATGCAGCTAGCAAGTTGCAGACCTATTGTCTGAAGCAGCAGTGATTGTTCTGTTTTCTCTCTGCTTTATATCCAGGACACTCTCTGACCCAGTTTGTCCGCCACTGTGCGGATCATTTCCTGAACAGTGAGCACAAGGAGATCCGCATGGAAGCCGCCCGCACCTGCTCCCGCCTGCTCACGCCCTCTGTCCACCTCATCAGCGGCCACGCGCACGTGGTTAGCCAGACCGCAGTGCAAGTGGTGGCGGACGTGCTCAGCAAGCTGCTCGTGGTTGGGATAACAGATCCCGGTAAAGTTTATTAGACAGAAGCAGTCTCGGGCAGTTTCGAGGTTTGGGGCAGTTTCATTGCATGGCCTCTCCAGAGACCTTCAGCCTCATGGCGTTCAGCTCTTTCTCTGCCAAGGCTTAGGCTTGGCTGCTCCATCCTATTGTTGTAAGATAACCTGTCTTTAATTCTATTCTCTTCGTTCCTGTGAGTAGAGAAAAGATTGACAGGTTAGACGAGAGAAGGGGATCTGGAATCCTCTCACTGGGCTCACGGCAGTGGAGGGGACACTGGGGAAGGACTGGAAGGGTGAGCGCATTGAAGAGGTGTTCAAAGGCTCACTTGTTCTTGCAGACCCTGACATTCGCTACTGTGTCTTGGCATCCCTGGATGAGCGCTTTGATGCACACCTGGCCCAGGCAGAGAATTTGCAGGCCCTGTTTGTGGCCCTGAATGACCAGGTGTTTGAGATCCGGGAGCTGGCCATCTGCACGGTGGGCCGGCTCAGTAGCATGAACCCAGCCTTCGTCATGCCTTTCCTGCGCAAGATGCTCATCCAGGTAATGATATGACAGTCAAATCTAGAGGCACTGGGAGAGGACTTTCATCATGACAGCTGTTTGGAGAAAGAGAATTTAAAGATAAGATTGAGATACCTGGTAAAAGCCACACTTGGCTCCAAGGTCCACGTTTCCCCGGCTTTATAATTGGCAGTTCTAGTGTTTATCACCTCAATAAGTCTCTTGTCAGTATGACTCCAGGGTGCCTCTTAGTCCAGAGTAACCTCTCACACAGCTCTTTTTCCTGGCAAGGCACCAGCGATTCCATTTCTTGGCGCTCTTCGCTGCAGATGGTCTTCCCAGCACCTCTCTATCCTTCCAGGCTCCTGCTTTTCTTGCTGATGCTAGGTCAAGCACAGAGGCCAAATATGAGGTTCCAGCATTGTTTCTCATAGTTACTGCTCCTGGTCTGTGGTCCCTGGCTTTCATTCTTAAACAGTGTGAGATGCCAAACTAAGCTGCTTGGACTGGAGCCTGCGGTAAATTCAGATTGACATTGCTGGTAGATCCAGTAGGATTTTCTATTCTGGCTGAAACCTGTCTTGACCTACCCAAGTACGTTTTCTGGCATCCTGTGAGCAATGCGTGCTTCAGGCCTTCCTGCCTCCAGTTACTTCCACCACCTTTTCTGGGTCTCAGTGTGGCTCACCCAGTCATGTCCTGTCCCCCCATTTCTACCCTGTCCCCACCTCACCCTCTGCTTCCTGACTCTCTCCCATGGTTTCTTTTGAAATAAGCACTTTTCATAACATATAAAGAACTTAAACATAGAAAATCATTAATATATGTAATTTTTACCCTAGAGAAATGTCATTTATTCACAATCTGTCATAATTAAAGTAACCATAAATTATATTGTCATTCAATAAATCAGAAGATTTTACAGTGGCACTTCTGTTTTTAGCCTAATTGTTTATGTATTTAACTGCTGGCTGGGCCTGTGTTAGGAATACCTACTGTTTTGTCTTTTAAAAATACTTAAGGTTTTGGGAAGGAAAAGAAATCATTGTTGAGCCTGTAGTTCAAATCATGCTAGATAAGCTTGATGTAGAAATGTCTCCTAGTGAGAACAGCAGTGTGTTAATTCAGTTAACAGACCTTTGAGCACCTCAGTGCTCCAAGGTGTTCCAGTGTGCCGGGTGCTGGAAGCAGGGAACAGGCCAGGTGGGGCCTGCGTCCTCTGGAAGCTTACAGTAAGCAACCAGGCCGCCTCGCTGTCCTGGTACTGGGGAGCCTGAAGCACCAGTGAGTGCGCGTATCAGGACTGGACTTAGCCTCTGAAAGTCCAGAGTTTAAATAATCTCTCTTGTTTTGAAGATGCGAATTTTTCCGAGAGGAAGTACACATTTTCATGCCTTGATAGGGACATTACCTAAACGTGCTTCGGCCTTCCCTTGCTGCCTTGATCATCGAGGTGGGCATTGGGTGTTGTGATTAAGGGGCAGTGATGCGCTCTAGCTCTAGAGGTGGGGTTGGGGTACTTTGATTTGGCCCTGTGCTGCCCAGAGAGTCGTGCTCCCTTCGCTGGTACCCATTTCTTCCCAGTCAGCCATCTCTCCTTGCTGTTGTGGGTCTGTTCTTAGTATTCCACTCCATCCTCTCTCAGTGCTGTCTGCTGTGACAGGAAAAACAGCCTGCTAAGGGGATCCAGAAAATCAGGATTAATCTTAAGTCGGTAACAAAGACAAAATAGAATACCACATTGCAGACTCCTCTGGGTAGCAGAGTTAGCATGAGCTTTGTTTTTTCACTTTCCTCACTTTTCAGAGATTTCCTCTGGCAACTTCAACTCTTCAGAAGTCTGTCTATAATAAGTTCTTAGCTCAGCCAGCGTGGCCCAGTGGTTGAGCGTCGACCTATGAACCAGGAGGTCACGGGTTCGATTCCCGGTCAAGGCACAGGCCTGGGTTGTAGGTTCAATCCCCATTGTGGGGTGTGCAGGAAGCAGCTGATCAATGGTTCTCTCTCATTATTGATGTTTCCTTCTTTCTCTCCCTCTCCCTTCTCTGAATTCAATTAAAATACATATTTTTTTAAAGTTCTTAATGTCTGTGTCACCATGAGCATAATGTGTGATTTGTTAGTGTTTGAAGGATGTCAGAACAATCATGTTATCTCTGTTCATTAAAGTCGTTGGGGATTGATTCTATTGCTATAATCCCTAACTATTTGGGTTTACCTATAGATGTGCCTGAAACCACTACTGAATATCAGTATTTCTCTCAACATCATAGCTGTTCTGACTATTCTCTGATTCCTTTGTCATTATTTATAGGCACTCTTAGTAATTTGCTGTCTGGACAAAGGTTTTTCCAGCAGGGAGCCCTTCCTTCATTCCTCATTTCTGCAAAACACTGCTCACAGCTATCCCTTCTCAGTCTTTTGTGACTGTGCTGCACTGTTAAAAGCTGTGCTCTGGAGAGGACTGTGGGGCCTTGGATGCTGTGATGGGCAGATGGGGCTGGTTTCAAACAGTTTGTCTTTAAGTCGCTGCTGTATCCCAGACTGAGCTGCAGAGATGTCCTTTACGCATAGAGTATCAGGCAGCTACCTCATCCACAGTGGAGTTCTGGTTCCTTCTCCTGTCCACACTTTCCCTTTGACACGCAGTTCCTCTCTGGAATTTCCTGTGCTGTACTGAGCCTTTCTTCCCCGCAGATTTTGACAGAGCTGGAGCACAGCGGTATTGGAAGAATCAAAGAGCAGAGTGCCCGCATGCTGGGCCACCTGGTCTCCAACGCTCCCCGACTCATCCGCCCTTACATGGAGCCTATTCTGAAGGTAACTCACAACAGTAGAGAAATTGGCACTTGCTCTGGGTTGTCTTATGCCTGCTCCTTTGGGGTAATGAGAGTATTTCAGTGCTCACTGGTATGATGAGCAAACTGGACAGTTTCTTTGGTCCCAGGGACAAAGGCCACATCAAGTACCCTCAGTTAAAGAATACCAAGAAGCTCACAGATCACAGCAAAGGCTCTCCTTAGAAGAGAGATGCTTCAAGCCCGTCCTCAAATGTGTGCTTGGAAAGAAGTAGGTGGTTTGCAGCATACAACAGCTCCCCCGAAATGACGAAAAAATGAGCTTTAAAATCTGAAACAACCTTCAAATTTGAACATGTTAGAGCCATGTGTGGTCTTTCATAACTTACGTGAATCAGGGCAGATGATCACACCGATATAATTTAGAGGAGGCATGGGAAAAGTTTTTAAATCATGGCACTTCCCAGCTCTGTCATGTGTCAGACTTGTGCACAGTATGGAGGAAAGTTTAAAAATTCACTTTCCAGAGAAATCCTGGCTTCTTAGAAGTAATTTACCGATGACTGAGACGGTCTCTGTGTGAAGTTTGCTTTTACTAGTACAAAAGAAAGGTTTCTTGTAGACTCTTAACCTGCATTGTTTCTCATACTTTGTTTCCATAGGCTTTAATTTTGAAACTGAAAGATCCAGACCCTGATCCAAACCCAGGTGTGATCAATAATGTCTTGGCTACAATAGGAGAGTTGGCTCAGGTAAGGAGACAACTGCTTTTTTCATTGGATGGAAAGAATACTATTTCACCTCTGAGGAAATCAAAATACTTGTTAATGTCATAATTTCTAATCTTACCTACCACCCTCTTTTTCATGTTGTAGGTTAGTGGCCTAGAAATGAGGAAATGGGTTGATGAACTTTTTATTATCATCATGGACATGCTCCAGGACTCCTCTCTGTTGGCCAAAAGGCAGGTGAGTATCACTGATTCCTGACAGCAGGACAGAAGGACAGATTCCATGAGGCCAGGGCCTTGTCTCTCTCAGTCACCTCAGTGTCTCCAGCTAGCATCTAGCACATAATATGTACTCCAGAATATTTGCTGAATGAGAAAAGGGAAGAAAGACTTGGAGCCAGAATTAGCTGTCATCCTGGCTAGGAGTCACTTTCAGTAAGTACCATGCTGACCAGTGCCATTTCCTCTAGACAAAAGAAAATGCAAATCATCTGTCAGGGCCCCTATAGGGAAAAAGAAAACCTTGGCCTTGGGCTGTGGATGCCAGCAGAGCTTTAGCCCGCCCTCCCCAGCTTGGCTTCCTGTTAGTCATTGAGGTCATTAGGTGACTAGACTAAAATTAAGGGCAGTTTTAATTTCCTTTTGAGTCAGACTTCTATTATTCAGTGAGGCTATGCAAAGGCTATGGATTTCCTTTGGGAAAGGTGGGACTGTTCTTTACTTTTTGATTTAGTGATTGTCATAATGGTTTATAGCCTTGTTTTTATGTCCCAACTCTCAGGATTTCTGTTCATGCATAGTGTCTTTACTGGAAATTCTTATTGGCTCAACTCACCATGTGAGCTTTTGTCTATCCAGGTGGCCCTGTGGACCCTGGGACAGTTGGTGGCCAGCACTGGCTATGTGGTGGAGCCCTACAGAAAGTACCCCACTTTGCTTGAGGTGCTGCTGAATTTCCTGAAGACTGAGCAGAACCAGGGCACACGGAGAGAGGTAGGGAACATGGCATGCTTAGTCTTCAAAGACTTTGCTGGGAAAATGGAGAGAGAGACAAAAGTTTGTGGCATTAACATGCTCTGACAATGTTGATTAGACTTTCTGTCCCTCTCCATTCTGTTCATGTAGCTGGTCAATGGGTATGAATTGGGTATCATGGAACATGAGAAGAATACCCCTGAGAGCTGTTGTAATCAGATGTTTTGATGAATGTTTTCTTTTTCCCTCCCCTTTCCCACCCAGGCCATTCGTGTGTTAGGGCTTTTGGGGGCCTTGGATCCCTACAAGCACAAAGTGAACATTGGCATGATCGACCAGTCCCGGGACGCTTCTGCTGTCAGCCTGTCAGAATCCAAATCAAGTCAGGATTCCTGTAAGTTGAGGGGACCCATGAGAGACTTGCCAAGTGTTTACCTCACAGAGCCCTTGCCAGCTATGTTTAGAAAGAGCTGGATAACTATGAAATTAGAGCATATTGACTTGCTTTGCAACTTTGAATGAAAAGTCAGTAGTTTCCTCTTGAATCTTATCAGGAATGCTGCTTCCCAGTGCTCCAGAGTCCCCATATCTATCCAGGTTCTTTGTCAAGGGTCAAAAGGTTGAGTCTGTACTCACATTTTTGGGGCCGATGAGAGAGACGTAAAATATCACCCCAACATTCTGTTCACATCTCATTCTTTGTTAGTGCTTCTCTGATGTTGTCTATTCCCGTGGCACCCAAGGAGGAAGAGGGTAGAATTGTAATTGATAGGGAAATCTAGGCAAGGCTCAGGAGCCTGGAAACACTAGTAGCAATCAGATTCCAGGGCTGTTCTGTCCATCAAGTTGTCTGGCCTTAGAGCCTCTTTGCCTTTGGACATATTGCCTAAGAGCTTGGATAGGGTATGGGGATGCAGGCGAATTTAAAAAAAATATTTTTTATTGAATTCAGAGAGGAAGGGAGAGGGAGAGAGAGATAGAAATATTAAGGATGAGAAAGAATCATTGATTGGCTGCCTCCTGCATGTCCCCTACTAGGGATCGAGCCTGCAACCCAGGCATGTGCCCTTGACTGGAATCAAACCTGGGACCCTTTAGTCCGCAGGCCGACACTCTATCCACTGAGCCAAACCGGCTAGGGTGAGAATTTCCTAATCATACCTATTGTTCATCAGGGCAGACTTATTTTCAAGTGTGGAAGTTCAACAATGACTCTCCCACTATCCAGCAAAACGTTTTTTACCCAAAATAAAATAATTTGTTCCTAAGTTCTATGGATGGGATCATGTTGCTTCCAATTTGTTCTTCTGTATTATAGAAGTGTACCTGTGATGTTACCCTGTCAAGAGCAGAGCCTGAGCCATGTCCCTCCACATGTTCCCCTTACTCAGCAATGCCAATCATCCAGTCTTACCCTGTCCTTACTGTACCATAAACCACCCACCCCAAATCCTTGAGATCCTTGTTCAGGTCAGGTAGCATTTACCACTCACTTGTCTCAATTGCTGTGGGACCAAGCAGCTGCTGAACGAGGTTTGCCTAATTTAATTCCCTTTATTTTCATTTGGGAGAGTAATTATTTTTATAGATGGTTTCAGCTACAAAGTTGTGAATTGTACTGGTGAGAAGCAATTTAAAGAAAACCCATCATGTACTGTTTTAAGATTTAGTGGTTTAGGTAATAGGAAAGTCAAAAACTGTTTAGTCCTTGATGCTGAGGATCTATCCACTGGTTCCTACTATATCCTGTATTTCCAATGGTGCTGGAACAAGGGAGAGGATATGAATGCTAATGGCTGTCAGGAGGTTTTTTTATTGTTAACCAAACCATGCTCTGCCTGAAGTCAGTCATGTCACGTACAGCTCATGATTCTCGTTGTTCTGTCCTAGCTGACTACAGCACCAGTGAAATGCTGGTCAACATGGGAAACCTGCCTCTGGACGAATTCTACCCAGCCGTGTCCATGGTGGCCCTGATGCGGATCTTCCGAGACCAGTCCCTCTCACACCATCACACCATGGTTGTCCAGGCCATCACCTTCATCTTCAAGTCCCTGGGGCTCAAGTGTGTGCAGTTCCTGCCCCAGGTCATGCCCACATTCCTGAACGTCATTCGGGTCTGTGATGGGGCCATCCGGGAAGTAAGTAGCTAAAACCTCAACTCTTGCTCCTCCCTGCTCTAAGCAACACCTGCATGGAAGGTCCATCTGTTCCTAAGCTTCCTAATAATGCACTCTGCTGGCTGTTGAACCTGATGCCTCTCCTCTTCCTGTTTTTCCTCCAGAGTAGATTTTCTCTCTTCTTTCAGATTTTGTATAACAAAAATTTAAAGAACCACTATACTAAGAGGCTCATGTTCCTCAATGTCTATAATGTACTTTTATAGGAACCATTTCACAAAAACTGTCAGCAGTGATTCTGTGAGGAGGTGGCCAGGAAATAGGTAGGGATAGCTCTACTGAGTTGAACCTGTGCCATACAGTGACCAGTTCTAACTACCTTAGAATCCAGTGGTGTCCCTGTCATTAGAAACAAATCTAAACTCACTTTGAGCCCAATCCCGTATGTCCTATCAATCTCACCTCTTCAGTTAATGAGTTCTGTAATTTTGTTACTCACTATTTAAAATACTTTATTTATCCCCAACTTAGCCAGGTTTCATATCCTGTCTAATAAAAGGGTAATATGCAAATTGACCATCACTCCAACACACAAGATGGCCACCCCCATGTGGACACAAGATGGCTGCCACAAGATGGCCAGCAGGGGAGGGCAGTTGTGGGTGATCAGGCCAGCAGGGGAGGGACAAGGCCTGCAAGGGAGGGCAGTTGGGGAGGGACCAGGCCTGCAGGGGAGGGACCAGGCCTGCATGGGAGGGCAGTGACCAGGCCTGCAGGGGAGGGCAGTTGGGAGCGAACCAGGCCTGCAGGGGAGGGCAGTTGGGGGCGACCAGGCCAGCAGGGGAGGGCAGTTAGGGGTGACCAGGCCAGCAGGAGAGGGCAGTTAGAGGCAATCGGGCTGGCAGGGGAGCAGTTAGGCGTCAATCAAGCTGGCAGGGGAGTAGTTAGGGGGAAATCAGGCAGGCAGACAGGCGAGCAGTTGGGAGCCAGCAGTCCTGGATTATGAGAGGGCAGTCGGGCATCCCTCGAGGGGTCCCAGATTGGAGACGGTGCAGGCTGGGCTGAGGGACGAGCCCCCCCCCCCCCCCCGTGCATGAATTTCGTGCACCGGGCCTCTAGTTGTGAGTAAGAGTGAAAATATGTATGTTCATCACTAAATTATTCTTGATAATGGAGGGCAGCAAAGACACAAGAGAGCTATAAAAATCTTTTGGGGATAAAAATCTTTGGGGGAAGGGCATTTAGAATGTGATTTACTACTTACTATTGAACATCATAACAAAATAAAAACTACACCCTGAAGACCTCTTCTACCTAGAAAGTTCTTGGGGTTTCCCTTCCCTAAGTCCTCCTTATTCCCAACTTTATTTAGTGGATGGCATTTTTACTTAGAGTTGCAAGGTATCAGCCTAAATAGAATCTCCTTATCCCATCCCTTCCCCAATTTGCTTGCTGTTTTAATTTCTTAGAGACAGTTAGCTTAATAATTAAGACCTAATTAATTGAGTTAATTACTGAAAATGCATTTCAGTGCCCATAGTTGTATTATATAGCTGTATTTCTTTTAGAAAGTAAGTGGTAGTGAATTAGAACTGAATAAACAAAAGGTACATTTATAGTTGATTAAGGTTTTTTGTTGACTTTGGAGTCTGGTGACTTTAGAAATTCTTCAGTGATAGCTGACGTTCATTGTGCACTTAGCAGTATTCATGTTCCTGTTCTAGTGCTTTCCAGGTATTATCCCATTTAACTCTTGCAGCAAGCCTATGAGACAAAGACTATTGTCTCAATTTTCCCTCTGAAGAGGCTGGACGCAGAGAGGGGAAATGAAGTTCACAAAGCTAGTAGGTGCTAGAATGGCTCACACTAGCCATTCGGGCCCCAAAGCCCCTGTTATGCAGGAACTGGCGTGCCTGATGTATAAAGCCATTGACGGTTATTTCTAGCCCCCACCACCATTACTACCAAATGTTTTAAAACTTTGAACTTACTCGATAGAATGGTGTGGAAACTGATTCCATAGTTGTCTTTATTCATTCACATGGACTTCAGGTGAACCCTGGGAGTTCTGCGTCCTTCCTGGTGCCAATGTGCTGACCTCTTCTCTGTTTCAGTTTCTGTTCCAGCAGCTGGGAATGTTGGTGTCCTTTGTGAAGAGCCACATCAGACCTTATATGGATGAAATAGTCACCCTCATGAGAGTGAGTAGAAATGAATGCCTTGGTCTGCTCATCAGTGTTGGGTCTATGAACTCAGAGCACATTTGGATAAAATAGACATTTTTCCATGGATCCTGGTAGAACTCTTACAACCCAAGTATAAGGTGGAGGAAGGTGTCCCACTGACTTAGGAAAGGGGGCAGAGGGTTACTGCTGCAGGCTCCCAGGTACAAGAGAACCGGTGTGAAGTCTGCAAAGGAATCCTGAGGCAATTGTTCTGCCAGAAATAGGCTCTTGAGTTCTTTGCCTCACACACAACAAAGCAATTTCACTTAATATCACAACAGTGGTTTACTATTCCCATGAAAGCCCTCTAACTGCCCATAAAACCCAGGGCCTGAGAGCTCTGGGGACTGGGTCTCCTGGGCTATTGAGTACGATGGACTCCTGTCAGGCACCGAGGAAGAAGGTGCTGCTTCCCCTGCCGCCTTCAAAGGCATAAATGCCGCCTCTGACTGCGGTGGCACATGCGGAAAGGCTCACGTCCCAGGTTTTATAACGTGCTTTCAGCAGGTGCAGGACTCCCCATTGATGGCAATAGCGATTTTCTATTGGAGTGTGAGGCCTGCTTCCTGCTGTTCTATATAATTTAAATGTCTCTGTTGGGAAGGTTGCTTGCCGAGATGGCTGTCCTCAAAGAATTAGAAGACAATTCTTCCATTGATTTCTGTTCTTCTATAGCAGCCCTTTGTAGTTAGCTTGGAAGAAGCAGCAGGACTAAAATCAAAGTGGCTGGCTTCAAAATGGAACTTCCCGAAACTGGGTCTCAGAACTGAAAACTCCTCCATGTGTGAATAATTAAAGCCGCTCTGTTCCCTGGCTGCTGCCACAGCAGCTCTGTACATGGAAGCGTCGGGCAGAATGCTAAAGAGCCTGGCGATGGTCCTGGGGGAGGGGCAAGGGAGAAGCGGTGTACTTGTGTTTGAAGCCGAAGTGATTTGTGACTTATCCCCCAAAATACTAATGACCAAAACAGAGAGATTTGAGGCAGGAGCCTCACACCTGAAAAATACAGCCTTTCTTTCTTCCGAGATAGAGAAGGTGCAGCAGGGCTCCGCTTTTGGCTGTTGATCCTGGGGGTTTTAATGAGCTCCCCTGAGCCCAGGAAGAGAGCAGTCTTTGTGAACACTGATCCAGCCCACATCCCTGGGCAGGCTGCCTGGCTTCTTTGAGTAGAGCAACCCCCGTGAGGAGCTGAGAGAATACAGTGGGGAGGTAGGGGAGCTTTCTCTAAAGAAGGCAGAGTGTAGTACAAGTGAATGAACATCAGAAAAACAGCGGAGACCATAAGATCTGTGGTGTTTATTTGGCAAAGCTTTCTTATCTAGAGAAAAAATAGCTTTTCCAAAGAGATTACTTCTCGCTCCAAGTAGAGAGAAAGAACGTTTTACCAGCATCTTTTAGTATGGTTTTTACTTTATAAACTATTATACTTCAAAAAATATTTTTAAGTACCTTATGCTTCTATATAAAACCTTTCTCCTGACGAGTTATCCTTTGTCTTCATTGATTTCTACTCTGAATTATTTGGGGGCCCAAGAGTATTAATAGGCATGTGTTACCATCATTACGGTTTCTATTATCAGAAGGTTTCCTGTGGAGGTTCCAAAGAAGGCAGGAGGCAGCTGTCTTTTTTAGTTGACTTTAAGTGACTGCTTTTCCTAGAGTCAGAGACTTGGACCAATTTGCCTTGCACTGCTGAGGCAGAATCTGTGGCCAATTGACCAAGTTTTTATTTTAGTAACTTTTATAGAATCTATATATATAAAAGCCTAAGTGACTGTCCGACTGGTAGCTATGACATGCAATGACTATCGGGGGCAGATGCTCAACACAGGAGCTGCTGAGCTGTGGTGACTTGGCAGCTGCAGTTCTCCCGGAACCAGAAAGGAGGGAGCCCGTGGGTGGGTCACCCAAGAACCACCCTCTCACAATCTGGGAACACTTGGGGGACGTCAGAGAGCTGGTTTCAGCCCAATCCCCACAGGCCAGGCCAAGGGACCCCACCTGCCAGAGGGACCCTGCTCACTCTGCAGATGCCCTTTGAGCCACGGCGCCACCCCAGGTGTGGCCGGCCGGGGAGGGACCACAAGAGGTTAGATCCAGGGTGTGTCCAGCCCATTCACCCAGTCCCACCTCTCTGGCCACCTTCTAATTAATTTCCTTTCAATGTGCACGAATCCATGCACCGGGCCTCTAGTGTAATTATATGGGTGTAGAAAAGTGCTTCTTTTTTTTTTTTTAAAGATGTTTTTATTGACTTTAGAGAGAGAGAGGAAGGGAGAGGGATAGAGAAACAGAAACATTGATGAGAGAGCAACATCATCAATCAGCTGCCTCCTACACACCCCCCACAGGGGACTGAGCCTGCAACCCAGGCATGTCCAGGAATCAAACTGGCGGCCTCTTGGTTCCTGGGTGGATGCTCAACCATTGAGCTACACTGGCCAGCTGAAAAGTGCTTCTTTTCTGCCACTCTCCAGGCCTGAAAATGATACTGGACCGTTGTCAGATGATAACTAACAAAGTCTAAATTCAGAAAGGGCAGGGCACCTTGTTACAGTGGAATAGCCCTTTGGGAGAGACCAGGTGATACCCAAAGTAAAGAACCCACCCTGGACTCCTTGGGAGCTCCAGGTGACGTATACTTAGTCACTTGTTCGTTCTGTATGGTGTGTTTGGCTGGCTGGAATATGCCAGGTGCTCTACTAGATTCCGGGGAGACAGATGGATCAAAGGGGTTCTTGCCCTTAACTAGCTTACAGTCTAGCAGAGGAAGAGGAGCAATGAGAATTAAGTATTCCAGGTGCTAGAAAAGAGGAGGGCAAAGGGACCCAACATAGGTAACAGAAGGAGAATAGGAAAGCCTTCATAGAAGTGAGGCTTGAGTCAGGTCTAGAAAGAGGTGCTCAACTCTTGCTCAGCTAAGAGGTGGGATTCTAGGTCAAGAGCAGCATGAGCAAAGCACAGAAGAGCAAAGTAGCCTCGTGCATTCAGAGAAATGCAGTTTTAATTTGTTCACTGTCACTGTGACAGGATACAAGGAGGCCCAGGGAGAGGAGGAGAGGGAAAGGGTTCATCTTGGGGCGGACCGTGCTCACTACATTTGTGCTCCTTTTGGCCATCTCAGTTCCTTGGTCCATACTTCAGCAGAGGGAAACCTGGCTTTGCTCCTCTCTCCCTCTTTCTAGGAATTCTGGGTCATGAACACCTCAATCCAGAGCACGATCATTCTTCTTATTGAGCAAATTGTGGTAGCCCTTGGGGGTGAATTTAAGCTCTACCTGCCCCAGCTGATCCCGCACATGCTACGGGTCTTCATGCATGACAACAGCCCAGGCCGCATCGTCTCCATCAAGGTGAGTAGCCAGGACATCCTCTAGAGAGATTTCCAGCATCCATCAAGGTCAGCTAGGAGGCAAGACCCTGTTCTGAGTGTCAGGGTGGTGCTTGATCCACAAGACTGCCTCCAAAGAATACTTACACCTGCAACACACAGCTTACAGTTTGCAGAATGTGTACTGTCCTTGATTATCCTTATGTTTTGTCTCCTTTAATGGATTATTTTTGGTAAATGTTTTATCCCAGACCAATTTTTTCAGTTGTCTAGTATCGGGTTCCTTACCAATGAAATAAGCTCAGAGAAAGCAAAGTAATTTGTAAGCAAAATAAAATGAGGGGTGAAAATGCTGCCGAAAGAATGTAGTTCAAAGCTGCTTAATAAAGGCTTTTCAGAGACCCCGCAGACGTTTGAATTCCCCATAGCACCGCCCCTCCATGTACTTCAATACTTGACCCCTGACTGCGCCTGTCCGTTGCCGTGCTTTTGCTCCCTTTGCAGTTGCTGGCTGCAATCCAGCTGTTTGGCGCCAACCTGGACGACTACCTTCACTTGTTGTTACCTCCCATCGTGAAGCTGTTCGATGCCCCTGAAGTCCCACTGCCATCTCGGAAGTAAGCACCTGCTCTTCGGGACGAACAGTCAGCAGGCTTGTAGCATGTTGTTGAAAATGTCCTGTTTTAAAATTCCCAGTCCATCTTTTTTTGTTGTTGTTGCAACTCCCATTATTTTAGTCCAGAAATGTTCCAGATTTATGGAAATCTTAACTGTCCCCATCCCACTGAAATATATGTTGGATCCATGTCACCCAAAATACCTCAGAAGCCATCCCTCCCCATTTGGCACCGATGGTTAAGGTAGCCCTCAGCCACTTCGCTTACTTTGGGGTAATATGTTAGCAGTCACTGTATGTCAGCGATTGTTGTAGGGCAGCTCTGGAGACAGTGGACCGCCTGACGGAGTCCTTGGATTTCACCGACTACGCTTCCCGGATCATTCACCCGATTGTTCGAACACTGGACCAGTGCCCAGAACTGCGTCCCACAGCCATGGACACATTGTCTTCCCTCGTCTTCCAGCTGGGGAAGAAGGTAAGGCAGTCTACACGGACGCAGTCTTCTGTCTGCCTTTGGGAAGAAGACTGAACTTCTCCCTTTGTTAGTCTGTAGGCCTCACACTCTGTCAGAAAACTAGGACTTATTGGCGCTTTTTTTTTTTTTCTGCCTTTATTCAGCAAATATTTATTGAGCCACCTATGTGGTGGGTGAAGTGCTGCTCTGGGGATAACCTAATAAACAGAAAAATGTCCTTGTTTTCACAGAGCTTACATTCCAATGAAGCCAAAGTTAATACACGCAATTTATCTCATAAGAGTGGCGGTGGGAGTGGGAGAGATGCTGTTTATTCAGGGTAGACAGGGAGGATCTCTGATAAGTTGACATTTGAGCAGAGAGCTAAATAAAGTAAAGGCCCGATCCCAGAGCGTTGGATGCAGGCAGAAGGAATAGTAATGCAAGGGTGGGAGATGGCAGCGTGCTTCAAGAGTCAAGGAACAGCAGGAGAGCAGTGAGACTTCAGAGGAGGAAACAGGGAAAGTGCTTAGAAAAGGTCAGAGATAAGGCAGGGCTGGGTTGGGGCATGGAAACTTGGTGTTGAAGGCTGACAATATTCAAAATGTAGTCCCAGATGAGCAGTGTCCTAATCTCCATAGCTGGGAACTGTTAGAAATGCAGATGCTCGGCCTCAGCCCAGACCCATTGAACTGGAAACTCTGGCTATAGAGCCAACAATCTGGTTTTGAAAGCGCCCCCTACCCCCTGCGGTGATTCTGGTGCCATTTGCACATGATTGTTGTAGCTATTGTACTTTGGCTTTTACTCCAGGAGCCAAGACTGGAAGTCTTTGGAGGATTTTGAGCACAGGACGACTATGATCTGACCTAAGATTTTTAAATGATTACTCTCAATGCCATGTGGAAGAATAGACCAGGCCACAAGTGGAAGCAGAGAGACTGTTAAAAGGCTGTTGCAGTAACCCAGATGGAAGGTGATAGGGATAGATTTATAGCAGGAGAGGGTAAAAAGATTCTTCTGAATACCGAAGAGCTAGCCCCAAACTCAGAAGAAATAGCTATAATGTAGTGGGGGTAATGTTCTTTTCTCTACTTTCCACTCTCCAAAGTAATGGTTTCTGATCTCCTTCCTCTCCTGTTACAGTACCAAATTTTCATTCCAATGGTGAATAAAGTTCTGGTGCGACACCGAATCAACCATCAGCGCTATGATGTCCTCATCTGCAGAATTGTCAAGGTAAATTGCACTTCATTTTTGTTTCCAAGTCCCGTGTGGTCTTTCCTGTTGGTACTTTTGTCATCTTACCTATGGGAATATATCTACATTTTAGTTCTCAACCAGGGATTGGCAAAAAAAAAAAAGATAGTACATTTTTTCAGGTTTGCAGGCTACTAGTATGTGTTCTCTGTTGCAACCACTCAGCTCTGCCACTGCATCCTAAAAGCAGCTATATGCACACATACGAATGAGCCTGGTTGCATACCAGTAATATTTTATTTATGGACACCAAAATACAATGCTCTAACAATTTTAATATGTCACAGAGTAGTAATCATCTTTTGATGTTTTCAACCATCTAAAAATGTAAAAACCATTCTTGGCTCTTGGGCCACACAGGCACAGGCTGCGGACTCTGCTGCCCCTGGTCCTCATCACGATTGCTCACAGTTGCTTCCTGTGTGCCAGTTGCATGCTCATACTCTTTTCAGTGCTTATCAGTGACCAAGAGTGACCAACACAGACTGGTCTGCAGTGGGGAATACAGCCTCATTTTGTCCATACTTGGAGCCATGCCTACCTAACCTTTTGCACTCGGATGTCGAGTGTGACTCGACACGGTTAGCATCAGAATAAAGGAATCGAGAAAAAAGCAAGCGAGTGCAAAGGGCTAAATCCTGGCTCTTCCAGAAGGTGTGACCCTCGCAGAGCTTAAGGATGTTTTCCAAACTGGGAGCACCTTGTGGAGTTGCAATTTTGTCTGTCAATCTCTGGTTGCAGGGCTACACCCTGGCCGATGAAGAGGAGGACCCTTTGATTTACCAGCATCGAATGTTGAGGAGTAGCCAAGGCGATGCATTGGCCAGCGGACCAGTAGAAACGGGACCCATGAAGAAACTGCACGTCAGCACCATCAACCTCCAAAAGGCAGGTCTAGCGTTTCTTGGGAGACTCGGAAAGGAGAGCCCTGCTCTTCTCTCTTGTTCAAAACTTTCAGTGCTTGCTACCTTTTGTTAAAAACAACCCAAGACCAGCCCAGGAATTTCTCTGAAAATCTAGATGCCATGAACTTAGGTCATTTTGTCTTTCTTGGGGTATCTGAATTATAATCCTTTTTTATTAGAGGGAAAATAAAGAACAAAGGGGCCTTTTGTGCTCCCTTGGAGCTTTGATAATAAAACATTTTGTTGCACATAACGTTTGTTCCATGAATGAAACACACAGTGAGCCCCCTAGTTAGCACTGAGACTGATGCAGGCTTTTTAAAGTAGAGCTTCTCAGACTTCTCAGGCACATGGGGCTCACCACCCGCTGGGGAGCTTGTTAAAATGCTTGTTCTGATTCAGGCGGGTTGAAGTCAGGCCTGATATTTTGCATTTCTAACAAATTCCCACGTGATGCCTGTGCTACTGGTTCACGGACCACACTTTGAGTAGCTTTACTGACCAAAGCTTGGGACATACCAGCTGATGTATGCCATCAGTGTATGCCACACACTTCCAAACAGGCAGTTCCAAAACCTCTGTAATGGATCTGAGCAGAATAATCAGTTATATCACTGGCTTTTAAGTAAATACACCAGGTTGCTTATTTTCCCCACTTTGCATTAGTCTTTACTGCTTCTGGGGAGTGTAAGCTGCTCGCAGTTCGGAATTTAACATGGTATTCCTCATCGTCTGTTAGCAGCTGACCCAAGGCAGCTGCACTTCGAGTGTAGCAGCAGATCAAGGTGAGGAACTGGGCGGGACTGGGTCCCAACTGACCCGATCTCTTCTTGGCCAAGCCCATAAAGATGTGAGCACGGACCTGTGGGCATGTGTTCACACACAGTTCAGCACATTTGGGGTTTATTACTGACTGTGGTGTCAGTCTTTACCCGCCCAGACAGCTTACAATGACCACTGCTGAGAGACGTGTGATAGTTTCAGATGGCCTGGTGAGCGATCCCTGGGTCAGGAGTGACAGTTTTCGCGCTGTGGGCTTTGGACTGCTGGTCCCAGACTCCAGGAGGAAGAGAAAGGTCATCAGTCACCTGGCATTCCCAGGCAGTTTTGAGGCCACCCTGTTGACACCTCACACTTAAGGGAAGGACTGAGCAAGAAGGCCATTTCCACCGTGATGTTTTCAGCCTGCCTAGGTTCAGAATGTTCTTCCAACCAGGCAACTGTCCACCCTGCTTTAGAGCTTTGGTCTCTATTTTAGGAAATTCCCCAATAGTTAAGCTTGCTTCCAGGAAGTTTTGCTTTCTACCCAGGACTTGGAAAAATAAGCATAACCCTTGCCAAATCAAAAAAAGAAAAATTCCTAGATTATGTACCCTGAGAGAAGAGATCAAGTTCAAAAACCTTGAGCAAAATCCTCCAGAGCTACCTGTCAGCTCCATTTCATCAAAAAGTAAATTGTGCTTCTACATACGTATGTGATGATAATTAGGGATTGGTATATTTACCAGTTTTAATCAGCTTTCAAAATAACAGCTTGCCACCTCAGTCACCTTTCTATTGGCTGTACTAATAGAGGATTTCCGTGGTACAGAAAACCATTATGTATACATGTTGAATACCTTCCAGGATTTTCAGCAGCTTTTACTGTCTTATGATCATCTATTAGGCCTACCTTCTAAATGAGTAAGCTGACATCCCAGCAACCTGCACCAGCAAGGCAGTCAGCAGGCGGTGGGCAGGTGGCAGAAGGAAACTGGTATCTAAACAGTTACTACAGAATGCAGAGAATTGAGAGTTGATTATGGTTTAAATTAAAGAACAGCAGGGAAAGGCCATGTGGAGGACTTAGCCGTTAAGCTAAGATTTTTTTAAGACCTATTTGCTACCATTTATCAGGTGGTAACAACAATGATAGCAATAACAGCTACCGACATTGGTTGAGTGCTTTCTATGTATCAGGCACTGTTGTGAGCCACATTACGTATATTGATTCATTTAATCTTCACAATAACCCTATGAGTTAGGTGCTATTATTAATGTCCCATCTTACAGATGTGGGCAGTGAGGCACTGAAAGGTTAAGTAATTTGCCCAATGTCAGCTAGTAAATGGTGGAGCCAGGATTTGACCTAAAGAGTGTGACTCCAAAGCCCAGTCTCTTAACCACTGTGCTGAATTGCCTCTGCCTTAGCCAGGCTCAGCCTCATGTTATTAGAGGGCAAAGACATTAGTAATACTTTCTTGTATATGTCCAGCTTTTAAAATGCCATGGACTACAGTGCAGCTATCCGGAGACTCATTATGTAGGGAGGAAGCCAGAAATCCATGGATAGAAAAGGACCGATGTCCCCATTTCATTCGGCAGAACAGGGTCTATAAGGCAAGTCTTTAGTAGCTACTTGTACTCTTCCTTCTAATTCAGGGGTTTTCATTGTGTGCTCAGTGAGAACGCTTCACATAATTTTTTAGTTTGTCTCTTGTAGTATCTCTACTTCAGTTTCTGACATAAAACAGTAATTTGTGTAATGTCACTCATTGGTAACTCATCAAAAGCAGCAGCAAATTGTACACCTGAAACCTATATAATTTTATTAACCAATGTCACCCCAATAAATTAAATAATAATAAAATAAAAAAGCAGTAGTCCCCAGCCAGTGTGGCTTAGTGGTTGAGCGTTGACCCATGAACCTAGTGGTCATGGTTCAATTCCCAGGCAAGGCACATGCCTGGGATGCTGGCTTGATCCCCGGTGGGGGGCGTGCAGGAGGCAGCCAATCAATGTTTCTCTTTCATTGATGTTTCCACCTCTCTATCCCTCTCTTTTCCTCTCTCTGAAATCAGTTTTTAAAAAATAACTTTTTTTTTTTAAGCAGCAACAAATCTCCAGTTTGTCCCAGGGAGGGGATGGACTGAATCGGTGGTGGTTAGGTGATGTAGCACCTAGGGGTCTCTTCACTCCCTGTTCCACTTCACTTGAGAACTTCTTCTGTAACTTCAGTGATTTCCCTAGTTCAGGGAGGATTGACATGTTTATTCTGCTGAAGAAATCTTTTTTAAAGTTTGGAGTTTAGTAGTTAGGACCAGGCCAATACAGAAGAGATGTCATTTTTATAATAATTGCAACCATTTTTTGCTCATCTTTTCCAGCTAGGCCCTTAAGATAACATTCTCCTCAGGTGAGGAAGACTGAGGCTCAAATGTAGCAAACAAGTAATTTTCTCAGAGTGCCATGACCGCTAAGTTGCAGAACTGGGATTCCAACCAGGTGTTTCTACCCAGAGTAACAGGCACCCACGTGCACAGCACTTAACTGTGCCAACCACTGTTATAAATCCGTTACACATATAAACTAGTTAATCCTTAAAACACCCTATGAGGTGGGAACTATTTTCCTTATTTTACAGAGGCGGAAACCAAAGCAGAGGGGTTAAGTGACTTGCCCCAGAGGAGGAAACTGAGGCACAGAGGAGTTAAGTAATTTGCCCAAGGTTAAACAGCCAGATTCACACTCAAGCCGCTGAGATCCAGGGTGTGGCTGTTGATCACTGCACTGTACCAGTACTGTCTGTATCCAGAGCCTGATTCTTTCCATCCACCGCCCTACGCTGCCCCTGGAGTAACTCTCCATGCCTGGAAGGCTCAGAGATTTGAGGAAAGTTGGAGGGCATGTACTAGAAAGTAAAAACGAAATCTGCTGTATGCCTTTTGTCTCATTCCACTATGGTGCCATGTGCCTTGGGCTCACTGCTCACCTGATTGTAGCATGACTCATGATGCTGAGAACCTGAGCATTTCTCCTCTTCCTGTGTGACTCTACTGTCAGATGAGCCAGAGTCCTAATACAGAGAGGACCCAGGGCCCTTCCCACACTGCACAGGCCATTCGTTGAATGTACTCTGACTGTGACAGGCCCCATCCTCTCTGGGTCTGTAGAGCTCTCTGCTTCGCTGATAGAATCCAGCACAAATGAGTTGTAAACAGGTATTTTCTATACTGTGGTACATTCTAGAGGTTGCTGTTTTTGCTGTATGGCTTTTAATTAAATATTATTCTTTCATATTTGTGCTTTGGGGGAATTTTATAAATCAAAGAAGTAAAATAATAATTACATGGATGAGGGCTTTTTACAATTGGCCCTTGAAGCTGATGGTTTTCCGTTGTCACCTGTGGAATTACAGGCCTGGGGAGCTGCCAGAAGGGTCTCCAAAGATGACTGGCTAGAGTGGCTGAGGCGGCTGAGCCTGGAGCTGCTGAAGGACTCCTCATCGCCCTCCCTGCGCTCCTGCTGGGCCCTGGCTCAGGCCTACAACCCTATGGCCAGGTATGATGTGTGGGCTCCTCCTGCACAGCCTCAGATTGGATCGAGAGGATTTACACATAGGAAATCACAGATAAGAGTTGGTAATAGTAATAGGCAATTGTAAAAGGGCTAGTAGTTTTAATCTTGCTAACTTCTGGGGGGAAAGTAAACAAAAAGGCAAATGGAAAAAGCTCATATTGTAGGAAAAGCATCCTTTTTAACCTTGTTGGTAGACCTTTCCTTAGTAGATTTAGGTCCAAAATTTTATTTTTATTTCTTAGGTCCAAAATTTTAATTAAAAGTCATTTACAACTCTGAAAACAACTATATAATAGTTTAATATAACCTGTTTCCAATAATAATATTTTCTAATTATTTATTGCTGCATTACAAATACCCCAGAACTTAGTGGTCTAAAACAGCAACAGTCATTTTATTTTGCTCATGAATCTATGATTTGGGCAGGACTTGTGGAGACAACTGACCTCTGCTCCACAAAGAGTCAGTGGGGCTGTTCGTCTGGGGACTAGAAGATTTACTTTCAAGATGGCTTATTCATAGGTCTGGCAAGTTGGGGCTGAGTAGCAACTAGAAATTCAGCCCTGGCTAGGGGCCTTGGTTCCTCGCCACATGAATCGCTTGGTGGATTGCTCGGGCTTCCTAGAAGAATACTGGCTGGGTTCAAGAGTGAGTGTCCCCAAGGAAGTGCATGTATTTGTATGACCTAGTCTTGAAAGTCCCATAGTGTCACTTCTGCCACACTGTTGTCCAAGATAGTCAACAAAGACCCACTCACGTTCAAGGGACAGGGTTTAATTGACAGATAGGGATGTGGATGCCACGTGATAGGGGAGTGGCACAATTCTAGAAGAGTACTAGTATATGCAATAGGAGAGTGTTTTCGCCATCTTTGGAAAATAGAATTTGCCATGAAAAACACTTTTAAATAGTAAATCTTAAACAGGTTTTTAAAATTTGGTTTGTAAAAAGTTATAATGTATGCAAAAGATTTATAGTATAATATAAGTGAATAAAATGGAATGCAAAATGGTATAAATGTGTGTTTAAAACTATTAAAAACATATGTACATAGGGAAAAGATTAGAAAGTAATACAACAATGACTGTCTCTGATTAGGAAGATTTAAGCGATGATTATTTTCTCTTCATTTCCCCCCCCCCCTATTTTCCAAAATTTTCTACAGTGGGCCATTATTATTTACACTGAGGCATAAAATGGTGGTTTAGTTGTCAGATAGCTCTTCTCATTCACAAGAAGCAGAGAGCACGCATTTCATTTCATTTCACTTTGGCAGCACAGCTGGTGTGCTGTGGGAGTGTATTTAGCAGGTGGTGGTGAGTTAGCAGGGTATTTAGTGATGGTCCCTGAGACTATTGCTTTGATGCCATGACTTGGTTCATCTCATTTCTTTCAAGTATTTTTATCATGCTTTAAAAATAGTTCCTAGGACTTCTCTGTTTCCATAGTGTGCAGATTTCGTATGTTTAGCTGGCGTGGCATACCTCTCTTCTGCTCCAAGTCACTTTTGAGCATAATGTCATCCAAAAGAGACTTGTGGTAAATACACACATATGTGTTTATCTTCTTAGTGCCACATATTTTCATTTGGGATCCAATGTGGCCTCGGACCTAAAGCAGAAAGCGTATTTCTTAATTTGCATGGGACTTCTTCCCATCTTTATGTTATCCTTTGAATTTCAGATATTCTTCTTTCCAGCAGATTCCAAAATTACATACATTGGTCTGATTTAATCTTTTAATGTAACAAAAAGTGAATGCAGAGCCGTCAAATGCTAAACCTACACATTATCAGCATATTCTGTAGTTTCCAAGTCTCCTCTCCCACATTCACCTAAAAAGAGGGGTAGGATTAAAGTCCAGATGTCAGGGGTAGCAAATATGTCCACCCATATAATGCTGTAGTGATTTTTCAAATAGTTTTAGTAACGTTGGAAATGGCACCTCTGGTTCCAGGTCTTCCTAAGGTCCCAGCTGTAAGAGACTGGCTCAGAGAATCCTTCAAGACTTACGGACTTGGATTCTGTTCTCTAATGCTTCCAGTTTCTTAAGTTCTGTTGTCATTTTGTTTATGACCATCCAAAAAAAGGATTCCGGTTTTATTTTGAAAAGAAGTAGCAGATGCTGCCTTTGCCATTTCCAATTTAGGAATTTGGACATTGTCTGAGAAACTTCCCAAGAACCATTGGAGGATTATTTTCAGAATCTGTTACTGCCAACTTCTGTGATAGAAGTCCCCTTTCTGTTCGTTTTTTCCAGTGAGGAGAAGTGATGCAAAAGCTGCCAAGAAATGTGCCTTTTACTTTTCTCTTCTCTTCTGTCTCCTCCTGCCCCCACACAGTCCCTGTATGTCACGGTGCCTTTACCTGCACTTTAAAATACAGTCATCAGTAGCCACAGATTATTTTAATTTAGTTGAAATGAAATAAAGTTTAACATTCAGTTCCTCAGTCGCACTTAATATAGTTCATGTCCTCAGTGTCCAGTGGCTACTGTGTTGGACAGGGAAGATATAGATGATTCTCAGCAAGTTCTGTTGGACAGCACTGGTCTGTATAACCAGTATCAGCGAGGCCAGGAGTAGACTGGTGGGTATGACTGCGCCAGGCAGAGGCATGAGAGGTGTTCCAACCTCTTTCTCCACTCCTCTCTGCCTTCAGGGATCTCTTCAACGCTGCCTTTGTGTCCTGCTGGTCTGAACTGAATGAAGACCAGCAGGACGAACTCATCAGAAGCATTGAGTTGGCCCTCACCTCACAGGACATTGCCGAAGTCACACAAACCCTCTTAAACTTGGCTGAATTCATGGAACACAGTGACAAGGTGAGACTTTCCCCGTTGTTCAGATGGAGCCCGACAGGGAACCAGCTGGTGGGAGGGGAGAAGCCCCCACGCAGCCCACTCTTATTTGTGCCCCGCCTGCCATTTTCCTATGCTGTGGGGTTCTGCTCTCCTCCAGGGCCCCCTGCCATTGAGAGACGACAATGGCATTGTTTTGCTGGGTGAGAGGGCTGCCAAGTGCCGAGCATATGCCAAAGCGCTACACTACAAGGAACTGGAGTTCCAGAAAGGTCCCACCCCCGCCATCCTAGAGTCTCTCATCAGGTAAACCCTTTTAAATTGCTGTCTTTATCTCCAATGACCTCTCTTCTCCCGCCAGTTCATTGGAGTCGCTTGGAGACTTCTGCTCTGTGAAATCTGCCTCTCGGGTCTGGTCAATACATTTAAATGAGATGTGATGCAGATGGCTCTCCCCAGTATTCCAGCCCTAATTGTCATTTCTCTTGATCCTTAGCACTGGGGCTCCTCTTGTTTTCCAACCTGTGCTTACTTGTCCCAATGAAGTCAGTCTGGAAGCAACTGTTTCCATAGCAGCCTAGAAAAATAGCTTTTATGTCTAGTTAGGTAGTGCTCTCTGGGGCAGGAGTGGGAAGTGCTGGTTCCTGAGCCTCAGGGGCCACCCAATGGCAGGGCGGGCTTTACTGATGCATATGTTGGCGCCTGCGTTGTGCTCCTCTGGAGTTCTGTGATTATAGAAGGCAGAGCGATGTCTGAGAGTCACTGGTTCTTCCCCCTGATTTGGTTATGTTCTGTCCTCTCATAAACTGGTACTGAGTCTTCTGGGTATGGAAAAAATAGGTTGTTTAATAAATTTTCTGCCCTAACCGGTTTGGCTCAGTGGATAGAGCGTCGGCCTGCGGACTGAAGGGTCCCAGGTTCGATTCCGGTCAGGGGCATGTACCTTGGTTGCGGGCACATCCCCAGTGGTGGGTGTACAGGAGGCAGCTGATCGATGTTTCTAACTCTCTATCCCTCTCCCTCCCTCTCTGTGGAAAGTCAATAAAATATATTTTTAAAAATAAATAAATAAATAAATAAATAATTTTCTGCTGTTATGAAATTACAAGCAGCCTGAAACGTTAGTTCCTGCTCTTGGAGAACTGCTCACTTCCCCTAATGATGACCAGAGAATATTAACCCTGGGATCTAATTATCTTCTTATAAATGCCAACATGATAGTGTAGGAAAGATCACCTGGCTTGTCAGTGCCTCCAGAGCGGCTGGAACAGGCTGCTGTGTGTGGTGCTTCCCTCACTTGAGAGCGTAACCAGATAGCAAGTTCTCTGCCAGCTCTGCTTTTGAGTAGACACTAAAAGTGTTCCTGTACACACTAAAATGTGATTTTTAAAAAAATAACACAGTACAGTCATGTATTTTGCCCAGCTGAATTGGACTTGGAGAATGTTGATGTCTAAAATACCACATGTTATTTTAGAAACCTGCCATTCCTAGGGTAGGCTTCAGTTTCCATTAGGTACAGCAAATGTGAAAACCTGCGTTTCTTCCTCCCGTCTCTGCCTTAGGTAATGCAGTCTTGTTTGGTAACTAATAGAAAACCCGGTAACTGAATATAATAACTTGAACATCAAATCACTAGTTTTGCATATTAACTTCCCTGCTAACCTTTTCTGTTTGATACCTCTCCAAAGCCTTCCTCATCCTACCCCAGATTTCCTCCCACATTTGAGAAGTCATAGAAGCATTAATGTTTATGCAGATTTGTAGTAGAAAGATATAGTCAGGGGCCTGGAAATATGTTAAAGAAGGTCATTTAACTTATTAAGCCAATATAATTGAAAATAAGTCCTCAGAATTCCCTACAGATTAATGTTGGCTTTAAGAAAACAAACACCTCTGTTCCCAGGTAAAGCCAAGACTGGAAGCTCTGTGGTTTGTTCCTAGTCTGATTCAGCTCAGCTGCCTCCCTTCAGTTGGTCTCCAGACCAGAAGGTCCACCTGTTTTTGTTTCCATTTATAGATTTTTCTACTGATTTTCTGAACTGCTTTTCCTAAGCACCATTGCAATGTTCTGGTGCCATTTTCACTGAAGAAAGTTTGAAGAAACAAACTACTGTTAAGGAAGCTTCTCTCAGCACTGCCCAGTCCTCTAGTGAGCCTCTTGGAAACTCCTCCCAGGGGTCAGACCAGTGGTGGTTGTACATCCCTGAGCCACTACGTTGGTCTGGTCTTGGGGACCTTGCTCTGCAGTAATAGATGGAATTCCCTGCCTCACAGTAGCTACTGGAGAGCTTGCAGCTCAGTTACTGGCCCGCCTCTGACAAATTACAGATGTCTTACCTGTTTTGTCTATTGCCTTCCTTGCCTCCAGCTTTATTTTTCCTACTCTTATTTTCTCTTCACTATTTGTCCCCTTTTTAAAAGCTCATCCACTATATACACTGAGTGAACTGCCTTATTCTTTTTTTTCTTTAATTTAAATTCTTTATTGTTTAAAGTATTACATAAGTCTCCTTTTCCCCCCATTGACTTCTCCCTGGCCATCACCCACTCCCCCCAGCACATGCCTTCACCCTGGGATCCCCCGCCTTATTCTTTTTGAAAGAATCAGGTTTGCTGTACACAAGAACATCTTTGCATAGCTGATTCTTCAATGCAGCATTGTTCTCTTGCTGCTGGATTGATCTATTGGTCTTCCTACCTATTGACATTTTCTCCCTATCTGCTCCAGGACAAATTAAATCCATGTGCAATCCCCAAGCCAGAGCTATCATTAGACAGTATAAATTATACTCATTTCCTCAAAACTCATATACATCGGTAAGTGTAATAGCTTCTTAGGGAAACAGAGGATTAAATCGATATTTGATTATTTGGAAACACAAATACTAGTACATACACATACACATACATGGCTTTACTTGGTTAGCCCATAGCATTAGGGTAAGGTCTGGTGGCCTACTAAGTTAGTCTGTTCAAGCTGCTGTAATTACCATAGATTGGGTGGCTTAAGCAATAAACATTTATTTTTCACAGTTCTGGAAACTGGGAAGTCCAAGATCAGGGTTAGATTGGTTGGATTCTGGTGAGACCCTCTTCCAGGTTGCAGAAGTTTTTTCACATGGTGGAAAGTTCTGTGGGGTCTCTTTTATAAGGGCTCTAATCCATTCATGAGGGCTTCACCCTCATGGCCTAAAGATCTCCCAAAGACCTCACCTCCAGCTACCATCACATTGGGGATTAGGCTTCAACATAGATTTGGGGGGGACATACAGTCAGTTTATAGCACCTGTTTTTCTTTCTCTACAGTAAGTAGAAGAGAGAGGGTCTGATCAGAACTGGATGCTTTCATTGCCCAGCCCCTGACATACCTTATTTTAATAAAATGTTCTAATTGACACATCTGCAGAATTAAAACTAGAAACAGGAGCCAGTGCAACTCTAACAACTGCCCAACAGGCCTGTTCTTTTTCATACCGTTTGTACCTTCTTGTCTCACGTCTTAGAGGATGTGCTCAGAACAACATTGCTCTCTCCTTTGGCTGCTGGGGGTTCTGTCCTCTAAGATCAGAGACGGTGCTTTGCTCATCTCTGAGTCTTGGTGTCCATCAACCTGCACAGAGAGGCTTTAAAAGTGTTTACGGTCAGAGTCTGTTCCCTGTAGGTGAGTGGCTGGGTGTTCTGTGCATTTTTTAACAGCCGCTCTCCCTTTTCCCTCTGTCCACTCTCAGAAGTCTTCCCAGAACGTGAATAAACCACAGACACTGGCTTAGAACCTCCGTCTTATGGTGGTGTGTGTTTTTTTAAGTAACTTTTTAAAAATTAAATGTTAATCTTGTTGCAAAAAGTTTATACTTCAGTTACTCAACTGTGTCTATCTATATGGTATACTAGAGGCCCAGCATGCGATTGAAATTGCGCGAGGAGGCGCCCCGCCTCCCGCCTCCTCCTGGCTGCTGATAGGTCGTTATGGCATGATGGTGTCATGACCATTAGCATATTAGCTCTTTATTATCCTATCTAATAATAGACAAATATGCAAATTGACCACACCTCCGACACACCCACAAGCCATGCCCACAAGCCACGCCCACCATCCAATCAGAGCGAGTAGGCAAATTAACCCAAACCAAGATGGCTACAGCCACAGAGAGCAAGGTTTCCTAGGTAACAGAGGAAGCCAAGCTTTCTGCCTGCCCTTGCCAGGCCTATGCCTCCACTCAAGCTACAAAGTTTCAATTATAGAAGGTAAACAAATTCAAACAAATGGCGGCAGAATGGAGCTTGAGAGAGCAGGCCAGGGTTGCCGCCGGCAACAGGGGAAGCAAAGCTTTCTGCACACCCTGGCCAGGCCCACCCGCTTAAGGCAACAAAGTTTCAATTATAACCCCAATAAAATGGCTGCCGGCCTCAGAGCAAGCAGGAGGCTTGGCTCCACTCCAGGCTGCAAAGTTTCAATTGTAGAAGAAAAATAAATTCCAGATACCAGGGCCTCCGCTTGGGTTGCCAGGGGGCGTGGCCGGCCTGCAAACCAACACAGGCCCCTCGCTCAGGCCGCCCCACACCCCAAGGGAACCCCCACCTGATCTGGGATGCCCTTCAGGGCAAACCAGCTGGCCCCCACCCCTGTACCAGGCCTCTATCCTATCTAATAAAAGAGTAATATGCAGATTGATCATCACTGCAACACACAATATAACTGCCCCCATGTGGTCAAAGATCCTGCCCCCATGTGGACACAAGATGGCCACCACAAGATGGCCAGCAGGAGAGGGCAGTTGGGAGGCACCCTGCCTGAAAGGGAGGGCAGTTGAGAGGGACCAAGCCTGCAAAGGAGGGCAGTTGGAGGTGATCAACCCTGCAGGAGAGGGCAGTTAGGGTGACCAGGCCGGCAGAGGAGGGAAGTTGGGGGCAAACAGGCTGGCAGCAGAGTGGTTAGGGGGTGATCAGGCTGGCAGGCAGAAGTGGTTAGGGGCAATCAGGAAGGCAGGCAGGCAAGCAGTTGGGAGCCAGCAGTCCTGGATTGTGAGAGGGATGTCCGACTGCCCGTTTAGGGATCCGACTGCCCACCGGGATCGGGCCTAAACGGGCAGTGGGACATCCCTTGAGGGGTCCCATATTGGAAAGGGTACAGGCTGGGCTGAGGGACAACCCCCCTCCGTGCACGAATTTCGTGCATCGGGCCTCTAGTATAGGATATAAAAGCCTAAGCAACCATTCGACTGTGATGTGCACTGACCACCAGGGGGCAGATGCTCCGACTGGTGGGTTAGCTTGCTGCTGGGGTCCCACCTGTCGGGACTGGGCGAGAAGGGCTGGATATGCCCTGGAGCCCTCCTGTGGTCCCTCCCTGGCCCCGATCATGCACTGGTGGGGTCCTTCAGCCTGGCCTGTGCCCTCTCGCAATCCAGGACCCCTCGGGGGTTGTCAGAGAGCTGCAGGCCAGGCCGAGGGACCCCACTGGCGCACGAATCCGTGCACCGGGCCTCTAAGTATAACAATAAGAGTAAATTTCAGCAACTGTAGGTTTTGATGAGCACAATATAGATACTTTCCTCCCCCAAATTTATTGAGGGATAATTGACAAATGTAATTATATATATTTAAAATATACAGTATAAGGATGTGATATACATTATGGAATGATTACCAAGATCAAGATAATACCTTCATCGCCTTGCATACCTAAATTTGTGTATGTGTTTGTGGTGAGAATGCTTAAAATTTACTCTCAGCAAATTTCAAATATACAACATACAGTACTATAGTCACCATCCTCTACATCAGATCCTCAGAACTTATTTATCTTATAATTGAAAGTTTGTACCTTTGACCTATACCTCCCCATTTCCCTATCCCCATTCTATTCCTGGCAACCATTCTATTCTCTGTTTCTGTAAAATCAACTTTTTTTTTTAGATTTCACATAAGTGATGCCATATAATATTTGTATCTTTGTCTTATTTTACTTAGCATATTGCCCTCCAGATTCACCCATGTTGTCGCAAATGACAGAATTTCCTTCTTTCATACACTCTGTGTGTATGTAGGTTGTCTATCACATTTTCTTTACCCATTCATCTGTTGAAGGACATTTAGGTTGTTTCCATATCTTGGCTATTGTAAGTAATACTGCAGTGAACATGCGTGCAGATACATCTTCACGATAGTGATTTTGTTTCCTCAGATATATGTCCTGAAGTGGTATTTCTGAATCATACAGTAGTTCTATTTCTAATTTTTTTGGAACCTCAATACTATTTTCCATAGTGGCTGTATCAAATTGCATTCCCACCAACAGTGCACAAGGTTTCCCTTTCTTCACATCCTCGTCAATACTTGCTATCCCTGTCTTTTTTTATAATAGCCATCCTGCCAGGTGTGAGGTGTGCGGTGATAGTGTGTTTTTGATGATTAGGGGTGAGCTTATTGGCCATTTGGATGTCTGCTTTGGAAAAATGTCTATTCAGTCCTTTGCCCGGTTTTTAATTGGATCATTTGTTTTTTTGCTATTGAGTTGTCTGAGTTCTTTATATTTTAGTTATTAACCTCTTATTAGGGGTTAAGGTTTGCAAATATTTTCTCCCATTCTGTAAGTTGTCTGTTCAATTTATTAATTGTTTTCTTTGCTATGCAGAAGCTTTTTAGTTTGAGGAGTTCCACGTGTTTATTTTAGTTTTTGTTGCGAAGAACCTCAGTTTTGTTTTAGTTGTGGGGTATATGGGAAATGAGAGAAGATCATGTACTTCTGCCATAGGCATCTTAGGCTCTTTCTTCTCTCGTCTCCTTCTAACCCCTGATCTTTTTATCCTGTCTTTTCTGGAAGTATTATGCTGGCTGCAAAGCATCTCAGATTCCCCTGCCTGCCTTAGGAAGTTTCTGTTTGAATGCCTGTCCCATAGGAAGCCCTACTCGAGTGTACTTTTCTATTCAGTTTATTTCTTTGAAAATCCCCAAGGTTCTTGTTTTTGAGGTTAAGTAGGTTCCCAACAATCAAGGACCATTGATAAAATTTAAAAATACTGAGTAGGAATCATGGCTTACTATAAATGGTTCTTTTTGGCAAGAAAAAATGACTTCCTAAAGGTCAAGACTGTCATCTGTTATGGCTAAAGATATTTTCCCTCTCTAATGTGTTAGTTTGCTCAAGTAGAAAGTAGTTTGCAAAGTTTTTTGAAGCCAGGTGATGACATTGGCCTCCATAAAATTAGGCGGGTAGGTCAGATCTGACCTCTTCTAGTGACTGTTGCCTTTTTAAAGTCCCTCGCCTTATCTTTTAATATGTTTTTATTGATTTTAGAGAGAGAGGATGGGAGAGGGATAGAAAGATAGAAATATTGATGAGAGAGAAACATCATTGATTGGCTGCCTCCTGCATGCCCCCTACTGTGGATCGAGCCCGAAACCCCGGGCATGTGCCCCCAACCGGGAATCAAACCAGCAACCTCTTCGTTCATGAATCAATGCTCAACCACTGAGCCACACTGGCCAGGCTCGCCTCTTGATTTTTGGCCTCCTGCTCATCCCATGGTTTCTTGAAGTCTGCAACAAACTCGGAGTCTCTTTCTCATTGTTCTCTGAGTTTTCACTTAAACTTTTTATCATGCTCTGAGTGGTAATGGTGATCATTTAAAAACGATCAAGTGTTAAAAGTTTATTGTAGAAGAAAAAAGAAACTTTGAACATTTAAAACAATCTATATTTTATTTTTACAAAGCAAAATGCTTATAAACAGCATGAGTTATTAACTATAGTGCCATCTTCCTTCATTTTTCAACCAATTGTATAGACAAGATAAAAGAGGAAGCTCTTTTCTTAAAGAGTAAATAAAAATAGATCTATCTGTGGACTGAATCATTTCAGGCAGTGTCTAGACTGAATCATTTCAGGCAGTGTCATGCAAGCATCCATGAGGGAACTTATCGCCACCGCCCACTGAGCTCCCCGGCCACCACCAGACCCACTTCCTGCCTTCAGTGCTGTACCTTGATGGAGGCTGAGCAGGGGAGGCTCTCAGAGGCCACCTGCAAGGCCCATTGCCTGGAGTTTCCTCCAATCAAGTCCATCCTGGGTCAGCTCACCTCCAGCAGAACAATTACTGTCTTTTTTTCTTTTTTTTTTTAAGTGTAGACTGAAGGTAATTTCATTGGATTTAAAAATAGAAACTCCTCTCTTCTATTACCCCCTTTCGTTCCTTTCACACCTAGGTCTTCTCCTTGAGAATCAATATATATGGTTCTCTTTAGCAAAGGGACTAGTTTTCTGCCCTCACTTCACCTTAGAAATGGATAAAGTCATCTCACAATTTTTTTTTCATAGAAAAATCATGTGGAAAAAAGAAGCTGCTGCTATGTCAGGGATCACGGCCACAAGAGCCCACTCAGGCAAGCCCCCCGAGAAGTCCGTGTCAGGACCCATTCATTGCGTTCCAGTGCTTCATCCCATTTACTGTAACATCCTGGGTCATATCATTGTATTGTGCTCCTCAAAGACTTACTCTCTCATGGAGACTTTTCTCATAAGCTCTTTTCCATTCATACCCTGTCTATCCTCTCTTCGGTCCTCCTCCGCCCTGCCCAGCCTCCATTGGTCTCCCATTTCTCCAGCCCTGCTCCACAGCAGGCCTCCTTTAGGGCTGGAAGTCTTCTGGGCGGATCTTCATCTCCACCCGTTTGAGGGAGTAGGTAGAGCCATGCCAGCCGTACCAGGTGATGCCGTCCAGGTGCTTGTTGTGCTCCCCGAGGCGGTAGAAGACCCCGTTGAGGTTGGAATCTGTGCAGCAGTTGTACCAGTATCCACCTGGCACAAGAAACAGATCAGCGCTAGTGGGCTGAGTGTGTCCTCCTCCCTTGGAAATGGCTGATAGGCTAGGCCAGTGGTCGGCAAACTGCGGCTCGCGAGTCACATGCGGCTCTTTGGCCCCTTGAGTTTTTAGCAAAGGCCAGCTTAGGAGTACCCTAATTGAGTTAATAACAATGTACCTACCTATATAGTTTAAGTTTAAAAAATTGGGCTCTCAAAAGAAATTTCAATCGTTATACTGTTGATATTTGTTTGGCTCTGTTGACTAATGAGTTTGCCGACCACTGGGCTAGGCTGCAGGGATTGTTTAGTTGTTTTTTGACTAGTAGTTAAGCAGTTGGGGCCAGTATAAAAAGGAAATACCGAAGCCAGGATATCAGCCATGCAGTTATAGTTCACACTTTCTCTTTAAGTGGGACTCTGGGCTTTTATACCTGAACTCCCCCCACCACCCCCCAAATCTCACCTTTGCGGAGCTGTGCGCACTTGTCTAAGCAGTTGTCATTGTCCTTGTCCTTGGTGCTGAAGGCTGTATTGTTGTGATAGATGAGGGCGTCATTTCCCACGTTACCACTGTAGTTCCCCAGAAAGAGGCGATAGCTGTTCAGTTCATTGCCCAAAACAAAGTGGCTGTACTCGGCGTAGCGCTTGTTGCCTTCCCAGTCCTGTCAGAGGAGGCAGAGCCGGAGAAAAACTGCAGCAGGTAACATTTCATCCCACCCTGCACTGCTCTCTCCAGCCGCAGCCATACATCTCTACCGCTGGGAATCAGAAAACAAGGGTCCTAGACCAGACTGCTCTCCGGAGTCACCATACACCTTGATTAGTCTCTCTGTATCCCCTCACTTCCTTGTTCGTAAGGGGTAGATGTGTGTTTTTACAGTCTCCCACTTAAAGATGTCATCAGAGTAATTTGAGAATATAGTGATGCTCTATCCTGTGTCAGTAAGGTTTGCACTTAGAGGACCTTGTGCCCAGGTCACTGACTGTTGGATTACTCTGCTCTGGCCCGAGTCTGGCTTCTTCCTGTGTACCTGCAGCCTCACTTTTCTGAAAAATAGGAATGAACCTATTCTTTCTCAACTGTACTGCAACCTGAAGGGAAATTGTCAGAATAAACATACAAGCCTAAAGTGAGTAAGAATAAGAATGTCATCCCCAGAATTGTCCAGTCACGTGTGGAGGCCTGGTCCAGTCCCAGGACCCAGGCCTTGTGCTCACCTCCATCTCCACACGTAGCCGGGTTGGCCGTCTGGAGAGCCGGTGGATGTGTTCATTCCCCAGCCAGAAGTCCCCGCGGATGCTGCCAAAGCCCTGCTTGTACTGCTTCCAGTCCCGGTAGAAGGAGACGAGGCCACTCTTTCGTCTCTGAATGATGGTCCAGCCACCACCTGCCATCTCCATGTCACAGAACACCTGGAGCAGAGAGGATGCTCTGGTCAGGGACCCGCAGAGGCAGGAGCAGGGGTCAAGGGGTGTGTGCATTTCCATAATCCCCCAGGTGCACTAAAGCACAGCTCTGGCCAGTGTGGGCGAGCTGGGGAGGGGTGGTTTGCTGAGGAAGATTCATCGAAATTTAGGATGGGGGCAGGTAAGTGCACGTGGAGTTTGAAGGGAAAACTCCAGGTAATTCTGATAGGCTCCCTCCATGGTCTCTCTTTTCTCTTCCCCCAAAGAGTAGCTGTTCTAGAACATGGCAAGAGATTTTAACTAGTTAGGTGGTGGTTCTAGAATGATCTCACCTGGTGTTTGGTTGATAATGGTTTGAAAGGGCAAAACAGATGCCTGGACTCCCCCCTCCCCATAATTGAGTGTTTGGATAGTCCCCCGGTGTGTGTGTTCTATTTTGAGTCTCCCTTTTGTTAGACTGACTAGCCCTGTTGTCCCTTTGAGGGCAAGGAGGACAGGGGCAGAGCATGGGTGGTGATGGCCTCACCTCCAACTCAGGGCTGCCCAGGAAGTCATCGGGAGGAAGCTTATACACTCCGGAGATGCGGTAGTTCTTCTGGTAGAGGGACGAGCAGTCATAGATGGCATCTGCAAAAGGGACAGACCACAGCAGTGAGCGTGCAAACCCCGGCTCCCGGCAGCCAGGCCTTCCTGTTGCATGGAAATCGAAAGTTTAAGCACAAACTTAATTTCTACCACAAAATTTACATTAGTGTTCTTAACTAGGTAGTAGCTGCATGTGGGAGACCAAGAGCAGGTGTGTTTTGGCTTCACTGGGGCTGGGGCTGAGGGCTGGGGAAGCCCGTCCCCTGGAGGGCATCGGTGTGACAATCAAACAGGTGATCTAAGGTTTCCTATGAAGTAAATTATCCTGTGGTAGGGCTAGACCATGAATTCTGGGATTACTACAGTGTGTGAGGGCCACATAACATGCTAATAGATCCAACTTCTGGGACAGCCAGCCTCTATTTCCAGGTAATAGAGGGGAGTATCGTGGGGTTTTGTTGTTTCTTGGTTTGTTTGGTTGATTGGCCGGTTTCGTTGTTTTTCGGAAGTAATGGCTACTAGGGCCCTGATTAAGGGAGGTAGATTTATAATCTTACCTTTCCCCTGCCTTAATCTCACCCTGCTAGACAAGGGAAGTGCCTCTGAGGCACCCTGAGAGGCCTCCCCTGCACGGTTATTAGAACGAGGAAGTGAGAGCATTAGACAGGCCAGCTTTCACGCTGGGCTGATTTAAATGTGCCCAGGCTGCCCTGAGGCTACTGCTTTATACCAGATTTGTCTCCTGGTTCTAAATTGTGAAGACTTTGTGGAAGGTTCAGCCTTCCCTGAGAGGAGGCAGAGAGTGGCAACTCACTGACCAGAGAGCTTCTGCCCTCTGTGTCCTGGAGCTTCCCTTGGTGACCATGGCACTGGGCCTTCGAGAAGAGCACACAGACGGCAGAGCACGTCGGGGAGGGGAGCCTGGAGGACCCTGTCCTTTCCTGAACTCAAAGGAGCTGCGTTTGACTTCATGAAATTCCCTGCTGGGAGGTGAGAAACCCCATGTGGAGGAGCAGGGAGTGGCAGGCAGATTCATCTGTCCGCCCTGGTCGTCTTCATGTCTGATTTCATCTCACGGACCAAATCAGGACTCACTTGTCTGGAAAATGGCCTAAGAATACCTTTCTAGTCCCAAACTGAGGGTCAGGATGTACATGCTTAGAAAGTGATTTACACACATTGGCTTAGACACAAAATTGTTAAGCTTAATTTCATATGAACTGAGACTAACCAGTGACTTACTCTACTCTTAGTTCTTGATTTAAGTTTATAGTGTGACCAAAAAGCTTTTATATCAGCAAGAAATGACATATCTATAGGATATGCTCCTGGTAACTAATAATTTTGGAAAACCAAATTTCTCTCTAATAAATTCACCTTGACCAGTCTGAGCCAAGCTAATCAGAAACTGAAAGTTATTTTGCAAGAGAAAATATTAAGTGTGTCTTATTTTTGGCCTCCCAAAAATCCAAATTTCAACATTATCTTTTCTTATTTTCTATATTACTAGGCAGAATTTTATTTTAGATAATGGGGGAAATAGAAATATCAGAATTGAGGAACGTTGAGGACCCTGCCCTTTCCTGAAGACAGGAATTTTTCAAATGGCTTTGGGTCATGTCTGTACACTTCATTCTGAGCCATTGAGAAGACAGCTTGCGGAGAGATGATACCAAATTCCATTTATGCCCATTCCATAATGTTAGAGACATGAGAGAACTTCTAGAGCAACAGATGCTATGGTTTTGGTGTTCGCTCCTGCTTCCTTGGGACCAAGGGTCCAGCTTCTGAAGGGGACCAATGAGGAAACCGAGCCCTTTTTTTAAGACTTGCTGTGTGACTTTGGGCAAACTACGTAATCTCTCTGTGCTCCAAGATGGTAGTTCATACCTTCAGTGTGCTGAAACATTGTATTAATAAAAGAGACCTGTGAAGGTACTGGGTAAATTTACAGAACATTACAAATCAAAATAAATATTTCATAAACCTTTAGTAAAGAGAAAATAGAGCTGGTAGCACGTACCCAAGAAAGTGTACCTCCAAAGAACCCCCCGCAATTGTTCTGACGACCAGGTTATCTAGAAGCAACGTACAGACAGGAGACACTGGGCTGTTTGAGGGCAAGGTGGTGAGAAACGTGAGGACACGTGTTCCTTACCTGCCGAGGTCTGCGTGACCGTCTGCGCTGCCTGCAGCTGCATGATGTCAATCTGGTTGTTCATTTCAGAGTACTTGCTCTCGGCCTCCGTGAGCCGCGACTCCATACGCTTGGTGTTGCTCTCCAATTCCATCACCTGCATGACCACACTGACCCAGTCCTTCTCCTGCTTCTTGCTCAGTTCACTCAGCAGGCTGCTGAGGTTGGCAATTTGGGCCTTGAGCTCCTTCACCTCCTTGCAGCAGGCGGCCACTTTGAGCTGCCCAGGTGTCTTGGGCTTAGGGGGCTTCTGTGGCCACACGGGGTGGCTGACAAAGACCAAGATGAAAATGCAGAGCCAGGTCACAGCTGAGAGAGGTTTTGTCAGCATCTTTCGTGGGTCTGGGTGAGGAAGGCTCTTCCTGTGGGGAAATCTGGATCTGCCCGGCTGAGGCTTGCAAAGCTGCAGCAATTAAAACCTCACACTTGCACTCTTGATGAGCTCGCCACTGGTTTCTCTTTCCTGGCTCTTTCTTAGCCTTTGTCAAAGCTTGAGCTTCTGAAAGTGCAGCTTAATTGGGTATCCTATAGCTTTCCTTCCCAAGCCTAAATGCCCTACAAACTCAGCATCTTAAATATCGTTTGCTGCCTGCACCTCCACCCCGTGTGCATGGCGCTTTAGCCCCTCCCAGCTCATCTGGGAGGGTCAGGTGCCTGTTGGGTGAAGTCAGCGTAAACTTAGGCCAGAGAAGGGGAGGAGGGAGACAGGGCAAGTCTTTCTTTCCTTGCCGGCAGTCTCTGGGCCCAGACAAGAGCACTGTGAGTTTGTGTGTTTCTAGTTTCGCCTATTAGATTATGCCCTTGCCAGCCACTGGCTCAGCTCTATCAGCACGCAGAGCAGGGAAAGGGAATTTCCAAATTCCATTCTAAAGGTTATATAACCATGGGGTGAGTGCAAGGTAGGCAAAGAGAATTGGGAATAAGATTCCACTCACCCGGGGAGGCCTGTTAATGTAATCCATGCTGTTTATAGGAGGGTCTGGCCTACTGAATGTGCTTTTAACAGAGCTGCTGCTTCCTCCCTCTGGTCGTCATTCAGAGTTTCACAAAACTCCCATCCGACCTGGATCTAACACCATCTCACATTTGAACATTTACAACTTAGAAAAGCTCTAGAAAGAGGAAGATGGAGTAAATCTCTTAGGAAGCAAAAATAATGACTTTGTAGTTTGTATGCACAGGATTTGCTCTGTTTCCTTTCTTTTTACATACTTTCTCCTTCAACAGAGCGGGCTTCTCACACTTGACTTTAGCAAGGAGATGTCAGAGGTGACAGCAGGAATGAAAACTCAGGAGTAATTAGTCACCCACATTTCCATTGGTCTTCAGGCAGAACAGAGAATCCTTGGCCCGTGGTTCCAAACTTGGAAAATATATTAAGTCATAGAGAAAAGAATCCCCATCACCGAATAAAGCCATATCTCTAGTCTCATTTTCCTCTTGTGCCATATGGTTTGCAAATCTAAAATTATTCTGTATATATCCCTGAAAATAGAGATATTGTAATTTTTCATGTACTATATTTGAAGGGTAAACTTCCTTTGAAAACAAATGGAAAAAACCTGGGATTTTAGCAACCTTGAGTCCTTAAAATGAGGTTTTCACTAAGAATGTATACAAAGGTCCCTTTGTCCTTAAACAGTAACCCAGTCTTTGGAACATACTCTTGCACTTTCCATGTTATGGCGCCACTGAGGCAGTTCCTGGTCTGCTGCTGTTCGGCTGGGTCCTTCACACACAAGCCAAGCCGACCCCTGACAACTTTCCTTCCCTGCCATGACCTCCCAGAGTCCTTTCCAGTCAGGGCTTCTAGCTTCTCAGAAAGTCATTTCTGTCCAGGCAGCTGGAGTTACCAAACAATTTTTTTTTCTTGAAATAAAAAAGCAGTAGAGGATGACGTGGATCGGGGTTTGTTTTCTCATGTTGTCTCCTTTGCCTGCTAAAGGGTGAGGATGTTGCTGGCACCCTATAGCAAGTTACCGTTCAGCCCAAAAGATGCTGTTTACAGTTGGCACTGTCAACTGGTCCCAGATCTCTTCTTGCAAATATCTAGCCCAGCTGGGCGCTAGCAGTCTCAGTTCCATGAAGTTCATTTCACTAACTCGAATCTGAACCCAACTGCCAGCATCAGACACAGGGTCTGCTGAACTCCAAGAGGATCTTCAAGATAGTCTGCTAGCCGAAACCGGTTTGGCTCAGTGGATAGAGCGTCGGTCTGCGGACTGAAAGGTCCCGGGTTCGATTCCGGTCAAGGGCATGTACATTGGTTGCGGGCACATCCCCGGTAGGGAGTGTGCAGGAGGCAGCTGGTCGATGTTTCTCTCTCATCGATGTTTCTAGCTCTCTATCCCTCTCCCTTCCTCTCTGTGAAAAATCAATACAATATATTTTTTTTAAAAAAAGGTAGTCTGCTAGCCATCAAATGACACTGAGCTCAAACCGTGTGCCACGGAAGTGGTGTGTGCCATACAGTCATGACCCTTGGAGCTCCCGTGTAGCAGAGTGTAGGGAAACCATCAGAGACCAGCGGAGCTTTGTGGATTCCCAGTCAACTTTTTGTTCTTCGTGGTAGCTCTTTCCCCCACTAAACAGGAAAGTGTCGTGAGTAGGTGTTCATATCTGGGCAGAAAATGAACCAGTCGTACATATTTGCAACCCATGTAGCAGTCCTTTCTAGGGAAGGTAGGAGGGGGGTTGGCTCACTAGCTCTGGCTTTTAGCATGAGTGCCTACTCTCTGACATGTCTTTTCTGGAAACCTATTTCTAACATAAGGCATACACTGGAGACAGGCTTTTCTTATTTGAAGATTTTCTAACTCGCCTAAGCTGCCCAAATGTCAATTACAACCCCCCTCCCTCCCCCCCAATTTTTGAATAAAATAGCCAGTTAAGAGTATTCCCCGTCCAGGAGATGATCTACCCTCCAGAACATCCACAACCCTTCTATGCCCTAAATTCTGAATTTCTGAAAGAAGGCAAAGTAAGCCCTTGTTTTGAGAACAGCTAAGCCCATAGAGAAAATATGAAGAATATGAGATCAGAACGTTTCCTTCTCTGAGAGGCTTTCACTCCCTTCTCTAAAAATGGAAATTAACTAGAAAAATATGGAGAACCTGGGTTGGAGAGCTTAGAGTTTTTCCTTTTCTCCCTTTTGCTGGTGGTGAAAAGGATCAGCTTGGTGCTCCCAGGGAAAGCTGGTTTTGAAAATAAAGCTTATATTCTTAATGAGAAAAGCCAGTGAGCTTTTACTTAGCTTGGAAGTTCTCACTGACCGCAGTCCGAGCTGCACAGCCTTGGCTGGCACTGAGGACTGGCAGCGTTCAAGCAGCCCGAGGGCAACCGCTGGGAAGGGCCTAGAGGAGGTCTCTCCTCAGATGGGACTGTCGTGTCTCATTTTCTTAAAAATGTCCCCGTTGGAGAGAAAGTCTTCTTTTCTAAGAATCCCTGCCCATGCCTACTCTTAAACCATTACTTTCAACATTGGTGAGGGAGCCCTAGCCAGTTTGGCTCAGTGGATAGAGTGTCAACCAAAGGGTCAAGGGTTCGATTCTCTGTCCCTCCCCCTTCCTTCCACTCTCTCTAAAAATTAATGGAAAAAGATCCTTGGGGACGATTAACAAACAAACAAATTGGTGAGGGAGAGAAACAGCTGCCCTCAGAATCAGACTCCCTGTTTATTGAAAAGGTACATCTTAGAAGAACCTGCCTTGCTGTTAGTTAGTGTACTTCATGGGAATATTTTACTTCTGCAGCCTCTTCATGAGTCACAGCTTGCCTTGCTCTGTGTCGTCATTTAATATCTGACCCTTTGATCACTCAGTCCTCTTTCTATCTAACTGGAAGCCCAAGTCCATCACAGAAGCTATTTCCATCTGTTCCCCAAGCCTTCTAGTTTGCCACTTCTACCAAAGAGTACAGCCTGGATGTCTTAGAAACCATTTCTCTCAGGCCTCCTCCTGGAGCCGATTATTTAACTAGAGCACCTAGCCCAAAAGCCAATCTCAGATCTCTCAGGACTTGGTAGCAAACACCTGTTCCGTTAGCCAGGATGCAAGCGGCAGCACCAGTGCAGCCTCAGGTGCCTCGCAGTCCAGTTGGAGAAGCAGACAGCCGAACTTTAGGACAGTGTGACATGCTAGGATAGGGGACACAGAGGAGGAGGATTGTCCAACCAAGATGAGCTTCTGGAAGGCCTCCCCAGGGAAGTTGCAAAGGCACTGTGGGCAGAGGTACAGTCATGTGAAAGACCTTGGCTTTGGAGCATGCAGGTGGTGAGCATGCTGAGGAGTCCAGAGGCAGAGGACTCGGGTAGTTAAGGCTGGAGAGGTGGAGGGAGGCCAGGCCTGAGGGACTGCATGAGTCCACGTGAGGAGTGTGATTGCTATTCTGGAGACAGAGGGATGTGGGAGACATCCAAGAAGCTTTTACCTCTTGTTGCTTTGTTTTCCTGAGTCTTACCAGGAAAGTCGCTTTTGTCGCTGCCAAACAAGAATTTTAACTGGAAATGGGTGGCTTAGAACATTGAATTTCTTAAAATTGTAATGCATTCATATTAAATCCCCTGAAGGAGTCAGCTGGCTTGAGGCTTAAAGAAGTGGTATATGAAGGGCTTTAAATGCTTGGGTAAGAATCAAACAAATCTGGGTTCTAATCCCTGATTTAATTTGATAGTTATATCTAATCCCAGATATAACTTGATAGTTCTATTACTCTGGGCAAATTAAATTACATAATTTCTCTGAATCTACCAGTGCGAAATGGAAATAAAAATCATAACTACTTCACCTCACAGGATTTTTGTGAGGATTAAGTTAAATAAAGCAAAGGATTAAAAATAGCTAAGGCATTTTTGAGTAAGAAAAATAAAATTAGAGCAATTATACTACTAGAAATCAGATTTATCATAAAGCTACAGTAATTAAGGCAGGATAGTATTGGCACAGGATAGGCACATAGATAAGTGGAACAGAATTAAACATCCAGAAACAGACCCACACATATATGGACCCTGATTTATGACAGTGCAGCACCACAGAACAGTGAGGAAAGGACAGCCTTCAGTAAGCGCTGCTGGGTGAGTTAGATAGCCATAGGGGCTTGTGGGGGAGGTTCTGACCCTTACCTCACACCACACACAAAACTTCAAGCCCAGAGGAGATTTGAACTTTAAATGTGAAAGGTAAAACTGAAGCTTCTGGAAGATAACATAGGAGTTATCTTCAGCATCTTGGGATGAGCAAAGATTTCTTAAACAAGGTATTAAAAACACTAACCACAAAGGAAAACATGCAGTAAACATAGTCATTTGTGTGCATTACAAGACACCATGAAGAGAGTGAAAAGGCAGTAAGATATCTCCACTACATACATGTGTGTATATTGTATCCAAAGTATACATAGAACATTAATTTTTTTAAAGGTGGCCAGATGTGAACAGGTACTCACAAAAGAAGATATCCAAAAGGCCAATAAATGCCTGAAAAACTGGTCAAGCTCCTTAGTCATTTTAGAAAGTCAAATTAAAACTATAAAATGCCACTACGTACCAGTCAAAATGGCTGAAATGGAAAACACTGAAAATACCAAGTGTTGACAAAGACGTGGAGCAGTTGGGATTTTCAGACACTTCGGTGGGAATGTAAATTGGTGAAACCACTTTGGAGAGCAACTTGTCAGTGTCATCTAAAGCTGAATATACCCTGTAACCCAGCATTTCTACTTCTAGGAATACTCCCAACAGAAATGTGAATGCGCCAAAGACACGTGCGAGAACATTCATAGTAACACCACACACAATAGCCAAATACTGACAACAACCTAACCTAAATGTCAACAAAAAAACAGATAAATTGTAGTCTATTCATACAGTGAACTGTTCAGCAATAGTAAAAACTACTGTGGCATGCAACAACATGGCTGTGTCACACAAACATAATGTTGCGCGTTTAAATCAAGTCAAACCCTGGCAGCGCTCACCCATTGTGTCAGAAGTCAGATATTGTTCCCTCTGGGCATGAGGAAGGAGCTGTGGTTGGGAGAAGGTGCGGGTGCTTCTGGGATGCTGGCCATGTGTTGTGTTCTGTTCCTTGGACTGGGAGGTGGTTCCAAGGGTATCGTCACTTTGTGTGATAACTTATCCAGCTGTACACCGGGTATACTTTCCTGTATATGTGTGTACTGTACCTCAACTAGGAAGTTTCTTCAAAAATAGATAGTGCACATAAAACACTTAGAATAGTGTCTGACACATGATCAGTGTCCAGCAAATAATAAGTATTATTATTTAGGTATGTGATTATCATCTGATCCGAAAAGCCTTCCCTGCCCACCCGAACTTAAATTAGTGTCTAAGCACTCTGTTTTCGTTGTGGTATTTACCTCCACAGCACCCACTACAGTTTGGTTTTTGTACATCTACTTCAGCCACCTGTAAGCTCTGTGAAAGCAAAGACCTTGTCTGTCTTACTTATCGCAGTAGCTCTAGCATCTGGCACTTAGCACAAAGCTGAAGGCAAGAGATACTTAATTGGAGCATGTCCGATGCAAGACTGAATTCCCAGCAGCAGGTTCTGACCCTCCAAATGCACATCTGTTATGGAGACTTAGCATCTTTCTCCATGGCCAGTATTTTATGGTAAGGTCTTCATTGTAGGGCACTGCATGCTCTCCTGCTTTAAGTCCATTTTTCTTCCATAGATCAGAGTGTTTTTGTTTGTTTGTTTGTTTGTTTGTTTGTTTCATAGGTCATAGTTAAAGAATCAAAGAAAGTGAGAACTGGAAGAGTTGAGATCTTTTTTAATCAATAACTTGAGGTAGCATCCTTATAGTATAATCCCTTTGTGTCCCTGAAAACCATCCATTTGTGTCTCCCCCCTCTTTCTTTACCTGTGAAGATCAGCGAGAGGACCACAGAGCAATGGGTAGGGCTTTGTCCCTCTCCTGTTTGTTCTGGAGGCCTCTGTAAATGGCATATCTAATCACTTCAGCCTGCACGGGCCTATCAGTAACCTTCATTACTGCCCAAGGGGCCACATGCAGCTGCTAATGTTGGAAGACAGAACAAAGAAAGCAACATGTCCCCATAAAAACAGCCATGTCTCTGCGTAGCTACATTCACCATATTGTATCCAAGAACCTAACAGATCTCGTGGGCATCGAATGCCCATTACATTGTAATTGTAGACAATCACTGTCAACCAGAGATAGGACCCTGTCGGGGGTGGGGGTGGGGCAGGACAAGATGACAAGCTGGGGCCCAGCTGCCCTGCAGAGCTTCCCTTCTGGCTGCACCTCTGCCGCCCTGACTTAGACAGACTAACGGGAAAGCGGCCTGTAATTCTTTAAGAATGTTGGAGGATTTGAGCCAGTTGTGCCGGAGCGGCCAATTAATGGCAGAGGTGACTGGGCTTTACGGTCTGCAGGAGAGGCCTAGATGGATGAACAAAACCGCTCTGTGTCTTAATTCTGAACACATGTTCCCAAGGTGTCTATTGTGTTGCTTGGAAGTATGAGTCTTGCTTTTACAGTTGTTTCCTGGCTTCCAGAAAAGGTACACAGTCTCATTTTTTCCCTGCACCTCTGCTGGAAGAAAAAACACTCGGTCCAGAAGGGTAAGGATTTGCTCAAAGCTCCTTACTTCTCGGTAAAAACACATTCCAAACCTCTGGGCTCATGCTGACTTCAAAAGTGCCACTGTGCCTCTAGGAACCTGTACTCCTTGTAGCAAAGCTCCAAGCAGCGAGTGCAGGAAGCTCAGTGTCGCCAGAGCACAGCACAGGTTGTATCTTTCTTTCTAGCCCCATCTTTTCTGTAACGCCTTTCCACAGCCAGCCACACCCCAGAGGTCAGGTCTGTCACCTGTCACCAATAGAGTGTGATTTATCTAGCTATTCTGAAGGCTTCCTGCAGGGTCACTGTACAATAGCTCGCATTTGTAGAGCGTCTCATAAACCCCAAGGAAAGCTCTCGTCAGTGCAGGAAGCTGGTCCTCCATGAGGAGCTGTTCAAAGGGGATGGTCCTAGGGTTTCTCCACAAGTTGACCAAGAGGGCAGAGGGTCCTTGATTGCAGCCCCAGACCATTCTACAGGGAGGAGCTTGCTGTAGTTGAGTGGTAACGCTCTCCGCTTCCACTGCATCTGGCTCATCCTCAGAAACCCCTCCAGCCTTAGGACCACTAATGGTGACTCAGAAGCTGCTGCTGATGTTTACTTTATGTGCCACTACGAGGTGAGGGTGGGGGTGGGGGTGGGGTTGGGGGCAAACTGCTGACAACTAAACGATTTCACGGTGCTCTGAAACCTTGAATTGTGCGCTGCATCATGATCGCAGAGACGTTCAAGTGTGAAAAAAGTGTGTGTCGGAACTGATGAAATATAGGTGCCGGGTTCTGCCCCGCGGCGCCCTCTGACAGTTTGTCCCGGTGACAAAGCAATGATCAGTGGTGACATATTGGTCTCCTCAAATTCTTTTGGACATTTCATTGGCTCGGAATGTTGACAATCCAGTCCTCTTCTGTCAGCTTTTCCTTACCAAGGAGTAGGCACATTTTCCCCCCCTGATCCCAAAATGGGGATCAGTATTTTTACAGTGCCGCCTAACTCCTTAATGGAGTAAAAAGGCCAGCTCACATCTGCTTATGCAGTTAAATGTGGAGAGTTCGAAGCCGCCAGGTCACTAGATGCCAGCTCATTTCATTTTTGTTTCCCAACTTCACATAATAGACTGAGTCAGAGCTCTTGGACTTTGAGAAGCCAAGAAATCAGGATTTTACCCAAAGTATCAACTCTGCTTTGAGTCAAGGTAGTTGAAAATAAGCTTTGGATTCAATCTATCAGCCCTCTCTCTTTTGTTCCTTTTCTCCCTCCTTTTCCTGGCAGCTTCTTTCTAATCATCTCTCAGAGCTCTTCATTTAGCTCTGGATGTGAAGAAAGGGCCAGGAGGAGAGAAACCTCCAGGCATCACCAGAAAAGGAGCAGAGCTCATTGTTGTAGAATAAAAAGATAATGGCCAATTTGTCAAGAAGTGTTGACAAGAAAGATAAAGTTGGAAGTAATTAACTGGCTGACATGCTGGGAGTGATGTGCCTGCCAATAGCTCCCTAAATCAGCCAGAGCCTTGGAGATGTGACAGCCATTCATCACTTTTACAGCACATCTCTGACAGGCCCCTGGGCTGCACAAATCCAGTGCTTTGACATTTCGGGGCTGTGCAGTCCTCCTGTGTCTTCTGCTGGGTTGTGCTAGGCACCCAGGTCCCGTGTCCACCCAAGAGGGGCCTGGAGGTGATGTGTAAAACGGGACAGCTTGCTTGGCTTATCGCTGAGCATGGTGCTCATTCTCAGGGGACGGGCACTAATGTCTAGGGCTGACCTTGAAGACTAGGACATCACTTAATAATCATAGAGGTGCTGACCACGAGCTCCCAAGCAGCTCTCCTGGGGGCCTGGTCATCTAAAAGCGCCACTCCCAGCCAGCCAAGAGGGTACACCGCCCACAAGACTGGTTATATTCACGAGATCTCTCAGCAGGATGAAATTAGTATGCAACCATTAAAAGTAATTATGAGGTAGGGAATGAATGAAAGTGCAAATGTCTGTATATCCTCTTTTATTTTTATTTTTTGTTAATCTTCTCCCAAGGACATTTTTCCATTGATTTTTAGAAAGTGGAAGGGAGGGAAGGAGCGAGAGGGGTGGGGAGGAAGGGAGGGAGAGAGAGGGAAACATCCATTGGTTGCCTCCTGCATGCATCCAGACTGGGGCCAGGAATCGAACCAGCAACCCTTCAGTGCACGGGCTGTCTCTAACCATTGAGCACACCAGCCACTGTATATCCTCTTGATATCCTAATTCATTGTGTTCTCCTCTCTGTCCCTCTTCATTGTCTTTCTAACACCCAGGTTCATTTGTAGGCTCTGGGTTTTAATAGATGGATAGGCAGTTTCCATTTGTTCTGTAGAATCACAGCTATATAAATTCTCAACTGGATGTTCGCACGAATATGGAGTAAAATGTATACCCCTTCGCCCTTGTTAAGACGGCAATGGGAATTGGTATCCACCAGCTTAGAAAGTTCTTGCGAGACAGCTCTCTGTTCCTTCTGGTCTCAGTACACGTCGAGAGGAGATGGGAAATCTGGTCGACCTGTCACTTCTGCACACTGTTGTGGCACGTTGTGCCCAGGCCTCTGTCTTGTTGAGCTTGTCTGTTGTCGGGTCTTTTCACACAGACCAACGTCAGTGGGGTCTGGTTTGTGTTGTTAGCGCTCATTTGCTGTCGAGCGGGGCTTTGAACAGTTTGCCCTTTGTAAGGCTCCAGCATTAACAGGGAAAGACTGAGGGGCACACAAGGGAGTGTTTATAGAATGGGCTGTAGAAAGCTCCCAGCTGCCCCATAAAACGAGAGTTCCTCATTAGGGGGGGCTTTTGAGCAAAGGTGATTTTTTTCCCGTGAGCCAAACGTCATAGGCAGTTTCCATTTGCTCTGTAGATTCAGAGCAGTCTCTCCCACTAGTCTCATAAAACCACATCTGAGTTTAAAAGGGGAATATTTCAAAGGACAGGCTTGTGTCACCCAAGTAGGCAGGAGACTGGGGACTTAGTAGCTAGGAACTACTGAGTTTCCATGGAGGCTAATTTATCCCACACATTGCAATCTGGGCTTTGTCTGCCAGCCTGGCAGCCTTGAACAAGCTGCCTCGGAAAAGCTCGCTGTGGCAGCATGGCTGACTATTGCACTGGGAGACTTTAAGGCGTATTAGTACCTCCTGAAAGGAAATCAAAAACTAGGGGATGGCAGCTTGCGGGGTGGAGGGGAGTGTTCGCCATAATGTTAGTGAGGACGTTAAGATGAAGGTGCAGTAGGGTTCCTTTCTCTTGAATGGCCAGTGAGAGAGAGATCATCAAAACATCCCGTCCAGTGCTTTTATTCATGCATTTCACAATTATTTACTGGGTGCCTACTGATGCCCAGAGTAGAAAACTAAGACATTGTCCCTCCCATTGCAGAGCTTACAGTACACTCTGCGTTATTATTTAAGAGCCTTTCAAATGGTACAATTTTTTTAAGGGAAAGGATAACATCCAATAGCCTGTGACCTACTGGGCCACAGTTTCTTCATATTAAAATGGGAATATAAATAATAGTGTCTACTTCATGGGGTTGCGATAGCACATGTAAGCATTTAGCACAGTGAGCTCTCAATAAATTTAGGTATCTTTCTGTTGTCATTATAATACATTGTTGTCTCTCATGGTAGAGCGCCGGACGTCGTGGAGGAAGGGAAAAAAGCTAAAGTCCCAAACAAAACGACAGACTCTTGAGTACCAAGAGTTTTGTTCACTTACCTTTCCAGAACCTCCACGTCTGTGTTTGCATTTAACAGCAGCCTTAGATGCATTGGAGACCCCACGGAAGAAAAGGATAGAGAAGAGTAGCTTAGGGAGAAAGTCCTATGGGAAAGTAAAGTAAAAACAGGAAGGAGGAAAGATTAAATGGGTGATAACCGCTGGCTAACTTAAAAATCTCTTCTTTGAGTAGTCAAAAGTGGGTGTGTACAGTCTTCTTCTTTCCTTCAGGTCTTCAAATGAGGAACTAAGAACTTACTATTTGAAAGGGACTCTTTCTCAGACCGATCCCACTCATTTTTCATGGATGTGTTTTAGTCCATTTCGTCAGGGTTGTAATTCCTGTGATTGCCTTGCTGAAGGCCTGGTCAGTAGTCCCTGGAAGGAGCCCGGCCCCTTTCTTCCTTTCCCCAGGGCTGTCTGCATCCTCGCCTGCCTCCACACACATTCAAGTGGGGAGGATTATGCAGATGACTTATTTGGCCTTTCTCTTAAAGAAGTGGGGCAATATGAGGAGTTTTCTTTTTTAATTTGCAAAGTTGTGGTGGAGGTATATCCAAGCCATAGCAACAGTGAAGTAAAATTTGTATTTCTCCTCTGAGGCCTCCAGTCACTACTCCCTAATTTTCATCAGTTTTTGTAAAACTATTTTTAATGTGTAATGCGTGGGAGAGTGGCACGGGAAGAGACTTTCACTTGTTTTTGGTTTTGTGTTGTTTTATCCCTAGTGAGGCAAACTTTGCTAATACTTTTAATGTTTTCTTGAAAATTGAATATGTTCCAGAACACAAGATTAGAAGATAGTTGTTAGAACACCTAGATTTTGATGTTTCATCCTTAAGAGTTAACACCTTTCATTCAGGCAAAGAATACTTTATCTTCCTCATCAAAATAGTTTATATTCCTACCAGGACCATCCCAGTAGTCCACATTAGGACTATAAATAATATATAAAATATGTAGTTATTTATGTTTATATATGGTATGTTGCATATTTGATTATAGTATAATAGATAACTGGTTTTCTTTTTTTCCTGCCTTCTTATGCTTCCAAAATCTTTACTTGGTTCAAGGAACTAGATAACCACAAATCTATCCCCAGTGATATTAATTATCCTTAAAGTTCACCCAGCCCCATGTGAGCGAGCAACAACATTGAGAACCTGACTTCGGGGCCAGGAGGAATGGGAAACTGCTTCACGATGCAAGTGTGGTGGGGTTAGTCCCTTTGGATTTGGCTTTTCATTCTCAGCTTAGAAAACCTCTATGAATTCGACAGCAAAAAACTTGTGGAGAATGTTCTGGCTCACTGCTTTGCTTGGGCCAGAGCACTAAGGGGCCTGCCCAGTAGATCCCACAGGGGGCTGCCTATCTATCTACTCCTGTAAGTAAAAGAGAGGGACCACGGTAGCTTGGACTATTTCACTAGTCCTCTACAGGATGAGTTTGGAACTTGATGATCTACTGGTGCTGGCTCCAGCCTCAACCTAAGATGTATGTTTTTTTGTAAAAAGCATAAAACTGTTTCTAACAACTTCTATTCTTGGACAAAAACAGATGAAAGAAAAAGCATTAATAAGGGCCTGCTTAGCAATTTTATATCCATTATTCCATTTAATTCCCTGAACCCTGTGAAGGAGGTAGTATTAGCCCCACTTTATTTTATTTTATTTTATTTTATTTTATTTTATTTTTTATTTTATTTTTAGAGAGAGAAGAGAGGAAGGGAGAGAAACTTTTATGTGAGAGAGAGAGAAACATCCATCAAGCATCAGTCGACTTGCCTCCTGCACGCCCCCAACCAGAGATTGAGCCCACAACCTGGGCATATGTCCTGACCAGGAATTGAACCGGCAACTTTTTGGTGTATGAGATGACACCCAACCAACTGAGCTACACTGGCCAGGGCTTAGCCTCATTTTATAGATGAGAAATTTGAAACCCAAAATTAGTGACTTGGTTATGGCCACCCAGCTTATAAGTAGCAGAATTGGACCTCCAGAAATGCAAATCCAAGTCTTTTGACTCCAAGTCCAAAGCTGCCTCACCGCCAACCTCACCTTAATAAAGAAGAGGCACAGTATTGCTTTGGTCATAGGGGGACTGTCCCCAGTCACTGAAGGCGTTGGGGAAAATCACTGCCCGTGTGGGCCTTAGTCTCCTCAGCAGTAAAACAGGATGGAAAATACCTTTTTCTTCATTCTCTTAGGGATGTGTGAGGTCAAGGCAGTGAGAGGTTGGAAAGATTGTTTGAAATGTGCTTCGTAAGAATGAGACATTAGATTATTACTTTCACAAATGTTAACTGCTCCAGTTCATCATATTTCTGGGCGGTTCCCTCTTGCTTTTATTGGAAGAAATGTAATGGTGTTCAAGTTTTTAAAAATAATATTTATGTGCTCACTTTGGCAGCACATATACTAAAATTGGAACGATACAAAGAAGATTAGCATGGCCCCTGTGCAAGGATGACACGCAAATTCGTGACCCGTTCCATTAAAAAAAAGAAAAGAATAATAATATTTATAACAGTAATCTCTTGCCATATTACCACATTGAACCGAAAACCTGGAATTTCCCAAAACCACTTAAAAATGAATCCTAGTCAAATAGTTTGTACTCAGGGCAGTAAACTGGATTCTTGCTTGTTAAACCAGTCTAGACTTCCAAGTTGGTCTGTCACATTTAAAAAAATGCTCCCTACCTGTGAACAGATATAATCATATTGTCTTTGACTTGCTCAAGCCTGTGCCTTCCCTCCTAACTTCCTTTCATACTCGAGCTTGGGTTTAGTGTTCTGTCGGCTGCTGCTCACCCTCTTACATAGGTTCCCACTGGAACAAGGTCCAAGTCCTGCGCTCTCCTGCTTTCAGGACCATTGCAGCCTCCCTGATGAACTGATTCCAGCCACCAGGCCTTCCTGCATTACTGCTAGTTGCCCCAGTATAGTTACAGTCCTCCAGTCCCTATTGGCCACATGCTGCCCGCAGGTGACATCAGCAAAGAAGGGTGGTGGTAGTGAAAGGCGTCTCTGCCAGAGGCCAGGCAGGTAACGCTGGATGTGGTTCCTTCGCAGCCTGCTGCAGAAGTAGGTGAGGGGGCATCTGAACTCGGAGGAGACGAGATGTCAGGGGAGCAGGCAAGGTGGCTGCACAGCCACAGTCCCGGGATTTGCTGTCATTGACGTGGGTGACCCAGCCTCACTGTCATTTCTGTGTTGCCCACAGAGCCCAGTGATTTTCATTTATTTTGGTTATTATTACTGAAGGCAACTGGGGAGAAGTGAGAGTTAAAAGTTCAAAGGCACCTCATCTGGTTCTGCTGTACAACAGGGACAGTTTTGGATCCAGAGGGGCTAGTTTTTAAAAGGCAGACATGTGCTGCCTGACCTACAGTGTCTAAGAGGAAACCAGCCTGTGCCAGCTGGAGGAAGGGCCGAGCAGGCAAGCTTCTTGTCCACCAACTGTGCCCCCTCACAATGAGTATGCGATCAAGATGAAATCATTCAGGCTGAGCTTTCTGAGTGGGAATAGTAACTGATTCTCTGCATCTGCAAGACCTTGTCCCCAACATGCCGGTGAGCCACCTGCCCACAAATGACCCCACGCCTCCCATGCGCTGACATTTTAAGAATAACCACCTCATCCTTTTGTTTTCCCAGCATTAATAATAAGCTACAGCAGCCAGAGGCCGCTGCCGGGGTGTTGGAATATGCCATGAAACACTTCGGAGAGCTGGTAAGTGCTTCATTCCTTTTAGAAAAGTAAGAGGTGGCAACCTGGCTAGGGATGCACTTGCCACGACCTTGAGAAAGTTACTTTCCTTGTCATTTTTCTTAATGGTAACAGTCTGATGTAACTTACCTATACCTATACCTTAAGGACCAAGGAGACAGTGGCTATATGGACTCTATTCAAAGTGAACACATATCCTGAAGACAGATTTATCAAACTCTTAGCATGCGCCTAGCCCTTTGCTCAGTGCTTTCAGTGCTTTCTATACTTCATCTAATTCAGTCCTCACAACAGCTTCATGAGTAGGTATTATTGTTATCCCATTTTACAGATGAGACTATGGTCCTGACAGGATAACAACCTCACCTGAGCTGAGAGAGGGAATCAAAGGCAGAACCAGCCAAAACCGGTTTGGCTCAGTGGATAGAGCATCGGACTGCGGACTGAAAGGTCCCAGGTTCGATTCCGGTCAAGGGCATGTACCTTGGTTGCGGGCACATCCCCAGTGGGGGGTGTGCAGGAGGCAGCTGATCGATGTTTCTAGCTCTCTATTCCTCTCCCTTCCTCTCTGTAAGGAATCAATAAAATATTTTTTTTTAAAAAAGGCAGAACCAGTACTTGAACCTGAGCAGTCTGGCATCAGAGCCCAGGTGTTTAGGCCTGACCTGATTTATCTTTGTGTCATCTGTGGCAGCTGGCATTGCCCCTGGCCCACAGGTAACACTCAGTACATCAGAAAAAAAACATGGCCAATTCTCCAGAAAAAATATACTATAATTTATACCTGATATTGAGCGATTGTTCCATTTCATTATTGCTTACATAGCTTCTTCTCTCCTGCCATCTTTGCCCTACCAATATTAAAATGTTTCCATTACTCTCTGTGGTCCTGGGAGGGTGCTTTGGTAACTTCCTAACCATATATAAAGCATCGACTTAATCAGCTTAGCATTGACTTCCTGGAAGGTCAGGGCGTTCTGGGTCCATATATTTGATAAGGAACCCTGCATTAGTAGTGTAGGTCACTTACTCTGGTTTGCTTTCATCAAGAGCCCAGTGTGTTAGAGTGAAGAAAATTGTGGCTACTTCCCAGGCTTTTGCTTCACACAAGGACTGAACCCATTATGGGAATATTTTGCTGTGTTGAGCATAGATCTGTAACTAGACCAAGAAAGCATCTCTCCAGATGACAAAACAAAAAGGACTATGTCTCGCCGAGACCGGTTTGGCTCAGTGGATGGAGCGTCGGCCTGTGGACTGAAGGGTCCCGGGTTCGATTCCGGTCGAGGGCATGTGGCTTGGTTGCGGGCACATCCCCAGTGGGGTGCGTGCAAGAGGCAGCTGATGGATGTTTCTCTCTCATCGATGTTTCTGACTCTCTATCCCTCTCTCTTCCTCTGTGTAAAAATCAATAAAATATATTTAAAAAAAAAAACAAAAAGGACTATGTCTCATCCATCCATGCCACCGTCCTTGTTTGCAGAGGAAAGAAAGTTGGCAGAGAGGGCACTTAGGCAGTCCACCCAGACAAAGATGTACTCTTCTTTGATAGCCTTAGAGCTCTAGACCACAGTGGGTGCCAGTTTGAAACCAGGATGCCACAGTCATCTGGTATTCGGGTGATCTCCCAGCGGATGGTTTTTACCCCAGTGGCTGAGAATGCCAACCTTACATGAAAGTCCCTCTGTCTCCAGCTCCTAAAGGTGTCCATTAGCTAAACCCATGGTTGGTTTTCTGTTACATGTAGGTAGCTGAATCATATTAAACTTGACAATGGTTTGCTTTTTCTTGGCAGAGCCTGCGCTTTCTCAGCACAATTTATGTAACAGCAATCTCATTAGGATTTTGTGTGATGCATTGCTTAAACCTTATAGTTTCTGCAATCTATTGCACTTCAAAATATCCTGCCCCCTACCTGACCTGCTCCATATGCCGCTCCCTCTATTTTCTGCTTGTTCATACTGTGCATGCCACACATTAGTCATTAGCCCCTCCTTTCTTTTCCATCCCGTATAGAAATGCAAAACAGGAAATTCTCCAGTGTTACTTTTTAATTTAAGAGTTTTTAATTTCTCACTGTCTTTGCAGTCACTCTTTCTCTGTGAGTTTTCTCTTTCATGTTGAGGCATATTCTAAACAGGCTTGGAAAATGAAGCTTAGGTAGTTTTACCTGCCACGGAGCCAGAGATGCCATTTTGGGAACCCCACTATCCACTGACATTGGAGAAAAGGCTGTGGTGGAAGCAGGATTAGTTCAGGGGCAGCAGAGGGGATTGACTGCTGAAACAAACGAGGGGAAGTACAAGTTAACGACCTAAAATGGAAATTGACCTCCTTACAGGGGTTCAAAAAGAAAAGACCCTTTCAGCGAGCTTAGAAGAGTTGCTGTGAGTTTATATGGTACTCAGATAGCTGTTTTATTTAGAAAGGAGAGAAGGGCAATAGGGGGAACTAATATGGGCAGTGCATTATATCATATAAATTCCACTGCAGAATCATACTGTTGTTAAAGAAATCCCTGGAGAGCCACTGCCCGGGTCTGGTAGAGAAATAGTCATTTACTAAGCTGGTGATGAAGCCCAGAAAACAAACTGAGGTGGAGGGCAGATGGAGGGCAGACTGAGACATAAAACAGCCCCCTGACCATTTAGAGAGCCACAGTCTGCAGCACCTCTTCTCACGTGGCCGACACTGCGTTTCAGCGTGGCACACCATCTGCCCAGTGCTGGAATCCACCCTTTGGCCCTGACACTGGTGAAGCTGCCAAGCACTGAGCAGGAGGGAACGTTGGATGGGGGACTTGAGGAGAAGGGGGAAAGGTTTTCCAAAGAATTTTAAGTGGTATATTATATTGTATTCTAAATTATTTCCTGGAAATTTAAAAATGCGTGAAGAGATGCAGTGAATCAATCGCCTTTAAAAAGTGAGCTGTTTTCCTCCAGTAAATATGCAGATGTGGCCTGACTTTCTGGCCCCATCAAGCAAGCAGCTGCCATCCCTGCCATGTGGCCGCCATCAGCACTCCAGCAGATCAAGGCCTTGGCACCCTGCAGGAGCTCTGTTCGGGGCTTCCTGCTGTCCCAGATGGTTTTTCCTGTCCTCGTATCCCTGCACACTGGCATTCTGGTGGCTTCTGTATCTGGGCAGGAAATGATGGGGGAGGACATGACCTGACATCTACTCTCAGATTATTCCAGGATCATTCATTCCATCGGTGTGCCAAGAACCAACATTCCTATCATCACCCAGCATACCTCAAACATTCCGGAGTTCTTTTCAATCAAGGCCAAGACATACTGTGATAGGTGAAGTGTCATCCATACAACACAGCACCTTAGGAAAGAGTGTGCGGATTAAAACTGTGCCCCTCTTGTTCTCCATGCCTCACCATAGTCCTTCTTTTCCACTTGGCAGGAGATCCAGGCCACCTGGTATGAAAAACTGCACGAGTGGGAGGATGCCCTTGTAGCCTATGATAAGAAAATGGACACCAACAAGGATGACCCAGAGCTGATGCTGGGCCGCATGCGCTGCCTCGAGGCCTTGGGGGAATGGTGAGCTGCAGCAGGGTGATGACCGAGTGGCTGCTAGAGAAGTCCTGTCTTTGAAAGGCCTCCCCCAAACAGACTTCTCTTAAGTTTGTTCATTTGGTATTTTCCCATGAATATTTCTGTCTCTGTTCTGTCTCAGTGCTAAATAGAAAAAAAGGTTCTTTAAAAACAAAAACAAAAAACAACATAAACTTTATCATGCTCTGGACAGGACAGGCTTGGGTTGTGCTCTGGATCTGCACCTGCTCCTTCCATCTGCCTCTTGACCTTGACTGACTGATGAAGACCGCCTAGGTCTTCTTTGTTAGCACTGCCAGTGAGTTTAGGAAAGAACAAATGGCTGCCCTCTTCAGGTGCTTCAACTTTACTGAATGCTTGCTTATATGCCCAGCCCCATGCCAGGCTCCAGGTGTAAAAAAGACAGGAAACAAGGCCTCCGTTGTGAGGTGGTGAGACAAGCACATAACAGATAGTTACTAAAGCCTGAGCGAACGGTGACCATGGTATGAACTCGTGACTTCACAAGACCAAAGACTGATCTTGCAGTTCCCCCTGGAGGAAGGGCCAAGGTTGGGAGGCAGGTGAAGGAGAGTGGGGAGAGGGAAAAGGGAGTTCTAGGTAGAAGCAACAGTGGTGCTCAGTTGAGAACACTTACCTACGTCTTGGTTTGGGGAATTTATGGAGATGGTGAAGAAAAAATGGTTTTCATTCTGTTTTCTAACATCAAGTGCAGTTTTTTAAATAATTAAAACAAGATGCCACACTCCAGTCATTAAATAGTTTAACTACAGTTTTAAATAGTTAAAATGCCATACCACTTTTTCTCATGAGCAGATTATCTGACCTTCTGTTGGACATAGAATGGTCCTCCATTCGTTCATTCAACCATTAATTATTGAGCGCTTTCTCTTTGCCAGCGTCCGTGCCAGGCCCCAAGGACACAGCCATGAATGAGAAGGACACGACCCCTGCCTTTCCCGAGCTTTTGGAGCAGACAACCAGGCTGTTGTAATGCAGCGTGAATACAGTTACACAGGGAAGCCCAGGGAACTGTGGGAAATAAGACTCCTAATCCAGGCTTGGAAGGTTCAAGAAAGCTTCCAGTTGGGAGTGATATCCTACTTGGACCTGTGCAGTGAGGAGGAGCAAGCAATGTAGATTCAAGGTTCTGAAAGTTCAGTATGGCTGGAGGGTCAGGTGTGATGTGGAAAGAGGTAAAAGGTGAGCAGGAGAAGTAGGCAGGGACCGTAGCATGTGCGTGCGGTTTATAGGCCAAGTTAGGCATTGGGACTTTAACCTAAGAGCTACTGGGCAGCCATCCAAATATTTGAAGAGCCATAATTGACAGGTTTATTTTATAAAAAGACCCTTTAGGGGCAAATTGAAGAGGATTGAAGGAATGCCAGAGGAGATAGTAAGACAAGTTCAGAGGCAGTCCAAGGGGAGAGATGATGGTGGCAAACAGGGAAAGCTGAGGCCGTAGGGATGGAGAAAGGCAGGGTCCAGAGATGTTTAGGAGGTGGCATTAGTGGGATTTGGAGACTTATTAGATGTGGAAGTGAGGAGGGTAAAGGCATTACAGTTTGAGCTTCCAGAATGAAGATGAGGCTGGAACACCCAGCACTCCTCAGAGGCCTGATTAACCCAAAGCATAAGGTTCTCCTGAACCAGGCCTCCAAAGAGCTGTCTTGGGGAGATAGAATCCGTATGCCTGTGCCCTTGCATTTGGATCTGCACAGGGAACCTCTGTCCCTGAAGGCTTCTATTTTTTTAATGTACAGCTTTGTATTCATTTTTTAAAGCATTATTTTTTGAAAAGGTAATATATATATAGCACAGAATTCAATAGTAAAAAAACAGTGATGGAACTGTGAAAACCAAGTCATCCCCTTGTCTCCCAGCCACGGAGACCAGGTCCTCATGTAGACTTCAGGGAGGACCCGTGCACGCAGGCATTTGTCATGACAGTGCAGTCAACACACCGTTTTGCACCTTGTCTTTTTCGTTTAACAAGTCTAGACCACTAGACTTGTGAGTACCTACAGGTGCTTCTTCATCTTTTCATTGACTGCGTCACTAAACCACAGTCTCTTTTATATAGGCAAATTTTGATTTGTTTAAAAATTTTATACCTCAGAGTTTAAAAAATATAATTGAAAAATCAAAGTAAGACTTCTAAAAAGAATGATCTCTTGCTGCACATATTCTTTCTGTACCTAATTACAGATATTCTTTTGCTAAATGATTGCTATTTTTATTTCTTAATATAGAGTTATATTTCCCAAATAAAAGATGTTGTATATGAAAATTTAATGTCAATGAAATTAGCCTTAGGCATTGTATCACATATATATACAGATAATAGTCTGTATATAGTTATTTGAAATTGGTTTGTCTGACAGCCATTATTAGAGAGATTCAAGTGTTATCATTTATTTTCATAATTAGCATTTCACATTCATCATTTACCTCAATAAATTGAGGAAACATATCCTATCAATCTGCTCCATCAGTTTGTGCAACTAAAGCTGGGGTGTGTGTTTTATGTCCAACAGGTATCTAAACTGCACTCTCCAATGTGGTGGCCACTAATTAAATTAATAATCCAGTCACACTAGCCACATTTCAAGTCCTCAGTAGCCACTGCGTCTAGTGGCTACCGCATTGAATAGGGCAGATACAGAACATATCCCTCACCATAGAATCTTCTATTGGCTGGTACTGATCAAAAGTAAGAGAAACATATGTTAATAAGAATTAACTACATTATTTCAAAACCAATTTTCTTTAACTTTCAAATTGATTATCATACAACTATATGTTAAGAAGAAGATAAAAAAACAATGTAAATATTCTCAAAATTTAACTCTAATCAATTCTTCAAATTATATATATATATATATATATATATATATATATAGTCTATATATATATATATATATATATATATATATATATATATATATATATAAATAAAGAGCCAGGGTCCGTAATGTCCAAAACAACCAAATGGTTGACCGAACACTGGAAGTCAGTCCTGCAGTCAGTGCTGGGTTGCCGTGGCAAGGGGGCTGTGGATCAGGCCTGGAGAGAGAAGCAGGGTCTGATCTACAGCCTCCGTGGCAGCTGTTGATCAGCCCTTGCCTCTCTCTTTTTCTCCAGGCCTCGCCAGCATCTGCGGGGGCTGCTGATCAGCCCCGCCTCTCTGATCAGGCCTGGAGATAGGCCTGGAGACGCTGACTGGCATAGAAACCGACCACTCAGAACCAAATCTGGGTGAACTGCGAGGAGCCAGTGGCTGCCTAGGAGGCGGAGCTTTAGACGCTGACTGGCATAGAAACTGACCAATCAGAACCTAATCTGGGTGAACTGCGAAGGCAGAACCTAAGGTGGGGGCTGAGGAGGGGTTTTAAGGGCAATAGCTGTTTGGTGTAAGGTTCAATTTTTTAAAAAATATATATTTTATTGATTTTTTACAGAGAGGAAGAGAGAGGGATAGAGAGTTAGAAACATCGATGAGAGAGAAACATCGATCAGCTGCCTCTTGCACACCGCCTACTGGGGATGTGCCCGCAACCAAGGTATATGCCCTTGACCGGAATCGAACCTGGGACCCTTGAGTCCGCAGGCTGATGCTCTATCCACTGAGCCAAACCGGTTTCGGCAGGTTCAATTTTTTAATGACCAGTTTGGCAGTATAGTGCATATGGCTGGCTATCAGTCCAGATATAGGGATTATGTATTTTTGTCTGCCAAGAGCATCTCCTCCTGCTGAAAAAGGCTTTTTCCCTTCCCCCGCATTTAAGCAATCCTATCCTGTATAATCTATCTATACTAATAAAAGAGTAATATGCTAATTAGACTGGGTCGACCGGCCATCTTCCGGATGTCCGACTTCCTTCCGGACAAAGCCATGGTGGTGGGAGCCAATGCAGAGGCAGTTGGGCAATCAGGCCGGCAGGGTAGGACAGTTGGGTGCGAGATCAGGCTGGCAGGGGAGGGAAGTTGGGGGTGAGATCAGGCCGGCAGGGGAGGGCAATTAGGGACAAGATCAGGCCAGCAGGGTAGGGCAGTTGGGTGTGAGATCAGGCCTGCAGGGGAGGGCAATTAGGGGTGATCAGGCAGGCAGAGGCAGTTAGGGGTGATCAGGCCGGCAGGGGGGAGCAGTTAGGGGCGATATCAGGCCAGCAGGGGAGGGCAGTTAGGGGCGATCAGGCAGGCAGAGGCAGTTAGGGGCAATCAGGCCAGCAGGGGAGGGCAGTTAGGGGCGATCAGGCAGGCAGAGGCAGTTAGGGGCAATCAGGCAGGCAGGCAGATGAGCGGTTAGGAGCCAGTGGTCCCAGATTACAAGAGGGATGTCTGACTGCCAGTTTCGGACATCCCCCAAGGGGTCCCTGTTTGAGAGGGTGCAGGCTGGGCTGAGGGAACCCCCTCACCCCCGCCCCCCATGAATTTCGTGCACCAGGCCACTAGTTTAGTATAAATGTCACAGCCTCACATCAAAGTCTTTTGTGTTGTGATCTCAGCCCACTTCTTCAGCCCATTTCTCAGTGACCTCTACCTCAGAATCTGTGCTCTGGCCAAACTATTTGCTCTACTCCAAACTCCACAGAATTTTTTCTCTGCATTCCTTCAGTTTCCTGAATTGCCTACCTTTTCTTCTGCTCCTTTGCCTTGTTTTTGAAACCCTGCCCCATCATTCAAGGTCTACCTGGACTGCCTTTTCCTCCTTTGAATCTTTCCTGGTCCCTTCCCCTCCCACCTTTTCTAAATTAAAGACAACTACTTTCCTTAGATGGGTTAAGTAGGGACAGCTTGGATATATGAGAAGAGATCTTAGATGCAATTTTGTCTAGTCCACCTATGTGACAGTTGGGAAACTGAGCATCTTAGAAGTTGGCACAGCCAGCCTGAGGTCTCCCAAGAGCCCTGTGATCCAGGTCTCCTGACACTGCAGTACTCAGTCCCATTTACCTCGGACCTCTTGGGTTCATTCCAGTTTTATAATCACCTATAAAGTATAAGTGGCAGTGAAGCTGACCAAGGGATTTAAAAGATTTTTAAAAGAGATGAAGAAGCAGAATTCTCTTCCTGATTATATGTAGATTCCTTACATGGTTTATTCAGTCAGTTCATTTAGAGTATAATTTCTAAATTGCTTTTGCTTTGAGTATATATCCTGAACATGCCTGAGGCAGGTGTTTGCTAGAGGTGGAATGATCTAGGGCTACCACTGAGCTAAGACCCTACCCCTATGCCTATACTCATCTGTCTCTAGGAAGCAAAATTATAGGAGTCAGTCTCCAACCCCATAATGCACACAGCCACAGCTGCAGCCAAAGTGAGCCTAGGTAAACCCCCTCACCACACTATTCCTTAGATGGCCTCTGGATCCTTGAGAACGGGTTATTTGGGAGTCAGCCAACCACTTAGGTGTTCTAAGCTTTCTGCTGCTATACTGGGTAGGAAAGTCAAAGTCCTGGGATGAAGCCTTTACCTATTCCTCCCTGGTGTGCAGTGAGAGGTGTCAGAAAGCAGAACCTCATGTTTGTCCCACACACAGTCTCACATTTTTTATTAATTTGATTTTGTTCTCCCCCCACCCCCCCGCCTTTGAGATTTAGGACTCAGTATATTCTGAATTCTTTTTTTTCTTTTTCTTTTTCATGCTTACTTGTAACAAATACTGTGGGAGAGGAACCCCATCTCCCTGGGTAGAGTTCTGACAATTGTTGACACAGCCGCAGCTTTGAAGGCGGTGCCTGTATCCACTGTCAGGGCCGCCTCCCTAGGATGCTGCTCCTGCACTGCTTCCTGCCTGGTCTCTTGGGGTAATCATTCATAGTGTTTCACATTGAACTTGCTCCCTGTCTCTAAATGAAAAGCAAAGCTAAACCCTTAGACTCTCAGCCCAGAAAGGGGTAGCCCTGACAAAAGGCTAGAGGGATGCTGAACTGTTTGTGACAACAAGCTTTGGATTCTGCTTTTCCTGCATTTTCCCTCAAGGCGTGTGCCTTTGTTCTCTCTCTCCCCTAAGCTCCAAGGGCCCTTCTTTTGCCTCTGTAATTTGTTTCCTGAGCCCACGCAGCCCAACTGGCTCACTTTTTCTACCTCTTGAACTTTCTAAATAAATTTTTGGAGAGGAGAAACCAAGATGGTGGCATAGGTAAACACCTGAACTTGCTGCCGCACACAACCACTTCAAAACTACAACTAAAAGACAAAACGGACATCATCCAGAACCACAGGAAGGCTGGCTAAGTGGAAATTCTACAACTAAAAGGGAAGAGAAAAGCACACTGAGACTCAGAGGAGCTGCGGAAGTAAAGTCCAGAGGTACGGAGGCGCACACATGGAGAGGGCTGGCAACTGAGTACACAGCTGGCTTTTTCAGTCCGCAGGGAGACACAAGCTCCCAACTGCTCTGAACTCCAGTTCCGGGTGAGACTCTGGGGACACAGACTCATACAGGAAGAAACTGGCCTGTCTGGCAGCGGGTGGAACTCAAGGGCGGCTTTCTCTCAGAGGTGCTTGCAGCAACTACCAAGGGACACTGAAACCCAGGGGCCTCTTACGGCAGGGCTGACAGGAAGCCATTGCTGTTTGCTCTGCCCTGAGACTCCGCCCCATCCAAGCTGTGCGCAGGGGCTTTTGCATATGAATGGCCTGGTCCTTTGAAATCTAAACCTACCTAACAAACTGCAGCTGAGTCAGAAAGACCCAGAACATCCAAAAGAAGGCCCAAGGCCCCACAACATCTTGCATTGCTTCACAGCTGGGCCTCATCTGGGCAACTCCAAAACCCAAACAAAGACGAGGAATCTGCAGATCTCTCCATAGCTCCTGCTGGGTGGCCTCAGGCAGAGGCTAAATTAGCACCTCCTTGGAGATCCAAGAGCCAGTGTACCCAGGGGTCAGAGTGGGACCATCCAGATTACAACTCCTCAGATCCGTAATACTCAAGGGGCAGACTCAGTGAGCACCAAAGCCACACTGAAGCAAGTCTTGCCCCATAAGGGTGTCTCCAGCACAGAAGTTCTCCCATCGTAGACAGAGCTGATGATCCTCACAACCAATTGGCCTGGAGGTCAGTTCCTCCGAGTGATACCAACAACAATCAAGGCTTAACTACAACAAGACTTGCACACAGCCCACAAAGGGGTGCACCAAGAGTGTCCACCTCAGGTAACTGGGAAGGCTGAGCCACTGGGCCCTATAGGACACCTAGCACACAAAGCCACTCTATCAACTCAGGGAAGCGTACAAAATGCGGAGACAAAGAAACAGGTCACAAATTAAAGAAATGGAGGAAAGCAGCCAAAACCGGTTTGGCTCAGTGGATAGAGCGTCGGTCTGCGGACTGAAGGGTCCCAGGTTCGATTCCGGTCAAGGGCATGTGCCTTGGTTGTGGGCACATCCCCAGTGGGGGGTGTGCAGGAGGCAGCTGATCGATGTTTCTAACTCTCTATCCCTCTCCTTTCCTCTCTGTAAAAAATCAATAAAATATATTTTAAAAAATAAAAAAAATAAAATAAAATAAATGGAGGAAAGCAAACAACTGGATATAGAGTTCAAAACCACGGTTATAAGATTTTTCAAGAATTTTCTACAAAAGGCCAATAAATTTAGTGAGACCCTCGAGGATATGAAAAAGGACCAACTAGAAATTAAGCATACACTGAATGAAATAAAAAATAATATACACACTTGGTTATTTTTGAAAAGGCCACCCCAGGCTGGTCCACAATCAGGTATAAGCATAAGAGGACTTCCTCCTCCGCTGCCCCCTGCCCCGCCCCTCTTGTCAATCAACGTTGTGTGCATCCACTCTGTTTAACCATGGTCTTTGGAAAGGATTCGTTTCTCTTCATTTGTCAATGTTTGCTGAAGACTTGGATAAATGCAGACGAATATACATAATAAAGTGCTATGAATTCCAGCACTCAAAAATAATAATAATATACAGAGATCCAACAGCAGACTAGAGGATCGCAAGAATCAAGTCAAAGATTTGAAATACAAAGAAGCAAAAAACACCCAACCGGAAAAGCAAAAAGAAAAAATAATCCAAAAATATGAAGATAGTGTAAGGAGCCTCTGGGACAACTTCAAGTGTACCAACATCAGAATTATGGGGGTGCCAGAAAAAGAGAGAGAGCAAGATACTGAAAACCTATTTGAAGAAATAATGACAGAAAACTTCCCCCACCTGGTGAAAGAAATAGACTTACAAGTCCAGGAAGCGCAGAGAACCCCAAACAAAAGGAATCCAAAGAGGACCACACCAAGACACATCATAATTAAAATGCCAAGAGCAAAAGACGAAGAGAATATTAAAAGCAGCAAGAGAAAAAGTTACCTACAAGGGAGCACCCATACGATTGTCAACTGATTTCTCAACAGAAACTATGCAGTTTAGATGGGAGTGGCAAGAAATAGTCAAAGTGATAAATAGCAAGAACCTACAACCAAGATTACTCTACCCAGCAAAGCTATCATTCAGAACTGAAGGTCAGATAAAGAGCTTCACAGATAAGAAAAAGCTGAAGGAGTTCATTACTGCCAAACCAGTATATATGAAATGCTGAAAGGTATTCTTTAAGAAGAGGAAGAAGAAAAAGGTAAAGATAAAAATTATGAACAACAAATACATATCTATCAACAAGTGAATCTAAAAATCAAGTGAATAAAAAATCTGATGAACAGAATAATCTGGTGAATATAATAGAATCAGGGGTATAGAAAGGAAGTGGACTGACAATCCTCAAGGGGAAAAGGGTGTGGGAGGTGCGGGAAGAGACTGGACAAAAATCATACACCTATGGATGAGGACAGTGAGGGGGCGGTAAGGGCATGGGGTGGGGTGGGAAGCGGGTGGAGGGGAGCTATGGAGGGGAAAAAGAGGAACAACTGTAATAATCTGAACAACAAAGATTTAAAAAGAAGAAAAAAGTAAACCTTTATTTGGGGGGGGAAATGAGTACCAGAGTCTGTTGAGCATCACTCAAAATCTCAATACCTCATAGTCTTTAGCCACACTCATGGTAATTGTGCAAACTTCTGAGAATAAGCAGCGTCTACCTATGACCATTGAAGAGCCTTCTTCCTTCGGTGCAGATCGATTTCATCTGAGTTTCATTTCAGCCTGCAGCCATTGGTATAATACTTCGAAGAGCCAGTTCTCCCTATAGCTTTGAGCTAAAAATGAATGTCCAGATGTGTCTCTTCAGATTGCTTTCTCTCTAGGCCTGCCAAAGGGAATGAGCTGGAGTTCACTGGCATGCGAGAGCGGGTATTTAATATTTATGAAGGGGGCCAGATGTTCAGGGCATTTCACATCACATCAAGTTAGACATGGTCTCTATCTTTGATAAACTCACTGTCAGATAAATTATGCGTACCAGGCCATAGGAACAACAAATTGCCAGTCACTTCTCTGTCATGTGACCCAGTTGAAAGTGCTTTTTATTTAAAGGCTCCTGCACGAGTTCAAGGCAGGTCCCTATCATCGGGTTCCTCTGTAGCCCCCAGCTAACCCAAGAGCAAAAGAACAGCAAGTTACAGAGGTGATTTTGGTTAACTCAAGCGTATAACTCTTTTCCTCCAGGGGGCAGCTCCACCAGCAGTGCTGTGAAAAGTGGACCCTGGTTAATGATGAGACCCAAGCCAAGATGGCCCGGATGGCTGCTGCAGCTGCATGGGGTTTAGGTAAGGCTTTCCTCATAGGCACCTAGTCAGTATGGGGAGAGGGAGGCTGGGTGCTCACATCGGAAAGCAAGGTACTGCAGCTGTAGGTAGGATGTCAGATCTGCAAAAGTGTCAAACAGTCTGTGTGCCTCTGTCTTTTACATCTATCCCTACTGAATGATTTTGACTAACTTGTTAGACTGGGATAAAAATGGCTTTGCACGGGGAAGCCAAGGGAAGCAGTGAGCAAGCATCGAAATTCAGATAATTTAGTGAGATGTATTTGGTTTTGTTTTGGGTTTGCCTTTTGCTTTAAACAAGTTACTGGTTTATTTTCTCTCTTATTAAAGAAATCTCAAGGTAGGAATTCCCAGACTAGTATTCTGTCTCCATTGTCGTTAGCCTTTTTCCATATTTCTGCTTTGCATGGGGCCTCTGTGTTCAGTCTACCTCATGATCCAGTACAGTTGCTGGGGCTCCACCCATCATGTCTTTAACCCAAGCAGGAACAAAGAGAGAAGATAGCTGTCTGTCTCCTTTCATTTCTTAACTTTCCCAACATAGACCAGTATAAAAGTGAAGATCATATAATGAGCCCCCATATGCCTTTCACTGTCTCTAACAATTACAAACATTTTAAGAATTTTGTTTTCTCCCTTCTCCTCCTTGCTGCCTGCCTTACTCCCATTCTTCAAGTATTTTAAAGCAGAGGTTTCCTTTTAACCCCCACAGACTGTGGATTTCTGAGATCAACCCCCGGTTGAGAGGATTACCAGTGTCTGTTCAGAGATGTTAATGAGGGGAAGGGTCCATAGGGTGTTGCAGGAGAAGAGCTTCACCCATCAGTCCCGCGGAAGGTTACATAACCTTCCGCCCACATTCTGTCCCTCTAGAGGCACAGAGCTTATAGCCTTTCCTTTCATGAGCTCTGGGCTGGATCCAAAACATTTTTCAAAAATAAATTACTTCCTGAGGAGTCATTGTTTGCTATTTTGCTTTTACCCAGAGGCATAGAGAATGGATGAGCTACTGGGCTGGAGTGAAAGGCAGGAAAATGCCTTATGAAATTGGCAGCCCTGCAGTTTGCAGCTAATGAAGCTGATATCTTTTCTGCAGATGGTCTTGGAACTCCTGGCATTCGATACATGCTCACCCCACCAGGGGAAGCCATTCCGGCTGCATTCCTGGCTGCAGCCATTTTCCCACTCGGCCACGACACAGGCTACTGTGCCATGACTAAGCCCATCTTTCTATTTATCTCCTCCCTTCAGAGGCAAAGGTACTGCCAGAGTGAGACGGGCAAACTATTTGTCTAATCCCGTCCCCCTGTCTGGATAATGGCCATTTTCAGTTGTTAAGGGGAAAATGTAATTTCCAGTGTACCATTGAACTGGGAGAGGCTTCACTAGTGAGGACGAAAGCCATTCCATCTCACCTAGAGAAACCTGAGCGGGTTCTCCAGGTTAACGAGGTACTGCATCAAACCCTCTTGTCATGCGGGCTTTGCACTCGGGCCGTTCCTCCCATCTTTCATGGAGCTCCCTGGGGCAGCGTGGAGTCCTGTGTTCAGAAGACTGATGTGGCTTTGTTTGTGGGATTGGCTTGCTCAACCTCACAGAGTGTAGAGCAGGGGTCCTCAAACTTTTTAAACAGGGGGCCAGTTCACTGTCCCTCACACCGTTGGAGGGCCAGACTATAGTTTAAAAAAAAACTATGAACAAATTCCTATGCACACTGCACATACCTTATTTTGAAGTAAAAAAACAAAACGGCAAAAACACCCGCATGTGGCCCGCGGGCCATAGTTTGAAGACGCCTGGTGTAGAGGGTTCTCTGTAGGATTTTGATGCATCAGGCTCAAGTTTGTCTTGTTTGAACCCCAAGCTAAGTGCAAGTAACAATGACAGGGTCTCTTTGAGATGCTGCCTTTAGCCTAGGAAGTTGGCCACCCTAATGCTTCTCTTCTTTCCTCGCCCCCCCCCCCCACCGTGTGTGTGTGTGTGTGTGTGTGTGTGTGTGTGTGTGTGTGTGTGTAGGTCAATGGGACAGCATGGAGGAGTACACCTGTATGATCCCTCGGGACACCCACGATGGGGCATTTTACAGAGCCGTGCTGGCACTGCATCAGGACCTCTTCTCCTTGGCACAACAGGTAAAAACCACATGTGTACTCAGACCATCTAGCAAAAAAAAAAAAGGTAATTATGCGTGGCCTGTCAGTTCCTAGGCACATGGTGCCCGTGCAAACAGGCTGCTGCCCTTCAGCTCTGGAGTCCGGTCCAGTGAGCTCAGAGAGCATAACACTCAGAAGAAGCAGACCGCCGGCACATTAGCGGGGCCACTTCCCTTTAGAGAGGGACAAGCGTGTTCCGGAGGGACCATTTCATCGCTTTGGAGTTAGCTTCTTGGATGCAATTTCATCCCTGCATCCTTCTTACCACCTGGCCTTGGCGGTCCTTGTCACAGAGAGAAACTGTTTCCTCAGCCATCCCCCTCTGCGGCAGAAATCAGTCACAGGTTTCTTCTGGTTCTGTAGGTGTGTTGCACGTTGATGACCTTCCAGAAAAGCCAGTGCTTTAGTTGAAAACCCTGTGCTGACTTGCAGAATGACATAATGAAGTAATCACATCCACCCTGTGGGCACCAGGCTGTCTTGAATGAGGTGCTTGGGTAAATGACCTGAGCAGTTAAAGGATGGGGACGTAGTAATTAACCTTAAACATTCAAACAAGGAAAAGCTCCGCATGATGGCTTTTTAACTGGAGAAACAGAGGAGGCTGCAATTGCAGTCCCTGGCCGTCCCTGGGGCCTTGATTTAGTGACAAGAGCTGAGACGTGGGCCATGCAGTCACTGGCCCAAAGGCCCGTTTGTACATGGAGAGGCCTGGGCATTCTTCTCCCAATGTCAGCACTCTCATGAGGACAGGTGCTTCTCAGCCAGAAATGACCCCACCCCACCCCAAGCCGTGTGCGTGTTTGCACACTCCAGTTTCACAAATGTGACCCACAAGGAAAAGTTGAAAGCAGGTAGATACCCAAATTTGTCCTCTTGATATGCAAGAACACGGTGATTCTAAGCATACATTTCCCCTCCCTCGTTACCCAGGATTTGGGGTGTTATCATAGATGTTAAGCTTTTGGCTGCCATACATTTCTGTCTTTTCCAAGAAACCAGTACTCTTCTCTTGCCATTCAGCTCTAGGAAGAGGTTTCTTCCCTTCTTTGGTGAATTTTTCTCTTTATCATTGGAATTGAAGCGAGACAGGTAACTTCTGCAGCTCGTTGAAAGCCTGGAAATAACAGCACTACCCTCAGCTCCCAAGTCCAGCGCTCAATTCCAGGGGCTCCCTGTTTCTCTCCTAGTGCATCGACAAAGCCAGGGACCTGCTGGATGCTGAGTTAACTGCTATGGCGGGAGAGAGCTACAGTCGGGCATATGGGGTGAGTATCGTTTTAGAGGCCCATTCAGCTCTTTTTTCAGAGTGGGCTACTGAGGACTCACGGGCTGCTGAGCACATGCCTGCGTGTTCTCAGCAGATACCCTGCACCAGGAGTGACTGAAGGGAAGCCTGGCTTTTGGATGTTCATGTAATACTAAGTTGGAATGTGATTTGCTTTCGTCAGGCCATGGTTTCTTGCCATATGCTGTCCGAGCTGGAGGAGGTTATCCAGTACAAGCTTGTCCCTGAGCGACGCGAGATCATCCGCCAGATCTGGTGGGAGCGGCTGCAGGTGAGCCTGGTAGAAAGCCCTACGTGGCCAGCCCGCCCTCCTCACACGCTTGTTTGCTTCGAAGCAAGCCACTCAAAGGCTTTTCACCTGAGCCTTTAGCTATGAGGACTACTGCTTTCCAGCCTCCTTTTATTCTTCTCTGGGAATAGAAGAAAATGTCTTTTTTAAAAAAAATATATTTTATTGATTTTCTACAGAGAGGAAGGGAGAAGGATAGAGAGCTAGAAACATTGATGAGAGAGAAACATCGACCAGCTGCCTCCTGCACACCCCCCACTGGGGATGTGCCCGCAACCAATGTACATGCCCTTGACCGGAATCGAACCTGGGACCTTTCAGTCCACAGACTGACACTCTATCCACTGAGCCAAACCGGTTTTGGCTGTCTTTTTTTTTTTTTTTTTTAAAATATATTTTTTTTATTGATTTCAGAGAGTAAGGGGGAGAGAGAATGGGAGAGAAACATCAATGATGAGAGAGAATCACTGATCAGCTGCCTCCTGCATGCCCCACATTGGGGATCGAGCCTGCAACCTGGGCATATGCCCTGACCAGGAATTGATCCATGACCTCCAGATTCATAGGTCGACACTCAACCTCTGAGCCATGCCAGCCAGGCGAAGAAAATGTCTTTAATAAGTGGCACTTAAGGCCAGCCAGTTGAGAATCTTCACCTCAAAATCAGTGGCTCTCAGTTTTAGCTGCACAATAGAGTGAGCTGGAGAGTTTTTAGGAATTCAGATACCCAGGCCACTTCCCAGACCAAATAAATCCAAACTTCTGGGGATAGACCCAGGAGCAGTATCTCCTTAGCCTACCCGGATGATTCCAGTGATGGCCAGCACTGAGCACCACAGCTCTGAACCCAGTCGCTGGTCACCTGCATCCAGCTCTCCCATGGCGTTGCCTGATGTCCTCATTGACCAGTGCCTGCCGGGTACAGTTCCTCAGGTCATTGTCATCCCATGATCTCTCTTCAGACTTTTTCACAGAAGTGTCCCGTCCTAGAGAAGCTTTTCCATGTCCTCCATCAGTGTTTTCATCGTACATTCTGATCATTTTAGCATGTGGAGCTGTCGATTCCAGGTCTGGGATTCAGCAGTCTTAAGTGTTCTTGGAAAGGGCAGTTCTCCCATGCCTTGAGCAGGTAGGAGGGGAAGTCCATCGGCAAAGACAGCCTTTACCCTTCAGAAGCCACTTGTCCCCCTGCTTGTCATATTCAACCTCCTCAGTTTGAAACTGTTTCCTCTTGGCCCAGTCCACACCTAATGCCAGATTCTGTCTTCAGAATTTGGTCAATCCAGGTTGTGCTTCCAGGCTTTCAGTAGGCTGTGACAAAGCCTTTTGACTCCAGGCTGCATTCCTGCCTAAGCAGCTCAGGGCACATTCCACTGGAGAGGAAAGAGTAGCGGGCAGAGGATCGTCTGTGAATATAGTAGTCATTTATGCTCTGAAGCGAGCACATGTAGTTCCTTCACATGTTTTATTAGCAATTATGAAATGCCCAGTGAATGTTTTGATGGAAAATTGTCTGTTGAATACCAGAAAAGAGCTGCACAGAGCAAGCATTGCCCACTTGACTGGTACACACCCTTGTTTCTTAAGTGCCTTTAATGGGGCAAAGAGTTTCCAAACCAGAGATCTGGTTTGTGAATGTGCCATGCTAACAGCGGGACTCGATCCAGTGAGAGATTTGGAAGGGGAGTGGACTAGATGAGTCTTGGGGCGGGGAGACCCATGTCTGACTTTACTGTGTCCAAGATACCGTCATCGTCTTAAGCCTTCACCATTCCTATCTCAGAACAGCAGGATGTTTTTTGGCTGACCAGGGCCAAATTATTTCAACATCTGGGAGAAACTAGCAGATGGTGAGAAGTCACCAAAACACTCACTCAGTATACATTTTCCTGTTTTCCTAACTTTCCAAATCACTTGTTTCACTTAATGGGATAGAAAGATAATGGTCCAAGGCCTGAAAATAAAGCTTTAAATCTGTGGTAGAAATTTGGCTCTTGTGGATGGCTTGCTGTCAAAACACTCAGCCAGCTGCCTAGGCTGGAAGACTGTCATGTTGTGCACAAGTCATCTACATTGAAATCCCCAGCCACCATCTCCCTTGGGGCAGTGCGAGAGGTCAACCCTAGTGGCATTGGGTCTCTTCTTGCCTTATTTGGGCTCAGCCTGTGTCCTGTTTGTCACATTGAAAAGCCTGCCATCATTGCTCCCAGACTTTTAGACGTATTTCCATGGAGAACAGCTCATTTGGCTTCATGGAATTCACCAATGAACCGGTAGAGCTCAAAAACCCATCTCTTCATCTCCCCTAATGGTAGTCTGACTACTTATCAGTGAAGATGAAAAAGGAGAAGCTCACTTCACTCTCAAAGTGTTTGGATATAAAATTAGCTTAGCTCCTTTGATTACGTTAAGACACTTTTTTTTTTTAATTAAAAAGAACTTATACATGTGAATGAATGAGGCACTTCCCCTTATATATGTAGTTTTCAGTCTGAGACAGACAAAAATGAAGAGGAAAGACTTTTGCCAGGCCAGTATGGCCCAGTGGTTGAGCACACCCAAGCCATGCCCACCAGCCCAAGCCATGCCCACCAGCCAATCAGGGCGAGTATGCAAATAAACCGAACCAAGATGGCTACAGCCACCAAGAGCAAGGTTTCCCAGGCAACAGAGGGGAAACAAGCTTTCCACCTGCCCTTGACAGGCCTAAGCCTCCACTCAAGCTACAAAGTTTCAATTATAGAAGGTAACAAATTCAAACAGAATGGCGGCAGCCACAGAGCTGGCGAGACCAGGCCAGGGTTGCCCACGGTAACGGAGAAAGCAAAGCTTTCCGCACACCCTGGCCGGGCTCAGGCCTCTGCTTAAGGCTACAAAGTTTCAATTATAGAAGGTGAATTAACTCAAACAGAAATGGCTGCCGGTGGAACATGCAGGAGGCTTGGCTCCGCTCCAGGCTACAAAGTTTCAATTGTAGAAGGTAAATAAATTCCAGATACCAGTGCCTCCGATTGGGTCGCCAGGGGGCGTGGCTGGCCTGCAAACCACCACAGGCCCCTTGCTCAGGCTGCCCCATGCCCCAAGGGAACCCCCACCCTTATCTAGGACACCTTTCAGGGCAAACCAGCTGGCCCCCACTCCTGCACCAGGCCTCTATCCTATCTAATAAAAGAGTAATATGCAGATTGACCACCACTCCAACACACAGTATGTCTTCCCCCATGTGGTCAAAGATCCTGCCCCCATGTGGACACAAGATGGCCACCACAAGATGGCCAGCAGGGGAGGGCAGTTGGGAGGCACCCGGCCTGCAAGGGAGGGAAGTTGGAGGCGATCAACCCTGCAGGGGAGGGCAGTTAGGGGTGACCGGGCCGGCAGAGGAGGGAAGTTGGGGGCAAACAGGCTGGCAGGGGAGCAATTAGGCATCATTCAGGCTGGCAGCAGAGTGGTTAGGGGCAATCAGGAAGGCAGGCAAGCAGTTGGGAGCCAGCAGTCCTGGATTGTGAGAGGGATAACCAGCAGTCCTGGATTGTGAGAGGGACATCCCTCGAGGGGTCCCAGATTGGAGAGGGTACAGGCTGGGCTGAGGGACACCCCCCCCCTCCTTGCACGAATTTCGTGCACCGGGCCTCTAGTATATTTATAATTCAGAAAAGAAACTTAAATAATTTAAGTCCGTTAACCTTCACTGTAGCCCTATGAAGTTGATATTGTTAAAGGTAAGTCACAGAAAGTTCAGTAACCTGTCCAAAGTCACATAGATACTAAGTGGCAGAGTCAGGATTCACGTTCCAGCGTCCTGTTCTCTGCTTCTCGAGTTTTGAGTCCCAGAGAGGGGTTTCAATCACAGTACCTGTCACTTGAGGAAGTTCAGATTATAAAAATGAATCTCTCTGTTTCAGGATGGATCTCGCTGTTGTCGGGGGGAAGGGGGTGTAAGTGAGGACATATGTAATCGTCACTTCTGAATGTTCCAGGGCTGCCAGCGTATTGTGGAGGACTGGCAGAAAATCCTGATGGTGCGGTCCCTTGTGGTCAGCCCTCATGAGGACATGAGGACCTGGCTCAAGTACGCAAGTCTGTGTGGCAAGAGTGGCAGGCTAGTGAGTAACCCCCACCTCCCTGGGATGGGGGAGGAAGCTAAGGGAGGAATGGCACGCTTGGTCCGGTTCTGTTTATACCCTGACCTCTCTTGTTTTTAAGGCCCTTGCTCATAAAACCTTGGTGTTGCTCCTGGGAGTTGATCCGTCTCGGCAGCTTGACCATCCTCTGCCAACAGTTCACCCTCAGGTGACCTACGCCTACATGAAAAACATGTGGAAGAGTGCGCGCAAGGTCTGTATCTGGATCCTTCAACAGTAGGCCATGTTCTCCAGGAGGCGCACTGGCTCAGCCTCACTGCCGCCTCAGGGCCCGAAAGGAAACGGCGTCCACACCATTGTGTCAGGGACTTTGCTCCTCTTGGGCAGCTATTTGGCCTGATTTCAAAAAGTAAATCATATTCAGGGAGATGCCTATATACCATTGGCCAAGCCAGTGCGTTTAATCACAGTTACATTAGCAAGCAGAATGTGCTGGAACCCGGAAAAGCACACTTTCTGTCCCTCAGACAAGGTGGGCTGTTGAGCACCCAGAAGAGCAGCATGTTTGTGAAACGCACGAGCTTTCACAAGACCAGTCTGGTGTTTCACACTGCTTGTCTCCTTGCCTGTCAGCAGTTGGGGATCCAAAAGCACCCAGAGTGTGATGCTGAAGCCAGTGGGGGCCGGAAAGTCATCCTGCAGCCAGTGCAGGATTCCTCCTGCTGTATGTAGACAGGTCCTTGGGAGACGGATGTGCCTCCTGGGGCGGGGGGGGCGGGGGGGGGAGGGACGAGGGGGCGCAGCTGTAGTTTCTATTAAGCAGTCTTCCTGCATGGTGGTGATGATGAGCAGAAAGTAGGCCCTGGAGGCAAAATGAGTATGTGCTGTGGCTCCTGCAGCCTCCCCCCTGTGGAGCAGGCGGGGGCCCCCACAGTGGGGCCTGCGGTGAGAAAGGAATGTGGAGCAGCCACCAGAGCCATGGCTGCCAGAGAGCTGGTAAAACCGCAGTCGTGTGTCTGCCCAAGGCGTACTTGGGGGATCCTTGGACTGGGTCTAGAAATTGACTTCTTTAGTGGGTTGTTGACCCTATGACTGTGTCAGCCACCCAGAGTGGGGTGGACAGCCCTGCACCCAGGCACTGAGTCTTTGGGGTTCACTTCAGTAGTAATGGCCCAAGTTTCCTTTTGTTTTCTGTTCTTGTTGTTCTTTGGGTTCGTGTTTTTTCAGTCTCTGTAAGCCTCCCAAGCCAAAGCAGTTCTGATTCAAAGCCTGACCTTCCTCCAGGCAAATGAGGAAAGCAGAAGGTGCTGGATCTGAATGCAGTCTGGTTTCTTTCCTATGTGTAGCCTCCAAGTCTTTGAATGTCTTGCCGAAGGCAGGCAGAAGGAGCCTTTGGCTAATATATCAACCAGGGAGTGGCTTCTTTCAACTTAGGACCACAGCCCAACTTCTCCAAATTAAGGCTTTTTCTTACGAACCCAAGTTCTGGTGGGAGACCATAAAACCACATGGATAAAATTTAGAAACCTATTTAAAGTTAGGTGCTTGGACCTCAAGCCCAGAGCTAGAGATGTCATGTCTTCATAAGAGTTCAGGAGTACCCAAAGAAGACTGCCTTCTGAGTAACTGCTGTTGAACAAGGCACCTGTCTTCTGTGGGCTCTACTTCCTCCTGTAAACAAGGACTCTCTCTGCCTGGCCCGAGGCAGATGCAAGTGTTTGGGGAAGAGCAGCCCTGTTCTGCAGGAAAGCGTCCGGCGCCGGTGTATGTCATGTAGCGTTTTCCCAGTCAAAATGCTTCACAGAATTTAGCAACAGTGTGCCCTTCCTTGAAATTTCTATCGTCTTGCCCAGAAACCCCCAGGCAGTCAAGAACCAGGAATACCATGCCCAGCTTAAAGCTTGGACCTGAGAGAAGCCCCTTCCTCCAAGTGACAGTTCTGTATCTGTAAGGAAGAAGAATCATTGTTCTCCTCGCTTCCTGGAGCGGAGAAAAGAAAGCATTTTTAATTCCTTGCAAATAAGTTGTCTTCATGCCACAAAGTAGAAAAATATTAGGTTCTCCCACACGGGACAAACTCACTAAATTTAATATTGGGCTTCAGTTCCAAACTAACACCCAGCCGCTCCAGAGCATCCTCAAGCAGTTTGGGCAGTTTATTTTTTGCTCAGCACCTTGTTGCATCTCGCAAACAGAGTGTTAACCGTGGGCTCTGAAAGCATCTGGCACCAGTTCCCAGTTCAGTTCTCACTTGCTTTATGTGCACCCTAGTCACACGAGTGATGTCACCTTGTAGTGACTGATCTTTTCATTACTGTCTCCCAATTTGTTTTTTCTTTCAAATATGGTCAGTGTAGTTCTCATAGAAAGGAAACTAAAGGAACATTTTATCACTTCCCAGGTGTGGGGTGCTAATGTAGTTCATTTTTCAAAGCCAGTGGTAAGTACTAGAACTCTGCAAAGGCAGCTGTCTGAGGGAAACAGGTGTCTTGTTAGCTTTTGGAACATCTGTGTGTCTGCCCTGTCCTCATGCATGGATTCACTGCCTGATAAAGTGTTTGTCACATCATTCTGGCTCTGGGTTAGCCCTAGCTCTTCTTTTATTTTTATTTTTTTATTTTGGAATCTCTTGAGTCAGGGTTCCAGTCTTCCTGCTTAAGGGATCATTATGCAAGTTTAGGTAAAGTGCCTGACACATGGCCCATCACACATACTTCATAAATGGTATGGTTCCTGTAGGCTGGAACCATAGGTTGGAGGCCAATATACGAATTCATAGTCAGGAGTTATGGTTGATTCCATTATTCCAGAGCACACGAGTACTAAGTGGCTCATCTTGTTACCCAACTATTTCCACACCAGAGACTGGCCCTGCCCCGGGACCTTTCATGTATCAGGTGACCTCCAGGTTCTTGATTCGCCCAGGAAAGATTTCAAGGACAAATTGGAGTGAGAACAAAGCAAGTTTTATTCAGGTAGAGAAAAAGAAAGAGGCCAGGGCACGGGTGCCGCTGTGGGGAAAAGAACGAAAAGTAGGTCCGGGTGGACGCAGGCCAACTTGCGAGGGAGTTGTGCCAGCCCTAACTCTTAAATTAACGCCAAGTACTTCCTTATGTTGAAAAGTATCTGAGGTTGGCCCTGGCCCCCAAGCCAGGGAATTTCATTTTCCTTCAAGCCATCATCACTGACATGTTTCCTTTTTTTTTTTTTTTTTAAAGAAGACTCATGATTTACTATAAGATCATTCTGACCTTGTTTATTTGAAATGTTTATTCTTTTCCCTCCTCTTTTGCAGCCAAGAACACATAGCCTGTTTTTTACATTCCCACATACTGGGTCTCCTCCCTACGTTAGTAGATTGAACTTTCACCATTTTTTCCATTTGTGGGCTCATGTGTGGACCCAATTTATCAAGATGCTGTGTGTCTGGATATGGTGGGCTTATACAGATGGCTTGTAACTTACTCCCAGATCTCTGACTGGCTCTGCTCTTCCCTAGTTCGGCTATCTGTTCCTAATGTCTGTTTTCCTGTTTACCAGGAACTTCTGTTCTAACCCAAATGCCCCCTGCTCTCTTGGCATGAAATCCCATTGCATAAAAAGATTTAACTGCTTGAGGATGCTCTGAAGATACTGCTACTAAGCCACCCTGTTCAACTGGGTGTCTGCTTAGCTAGTGACCTTCTCCCCGTGGATGCACGGAGGGTTCACCTGTCTCTGGGTTCTGGTTTGGGTACTGAGGATTCAGTCAGATTTTTTTAACTGTAGTTTTTGCTCTGCTGGAGTGTCCACGGTACCACGGTGTTTTAAACAAACACTAAAGTTTTACTAGCTGAAGTAATTCCCCATAAGCCTAATTTTCCCCAGGGCAATATGTTGATAGTGAAGTAAGCAGTTATTTCAAATTACTTCATATGAATTGTTATTTCGGGTAGCCAGGCAAGTAGCTTTTCCAGGCTTATTAAAGTAGTAATTACAGTTGGCAAAGGAGAGCTGAGACTTGGATTGAAAAAATATGAATCTTCCTGAAAAGCCTAGCCATCTCCCAGCATCATGCCCTGCTGGTCCTCTGTCCAGTAAGTTCTTACCCTACGTTCTAGGTGCTCTGTTTAGAGAGGGGTTGGCTCCCATGCCTGTTACATTTCCCATGAGGTTGGGCCCCATGCCAAGTGGCTCCCTGTGCCTTTGTCTTGCTGCAGATCGATGCCTTCCAGCACATGCAGCACTTTGTTCAGACCATGCAGCAGCAGGCCCAGCACGCCATCGCTACCGAGGACCAGCAGCACAAGCAGGAGCTGCACAAGCTCATGGCCCGGTGAGGTCCCCACTGGCCAGGGCCAGTCACACTCCAGCCCTGCCATGCCAGCAGCCTCTGCAGCAAGGGGAATGTTCGAGGCTCCTTGGGCAGCCAGTTGCTTACATCTCTCACCGTTTCCTGTAGGGATCCCAGGGAGCCGTCAAATTGTGCTGCTCCCAAGCCTCTGCTACTTATTTCCACAGGATTCAGCAGCCCCAGAGCACCCAGGTGGTGTTCCCCTCCTGGGTGTCTCGCTTCAGAGAGAGACTCTGTTTCCAAATGCCAGATGTGCTGCTGATTTGATGTGTGACTTTAGCTAAGTTACTTAACCTCTCTGTGCCTCCAGTTCCTCATCGTATAAAAAGGGGATAGTGAGAGTTCCTATTTTTCTAGGGTGGAATTAAGTGGTGTGAGGATTAACGAAGAGAATACATTGTCAAGCATTTGGAGCAGTACCTGGAACAGAGTGGCAGTCAGTAAATGCTAGCTGTGAATATTGTCACTATGAAGAATGGAGGAGAAGGAAAAGTGAGGGAGAAGCCATATGGCATGCGGCAATAAGAAAATTACTCTCACTGCTGTCACCCACAAAATTGGATTTGGGAAAAATAGGTCCATACAAACCCACTGTCCCTGATCCCTGGTTTAAGCTAGCATTGAAGGATAAAGGTCAAGAAGAAAAGATCTATATATATAAAAGCCTAAGCGATTAGCCAACCCTTCCACTGGCTGACCGGTAGCTATGATGCACACTGACCACCAGGGGGCAGACACTCCACGCAGGAGCTGCCGAGCTGCGGTGACTTGGCAGCGGTGGTTCTTGGCTGACACACCCAGAACAAGAGAGGAGGGAGCCCAATTCCAGGGTGTGTTACCCGAGAACTGCCCTCTTTCAATCCAGGACCCCTTGGGGGATGTTGGAGAGCCAGTTTCGGCCCGATCCCCACAGGCCAGGCTGAGGTACCCTACCAGTGCACGAATTGGTGCACCGGGCCTCTAGTAATACCATAAAAATGTATCCCCAAACGCCCATCTTTTCTCTCCCAACTAGTTTGCAATTCTGTTGATTCTATCATGTTGGCTTCCTGAGAGCAAGTGTAACCTCAGAAAGGCTGTAGTTCTCTCCACATAACTCCTTCTCCTTGGGAGCAACTTGAAGGGGCTTGTTTCTCTGTTTCCAGGTGTTTCCTGAAACTTGGGGAGTGGCAGCTGAACCTCCAGGGCATCAACGAGAGCACAATCCCCAAAGTCCTGCAGTACTACAGCGCCGCCACGGAGCACGACCGCAGCTGGTACAAGGTAACCTGACGCAGGGCGCGGGGCCCCAGCCCGGCCTTCTCCAGATGGCACCCCAGCACCCGACAGCCTGCGGTGCTCCTTCGTGCTCATGGTTGGCAGCTGGTCTGATACTGTGAATTCGCTTCTTTGAGTGCCGGGAGCCGGTCTGTCAGGCCCCTTAGAAGTATAATCGGTGTAGAAAGATGGATTCTTTTATTTGAGAAAGATTTATTACACCTTTGTTATGCACGTGGGTGCTGTCTTCCAGCCCCTTAGCTGCTTATTTTCCTAGGAGCATCTGGACACATGGTTAATCTCTGGAACTTTATCTTCCCTTGAGTCATCTGTTCCTTCCCAGTTCCTTTCTGACTTCCATTCTGCCTGCTCTTCATCTAAGAACTTAACTTTCTCTGTTTTTATTGGAAAGCTCTGGGTAACATCCTGTTATGCTGTAGGAAATTTTTCAAGAAGATAAACAGAATTAGGAAATGCATAAAGGATACGACTGACAATAGAAGAGCAGTTCTTGGAAGTGTACATTGAGGGGCCTTCTGGTAATAGCTGCTTGGCGTAGCAAATGTCACTGATTTCTTTCCAGTATCTTCTTAACCTGCTAACACTTTGTGAATTAATCCCCCTGGGCTCTAAACTTGTATCTGAAGATCACAGAAGCATCTAAAACAAAAATCTTTATTAAAAAATGCCCATTTCATGCTATCAGCATAATTACTCTAGGACAACTTCAGTCCAGGGCTGGAAAAATAAATCCAGTAAACCCTTAAATATCTGGAACCGTACTAATTTGAGCTGTCTCCTAACCAGATGACTTTGCTTCATTCATCTTTTAGGAAAAAAACAAATCACACGAAAAAAAACTGCTTCTAGAAATTGTAGATTTTTCCTGCCCAGTATGGGTTTATGCTGTCTTCTCCATCCGTCGTGTAGTCCTTTGTGCTTGCAGAGACTGCTTCTGTCTTGTCACCGTGTCCCCCAGCTCAGGCCTGGTGCATAGCAGATATACAAGAGGTATTTATTGAGTAAATGAGGATGTGGGAAAACTGAACCTGGGTCATTGTAGAATTCTTACTCATCAAATAAAGTTCAGTTATGATCAGTCTCTCTGCTTAGGAGAAGAAATGGACACGTTTTTTTTAAAGGAAGGTTTTAGCAAGGAACACAAAGCAATTTCATGATTATTTAGAAAGTCTAATTGCAAACTTACTAGGAGCCCAATCCAACTCTGCCTCATGCTTCCTGCACCACTCAGTGCTGTGCCATAGCATCACTGCGGCCCAAACCTCAGGTGTGATTAGTTCCTCCTTTATCCAGTAAGCATCGAGGTTCCTTTCCGCAAACAGCCATTGAGCTGCCAGGTGTGAGGGCTAGACGATGAGCAAAGTTCACCCTCCACAAAGTCCCAGTGCTCTAAATGTGTTCCTTTTCCCACTGTCACATGACCTGGTGAAGGCCTTCACCATCACCTTCACCCTGAACCTGTGCCCTCTGAAATCATCTGGTGTATGCACTGTTGCCAAAGTAAAGCTCCATCTCCTACAGAATGAAACGGGACCTCCTGGGCCTGATATGCAACCCCTCTGTGACCCCACCACTTGGCTAGCCTTCCCATCACCACTGTCCTGCACACACCCTAAGCTTCAGTCACACCAGTTCTTTGTTTCCTGTGCTGGCCCCACCCGCATCTTTGTCCCTGTTCTTCCCCCGCAAGGAAGTCCTGACCACTACTCTCATTTGTTCTCTCCTTGCCCATCAAAGGCTGCTCAAGACCTACCCCAAATCCCTCTGTGAAGCTAACCAGGCCCTGCCCCTGGCATTCCCATTGTCCATCTCTAATTGCCCCTGTCACATTCTGCCTGTCTTCAGGTTGTGAGTGAGCCCCTTACTCGATTAGAAGGTCCCTGATCAGGACCAGAGCTTGCTTCTCTCAGATGCCCTTCCCCCACAGCACTCACCACAGTGCCAGATACAGTAGGTGCCACAACATGAGTGAGCCACATCGAATGAGTTGAAGTTTTGCTCCACTGACCAATGAGGAAGGGCAATCACAGCGCTCCTCCTCAGCTTTGTCCTCAGGCTCTCAGCCCTTGATGCCCAAGCCCCCTCCGCTGCTGTTGGTCACAGCCCGTTGTCTGTCCCCACTCTGCCCCACCCAGGCCTGGCACGCGTGGGCAGTGATGAACTTCGAAGCTGTGCTCCACTACAAACATCAGAACCAAGCCCGCGACGAGAAGAAGAAGCTGCGTCACGCCAGCGGGGCCAACATCACCAACACGACCACTGCCTCCAGCACAGCAGCTGCCACCACCACCGCCACCAGCACTGAGGGCAGCAACAGCGAGAGCGAGGCTGAGAGCAGCGAGAACAGCCCTACACCCTCTCCTCTGCAGAAGAAGGTCGCTGAGGTACCCAGCCCTTCCTCCTCCGGGGACCACTCAGGCACCAGGCGCTCTGAGTGGACACGTGGCTGGGCTTATAGGAATCAGGCTTTCCTCCAAAGTGCCAGATGGAGCTAGAAAGCATTGCTTATTTGCCTTGTGGCATCGTTGGAGCTTTTGTGTGCATACTGTGTTTGGGGAGCTGACATAGCCCCGAGCCGAAGAACGAGTTCTTTGTCGTTCTTCCCATGCATGAGCTCATCCGCCCAAGGCCCTGACCTGTGTGTGTGGGTGGCCGTGCACATCTGCCGGTCCACTCTGAGGACAGCCTGTTGGGATCCTCCTGTCTTTGGGCTGTCAGTTCAGAGTGTACCCTGGGCTGTTCAGAGATTCAGCCCCACCTCCTCTGCCACCCTGTTCAGGAAGCCACCATTACCCCAAGATAATAACAGTTATGACACCACTGCCATTTATTGAGTGCTTGCTATGTGCCAGGTACCGATTTAAAGGCTTTTTATGCATTACCTGACTTCTTCCTCACTACCACTCTTGGAGGTGGGTACAGTTAGTATGCTTTCGCCCATTTTACAGATGAGAAAGCTGAGACAAGAGTGTCACTAACACATATGTTCCTACAGGATCTATCCAAAACCCTCTTGATGTACACTGTCCCCGCCGTCCAGGGCTTCTTCCGTTCTATCTCCTTGTCACGAGGCAACAACCTCCAGGATACTCTCAGGTATCAGGGACGGGCAGGGGAAGCTGTGGTAGGCCATGGGAATGACAGAACACAGAAGTTATACATAAAGTCCTTCTCCCTTCCCCACCCCGATCAGTACATCCAAGAGTAACAGCTGACCAGGCCCCACCCCTGTGGGTGAAACCTGCAAAGATTGAGGAGAAGTGGCCTGAGGAGTCTCCCTGTGGTTTGTTACACAGAGAAGAAGAAACTCACCTGTTTGTTGCAATATTGGTGAAACCCCCTCAGCTTTTAGAGCCAACTCTGAGAGCCTAAGTAAATGGCATGGGCCAGCCAATCCAGAGGCTGCAGGGGACAAGGGCGGCCTCCTTTTGTTTTGGGATATCCAGCCGGCTAAGCATCCGCTTTCTGAATTGCCACTGGTGTCTAGGCGACTTTCTACCTGTGCAAAGATTATCCCTGGGTTGCCCATGGGCCCATCTGTTAGATTTCTGAGCTTGTACCATGGTGATCCCTCCACCTTATCTGAGTGAAATGAGTTTTCACTGGGGATGATCCTGTGGTGTTAGTCGAACACTGCGGCCTCCACCACCACCCACTCGCAGTGGTCCTGAGAGCGAACACCTTGGAGAGCCACGGATGTGAGGCCAGTTCTCCTCTCAGTCTTCAAGGTGAGAAACACAGACAAGCCGGGAAACGATTTCCTGTGACTTTCTCACTTTTCTTTCCCAGAGTCCTCACCTTGTGGTTTGATTATGGTCACTGGCCAGATGTGAACGAAGCCTTAGTGGAAGGGGTGAAAGCCATCCAGATCGACACGTGGTTACAGGTGAGGACACTTGGTCACAGGTGAGATGGGTCAGCTCTCACTCCTCCATCTCCTCTTAGAGCCAAGCAGTGTTGGGAGTAGCAGGTGGCCTGCGGTGTACAGTGGTGAGAAGTAGGGATCAGTCCCAAGGTCAAGACTTCATATTTTCGTTAGTTTCTTTTAGAGAACTGAAGGGAATGAACCATGTCAGTGCCCAACAGAATCTACCAAAACAAGTGACAAGAGCTAGTCCTTGCCCAGAATAACCAGAGTTGTTTCCATGTCTCATATGCTGCATAACTGTGTCTTTTTTAATAACAGGTTATACCTCAGCTCATTGCAAGAATTGATACGCCCAGGCCCTTGGTGGGCCGCCTCATTCACCAGCTTCTCACAGACATTGGTCGGTACCACCCCCAGGTATGTGGAGACCTTGGGCAGGTTGCTCATCTGACAGCTGCCTTTGCTTTGATGCTCAGCCTTTCCTAAAGCTGCTCCCGAGACAGTGAGGAAACGGGGCCGGCCTCCCATCCTGCAGTCCCAGCAGCCTTTTTCAGAGAGCGATGGCCCCGCCTGGTACTCAAACGAGCATCAGGATCATACAGTTTCTTTTGTCCTCCTCTTTAAAGTTAGTGTCAGGCTCCTTTCACACATGTTTGCACATATTCCTCTCTGTGTGCTTCAGGCCCTCATCTACCCCCTGACTGTGGCTTCTAAGTCTACGACCACAGCCCGTCACAATGCAGCCAACAAGATTCTGAAGAACATGTGCGAGCACAGTAACACCCTGGTGCAGCAGGCCATGATGGTGAGTCAGGAGCAGTGCGGGCTTCCACTGACCCTGGTCACCGGGCCAGAGGGCTTGAGCTGTTGTTTATCTCCCTCTGACGGTGCTGCGTGCTCCCTCTGGCTGCCAGAAAGAGCACCTTCTATTTCTCCAAGACATTCTGAGTTTAGTTTATCCTTGGTCTTCTCTCCTCCCCTTTGGGATCCAGGTGAGTGAGGAGCTGATTCGAGTGGCCATCCTGTGGCATGAGATGTGGCATGAAGGCCTGGAAGAAGCTTCTCGTTTGTACTTTGGGGAGAGGAACGTGAAAGGCATGTTTGAGGTGCTGGAGCCCCTGCACGCGATGATGGAACGGGGACCCCAGACTCTGAAGGAGACATCCTTTAACCAGGTATGGGGTAGCAAAGCCTGATAGACATGGCCCACAGCCTTTGTCAGACCCCTTTCCTTCTAGCCTTTCCACTGACTTGAATAAAATGTACTGTGTCAGAGGTCACAGGATCTAAAAACACCAGAAATTTAATTGTCATTAAATTATAAACCCTCCCAAAAATTTAAGTGGAAAACCACAAGATCCGTCACGAGGTCTTACTTTACCTAACAAGCCATCCTGATGTTGGCAGCTCCAGGACTGGAGAGCTACAGAGCGGCCCTTGCAAGCCCTCCATGCCACTGCCTCCCAGCCAGTGTGCTCTGAGGGGTGTGCTGTCTGCTGGGACTTAGCCTGCGGCTTAAATCAATACCCGTGACCATTTGCGAATTTCCCCTGCATTCCTCTCAGGCATATGGTCGAGATTTAATGGAGGCCCAAGAGTGGTGCAGGAAGTACATGAAATCAGGGAATGTCAAGGACCTCACCCAAGCCTGGGACCTCTATTACCATGTGTTCAGACGAATCTCAAAGCAGCTGCCTCAGGTAGGATCTTCAGGTTCTGGCAGGATTAACTGTCATCATGGTCCTTTCTGTTTTACTACCTACAGATGCTAACACTAATCCCAAAGCACCTGCTTTCACTTGTACTTGCAGATTTGGGACAAGTCATTGCTATTAGCAATTCATTAAAAAATACTTAAATTGCATTTCAGTTCCTCCCTGGAGGCAGAAAATTAATCCCTGTGGTAATTATTCACAGCTCACATCCTTAGAACTGCAATATGTTTCCCCCAAACTTCTGATGTGCCGGGACCTTGAATTGGCTGTGCCAGGAACATATGACCCCAACCAGCCAATCATTCGCATTCAGTCCATTGCACCATCTTTGCAAGTCATCACATCCAAGCAGAGGCCCCGGAAGTTGACACTTATGGGTAAGGACCACTCTGTGCCTCTCCTTCCCACCCTGGCTGAACCCCTACCCCGTCTTGGAAAGTACTGCTTGCTGTTCACACTGATTTTTCACATGCTCTGTCTCTCCCGTGTTTACTGTGAGGGGGTAGAGGACAAGTGGATTTCTCCTTATTCCTTCCTCCTTGGGACTCCTAGTCCTTCATAAAGCTGCACTTGTGTAAGTGAAGCATAATGATCCGGCACACAACCAAGTGGGGGCATTGTGAGGCTTGCAGCGTGGAGGAACTGGGAGGCAGCGGTGGGGGAACTGGTGAGGCCGACAGAGCCATCTGGGCGCATGGACGTGACAGGCTACATTGAAGGAAGACCTCTGAGCTCTGGACTATTGTGTGTTTTTTTACCATCACCAGTCTGGCTCTTTTTAAATTGAACATCGCATTGAGGGAGCATCAAAAGCAGGGCTGTTCTTTTTATCGGTTCTAGGGAGTGTTAGGTGCAGTCTGCAGGATCTTTTGAAGACAGTGGTGGTCTACCCCCTGACAGGTTTAAGGCCCTCTGATCTCCACTAACTGCTCCCACCATTCTTTACAGGCAGCAACGGGCATGAGTTTGTTTTCCTCCTGAAGGGCCATGAAGACCTGCGGCAGGACGAGCGAGTGATGCAGCTCTTCGGCCTGGTTAACACCCTTCTGGCCAATGACCCAACATCTCTTCGGAAGAACCTCAGGTATTCAGGATGCATGGAAATGGCAATGATTTGAGAAGTCTGCTAGTTTTTTCCTACATCTCTCCCATGTAGTCACGTACTTGTATGAATAAAAATAAGAAAAATATATACCTGACAGGAAGCCATCGATAGCCACGGTATCAAACACAAAAAGAAAAATCCTCCATATTTTTAGAGTGTTCGCATGTGAAATGTCTGTAACAACCTCCAAAGGATCCAGAATGGGACACTTTGTGGCCATTAGACTGGAGATTCTGCAAATTTGATGTGTTGTAGCCGAGGTGGGGTTCCAGCTCGGCCAGACCTTTCCTGTCCTCAGTACTCTTACCCCTCTTTCTATTAAGATTATGAATATTTACATTTCTAAGCTGAGTTGGAACATGTGAGAGGTTATTTTAGGCTTAGAAATAATCACTGAATTTCCCCTCAAAGCACTGAGTTTGTTAGGCTGGTTGAGAGGCTGCTGTGCTTCTGTACTGTCAGGGCACCATCTGTATGTGATACCTTATTCTTTGCAAATGCCCTCCTCACACACCTCACAACAGCCCTGTGCAGGGGTTCACTGAAACTAGTTTGCATGTGCCATGAGCGGCAAAGGTGTACTCTGTTTACTGTACAATAATCCTGCTTTCCTGTGGGCACCAGCATCCAGAGATATGCAGTCATTCCTTTATCAACCAACTCGGGCCTCATCGGCTGGGTCCCCCACTGTGACACACTGCATGCCCTCATCCGGGACTACAGGGAGAAAAAGAAGATCCTTCTCAACATTGAGCATCGTATCATGTTGCGGGTATGTGATGAGGCTGCCAGACCCAGCCCTATAACGTCTCGGAGGCAAAATTGACCAGTTGGGAAAGGCTATGCAAAGCTGTTTTTCTGTGCTGTTCTGTATGTTCATCACTGAAAAGCCGATTTGAGGGGATTAGCCATTAAAGGAGTTTAAGGAAGTGAGTCCTAAAGAAGACAACCTTCTCTAAGAATCAGGACCCTAAAGCCCAAAATTTAAGGTTTCACCATCCGAGGTGAGACTGGACAGTATGACTTACCAGTACCTAATGCATACAGAGCCCTGGCCTGTGGAGAAGTGATGAGAGGTGCTGTGTAGGTAATGAGAAAGAATTGTTTGTTACCCAGAAACCTGACCCCTCCAGTGCTCTCCTTCTCACCAGTGGGCTTGTGCTGCTGTGAGGCCTGATGTTTTACCCTCAGGCTCTGGCAGTTCCTGCGGTCCTAGGTGAGAGTGGCCCCTCCCATTTTTTCCTTTGTAACGTTCTTATTTCACTTCTCCTTTTGGCTGTGGTGGTGAAATTGGAACCCAGCTCTGCCTGGACCTCAGCCTCATTTCTTCTTGGGTTTAAGCTGCTTGTCTTGGGCTGCTCTCTCAGAATGCTTGTGTCCTGATACAGATGGCTCCGGACTACGATCACCTAACTCTGATGCAGAAGGTAGAGGTGTTTGAGCACGCCGTCAATAACACAGCTGGGGACGACCTGGCCAAGCTGCTGTGGCTGAAAAGTCCCAGCTCCGAGGTACGGCACTCGGTCCATGCACTCACTGCACTGTGGCAAACCCACTCTTGTCAGGATGCTTTCTCGTTTGTTCATGCTCCTGTGGGCGAATTTTGTCATGATTAGCTGGAGATTATGTGCAATCTTTTATTACAAAGATTAAATGGGTAAGCCGTGCACTTTAGCAGATGTAGATTTAGTACTTTAATGTTTCTCTTGTTACTTATGATAGTATTTGAGTTCTTTACATATTAAGGTGATTAAATCTTTTTCATGTGTGTTATAAATTTCCTGTTTATTTGCTGTTTTAATTTTGTTAATAGTATGTTTCTTGGTTTTGAATTTTGCTTTGTTTTTTATATACAGGCATTTTTAAAGTTACAAATTACCAAACCCTAATAAAAAGGGGGGGAAAGGAAGCCCTCTGCACTTCAAGATTATATCTTTTAAAATGTATTGTAATAATTATAAGATTTGTTTTTACATTTAAATCTTTAACCCAATTTGGAATCGAGCTTTACATTTTATTTTCTTATGATGACTAGCCAATACCACAATATTTACCATATAAACCGTCCTCCCCCTATTTAAAATATTCTTTTTTTTTTCACTTAAATATATTTTTATTAATTTCAGAAAGGAAGGAAGAGGGAGAGGGGATAGAAACATCAATGATGAGAGAGAATCATTGATTGGCTGCCTCCTGCATGCCCCACACTAGGGATCGAGCCCGCAACCCCGGCATGTGCCCTGACCAGGAATTGTGAACCGTGACCTCCTGGTTCATAGGTAGATGCTCAGCCACTGACCCATGCCATCCAGGCCCCTTTTTTGTTATACACTAAATTCTTATATGCCTTGGGATTTCTTTCTAGAGCTTCTATTCTCTTACATTGATGTTTCTGCCTGTTTCTCCTCAAGTACCTTACTCTTAATACAAGTCTCATTGGCTGTTTTCCAGATACATTTCTCATTGGCTGTTTTCCAGATACATTTCTCATTGGCTGTTTTCCGGATACATTTTGGAAACATTTTGTCAAGGTCCCCCAAAAAAGTGCCACTGAAGTTTTATTGGAATTCCATTAAACGTACCTAATAATTTGGGAGGATATCTTGACAATCTTAAATGGATATCCTTAAATGGATATTTTCATTTATTCAAGTCTTTACATTTCTAAGCTGAGTTTAATTTACTTATTCATCTAAGTTCTGCACATTTTTTAGTTTATTCTGAGCATGATTTATTATTTTTTGTAATTGTGAATGGGATCTTTATTCCTTTCTACATTCTAACTGCTTATGATAGAATATAAGCAAATAATTGATTGTGTACACTTATGTGGAAACTGTTTAAAGTTTCCAGAGCCTGGTTCACTCGTGCTCCTGTGTTCTAGGTGTGGTTTGATCGAAGAACCAATTATACCCGCTCTTTAGCTGTCATGTCCATGGTTGGGTATATTTTGGGCCTGGGAGATAGGTGAGTGAGTTTACTTTGTTTCTTTAAGTCTTCTTTCTCCATTGTGGTGGTCTTGAATGGTTTTATTTTGTTTTCCAATGAGATTTCTGACCATTTGGTAAATGTTTGTATTTTGTACTTCAGGCATTTTTTGCGGCATCAACCTTAGTCTCCTATTTATTACCCATGCCTGCGAGCAACACATCAAACTAAAGGGAAGGAAAATCATAGTTCAAGGGTACTACTTTCTGCATAGGTTGGTTTCATGTATTAAAAAACCATATTAAATCCAATTGATTTGATTGATTCAATAAACATTTATCAATCACCACTATGTTAAGATAAATAATTCTATTTCTGTAATTGAAACCAACCAAAGTAGATCCTGCCAATATTTCTTCATAATAAATTTCTTCTTAATGTACTGACTGGAGTGGTTAAGGAATGTTCAGAAATTGACTCAATAGACTTTTTTTAAAAACTACTTATGTCCACTATTTTTTCTCCTGGGATCATGTCTCATACACTTATTTGAGAGTAAAGATAGTTTTATCATACAAAATAATAAATACTTTAAAAAAAAAAAAAAAAGCAGAATGCCTGTTTACAGAATTCAGGTGGTCCTGCCTGGATGGGCTTAGGAGGACGAGGCCCTGTGATGGGTCCTGAGCAGTAATGACAGAGCCTGTCCTCTGAGATGCCAGCGCCGCCAGCAACAAGTATTATCATGGTATCATGGGCAGCTTGTGATTCACACAGATAAATCCTGTTTCAGGCCTAGGGCAGGAGTTGGCAACCTTTTTCTTAAAGAGCCAGATAATATTTTTGGCTTTGTTGGCCATACGATCTCTGTCACAATTGCTCATGTCTGCTGTTGTAGCACAAAAGCATCCTGAAGCAATACTTTTAAAAATGAGCATAACAGTGTTCTAATAAAACTTTTATTTACAAAAACAGGTGGGGGCCTGGATTTGACCTAACAGCTGTGCTTTGCCAACCTGTGGCCTAGAGCAGTGGTAGGCAAACTCATTAATCAACAGAGCCAAATATCAACAGTACAACGATTGAAATTTCTTTTGAGAGTCAAATTTTTAAACTTAAACTTCTCCTAACGCCACTTCTTCAAAATAGACTCTCCCAGGCCGTGGTATTTTGTGGAAGAGCCACACTCAAGGGCCCAAAGAGCCGCATGTGGCTCGCGAGCCGCAGTTTGCCGGCCACGGGCCTAGCGTATCACATACTTGTTGATTTATTTATCAGAGTTGCTCTCTTGACCCTCTCCTCCCCCCCACCCCCGGTCTCTATTTCTGTTTCTCAAAGACACCCATCCAACCTCATGCTGGACCGGCTGAGCGGGAAGATCCTGCACATTGACTTTGGGGACTGCTTTGAGGTGAGCACATGTTCCCGGATGGCCAGTTTTCACCCTTCTCTGACCACTTTAGCAAACTCAAGCTCACCCTGCCTCTCCTGCCAAGGTGCTAGGATGTCAGTCTAAAAAATGAAATCCATGCTCTTTAACACTTGGTTTACTTGGACTCAAACTGCTCTTGGGGTAAGGGCCACTCACTCACTGAGCCTCTTTGAATGGAGGACCCTCATCCTCCGCACGGCCTACTGGTCCAAGGCCTGAGCATGATGCGCACTTTTTCTTTTTGTTTCTTCTTTCCCTCTCTCTCTTTTTTTTCTCCTTAGTTGTCTTTTAAATCCCTGTAATAAGTCCCCTCACTAAACTCAAGTTATTTCATTTCTGTGCTTAATTGAAATAGAAAGGAAAGGAAACTTCCTCCCCCCCCCCCCCCCCCCCATTTACCTGGCATTAGCCAAAGAAAACAATCTAACGACTGGACTTGGGTTTTTCCCTTTATTACCCTGTAGGTGGCTATGACCAGAGAGAAATTCCCAGAGAAGATTCCGTTTAGACTGACAAGAATGTTGACCAATGCTATGGAGGTGAGTAGATATTGGTAACAAGCTGCTTTGAAATAGGGGCAGTACAGTCACAACCTTCTCTGACAACAGACTTGCTTGTTAGAGCTCACCAGTTTCCCAGAATGCCTGGAGTATTACCATTCTTTATGTCACATGAATCACAATGTTTCATGTGAATCACAATTGTGACCTCACTGATCCCTTGCTCTGAAGACATTCCCAGCCTGATACATGGGTATTGGCCTGTGTCTGCTTCCTCAGTGGGGCGGGGGGGGGGGGGGGGGGAGGGAAGGGCAGGGTGAACCCTCTCACTGTGTGACTTTTGGTCCTGAGGCCTTAAGGGGCCAGTATCAGTGACTTGTGTGGTGAGTGGCTCTGGCCCTTGGATAGGTTACTGGTCTGGATGGCAACTATAGAATCACATGCCACACAGTGATGGAAGTGCTTCGGGAACACAAGGACAGCGTCATGGCTGTGCTGGAAGCCTTTGTCTACGACCCCTTGCTGAACTGGAGGCTGATGGACAGTGAGTATTAGCAAGTGCCTGGGAGCTGGAGTCCGCACCCTCCCCGAATTAGGAGTATTTGATTCAGTACATTTCACTCGCCTATGGCCCTTCAAGCCTGGAGCCTGAGCCGTATTACTGAGCAATTGCATTACAATTCACAAAGTAGCTCTGGTGTTTGCAAATGAATTTCAAGTATTTTTATTAACCAGAACATAAAACTCCAGTCACCAATTTGCATATTAACTAAAATATTTTTCAGTATAAGTAAAGTACCTCGGTGCTTTTTGTTTGTTTAGGTTTCATATAGAGTAACAAGCTGGAATTTTAATAGGAAATGCAAACAGCTGTGATTTGAGTCAGCAGTGTCTCCATCTGCCCTTTGTTCCCACCTTCTTAGTTTATTAACAAGAAGAGTTTACTAACAAGAGGAGTCTGATCACTGCGATTAAGTCATGCTTTCACCTTAGGGGATCTGGTTTACATTATCTAAATCCAACCTGACGATACAGAGTCCCTCAGGATTGGACATCCATGCTAACATCCACCCACAACTCCTGAGGGATACATCTTTGGTTCTGTCTTAGAGGATATAGCTTTTGGAAATACTGTATTTTTATGATTGTAAGAAAATGTCCCATCAACCAAGTTTCTTTCAAGTCAAAGTCTGAGGAACTCTTTAATCGTCCTTTTACTTCTTTCTCTAGCAAATACCAAAGGAAACAAGCGATCCCGGACAAGGACAGATTCCTACTCTGCTGGCCAGTCAGTAGGTGGGTGTCCCCCGTGGGAGACTGCACATTCTGTCCCCTTCTATCCAGAGTGTTTCTGGAGCAGGGTGAGCTCTGCTACTGCCATTAGGAGGCATGACTTACAGTAGGAACGGATGCTGAATATGAAGGAAGTCACCCTGCGGGAAGGAAGATTCTATCACTGCTAGTCTCACCTCAGAGGCATTTATTTAACTTCAGTAACGTGTATAGAAATATCTACTGAGCACCAAGCACCTGGTATATGTTTTTTTATTTAATGCCTCTCAGGATGGAGTGGGTACCTAAAGCTCAGAAATTTTGATCAAACTATCCTATCTTAATGTAGTTATAGAAATAAAGTTAAAGTTGTGTCTGAATATTAGTATTTAGCATGCCCTTTTAGCAGTGTGTGGATTGGGATAGTTGTTAGCTAAACCAGTGGTCGGCAAACTCATTAGTCAGCAGAGCCAAATATCAACAGTACAACGATTGAAATTTCTTTTGAGAGCCAATTTTTTTAAACTTAAACTATATAGGTAGGTACATTGTTATTAACTTAATTAGGGTACTCCTAAGCTGGCCTTTGCTAAAAACTCAAAGGGCCAAAGAGCCGCATGTGGCTCGCGAGCCGCAGTTTGCCAACCACTGAGCATACTACCTTGATCCTAAAGCATTGTTAACAGCTCAGAAGTGGGAAGGTGGAAACAGCAGAAGTGTACTCACATTGCTGCCTCAGGAGCCAGGAAACCAGGCGAAACATTGTTTCCAAGAGAGTGGTCCACAGAATAGGGCCCCAGGAAGGTAATGCCCCGCAAGGCCAGCACCCCACAGGGTTTGTGTATGAACACTCTTCAGAGGTCTTACAGTAAAGCTGTTTAACCTTGTTTAGCCTTCCTCTTGTCCCCAAACCCCAGCCTGTCCCTTCTTTCCTCATAAAATCTAACATCTACACAGTTCACATTTTGGGAAATACTGTTGGGGGTGTAAAAAAAGTAAATATTCTCTTCAGTCATTTATGGAACATTTGCAACTAGTTACTTAGCTAAGCCAAATAATGTTTAAGGATGCAAAAAGAATGTGGCATAGAGATTGCCCTAAAGATCAGAATCATATTATAGAATCGACCAAAATATATATTAAATAATAAGAGACCAGTACATTGTGTAATCAAGTATCATGTGATCAGGTTTGGAATAGAACGACTGTGGACTTAGAGAGCAGAGTAATCAATCTGAACTTCAGTAGGTAAGGGAGCTCTTGGGTTGGTGGAATTTAAGCTGAGACTTACTGAACGGATGGAATCCAGATGGGTAGAAGGGAAAAGGGTGTTCTGGGCAGGAAATTAGAATCCTGGGTTACATCTCTGCACATGGGTAGACTCTACCCTAGACACATGATAACATCCTTAAATACCTAAATCACACACGGGATCTGGGGTACCTTGTGCAAGTGACTGGTCTCATCCAAAGTATGTGAGACTTATTGTTGAACTCTCAGGGCTCACCTCTTCACTACCTCATTGGGTGACTTCTACATGCTGCCTGGGGCACGCAGAGGGGAATTAGGACAGCCAGCTCTGATGCCAGCAGGTGGGAATAGACCCGGTTGTTTTTTTGTGCCTTAAAAGTTAAGTTCCAGAGGCTCATTAGAAAGTATTATCATCACTGGATTCATTTTGAAGGTGTGTAGTGTACAAGGGCAATGTGTAAATAACTTCATAATTCTGACTCTAGACTCTTTCTTCCTGAAGGCCATAGTCAGTGGAGGGTGACCCTAAAGCCTGAGGACTTTTTCTCCCCAGAATTGATGTATAAGTTCCTCCAAAGAATAATACTTCAGCCCTGGCCGGGTGGCTCAATTGATTGGAACATCATCCTGTACACCAAAAGGTTGCTGGTTCAATTCCCAGTCAGGACACATACCTAGGTTGCAGGTTCAATCCCCAATCAGGGCCCATATGGAAGGCAACCAATCAATGTATCTCTCTTACATCAATGTTTCTCTCTCTCTCCCTTTCTCTCTTAACATATTGAGAATTTAAAAAATCCTTAGTCATATGTGTAACCCATTGAAAACTGGTTTTCTTTATATTATTGCCAGTTTCTGTCGAACTAAATAAGTCACCAGGTCTTTGACTCATACTCCTATTCTCTATGTCAGAACATTTCATGAGTGCTATTCTCCTGAAAAGTCATGCTTTGTAGATTTAAAAGCTTTTAAGTACATAAAGAGTAACATAATGCTTCCTTTCCCCTTAGAGGTAGGTAGGGCCAGTATCAGAGGGAATATAGTGTGTGAAGAATTAGAGCTAATAGCTCAGAACAATGGCTTTTTAAATTTTCTGCTAATTGATTGTTTTCCTCCTAGAAATTTTGGATGGTGTGGAACTTGGGGAACCAGCCCATAAGAAAGCGGGGACCACAGTGCCAGAATCTATCCATTCTTTCAGTAAGTCCAACCTCTGAGGACTTGTGCCAGTAACTAGCTCATTAAGAAAATAGCATCTATGTTTTACGACGAGAGGGTCAATGAGATGAAGCAACAAAACCGCCTTTGAGCAGAAAAGGTTCCATGAATTTCTCATTATGTTCTGAGGACAAAGGTAGACACAGAGGAAGAATTGCTCAACACAAGTGAACATTTGAGAAAAGCAGGGGTGTTTATTGACCTGTTGTGATGATCCAATTCTTACTGTTACTTCTACTTTTGTGTATTCCAGTTGGAGATGGTCTGGTCAAACCAGAGGCCCTAAATAAGAAAGCTATTCAGATTATTAACAGAGTTCGAGATAAGCTCACTGGTGAGTATATGGACATGTTTACTTACAAGGACATAACATCTGAGTGACTTTCTCTCCTGGAATGGTGGTCACCTCCATTTTCTAGTGGTGTTGGTGCCTAAACTATGCTGTTAACTGGAGTGTCTCTGGAACCATCAATTAAGAACCCTCTCTGATTCTCTTTCTAATAAGTTTACTTCAATATAATGTGGTTAATCTCAGCTTAACAGAGTTAAGTAAAGTTATGTTGGGTTCAAAGTCAGCCAAATTCAGGGAAGTTTTTTATCGTGACTGATATTAGAGCAAATCTGACCACCCTGATCCTTGCCAATATGAACTTTGGTAGCTGTAATCGAGTGGAGACTCTGGAAGGAGAGAAATGCGTGCTTGTGTAGAGGAGACATGTCACATTGACCAGACAGTGTGATGTGGGGGCGGGAGTCGGGGAAGCCAAAGACCCAGCTCCACCGCTTCCCTTGTGTCTCTTGGTCTGAAGATGACGAGAACGCCTCTCAGAAGATGGTGAGGCTCCAATGAGACCTGGGGTGCCAGGTGATTAACTTTAGGGCCTGGCACGTAGAGTGGTAGTCAAGGTATATTAATTTATTGAGTACCTACAAGAGCTAGATGCTGAAGAAACAGAGTGGGTAAAACGGACAGATTCCCTACCTCTGCGGGGCTCGGGGTCTAAAGGGGAACTCTCACTGTGTTAAGTGGAAGGAAGGGACTTGGGCTCTGCTGCATTGACAGAGGAATGTAATCTAAGTACCTGAGTTCAGGAAAAGCTTTCCTGAGCAAACCAGCGCAGGAGGTAAAATCTGAGAGGAGTTAATTAGGGTAGATTGTTCTGGTGGGAGGGAGTGTGGCAAGAAAAGAGGCCGAGAGAGAGAGAGAGAGAGAGAGAGAGAGAGAGAGAGAGAGAGAGAGAGAGAGAGAAAGAGAGAGAGAGAGAGAAAAGCCCCAAAGCAAAAGTGGGCTGGTCTGACTGCCCCAGAGAAAGGAAGCTGGGAGGCGCCCAGTGCAAAATGCTTTGACTGTGAGTAGCCCAGGATCAGATCTTACAGGACCCTACATTTTTATCGTATATCCTAAGGGCAGTGGGAAACACTGAAGGTTTTTAAGAGGGTGGGAGGGAAGAGGAGGGTCTGGGTGGGTGAAATACTTTGCCTGCTCTGGCTGTGTGTGGAGAACAGATTAGGGGGGGCGGGGAGCTAGGGTGGTGGCAGTGGGGATGAATTCAAGAGATCATTATTAGGAGGTGGAATCAAAAGGATTGATGATGTGGAGGGCTCAAAGGTGGCTCCAAGTCATTGGTGACCTTCTGAGAGCTGGGATGAGCCTGGCAGAGAGACTGAAGCAATTGGAGGGAACATGAAGTGTGAGAGAGAAGCAAAGAAAGCCGACAAGTTCAAAACTCTTGAGAAGTTTAGCTGTGCAGGGATGAGAGGACATACCTAGAGAAGGAGTAGTTGCATGAGAAGGTGTGTTTTTTCTTTAATAGAAAAGAGGAACATGTTTACAAATCAGAAAAGGGCAGTTGAGAGAGAGGGTTCGAGGGCACAAGTAAAAGGAAGGGTACTTGATATTGTAAGGCTCCAAAGCACAGGTGAACTTGCCCTTGAATGGGAGGAGGGACAGCTCTCCAGGGTCATGGGAGCAAAGAAGAGGAAGCGCATATCGAACAAATGCAGCACCTTGAACACCGCCTAACACATCAGGGATCAAAAACTGGGTGTCACAGTTCAGTAATTCAGGGGATGAGGGCGGGAAGCCAGAGGAGAGGTTTGGACATTTGGGGAGAATAGAGGACTTGAAATAATCCTCATGGAAACGGAAAGGCATGTTGCCAAAGAAGCAGCATGAGCTGGCCAGGTAGTGTCACGTGCCTGTTTGAGGTTCGAGGTTATGAATTTATAATGGAAGCAACGGTCCTGTGGGAGGAAAGGCTCAAGTCACGTGGAGGTGAATTTAAAATCCAACTCTCGTATAACCTTTGTACACCTGTGTGAGGATAAACTGATTCGGGCTGCATAGAGAGTGAAGCCAAACAGGAGTTGAAAACCAGGGACAGATTAAATGTTCTCGTTTCTCTTGTCCTAGGTCGGGACTTCTCTCATGATGATACTTTGGATGTCCCCACACAAGTGGAGCTGCTCATCAAACAAGCCACATCCCACGAAAACCTCTGCCAGTGCTACATTGGCTGGTGAGCAGGCATCTCCAAGTACATACGCAGTCAGGACCTACTCTGTCCAGTCGCAAATATGATTTGGGGGATACCCATGAAGTGGAATCATAGTTTCATGTCTCTTTAAAAGTTATATTCACTGTGTGTGCTATTGCTCTAAAGAGAAGAATTTTTTTTAAAGGATATATATTTGGAAGGCAAACACCAAAATAAGTTAAAAGTACATTTAACATGGTTTAGAAGAGAGGCCTCCTTATTTTCACGGGGTGGAGGGATCTTTTTGGACATTTTGCTGTCAATTCTGAGATACAGGAAGGGCAAAGAAAAAAGAAACCAGAGCAGTGACAGAGAAGATGAAAAGACACATCTATGATCTGGGATTGTAACGTCAGGGACCACTTGGGGTCTGCTCTGATTGATTGCCTGAGGCACGCTTGAAGGGAGAGATGAGAGGGCTATAGGCGGTGTCCTGGGAGCACAGCAGGCTCAGCATTGGCTGGAAAAGATGAGTGCGTCCTGCACGACTAGTGGTGGGAGATCTCAGGCACTGCCCCAGGGGTTGTCAGACCTTGGTGTTTCCTTTTTCAATTATCTGTGTAAAGCTTTGAAGAGCCCAAATTATTAAAATATTCCTTTTCTTTCTGTCTTCTTAGGTGTCCTTTCTGGTAACTGGAGGCCCAGACGTGCCCACAGCATTTCTCTTGAGCCTTTTGTACTTTGGTATATGCTTCCACTAAGCTGAAACAGTGGTCAGAAAGTTCAGCTTTGTTAAATATTTCAAAATGTAAATGAAAAAAACTACTGTATATTAATAGTTGGTTTAACCAACTTTCTAGCTGCTGTTGAAGAATATATTGTTGAAACACAGGCTTGATTTGGTTCCCAGGACAGTGGTCCTACAGAAATCAAGCCATTGATTTTGGGGAACAGAAGATCATAACTTAAGAATTACGGGTTTTGACTTAACTCACAACTCATCGTAAGCATTTGCTGATAGCAGAGTGGCCTAGTCTCTCCTGTCAACATGCACACAGCAAACTCAGCGCAGTCCAGAAACCTCGGATCATGGAGGACACGTCCTAGGATTCTGGACTGTAAGGAAGTGGGAGGAGCCCACTTCATCACTCACCCATCCCAGTACCTCACTGGTCCAGCAACAGCATTTGCAAGGTGGACCAAAATGGGTGGGAAAGATCTGTCTTCTGCCTCACCTGTGATGCTGCGATGTGACACTTCAGTCCAAGGCCCAGACCACTAGGACGGGGGTTTCTTCAGAAAGCTGGCGGCCTCGGCTGAGCACAAGCACAGAGGGGACCCCGTGCAGAGGAGTGGCCCGCACGGTCCTGGGATGTGTCTGGTGAGGTCTGAATGCTCTGTGTTTAGAGCAGGGGCTTGGAAAACAAGTGATGTCATGGAGGTGCTGAGCACAGGGAAGGCCTCACCTCCTACATGTTGGGAATGATGAGCAAAACAAATACTAAGTGCACAAAGTATAAAGCGTACCATGTCTAGACTCCATGTTGTATCAGAATAATTTTTGTGCCAATAAATGACATCAGAGTTTTAAAAACGTCTATGAATAACTATTTTTTCCTTTTGCTTTTTCCCCTTTTGATTTTGTTATTGTTATTGTTTTTGCTTTTTCCTTTGTTTTTTGTAAGAATGGCTTTTTATTCATAATTCTTAGTTCATAAAGGAAGCAATTATTCCTTCAACATTCATTTAGCAGTTAGTACTAGGAACTATGACAGACTCTAGATCTACGCGACCTGGTTCGTTTCCTCAGACTGTTCACCAGGCCGGAGTGGACCATAACCACCATGCTAAGTGGTAAGGAGCCACATAGAGGGTGTGAGCCACAGGTGGGCTCTGAATTCACTGATTGCACTGGGCGGTGAGCCATGAAGGTCATGGAAAGGGGGGCATTTGCCAAGGGTCTTAAAGGATGAGCACGAACTGTCAGATGAAGCAAGTGGGGACATTCTCAGCAGAAAACGGGTGCGGAAATGGCAATTTTTTTGTTGTTAATCCTCACCAGAGGTTATTTTTCCATTGATTTTTAAAGAAAGTGAAAGATGAGGGGGAGAGAGAGAGAGAAACATCGATGTGAGAGAGACACATCGATTGGTTGCCTCCCACACCCTGACTAGGGCTGGGGATTGAGCCTGTAACAGGTACGGCCTTTGACTAGAATCAAACCCGGGACCCTTCAGTCTGCAGACCGACGCTCTAGCCACTGAAAAAACTGGCTAGGGGCAGAAATGGCAAATACTTAACGAGTTATATTAAATTGCACGTATGCAGCCATGTTGATACATAAAATGGCAGTTTCACACAGTTGAACCTCATAGTTCAGCACAACTGCTTCAGTGGTCAGTGGGGAATAAAATGACCAATAGGAAAAGGAATAATAGGAACTAAAGGGAGGCTAGAAGTACCGTGGGGCAAGACTGGCCTGCCTCACAGTTCGACAGCCAGGAGTTGATGCTGTGGACAACGGGGAACCATGTGAGGTTTTAAAACAGGTAGAATCTGAGTCTTGTTTCCTCTGAAAGTGCAGATAATAGTAGGGTCTACGCCATAAGGTTGTTTTGAGGATGAAATAACCCATGTAAAGCATGCAGTGCAGCTGGACACATGGCATTAGATTGAACCATGTGAAATAAGTGCTCAAAAATATTGTTAAAATGAATTAGACTAGGCCTTTGTTCTGCCAGTGGGGGAAACAGTGAAAAACAAGTATCCTGTTAATAGGATATCCTGAATAATGGTTACACCTAACACTTAATGAACACTAGGCCAAATGAATTGTATTAAGGAGGTCCCAGCCCTGGCCTTGGAAAGCGGACACACCCACAGAGCTTCCCAAATCCATCTCCTGAGCTGCCTAATAGTGCCTCCCTCATAACAAGAGCTCTTCCAGACATTCAGCAAATGCTCTGAGTTCCCACTGTGTGCCTAAGCAAGTGGCTCCAGCAGTGTAGATGGGGAGGAACATGTGACTGGAGGAGTTGGAGGCATTGCAAGTAGCATATAGATAGAGGCCCTTTCCAGTGCTTTGCCTACAGGAGCAAGAGAAATGAGACGGTGACTGGAAGGAGATGTAGGGCAGAGTGGTGTTTTTTTGTTTTGCCTCTTGTTGGGAGAGATTCCAGCAGACCAGTAGGCTGATAGGAATGAACCAGTAGCCAGGAAACAGCTGATGCAGAGAGGGGATGACTGCAGGAGCCAAGACCAAGAGCGTGAAGGGGGCACGAACCAGAGCTGGGGAGGAGCTGGCTTTAAATATAAGGATAGCCCTGGCTGGTTTGCTCAGTGGTTAAGTGTCCACTGAGGGTTGGATCCCTGGTCAAGGGCACATACCTGGGTTGCAGGTTCCATGCCCGGACCCAGGATGCGCGCATGTGGGAGGCAACCAATTCTTGTGTCTCTCTCACATCGATGTTTCTCTCACCCTCTCTTTCACTCTCTCTAGAGAGCAATGGAAAAATTATCCTCGGGTGAGGATTAAAAAAAAACAATAAATATGAAAGTAATTGGGTCCTGCGGGTCTCACGCTAAATCACTGGGTTGTTGGGATGATAAAATATGAGGGTAAAGAAAAAAGTAAAGTTCACTACGTGGAGAGCGCAGGGATGATAGCCCAGCTCACTCTCTCCTAACTCCCGCCCCCTTTGCACATGCGCGGTGCGCCTAGGTCGCGTCGGCCCGAGTCACTCTCGCGAGAAGAGCCATGCAGGCATTAAAGATGGCGCCTCCCAGTCCCGCGGAGTCTAAGGCCCCATCCCCGTCGAGCGCGGCCAAGTCCGAGGAAGAGATGGTGCTGCCGGGGTTTCCGGACGCAGATAGTTTCGTGAAGGTGAGTTCGCGGGGCCTCGGGAAGGGGTTGGGGGAGCACCGGAGCCGCCCGCGGCCAATCGAGAGTAGGCTTGGGCCCTCTGGGCGGCCGCGCGCGCACCTCAGCGGAGTCCGAGCGCCAGACAGTCTCTCACTAAACCTTCCGGGGATGGGGTCTCACGCGGACCACTGAGGGTCGCCCCCCTTCCCAGAGCCCTCGTCCTCCCAGGAGAGCCCTCTCCACAGGAGTAAGGGCTTCCTTGTCACCCCCATGTCCCAGCCCTCGGGATCTCGCCCCCGCCCCGCCGGAGACACTCAACCAAGTGTCCGGAGGGGCTTGGCTGCCTGATGTTTCCCACACCTGCCTGTAACCTCTCCTGCACCAGGGATGGCACCTCTCCCCTCTCCTGGGCTCCAGTCCTACATAACCCCAAAACCTCGGCTTACTGTCACCTGTTACAGCTGCCACCGAATCTGCCTCCTCTGGGTACCATGGAACATTGACCAATGCCTTCTCGAAGGCACACAGAGAGGGTTCATTTAAATGATTGGTGCAATGCTGCTCAACTAGGAACAAGCATAAAACTAGGTTTAAACGCCTCCCGCATGGCTCTTACAAAAACGTGAAACTAAAATAATTTGTAAGTTAGCACTACAAATTCCCCAGAACTCCACCCACATTATATCCACTTTATTTTTAGCAGATGCTACTATTAACTCATTTATTTGGCTTTGAATAAGTTCCTGGACCTCTAGCCATGGTCCTGATTAGAAGCTTTCATGCTCACCAGGGGCTGTGTACGCCACCATAAGTCAAGCTCCCACTTCCTTCATCTTTTTCTTTTTAATATATATTTTTATTGATTTCAGAGAGAGGAAGGGGCTGCAGGAAGGGAGAGGGAGCGAGAGATAGAAACATCAATAATGAATCATTGATCGGCTGCCTCCTGCACGCCCTCTACTGGGGATGGAGCCCACAACCCGGGCCTGTGCCCTTGACTGAATCGAACCCAGGACCCTTCAGTCTACAGGTCGATGCTCTATCCACTGAGCCAAACCAGCTAGGGCTCTCTTTTCTTGCTTGGGAAATATCTATTTCACAACTCACAATGAAGACATTTGCATTATCTATGATAGCAATGTCGGGTTTTTCCTCTCATTATCACACAGTTAAAATAGAGGACTGCTTGGCATGAACTGAACCATAAACAAGTCCAGTTGTGGGCAGTAGCCGTTATCAATTGGTCATCCAAAAGATCTAGACTGCTTACACTGGTTTTAAATGCTTAGTGATCCTAAGTGATTTTATGAGTTTTTGTAATCCTCTCAACAACTTATGGGGTAGGCACTTTTGTGATGCCTATTTTTCAAAGGAGGAAACTAAGGTCCAAATAAATGAAATAACCTACTCAAGATCGCAGTTAGTAGGTAGCAGAGTCAAGATTCAATCCCAGGCCCTTTTGAATACTAGCATACTAGTGTTATATATGTACTGGAGGCCCAGTGCACGAAATTCATGCATGGTTAGGGTCCCTGGGGGCTGCTGGCCGCTGGCCAGGGCCTCCCTTCGTTCCGTGCCACCCCCTGGTGGTCAGTGCACGTCATAGCGAGTGATGGAACTCCCAGTCAGTTGAACTCCCAAGGGGACACTTTGCAAATTAGGCTTATAGACAGATAGATAGATTTGTTCTTTCATTCCCCACTCTTCCAAGAATGTAAGCTCCAGAACCTGGTCTCATGTTCACCATTGTATCCTGAGAGCCTGAGGTAAAATCAACACCAAATGAATATTTGTGAGATTGTATGTCTTCATCACCTAGCTCAGGTGGGGAACGTCCAGCTTGCGGGCACTATAAGTCCCGCGAAATTATTTGGTCTGGCCCTGCCAAGGCATTAGTAGAGAGTTAGTTAAATGTTTGACCAAATACAGCAGGCTAATTTTTTTTAATCTTTTTTAATATATACATTTTTTTATTTCAGAGAGATAGGGAGAGGGAGAGAGAGATAGAAACATCAATAATGGAAAGAAAGTCATTGATCAGCTGCCTCCTACACACCCCTTACGGGGGATGGAGCTCGAAACCCAGGTATGTGCCCTTGACTGGAATCGATCCTGGGACCCTTCAGTCCATAGGCCGATGCTCTATCCACTGAGCCAAACCAGCTAGGGCTAGCAGGCTAATTTTTAAGTTGATCGTTTTGTATGGCCCACAAATGATGTTATACGTATCTAAAAGGCCCTTGGCAGGAAAAAGGTTCCCCACCCCTGATCCAGCACAATGTGTTGTGTATAGTAGATGTTTAAAACATGCTTGTTTTTCTGGTTTTTGGCAGTTTGCTCTTGGGTCAGTAGTGGCTGTCACCAAGGCATCTGGAGGCCTACCACAGTTTGGCGATGAGTATGATTTTTACCGAAGTTTTCCTGGCTTCCAGGTATTTTGTGAAACACAAGGAGACAGGTTGCTTCAGTGGTAAGTACTAAATACTGTTGTTTTTCATGTTTAAAGAAATGAATATAGTTTTCTGAAATGTGTGTGGGTTTTATTTACCATAATTATGAAGTATAAAAAATGATACAATGGATTTTGATTTTATATAGGACTTGGAAACTTGGATTCAGGATTCTTTCACACAAGTCAAAGAGTCACAAGACTTAGCTTTCTGATAAGATTTTAGGACAGACAATACACAAACACTGGTCTAGCTGTTACATGACAGATTTAGAAAATATTTTAAATTTTATATTAAAACAATGACTGCAGCCGAAACTGGTTTGGCTCAGTGGATAGAGCATCGGCCTGCAGACTGAAGGGTCCCGGGTTCGATTCCGGTCAAGGGCATGTACCTTGGTTACGGGCACATCCCCAGTGGGGGGTGTGCAGGAGGCAGCTGATTGATGTTTCTCTCTCATCGATGTTTCTAACTCTATTCCTCTCTCTTCCTCTCTGCAAAAAATCAATAAAATATATTTTTAAAAAAACAATGACTGCAGAATACATTATTTACATGTATTATATATTTTTTAGAATTCAAAGGTAGCTTTGAGGTAATTTCTTCCACCCCTTCAGTTAACAGATGAGTCTTAGTGAGATAGAGTGAATTTCCCAAGGCCACACAGTGGTTTTGTTTTTGTTTTATTTTTTATTTTTAGGAAGAGAGAAAAAGAAACATCTATGTGAGAGCAGAATTCAATCAGCTGCCTCCTCCATGTCCCCCTACAGGGGATTGAGCCCGCAACCTGGGCATATGCCCTGACCAGGAATTGAACCAGCAACCTTTAAGTGCATTGAACGATGCCCAACCAACTGAGCCACACTGGCCAGGGCCACACAATGTTTTTAGTAAGAGTGCAAGTTTTATTAGTTCAATCATAAAGTATTATAAATAGTCTGAGCCAAGCCTTTCAAGCTTTCTCCAAGACTGTAAACAAACACATAAAAGGATACAAACTAATCTTGGTTTTCTTGTCCTTAGCATGAGCAAGGTAATGCAGTACCATGGATGTCGAAGCAACATTAAGGATCGAAGTAAAGTGACTGAGTTGGAGGACAAGTTTGATTTGCTAGTTGATACCAATGATGTTATTCTGGAAAGAGTGGTGAGTATTACACCTTACTCTTAAGATAACTAATAATAAAGAGCTTTTGTATTATCAGAAAATGAAAGAAAAAAAAACAAGCACCTTAGGAAATGAAAAGAAAGTTTAGCATTTCTTGCCTATACCATTCCTTTCTTCTTATAGTTGGCTTTGTCCAAAAAAAAAAAAATCGCAATTGTGTTCAAGTATATCACTTCAAAATACCACTGCCCAGTGGAACCCTATTTTTAAAGTGCCTTATTATAAAGTGCCTTATTATAAAACTTCCAGATTTGTAAATCTTGTTTGTATTGTAAGAGAAGAGGTCTCTGGATGCAAAGCCCAACCAAAACTTAGTCTATTTTTACTGTTATTCACAATCTACTAAACACTCTGACTCACCTGATTGGAAGGGTATGTGGATCATTTGATCTAGTTTACTGCCTCTACACAGAATTCTACAGCAGAATATTATTTACAGAAATACACAGAGATTATCCAAAACAAATCTAGCCCTGTGAAGGTGCTGCAGACATTTAAATCACTCTCATGTCCTATGAAGTCCTCTCTTCCATAGCCTGAATGCCCACAGGTATTTCCATGATTTCTCGTGTCTTCTGATTTCATGTCCTGCCATGCTACCATTTGTCACCTGGGTGCACCTCTGTTAGTGGTGTCCCAGCTAATACTCCATCTGCTTCCATAGTACAAAGTAGGTCAGGACACGCTTCATCCTCATTGCAAGTACCGTCCTTCTGTGCTTATTATTTGCAGTCTAGGGTCTTTTTAATTATTTTGGAGGGCCACGTCACACTATTAAATCAGCTTTGACGTTTCGGCCCAATTCAGAACTGTAAAAAGAGTTGAAGAAGGGTCGGGGTGGCTGATTTCTGCCCTGTCTTTGAGCAGATAATGCTTTAATTGTCTGCTCTTATATGTATCTATTCTCACATATAATTCTCTGAATATAGTTCTTAAACTTTTGGGTAATTAACTCTGTTAACCCTGAAAAGAAGATACTGAGCTAATATCTCTTCCACTCTTAGGGTATTTTACTGGATGAAGCATCAGGTGTGAATAAGAATCAACAGCCTGTCCTCCCCACAGGACTACAGGTCCCTAAAACAATCGTGTCCAGCTGGAACCGTAAGGTGAGGGCTTCTCTCACATTCACTGCAGCATCTAATGTCAGCTTTTGCTTATTCTGGTTTGCATTTCTGTTCTAATTTGTTGGATGCAGAACTGGCCACTGCCTCACTCATTCTCATAAACAGATATACCTTTATTACACCCTCTCCTCTACTTTGCACACCATCCTACCCTACCGCCCCCCCCCCCCCGCCCCCAGAGTCTCACACACTCATTCATTTTTTCCCCCCGCCCATTCTTTAAATGAATGATTCTTGGAAAGCATAAATTGGAATTTGTTCTTCTAATTCATTGAGTTGCTGTGTTATAAAGTATTGTATTCATTGATCATAGGCAGGAGAATATAGCAAAAAAACAAAATCTGAAACTTTCCGGCTGCTTCATGCAAAAAACATCATCCGACCTCAGCTTAAATTCCGAGAGAAGATTGACAATTCCAACACTCCATTTCGTCCTAAAATCTTCATCAAGCCCAATGCCCAGAAACCCCTCCCTCAGGGTGAGTAGTGCACACTCTGCCTAACAAAAGTAGTAAAAGGGAAAAGGTCGCCCTCCCACGGTCCTTTCTTCAAAGGGAGCCAGTATCCCTCCACACCTAGACGAGGTGTAAATGTGTCTGACTGTGATGTGTGTCACTGCTTGGGTCTCCAGCACTCTCCAGAGAAAGGCGGGAGTGCCCACAGGATCGCCCTGAGGACTTGGATGTCCCCGCTGCTCTGGCAGATTTCATCCATCAGCAGAGAACGCAGCAAGTGGAGCAGGACATGTAAGTGTTTGCCTATCTGAACTTTATGCCACATTTGCATTGCTGTTTTTAATTGAATTTATTGGGGTGACATTGGTTAATAAAATTATATAGGTCTCATCTATATATTGTATTTCTATACCACATTTTCTTACGTCAAATTTATCTTTGTGCCACATTTTCACTCTGCTTTACTTTTGTGAAATGTCTAAATGAACACAAAGAATTTTTCACCTTCTCTGTGATCCTTGGTGCAGTCCTAAGAGGGGGCAGTGGCTCCCCTCGCCATTGTACGGATGTGAAGACAGAATTAGAGATGCTGACTTCGCACAGAACTTTGGCCCAAGTTTTCTTAAATTGTTCTTTCTCTGTACCACTCTGCTGTCATGTTAGGTGGGAGTTCGAACAGTAAGCTAAGGTTCACTAATAAATTAAGGAAAGGGCATTTTTCACTGGCAGAATAAGCATTTTGGAAAACCTTTGCTTAAAACAGACAAAAGGACTTTGTCCTCAGAATAAAGAAAGAGGTGATGAAAACTGTTAGTATTCGTCTTTTTCTCACATATAGCGAGTCTGTCTGGGCGCTCCTTCAGCCTCAGCTTTCCATTGTGAGGCCACAGGTTAAGTGCTAAAGAAACCAAGGTAATGAGAGGCGGCCCTGCCCTCAAGGAGCCCAGAGACTCGGGATTTTCATACAAGTAGATGATGGAGGAACAGAAAAAAGACATCATTTGATACACAACCATATTTGCCCCACCCTCTCTCACTTCACAACTTTGTTATTCCAAACCACAAGGAATTAGATACTTCGCATTTTTGTATCATCCACAACACTGACCATACAGTCCTTTGCAAATAAGTGCTTAAATATTTTTAATAGATTTAATTGTCCTACTTTAAGGACAAGCGAGTATCACCTGAATTTTTTTTTTATGCACTTTATTTATCATTGAAATAATGATGCTTTTGCCCAGCCAGTGTGACTCAGTGGTTGAGCATCAACCTATGAACCAAGAGGTCTCTGGTTCCTTTCCCGGTCAGGGCACATTCCCGGGTTGTGAGTTCAATCCCCAGTAGGGGGTGTGCAGGAGGCAACTAATTGATGTTTCTGTTTCTCCCTTCTCTCCTTTCCTCTCTCCCTAAAAAACAATTAAAAACACGTTTTAAAAAGAGAAATAATGATGCTTTTTATATAGAGGAAATAGTTTCACAATGGCCTTTTTTTCCATGTGTTTTTACAAATTGGAGTAAAGCAGTTTTACCTTGAACCATGGAATTAGTAAAAAAATATTTTGTTTGTTTGTTTTATTTACTCAGGTTTGCACACCCTTATCAATACGAACTGGATCACTTCACTCCACCGGATTCAGTCCTTCAAAAGCCACAACCCCAGGTTAGCACCCACCTTACTTTATGGCTGTTATCTGAGTAGCCCAGGAAGAATCAAACAACGAGATTAGCTGATACAATTTTGGCTTTCCCTAAATATCTTTAAAATAGTAGGTTATGACTTCATATCATTTATTGAACTCTTAATTCATTGCGTGCTTCAGTGAAGGATGATTCTTAACATTCCTCTCTTTTCCTGCCTGGACTTTTGTGACCCAGTTATATAGGCCTGTGGGAGAAACGCCCTGCCATTTTGTATCTTCCCTGGATGAACTAGTGGAACTCAACGAAAAGCTCCTGAATTGTCAAGAATTTGCTATAGACTTGGAGGTAACTTGTAAATGGCTTGGAGTGAAATTTTTACATTTTCTGTGAGTTCACCTACTCGAGAAATATAAAATTAATACTGGTTTAAATCTATGCTTTGGTAAAAAGTAATTAATCCTACAACTGTGTTTCATAACTGACTGTTCAAAATCAGTAGAGGAACGCCTAGTAAAATCCGTTTTTCCTGTTCTTCCTTCTTCCCGTGTGTTTTAGCACCATTCTTACAGGAGCTTCCTGGGGCTGACCTGCCTCATGCAGATTTCCACCCGGACAGAAGACTTCATTGTTGACACCCTGGAGCTGCGAAGTGACATGTACATTCTCAACGAGAGCCTCACAGACCCAGCTATTGTCAAGGTCAGCCAGCCTTTCTCAGCTCCTGCCTGTAAGCGCAAGACTTAAGTGCTTTTCAGTTTACTATTTTATTATTTCAACATAGGCCCAATAAAATTGAGAGAAATCGTTGTAATTTCCTACACTAGGGTACACACACTAAACTGCTTTTGTTTCTAAACCTCTGTTAGAACAGCTAAGACTTAGCTCATTACCACCCAGAAAAATGTTAAATCATTTTAATGACTACGGCAATGAGCCTGTGCCATCAAGATTGTTTGAACTTAATGACTACCCTTCAAGCAAGCAGAGCCGCTTCCTTAGAATCATTGGCTGTTAGCAGACTTTTAAGAGTGTGCAATTAGGAGTGTAGAAGGCTGGGCCCCAAATTAAAAGAAGCATTTAGAACTCAACCCATCTTAATCTTCCTTCTGGCTTCCAATTCCATGTTCTGATAACCTAGAGGCAGAGTTCACTTCAGAGCACCGGTGTCTCCACACAGTGCTGCATGGCTCCGGTTTTGTTTGCAGGTCTTCCATGGTGCTGACTCAGACATAGAATGGCTGCAGAAAGACTTCGGGCTGTACGTCGTGAACATGTTTGATACCCATCAGGCAGCGCGCCTTCTTAACCTGGGCAGGCACTCGCTCGACCATCTGCTGAAACACTACTGCAATGTGGAATCCAACAAGCAGTACCAGCTGGCTGATTGGAGAATACGGTCAGTTTGCTCCTGACAAGGAAATAGGGGTGTAGAAGAAAGTGGGTGTTCATTAACTTCATCCATGGAGACCTGTGTTCAGCCTGTAACACTGTTTGAGTCTTGAGTTGAGCTGTTTCCATTGGCATAAGTGAAACTGGAATTGTAGAATTGTGTAGAGCTGTGTTACTCTATGCTCCATGGAAGAGTGGTTGAAAGAGATGTGCCATGTCAGCATTCGTCCATGACATCTCATCTGAAACTCAGATCTCCTAATAGGGGTGGTTGTATATGTATATGTGCGAGATGACCTCCCATAGGCATGAGAGTTCTAAGGCACGTGGTTGAGCCTGGCCAGGTTGCTCAGTTGGTTAGAGCATTATCCCGATAGGCCAAGGTTTCGGATTCGATGCCTGGTCAGGTTACATGCAAGAATCAGCCAATGTATGCATGCATAAGTGAAACAACAAATCAGTGTTTCTTCCTTCCTCTCTAAAATCAATTAAAAAATGATAAGTCAATAAGTAAAAATTTAAAAAGTAAAGATAGCCTTATAATAAGTGTTTACTATAGGATAGGGTTGTGATGGCGTCCTGCCACATTTTTTGGAATTCTTGCTCAGCTTGATCCTTTTCAGATGACTAGCTTTCTCCGTAAGTTTGCAGGGCTGTTGTATGAAGAAGCCACTAAACTTTTCTCCAATTCTGCATGTCAAAATTTATAAAGAGAATCTAAAGTCTGAATAGAAGGTGAAAATTGACGAAATCTAAAAGCCACTACCTGCTAGTTAACCCTTGCCGTGTGCCACACACCAAGCTAAGAACTTTAGGGATGTTGTCCTGTGTGATCCTCACAATAGCCTACGAGGGGCCTTTCCATTTTATAGGTCCGGAAAGTGAGCTCAGAGAACTCAGGTGACAAAGCCCCTATTTTCAACATCATTGTCTTGCCGCCCTTTCTACCCGGCTGTGAAACAGTGGCCTGTCCTTAGCTGTGAAAGCATCTTTGACAGCAGAAGGGGCCAAGCGAGTCTTAGCACCACCGAGTAGACACGTTCAGTTGCTGCTGCTGAGGGAAAAGAGTGAAAGTTTCCTCTGTTGCGATTCTAGACCTCTGCCCGAGGAAATGCTGAGCTACGCCCGAGACGACACCCATTACTTGCTTTACATCTATGATAAAATGAGGCTGGAACTGTGGGAGCGAGGCAACGGCCAGCCCGTCCAGTTGCAGGTGGTGTGGCAGCGCAGCAGGGATATCTGCCTCAAGGTAAAGCCACCAGCACACGAACCCGGGCTTCCTTCCTTTCTGCTGAGGTCCCAGTTCTTTCCTTGCTCTTTACATTTATGAAGAAAGCCAAACGTTTGAAGAGCCCAGGGCACAGTTTTTTTTTAAATCTTTATTACGTATGACCCCTTTTTCCTCCGATTGACCCCTTCTAGCCACCACCATTCCTCCCCCCCCCCCCCCCAGGCTTTCACCCTTTCACCACCAGGGCACAATTTTGATTGTGAATATTGTGAAACATTTTGCAGAAATTCATCAAACCTATCTTCACGGATGAGTCCTACCTTGAACTATATAGGAAGCAAAAGAAGCATCTCAACACGCAGCAGCTGACAGCCTTTCAGCTACTGTTTGCCTGGAGGGACAAAACCGCTCGGAGGGAAGATGAAAGTTATGGGTAAGGGATTAGAGATTCTTTTATTTATTTTTTTTCATTTAAAAAAAATTTTTTTAAAGAGATTCTTTTAACATTTCTCTTAGACTGAGCAGATCCGGTAACAAGGAAATAATGGACTTTTTCTCTTTTTGCCATGAAAGCTGGTTACATTTTCCCCTGGGTTATAGCATTTAATGGAACTTGCTGGCTGAACTTAATGTAATTCACCCATTGTGTGTTTTGTTCCAGATATGTACTGCCAAACCACATGATGCTAAAGATAGCTGAAGAGCTGCCTAAGTGAGTCTGAGCACCTATGAACATGTTCCGACTTTCTCAGCACAGAATGTTGTCCTTCAGAAGCAAGCTTCTGTGATTTATTCCCTCGAGGCTGACTCAGATTAACCTCTAAGGAAGTGCTCAAGTCCAGGAATGTAGAGCTTCTGCCCTCGGGCTGCCATTCAGGAACTGACACTTCTGAACTGGAACGTTTCAATGGTTATGCCTTATGTTGAGTCCTGTGTAAGCCTCTGAGCCTGTGGCATCGGCATCCACTTTCAAGGGATTCTCTCCAGACTAAGGCATCTCATGGTTTTAAATGTCTTATGATGTTAATTGAAGTATAAGCACAGAATCTAAATCCATAATCTTCTGTTCATCCCGCTGTGGAACTGCAGGTCAGCAGGGCTACGGTCCTCTCTGCTTGCCCCGAGAGCAGGAGGCAGGCTGTGAGGGCACCTGCTCCAGGCTGGTGCTGCAGAGTGTGTGGAAGCGGCTAGCCCCGCTTCCCTGCCATCAGTGTTTTCTCAGTCTTCCCCTCTGCCGCAGCTCTGGCCCTCCCTGATCATCGCTCTTGTCTGGAAGCCTTTGAGGCTGTGTTCCTAAGTAGTGAGTTGTGTGTGTTCTTGTCTTCAGGGAACCTCAGGGCATCATAGCTTGCTGCAACCCTGTACCCCCTCTCGTACGGCAACAAATCAACGAGATGCATCTTTTAATCCAGCAAGCTCGGGACATGCCCCTGCTGAAGGTAAGAGCCTTTCTGCTGAAGGTTCCCAAGTCCGCAGGCCTGTTCTGTCTGTCAGCGTCTTACTCCTTGTAGTCTCCTACATAAAAGAGCTCTCCATTCTAAAAAACAAGGAAATAACGGGGCTTACGAAATCCAGTGGGAGTGTCTTTTTTATGATAGTCACTGCTAAAGCTTTTCCTTCTTAGGACCTTATTTCTGATGAACTAACAGCAAGTAATGTCTAGTGACGGGGCTGGTTACCTGTTCAGAGGCAGTTAACCTCATGAATAAAATGGAAGAGGCTCTGGTCGGGGAGCTCAGATGTGAGTGGTAGTGCCCTGACGAGGGTGGTGGTCACAAACAGGAAAGGAAAGGGCAGGTACAAGAAGCACCGTGAGAAGAAAAGCGGATGGTGAAAACAGCTGCCGTTTCTCTCTGAGCGCTGCGCTAAGGACTGCCGAGGGCTCTCTGAATGGCAGGTGGATTTGGGTATAATGGAAGTGGAGTCAAAGACAGCTCACTCCAAACCTGAAGCCCAGGGGACGAGGACGCTAGGAGAACGGGGGGTTCCGAAAGAGCTGCTGTGTGTGCGTGTGCTGCTCAGGTGCCAGTGCGTGTGCGCTCCTGTGTGGTACCTGTTCACGTAGGTTTGCATGTTTGTGTTGTGTTGTGTTGGAACAGTTTTTAATGAGTTGCCTCAGTAGCACTATAATATGTGCTAAATCATGTTTGTAAATTTTTGGACGATTATTGATTCAGGAAGACTTAGAATCAGCTCCCTGGAGGTGGAAAAGAAGAGGCCCTGAAGATAAACACATTTGAAGTTTCATGTTACTAGTAAAATGCCTTAGCTCCACAGTTTGTCCACGTAAAGAGCGAAACCCGGGTTCCTAGAGAAGACTCTTCTCGGGCTCTTTGGAAACCTACTCTGTGCCTCGTCATGATAGAGGGCCCACTCTTTCATCCTGCAGATGACGGTGGGGCACTCAGCAGTGACAGTGCCAGGCACTGGGACGGATGAAGGGCTGAAGGAAATCTCTGGGCTCTTGAAAAGCACAGTCTAGTGAAGGGACACAGTCTGTGCTGAGGAACAAATGTGTGTGGCATCGAGTTCAGCCACTTTCCTAATGCTCTCTGTTTCTCCTGTGTAGTCTGAAGTAGCGGCTGGAGTGAAGAAGAGTGGACCGCTGCCCACTCCTGAGGTACAGTGACGTGTCTGCTGTCTCGTCCCCTGGGAGGAGAGTGGTCCGAGCCAGTGCAAAATGAACTTCCTGCCAGGCCAGCGCCTCGCACTGGCAGGAGCGCCTGCGTGCTGGCAGGCGTTTCATTGCACCTGTTGGTTTCTTTTCGATGCAGAGATTGGAGAATGTTCTCTTTGGACCTCATGACTGCTCCCACGCCCCTTCAGATGGCTATCCTGTCACCCCAGCCAACGGTAATGTCGAGGCCTCTGGAGTCTGGAGAGGCTGGGAAGCGGGTACACAACCCCATAGGCTCTGACCATGCTGCCTGCCTTCCCTCTAGGGCCTGTGCCGGTGCAGAAACAGGCAAGCCTCTTCCCTGCCGGAGGAGAGGACGAGGCCCTGCTGGACTCCAAATGCCTTATCGCTACCGCTGTCATCACATTATTCAACGTGAGTCATACAGCACCGTCAGCGAGGTGACGCAGACCCACAGAAATGTACTGCGTTTTTATGCCTGGCGGTTTGCTTCCACCTCTGAAACTAATGCCAAAAGTAAGACCCAGTAGCGGTGGGGAGAGGCATGGAGGCAGATCACAAGGTGGTTTGCTCCTCTGGACAAGGGGCTCCGTGAGAGGTGGGTAGAGGATGCTCCGTGAGTGAGCTCCGTGTGAAGAAAGTCGCAAGGAAGGATTGGCATCTTGATGCTCACTGATGCCTGGGAGGGAGGAGGGCGTGGGCCAGGACTATTTCCACACTGCCACCGATTCCCGGGAGGGACGGAGTGAGCTCTCTGATGAACCGCAGAGTGTCCTGCGCATACCTCCCTGCCTAGTGCCAGCCCACCGGGGGGTGTGTGGGATAGAGAGAACTTTGACAAGCTTTCCTCCACGGTGGCTCCTTAGACAGTGAGGAGCAGGATACACAGGCACCAGTAAGTGGGGTGAGATTCGTTTCCCGTTCCAGAAAGAGGCTGAGTAATGGTAGGTAGTGACTCTGTTCAGTCTGCAGACAGTATGGCCAACCCGGCCAGGCTGTGCTTCTGGAATGTACACGGTTGTGACAGAGCTTATCCCATTCTGTCCTACCCAGCAGGCTTCTTGTTCCTGCCAGTGACTTGGCTACAGGTTCTTTGCAAAAGAAAGTTCAAGGTGCATTTGTTAGTCAGGATGGATCCCTGGAATGACCAGGATAGAAGGCTAAAGCTCTAAATGCTGCAGGCAGCTGATGTGGCAGAAAGGAAGCATCATAATTTCTAGAAAGAAAGAGCCAAGAAAGAGAAGCATAGTACAGTCCACTTAGATAGAGACACATATTAAGCTTAACGTACGTTCCGATGACAAAAAGCTGCTGGCTCAGCAGGTTTCAGGATCCCAGTTCGCAGCCATGCTGTCACACTGGAGTGCTGGGCCAAAGCCAGGAGGGGAAATGCCGCCCGCAGAGTGTACTGCCTGGGAGTTAGCCTTCTGTTCCCTTAATTACATACATTTAGACCAGGTCTTGCTTCAGTAATTCATGAGGAAAGAAGTCTGGAAGCTTTAGCTGACCACAGAGGTAATGAGCCGTCAAGGTGATGAGGCAGCCCACAGTATGAGCGTGCCCTGTGGCCGTGGGAACATGGAGGTGCCCACTCAGGCTGAAGGAGGCCGTGCTCTCCCTGTGCTCTGAGTGGCGGGGACTGACAGAGTAAGCAACAGGATAGCACACGTTTTATGAATGTACTTGGAAGCAGCAGTCTGCTGCATAATGTCATTGATTACTCAGAAAGGGGTATAATTACAAATTTCAGGTAAGTGTCGGGTTATGACCTGAAGGTCTAGAGCAGACAGACCTGGGTTTACACCCTTGTTCTGCCTGTTAGCTCTAAGGCTCTGGAAGTCTTACCTCTCCAAGCCTCAGTTTCCTCATCTGGAAGATGGTGAGAATAGCACCACCTACCTCCCAGGTTGTAAGGGCTTTTCTAACTGTATATTAAACACTACAGGGTGCTATTACAGGCTAGTGTAGTGGTTCATAAATGGAGGGGCTCTTAGACATTAGCCATTATTACTCTCTTGCTTGCATCTTAATGTCACAAAATGATTACAGTTATAAGTGATTGTTTTCTGTCTGTTTCCGCAGGAACCTAGTGCTGAAGGAAACGGAAAGGCTCCACTAACAGTGGCACAGAAGAAAGCCCAGAGCATAATGGAGTCCTTTGAGAACCCATTCCGGATGGTAAGTGTTAGGGCGTTAGGGCTGACAGGGGGTGTTGGTCTGGAAAGGAAGAGAGGGTGCAGGGTGTGGGTTGTCCCCAGTGTCCCGGTGGGGAGTCGAGGTCTTCTGACACAAAACCAGCAGGAATACCTCCTTTGAGTGCCAGGGAACTAAGGCCAGGTTGACGCTTTGAGCTGAGGCCTCCTGAGATGAAACTGACCAGAAATCCCCTCTGGGTGCCCTGAAGCCTGGGTCCGGATTCCATTTTTTACAGCATTTAACATGATTGTTTCCATTTCTCCAGTTTCTGCCTTCGATAGAACACCACGCTCACATTTCTCAGGCAGCAAAGTTTGACCCGTCATCAAAAATCTATGAAGTAAGTGGATTTGTCATCCTTTCTAAGACTGACTTTCTAAGAAAGGGAGACTCCTTAATTATTTGAACCAAGTTTCTGTTTTAAACAAACCCATTGCAAACCCCCTGAAAATGAATGCGAAACCCTTTTTATACAAGCATTTCTCCAGAGAGGGCCAGGCCTTTAATCCGGTTCTCAGGAGCTTTGGGGAAAACCCTTTAAGAAACAGGTCTTTGGGGGGGAGGTTTTGGTTTGTTTTTATTTTTTTTGTGCTTTTTTTTAAATTGAGGTTTAATTTATATGTAGTAAAGTGCCCAGATGTTAAATGTACAGCTTTATGCATTTTTATGTGTGAATATTAATTTAAGGCTCTTAAAGGTGACAGCTTAAATTTTAAAACACTCTGTTTTATATTGTTTGGTTTGTTTTTAACAGCATTATGAATAAGAATAAGAAAACACCTTCCCTGGATCCCCATGAGATGTTCCTGGGAGCCAGCGTGTTAATTGCTAACAGCCTTCTTCCTCCCTGCAGGAAGTGCCTGCTCTGATCAGATGGGTGGCCTGGCTCCCTCTGCTCACCAGCACCGCCCGAGAATCAGGCCAAAACCCTGATGGGCCTCAGCCCTGTCGCTGGTTGTTAGCTTGTTGTTTTTAGAAATGGGGAGTCAGGCAGAGGTTTTGCCTTCTCTCCTCTTCCCCCCTCTGGGTGTGGCACACTCAACAGCCCTCCATCCCTTACCGTGCTTACATCTCCCACCACCTAGATGTGCTCTAAGGCCGCAGGTGAATGTGCTGTCACAGAGGAGCACTCAGGCCTGCAGAGGTCCTGCCCGAGTTCCAGCTCCCCCGTTTACTAACCGTGTGTGTCCCTTCGGACAAGTTACTTAGCTTCTCTGAGCCTGTTGTTCCCAGGACTGTGGAAGGGGTTGAATGATGATACGAAAGCCTCTGGCCCAGTGCCTGGAACAGTTGTACCTTGTCCTTCTTAATAAGTATTATAAATAAAGCCAGCATGAGATTTTATTTTTGTGTCATCAGATTTGGAATTTATGACTTAGAATGTGTGTAGTGACTAGGCTAGCATGCCCTGCATCGCCTCATTAAAAAAAATAAAGCATTCCTAGGTGACTGAGTTTTGGAGTTTTTTTGTTTTGTTTTCATTATAGATCAGCAACCGTTGGAAGCTGGCAAGCCAGGTACAGGTACAAAAAGAATCTAAAGAAACTGCCAAGAAGAAGGCAGCTGAGCAAACAGGTAGCATTCACTTCCTTGTAAACCCAGCCACTCAGGTGTTGGTTAAAGAGTAGCCCCGGTGCATCATTCTGTTACTCAGTCATTCGACAAAGTGCCAGACACAGCAGAGAACAAGACAGACACAGCCGCTGCCCTGTGGAGCGTGCCTTCTCCTGGGACAGTGGACAATAAACCCCTCAATGTATGTTCTGTCCGATGGCAGTAGGCATTACGCAGAGAGAGAGGTAGGAGGTGCCGGGTGGTGAGGTGGAGGGGACTCGGGAGAGAGGCAGGGGCTGAGGACGTAGCTGAGCACTCCCGGTGAGCTGGGCGGCCTCGGAGGCGGGGAGCGGAGGAGTGCCAAGAGCTGACTACGCTTTGGAAAGGGCACTCTGGCTGCTGCGTAGGGAGCAGAGTGTAGAGGGCAGGGGCGGGAGCCCGGTGAGGAGACATGGTGGTCATCCAGGTGAGGGGGTGCTGGCTGGGCAGTGTGGCAGCAGAGGAGGGGGTGGAAGTTGTCAGAACTGGAGGTTCCTGTGGTAGAGCCGACAGCACTTGGTGATGAGTCGGATGTGGTATGTGAGGGAAAGGAAGGCGCAGTGGGTGCAAGAGGGGTCTGTCCTGAGCAGCTAGAAAGATGGGGTCTCCATCAGGAGGAGGGAGCCTGTTTGATGCCGAAGAGGTTTTGGTTCTGGTCCTTGCCATGCTGTGGTTGAGAGTCGTATTGACATCTTCAGAGATGACAAGAAGGCCGTTGGTGTTGGGTGTGGGTTCTTGGGAGAGAACCAGGTCTGGGGGGTAGGGGTGGTCATCATCGTGTCAGATTGAGAACAGTGGCCCCCCCTGCAGAGGCTGGGGAGCGAGGTGGAACCAGCCCAGGAGGCTGAGCAGCAGGGAGGGTGCCCTCCACTGGTAACCCATGGACGGGTCAGGCAGGTGGGGATGGAGCCTGGCCTGAGTCAGCAGCTCCATAGACAGTTCTCTCTCTTGCAGCTGCCCGGGACCAGGCCACCGAGGAGTACAAAGTGGCGGCGGAGCAGGCCGTGTCTGTCCGGCGGCAGGCTGCCGTACGTGCTGGCTTTTCTGCTTGGTCTTTTGAGGAACGAGAGGCCCCGGGTCACTGTCAGGATTTTCCTCAAATATCAGGACGGCTTACCCTCTGCCGCGAATTAAATGCTCGTGTCCTTCCAGTTCATTTTGGCTTGCCAATTAGTGCCTGCCTCATTTCCCCTCAAAAAAGTTGATTTGTAATGCCGTTGGGTGGTTTCTTCCCCTGTGCTTGTATACTAGTAAATAAGCCACCCCGCCTGCCCAGCGGTAGATAGGAATTGGAGCCCACAGTGTCCTCTGCCCCCATAAGTACTCTTCCTCACCCCAGAGTGCCTGGAAGGCGGGGCCCCGGCCTTTCTTAAATGGCCCGTGTTGTCTCTGCTCACTCCCTGGCCCACACCCCTCTCACCATCCCTGCTCGATCTTACCGCACAGTAGGCACCTGAATCCCTACAGTGTGCTCACAGCAGAGGCCCGCAGGGCTGCCTCCTCTCATGTACCTCCATCTCCTTCCTGTGGGTGTGTTCAACCTACAGCTAGAAAACGCCGCCATGAAGAGAGAGCGAGTAACAAGTGACCCAGGGGCCACAGAACAGAAACAGGAGAAGAAACGACTCAAAGTTGCCAAGAAGCCGAAAGACCCAGATGCGCCAGAAAAAAATTTTACCCCTTATGACTACAGCAAGTCAGACTTCAAGGCTTTTGCTGGTGAGGCCACATCTGCTGCCCGGTTGGGTGTCTGTCCAGGTCAGATGAAGGGCGGCTGTAGAGGAAAGAAAGCAGGACTCGGTCACAGACAGCCTTGCCCAAGACATGCACAGCCCACACTTAGGAGAGCAATCCAGAGAAACAGCAGTGACAGGGAAAAACCCATCCCCCACTACCACCACCTGCCACCGGAGCGACTTGCACCAGCCACTAGAGTGGTTTAGCAAGAAGGCATCCATTCTACAGTGGCTGCACCCTCCCTCACCGTAGCCCGTGTCCAAAAACAGTTTCTCACAGACACACAGTTTCTCAAAGATCTTGTTTGTGGGAAAAACCCGATGCCCATGATGCGAAGCTCTGGTTTTGGAGCCTTAGCCTGTGAGAGCCCATCTACTTTGAAGGCTGCAGATGGCATTCCTGACGATCAGCCTCCTTGCCAGTGTGTCCCTGTGAAGAGAGAGAAGGCAGGGCTGATGGTCACCTCAGTCCAAGTTATGGACACTGGCACCATCCAGCACACACGGACCTGAACGGGTTTCCTTGATGTAAAAGTGGCCACTGCTTTAGCATCCGCCCTGACCCCTGAGGACAGGTCTTTGAGAAAGCCTGGCCATCCGCTGCCCTTTTCTCCTGGGAACCTGGCGTGAATTGACATCAGCCATACGTCCCTTCTCATGAAGGGCAGCAGCTGACAGCCCACACTTGTAGTGATGAGCGCCCAGCCCAGCAGTGAGCCTGCCATGTGTGTTAACTCACTCACATGATCACTCTTACCTTTCAGGAAGCAGCAAACCCAAACCTTCTTCCCAGTTTGATCCAAATAAGCAGACCCCTTCTGGCAAGGTAAGAAAGACACTTTCAATTTCCAGAGAGTGCCTGGTGCTTGTTTTTTTACTGCTTCTATGGCTGGGAAGACCGGTCCATCCAGGAATCCTCTTGCATGTCTTTTCCCTCACCTCATTTCTTCCCAGGCACAGACAATACACACCAGTGATTCCAGCAGTTAAAAAAAAATTTAAGAGATTATAAAGGCTGGTGTGTGGTTTTAAAGGGTGTTTTTCTGTGTTTGCTACCATGGGAATTATAGCTGCAGGCCAGAAACACCCCTGGTGCCGGCACAAGCCTGTATTTGCCCCGTGTGGGTGTCGGTGCCAGGCAGAGCCAAATGGGGCTGAGAATTTGGCATGTGGAGCAGGAGGCCCGGGAGGAGCCCTCCAGTTCCTTTCATAGCTCATCTTGTCTTTGTGCTTCTTACCTTTTCAGAAATGTCTTGCAGCCAAAAAACTGAAACAGCCCATGGGAAACAAAAGCATGTCCTTTCCGACTGGAAAGTCAGACAGGTAAGTAGTGGAGGCTCAGCGGGCTCGACGGGAGGGTGCTCGGCCTCTCAGGACCACGGCCCCCCTTTGACTTTGGGAAAACGGAGATGGCAGAGGGGAGGTGATTGTGGGATGCCACCTGTCAGTCTCAGCCACCGTCCCAGGGCCCACATGCCCGTCCTCCTCAGCTCTCTCCACCCATTACCAGTTTCCCAGGGCCACCTCAGAGCAAATAGGATTGAAGTTTCCCTAGATGAGCCTGTTTCAGAGGAAAGAAAACAAACCAGATGTTGAGAATTTAAATCCTAATCCTTGGAGCAGACCCTGAGATCAAAGGACCCAGGGGTGGGGAACCTCCTCTCCCGAGGGCCATTTGGACATTTATAACATCATTCGAGGGCCATACAAAATTACCAATTTAAACATTAGCTTGTTACATGTAGTCAAACATTTAATGAACTCACCCCTAATGCCTCGGCAGGGCCAGACCCAATGGCTTCGTGTGGCCTGTGGGCGGGACGTGCCCCTCCCCTGCCCCAGGTGTGCATGATGCAGAAGGAACCTGCTTTAGATCTTGGTCAGCTCAGCCAACCCCTGTTGGGCCAGCCCACCCACACACGGAGGAGGGGGGGGGTGGTTGTTGCTGCCCTTCTCCATTCTCCATTGCCAAACAAGCTATTCTCAGTTCTGCATCATCAGTGTCCGCAGCATTTTATAAATCAGCTGAGAACAAACATCCGTCCAAACTGAAAGAAGTAACTTGTTTTCATGCTGTCTCTACAGGGGTTTCAGGCACAATTGGCCAAAGAGATAGTGTTGGAAGAGAACCTTGGGATCCCCCAGTGGACTGGAAGCACCAAATGGTGGTGCTGGTTTTGTACAGACTCATTTTTAAACCATTAAAAATAATTCTTACTGGAAGGAAACTGGTTCCTGGCTTTTCCTTTGCTGCCACCACAGCGCTGGCAGGAGAGGGCAGATCCCACCCTGTTCAGATCAACACCTCAGCTGTCTGTGGGTAAGTACGGCCTGGGGGCTACTGTGATTTCCGGAGAAATCCCGAACCACCCCCCGCAAAAGAGGAATGAACGAGGAGACTCCCCGGACTCTGCAAAGGGCGACATCCACAAGGCAGGGAGCGCCATGCTCAGCTGGCTCCATGTCAGGAAGGTCCGGGGCCGTTTCCTCCCTTCACACGCCTCCAGGTGAGGTGAAGGAGGCCCAGTGGTAAGAATGCCAATGGGAGGCGGAGCTGGCAGGGCCCCGGGCGGGCCTGCTCCTTCCCTGTTCCTTTCTGTTGTTTGTTTGTTTGTTTTTAACTTTGTTTATTGCCAATTAAAAAATCATAGCGTGTTCATTATAGGAAGTAAGGAAAACAAAAAAGGAAAGAAAATTAAATCATCTATAATGCTACCACATGGAGATAACTTACAATATTTTGATATAAAGGCTTTTTACTATGTGTAAATATATTTAATGTATAAACTTGGATTTCTGTATCTACTGGGGCTTTTTTTACCTGTAGATAAGGAGTCTCACTATAGAATGGGTTTTAGCTAACCCCCTTTATTCAACATACAGGTTTCCATTTTTGTACTCTTAAAATGATACTGCATGGAACTTGTATACATTTGTGATCCAGTCTCCAGTTACTTCTTTCGAATATTATTTGATTTTCGTCTGAGCTGGGCAATTAAATTTAAAAAAACACACAGAATAATACCATTTTCCCTCCCTCACAAATACTGAAACAAGGAACCTATTTTCTTGGAACTTTTTTCCACGAATTATCTAGAGGGCTGGCTGCCATACCCTGTGGGCTTCTGGGCCAAATCAGACATCACTCTGCCCCAGAGAGGGAGCCGTGGAGCAGGACAGCCCTGTCCCAGAGTGGGCTCGGCTTTGTAGAAGCTAGGACTCCAATGGTTGAAACTGATAGAAAAGCCAGGCTATCGGTGGCTTAGCAAAATAGATGTTTCCTTCTTCTTCTCTTCTGTAAATATAGTCAGTCCAGAGCTAGTGTGGCAACTAGCAGCCCTCAGACTCTGGCTCCCATCTTGTTGCTTGAACACATTGGATTACTAATGAGATCCACCTCATGGCCAAGTAACGGTCCTTGCTCCGTCCATTCATCCTCATTCCCATCAGCTGGAAGGAAGGGAGGAGATAGCACCCAACCTCCCTTTAAAAGGATTCTGCCCATTTCCACTTCCCACTGGCCACAACTTAAATCGCATGGCCACAGCACAGGATGCTGGGAAGTAATTTCAGTGCCCACATGCCCAGCTAAAAAGCCAGAATTGGCCCAGCCGGTGTGGTTCAGTGGTTGAGTGTTGACCCATGAACCAAGAGGTCACAGTTCGATTCCCCGTCAGGGCACATGCCCTGTTGCAGGCTCAGTCCCCAATAGGGGGCATACAGGAGGCAGCCAATGGATGTTTCTCTCAATGATGTTTCTCTATCCCTTTCCCTTCTTTCTCTAAAATAAAAATATAGCCGAAACCGGTTTGGCTCAGTGGATAGAGCGTCGGCCTGCAGACTCAAGGGTCCCAGGTTCGATTCCGGTCAAGGGCATGTACCTTGGTTGCAGGCACATCCCCAGTGGGGGGTGTGCAGGAGGCAGCTGATCGATGTTTCTCTCTCATCGATGTTTCTAACTCTCTATCCCTCTCTCTCTTCCTCTCTGTAAAAAATCAATAAAATATATTTAAAAAAAAATAATAATAAAATAAAATAAAATAAAAATATATATATATATATTTTTAAAAGCCATCCCAGCCAGTATGACCCAATAGTTGCACGTCCACGTATGAACCAAGAGGTCACCGGATGGATTCCTAGTCAGGGCACATGCCCAGGTTGCAGGCTTGATCCCCAATAGGGGGCATGCAAGAGGCAGCCGATAAATGATTCTCTCATCATGGATATTTCTGTCTCTCCCTCTCCCTTCCTCTCTGAAATCAATAAAAATATATTAAAAAAAAAAAAAAAGAAAATACAACCCTAGTCAACATATAGGCACCCAATACAGGAAGACCAAAATATATTAAAAAATCTTGATGGACTTTAAGGGAGAGATAGACAGCAATACAGTCATAGTAGGGGACTTGAACACCCCACTGACATCACTGGGTAGATCTTTCAAACAAAGAATAAGGAAACTGGCCTTAAATGATACATTAGATCAGTTGGATCTAATTAATAATTACAGAACATTTAATCCAAAAGCAACAGAATAAACATTCTTCTCAGGTGCACATGAATCATTCTCAAAGATAGACCATATGTTAGGACACAAAATAAGCCTTAACAAATACAAGAAGATTGAAATCAACTACAATTTTAAACCTCAAACACATGGAAGCTAAATTAAACAATGAATGGATTACAAATAGCTCAAGGAAGAAATAAACTTCCTGGAAACAGGAAAATGAACACACAACAACCCAAAAGGAAATAATAAAGATTAGAGCAGAAGTAAACGACATAGAGACTAAAAATCAACCACAAAAAGAGCTGGTTCTTTGAAAAGAGAAACAAGATTGATGAACCTTTTAGGCAGACTAATCTAGAAACAAAGAGGACCCAGATAAATAAAATCAGAAATAAAAGAGGCAAAGTAACAACTGACACAATAGAAGTTCAAAGGATCGTGAGAAAATACTATGAACAACAAGCTGGACAATCTGGAAGAAATGAAGAAATTTCCCAGAGAAATAATCTTCCAAAATTAAATCAGGAAAAATCAGAAAGCCTAAATAGGCCAATACCAACTGATGAAATTGAAGCCATAATCAAAAAACTTGAGCAAACAAAAGTTCTGGATTGGATGGCTTCCCAGGTAAGTTTTACCAAACATTCAAAGAACTAACATCTGTACTCCTCAAACTATTCCAACATATCCCAAAGGAAGGAACACTTCCAAGATCGTTTTACAAGGCCAGCATTATCCTGATTCCAAAGCCAGACACTAGAAAGAAAGAGAATTACAGGCCAATATCCCTGATGAACATAGATGCTAAAATCCTCAACAAAATATTAGCAAAATGGATTCAGCAATACATTAAAAAGATCATGTTCCATGACCAAAGTGGGATTTATTCTGAAGATGCAAGGCTGGTGTTATATTCCCAAATCAATAAATGTGATATATCACATAAACAAAACAAAGGATAAAAATTACATAATCATAAAATCCAGCACCCATTTTTGATAAAAACTCAGCAAAGTGGAAATCATAACATTATAAAGGCCATATACGACAAACCTACATGCAGCCAACATCATACTCACTGGGCAAAAACTACAAGTTTCACTTTAAAATGAACAAGACAGGAATGTCTGCTTTCACCACTCTACTTCAACATAGTACTGGAAGTCCTAGCCACAGCAATCAGACAAGAAGAAAAAATCAAAGGCATCCAAATTGGAAAAGAGGAAGTAAAATTGTCATTATCTGCAGATGATATTGTACATAGAAAATCCTAAAACTCCATTTAAAAAACTACTAGAATTACTAAATGAATTTGAAAAAGTAGCAGGATACAAAATCAACATCCAGAAATTGATGGCGTTTTTATACACCAATAATAAACAGATAAACTAAAAAACAAAAACACAAAACCCATTTACCATTGCAGCAACAACAACAAAAAAGATACCTTGGAATAAACTTAACCAAGGAGGTAAAAGACCTGTACTCGGAAAACAACAGGACATTGAGAAAAGAAATAGAGGCAGACCCAAACAGGTGGGAGCATAGACCACGTTCATGGGCTGGAAGAATTAACATCATTAAAATGTCCGTACTACCCAAAGCAATCTATAGATTCAATGCAATTCCTATTAATATTAAAATACCAACAGCGTATTTCACAGATCTAGAACAAATATTCCAAAAATTTGTATGGAACCAAAAAAGACCCTTAATAGCTGCAGCATTGCTGAGAAAGAAGAACAAGGTTGGAGGGACCACAATACCAAATCTCAAACTATACCACAAAGCCACTGTACTCAAAACTGCCTGGTACTGGCACAAGAACAGGCATACAGACCAATGGAACAGAAACCCCAGAAATTTACCCACATCTTTATGGTCCATTAATATTTGACAAAGGAGGCAAGAGCATACACTGGAGTAAAGACATGCTCTTCAATAAAGGGTGTTGGGAACATTGGACAGGTACATGCAAAAAGAAATGAAACTAGATGAACCAACTTACACTATACACAAGAATAAACTCAAAATGAATAAAAGACTTAAATGTAGCCCAGCCAGTGTTGCTCAGTGGTTGAGCATTGACCTATGAACCAGGAGGTTACAGTTGGATTCCTGGTCAGGGCACATGCCCAGGTTGTGGGCTTGATCTGCAGTGAGGGGCGTGCAGAAGGCAGCTGATCAATGATTCTCATTATGTTTCTCTCTCTCCCTCTCCCTTCCTGTCTGAAAGAGTAAGGGAAGACACCCAGAGAACCTTGCAGTCAGTGCTACTCGGGCTCCTGAGTGAGACCATCAGGAAGCTGGTTAGAAAGAAGCCCAGGCAGCCAGACCTGCCCGGTCAGAGTCGGGGTGGGCTCAGGACCCAGGTCTGAACAAGCTCTCTAGGTGGGTGCTACTCCTGCTTAAGCCCACGACCACTGTTGTTGGCCAGGCCGTGTGCCCAGACTTTGCTTGGTGGGCCGCAGTGGACGCCCCGCTGACCAGGGCTGAGAAGAGGACAAATGTGTTAAGTTCTCATAGAGGTCAAGTGATGCCTGGTCCTTACGAGTGTTGCTTTGTGGCATGTTTGTTTTCATTTTTCAAAAGGATGGGGACCAAATGAATAAATAAATAAATCTAAAAAGATGGGGACCAGAGACATGAGTTTAAGGTCTTCTTAAATGCCCTTTCTTGCATAAGAAAAAGTTAGCAACCCAATGCCAGTCCCCAAATGTGTCTTTGAAATTTTCCTAAGCCATGGAACCCTAAAGCCCAGGAGTGCTGAGCCATGGGATGGAGACAAGGGCCTTGGAGTATGTGAAGAAGTGGTGGGGAGAGGGCTTGGACCACCCCCCCAAGGGCGGGGCAGGTCTGGGGAGTTGGTGGGGAACTGCTCAGTGAATGTGAACGCGGAGAGGTGGCCGGGCCTGCACTCTGGGGAGAGGGATCGGGCAGGGCGTTGTGGTTGCAGGTGGAGAGGATTTTTGAGCAGCAGGCTCTTTGCTCAGGGAGGCATGGTGCTGTTTGCGCCACCTTGGGGAGCTTGCCTTGAGCGTTTTCATCCAAGTAGCACCACGAAATGGCCAAATCCATCCTGCTCACAATCACAGCTGTCTGCCTGGCTGGACACAATGCTTAAAACGTGACTCTCGCCCTGGCCGGTGCTCAATGGTTAGAGTGCCGGGTTCAATTCCCGGTCAAGGGCATGTACCTGGGTTGTAGGTTCAGTGCCTTGGGGCATGGGCAGGAGGCAACCAATCAATGTGTTTCACATTGATGTTTCTCTCTCCCTCCCTCCCTTACACTCTTTCTAAAAATCAATGGAAAACTAGCCTCAGGCCCTAACTGGTTTAGCGCAATGGATTGAGCTTCGGCCTGCAGACTGAGGGGTCCCAGGTTGGATTCTGGTCAAGGGCACATGCCCAGGTTGCAGGCTCGATCCCCAGTAGGGGGGTGTGCAGAAGGCAGCCGATCAAGGTCAATGATTCTCTCTCATCAGTGATGTTTCTATCTCTTCCTCTCGCTTCCTCTCTGAAATCAATACAAATATATTTTTAAAATATATCCTCAGGTGAGGATAAAAAATATATCCTCAGGTGCTAACTGCCAGAAACTGTCTCCAGTGACAGACACACACACCCTGTGGCAGCCCCATGTAAACCATTGCCTTGGTCATAGCCATCACCCACTTTGCCCTGCTCCCCTTTTATGGATGGTCTACCGTTAGGAGGTTGAGGTGGTGGACCCACTAGATTGGGCTCAGCTGAGCAGCACCTAGAACCGTGGTCGGCAAACTTCGGCTCTCGAGCCACATGCGGCTCTTTGGCCCCTTGAGTGTGGCTCTTCCACAAAATACCACGGCCTGGGCGAGTCTATTTTGAAGAAGTGGCGTTAGAAGAAGTTTAAGCTTTAAAAATTTGGCTCTCAAAAGAAATTTCAATCGTTGTCCTGTTGATATTTGGCTCTGTTGACTAATGAGTTTGCCGACCACTGACCTAGAACAAAGACAGCTGATTCCATAAGGTGCCTGCACTTTGACTCAGCCTCTTACCCAGTGCTGCCAGCTACACACACTCTCCCTAGTCTGGCTCAGGGCACACAGAAGCGAACAGGGGCACAATCAGAGGCATAAATGTCTTGTTGGAAGTACAGGCTGTATACAGGGCTAGAGCCAATGAAGCCTACAGGAACTGGAGTGGTTTGCTGTATCTTTTGTTTATTTTTTAATGTGTTTTTATTGATTTAGAGAGAGAGAGGAAGGGGAGAGGGATAGAAACATCAATGAGGAACATCATTAATCGGCTGCCTCCTGCACACCCACTACTGGGGATTGAGCCTGCAACCCAGGCATGTGCCTGACTGGGAGTTGAACCAATGACCTCTTGGTTCATGGGTCGGCACTCAACCACTGAGCCATACCAGCCGAGCATATATGTTTTTTAAAATGTTTTTCACTTTTGAAAAAAAAATTTTTTTATTGATTTCAGAGAGGAGAGGCGGGGAGAGATAGAAACATCAATGATGGGAATCATTGATTGGCTGCCTCCTGCACGCCCCCTATAGGGGATCAAGCTGTGGGCATGTGCCTTGTCCAGAACCCAAGGGTGACCTCCTGGTTCATGGGTTGATGCTCAACCACTGAGCAACACAGGGCAGGCCTGGATGACTATACTTTATCTGCTGTGTGATCCTTTTCTGCATGACCTCAGGTCCAGTAACCGTCCGGAGGAAGCTACCCTCTCCTAGCAATCTTGAACTGCCGTGGCTCACCTTCCCTTTAAAGAGTTTAAAGTAAACTGATGCATGTTGTTGCTGTGAGGCGTGAGGCTTGCACTAACAGGTACACACCACTGTGTTCTTCATTTGGGGTTAATAGACGGGGAACAAGCTTTCCACCTCCAAGTGGGAGGCTGCAGAACTTCAGTGAAAAAACGTTCCTGTCATCATGTCACCAGTAGGTTACACCAGGCTCATCTCCTTTACTTGTCGTGGGAAGAACTAGCTTGCAGAGCAATTAGCATTTAATATTTCGTAATTAGCATGCTTAATGTGATTCTGAGAAGCTCCTTGACATTTTCATAAAAACAGAAAGCACATTCCCGCCCACCCTTCAAAGAGCAAGGCCCAGTTTGTTAAACTGCGTGCCACTCTTTCTTGGTGCTGAATATGCATGTGTTGGCCTCTTCCCAGACACTGCTGGTAAATTTAGAAACTCGTTCTGAAAAGAGTTTCTTATTCGGCAGCCATACGCTCCCGGCTCAGGGGATCTAACGGGAAATGGCTAAATCCAGCTCAAGTCGCGGGCCGGCGATGGTCCTTTTCAAGTAAATAAAAACCCTCAGTGCGCCCCAGACAAACTACACACTCGGCTCAAGTCCAACAGGGAGCCGAATCTGGGGGCAAGTCGAGAAATACATTTACTCTCGCTCCTGCGCAAAACAGAGCTCTTCGCGGGACAGAGCAGCCGCCAGCTCCCATTTCTCCGGCCCCAGGGTAGAGCGGGCGGTCTCCGCGCTGGAAACTCCGCGCGGAGCCGAGATGTCATCTCAAGTTTCCCCTCCCGTGTCAGACACCCTCTCGACCCCTCGGCGGCCGAGAACGGCCCTCGGTACCACCCGGATCCAGGGGAGGGAGCAGGGGCCCAGGGGCTGCATCGCACCGGCCGGCTCCGGGCCGGGTGAGGGACCCCTTCCGCCCGCCCACCCCGCCCGGAGGCCAGACCACTGCCGCGCTGCCCCGGCCGCGGCCCCACGTGGCCACCTCGGAGCGGGCCGCACTACCCTGATGAGGCCGACAGACAGCCCGCCCCAGCCACTGGGCGCCGCTCTGCGGATCGGTGGCCAATCAGAATGCTAGGAGTCCGGCGGGGGCGGTGCCTCTGAGTAGCCTCGCTCCCGCTCCCGCGCCACCATTGGAGGGGTTGGGTCCCGCCCCTGCCGTGAGGCACCGCCCCCTTTACTGTTAGGTTGCGGCGCGGGCGGCGGGCGGAGCTGGTCCCGTTGTGCTGCGGCTCCGCGCGGCCTGCAGTCCCGGGTCCGCGCCCCGCGCCGCCCGCCAGCGCGCCCGCCATGGAGCCCGGCCCCGACGGCCCCGCCGCCTCCGGCCCCGCTGCCATCCGCGAGGGCTGGTTCCGCGAGACGTGCAGCCTGTGGCCGGGCCAGGCCCTGTCCCTGCAGGTGGAGCAGCTGCTCCACCATCAGCGCTCGCGGTACCAGGATATCCTCGTCTTCCGCAGGTAGGACTCCCGCCGGTAGCACTCCCGCCGGCCCGCCCTGCACCCCGCAGCCCTCGGACGGCTCGAAGTCCAGACCACCCGCCGCCCACCCCCTACGCGAATCCACCGGGACTCCTGCCCTGCCCTCGGCCCAGCCCACCCGCTTCCTGCCGGACCCCTGTCCTGCGCCCTTTACCTCCGACGGCCCTGGGCCGCCTCCGCCCGCCCCTCCTCCTGCAGAACTGTCAGAAGTTGCCGCGAACTAGGCCCGTGCGCTCCCTCTTCCCCTCCCGCCCCAGCATCCCGTCCCCTGGGCGGGGGGCCCGCGTTCCGGGCGGTCCTCTGCGGCCGCTGGGAGCCGGAGTCTGCGCGGACCCGACGCGCCGAGCTCCACGTGTCAGTCTGGGACACGTCAGAGTCGCACCCGAGTCTAACCCCAGCCTCCGCGCAGCGGGCCTGCCTGCCGGTCCCCGCCACGTGTCACCCCCAGGACACAGCCCCTGGGACCCCTTCGCGGGGTGGGGAGGCTTCTTCTCCCCCGGGGCGAGGGGAGGCACGTTGCCCCCGCCCCAGGGGACCAGGTCCCTGACTGTCACTCCACCTGCAGCAAGAGCTACGGCAACGTGCTGGTGCTGGACGGGGTCATCCAGTGCACGGAGCGGGACGAGTTCTCCTACCAGGAGATGATAGCCAACCTGCCGCTCTGCAGCCACCCCAACCCACGCAAGGTACCCCGCCCCCCAGACTCGGCCCTGGGCGCAGTGAGAGGATAGCCACCCCTCAGCATCCCACGGGGCCGTGCTGGAGCCCACCTCCCCCCCCGGGCCCCGTTCAGCCCAGAGCTTCCTAAAGGGGAGTCAGGGGAAGTGCTAGCAAGGACCAGGGGGTGAGGGGGAGAGGGGCCCCCTTCGCAGGGCTGGGGGCTGAAGCTCAGGAAGGAGTTTTCAGGAAGGGGGCTCGCCTGGGGCCAGGTTCCTGAGAGGAGGGAGTAATGAGGTCTGTGGGTCGGAGGAGCCAGGCTCACCCTCGCTCCGGGTGATTCTGGGTGCGGGTGATTCTGGGTGCGGAGCCTGCTGGGGCCTGTTGGGTGGGGCTGGCGCTGGTCCCTGCCCCTGACTGTCCCTCCCCCTCCAGGTGCTGATCATCGGGGGTGGGGACGGGGGTGTCCTGCGGGAGGTGGTGAAGCATTCCTCGGTGGAGTCCGTGGTCCAGTGTGAGATTGACGAGGTGAGTGCCCCGAGCGGGGCCAGGGCCTGGGTGCAGGTTCCCGCTCCTCGTTGCCGCTCCACCCTGAATTGGCTGCGTGACCCTGGGCACGTCACGTAATCTCTCTCCAAGTGACTTAGTGACGTAGTCGGTGTTCATCGGTGCCAGTTCTTAGTAAGATGGGGTGCTGGTTTTTAATTGAAGTCCCAGGCAAGGCCCAAGGACATGCCAACCATTAGGGCGCCCAGCGTGTCTTTTGTGAGTGTCTAGCTCAGGCGTCCTCAAACTATGGCCCGCGGGCCACATGCGGGTCTTTTTGCCGTTTTGTTTTTTTACTTCAAAATAAGATATGTGCAGTGTGCATAGGAATTTGTTCATAGTTTTTTTTTAACTATAGTCCGGCCCTCCAACGGTCTGAGGGACAGTGAACTGGCCCCCTGTTTAAAAAGTGTGAGGACCCCTGGGCTAGTGTGTAGCAGCCATTGCTCAGGTGCTGGGGTGCCATGGTGCAGAGGCACATCAGCCCCCATTGGAGCTGATATTCTAGTTAAGAAGAGACGGCGGAGGGCGATATAGATGCTGAAGGCACGAGGCCGGCCTCTGGGAAGAAGCCGCAGCCTGAATGAGAAGCATCGACACGTGGAGGCAGGGACCGGCTCTGATAGGAGCTGGCGTTCCCCCTCGGAAATAGCAAGAAAGCCCCCCCCCACCCCCCACGGGACGCGTGGGTCGAGGGAGGGAGCGGGAAGAGTGGAGATTCAGCTGAGGAGCTCCCGGAGTGCTCCCCGTTTTACAAATGTGGAAACGGGGGAACCACGAAGCCAGTGGCTGGCCCAAGGCTGCAGGGCCGTGAACGGGACACCTGGGAGTCCCCCTCGCCTCCATCCGGCTCAGCCTGGTCCCGCCCGCCCCCACCCAGGATGTCATTCAAGTCTCGAAGAAGTTCCTGCCCAGCATGGCCATTGGCTACTCCAGCTCAAAGCTGACCCTCCACGTGGGCGACGGCTTTGAGTTCATGAAACAGAACCAGGACGCCTTTGACGTTATCATCACCGACTCCTCGGACCCCATGGGTAAGCAGGGAGGGGCCCGGGGCCCTCGCAGCTGCCACTTCAGGAGCCAGCCTCCCCCTTGCTCCCCAGTTGCAGAGTAGAGGACAGAGGGTCCCCCAGAACTAGCGCAGTCCTTTCCCTTTTCAGTTGTCACCCCCCAAAAAAACAACAGCTCAGCTGAGTAGGGGGACCAGGCCACTCACTGCCCAAAGTTCACGGTTGGGGACCAGGAGGGGAGTGGGGCGCTGGCCTTTGGCCCACTGAGGCCCCAGTTACCTCTTCAGCCTCCTCTCTGCTCCGGACCTTCCGGCATTGGGGTGGGGTAGGTTCTCCATTTAAACCCAGGCCCAGGGTGGAGATGCCACCAGGCAGCGCCAATGAGAATCCCCGGGGAGTGGGGTGAAAGTGCCCTTTCGTGGTTGGTTTCTGAGTTCCACAGGCCTGGGTTCAGGTCCCGGCTCTGCTCCTCGGCCGCTCTGTGGTCTGCAGCCCAGGCTCAGGAGGGCTCAGCCAGAACGTGCTCATTGTCGCTGGTCCCTCCCTCCTGCAGGCCCCGCCGAGAGCCTCTTCAAGGAGTCCTACTACCAGCTCATGAAGACGGCCCTGAAGGAGGACGGGATCCTCTGCTGCCAGGGTGAGCGCCCGCCCGGAGCAGCCAGAGATGCTGAGCTGCGGGGCAGGGGGGTTGGGGGGGGGCCGGCCAGCCGCCAACCGCTGCTGCCTCCCCCAGGCGAGTGCCAGTGGCTGCACCTGGACCTCATCAAGGACATGCAGCACTTCTGCCGGTCGCTCTTCCCCGTGGTGCGCTACGCCTACTGCACCATCCCCACCTACCCCAGCGGCCAGATCGGCTTCATGCTGTGCAGCAAGAACCCGGTGAGCTCCCGGCTGTCCGGGGTGGCAGGGGCAGGTGGGCACGGGAAGCACTCCCCTGACGCCCCCTCGCCCCCACCCCAGAGCACCAACTTCCAGGAGCCGGTGCAGCCGCTGACGCAGAAGCAGGTGGAACAGATGCAGCTGAGATACTACAACTCCGACGTGCACCGGGCGGCCTTCGTCCTGCCCGAGTTTGCCCGCAAGGTGAGCCCCTGGGGGGGGGGGGCCTGGTGGGGGGACCCAGGGCTTCCCGGGGCGCCCGCCTCAGCCCCCAGGCGACCCAGCATCCTCCTGACCAGGCCTCACGTCCCACCAGGCCCTGAATGATGTGAGCTGAGTCCAGATGCTGCTGCCGACGCCGCCCTGGACCTCGGGCCAGGTGGCCCCGGACAGGACCCCTGCCGGCACCCCAACAACCAAGTGTTACAGGCCCCAGGATGCTGCCCGCCTGCCCCGCTGGCGGACCGTCTGTCTCTGTGGTGTTCCGCCTCCAAGCCTATGCCAGCTGTGTACAGCCCCCTCCACCCTCTGTCACCCTCACTCCCCAAACACATGTATTTATAGCAAACTTCCGAATCCTGTGTTCCCAGACCTCGGATGGGCCCAGGCAGGGGCTGCAGCAGCCATTGCTGGGCGTCTCTGTGCACCGGGCTCTGAGCTGGACCCGTGTCTGTGATAGGCAGGCCTTGCACTCCAGTCTCCCCGACGAGCTGCCCACATTCCTCCGCCCGCCCCACAGGCCCCCAGCGGCCAGGGCTGGGGGGTGACAAGATCGAGGCGGGCTGCCCCGGGCTGCGCTTTCTCCTGGGGCTGCCCGGCGGTGATGTGGGCGGTGATGTGGGCGGTCTGGGGGGATTATTAGGCCCCAGCGTGGGGTGGGGGCTGGAGGTGACTCCAGAGGGTTTGGGTGCCGTTACGTGGGCCTGTTGGAAGGACATCCGCTGCCCTGACTTGGCTCAGGGTTCAGACGTGGGTTCCAACCCTGCCTGCCCTGCTCCTGGGTGCCCTCTGGGAAATTCCTAGAAGCTCCCCCAAGTGTTGAGAGGTTGAGAAAGCAGGTGTGAGTGGCCACTGGGGACCGTGCCCTCTCCATGGTGCTGAACGCCCGCCCAGCCTGTTCCCCAGGCGCCTCACCCCTCCCGAAGGCCGAAGGCCGGGGCTGAGACTGGTGTGGGGAGAGGAGCCACCACAACTGGGTGCGGATTCGGGGAGAGGCCTGAGCCCACTCCTGTCTGTCAGCATTCCGGAGGCACTGCCAGAGGATGGGCTATCCTGGGAGGCTTGGGGGCAGGGAGTGGGCCCAGCCTGGGGGGTGTTGCTAGAACACTCCCCAGCCACACCCCCACCCTGGGCAGCTACCTGGGACCCATGCAGCAGGTTCTGGGACTGGAGTTTTGGGGGGAGTAAGGGGAGAGAGCAAGCATCCCGATTTGCAGCCAACTCCTGAGTAGCCCCAGGCCAGTCACTCATCCTCTGGGCTCCGCACACGTGGACCGCACCCCCAGGAGCTCACTGGGCTCCGCACCCGGTGTGTGACCTTGGTCAGCAAGTCTGACCCCAAGCCCTCTGCATTCCGCCTTCCAGTTCCAGGATAGTCTTGACCCCCTCAGAAGCCAATAGCACATGTGCCCCATGGTCTTCCGCTCCCGGGGAGGCCCCGTGACCCCATCTGGCTCCTCTGGGCTGCAGTTTGTGCATCAAAGGAACATGCAGTGGCTGGTGAGAGCTGACCCACCAGGTCTAATTCCTTCAACCTTCGCGCCATCTGTGGGGCGGGCACTACTCCCCCGCACAGGAGGACTAGGTGGCCAGCTAGGAAGCGGGCTGGGGAGGACACGCCCGCCTGAGGGCAGCCCAGGGGGGTAAGGTGGACAGGGGGAGGGCCCATCTCAGAGGGCTCTATCTCAACTCCAATGACTGGGTTACCCCACCTGTAAAAGAGCGATGGTCCTCACCTGCCTCAGGCCTCATTGGGAATTCCGTCTCTGTCATTCGGTGTGCGCTGAGCTCTGGAAGGCCCATGGCCTCTCGGGGCAGAGGACAAGGGGGCAGGCCATGTGGTGGAAATGGCCGGAGCCATTTGGGAAACTGCCCCCCCTCTCCCCCGCCCCCGGCAGTGGAAGTCTGCCATGCCACCCCTCCCCTGCCCCGCTCCTACTCAAGTCCCCTGTGCACACACGCACCCCTTGAAGGGGTTCCTGCGTCTGGGGGGCATGACCTGCTGAAGCAGAAGCGGGGGGTTTGGTGAGGACACGACCCGAGTCCCCTAAAGTCCCAGAAGTCATGGAGAGGGACCGAGACGGGCGCGGTATGTCGCAGGGAGATTAACCCGAGTCCCCTCTCAAAGTTTGAAGTTTAGTTCTTTCTCAGAATCAGCCGTGCCCCTGTGAGCTCCACACACACTCCCAACCATCACATGGTGACCTGGGTTAGCTCAGCGGCGGCGTGACACCCGCAGCTACATGACGGCCGTTGGCAGCTGAGGCAAGGAGTCAGGTCACTTTCTCTTCCCCACAGCTTCCTTTTTTTTCCTCTGGAGGTTTTTTGGGGACTTTTTCATATGCTTAGTTTGCAATACATTTATCACTTGTTTAACCTCAAACTTTTTTTTTTTTTTTTACCAATTCTCTAAAGCTTTTAACATATGTGGACACAACACACTTCATGAGGGTCTGAACAATATGCTAATCAATCAGTTTTTGAATAGGCGATCTTAGTATTTTACTTGGCCACATTTTAACTTATAATTAATTCGTGATCATATCGAATGGGATATTCAGTAACTGGAAATACTAATAAACACAATGTGCATTGCTTTATTAAAATGATTTGTACCATAATGTATATATCACTTTCATTTAGGGGGAAAAAAGCGATTACTAAAAAAATTGTTTTAAAAGATCTTCGGACTCAACAGGTGTCTGTCATTTTCCTCTTCCTGGAGGGTCTGTCTAGAGCTTTCCGACTTCCCCTAATGGGATTCCCCGTTGGAACTCTGTGTCTGGGACCCCATGACATGCTTTCCTGGTTTGCTCCCTTGTTTTGATGGGGCATATCCTAGAGTAGCTTTGAGGAGGGACAATTGGATGCAAATTTGTAAAACTCTGACATGCCTGAAAAGGTCTATCCCACCTTCCTGTGTGATGGATGGGAAGAGAAGACTTAGAAATAATCTTCCTTCAGCGTTTTGAGATGTGCTCTTTTCCATTTTTATTTTTTAAAATACTTTCCTTTTTATTTTTTTAATCCTCACCCAGGGATATTTTTCCATTGATTTTTAGAGAGCGGGGGAGACAGAAACATTGACCTGAGAGCACTGATGCTGTTGCCTCCTGCACGAGCCCTGACTAGGGCCCCAGTGGGGAGGAGCCTGCAACCAAGGTACGTGCCCTTGACCAGAATCAAACCCAGGACCCTTCTGTCTGCAGGCCGACGCTCTATTCACTGAGCCAAACCGACTAAGGCCCATTTTTATTTTTAAAAAACATTTTTTTATTGTCCAGTAGGCATGGCTCAGTGGTTGAACATTGACCTATGAAGCAGGAGGTCATGGTTTGATTCCCAGTCAGGGCACATGCCTGGGTTGCAGGCTCAATCCCCAGTGTGAGGCATGCAGGAGGCAGCTGATCAATGATTCTCTCTCATCATTGTTTCTCTCTCTCTCTCTCTCCTCTCTCTCTCCCCCCTTCATCTCTGAAACACAAAAAATATATATATTTAAATATTTTTATTGATTTCAGAGCGGGAAGGGGACCTCTTTTCTGTTTTGATTAGTTATCTATTGCTGTCTTTAAAATGAGCCCAGGGCCCAGTGTGGGCTCTCGGGAGCATGACACCGCGTCTCTGCTCCTCCCAGGCGTGCATCTTTACCTTTCTCTCCTAGACTCGAAGGGTCTCCATGAAACTTGCAACCAGGGAAGCAAGGGGCGGCAGCAGCTCGTCCCAGGCGTGCCCGCTGCACCTGTCTCCAAGGCCCCTTTCCTCTGACTGCAGGGAGCTGACAGCAGCCTCACCTTGGCTCTCTTATTTCCTGTAACATTTCTGGGGATCCAAAGCAGAGCCCGGCCTCGGCTCTCTCCTGTTGCTTCTTCTGTCCGAAGCCCTTCCTTGGTTTCACTGTCCCAGCTTTAATAAATGTTCTCTCAAAATTAAAATACATATATATAAGCCAAGCGACCGGAATGCCGGAACGACCGAATGACCTGAACCACCAGTCGCTATGATGCACACTGCGGCTGGCCAACCGCCCGATGGGAGGGGGTGGGGGGGAGGCTCCTCCCCCTGGCCAGCCCTGGCCAGATTGGGGGTGGGGCTGGCGGCCAACCTCTCACATCCCCCTGCCCCCACCCCCCGGCCTAGCCCGATTGGCCACCATTGGGGCGGGCCGGCTGGACCCCACCTGTACACAAGTTCATGCACCAGGCCTCTAGTAAATAAATAGTATCCTGTTCTTTCCTCTCTTTTTTTCTCTGAAGGTAATAATGATTGTTTTGCTTGGGTTTGGGTCATTTTCTTTCTTTTTTTAAAAAAAAATATATATATACTAGAGGCCTGGTGCATGCCATTTGTGCACTGGGCAGGGAGGGGGGGATTCCTCAGCCCAGCCTGCACCCTTTCACAGTCCAGGAGCCCTCGGGGGATGTCTGACTGATGGGGGGCGGGCCTAAGCCACAGTTGGACATCCTTAGGGCTGCTGTGGAGGTGGGCTGCTGCACTCGCCAGCCATCAGCTGAGCCATCAGCCCAGCTTGTGGCTGAGCGGTGCTCCCCCTGTGGGAGCGCACTGACCACCAGGGGGCAGTTCCTGCGTTGAGCGTCTGCCCCCTGGTGGTCAGTGAACATCATAGCGACCGGTTGTTCCGCCGTTTGGTTGATTTGCGTATTACCCTTTTATTATATAGGATTTAAAAAATATATTTTTATTGATTTCAGAGAGGGAGAGAGAAACATAATTGATTAGTTGCCTCCTGCACGCCCCCCAACACCCCCTACTGGGGATCAAGCCTGCAACCTGGGCATATGCCCTTGACTAGAATCGAACCTGGGACCCTTCAGTCCACAGGCCGAAGCTAGGGCTTAAATATATTTTTATTGATTTCAGAGAACAAGGGGGAGAGAGAGAGAGAGAGAGAGAGAGAGAGAGAGAGAGAGACATCAATGATGAGAGAGAATCATTGATCAGCTGCCTCCTGCACTCCCCACATGGGATGGAGCCTACACAACCTGGGCATGTGCCCCGACTGGGAATCAAACTGTGACCTCCTGGTTCATAGGTCGACGCTCAACCACTGAGCCATGCCATTCGGGCAGGGGGCATTTTCTTCTCCCTGCTTGGTTTCTGTATTCTTCAGTTGCTTGGTTGATTTTTTAAAATTTTTTAATTATTTTTTAAAATATATTTTACTGATTTTTTACAGAGAGGAAGGGAGAGGGATAGAGTTAGAAACATTGATCAGCTGCCTCCTGCACACTCCATACTGGGTATGTGCCCGCAACCAAGGTACATGTCCTTGACCGAAATCGAACCTGGGACCCTTGAGTCTGCAGGCTGACGCTCTATCCACTGAGCCACACCGGCTAGGGCTGATTTTTTTTTTTTTTTAAGTCTTTCTCACATTTGAGGTATTCCTCAGTAACCCTTGAATGCTCTGCTCACTCGTCAGCGTGGGGACCAACAAGCTCTCAGCCCCTGAATGGGGCTTGTCCATTGACCTTCACTGTGGGTGATGGAGGCTGAGCCATTTGCCCGTGGAACCTTCAAAATCAATACCTAGCCCCTGGGCTAGTCACACTTCCCGGAGAAGAGGGAGGAGCCTGGATAGCTGCCAGATTCCAGGAGCTGATTTAGGAGGAAGGCTGGGCCCTCGGTGTCAAGTCTGTTTGCTTAACGCCTTTGTTATCTGTCTCCCGCTCCCTTCGGCTGGGCCCCAGACCCTCCACTGCACCCCTTTTAAGAACCAGTTTCCAGCCCTGGCCAGGTGCTCAGTGGTTAGTGTCAGCCAGCAAACCTCAGAATCACAGGTTCGATTCTCAGGAGTGCGGGTCTCTGGCTACTCGCACGGGTTCCCATCCACATGCACCTACTAAATCTGTTACTCTCTTGCTAGAAAGAAGGAATCGCTGTCCGAGTTTCCACGGGCGGGTCGGGGGAGGAGCAATAGGAATCAGCTGGGACTTGCTGCTCCCAAGCTGTGCCTGGCCCGCTGCCGACTCAGAGTTGCCTTCGGGGAAGTGTTCCCACCTGTCCACCCCTTTTCCAGCCTCCGGGGTGCGGGTGCCGCCCCCTCCGCCGCGCTCCGCCCTCTTCTGTGTTTCCTTTCAGGTGTTTCACAGCAGGACTTCACGGCGGGGCGGGGGGGGGGAGCAGGTGGTGGGTGCGTTCCTCCATTCCTCCCTGGAGCGTCATGGAGACCTGGGCAACCAGAGAACCACACCCTGGGGAGGAAGCACGGAGGTGGAGGGCGAGGGACAGGGCCAGGATCCGTGCCCAGGGCTGGCTGCCCACCGGCCAGCCTCTGGCTCCTGGACCGGCCTGGCCTCCCTGCGCACCATCTGGGCCGGCACAGTCACCGGGTCGATTCCCAGAATTCCAGGGGCAGGACGCCGGGGGCAGGACCCGCCTGGACAAACAGATCAAAGGTGAGGCTGTGCGAGTCCAGACCCGGCCTGGCCAGCTGGACGGGCGCACCATGAGGTGGGTGGGAGCCCCCCGCAGCCTCCCCGGCAGGGGCGAGGGGTGGCAGCAGGTCCCCAGACCCTCACCACCCCCCTGTGCCGCCCCCAGGCTGCTGATCCTCCTGGGCCTGCTCTGGGGCGCGGCAGCCGCCCCCGGGGACCCACAGTGGCCGCAGCCCGTGTTCGGGCGCCTGGCGTCGCCGGGCTTCCCGGGGAAGTACCCCGACAACCAGGAGCTGCGCTGGACCCTGACGGCGCCCCCGGGCTACCGCCTGCGCCTCTACTTCACCCACTTCCACCTGGAGCTCTCCTACCGCTGCGAGTACGACTTCGTCAAGGTGCCCACCGGCCCCCCCAGAACTGGCTGGGCTCGGGGACAGGGGCCCCTGGGAGTGGAGTCCGGCCTGGGAGGGAGGGCAGGCCTGGGCCTGGCTGGCCCTCCCAGTGACCCCCGACCCCACAGCTGAGCGCGGGGACCAAGGTGCTGGCCACGCTGTGCGGCTGGGAGAGCACAGACACGGAGCAGGCGCCCGGCAACACCACCTTCTACTCGCCGGGCCCCGGCCTGAACGTCACCTTCCGCTCCGACTACTCCAACGAGAAGCCCTTCACCGGCTTCGAGGCCTTCTACGCAGCAGAGGGTGAGCGAGAGGCCGGGCTCACTGACCCCTGGGCTCCACCTGTCAGGCCAGGCCCCCCTCCAGACCCCCCTCCAGGCTCCCAGCCCCCCGAGGCTGGATTCCTGCCAAACCAGCAGGAGCTGAGTCCTCCTTCCTCTGACACCACCGGCCATGCCATCAGGTGTGAGTGGCAGCCTGGCCTCCCCTCGGACCCAGCCCCCCTCTGTGCCAGGCGCTGAGACAGGGACATCCTGGCAGCCCCCCTGTGACTCCAGGGCCGAGGATGCACAGAGCTGGGTGCCCTGTGTCTGTAGGTCAGATTCTGGCTCCTGCAGGGACCAGCTGTGTGACCTCGGGCCGGGGGCTCAACCTCTCTGTGCTCCTCACCAGCTGCTCTAAGGGGTGGGCGGACCTGTGTGGTAGCCCCGCCCACTGCCCACTGGGTTCCATCGCTGGCTGCTTCCGTCCTAGCTGGGGACCTTGAGCAGGACACAAGCCTTGTCACTGGTTTGGGGAAAGTGTCATTCCCTCCTCCCTCCGGTGCTGGGGGGTGGCCATGGCCCCGGGCCGCCCGGGCTTGGCTGGGCATGAGGCGGCCCCTCTCCGGTCCCCCTGAGGCCGGAGGTCCCATCTCCTGCTGAGTCCTGCCTGCCCACCCCTCCCCCAGACATCGATGAGTGCCAAGTGCCGCCCGGAGCGGCCCCCGCCTGCGACCACCACTGCCACAACCACCTGGGCGGCTTCTACTGCTCCTGCCGTGCGGGCTACGTGCTCCATCAGAACAAGCGCGCCTGCTCAGGTGAGCCCCGGCCCGGCCCCCCTCCTTAAAGCCATGGCTGTTCTGCCCCGGGGTCTGGAGGCTGCACCCCTGCTCTGCTTCTCTGTCCCCTCACTCCATCCCCCCATCCATCCCCCCATCCATCCCCTCAGCCTCTAGCCCTCCCTTCCTCCCTCCCATCCTGGGCTCATTCGCTGGTCAGGCCCCCACAGAGCACCTGGCCCAGCGGGGCTCTGGGACCCCGCTCAGCTCCCTCACCCTCCAGAGGCGGCTCCCCGTGTGGAGGAGGGGGGTCTAGGCCCGCTCACCCCAGTTCCCCTCCACAAGACTCCAGGATGGGGAGTGAGGCCTGCTCAAAGCCACCAGTTCCCGGGCCCCGGCCTGCCGACCTGACTCTGTGGCCCCACAGCCTGAGGATGTGCGGCTCCCCCAACCCCCAGAGCCTCCCCGTCGTGTCTCTCCCCGTGTCTCCTCCCTGCGTCTCTCCTGCCTCTCTTCTCTCTTCCAGAGCAGAGCCTCTAGCCTCCCTCTGCTCCGCCCGCAGAGCCGGCCGGCTGCAGCTCCGGGCCGGCGAGATTGCGGCTTCCTGCAGCCCCATCCACCCCCATCCACCCCCATCCACCCCCATCCACCCCCATCCACCCCCATCCACCCCACGGAGCTAACAATAAACCTGGTCCACCTCCACCCGCTCTGCGTGTCTCTGGGGGCGGGGCAGGGCGGGCTGTGGTGCGCGTCTGGTCCCTCTTCTGGGGGAGCCTCCTGGCTTTCTTGCCGTGAGGGCTCCCCACCCCCGTTTTGAAGAGGCCCAGAGGGGCGGAGACTTGCCTGAGCGCACACAGGGGAAGGGAGCTCTCTGCTCCCCACCTGGTCCCCAGGGGCTGAGCTCTGAGCATCTTGGACCCCCTCCTGCTCTGAGGGCAGCGCAGGTCCCGGCTGTGCTGGTTTGGGGAGCCTGACCCAGAGCAGAGGCCCAAGGAGGTGTCATTGGTGGGCAGCCTGGTCCCCATGTCCAGGGGCCATTCCCTCTGCCCTGGAGGGGTGGGGAGCAGCCACAGGGAGAAAGGAAGGCGGAGCTGGTACTCCACTTTGTAGAAGCCCCCTCCCCGCCCCCTCTGATGCCTGCGTCCCCCATGAATGGCGGGGTGCTGTGCGGGGAGGGGTGGGGGGCTGAACTAGCTTCCCAACTAGGAAAGACACCAGATGAGCTGTGATCAGTGTGGATCTGAGCTCCCGCAGCTGCCCCAGGGCAGAGCCCAGACCCAGGGAAGGTGGGCAAAGGGAGCCCCTTCGTGACCTTCTGACCCGTCCAGGCCGACACCCAGGGCCCTGGCTGGGCGTGGTGGGAGCCCTATGGTGGATGAACTTGGAGGTTGCTGGGGTCAGGGTGGGTCTGGGGCCCTCAGCCAAGGAGACTAGCTGTCCCCCCCACCCCTCGATTCTTGAGAAATGAAGAGAGTCCCTCCTCCCTTCTCTGGTGCCTCTGCCCTCAGCAGAGCGGACCTCACTCCCTCCCCTCTGACTCTGGCCCAGGACTCCACCTCCGCCCTCTCCGAGGTGTGAGGTGTGAGGGGGTCCCTGGAAGATGTACATGCGTGTGCCGCCCATTTTAGCTAAAGCCTGGGCGCTAGAGACACCCCTCCCTACCTTGTCCCTTCAGCTGCTGCTGGGGTCCTGGGCCTCCGGAGCCTCTGGGGCGGCCACGTGCAGGGCCTCGACCCAGACCAGTGCCTGCAGCAGCCACGCCGCCCGCCCAGGCTCACGCGCCCTCTCCCCTCTTCCCAGCCCTGTGCTCAGGCCAGGTCTTCACCGAGCGGTCTGGGGTGATCAGCAGCCCGGAATACCCACAGCCGTACCCCAAACTCTCCAGCTGCACCTACAGCATCCGCCTGGAGGAGGGGTTCAGTGTCATCCTGGACTTCGTGGAGTCCTTCGACGTGGAGACGCACCCCGAAACCCAGTGCCCCTACGACTCCCTCAAGGTCTGGTCGCCGGGCCCCCACCTCACCCTGGCCCCTGCAGGTCCTGGGGTGACCGGGGCTCCCCTTCTTCCAGATTCAGACAGACAAGAAGGACTTCGGCCCATTCTGTGGGAAGACGTTGCCCAGCAGGATCGAGACCAAGAGCAACTCGGTGACCGTGACCTTCGTCACTGACCAGTCGGGGGACCACACAGGCTGGAAGGTCCACTACACCAGCACAGGTGAGGGCGGGCCCAGGCCGGAAGCGTGGAGCCCCGTCTCTTCCCAGAGCGTCTAACCGGGCGGGAAGCTCTGAGAACTCGCTCGGTCTGGCCCGGCCAAGGCATTAGCGGTGAGTTAATTAAGTGTTTGACCAAACATCGCAGGCTACGTTAAAAAGTATGTGTTTTGGTTGATTTCAGAGAGGAAGGGAGACGGGGAGAGAGACAGAAACATCAGTGATGACAGAGAATCATTGGCTGCCTCCTGCACGCCCCCTAGGATCAAGCCCGCAACCCGGGCACGTGTCCTTGACCAGAATCGAACTCGGGACCCTTCAGTCCCCAGGCTGATACTCTATCCACTGAGTCAAACTGGCTAGGCCAGTGGTCGGCAAACTGCGGCTCTCGAGCCACATGCGGCTCTTTGGCCCCGTGAGTGTGGCTCTTCCACAAAATACCACGGCCTGGGCGAATCTATTTTGAAGAAGTGGCGTTAGAAGAAGTTTTAAGTTTTAAAAATTTGGCTCTCAAAAGAAATTTCAATCGTTGTACTGTTGATATTTGGCTCTGTTGACTAATGAGTTTGCCGACCACTGGCTAGGCCATGCCTGGCTCCCTCCCTCCCTCCCTCCCTCCCTCCCTCCCTCCTTCTCTCCCTCCCTTTCTCCGTCTCTCTGTCCCTCCTTCCCTTCCTCCCTTCCTTCTTATCCCTCCCTCCCTCTCTCCCTCCCTCCCTCCCTCCCTCCCTCCCTCCCTTTCTCTCTCTCTCTCTTTCTTTTTTTTTAAAAAATATATTTTGCCCTAACTGGTTTGGCTCAGTGGATAGAGCATTGGCCTGCGGACTGAAAGGTCCCAGGTTCGATTCCGGTCAGGGGCTCCCTTCCCCTGTGTGCGCTTTCGGGCACATCCCCAGTAGGAGGTGTGCAGGAGGCAACTGATTGATGTTTCTCTCTCATCAATGTTTCTAACTCTCTATCCCTCTCCCTTCCTCTCTGTAAAAAATCAAAATTATTGATTTCAGAGAGGAAGGGAGAGGGAGAGATAGAAACATCAATGATGAGAGAACCATTGATTGGCTGCCTCCTGCAGGCCCCACACTGCAACCCGGGCACGTGCCCGGACTGAAACTGAACCGGGGACCCTTCAGTCCACAGGCGGACGCCCTAGCCACTGAGCCGAACCGGCCAGGCACGCCCGGCTTTCTGACAGCTCTGGCTGAAGCCAGGCAGGCAGCACATCCCAATGTGCACAACATGCAACCGAGGGTGCCACCCGCCCTTGGCTTTAAATCTGAAGAGCTCTCCCGGACGCGGGGCGAGCTTTCTTTCCGTGTGAAGTGTCTCATTTGTAAACCAAGAACTTCAAACGCTCAGTTCAGACTCAGGGCCATAGACCCTCAGAACCCACAGCCTGGTTTCCTCCGCGCAGCTCAGCCGTGCCCTGATCCGGTGGCGCCACCTCATGGCCACATCTCGCCTGTGCAAGCCAAGTACATCCTGAAAGACCGCTTCTCCGTGGAGTGCGAGACGGGCTACGAGCTTCTGCGTGTAAGTTACTACGAAACTGGGAGCGCACGCGATCGTGGTCGTTTTCAAACGTGTACACATTCATGTCCGCAGATACGTAGCAGGAAAACGGCTGATGTCAGCCTGGGTGTGTTTTTTGTCTATGACTAAAAAAAAAAAAAAAAAATGAAAAGAAATAGAAGTTTGCTGAGAAGAGGGATGGCTACGGAGAATTTTTATTCTTAGGATGACCTAACGGAACAACTCCTGGGCCCACAAAAATAAACGGCGCTGGGAAGTAGTGTATCCCGCAGAGGTATACATAGTGGCCACTGTTAAGGGAGCGGGAGGGTAATTTTTTAAAATGCTTAGTGTGCTGCTTTAGGGGCACAGGTAGGAGATTAGCACGTCCCCTTTATGTTCTTCAAAATGGTCACTGAGTCCCAGCGGTACAAAGTAATAACAGGAAACGACAGCGAGGTGTGCAGTGCAGTCCTGGGGCGGGGCGGGGCGACACCAGGAAACAAAGTGACACTTTGCCACCTTGCAGACTTGTGGGGCGGGCTCTTCTCCGCAGCTCCTTGGACTGCAAACCTGCTCCGTTGCTGATTTTTTAAAAATCACCCTGCTCTCCTTTGAAGCATCTTCTCTCACCGAGTCTGGTTTTAGAACGCTACTGCAGTTTGTCAAAAAAGCGTCTCTGCGCCCTAGCCGACCGGGCTCAGTGGATAGCACGTCGGCCTGTGGACGGAAGGGTCCCGGGTTCGATTCTGGTCAAGGGCACAGACCTTGGGTGCAGGTTTCTCCCTAGCCTGGGCCCTGGTTGGCGCACATGCAGGAGACAACCGATGTGTTTCTCTCACAGTTATTTCTGTCTTACCCCCTTTTCCACTCTAAAAATCAATGGAAAGATATCGTCCGGTGAGGACTTCTTTAAAAAAACGCTTCTCTATAAGTGTGATCAGCATGAACACCGGCTGAGCACTTGGGTAGCTTTCCTCCAGCAGCGGCCGCAGCTGGAAAACCCAGACACATTTGCTCAGTGTCGCCGAGGCTGGCCTTCCCGCCACCTCCCCACGGCACTTCGTATAAAATAGAGACGGTGGAGAATCAGCAGGAGGGCAGTCAGCATTTGATCCTAAAATGCCAGTGCACCGTGACAGGTGGCGTATGCAGCGGCCCCCCTGGCCCCTGCACGGAGCCAGAGTTGGGCTGTGCGTCCGGTCCTGGGGGTGTACCGCCCCCTTCGGAGGATCTGCTGAAACACTAGAAGAGGAACTAACTCCTGTGGGGGCGTAGGTTTGGGGAGTGATTTTCTGATGTGAACAAGGAAATTAATATTTTCCCTTCCTCTTTAGGGCCTTTTGCCCCTGAGATCATTTACTGCGGTCTGTCAAAAGGATGGATCTTGGGACCAACCGATGCCAGAATGCAGCAGTACGGTCACATGACAACCCCAGAGCTTCTGCTGCTGTCACTGCTTCTATTGCTGCTTCTGGCCCTTTATAAAAAGGAGGCTATTGAATTCCACATTTGCTTCTCTTCCCCAGGCTCTCAGTGAACTCTTAAGAGGTTAAAACGAAACCAAGCTAGTAGGATAATTATTTCCTTTTAATTGATTTTAGGTAGAAAAGAAGGGAGAGGGAGAGGGAAAGAGGAGAGAGAGAGAAAAACATCCCGAGCAGGGATTGAACCCGAAACCTGGGTATGTGCCCTGACTGGAAATCGAACCTGACACTCTTCCACGCATGGAGCGACACTCAACCGAGCCACACTGGCCAGGGCAATTATTTGCTTTTAAAAAGTGTGATCTTTAAAAATATTTTTTCTAAGTATAAAATACGTGTAGAAGATGGGAAATAGAGAAAATGACATTGTAATACCCATATTCCCACAGTACAACTCTTATCACTATTTTGGTGTATATCCCTCCAATTTGCCTGGCTGGCAAGGCTCAGTGGTTGAGCGTCGGCCCATGAACCAAGAGGTCACGGTTCGATTCCCGGTCAGGGAATACTAGTATTTCGGGTTGCAGACTCAATCCCCAATGGGGCATGAAAGGGGCAGCCAATCAATGATTCTCTCATCATTGATGTTTCTCTCTCCCTCCCTCTCTGAAATCAATAAAAATCTATTAAAACAATTATAGAGGGGAAGAAGTGATCCGTGGAAGAAATGGGCTAAGGAAATGTTAGAGGCAGAGGGCCCTTGGAGCTTAGGAGAAAGGCAAAGGTAACATGCTGGGGTGAGAGGTGGGGGGCGGGGGGCAGGCAGGAAAATGGGGGAAGGGGAAGGTGAGGGTGTGCTCCTGTGTGGGTTTCGGTCTTTTTTCGTGTTTTTTTTTGTTTTTTTTTTAGAGTGGGAGGACAGACAGACAGAAACGTCGATGTGAGACACACACATCGATTGGTTAATCAGGGCTGGGGATGGAGCCCGAAACCCGAGTATGTGCCCTTGACTGGAATTGAACCTGGGACCCTTCAGTCCACCGGCTGACACTCTATCCACTGAGCCAAACTGGCTAGGGCTATTGTGTGTTTTTTTAACCAAAATGGGATAATGATTGCAATTGCTTTTCTCCATCTTGTGGGTTATCTTTCCACATCAGTTTAGGTATTAATAGAGCCTCTCATTCTTGTTAATGACCGTATAGCATTTCATCACACCATGCTTTTATTTAATCTTCCATTGTCTCCCCCCCCCCCTTTTTTTTTACTGTTACAGGCACTTGCTGTAGTTAACACCCCTGTATATGTATTTTTGCATATTTTGCGTAAGGGTTTCTACAAAATGCCTGGGGGAATTAAATATTTTTATATCATAAATTTACATTCCCCCAATTCTTTTTTTTTAAGTAAGGCAATCTGTTCTTTTTTTTTTTTAAATATATTTTATTGATTTTTTACAGAGAGGAAGGGAGAGGAATAGAGAGTTAGAAACACTGATGGGAGAGAAACATCAGCTGCCTCCTGCACACCTCCTACTGGGAATGTGCCCACAACCAAGGTACATGCCCTTGACCGGAATTGAACCTGGGGCCTTTCAGTCCGCAGGCCAACGCTCTATCCACTGAGCCAAACCGGTTAGGGCCCCACCAATTCTTTGAGTTGAAAAAGCAGCAGAGAAGTACTGAAGGCAGTGGAAGCCAGCGGCTGGAGCCCTGCTTGGGCTATTTTTGGTTGGGTAGTTAATGGGCGTCTCATCTACAGACAATTAAGCAATGAAGGCAAAGCACCTGGCAGAGCCAGGCACACAGATATTAACTTGCTGAAATTATTTAAACGCAACCTTTGAATACCCCCGGATATACATCAATAATTTTTATACCTCTACTGTGTGGAGAACTTTTAGCACTGTCTCACAAATTGGTTAGTTACTTCATATTAGCAATGTCCCAAGTGTGAATTCTAATCCAAATTCAAGGACTTCCAGGTCTTCTAAAAAGTTCCATTTATGAGCCGTGGCCTGTGTGGCTGTTGGCTGGAGCATCATGTGTACAACAGAAGGTGGTGGGTTTGATTCCTGGTCTGGGCACACAACAGGCTGTGGGTTCCATCCCGGTTGGGGCGTGCAGGAGGCACCGATCCATGTTTCTCTCTGTACCTTCCTTCCTCTAACAATAACAGTAGGTTCACTTTAGGAAAGGGATAAGAACAAGCTGAGCCCTCCAGTCAGCTTTGTATTGTCTTTGAGTGCCCCTTTGGGTGGAGCTAGACAGTAGAGGCGCGTGCAGGCTGTGCCCTCCCCTGTGGCTGCAGACCTTTCTGTCAGAAGTGAGAGCGTCGAGGAAGCCGCGGGTTTCAGATCCTTCCTTTAGGAAAGGCCTCACGCCAACCGGCAGGGAGGGACCGCACCTCACCCAGCACCGCAGGGCTCACTATCGGGTCCACGTCTTTTTAACGTTAGAATGAAAAGCAGACACTGACTCCTCCCTCTCCCTTGTTCTTTAGTTGTTGAGTGTGGCCCTCCCGATGACCTCCCCAATGGCCGAGTGGAGTATCTCACAGGTGCTGAGGTGACTACGTACAAAGCTGTGATTCAGTACCGCTGTAATGAGACCTTCTACACAATGACAAGAGGTGATGGTAAGCACGTTGCTCCAAGCTGGGGGTGGGTGCTGCTTGGAACTGAAGCCCTCACCATCTGAAAAGAAACTTCAGCCAACATTTTGGCTAAGGCTAGACAAAAGATTAAAAGGCACTTCTCCCCCCAGCTAAGTGAAATATTACAGCTGAAGTGACTTTAATGTCAATTTGCAAGAATCTGAAAACAGATCTTATCTAGTAAATGACTACTACAAACACACAATATATTCCAAATGGTTTAATTTAACAAGTCAAAACCTTATCATTAAGCACTTGAGATCTTGATACATATTCAAGTTACACATCTAAAAGGTTTCCACTTTGCAAGCAAACATGGTAATGCAGAGACCTCCTATTTATGAAATCATGTAAAATGGTTATTCAGACACCTCTATTTCCCACTGATGCTCAAGAATCAACATTTTTTAAGGGGGTATTCAAGCAAATGACAACCACCTTATACATGCAGTTAAACATTTTTGCTTTTCCAATGATTTGCAGGTAAATATGTGTGTGAGGCTGATGGATTCTGGACGAGCTCCAAAGGAGAAAAATCACTCCCGGCCTGTGAGCCTGGTAATGGACACATTTATACAAGAGATTCGTAATTGATGGAAAGTAGAATGGGTCGGAGACAATAAGTAGAGCTTTAGCTGTGGTAGGCAGAAATGTAACTTCGGTACTTGGCTCTTAGACCAAGTTATTATTTCCAAATAATACGTTCTCATTATCCCCTTTCCATATGGAGAGGTTGTTAGGTGCTGACTGCATCAGTCATTTGATTATTTTGGCCTTACAACTAGGCAAGCATAAAAAATTAAATGATTTTTTAAATTATCTTGAACCATTTATACATTTATAAACTTAAGTTCCTCTGTTGTTACTTTTCTTCCCTGTTAAAAATGCTATTAAAACCCAAAGCTAATAACTTCATTATTTCCCTAAGCAATTGTTTTCAATGACATCTAGTTTTTAAACATTAATGCAATTTGCCTTTTAATAGTACTTAAATTTTTTTTTACCAGAATTGGCTCTGAAGATATAGTTGAATAGATATTAAAAAAATCAGAAAGGTAATAATATATTCATTACCCCTGTGCTATTTGGCTTAAGTTAGTTATTTGATTTTAGCTGACACCACGTTTACAAGTTTCAATGCAAGTATTCTGCCACAATAGGAAACATTCGGTACATTAATGAGTGTATTTCCTTAGTAACAGAGAGTAAAACTTAGTGTTTGGAAGAATCAACTAGATGAAAAACAATTTCTGAACCTGAAGGTTCCTGGCTATCGCTGAGACATTCTAATTTTTAAAGCATTTAAATGTTCAAAGGTTAAATTAATTTTGCCAATCCTATGACAGTGACCTTAGTTCCTGCTTTCACAGAACTACATGGTAATCACCCCATTTTAAAGCAGGATAACGGAAGCAATGAAGAGGTTATTTCCTTTCACTTCCTATTCACATCGCCCAGCGCATCAGCTCAAGACAATTCCTGCTTGCCCTATTAAATAATCCCAACTGTGTAGACCTTTTATTTTGCAAAACAAATCTAGTTTCTAAAAGAAATTTTACCCACCTCATTTTCGAGGAGCTAAGAACTACCCACTGGGCCTTTGAACTGTGCTGTTTTAAGTACAGTTCAAAGGCCTGTACAGGTGGGCACCCACCAACTGGGATACCATTTGGGGTTAACATGAAATACTAACAAGTCCAAAGTGGTGAGGGGAGATAAGCACCACTGGGTTTCTACCAAGGCTCTACCTGTCTGCTTCTTTCCCCAGTTTGTGGAATATCAGCCCGTACAACAGGAGGTCGTATATATGGAGGGCAAAATGCAAAACTTGGTGACTTTCCTTGGCAAGTCCTGCTATTAGGCGACACGACAGCAGCAGGTGCACTTTTGTATGACAACTGGATCCTAACGGCTGCGCATGCTGTATATGAGCAAAAAGAAGATGCCTCCTCCCTAAACATTCGAATGGGTGCCCTGAAGAGACTGTCACCTCATTACACACAAGCCTGGGCAGAGGCCATTTTCATACACGAAGGCTACAGGCATGCTGCTGGCTTCGATAACGACATAGCACTGATTAAACTGCAGAACAAAGTTGCAATCAATAGCAACATCATGCCTATTTGCTTGCCAGGAGAAGCAGCTGAATCCTTCATGAGGACAAATAACATTGGAACTGTATCCGGATGGGGATTAACCCAAAGCGGTTTTCTTGCCAGAAATCTAAAGTTTGTTGACATACCAATTGTTGATCATCAAAAATGTGCTGCTGCCTATGAAAAGCTGCTGCATCCAGGGGCAAAGGTAACTGACAACATGCTTTGTGCTGGCGTAGAGAGTGGGGGCAAGGATAGCTGTGGAGGCGACAGCGGAGGGGCATTAGTGTTTCTCGATAATGAGACACACAGGTGGTTTGTGGGAGGAATAGTGTCCTGGGGCTCCCTTAATTGTGGGGAAGCACAAGTGTATGGGGTCTACACAAAAGTCATTAACTATATTCCCTGGATCAAGAAAATAATTAATAACTTTTAATTTGTATGTTTTCAATCAGTAAAAAAAAATGCCTGTAAAAGATCTCAGCAGCAATGTGACCTGAGAAACAGTAGCCCAGCCATTGTCGCCCCAAAAATCAAAACCCAACTCCAGTGAGAGGCTGGCCAGTGTGTCACCCCTTACATTTTGGTCCAAGGGGGTATAAACCACAGTGATGTTCGTCTTTGCCAGAGCAATAGAAACTCACTGTCAGATTTGCACTGCATTACTTACAAAGTCCAGTATCTTTCGGTACTGGCTTTTTTTATTGCATTTCTGGAAATTGCCTGTACATGCTCTTTGAGTATTTTTCGACTTATTCTTACTCTAGGAGAGCTTTATACATTACAGCAGTATTGGTTCAGGATAACCTTGAATCATGGACTTTTGTAGGTGAACTGGAAACATCAATACTTTAGCCTAGGTACTAATTTCCATGTTAAAAACCAGTATCACAAAAACAGTGATATAATTTTGCACTTATCAAATTGGTAGACAAAATGAACACGGAATAGCACTATTCACATTGTCAAAGACAACACAAATTTTCTAGAGGAAAATTTTGCAATGTATTTCAAAGCCTTAAAAACATGCATAGTCTTTAACCTAGTAATTCCAATGCTAAGAACTTAATTCAGCCATGCTCCCAGCACTTGGAAATACCCTAATTAATGTTCAAATCCAGAAGACAATGGAATTAAATGTGGCATTTCCATAAGATGAAATATGACACCAGAAGTAAATGGTGATATTATAGATAAACCTGTATATTTTTTTCCTTCTTACGATGAACATGTAAAACAGGGTCACACTTAGTCAAACAATAGACTACAGATCACAAAATATCTAAGTATAGAACCCGAATACACAATTAAGAGCTATTGTCCTAGTACTCAACAACAAAAAACTATTCTAATTATCACATACATCTTCCAAATTAAGTGGTTAACTTCTTTTTCCTAAGGACAAAATTTAAGCTCTGACTTAACCTTAAAAATATTTCATTTTAGTTGGCTAGTCCTTCCTAAAAGTTTTAATAGCTAACATCTAACAAAGCTTTGCATTCTAGCCAGAGTTACCGTTGTATTTAAAAATTCATTGTGAGTTTTGTCCTAATTTCTCTTGTGCATATAAAGTGCAACTTCTTGAGACTCACTTTTTAAAGGTAACTTTACAGCATCTTTGTCACATATAAAAAGGAAACTGTGTTTTTCCAGTAAGACTCCAGACACTAAACTGGTGGCAACAAAAATTTTTTATTCAACTGGTTCAAAAATGTTTAGAATGAATGCATTTAGATGACCAAATAGATGTTAAAAACAAATCTTTGCCAAATAGTTTACTTCTAAACTTCAAAAAAAAAAAAAAAATTTAGGGTAGAATTAAATGCCCATAGCTATTACCACAAACATATTAACAGAAGGCTACTCAACAGTGAAAGCCTTCCAAGACCAATCACTAGATTTACACAGTGTAAAGAGGGATTAAAACCATGCCATTGACAAGTTAACTTACCCCTGGGCTCCTTGAAGGCTTGTCAGTTTAGTCTTTGGAGGTCCCCGAATACCATTTTAAGTGTTACCATGTTACTGCTGCTGAGTAATAGTGCAAGTGCTAAAATGCAAAATTCAGATGGTACAGGGTTTGGAAATCATGCAATTTAGATGCAGAAAAAAAAAATTAAACAACTGCAAGATCCTTTTACAGAGGAAACTGAATGAAACAATGTGGGGATCACAAGTCTAAAGGATGACTTTACTTATAAAAGTTTAAAACATGTAACTTGCAAAAATCCTATTTATCATAAATCTAATTAGATAAGGGCATTTAGGTAAACTATCAACACAAGAACTGTTACATTCTCCCATTAGAAAACAAGCTCAACTCTCATAGCAGTAGTTACATAAAAAGCACAACAATCCATATATTATTGCTTTTACATACTTAATGCATCGTGAGAGTCTAATCTGAGTTTTGTAAACGATTTTATTCAGCATGACTGCATTACCCCCACCTTGGGAAGACAAAGCCCATTTCACTTAACACTTTCACAGACAACCCACCACACCCTGATAGTTCTTAAAGCTATCAAGCTTCTTAATGGATTTCAGGCACAAGATAATTTGTGGTTTCTTCTACTTTTATCCCCATTGCAATTAATTCCACTTTTCAAATACCAAACTAAAAAGGTGCTAATATTCCCTTTCAATTGATATACTTTGCTACAAAGCATTTAAAAAGAATTAACACTGTTTTGCCCACTCCCCCCAAATAAGATTTTTAGGAGGCATGATTTTCCAATGGAGATTTATACAGGCCATGTAAATAGAACATCACCCAAATGCACAGAGGCACTAAGGAAAAGCTGGAGGGTACTGCTTACCATTTTAGGTGCGCTCACCCAGACTTATTAAAAACTAGGTTTAAAAAGAAAAACAAAACAACTTTTCACTTTGGACAATGCAAGAACAAATAGCAATTAAGTCTGGGTATCAGGTGTCAATGCATGACAGGTGATGAATCCATTTGACTTGAGACAACTTTTCAAATAAGTTTATTTGAAGCAAAATAAACTATTGCCAAGAAACTTTATGAAAGTTCCATCTCAAAAGGGTCAAAAAAGGGGAATTAACTGCTATGAATTCTTTGCATTCAGGGCTGCAAAACAAAGACACATATTATTTAAATCAGTTTTATTTAAGAATTTCCAACATTGACAACTCTTATAAAAAGCATCCAGGCACAGGACACAGAACTGCAGCAAACAGCATTCTTAGGGGTGGCTAACAGACATTAGAACTTCCGCCCTTCTCTGAGACACCCCCAGCTCACTGGTGAACTCTGCTTCCAAGTACTCCTGCAAAGCACACCACAAGCTCAGTCCATGTTCTCAACCCATCAGCTTCAGTTCACATGGCCACACTTACAGATCAGTAACAGAGGAGAACACACACCATACAGCATTCACAGCAGTTGACAAAGGGATAGGGGAAATACAAGTATCGTTTCACTTAACACATTCAACTAATGTGGGTTATCTAAGAACAAAACTCACTTCAAGTCTTCCAACAGATGTGGATGTCCTTTGAATGCAAGAAACATTCGTACGTTATTTGCTATCATTGCTCTCTGCACACTCTCTCACCAAAGCCACAGGATGGAGAGACACATCTCGCCAAGTTAAAAAATATCCATTTTGCACCACTGTCTCTGCACGCGCTCTCTCCTTTTCTCGCTCATACTAGCCTTTCATGCCTCGGCACCACCATCAATCCCACACAAGGTTTCAAAAGTTCAAACAGCCTTCTGGTTCCATATCACAGCCTTGCGTTCATAGCGTTGATACGACTCCATGAAATAAAGAGTAGCGGATAAAAATGGGACACCCACCGTCAAAGACGCAGCCTGTGCAGTGTGATGACGAAATCTTGAATGAGAAAGCATGTAGACAGAAGTATTCCTATGGCAGAATATTTACAGCACTACTTTCAATGAAGTGCTTCTTCCATAAACATTTGAAATGAGATGAACTGCAGAGATTAAATGAAGGCTTCATATTGTACTTTTGCATATGAAGGGAGACAAGTGTTAAAAAACAAAAACAAAAGAACCAAACATTGTGACACCATGACCTCCAAAAAGGAGATATTCCTAAGGAAAAAATCCGTATGGTGGGGTTCAAATTAAAAGAAAAGAATGTAGCTCTAATTAATGGTTTCCATTTTGAACATGCAAAGAATTCACTTGACGAGTCCAGGGATAAAATATTACAGGAGAAACCTTTTGATATCAATTGTAGTGTGTCGGTTTACCAATCAGGCAAACAGCAGTTCACTTTCAAACACTCAGTATTTCAACCCTTTATGTAACAAAACTTATAAAATTCCTTTAACTCTTCCTCTTTTTCTAAAGAAAAATGTCAAAAATACTGCTGAATATACTCCACACTGAACAAACCAATTTTGAAAATTCTTAGTACATATGTATTTTACAATATACTTACCATGAGTTTAGAAAAATTTGAATTCCCACCAGTCTATACAACCGTCATCCACTGTCTACATTCCCCAGCTAGAAGGTTTAGAATCCATGCTTGAGCCAAAGCCTCCATTAAAACCACTGCCTGACCCTGCATTTGAAGCTGATCCCCAACCAATTGCTGCCCCTGAATTAGAACCACTATAAGAGTTATTTCCAGACCCAAAGGCCTGATTTGGCTCTCTCTGCATGTTGCCCTGGCTTTGGTTATTACCTGATGGGCCTGACTGGTTCTGCTGACTGGCTAGCATGCCCATCATACCCCAGCTGCTCTGCAGCGCTGCCTGGGCTGCAGCCATCATCGCTGGATTAATGCTGAAAGCACCAAAGTTCATCCCTCCACCCATGTTACTACCTTGATTATTTCCCAAGCCAGCTCCGCCCCCTCTACTGTTACCAAATCCACCCTGATTCCCAAAGCCACCTGGATTACCACCAAATCTTCCACTTCTTTCTAACTGTCTATTGCTATTGTGCTTAGGTTCAGCATTGGATATATGTACGCTGATTCCTTTAATGATCAAGTCCTCTCCACAAAGAGACTGGGCCACCTACAAGAAAATAAGGGGTGTAAATAAAGGCGATTAAACCACTGACTTGTACTTCAAAGTAGCAATAAAACTTAGATTTCAAGCCATTATCTAAACTGAAGGAAAAATAAACAATGAATGCTCATTTCATTTAAACTCAAAATAGCCTTTAGCTTTAGTAATGGCAGTAAGAATTTTTCAGTTTACTTTCTCAAGATATATAACACTCTTGGTTAAACACCACATACTGAGAAGTATTAAAAGGTTTATCACAGATATCTAGGTCCATATACCCTGCACAGTTTACAAGGTCAGAAAGCTTAGTTACGGATGGCAATTAGCTGGATGGGAAATGTTCAAATTACCCAATTAGCTGGGATAAAAGTTTTAAAGAGAAAAATACCTGATCATCTGCAAATGTAACAAAGGCAAAAGCCCTGAATGGTTTGGGAATGAAGACATCTACCACTTCTCCGTACTGGCAGAAGAACTGCCGTAGCTCATCAGCGGTCATGTCCTCTGTACAACGCCCAACAAACACCTTTCTGCTTCTCAGAGGCTCGTCTGGGCTTTGCTGAGCAAATTCAAAGGCAGGAAAAACAATCAGAAGTATTTTATGAGCAATGGAAAAGGCATTACGGTGGAGGATGTAACAGAACCTATCTGCCTTTTACCTCAGGTGAGTCATTAAAATAAGTACATTTTATTTTTTTGCATTAGCACTCCTCCTTCTTGTAAGACTTGGATGACAAATACAATTTTACAGTTTTAGGTTCATGAAAGTATATTTGGATCTAGGAAAGTCAACGACTAATCAATGTCCTGGCAAAATAATAATGTTCCAAATAAGCAAGTCTTGCTTGGAACAAGTTAGGCTTTTCTAACAAGGTTACTGCACTCTGATCATCTTCATGTGTTAACATGCAACTGTGTAAGATGGTTAACAAAGTTTAGTTTAGAGGGATATTAAACTAAGTATTTCAAACAACCATAAAATATTCAGCATGCATTAAGGTCCCAAGGCTTTAACCAGCCAAGAGGTTTCAAGAAAACATCCTGACACTGCCTTTCCAAGAGTATTTAACATTTTATTTTATAGTGTCTTCTACAGGAAGTTTGTCAGCAAGAGTTCCCAAAGCAGAAATAAAAAAAGCAAAAAAGCAAAGTACCTTAGAATTAGGAAGTTTACAGTCACACCATCGTCCATCTATCATATGTCTCTGTGACATTACTTTCACCTGGGTTTCATATTCCGTAAATCGAACAAACCCAAACCCTTTTGAATGACCAGTTTTAATATCTTTCTTGACCTAGAAAAGAAATCATTTAAATTTACTAAAACAACACAGACACATAACCAAATGAAAATTCCTTGACAATGTGAATGGCTTCAACTGGATGCAGTGGCTTAATTAAAATTTAAACCAAGAATAAAACCCCAAGAATAAATCTATGTTGAGTTTAGATCCTGTCTATAGCAGAGTAAGACTCTTTTACATATCAGAACTTCAACAAAATGTTTTACTGTTATTTCCTGCCTAAGCGCTATGGGTGTTTTCCCCATAGCCTCAATAAAAGGGATGGCAGGGCCAGAGCAAGGAGTAATTCTCCCGCTAGAGTTGGACTACCGTCTGGCCCCTCATATCGACAAATTAAAAAAACAAAACAAAAAACAAACAAAAAAAACAATAAAATGTTTTAGAATGCAAAGATAAATTAGATCTAATGTTTACGAATCTTAAATTAAAAATACTGTCTGTGGAACATGAAGGGCAGTGTCACTAATACAGGAATTCTGGGTGCTCATTCACCCAGAAAAAGAAGAACTGTTAAATGAAATCAAAGTTTACCTGAACCATAAGAACTTCTCCAAAGGTACTAAAGTATTCTTTTAGATCCTGCTCAGTTGTTTTCCACGGCAGACCCAACACTATTAAATCAGATGTTTTCTGGACGGCTCTTTTCACTTTCACTGCTGATGAAGCATCTGTTTCATCCATTTTCCTTTTGTTATCTAAACAAAATGAGCAGAAACCTTTTAGAACTCTTCATGTAACACGTCTCAGAACACGCTGCCTCCTACATCTAGAAGTGAGAAGCAAAAAGATTCTAAGAACATAAAGATGTTTCAACTTTTGGCAAAGAGTAATGTCAGCTCTCAAAGACAGAATAAATGATTGAGTAAGTGGTTGAGGTGCTTTTCTGGTACAAATCCAGGGGCTCATACCTTTGGTTTTGTAGTGTCACAAGATTACAAATATATATTCTCCCTCTCTGAAGGCATATCAAAACATAAATAATTCTACTTCACTCTGACTTTGAAATACATTGAGAAAAAAAAAAAACAGGTTAAAAGAGAGTAATTACCATCTTTTTGCCTGTTAAATGTATTTGCTTAATTATTTTAATGCCTATAACTTAAAGGCTATCTGCAAAAAAAAAAAAAAAAAATCAACTTTTATTTCTAGCTGTAGATGTAGGGTGATTTCAATTTTCTAAACTTTCAATAATAAAGGCACATTAATTTTTGTAATATTAAAAAACCTTAGGTTATTTTTAAAAAGCAAAATTATAAAGGCAAGAGAAGAACTGAATGAAAATTAAAAAAAAAACACAACAGACATTGTTGAACAATTTTAGGTTCACCGCAAAACCGAGAGGAAGGCAGAGATTTCCCATATACTGCCCTTCCTCCACACACATAGCTTCTCCCATCAACATCCCTCCCACGGTGACACATTTGTTACAAATGATGGACCTACATGGATACATCATTGTCTAAATAACATGGCAACAGTTGTTCAGATATTTAAATATACAGTTTTCACTTTTACAAAAAGTTCTGTAACTTGCAGTTTTCACTCATTTAAACTAGTGGGCTTACAAACTAGTCTAACAGTAAGTAACATTTAAAGAAATACTTGGGTTATAGGAGACGTTGCACCATGAAGAGGCCACCATCCAAGACGTACAATGAGACACAAACACGACTAGACATTAGCGTTACTGCTGCAAAACCAAGCGGCCACGAACCTTTGGGGTAGTTGACAACATACACCAGGTTTCCCCAGCCAGCATCCGGGGCATGCAGAATTCCTTCCACCAGCCGGACACCTCGCATGCACTGGGACACCGGGTTGCGGTAGCGCAGCCCACAGGCCCCTGGAAACTGGGCTGTGACTGTGGACAGCAGCACTGTCCCATCGTCTTCTGAGGGTATTTCAATGGGCTCATCATTCTCATCTTCCGTTACCCGAATATATTCCGACATCTTCTGTTTTTCTTAAATGGAAAAGAGAGATGAATGACTCACACTTGTGTCAAAGGAACCGTTTCCTTATAACCAGCTGATGAGTCTCACTACCCTGCCATTGTTCTAGGACTTCCAGAAGAATCCTTGCTGTCTGGATTCTTATACATCTTGGCTATCCCTGAAACTAAATATTTAGGAGGCAAAGATCGTAACTCCTATTAAAATGGGATGCCTCGTTCGCTCATTCATTCATTCAATGAACATCTGCTGAGTGCCTACTATGCATCTGGTGCTGCAACTGGGAAACGCGTAGTTTCGGGTGGCATGCTGGTGACAAGGGGTGCGGTAAGCAAGAGGAAGACAGCAAACGAGTCACTATCTTATTACAATCGTGATGTGTGTATTGGAGAGCAGCCGATGATGTTGGGGGCCGGGGAGAACCTAGGCTGGTGGCGGCGTGTGTGGGAGGAGCAGGGGCGGGGGGGCCGAAGTCGATTCCCTAAGAAAGCGCTGAGCAGCTGAGTCTCAGGACCGAACGGGCGCCGTGAGCCAGGTGAAGGGAACAAACAGGGAAGAAGTTCCTCTCTGTTCCTCATTCTGGGACTTCGGGGCTCTCCCAACTTGAGCCTCAAGGGCAGCGGCGACAGGTCCTGGGCGACGCGGGCCGCAGCCTCCCAGAAGCCCGTGCGTGACAGCTGAGGTCCGAGCAGCTCAGCGCGGCCCACGGGGCCGCAGGGCGCCAGGCCTAAGCGGGCAGTGCCCCCCGGAGGGCACAGTACCGAAGGCACCAGGCATTGCCCGGGTGCCCAGGCCGGGACAAACCTCGGCTCGGGCTGCGCGTCCCCGCTCCGGCCCCGCTGACAGCCGCGCCAGGCCGGGCGGGGGCCGCAGCCTCGGAGTCCGTCCCCGGCCAGCCGGGCCGGAGCCGAGGCTCCCGGGCCGTCCTTAGAGAGAAGCGGCCGCGACTCACCCGCTAGGCCGCTGACAGGAGGCCCGACAGGGAGAGTCAAGCAGCCGGGGATCCAGGAGCAGCCCAGCGACCGCTTCGCTCCCACAAAATGGCGCTGGGGCCGCCTCCTCCGCCCGACGGCCGTCGCCGCGCCCACGGCTCCCCGGTTGGAGGGGGAGCGCGCCGTTAGGAGACGCCACGACCCGCTCCCCGGGGAGCGCTATTTCCCTCCTGGGAACCTTAACAGATAGAGGAAATGCAGAGGCTAAAAATGGACAAGTACCTGGGCCTGAAAATCTATAAAATGGGAAAATATGGATGCGTAGGTTTTTAACTCCCCCCACGTAGCTGGACAGATGGTATCGCCCAACCAACCGCCGGCCGGGGTCCCGGCCGGAAAGTGCGCGAGACTAGCGCGGGGCGGGAGCCGTGAAGGGGGGCGGGGCCCGGCGGGGTGGACAGGGCCTGGCGGGGAGGAGGGCGGGGGTCCCTGTGCCTCCTGACTTTGGCGCTGCTAGAAGGGCCGGGGAGGCCAGGACCCTCTGTCTAGGAAACGAGCTGGGCATGCCCCCTTCGCCTTCCCATAGCCATGCTCCAACCTGGAAAGGATAACTTTTACGTAATAGCAACGAGAGCGCCTCCTCTGTACCAGGTGCCTTGTAAGTTCTGTAGCACAAATTCCCCCTCGTCTTGTGAGGTGAGTACTAATGATGCGATCCGCATGCGCCGAAGAGGAAACCGAGGCACCGAGCGGTGAAGGATCTTGTATAAGGTCACCCAGGTGGTGGACTTGGGATTTGAGCCCTAACCCTAATGCTAATGTATTTTCGCTCCAGGCCTCCAATGTCATGTTGTACTTCACCCATGTTAAGGCACACCTGTTTGTTCCACATTTATGAAACCAATATGTGTTTTCAGTTCCAGTTCCATCGATGAGGTGTCCTACTTGAACTGGCAGCAGTTTCAATTTCGTGGTGTATGGATGTATCAGCTTCTGAGATGCAGGAACACCCAAGTGCTCTGCATTTATGCATTCACTCATTTAATTCTCAGAGCAAGGCTATGATGTAGATGCCATTGATGTCATTCCTGGTTTATAGATGAGGAAATCGAGGTGCAGAGATTAGGTAGCCCTGCCCAAGCTCACCGGGCTAGTAAGGGGCGGAGCTGGGATTTGAACCAGGCAGCCTGGCTCTGTAATGGGTGCCTCCTGCTCCTTACAGCCTCCTAGGGAATCAGTATCAAGTCCCTCAAGTCCATCTCTGATGCCTGCCGTTCATGTTAACCAGATTGTGGCTGAGTCTGTTTAGGAAGTGAGAGGGCAGAGTGGAGGCATTCGGAATGGATGACCTTCCCCTGCCCCCCGGGGTAGCCCTGCATCTAGGGGACATGGCTGGACAGAAGGCCCCTGGTGGTCACTCATGTTTCAAAACATTGGCCAAAGCAGGGAGGTCTGTGTCACCCCAATCCACCCATTTGTTTGGGGGAAGAAGTCAGTTTTTAAAAAAATATGTATTTTATTGATTTTTTACAGAGAGGAAGGGAGAGGGATAGAAAGCTAGAAACATCGACTAGCTGCCTCCTGCACACCCACCACTGGGGATGTGCCCGCAACCAAGGTACATGCCCTTGACCGGAATCGAACCTGGGACCTTTCAGTCCGCAGGCCGACGCTCTATATACTGAGCCAAACCAGTTTTGGCAAGAAGTCAGTTTTATTATCTGCATTTTTCAGAAGAAACTGAGGCTTGGAGGCCATGTGCCTTGCCTGAGGTCACATACTTGCCCCAAAATGTCACCTAGCCTGTGAATTACTGTCCCAGCTTTATCAGACCCTGCAGCTCCGCTCCGTCCACCTCCCTGGGCTGTTCTCTGGGACAAGACTGAGGTTGAGGCATTCAGTGTGGGCAGCTCTGTGGGGACGTGGATGCCTGCTGCAAGTGGGCAGAGCTGGGTATGCGGAAACTGGAGAGGGTCACGCAGGGACAAAACCACAGAGGCTGTCCCTTCTCCCAGAGGGTTCAGGGGAGTTGGGAAGACCAGAAAACACAATTTGAAGATGTAATTTTCTTCAGGAAGAGAGTCAGTAAGGCCAGAGGGAGGCTCCCAGCTGAGTGCTTCCGGCTTTCAGCTTACGGTGCTGATTGTCAAAAGTTCTCCTTGTTTGAAATGTGTTTTGTTAAGTCCTCTTGGTTTGTTTGCTTGTTGGTTCATATCCCTTACACATTAAGCCCAAAGGTTGTTAGAGGGCCCAAAAGTATCTGTTCTCACCCATCTCCTCTCTTCTGGGCATTTGTTAAGTGCTTTCTGAAGATGATGGGTCAGGAAGATTTTGCTGAGGTCGGACGCCCTATCCAGCGCTGTGCTAAAACTCCAGTGTAGAGACGGACAAGGAAAACGAAAGCCAGTCGAGGATGGAGTGGTCTAATCCAGAAGGAAGTGGGCAAAGAGAACAATTGGAAAACAGTCCCGGGAGGCATAAAGCACGTGGGTGCCGTGCGGGGCAGAGGCTGAGGGACCGAGGGGCTCCCCAACAGCTCTCTTTGCAGTGGGGACGGGGAGTGGTCTGGCTTTCCGCATAAGGATAAGGATTCTCAACCGGAAAGAAAAGGTCCTGGACAGAGAACCAGCGCGTCTGGGAGGGGCCCTGTTTGCAGCAGGTTGCTTGGGGTGCCTTCTGGTCTCCCAGCTCCATAAAGTAAACATGCATTCCTGGAACTGGAGGGAATACCCAGGCACTCAAGGTATTTAAATGCAAGTCATTTTATCAAGATTTAATTTTCTCTTAATTTCTGTATTTAGCTCCCATCAAAATTAGGAGCTGCCTCCTCAACTGGTCTAGGTCTAATTTAGATTTTTCTAATTATTTTTTTTCACTCTGAATAATTTATAATTGCACCAATAGTAGAAAGGACTCCTATGTGACCAGATGCACCAACTGATAACATTTTTTTAAAATATATTTTATTGATTTTTTACAGAGAGGGATAGAGAGTTAGAAACATCGATGAGAGAGAAACATCGATCAGCTGCCTCCTGCACACCCCCTTACTGGGGATGTGCCCGCAACCAAGGTACATGCCCTTGACCGGAATCGAACCTGGGACCTTTCAGTCCGCAGGCTGACGCTCTATCCACTGAGCCAAACCGGTTTTGGCCTGATAACATTTTGTCACATTTGCTTTATCACTCCTTCTCTCTACACAGTTGATATTATAATAAATACTAGAGGCCCGGTGCACGAATCCGTGCACTGGTGGGATCCCTCATACTGGTCACGATCAGGGCTGGGGAGGGACCATGGGAGGGCTCCAGGGCATGTCCGGCCTGTCTTGCCCAGTCCTGATCGGCTGGACCCTAGCAGCAAGCTAACCTACCGGTTGTAGCGTCTGGCCCCTGGTGGTCAATGTGAGTCATAGCGACTGGTTGAACGGATGGTTGGGACATTTAGCATATTAGGCTTTTATTATACCGGATATATATCACAGTACTGTACCATTACCAAATTAAGGAACTTTAACAGTAATATCACAGGCTTGAATGTTTGGCAGGAATACTCCTCAGGAGCACATGAGGAGGTACAGGGCATCTGTTGGTCCCATGACTGATGATGTCAGCCTGCATCTCCTGGTTAAGTGGGGTTGGCTGCCATTCTCCACTGTAAAATTACCGTTTCCCCCTTTTGGAACTAATTAGTAACCTGGGGGTAAAATTACTGAGACTATCCCACATATCCTGCTGTCTTCAAATTTTTAAATAGTTTTATAATCTGCCCAGTTGGCATGGCTCAGAGGTTGAGTGTTGACCTATGAACCAGAAGATCAGGGTTTGATTCCCAGTTGGGGCACATGCCTGGGTTGTGGGCTCAATCCCCAGTGTGGAGTGTGCACGAGGCAGCCGATCAATGATTGTCTTTCATCATTGACTAGAGGCCTGGTGCACAAAATTTGTGTGCGGGTATGGTCCCAAGGCCTGGCCTGCGATCAGGGCCATCTTCCCTGCCTGCCTGCAGCCAGCCCCGCCCCCGCCCCCACCCACCCCGGTTCCCTGTTTGCCATCGGGCGATTGGAGCCTGATGGCTGGGGGAAGGGACTGAGAAGTTAGCTGTTTCTGCCTGCTCACTGGCCCTGCCCCTGCTGCGGGTTGCCCTCTATGTGTGGGGTGACTGGCAGGGCGGGAGCCTTGGCCTGGCACCACCCACGTCCCCCACCACCCACCCCTGGTTCCCCTTTGGCCATCAGGCAATTGGAGCCTGCTGGCTGGGGTCAGGACCAAAAGGTGGTCAGTGCACCTCATAGTGACTGGTCGAGTGGTCGTTCTGATCATTCTGCCGTTAGGGTCAATTTGCATATTACCCTTTTATCATATAGGATTATTATATAGGATGTCTCTCTCTCTCTGTCTCTCTCTCTCTCTGTCTCTCTGTCTGTCTCTCTCTCTCTCTCTCTCTCTCTCTCCCTTCTTCCCTGAAATCAATAAAAAAGAATCTATTGGGTGGTGGTGGGGGGGTAATGGTAAGATATGTACACATATAATACCTCAATAAAAAAATGTCAAAAAAAAGAATCTATTAATGACTCTTGCTGAATTCACTATTGCTAGAATGATTGCAAAACGATGATTTTCTGGTTCTCTTTGACAATTAATATGTTTAAACTTTTTATTTTGAAAAATTTCAAACTATGACAACATTGGGTAACAGTACAATGAACATCAGCATAGCCACTACCTTACTGCAACAATTGTTACTGTTTTGCCTTATTTGCTTTATCTATTTTTCTATCTATCTATCTATCTATCTATCTATCTATCCATCCATCCATCCATCCATCCATCCATCCATCCATCCCTCCCTCCCTCCCTCTATTTTTTGCTTAACCATTTCAAAGTAAGTTGCAATGGTCATGGCATTTCAGCCCTAAATACTTCAATCTGCATCGGCTCAGAACAAGGACACTCTCCTACCTACTCACAATACCGTTATCACATCCAAAACACTAAACAGTTATTTCCTAATGTCAAGTCCATGTTCAAATTCCCATGACTATTCCCCAACATGTCTTTATAGCTATTTTCTTGAACCAACATCCAATTACATTTCACATATTGCATTTTGTTATTATGTTTTTTAATCTTTTAAATTCTAGAACCATCTCCCCATCCAAGATGTGGACTTTTTAAGAAGACTGGACTGGATAGCGTATAGAATGTTAGCCATCCTGGATTTGTCGGATGGCTCCTCGTGGCATCATTAGTTCATGCCTTGCTTCCCTGCTTTTCCTGCATCCTGTAAGTGAGGTCGAAAGGCATGATCATATCACGTTAGACATAATGGCCAGAACATTGTATGGGTGAAGCCAGGTACATCTCATTGCACCCTATCAGGAACACAAATGCCTGGTTGTGTCCCTTTCAGCGATGCTAAATTTGATCTCTTGGTTAAGACCCCTCCACAGAAAAGGTATATTTTTCCTCTTTATAATTTGCAAGTAATCTCTGGTGATGCTTTGGCACATATCCCGTCTCCCTACAACCTTTCAACCTTTCACTTCACGGTTTCAGCATCCACCAATGGTCCTTGTCTGATACATTGGGGGTTGCAAAATAGCAAATTTTAAAATCCTATCATTCCTTCTACATTCTTTTATAAAGAAGAACTCCAGTTCCCCCTAAATGCTTAACTTCTTATCAGTTCTTTAAAAATAAATATTTGAATATGTGCATAGTATCCTATTTTATAGGTTTATCATAATTTATTAAATCAGATCTCCCATTTTGGGATATCAAGATGCTATTTATGTTTGTTATGTTTTCTTTTTTTTTTTTAATATATATTTTATTGATTTTTTTTTACAGAGAGGAATGAGAGGGATAGAGAGTTAGAAACATCGATGTGAGAGAAACACCGACCAGCTGCCTCTTGCACACCTCCTACTGGGGATGTGCCCGCAACCAAGGTACATGCCCTTGACCGGAATCGAACCTGGGACCCTTCAGTCCACAGGCCGACACTCTATCCACTGAGCCAAACCGGTCAGGGCATATGTTTTCTTTTTTAAAAATATATATTTTTATTGACTTCAGAGAGGAAGGGAGAGGGAGAGAAAGATAAAAACATCAATGATGAGAGAATCATCAATTGGCTGCCTCCTGCACGCCCCACACTGGGGATCAAGCCCGCATCCCATCAAACCTGGGACCAGTCAGTCTGCAAGTCGACACTCTATCCACTGAGCCAAACTGGCGAGGGCATTATCCGTTTTCAGAATAAGTTGACACAATAGTCACCTCCAATGGCAACTAATTAAATTAATTAATTTTAGAGAGAGAGGAAGGGAGGAAGAGAGAGAAACATTGATTGGCTGCCTCCTACATGTCCCCTACTGGGGACCGAGCCTGCAACCCAGGCGTGTGCTCCGATTGGGAATCGAACTGATAACTTCTTGGTTTATGGGTCAACGCTCAATCACTGAACCACATTGGCCTGGCTTTTTTCCTTTTTTTTAATTTATTTTTTATTTATTTTTTTATTTTTAAATATATTTTATTGATTTTTTACAGAGAGGAAGAGAGAGGGATAGAGAGTTAGAAATATCGATGAGAGAGAAACATCGATCAGCTGCCTCTTGCACACCCCCTACTGGGGATGTGCCCGCAACCAAAGTACATGCCCTTGACCGGAATCGAACCTGGGACCCTTGAGTCCACAGGCCGACGCTCTATCCACTGAGCCAAACCGGTTTCGGCCTTTTTTCCTTTTTTTTTTTTGATAATCACTAAGAACTCTTGGATTTTACTTATTCAATGTTTTGCAGTAGGTTACAGTCATTAGTGTTTTTAATGATCAAATTGTCCTAATTATGGCCTGGGGAAACCCTTTAAACTGGCGGAGGGTCCTGTGGGTGTGTCCCCATTAGTCTTGAGCATGTTCTTGCTTTCTGGCACAGATGCTCCAGGCTCACCTGGAATCGGCCCTGGAGGCAGGCTTTCCCCTGGAGAGCTCTCGTTCCTTTCCGTCAGAGAAGGCACTTAGAAACCAGAATCTGGCACTAGGTAAGCCCATTGCTACACCGGTTGTCACAGGCACTTTTGAAAGGTAAAATACTACAATACCAAGCAAGCTATTTTATTTCATCATGATTTACTTTACTTATTTATTTTAATTCTTTATTGTTACTTTCCTTTTTTTAAAAAAATAGTTTTATTGATTTCAGAAAGGAAGGGAGAGGGAGAGAAAGAGAGAAACATCAATGATGAGAGAGAATCATTGATTGGCCCCACACAGAGAGCCTGCAACCAGGCATGTGCCCTGACCAGGAATCAAACCGTGACCTCCAGGTTCATAGGTCTCTGCTCAACCACTGAGCCAGGCTGGCTGGGCTACTTGCCTTTTTTTTTTTTTTTTTTTTTAAGAAAGAGAGGAAGGGAGAGGAATCGAGAGATAGAAATATCGATGAGCTAAACAGCGTATGCTCAAGCCACTTAGCCACACCTACTTTCCTTTTAATTTAAGTGTTACAACTTGCCAAAATTAAGCCATGCCTCCCCTATTTGGCCTAGGTCTTTGGTTTTAAAAATCATTTTTGTAAGAAGCCAGTTAGTGCAAAAACACCAATAACAACAACAACAACAACAAAATGCAGTCCTGGCTTTCCCCAACCTTTTCCTATTCCTTTCAGAGGTAACCGTTCTTTTAGTTGTCGCTTATAGATTTACCTACATATTTTAAAATAATTAACCTATTCTGCAATATTTTGGCTTGTCTACTTTAGAGATTATCTATTACGATCAATAAGGATTTTTAGCTCACACACACTCCATTATCATTTCCTTCCTCCCCTTGCTATACTTGCATCACAATTTTTTTTTAAATATATTTTATTGATTTTTTACAGAGAGGAAGGGAGAGGGATAGAGAGCTAGAAACATCGATGAGAGAGAATCATCGACCAGCTGCCTCCTGCACACCTCCCACCAGGGATGTGCCCGCAGCCAATGTACATGCCCTTGACCGGAATCGAACCTGGGACCCTTCAGTCCGCAGACCGACGCTCTATCCATTGAGCCAAACCGGTTTCGGCTGCATCACAATTTTTGGTTAAATACACATTCAGTGTTTTGATTATTATGTCCACATAAGTTTTATACAATACTGAGCCAATCAGTATACTTTCTCTTGCAACTTTTTATTTTTCCCGATGTTAATAATTGCCTGTTTGTTTCATTTGTTTTGTTCTCTTTGAACATCTAAATCTCCTTACACCCTCCAAAATCTATATAAACCTCTCATGGTTTTACTTGTATTCAAATCTGTCAGATAATCAGCCTTTCTATTTTTTAATTTCCTGGAGCCTTCAGACCGCCTTTCCTGGGACTTGTATCAGCTACCATCAGGGACTTCCTTACAACTTTGAAAATAGCTTGATTTCACTCTCACACTTGACTAACAGATTATATGTAGATTTTGGGGTTGAAAGTCTATTCCCCATTTTTCCCCCCAGCACTTTGAAGATATTTCCACACCGCCCTCTAGCTTCTCTTGTTACTTTTGAGAAGCTCATTGCGTTCTTGGTCATTCACATAATCTGTGTTTTCTCTCCGGAGTCTTTCATAATCTCCTTATCACTCGTATTCTGAAATTCAAGATGGCGACTTCATCCTCCTGGAGATCTTCTTTCATTCACTGTCCTGGGCATACGGTGATCTTTCCATCCTGGATATTCTTGTCTGTGGAAAAGTTGCTTTTATTACTACCTGGACAATTTCTTCCCCATTGTTTTTCTCTTCCTGGAATTCCTATTGGTTAGCTATTGAATCATCGGCAATGACCTACCATTAACAATTTTCTTTCTTCTGTTGTGCAAAGTTTTCTTTTAGTTCTACTTTCTGTGAAATTTCTCCAAACTTACCTTCAGTTCTTGTAGTGGGTTTTTATTTTAGCATACTAGCTTTCCCGTTGCAGGAAAAATCCTGCAATAGGATTTCCTGCTGCACTCTACCCCGCCTCCGTTCCTCCCTTGTCGTCTGCCTCACCTTCTCCTCCAGCCCGCCCACGTTTCCCTTCGCCCCCGGCCCCGCCTCCGCCCCGCCCTTGTCACCTGCCTCACCTTCTCCTCCAGCCCGCCCACGTTTCCCTTCGCCCCCGGCCCCGCCTCCGCTCCGCCCTTCTCCTCCCCCACCCCTCGGCTTGCTTGTTTCTTCGAAGCTTTACTCCCTTCTGCAGCTCTTGGCTTCTTTGGACGCTGTCTTGATATGCAAATTAGCCGCCATCTTTGTTGGGGTAATTTGCATACTCATCCTGATTGGTTGGTGGGCATGGCTTGGCTGGTGGGCATGGCTTAGGTGTAGCGAAGGTGCGGTCAATTTGCATATTTGTCTATTATTAGATTAGATATGTTCTTATTTTCCTAAAGATCTTTCTGATTCTCTGATTTCTCCTTGATTATAGCAACTGTTCATATAGATAATTGATTTTTAGAGAGAGGGGAGGGAGAGAGAAAGAAACATCGATGTGAGAGTGGAACAGCGATCCACTGCCTCCTGCATGTCCCCTACTGGGGATCTAGCCTGCAACTCGGGCATGTGCTCTGACCGGGAATCGACCTAGGGACCTCTTGGTTCATGGGTTGATGCTCAACCACTGAGCAACACTGGCTGGGCTCTCTTATGTCATTCTTTTCCCTACTTATTCCCAATCCCTTTGCCCTTCCACCTCCCTCCCAAACCCTCATTCAGGTGTTTCTGTGTCCTTTAAGCTGTGTGTGTCCTCAGCAAAACCTGGCATTTATGCAGCATGTACCACATTATTCCAGAACAGGCACAGACAAGCCCCTGGCCAAATCCAGCCCATTACCGGATTTTGTACAATCCACAAACTAAAAGTGGTTGTGACATATTTAATGAGTGGAAAAACATCAAAGGGCTAATATTTTGTATTATGTGAAATGTATATGCAACTCCAGTGTCAGTGTCCATCACTGAGTTCCAGGGGCCGCGGCCACGCTGCCTCGCTTACGTATTGTCTGTGGCTGCTCTCAGGTGGCAGCGGCAGATCGTATGGCACAAGGTCTGAAATATTTACCACCTGGCCCTTTACAGGAAAATAATTGCTGGCCCTGCTCTAGATGTTAGGCGCACACTGGTGAACACATATTTTTAGTTTATATAAAAAGAATGATGGTTTAACCTGGGGAGGTGCCTATACTTCACCATTCGAGCTGGAACTTTTGAGAGAAAAAGGGGGGCTACTAATTGTGGGGACAGCATGGGGCAAACTCGTCTGCCCCTGGAAAACTAGGTCGTATGTCATCTGCCCTTAACCCTCATCCTGCCCACGATCCTGTGTTGGCTGTGTTTTAGGATTTGTCCGTGGGGGAGATAGACACCTTTAGGGCCCGAGGGCCAGATCTGGGCCACAGCAATTTTTGCACAGCCTGTCAACTAAGCTTTTTAAATGGTTGGGGCGGGTGGGGGGGGGGGGGAGCAAAAGGAGAATAATAGTTTGTGATACAATAAAATGGTATGAAATGCAAATTTCAGCATCCATAAACAGTCTTGTTGGGGTAGCCACGCCCCTCCATTTGCATATAATCTAAGGCTGCAACAGAGACCCTGGAACATTTGCTATCTGGCCTTCTACAGAACGGGGTGCACGCCTGCTCTGGGTGATTCGACCTGCTGAGGAGCAGCCTCCCGTGTGACTCCCACAGGGACTTGCCTGTTCCCTGTGAATGGTCCTTGTCGGCCCCTGGTTTACCGGGGACCAGAGGCAGAACGTGTCTGAGATCCATCTAAGCTTGACGGCTGGCGCATGGAGGGGACACACCTCATTTCCTTCCTGTGTCGTCACCATTTCTAAGCCTTTTCCATTGTTCACTAGACCTTCCTCCCCACACAGTTTGTAAATGTGTTCATTTAGGCAACAAGTGTCAGCTTCGCTTCCCCAGCGCTCGCGCCTCGGCACTGGGGACGCAGCGAAGGGGCAGAGGAGAGGCTGCCTGGGGAGCTCACAGCGGCCGCCCCGCTCCCAGGAGCCCTGCGTGGGCACAGGCGCCCTTCCCCGCGCTGGGTCCTCGGCACCGTTCTCCGGTGGAGATAAGATCACCTCCACTGTGCAGGTAAGAGAGCCAGCTCCGAAACAGAAACAGGGTGGGTGTGAGCTCCAGCCCGACCGGTTGGGCCTGGCCCTGAGCGCCTCGCTCTCTTGTGTCTGCAGTTTTGCCAACACTCCACCTCTCTCATTTCCACCTTCCTAATTTTTTGCTATTCTGATGAGCGTAAAGTGCTCTCATGATGTCGTTTTAATTTGCATTTCTCTGATATCTAGTGAATTAGAATATTTCAGGAATCTGGGCTCTTCACTCTTGATTTGCTTCTCGAAATCAAGCTAGTAGATCTTCTAAACGAGGTAGGTGAAAAAAAGTTTCAACAAGAAATTGGCAGACGCACACGTCTGCCTCCCGTGTTGCCACTCGAGGCTTGTGTTCTAGCAGGGACACACAGATCGTGGCGTAATGTGCTTCACGCAAACCACCTGGGGTCAGAGTTCAAGCCACTCACCAGCCATGTGACTTTTTGCAAATTACTGGCCACTGTGGGCCTCTATGTCCTCCTCTGTAAAACGGGGCAGTACCGGCTCCTGCTGCTTGGGATTGCTGGAGACTTAAAGTGTTTGGCACATAGAAGGTGCCATTGAATAGGAGCTGCTGGCATAGCCCCGGTGTATGGGTTAAACCAGAGGGCCTCCCAGGACCCCAGGTAAATAATGTCGGTGCTTAGTTCTTCAGAGGGAAGTTCTGCTGGATTAGAGCCACCACAGGACCCAACGTCTACGGCAGGAGAGAAGCATGTGATCGATCGTCCGTCAACGTGACTTCGGAGCAAATGCTGTCAGTCAGAAGTTTGAGAAAGGAAAGATGTAACCCACCCCCTGCCCAACCAAATTTAAGAGCCTCCCAAATTCTGTGTACCTTTGGGTGGGCCCGATGTAAGGACCCCCACATTGGATGCTAGGTTCCCTAAATGGCGCTTCTCAGCAGCAGGAAAACTGCCCCCTCCCCACGCCTGAAGGAAGACAGTGAAGATTTGCATTTTGGTCCAGAGGGAGAGGGAATGCCTCCCTACAATGGACTAAGTCAGTCCTAATGGAGCCAAGAAGAAAGCCATGTCTCCATAGCACGACTCACTGGCCACTCATTTCCTGCTTCCCAGGGTGCTGTGTGCTCGGAACTGACCAATCAGGTAGCTTTTCAGCAAGGCTGGCCCAGCTCTGCTTCAGTGTCGGTCTCCTCGCCTGTCAAGTGGTGCCAGGTCTCGCTGAGCCAGGAGAGTGAGGGCCCTGACAGCTGCAGTTCATCTATGTTATTCATCTTTGATCTCTAACTATCGAAGGAGCCCGTGAGTGGGTCAGTGGCTTCTGCGTTTGAAAAACCGGCTTAGTAGGTGTCAGAGCCCTAAGTTTAAAGAGGATTTCACAATTCCTCATTTGCAAGAGAGGGAGGGTGTTAATAAATAAAGCCCTGGTGAATCTGTGCGGGGGCTGCGATTCGGCCAATCCCCAGGCTTCCGATCAATTGAGTGAAAGCAATTTTGAAAATGTGATTTTCCCAAATGGAGAAGCGAAATTTGAGCTCAATGGGAAGATCCCAATGAAACTGCTTCCTCTGAGACTTTCCACGACAGGAGCCCCTGCTGCGTGTGTGCGTGTGTGTGCGCGTGTGTGTCAGGGTGTGTGTGCAAGGGTATGTCTGAGGGCATATTAGTTAGGGTTTTCAGGGGTGTGCATAGGAGTGTGGAGCCATGTGTGTAGGAGGAATGGAGTTTTGTCCTGGCGGACGTGGCTCAGCGGTTGAGCGCCGACCTATGAACCAGGAGGTCAGGGCTCCATTCCCGGTCAGGGCACAGGCCCGGGTCGCAGGCTCCATCCTCCATGTGGGGCGTGCAGGAGGCAGCTGATCCATGCTTCTCTCTCATCATTGATGTCTCTCTCTCCTCCCTTCCTTTCTGAAGGCAATAAAAATATTTTTTTAAAGGGAAGAAAACCTACTTTTCAATTCCTGTTTCCTCTTCTTTTTTTAAAGGTTTGATCAAGAAAGAGGTGGGGGTGGTCCTCGCAGGCTGTCTGAGTTGAGTGGTTGTGCCCTGGCCTTCCTGGTCTTGTCTGAGGCCTGTGAAGAGGGCCTGGGGGCCTGGGGACCTGGGAGGGGGGGCAGGAGTCCCCGCGCAGGCTTACCCAGCTGTGCCCGCTCCTTCCTTCTTCTGGGTGTCCCGAGGGCCCCCCATCTGCGCGTGACAGACCCTGCTGACAGCCACCATCACACCCACACGGGGGCCCGAATCCCAGCCCCACAAACCCGGGGGATAAAGGACACGTTAACCAACAGAGGGAGGGGTTAAAAAGAGAAAGCATCCCGAACAGACGGAGCACTAACCCAACACGCTAAGTCGGATCCGGGTGGCGGGTACCCGAGTGCTCCGTGTACGCTTCTGACTTTCCTCTGTGTTTGAAAATTATGGTGAAGAAATGCTGAGCAAGGGGAGACCCGACGGGAAAGTGTCAGTCCAACACCCCAACATTTTGATGTGACGGGCTCCTGGCCACAGCCAAGGCGCCGTGAGGACAGGAGAAACCCCTTTCCATAGAGACAGGCCTGCCCTGCCTCCTTCCAGCCCAGGCCCCTCGGAGGAAGCCTTTGGAAAGCTCCCGGGAGGGGGCGGCGGGCCCTGAGGGCGGCGGGCCGAGTCCACAAGAGCTGGTTGTCTGGGCAGGTCACGCGGGGCTTTGTCCCAGGTTTTGTGAGGTTTGTCACCTGAAGATAATGAGGGCGAAGGAGAGGATGAGGGGGCGGGAGGGCGGCCAGGAGACGGCCTGGGCGCTCCCCCTCCCCCAGCCCCCCTCAACCCCGGGGCCCACCCATTTCTCATGGAGGTGGGGGTGCGTGTGGGGGGCTCAGCTTTGGGGATGGAGTGCCATTCCTCCCAGGTTCAGGGTGTCCCCAAACCCACATCTTTCAAATCCTAACGGTCTGCCAATCTTCACGGGGCTCAGAGGCCTCACGTGGAAGGAGGGGGCCACCTACCTCCCAGGTCCCTTTGCCCAGCTTCCCTGAACGTGACAGCAGAGGCAGGGACTCCCCGGCAAGGGCGGTGCTAGCTGCCAGGCGGCCGCCCCTCCTCCCCTGGTCTATGCCTCTGCTGGGAACCGGAGGAAGCCCCCAGCCGTTCGCAGGTTAGCATCCTGGTGAGGTTAGCATCCTGGTGAGCAGGCAAGTTAGCATCCTGGTGAGCAGGTTAGTATCCTGGTGAGCAGGTTAGCATCCTGGTGAGCAGGTTAGCATCCTGGTGAGCAGGTTAGCATCCTGGTTAGCAGGCAAGTTAGCATCCTGGTGAGCAGGTTAGCATCCTGGTTAGCAGGCAGGTTAGCATCCTGGTGAGCAGGTTAGCATCCTGGTGAGCAGGCAGGTTAGCATCCTGGTGAGCAGGTTAGCATCCTGGTGAGCAGGCAGGTTAGCATCCTGGTGAGCAGGCAGGTTAGCATCCTGGTGAGCAGGCAGGTTAGCATCCTGGTGAGCAGGTTAGCATCCTGGTGAGCAGGCAAGTTAGCATCCTGGTGAGCAGGTTAGCATCCTGGTGAGCAGGCAGGTTAGTATCCTGGTGAGCAGGTTAGCATCTGGTGAGCAGGTTAGTATCCTGGTGAGCAGGTTAGCATCCTGGTGAGCAGGCAGGTTAGCATCCTGGTGAGCAGGTTAGCATCCTGGTGAGCAGGCAAGTTAGCATCCTGGTGAGCAGGTTAGCATCCTGGTGAGCAGGTTAGCATCCTGGTGAGCAGGCAGGTTAGCATCCTGGTGAGCAGGTTAGCATCGTGGTGAGCAGGTTAGCATCCAGGGAGCAGGGGAGGAGCCCCCTCAGCCTGCCCCCGGGGAGAGGGACACTGGCTTTTGAATTCAGTGAATGAAGTTAGGCCACGGGCAGCCTCCTGCTCCCCGCCCCTCCCCCTCAAGGCTGCAGGCCCAGTCAGACTCCAGCCTGGGAAATGCCGTCCTTCCCACCAACCCACGGTGGGGAGCCCAGGGCCATGGCAGCTGTCCTGGTACGTCCCACGCAGGAATTCAGGGCCCGATGAGGGCAGCCTTAGAGGGAACCCCAGCCACCTTTCCTGCCCCTTTAAACTCAACGTTTCTTACTTAACATTTTGTAAAAATTGAAGTCTAACACATACAGAAAAATATATAGATCTTGATAAAGGAGCATTGACTACCATACAAATATAACAGGAACAGGTGTCAGAGATTCCATTTAACTCAGTAACTAAGGAGGGAACAGTGCGACGTACAATCTGTCACAGTGGGTTGGAAGGGTGATCAAGAGTAGACACATAGCCATGGCTGGTCTGGCTCAGTGGTTAGAGCGTCCGCCCGCAGACTGACAGGTCTCAGGTTGGATTCTGGTCGAGGGCATGTATCTCGGATGCAGGCTCAACCCCCAGCACGTTGGGACGTGTGTGGGAGGCAACCAATCGATGTGTCTCTCTCATCTCTCCTCCTCCTCCTCCTCCTTCTCCTCCCCCTCCTCATCCACCTCCTCCTTCCCACACTCCCTAAAAGTCAATGGAAAAAATATCCTCAGGTGAGGATTAACCGCCAAAATAAACAGCAGACACACGGAGGCCACCAGGAATGCTGGGGTGAATTCGCTTAGTGGATGCAGAACTGGTCGGCACCCGGCCGTCAGTCACCGCCTGCAACTGCTCCGGACACAGTGTGCATTCTCTGGACTCGAGTCACTTGCAGCACCATCAGTGCAGTCAGCAGCGTGCGGCCTTGTCCAGGAGCTCAGAGGTGGTGAGAGTTTCCCTGAAGAGAACCTGGGGCGCGCACCAGACACCAGGTTCTACGGGAGAAACCTCGTGGTTTTGGAGATCCATTTCCAAGCCTCTCAGCTTCCCCTTCACCTCTAGTGTTCGGCCCAGTTCCAAGCAAACACCCCTGTGATGCCCCCGGGGCCAGAGAGACAGCATCGCGCCTTGGGGGCCCTTCTTCCCATTCATTTGTGTTTTTTTAAATATATTTTTATTGATTTCAGAGAGGAAGGGAGAGAGATAGAAACATCAATGATGAAAGAGAATCATTGATTGGCTGCCTCCTGCACGCCCCGCACTGGGGATCGAGCCGGCAGCCCCGGGCCTGTGCCCTTGGCCGGAATCGAACCTGGGACCCTTCAGTCCGCAGGCTGACGCTCTATCCACTGAGCCACACCAGCTGGGGCCCCATTCATTTGTTCCTCTTGCCTTCTCCCCGAAGGTAACCACCAGGTTTCCAAACCCAAAGGCTGGCTTTGTCTGTATGTATACACTCTCCTGCGTCCGGCTTCTTCCACTCAATCGGAGTGTTTCTGAGATCCGTCCGCGTTGTCGCACGTGTCCGCCGTTCGCTCCTTTGTATCCGAGGCCAGTGCTCCCCGGGGCGGGGAGACCGCGTCCGGCGGCTGTGGGTGCGCCTTGCACGGCTCCCGGTTTTAGGAACCAGTGGTGCCGCGGGGAGCCGGCCCGGCACGTGGTTCGGTGCCCACTGCGTGGCTTTCTGTTGAGGAATTCCCGGAGGTCATGGAGGGCGGTGTGCTTAGTCGTAGCAGGTCCCACCATTGCCACCAGGAGGCGGGAGTTTTCTCCCTCTTAGTGTCAGTCCCTCCTTCCGGCTTCCGGCTCCACGATGGTTTCCTGAACTCCCCCAAGGACACTTGCCTACAGTCATTTTTATGTGTTTTAAAATTTATTTTTTGTTAATCTTCAGCCAAGAGTATTTTTAGAGAGTGGAAGGGAGGGGGGGGGGAAAGAGGAACATCGATGTGACAGTGATGCATCCATTGGTTACCTCCTAAAGGCGCCCCCAATCAGGGCTGGGGATCAAACCTGCAACCCAGGTACGTGCCCTTGATCGGGAATCAAACCCGAGACCCTTCGGTGCCCAGGCCGACACTAACCACTGGGCAGCACTGGCCAGGGCCCTACGGATGCTTTTAAAGTGCAGGCGAGAGAGATCAGTCCCTTCCGGCTCAGAGGCCGCCAGGGCTCTAAGTAGTCGAGAACCTGTAGCGACGCAAACAGCCTTGCCTTTGGATGTGCAGATGGAGGGGAGGGTCAGCTGACTTAAGTCCTCTTCTGCGGAAGAAGCCAGTTGCTGGTTATATTTGCAAATCCATCTCGACTCTCCTCACCTGCAAATGGGTCTGTCCTGGGATTTCTCCTTTGAACTGGCTTCCCTCGTTAATAATGAGCTGAATAAAATCTTTACGACCGGTTCATTTAAAAAAATATTTTTATTGGTTTCAGAGGGCAAGAGAGATGGAAACGTCAGTGATGAGAGAGAATCACTGATCGGCTGCCTCCTGCACGCCCCCTACTGGGGATCGAGCCTGCAACCCTGGCATGTGCCCTTGACTGGAATAGAACCCGGGACCCTTCGGTCCACTGGCCGCCGCCCTAGCCACTGAGCCAAACCGGCTAGGGCAGTGGTTGGCACACTGCGGCTCGCGAGCCGTGGTTTGCGGCTCTGTTGACTAATGAGTTTGCCGACCACTGGGCTAGGGCAGTACCGGTTCATTTTGTAAATCTATATGAGAGTCGTGATGTTACTTGAGAAAAATCTTGGAACACTGACCTTCCCCAACCCGCCCTGTCTGTTTCCCATCGCGGTGTTCACGTCCCTCAGGGCTGGACCGTCGTCTGAGAAATGTTTATTTCCTACTTGGCTTTCGTGGCTCTTTCCCTCCGGTCCCGGTCACTGTGCGGAGCAGGCACTGGGCCGAGGGGAGGGAGGTAGCAGCCGGCGCCGGTGGTGGGGTGATACCACCCCTTCCCTGGGCCTTCTCTCCTGCAGGCCGTCCGTCCGTCTTGTCTGCGTTCGCCCCGTGGCGTTCCCATGATCCTCCCGGCAGGTCAGACGAGGCCAGGCCCGCCCGCACTTGATGTTCCTGACAGGTGAACAAATCATGCCTTTATGGCTTGCGTCAGGCTTTGGGCCCAGCAGGCTGATAAGCAGCCGAGCGATGTTGGGAAACTTGGGAAGTGAGAGAGAGAGCCTTCTGCAGGAGCTGGCTCGGTCCCTCCTCCTCCCCACAAGGACATGGGCTCGGGGAGGCCGAGCTCTGGGCCAGGGTCCGGGCTGGGCCCGGGCTCCTGTGACTCAGAGGTCAGCCCTCGTTTCAATAGTAAAAACCGGCACAGAGCCTGTGGCGTGTGCCAGGCCTGCCAGGGATCTGTGTCCGGGAACTCACCCTGACGACAGCACGGCTTTCAGATGAGGAGGCCGAGGTCGGGGGAGGGGGTGACTCAGCTTCCACAGCAGCGAGGCGTGGAGCGGGGCTTCAGCCCGGCAGGCGGCTCCAGCGTCTCTGCACCAAACAGAAGACATAGAGGAACCGCAAGGACTTGCTGGACATTTATTCCAAGGCCCTGAGCTGAGGGCTTTACATCCATCATCTCATTTCCTTTCCTTTTTTATTAAAAATAATATGTTTTTATTGATTTCAAAGAGAGAGAGGAAGGGAGAGGGAGAGAGAGATAGAAACATCAATGATGAGAGAGAATCATGGATCGGCTGCCTCCTGCACGCCCCCTACTGGGGATCGAGCCTGCAACTCAGGCATGTGCCCTGACTGGGAATCGAACCGGCCACCTCGCAATGCACAGGGTGATGCTCAACCAACTGAGCCACACTGGCCGGGCTCATGTCCTCTGCCTGATACCCGATAAGGGCGGTGCTGGCACGTGCAGCAAGGCTCAGGCAGTTCAAGGCCACCCTTGCTTTTGACACCAACTTAAAGTTCAAAGGTTTCCAAGACCACACTCAGGTTCAGTAATTCACTAGAAGGGCACGAAGAACTCAGAAAAGCCATCCCACCCATGTTTATGGTTCAGTGAGGGGATGCTGATTCAATGGGCCGAGGGAAGAGGTGCCCAGGGCCGGGTCCAGGAGGGGCCCCGTGCCAGCTGCTGGTTGTCCTCTCGCCGTGGAGTCGTGCCCACAGAGCTGACTTCTGCCAGCAATGCCGAGTGACAATATACGGTTTTGTTGCTCTGTGACCATCACAGCGTGCGCTGCCACAGCCCCGATGCACGGCTTACTACACACCCAGGCTGTTCGTACAGCCCACCGCTCCCAGGCTACAGGCCTGGACAGCATGTTCCTGCACAAACAACACGAGATTAAATCAAGCACAAGGGAAAAGGATGCCATCAAGAGGCGTGGTAAATGCGGGATGCATGAGGCTGCTGGTGCCACACAACTTACTGTTTTATAGCAAACTTTAAAAAGGGAGAGGGAGAGAGAGATAGAAATATCAATGATGAGAGAGAATCATTGATCGGCTGCCTCCTGCACGCCCCCTACTGGGGATGAGCCCGCAACCTGGGCATGTGCTCTGACCGGGAATCCAACCCGTGCGTGACCTCCTGGGTCATAGGTCAATGCTCAACCACTGAGCCACGTCGGGCCAGGTCTTGTTCACTTTTTTCTTTTTGTTAATCTTCACCCGAGAATATATTTTTCTATTGATTTTTAGAGAGAGTGGGAGGGAGAGGGAGAGACAGAGATAAACACCAACGTGAGAGAGACACATCGATTGGTTGCCTCCCACATGCTCCCGACCAGGGCCAGGAGCCTGCAACCGAGGTACGTGCCCTTGACCGGAATCGGGGCCCTTCAGTCCGCAGGCCGACGCTCTACCCACTGAGCCAAATCGGCTAGGGCTGTTATACTCCCACTTTTATGAGTTAAGGGACTTGTAACCAAGTTTCTACCCCGCGGCCTGCTCATATCTTTTTAAACTGCACGTGGCTATCGTGTCTCTGCTGTGCAGACTCAGCCCCGAGTCCCCATGTTCTCTGCGGAGCGGCCTTGGGTCAGGTGTCTCTCTTTTACCAACAGAGGGACATTGGTTTCAGTATTGACTCAGGGTCCTGTGTGTTCCAACATTTATCCGATTTCTCTGACGCTCTGATTAGTTCGACTGTGTGAAGAGCTGGAAAATGTGGGGATGGTTAGGCACCTGATGGCTAGGTTCCTTCTCAGAAGTGTCTTCTTATTCGACAGCCAAGGCCACGTGCTTCTCAGACTCTATGGCCCTGTGGGTCCCCAGGAGCCATGTGGAGGGGTTGAGGCCGTGTCTGAGCAGAATCCTGCACTTGCAGGTAAGGGACAGTGGTTGGCTGGGTAGGGCCTCCACCTAGGGAGAGATGGCCTTATGTACACCTCACCCCAGGGCCTTTGCACGGCCTTTGCCCTGCCTTTCCCCTGCCTAGAAAGCTCCTCCCCCATTTCTCACAGCTGATTCCTTCCTGTCACTCAGATCTCTGCTCAAAGGCTAGCTCTCCAAAAGCCTCCCTGACTCTCTGTCTAAAGTAGTCCCAACCCACCCCCAGTCACAATCTCATCCTATTCGCTTCTCAGCCTCCATCACTACTTAACATGAGCTACAATTGTTCGCCTGCGTGCCATCTTCGCTCCCCCACAGAAGGCAGCTCTGTGAGGGCGGGGCCCAGGTGTTTCTGGTTTATTGCTCTCTCTCTCTCCAGAACCAAGAACGCTGCCTGGTACATAGTAGACACGCAACAAGCGTTGGTTGAATGAACGAACATGTTCTTGGATGTGGGGCTACAGGGGTGACTCTTACACGTGTGAGGTGGGGGCCACCTCATGCTTGGTGGGGGAATTGCACGCCTAAAATAGCAACAAACTAGGGGATAGAAACCTTTCAGCAGGGACTTGCAACAGAAAAAGCGGAAGGGGGTGGGTGTTGCCACGTGATTACCTGGAACCTTCCGGAGGGAGCAGGAGTAGAGAGATGGGCAAACCGCCTGCTTCCCTCTGTCCTCCATCCGGGCAGCTGGACAGGCCCCTGGAATGACTCTTCTCTTTTGCTCAGAAAGAGAAATTGAGGAGAGGGGCTTTCCGACCTCTCCCCGAGGCAGGAAAACCTCCCAGAGCCCCTGTTCATTCCAGAAACCCATGCAGCGCCTTCAGGGACTGGTGGGGCCTACATCCGTCTGGGAGGGTCAGCTGACCGATGGCCAGCCAACCTGTGACGCCCGGGGAGCCGCGTTTTTTTTCATATTAAAAGGCCACTTTTCTCGGAGAAACGCTGGGGATACATTAAGCTGTCGCCTGTTCTTTGGAGAGCGTTATTAATGGAAAACAATAGATTAATAGTTTTAAAACGCGTGTTCAATAAGTAATTTTTATGGCTCTGGATAGAGCCCATTAAACATTTCTGCGTGTTATTATAAAGAAGTTTTAAGCGCAAAATCATAAAGTCAATAATCGGAGAATTAGTCACAGCGGCCAGCCACAGGCCATTAGTTCCCGGCGCTGTCAGGGACACCTGTGGCTGCGCGGGAGTTTCCTTGGGCGCCAGGTGGGGACGGGGACACGCAGCGCCGCCTGCCGCCTCCCGGAAACTGGAGGGGACAGCAGGCAGGTGTGAGCAGCGGGACGCCGGCAAATATTTACAAAGTGCCAACGTGAATGCAAACCGAGAACGATCCAGGTCAATTTGCACATCCAGGCGCAGACGCTTTATTTCCCCAGCGATCGCCTGCCTTCCCGGGCGTCCTGGGCCAGAGGCGAGCCCCCACCTCCTGCTAAAGATAGAGACGGAGGCCGAGCGCTTTCAGAAGGAGAGCGGGACGCCGGGGGGACGCCCCACAGAAAGGCTTCCGGAGCCGTTTTCTGAAAAACGGCGCTCTCCTCTCCCAGCAAATACACCACTGAGTCAAGCATTTGCAAACGAAACGGTGGGCGTTTAAAAAAACGACTTCTAAAAGTCACGACAACAGCGATACAGCGAATACAAAATAATATTGAATGTAAAGAGTAATTTAACGTTTTAAAATTTTTTTAAAAAAAAGTAAAACAAGATAATTAGGGAAGCTTGAGAAAATCCAAAGAAGATAATACAACTACACACAATCTCTCTACCCAGAGATGGTCTCTTTCTATGTCATCCAACAAATGTTTACTGAGAATGTTTGATGCCGGACACTGCTCTGGGCACTAGGGAGGCAGTGATGAACCAAACAGACACTCCTGGTCCCATGGAGCTGGCAAAGGGGTGTGTGTGTGGGGGGGGAGGATACAGCAACAGATATAATAAGGGAAGTAGAAGGCGGGTTAGAAGGTGTAAGTGCGAGGTAAGCAGGGCGTAGGATAAAGGCCATGAGAGGGTGGGCCTCACTGAGGAGATGCTATTTGCATGAAGACTTGAAGGAGGTGGGGAGTGAGCCGTGCAGGTTTCCAAGACGAGGGAGATCCAGGCAGGGGAAGGGCAGTGCAAAGGCCCTGAGGCAGGAGTGTGCCAGCAGGCTTGAGAAATAGCTGGGAGGCTGGTGGGGCTGGAGCAGAGGAAGGGAGGTGAGGAAATGGGAGAGGGGGTCAGGGAGGTCAGGGGCAAAAGCAGGACTTGAGCTTTTCCCGGGCGTGAGAAACGGAGAGGTTTGAGCAGAGGAAGAACACGATCTGTCCTGGGTTTGAAACCGATTCCACTGGCTGCTGCACCCCCCACTGCCTGCATTCTTTTCTTTTCTTTTCTTTTCTTTTTTCTTTTCTTTTCTTTTCTTTGGCTGGGGGAGGGGGTATGGGGGTTCAAATGTGACTACTTCTCTATCCTCATCCCCGATGGTGACTTCATTTTTTAAGCCGGGTACTCGGCCTGCTTGGTGCAGAAGGAGGTGGGTTTGGGAAATAGTTCCTGAAAGGGACACCTGGTGTCTCTTGGGAAGCTCCCATGCAGGGAGGGTAAACGAGCTAAGCCTGAGCACAGAGGCCGAGAAAGGCATCTGTGGGAATGGAGCAGAGAGGGACAGAAGACAGGGGGAGACCCAGGCTCTGTGCTCTAGAGGTTGCTGGGCATAGAGAGCGCTCAGACGACCACTAGGTGTGTTAACCTAGCTCAGATGCTGCCTCCTCCAGGCAGTCTTCCTGATTGTCGATCACTCCTCCTCTGTGCATTGTACCTGCCTCTATCTTTGCAACTGCCACCCTGATTCCGAACACAGCCACCTCCTGCTAGATCTGGGAGTGTCTGTGTGGGGAGGGCGCACCCAGTGTTTGCCTTAGGGTCTGGCACACAGTAGGTGCTTAGCAAGTGCTTGATGCAGTGAACACATGGTGCTGCCAGATTCACAGAGGCTGACCGACCTTGGAGCTGATGGAGCATAAGCTTCAGGGCCCCTCCCTTGCACTCTGGCCTCTTACGTGCTCACAAGACCATATGACTGGAAAAGTAGCAAAAGTAAGGTGTTTTTTTTTTTTTGTTTTTTTTGAAGATGCCCTTCCCCCAAACTGTAGGAACTTCAGGCCCCACACAACCAACCAGGGAAGGCTCAGAGAAGCAGGTTTCAGAGCTAGGGTTCGAGGGGTGCCCATCAGAGGGGGAGCTGACGCTTCTTTGGGGGCCAGGGCGCCGCCCTGACTCAGGCAGCAGCTGATGGCCTGTGGGGTGGGGTCAGGGCTGTAGCTCCCAGGCAATCTTGTTGCTTAAACTCACTGCCTGGCTCCTGAGAGGGCGCAGACCGCCCCACGGACCCCTGATATTTCCCCTTTCTCTTCTCTTCTTCTCCTCACCTCCATTCCCTCTTTCCTTAATTTTTAAAAAATATGTTTTTATTGATTTTAGGGGAGAGGAAGAGAGAGAGAGAGAGAGAGAGAGAGAGAGAAATATCGATGAGAGAGAGAAACATCAATCAGCTGCCTCCTGCACACCCCCTACTGGGATCAAGCCCGCTTCCCAAGCACGTGCCCTGACTGGAAATGGAAACAGTGACCTCTTGGTTCATGGGTTGACGCTCAACCTCGGAGCCACACCGCTGGGCTTTCCTTCATTTCTTTGTCCTCCCTCCCCTGACCAAGCCCAGAGTTTCTCCCGAGGGGGGTGTGGTCCACAGTGGGGGAAGAAATTTCAGGAACCATCCTGTCCCTTCTCTTTCTCTTCCTCTCTGCAGTTGCCTTCCTCTTTGGCGCCTCCACAATCCCCATCCGCACTTCGGCTTCGTCATTTCCATAATCTGAGCCTCAACTGCCTCATCTGTAAAATGGGCATAAAAAAGCCCACCTTATGAGGCATCTGTGAGGGTCAAAGGAGACAAGGTGTGAACACGTTTGTCACCCATCAAGGGACATTCAGGCAGCAGTCCTTGTTCTGTCCGACAAATGTCCCCCAGCCGGTTGGGCTTCCCTGCTGGGGCTGGACGGCCAGAGCCCGGAAGCCGGACCCAGGTTATGCGTCCCTGCTGCTCCCTCCCGCCCCTCCGAGAGGGTGGCCAGCTTCCCGTCAGCGATGTTAATCATATTGCTGTGCGGAGTCACTGACCTCTAATTGCGGCCCATTAACTGTGCCTTCCTCTTTCATTTGCACGAGGATTTGCCCCGCTTCCAGAAAGCAAATGGCAGGCTGGGAATCAGAATATTCCAGAGAGGGGTGAAGGGGTTGGAACAGAGCGACCGCTACACAATGAAGTGCCCAGCGTTAACGTCCAGGCCGGGCCAAGAGAGCGGCCGCTGCCGACCCACGTCCACGCAGGTACCGGACTCGGGCCTGGGGTGGGGGTGGGGCATCCCAGGTTGGCTTCTGCCCAGAAGCCCTGGCTCCTGAGCCTCAAGGTGTGGCCGGGCCGAGCAGGGGCAGCTGGGGGTGAAGAGGGCACCACTCCCCTGTGGGCACTGGCTGGGTGTCCATTCCACTGGGCTTTTGTCTGAGCAAGTTGGGAGGAGGGGGCATGGGTGGAGGGGTATTAAAGGTTTGACTTCCCATCGTAGCTGGCCCGGGGACAGCAGGGGGACGGGGCCTATCACCACAGCTGCAGAGTTGTGTCCTCGTGTTCTTTCTCTCGGGGCTGGAAAAAGCTGCTCGATGCTTCTCCTTGGCCTGGGAAATGGGAAAGGATCATAGACTTTTAGCCATAAGAGGGCCTCAGACGCAATCAGGTGAAATGTCTCATTTCAAAAGGAAACAGAGGCTTCTCCCCAAATCCAACAGTGAGCTCCTTCACTGCCTCCCAGATGCCTCTCCTGCCCTGGAGGGGTGGGGCCGGGGGTGGCAGGGGAGCTCTGTGAGCCAAACAAGACTTGGGTAGGGGGAAGGTTACAAACCCAACTGCCTGCAGGGACCAAACCCACAGCAGAAATGAGGGTGCCAGACGGAGGAGGCAGTCAGGACTTGTATTCATGTCTTCATTCATGTAGCAACCTTTATGCCACTCACTCTGTACCGGGCGCTGTGGTACCCGCTTTGTAGATGTCAAATATCAGGATGCAGTGGGTGCTGTTATAATCCCTAGTCAACAGTGAGAGGACTAAGCAGAGAGAGACTGGGGGACGTGTCCGAGGTCCCTCAGCTGGTAAGTGGCAGAGCCGGGCTGCGAGCTTCCCCCAGCCTCCTCTGGCCAGAGTTTCAAACGTTTCAAGAGAAATTAGAGCCCAATCGGCGTGGCTCCGTGGTTGAGCGTCGACCTATGAACCAGGAGGTCAAGGTTCCATTCCCAGTCAGGGCACACACCCAGGTTGCGGGCTCCATCCCCAGTGTGGGGCGGGCGTGCAGGAGGCAGCCGATCAAGGATTCTCTCTCATCATTGATGTTTCACTCTATCTCTCCTCCCTTCCTCCCTGAAATCAATAAAAAAAAAATTTAAAAAAAGAGAAATTAGAAATCCATAATTGTATGTAAAATCTCCTAATTTTAAAAAGTTGACTTATAGTTTTGTAAAGATTGTGTGGCTCAAAGAAAATACTGAATTTGGCCTGGGCAACCTCTGCCCGGCACAAAGGAGATGGACCAAGAAGAGAAAGAGGAGAGAGAGGGGGAGGGAGAGAAGAGGAAAGGAGAAATCAAAGGAGTTTGGAGCGAAAAGCCTGCCTAAGACAATCGCTACGCATTCAACAAGCATTTATTAAACACCTACTATATGCCAGGTGCTGTGCTAATGCCAAGGGAACAGGTGTGAGGAGACACGGGAAGAGCCTGCAGTTGCATCCCCACCTGGCCGGAATTTTAAAGCAGGTACTGAGCAGGAGGAGTGCTTGGGCAGGGGGCGGGCGACCCCTCTGCTATCCCTTGTTTCCCAGCCTCAAGGAGCAGGTACCAGCCGGCGGGGGTTTCTCTGCCCACTGGCCTTTTGAGTGGCGCAGTGACCACGCCAAGCCTGCGGCTGGTCCTTCCAGGAACCGCAGGGCCCTCCTCCCCAGAGGCCCAGGGTTCGTGGACGTGCAGGGGCTGGTTCCTGTCCCTTCGCCCGCGGCCCTGGGCCTGCCATTCTGGGAGCGGCCGCCAGGGGGCCAGCGTGGCCGGTGTCCTGCGACCCCGGGGCCGAGTTGCTGAGAAAAGCGGATCCGCTCGCTGGGGGGCTCCGGCGCCTGCTTTGTCTCCAGCGACCGGCCGCGGAGGCCTGGGCGCCCAGCGTCCTTCACCAGGGGAGGCGTGGGAGCCGGCGGGGGCTCCCCGCGCCCCGGGACACAGACGCGGCGAGGCGCGCAGCCTGCAGGCGACAGAAGGGAGGTCCCCGCGGCCTCAGCCCCCTCCCCGCCCGCCACACACACACGTCCCCCACCCGAGAACCTCCTCGAACGGACTGATTCATTCCCGGCGACTTCTGCAGCCGCTGCTTCCGTGTCTGCACCTTGAACTTGCATTAAGTTTTAATTAAAGCCGTTTCCCTGGCCTTGCCCTTGGCTAAACGCAGCCGCGGGCACAGGGCACATGGATATTTAATAGTCTGCCCCTCCCCGCTGAAGGCACAGGGCGCCCCAGGGTGTACCCGAGCCGTGCCCGCTCACGGCGATCCGCACGCTCGCTTAAGTGTGCCCACAGGCCCTGAGCGGGAGGCGGTGCAATAACTATTCATTGCCCTGGGTTAAGTGTGCCCAGGGGCACCCGTAAACTCAATGCAGTGATTAGCAATTGCTCCCTGTGAAGGCTGCCCGGGGCCCTGCTCAATGTCCTGGCCCTAAATATAGCCTCCACGTGGGGCCTTAAAGGGCACCGCGTTTTTGCTGGCTTGGTCCCGTCTTCCTTCCCTTCTTTAAGCAGAATTGCTTCTCTCCTACGGAAAGCCCGGCCGCCCCACGGGGGCTCGCCCGCCTTCCTCCAGGCGGCAGCGGGCAGACGGGTGTGGGACAGAGGGATGGCTTCGGGGGCGGCCGGGGGCAATGCCCCACCCTCTTGGTCTTCTCACCAAACCGCAGGCATCCCCCTTTCCTTCCTCTTCGCTCCCCAAGGCCCCGATGGCATCCGCACCTCGCCAGCTGTGCCCGGACCCCAGCTGCCCCTTGTTGGGCGAGGGCAGCAGCTGAGGCAACCACATTTCCCTGGGTCTGTTGACACTCCAGTCCCAGAACATAAATGATTTTCTTGTCTTAATGAGCAAACAACCCCGCCGCTCGGCTCTCCGGCGGCCTCCTGCTGGGTAATTGCCGCCTAGCGCTCTGGCAGCAATGTTTACTCACTCACCTAGCCTTACCCAGAGTGGGGGTGGGGTGGGGGGGCTTCCTCTTTGTTCTGCGGTCCGGCCCTGGCCCCTGCCCCTGCCCCTGCCCCAGGAAGCGCCAGTGGACAGGGAGGGCAGGAGCTACTTTCTGGAGAATTCTGCCAGCAGGTGCTTTGGGACGTGCGTGCGCAGGCAGGACTGCTGGAACCCTCTGAGGCCCTCATCTTGGCAGCCAAAGCTGGAGGCTTCCCCTGTGCCCTCGAGGCAGAGGCCCTCGGCCCTCGGCCCTCGGAGGGGCCTCCGAGTCCTCTCAGTGGGGGGAGCGCACTCCTTTGCACGGCCCCCTGTTCTTGCCCCGCTCTTTCCCCAAACTCTTCCGGGGCTTCCCGGCAGCCTCCGAAGGAGGTGTCCTCTCTCCATTTCACATTTCTTTTTCTGTTTTTAAATCCTCACTCGAGGATATGTTTCCATTGATTTTAGAGAGAGTGGAAGAGAGAGCGAGAGACAGAGAGAAATACCGATGTGAGAGAAACACATCAATTGGCGGCCTCCTGCACACGCCCTGACCAGGGCCCGGGCCGGGGAGGAGCCTGCAACTGAGGTACGTGCCCTTGACCCGAATCAAACCTGGGACTCTTCAGTCCGCAGGCCGACGCTCTATCCACTGAGCCAAACTGGCTAGGGCCACATTTCTTTAAAATTAAAAAAAAATAATTGATTTCAGAGAAGAAGGGAGAGGGGGAGAGAGAGAACATCAATGATGAGAGAATCATTGATCGGCTGCCTTCTCATGCCTCCTACTGGGGATCAAGCCCGATACCCAGGCTTATGCCCTGACCAGGAATCGAACCGTGACCTCCTGGTTGAGGTCATCGCTCAACCACTGAGCCACGCCAGCCGGGCCATTTCACATCCCTCTGAATATTTGAGGGCTAAGTCAGCTTTGCCTTCCTTAAGTCTCCTCCCGAATTCCTCCAGCTAGTCCCCCTAGGATGGGGTCTGGGCACCTCTTCCTGCCCCCCTCCCAACATCCAGGCACCCACCTTTACTCAAGGCCCCAAATGCCAACGTCCCGCTCAAGCGTGGCAAATGGAACCGAGGCCAGGACTCCCGATGCGCCTGGCCTGGGTGGCACTGGCGGTCTGGGTGGCTCTGCTGGTGGGTGACAGCGCATTCATTCCTTCAGCCACAGAGCGTGCCTGCCGTGTACCAGCCCTCCTGCAGGGGGTCTGCTGCCCTAGCGCACAGGGAGTGCGTGTCCAGTCTGCTTCCTCCCTGAGTGGCCGGCTGTCCTGCCTCCTTGTCCTGCCATCCTCCCCTTGGCCCTGTCACTCTCCCGAGTGTCCCCTCAGGTGTACCCCCCCCCCCCCAGCGATGGTATCTCCTTGGCCAGACTGTTTGAGGGCAGCTGGTGGCTTCCCTGGGAGACGCCGGCCTGATGGGATTGAGCATGGACACCACCACCAGGGCCTCTGTCACAGGCAAACCTTCAGCAGCAGGAGGTCAGGGTGGGCAGCAGCCCCGCCGGGGACCCCCAGGGGGGTCGCAGGCATAGACCTTCGGAACTGCTGTTGGGAGCAGCTCCGAGCAGCTTGCCGCCCTCCGGGGCTGATTCAAATGTCCACCTGCGAGACCGGCCAGATTTAGGCAGGCGGCTCCGAAAATTGGGCCCCATTAGCGTCAAGTGCTCCCGCACGGCAGACGAGGGGCTCCTGCAATCACGCACTCCGCGTCCTGATCATGGCGGCAGGAGGTAATTACATCTCTTTAAATAGCCCAAAGTTGCCGTGTAAGAGAAGACGGCTCACATGACATTTGCTCCCAGCTCGCTTCCTGCTAAAAATATCCCGGCGAAATAATATTTCCTGGCTGCGTCGGAGCAGCACCCCCTGGCCTGGGCTCCCTGACACTTGGCGTCGGGTCCAGAGGCTGGTCCGGAGGTGGGAGGGGAACACCCCTGCCTCCCCGGGTGCCCAGCGTCTCCCCGGAGCTGCTGCCGCTCTGCCTGGGCAGCAGTGACAGGTCACCCTGCTTGCCCACCGGTCCGAGCCAGGAGCACCCCGAATGGACCCTTCCCAGCTTCACTGCTCTCTCGTCCCCTCTGTGTTCCTCCTTCTCCTGGGCACCTGAACCCCATGGGCCCACCCACCCCTCCTGTTCTTAACCCCAATCTTGGCCGCGCATTTCCGAATTGCTTGGGACAAAGAGACCTTGGCTCTCCCGGGGGGGGCATGCATGTTTGGGGGGTGGGTGGGGTGTGCGGTGTGGATCATCCACTAGAGGCCCCCACCCTGGGGTCTTTGGACTCCTGGGAGGTTCCGAGGTGGGCGGGGGCCTGAGAACCAAGATGGGAGGAGCCTGCATCCCTCTCAGGCTCTCCGGGCTCTGTGAGCTGACAGCGGCTGAGACCCCTGACCCAGACCCTGTCTGTGTTAACTGTTCCGTTCAGCTCAGGGCGCAGTACCGAGAGAGGCCTGGGACCCGAGAGACCACTCCCTGCCTCCGGGGAATGTGAATGCCAAGGAGCTCCGCATGCTGCGTTCGGTGGATCAGAGGCTTCATCCTGTGTGGGTAGAGCAGAGATGACTAAGGCTTCGCAGTGTACAGAATTGTAGCATAGGCCACATTTCAGGATCGGGGTTCTGGTGGGTTTAGGCCATTGGAGATGGTCTTGCTGAGCCCCCAAACATCCTTTCCCTTATTCACGGTGCTTGAAATCCCTTTATGTGGAGACAGATGCTTTCATTTAGCAACTGTAGAGCTGCCTTCAGATGCCCCCACGATCCCTCGCGAGAGGGCTGACACAGTGACGTTCTCGCTAAAGTGTAAACAACTGCTATGAGCTTTTTTTAAAATATATTTTATTGATTTTTTTACAGAGAGGAAGGGAGAGGGAGAGAGAGTTAGAAACATTGATGAGAGAGAAACATCAACCAGCTGCCTCCTGCACACCTCCTACTGGGGATGTGCCCAAAACCAAGGTACATGCCCTTGACCGGAATCGAACCTGGGACCCTTGAGTGACGCTCTATCCACTGAGCCAAACCGGTCAGGGCTGCTATGAGCTTTATTCCTTAAGAGCGGCGTGGGTCATGGAAGGGCGCCCGGCCGGGCCACCAGAGCTGAAGACAGTCTTGGCAGAGACATCTCTCCCGCGTCTCAGGGCACCTGCTTCCTCAGGGGCCTTCACACATGGCAGGGTCCCCTGGGGGGTTGGGGTGGCCTTTCTCTTCTCTTCTCTTCATTCCTGCAGCCAAATCCCCGTGCAGGCAGCGATGCCAAGCACCAAGTAATTCACGTCACCCATTCGGAGAGCGTGCTGCGCTGGCCGTGGGCGTGGCCCCTGGCGAAGGCCCTGCCACCAGCCTTTTGTCCACGTACCTGCCGAGCGTGTGCTTCTCTGTGTCACGTGACCGCTCCCCTCCAGCGTCGTCCCAGCCAGATCCAGAGGTCTTGGCTCCTCATCCTAAGCAGAGACAAACGAGTTTCTGGTCAGAAGAGGCTCCTGCATCCGGGGATGCCTGAGCCTGAGCTCCTCCCGGCTACCAGTCCGGAGCCTTCCCCGGGAAGGAGAACAGGAACTTCGAGGCGGTCAGCATCCCGGTGGCTGGGTGCTCCGGGCCCAGGTCAGTGTCCTGATTTCAGCATCATCCGTCCTGCCCCGCCTGGAGGCCCTTCTCCTCGGGCCACTGACACCACGGGGAGCAAGTGATGAGGAGAGCAGATGTGTGAGGCCGGCTGACATAGGACCTTTGCTCCGTATGCCCCTGAGGCCTGGGGCTCTTGCCAGGTGGACCCCGTGGGAGGACAGCCTCAGGGCACAGGATGCATCCTGCCACGTGCAACTCATTCTTTGTCGCCCCGCCAGGCGGTCCGTAGGGTATCCCTGAGCCTGGGATTGGCTGGGATGGCTGCCCCCTCCTCTGGTCGGCAGAGAGCCCCTTTCAGGGTGAGGGTGAGTGAGTCACCCCCCCCCCCCACGCCCTCTTTCCCTAGCCCCATGGCCCTTTCTCTTGAGCCACGGCTCCCCTTCCTGGGCCCGACAAGGCCCCACACCCAGCGGGGGAAGCGCTGGTGTCGGGCACAGGGACTGGGGCGGGCCTGAGGTCTAAGCGGAGGCGGCAAGCATTTGTTTGAGATAAAAAGAAAAAAAGCATTGCAATCGGGGCCTGGACGCAGAAACCCACGTGATGTCCGGTGACGGGTGAGGCCGGGGAGTGATTACGGGGAGAGGAAGGCATCGCTCCGGGGCGAACCCGCTCAGCTCTCCGGCCCTCCCTGCTGCTGCTGCTGCTGCTGCTGCAGAGCTGTCCTCGGCGGCCAGTCCCCATGGTCAGGCCTCCCTCCCGGTCCGCTTTACACTCGGTTGTTGGAGACAGTGGGCTTGGCCCAGCCCACAGGCCCTTGGCCCCGTTCCAACATTCCAAAGGGTCCAGGAGCCAGGCGGGCAGGCCTTCCCTGGGTGGGCGGCTCAGGCTCCCTTTTGAACCGGTGCCTTTCTGTGATTGCTCTCAGGGGTGACGTCACCGACGGGAGGGGCGGGGGCACATCAGCTTGCTCGCTGCGCGACCCGGTGAGCAGTCACTCACCTTCTGGACCGCAGTGTCACCTGCGAGGGGAACACGGGTACCTGTCGTGAGGACGGGAGGTGACCGGAGCTTCTGACACGAGATGAGCCCTTGCCATTTGGACCCGCCCCCCATCTGTGTGGGCTCGGGCTCCTGGGTCACTTACCAGACGGGTTAGGCTCCTGGCAGAGAGGACTGCACTCTGCAACTTACCTTTTTTTGGGGGAGTGAAAGAGAGAAACATCGACGTGAGAGAAACACATCGATTGGTTGCCTCCTGCAGCGCCCCCACTAGGGCCTGGGCCGGGGAGGAGCCTGCACCCGAGCTACGTGCCCTTGACCGGAATCGGACCCGGGGACTCTTCAGTCCGCAGGCCGACGCTCTATCCACTGAGCCACACCGGCCAGGGCTGCACCTGGCTTTTTAACCTGAGACGAACCCTCTTCTAAACGTGGTGTGTGTCCTCCCGGCTGGGCTGCGGGGATCCGTGAATGAAAAGGGGTTTTCAGTGAAAGCCCGGCTAGCAGACAACCCGGTGTTCGCAAAACCACCGGGAGCAAAACCCACTGAAATCCAGCGCGAGGAAGTACACATAATTCACAAATGATGTCGATCACTTTCATCTCAGACTTCCCCACTGTCCTCAATGGAAGACAGACGCGGGGGAGATTTAACTCAGATGTGAAGGGCGCGGGAATGCCCCGTTACCAGGATGTGATGTTTCGGTGCTGCAGAAAAATGTAATTGTGTTCAGGACTATACTTAAAGATTAAAAGGGGGACTGCCTACCACATCTAGCCCCCAATTCACAATTAGAAACAAAGTGAAAGGCGGTGGGGCCGGGGGGGGGGGTGGGGTAAGTTCTAACAGCCTGCTAAAAATGGAAGTGTTTTTTTTTTTGAAAGTTTTTACACATTTCGGCGGTTTTTATTTGAACAGTTTCCTGCAGCGATGACACTGGTTTTGACAAGGGAGGGCCAGAATTTTATCCGACAATAATTCACGGAGGCCCTGGCGTGCGGGAGGCCCCGTGGGCGGCACAGGAGGGACCCGGAGGCCACCGGATGCCTGTCCCCCTTCGGGGTCGGTTCTGGAAGGGGATAGAAGAAAGGTCTGGCCGAAACCGGTTTGGCTCAGTGGATAGAGCGTCGGCCTGCGGACTCAAGGGTCCCGGGTTCGATTCCGGTCAAGGGCATGTACCTTGGTTGCGGGCACATCCCCAGTGGGGGGTGTGCAAGAGGCAGCTGATCGATGTTTCTCTCTCATCGATGTTTCTAACTCTCTATCCCTCTCTCTTCCTCTCTGTAAAAAATCAATAAAATATATTAAAAAAAAAAAAGAAAAAAAAGAAGAAGAAAGGTCTGGGGAGTTATCACGGAGAGCAGGGGCCCAGGGGGAGAACCCAGGGGGCAGACGACCTTTGTCCTGGGCTTTGAAGAGAGGGTGCGTCCTTGACAGTAAATAAAACACAAACATAGCTCGGCACTCTCAACAGGGACACTGCAGGGAGGCTTTCTGGCCTCTCCGGGAAGATTTGGGGATGTTCTGTTCCTCGTTAATGAACTGAATCTCAGCAGCCAGAGGGAACCTCTCCCCCCTGGTTCCAGCACACCTTCCCGGCCCTCCCTGCAGCCCGTAGCTCTTTCTGTCCCCATTATAGTTAGGGGTGCACGGTCCTGCCTCTCCCTCCAGTTGCTGAACCCCTCGCCAGCAGGGGCTGCGTCTTGTTCGGGCTTTTATTCTTCACGGGCTTTATCGCGCGGCCCTGCCCTTGGTAAGCACTTAATACACGCGGGTTGGACTGAGTGTTCACTAGGAATTCTTTAAAAATGTTTTAGGCAAAGAACATGTCTCTGTGTAAATATGTGACTAATATGCTGGAATATTAATGCGCCAGGATTGCCTAAGTGCTGGGTGGTGACAGATTTCTTTTCTTTTAATCTTTTCTCCACCTCTCCCCGCCGCCCCTCCCCCCAAGTGGTTAGAACCTATAGGAGATATTCTGATTATTTAAGATCAGAGGCGAGCCGAAACCGGTTTGGCTCAGTGGATAGAGCGTCGGTCTGCGGACCGAAGGGTCCCAGGTTCGATTCCGGTCAAGGGCATGTACATTGGTTGCGGGCACATCCCCGGTGGGGGGTGTGCAGGAGGCAGCTGGTCGATGTTTCTAGCTCTCTATCCCTTCTCCCTTCCTCTCTGTTAAAAATCAATAAAAAATATAAAAAAAAAAATTAAAAAAAAAAAAAAGATCAGAGGCGTCAGGAGGAACAGTGGAGGCAACCCAGAGTCCAGCCTGGGAGGGCGGTTTAGCTACAGCTGCTGAGCATTTTCAAGTGGGGGCAACCGACAAAAATGCCTCGAGGGGTCAGGCAGGGAGTGTGAGTGAGCGGGGTAAGAACACGCAGGGCCCGAGGGCAGGAGGGTAGAGGCGGAAAAGCTCAGGGCAGGAGACCCTGGGGAGTGGTGGGGACTTGGCTGAACTGGCAGCCACCAGACCCACCAGAGACAGACCCCCTGCTTAGCGGGGGCTGATTCCCGCCTGGTAGAGAGGCGGCCAGTGTGTGGCCAGATCGTCTGTATTTCCAGGAGATGCTGGCCATAAAATGTTGTCTATTAATTAAAGAGAATATTTAAAACCCTCTGCAGGCCAAGCCAAACACGTGTAAGGGCTGCCTTTGACCCGGGAGCCAGGATTGGCAAGCTCTGACCTAGCGCTTCTCAGCTGGAGGCGTGTCTTTGCCTCCCAGGGGAGGTTCATCCCTGTCCGGAGGCCTTTTCAATGGTCACAACTCGGGGGGCTGCTGCTGCCTCTGGTGGGCGGGGCCAGGGGTGCTGCTAAGCTCCGGACCGTGCCCAGGAGACCTTTCTCCGCTCAACAAAGGACCATCCGGCCCAGAGCGTCCACAGAGCTGAGGCCACTCTGGCTGTGTGGTTCCTGGGGCCGGGCCGAGGTCTTCGGCCTCAAGCAGGAACGGCTCAGAGATGAACCCGCTGGTGGCATCCGCACGCAGGGCAGTGAGCCAGGGCCTGGGCTCTGTGCAGAAACTCTGATTCCCTTTCAAAAACAGCTTTGGATGCCACAGGCTCTCAAAAAGCGCCGCAGGCCGGAGATCTGAAATTTAGCCAGTGAAAACGGCTCCTAACCCAGTGCTCGAACTTGACCTCCCCAAACCTCTGTTTCCCCATCTGTACCGGGGACACCCGTGGCCCAGTCAGCAGGGGGTCAGAGGATTTTGCTCCCGTAGGAGGAGAGCTGACTTCTGCTTCCTTCTGGGAGGTTCGGGACAGGAGTTGCCTGCCTCAGCTGCCGCATCGAGGACTGCTCCCTGCCCACCATCCCCAGGACCCGAGACCACCCAACGGGAATGCCTTCTGCTGCCTCTTCCCAGTTCCAAACGGCAGGACCAGCCGCCATGGAAGCTTCTCGGCGCGTCACTCCCCAACCTCTTGACGGACAGGCTGGTGCAAGGCTATTGCCCTTCTCCCACCCACAGTCTCCTCTGCAGGGCCTCATCCCCACGAGGCCTCGGTGGACTCTCTCTCCCCACCGTTCTTCCAAAGGGACCCCGACTCTGACCTCTGGCCATGTCTCCTCCTCTTCCAGTGCAGAACATTCCTCCGAGAAAGCGGGGGCCCCCCAGGACTCCCACCCAAGGGCAGCACCCCCTCCCAGCTGTCCTGCCTGGCTCATCGCGTCCCAGGGCCTTGAGACCCAGCCAGAGGAGGCGGTGGGGGAAGTCAGGGCCTGCAAACAGAAGGAGGGAAGCTGAGGCCCAGGATCACATCTCTGGGAGAGGATCCTCCGCGGCCGAAGTCCCCGTCCTCTCACTTCTGAGGCTCTGTTCTCCCTCCGCTGCTTCCGCCCTGAAGAGGAGCGTGGGCCATTCCTGCAAACAGCCAAACCCGGGGGAGGAAGCCGGACACGGTCTCCCTTTCTCCCAGAGCAAGGCAGCGTCAGCTCGGCCGTAGGCTCCCTGGGGACAGCGGGGTCACCTGGACACCCTGCCTTCAGCCACGCGGTCCTCAGGTGCGAGGACCTCCTCCGCAGCCACCTCCCCGGGGTCCGAGCCATCGGCAGTGTTCCCGGTCTCGAGGCCATCGGTCACCCTAACGGATGGTCTAACTCTCAGGCCAGAGCAGGACCCACCCAGCCACCAGGAAGTCCCCTCTGCTGGGGAGGCTGTCACAGGGGGATGTGGCTGCCACTGAGCCCACGCAGAGGAGGCCTAGCCAGGCCAGCCAGGAGGAGCAGCCGTGGGGGAGGCCCTCACCGACCAGCCTGGCGGAAGAGGCGGGGGCCCCCCTGTTCCTTCAGCGAGCCCAGGGAACATCCTCCGCAGTGGAGGCCTGGCGCCACCCGGGAAGGGCCCAGAGGGGACCTGGGCCTGTCATCCCCAGAACCAATGAGGACAGGGAGGGGCCAGGACTCACCCTTCCGCTGGGGACACAGTCACGGCCCTAACAGTGTACCCTCCCACGGTGTGGTGGCAGCAGCCAGGCCTCAGTGCCCATCCGAGGGCCTCGGGACCATGGGGAGGCACAAGGTGGGCCCAGCAGCACCCCCTGCCCCCCCACCAGTTCTTACTGCTCAGCAGCTGCCAGCAAAACCAGCCGCCTGGCACTCGTCAGGTCTCCACCTCCCAGGAGCCCCCAGCCTCATCTGTGGGAGGGTCAGAGAGACCCCGAGCCTCATCCGTGAGGGTCAGAGAGACCCCGAGGCCTGGAGTCACCCAGCGAGCTGGTGGAATAGGCGGACTGGGGGCCGCACTCACACCCAGCAGACCCGCCCAGCCTGGCTGAGCCTGGAGCCCCTTCCCTGCTGCCCAGGGGCCACCCAGCGGGAGCCGGCAGAGCCCACACTGGCAACCAGCCCTGAACATCTCGGGCCTCCTGAGAGGCCCCGTGCCTGGGTGAGTCCTGGAAGTGCCCCAAGGGACCCCACGTTCAGAGGAGTGGGGTAGGCAGGGTCCGGGCGTGTGTTCCGCCTGCTGAGTGCACAGCCCAGCGTTTGCCTGCCGCCCCCTGGCTGTTAAGGGGGGAGGTGTAGGAGGCGGGGGAGGGAAAGGTCACTGGCTCTGCAGCCAGCAGGTGGCGTCCCAGTCCCTTCACTCTGTAGCTGTGTGACCTTGGGCAAGGCACTAACCTCTCTGTGCCTCAGTTTCCTGATCAGTCAAGTGGGGGAAGTGAGGGGTAGGTGAGGAAACGGACACCAAACCTCTAGTGCCGGCCCCACATCAGCATGTGCTCCGACCCGTGAGCCACTCTGCGGTCACGACTGCTGTGTCCAGAGCGGCTGAGCTGTGGGGGCCAGGCCCAGGGGAGGGAGGGCTGTCACTCCAGGGGCGTGTGGAAAGCCTCAGCGTGGCTCAGATCTGGGGCCCTGGCCCAGGTGCCTACAGGACCCCTGGGAGGAGGATGGGTGTTCCTGCTGTGTCTTCATGATTCACCCCTCCTTTGCCCTGGTTTCCATGGTAGCAGCTGGTACCCAGTTGGCTTGGACAGCTCCGGTGACCTCACTGACCCCTGGGGGTCACCAGCGCTCTCAGGCTCCCTGGCCCAGAAGCCCAGCCGCGGCCTGAACCGGGGTGGCACTAGGTGCTTCCCTGAGAGGTGGCTTCCCCCCCCTCCCGGCCTCTCCTCCCCCTGCTCCCCACCCCCACGCCCGGGGCGGCTCATCGCTGGAAGTGGGACTTGAAACGCAGCCAAGGAGAGAGGCCTTCCGCACGCCCGGCCCGCGAAACAAACAAATAAATAAATAAATAATCAGGGCTGTCTCGGCTGATAAACGGTCTCTCCCTCCAGGACGCGCCCCCCTGCACCCCCCCCCCCCAGGCAGATCCATCCCAGCAAGAGCTTAATAGCCCCATTTAAGGCTTTTCCTTTTCAGCACGGAATTGAGCTGCTCCTGCCATTACGAGGTTTTCAGCTTCTCCCTGAAATCAAATTACTGACTCCATTTAATTTTTTAAAAGCTCGGATGATTTCCCTTCTTGAATCGGAGCCGTGACTCCAAGGCCAGCCCCCCTCCCCCCGTAGAGCCCCCCCCCCGCCAGCAAGGCAGGTCCCCTGCGGGCAGCCGCTGCCCATGGCCAGCCGCCCCCATGCCAGGGCGAGCCTGACACCTAGAGGGGAGCCAGCAGGAGGCCCAAGACTCTGGCCACTGCCCGACACCTGGCTGTGGCCTGGGCTGGGAGGAGAGAAGGCCTGACCTCCCCTCGGCCTGGGTCAGCTCCCAGGGGCTTTGGCACTTGAAGAACCTCAGAGCTGGAGGGGAAGGAGGTTAGGGCCGGTGCTGAGCTGCGGGCTCCCTGCCGGCTGGTTCCCAGGGCCCCAGTTACCGCCCCGAGTGCGTATCCTGGACCCCATCGCTCGGCAAATGTTCACGGAGCGCCTCCTCTGTGCCAGGCCCCGCTCTGGCTCTGGGAAGCGAAGGCTGAGTCAGACAGAGGCCCTCCTGCGGGAGCACATGTGTGAGTGTGCGTGTGAAGGCGGATGGAGACCGGCATAAACACGTGCACGGACAATTGCCGAGAACGCCACGTGCTCTGGAGAGACCCAGCACGCAGCTGGGTGGGGGTGGGGGTGGGGGTGGGCTGCTTTGGGCGGGACTTTCAGGGCGCCCTGCTGAGGGGTAAACCTGGAAAGAGCTGGGGGGCCTCCAGGCAGAGGGACAGAAAGGAGGCCATTGAAGCTGGAAGGAGCAGGAGGAAGCGGGGGGCAGGGTCGGCCTGCAGGGCCTGAAGGCCAGGGCGGGAGCCCAGACTTCGTTCTGGCTTCAGAAGCCGTCTGGAAAGCGGACATCAGAGGGACAGGAGCAGCAGCAAGGGGACCGCGGGAGGGAGTCCTGAGCAGACAGGCCAGCCCGTCCCGCTGGAAGGAAAGGGCCCCTCTGAGGGTGATGTTGGAGACAGGTCACTGGCCTGCAGCCGGCCTCTCTCCTGACCCCCAGCCCCCCCCCCCTTTTCCAGCAGAGCCACCCAGCCTGGCGACCTCATGGGCCGGGGGCGGACACACCGAGAATGTCCTGGGAACCAGGGCTGCCCCTTTACCAAGTCGTCCTCATGTTTAACCACCTTGGAGAGGAGACCAAGGGGATGCAGTTAATGAACTCGCCGGGCTTCACCTGGCATAAGAGGCTCTCGCCCCCAGCGGGCGGCGATGCGCAAGGCGGAGAGGGCCGGGCATTAACTGTTCTGGGCACTCTTCCCAGCTCCGCGCACGGCAGCAGACCGCTTCTCTGCCTCTCCCCGCTCCCCGCCGACTCCACGCCCGCCCCGGGCGGCTGTTCATTAGAAGGTGTGCAGGCTCCTTCCGTCCTTCCTCAAGGTGGGACCGGGCTGTGACCAGGGCTCCGGGTCCGCCAGGGCCTGGGTGGGACCTGTGCCTGGTCCCGGGGCCCTGGGTGCACCTGTGCGAGTGTTTTCCCCGCCTCGGGCACCTCCAGGTCTCCCGGTCATCTGTTTCCGGCCGACACTGAGCGTCTGCGATGAGAAGTCCCGACAGGAAGCGGCTCTTCCCCTCCTGGTCAGCTCCCTGCTGGGCGGCTCTCAGACTACCCGGGCTGTAGGTGCTTAGACATCGGTGTCTCCACACCCTCACAGCTGGGATCCGCGTCTCCCCACTCCCCCCCGCCCTCCCCCCCCCCCCCCGTCACTCAGTGTGCAGTCCAGGGTCCCTGATGCACGGTCACCCTTCTCCCCCGTTACCCGGAGCAGCCAGCGGGCCATTTCCCTTCGGGGTTTTCCTCCTTGAGCACAAACCCCGTGTTCATGCCCTACCCCCGTGGTCGGCAAACTCATTAGTCAACAGAGCCAAATATCCACAGCACAACGATTGAAATTTCTTCTGAGAGCCAAATTTTTTAAACTTAAACTTCTTCTAACGCCACTTCTTCAAAATAGACTCGCCCAGGCCGTGGTATTTTGTGGCAGAGCCACACTCAAGGGGCCAGAGAGCCGCATGTGGCTCGCGAGCCACAGTTTGCCGACCACGGCCCTACCCCATCCAGGCTCATTGCTCTTCCCTTGTTGATGGTCTGGGATTCCCAGATGCTGGATGCTGCCCACGGCAGCCTCCCTCCATCGCGACACGCTCTCCCTGCCTCGGCTGCCCGTCCCCACTGGGTACTGGCGTGTCACCTAACCTGGAATTGGAGCCACCAACTCCGTGATCCTCCAAATCATTGCCTAAGCAGAGGGGCCGCGGTGGGGAGAGCCTTCTGCGGGGGGTCCTGCCAGGCTGGGTGACCTGGAGCAGGTGGGTTCACGTCTCTGAGCCCGTTTCGGCACGGGGAAATTTGGGAGCAGGAGTATATGGCCAGGCCGCCTCTGCTCCAGGGTGACGTGGGGTCCACCCTGTGAAGACGGTAAGCTGAGAGCCTCCTCTGCTGCGAGAACCCCTCACCCCTGAGCACCCACTCTCCCCAGCTCCGCGCCCCTCCTGACCCCTCTGCTGCTGTGGTCTCTGGGGGTGCGGGTGACAGGCACCGGCCCAAGCCACTGGGGGGCGAGATGGGCTGATATGGACGGACTCTCGTTCCCACGTAGCCACCCGACCCTGCTCCACAGGTGACCTCCCACGAGCTTCTCACTCCTCTCCCGAACCCCGGCATGAGCTGCCCCCCATCCCAGCTCTCAAAGCTCCCAGAAGAGCGGTTCTCAAAGTGGGTTCCTCCGCATCAGCACCACCTGAACTCGTTGGATATGGGAGCTCTTGAGCTCGAGCCCAGACCTCCTAATCCAGGAACGCAGGGGGTGGCCCAGCTCTCCAGGGGATCCTCAGACATGTGAGAGTACAATTCTTCCAGAATTTCAACCTCTCCCCTCCACCCCAAGTCAGAGAGTTCCTGCCTCCCTGACAATAGCAACACCCGACAGCTTCCAGGAACTTCCCACCTCACCTCCATCTGCTCGCCGCAGCGAGTGCCGTCTCTCTGAGGAAGAGAGGAAGAGTTCGTCCCAATTTACAGATGAGGAAACTGAGGCCCAGGGCCTTGCCCACGGCCACAGAGCGAAGATGGCAGGACCAGGGCTCCAACCCTGGGCTCCTCATTCCAAGGTGAGGGCTCTCTCCCCGACACCTTGAGTTTCTGGGGCTCCTTAAGCCAGAGGAATTAGCACACGTCCATCAGTCAGGAAGGAAACCCCCCTCCAGCTCTCTCTCCCCCATTTCCAGTTGCAATCCCAGGAGACCGCATCCAGGAAACATAAATTTTGCCTGGTGGCTGAGTAAGAGCGCGGAAAGGAGTCACACGTCAGGGAGATGGGACTTTATTTCTCAATGAAATAGCCTTTTTATGGTTGGAATAAAAGTGCCAGCGGGAGCCTAATGCCAGGAAGTAGAGAACACATTTGATAAACTCGTTCAGCCAGGGGCGGGGCTGCTTTAGAGGGGGCTGCTCTGGTCTCTGGGGGTGCGGGCTGCCAGAGAGAGGCCCCCACGTTCCTACATGCGCGTTTCTCTTCAGGTTGGAGCCTGGAAGATCCCGGGGACCTTCTCCTGGACCCCGCAAGCTGATGGAGGGCTGACCCAGAACCATGCGAGCGCCTTTCGCTCGGCCACCGGATCCCAGGAGCGGGGCTGCAGTGCGGAGAGTGGCCAGCAGGGGGCAGCATAACCCATCGTTCCAGCCGGAGAGAGTGGGCGCTTTGGGGCAAGGGGTGCGAGTACTGGGGGCGCGGGCAGGGGGACTCTGAGCCTCAGCCCTCAGAGGGGGTCCGCAGCAACCCAGTCTCTGGGACCTCTTCCTTCGCCCTTGAGCCCTTCCCACCCCCAGTCTCTTCGCAGCAAGGACAGCCTGTCATCCTCACTCTGGGTGCAGTGTCTGCGGGTCCAGATCTTAGTGTGGTCGGGAGTGGGGAAGTGGGAGGGGGCTTCTCCATCCCTTTGCCTACCCTCTGGCCGGCTTCTCCATCGGCTGGGCTTGGCTTGGGCCTGGATTGACCCCTTGGCTTCCTTCTGAAGGACCCCTGGAGGGGGCTCAGAGTGTGTGTGTGGGCGGTGGCTCGGTGTGGGGGACCACAGCCTTCATGGTCGAGGGGTGAGGGGTGGGGAACGGGGTGGGGGGGTGCAGGAGAAAGTCCTGAAGGACAAAGAGAAAGCGAGGCAAGTGCCTCGTCTGAGAATGCGAGTGATTGGCAGGTTTACGGCCTCGGGAAGGTGCGTGGTATTCCGCACAATCAAGTCATTTTTAAAAATAATCTCCCTGCTTAAGTCGTACACGCTGCTAATTGCATTTTAATAAGTCTCTTAAAATCTTGCCATATTTTTTAATATCCTAATATTAGGTAAGTGATTTCGGGGGACACTGGAGGGCACGGGGAGTTTAGATGGAGGAGGGAGGGCTGCGAGGAAGCCGGGGGTGGTGGGGCCCCCACGTGGCCTGTGATGTGCCTGCGTCTGTTTCTGTCTGGTGCGTGTGATGGAGGGTGGTGGGTGTCTCTGACGTGTGTGTGTGTGTGTGTGTGTGTGTGCATGCGTGGCCATAGACCGGGCTTCACCTCTGACCCAGCCCATCCTCTCCTCTTTGTCCAAGGAGGCGGGTCCTGCGCCCAGAGAGGGCCATGACCTGCCCAAGGCCATGGAGCAGGAGGGAGACCAGGGGGGCTCTAGTCCCGTCTCGTGAGGGCAGGGAGAGCCACCTTTGTCCCGTCTCGGTCACAGCCTCCTGCTCACACAGTGACAGGAGGAGGGAGAGGCCGGGCGCACCAAGGGCAGCTAGCTCCTCGGCGACCCCCGAACGAGTGGCAGAGCTGGGATTGCAACCTCAGGCAGCGCCCGGGGAGGCCCTTCACCACACTGGACAGGAGGCCGAGGGGGGCCCAAGCTCTCCCCGAATCTCCACGGGTCCAGGGCCAGTGGGGACCAGCTGGGAGCAGCAGGGGGACCTGTGAGGAAGTAGGATGGTGGGTGGCCGTGGCCTCTTTTGTTCCCAACCCCTCGGTGACTCTCCAGCGGGTCCCAAGGCCAAGGGCAACGTGGGACCTTCTCCTCAGAGTCCTCCGAGGTCAGAGGCCTGGGAAGACCACGGACCAGGCTGTCCGGCCTTGGGTTCGAGCGAGCCCTGGACTCCTGGAGGCCCCCCGAGCCCCCCACTGGCCCTGCCTCCCCCCTCCGCCCCTTCCCCTTGCTCCGAGCCACCAGCCCGGGTGGGAGGCACATGGTGAGCGAACTTCTGAACAGGAAGTCAGCATCCAGGTCGTCCCGAGTCCCTTTTCATGTGGTTTCTTTAATCCCCGGGGCTGGGTTTCAGAAGCATTTTACAGTTTCAGTTTTACAAAGCTACGCTCCCTTTAATGTCGGCGTTTTCCAGGAGGCTGGGGGGAGCGGCTTCAGTCAAAACATGTGTGTTTTACATCAGCCAGCTGTGGGCTGCGCGGTCCGGGCGGGGAGGTGGCAATGTGGCCTCCAGGCTCCGGTGCGGGCAGACGCCGGCCGGCCGGGTGAGCCCTGGGCTGTCCAGGCCTCAGGGGGGTCCACCACCGCCAGTGGGTCCAGGGCAAGGACCAGCTCAGTGTCACTCTGCTTCCAGCCCCCTGGCCCCCGGGGGCCCCTTCTAGCTGCTGTTGATCATTGCACCGGCGCAGGCTTCCCGGACGCGGGCATGCTGCGGGCCTGCCCCCCTCCAGCCACCTGTGCTCGGCTCACTCAGTGCTGTCCCCCATTCAGTGCGCTGTTTCCCCTGAGCAAGCATACCCGGGAAGTGGCGGGTTTGCTGTGCCAGTTCCCTCTGTCTGCTCGGATACGCAAGCAAAGGAACCTGTGCTGCTAAGAAGGCCGTGCCACGGACAGTCGCTCGGGGACCCCTTCTCCGGGAGAGAGACGGAGGTCTGGAGGTGAGGGGACCTGCCCGAGGTCACAGGGTGGGTGAGATTTCGGCCCCTCTGTCTGTGTCAAGGCCCGTGGCTTAAGCATCCGGCTTCAGGGCCGGCTTCAGGGCCCTGGAGTTCCAGGCTTCGGAGAGCCGCCTGGGGCCGCTCTGAGCCCAGGAGCAGAGGGCTGCATGCCTCGGCAGTGTGGTCGAGCGGAAAGAACATAAACTTTGGAATCGGTCAGACCTGGGTCTAAACCTCCCTCCTGAGTGTGGCTGTGGGAGAGCCTCGATCTTCCCATCTGTGAAATGGGGATGACCGCGTGCGAGGGTCGGACACATCTGGGATGTGCGTTGGCACCTCTGCAGACCCAGGGGTCATCTGTGAGCCCTTGGACCTGGTGTTCTGCTCCCGTCTCCAGCCCTGGCCCCCCCACCTCTCCTCCCTGACCCAGGAGAGGCAGCAAGATGTCTACCAGGGGAGGACCGGGAGTGCGGGACACACCGAGCTGGGTGAGGGTAGAACAAGCACCGTACGACAGGGAGGATGAAGGTGGTCCTCCCTTAGAAGCGGGGTGACCGGGAGACTCAGAGGCTGTTTGGACGAGGGTTAGGGCCTAAGACACGGGGTCTGTGCTGCTGGGACCAACTGGGGTCTGGATCGCAGAGGCCACACCCCTGGTACAGCGGACGCCCTAACCCCTGCCGGCCCCAAGGCTACCTGCTGCCCCGTGGCCTCCAGCTGTCTGAAGAGGGTCTGCAGGCCGCAGGCTGGGGCCGGGGGAGGGGTCTGCCATGGTCCCAGGTGTAGCTTGGTCTCCATTATGGCCACGGGGTCCCCAGAGCGTGTGACCTCTGGTCTGGGCTGCCATTCTTGGGCCACAGAGGTCAGTGGTCAAGGTCAGTGGTCCTGCCTCCCCCCAGGCCGGAGGCTGCTCCCAGAGCACAGAGGAGAGAGGAGGAAGCAGAGCCCTGGGAAGGGGACACTGCCCAGCAGCTGCCTGTCTCCCCCGGGGGCCGGGAGTGGCCAAGACCCTGCAGGACCGCCCAGCAGTGCTGCTGCTGGTTGACATGTACTGAGCACAGCCATGTGCCAGACTCCACGCTCAGCATGTTACAGCATTCCATGCCCCCTGCTCTGGGAGACGCTCTGGGAGGGCACCTAGGACAGTGACGGGCACACAGTAGGCCCTCAGGAAACACTCGTTGAGTTCAAGAGGCTTAGAGCTCGGCCGGCGTGGCTTATTGATCCCCAGTGGGGGGCGTGCAGGAGGCAGCTGGTCAATGATTCTCTCTCATCATCGATGTTTCTCTCTCTCTCTCCCTCTCCCTTCCTCTCTGAAATCAGTAAAAAAATATTAGAAAACAATAAAGAGGTGAAGCGACCCCTTTACCTCTCACCGCCAGGCTCGCCTTCCGTGGTTACTCCTCAGGACTGGCCGCCCGTGGGTGTCCCGGCCTGGGCAGAGGAGCGATTCGGGCCGTGGGTTCCCCGAGTCCTACACCCCACCTGCTGCCTTTTCTGGGGGGAGGCTGCCTCTGACCCTTTAGGGGGCGTCTGTGGGAGGGCAGGTCCCCAGGATGGAGGGTGTCTCCTCTGCTGATCCCTCAAGCCACCCAGGGGAGAAACACCCTTGGCCTGGGGCCTGCCTGCTCCCCGGGGCAGCGAAGGGCTGGGCCTGGCCGGGCTGCAGCTGCGTGGGGCCCGGGCAGGAGGCAATCAAAGGCAGCCATGTGGGCCCCACTTTCATCTCCCGGCTTCAAAGGGGTGCAAACAAACTCTGTCCCCGTGCCAGGCGGCAGCTCCCTCCTCGAGGCCCCCGCCTGCGTCCCCTCCTCCCTCCCGCTTCTTCCCGGAAAACCAGCAGCGCCTCATCTTGGGGCGCCCCAGAGGGGTCCCGACTCCTGGGAGCACCAGGCCGAGGGGAGAAGGGGCTGGGACCCTCACCCCGTGCACGTGCCCACCATGGGCGGGGCTGGGCGCTGGGGGCTGAGACACCCCCGGCCCCATCTCTGTAGAGCCTTCCAGGCCAGAGCCTGCTGTCGGGGCGGGGGCCCCTCGTGGCTACCGAGCAGCCGCTATGCGATGCGGCCAGTCCCCGGGGAGCTGTGCCCGGAGGGTGTTCTCAGACCCGGTGTGGAAGCACGGAAAGGTCTCGTTCGTCATTTTTACAATGACTTCACGCTGAAATGAGAATATTTTGGTGGTATTTGGTTTAAAAGGTGTGTTGTTAAATTTAATTTCACCTGCTGCTTGGACGCCTGTAAATGTGGCCACGAGGGGATTTAAAAGGACGCACACGGCTCGCTTTCCTATGTGGGGATGCTCGGCTCCAGGCAAGACTCCCATTTTGCAGGCGAGGGGCCTGAGGCTCAGAGGGGTTTGGCGCAGGAGCCCAAGTGGAACTCAGTGCGCATCCCAGGGGATGTATGAATGAATGAATGCGGTGTTAGTGGCCGTGTGGAGACACAGGCGACCCCATCCCGGCCCTGTCCTCAAGGAGCTCCCGGCCCAGAGGCTAGCCTCGCTGGGGGGAGGGTAGTGCTGGGATCAGAGGCCCCAGCCCCCTGGGGAACCCTGGGACCTCTGGGCAGTGGGGAGATTGAGAGGCTCCTGGCCCAGATCCTGGCTTCACTGCTTACCAGTGGTGTCAATCGACTGCTTCACCCTCAGCTTTCTCGTCTGTAAAATGGGGACAATGGTGGTAATAGCAGCGCCTTCACAGAGTTGCTGTGAGGACGAAAGGAGTTAACGTGCTTGGCCAACAGTAAGCACAGCGTGTTAAGCAATTAGTGATGACGTGGGACAAATGCCACGGAGCCGGCGCGTATCACAGGCCCAGTCCTGCACCGGGAAGAGCCACACTCCAGCTGATCCGAGTCCCCACTGGGGGAGGTAGAGCAGAGGGAGTTCTCTTTCCCTTCAAATCACCTCTCTGGGCCACCTGGTTGGGTGCCAGGCCTACCTGGTTGGGTGCCGGGCCCACCTGGTTGGGTGCCGGGCCCACCTGGTTGGGTGCCGGGCCCACCTGGTTGGGTGCTGGGTGCCTGCTCTCTGGGGCCAGTTTCCTGCCTCTTCTCCTGTCCCATCATCACTTGGTACCCCGACCCTCTCCCAGGTCTGTCCCTGAGGTCTGGGGCCCCTGGAGGTGGCTTTAGGTCCTTTTTCTTTGGAGAGAACTCCTTCCAGGTGAACACACCTCTTGCCCATCTTACCCAGGACCTCCCAGGGAGGGCGGGTGGAGGAGGAGGAGCCCAGCACAGCCCGGCACTGGAAGCAGCCCCGCTGGAGGGGAGGGGACCGGGCGGAGGGGCGAGTGGGCTCCTAGAGGCCTGGGCCAGACCTGGGAGGATGTGGGTGGGAGCCACCAGAGCCCGGGGCACCCCAGGCGGGGGTGGGGGGGCGGGGGCAGCCAGAGTAACAGCCAGGAGGCTGCGGGATGACCCATCCACGTTCAGGGCGCAGGACTTGCTGAAGGCTGAGGGGGAGGGGCGCCAGAGATGGTAGCAGGAAGTGAGATGATTGGAACCAAACTGGGCCAACGGGAACCAGATGTGATGAGGGTTGGGGGCTCTCACAGGAGAAGGAGGGGGACGAGGGAGGGGGAGGGAGAGCGGGAGCTAAGCGGTCTGTTCCCACCTCCCTCGCCCCTCCCAGGTGCCCCAGGTCCCAGGCCCGTGTGGTTCTGCAGCCTCTAGTCACTGAAGGGTAATGAGAGCCACACCAGCAGGCGATTTTCATATTGCTCCCACGCTGCACTGTGGCCCATCTGTGGGGAGGGGGCTGGGCAGGAGCTCAGCCTCCAGCCCAGGAAAGCTTGGGGGTCCAGCCTCATACACTCCACGCCCCTTCTCCCAGGAAGCCCTCCTGGTCCTCTGGTTGGATCAAACACCGTTCTGGGGTCCCCAGAGCGCTCAGCGTTGCGGCGGGTTATACTGCTTCCTCTAGGGAGCTGCTAGGACGCCCCCTCCTCCCAGCATGCAGCACCCCGAGCACGGAGGAGGGGAGGGGAGGGGAGAGAACCCCTCTTCCTGCGCTCCGCAGCCCGGGCCCCTCCACAGCGCCACCACTGTTAGGCGTGGTGTAGGGCCTTCTAAGTTGTGTGATAAGGACACATAACAAAATGTCCTTCTCTATGAGGTTAGCTCCTCTAGGGACCTCAGGTGGGTGGAATCCCACAGTGAGTGGAATCTCTCGTGGCTGGCTTATTTCGTTTGGCATAAAGCTTCATCCATGTTGTAACGTGTGTGGAAATTTTCTTGTAAATCTTAAGAAGGTGCCTACACGTAGGCTGTGCATACACACAGACAGGTGTGCTTTGTCCAAAACTGGAAGCCAAGCACACATCTGGCTCCATGACTTGATTTTGTCTCTCCTCCCTGGATATCCCAGAGATCTCTCCACAACAGAGACAGCCTCATTCTTTAAAAAAAAATATATATATTTTTATCAATTTCAGAGTGGAAGGGAGAGACAGAGAGATAGAAACATCAATGATGAGAGAGAATCATTGATCGACTGCCTCCTGCATGCCCCTCACTGGGGATGGAGACCCGGGCGTTGAGCCTGCAACCCGGGCACGTGCCCTGGCTGGGAATCGAACCATGACCTCCTGGTTCGTAGGTTGATGCCCAACCGCTGAGCCACGCCGGCTGGGCCGACCTCATTCTTCAGAAGGGCTGTGTAGTATTCCACATTGAGTTGCTTCTAGTTTCTCCAGTGAAGCAGCTGCAGCAAATATTCATGCCCCACTCGCTCCTGGGCAGGAATTTCTCTAGGCTGCATCCCTGAAGTGGAGCTGCTGGTCAAATGTTAGGTGCATTTTAAATATTGACAGCTGGTGTGTACTGTTCATGTCTAATCACCAGTCCACACGTGACCTCTGGGCCCAGGAATCCACGGGGCAAAATCCAAAGGCTGTGGTTTGGTTCAAGGCCCTCCACAGCCCCACCCCTGCTTCTTCCCCCAGTTCTATGGCCCCTGCATCTGTGACTTTCAAACTGCAGGTCATGACCCACTGATGGGTCAGGAAGTCAATTTAATGAGTGAAGACTGGCATTTGGGAAAATATATAGTAGGAAAAATTAGCGTAGAAAACATTAGAGTGCATTGCATGTAGCAGGGTAGGTACTGCTTTGTGCAACATTTCATTTATATATGGGTGTGTTATGGTGTAAAATACATTTCTTACTTCTGAAGTTGTGATCAAGAATTTTGAGAGCCCAGTCAGTGTGGCTCAGAGGTTGAGCGCTGACCTATGAACCAGGAGGTCACGGTTCGATGATTCCCAGTCAGGGCACATGCCCAGGGTTGTGGACTCTAACCCCAGAGTGGGGTGTGCAGGAGGCAGCCAATCAATAATTCTCTCTCATCATTGATATTTCTATCTCTCTTTCCCTCTCCCTTCCTCTCTGAAATCAATAAAAATATAAAAAAAAAAAAGAAATTCACCTTCCCAGCCTCCCTTGCAGCTAGAGTGTGGTCATGTGACCTTGCCTTCACCAATCAGATACAGACACAGGGTTTTGATTTGGAAGCAGCACAGGCAGGCTCAGTGCTGATGAGAGCGCTGGGACACGATGGAGAGACAGACAGATGGCAGGGGTAGCAGCAGTGGGAACTTGGCAGGGGCATCCGGGCCTGTTGGGGTGGTTCGAACCTCCATGCCTGCGCTCAGTGACGGCAGCAGAAGCCTGGGCGCTGGTTCAGCCTCCACATCCGACTCCATGGTGCCTCTGGAGAGTTCGTGAGTTACCAAATACCCCATCACTCCAGGTTTGTTAAAGGATAACTTACATACAGTAAAAAGCACCCTTTTATAGGTGCAGTTCTGTATATCTTGACAAACATATACAATCGGGTAGCTACCACCACCATCGAGATATAGAACACTTCTGTCACCCTCCCAAGTTCCCGGGTGCCACTCTGTAGTCAATTCCAGGGGTGTGTTAGAGCTGGCCAGTTCCAGCTTGTGAGAGTCAATTGTTGAATTTTCAAGGACTTTGTAGCTGGTTGTTAAACATAGCCATCATTTATTAAACTATATAAGCTGGCAATTTATATCAAAGACAATAAACCACCCCTTCCTAATTCTTGAGCTGCATTCTACTGTTTATGCTCTTGAGACCATGTTATTACGTCTGTGTGGTAGGAATACTAGGTAATGGCGTGCTGCTACGACTCTTCCACCCTGGGCACCGCGGCCTCCTGTCGGGCGGCTTAACCTGGGCCGCGGCGGGAGTGTTGACATCAGAGGCATCGGCAAACCTTGCCAATCAGAGCTGGAGTTATTGTTTCGTGGATTGTCTAGCCAGTGACGGAGAAAATGTGAATCATGCAGATGAAACTTAAAAGTGTGTCTTGTCTGTAGCCATTACGTTGTGCATCACACACAAAACATTAAGAAACGATTCTTCCAGTCTATAAAACTAGTATCCGATTCGGCAAAACAGTCAGTGACATTGGATGAACAAAGGATGTTCTGACCTATGTCTTAGTTTTTTTGTTTCTCTCTTACTCTTGTCAAATGATGGCTCCCCGGATAGCACCCCAGTACAGCCTCTTGATAAGAAAAAGCTGAGTTTATTGCTTACTGTGTGATAAGGGAGACTACCACACTGACAACAGCTCTGTCAGGGCCTCAAGCCGGGAGGGGAGGCAATATTGGAATTGATTGAGAATCGGAGGTTTGGTTTAAGGAGGGTCTTTCACTGTAGGGCTTAATCACAATTGTGTTGGGAACACAATAAAACAGTCCAGAATTGGGGGGACAACAAGGTAAGGATTTAAAAAGATATACATTTTTTATTGATTTCAGAGAAGGGAGAGGGAGAGAGAGAGAAACATCAATGGTGAGAGAGACTCGTTGCTCAGCTGCCTCCTGTGTGTCCTCCACTGGGAATCGAGCCAGCAACCCAGTCATGTGCCCTGACCAGGAATTGAACCATGACTTCCTAGTTCATAGGTTTACGCTCAACCACTGAGCCACACTGGATGGGCAAGGTAAGGATTTTTGAGGCAAGGGAGTAAAAGAATCTTAGGGTGCAAACTGTCTGTTGATGCTTTCCATGGAAGAACTGGTAGGTGTTTGGGGAAGTTCCTACAATGAAAAATCAAGGCGTTTGCCTGGGCAGGAGTCTCCTGGAATAGCACAAAGACAGTGGGTCGTGAAGTCTGGTTAGTGTGGACTGTAACTTGTGGGGAGATAGCTTCAGTCTCCAGCGGTTAAACCGTGTGAGAGGAAGTGGCTTCAGTTCTCACCCTCTCATGTTAAGAAAAAGATCCACAGTGTTCATGTTGGACCTACACTTGTTTGTCGATTGCGACCACAGGCCAGCTGCAGATACGTGAGTTGGGCAAAATTAACTACAGCGTTCTGTGAGGATCAATTGGCTATGTGAAGTTTATAATTTTATTATTGATAAGTTATACACCATAAATTTAGCAAAGTTGCAGGGAACAGGATCAACACACCAAAATCAGTTGTGTTTTCTTTTTTTTTTTTTTAAATATATTTTCATTGATTTCAGAGAAGAAAGTAGAGGGAGAGAGAGATAGAAACATCAATGATGAGAGAGAATCATTGATTAGCTGCCTCTTGCATGACCCCTACTGGGGATCGAGCCTGCAACCCAGGCATGTGCCCTTGACTGGAATCGAATCCAGGACCCTTCAGTCCGCAGGCTGAAGCTCTATCCACTGAGCAACACAGGCTAGGGCTCAGTTGTGTTTCTATAAAAGCAATGAACAGCCCAGCTGGTGTGGCTCAGTGGTTGAGCATCAACCCATGAACCAGGAGGTCATGGTTCAATTCCTGGTTAGGGTACATGCCTGGGTTGCAGTCTCGATCCCCAGTAGGGGGCATGTAGGAGGCAGCTGATCAATGATTCTCTCTCATCATTGATGTTTCTCTCTCTCTCCCCCAATCCCTTCCTCTCTGAAATCAATAAAAATATTTTAAAAATATTAAAATGGTTAGTTGTATGTTATATGAATTTTACCCAAATAAAAATATATGTGCTATACATACTTTACATCAGTAAGATTCATAATAAACATATGCATGTGTATACATATATATGCACATATACCCACACATGTACTTGTATATACATATATGTATATATATCTTCCACCTCCCATGAGCTGGTTGTTAAACATTAACAACACATCATTGATGCTGTTGAATCTCCTCCTCCTCTCCCAGTTTCTTGCAATTACTCATGTGATTTCTGTTGCTATGGTTTTGCCTTTTCTGAAATAAGTCATGTACATTGAATTATACAACCTGTAGCCTTTGGAACTGGCTTCTTTCATTTAGCACGATGCCTTTGAGAGTCATATTGTTGCATTACTCAGTAACGTGTTCTTTTTTATTGTTGAGCAGTTTTCCAGTGAATGGATGGACCAAGCTTGTTGATTCACTCACCTGCTGATGGACATTTGGGTTGTTTCCAATTTCGGATGATGAGTCAAGTCGTTACAAACACCCACGTACAGGTTTTTGCGAGGACATAGATCTCGGTTTCTCTTCGGTGGATAGCTTAGATACCTAGGAGTGGAGTTGGTGGGTCACATGTTAAGTATGTGTTTAACTTTATAAGAAACTGCCTAACAGTTTTTCAAAGTGGCTGCACCATTCTGCGTTCCCATCAGCCACGTCTGGCAGTTCCAGTTACTCTGCATCCTCGCTAGCATTTCATACTGTCAATTTTTTTTTTAGAGAGAGAGAGAAAGAGAGAGAGAGTGAGAGAGAGAGAGAGAGAGAGATTGAGAGAGAGAGATCAGTGATGAGAATCATTGATCGTCTGCCTTTACTGGGGATCAAGCCTACAACCTGGGCATGTACCCTTGACCAGAATCGAACCCGGGACCCCTCAGTCCGCAGGCCGATGCTCTATTCACTGAGCCAAACCAGCCAGGGCTATACTGTCAGTTTTTAAAATCTGAGCCATTCCAATAGGTGTGTAGTGGTTTCTCATTGTGGTTTCAATTTTCATTTCTCTAATGACTAAGGACGCTTTGCATTTTCCCATGTGCTTATTTTCCACCCATACATCTTCCTTGTTGAAGTGTCTATTCGGGTCCTTAGCCCATATTTTTAATGGGTTGCTTCTTGTTTTTGAGTTTGGAGAGTTCTTTGTATATCTGGTCACCAGCCCTTTATCAGATATGCGTTTTGCAAATGTTTTCTCCCTGCCGGTGGCTTGTCTTTTCATTCTCTTAAGAGTGTCTTCAAAGAGCAGACGTTTTTAATTCGGATGAAGTTAAATTTATCAAATCTCTTATTTTATGGTCCATGCTTTTGCTCTAAGAAATCTTTGCCTGACCCAAGGTCTTAAAGAATTTCTCATATGTTTTTTATTTTTTTCCTAGGAGTTTTATAATTTTAGATTTTCCATTTAGGTGTTTGCCTCATACCTTTTTAAAAAATAGTTTATTGATTTTTTTTTTTAAAATATATTTTGTTGATGTTTTACAGAGAGGAAGGGAGAGGGATAGAGAGTCAGAAACATCGATGAGAGAGAAACATCGATCAGTTGCCTCCTGCATACCCCCTACTGGGGATGTGCCCGCAACCAAGGTACATGCCCTTGATCGGAATAGAACCTGGGACCCTTGAGTCTGCAGACTGACGCTCTATCCACTGAGCCAAACCAGTTAGGGCAGTTTATTGATTTTTAGAGAGAGAGAGAAACATTGATGTGAGAGCATAACATAGATCAATCAGCTGCTTCCCACACGCTCCCGACCGGGGAATCTAGCCTACAGCCCGGGCGTGTGCCCTGACCGGGAATTGAACCGGCAACCTTTCTGTGCATGGGACAATGCCCAACCGACTGAGCCACACCGAGCAGGGCTGCCGAGTACCTTTTTATAGCCCCTTTCCCCTTAAAGCACACGCGTCTTTTTGTCTGCAACCGAGAACACAGGCTGATGTGGACGTCAGGGTGTTGGTTACGGTGCTGGCACTGGTGCCAATGGTCTGGCTGGTGGCACAGTGGGTGCCTGTAGCCACGATTTGATGCTAGTGCTGATGCTGGTGATGATAACGGAAGCAGGAGGGGGAGGTGCTGTGGATCCGTTTCTAAGAGAAATGCCACGGCGGCCCTGTCCTCCCCGGGCAGTTACTGTCTGTCACCCACGTGTCCCTTCTCCTCAGGAGCCACGCACACTGTGGACTCCAGCTCGTCCATCTCTCATCGCGCCGTCCCCAGGAATGCACTGTGGTCACACTTGTGGGGTTGTTCACAGGCGCTCATGGAATGGTGTCCATTGTCGGGCGGACAAAATGAACACAGCCTAACCGTCCACCAAGCGAATGGCTTGAAAAAGGGTATATCCCCACACCGTGGAATAGTACGCAGCCTTCAAAAGAGCGAGACAGATCTCTATGGGCTTCCGTGGAAGGGAGGCCGTGATGTATTGCTAAGTGCCGGAAACCAACTGCAGCAACAGATTCAGTCCCATTACTGGAAAGGCATACAGGTGTGTGTTTGTGCCGGTGAGGAGATGTCTGGGCGCACAGACACGACCCTCTGAGCAGTGGCACCTCCGAGGGAGACTCGCTCCGCGTGCTTCTGATCTGCTGGAATTCATTGCCTTGAGCAGTTACGACTTTAATCTAAAAAATGAGACACACACTCACACACACACATAAGAGGAGGTGGGGCGAGGTTATTCTTTTTATTTTAGAAATGCGGGAATGGAGGCGCGGAGCGGGTGCTGTCCTGACTTGCCCAAGTGGGTGGCCCTGGGAGCCAGAGGGAGGAACTGGCGAGACAGGAGTCCTCTTGTCTGGTTTTCCAGCCTCTTGGCCGCGCCCTCCCCCCACCTTGCTTGGAAGCCAGGAGTCCTGGCTCCTCCCCGGCCCAGGGTGAAGCTGCTCTCTGGGCACCGGTCAGCACAGCGATGGCACCGAAGGCCCGGGCCTGGGCCAGCCCCTCGTCCCCGAGCCTCTGGCCTCCCTCTGTGTCTTTCTCATCGCCCATGTGGGGGTCCTGGAGCACTAGGGAACCGAGTGGAGGACAGGGCCCTAGAGTGGGTCCTAGAGCCTGGGATGCAGTCCCTGTTGGAGGGGGTGGGAGGGGTGGGGTGGTGGGGGGATACTGACTAGAGAGGTTAGCTGAGGATGAGGAAGGCAGAGGAATAGTTCTCAACAGATGGCAAGAGGGCCACCTGTGCCAGCATCCCCTGGTAAGTGTATAGAATGCTGCATGCCCTAGCTGGTTTGGCTCCGTGGATAGAGTGTCGGCCTGCAGTCTGAAGGGGCCCAGTTTCGATTCAGGTCAAGGGTTGTGGGCTTGACCCTTATTTGGGGGCGTGCAAGAGGCAGCCGATCAATAATTCTCTCTCATCATTGATGTTTCTAGCTCTCTTTCCCTCTCCCTTCCTCTCTGAAATCAATAATAATCCTATCTAATAAAAGAGTAATATGCAAATTGACTGTCACTCCAACACACAAGATGGCTGCCCCCATGTGGTCAAAGATCCTGCCCCCATGTGGACACAAGTTGGCCGCCACAAGATGGCCAGCAGGGGAGGGCAGTTAGGGGTGACCAGGCCAGCAGAGGAGGGAGGTTGGGGGCGACCAGGCCTGCAGGGAAGAGCAGTTGGGGGGGGACCAGGCAAGCAGGGGAGGGCAGTTAGGGGCAAACAGGCTGGCAGGGGAGCAGTTAGGCATCAATCAGGCTGGCAGGGGAGTGGTTAGGGGGTGATCAGGCTGGCAGGCAGAAGTGGTTAGGGGCAATCAGGAAGGCAGGCAGGCGAGCAGTTGGGAGCCAGCAGTCCTGAATTGTGAGAGGGATCCCAGATTGGAGAGGTTGCAGGCTGGGCTGAGGGACACCTCCCTCCATGCACGAATTTCGTGCATCGGGCCTCTAGTAATAATAATAAAAGAGAATGCTGCATTGAGCCCTGGTTCCACCCCAGAGCCGATGAGTCCGAGCCCCTCAAGAAGAACATCAGAGCCTGGGTTTGGCAGCATTTGGCTGCAGCAGAATCCCTTTGCTGACATCAGAATCTCTGGGCTGGGACCCCGCACGGACGTTTTTCAAACTCTGCAGATGATTTCAATGTGCAGACAAGCTCGAGAGCCATCGATGTGGGGCCTCGCCACTCCAAGTGTGGGCCTCAGACCCAGGAGCATCCTCAGCATCAGCAGGAAGCTCCTGAGAAAGGCAGGGTCGGGACTTAAAAAACCCCATCATCTCGGCAGCACCCAGGCCACTTCACACCTGGCGTGAGTGGTTGACAGGTCCCCAGGTGGATGCGGCGTGCAGGGCTGGGAATGTGTGGGGGGCTGAATGACGGCAGGGCTGGGAGCGTGTGGGGGGCTGAGCGGTGGCAGGGCTGGGAGTGTGTGGGGGGGCTGAGCGGCGTGCAGGGCTGGGAGCATGTGGCGGGCTGAGCGTGTGGGGGGCTGAGCGGCGTGCAGGGCTGGGAGCGTGTGGCGGGCTGAGCGTGTGCAGGGCTGGGAGCGTGTCGGGGGCTGAGCGGTGGCAGGGTGCAGGACAGGACAGTGTTGGTGGAGAGGGTCCCGTGGCAGTTAAGGGCTCCTCTGGGGTCAGCCCGATTTCATTCCTCTTCCCTGTCCTGTCACCTGGGGCACGTCATTGAACCGCTCTGAGCCACAGCTTCCTCGTCTGTACGATGGGGATGCAAATGGCCTACCTCCCAGCGTGGTTAGGGTGCAGCGGGGTAGACCAGATGTCTGGCTCTCATCAGGGCCTCAGGTCAGCTCTGTTCTCATTGCTATTTGGCAGAAACTTCAAGTGTATTCAGTGGAGCACAGACGGCTAATCGAGCAGTCTGCAGACAACCCCCCAGTTGGGAGCCCATCATGTCACCTCCCTGAGCCTTGCTATCCACCAGCAAAATGTGACAATAATAACAGTACCCCCCCTTGGGGTGTGGCCAGGTGTCTGTGTTCACGTCCTTGCCCACCTGGGGACCATACATCCCCAACAGGACTCATAGCATGGAATAAGAAACAGATGGCATTTTGTTGAGGATTCTTAGGGAAATGAGGAAAAGGGGTTTATACCATGCCTGCAACCGCAGAAACTATTCCAATTTATCCTCTGAATTCTCTGTTTCTTCTCTCCAGGTTCATCTGCCCTGCTGGTGGCTTCTCCTTCTCCTCCTCCTCCTCCTCCTCCTCCTCCTCCTCCTTCTCCTCCTTCTTCTTCTACTTCTTCTTCTTCTTCTTCTTCTTCTTCTTCTTCTTCTTCTTCTTCTTCTTCTTCTTCTTCTTCTCCTCCTTCTTCTTCCTCTCCTCCTCCTCCTCCTCCTCTTTCTTCTTCTCCTTCTCCTTCTCCTTCCTTCTCCTCCTCTTCCTCCTCTCTTCCTCCTCCTCCTCCTCCTCCTTCTTCTTCTTCTTCTTCTTCTTCTTCTTCTTCTCTCTCTCTCTCTCTCTCTCTCTCTCTCTCTCTCTCTCTCTCTCTCTCTCCCCCCCGCCAGAACTCCTTCTCTAGAGCAGTTCTGCACCAGCCATACCCATCTCCCCCAGCAAAACAAGAACAACCTGCCAGGCGCTGCTCAGAGTGTCTTACGTGGGTTTCTCATTCAGTATTCACAGTGATCCTAGCCAGTGGATCGGTTTTATGCCCATTTTACAGGTGAGAAACTGAGGCAGCATTAAAAAAATATGTTTTTTAAATTGATTTCAGAGAGGAAGAAAGAGGGAGAGAGAGATAGAAACATCAATGATGAGAAAGAACCATCATTCGGCTGCCTCCTGCATGCCCCCCACTAGGGACAGAGCCTGCAACCAGGGCATGTGTCCCGACCAGCAATCGAACTGTGACCTCCTGTTTCATAGGTTGACACTCAACCACTGAGCCACGCCAGCTGGGCACTGAGGCAGCGTTTTGGTAACTGTCCGAAGGTCACAGTGCTTGTCAGTGTGAGACTGTGATTCTAACGCAGCCCCTGCGCCTGTCCCCTTATGCTCTCAGATGTCTCAGGCGGTGTTCCTCTGAGCCAGCGGGAGGGGTCTCACTCAGTCCTCACAGGGGTAGAGTGAGAAGAAACCATAGCTTGTTTCGCACAGTGGGTGCATTTCACAAATATTTACTGAGCACCTACTCTGTGCCAGAAGCCAAGGACATAGGGGTGAGCAAACAAGATGTGGCCTCTGTCGTCACAGAGACAGCCCATTAAATTGATTAAAAAGAGAAAGAAAAAGCCCCTGCCCAAACCAAGAGGAACACAAACGCTGTTTCCAGACCCTCCACGCCTTGCTATCGCTGCTTGGCCTGCAGCCACACCTCCCCCCTCCCCATAGGTCACCCACATGGTCCAGGGGAGACAAGCCCTCTCCTCCCACTGACCCTGGCCTCATCGGGGTTGGTCTCTGGTGACAGAGGAGCAGAATGGGGTCACCTCACAGCGGGACCTCGGCCCACAGGTGAGCTGCAGCCCCAGTCCAAACCTCTGGCAGCTCCTGCAACTTCCTCCCTGCACCCCCCTCCCCGCCATGCTGGTAATTGGTAGACAAAGGAGTTTTAGACAGCTGGGGACCTGCGTCCTTTGAGTCCCTGAAAACATGCTATTATTAATTAAAGACTGGCTCTGGCGGGGCCGGGCCTGCCTTTTTCTGGCTGGGCCTCAGACTTATGTCTCTCCTGTAGTCTCTTCTTGCTAAATTTTTCAGTGTTTTTAACATCAGACTGATGTTACGTATAATTACCAACTTCGCACCCAAATTATATTTGACATGGCTTGTGTGGGAAATTAGACTATTTCAGCGCCTACAAATTCACCTGGGGAAGCCAAGGCAGGCAGGAGGGCGTGCCGCGGGGAAGTCATTTAAATATTACATGTGCCCTCGTGAAAATGCCAAGGCGCTCTACACTGCCAAGGAGGATTCTGTCTCCCCCTCCACTTGCCCCTCCGACTTGCTGAGTGCTCCGAGGGTTGGAAAGCAGGCCCTGCGGGCAGAGGGCTGCTGGGGAGCCCTTTCCTTTGGGGTACTCCCCTGCTGGGCAGGGGCGGGGCCTGCAGGGACGCTGAGGGGTGGGGGCTGATGTCACCCTGTAGGAAGGGCCCATGGCAGGGTGTCCGGCCGTCTCCTCGCCCTCCCTCCCTCCTGCCTCTGACCCATGTGTTCCTGTGCCAAGGGGAGGAGGCTCCTCACCTTCACCCCTGCCCCACACATGGTGGAGGGTGGGCAGGAAGATGGTGGCCACAGCACCCAGAACCCGGGACACTGGGGCTCCCAGGGCCAGTGTAAGCCATAGCTCGTCACAGCAGCCCGCTTTGGAGCCGGCAGGCCCTGGAGGGCAGTGCTTTGTCATTCACTTCAAGTCAACAAACCCTGGACACCTGCTGTGTCCTGGCGTTAGGGATCCAGAGAAGAATAAAAGCCATTCACTCGTTCATTCAACAAGCAGGTGTTTACTGAGCATCTATTGCGTACCAAGCACAGCGCTATGCACTGGGGATGCAGAAATGAAAAGGATGCACTCATTCATTCGTGTGCCCATCCAACACAGAGTGATGGATGAAGCACCTGCGGCGTGCCAGGTCTGTGCTGGCCACAGGGGCGAAGCAGGCTGTGCCGGCCCCCAGCTGCTCAGAGTGAAGCTGGGGAGACAGACTTCCAGTCCAATCGTGAGTTTCTGGGTTTATGGGGCTGGAAGCCCACCCCGGGTCTCCGAGGCTCCCTGGCTGATGGAGGCTGCCCCCACGGAGGGTGGGAGGCCCTGCTGGCTCCTGTCGCTGGCACCTGGACCTGTGAGTCTGATGACAAGGCTCTGCAGCGGCTGGGCCACCCCTGTCCCGGCTCTGAGGCCCCCGGGGCAGGAGATGGGAGGCCCCGCAGGCAGGGTCCAGGAGAGGCGCTCCTGTTTCGTGCCCTTCCCGCAGGGACCCCTGCCTCAGACTCCAGAGAGGACCGCTGGCCCTGCTGTGAGGTCTCCACCTGCGGAGGCAGCTGGGCCCACTTCAGAGGCAGGGATGTGAGAGCAAGAGTCGGGAGGCTGAGACCTCGCTGCTGCTGCCCCTCTTACCCGTGCCCAGGAGGATCCAGCACCTGCGGGGAGGCAGCCAGAATACAAGGGCTCCTGGGGGACACCCCTCCAGGCTTCAGAACCTTATAAGGTTGGGGAGGGGCCCTGGAGCCTCCGCCTCATGTGGGTGCAAGGAGGGGGCTGGGCAGCATCCGGGGTGGACCTCCTGGGCATTCCTAACCCGGGACATCAGCTGCTGCCCCTGACCAGCGGCGAGACCCTGAAGGATTTCTGTCTTCTTTCTCTCTATTCCCTGGTATCCTTTTCTTCCTTCTTGTACTGGGGGCAGCCAGCCCCGTTGGCCCCGGGCTGGGGGGGGGCGGGGGCCCGCTCTGGGGAGCAAAACAGACTAGGCCACAGGCCTGATGTGCCTGGGCTCAGAGGCACTCCGGCCTTGGCCCGCGAGGACGGCCACGTGGCCGGGCTGTCCGTCCATCCTTCCAATGACGTACGGATTGTGCCTGGATCAGGTGCTGGGACTCCACAGTAAACAAGACAAACAAGGTCCTTGTCTCCTTGGGCTTATGTTCTGTTCGAGGGGAAATAGGCAATAAACAAGGAAGTGAGAAGCAAAGAGATGAGACAAAGAGTGATGGAGGGCCTAGTTTAGATTGGGTGATCCAGGAGGGCTTCTCAGAGGTGGCAGTCTATCTATATAAAACCCTAATATGCAAATCGACCAAAGAGCGGAAAAACCGGTCGCTATGACGGTCACTGACAACCAGGGGGCAGACGCTCAATGCAGGAGCTGTCCCCAACCCGCAGACCCTAACAGGTGGCGGTGGGGGGTGGGGCCGGCGAGTGGGTGGTGCCAGGCCAGCCAAGGTGGGTGTGAGTAGCTCCCTCCACCTCCCTATCGCCCTGCAGGTCGGCCCTGATTGCGGCCAGGCTTGGGGACCCTACCCGTGCACAAATTTCATGCACCTGGCCTCTAGTCTATACTAATAAAAGGGTAATATGCTAATTAGACTGGGTCAACAGGACATCTTACGGTCGTCCTGCCTTCCTTCGGGACAAAGCCATGGTGGTGGGGGCTGAGGCAAAGGTGGTTAGGGGCCATCAGGCTGGCAGGGGAGGGCAGTTAGGGGCGATCAGGCCGGCAGGCAGGTGAGCGGTTAGGAGCCAGCGGTCCTGGATTGGAGAGGGTGCAGGCCAGGCTGAGGGATGCCCCCGCACCCCCCCCCCCCATGCATGAATTTCATGCACTGGGCCTCTAGTATTTAATATAAAGGGCCAGACATGACTTTCCAGGCAGAGGGAACAACAGGCGTCCAGACTATAGGCAGGAAGGAGTTTAGTGGATTGGAGGAATAAGGTGGAGATCAGTGGATGTGTTTCGGGGCAAGAAAGAGGCAGGGGTGGGTGAGGAGAAGCCAGAGGGAGGCAGGGCCAGACCAGGGAGGACCCTGCTGGGGTGCAGATTGTCCCCTAGTGGGAGGGACCCTGTTTGGAGGGTGTTAGCACAGGAGAGACAAGATCTAATTTGCATTTTGGAAGATTACACTAGATGTTGGAGAATGGATTATGGAGGCCAGGGTGGAGCTGAGAGACATCTCCCCCCTCCCCCCCATGGGCCCAGCGGCCCAGTCTGGAGACTGTCAAGCACCTGGGTAGCTGGGCTCAGTGCAAAGGGCACTGAACTGGGGCTCTGGGGCTCTGCCCTGGATTCCAGTCCTGAACACACTCACTGCTGTGTGACCTGGAGTCGACAACTGTCCCTCTCTGAGCCTCAGTGTCATCTGCAAAACGGGACAAGAACAGCTGCCCAGCCTCCTTCCCGGGGATGCCGTGAGGGTGAGGGTCGGGGCCAGAGCTCTATGCCCACACCATGCTGAAGGTCCCCAACCCCGGGCTACTTTGGGGGACAGATTTTCCCTGGGAGGAGCTGATAAAGGGGTGACATTGTGGTTAAAATCATCACTGGGGGTCCACCCCCACTCCTGCTCTGGGTTCCCCAGTCCTCCGAGCCTGGGGTCCCAGCTCTACTCTCCCGATCCCCAGGGGCTGTCCGTACCCCTCCCCCACCCTCTGGCCCTCGATCTTTTTTTTTTTTCTTGCATCTTCTTTTTAAAATAAAAACGCCGGCCGCTCGCGGCTTGCTGATGTTTATGCCTCAGTAATACATTATGTATTATTTTGTTTTAAGCACAGCTTTTGCATCCTGACAGTAACAATAAAATGTGACTATGGGATTGCTAATACAGACAGACTAATGTTTCCATCGCCCGCCTCTTTTTTTTGCGTCCTAAGCACTTTTGAAAAGGCTCCTTTTATATTCCTAATAAAATTATAGAAAAATACATCGATTTACTGGAAAAGAGTTTAGGGTCGGGGTTGAGTTTTTTCTCCCCCTCCCCCTGGGTGAGCTTCTCCCCCCACCCCCAAGGCTGATGAATATTCCGAATCAAAGCGTCTAAGTGCTTTTTGACCCTGACCCCAGGTTGCATCCACCGCTGTTGGCCGCTGCTCACCTGGCCCCCAGCCAGCTGCAGGGCGGGTCTGCGTGTGCTAGAAGGATTTTGGGTGTTGGGGAGTTGGGGTGTCTCTGTGTTGGGGCATCTGTGTGTTTGCAGGGCTGTGTGCCTGCACGTGTGCTAGGGAACACCGTTCTGTGCGTGGACATTTCTGTGTGGGAGAGCTGGGGTGCTGTGGGGGTTAGGGCGTGTGTGCCTGGGTGTAAGCCCTGGGGGCAAAGCCCGGGTGTTTGTGGGTTTCGGAACGTGGGGGGAGGAGTCTATTTGGAGGACACTGGGGTCACGGGCAGTCAGGTTCAGGTTTGTGTGACAGTGTGGGGGGCTGAGAGGGGTCACCTTACCTGTGGGGAATGAATGCTGCCTGTTTCCGAAAAGACTACATCTCCGGGAGTCCCTGTCCACCTAACAACGGGGTCTCACCTAGGCGGTCCCTGATCCCCAATCATGCTAGTGCGTGCACATGTCTGTGCGTGCATGTGTGTGGATATATGTGTGTATGTGAGTAAATATATGTATGTATGGGTATGTGTGTGTATGTGTGTGGGAGTGTGTGTGTATGTGTGTGTGTGTGTGTGTGTGTGAGGAGTATGTGTGTGTATGTGTGTAGGGGGTATGTGTGTGTATGTGTGACTATGCATGTGTATGTGTGGCTATGTGCATATGTGTGTGTATGTGTGTGTAGGGGGTAGGTGTGTATATATGTGTAGGGGTATGTATGTGTATGTGTATGTATGTGTGTGTATGTGTGTGTAGGGGGTAGGTGTGTGTATGTGTATAGGGGGTAGATGGGTGTGTATGTGTGGCTATGCATGTGTATGTATGGCTATGTGTGTATGTGTGTGTAGGGGGTAGTTGTGTGTGTATGTGTGTATGTGTGGCTATGTGTGTATGTATGTGTATGTGTGTGTAGGGGGTAGGTATGTGTATGTGTATAGGGGTAGATGGGTATGTATGTGTGTATGTGTGGCTATGCATGTGTGGCTATGCATGTGTATGTGTGGCTATGTGTGTATGTGTGTGTAGGGGATAGGTGTGTGTGCATGTGTGTGTGTGCATGTGTGTGTGTGTGCACGCACGTGTGCACAGGGCTCTGTGAGGTCTGGGTATATGATGGGCAAGGTGGCTCCCTGTGATGGGCACCACCAGGAGCTAATGCAGCTGTGCGGCTGGCGGAGGGGCTAAGCCAACAGGCGGACTCAGGTCTCTGGAGGGTTGGAGGGACAGCCTCCAGCTGCGCGGGCAGGAGTGACGGGGGCACCAGGCAGGGAAGGGTCCCGGGCCACACGCAGGAGAGGCTGCGGGTGGAGAGAGGGACAGGGGCCCTGGGAAGGTGAGGGGTGCACACTCGTCATTTTTACAACATCAACTCGGGTACCAAGGTCTGGTCCTGGCGGGCACAGCAGGAGGAGGGGCTGGCCTCCCGCCCTGGTATGCGCCTGGGCTAGGACCCTATGGGGCGCACAGGCTCTCTTTCTAGCAGTTTTTGCCTTGGTTTCCTGGGGCCAGACCCCACCAGCTTTCCCCTGTTCCCAGAGTCAAAAGTCTGGGAATAAAGAGCGCCGCATAGCATCAGATCCCCTGGGACCCTACCCCATCCCTCCCCCCACCGCCCAACCAGAAGGACTGATTCAGGAGGACCCCACAAAAAACCCTGGGTCCCCTGCACCCCAGCCTAGACTGAGCCGGATGCCCACAGCCCCGCCTGCCACTCCAGCTGAGCCTCCCTCCTCCCCCACCCTCCGCCGCCCTCCCGGAGTGTATGTGGATTTGCACGCTTCAGAAACAGGGAAGGAAAAAAAAAAAGGAATTGGGTTTTGTGTACTAAGCACTTTTGAGGGCAATCTGGGGCCCCCTAATCCAGAGGTTTATAACCTCCCCAGCTAATGCTCCCTGACACTGTGTTTTGATATCATTACTACATTATACTCACAATTTTTGAGTGAAAAAATACAGTACTTAGAAAGTCGAAATTCATAAATAAATTCATGTCAAACCGCACTTAATATTGATTTTGTTAGTGTTCAGATTCAATAATAAGGTACTGCGTGCATGAATATTTAAATATAATCATCATTTCTGCATCTCCTAATGGCCTCTGCTCCTCTACACTCAATTTAAACACAATTTAAAAACTATAATGTATTGAAAAATACTAGGATTTAGCAATAAATCATCATCGGGAGATTCCAGGCCTCTTATAGGGTGGCTCAATATGGCTTTCTCCGGGGACTGTACAATTAGATTCATGTTTTTAAACTTCTCAATTATCCATATACCATAATTTTATGTGAAAGTTTGTTTCGCTAACCCCCCCTGCCCACCGCCGCCCCCACCCCTCGCTGCCCCCCCACCCCCCACCGGCCTCTCTGTAGGAAGCGGTAGAACAGCGCTTAAGTGTTCTCTTAGCCAGAGTGGAGTGGGGTCAAAGGTGGCCGTCCTCAAACTGAATTAGAAGCCAGGCCTGCCAGAGGCAGCCGGCGCTGAGTCACTTAATCACATTATTTGGGAAAAATATAGGGGGGAAAGAGATAAAATGACTTAAAATGAACTTGCCAAGGAGGAAGTGGAGTTTTTTAGATTTATTTAAAAAGCAATCCTTGGCCTGATGAAATAGACACGGGGCTGCGGCAGGATGTGGGAAGAGCCGGGCGGGGGCGGGGAGGGGGGGCCGTGCTGTGGGAGCAGAGGGGCTTCTAGCCTGGTCCCCGGGCCCCAGACCTTTGTGAGGAGCCCCTGGGGGTGTAGAGGGCCCTGGGGTGAGGATAAGGGGGTGGACTTGGGACCTGGGGTGAGCTGTTGGAGCCATTCATCAGGGAGCCGGAAGGACGCTGGAGCAGTCTGGGGGGAGGGCAGGGTGTGGCAGGGCCCCGGGGCATCTGGGCCTTGTAGGGTGCCCTGATGGCGGCAGGTGGCAGCTGGTGCTGACAGATGGCCATGGAAGTGGCACAGCAGCGGAGATAGATGACAGGAGGGGATAGGACCCAGGCACCAGGAGAGATGGTGCCCAGGGGCTCAGAGCACTGAACCGCACCCCCAGTTGATAGAATGGCTCATGTCATCTATCCCGCCTACCAAGAACCTGCTGTGTGTCTGGTGCTTTTCATGCAGGTCACATGGGCCCCGTACCACTGCTCGATGTAAGGCATGGTCAAGTCCATCTTATAGAGGAGAGAGCTGGAGTTCAGAGTGGTACAGCAAGCTGCCCAGGGTCTCCCAGCTGGACAATGGCAAGATTCGAGCCCAGAGAGCTCGCTCAGACCAGAGTTCTTTTTTTTTTTTTTTTTAATAAATATACTAGAGGTGCATGAAATTCATGCACGGGTAGGGTCCCTAGGCCTGGCCAGCGACCAGGGCCGATCTGCAGGGCGACTGGTGGGGCGATCGGGAGGCCCCCGCTAGCACCCACCTTGGCTGGCCTGGTGCCACCTGCTCGCCGGCCCAGCCCCCCACTGCCACCGCCAGTCACCTCCCTCTGTGGGGCGACTGGCGGGGCAATTGGGGGTGGGGGGGCCCCCGCTGGCACCCACCTTGGCTGGCCTGGCGCCACCCACTTGCTGACCCCACCCCCTGCCACTGCTGCTGGGGGCAGCACCTGCGTTGAGCATCTGCCCCCTGGTGGTCAGTACACATCATAGCGACTGGTTGTTCTGCCCATCATTCTGCTGATCAGTCGATTTGCATATTAGGCTTTTAGTATATAGGATTTTTATTGATTTCAGAGAGGAAAGAAGAAGGAGAAAGAGAATTAGAAACATCAATGATGAGAGAGAATCATTGATCGGCTGCCTCCTGCACACCCCACACTGGGGATTGAGCCCGCAACCCAGGCAAGTAGCCTGACCAGGAATCAAACCGTGACCTCCTGGTTCATAGGTCGACGCTCAACCTCTGACCAGCGTCTCACGTGGCTCCATGCTTCTCTTGGAAGGCGCGCTGGAGGGCGGGTCCAAGGTTGGCCCTGAGCTCTGGCCCCGGGCATGCTCCAGAGGTGTGGTGCCGCCATCCACATCCAGGGAGCTGGGACCAACATCTGCTCCTCTGGGGAGGGGCACATCTGAATTCTGGAAACCTGTCCAGTCGCTTGATCCAGGGCCAGGGGGTCTAGTACTGTTGCCAAGGAAAACCCAAGTACTGGACTGACAACGAGGATGCCCTAGGACAGTGCGGTCCCTGAGGCCACCCTGGAGCAGATGGGAGGGGACACTTGGCATTCCAGGCGAGGCTTTCCACACTGGACGAAAGTGCCAGGACAGGTGCTGGGCTGGGGAGGGGAGGGGATGGGGGGCCACAAGAGGGGGTGGCACCCGCTGCGTCACAAGCCCAGACAGAATGGACTGCCACTGGGACCCAAGGCACCCCAGGGGTATTGTCAGGCACAGCGTCTCAGTCTTATTTCACGTCTGTGAAATGGGGGGAAAGACAGCACCTACCTCAGGGGGTTGCCATGGGGAGGCAGCGCCCACTTAGCACGGTGCCCAGCCACAGCAGCTGCTATTCTAATGGCATATCTGGGGTCAGACTCGGGCTTCCGACGCCCAGCCAATGCTGTTCCCCCTTCTCATCTACATTGGCCTGTCCCTTTGGGTGGGTTTGGGGCGGTGGGGCCGGATGCCCAGGAGCCTGGCCTCTGATTGGATAAGAGCCAGGCTCCCACGCCCATGGCTTTGACATGAGAAAACGCATAAGGCTCTGTCAGCAGATTGTCTATGGCCGGACCTAGGGCACAGGGGACAGAGGGAGGTCAGGAGAGGGTTATCAAGGGCCCGAGTCCCTGGCCCTGTGGCTCAGTCGCTCAGCAGCCCAAAGCTTCCACACTCTCCTGCTGAGGCCATTTACTCATTCATTCATTCATTCATTCACTCTCTCAGGCACTGTTCTAGGATCAAGGCAGCAGTCACAGCCCAAGATGGAACTCTGCCTCTTGCCTTGCACCCTGCCTCAGTTTCCTCATCTGTGACACGGGATTGGCATCGCCTCATCCACCTCCTTTTGGCTAAGTTGTGTGACATCACAGAGGTGAGCGGGCACATGAGAAACACTGCCCCCAGATGAGCTATTGCTCTTTCTTTTTTTAAAAAAAATATATTTTATTGATTTTTACAGGGAGAAAGGGAGAGGGATAGAGAGCTAGAAACGTCGATGAGAGAGAAACATCGACCAGCTGCCTCCTGCACACCCTCTACTGGGGATGTGCCCGCAACCAAGGTACATGCCCTTGACCGGAATCGAACCTGGGACCTTCCAGTCTGCAGGCTGACGCTCTATCCACTGAGCCAAACCGGTTTCGGCTGTTGCTTTTTTTTTATATCGAGTTTATTGGGGTGACGTTGGCTACCCAGGCGAGCTGTTGTTCCTTTACCCAGTGAAGGGGCCTCACAAGACAGTCCTTTTTTTTCTGTCTGCTGTTCTGCCAGGCTGGAGCAGGGTGAACACAGAATAGAATGTGGGGAACCTTGGGAAAGTGGGAGCCATTGCGGGCTCTTGAGCCAGAGCAGGTCATCAAGGAGGCCTAGCCAGACTTCTCTGTTCCCGAAGGCCTGGGGAACCTTGGCTCTTTGAGAAGCTGGGGGTGGGGACGTGTGGGAGGGGCCCTAGATGAGACCTCCCGCTAATTCCTGCTGCTCAGTTCCCTGCTCCCCTGACCTGGTTGTGGCCCTGGGTTTGGGGTGGGCTGGGGAGGAAAGAGCTCCCTCGGCCCCCATCCAGCAGGAGGCACTGCCCAGAGCCCCGGACCTGTGGGGCTCCCCTCCTTTGGACATGAAGGACCAGGGAGAGAGGGCAAAGCGTCAGCAGAGATGGGCAGACCTCAGCTCTGGGTCCCTGGCACAGCCCCTGGTCCTCACACGAGGATCAAGTCGGGGGGGGGGGGCTGCAGGGGAGTCTTCTTCCTGCCCCGTCAGCCGGCCTCCCCCAAAGTCTCCCAGACCACCCCCTCGGGAACCCCTGAGCCTGTGGACCCCGGGACCACTCTCCGATTCCAGCCCCCACACTCTCACCCGCCTGCTCTTCCCGCAAACCTCGGTTTGCTCATCTGGCAAGTGGAGCTGCTCGACAGAGTCCCTCCCCCCCCCCTACGCCCCTCCCCGGAAGGGTTGTTGGGAGAACCTCAGGGACAGGGCATCCAAAGGGTGTGGTGACCCCCAAAGGGTGTGGCGGGGAGGAGGAGTTGCGTTCCCAGGCCACCGACAGGCCACGGAGGAGGGACTCCGGCCATGCCTCGGTCCTCAGGCCGGCATAGGCCCCGGCCTCCCTCAGCCCTGTCACTCTGCATCCGAGGCCCGTTTTTTTCTGGAAAACAAGCGACATTCATCACGAGTGACAGCCAGGCCCTAATGCAATCTCGCTGGAGCCATGAATTGCAAATGCACTGCAGGGAGGAGGCGGCTCCGTTCGGCCCCCAGGGAGGTCGCAGGCCCTGGGCCCCGGGGCGCTGGTCAGCAGAGGGACACTCTGAAGACCCAGGACCCCGAGGCTCCCGCAGTCACCCCGGCCAGGCCCCGCCACCTCAGGGGCCCGGGTCCTCGGGGAGGCGGGGGCCAGGACGAGGCTCCAGAGTGGGTGGAAGTGGGCCCAGAGCCTGGTGACTCAGAACCTGCTTTTGTCCCTCTGCGAGAGGCACAGGGAAAAAATAAAACACCGGGCAATTAACTGGAGCGAGTCAGGTGAGAGGCGGGGCGGTGGGCGGGCACCTGCCTGGCACTCAGGAGGACCGCCCCAGGGCCCAGCACTCCTGTGACTGGGGGAGCCCTGCTCTGCCACCCTGGCGGGCGGAGGGCCTGGGCTCTGCCCCTCACCCCAGATGCCCCTGCCCTTCCTCCCACCTGGTCTCCTTCCAGCTGCCCACAGGGGAGCCCTCATCCTCCAGGAGTGAGCTGAACCCCACACCCTTCCGGGGTGGGGGGTGGGGGTGGGAGGGTGCCACCCACACGTGTGTGCCCGGCACTTCCAGCTCTGCACACGCGTCTAGGGTGCAGTTCTCTACTTCCATGCGTGTGCCCGGGCCACACGTGTGTGCCCAGCTCGCTGCCAGCCCGGCTCTGAGTCAGGGCGCGCGGGCCTGCCTCTGGCACCCGGGGTAGACGGGTGGGTTTGTTTTTCCCGGTGTGTTTTGGGTTCAGAAAAAAAAAATTCCCCAAATGAGCTCCCCTGGGGCGCTTTTCCCTTCATTTTTCCTGCCCAGGTGTCTCTGAAGGGAACTTCATTGTCTGTTTCGAATTCATTTGCACTGAACTCATCTAGAAGTTTTGCAAGAGCTGTTTGATGTCCAAGAAGCCGCCCATCACCCCCACCTCGCCCCACCTCTGTAATGAGCCCTTTAACCCTTGGAGACCCAGAGCTGCCTGGGGGCCCAAGCCCAAGGCCAGATGCCCCTCCCCCACTGAGCAGGGGAGGAAGAGCTGGGGATGGAGTGGGCTGAGCCAGTGGCATGGGGTGGGGAGGCTCTGTCCAGCTTGCCCCCTATCCCGCTTGGGCACCTCTCAGCACCCCTTCTCCAATGGCCCCAGCCCCTGCTGGGTGCAGGGCCCAGCTGTTGGGGTTCTGAGCCTCCCCCACTAATTAATGGGTGCCTGTGAGGGCTGACCTAATCAGGCACCCAAATTAATCTCAATTACAGCGATTTGGTAACTGCAGTGCTAGCCAGCTCGACTGAGCTGGGATTTCATCACCCGAGAATGGGGAGCCGGAATAGCTCAGCCCCGATGTTATCAGCGGGGGTGGAGGGAGGAGGAGCTGGGGGGGGGGGGCGCTGAGGGACCCTAGGCAGCCTGCCTTTATCACACCATCAAATTAGTTCATTCCAGCTAATACTCACATTGGCATCCTGGCCTGTGCCCATCCCCCTGCTCTGAGCCATGGAGGAGGCTCCCGGTTCAACCCCCCAGGGCCCATCAGCCCCAAGCCTGGAGGGAAGCCTGGTGAGCCTAATGGGGCCCAGACGTGGGTGGCTCTGGAGCTCCAGGCTGGGCAGAGTTCCAGGTCCTAGAACCCAGGGTCCAGCTGGGTTGCCTCCCTCTGGGCACAGCGAGGCTGGGAGGCAGACGTGGGCTGACGACTTGGCAGCTCGCTGCCGTTTCCCCAGTCCCGTCCCAGCCAGCAGCACTGGTTTGCTCCCTGCAGCTTCAGGCTGGGCAGGGCAGGGCAGGGCCGGGATTATTCACCCCATTTTACAGAGGGGGAAGTAGAGGCCCAGGGAGGAGACGCGGCTTGCTCGGCGAGCCAGGCAGGAGCCAGCGCTCTACCCAGGCTGCAGGACTCCTGGCCCCGTGCTCTTCCGATCAGAACACATCTAAGAGATGGTCCTCCCCACCCCAACTTCAGCACCCCCACCTCTCATCACACACCCGAACACTCAGGTCTCCTCCCTGAGCCTCTAGTTGTCCCAACCCAGTGCTGTTGACTCATTTGTTCTGAGCCTCAGTTTTCTCATCTGTGAAATGGGGTGAAAATAATGACGTATGCTCCCCTGCCACCCCTACCTGCTAAAGCTGGGTGCCAATGGAAGGCATTGATTGTGGTCTGTATCAGTAGCCCTGGTGGGAGTGGGGGCTGCATCGGAACTGGTAGCTCCTCCTCCGTGCCCCAACAATGGGACAGTTCCCTGTGACAACAGAGGCGCAGGGGAGGCCTCCCTTCCCAGGGGTGGGAGATGGCTCCGTAATGGGGCATCCAGGCAGCGGAGGCCAAGCCAGAAGGCACCACCCACACCCACAGTTGAGACTCCGGCATCATACATTCGGCTCCTTGGAGAGCTGAGGGGCTCCCAGGCTGTGGGGAAGGCCCTGAACACATGAATGAATGAATCAGGCCCAACTTCCCACTCAGAAGGCACTTACCATGGCTTAAGCCAATTACACTCACCCTCCTCCTCCCTCCCTCCACCCCGCCTTGGGGGTAAGGGCCATTCTGCATCCACGTCTGCCCTCTTGACAGAGCCACCTGGGTGACTCCTACCCACTCCACCCCTCAGCTCAGGGCCTGGTTTGCCAGTAGGGAGGGGCCTGGAGCTTGGGATGGGGGTCCCTGGGGAGTGCTGTGCAGGGCCCTATCAGTGCCCATAGCCTGTTCCCCACCCCCCTGGAAGGCCACCCTGCAAGGGAGCAGGTGCCCGGTGAGCCCTCCTGCCCCGCCCCCACTTCCCGAAAATGCTGTGGCAGGATGATTGATTTTGTGGGAAGAGCAGCCACAGGGGGCAGGGGGATGCCGGGGCGCCAGGGGTGCTCACACTCCATTTGCTTGTGGCTGGGAGTCAAAGCTGGGTCCCTCTGGGCAGGTGTGAGGTGTCCCCCGGCTGCTCAGCCTGGTTATGTGGGGGGCAGGGAGGGCCCTTTGGGGCTTCCCTAGAGAGTCCAGGGCCCTGTAGGGACTCGGCAGTACTGGGGGACCTCTGACCCCTCGGGCTCCTGGGAAGCCCCTTAGAGGATGTGGCTGACTTGACTCAGGGACCAGTTACCCAGGGAACCTGGGTGTGTGGGGAGGGTTGGGTACCCAGCCCTCCCTTGCTTGTTCGGAATTTCCAGCACCTCCCTGGGCTGGGCGGGGAGGAATGGGAGGTGAGGTTGTGCCCATGCCCCTGGCAGACTCTTGCCTGGCTGGGACTCCAACCCACAGGGCCAGGCCCAGAGGCCCAGAGCTCCCAGCGGCCTGCTGGGGAGGAGGGAGCACCGAGCCACCTGAGTGCCAGGGGTTCACGTGCCCAGAGACACGCCCAGAGCCACACACACTGCCAGGGTAGCATGGGGTGTGGACACATACTCACAGTATCGGACATTCGACCCCTGCTAACATCGCATGCTTCTCACATGTACTCCCAGCTCCTGGTGTTCATGGACACACACACACACACACACACACACACACACACACACACACACACGCTGGGATTCACAGGGACAGAGCTCCTCAAGGCATCACACCCACAAAAATGAGCACTTTACAGGGGTGCACACTGTCGCAGGAATGCACCCAGACAAACCTGAGGCCCCGAGAAAACATGGCAGGAATGGTTCCCCCCTCCCCCCCCCCCCCCGCCCCCGCCGCCCCCTCATCCAGACCAGTCCCGGGTTAGCGTGTGCAGGCAACCGGGTCTTCGGTGGTTAGAAGGGTCTTTGGTGATTAGAGACGGGAGGTGCCTTTCCTGTTTCTCTGGGAGAGATGGGCAAACCGAAACCTGGGGAAGATGGTGACTCAGACGGCGTGAGTCAGCGGCGCGAACCCCGGGAAGCTACCTGGGTTCGGGATGCTCCAGAAAAACAGGCCGGATGCCTCCCCGCGTCACCTCCGTCTCTGCACCTCTGGGCCTGTAGGGATGTGCGCGGGAGAGGCAGCTCTCTCCAGCGTACCCCGAGAAGGGTGACTTCTGCTGGGCTGAGAACCATGGGGGCTTTTTGGGGGAGGAGAGGCGCCGGGGGTCTTCAGGAAGGAGGGAGCAGGGATCAGGGGGAGGCTCTGTGAGGGTCTGGGTTCGCTGGGTGTCTTGACTTGGGAGCAGAGGGCAGGAGGGAGGGGGTCTTGGGGCAGCTTCCCAGCGAGGCATTGGCAGGTTCCCTGGGTGCTATGTGAGACCTGGGGGACCCCTCAAAGCCAGCCTCGCGTCCAGGGACCTTGCAGGTCTTCTGGGAGGACAGATCGCTTCTGTCATCCAAATACAATCCTGAAATCATGGGGGGCATCAGTAACCCCCTAACCCAATCTGGCAACTCATGAGCAGTTGGGTTGGGCTCAATGCAGAGGAGGGGCATTCCACGTGGACACAGGCTCAGAGAGGGGCCCCCAGGAGGCAGACGCAGGCCCAGGCTCCATCTCCTGTCTAGGGAAGCCTGAAGAGACCAGCACAGCCCTCAGAGGCCCCATAGCGGGGAAGGGGGTACCCAAGCACCCCCAGTGCCACCTCACACCCAGGGATTCGCATGAGCTACTGTGTAGCCAGGGGCCCCCTCTTGCTGATTGAGAGCCACCTGGGTGCTCCAGGAAAGACCCTGCGAGGTGGGATCGCTCGTCCTCCCTTCACCCTACCATTGTCAAACTTGCCTGCCCCATGGAACCGCCCTTTCAAGGATCACCTATTAACACGCTGTGGGACTAGCTGCTGGAAAACTGACCTAAATCTTTCAAACCCCCTTTTCCCTGATTACTCAAGCGTTTCAGTTTCCATGTTCATTGTCAGGAGTCTGGAACACATAAGGCACAGAAGTGATGGTTTAGATCTTTCAGTACCTCACCACCCAGAGGGAACCACTGCTAACATTTTGGTCTGTCTCTTTCCAATCTATTTTTTTTTTCTTCTTCTATGACCGTGTAGGGGTGTGTAAAAAACACAGACATCTACATTGGGGTCACAGAGTTTTGCATCTTGCTTTTTTTTTTTCCTGCATTTTTATAAACCACTTAATACCTGGGAAAGACTGCAGGTACAGTTTAAAGAACAATAGTAAAACAAACCCCCAGCTATCCAGGACTCAATTTAAGAATTATATCCTGCTTTGTCGCCGTCCCAGGCCATTAAATATTCTTTGAGAACTTGAGTTTTAATGGCTGCCTGGTAGTCCTTCAAAGGGTGTGCCATGCTTTAACAAATCCCATCGTCTTAGAAATTTAGATTGTTTTCAATTTTTTACTATTAAAAGAACACTGTGATGAACGCTACAGTATGTAAATCTTTACCCATAATCAGAACACTCTCTGACTACTTAAGGGGAGAAGAAATAGAACGACGAGGCCGATGTTTAAAATAGTAAGAGCCGACATATCTCGCGCGCTTCTTTGCCAGGCATTGTACAGCAGCTTTGTGTGCGTTCATTAGCTCATTGAAATGTACAGCTCCACCTGGTAAGTATTACTCTTCTTCCCATTGCACAGATGAGCAACTGAGGATCAGGGAAGCTAAGCAAAGGCACCAAGTCACATGACAGTAAGTGGCCAAGCGGGTCTTCGAACATCAACAGCCTGAGCTCTTAGCCATATGCCATGCTTTGGTTTGTTCGTTCAACAGTATTTACTGAGCACCCGCTATGGACCAGGCCCTATCACAGATGATAGGTATACGGTAGTGAGTCTGCCCTGCCTTCCAGGTGGGGAGATGGATAGTAAACCCATTAAGTGAAATCTTTCCATTGCTGGAAGATGGTAAGTCTGGGGAAAAAAAAGAAAAGAAAAAAAGCAAGAGAGCGGGAACGCAGAGATGGTGTGCAGGACTTCCTGAGAAGGAGACATTAGAGCACCGTTTGAAAGGAGGGGAGGGAAGCTACCCTGAGATCCCGTGAGAAAACGCTCCGGGCAGCGGGACCTGCAGGTGCAAAGGCCTGAGGCGAGCGTGAGCTGACCGTCCCAGGGACAGCCAGGAGGCGAGCGGAGCTGGAGCAGAGTGAGAGGAGGTGAAGTCGGAGAGATCATGGAAGGGGCGCAGATCTTGGGGCGTTGAGGGCCGCTGGAAGGACGGGGGCTTTTCCCTGGGGGCGGCGGGAGCCACGGAGGGTTCTGAGCAGAGCGGTGATGCGATCCGCTTACACTGAGCGGGCACCGTTGGACGGCCGGGTGGAGAACCTGTATGGGGGTGAAGGTGGCGGCCCCTGTGACAGCTGTGGCTCCAGATGATGGGGGCTCAAGCCAGGCCGGTCGTGCGGACAGAAGCGATTTCCTTCTGAATGTATTTTGAAAGCGGAGTGGACAGGACTTGCCAATCACTTGGTTGTGGGACATTGGAGAGGAACAAGGATACCTCCCGAGTTCGGAGCTTGAGCCCTGGAGAGTGGGGAGACAGGTTTAGCCCAGCTGAGAAGACGGAGGGTGGCACGCGGTTTGGACGTGGTAGGTTTGGGGCGCTGAGGCAGACATCCCTGCCAGCCTGGCATCTGCTCTCTCCCACTGGGCATGCGGGAGGGTGGTGCATGCACCCACCGCGACGTTAGATGTGGCCTCGAGATGAGTTCTGGCCGGAGAGTTGGGGGGTGGAAGCGTAACTTCTGGGCGGGGGGGGGGGGCATTTAATCACCTCCACCCAGCTCAGCTGACCCTCCACTGAGGCTCCCGCAGGGGCAGGTGCCCGGGCGGAGCCTCCCCCAGCCTGGGCTCCTGAGTGACTCATGCAGGCGAGCCCTGCGCCCACTGGCCCGAGACACGCAGCGTCAGAACGAACTAAACGTTTGTTGTTCGAAGCCACAGGTCTTGGTGTTGTTTGTTATCTCAGCGTGATTGTCCTCGAGCCGGACTGCCCTGGGCGCACGCACAGGCTCTTCACGCGGCGATGGGCACAGCCAAGGGCGTTTCGTTCTGGCCACAGGTCTGTCTTAACTCAGCGATTTCCAACCTTGTCACCTCGTGGCACACATAAACTAACTGCTAACATTCTGTGGCACACCAAAAATAGAGTTTTTTGCCAATCTGACAAAAAATAGGTATAATTTTGATTGAGTAACAGAAAGTAATAATAGTAATTACCTACCGGCACCCCTTTTGCTCCAGAGTGACTTTTGATGAATTTATTTTTTTTTTTTTTTTTTTTTTTTTTTTTTTTTTTTTTTTTAAATTTCTTTATTGATTAAGGTGTCACATATTTGTCCTCATCCCCCCATTCCCATCCCACCCCTCTCCCCACGCATGCCCCAATCCCCTGTTGAACTTGACCGTTGGATAGGCTTATATGCATGCATACAGGTCCTTTGGTTGAACTCTCCCCCTCCCCCCACCCTCCCCCTACCCTCCCCTATCCTCCCTCTGAGGCCCGATAGTCCGATCGATGCCTCCTTGCTTCTGGTTCTGTTCTTGTTCCTCAGTCTATGTTGTTCATCATTTCCCCTAGATGAGCGAGATCATATGTCACTAGATATATACTAATAAGAACTGAATGTGAGACGAGCAATAATAGTTATGCTGACAGGCAAATGAATCGATCTGTAGCGAGCTTCCCCCTGGACCAACAGTTCTTTTGAGACCCAATTTCAATGTCCAGTAGTTCCTTATGTGTACATGTCAACACTGACCCCTCAGCTCTGGATGGTGGACAAATGGTGGTAATGGAGGTCCGACTCCCTCTGGTTTGGTCTCGGCCGAACCCAGGGGCACGGCGTCACCCGGACTAAGGGGCACGTGGCCTCACCCATATCCAAGGGGCGCGTGGTCTCACCCGGGCCTGGGACCCAGCCTCACCCGGATGGATCCAGGGGCGCACGGCCTCACCCGGACCCAGGATCTGGCTTCACCCGTACCCAGGGACGCTTGGCCTCTCCCAGACCCAGGGGCACGTGGCCTCACCCGGGCTTAGTTGCACGAGGCCTCACCTGGTTCCAGGGACACATGGTCTCTCCCGGACCCAGGGACGCTTGGCCTCTCCCAGACCCAGGGCCACTTGGGCTCACCCGGGCCTAGGTGCACGAGGCCTCATCCGGATCCAGGGTCACATGGTCTCACCCGGACCCAGGGACGCTTAGCCTCTCCCAGACCCAGGGGCACGTGGCCTCACCCGGGCCTAGGTGCACGAGGCCTCATCCGGATCCAGGGACACATGGTCGCACCCGGACCCAGGGACGCTTGGCCTCTCCCAGACCCAGGGCCACTTGGGCTCACCCGGGCCTAGGTGTATGAGGCCTCACCCAGATCCAGGGACACATGGTCTCACCCGGACCCAGGGATGCTTGGCCTCTCCCAGACCCAGGGCCACTTGGGCTCACCCGGGCCTAGGTGCACGAGGCCTCACCCGGATCCAGGGACGCATGGTCTCACCCGGACCCAGGGACGCTTGGCCTCTCCCAGACCCAGGGCCACTTGGGCTCACCCGGGCCTAGGTGCACGAGGCCTCACCCGGATCCAGGGACACATGGTCTCACCCGGATCCAGGGACGCTTGGCCTCTCCCAGACCCAGGGCCACTTGGGCTCACCCGGGCCTAGGTGCACGAGGCCTCACCCGGATCCTGGGACACATGGTCTCACCCGGATCCAGGGACGCTTGGCCTCTTCCAGACCCAGGGCCACTTGGGCTCACCCGGGCCTAGGTGCACGAGGCCTCACCCGGATCCAGGGACACATGGTCTCACCCGGACCCAGGGACGCTTGGCCTCTCCCAGACCCAGGGCCACTTGGGCTCACCCGGGCCTAGGTGCACGAGGCCTCACCGGATCCTGGGACACATGGTCTCACCCGGACCCAGGGATGCTTGGCCTCTCCCAGACCCAGGGCCACTTGGGCTCACCCGGGCCTAGGTGCACAAGGCCTCACCCGGATCCAGGGACACATGGTCTCACCCGGATCCAGGGACGCTTGGCCTCTCCCAGACCCAGGGCCACTTGGGCTCACCCGGGCCTAGGTGCACGAGGCCTCACCCGGATCCAGGGACACATGGTCTCACCCGGACCCAGGGACGCTTGGCCTCTCCCAGACCCAGGGCCACTTGGGCTCACCCGGGCCTAGGTGCACGAGGCCTCACCCGGATCCAGGGACACATGGTCTCACCCGGATCCAGGGACGCTTGGCCTCTCCCAGACCCAGGGCCACTTGGGCTCACCCGGGCCTAGGTGCACGAGGCCTCACCCGGATCCAGGGACACATGGTCTCACCCGGACCCAGGGACGCTTGGCCTCTCCCAGACCCAGGGCCACTTGGGCTCACCCGGGCCTAGGTGCACGAGGCCTCACCCGGATCCAGGGACACATGGTCTCACCCGGATCCAGGGACGCTTGGCCTCTCCCAGACCCAGGGCCACTTGGGCTCACCCGGGCCTAGGTGCACGAGGCCTCACCCGGATCCAGGGACGCATGGTCTCACCCGGATCCAGGGACGCTTGGCCTCTCCCAGACCCAGGGCCACTTGGGCTCACCCGGGCCTAGGTGCACGAGGCCTCACCCGGATCCTGGGACGCATGGTCTCACCCGGACCCAGGGACGCTTGGCCTCTCCCAGACCCAGGGGCACGTGGCCTCACCTGGGCCTAGGTGCACGAGGCCTCACCCGGATCCCGGGACCCATGGTCTCACCCGGACCCAGGGACGCTTGGCCTCTACCAGACCCAGGGCCACTTGGGCTCACCCGGGCCTAGGTGCACGAGGCCTCACCCGGATCCGGGGACACATGGTCTCACCCAGACCCAGGGACGCTTGGCCTCTCCCAGACCCAGGGGCACGTGGCCTCACCCGGGCCTAGGTGCACGAGGCCTCATCCGGCTCCAGGGACACATGGTCGCACCCGGACCCAGGGTCGCTTGGCCTCTCCCAGACCCAGGGCCACTTGGGCTCACCCGGGTCTAGGTGCACGCGTCCTCACCCGGATCCAGGGACACATGGTCTCACCCGGACCCAGGGACGCTTGGCCTCTCAGACCCCGGGGCACGTGACCTCACCCATGCCTAGGTGCACGAGGTCTCACCCGGATCCAGGGACACACGGTCTCACCCGGACCCAGGGACGCCTGGCCTCCCCCAGACCCAGGGGCACGTGGCCTCACCCGGACCTAGGCGCACGAGGCCTCACCCGGATCCAGGGACACACGGTCTCACCCGGACCCAGGGACGCCTGGCCTCCCCCAGACCCAGGGGCACGCGGCCCCACCCGGGCCTAGGTGCACGAGGCCCCACCCGGATCCAGGGACACATGGTCTCGCCCGGACCTAGGGGTGCGTGGCCTCTCTCAGACCCAGGGGCACGTGGCCTCACCTGGACCTAGGTGCACGAAGCCACCCGGACCCAGGGGCGCGTTACCTCTCTCAGACCCCTGGTCGCGTGGTCTCACCCGGATCCAGGGGCTCACGGCCTCACCCGTACTCGGGACCCAGCCTTACCCGGATCCAGGGGCCCACGGCCTCACCCGGACCCAGGGTTCAGATTCGCCCGGACCCAGGGGCACATGGCCTCACCCGAACCCGGAATCCAGCTTCACCTGGACCCAGGAGCGCGTGGCCTCACCCAAACCCAGGGGCGTGAGGCCTCACCTAGACCCAGAGGCGTGTGACCACATCTGAGCCCAGAGGCTCGCAGGCTCGCCTGGACTCGGGTCTCAGCGGGGTTTCGTCTTCTTGATCCCAATTCCTGTTGGTCAATTCCCTCTCAGCAATTCCTTCGGTCATTTTCTCAGAGCTCCAGGGCGGCTGCCGCAGAACTCGTTGGGCGGCGGGCTCGGCAAGGCTCTGGTGTGCCCGGTGCCCGGCGGTGGGCTGGTCCGGTGTCGCTGCGTCGGCCCTTGGGTCTGCAACGGTGGCCAGTCGCTGAGCGTGCGCACCTGGCCACTTCGGGGCATTGAGATTCTTGAAGGACTCGGAGGTCAGCAAGCACGGAGTCTCCCTCCCCATGTCTCCCAGGGGCTCGTCTGTCCGTGCTCGGCAGCGAGTGGAGCCGTCCCCTCAGCCGGAGACCGCCGGGGGAACTGCGCCGAGCACGTTCCAGGCCACCATTGTGTCGCCTGAGCCATAGTTCTTAAAGTGTGGACTTTGGGTCACTGGCATCAGCATCATCCTGCGTACCCCTCTCTTTTATTCTAGTTGTAGAGCATCTGCTCAGCCAGCCCCCTGGTCTTTCTGGCTGGTGTCTGCTCTGCTCTCCCGTCGTAGTCTCAATATTGTTGTGGTAGGCAACGATCAGGCTGCCGCCCTATGTCTCCATCTTGGTCCTCCTTTGTAAAGTTAAGTCTTGATTGTTGTTGGTGTCACTGGGAGGAATTGTCCTCCAGGCCAATTGGCCGTGAGGACCCTCTTTGTCTATATAGGAAGAGTTGCTGTGCAGGAGACATGTTTGTGGGCCGGGTCTTGATGCAGCAATGCCTTGGCGCTCACTGAGTCTGCCTCTAGAATGCCTCCCTTATGCAAGTGATTGAAATCTGGTGTCATCTCCCACCAACCACTAGATGCCCTCGTTTCTGGGTCTCCAATGTAGTGTGGGTCAGCCACTCCCTGAGGCACTCAGCAGGAAAAAGCTTCTGCTCAGCTTGGCTGGGGCGGAGCTACAGGGTGGAGCCTACAACCTTGGCTTCCTGTCAGCCCCGCCCTATGAGGCTCCTGCGTCTGTGTCCCTCTGTATTCCTTGCAAACACCTCTGAGAGAAACGCGCCCTGGAGTTTCGCCCACTGCCAAACAGTCCAGTCCCTCCCCTAATGAATCTGGACTCCCAGATTCTCGCCTGGAACTGGGTTTCAGTGTAGTTGGAACTGGGTCTCAGCGCAGTCTGGCGTCCCTGTCTCCTTCCCAGCAGGGCCACCCAGTGGCGCAGGCAAAAGTCCGTCCTCTGCGCACCTTCCAGTGCGCGCGTCTGGAGCCGCCGCTTCTCTGTGCCTCCGCCACCACAGCCCAAATTCATTCCCCCAGCGTGCGCCTGGCTTCCCAGGGTTTCGCCCGGTACTGGGGTTCAGTGCAGTTGGAACTGGGGTTCAGCACGGTCCTGAGCTTATGTCTCCTTCCCGCTAGGGCAGTTCAGTGGCGCAGGCAACAGTCCGTCCTTTGCGCCCCTTCCCGTGCGCGCCTCTGGAGCTCTGCCTTCCCCCGCTCCTCTGTGCCTGCGCCCCACAGCCCAGATTCATTCCCCCAGCCTGCGCCTGGCTTCCCAGGGTTTCGCCCGGAACTGGCGCTCAGTGCAGTCGGAGCCGGCGCTTAGCACACTCCGGAGCCTTTATCTCCTTCCTGCCAGTGAACGCCGGCCAGGCCGTCAGCCGCCCCTTCCTCTCCGGCTCCATCCTCCCCACAGGCGCGCGTGCTCGTGTCTCCGCCAGTTTCTCCATACCTCAGGCTTTTACGGCTCCCCCGATTGTCCCCGTGGCCTTCTCCTTCCCCCCAGCTGTGGGCATTTCAGTCCGCCAGCTCTCCTGTGGTTCTGGACGATGTCCGTTCTGACCTCTAGTTGTGCCTTTGAAATTGTTGTGCCCGGCTGCAGGTTAGGTGTTTCACCTATGCCGCCATCTTGGTTTCTCTGAATTTATTTTTTAATTGAATTTATTGGGGTGACATTGGTTAATAAAATGATGTAGGTTTCAGGGTACAATTCTATACTACATCAAATGTATGTTGTATTATGTGTTCATCACCCCAAGTCAAATCTCCTTCCATCATCACTTATCCCCCCTGTACCCTCTTCTACCTCCCCCTACCCCCCTTTTCCTCTAGTAATCACCTTAGTGTTGTCTGTGTCTATGGGGTTTGCTTTTTCTTAATCCCTCACTGTTTTCACTCAGCCCCCCTCTCCCCTCCTCCCTGTCAGCTGTCAGTGTGTTCTCTATCTGTGAGCCTGTTTCTATTTTGTTAATTTCATTCATTACATTCTACATATAAGTGAACTCACGTGGTACTTGTCTTTTTCTGACTACCTTATTTCACTTGGCATAACGCTCTCCACGTCCATCCATGATGTTGCAGAAGGTGAGATTTCCTTCTTTTTCATGGCCAAGTAGTATTCCATTGTGTAGATGTACCACAGCTTTTTTATCCACTCGTCTACTGATGGGCACTTGGGCTGCGTCCAAATCTTGGCGATTTTGTAAACAGTGCTGCCATGAACAGAGGGGTGCATATATTCTTTCAAATCAGTGTTTTGGGTTTCTTTGGATATATTCCCAGGAGTGGGATTGCTGGGTCATGAGGCAGCTCCATTTTTTAATTTTTTGAGGTAACTCCGTACTGTTCTCCACGGTGTGCACCCGTCTGCATTCCCACCAGCAGTGCACGGGGTGTGTGTGGGGTGTGTGTCGGGGGAGGGCCCTTTTCTCTGCATCCTCGCCAGCGCTTGTCATTTGTTGCTTTAATGATGATAACCATTCTGACAGGTGTGAGCTGATACTCATTGTGATTTCCCAAAGTGACTTTAAAAAAAATCAGGTGCCTTTACTTGTGCATAAGGATTTGGGGGTACCAAGAATTAACCAATCAGATGCAACTTTACTAGGATTATTCAACCAATGAGATGCAACTCTATTATACGCCCTATATATCTATGGTTCTAGACAGGGCATTCACACCGGATGGCTGTTGTGTTGGCCGTTGTCATTTTTTTACTTGACAATCTAAGGGAAAAGAGGTCAGCGCCCCTGACTAAATAGGCAGGTATTGCACGTTTTAAAACTTCTTGCGGCACACGAGTCGAAAATCACTGGTGTAACCGTTAGCTTCTTCCCACAGGTGAAGGCAGGGTCAGCAAGAGAGGGCTGGCTCCTCCTCTTGTCTATCAGCCTCTCAGAGGCCTGATTCCCACCCCCACCTCCCACCCAACTCTAAACCTGCCGCAGCCACCTCCCAGGGCGGGGTGGCGGGAGGGGAGGTCAGCGTGTGCCTGTGGCCTTATCGCCTGGGCAGAGTGAGCAGGAGTGTGGGCATGCGTGTGCGCCCAGCCAGGACTGTCTCTCCCAGGAAAGCACCTCCTTGGCAGACCCAGGCCACGTGGAGGGGGTGAGAGACCGGGCACAGCCACATCCCAGCAGCTTCCCCGTGCCTAACGGGATGCGAATGCTCCCTCTGCAGATTGAACAACAAGTCTGATTTATGGAACTGCCTTTCGGATGAATTTAAGCTGGATGCTACTGATTAAACCCCAGAGCCAGGACTTTCCCCTCCCCCTCCCCCTCCTCCCCCTCCCATCCCCTCCTCTCTCGATTCACCTCCCCCTCCCCGCCCCTCCCCCCACACTCCTGTACACAATGGCCAGTCTGGGATTGGCCAGCCCAGCCTGGAGCAGGCAGGTGTGTTCTGTTTTCTCATGGCCAGCCTGCCTACAGCTGGACAGAATAATATGTGGCATGCAGTTTTTTAAAGAAGCAGTTATACTTTAAAATATATATATTTTTATTGAATTTAGAGAGAGAGGAAGGGAGAGGGGTAGAGGGATAGAAACATCGACGAGAGAGGAACACAGATCAGCTGCCTCCTGCACACCCCCCACTGGGTATTGAGCCTGCAACCTGGGTTGACGCTCAACCACTGAGCCACACGGGCCGGACAAAAGTAGTTCTACTTTTAGGGAAGGCACCATCTCCTCGCTTGCGAGGGGTTGTTGGAGCTAGAGGCAGCCTTGCCCTTTCTAAGTGCCGACATCGAGGAGACAGATATATAGACAAGCCCGGGGCTCCAGGGAGAGGTCTGAGCTACAGAGAGATAAATTTGGGAATTGTCAGCATATATTGGTGTTTGAAGAGCCACAGCACTGGGCGGGGGGGAGGGAGGGGAGGAGGGAAGGAAGGGGACGGGGGAGAAGGAAGGGGAGGGGGGAGAAGGAAGGGGAGGGGGGCCACAAAGGGAGGAGAGTCCATTGAGAAGGGTCGGAATTCTGAGCCTCTGGTGCCACAGAGACGGGAAGTAGCAGCCAGGGAGAAGGGAGAGAAGCGGATGAGGGCGGAAAGGGTCTGAGGAGGATGGAGATCACCTGGATCCAGTGTGCGGATGGGACCAGGACACCCACTGCTGAGAACTGACCACTGGGCTTCCCTACATGGAGTCATTGGTGTCCTGGACTAGAGCAGTTGTGTGGGTTCCAGAGAGAATGGCAAGAGCCTGGCCGGTGTGGCCCAGTGGTTGAGCGTCGACTTATGAATCAGGAGGTCACGGTTTGATTCCTAGTCAGGGCCCATGCCTGGGTTTCGGGCTCGATCCCCAGTGGGGTGTGCAGGAGACACTGATCAATGATTCTCTCTTATCATTGATGTTTCCATCTCTCTCTCCTTCCTCTCTGAAATCAATTACATATATAAAAAGAGCGCATGGGAAGAGAGGTGCCTCTTTTCAGGAACCTTACTGGGAAGAGAGCAGAGAGGAGGTGGCAGTTGGTGGGGAGTGGGGTGGAGGGACAGTGTGAGCAGGAGAAAGAGGAGGCTGATGAGCAAGAGCAGGCGGCGCGGGAAAGCTGCCGAGGCCGGAGGCAGAGCTCGGATGCTCTCCAGAAGGACGGGCATGGGGTCTGGTGCCCAGCGGCAGATGGCGGCCATAGATGGGGAGAGCCGTGCTGCCAAATTGCCCATCAGAAAGTTTCCCGTCCCAGGCCCCCCTGAAAAGCAGGTTTGAAGGTGGCCTGCGTGTCCCACACCCCAATGGAGCATTTTACGCCCTTGGCAGCCCACTTCTTCTTTTTAATCCTCACCCGGGGACATTTTCCATTGGTTTTTAGAGAGAGTGGAAGAGAGAGGGAGAGACAGACAGAAATATCGATGCGAGAGAAACACATTGGTTGGTTGCCTCCTGCACGCACCAGGACCAGGATGAGGGCCCGGGCCAGGGAGGGGTCAAGAGGTCCTTGCCAAAAGGTCGGGGTGGGGGGGGTGGGGGAGTGCGGTTCCGCACGTTTTGCCTTCTGACTAGCTTTTGTGTTTATTCCGTCCTGGTAGGTGGGCAGGTGCCCCAGCTGCCAGGCCAGGGTCCGCAGGAAGATGCGGTCCAGGGAGTGGCATGCGCAGACCACTGGGGAGACCAGTCCGTGGCCCCAGTTACTAGACCAAGAGTCAGCTTTCCTGGGAGCAGCTCCGGGACCGGCGCAGGAAGTGCAAAGGTGGGTGCTCGGCTGGGTCTGGGGGTCGGGAGCGCTCCCCCAGGAATCTGCTTCCAAGCTGAGAGCCAAAGAGTGAGCGGGTTCAGTTTGGTGAGAAGGGACGGGAAGGCAGGCGTCCCTGCGAGGGCACAGCACGTGCAAAGGCTCAGAGGCTGGGGAACCTCAGAGGGCGGAGGACACCAGCGGTTTGCAGGAGCCATGGGCGAGTTGGGCTTCCGAGGGACCTGCAGCCAGGCCCGGGGGTCAGGTCCCGCACCCCCTCTCGGCCCACACCCTGCTCGCCCGCCCTCTGCAGGGGCTGCCTCTCCGGAGCCGGCGGGGCCCCGCCTGCGCGGTGGTCCCGAGCCCGCGGGGCACCTAATGGGCTGTGGGGCCCGAGTTCCGGGGAGTGGTCCAGGCCCGCTAATGTGCGGTCGCCCCGCCCGCAGGCAGCTGGTGCCCCCGCGGCGACCCCGGCGACGATCGATACACATCAGGCGGCGGCGGCCTGGAGGGCCCCCTCCCCGGGCGCCTCTGACGGTCGTTCTGGGGCCTCCCGCGCTGCGGGCGGGCGGGCTGGAGGCGGAAAGGGGTGCCCGCCGGGGCCTCCGTCCAGAGCCAACCGGGCTTCTCTCCGCTGCTCCAGGCTCGCCCCCATTCGCCTCAATCTCTCTCTGCCCCTCTTCTGGCTCCGTGTCCCTCTCCGTCCCGTCTCTCAGTCTCCCCCAGATCAGAGTCTGTATCTCCAACTCCCTCCCTCGGGCTGACTGGTCATGCGCCCCCCGGCGGGAGGCTGTGGACAAAGCAGGGGCCTTGCAACCTCCCCAGGCCCCCGGGTTCCCCTTTCCTGCCCCCCCCCCCCACCACCACCCAGCCGCTGGGAGCCTGGAGTCCCAGGTGAGGACGCCTTTGGGGACCAGGCCAAGGCCAGCCAGCTTGGGGTGAATGAGGCACTCAGGGGCAACACCACAGGAGCTCCCCCAAACCCTCAGAAATCAAGACAAATACGACTTTAATACAGTATTTTAAAAAGCAAACTTAATCAAAGCACCCCGTGGGGGGAAAATACCAACATTCTAAGGACGAGATCAGTAACTGCTGAGTGAGCCGTCCTGGAGCCCCCGGCAAAGGCCAAATCAGGACCAGGCTCCTGTTTACTTAAAATGTGACGTCTTGTCCACTGCGGATTGTTCACTGAGATTTTAAAGGAGGCCGAGACGGAGAGAGGACGCCGGGATTGTGGGCGAGGTGCCACACCCAGGACTCGGTTAACTAGTGAGAAAACACCAAAGGCAAGCATCGTAATTATCCTTTTTATTTATTTATTTTTTTAAAATATATTTTATTGATTTTTTTACAGAGAGGAAGGGAGAGAGATAGAGAGTTAGAAACATCGATCAGCTGCCTCCTGCACATCCCCCACTGGGGATGTGCCCGCAACCAAGGTACATGCCCTTGACCGGAATCGAACCCGGGACCCTGCAGTCCTCAGGCTGACGCTCTATCCACTGAGCCAAACCGGTTTCGGCCGTAATTATCCTTTTTATTTAACAGCTTTATTGCGATATCATTTACATAGGGTACAATCCCCCCGTTTAAAGTGTCCAATGCAATGGTTTTTAGTATGGTCAGAGTGGGAATATTTTCGTCACCCCCAAAAGAACCTCTGTACCCACTAAGAGCTGCTCTCCCTCAAATGCCCCTCAATTTCTCCAGCCCTGGGGCAACCACGATTCTTTCTGTCTGTGGATTGGCCTATTCTGGGTATTTCCTATGAATGGAACCATACAATGCGTGGTCTCTTGTGTACGGCTCTTTCACGTAAGTATAGTATTTTCATCCTTATTGCAGCACGGATACTGCCTTGTAGTATTCCATTGTATGCAGCGTTTTACTTACCCATTCACCCATCAGTTGATGGAGATTTGGGTTGCCCCTACCTACATTTTGGCTATAATGGATAACGCTGTCATGAACATTCATTTACAAGTTCTTGTGCGGACATATGTTTTCATTTCTCTTGGGGGTACACCTGCAGTCGGATTTGTGGGTCAGATGGAAAGTCCACGTTTAACTGTTTGAGGAACTGCCAGGCTGTTTTCCAAAGTGGCTGTTCAGACCCCCCCAGTAATGTCTGAAGGCTCCGACTTCTCCACATCTTCACCAGCACTTGCTCTGATCTGCCTTCTTGATGAAAGCTTTCCCCGGGTGTGTGAGGTGGGGCCGCGTCGTGGTTTTGATTTACATTTCGGTAGTGGCTAATGAGGCTGAACATTTCTTTCACATGCTTTTTTCGGGCGTTTGTCCATCTTCTGCGGAGAAGTGTCTGTTCAAACCCTTTGCCCATTTCTCAGATATCTTGCTTATCTTTCATACAAATGGCATCAGGCCGCGTTTATTGCTCCTCTGCCCTTGGCCGTCTGCCCCGGGGAGCTGCCCCTGACTGTTCCAGAACTGACTGTTGTTAAGCAGCTCCTCAAGCTTTCACAGTGCGCTGTGCTCTGAGGACTTACCCCATCTCGGATTGATGGACATGTGTGTTTCTTCAAAACTGTTGTCTCTTGTTTACAAAACAAGGGAATGAGTAACCTTACACACACCTTGGACCGCCACCCCCCCCCCCCCCCACACACACACACAGTGAGTCTTTTGGGGAAAGAAAGCCCTAGCAGTGAAATTGCTGCTTCAGAATTTTTTTATTTTATTTCAATTGATATTAAAAACTGTTCTCTAGTCATTTAACTCATGGTAGCATTGGAGGGGAGAGCCCGTTTAATTGCGTCTTCTGATATTATCAACCTGCTTCTTTTTTGTCAATTGTCAGGCAAAAATACATACATAAATAAAGATATTCCATTGTTGCTTACATTTTTTTAAATGACTGAGTGTGAACTTAAAATGTATGATGACTGGCCATTTTCACCATCTTTTGTGACTTGTCTGTGTCTGGCATTTGCCCATTTTCCTAAAGGACTGTGCGTATGTTCTGGCTGGGGGTCATTTTCCTGCCGGCCTGTGGCTGGCCGTTTGTCACGGTGAAAGGTTCAGTTTTGATGTTGTTCAGAGAGTGCAACCCTCTTCTTTTTCGGCTCCTGGGTCTCATGTCTTGCTCTTCCTACCCCAGGGTTGTGAAAACATTCTCCTCCAATATTTTCATGTTAAAGAAGTAAATGGATGGAGAGAGATAGTTTGGCTGTGATGGCAATATTGAAATAAAATAAATCCTTGTTAATTAATACATCTAATGCAGTCTCAATGAAGTTCTCAATGTACATTTTTATCCCACATGATAGTCCACTTGTAGAGTTCATATAAAAAAGAAAATGCACAATCATACCGAAAAACATTTTTTTCAAAGGTGAACAGCCCTCACAGTTGGCAAAACATACTATAGAGTCATAGTAATTAAAACAGTGTAGCATTGCAACGAGATTTGATAGATCGATCAATGGAAAGGAACAGGTCCATTTTGATATGAAAGTTTAGTTTATGATAAAGGTGACATTTCGGATAAACAAAATTCAATAAATGGTCTTGGTTCAAATGGCTATCCATTTGGTGGTGAATATTTATGCATTTCCCCATCAAATATTTATGAATGCCTAATATATGCCAGGCACCATGCGTGTGGACACTGGGGTGGGGCAGTGAACAAAACAGACAAAAGGATGAAAATTCCTGGCTTTGTGGAGCCGACATTCCGATGGGAGAGGTAGTTAATTAATAAATAAACAGGCTAATTATCTAATGTATTAGAAAGATAGGAGGGGTAGGGGAGTGGGGAGAGAAATGGCAATTTAAAACAGAAAGCTGGGTAAAGACGTCATTAAAAAGGTGATATTTCAGCAAAAACTCGAAGGAGGGGGGCACGTCTCTAGGAAGGGCCTTCTGGGCCGAGGGAACCCAGTGCAAAGGTCCTGAGGCAGGAACATGCCTGCGTGTTGTGAGCTCTGTTATACGGACTTGAACTTTCTCCCTGAGGGACTTGGGAGGGACTGAGGGATTGTGAACAGAGGTGTGACGAGAGCCGGTTTAAGCTGGACCCCTCTGAACGCCGGGAGGCGCACGGTGGTCACAGCAAGGGCAGGCGTGGACTCCAGGGGGGAGGCGGTTGCAGCTGTGCTGGTGGCTTGGGCCAGGGGGCAGCAGGGGGAGGAGGGAGAAGTGGTGAGATTCTGGATGCATTTTGAAGACAGAACAGCGTTTGCCGATAGACTGGATGGGAGTTGGGATGGGGGAGGAGTCACGGGGGACTTCACGGTGTGGAGCTGAGCCTCGGAAGCCTGGAGGGCCGTTAGGTGAGGCCGGAGGCTGTGGGTAGAGCAGGTGTGAGGGGAGGTCAGGAGCTCAGCTGTGGACCTTGGGAGTTGGAGATGCCTGTTAGACATCCACATGGACACGCTGAGTAGGAGTGAATGCTCATGTCCCCGGTGAGGAGAGAGCTGGGTTTGGCAAACGCACTGGAAACGGTCAGTGGCGAGACCTGCGCTGCCCAGTACAGGAGCCTCGAGCCACACGTGGCCGCGGAGCACTGACAATGCAGCTAGTCCCACTGAGCTGTGCTCTAAGTGAAAAAGACTCCCTAGATTTCAAAGGCTTCGGGTGAAACAGGCAAAATAGCTCAGTAAGGATTTCTTACGTTGATACGTTGGAATGATATTTTGGATATATTCAGCTAGATAAAATACAGTGTTTAAGTCAATTTCACTTTTAAAAAACGTGCCTGCCGAAAATGGTCTCATCGCCTAAGAGGCTTGCATGCTATTTCTACTGGCCAGCGCGGGTCTGGAGGGCCGTGAGGGCCTGAGCAGGCTGAGGTCCGCGCGTGGTGGAGAAGAGACCCAGGATGGGCCGTGGGCCTCCGAGGTGAAGAGGGTGAGGAGGAGTCACAAAGAAGGTGGAGGAAAAGCAGGAGAGCAGTGTCTGTCTAGGTAACCGAGCGCTGCAGGGAGGAGGGAGCTGATGTGGCAAGTACTGCTCATGGGCTGAGGGAAGGCTGAGAATTAACCACGGAAATTAGCAACACCGTATCCGGATGGTGAGAGCATTTCATTCATAGAATACTGGCGAGTTCCTACAATGCGCTGTTGTGGGGGGTACTACAGTGAACAGGAGGGCTGGTCCCTGCCTGCCGGGGGCGGGGAGGGGGAGAGTTGGGCGGGGGTGGGGGGCGGGGGGACTGATGTACTGGGCGAAGGTCCTTGTCACCTGGACTGAAGCTGAAGGAGGACAGTTGGAGAACCAGGAAAGGGCGTGTCCTGAAGACCCCAGAGAAATGCCTGCCCACGAATTGAAAACCTTATCCTAGGATCCAGAGCTCCCCCCACGACTCCCAGCAGAGACCCTGGGCTACAATCATATGCTAGGGCTTTGCAGGGGTAGAGAGTCCTCATTGCATTCCAGCAAGGGGCCAGGGTTTAAACCCAAGGCTATTTGGCCTCAAAGCCTGTGTCCTCGGTCACTCTGCTCACTGCCCTGATGTCCACAGCACGTGGGCAGTGGTAACAGGCTCTTCTCTGTGGCAGCTGGAAGCTCTTGGGCTCCAGAGCGCAGCCAGCCTCCCCCCCTGGAGGCACTTATTCCTCCAGTTCCTGGAGGTGAAGCCCTTCGGCCTTAGTTTGCTCATCTGTATAATGGAACCAATAAAATGGAGCAGCAGCACATTAGCGACCGAGCGCACTCCCTGTTAGGGGCAGAATTAGGCTGGGAGGCTCAGTCCAGACCACCAAACGGCAAGTGCTTTGGAAACTGACTCGAGGGGAGGGTGGGCAGAGCGGCCGGCTGAGAGCTCACCCGCAGGGAGCGAGGCCACTGGGGCAGGCACGGCCTCCGAGTCCTCCCTGGCCTGTGTCCTCCACAGCTCTGAGCCCGTCCCGGTGCCCCTGAAGGTCAGGCACCCCCCCTGGCCTCCGCCACCCCCTCCTGCCTCCGCCTGTCCCCTCCACTCTGGATAAACAGCACCTCCGCCCGCCTGCCTCCTCAATCCCTCACACGCTTCACCAGAATTAAATTCATCATTCATTTTTTATGGTTTATACATGGTGTAATTTATGTTTTCAAATATATTGAGGTCACACTTTAGCAGAAAAAAAGTATTTCACATTGAAATTGAAGGCATGTGTGTTCCATTAAATGGGGATGTTTGGGCTAATTTTAAAAGGCTAAAAGTAGTAGAAAGTAACATTAAAATAAAATTTGAGAGATGTAATTACCCCTAATCGCACCATAAAATAATCAATACTGCATTCCATTATTTCTGACTTCCCTGGTTATAGCTTTTTTTGTTAAGCTCTTGAATATTGATGAGGTGAAAGGGTCGTCTCCTGGAGGAGGTCTGATGGAGGTGGAATTAAGGTGGTGTCCTCGCCCATCACCCCGTGGAGATGGCTCCTTCTCTGCTCGAGTCCCTGAGGGGAGTCCAGGCTCCGGGATCGGTGGTCTCCTCTCCAGTTCTTCCCACGCAGGGCCTGTGGGCAGGCCCGGGGTGGGGGCCATGCCGGTTGGCTGGGGTTATATTTTTGGAGCACTTACTGTGTGCCAAGCTCTGCGCAAGGCACGTGGATACAGCAACTCATTTCACTCTTAAAAGCCGCCTTCTGCAGTGGGTGTCTGTAAGAGTCCCACTTTACAGATGGGCACACTGAGGCTCAGTGGGACAAAGTAAGTTACCACGGAGTGGAGTTGGGATTTGCACTCCTGTCTGTGCTCTGGCCACTGTCTCTGCCACATCCCGAGAAGTCCAGCCTCCGGCTGGGAGGCAGGCTGAGGGATGGAGGTGCCAGCAGGAAGGAGCTGGGGTGCTGAACCCCCGGGGTGAAGAGAACTCGGTGCCAACCTTACAGACAGTCGACACTGGCCACAATGGCCTGGGTTTAGCCTGAAAGCCTCTGGTTCCCTCTGGGGACACTTCTGCCCCTTCTCTACGTTTTAGGCGATGGGTTCACTTCTCAAGCCTTCATGTTCCCCTCCCGTAAATGGGGCATGAGAACTCGCCTCACTAAGCGTGTGGTGTGAGGGGCCCATGCTGAGCACCACGCCAGGCACGTGGGAGGTGCCAGTCAACGGCAGCTCTGAAGGCACTGGTGACGCTAATGAAGAGGTCACGTCTCTTCCTGGGCCTCAGTTTCCCCATCTCTGAAATGCCCTCGGCGGGGCGCTTGCACCGGACCATGAGGCCTTGTCTCTCTCCGACCTTGTGCTCTGTGACCTACGTGCCGAGGTCCCGCCACACAGAGGAGAGACTTCTGTCTGTGTGACAGCCCACAAGGGGCCCTCAGCAGGCCACCTCCCACGGGGTCACCTTTGAGGGCTGCTCCCCACCCGCTTCCCCCACGTCAGGAACCTGCACCCCTTTAAGCTGCCGATGGTTTCCCTGGGCTCAGGGCTGCACCCCGTGGAAGCCCGTCACCTAATGGGAGCCCCCCAGGCGGTCCTCCGGGCCCGTGAGCTGGGGTGTGAAGTCTGCACGCCCTCACGCCCAGCGTATGTGGATACCCTTCCATCTGCTGCCAGAATATCCGTGCACTAGAACCAAGCCACCTCCCCACCCAGAATCCAGATCATACCTGCTCCAAATCTGCACACCGCATAGCGCGCTATTCACAGTAGCTAGAAGGTGGCAACAAGCAACCCAAATGCCCAGCGATGGCTGGATGGATGGATAAACAAAATGTGGTACGTCCATGCAAGGGAATATATATATATTTATAAAAATATACTTTATTGATTTTTTACAGAGAGAAAGGGAGAGGGATAGAGATAGAGAAACATCGATCAGCTGCCTCCTGCACACTCCCCACTGGGGATGTGCCCGCAACCAAGGTACATGCCCTTGACCGGAATCGAACCTGGGACCCTTCGGTCTGCAGGCCGACGCTCTATCCACTGAGCCAAACCAGTTAGGGCCAGGGGAATATTCTTCCGCCATTCAATGGAGCAAGCCACATATGGATGGACCTTGGAGACATGTTCCCAGTGAACGAAGCCGGTCACAAAAGGCAGAGGGAGCATGATCCGTCTACACGAGGGACCTAGAACAGACCACTTCCTCTGCACGGAAGTGGAGCGGTGGTTCCCGGGGCGGGGGCGGCGGGAAACGGGAGTGAGTGTTTAATGGGTACGGAGTGGGCAAACCCAGAACGGGCACCTCCACGGAGACAGAAGGCAGATTAGTGGTTGCCAGAGGGGTGGGGAAATGGAGAGTGGCCACTTAATGGGCATGAGGTTTCTTTTTTGGGGGATGAGAAAGTTCGGACTCTGGTAGCTGAATGAGATGGGAAATGGACTCATTGCCACGGGCCAGTGCACTGGAAGATGCTAACAACAGCAAACCGTAGGTGCTGTGTGTTTCAACTCCATAAAGAAACGTTTTGTGAGTCCGGAGCCCCGGGCCCAGCCTGTGCTGGGGCCCAGCCCGTGCTGTGTGAGGCCGTGGGCCCGGCCGCCCCGCCCCGCCCCGGCACATTAGGAGCCGGGACAATAGGGAGTTGACGAGCAGCTCGCTCGCTCTGTCATTACCATTAATAATAGACAACAATAGAGTGTATTTTTAAAACTTTCCCTAATGGAGGTTCCCAAGCAGCAACAAACACACTCAGATTACCCACTGGTCCCCTAAAGATCCCGACACACAAAAGCCACGTGGGCCGAGGCAGATGCTTCCTGGCATCTGGGCAGTGCCCTCCACCACCTCCCCAGCTTTCCCCAGAGGCACCAGGGGCAAAGGCAAGGGAGGGGGGCTTCCGCAGCCTCCTGATCCTGGCCCATGCCTTGGCTCCTTGACTCAGTTTCCCCCACAAGTGCCTTTTTTCTGCCTGCCCGTCCAGAGGCTACGCTTAGGGGTGTAAGGAAGGGGCACGCGTCCTGGAGTCGTCGGAGCGGCATGGGCGGTGCTGACCGCAGTGGACACTCTGGTGTCTCAGACCGGCCTGCGGGGACCATCCGGCCTCTGACATATTTCAGAGGGGACCCACGGCATTGATTGCACAGTGGGGCAGGGGGCGGGGGGAAAACTCAAGATCTCTCAGCAAAGAAGCTACGGAGCAGGGACCAGTGCTCCCGGCAGCTGGAGCGCTGTTTGTGTTTACATTTCATACATTTCACGCAGCTGTGCAGCGAAGGCAGAGCAGTGACCACTCAGACTCTGGGGGCAGGGAGACCGCCCTGCAGGGAACCCCAGGCCAGGCAACTCACCGACTTCCCCTAGCCTCAGTTTCCCTCTCTGTAAAGGGGAGCAAGGACAGCACCTCCCTCATCAGCTGGGGAGAAGCACGGAGACGATGGGTGTGACAGCTCAGCACTCTGCTGAGCAAGTGGTGACCATTATCTCCAAGACCAGGCCAGGCCCAGACGTGTGCGGCCTCACCCTCTCCAACCTGCCTGGGTAGCCCGGCCGAGGGCCCACGGGCTCTGATGTGGGGAGGCCCATGCTGACGTCAGCCTCACGCTACTGAGCACTTGCTCACATGCTCTGTGTGGTCCTTCCCCCCCAGCCCCAGTTGAGAGAGACTGTTGTCCCATTTTACAGATGGGGAGACTGAGGTCCAGAGAGGCAGAGAACTTGCTGGATGTGGGACTCCAAGGGGTACCTCCGATTCAAGAGCTGTTGCTTTTAAGCACCATGCAATGACTGAATTGGGGCGGGGGCGGGTCGCCCTGGGACAGAGCCAGGGTCCCTGCAACCCTGCAGTCTCTGTGCACCTGTTGCTGGAGTGACGGCATGTGGCTCATCAATTCTCAAAGCAATCAGAAGCAGGCCTGTGTATGTCCCAACTCACCCACTTAATGACCAGCTGGCCTTGGGCAGGTCATGTCTTCCCTCGTGCCTCAGTTTCCCCACTTTTCAAGCTAGGGGTTCTGCTGAAAAAGATCTCTAAGATCCCTCCAAGCACTGGCCTTCTTGGAGCCTCCCACTGGATTCTCTCCTCCCTCCACCTTCACCACCCTATCACTCCTCATCCTAGTCCAGTGGTCGGCAAACTGCGGCTCGCGAGCCACATGCGGCTCTTTGGCTCTTTGAGTGTGGCTCTTCCACAAAATACCACGTGCAGGCGCACACGTACAGTGCGATGGAAACTTCGTGGCCCATGCGCAGGAGTTGGTTTTTGGCTCTCAAAAGAAATTTCAATCGTTGTACTGTTGATATTTGGCTCTGTAGACTAATGAGTTTGCCGACCACTGACCTCGTCCTGGCCTCCCTGACACAGCCTTGCAAACAGCTCCGGGCCCAGGTCAGCAACCATATCGCAGGCGGAGGGAGGTAAGCCCATCCTTGGCCGGGAGATACCAGGGAGAAGGCAGCTGCCTCCCAAGGGCTCAGGGCTGGGCCTCCTCTGCCTCCTTCTCCCCAATATCCCCTTGTCCAGTTCTCCTTTGTGGTCAAGAAGGGCCCCCGCCAGACCCGGTCCAGAGGTCCCAGAGCCGCTCGGTGACCCCCGAGCCAGCCACAGCCCACCATCTGGGGAGATTTAATTGGTTTCAATTGACAACCATAACAAGAAGGCTCTTGAAGGAAACTTCGGAAATGGAAGGGAGGCCATTAGGAAATTTACATTTGTGAATATGATGTTTAATTAGCAATACCAATAAATTAATAGGAGACTCTTGCTGCGGTTCTGGGTTCATAAAGCACCAGCCTCCGTCGGCAGAAGGAGAACACGGCAGCCCAAAGCCGCCCGGGGGCGGGGGGGAGAGGATGGGGCCACGGGCTCATCCCGGGTGCTCCCTGCCAGCCCCACGCACTCGTCCTGTGCCCCCAGCCCATCCCTCGACAGAGTGGGGGGGCAGAACGCAGGCAGCAGGGCCATGGAACCGGGAGGGTCTGAGTTCGTATCCTGGCTCAGCCACTCGCTCCTTGGAGAAGTTCCCCGGCTTCTGAGACTCGGTCCTTATCTGTCTAATGGGGGGAATGATAATTCCCACCGCGCAGGGCTGTTGTGAAGATTAAAGGAATTAACGTGGGTAAAAGTGCAGAGAACAGAAAGAAGCTGGCACAAAATAAGTGTTAGTTATTACTGCTGCTGCTGCTCCTCGTATTATTATTATTAATGGGGTAACGAATGGGAAGCACCTGGCGTGCAGGAAGGACTTGATAAATACTAGGTGTTATTGGCTTTTAATTTTTCTTTCCCGAGCCTAGCCCCGCTCTTCTGGGCTCCTGGGCACCTGGGGTGGTCACTCCGATGGCACTTTTGCCACCCGATCTGGCCCCCTTGGAGTCACTGTCACCGCACGGGTGGAGGCGATATCTGGCTTTTATATCGTATCCCCGGCCAGGCCGAGGGGATGTGTAAACAAACACAGGGTGCTCAGCTCGGACAGGCGCCTCCCCAGCTTGCAGACAATCTACGGCTCCCGACTGATGTCAGGATTTCGCTCAGGTTTCCCTCTGGCACTGCGCTGCCCCCTCACCCCCGTCCCCTCTGATCCAGCCACCTCATCGCCCACCCCCTGGGCCTAAGGCTCCATCTTGGGGAGCCCTTTCTGCTGATAAGCTTCTGCTTCTTCGTCAAGACCCAGCCTACCGAGCCCCCTCCGACTCCCAGCAAGAATTAGAGTCAGCTGGGGGGCTGGCAACTGAGGACTTAGTCACCAGACCTCCTCCTCCCTGCCACCAACACGGTACCCAGGCCTTGAGACAGGGACTTGCCCGTCAGCCCCTTCAAAGAAGCTAGTGCATGGGCCCAGAGCTTGTCCTCAGAGGCTCCGGTTAGTCACCTTCCATGGGGCCTGGAAGACCTGTTCCCATGCCTCCTCCCAAAGAATACCTGCCCACCTCTCTTGGTTCACACCTCCTCCACCTCTTTGTCATCATTTGGCTGCCGGTTGTCTCTCCCTCTAGGTCTTGGCTCAAAACGGGGCTTTCCATCTCTCACCCTCTCCAGGAACAGAGGGCCGGCTCTGCGTGAATGCATGAGTAAACAAGTGAGTAGATCAGGGAGTGACTCTAAATGGCGCCTCCTCCAAGAAGCCCTCCCTGACCACCCTCCCTCTGTTTGGAGTCATGGCATCAGTTTGTTGTCTGTTTTCCCCACCAGAGTGTCAGCTCTTCAAAGGCAAAGACCTTCTTGCTTTGCTTACCGTGACCTTCCTGGCACCTCTCCTGGAGCCTGTCACAGGGCTCTGCGAATAAGTACTCACTGGATGAGTGAATGAATGAAGGAGTAAATGAACAGCTGAATGACTGAGCAAATGAATCAATGACTGACTGACTGGAGGATGAATGAACAAATGAGTCAAAGGATGAATGGATGTGCTTGTGAATGACAGATGGGAAGAGGACTTCCCAGGCTGGGGACAGAGCCCAGCTCCCCCGCAGCCCTGGCCTGCACCATGATCTTGTCTCCCCAACTGTTCCTTAAGTTACGTAAAGTGCGCAGAAAACACGACAATAATTAAAGCAGACACAACAACAAGCAATTAATTGCATTTCCAAAATTTGATCCATGCATATGAATGAATGGGCGGTCACAGATTTAGTCACGGAGGAGCTCCCCTCCCTCCCCCACGCTCTCCAGGGGACAGAGGTGGGTGTTGTTGTTTTTTTTGCAGGGTGGGGCTCAAAGAGGTCAGGAGGACATCCTTGGGGAGGCTGTCTCCTCTTTCTCACTCCCTTTGCTTAGTCCTAGCTCCCCAGGTCCAAGGAGAATGGCGCGGGATGGTGCGTGGAAGCCCACAGTGGGAGGGGGAGGTACTGCTGGCCGATCCCCGAGGTGGGGGGGGGGATGACACTAGCTCAGCAGGGGTGGGTCTCCAGCCCCAGTCCACTGGCCACCTGAGGAGGTTCTGGGGTGCTTGCCTGAAAATACAGAAGTTCAAGTCTTGGCCTGACCTGAGGTCTGAATGGAACCTGTGTCCATGTTTAAAACAAGCTCTCCAGGCATTCTGGCAGCTTTGGGAACTTCTCGCTCGCTAACCTAAAGCAGGCCCTCCGGTCTGAGGCCCAGAACTGCCCCCTCCCCTCAGTACCCGCCCTCAGGAGCCCCAGAGGCAGGGGAGTGGATTAGAGCACGGCTGTTCTGGGGTGCAGGGTGATGGAGGAGGCGGGGCTGCGGCCCCAGCTCAGCAATCCCTCATCACCTACCATAGCCACCAGGAGCTTCGGAGAACAGGGGAGAGTGGGGGTGAGGTCCCAGCACGAAGACCCGAGTCTGTGAGTCTTGGTTCTGCTGGGAAACGGTGCCTCCTCCTCCAGGAAGCCTTCCCAGCCCCTGGCCACGCTGAGTTCCCTGACTCTGGGCTCCTATGAAGGCCAGGAGACACCACCTGAGCTCCCTCCCTCCCCTGGGACAGGGCTCGGGCTGAGTCTGGCCCATCTCTAACTCCAGAGCCTGGGTGTGGCCTCAGGGTGGGCACAGATGATGACAAGAGCACCTGGCAGGGGCTAGGGGACTGGCATGGGCATTGAGGCCCTGTCATGTCCTTCCACCTGCCCCAGAGGGCACCTGCAGCTTCTAGTCACCGTCCCCACCACTCGGACTCAAGCGCCCCAAGGACATCGCTCTGGCCCTAGGCTGGCCCCCTGTGACTCTCAACCAGTGACAGATGGGAGTTGGTAGACAAATACCCCAGTTCCACCTCCCTTCCCCCCACATCTTGGGACAGTCCTGAGGTGGGCTCTCGTCTCTGCAGGATGCGTGAGCCCTGGTTGCCGGAAGCAGCAACTGCTCATTGACACGCCTTCGCCAGTGACCTCCCCACTCCCTCCCCAGGTTCTCTCCTTAGAGATCTGCTCACATGACCGGTATCCAGGTCCTTGATCTGCTTTTGGGGAAATCCAAACGCAGGAAAGAGCGACCACGTGAGGACTTGAACTTCCTAACAAGAATGACCCTGGAGGACCTGGGTTGCCCGGCACAGCCCTCATGTCCCCTGGCCCCTGCCACCCAGTAAGGCAGGCACTGCTTTATTCCCAGTTCACAGACGAAGAAACCGAGGCTCGGAGAGGTCAGACTTCTCGGTTGAGGTAACGGAGCCAAGCAAGTGTCCGATGGCGGCTGCAGCCTGGGCCTCGCTTGAAGAAGCAAGATTCCGGGGTGAGGGTGGCTAATCGGTTATCAGGAGTCATTGCCCTGAACTATTTATTTTCTTAAAACCCAAACTATCGGGAGACCATGTTATTTCCCACGCGTGGTGCTGCCCGTCTGGCCCTGGGGCATAGAGTTTGCAATCCCTTTGCAGTGGCCTAGACCGGGGGCTGCCCCAACGGGGGGGGGGGGGGCTTGTGGTCCAGCTCAAGGCTCAAGTCTGACCTGGGCATGGGGTCCAGGGCACAGAACACCCCTCCCAGGTGGAAGGATGGGGTGCCTCTTCCTCGCTGCAGGCCTCCCGGCTCCTCCCAGCCTCAGGCTCTGGGGAGGGTAAGGCTGAGTTCAAGTCTGACCCGGGTGATCTTGGGCCATGACGGCCCCTCTCTGAGCCTCAGTTTCTTGTCTGTAGCATGGGGCTCACAGTCCTGCCTGGCAGGGTGTTGCTGGGACTTGCGATCCCAACACATGCCATTCGCTCAGCAGGTGCCCAACAGATGGGCTGGAGACACTTCCCAGAGGCCCCAGGTCCCGGCCTGGTGACAGCAGGAGCGACTCAGGGAGTGGTGTGTGTGTGTGTGTGTGTGTGTGTGTGTGTGTGTGTGTGTGTGTGAATAGACTCTATTCTCAATGAGGAGAGGCCGCTCTGGGGGGCTGTGTGGTTGGGAGCTAACGCAGCCGCTCAAGCTCAGCCGAGACCTCCGCTCCCCTTGCCGTTACCTGCTTGTGAGGAGGAGGCGGTGGCCCGGAGAGCAGGAGGTCAGGGCGGTGGACCCCCAGAGATCACAGCCGTCTTGGGGACACTCCAGGCCTGGTGGCGGCTTGCTCTCCATTATCAGCCTCGGCCTGTGTCCTCAGCCACCTGGCACTTGCAGGGGGAGGGCAGCCAAGAAGGTCCATTCCCCAGAAGCAAGCCCCCAGACCCCTTCCTTTAAAACAGTGGTCGGCAAACTGCGGCTCGCGAGCCACATGCGGCTCTCTGGCCCCTTGAGTGTGGCTCTTCCACAAAATACCACGGCCTGGGCGAGTCTATTTTGAAGAAGTGGCGTTAGAAGAAGTTTAGTTTAAAAAATTGGGCTCTCAAAAGGAATTTCAATCGTTGTCCTGTTGATATTTGGCTCTGCTGACTAATGAGTTTGCCGACCACTGTTCTAAAATGACGGACACCCCCCCCACCCCCCCCACACACACATAGTGAGCTTGCCCGGCTTTTACTTTACCTTTTTTTTCCCCAAAAAATCATCTCAGAAACTTGGGGACACGCGAAATGGTTTGTCCTCATTTTTTATAACATGAACGTGATCAGACAATTCTATATTTAAATATTTACCATGAGCTATAGAGACGAAAACATCACCAAATAAGTGGTACTGATTTTTAGAAACGAATTCAGCCACGTTCTCGGCTCTCCTGCCTTCCCCGCCCCTGGCCCGCCCGCATGCTGGGTCCCTGGGCGAGAGGAGCCACGGGGCTGCCCTGCCCACTCCCACCCGGGATGGCGGCCCCCTCCCCACACTGGGCCCGCAGTTTTGGGGTGGGTGGAGGCTGCTCCCCGGACGCGGGGGGAGAGAGGGTGACTCGGAGAGGGCCGGGGCCGGGCGGCTGGGTCCGGCCCAGCACACCTGCCCGGTCCACCTGGTCCGGACGAGGTCGGGGCGCAGCGGAGCCCCGGCCCCGCGCAGCCCGCGGCCGCCGGTAGGGGGCGCCTTGGTCATGCATTATTCATCGCCGCGCCCTCCGCCCGCCCGCGCCGCTGCCGCCTCCCTCGCTGTCTCCCGCGCGGCTGCGGGCTGCGCCGAGGAGCGGGGAGCGGGAGCGGGAGCCTTCACAATATTGTGGCAGCTCCGCGAGTGATGGCTCAGGGGAGGCGGCGCGCAGCCTCGGCAGCGGGCGGCGGGCGCTGCGGCGGGGAGGGGTCCGGGTGGGGGCGATTCTGGGTCACAAGGCCCAAAGGGGGCTCAGACAGCCAGGGGGTGTGGTTCAGCTCAGGGCACAGTCTTTGACCTCCGTCTGTCCATCCCTCCTTCCTTCCGTCTGCCCATCCCTCCTTCCTTCTTTCCCATCAGTAACCAACACCTCGGGAGCATGTGCTCTGGGCGAGGCGTAGGGGCTACGATGGCGAGCAAGGTAGGCACGGCCCCCCATCCTGATGAAACTTCACCTCCAAGTGGGGGGAAGGCAGAGACAGAGCCTGGGCACGCGCAATGGAGAGAACCCCGGATCGTGACAAGGGCTCTGCGTGACACAGACCGCGCGGCCGTGCTCGGGGTGTGTGTGTGTCGGGGCTGGCAGGTGGTCAGGAGGGCTCCTGGGACAAGGTGACATTTGTGCAGAGCCGTGGAGAATGGCAAGGATGAGCCTGACCTTGGCCAGTCCCTGGGCCTCTGGGGGTGCTGTAAAGGTCAACTCCCCCACCCACAGACACCCCAAGAAGCAAGGAGGAAGGTGAGGCCCGCATGCGGGCTGAGAGGATCCCCACCCAGCCTTTCTCTGGCTGCAGGAACCTGCCCCCACCCCCCCCCCCCAGGCCGAGGCAGAAGTGTGGGCATCGGTGTTGCGGGAGCAGGTGCCAGGTGCCCCCGCCCCCCCCCCCCCCCCCCCCTGCACCGCCCTGGGCTGGGGAGCTTGGGGTTGTGGAGTCTAAGCATCTCCACCCTCCATGGGGTTTTGCCATCCCCCCTCCAGCGGCCTCCCAGGTCTTTGCTCTGGGCGGGCAGGGGGCACAGAGGGCGTGGGCTCGGGTCATCTCCAGCATCGGATTTCCTTTCACTTGTGCAAAGACTCGTTGACGCCTGAGCACATCAATATCCTTAATGACAGTGAGAGGAGCTGGGACTCCAGACAGCCCGAGGCCCCCCTCCCCCCCCCCTCACCCTCCCCCCCCTCACACACTCTTCCTTCCTCCTGTTCTTCCTTCCTCCTTGTCTCCTCTCTCCACCTTTCTCCTCTCTCACTCATGCCCGTCCTCGCTCCTCTCTCCTTTCCTCTTTCTCCGTCCTGACATTTTTCCTCTCTTTTTTTCCCTTCTCCTTTCTCTCTGTTTTCTCTCCCTTCTCTTCCCCTCCTCTTCTCTTTCTCTCCCTAGACCCCACAGCTCTTGTGCATTCACCAACTTTCACCCTGCGGCCTGAGGGGGCCGGTCCCTCTGTCTGTCTGTCTGTCTGTCCATCCCCAGCTGGGCCCCGATGCCTTCCCAGGAGGGAGCGAGCGCTGGAGGCAGCGCCCACACGGTGGGGCCCAGGGGGAGGCGGCCCGGCCTGCCACCGCCACCCGGAGGCGCAGGCAGGAGCTCTGAGCTTCCGCCTTCTGCCCAGAGGCACGGGAGCTGGGCCTCCCACTGCCCACGCCATGCTGGGAGAGGAAAAAGCCAAGTTGGGGTGCGGGGCGCCGTGGGAGAGGGGAGCGTTTTGGGGAGGATTTTCTGTTTTGTATTTTTTATGGCCATATATAATTTCGCATTTCTCCCCTCAGCCCCTGCCTCCTTGGCTCCCAGATGTGTCCCACATTGAAGAATTATCTCTCCTCCCTAGAGTGAAATAAATGCAATCAATATGAGTATTGCTCTCAGGGCCTTGAAATATTACATTAATGTTCCATGTGGTGACATTTTAGCTGGAATTTTCAAATACATTATGATGGTTCAAATTAATATTTATCAGATCAGCTTTTATATTTTGCAAAAGAGAGAGGGAGAGAGAGCGAGAGAGAGAAAAGGAAAGACAGAGAGAGAGCATTATTAAAATACAAAATGCAGATCAAGTCTAAAATCGATGGTCCATTTTCCCAGCACTTTCCAAGGGCTGTCTTTTGCTTTCTGGGTTTGTTTTTAAATTTATTGGTGTTTCAGGCAAATCTATCGGGCTCCGTGGGCCCCCTGGCCGGCCTCCCCGCCTCGCTCCCTCTCAGAGGGTACAGGCCCTCCTTTCTGTCTTTCTCTCTTTATTATCCTGAAATGTAAATTACGACATTAGCCTGGTCCTTATTTTTTTTTTTAAACTCTCTGATGATTAAATCTGCTACACGACATCCTTGTCCTTTCTATAAATTAAATCATCTTGGCTGTGCACCTCCAGCTCAGGGCGGCCGTCTCCCGGGTGTGGAGGCAGCAGGCGGCTTCGGCTGAGGGCTGGGGTCCTTGTCCCCCTCTGGAGCGGACACTGGGGACCTTTGTGGGGGCAAGGAGGCCGCCTCCCTGGCTCCCACTTTTCTGTAAATAAGAAATGCGGATTGCAGGGAGGAGGTGGTGCAATCGTACATTCCGCTTTATTTCAGTCACTTCCAAACTGATTACTCTGTGAAGTGGAAAATCCAGGCAGATTAATGGTTTAATTCTCTTTCTCTTTTCTTTCGCTTTGTTCCCCCCCCCCCCCCGCCCCGCCCCCTCTTCTTTTTGCATCTTTTTTCCCCTTTTCAGAGCTGTACTCAGAAAGAGACGCAGCCGCTTTGGTGAGGTGCACGCGGAGTTGCGGTGTGGACAGGGAGCTGGCCATTCCCCGCCCCACCCCAGCTCTGCCGGGAGCCGCAAGGGTTAACGACGCCCACCCAGCCCTTAACTTCTTCTCTTTGATGACTTTCTATTTCACCCCCCTCAAGTTCTGGGTGAGAGTCTGAGCTAGAATGAGCGTTTACTGCCGCGTGTGCGCACGTGCACACACACACACACACACACACACACACACACACACGAACACACACCGACACCCCCCACCCAATCGCAGGTCCCACGCGTGCACACACAAACACACACATCAGCACCACTGCACAGACACTCCGTGAGGATCTGCGTCAGGGGCGCTGCCCTCCTGATTTCTCTCCGCTGCTGATCCGGCCAAAAGAACGACAGGAAACTTAAAAAAGAAAAGGAGGAGGGATCGATTATTCGACCTGTACTTGAACCCGACTGAAAGAGATAAAGCGGAATTTTCAATAGGTCCCCTGCCCTTTTCACCAGGAGGGAAAGAGGAGAAGAAAAACAAGAGATATTTATATGACAGCAGCTGCTGAAAATAGCATTTCAGAGCCATAAAAAAAAAAAAAAAAAAAAAGCAAAAAGAAATCCGATGGTAGAAAAGGCAAGAAACTCCTCGTCTGCTCCCCAAAAGGCGAAGCAGGCGGCGGGTGCCGCGGCTGGAAATGCATGCCTGCCTGCTATAGATCTGTTTGAAATTATACTTGTCATTGAGGGGGAATTTATGCTTCTATTGATCTGCAAAAGGAAAATATTAAATGGTTTGGTTTTGATCTTTCGGTGACCCCAAGGTCAAGGGTAGTAGCGGATTAGTATTCATAGAATTCATCACGGAATTGCAGCCTGCATCCACTTTATGCAAACATGCTCAAAACACGCCTGGCGAAGCAGGCAGCAAATGGCCAATGACAAGGAAAAAGCCAACAGCACCCCCTCCTCTGCGCTGGGACTTGCTCCTTCCCACCCCGGGCGGGGGGCGGCGGGAGGGGGGGGGACAGGAAGGAACAGCATGGGAGTGAGCAGATGAATGAAGAAACCCGGGACTCTCACGGCCTTGCACAAAAAGCAGGGTTCGAAGATTGGGGCAAGGATACAGGTTCAGACCCCCCGAAATGGGGATTAAGGGTGGGGCTGCGGGACCCAGGGACACCGTGGGGAGCCTCGGCAGGACGGGAGGGGCACCTCTGCCTGGAGCAGGACATGGCTGGAAGGGCAGTGACCAGGCACATCCATGCACAGGCATGTGCACACGCACTCAGCCAGTGGAAACCTGGGTCTTTCCTGAAGGGGGGACACGGAGTGCTGGCCAGCGGGCTGAGAGGGACAGTCCTCCCCAAGGTTGACATTGTTTCTGGTTCCACCCTGAGGAGCGTCCTCAGTGTGAGCACCACGTGCCCAGCCGGGAAGGAGAGAGGCCAGGCGCATGCTTGCCTAAGCCACCCAGGCCCTTCTCCCCCCGCTCTGTCAACGGCCACAGAACCTGTGTCCAAATGTGTGTGCAGAAGGGACGTGCGTGCGGCCCCTGGGGTCAGGCCACAAACACCCCCTCCCCACCCCGTGTTCAGCACACAAGTGCCCTCTTAGCAGAGTCTGTCCCGGTGGCGAGAACATTTGGTCAGTAACAGTCACTTGCCAATGAACTAAAAATAGCCCACCACGCGTATCCCTGCAATGGCAGGAATTCTGGCTGGCGGGCACATCAGGGGGCCAGCGGGGGGCACAGATCTCAGTTCCCATCGGGGCCCCCCCGCAGCGGACCTCCGAGGGTGACATAACAGCGCTCCATATCTTTATCTGCGTGCCGGCTCCTCCTGCCCTTTACCTGCGTTATTATCTCACGGAATACCCACCGCAACCCGACGAGACTGAGGTCCTTAATGTCCTATTGTACAGATGAGAAAACTGAGGCTCAGAGAGGTGAAGTCACGTGTGCTCAGGGCTAGGTTCTGTCCCGAGGCCGAAGTCCACTCTCTGAACCGCCCTGCACGAATGGCCTGCGCAGTTTGGGCAAATTCCAGGGCTGGTCCACATTTCAGGTTTGGGGCTTAGAGGCCTTTTTTTTGCGGGGGGGGGGGGGTATGGGGACTGTGGGGAGGGAGGGGTAGAGTGGCCCCAGCCCTGCCTCCGGGCCCCGTGAAGGAGGACAGCGTTCTGCCTATTAATCATGCTTCATTTATATTAGCCTGACTCGATCTACTGTATATTTGAAATGGATTTAATTTTAGATCACGCACTATGGAAGGGGGCCAGTTTGGTGTAAGGAGCATTATGAATATTTTCCATAAGCGGGATATACATTATCCAGAGACAGATATATGAGCAGAGGCCCCGGGCTCCTGGCTGGGGGAAGGGGCTGCTCCCTCCTCCCCTCCCTCCCCACTCTCCTGCAGCCCAGGGTCACCGGGCCTCGGACAGACGGAACCCTCTCTGCCCCCTGCCTTTGGGTGGTGGTGGTGGGGGGTGTCTGGGCCCCATCTTTCCCTGCCCATGAGCTCATCCCACTGACCTTGAAGCTGCTGCTGCTCCCCGCGGCTCCCGCCAAGTGCAAGCCTTGGAGGTGTGTGCGAGGAGGAGGAAGCCTGGGCGGCACAGAACCAGGGCTGAGGCAGGCCCCCAGGCCCAGGACTCCCCCTTCAGCCCCAAGCTCTGATGGAAGAGAAAACACGGCTCCGGGCTGGCCAGCTGGTGGGGGGCGCCTCCCTGCCCCTCCACGCATGGGAACCGGTCTGATCTGACCTTCTCCGGAGCCCCCCTGATCCTGGGCCGAGGCACCCCTTTCCTGGGGGCGCCCTTTCCGAGGGCATCAGAGCTGAAAAGTGCCTCTTGGAGGAACCAGCTCTCATGTCCATCCCTGCCCGCCCCTCGCTCCCTCCGTTAGCCCAGCGGGACAGGTGGAGGGAACACCTTGCATCTCCCCGTGGTGTCTGTCTCCCTCATGCCCCCCACTCCACCCCGGGGCTCCCACACCTGTTAGCTCAGCTCCAGCCTCCGCACACGGGAGCCAGGCATCGCGCAGTGTTCTACAGATTGAGGAAACTGAGGCTCAGGAGAGTGGTGACGTTTATATGCACACGCGAACCTTTCCTCTCCCTCTACCCTCACACCTGCCCCACCCCCCCTCCCCATCTAGGTTCCCAGGCTACACATGCCCTTCCTCTCCCCCCACCATCACCAGCACGGACCCACCCCTCACTGTGCTCTCCCAAGGCTGCCGCTTCTCTCCACCACCCCGTCCCTCTGGTCCCAGGTGCCACCATCTCTCCTGGATTCCAGCAGGGGCCTCCTCGGGGGTCCCCCATGCCCCCTGCCCTGTGGCCGGAGAGACCTGGTATCCTGCAGCACCGTTATGTTGTACCCTCCTGCACTCCTGGCATCAAATCCCAAATCCAGATGCCGGCCCAGAAGGCTCCTCAGGGAGGGGGTCCTGCTGACGCCCCCAGGGCCGCCCCCGACTCCAGCTCCATCGCCTGCCTCCCTGGCCTTTCAGGCTCTTTCCCTGCCACGGGCCGTGTTCCCTCCATCACAGGACCGTGGCACAGGCTGGACCCTCTGCCTGGCTGGCTTCCCTTCCACACCCCAGCTCTACTTCACTCCCCAGGGAGACCCCTGATCACACCCCTTCCCCAGGCCCGTCTAAATCAAGACCCACTTGGGCCTTTGCAAACCCTACAGACAGAAGGAGATATTTGGGGTGCGATTATCTATACCCGGCAGGCAAGACCCCGGGCATGCGCCGAGCCCACGCCATGGGCAGGTGCCAGCCGAACTCGTCTTCACCAGCGTCCACACACCCATCGGTTCCTCCACCGACACGGAGCATAACACTGCCGTCACCCACCCCAGCCTGCGCCGGCAGCCTCTCAGGCGCGGCATGCCACGCTCCCCCTATTCTCTCTTAATTTAAGGTTTTGTGAATTGTAATAACCCCCCTCCTCCCCAAATCACTGGGGATGGGACCTCCATGTCAGCCCAAGGCCAGGAGGGCTGAAAGGTAATTGCTAATGGTTGTCTGGAGAAGACAAAGGCAACCTGGTAACTGGGTGGGGCCTCTCCCCCCCGTGTGCCTCAGGGCACAGGAGCCTGGGCTGGGGGGGGGGCTGGGAGCCATCTGGGAACATTTGGGGGACTGTGGGGTCCACAGGCCACAGTAGAGGAGAAGATGGGAGGGGCTGGGGGGCCAGTCTTGAGGGCTTGACTGGGGACAGATGCCCTGGAAAGGGGTGGGGGGTGGGGGGTGGGACCCTCCTCTTCCTCCTCCACCAGGGGACGGGCCACTCTGCTTTTCCCTGGGACCGGAGAGGGTGCCCAAGGAGCTGGAGAATCTGGGAGAATGGGGAGGCGGGACTCTCACAGTCCTGCTTCTGCCTCCACGAGCTGGGTGACAGTCAACAAGCCACGTAACCTCTCTGAGCCTCAGTTTTCTCATATTTAAAAGTCTAGCCCTGACCGGTGTGGCTCAGTGGATAGAGCGTCGGCCTGCGGACTCAAGGGTCCCAGGTTCGATTCCGGTCAAGGGCATGTACCTTGGTTGCGGGGACATACCCAGTAGGGAGTATGCAGGAGGCAGCTGATCGATGTTTCTCTCTCATCGATGTTTCTAACTCTCTATCCCTCTTCCTTCCTCTCTGTAAAAAATCAATAAAATATATATTTTTAAAAAGTCTGATGTCACTAGTGTCGACCTCTAGGTTGTTCTATACAGTAAAAGAGATAATACATACATGAAAACCGTGGGGTGCTTGGTACATGTAGGTCTTCAACCAGTTAACTTACTTCTGAAGTTTTTAAAAACTGTTAGCCTGCCATGGGTGGGCCCAGTCTGTGATGAGGTATTGCCTGGGACTCCTGGCTTCTTCCCTGGAGGAGAGGTGTTTCCAGGGAGAAGGGAGGGTCTTGAAGCTCACATGTCACCCCGCGCCACCCCCTTCACCTCGAGGCCTCAGGCCACCTCCCCTCCAAGGAAGCTCCCTGTTCATCTCGGTGGCAGCGTGCTCTCGCCTCCTTCTCTGAGCTGATCTCAGCCGGTAACTAAATATTTGTTTTCTTGCTCGTTGTCTGTCCCTTTCTAGACCGGGTTTATCAGGGCACCTGGAGCAGTGCCTGGCACATCATAGGTGTTCAGTGAATATCTACTGAGTGATTGGATGAGGCCCCTGCAGAAAAGTGGGAGTCAAAGGGTATGTGGAGGGTGGTTTCAGGCAGGGTGGGGGGGCGGTCTCCTGGGCCCATCTTCCCTTTGTCTGGGGCCTCAGGAGCAAGCCCTGTCCTGCCCAGGGTGTCCTCCCCCTCCTGTCACTGGAATGGACCTCGCCACCTCCTGTGGATTCGGGAGCTGGTAAGAGGGGCTGATGGAGAACTGGGGGCCCGCTAAACTTGGGGTGGGGGCAGGGCCCTTTCTGGGCTGGGTGCCCCGGGGTCCCCTTCCAGGCTCTGCCCTCTTGGCCTGCCCCAGGCGGGCCAGGTGTCTGGGTCCCTCACCTCTGAGCAGCCTTCTCCTGGCCCCTAGGGCGGATCGGAGGCTGCAGCCCTGCGCGGAGAGCTGCTCCGGCCTTCTCGGTGGGTTTCTGAGGGCGCTGGGCACGCCCGGGGGCTCGCTACCGGGGCCAAGGATGACACTGAAGAAACACTGGCCGTGCCCCTCCCTCAGCCACAGTCCCCCTGCATGGTCTGCTGGGTGCAGAGTCACCCAGACCTCACACCCACTTCTAGCTCATGCCAAGAGGCGTCTGAGCCAGGCCAGCCTGTGCCCAGGGCAGGGGAGGTATGTGGGTCCGCCCTCCAGAGAGCAGCACCCCACGGAGCCCCCAGCCAGGGCCAGGCTGAAGTGTGGCTGCTCTCAGAGAGTCCGAGGCGTGAGGCTGAGGGAGAAAGCAGCTGTGCCGCTGGAGGATGGGCCCTCCCGTGTAGGGAGGCCACGGGCCGGGGGGGTGCGGGTGACAGAGAGCCAGAGGGAGTGGGGGCGCCAGGGAGCCAGACACAGAGCCGGAGAGGCAGAGAGAGGAGGCAGAGGAGAAGGGAGAGACACCAAAGCAGACAGATTTGTCTAGAGAAAGGGAGGGAGGAGAGAGGAGCAAAGAGGAGAACAAGGGGAACAGAAACAGACTCAGAGGTGACAGAGGCAAGGAAGGGGGAGGAGGGAGGTTGGGAGAGTCACTGAGACAGACACACAGGCGTGAGGAGCCGGTGGGGACGCGAGTGGGGGGCGTACAGAGCACGCGCCGGGCCCGCGTGGCAGTGCGTGGGGGTCGGCCCCTGTCCGCGCACACTGCTGGGCACGGAGTGCTCTGGCCACCTGCTGAATTCAGTGGAAAATTGGGAGGTGGGGGGCGGGTGTTTTGGGTCCAGGAGAGCGGGTGTCCTCCCGTGTCTGTGATCACATGTGCCGCGCGTGACGGTGCCCAGAAGGGCAGGGCTCAGTTTCCCCTCAGCTGTCCTCACGCCCCCTCAGCCAGGACTTCTCTGCAGACGGCCCGGCTGGGGGGCTGCAGGCCGGGGTGGGCGGCCAGCCCGACACAGCCCTTCCCCGGGGAGGGGAGGGGAGGCCAGGGCGCTGTCAGCAGCCGCGGGCGGCCGGGCCGGCAGCGAAAGTGAGCCACTTCTCCCAGGCGCTGTTCACTTGACACTCTCTTCCCCAGAAGCCACCTGTTCAGCCATCAGTCACCCAAGGAAAACACAGCTTTCCTGAAACCAGGAATGGGACAGGCAGTGCCGGGAGGGGGTGGGCACGGGGAAGTGCCGCCCTCTGCCACTTCCAGGGGTCTGCCAGGACCACCCCCGGGCAGGGCGTGGGCAGGTGAGAGGCTTTGCATCTGGCCTCTGAGAGCCCCCAAGCCCCCCCACCAAAACCCCGATGTGGCACCGACATGGTACATTTAAGGGACGCAGGGCAAGTGGGGGTTCAGGAGTGCCCAGCTTGGGGTGGTGGAAGAACAGCCCTCTCCAGGGTGGCATAGCAAGTGCTGCGCCCGGAGGAGCTGCCGCGTGGGCTGTGTCTCCCCTGGTGGGGACGGGGCAGGGGTGGGGGTGGCACTAAGGCCAGGCTGGGCCTCGGGGGGCGGGCAGGGCAGCCGGGGCCAGGGAGGGACCTGGCTCGGAGGCCGCCTTGGGGCTCTGCCCAGCGGTGGCGCCCTGGCCAGCGGAGGCCCTGCCGGGCCGCGCCATGCCCCGCCTCGGCGAGCTTGTTAATTTCATCGTTTAGCCCGTTTATGGTGTTCCCAGTTGCTGTTGCTTTTATAAACAAGCATTTTGGTGACCTTCCCCTCCGGACATCAGCTCCGCAAGAATCCCGAGCCCTGAACATTTATAAATAAGCCTTCTCTCAAGTTCCACAACAGGTGTGACCTCCCCCCCGCCCCCCTCCTCCGTCCTGTCCGAAAACTGAACAGTTTCAACAAGCAAAGGGAAGCCGCCCGGCCTGTCTTAAAGGGGTCGAGTGGAGGCCACGGTTCGCGTGGCTGCAGGGGGCTGGCCCTCCTCCTCCGCCGCCTCCCCTGGGCTGAGGGTCCCAGAGGAGAGGGCCAGGCTGGTGGGCAGTTGAACCCCTGACCCCACTTCCCCAAACACCCGGGCCCAGAGGCTGTGGTGTGAGGCGTGTATCTGAGCTGGGCTTCCCCGCTCCGGGCAAATTTCACCAAGCTGCCTCCCTTCCCCCCAGAGTCTGCTCCCCATTTTCTGCCCCCCCCCCCGACCCCACCAGGGCGTAGAGAGTATGTCTCCTCTTCTTTCCTGCCGAAAGCTCTCAGATTCATGACTTGCAACATTTTATACATTTATTTAACACGCATTCGTTTAGTCAACAAATATTTCCTGAGCTCCTCCTGTGAGCCAGGCTCCGGTCGGATAGGAAGCCGGGGGACTCAGCCCTGCCCCGAGGAGCTCACCCTCCAGGGGGCGGACGGAAAAGCAGTGGGACACGTGGCTGGGCGCCGGGGGTCCCGGCCTCAGTGGGCACCACAGGCCCTGGAAGCAAAGAGCGGCCTCTCCACCTAGACGTGGGGGTGGAACAGTTCCTGGAGGGGCTGGCTCTCACGTCATCACCGTGGAGGTGTCCAGAGGAAAACCATTCCTAGTACAGGGACAGACAGAGCAGGGCCCAGAGGCAGATGAGAGCTCAGCCCACGGAGAAGCTAAGCGCCCATGGGGCAGCGCTCAGGGTTCCTCTGGCGGGGGCCCAGGGGCTTCGGCAGGAGTGGCAGGGAAGGGAGGACTCCGAACACCCACCATCCACGTGTCCAACCCCAGCCAGCAGGGATCAGGCCTGTGACAACTGGTCCCTCGCGGGGGAAATGGGCTTTAAAAGGGGCTCTTTCTGGTAACAGAAGATGACAAGATGCTGGTGGTAGTGTGGTCTAAAGACGATGAAGGTGGTGCTGAGGACAGAGAGACGAGGAGGAATGGGAAGGTGGTGATGATGGTGCAATGAAGATGGTGTGGTAGAGGGTGATGTGGATGTCGATAAGGATAACGATGGTGATGATGATGGTGGTGATGATAGTGGTGGTTTTGGTGGTGGTGGTAGTGGAGGTGGTGGTGGTGATGGCAGTGGTCGTTGGGCTAGCGGTAATGGTGGTGGTTGTAATAGCAATGGTAGTGGTGGTGATGGCAGTGGTATGGATAGTGATGGTGATGGTGGTGGTGATGATGGCAGTGATCATAGTGGTGGTTGTGGGAGGGTGTTCATAGTGGTCGTGGTGATCATGGCTGTGGTGTTGATTATGGTGGTGCTCACAGTCGTGGTGATGGTGATGATCGTGCTGGTTGTGGTGGCCATAGTGGTTATGGTGGTGATGGTAGTGGTGGTTATGGTGGTAGTGATGATGGTGGTGGTGATGGTAACGGTGATAATAGTGGTGGTGGTGGTGGTGGTGGTTGTGATGGTGATGGTGGCTGTGCTGGTGGTGCTGGTGCTGGTTATAGTAGTGATGGTAGTAGTACTGGTAGTCATGGTGATGGTGGTGGTGTTTGTGGTGGTCATGAGGGCAGTGATCATGGCGGTGGTTGTAATGGGGTGGTGGTGGTCGGTGCCTGTGGTAAGGCTGGTGATGGTGGTAATGATAATGGTGGTGATAACAGTAATCACCATCTGTCGGTGGTTGGATCCTACCAAAAGGAGTATTTCCCTCAGGGTGGCCCGAGGAGGAAGCTGGCAGGTCCTAACCGGGCCTGTTAGGGGCCATCGAGGTCACATTTAGGTTTACATGTCAGTGTGACCATCAAGGTAAGATGAAAGCAGGCAGGAAACTAAGGCCTGGACCAGGAGGACTGCGCTCTGGACGGGCTTTTCGGCCCCGGGCTCAGAGCCACGTCTGTCACCAGGGGCTTGGGTGAGAGCTTCCTATTGCCTGGGACCCGGCACCCGTCAGGCCGGGCGTTGTGACCTGGGACTCCTGCAGGGCCTCGGCTCTCTCGGTGGACAAAGCAGGAGCCATGGCACGTGTCCTGTGATTCGCGTTTAAAAGCCACTTTCCTCCCTTCTCTCTTATAAAACTCACTGCAGCCTGTGGGCTGGACGCCGCTATTCACGTTAGCGATGAGGTGCTCCGCCTGGGCCCGTCCTGCCCTGTCCTTTGTAACTCTGCTTCGCCCCTGGCCCGCACTGCGGGTCGTCTCCTCCGGAAGCTTCCCTGACCGGCCTCCGATGGGCTTCGCCCCTCCCCTGGGGTGGCCTGGTTGTCTGTCTCGATGCACAGTTAAACCGATTGTGAACCTGCCCAGGGCAGTAGCCTACTTTTTACCCGCAGCCCCTGCCCCCGGGCCTGGGGCCTGGCTCAGAGGGTGCAAAGAAGATGCTGGCCTTGCCGACCTCGGTCACAGGCTGACTCAAAGCCCCTCTGCGGCCCCCTGAGCTCCCCTGAGTTGGCACCTCACCCAGCTCTCACGTGGGCACAGGCTGGGCCTCGAGGGAGAGGCCAGGACGTGGGCGGGTCTGGCTCAGCTGCCAGCCCGGGGCCTGCGGAGGGAGGCTCTGGGGCTGGGAATGTGACAGCCGTGCGGCTCCTGTGGGCTGAGCCCCTTTTAATGCTCCGACTGTCTGTCCCGAGGGGCTGGCTAATGGCTGACTGGGCACCGTGACTTTAACAGCATCAGACCCAACCCGGCCAGGCCTGCCCTTGACTTGTCCCTTTCCCCAGGGGCTGGGGGCTCCCCAGGGGCCTGCTTTGCAAGAGTCAGCCAAGCTCTGGGGGCCGAGGGCTGGATTTTGGCCAGCAGATCCAGGAAGCAGGTGAGGGAGGGCTCCCTGGGCCCTGTGGGCGGTGGTGGGGAGGGGGCAGGGGGCACTGCTGGGCCCCTGGCTGTGAACCCTTGGTCGGTTGCCCTCCTCCCACCTCTCCAGGTCCTGGACGGACAGATCAGAGTCCTCCCTGCTTCCTGTCCCTGAACTGTTCGCCGGCGAGGACGGATTTATACTAATTCTCCTTAGACCCTTTGAAGGGAAGTCTATGAAAACACAAGTTGGTGATATCGTTGCTATTGGTGATAACAGTAAAATAGGGCCCCTCGCTGTTTGCCCCAGGGGTAGATTCACAAGAACAAAGCACTTTCCCACACGGGGCCGGAGTCAGCCGCAGAGCAAATCGCGAGGGTGCACAGGGCAGTGATAATAGTAATAGGAATGGCGCCCCTGGCTGCCGCTCCGCTCCGAGCCAGGCACTGTGCCGGGTGCTTGGTCCTGGCCTTCGGGTCTGCTGAGGCCCAGACACCCTCCCCACGGCAGGCCTCCCGCTGGGTGGTTCTGAGGAGGCCATCCCCGCCACCTCCCAGCCTCAGTTCGCTGGAGTTGGCACCCTGGATGAGAGTGGATGGAGGACCCTCTTCCCATTGTCCTGATGTGGAAACTGAGGCTCGGAGAGGAGCAGCGTGCAGCAGGGAAACGAGCCCAGCGTTCAAGCCCTGCTGTGCCTCAAAGTCCCCGTGAGACCTCAGCGGGCCCCTCCCCTGATGTGGTCCGGAGCTCCCCCACCTGTAACGGGGAAGGCGGGTGAGTGAGTGCTGTCCCAGGTGCTGGAGGCACGGTGATGAAGGGTCCAAGGCAAGCCCTGCCTTCACCCTCACGGAGGTGACAGTCTGCCGGGAAGACGGGAGCAGCAGGGAGGGGACAGGAGAGATAAGGCCTAGGAGGGCGATAGGACAGGGAGTGTGACAGCGACCAGGGCCTCAGTGTGGGTGGGGCCGGGGCGGCCTTGCTGGGAGGTGACATTGGCCTGCATGAGGGGCCGAGGAAGGGCCCCATCGGCAGGCAGCACCAGCCTCTGATTCCGGGGGCCGATGGCCTGGGAGTGACAATGGGAAGACTGGAACCTGGGTTTGCTGCCTCCCCTCCCTTCCACAGGGGAGCAGGTCAGCGTGCTGCTGAAGCCCGAGGCTTGGCAGCTGGCTCCCCTGCTCCCCGAGCTGAGGCCTGGACCCTCTCCCGGCGGTCACGGGCAGTCGTGGGCCCGCCCCGTCTGTTCTCCTTCTCTTAGGGATCACGTCCTGCCCAGGGTGTCCAGGGAGGCAGTGACGCAGCCAGGGCTAGAACTCAGGGCTTGGGACTCCTGGCGCAGTGCCCCTGGCTCTGCCCACTTCCCTGTGGTGGACGGTGGGGAGTCCCTGTGCCCTGGGCCCAGCTGTGGAGAGTCCAAGGCCTCGTGGGCAGAGGGATGGACTCCGGGCAGGAAGCCCAGGCCTCCGGCTTCACGGACCCAGCGCGGGGGCTGCTCCAGGGCAGGGCTCCTGTCTCTCTCGGATTGAATGGTGACCTGTAACCGGCGTCAGGGTGATCCAGGCACGTTCCCTCTGCCATCACATACCCCCCACAGCACCTGGGGGGCGCTCCATCTCACCGACGAGGAAACCAAGGCTCGGGGAGGTGGAGAAGCTTGTCCCGGGCTCCGCAGTGGGAAGGGGGCTGACTGAGCTGGAATTCCAGCCCAGCTCTGCCTGACGTCACCTGCCTATGGGGTTCATTTGGTCAGTCAGGTAACACACACACACACACACACACACACACACACACACACACACACGTGTTTTGTTTGTGTGTGTGTGTGTGTTTTTAACTAAGCACCGCTCTGTGCCAGACAGGAACATGGGCAGTCTCTGCTCCCGAGAAGCTCAGTCTGGTCAGGGCAGCAGATGTCAGATCAACGGCAAATAACCCTCTCGCTTACTGTAAATACCAGGTAGCTCGTTCTCACACTGTCTTTTTTTTTTACTTTTCTTTTTTCCTTTTGATCTTTTTTTAAAAAATATTTTTTTTAATTATTGATTTCAGAGAGGAAGGGAGAGGGAGAGAGAGAGAAACATCAATGATGAGGGAGAATCACGGATTGGCTGCCTCCTGCATGCCTCCTACTGGGGATCAAGCCCACCACCTGGGCATGTGCCCTGACCGGGAATCGAACCCTGACCTCCTGGTTCATAGGTCGATGTTCACCTCCTGAGCCAGGCCAGCTGGGCTCCTTTTAATCTTTATTGTTGAAAGTATTACTTAGGTCCTCCTTCCCTCCATTAACCTCCCCCAGCCCACTCCCGTCCTCCCCCACTCCAGGCCCTCACCATCCCACGGTCAGTGTCCACGGGTCATGCATCTACGCATCCAAGTTCATTGGTTGATCTCTTCCCACCCACCCGCCCCTGCCTTCCCTCTGAGGCTCAACAGTCTGTTCATGCTTAGGTCTATTTTTGATCAGCAGTTTACTTGGTTCATTAGATTCCACATATGAGTGAGATCATGTGATATTTATCTTCCTCTGACTGACTTATTTCGCTCAGCATAATACTCTCCAGGTCCATCCAGGCTGTTGCAAATGGTAAGAGTTCTTTCTTTTTTATTGCCACATAGTATTCCATTGTGTAGATGTACCATAGTTTTCCCCACCCCCCACTCATCTGCTGATGTTTCCAAGTCTTAGCTATTGTACATTGCACTGCTATGAAGATGGGGGTTCCCACATTCTTTAGGGTTTGACACAGAAGTTGCCTTCTCAGTGAGCTTTACCCTGGACATCTTGCCTAAGGTTTCACCTGCCCCCGCCCTTTTTGCTTTGTTGGTTTTTTTCCTTCCTCGGCACTTACTATTATCTAAAATACCATATACTTCCCTTATTTACCTTGAGTATTCTCCATCTCTCCCCCTTAGATCAGTGGTCAGCAAACCACAGTGCTTCAAACCTGGCCCGCTGCCTACGCGTGTATGGCGGACGAGCTAAGAACGGTTCTTACATTCTTCAATGGTTTTAAACGTAGTAAAAAAAAAAAATAGTATTTTGTGACGCGTGGAAATGATACGAGATCCACATTTCAGTATTCATAACTACAGCTGTATTGGAACTCAGCCGTGTTCATTCATTTCCGTGCTGTCCGTGGCTGCCTTCCCACTGTCATGTGGAGCTGAGCCGTCGTAGCGGAGACCGTATGTGGCACTGTCATCGCTGGGTGCGTGGCACACGTCAGGTGGCAGGGGTGTGGTTATAACTGGATTTTGCATCTTGACCCACAAAACCTAAATGTGGACTATTTGGCCTTTTCCAGAAGTTTGCTAGCCCCGGAATTAGAATTTGAGCCTCACAAGGCAGCAGTTTTTTGTTTTATGTACTGACTAGTGGCCTGGTGCATGAAATTCGTGCACATTAAAAGGGAATTAATTAGAGGAAATAGTTTAATATTGCTATTTGCCCTTTCCCTATAATAGAAGTGTCAGAGATGAAAGAAAATTAGTAAAATGTATATGAAAATCTCCATTCTGTCAGAGTCTGGGGTGGGCTGTGGGACCCAGAGTCAAGTCCCCGCCCACCCACACATGCTTCGAAATCACAAGAGACCCAGACCCGGCCAGCCCCACCCCCGACAAGCCCCACCAGGCAGCGGGTGCAGCTTCAGGTCCCCTGGCCTGGCACGGGGGCGGGGGGCGGGGAGGAGTCTGAGGTCCCTGCCCTGGTGCCACACAGCCTCAGGTCCCTGCTGATTGGTGGTTATGCATCATGGCGTGATGACCATTTGCATATTAGCCTTCTATTAGTATGATTACTGTGTCCCTGGTGCCTAAAACAGTGATTGGACTTCCGCTTTTGACATGACTGTATCAGGACTGGATTTATCCTCTCACCTGAAAATACTAGAAAACTGGACTGTCTTGAATCTATGAAATCTATTAAACCGTGGTTTACCACATGGGGCAACAGGTAGCACAGGGCATGGATCCCTAAGGGAAAGAAGACAAATGAGGCGAGCCCTGCGATCACCCCAGCTTACCGCCTAGAGAGACACGCACCGGGTCAGAGCACAGGGGAGGTAGGAGGAAGCCAACTAGAGCCTGGAGGTCTCACCAGGTTGAGGCAGAATCTGGAGTTCAGGGAGGCCAAGGGCCTAGACTCTGTGGGGCGAACACTGAAGAGGAAGGCTGCCCAGAGAACGCGTGCTGAGGTGTGAGGAGAGGTTCCCTCTCACACCAGCCAGAGCGGAGCGACCTCCCCCTACCTGGGGCATCAGGCAGAGTCCTGGGAGGGGCACTGCCTGACGAGTGGAGCCAAGTGAACCCAAGGCTGCTCTGAACTGGTGCCAACAAAGCTGAAAGCAAGTCTTCCTGATGCTATCGACGCAATTCCATGTCACCTAGCAGCATCTTGGGACAAAGCCAGCAATAGTTAAAGGAATACGACCAAATCCAGCCCTCAACAGCGTAAAATTTAAAATGTTGGTGGAGCAAATTAGTACTTGGATGGTGGGTGGTGGGAGCCAAGTTTCTCGTGATGGGAGAGGGAGATTATAGATAAGCAAGAAGAGAGAGTTAGAACGAACTCTGTGGATGAGAGCTGGGAACATCAGTGTGAACGAATGTTTAGTGTAATGTGGATACAGGTGGAGAGGCGCAGAAGTAGTTGGAAGTATGTTTGTATATATGGGTTATGTCAGCTGAGAGGGCCTGGAAGCAATGACACCTTAGTAGAAACAAGCACCCCCATCCAGATCTTTATTTTCAATACCATTCTCCATTAAAAGGAGAAATAGAAGATTTTATGACCAAAGCAGGGATAAGAGAGGATGAGCCAGACTGCCTTGTAGTACTGCAAATAAGGAAGCGCTCCAAAAACAAAAGCATGGGGCATGTCAAAGGGATGCAGGAACCAACCTGAATGAGCTCCAGTAGCCAAGATGGAACAATCTACACTAATAAAAGGGTAATATGCTAATTAGACCGGATAGACCGGACGTCTTCCGGACGTCATTCCAGATGTCCTTCCTGACAAAGCCAGGGCCCGAGCGAAGCCACCCGGGGTCCTGGGTGCCTGCAACTGGCCCAGGCGGCGCTGCCCGGGGTCCCGGGTACCTGTGGCCAACCGGGGCTGGCTGGGTCCCGGGTGTGGGGGCCGAGGCAGAGGCGATTAGGGGTGATTAGGCAGGCAGGCGAGCAGTTAGGGGCTATCAGGCAGGCAGGCGAGTGGTTAGGAGTGATCAGGCAGGCAGGCAAGCAGTTAGGGGCATCAGGCAGGCAGGCAGAGTGGTTAGGGGCGATCAGGCAGGCAGGCAGGCAGGCAAGCAAGCAGTTAGGAGCCAGTGGTCCCGGATTGCGAGAGGGATGTCCGACTGCCAGTTTAGGCCCTGCAGGATCGGGCCTAAACCAGCAGTCAGACATCCCCTGAGGGGTCCTGGATTGTGAGAGGGTGCAGGCTGGGCTGAGGGACCCCCCCCCCCCTTGCACGAATATCATGCACCAGGCCTCTAGTTTGTATAATAAAATAAACAGTCTAGTATGGGATTATAATCCAAATAAATATATGAGTCCATTCTAATATAAATGTAAGATTGAATAAATAAAGGATGAAAGAACAGGTAAATCTTTCTTAATGAAGAATTCCCAATAATATATGTAGATATTCCTCCTACAGGTGGTAAAGCTTAATCCCCACCCCCTGAAGTGTTGCCTAGATTTAGTGACTTGCTTCCAAACGATAGAATAGGAAAAGAAAAAGATAGTAAACTTATAGTGGATTAACCTAACAAACACCTCCTTAACCAAGTGATGAAGGTTAACATCACCAGTGATGCCATGTGGATAGTATCTAACCCACAGTATGATGTGATAAGAAGGGCACTTCCCCTTGGTGGTATTTTTTTCCAAGACCCATAACTCCACTATCATAAAAAACAAACAAACAGAGAAACCCAGCTTGGGGGACATTCTATAGCAGCGGTCGCCAACCTTTCAGACCTCACGGACCACCAGAGGTCCGCAGATCACCGGTTGGCGACCACTGTTCTATAGGATACGTGGCTAGTACTCCTCACAACTGTCAAGGTCATGAAAAAATAAGAAGAGACTAAGAAATTGTCACAGACCAGAGGATATTGGCGGGGGTGGGGGTGGGGGAAGGTGGACATGACAATTAAATGCAATGTGGTATTCTGGATTAGATCCTGGAATAGAAAGAGGACTTCAATGGGAAAAACTGGTGAATCCCAAATACTGTAAGTTTAGTTGATAATAATGTACCAGTAATGTCGGTTTCTTAGTTTTGACAAATGTACATGGTAATGTAAGATATTGATCATGGGGAAACTGAATATGGAGCATATGACTCTCTGTACTATCTTTGCAACTTTTTTGTAAATCTAAAATTATCCCAAAATAAAAAGCTTATTTAAAAATGCCCAGCACCCATTAAAAATTACCAAGTAAGCAAAGGAGAAAAATATGACACAGTACCAAGAGAAAAATCAATCAATAGAGACAGACCCAGAAATGTCACAAGGACATTTTGAACAACTATCATTAACACACCTTTCATATTCAAGAAGGTAGAGGAAAGCATAAACATCATGAGAAAAAAGAAAAATAGAAGAAGGACTCAAACTTCTAGAGATGAAAATACAATATGTGAAATGAAAAATACAGCGAATTTTAGACACTGTTGAAATAAATATCAGCAACCTTAAAGTCATAGCAATAGAAACCATCTAAAATGAAATACAGAGCGGGGGGGGAAGACAGGGTGGGAGGGCCTAATAGAGCCTTAGTGATGGGTGGAACCTCAAGAGGTCTAACATATGTATAATTGAGTTCCAGAAGGAGATGGTGGGAAAAGATATCTGAAGAAATGTTGGCTAAAAAAAATTCGAACTTTGACGAAAACTTTGTACCCACAAATCCAAAAAGTCTCATGAACCCCAAACAGAAGAGACCCAAAGGAAAACCACACCTAGGAACAGCGTAGTCAAATTGCTGAAAACCGATCTGTGATGAAAGACCAGTGCCTTGGCCCAAATAGTCTATAAGTATTTGTCAAATATTGAAATGGATGAAATTAATAAATATAGAGAATGTCAAACTAAAGCTATGGAGAACAATAAGACAGGATAAGGGGAAAGGGTGTGCCAGACCCAGAAGAAGCATGGTTCTAATAACACGGCACTTGAGCAGAGCCTGAAGGAGGCGAGGAAGCACGCTGCATGGGTGTCTGCGGACGGAGATCCAGGCAGATGGACAGCATGTTCAAAGGCCCTGAGAAGAGGCCAGGACTGGTTGGTTTAAGGAAGAGCAAGCCAACCAATGTCACTGGAGTGAGTAGGGAGAGAGGAGTAGATGAGGCTCGGCTGTTTGGACAATGTACAGAGCTTAGCTTTTACACTGGTGAGGTGGGCGTTATTGGGGGCCCCGAGGAGAGGAGTGATCTGAATATGGTTTTAGAGGTTTCACTCTGGACCTTCAGGGGCAAGATTAGAAGTAGGGAGACTGCTTATGAGCCCATTGCAATAATCAGAGAGAGAAACGACTCGGACTGGGCAGCACCCAGGGGAATGGCGAGATGTGGTCGGAGTCTGGATACCTTTGGAGAGTATCCAGATTTGCCAAGAGGTTGGATAGGGGGTGTGGAGAAAGGGATGCAAAGGAAGACTGGAAAGTTCTTGGCCTGGGTGGGTAGCGGAATTGAGTTACCATTTATAAGAAGGGAAGGCTTCATGATGAGCAGGCTTGGGTGGGGTGAGATCAGGGATAGCAAAGGTAGAGCCATCTCCTCCGTCACCATGGCAGACATCACTAATGGATCACCCCACTCTTCCTCATTGATCTCAGATACGGACTCAGAATTCTTTTCGACACAGTGCTCACAGTAGCTTTCCTTAATAATCCACTCAGAAGGGAACAGGTGTAGCAGTTAAGAGTTAGAGCTGGGGCGCCTGATTCCCTGGGTTCAAATCCTGGCTCCACCTCTACGTAGCTTATGACTTTGGGCCAGTTATTTCATTGCTGTGAGCCTCAGTTTCCTTATTTGTTCTAAATTGCCATTCTTTAATACATTAAGTGGGTAACACTTGGCACGTACTGAGATTTTTGCGAAGATTAGATGAGAGTGTATGAAAAGCCCTACACACAGTTCCTGGAACATAGTGAGGGCCCCATGAATGGTGGTGGCACAGGCCACCATGAATGTCTGCGGGTTCACCAGGTCTCTGCCTGAGGAGGGGCCCAGGAAGAGGGGAGCAGGGACTGAGAGAACCCGGGGACAAGTGCTCGGGTTTATCTCTGCCCCGTAAGTCCCTATTGGGCTTTCTGGAGAACCTTGCCTGGGCCCAGATGAAAACTCACCCATTTGTGGACAGAGTGAGCAGTCGCTGAAATACAAGAAGTCCCTGTTGAAAAATGTCCCTGCTGTGAGCACTGCTGGGCGGATTAGCTGGCATTCCTTCTCCTCCATTGAGCGGAGTCGCAAGCTAATAAATATTTCAGAATTGGCTGTATTCAATCCAGCCCTTGTCCCGTCTGACGTCTGTTCTCTCAGCTTTCAGAAGGAGACAGGTGCAGAAGGATGAAAAGGGATTTAATTACTAAACATCCCCAACTCCCGATATGCAAACACATGCTGTACTCTACACACACCTACTGCACACGGTCACGCGCTCCCCGTGCACTCGCACACATGTCCCCATGGGGCCCCCAGATCCCCCACGCCAAGCGGTCTGTCGGTGCGGTGCTGTGTTCACACATGCACACGGGCACACGACTCACATAGGAGCCACATGTAAACACGTGGGCAAACAGTACATGTGGACAAGTGAGTGCCTCAATGTGGATGCAGCACCCATGAGTGTTGACACAAGCATGTTTATAGTCAATAGGTGTGTATGTACATGTATGCACACATTTATAACATGTGCCCACACACATGCACACACCAATAATATAGCCACTCAGATGTACAGGTTTACACACACATGTGCCGTGTGTTTCTTATTGTTTACTCTAAGGAAAATTAGGTAATTTAGGTGAGAAGACAAATGGAAAGGGGGCATATAGGTCTTTCACATTGAAAACTTCTATTTTCCTTGACACGTTATTGAGACAGGCACACAACACACATATGCACACCTGTGCACACGGACCTGCAGGTCCATAGACATTGCACGCCAAGGTGCACTTCTTCTCCCCTGTATAGAGTCACGCACCCACAGCAGTGAGTGTGCCTTTGACTGGGCAGGCATATCCACGTGTGTACACACCAACACACACACACACACACACACACACACACACACACACACACTCACACACACTCACCCTTTGCTGGAGTCTCAGTCCTTCCCTCCTCTCTGAGAACTCCCATCTCTTGCTGCCTGTCCTCTGGGCGCTGGGACGCTCAGAGGCCTGGGTAAAAACAGAGTGTTTCCAAAAATGCATGACCAGGTGCCTGGCCCTGATGTGGAGGGAGGAGGTCATGCCTCTGGATCCCATGTTAGTGGTGAGGGCTGGGGCCGGACGGGAGGGATGTTTGGGAGGCAGGAGGCAGAGCTGGGGGCAGGATTCTGACCCAGCCCTCCGAGTCCCTGACCTCCACCCTCACAGCTGGCCACAGTGTCTGAGGGGGCCTGCCCATCTCAGAGGTTCCGAGGACCCCATGGCTAGGACCCTACCTGAAGCTCTGAGAAGCCCAGGTAACTGGCACCTGCCTTGCCCCATTCACAGCTTTGCTCATTCATTGACGGAATAGCGGGTGAGCACATCCTGGGTGTCAGGGGAGACGAGGCCTGTTGTTTGTTCTGTGTTAGTGAGCGATCCCTGGGGGCCTGTTTCTCAGTGAGCACCAGGCCCACCCAGGGGCGACCTGCAGGCTAGCCTCAGCCCCCTGTCAAGCAGAGCCCAGCCAGGATTTCCCCCCAGTCAGGGCCATTGCAAGCAGGCAGGGGTTGAGGGGGATTAGGGGCTTTCAAAGAACCAATCAGTGGGCCTTATGGAAATATATGCAAATTAATATGCAAATCAGCACTAAGTCTTTTTGCATCTGCAGCCAGCCCAACCTGCCCTAGGTGAGCACTTCCTTCCCCTTGACAGGAAGGTTGGGAGCTCCAGTCCCAGCAGGAAACAGGCCTCTGGCTGGGGGTTCGTGGTCCCTGCCTGCTGGCCTGGGTGCTCCCCTCCCCCACGCCCCTCACCACTGCCAGGCCCAGTTTGCTCCCCTGCTTGGGAATGGAGGTCCTCCCTTCTGACCCAGCCTCAGGTGAACCTGCCCACACTCAGTCACACCCTCTCACATTCCATTTTAGTCTAACACAAACTTACCCACGCACAAACACACACTCATGCACATCCATCCATATGCATCTGCATACTCATTTATGCAATCATTTGTGTGACCGAACCTCTGTGTGCTCGCGTTCATCACACACATTCATCTTTGCACACTCTCACTCAACAGACACCGTCATCTGTCCATGTACACACTCATGTCTTTGTGTTTATACACGCATACGCACTTCCACCTTAGCACACTCGTTCCCACACAGGCACATTACTTACATGTGTTAACATACACCCGCACATAGGCCTGCACCTATCCTTGGCCTTGTGGGAGCCTGCGGACCTGGGCCCCACCCAGGCCCAGAAATCAGGGTCCTGGGAGAGACAGGTTCGCGGGGCCATGGGTGGCCGAGTACCCCCAGTGGAGGCTGCGCAGAGGCCAGCAGCCAGGGCCCATCCTGACCCGCTGTGGGCCTCCCTCAATGGGTGAGGATCCCTACCCCAGACACCCCACCAGCCTCTGGGGCCCATAGGCGGGCGGCCTCCCGGGATAATGCCTCCTGCAGGAAGCGGTAATCGAGGGGCGGAGAATCAGGTAATCAGCACGCCGGGGCCGGGGCTGTGTCTCTGCGTTGCCTTTGTTCCTAGAACGAGCAAGTGGGAGATGGGAGGGAGGAGCCCAGCCAAACTCGGGGATGGCGACAAGGTAGACCGGGGTGCCCTCGTCCTCATATGCCGCCTGGTGGGTGCCGCTCCTGGGAGTGAGGCAGCGCTGTCGGGCCCTGAGCCCACCAGTGAGGGGCCGTGGGGAGGCAGCTGGCCCATGGAGGGGTCTGGGGGCACCTTACTGCACCCAGTCCTCACCCCCGATTTCCCACGGGCCTCCCCTCCATCACGGTGCACCAGAGGCTCAGGAACAAGGCAGCCCCTGACCCTTCAAGCTTCAGCTGCTTCCACGTCCCTCCCGCTCATTGTGACTAAGGACCGAGGCCGGTTCTTATTTACAGGGGGGGAAACTGAGGCTGGAGGCCATGTGATGCCTGGGGTCACACACTAGCAAGTGGCAGAGCCTGTGTTGGAGCTCAGGTCCCGGTGACACCCACGCCCATGGTGCTACCTCTAACAGGTTGCTACCCCTTGTCTGCCCGTGGCCCCGCCTGGTCCAGGGAAGAGCTCACGGTCTTCTTGACCCCCCATCCGAGGAGACTGTGCTTGCAGAGGGTCACCCAGGAGAGGAGGTCCCCATCTGCAGCCCCTCCAGGTGCCCGCCCTGGGCCTCCATGCCTGCTGCGTGCATCCTCGCACACGCGTGTTTCCTTGCTCGAGGGCCCACCCGGTGTGCCCGGCACCTGCAGCCGGAGGTCCCCCCTCCGCAGGCTTTTCCCTCTTGATCTCTGAGGCTGCCCGTTCCTTGGGGCGCTTGGGACTTTATACTTGTCACAGCCCCAGCCCCATTGCACAGATGCAATCACTGAGGTCAGGGATGGGCAGAGGCTTTCCCAAAGGTCTTCTCTGGGCCTTGGTTTCCCCTTCTGTGTGTAACATGAGGGGTTGGACTCTCCCCATCCCTTTTCAGATTCTCCTGGCTCCACCCCCAGGCACCCTGTGGCTGCAAAGCCAAGCTGAATGATGAGGGAGGCTTCCCAGCTGCAGGGGCATTAGAACCGCCTCCCCCGCTCCCCCCCCCCCCCCGCCCGGGCCCCTGCAAAGACGGGCAGAGCAGGCCCTGGCTGCGGGTTGCTCTTTCCCTGACTTCACCATCCTATTCTCTGTCTGTCTGGTACCAAATGGACAGAGCACCGCGTGGGGGTCCCGGCCCGGGTGGTGTTCTGGCTGCACACTGCTCGGCACCCGGGCACGGCTCCCCTCCCCCGCTTCTCAGGCCTCAGTGTTCTCACTTATAAAATGGGGATGTGGATGCCTCCCTCCAGGAGCTCAGAGGCCACAGGGCAGACAAATAAACCGGCACAGCGTGTGGTCCATGCCATCGGCAGCACCGCCGTGAGCGCACGTGAGCCTAGACCAGTGATGGGCAACCTTTTGAGCTTGGTGTGTCACACTTCGCCAAAAAACTGAGCATAACTCGGGTAGTGTGTCACTTTGAGGAAAAACATTATTTCGCAAATGTTTCATCCTCGGCATGCGGCCGCCTCAGCGGCTACGTGTCATCAGAAATGGCTACGCGTGTCAGTGCTGACACGCGTGTCATAGGTTCGCCATCACTGGCCTAGACTGTGGGCCCCGCCCTGCTCACAGTGCTTTACCTGCACCCCCTCTCCCGGCCCCACCGACACCCTCAGGCAGGACCCCTCCCTGCGCCTGTGGGCCCTGCCTGGACCCCCTCGCCTTTCCTGCACAGCTGCCGGCTGCTCCAGACCTTTAGGGGGCTGACCTCTTGTCTCAAGTTGGAACCCCCTCTTGGACGTCCTCGACTTCCCTCCGCATCCCGTTGAGTGTTTAGTTCCTTTAGCCCGATGTGGTGTCTCTTACAGGAGGACGCGGGTTCCAGGGAGCGGGACTTGCTTCTCTTCCGTTCAAGCTGCTTTCCTGGCGCCAGCACGGGAGAGGCTCAGTGTACACGGGGTGGGGCTGACGTAGGGTTACAGGTGTTCGCAGGGGAAATGCACTGACTAATCAATAACAACACAGGCCTGAACTGCAAACCTCCCTTTGCCCCACTCTGTATTTAGTGGTTAGACGTCCATTTTACAGACGAGGAAACTGAGGCCCAGAGGGGTCCTGTGAGCTGTTCCAATGGTGGTAGGGCCAGAGTCCAGCCCTCTCAGGCTTCCCCAGGCCTGTGAGAAGTCCCCCCCCCCCCACCCCCAATCAGCTCAGCCCTGGCTGGGGCCTGTCTCCCCTCCACCCTGCTCTAGATGGCAGAGTCCCCCCACCCACCTCCCCTCTCCCACCCTGCCCCTCCCACCGGCTCCCTTGCTTTCCCCTGGGGATCAGAGGCTGGGAGGGGCTGCTGGGGGGGGGGCAGGGAGGAGCCTGACCCCCTCCCCTTCCCTCTCCAGGGCTGCCCCCTCCCAACCCCAGACTGGAAATCTGACACCCGAGGCCCATCTGCTGCCCTCCTGTCCTCCCGCCCCTGGAGGCCACTGGGCCTGCGGCTGCAGAGCAGTGATTGTTCGGGGCTGAATGGGCAGCCCGGAGCCCACGCCAGGTGCACCATTGTGAGGGCCCTGACACCTGCCTGGCGGGGCGCAGGCCCTGCCCGCGTGGACCCTCATTGGGCTGAGGGGAGCCACCCACTTGCCTCCTGGGATGGGGCTGGGGGCCAGATTCCTGCAGCTCCCCCAAGATAGAGCAACCCCCACGACACCCCAAGCCCCTGCCCAGCCCCTCCACTCCTGCACCTCCCTGTTCCTCTCTTTGCCTCTCAGCCCTGGGGCATGCAGGTCCTGGGGGTCAGTGACACCACCAGCATTTGCTGGCTGTAATGGGCAAGAGACGCACGCTCTCGGAGCCTCAGTTTCTCATCTATACAATGGGGGTAATCTTAGAACACCCCACATAGCAGGAGGAAGATCATGGGTGATGGTCCATGGGCCGCGCTTAACACACAGTGAATGGCAGCGAAGGGCAGTCATTATTACTAAGACCTAGCCGTGTGCAGCCGGGAGCCCCGGGGAGCCAGGCCCAGCCCCCAGCAGCCCAGCCCTGGGAGCCCCAGCCTGCCCCCCTGCCTGCCTCCCCTGCCCGGCCTCCCGCCCTGCTCTATGAAAATTTAATGCCGGGTAATGACAGTCTGGGCTAATGAAAGAGGCTTCTCTTCTGGCAAAAAGAGAAAAACAAACAAAAATCAACAACCTGCAAGGGGGCATTAAGTTTTCATGAGATGCTCTTCCCCACTGACACCCGCCCCCTGCCCTGGCTCACCCCGGCAGGGCAGCCAGCCCCTCCTCCTCCCTCCCTTCCCTCTCTGAGCCAGGCTGGGCGGCCTGGGGTGGGGGTGGGACAAGCTGGAGGGGTTCTGGCTCTTTGGGGAGCATCTTCCTGGGGCTCCCTTGCAAGGTGCCTGCCAGCTCTGGGGAGGGAGGGAAGCCCTTGGAGGGCTCTGGGATGGGGCCCCAGCCCTCAGAATCACCTCTGGGCGGGGGCGGGGGGGGGGGCGCACACCCTGAGTGGGTGGGAGAGGAGAGGGAGGGCTCAGGGCCCCCTCCATCTGCCGGCAGCCTCCTGTGCGGCGAGGCCTCACCAGCGTGGCTGTCTGCTGCCAGGCTGGAAGTGGTTAGAGGAAAGGGCACGGAGCGTTCCCTCTCTTTGTGGTATCCTGGAGAGCCATTGGCTGCGCCTGTGAGATCCTGAGAGATGCGACAATTAATTTTCTTTTAATCAAGGTCGGATGAAGTAAATTGGTGCGGCTCTGCAGCCCTTCATTTTCTGTTTTTGCAGTGATGCAAAACAAATACGATCAAATTATGCTCCTTCTCACCTTATTGAATTAGGAAGCATGACTGATCAGAGGGAGTGCAAATGTCCTAGACCCTGGAGCACCCCCAGGCTCCCTCCCTGGGCTCAGAGCAGGTGGACGGCACCCAACATGGTCGGTGCTTAGGGGATGAGCAACTGAACGAAGGAGTGAATGAACGAATGAGTGAATGAAAGAATGAGCGAGTGACGGACGCAGCTGATCATTAGGTGGAGCCGGGTAGGGCTGAGGGAAGGACTCACTTGGGTAAAGAGCAGAGGCCCATCCGCCCAGGCTCTCTCCAGAACAGCGGTCGCCAACCTTTCAGACCTCACGGACCACCAGGGGCCCGCGGACCACCGGTTGGCGACCGCTGCTCCCGAGCATCCTCTTGTTAATTTCTTCGTGGGATCGGTCGCCCTCTGAAATGATCTTGTTCACGGGTCTCGCGACATGTGCACCGTCTGTCTCCTCCTCTCAGATACGTGCTCCACGAGCTCAGGGCTTTGTCTGCCTTGGTCACCACAAGTCCTGGCGCGTAGTAGGTGCTCATTAAACAGCAGGTGACTAGGGGAATGAGTCTAATACATCCCGACCAAGTGGCTGGGCTCCCGGTTCAGCAAGGGTGCCACACATTGCCGATCCTAAGGCCACACTGTGAGTGGCACGCGGAGATCTGAACTCAGGGCTGCGGGCACTGACGCTGTGTGGTGGGCGGGGGAGGTGACTGGGGAGGTCAGCGCTGCGTCTGACGAGGTTGAGTCAGAACGGGACCCAGGGACAAGCAGGGGGAGAGCCTTCGGGCAGGAGAACTGCATATGCAGAAGTTAGTGGCTGCAGTGACAGGGCTGGTTGGGACAGAGGATGGCTAGCTTGGCTGGCAGGAGAGGCCGCCACAAACAGGGCAGTGTTGCCTAGTGGTTAGGGACGTACCCTGGTCTCAAACCCCGGTTTCTTTCGAGGGCATTTCAGATTTTTCTCCTGTCACCCTCTCTACAGTGAGGATAACCATGACAGCCCATCTCGGAGTCATCCGAGGAATGAATGAGGCGGCAACCCTGTCAGGTGGCCTCACCGTAGGCACTCAACGAATGTCAACCACCATCGTCACCACTGTTTTTTATTTCTATTGTGAAAGGCAGATTGGGGCTGGACTGGGAAAGGCCTTGAATGCCACCCCGAGGAGGTGGGCAGAGCAGACGTGTGAGGGCTTCTCGGGCGGCCGGCGGACCCGGCCCGCCATGCTCAGGGCAGGGCAGGAACCTGGGTCTCTGGAACAGACCCATTCTGCAGGCAGCAGGAGAGCCGGCTGCTTGAGGAACTGCCTCCAACATCGTTCCCGGAAGCAGACTTTCTGTGGCGTGAATGGTTCCCTCTCGGGCATCGGTTTCTCAAGTCAAAAGAGTGACAGCGAGGCTGACCTGGTCTAAGATTCTCAAGCGTGGACAGGGCCTGTCCTAGGTAGCGGAGGTGGGGCAGTGGGGAGGGAGGGCGTTGATGGCATGGCTACCACCCTTGGGGGCTAGGAGCCCATCTGGGGAACAAGACATGCACGCCTGGTGGTAAACGCCATGAAGTAATAAGCCATGGGAAGCACACTTATCCACACCCGGATGAGAAAGGAAAACAGACTGGAGAAGTTTCCCAGCTCCCCAGAAGCAATTATGCTGATCCCAGGCAGTGGGCAGAGAGCCAGGAGGCTCGGGGAGGCACCACGGGGCAGGGAGGCTGCCTGGAGGAGGCCAGAGAGCTTTAAATAGGGGTGTCATGGGAGTGTGGAGGCAAGGACCAGGCGTTCCCAGTGGAAGGAAAGGCGTGGGGGGAGGCTCAGGGACGAGGTGAGTCCCCAAGGTGACGTGGGCAAGTGGGCTTGTCCATCTCTCACCCCTGAGGGCGAGGCCTGCTGTGAAAACACTCCACGAATCTGGTCCTCTGGAACATTCTTTCACGATTTAAAAATGTGAGGCTGACACTAGCACCATCTTCAACCAGGCTCTGGGCAGCCTGCTGTTATGGCAAGCTTTGCGTTTCCTGGCTCTGTCATGTCTGAGCTGTGTGACCTGGGGCAAGTGACTTGACCTCTCTGGGCCTGAATGGGATGAACCTCACGGGACTTGTTGTATGGACTCAGCAAATCCCCTGATCTCAAGGCAGTCCCTTAGCTCGCTCTGGGTCCTCAGCCCGGGCTGGGGTGTAACGAGGTAAGGGGTTGCCTGAGCCATTGAGCAGAAGGATGACTCTGAACATGGCTCCCTGGGCCACCCCGGTGTGTGCCTGCTGTGCCGTGGGCCTGGGCCACAGCCTGTGGGACCAGCTCTGGGTGGGGACTTCTCCCCAGCTGAGTCATCCATCCCTCCTGGGGTGCAGCTGGTGACCCAGATAGGGCAAGATCAGGACATATCTCTATCTCTGACATCTCTCCTGGGCCTGCCCTTCCCTTCTCCTTCCTGTTCTCATCCCCTCATCCAGTCATTGGGTGGACCAGACTGACAGTGTGACGACTCAGCCCCAAGTCTCTCCTGCGCGAGATAAGGTCTGTGGCCCTCCTAGGCCTTCTGCCTCTTCTTCCCTAAGTGCCACAACAATGGTAATAACTGCCCTTTATTGCGCACTCATCAATTATGCACTGCTTTGCATACATTAAATCTAATCTCTCTATTTGTCAGACAAAGCTGTTCTATTATTATCCCCATTTTACAGATGACGGAAAGGAGGGGCGGGGAGAAGCTGCCCCAGGTTACAGCGCTAGGCGTGCCAGGGCCAGGATTGTAACCGGGTTGCGCTGATGCTCGAGCTCCTGATCTTCCCATCATGCTTTGCGCAGTTTGTCTTCATCGTGCCCTTCCTAACTCTCTGGCAGTCCTCCCTCCTTTCAGAGTCCCCTGTCCCAGAAACCCCCCACCGGTCCCCAAGAAGCTGACTGGTCCCAGTCCCAGTCCACCAGGGCTCTGTCCTCCCAGTGGCTGATCCAGTCACCCCATCCACCCCGCTCAAGGGGCCGCCACCCTCCAAGAACGCGCTAATGCCCTCGGAGGCGCCTTCTAGACACTGCCTGCCTCCAGAGGAGCGAAGCCCGTGGAGGCGGTGTCCCCGGCAGCCCCCTCCATCCGCTCTAGGGCAGTGGATGGGGTGGGGGACCCCTGGGGTCATGCCCCCAAAGGGAGCCTGGGATGCAGGTGGGGAGGTGATGAGAGGGAAGGGGCGGCGCCGGGGGGGGGGGGGGGGGGGGGGCGCCCAGCTGGTGAGCGGTGATCCTCCCTTATCCCAGCATCAGCGCCTCGCCGCTTTTCCAGGCTGGGGTTTCAGATCTCGCTTTCACTTTGGCCTTTGATCACACCCAGAGCGGGTGGCGGGTGGGCCAGGGAGGGTGTGTGTGTGGGGGGGAGCCTTGAGAGACACGGGGGAGAGTGGATTCCAAGGCGACACCCCTCCCCCTATCTGCTGTCAGAAGCGATGCTCTGAGGACAAATGACAAGGGTGGCCTCCAGCCTGCGCTTGGAGGACAAGGCTCCCATCCGGGCGTCGCCACTGCCCGCTCGTTCCCTCCCCCGAAATGAGAATGGCTTTGCTGCCACCCCCCCCCCCCCATTATTAAAGTCCCATGTATTTGTTGTATACGGCTCAGAGGGTAAGGAAGAGAAGTTCCCGAATCTTCCCTCCCTGTTGTTATTGGGGGGTGGGGGGGGCTGCTTCTATGCATTTGTCCGCGGGAGATCTCTCCACGAGGGGAGACAGCACAGGCCTCAGACGGTGCGACACCTGGTTTCCACTCCGATGTGGTTGGAGCATTCCTCCTGTCGGCACCCTGACAGCCGCATTCCATGCCCCCGTGCGATTCCTCACTCGCCGCTGTGTCTAGAGATCCCTCAGGCTGGACACTGAACTTGTGTCCGATTTCGGCCCTCCCTGGGAAGGCGGCCTCCTTCTGCTTTCCTCTCCCGCCAGGACGGCTCGGCATCAGCTCCCCGTCTCCTCCAGCTCCGTCCAGGGAGGGGGTCCGGGCGGTGGGCGGGGAGGAACACAGCCCTGGATCCAGGAGGCCTGGATTCAAGCGTCGCCCTGCCTCCTGCGAAGGAGGAGGACTCGAATAAGCTCTTTCCCTCTGTGGACCTCAGTTTCCCAACCTACAAAATGGGGGGATAACAAACTCTCTCCGCAGGGCTGCTGCGAGGCACTGGGGACCTGCGGGGGTGCGGCTGCTCAGTCCCGGGCTCGGCGAGTGCTGGGGGCTCAGCCGGCTGAGATGAGGCCCAGGCAGGCGGGGCAGCCGAGCACAGGCGGGGAGGGACTCTGACACCCTCCACTCCTCCACCCGCTCACCCACCAGCCTCCCCACGGTTAGTTCTCACTTGGAAGAAACCCGGCCACACACGCACACACTCATTGCGGAGAGATCGGAGAGCGCGTCATTCTAAGATCCTAAGAAGCAAGCGTCATTCCCTGGCTCTTTGACCCCTGCCCATGAACTCCTGTGACCTTTGCAGGCCATGGGTTTGCAGGGCAGAGCCTTCCCGGTCCCCGAGGGCGCTCCCTGCTGACCCCGGAGGCCTGGGCTGGGTCCGCAGTGCAGTGGATGTGGGGGAGCTTTGGGGGGGGGGGGCGGGACTGTCCCGCGGAGAGGCTCAGCATCCCGGAGCAGGTGACGGAGGAAAGCTGGTGCTTCGGGGGGCCAGGTGCTGGGGGGTCCTTGGCTGGGGTGGCAGCCTCGGGGCATTGGAACCCGAGGGTGGGAGGGAGGGGCCCCTCGTGCAGCAAGCGAGTGGCAGTTTGGAGGAGCCAGTGCGTCCAGAGGGGAGGACTGGGGAGCAGAGGAGGGAGGGGCAGGAGGGCCCGGGCCGTTTGCAGCCAGAAAGCTGTGTCTGGGGGGGGCGTGAGGGGGGGGGGTGACGGGATGAAAGATGCGGTGGGCTCCGAAAATGTGTGTGTCAGCAGCGGGCAGACCACGCCAACACTTGGCGCTGCCAGGCAGGCAGGCACTTTCGGGGCGAGTGGAGAAAGGGCCAAAGAGCCGGGTCGAGCTATAAATCTCGGGCAGGACCTACTACACCCTAAGAACCCCACCTTCTCCAGCCACCTCCGGGCGGGCACCTGGGGGTCTCTCCGTCATTCTTCATCCTGCCCCTGCCGTCGCGGTCTCCGCAGGAACGTCCTTCGTCTGGCCCGCAGGGTTCATGCCGCCCCCCGGAGCGCGGGCGCCATGCCACGGTACACTTCGGAGAATCATTAGCAGAAATCATTAGCTAGAATACAGCCTCCCCCATAAATCTCCCCTGCACCTGGATCGTTTGTCCGTGCCTAATTTCCATCTCCTGAACTTTATGATTTGTCCCTCGTTTGATGAGCGCTTCTCCCATCAATTGTGCCGTAAGTGCTCGCCGAGGGAGACCCCCCGACTGACCCCATCTCAGACAGACGGCTCTGGGCTCCTCGCCCCGCGTGCTGGGTGGGGGCCCCCTCCTCAGCCCCCTCCTCTGTGCGTCCCTCAAAGGGCAGCTAAAAGACGCGGTGCCCGCAGCCTCTGTCACGGATGGAGGCAGAGTGGGGCTGGGACAGCAAGGGGAGGAGGAGAGGGAGGGCCCAGGGCTGGCTGCGTGGCGTGGCGTGGTGTGGCATGATGGGAGAAGGGTCCTGGGGCAGGGGTCAAGAGGCTGGGGTTGTTATCTCTGCCCTCAACTGGCTGTGTGACCTCAAGCATGTTGCTTTCCCTCTCTGAGCCTCAAACGCCTCATCGGATGCATGAGAATAATGCTGCCCATCTCTCATGGTTATGGCGAAGGTTGAGGTCATTCATTCATTCACTCATTGGTGCTTTCAAAAACCGCTCGCTAAGTTCATCCAGGCTGTAAGATTCCTTGGAGATCTTCTATGACCCAGGCCATTCTGGGCTCAGACAGAATCAGCAAGAGACTCGAACGCTGGCCGAGCTGGGAAACCGTGTTGGTTCAGAGCCAGGGCCTTCGTGCCCAGAAAATGTGGCTTTTGAATGCTGGCTCTGTTACGGACTAGCTCTGTGACCTGGGGCACGTCACTTGACCTCTGGGAGTCTCAGTTCCCTCATCTGTGAAATGGGGGTGAGATGAGTGACTATGGAGGACACCTCACAGAGCATCCACTGGACACAGGACAGCCATGGCCACCGTTGTTTTGCCACCAAGAGGACGCAGGGAGAGACGGCGGCTTTCCCAGGGCACAGAGGGACTGGAAAACGTGAGTGAGGGCATTTCGAGGCATGTGAGCAGGGAGGGTTTCCAGTTCATTGCCTCTTTGCCCCACCGAAGCGTTTGGAAACGGCGGAAGAAGCCCAGGAAAGGGGCTGAGAGGAGGGGAGGGCAGAACTCGGGTTTCCGGACTCCCGCCCCCTCCAAAGGCGGGCTGCTCCCAGGCCTGCCCTCAGGAGGCCTCGGGGCCCAAGAGGTGCCGCTCTGCAGGCTGGGTGAGGTGGTGAGACCGTGGGCGGGCCTGGCCCCACGAGAGGCCGATCTTCAGATCTAGAAGGCTGCCTGGCTGTGTCTGGGACGCCTCTGGGTTTTGGGACACAGGGTTCAGCCCCATCTGCCCACGGGAGGGTGCTGGGAGGAGCCAGGGAGGGGCTGGGGACCATGGCTGGGGAGGGCGCGGTGAGCGCCATCAGGACCATGGCCAGGGCGGGTCATCTGGGGAGGGGGCGGGGGAGGGGACGCCTGTGGGACACTCGGGAATGGCCCCTCCCCGGAGGGCAGCAGGGGCTCGGCGGCAACACCGTGATCTTTGTGACGGGCATTGGCAGAGATGACCTCAATTCCCACTGTGGGTGGCTGGGGAGTCACACGGCCTCGGGCAAGTTCTTAACCTCTCTGAGCCTCCAGTTTCCTCCTTTTTTTTTTTTAAAAAAGGTTAATAATCTCACAGATCTCAGAAGGTTTGGGGGAGGATTAACTACAAACTTCTTAGTTCGGTGCCAGGCACATAGTAGGCACTCATTAAATCGTGGTAACTAGTTCACTAGGACATATTTTTTGTTTTATTACCATCTTCCAATCTTAAGGGCAGGATTTTTGTGCCCATTTTAAAGGCAGAGAAACTGAGGCCCAAGGTGGCTCAGAGCTTCCATGGTTTCAGGCAGCCAGACGGTGGTGAGGTTGGAATTAGAACCCAGGCCTCCTGACTCCCATCTCTCCCGGGTGTCTGCGCCCAGTGTGTGAATTCCCAGGAGCTGAAAACAAAGAGCCGGGCCTCGGATTCATCAACACACTCCCACGGGGTGACTCACCTGCCAGAGCAAGAGCAGGGATCTGCCCCAGCACATTCCCGCCCCCTGGCCTGGCACAGCCGCCCCACTGACCCGAGGGCCAGGAAAGGGGGTGCAGAGGAGAAGGGGAAGGAAGGGGCTGATGCTCGGAGGGCCGGAGCCCCCAGGGCGCCCAGGGTGGTGCCCTTGGCCTGGGAGGCAGGAGAGTGGAGCTGGGGGTGGGGGTGGGAGCGGGGGGCGTGGGGCCCGGGTGGGCGCCACAGGCTGGGAAGCAGCTTGCAGGTTTTACAGGTCACATTATCTTTTATGGGCACCCTAAAAAGAATGTCAGGCACTAGAGGGCTCCTCCCCCACCCCCACCCCCACCTCTCTTTCTCGCTCTTCTGATCACTGCAGCCGCCACTGCAGGACTTTATCGCAGGCCTGGCCCCAGGAGCTGGGCAGTCGCACTGCTACCAGCTGAGCACTGGGTCCTGGTGGCCACTGGCTGTTGGGTCCTGGGGTGGGGTGGGGTGTTGTGGCTGGTGGTAGCTGCACGTTCCCTCCCCCTGTGGGCCGGAGAGGGCCCAGGTCACCCCCATCTAGCTGGGACGTCATCCAGACCTCCACGCACAGACTTCCCTCCACTCTGCGTGCCTCTGCCCACAGTGGGGATGACCTCGCTCCCGGGGTCAGCTCCCTGGCGCGGCGTATCCCAGATTGGAGGGAGGCCTTGGGTCCCCATGTCCGGGAAGACCCCGACTGTCCTCACTCTGTCCCAGGGCCTCCATTTCCCCTTGGGCCCATCTTCAGTGGATCTCACTGCCAGGAAGAGGCCTGGCCCTGGGTCCCCAGAAACCGGCTTCTAGAGTCCTGCCTGAGCAGCCTCGCCACCCTCCCCTTTAAAAGGGGTTAGGTCCTCCAGTTCACTGCCCCAAAGGCATTGTGACTGGGCTCTGGCTCCTTACCTTTAAGGAAAACACCATTGTGGAACGAACAGGGAGAGATCTGCAGACAAGAATGTGTGTGTGTGTGTGTGTGTGTGTATGTATGTGTGTGTGTGTGTGCCCACACGCGTGGAAGGGTACATTACCAGGAGGAGGGCACTCAAAGACTCTGTGAGTCCATATGGCACGGTGGTTAGTGGCATTGATTTTGGGTCCCGGCTCCACCACATACCATCCCTGAGCCTCAATTTCCCCATCTGTAAAATGGGGGTGATAATAATAGCCCTTAAGTTTGTTGGGGGAAGTCACTGAGTTCACAGGGCCTGGCACATAGTAAGTGCTCAATAAAGGCTAATGATCATAATTAGTATAATTATTAATCAAGTCTGGGTATGTCTGAGCTGCTGCTCTCTGTCCCTGAGGACTCGAGGAGAAGGGGGTGTGGGCTGGTGTGGCAGCAAGAGCCACTGGGGTGACACAGCGGGAAGGACTCCAGGCCATGATACCAGTGACGAGGGGGACGAGGGTGTGACAGCTCTCCTCCGAAATGGTTAAGAAATAGGGGAGACCAGCCAAGAAAGCAAGTGCTGCCCAGGAAAATTAGGCAGCGGGCCTAATGAAAACTAGGCGGCGGGCCAAGGCAGAAATGTGACCTTCCTCCTGCCTCTCTCTCCTCTTCCCTCTGAGCCTGGGGTGGGTGGGGCGGGGTGTTTGCCTTCAGCCGTTCTCAGGCAGGAGATACCAAGAGGATGGACGTTGGGGGGCGGGGCTGAGGGAGGAGGAGAAGACCACGGTCAGGGTCTGGGAGACGGTGTGGAACCGGAGGACGCTGGTCCACCAAATCTGGCCGCCGAGCCAGCCAGGCAGGTTTTCAGGGCCTGCTGGGATCCCCGAGAAGCGCCAACACAGCCCATCATTTTACCTGCAAGTAAAGGAAGACCCAGAGGCGAGGCGGCTTGCCTAGCAGGCAGGAGCAGGGTCCGGACCGGGCTGGGAGGCCATCGGATCGCCCGGCTCCGGGCTTAGCCAGAGGACCTTAGCCCAGTCCTTTGGACACCAGGCTTCCTCAGGCTGGGACAGCTCAATCCCTGGGGCCCAAGTCTCAAACCTTCTCCCCACAAGTGCCTCTAAGAGCATCCCTGCCCCGGAGTGGCCTGATGGTGAAGGCCCCAGGGGGGCTCATGTGCAGTCTCTGTTTCTCTTAAGTTTGCAGTGGATGTGCTGTTCCGTAGTGGATCTGCGTTGCTCAAACAAAAAATAATGCTTACTCCCCCAATTTAATAAAGACGCTGGCACATTGGGATGATGTGCCAGATTTATCCTCCGTCTTCATCTCCCCGACAAGGTGGCAAGGTCCCGGCAGGGCGGACAGCTCCTCCGGTGAGAGAAGCTCCGAGGTCAGGGTCCTCCGGATGCCAGCCTCAGCCCTGCTCACTGCTGTGTGGCTAGCACCCAGAGCAGTGCTTGGCACGTGATAGGTGCTCAGGAAACATGGAATAATGAATGGATGAAGAATTCCTGAACCGATGGGTGGCTGGCTGGCTGGATGAAGTTGCCTGGGAAGGCCTGGCTAAGGAAGTGACACTCCAGCTGAACTCTGAAGGACAGGGAGGCGGAGAGAGAAGGGACAAGCCCTCCCGTCAGAGGCAGCAGCTTGGGAAGGTCCTGGGGCAAGAAGAGCCCCGGGTGTCAGAAGAGCTGAAATGAGGCAGACGTGACTGGAGCGTGTGGGTGGGACGCAGTGAGGGAGAGGCCATGGAGCCGGTTCCTTTCCTTTCCAGCTGTGCGGCCGGGTCTGTCAGATGGGACAATAAGAGGGCGGAGCACATCGGGAGTTGGGAGGATCCAGGGATCAATGCACAGGGCCCACCCATGGCCAGCCCCAAGTACTCAGTGGCTCTAAAATAATAATAATAATAATAATAATAATAATAATAATAATAATAATAATAATAATAATAAACAGCAGTAACAATGCCCCATTTTTCATTTTACACCATGCCCCATGCCCCATCCCAAACCCAGCCCGCGGCTGCCCCTCCTGAAGGTCGCCTCCCAAGGTTATCTCTGTTTTCCTCTGGATTCTGTGAAGTCGCACAGGTCACACTCTGGGGCTGAAAAGTGTTGCTTTTTATAGCCTCCCCTGATGGCAAGGAATGCTTGTGGGGCCGTCCTGCGAGGCCTGTCCCCTGGGCAGAGAGATGCCTCCGGGGCTGGGGCCCCACAGCTGGACACCCCGGCCGTCTGGGCCCTGCTAGGCCAGGCACCCACCCCTGCCAGGTGTCAGAGGGGCAGGGAGGCTGGCAAGAGGCAGAGTGCCCTGGGCAGAGAACCAGCGCTCCCCGATGCCAACTCCGGTTTTGGACAAGCCACGATCCCTCTCCAGGTTCCGCTTCCCCATCTGTCAAATGGGGCCGTTGGGCCTTGCCTGCCCCCTGAGGGAGTGAAGAGGCGGGGGGCTTTGGAGAGGACGAGGCAGAGGGTGAGGCCCTGTGACGGCAGGGAGGACAGGGCCAGGGGCCAGGGAAAGGCCGGCCAACGCCGTGGGAGTCTCCCTGGGTGCTGGCAGGACAGGCGGGAGGAGGGAGGAGTGTTTCTGGGTGGCAGGCACTCTCTCTCCTTCAGGCCATTTAATCCTCCCCCTGAGCCTTGGGGTAGACGCAGTAATCGCCGTGGCTGCCGGTGGGGAAACTGAGGCGGGCAGAACTGACGTCGTTTTGCCCAAGGTCAACTGGCTTCTAAGTGTCAGCGCTGGGATTCCAGCACCTGTCCCCGGATGTGTCCCTCATTAGGGTCACTTCGCCAAGCAGCCCCCCTCGACGGCTGGCAGCAGAGAGCATCGGACGGGGGCGTGTCCCTGGGCAGGAGACCTCCGCTGGCACGGTCCCTGCCCCACGTTCCACCAGGCATGTGCCCGGCAGCTCGCTCTCCAGCCTCTGCAGTCCCTGCCTCGCCCCGTGCCCCCCAGGAGGGCCCGGCTCCGGGGTCCTGGCCAGGCCCTGACCAGAGGGCTTGCTCAGCAAGACCAGTGCTGCCCTTTGCTTCTCTCCCACCTGCTCACCCTGCCTCTGCCGCCTCCTCCCTGCTTTTAATCTGGTTCTTATCAAGGGTGATAACATTCAGCAATAATAAAACGCGAGTCCACTTTCCAACAGCTGATTGCTCCCACGCCCTGATTCAGCGATACAGAAGCCCAGGTCCTGTGCCGGCCTGAGGACACCTGCATGCAGCCGCCCACCCCCACCCCATGGCTGTCTGCGGGCACTTCCATCACCCCCGTCCCCTGCAGATTCCCTGGGGAGCAGATGCTCTATGGATGTCTCAAAGCTGCTTCCTTTTTGCCAAAAGGACCCCAGAGAGGGGCAGGAGAGGGCTCGAGACCAACCTTCAGGGCCCATCTGTCTGTCCCTCTCTCCAGGTAACAGCTACATTTATTGAGCAGCGGCTTTATGGTAGGCTCTGCGGTGTTTTCAGGCATTTTCTCAATGAATCAACAATAACAGGTATTGCCCAGCTGCAGCGGCTCAGTGGTTGAGCGTCGACCTACAAAGCGGGAGGTCATGGCCTAGGCCCAGGTTGCAGGCTCAAGTCCCGATCGTCCAGGAGGCAGCCGATCAGTGATTCTCTCTCATCATTGATGTTTCTCTCTCTCTCTCTCTCTCTCTCTCTCTCTCTCTCTCTCTCTCTCTCTCTCCCTCTCTCTCCCTCTCCCTTCCTCTCTGAAATCAATAAAAAAATATTTTTAAAAAATAGGTGTTATTGCCCTGGCTGGTTTGGCTCAGTGGATAGAGCGTCGACTTGTAGACTAAAGGGTCCCAGGTTCAATTCCAGGCAAGGGCACATCCCCAGGTTGCAGGCTCGATCCCCAGTGGAGAGCGTGCAGGAGGCAGCTAATTAATGATTCTCTCTCATCATTGATGTTTCTATCTCTCCCTCTTCCTTCCTCTCTGAAATTAATAAAAAATATATTTAAAAAAATAGGTATTATTCGTAACCCCATTTTATTCAGAGATGAGGAAACAGAGAGGTCAGGTCACTTGCCCAAGATCACACAGATATTTAGGTCAGGATTTGAACTCACGACGGCTGGATTCCATGGCCCAGACTCTCGAGCGCTCTGCCTCCTGCCTCCTGCCTGTGTTCTGCCAGGTGGAGGGCACCCGCCAAGCAGCATCTGTCCTCACACGATGTGAGTGGTCCTGCCCAAGACAGACCGACCTGGGACCCTGCCCCTTCCCTGACCGTCCCAGGTCTGAGGTGGCAGGGCCGAGTGGGGGTTCCTGCTGCTGCCCAAGCCTGGGCCAGCTGCCAGGGCTGAGCCGCCTGCACCCCATGAGGACCTTTGTCCCTTAATAGGTCCTCCTTGGTACAGCACGTCCCAGGGCGGAGGGCGCAGCCTGAGTGCCAGGCCTGGGCAAGCCCTGCCCAGGGCACTCCCCAAGCTCTGGAGCTGGGGGAAGGGCACCCTTGCCTTTGACTGCAGGCATTGGTTTGCCTGCCAACAAGAACTGGGGCTCCCAGTCACCTCCAGCCAGAGCAGGACTTAGGGGGTCCCAGACATGGTGGCAGCCAAAGGGCAGCCTAGGTCTTTCCTAAATGTTATTGACCCCATCCACCCCACGCTGTTTTCAGCTTCACACTTCTTGCTCCTCCCGTCTCTACCCGCCCCTCCTCCCCCCATTCCTGGAAAGTATCTGCCCTCCTCTCTGCCAACTTTTGAGCCGCCACAGTCTTCAAGGCCCTGCTCCTGACACCTCCCCCAGGAAGCCCTCTCTGACTGCTGCAGCCCATCACAGTCTCTCTTTCCTTCCAGGAACTCCCAAAGCCCGAATGTGGAACACGGCATTACCCTTCCGTTCTCTTCACCCAACTCACCGATCCGCTCCTGTGTGCCAAGCCCTGTGCTGTGCTCTATGGGGCAGGGGAAGAGAAACAATGATTGACATGCGGTCCCAGCCTTGCGGGTGCTCTCAGGCCTGAGGGGAGCCAGATCACCTTATACATTCCCACGGCCCTTTTTTAAATAGCACGAGCCTTGACCAACCATGCCCCTCAGGTCCCCAGGACTCTAGTCCCCAGGAGTGCAGGCACCTGGCTCAGCCCTGGCAGCTGGCTGATAGTAGGTGCTCAGTAAATACTTGCTGGGCCCGGCCAGCATGGCTCAGTGGCTGAGCATCGACCTATGAAGCAGGAGGTCACGGTTCGATTCCCGGTCAGGGCACAGGATGTTTTTCTCTCATCATTGATGTTTCTCTCTCTTTCTCCCTCTCCCTTCCTCTCTGAAATCAGCAAAACTATATTTAAAAAATAACAAAATAAATACTTCTGGATGAAGAATGAATTGAATGAATGAATGAATGAATGAGCCAGGACTTGTGGGTTTGCTCGGTTTCCTCTCCTGGACTCTACGTTCCGCCGGGACAGGGACAAGGTGGGCTTATGCTCAGGAGAAGCAGGGGTCTCTGGGAGCTTGGAGGAAGGACATGTCACCAAGACTAAGGTGGGTGGCCAGGGAAGTGCTGTCTCATGTGAGACCTGACAACGGAGGGGTAGGGGCAGGAAGCAGGCAGGGAAAGCATTCTGGGAATGCCAGGCCATGAGCAAAGGCCAGGGCCATGAGCACAGGGCACTTTGGGCAGACAAGAAGGCCAGTGTGATGGAGCCGGGAGGGCCGAAGACAAGAGGGGCGGGCGGCAGGGCCACACCAGGTGGGACCTTGTGATCAGGCGAAGGAGTCTGGGCCAGATCCCGCAGGCTCTGGGAACCTCTACTGGGCTCTGACCCGGGAGTGATGGCTCAGGCCCGCTGCTGGGGGCACGGCAGGTGTGGGGGGCTAGCCGGGGCCAGTGCCCCGCTAGGAGGTGGCTGCAGAATTCCAGGGGAGCCTGAAGGTGGCCTGATTTACTGCTTCTCCTTCCTCAGCCCTGAGAGTCTGGGCTCCCAGGTCTTAGCCTCTGGGGACCCTGTGGCTTGTTCTGTCTTGTCTTCCGCTTCCAGATGGGAGCACTGAGGCCCAGAGTGGGGGAGGGCCTTGCCCAACAAGCTGGGGTGAGGAGCCAGGCCCCAGGTCTGGAGCAGGGAAGGGTGGGATGCCTGTGAGGGCAGGAGGCCCTGCTCAGGCCACAGGCAGACAGACTTGATGGCCCTGGCAAGACCAGGGCGTTTAGAACCGTCCAGACCTGGGGGCTGAGGATGAAATAATCCTCCCAAGTAGTGGGGGTGGGGAGCCACAGGAGGACGAGGCTGGAGTGGGACCCCAAGCCCACTGCGCCCCCAGCCCTGGCGGACGTCTGCCAGCCTGGCTGGCTTCAAAGAGGCAGCCCGAGTCGTAAAGCAATAACGTGATTACTCCAACTGCAGGAGGGGCCGGCCGTGGCCGCCCTCCGAGCACCTCCCTGCGCCCGGCACTGAGGCGTTGAGCCCACATGAACCCTGCGAGGAGACTGGGTTACTGACCCAGCTCACAGGTGAGGAAACAGAGGCACCGACTGTCGCCGCTCTGAGTGTGAGGCAGGATGTGAATCGGAGAGGCCTGGCCCCAGAGCCGCCTCTCAACACGGTGGGGCCGGCACAGGTGATGCCGAGTGAAGACTCAGGCAGGTCTGGGTTCAATCTCTCAAATTAACTGACCCTGAGCCGGTGGTGCCGCCTCTCTGAGCCTCCGTTTCCTTTCCTCCCTTCCCAGAACACGGGGAAGAGGATGAGGCGACCCCACCGGGGGCTGCGAAGACACAGGAGGTGCATCCAAAGTGCCGGAACAGAGGGGCCTCCGGGCCCAGCGGCCCAGCAGCCAGCTTGGCCTTTCCCGGCCTCTGCCTGTCGCCTGCACCCACTCTCCCTGGCACATTCAGTCTCTGCCCCACGCCCATTTGCATGCCAAGCTGCCAGCACCGGCAGGTGAGCCAGGCCCGCCTCCCGCCCGCCCTCCCCTGTGCACGGTGGGGGAAAGGGCTAGAGCCTGGGGCTGTCCTGATGGGGGATGGGCAGGGGCAGGGGCTGGGGTTGGGGGAAAGTGGGCGCTGGGCACAAAGGGAGGCCATCCTCTCCCGGGGCCGGAGAGTTCTGGAAAAGGGGGCGACGCCTGCCCCTCTCACTCCTCCAGCCCACTTCCTCAGCCCTCGCTCAGTGAACGTGTTTAACGAGCAAACACATGCTTAAAGAGACGGCCCGATTCTGGGAAAACTCTGGCTCTTCTGAGATGCCAATCAGCAATGCCCTCTTTCACATCCCCTGATTGGCCTTGGTTTTGATATTGGCTTCAACCCTCAACTTCCTCATCTGTGAAATGGGGGTGAGCCTCCGTCCTGGATGGCGGTGGGGCTTCCTTCCAGCTGAGCCTCAGCTTCCTCACCTGTGAAATGGGGGTGATTCAGGGTGGTGCTGTTTTAACTCCCCCGGAGAGTCTCCTGCCGTCAGCTCTCAGTCTGAAGTTCCCCCCTTTTGAGCACCTGGGCAGACCGAGGACCTGCACCCCCAGCTCCTGAGGGTATCGGTGGGAGCAGAACCTGGGCGCCCCAACTCCTGCCTCCGTGCGTCCTTGAGGTGGCAGCGCCGAGATACCATCTCCCCTCCCGAGAGCCCAGAGGAATTTGGACAGCAAAGAGAAAACAAACCCAGCCTAATGTTTTTCATTTTTGTCTTGAACAATGCCCGTTTCTGGGCTGATTGTTAAGCAAATATTGCAGGAGGCGGCCCCACAGCTGACGCAGGCTGGGGATAATGTCAGAGCCACAGCCCCGGGGCCTGGGGCCCTGCCACCCCACACTGTGCCCAGGACTCCGGCTGCCACCGTTGGCCTTTCCCAAGCCTCACACCTGTGGGGAGGGGGCTTCCGGGCCCGGGTTCCAGGGATTCCTGACTCAGAAGAAGCAGTTCTGCCCAACCATGGCCGGCTTTCTCTCCCCCTCGCCTTCCTCTTCAGGACAGCAGGGCGTTTGAGGACTGTGCCAGTTTGCTCCGGACTGTGGGTTCCCTGTGATGGGACTTTCAGTGCTAAGACGGACAGTCTCGAGTGACTCCTGGGTCGTTTACCCTATGGCAGTGGCCGGCAAACTCATTAGTCAACAGAGCCAAATAGCAACAGCACAACGATTGACATTTCTTTGGAGAGCCACATTTTTTCAACGTAAACTTCTTCTAACGCCACTTCTTCAAAATAGACTCGCCCAGGCCGTGGTATTTTGTGGAAGAGCCACACTCAAGGGGCCAAAGAGCCGCATGTGGCTCGCGAGCCGCAGTTTGCCGACCACTGCCCTATGGACTCAAAGAATTGAAGTCAGGTAGACAATCCCTTGGATGCCACTGCTGCTGCTGACATCGACAACCACCACAACAGGCCTGAGGAGAAGCCTGGTCCCATTTTACAGCTGAGAAAACTGAGGCCCAGAAACTGACTTGCATGAAGGCAGGGAAGTGACAGAGCAGAAAGGCAGGCCCAGTGGGGTTTCAAAGCCCCAGCTTTCCACGACCATCTGCCCCTTCTGGGGGCCTGACCTTGGCCAGCCACAGATAGTAAGACCAAGGTCAAGAGAGGTGGAGAGAGGCCGGGCCCTCCTCACTGAAGCCAGCTTTAGGGTGCCCCACCTTTCAGCGTTGGGAGGACTGGTTGCACCTTAGCCCAGACCCTAAAAAAAACACACACATTCCAGATTATTTGGGGGGATAAAATGCTTCTGTCTTGTCTAAGGGGCCCCAGAAACTGCCCCGGAAATGGAGGGGTCACTATGGCCCCTGGATTCTTGCCTTCCCTTGAGAGCCTGTTGCAAAGTCAGACAAACCACGCTTGCCTGTCCTGTGAGCGTCACATGGGGAGGCCTGGCCAGGCAGGTCCCAGAACTCCAGCCCCACAGGTCTCTGAGGACGGGAAGGCAGGTCCGCGCTGGACCCTTCTCACCCGAGGCCGGGCCTGGGCTGCCCGTCTGGCCCCCTCCTCGCTGTCCCCGTGCTTGGCTGGCGCCGTGGCCTCCGTGGCAGGGAGGGCGCTGGCACTCGCTCTGGGGGTCTGTCTGAGGTTTCCTCCAGCAGCTGGTGGCAGCGGGTACAGCTCACTAATTAATTAGCGCTTAAGTACTTAGCATCCTCCTGCATCGTGTCAAACGAGGATTTGAGTCTTAATTCCCCGCGTAGGTAACGGTGGGAATGTGCCGGGGAGAGCGGTCAGGACTTAGAGGAAACGGTTTTCCCGGCCTGGCTTCGGGCTCAGAACACCGGAGTGGCAGAGGCAGGGACCCCGGGGGCAGAGCTCCTAGGCCCTCAGCCCCTCATCCACCTCCTTCCAGGCACTTACCCACCAGGGCCGAGCAGGGAGAACTCAGGCTCTGCAGCCAGGCTGTCTGGGCTCAGCTCCCAGCGCGCCGCCTGCTTACCTGGGCGCCCCTGGGGGAGTCACTTAATCTCCTCCGTCTCGTTTGCGTGGATGGAGAGGATGAGGGCACCTACCCTGAGGACTGCTGCAGAGATTAAACGGACTCATGGAAATTATCATGTAGAACTGCCTGGCACAAGGCGGGCCCCCCGATTCATAGGAGCTATTACCTTCCATTTAGCCACTCTCTTGGCCTTGTTTTTATTTATCCAACAAACATTTATCAAGCTTCTACTATGTACCAGCTGGACACAGGCCCAGGTGCTGGGGGCCCAGGACTGAGTATGTCTTTCAGCCTCTCTAAGCTGGGTCTGACCATCTGTGACCCAAGGATGCTGACAGACTATCTGTGAGGCTCAAATGAGATGCTGTAAGTCAAAGCCCTTAGCCCAGGGCCTGCCACAGGCGGAGCCCCACTAACCACGGGCTATTGGGGGGTAGGAGGAGCAGTGGCCCCAGCAGGGGGGCTGCAGGACAGGCAGATGGCCCCACCTGGAAAGGTGGCTGCATTCCTTGGTGGCTGAAGCGGTGTTCCCCCAACCTCCTACTCAGCACCAGGACTCGGGGACATTGGTGAGTGGTAGAGCCACCATTCAAACCCAGGTCAGCTGTACTTGACACTCAGTGCCGAGACTCTATGGATGGGTCCTCGTGGTGGGGGGAGCCCCGGGCAGGTAAGGCCAAACCTGACCTTCTTTTCCTGACGCTTTTGACTTGTTCACTCTCCCTCAGCATCACCTGGAAATGCTGGTCCCCAAGGATGGCCGGTTTCCACTGGATGGCATGGGTGGGGTCTCCAGCCTCCCCACCCTCCCCACCCTCCCCAATGGTGGGTCTGCGTGGATCATCACAGTCCTGCAGAGGCCAGCTGGCCACTCAAGGTGGTGGCGAAGGCCCCAGGCCACAGCTGTGTGAGTAAAAGGTACCACAGAGGTTGGGGAGGGAGTGAGGGTCAGGGTAGAAGGCGGGGGGGGGGGGGAGGGAGGGTGCTAGAAACGGAGTCTGCGGTTCTTAGGTTGGCCGCCGGGCTCTGCTCCGTGACCTGAAGAGTCACCCGATCTCTCTGAGGCCTGACTTTGTCGTGCGACAGGAAGGAGCAGTCTGCAGGAGGCGGTGTCTCCAGCCGAGTGCTCTGTGAGTTGACAACAGGTCACAAACCTCCAGGGGTTGTGTTATGTAGGAACCAAAGTGGCTGGTGGTCCTACAGGAACCCTTCCCCAGGACAGGAACCCTCCCTGCAGAGACACAGGCTCAGCCGCACCCCGTGCTCCTGACACGCGGTGAGGACAGGGTCCGTGCTGAGCTATTTCCCATGGTCATCGGGGATCCGCCGTGGGGATGGGGCTGCTGCTACGTGCCAGGCACGCGGACAGGAGCCAGGGGTCAAGCCTGGGCCGAGCGAACACTGGCATTGGGGCTGGATCTGAACCGCGGGGAAGGTATCACATCTGGGGCGGCAGGTCCGGGGCTTGGAGCCCACGAGGTCTCGCCCCCGTTGTATGCCCCCCGTCCTCCTCGGGGGAGTGGAGAGCTGGGGAACGAGGGCGTTGCCTGATCGCACCGCCTCGCTTACACATGCGAACCCGGAGCTGAATTTCAGATGAGCCGCCTCGATGGGCCAGGCACTGGGCTAAGACCTTCCCGCGGTTTAGTTTATCTCACCCGGGCCTTGCAACAACGCCACCCGACAGTCGGGAAACTGAGGCTTAGAGAGGTCACCTTGCCCCGGGCCAACCTGCTAGTTAGCAGCCGAGCTGAGATGCAGACCCCAGCGTGTCTGGCCGCAGAGAGCAAATGGTCAGCGGGCGGGCTGCTGGCCTGGGGGCTAGGCCTTGGGCTGGAGAGCTGGCCACAGGCTGATGTCACAGAGGGTGCGTGGGAAAGGTGGGGGGCGGGGGGGTTGAGGGGACAGCGCCCAGGCTGGGAGCTGCGGCTGCATCTGCAACGCTGCCTCAACTCGCAGGGCCCCAGCCTCAACGCAACTGGGAGAAAGGAAATCCCTGAAAATGAAAAGCTCTCGAAACTCACGGGGCTCTGATTAGGGAGCAGCTTGGAAAACCTTCCTGAAGTTCCTGGCAATGTCCCTGCGGGAGCCAGCTCACGTATTTAAAAAAAAAAAAAATCATTAAAGAAGTTAGGACGGTGGAGAGGCCGTAAATGTAAAATATCGGTGTTTGACAGGGTCCCCCGCCGCCGCAGCCAGGCTTCATCTCGACAAGCCAGAGCCCCGTCCAAGAAAGACATCGTCTCCCCCAGATGGCCCCCCCGAATCTCCCACGAGGTCTGCTCCAAAGTGTGCGTGTGCCCAGCTAGCGTGGCACCTACAAGCACCGTGGCTGCATCTAGCTGGGCAAGGGCAACGTGTTGGCAGAATTCTGGAGGGAGCTGGCCCTGGGTGGCAGCCAGCGCCACTTCTGGAATGGGTGCCCACGAGACCCGATTTTCCTGGCCATCCCCACGCCCCCCCTTACCTTGTAGCACCGTAGCAATGAGCCAGGCCGTCTGCTTGCTGGACACTCTGCGGGAGGGAAGGCTGACACCTGCTACCTTGGAGGCACTCCTGGGTGCCTGTTGGTGGCGGGTACAAGTACACGGTTTGGGCTGTAGACTCGGCACCTGCTGGTCCCTTTGTCTGAGGGTGTCTTGTTCTTGTTCGGGAGTCACAGCAAAGAAGGTGGTACCACCCAGCCAGCCTTCCATCCTGCTCCCTCCTCTGCCATGGAGAGAATCAGGAGTGAGGGGACGTCACCGTGTTGGGACCCCCTTCCCCACCCTGTCAACTCAGATCGGGCCTGGACCTGGCCGGCGGGGACACAGGGTCGGAGGCTCGAGGGAGGATTTCCAGGGTCCAGCCCCCACCCCACCCCCCACATCCAGGGTGACTTCCAGCGAACCAGCTGACCCCTCCCCACTGCAGCTGGGAGACAGGGAGGGTGACATTGAGCGCCTGCGCTGGGGCGCCCTAAGGGTTAACTAATTAATGGTCGAAAAGTGCTTTGAAAAAATAAAGTGCTGGATAATGGGAAGGGCAATTATGTTGGGAGAAACTCCTAATTTGGCTGGAATTGATGTTAATGATAAAGTATCTGAAACATGTAGCAAGCAGGCGTGATTGTATTTTATATGACAGAGAGAGACACTCGCACGCAGGGGACACGGAGAGCAGTTAATTTGGTTAAATAAAGTGAAAGAGAAAAGGAACGCGGACGCCACGGTGCGCGCGCTGTTTATCCGGACTTGGTGGCACACTTTGGAATTGGGTCGGGCCTTCCGACTCTTATTTATTGGTTTGTGATCGAGGTCATTGGGAAAGTGCCGGGCTGGTCTAGGGGTCCCGAGCAGGCACAGGCTGCGTTCTGGGGTAGACGCCAGGGTCTCAGAGAGTCAAGGTGGGTGTGGATGCCCTCCCCGCACCCCACCCTGGAGGCTGAAGCCTCCCCCACCAGAGCTGGGTGGGGGGGTGGGGGTGGGGGGGGACTTAGATGGCAGCCAGCATAGCTCTCTCACCTTCCAGAGGGAGAAACTGGGGCCCAGAGGAGCACGAGGGAGGTGGGTATCAGTCAGTAGAGAAGCCAACGGTGATAGCAAACTCCTGTTTGCCAGGCCCTGGGAGAGGACGTGACTCCGTGGCATCCTCAAAGCAGCCCTGGGGGTGGGGGTACCATCTCCACCTCCATTTCCCGGAGGACTGAATGGAAACTCAGAGAGGAGAAGCACGTGCTCAAGGTCACCCCGCCGGCACGTGGGGCTCAGGCAGCCTGACCCGAGGAGGAAGCCCACGGCCATGACTTTTGGACGAACAAGTGCTCTCGGTATTCAGGGCTCTGCTCTCCTTGTAGTTCCGCCAAAGTGGGGAGCCAGGACGAGGATGTGGGGAGCCTCGATCCCTGTCCCCTTGGGCGGGTTTGAGCGATAGCGTGGGGATCGAGGGGACAGAGCGAGATTGCTGCAGGGGAGAGCGGGAGCCTCGGTTTCCGGAAGGTCTGCGAGGTCCCCGCAGGTCCAGATTAGTATTCCGTATTTATAATATTTCCATAATGGTAAAACAAAAGAAAACAAGCAGAGAGAATGCATTTTTAATCACCAATCATTTCTCTTTGTTTGTTGTGAATGAACAGCGAGGTGAAATAGTATTTCATAATCACCCCATTCGAATTTTCCTCCCCACAAAGCACCGAGAAATCTCTAAATAAAATAAATAAACAAGCCGAGACCTTAAAATAAATCCCAGAGGGCAGAGTGTTACGTGTGGGCTATCACAGCTGCGGGGAGGCAGGGGCGGGGGGTGGGGGAGAGAGGACAAAGGGACAGGGCCTGTCACTCACCTGGGATAAGAGACTCAGGCTGAGGGCACCCACAGGCAGGTGAGGACAAACAGAGCGATGGTTTGAAGATCCTGAGAGTGGGACAGACTCCTCACCCGTTATTTCCCCTTCCTTATTCTTCCAGAATCTTCTGGTCTGCATCCTGTCACTATAAACCAAGGGAACTCCTGCTCCCTGCCCCCCAGGGGCTTCATAATCTCCCACTCAGAGGGCTACCCATCCCGGGAATCTTCTCTGTCCAGTGTCCACCTGCCCCGGAGCTAGTCCCACCTCTCCAATGATAGAGGAGGAGAGCACAGCAAGGAGAGAACGGAAAGGGCATATCCAGGCCTCCTAGTGACGGAGCTGGACCTAGAGCTGGGGTCACCCCTCTCCCATCTGCACTGACCTGGCGGTGCCTTGGAGAAGTCTTCTGTGCCACTGGATTTTCTTTGCTGGCTGTTCCTGACATTTTGTTTTGTGCATCTCAGCATCTCCCGACACTCAGGTGCCTGGCGCATGGGGGCACACGCCAGATGTTTGTTTGATGTGTGGGTGGGTGAATGGATGGAAGGTTGGATGGGTGGATGAATAATCGGATAGATGAATGGATGAATGATTGGATGGATAGGTGGGGGGATGGATGGATGGATGGGTGGGGGGGATGGGTGGATAAATGAATGAATAAGAGGCTAAAGCTGGTTTGGTTCCCTCACTCGCCATCAGCTATGACCAGATAGATAATGACAATCACAGTGGAATCTAGTTATCATCTGAGGACCTGCTGCCTTGAAATTATGTCTCCAACAATCCCCTGAAGGACTCTGGGAAAAACCCTCTTCTAACAAATCAGACTCCTTCCGAGTAGAAATTTGAGGCAAAGCTCTAAGGCCAGGCTGACACCTATTTTCATGTGAGTCCCGTGGTGGTTAAGAGCACGGCCCGGGGTCAGAGGGCCCGGGGTCAGAGGGCCTAGCGTCAGAAGGCCTGGAGTCAGAGGGCCTGGGGTCAGAGGGCCCGGGGTCAGAGGGCCCGGGGGTCAGAGGGCCTAGCGTCAGAAGGCCCGGGGTCAGAGGGCCCGGGGTCAGAGGGCCCGGGGGTCAGAGGGCCTAGCGTCAGAAGGCCCGGGGTCAGAGGGCCCAGGGTCAGAGGGCCTAGCGTCAGAGGGCCCGGGGTCAGAGGACCTAGGGTCAGAAGGCCTGGGGTCAGAGGGCCTAGGGTCAGAGGGCCTGGGGTCAGAGGGCCCGAGGTCTGCTCCCACGCTGCCACTAACTCCTGCGTGGTCACGGGTGAGTCAGTGTCTTCTTCCCTCATTGCCTCCATTTCCCACTCTGAAATGTTCTCTGTTAAACGTCCTCGGCCCTGGGTCTGGCCCCTTCGATGTGGACAGGTCAGCCAGAGCTTGGAAGAGCTCGCCGCTGCGGCTCCTGGTTCGCAGCCCTCTGTGCCCGACCCCTGCCACGGTTAGCAGCAGCGCGCAGCTTCTGCAGCCCTTTCCCTGGCCGGACACGTGCAGTGGGGGGAGCTCAGAGCATCAGGGTATTCTCAAAGCCAGGCTGGGTGCTCTGGCCATGGCCACGGCCCATACTCCCTCTGAATCCCATTGAAAAAATCATAAAAAGGTAATTACTTTGTCATTACTGAACACTGGTTTGTCTTTTTTCCCTCTTAAGCCATGACCATAAATAACCAGCCGGTTACCCTTCAGAGTGGACACCCACATCTACGCAGGACCTGCCTGCTCGCATCTGCCGGCTCGCCCCCACGCCGCCATGCCCTGGCGTATGCCACAGGCCCACACCACATGCACATCACACACAGAGACACTGCCCGTCCACCCGACAGCCCCCACTCATCCTGCTCGATGCTGGGAATAATAGTGACGACAGCTATTATTTGTGAATTCAGGCTAAGAGCTTTGCACGAATCACCTCAATTAATTCTTCTGACAATGCTGTAAGGCAGACACTGATTTTGTTGCCATTTGACAGATGGGGACACTGAGGCTGAGGGAGGTCAGGAACTTGTTCAAGGTCATACTGTGAGTAAGTAGCAGAGCTGGGATTTGTACTCATGTGACCCAACTGGGAAATCCATACTCCAATACACCATTTATTTAAACCTAGATTTAAAAATTACACACATACATAGTCTCTGGGAAAAAAACGATTATAATAAGCATGGTAATTGCTGGGGCAGAGGACCCAAGGGGGCTGTGGGAGGCCAGCAGAGTTTTGGGCAGGGGGACATCAGGGAAGGCTTCCCGGAGGAAGTTACACCTGCTTTGGTCTTAATGGGCGAGTGAGAGAAGGACAAGTAAAGAAGGGGAGGAAAGGCCTTCAGGGCAGAGGGAACAGCCTGGACAAAGGCCCGGAGGGGAGACCTAGGCGGGAGCTCCGAGCAGCTGTGTGCGGCGGGCGCAGAGGGTGTGTGAGTGCATGACGGAGAGAGTGCTGAGAGGCGAGGCCAGAGAGGTGGGCAGGGCCTTTGCTCACATCCGGGCCAGGTTGGCAGAGCAGGGCAGCCCGTCCCCCCACCCCCCGCCCACGTCCAGCTACCTGGCACTCCTGTCGGAGTGACACGAGGGCACCTCATCCACAAAACAGCTCTTTCCTGCCTCCCCGGCCAGCCCCGCCTCTGTGAGACACCGAGCCCTGGGCGGCGGCTGGCACCTGCACAGGTGCCCGTCGGGAGGAGCCTGGCTACTTCCGGAGTCTCACAGCCGGTGCCTCCTGCCCAGGGCCTGGCCACGCCAACCCTCCCTCCGGCGGGATTGCATCCTAGGCCAGAGCAGCGCAGCCATGGCTAGGCCACTGCTTCTGCCCTGAGATCTGTGCTCATTCCAGACCTGGAGAGGGGGCGGGAGGAGGAGCCGGGAGGGAGGGGGCCGGGGGGAGGAGGACCTGGGCCTGGAGACAGGGCCCCGGGTCTGTGGCAGGAACCACGGCGCCACGGGAGTGTGGCTTTCGCTCTGAGGCCAGGTGGTCCCTTTGCCTTCTCCGTTGCTCAGTTTCCCTCCTTGGTGTGAAGGCCCTGGCGCCAGGCCTGCCCCTCCTGCGGGCATGGGCGGGGCGGGGTAGCCAGGGGCCTTGTCATGAGAGGTGCTGGCAGCGGGCAGGCTGCCCCTCGCCCGGCTGTACTTCTCTGTATTCAGGTGCCTGTCGACAGCGTGAACGTGACCTTCCAGTGAGCAAACAGCACAGCCCTGGCCACAGACCCCAACCCTCCTAAAGGGCCATGTGGGCGCGCGCACACACACACACACACACACACACACACACACACACATACACACACACACACACACACACACACTGTCCCATAAAACCAGACACACACCTCACCACCCGGCATGGAGGACGCTCCTGCCCACACACCCCCTCGGGTCGCCTGGGCAGACAGCGGGGCGGGCTCACAGAGGTGCGCCCGGTGGGTTCCATTTCAATTCATTGTTTTAACTTTTTAAGTCCAATTCACACCCCGGCACATGGCTCGCAGATTGTGGGTGTTTTTACTTTCTGCATTATATTTACAGGCGCGTTTCTCTGTTTTTCCTGAACTGTTAGTAGTGCATGTGAATAACCCCTTTTTCTGCCAAATTTAAAGCCTTTTTTTTTTTTTTTTAAAGTTAGATGGTCCAGAGGCTATTACAGCTGGAGGAGGCCATAGGATCAGAGACCCTGGGACTAGGGAAGTTTCCTAAAATAAACAGTCACCTGCCATTATTCTCATTACCAGGCAGGGGTAAACATTAATACCAAAAAAAGTACATTAATTAGAACAAACTAGAAAAGGAAAAGGTTGAACCCTTGGCCGGAGCTGAGTGAGCGCACTAACAGGGGAAATGAAAACAGGCACTAAGTATGGGTCCTGAGCTCGGAAAACAGGTTGTATTTATGGCGTAGAAACCCCCGAGGCTCCTCTGTCTAGAGAGGTTTCTGGAAGGTGTGGGTGGAGATGTGGGAGGCAGCGGAGCTCGTTTCTGTTGAGGCCGAGAGACCGAGGTAGACCCCACGCCGCTGCCCCAGGAGTTGAGCAGGTGCCCCCGGAGCCTGGGCTCAGGTCGAGGTTCTGGAAGCCCCTGGGCAAGGGGCTCTGCTCTCAGCTCCAGCTCCTGGCTGCCAGGCGCCTGCCCTTCTCAGCTCTGCCCGAGGTTGTGGGTCTGAACAAGGCCGCTCAAACCTTGAAACAGCCCCTGCTTGTGGCCAGCACGGTTCTAATAAGGATTCATTACTAGAATCACAGACTCTTTCACCCATTAAATTAACAGGGGTTAAAAAATAAAGAGAGAGAGAGAAGAGAGAGAGAGAGAGAGAGAGAGAGAGAGAGAGAATGCCAAAGGTTGGAGAGCTTATGGAAGATGGGCTCCCCTGGGGGGGCGAATTCACACAGCCTTCTGGGAGGGGCGGTTTGGCACTGGGAACGAAACGCTTTGAAATGTACGCACACTCTTTGATCCAACACTTCCACTTTAAGGAACATGCACAATTATTGATGGACAAGGGTAGTCATTCGAGTTATTTATAATAATGAATAGAATTGGAAAAGAGTTCGATGTCCAAAATTTTCGATAATGAGGACTGGTTAAGCAAATGATGATCGAACTCTGTAACACAGCCATTAAAAATCATGTGGAAGAGTGTTTCATGCCACGGGAAAACGCTTCTGCTATGTGTACATGACAGGTGAAAACACACGTTAGATTCAGGGTGATTCTGATTTTATAAAACAAGAAAGTGAAAGAAAAAAAACCAAAAAGGCAAACAAAACATGTAGACTGGCAGGAAATACAGCAAGATCCACAGTGATTATTCATGGGGGGTGGGATTACAGATGATTTACATTTTCTGCTTCCTGTTTATCTGTATTTTCTGAATTTTCTACCAAAAACACGTGTTATGGGTATAATCAAAGCGGAATAATCATGTATTTTGCAAAAACAATGAGGGAATTTGGGGGGAGGGAGGACTTGCCAGGTTCATGGATTTGAGTGGGATTCTGGAGCCCAGCTTAGCGTTTGGGGGGAAAAAAGCCCCCTTCTCCTCTTTCCCAGGACTCCCGAGAGAGAGACACTCGTAAATAAAAGAAAGCACTCAGCTTCTTTTTTTATTTTTAATTACAACTTGCCCAGGAATCACGTAATCACTTATCGGAGTCGGCGCTGGGGTGTCTATTGTCATAGCATCTCCTGAGCGCCTACTGTGATGCTGTGCCACGCTGGGCCCCAAGAGCCCCCAAACACAGACCTCGCCCAAGGAGCACCCCAAGGCCAGAGTAGGGTAGGAGACAGGAAAACAAGCGCACCGCCTGTAATTCGTGGGTACACTAGTAACTGGGTAGCGTTGAAAGAGAGGCAACTGTTTTAGGTTATCTATTCCTTATATACATTCTTAAAAAAAATGTCTGAGAGTGTTTGTCACCCTGATTCAGAATGCAGGGACATTTTTCTTAATCCTCACCCGAGGACATATTGTGTTCTTAATTGACCCAGGTGTGTGCCCTGACTGGGAATCGAACCCACAACCTTTTGGGATACAAGATGATGCTCCAACCAACTGAGCTACCCAGCCAGGGCCAAATTTTTAGATTTAAAATAGTGACTCTTGGTCGACATTTATCGAGTGCTTACTGTGTACACACTCTGGTGGTGGGTTCTGTGCTGTCTTTTACTGGATTGAAATAATATCTCTAAAGGACAGTTTTGTTCTACTCCGTTCCTTCTCCTCTCCCAATGCGCTCACAGTCAAGTTTCATCTCTTTATGAAACCGAATAAAGGTAAACAATGCTTGTTGCCCTGGGGTAAGTCCAGAGAGGCTTCTGTCACCTTCCCCTCACCCCCCAGGTAGCTGGCTCGGGGGGAGGGGGCGGGGAGGTGAAAAGCTTTGGCTGTGGAGTCAGACAGCCCAGCTCAGCCTTGGGGAAGTTATTTCTCTGCGCCGTGGTTTCCCCATCTGTATAATGGGTATATCCCTAATAGCAACCACCTCATTCAGTTGTTGTGAGGGTCTAATACCGTAAGTGCTTAGCACGGTGCCTCGCACATAATAACCTAGCAAGCACGCTGTTGGTGTACAGTTAGGTGCCGCTTTCCGTCACTGCGGAGGATTAGAAATTTTAAAAACCGACCAGGAAGCGGAGCTGCGATTACTTCCAAGGCTTTTCCAAATACACAGACAGACAGACAGACAGACATTTATTTGTTCGACCACCAGTCACCGAGAGCCTCCGGGTGCCAGGCACTGTGCTTGGCTCCGTGGCTTCTGCCGTAAAGGCACAGACCCTGCCCTCAGGAAGCTCACAGTCTAGTGGGGAGTGGGGGGACCCTCCCTGGAGACTTAGAAATGGGAGAGGTGCTGGGTCACTTGCAGCCCACCGAGGAAGGGGACCGAGACCGGTGACCTCGACAGAGTGCTTAGTTGACCCCACTCCCCCTCCTGCCTGTGCAGCCTCCTCTTTGGGGGTACAGTTCACCAGAGCCACGTATTTCCCCACTGCCGACCCCGGGCCAAAGACCAGAGAGTAGAAAACTCGGCAAAGCCACTGTGCCAACCCGGCAACTCCCGGGTTAAATCAGCTCCTCCTCTCCCGAGCCCCAAACTTTGTCCTAGGAGCTTTCTAGAAATTTCCCTACAGCAGAGGCCCCTCCAGGGCAGGGACCACATGGGTTTATCTACATTCAGTGCCTGACTCATAGAGAGTGAGGGCCTACTACGTGCCAGGCACTGTTTGAGGTGCTGAGGACACGAGAGAACCCAGAACAAAGTCCCTACCTCCGAGGCGTTCCCAGTGATCCGGGGCAGCTGAACAGGAAACACGGGAAGAAGCAAACTCACAGGGGACGCTCAGGGTGCCGTGGTAGAGAAAGGCCGGGAGCTACCTTAGGGAGCAGAGGCCTGAATGCTGCCAAGGAGCAGCCCCAAGAAGAGCATTCCAGGCAGAGGGAGCAGTGCAAAGGCCCTGAGGTGGGGACACGCTTGGTGCTTTCCAGGACAGCAAGGAGCTAGTGTGCCGGGGCAATGCCCGAGGGGAGGCTGGAGGGAGATGAGGTCCGGGGCAGGCACTGGCCACATCTTGGTGGCCGGGAGAAAGCCTTTGTCTTCTTTTAGGGAAAGCTCAGGAAATGCTAAAGGGAAGCCAAGGAGGAGGAAAACACCTCATTTCAGCCCCTGCCAGGGCAGTGGGAGCGGAGAGCAGACATGGAGAGGCTGGGAGACCAGGGGCCAAGGTTGGGGTGTGGCGCTCTCTCCTCGCTCCTTCCTTCGGTGTCAGTTCCCAGCTCCCCCACCCTAGATGAGGTTCCTTCAGGGGATACAGAAAGACTGTATCCTTGTATCCAGACCCTTGGGGGATGGGAGGATTGAGACGCACCTGAGAAAAACTGGAGGGGAGAATACATGTTTTAAGACAAGTCTGATGGGTGAGATGCGGCTGCTGGGAGACGGGGAGGGGAAGGCTTCGAGTGGGAAAGCGGGGAGGGGATTGACCCGCAGACGCCTCAGCCTGGCTGTTGGGTTCATTTTTGTCTCCCCAGCCCCGGTCAGGACCCGCTCCGCACGAGGCTCGGAAAATGCCTGCTGAGTGAATGAGTGCAAGCTGTTGCTGGAGGGGGAGAGGGGCAGAGGAAAGGCAGGAAGGAGAGAGCACAGGAAGCAATGAGAAGTAGAGGGAGCACTGGATGTCCCAAGGAGCAATGACAATTACTGGCATTTATCGATCATGCTCTTGGCCCAGGCACTTTTCCTGCATTAACTCATTTTAGCCTCTGAACAAGCCCAGGCAGTAAAGTACTATTATTACCCCCCCCCCGCCCCCGTTTCACTGGTGAGGCAACTGAGGCACAGAGGGGTCAAATGCCTTCCTCAAGGTCACTCTGCTGGTGGGTTGCTAGGGTGGGGACCCCCCCCCCCCGCCCCACCGCCAAAGCCCAAGCAGTTAGCCACTTCCTCAGACTGCCCAGGAGACTCCAACGTTAGAAGACCTTCCCTGCCACGTCTCAGGTCCCTTACCTCTCACCGTGCCTCAGTTTCTCCTTCTGCAGAATGTCAGGATTGGGCTTGAGATCTCTGGGGCTGTGCATTCTGCCGAGTCACCAGGCACAAGGGGCTTGTAGGCCAGCAGCCACCTCTGGGGAACTGAGGAGGCATCGATGGGGGTGGGATGGGGGGACGGCGGCAATGGAGAGGGATGGGCCGCTGGTCAATAGGGACTGTTAACTGTTGATGTGTTGCTGCTTCCTGTTAATTATGGGGCTGAGGGAAGGAGAAAACGAAATGAACCTGAGAGGTGTGTCTCACCCCCAAACCTGGCCTTCCTGGGCAGACAAATCCTGAGCTCACCCCACTCCATTCCCGGGGGCCGAGAGACAAGCTCTGTGTTTGAGTTGGGTTCTTCTCGGCCGGTCTCAAACAGGCAGAGCTCACTCAGCATCTAAAAGGTGTGGGATGTAAAAATGGAACTCCCATTTGACCCAGTGATCCCACTCCTAGGAATATATCCCAAGAAACTGGAAACACGAATCAGAAAGGATATATGCACCCCTATGTTCATAGCGGCACAATTCACCATAGCTAAGATTTTGGAAACAGCCTCAGTGCCCATCAGCAGATGAGTGGATTAGAAAACTGTGGTACATCTACACAGTGGAATACTACGCTGCGGTAAAAAAGAAGGAGTTCTTACCATTTGCAACAACATGGATGGAGATGGAGAGCATTTGCTAAAGGAAATAAGCCAGGCGGAGAAAGATAAATATCACATGATCTCACTCATTTGTGGAATATAATGAACAACATGAACTGATGAACAAAAATAGATCCAGAGACAGAGAAGCATCTATCAGACCGTCAAACCTCAGGGAAGGTAGGGGAGGGTGGGGGTAAGAGGGCGGGGGGACAAGGCAAATCCTGGCCACCTCAGGGCCAGAGGACCATGGAGTCCCCAGTCTCTACCCATTTACCAATTTACTTCCGGCTCAGGCAGGCATGGAATGCGTCCCAGCACATGTCTCTCTTGGACAATTAGCATACAGGGCTTCTGGTCACTTCCAGTCCTGAGAAACTTTGTGAAACCTTGTCGATGAGGCCCAAACCCTACTGGCCTGCAGCAGTGTTTACCAGCCTGTGGCATTTTGCTCTGCTGAGCACTTCTCAAACCTGTGGGTCATACTTTGAATTTTTATTCATTTATTCCACGAATCGTTCAGCTATTTGGTCAATTTAGCCATTGTGCTCAACGTCTCCCTTATCTCACCATCTGAGTGTTTTCCCCTTTCTTTCAGGTCTGACGTGATTTGCATCCTGTCCTTGTGCAGAAGGAAAAACAGGTACAGTGACCAGCTCAGTCCTGGGGTGGGGGTGGCCTGGCCAAGAAAGGCAGGACCGAAGCCATTGGGCAGAGGACTGCTGCTGACCTCCAGGCTCAGCCTGGTGCGGCCACCTCGAGCCAGCTGGGAGGTGTCAGGGAGGGCCAAGGGGGGAAAGAGGGCGTGTCTCCAATGGTGTCTGAAGGGTCCCCCTCAAAGAGGCCCTCCTCTTTTCCCCGGAGAGGGGAGAAATTAGTTCTCTTAAGACACTCTTTATCCTATCGCCTTGTTTTATTTTCTTCACAGATCTTTTCGCTCTCTGAAATAATATTATTCATTTCTTTTCATGTTCAGTACTTGCACACACGTTCACCCTCATTCTTCTCGGCCTATCTTGCTCGCTTAAGCATTTATTTCTTGCACAACGGAATGAATGAAAAACTTCCTTGCAAAGAATAAGTGCGAAGCGAATATGGAGCGGTGAGAACATCCCGCGCCTAACATTTTAACTTGCAGAAAAGAGCTAGTTCTTCAGGAAAAGTGGCAAGCCCACAGGCTCTCTGGAGTCCAGAACAGGTGAAAAGTAACCCACTCCCACCCCTTTTCTTCTCCCCCAGCTTCAGCTCCACTCAGTTGGGACGTGGAGAAAGCTTCACCAGCCGCAAAAGGGAGCCCTGCGCTCAGATGCTCTTTGGCAGGCCGCGCCTCGGGGTGCGTGCAAGCAGAGCTCAGCCCAGGGAGGTGGGTGGGAAGAAACCAGGAGGGGAAGGTCTGGGGGTGCGAGGGTGGAGCGGAGCCCGGCCCCGCGATCCGGCCCGGGTTTTGCATGCCACCCAGTCGCCCGCCCGGCCGCGGAGAATTCCATAATCACAGCGGGCGACAGCGGAGACTGGGAGCGAAAAATCCAGGATCCGGCAACTTTGGGCAGCGCATGCGCGCCCGCGGCGCTCCATCCCAAACACACACACACACATTTTTCCCCCGGACTTGGAAAGTCACCCAAAGCCGCCCCAAGTGCAGGTAAGAGACTCCGCGCTCCCTCCGCCGCGCCCCCCGACGCCCCGCAGCTTCTCGGGACTCATGGGGTGCTTCCGCGCCTCGCCCCCTGTCCAGGTGCTGCCTTCCACCCCCCGGGGCTGCCGTTTGCAGCCGGGAGCCGGCGAGCGAGCGAGCGAGAGAGCGAGAGAGCCAGCCAGCCAGCCAGCGCGCGCGGCGGCTGCCACCCAACTCCGGCCGTGCGGGAGGCAGGGGGCACGGAGGGCTGGCACCCGGGCGCGGGGTGGCGCGTCGCCCGCCGTGGCCAGGGGAATGCCCAGCGCGCAGCTCCGGGGGAGGGGAGGGCTACTCCTGCTGGGGGTCACTTATTCCAACTGAGGGGGTGGCGGGGTAGGGGAGAAGAGGGGGAGGTGCTAGGCGCAAGTGCAGGACTTTGCAAATAGGGTGGGGGCGCCCCCCTTGCTGCGGGCTGGCTGGGTGGGGGCAGATCCTTGCCAATACCGTGTAATCACTCCTTCCCCCTACGCTCCCCCAGTTGCAGGGGTTCATGTGCTCTCCAGGGCAGAGAAGGAGGCAGGGGTGAGGGGCGCCTGGGGTGACTTTGCAAGACTTTGCCCAGGGGAAGACGGGGTGGATGGGAGAAACCCTCCAGCCGACTCTTGCGCCCCACTACCAGGGTGTAGGTGCTGCCGGCAGAGGTAGGCAGTGTTCACTTAGGTGCAGAGTGTCAAGGGGGGGCCTCCGGGTGGGAAAACGAAGGCCAGAGGTTGTTTTGATGGGGGAGCGGCGTCCCCTTTTTCATGTGTGCCTGGGAAGTTTGTCTCAAGTGCGCTGCTCGGGCGCGGCAAGTGGCTCTCTTCACTCCCGCTCCCCCCACCCCAGTCTCCCCGGGCACCGAGCTGGCATTACTGGGCACCGGGAGCCGGGGCACCGGCTCGGAGCCGTGCGGCTGTCTGCTGGAGCCCGTCTGTGTCCGGGGAAAAGTTCGGGGGAGTTGCGGCGGTTGCTGAGTGCGCCGGGAGAGAAGTTGTGCCCGGGGACGTGGGACGCTGGGCGGGCGGGCCGGCAGGCGGGTGGAGGGCTGCGCTCCCAGGGGGCTCGGACGCGGTGGGAGAGGGTATGGCGGGGTCTCTGTGCCCGAGGCTAGGCTGCGGGTGACATTGGGGCTTAGCATTTGGGGAAGAGGAGTCCTGAATCCAGGGGCGCTGCTGAAATAGGCACCGGGTGGAGGACAGAGAAAAGAGTGGCTTGAGGGGCGAAGAGGGGCACCAAACGGAAGAGGGCCGGCCACCTGGTCTCGGGGTCGAGCTTCAGGGCACAAGAGCGCTGGGTGCCTGGCAGAGGAGTATAGGGGAGCGGGGCTCCAGGGGGCGCGCGGGAATGGGGGATCAGGCCCGACCCACCGTCAGGGAGCTCCTGGGGCAGGGGGCCCGAGCGGTGCGTCGGGGGTGAGCCGGCCGGGCGGAGCGGCGGCCGGTTTATTTTTACTCGGTGGCATTTGCAGAATGTGCAGCTGATGGCCGTCGGCCGCCAGGAAGTTTTGCTTTCTGTTCTTTCTCTCTTTCCGCAGCCAGCGCGGCCGGGAGCGGGAGGGCCCGGGAGCCGGGCCCGGGAGGGGAGGGGGCGACCCCTGGGGTGGCGAGGTGCGGGGCAGGGGCGCACTGGGGCGGCGGGCAGGAGCTGGCTGGGCGAGGGCAGCGGGCTGGCGCTGGGCCGCCGCGAAGCTTTGGGGCGAACGTCCGTCCCCGGCGTTGGAAGCTTCGGCCGGCGGAGGGGAACAGGTGTATGCGCCGTCAATCACGGCAGGAGGGACACTGGGGGCGTAGATTAAAATAATAATAATAGATTTTTTTCTAGGAGGTGGGCGCAGATTCTTCTTCCAAGTGACCCCCAACCCGGGTCGGAGTTGGGGGAGCAGAGTGCCTATGGTGGCAGGGGCCGCTTCTCCCTACGCTCAAGTTCCTCCCGAACCAGCCTCGGCTTGGGGAGCCGGCCCAGGGGCGAGGGCCTCCTTCCAGTCCCGCTGGGGAGGGTGCGGGCGAGGGTACGGGGGTGGGTGCGGGTGTGTATGATCTGTTCACCCGGGGAAACAGCGAAAACATCCCACCCATGAGCTTGGAGTTCCCCCAAACCCGGCCGGACCAAAGGGCCACTGGGGGGTTCTGCGTCGCTTCCCCAACAGAGTCTGGAGGCACGACCCTCAGAATGTGTGGGTGGCCCACCGGCACCTCCGAGAGGTGAGCGCAGCGAGGGGAGGAAGGCCAGGGCAGTGGATGGACAAAGTTAGTCAATGTAGGAGGTCTCCAAGCTGGTAGGGACGCGCCGTGAGAGCGGGAGAGGGGACTGGAAACAGATCGCTGGGTACATTGGTGCGCCCCCCCCCCCCCCCCCGCGCGCCCACACCATGGCACGCGCGGACACACACACACACACACACACACACACACACACACACACACACACACCATGAACGTCGCTGTCCTAAAGGGAGCTGTCCGGGCTGAGCTGGAGCAGCTGCGCCGGGGCGTGGTGAGGGGGGTAGTGGGTCCCCCGGGGCTGCGCCGGGGCTGCGCTCCACGTGCCCAGAGGGGGCGCTGGGCCCGTTCGGCGTCCGAGCGCGGAGCTCCGTGTTTGCGCCCTGGTGGCGGCGAGGCGGCGCGGCGGCCGGGCAGCGCGTCCTGCGCCTTCCCCGGGACTGCGGCTCCCGCCCCCGGCTCCCGGCCGCTCTCCCACTTCCCAAACTTCGCTTTACGGCGTGTCCTCACTCGAGCTCTCCGACCCTCCGCAGGGCGGGGCGGGGACCCTCTCCCTTCCCCGCAGTGGCCACCGTCTCTCTCCCCGGAAACCGGCGAATTGGAGAGATAGCACCCCCCCCCCCTCCCTTAGAGGCGGTTAACGAGAGTTTATGGGGAATATTGTTGAACTTCAGTAATCAGGTTTCCAGCGATCTTATGCCTTCTGTTTAATTTATTAGACTAGTTATTTATTCTGTTGATGATAATCTGTTGCTGGTTTCTATGGAGATGTTAAACTGATCTCTTTCAGAAATCAAACTCCATATGCACTAAAACGTTTAAAGGGGCAGTACTTCCCTCTTTTTTTTTTCTTTTTCTTTTTTTTTTTTTTAGACTTTGCACCTTGCTGAGACTTAGCGTCTTTTCTCTGAGTCTCGGTGCATTTCCTTTCCTTCTGACGAAGGAGAGGAGCCGGGAGACTCACGCTTTGTGGCAAGTACAGCTTATTATGGCTAGAAGAAAGCAAAGGCTTTGATCCCTAAGTTGCATCATCATTTAAAACAGATCATTTCACCACCACCCCCTTCTACCCCATCATATAAGAGCAAAATTCTTTCAAGATCAAAGAGTCCAATCTAAAAAAAACCTAACAAAACCCAACTATTGTTTAAAAAAATAGGAAGTCAGTCAAATGTGAACCTCTCCTTTATATCTATCTGTTCCCCTTGTGTTTAAAGAATTTTTTGAATAAGAAAAACAAAACTTGTAGCTCAGCTAATTTTTCATACTTATTAATAGTTTATCTTGCCCCCCCCCCTTTCTTAATTTAAAAAGAAGTTCAAAGTTAGATTTCTCTGCCTGTGGGGGTTGAGGTATATTTGCTTCTCTTTTAGATCCTGACCATCTGTTTTTGGAAAATTAGCCTCTGGGAAAAGGGGAAGAGTGGTTGTGTGTTTTTTTTTTCTTCTCAATAGAATGCTTTAATTTTTTAAAATACTCAAATATTTCAAAGTCCCCATTTTCCTACTTTTTAAGAGAATATCAGTGACCTCTGTCTGGTGTGTGAGAGAGCATAGCAACTTTTTCTCCTTCTCCCCTCTCCTCAGGGAGCCGTCTGTGGATTTGTGACTTTGAGAGGAGTGGGTGCAATGAATTAAGAAAAAAGCAGGGAAAAAAATTATCTTGGGTTGTGACACTCTGAAAAATTGCAAACCTACTCCGAACTCCGATGTTTATCACACTGACAGATATGATACAAAGCGATTGCATTTCCTAATGATCCTTTGGGACTAAGTTGTAGGTAAAGCCATTCAATGCATTTTTAATATTAAAGTAAGGCCTGGGTTCCATTTTCTTGGAGGTGGGGGGAGTGGAGGTCGCTCTCTAGAGCTGATGCTTTCTGAGTATACTTTCCTTTTCCAACTTGACCCCCCCCACCCCGACCTCCAGCCCTGCCCACTTCCATTCACTTTGGGGAGGGGTGAGCCACACACAGGGCATTTGGCTTTCATAAATAAATTTATATCTGGCCAGAAGGTCCAGTGCTAAATAAGAGCACACTTAAAAAAAAAAAAGAGAGAGAGAGAGAGAGAAAAAAACAAACCTCAGACTCCACCCCTGCCATAGGAAATAAAACAGAGGTAATTCTTGACTGCCCCCCTCCCCCATTCTGCCATCCGGCTTCTCTTTTAAATTATTCCATTTTGGAAGGGGGTAGAATGGGTGTTGCTTCTCAGCTCAAAGGAGAATGGCTATATTTTAAAAATTTGTTTGATTTGGATTGCAAACAGAACAGAGGCTTCAGCATAGAAAAGAACACTGTAGCTTTAAACTCAGGAGTTTGCATATTCTCCTTGTATCTTTCCCCTTTGCTAATTATTGTGTTGTTTTCAGAGCAAATATGTCATATCCATGGCGACCGGGCAGGTTTATTGTCTTTCTGAAGCAATAGCTCACATAAGTAATTAATGACTTTCTTTTTTTTCCCCTGGCTTAGGTTAAACAGATCATTCAAGGAAAGTCATCTCTCTCTCTCTCCTCTCTTCTCTCTCTCTCTCTCTTTCTTTCTCTCTCTCTTTTTTTAGCCCGGTGACATAAGAACATGAGTTAGAACAAGAAAATACTTTAACCAAGAAGTCAACAGCTTATTTTCCTCTATTTCTTTTAAAAGCTGAAGTGTCAGCTTTCAGACATATGAGGCTGTCATTCTTGCAGCCGTGAGCAGGGCCGCCTATGCCTGGGTTGGAAGTCCATGTGAAGGCTGTGCAGCCGGGACGTGTGGGCATGCTGGGGAGGAACCTGGAGGAATTTGCTTTTGAGGTGGGGGAAGCACTCCGAAATGAGTATTTCTCCTGCATTTGGCAGAATTTAATTAAATTGTTTACAGGAAAGAATTAATGAGTTGGGAGCCACGCGCCCCCCACCCCACCGCACCCCTTCTTTTTCCAAGTCCAGTTAATTGGAAAGGCAAAGTTTTTCTTTTCGATTCACCTTGAGCTTCAACTTTCTCCAGCCTTTATCTCAAGTGCTTTTTCCTGGAAAAGTACCTTTTGGAATCCCCTCTGGTTAATATTTCCAGAATTCTAGTGGGATTTTGTGTTTTGTTTTGTTTTTTCCTCTTAGACCTACAACTCGAAGCTGGTTTCTGCTTCTCAGGAATCAAGAGCTATGATGACTAGATTTTTTCAAGATTTTTTTTTTTTTTTGGTGGAGGGTGGCTTTTGAGGATATAAAATGGTATAGATAGCGTATCTCCCTCTGTATCTGGTGACAGTATTGGGGAAGGTAGAAGCAATGTTTCCCTTTTTTTAAAAAAAAAAAATCACCATTTATGTTCCTCCCTTTTCAAGTGGACCTTTTGCTAATAAGAAGCCTTATGGCGTCACCCCTTAACTTTAGAAATGTACCAGACGTCCTACAGATCATCTCCAGCTTTGCTCCCTCCCGACAGACATGCCCCCCAGCAGGCATTGGTACTCCGTCCCCAGCTTTCTGAAATGTCATGGATAGACAGGGTTTTGTGGTGTCCTTAGGAAAGGGGAATGAGAGGAAGAGAAAAGCTTTTCTATTATATTTATGCTCCAACGTGATTAAAAAGGATAGCCCCCACCTCCATGTGAGGTAAGTTAAAAAAGGCTGTGAGTCGACCGAATGAATCTTTCGGCGTTTGGCTTTAAAAATAAAAATATCAGGCAGAAGAGAGATTTATTTGGTATCTGGTTTCTGAAGAGGAGAAGAGAAGGCCGGGCAGGTCTGATGCTGAGACACCAGCGGAGTGGTAATTGAGCCGGTAACCTCTTGATGTCTATATCAGAAAAACAGACATGAGCAGAGGGAACCGGGAGAGGCAGGCAAGCCTGGTGGAGCAGGGAGCTCAGGGGGAGAGAGAGAGAGAGAGAGAGAGAGAGAGAGAGAGAGAGAGAGAGAGAGAGAGAGAGAGAGAGATTGATTTAATTTATAGACATTTTAAAAACTGTAATTTCATTAGGATATGTTCTTCCCCTTCGGTGAAGGGCAGCCCGGCAGCCCGATGAGGCCGGTCCCGCTGCCGGGATGCGTGGTGTGGCTTGGTGGGTGCGAACTTGGGCACCCTTACCAGCTCTGAGGATTTGTTTTCGCTCTGCCCACTGTCTGCTGGCTTCCTTATTTTGAAATTAAAAAGTCTCCAATAGCTGAAAGTTAGCCGTGGCTTCTAGCTGCCTGGTGATGTCCCCTGTGGGTACCACGCCGATCGGTGAGCGGGTCTGTCTCCTGCCTGGCCTTGGGCATCTATCTGCGTGTCTTCCATCTGTCGCCAGGCCGCCCGTGGTCCCAGCCACAGGAGGCCACTGGGGAGAGGCCCCCTCCAGTTCACCAAGTTAAGTTACGGTGTTTCTGAAGCCCCAGTGTTTGCGGGGGGGGGGGGGGGGTAGGGGGCGGATAGCTAAAGTGTGTCGTAAATTCTGCAAAAATTAATCAACCGTTTCCCAGCTGCACGTTACCGAGGCGGTCCGGCAGGCCCGGCCCTTCTCCCGCTCCCTCTGTGCCAAGTCCGGCAGAGTGAGGGGTGGCCTGAGCGGTGGCAAGGGAATGGGGAACGGTTTTTGTTTTTTTTTTTAAATCTGAATAATTGAGAGCAACTAAGGAGAGGGGAGAAGAGGGAGGGATTTACTGCATATAAATCCTCAAGTGCCCTTGTTCCATATTGTTGGAATTTCTTTTCCCTTTTGGTCTGGATTTGTCCTGTGTGTCTTTGGTGGAGAAGACACGTAGAAAAAGAGCAAAGGAGGGGGGTGGGGGGAGAGAGAGAGAGAGAAGGAGAGAAGAGGAGGAGGGGGGGAGACAGAGAGAGAGAGAGGGAGAGAGGTGGCTCCTTCAGAACTCATTATCATTCTTAATAAGTCTTAAGGAATAAAGAAGAGCATTGAGTGTAAATGCTGGGTAATCCTAACACTTCTCAAGGTGAGAGGAGTCTTGAGGACACAGAGAAAAGAGAGAGCGGAGGAGGGGGGTGGGAGGTGGAGGCCCAAGTGGCCCTGGGGGAGTGGCAGGCCCAGGGTTCCGGAGGCCTGGAGGCTGGGGTGGGGGGACCCAGAGGAGTGGCCGGGGATCTCCAGGAGAGGGGGACTTGCTGGGGCGGGGAGCAGGGCGATGGGAACGTGTGCCCAGGGGCAGCCCTGCCTGGGGCTGCTCCTCTGGGCTCTGCCTCCCCAGCCCGCTCTGCCCCTGTCCTGCCTCCGGCTCCCGCGGGCTCCCCGCATTGTGCTCTGGGGAAGCCAGAGAGACAGAGCTGCGGCCAGAGCTCAGCTCCGGACACTAGGTGGCTTAGCGGATCTCTGAGGTTTTTCCCGAGAGCAGCGCTGGCTTCCTCTCTCCTTCCCGCGGGGGGCTCCTCCGAGCCGGTCCTCGGTCCTCGGTCCTCGGCAGGGTCTGTGGCAGCCCTGGCGGCCCGGCCCGGGGCCATGGCACAGCTCCCAGGCCGGGGCTCCCAGGCACCGGCTTCCAGGCAAAGCGAGGAGGAGGCCCCGGTCAGGGCCACTCGCAGGAGGGACACGGCGCCCAGCCCTGTGCTCCCGGCCCCCTGGGGGTTGCCTCTCCTTCTTCCCTTGCTGAGTTCATGCGCCCCCTGTGAGGATCCTCTTAATAATAAAAGCAAATCTCATAAGCATAAAACCGCTTATACTTTGAGGGGTTTCACAGATCTTGTAAACCGGCTAAGGGTCCTCTGGGTCCCTTGCTCCGGGGGGCTTCTTTCCAGTTCTCCGGGACCGTGGGGGGCGGAGGGGGGCAGAGAGGAGGCAGAATCGGTGATGGCAGCCACTCCCACCTCCGCCTGCCGCAGTCCGGGGAGCAGGGCTGCGCTGGGTGGTGACACAGGACCCCCCGCAGGTGGCTCGGGGCCCTGTGCAGGTCCCCCTCAGAAGAACCGTACCTGCTCAGGTAGAGGCCCCACTCCAGGCCTAAGGCAGCCCCCCCGCTTCTCCGTCCGGCATTCCCTGGGACTCCGAGGGTGTCTGAGGGAGGGTCTTAGCCAAGGTCATTCCAAAGCATGGATCGATTTCTCCGGGGACACAGGGAGACACAATTCAGGTTTGACTTACCGTAGTCAGGCTTTGCATTTTTTTTTTTTAAACTATGTTTCTTTTGGAAAGCAACTTCGGGGAGCATGCAAAAGGGGGTGCGTGGGAGTTGGAGACGAAGGCTGGTGACGGAGCGGGTGGGAAGCCCGCAGGGAGAGCAGGATGGGTTAATGGCGGGTGGATTCTGCTCTTCTGTTGTTTAAAAGCAGTAATAACCCAGTGGCATGCCCTGCGCGTGCCTTGCTGACGAGATTTACCGAAAGGAAGCCGCGCGGCCTCTCGGCTACTGGTCTCGGAGTGGGTGAGCGTGTGTGTGTGTGTGTGTGTGTGTGTGTGTGTGTGTGTGTGTAAATGAGAAGAAGGGGTGGGGGATTAGCTCTGCCAGGCTGGCACCCTTCCCCAGCACTAATTGCTGGCAGAGTACCCGTAGGGGCTGTGCCAGCGTCTCCAGCTCCGCCCGCACCCCTTGCTCGCGGGGGAGCTCAGCTGTGCAGTTGCTCGATGAGGGCCATTTCCGGGCCCACTAGTCCCAGCGGCTCCTTAGGGAATTTCAGGGGAATCTGATCCTTGTGGGGGACCTGGCCTGGGATGCTGGGATGGGGTGAGACTTGGGTGGTCCAGAGCTCCGCTGAAGTCCGGTCGCAGGCATCAGGAGGCCCCATCTCAGTTCTAGCTCTGCAGTAAACCGCTGTGTGGCCTTGGGCAAGTCAGTTGACCTCTCTGGGCCTCAGTTTCCTCTCTTTTCAAATGTCCTCTGACCCTGCTGCCTTCACAGGGTCGCCCTGATGGTCAGCTGTCCTCGTAGCTTGAAAGGAAGGCCCTTGAAATAATGAGGCCACATGAAGAATTTGTCGTGCTCACCTTGTTAAGTGCAGGGTGCCCCCGTGTCAGAGAAGCTGGTTTTTGTGTAAAATGCTGTCAGTTTCAGAGGGGACCCGTGTGACTTCCACTCCGGAAAGCCACGGGCCTGGATGTCGTGTGTGGTGTGGGGGTTGCATTTTTGTATCAGATGGCAAGTTGGTTCTCTTATCACTGGAGGTTGGGCTAAGTTGGCTGGGGTTTTTCAGGCAATATTGGGGATCCCATTGAGGGTGTGGGGTGTGCTCAGCTGTTTACAGATCCCTTGAAGAGCTGTATATAGTCTAGATTATGCATTCTGGGCCAGTTAGCTGGGAATCAAAGTTGTGGCTTTAGATCAGTTGGTTAACGAGCCCTGCACCTTGGTTTTCTCACCTGTAAAATGGGGACAGCAGCCCCTACCTTCCTGGGTTGGATGAACGAAGACACGTGAAGTGTTTAGAAGAGGCCTGGCCCCTGTGTGGGGTGAGTGCGGGTGCACTTGCCGCCCACCTGGGGGCACATTGGGCGGGAGAGGGGCGAGAGCTGGCCCTCTGAATATCGGGGGCGGGGACCTGATCCTGTGTTTCACCTCTCGGGGCTGCCTTGGGGTTCCCCTGGTATTTTTGATGATGAGTCCGAAGAGGACAAGAAGCAAGACAGTATCCACATCTAGAGTCAGACCCCAAACAGGACAGGGGCCATCGGTGTCTCTCCCCTGTGTGGCCAGACTGATGTTCCCGGAGCTTGGGGAAGGGGCGGGGTTTGGGACTTTGGGACAGGAGGCAAGAGGGTGGGGTGGGGTGGGGTGGGGTGGGGTGGGGGCAGGCCCTGGGAACTGGTACGAGGTGCCTGCACAGCCTGAGAGCTCAGTGCCGAGTGCCCGGGGGTCCCCGGAGGCTGCGTGCCCCGGCTCCGCTCTGATGGAGACAGTGTGGCTGGTGGAGGTTCGGAGCGTGCCTTTGGGGTCGGGCTGAGCCCCATGCGGATCGTGTTTCTCCCAGCTGGGCAGGTTCATCCCGCTCATGCTTTGTTCCCACAATCTGTAAAGTGGGGATTGGAATTCCTATCTTCTGAGAAGTAAGTAGAGGACCGTGATCATAGCGAAGGTTTGCTGGGGTTCGACTTGGAACATTATTTCTCAGAGTGCGCCAAGCCCCGTGAGCAGCGCACAGTAGGGGCTGCGGGAGGAGGGTGAGATGAGTACCAGGCCGGCCTTGGGCCCGAGGCTGGGTCCCTGGGTGATTGGAGCTCACTGCGGAGGCTTACGTGGAGCGGAGCCTCCCACCCTTGGGTGATCCTGCGCAGGAAGGGGGGGTGTGAGGGGGGTAACCCCAGGCTGGGTGGAGGTGGGCGGGGGGGGCAGGGGAAGAGGCAGTGACCTAAGAAGGCAAGGGCATGGGGCTGTGCAGCGGAGCCCTGGAGGGGCGAGGGGCACTGACGGAGGGCGAGGTGTATGAAACCCCATCACCTCTCCCATTTCACTGCGCTATGCCGAAACACTCCGGCTCCTGTTTCACTATCTGAGATCTGGGAGCAGGTTAATTTCCATTACGAACTCCAGGCCACGTGCTCTGAGGATTTATCTAATTAAACTGATGCTTTTTTTCTAAGAAAGAGAGGGAGGGAAGGAGGGAGGGAGGGAGGGAGGGAGGGAGGGAGGGAGGAAGGAAGGAAGGAAGGAAGGAAGGAAGGAAGGAAGGAAGGAAGGAAGGAAGGAAGGAAGGAAGGAAATTGGTCCGTGTGGCTCAATTGGTTGTAGTGAAGTTTCGTCCATCAAAAGGTGGCGGTTCGATTCCTGGTCAGGACACATACCCAGGTTGTGGATTTGATCCCTGGTTGTGACGTGTACAAGAAGCAACTGATCGATGTTCCTCTCTCTCTTTCTCTCTCTCTCTCTCTCTCTCTCTCTCTTTCTTTCCCTTCCTCTCTGTCAGATCAGTTTTTTTAAAGAAGGAAGGAAGGAAAGAGAGAAGGAAAGGAATGAAGGAAGGAAGAGGAAAGAAAAAGAGGGAGGGAGGGAGGGAGGCCGCCGGTGGCAGGCCAGTGACCTTGGAAGGGCCGTGACGGGGGGAGAAGCTTTGCACTGAGGCCACGGTGGCCAGGCTTCCGTCTCCCCGATGCTTTTCGTTTGTTTCCAAAGCAGCTCCTGTGCTGTGGGGAAAGGGTTGCTGGAGGGACTCTGGGTCTGTGCTGTCCGGCTCAGGAGCCACTAGTCCGTGCGACAAGTTAAATGAAACGGAATGAAAAATTCAGTTCCTCCACGGCCTGGCCACGGTGCAGGTGCTCCACAGCCACGTGTGGCCGGGGCTCCTGGACTGGGCAGCACCGACAAGGACGTTCCCATCATCACACGGCGTCCTGCTGGACGGGAGGGTGTCAGGGATGCTCCCCGCAGAGCTCGGGCTAAAGGGGTGACCCCAAGGGACAGCGATGGAGGTGGGGGCTGGGCAGCAGGGACATACCCGAAGGTCCAAGGGGGCTCCCTACCTGGTGCCCAGGCCTCGGTGGTGCTGGGCCGCCCTCTCTTTGGATCCCACTGCGGGTGCTTCTCTCCTGGGGGAGGGCGATAGGGTGGGGCCGGGTCAGGCGGAGTGGGGTCTGAATCTCTCTCCCACTCGGTCTTTGTGACCTGGGCCCTCTCTGACCCTGAGGAGCTGGGATGACAGTATTCAGCACCTGCCTCGCGGGGTCCTTGGGACCATGACGTGAGCTGATGAGCGTAAGAGCTTAGTAGATAGTGCCAGGCGGTTAGCGAGCGCTTGAAAAGTGGGGAGCACCATTATTATAATAATGACGATTATTGGAGCTTTTGTGGCTGCCAAGTTCTTAGGGACACTCCCCGACCACAGGCTGATTTCTCCATAATAAAAACTTTCCAGAATTAGCTTAAATGAGCAACCTACCCCCCCATCCCTTTCTTCTGGGAATTTATTTTGGATCCCTCTTTCCACCTCTCACCATCCCTCCTTTCTTTGGGCAAAAGGAAGAGTTGGAGCTTCCCCCAAATGAACTTTTTTTTAAAAAAAAATTTTATTGGTTGATTTTTAGAGAGGGAGAGGAAGGAAGAGATAGAGAGAAACATCAATTTGTTGTTCCACTTATTTTATTTTTTTAATATATATTTTTTATTGATTTCAGAGAGGGAGATAGAGAGATAGAAACATCAATGAGAGAGAGAATCACTGATTGGCTGCCTCCTGTACCCTCCCCCCCCACTGCGGGGGGGGGGGGGCGGGGATCGAGCCCGCAACCTGGGCACGTGCCCTTAGCCGGAATCGAACTTGGGACCCTTTAATCTGCAGGCCGATGCTCTATCCACTGAGCCAAACCAGTGAAGGCTGAGCTTTTTAAAAATATATATTTTCATTGATTTCAGAGAGGAAGGGCGAGGGAGAGACAGGTAGAAGCATCAATGATGAGAGAGAATCATTGATTGGCTGCCTCCTGCACGCCCCCTACAGGGGACCGAGCCCACAACCCAGGCATGTGCCCTTGACCGGAATCGAACCCGAGACCCTACTGGGCGCAGGCCGACAATGTATCCACGGAGCCAAACCAGCGAGAGCCCCCAAATGAACTCTTACAGGTCCTTCTACTTGTGAGAGAGCCCATACCCTGCCCAACACACGTGTGCCCATGTGCACGCACACACACGCACGCACGCGCACACACACACACACACACACACACACACACATTCTCCACTGGCCAAAATGCATTTGAAAACCCCCCAAAATATTAAAGAGGGGAGAGCAGATGTGGCCCTGGCAGGGCCGGCTGGCTGTCGGGGCCCGGTGGCCTCTGGGAGGGACGTGTGTGTGTATTTGCGGACCCTGCCCAGCTCCCTGTGTGCTAATGTGGAGCTTTAAGTCCGCGGCATTGTGCAGGCTCCTCTCCCCGTGAAAAGGCCATCGAGTCAGTGAGTTCCGAACGGATTGGAGCTGACAGTGGATGGGAATTTGGCAGTGGGTGGAACGCGAGCTCCCCCCCACCCGCCGCCCTCTGCCCCCACCTAACACACGCTCGTCCATCCCTCCCTAAACTGCCAATGCTTGTTGGCTTTTTCGAGGGGTTCTGAAAACAAGGATGATTTCTTCTTGTACATTTCAACATTATCCGCAGGGTTCTACCCCAGCCTCCCGCCCCCTCCGAGGGATGGCTGCACTCCCCCCGCCAACCCCCGCCCCCCCAACACCCCTGTCGCCCGGGTGGCTCCGCCAGCCAGCGATCCTGCCAGCGATCCCGAATGAGTTAAGGGCTGAATCAACTCGAGACCCAGCTGTACATGTTACTCTGGTTCCTGAATGAAGCGATGTGCTGTGCTCAGCACGATTGGAGACTGTCTGCCCCCGTGGCCCACCCGCCCCCACCCCGCGGGCTCCACCGGCTTCCATGGGACCTGCTGCTGGCAACGGGGGGTGGGGTGGGTGTGTGTGTGTGGGGGGGGGGGGGCGGGCGCTAGTGACCCAGGCTGTGGGACCTTGCCAGTGCCCTCCCCATGGCCAGCCTCCTGTTAGAGACCTAGTTGAATGTGAAAATTGAGGGGGCACCCTTTCTGAGCTGGCGTTACCCCTGGTTTGCAAAGAAGGCTTGCAGTGTTGAGGGTTTTCGGATGCCGAGGGCCTTCCCCTCCTCCAAACCAGTAGGTCTGTCACCAGGAATCTCCTGGTCCCCGGCCCCTGCCAATGGCCCCATGGCCCTAGGCCTCCCCACGTAGACATCGTCAAGAGAGCCAGGGAGGGGATGCTGCCACCTTGCTGATGCCCCTCCGGTCACCCCTTATTTATACATTGGCATCACGTCAGCCTGACGTCCTCTCTCGGCGGAGGCGCGGAGTCTCCCCGCTTTCCGGGGGTTCTTTCTGCAGAATGACAGGCTGCTCCTTGGGGTTCCTGTGTCACCGCGGCTGGGGGTGCTGTCAGGAGCGCGTTCTGGAAGAGGCCTGGTGGAGGGCGGTGGCTTTAGGGGCTGAGCTGGGAGTGCGGCCCCGTGCAGAGGCCCCACGGAAAGGTGGTTCAGGGCACAGGTTCAAGTCCCCGCTTCCATGGATTGGTACTGTGACCTTGGGCACCGCCCTACCCCTGGGAGCCTCAGTTTCCTCATCTGTGAAAGGGGCTACTCATAGAGCCTGTGGCATGGGGTTTCTGTGAGGATGAAGCGGAAATGTTGGGAAGGCACCTGGCCCACGGTAACGAGGAGTAGCTGTCGTTGCTCCTCTTGCTGTTACTACTCCTTCCTCCCCATCTGCCGTCAGGAAGGCAGGAGGGTGGGGGCTCAGGCCTGTCCCTGTGTCCAGCAGAGTCCTGGGAGCAGAACTGCTGAACCAGCAAAGCAAACATGCCGGCCCAGTGCCGGCCCGGAGGGAGCCGGGAGAAGGCGTGCATGCCCGGGGCTGGGCCGGGATCCCCGAGGGGGCGGCCCGGCCGGCCTGCCTGGCCCAGGGTGGAGTCGCTCCCAGACGCTGGCGCCATCTTGGTTTTCCTTGGCTTTTCCTCCGCAGTCGGGAGTGGCCCTTGCCCTCCCCCGGGAGCAGGTGGCCTTTGCAGCCTGGCACCTGTTCCTGAGGGCGGCTGCCAGCAAGGTGCAAACCTGGGATCGCCCCGTGTGTCCTCCGAGTCCTCGCATGAGGCCTGCCGGCTCCCCGGAGGGGCTCGCCTGGGCCTGTCCTGGTGGAGGAGGTCACAGGGGGGCTTGTCCCTCATCCCAGAGCCCCCTCCTCACCCTCCAGGTGAGTCACAGGAGAGCCAGGACCGTCCTGAGCTCTGTGTGCTGGGGCCTGGTTGCAGGGGGGCGGGGGGGGCGGGCAGGAGGACATGGAGTAAAAGGTGGGGTGAAACAGGAGCGGGTACAGGTGAAGCGGCTTACTTTTGTCCCCCTCGGGGCAGCAAGCCAGCCGAGTGGATTGAACTTTTCATTTTATTCAAAGAGGAAGGAAGTAGACATTTACCGAGCACCTTCCATGTGTCAGCTGCTGCGCTGTGACTTTCTGTGGGACTGAAGGACACCAGACGGGTAGGGGTTCAGTTCCCACTGGCCCAGCCAGGGAAGGTGCTCAGAGAGGTTGAGAAATGTACCCGAGTTCAGCCTGTCGGTTAAAGGAGAGCCGGGTGGGAATGCAGGCTGACATGACCGTGAGACGCATGCTGCTGGGAAAACAGGCCCAGGTTTTAAACTGGTTTTGAAGATAAATAAAAGGAAAAACATTACCCATAATTTAACGCAGGGAACAGCACCTGATTTAGTATTTAATGTATTTCCTCCTGGCACCTTTTCCCTTTGGTGACGGTGTGTATTTACATTTGTGCATTTTACATAATTGTAACCCTAAGAGGATGAGGGTTCGGTGGGGGCCCCGGCCGAGGCGGGAGGGTCTCCTTCGCCGGGGCCGCGGGGGAGTGATTGATTCTCGGCAAAATGGAAACCTGGTTTTGGCCTCGAGCCATGTTTTCGGTAATGAGGCTCCCGAAGTTGCCTGGGAGAAAGCAAATTGGGCGAATGGGGAGGCGAAAGAGACCCCGGCGGTCCCCCCTGGGCGGGTTTGGCTCCGTTAAGTGGTAGAATTTTCCTTTTAACTCACTTCCTTCTTGCTTTTTGACAAATGGGAATATTTGTGCCATTCTCCCAAATGACCTCCTCTCCTTGGGGTAATGAGAAAATGAAAGTCTTTGCTAAGTGCTCTGTGATATTCAGATATCAAACAGGAGCCTTCTGCTGCCAGGGCGCCTTACAAAGAGGAAGTGCAGCTCCGGGGGTGAAGGTCAGCGCGGGGATGAAGGCCATTGCCGGAACCGGCGTCTCCCTGGGCACCAGGGCCGGGCGTGCGTGGCCGCTGCGAGGTGGGCAGGTTTGGGTGGGGCCTCTGCCTGTCCTCCAGGGCCAAGGGGACCTGGCTCAGGCAGGCCAACACCCCCCCCCCCCCTTGGCTGGAATCCTGTGGCTAATGATTGAGTTCGTGGAGAGGTCTCCCCAGGCCCCCTTCTCCCTCTCTTGCTCGTCGCATCAGCCCGAGAAGAACACGGCAGAAGACATACCGGGTCACCTCTGCGAGCAATAAACCCGAAGATGATTTCAAAACGTGGAAAAATGTTTGTTATGTGAGTGGGGGAAAAACACCCACCACAGGCCAAGGGTTAATGCCCCGATAGAAACTCTATAAAAATCGCGACTGGGTATGGACAAAGCTGGCAAGGTAATCCTCCACAATGGAAATTACAGCGTTCGTGTGCCCGTACTACGGTGATTTGTTTTTTTATTTCCTAACATTTTCTTTAAATTCTCCCCTATGATTAAAAACCAACAAAGGCAAGGTGTCGGCCCAGCAGGGAGCCCTGGGGAGGGGGAGGGGGAGGGGGCGGGCGGGCGAGAGGACGCTGGGACGCTGGCCCCCGTGGCCCCCGCGGGGTGCTGAGCTCACCGGCTGTGCCAGCCACAGAAACCTATGAGATCTCCAGCAGCCGAGGCGTATCGGTGACTCAGACCTTCGTGTTGTGCTGTTCAACAATAGCTTTTGTCCTTTGCCCAAAACCCTAGGCCAGCGTGTTAAAAAAAAAAAAAAGTATAAAATTAAGAGATAGTTTGTACTTTCCTTACCAGCCCGTGCCAGCTTCGGGCGCTTTATTTATTCAAGGTGGGGAGGCAGGGAAGGTGGGGTGGGGGTGGGGGGCAGACAGAAAGGCAAAGGAAAACAAGGCAGAACTCGGACAAGGCCCAAGAAGCGTTTGAAGCTCGACAACAAACTTGCTTTTGTTTCTGCCGTGGGGAGGAGAGCGGGAGGAAAACACGCCGAGGGCCCGTCCGAACTGAGCTCAACGCCGCACGTTTCGTGCGCGGGGCTGGTCGCTCCTCGCAGTGGGCTTTGCCTTTTGTGTGTGGAACAGGAAAGCTGTTTCGTGGTGTTGGCCTCTGGGCCAGAAGGCGACGGGGCAGAAAGGGCTGGAGCCAGGACAGCCCGGCTGCGCGCCGGTGAGCACGGATGTTCGCTCGGCTGTTCTGGCCGGTGATGCCCAACTGCCCACGGCAGCTGCCCTCACCCCCAGTTGGGTGTAAGGAAGATTCCTGCCCCCTGGAGTCCCAGAAGTGGCTCTCGTGGGACTCGGAATTCCTTGTGGCCGGGGGTGAGGATGAGCTAGCCTGGTCCTCGTTTGGGCCAGAACATTCTTCCTCGTGTCCACTAGACGACATTTTAAGAATAAGATTCAGGAACCAGAGACCTCGGGAGGGGAGGGGAGGGGAGGGGAGGGGAGGGAATGGGAATGTGTGTGTGAGATTGTGTGAATGGGAAAGTGTAGGAGGGACTGTGTGCAGCTGTGTGTGAGACTGTGTGAAGGATGGCGTGTGTCTCTGTGAGTGACTGTGTGAGAGACGGAGTGGTTGTATATGTGATTGTGTGTGGTTGTATGTGAGATTGTGTGACTGTGAGATTGTGTGAATGATGGTGTGACTGTGAGATTGTGAATGAGTGTGTGTGGCTGTGAGTGATTGGTGTATAACATGGAGTGATTGTGTGTGGTTGTATGTGAGGTTGAGGGGTTGTGTGACTGTGAGGTTGTGTGAACGATTGTGTGAGATTGTGAATGGTTGTGTGTGACTCTGTGAGTGACTGTGTGTATATCATGGAGTGATTGTATATGAGATTATGTGTGGGATTGTGTGGATGATGGTGTGACTGTGTGAGACTGTGAGAATGATTGTGTGTGACTCTGTGAGCGGTTGTATGTGTGAGACTGAGCGGCTGATTGTGTATGTGATTGTGTGTGACTCTGTGAGCGGTTGTATGTGTGAGACTGAGCGGCTGATTGTGTGTGACTCTGTGAGCGGTTGTATGTGTGAGACTGAGCGGCTGATTGTGTATGTGATTGTGTGTGACTCTGTGAGCGGTTGTATGTGAGACTGAGTGGCTGATTGTGTATGTGATTGTGTGTGACTCTGTGAGCGGTTGTATGTGTGAGACTGAGCGGCTGATTGTGTATGTGATTGTGTGTGACTCTGTGAGCGGTTGTATGTGTGAGACTGAGCGGCTGATTGTGTATGTGATTGTGTGTGACTCTGTGAGCGGTTGTATGTGTGAGACTGAGCGGCTGATTGTGTATGTGATTGTGTGTGACTCTGTGAGCGGTTGTATGTGTGAGACTGAGCGGCTGATTGTGTATGTGATTGTGTGTGGTTGTGTGTGCACGTGTCTCCCCTTTAGTCTTAGTCACCCTTTTTCCTGGTTGTACTACCAGGCTGAGGAAAACTCAGGGGACTTACATCATTTTGTCCTGCCTCCCCCTGTCCCCTCTCCCAAACCAGCTCTCCCAGTGAACCCTGAGGCAGCCTGGACCCTGGGCTGGTCCAGGATTCTTTCTTCAAAATTAGTTGGAAGGATTTTGTAGGAATAATCCAGGGTCTTGGCAGAGGTTTGGCCAGTGAGAGAAAGGAGGCTTGTGAGTTAGAGATAAAGAAAGTCACAGAGGTCTGGGGTGGCCTGGCCTCGCCCTCAGACGCCCATGTCCGTGGCCTCGATGAGAGCCCCTTATTCTGGTGCGCCCCTGGCGAGGCCTTCCCAGGATCGGACTCCCTGTCGAGCTTCCGAGCCCGTGGGCTTTAATGGCCTTCTTGATCTTTCATCATCGTGACCATTCACCCCTGAGAAGGCAGCACAGGGACTGTTGTGCCTGTCTTACAGGTGACGAAATGGGCCCAGAGAGGGGAGGTCACTTGCCCAAGAACACACAGCTAGTCAGCGACAGATTTGGAACCAGGACAGAGTCTTTGGGCCACTTGCAAACAGAGCCGTCTCCCCCGATGGCTCAGGGCTAGGATGACCAGCCCCAGACAGGGAATTCTGCTCTCCTTCACTTCCCGGAGACAAAGGGACCCTCCTGGAGGACCAGCTGTTTTGTGGCTATGGTCGGGGGTGACTGGCCCTCTGGTTTTAGGGTCTGTCTCTGTTGAGGAAAGAGCACCCATCTCTGTCCCCCACAAACAGCCCCTCCCCAAGACCTCAGCTTTGCTGTCTGTGGAGTAAGAGGCTGGCCCCGGGGTTCCTCGTCCCTTCCCACTTCAGGATGGCTGCGCTTCCTGCCATAATCCAGAGTCCCCATCTGTGCCATGCAGCAAGCCCTCTCCCACAACCTGCCAAACCAGAGATGCCAGTTTCCCCAGGGCCCATGAGCTCCCTGCCAGGGAGAGCCTCAGCAGGCTGGCCGAGCAGGGCCCCGGCCCAGGCCCCCTGCACCTGCTTGGTGATGCCTGCGTGTCTGAGTGTGCCTCGGGTCAGAGCCCCCTGGCTCGGACCTGCCGAGTTCTGAGGCTGAGACGTGAGGAAGTGACGAGCAGGGGAGAGGAGTGGTACCTGTGACACGAGGCAGCCGTGGAGGAAGGGGTAGGCGCGGTGCCCGGGGTGAGTGCCATCTGGGCGGGAGGCCTGGCTTCCAGCTGTGGGGGCCCTGGAAGGGCAGAGCCTGGCAGGCGTGATTTTGAAGCCACTACTATGGAGATTAAGGGGATGAGAATGTAAATCTCAAGTAAAAAGGTAATTGAATGTAATAGCAAACACTGCTCGCTCTATGTTAATTTTAGCTCTTCCCCTGGATACAAGGCGCTGTATTAGTGTTTTATTACCATTTTGTTTGCACTAATAAAATAGTAAAATTTATTTCAAGGAAGTTGAAGGATGGTTTTACAATGCAAATTTGAAGAAATTGGACTTTTCATTTATGCCTCTGCTATTTTAAACCCTGACGGGTGTAAATTAGCTACAGGGACGGAGCAGACCCCACTGATGGGGACTTGGGAGGCGGGCGCCCGGCAGAGGTTCCCGACTAGCTCAGGGCAGAGGCCGAGAAGGCTCCACGGAGAGGCTGGGGGCACCCGGGAGCCTGATCGGGTGGGGTGGGGTGACGAGTGAGGACGTGTCGGGCACGAGTGACTCTGGTTGTGGGCAGGCACGCCACACACCGGGCCTGCGGGGAGACGCACGTGGCCACAGACCTCAGGTCTGTGTCTTTCCTCTCTGCCCTTTGGCTTCCTCCCTGTCCTGACCTCGAGCCTCGATAAACTGGCTGAAACCTCATGGGGGACTGAGCAACCTCTCTCCTCTGAGCTTATCGAGGAGGGGTTGTTAGGAGCGGTCGACCAGATGTACCGCCCACTGACACCCCTTTGAAAGGGGCTGTAGTTCGAGGGCAGGGATAGCAGCCTGGAGGGAAGACCCTGAGCCCAAAAGGAGCCCAGGAAAAAGCCCCCGGCCGGACAGCAGCCCCGCAGAGCCGGGCGTGCTCGCCTTCTGCGCTCTGCCCTCTGCCCAGGCCGTCCTTGAGAAACTCGAGGCAGGACGTTTCCTTCGAGCTGGCCCGAGGGGTCCCAGGCAGGGTAGTGCCGTGGACACAAAGGCTAGGGCACTGATGTCTTACGTTCCCAGCGGTCCGAATCCTAGGGAACTGGATGATGGCACAGGAAGGTGGAGCAGGGACGGAAAGGGGGTGATTGGAGAGCTTCATTTTGAGTTTTGGGAGAAGAATTCAGGTTGGTTCTTGTTTTATCCAAACCGGTTTGTTTATCTCCGAGAAATTATCAGCAGCAAATGGCCCAAAGCGATGCGTTGCGGGGGGACCCGCTTCCAAAGGCAGGGACCGAACAAGTGTTCTAATGTCTGGCGAGGTCGGGAGCATGTACTGCCCAGGGTTCTCTGGCCGCCTGCCTGGTGCGGGGGAAATGGGGAGCCGGTGACACCAGTTTCCAGCCCCAACCCTCGGTCTTGTGGGTTTTTTTTTCTCATGTATTGTCTCTCCCTCATTGGGAGTGATGTGTGTGTGTGTGAGTGTGTGTTTAATGTAAAGATCCAACTGCTGATACTGGCAAGGCCAGAGTTGAGAAACTGGAGGAGTGATTCTGGGCAAAGAAACTGGAGCAGAAATGGTGGCTGGAGACACCCGAAGCTCCCCTTGTCCACGGACGGACGGACGGACGGACGGACGGTGCGAGCTCTGGGGGTAGCTCTGTGCTTGTGGACGTGGCCCTGAGGCAGAGGAGGGTGGCACAGGCTCCCCGCCTCTCCTGGCGGCTCCTCTCGTGTCCACGGGGTCCCAGTTGGAGCAGCCTTGGAGGGTGGGAAATACACAGGACCAGGTGGGCCTGCAGCAGAGGGGCCAGCGCCCACGTGGCTATGGTGGGAACAGGAACGCTCTCCATCGGGGCCTCCAGGCTTCCTTTGGGGCCAAGGGGCTGTGGGTGGGATTTCTGGGGGTTGGGGGAGTTTAGGGAAGGGGCAGAAGGCAAGGGACTCTAAGCAAAGCCCCGAAACAGGCCAGGAACCTCCTGCCCCCGGCTGGGTACCCGGGAGGCCCCGTGGCTCCGGGCCCCTAGCAGAAGGGGCCGAGAGGGAGGACTTGAGCTGGTGGACGTGGTCAAGGCCAGGGCCGCGTTGCGAGAAGAGCACATTCCAGAGCAGCGCGTCTCTTAGCGTTGGAGATGGTTTCCGGCGCTGCGAGTGGGGAGACGCGCTGGGCCTGGAGAGCGGTGATGGCAGGGGGCTCGCACCCCGGGTGCATCTCAATCCAAATCGGTCATTAGATCCAGGAGCAGCCGGAAATGGGGAGAGGATCAGGCCTGGCGGTGGAGGGGGCACCAGGACCGCCTCTGTGCTGGGTCACAGCCGAGGTGGTCCGCCGCCCAGCGGCCAGGACACCGGGCACCTCGTTCCCACGTGTCCACTCTTAACGCCCCCAGGTCACCTCTGGGGAGTCGAGGCTCCTTTGAGAAGCCCCAGGGCTGCGTCCCCCCCGCCCTCCACCTGCTTCTTTGCAATGCTCATTGTCACACGTCAGCCAGCCTGGGATGGAAGGATGCTCCATTCTGATTGATTTGATTTCCTCTTTGGCATGGGGTAGAGGTGTGTGTTGGGGAGAGGGTGACCCTAAGGGACACTCGTGGGTTGCTCTCCTCGGTGGCCACCATGAGCCCTGGAAGCCGGCCCCCACCTGCTGCTTTGTCCTGTTTGACTTGGGGCGGCCCGGTCCATAGCACCTCCTCATTTTCCCCTTTCATTGGGAGAGAAGGCGGCCAGAACGCCTGGGTCTTTAGCCTCTACAAGCCTCAGCTTCCTCTCATCCTGCTCAGCCTCCTGGGGTGTGATGGGGGCGTCCCCACGTGTCCCGAGCCCCCTGCTCAGCTTACCTCTCCCTTCTCCCTGCCCCCCTTCCCTGCACCTGTCAGCTGTTTCATTGACTGTCTGGCTTGGCTGCCACCCATCCTCTCCTCCCAGGCCAGCTCCGCCCGCCCCTCCCCCCAGGCCCACAGGCCCTCCCTTCCTGTCTCTGCCCACGTCTGCCTCTACCTGCCCGTCGCCGGCACACCTGAGGCTCCGCGCTGCCTAACGGAGCGCGGGGCTGGCTGGCTCAGGGTGTTTACCAGACAGCCGGGATCAGGTGGTAAATCCTGTTGCTGTCTTCCCAGGGCCAGCTTCCTCAGATGGGTTTCCAAACTCCTAATCTCAGTGCCCACATCCCTGCCCAGCCCATGTTTGATGGGAGCTTTCCTTTCCGATTGAAGCTGAGACCCAGCAGGATCTGTCGTGGGCTCGGGTCTGGGTTCCCACCGGTGCGCGATGACACGGAGGCCCAGCCCCTTCCTCTCGCTCTTCCTTCCTCCCCGCCTTCCTTTCTGGGGGGATCTGGGGGAGTGGGTGGGGGCCAGGATTCTGCCACCAGGTGTTCCAGGCCCTTCCTGGGTGCCCCACCCCCGCCCCCGCCGCCTGCGAGGCGATGAGGCCACGTGCTGTGATGTGGGGCCGGGGGCCGAGACTGGTCTTAGTGTCGGAGGCAAAGGGCGCCCAGCTTGAAGGCGGTCTGAGGTGGGAATGGGCGGGTGAGCGACAGCCCTTCCCACCATTCCCGTGCTCCCCACTCAGAACAAAAGCGGCCCCCGTGGGGTGGGGCTTGGCTCGGGCTGCCGGACACCCGCTTGTCCCAGGAGAGCCCCTAAAGCAAACCTGCTCACCCACGGGGCCTGGGGAGGCGAGCTCCTCTCCGGGACCCGGGGGGCCACCTGCCCGCTTTAAGATGGGCCGGCCTCTGGGGTGACAGGAGGGCTTGGGTGCTCCCCAGTGAGCAAGGACATGGCGGCTCCCAGTGGGACCCACTCTTGATGTGGGGAAGAGGCCGGTTCCGGGTTTCCCTTCTGTGGGACGCTGGGGCTGCCTGCCCTCCAGGGACAGCAGGACTGAACCCAGAGGAGGGAACCCCTCCTCAGCCTTGTCTCCCAGAAATGTGGCTGAAAGAGGCACACCTCCCCTCCCCCCTCAAACCCGCCCCCCCACAACCTGGCGCACTGGGAACTTACCTTGAAGGAGGAGCCGGACTCTCCACCTTGGTGGCCGCTTGGTGGCTTGGGTCTACCTCCCGGGGGTGGCTGGGACGGTGGGCTGTCTTTTCTCCTAGTTGCCATGGGAGCTGGACAGACCCTTCTAAGGCCAGCTTCCCTCTCCCTGGCCACGGCTCCCTCTGCCCGCTCTCCCCCACGCCCTTCCCTTCTCCTCCTTCCTCCAGGCAGCCAGCCGTCTCTGGGCTTCACAGCACCTCTCTCCGGGTCCCAAAACCTCCATCCCGCTCGGCCCCCGTGTCCCGTGTCGCCACCCTCTCCGTTGCCCTGGCCATCAGAGCTGCCCTGGGCTCTCCCGTCTCCCCTCCCGGGCTCGGGGCACTCCCAGAGCGCAGGCCTCCCTGGCACCCAGCGGGGAGGGGCTTGGAAGGGCTGGGGACAGGGCAGGAGGTGGCCACAAAAGCCCGGGCTCCGGGAGGAGTGAGTCCTGGGCGCCCGATTTTATTGGGGGTGTTTCTTTTTCCAACCTGTATTGGGCAAGGATGGAGAGGTGAGAGGGGGGAAGAAGGCAGTGGAAATCTGGAAGATGGCAGTTGGGCTGGGGAGGAGGAGGAGGAGGAGGAGGAGGAGGAGGAAGAGGAGGAGGGGAGAGGTGAAATTAATTCATTAGAAAAACTTGTTTACTGGCTCTGCATAGGCGCCTCCATTTTAAAAGTCTACGTTTACAATAAGTCGCTAATTAAAATACGAAATTAAGCAACAGCTATGTTTTTTTTTCCCTTACACTTTAATTGCATGATTTTTTGTGATGTAATTTCTGGAAACACCCAGCGTACCTCACAGGGCTGATTGTTTGATAAACGAGAAGCACCTGAAACCAACCCCAAAAATAAATATATAAGTCCAAGGGGAACGTCAGGGAGATGGGAAATGGCGGAGAACGGCAGACAGCCGGGGACCAACAATCATCGGGATAATAATAATACAAGTATCTTCTAAGCAAGGACGTTTCTCCGTCTGCCCGCCCCGAAACCAGAACAGTCTGTGCACCTTGGGGCGGGGGGAAGCGGGGAGCTGAAATGGAAACCAGACCAAGTGGGGTCATCGCTCCCTGTCCCCGCCATCCCGCTTGGTACTGTGGGTGCAAAGCAGACACAGCTCGGCCTCCTCCCCGATCCCACTGCTGGCCCGGCTCAGCAGTTGCCCGGGTGTCTCCTTCCATCACAGGCCTTTTAAGAGGGTTCTGTTCTGAACCTCGATGCCATCCCAAGGTCAGGGGGAGGGGTCGGTGGACAGGGGCAGTGACCGTCTCCCCCGGAGACACCAGCTCTCCACGCCCACTGGCGCCGAGCCCCTGGCCCCGCCGGGAGGGAGAGGGGCAGGGTGGTCCGCGGTAAGAATGGGGCGCGTTGCCTTCGTGGCCGGCTGCCTTCTTACAGATGTAGACCTGGAGGATGATTGCAAAACTGCTGAGAAGCCTGTCAGGAGCTGACTCCAGGGCGGGGCTGGGAGGAAACTGGATCCCACTGCCGTCCGCCCGCCCGGCTGCTGCAGAGTCCTAGGCCGGCACCCTCCGTGGGCACGGGGCCTCCTGAGCGCCGGGCATCTGGGCAGGAGCAGCTGGAGGGCCGGAGGGACCTGTGGCCACACTGCCTCCTCCTTTCCCCTCCAGAAGCTGGAGGCCCCGTTGCCAGGGGCCCCGTAACCTCTGCCTACACGCCTCGGCTGGGGAAGAAAGATCAGCTTCTTTTTAGGGTCTTTTTTTAAAAAAAAAACAACAAACCCACATTTTCTCCCTAATTATAACTTATGCTTATGGCTCGTTGGAAAATACAAAGAAGCGTGAAGGAAATAATTTTAAACGATGTAGCGCAGGTGTTGAAAGCATGGGTTAGGGCAGTGGTCGGCAGACCGCGGCTCGCAAGCCACATGCGGCTCTCTGGCCCCTTGAGTGTGGCTCTTCCACAAAATGCCACGTGCGGGCGCGCACGTACAGTGCGATCGAAACTCCGTGGCCCGTGCGCAGACGTCGGTTTTCGGCCTATTTTGAAGAAGTGGTGTGAGGACACTCTAGGGGCCGAAGAGCCGCATGTGGCTCGCGGGCCGCGGTTTGCCGACCACTGGGTTAGGGGAACCGCAGCCTGGGTTCCCGCCTCAGCTTTCCACCCAGGGGGTGTGACTTCGGCTAAGTTACTTACTGTTGCTGAATCTCAGTTCCCTCATCGAGAAAGTGGGGACCGTGACCTTGGAGGGGGCGAGGATGCGGTGTGATGATCCCTAGGAAATACTGAGCCCCGAGCCCGGCACACAGCGCACATCAACGTTAGCTGTTTCTGTCATTGTGGTGAACAGTGACTGTTCCACTACCTTGAGGTAATCGGCTCTGAAACTTGTATTAAGAATTTGCTTTGTATCGATGAAATTCTCCATCAAACCTGCGCCGTCCAGGAGAGTAGCCTTGAGTCGCATGTGGCTCCTTACACTGGAATTGACTAAAATTAAATCAAATTAAACATTCAGTTCCACAGTCCCACCCGCCACATCGCACGTGCTCAGGGGCCCCACGTGGCTAGTGGCGGCCATACTGGACAGCCCCGGCTGTTCTACCGGGCGCCGTTCTAAACCACGGAGGCCTTGGAGTTTTCCCACCTTCGCTTCCTACGTCCCGCCAGTGTCTGTTCGTGGCTGCGTGGCGGTCCGCGGTGTGGCTTATTGGCTTTGAGTCTTTGTAGCCAGGCGGTTGGAGCATCTTCTGGGCTCTGATTGGCCCACGGGTGCTGTGACGCACTCTGATTGGTGCCAGGCAGCAGGGGCGGGGCTCTGCTTTTCCCCTGTCTGCCCTGGAAGAACTAGAGGGGCTGTCCGCTCCGTCCTCAAGTGCATCCCCTCGGCTGGCTCGTCCACACCCTTCACCCCACAGGGCGGAGACTAGGAAGAAGGGGGGACATGCTTAAGGCAGCAAAAAACGAGCAGTAGTGACCCACCCTCCACTGAGTCCCCCCCGCCCCCCAAGACTCCCCCAGGGAGCCCCCAGGGAGCCTTTCTTGTTGGGGAGTGAATGCCATGGTGGGGGCTTGGCTTGGCCTGGCTCCCAAGGTCTGTGCAGGCCTCCACTTCCCAGTGGGGGTCTTCAGGCTTCCAGAAGGGCCCAGACTGAAGATGGGGAGACTCCAGGGTGGGGGGTGCTGGGTCCCAAGTCGGGGGGCAGCTCCAGGAAGATCTTGCAATGGTGGGTGACCATCCATCCTGTGACTGGGGTAGGTGGGGTGAGTGTTGGGGTGCTGGGGTGATGCCAGGGTGGTGCCCCAGCCTCTTCTGTAGCCGGGCGGTCCACACCCTCCTCGCACAGTCGAGGGCAGAGCCCTGGGTGGGAGGCTGTGGGCAGGACGGGCTAGGGAAGTAATCCCCGGGGCAGCGGGCAAGACAGATAGGGAGAGCCGAAACCGGACCTGCTGATGTGGCCCTTTCTGCTCGCAGCGGATCGTAAAATATGGCTCAGATTTTCATTACGGGCTCTATCGATTATCTTCTGGGATGGATGAATTATAGAGAACATTAAATTTTTTTTAAAAAGCAAGTGAGAGAGGAAATATCTGAATGAGTTGGGGTGGTCGATGGCAGAAAGGGCTGAGCCACCAAGCCTGCGTGGCCTCCGACTCCGAGCAGGCGAAGACCAGACCGCTCAGGGCAGCAGCCTCCCGCTCCAGCTCTCGGCCTCCCGGGTCTCCCGGGCCTGGCCTTACCGCAGGGGAGGCCATTGCTCCCCTTTGCTCCCCTCGCCCCGTCCCCTGCAGGGAACTGCCTCGGTCCTGGGAGGCAGCCGGTTCGGTTATTCACAGGTTCTGACCCAGGCGTAGGGCCTTCCCCGGGCTTCAGGCCTCTGGGGCTGGAGGTGGGCCCCCAGCTCAGCTGCTTTCTCTCCAGGAGCCTCCTGATGCTGGAGGTGCTCCCTGTGCAGAGGGAAAGGTCAGAGGGCATCGTTGGCCTCCTGGGGTCAGGCCTGAGACAGGAACTCCCGAGGAATGTGGCTACCTGGGCCCAGGGGCCACCTCAGCTTTTCCAGCTTCTTGTTCCTTCCATCCGTTGTCCCGGCTCAGAGGACTTCCGTTTCCCGTGGTCGGCGTGGGAAGACGTGTCTGGGTCCCACGGCTGTGCATCTCAGTCAGGCCGGGAAGGGGGGCCTCCTGGAAGCACCCCACCCCCACACCACCCCCCGCCAAGCAGTAGAGTGCCTAGTGTCAGCTAGGCCTGCGTTCACATTGCTTCCGAGGGTGTGACCCTGGGTCAGAGGGCATCGTTGGGTGGGTCACATCCCTCTCTGAGTCTTGGTTCCTCAGCTGTCCAGTTGAAATAATAACCTAGCTCATCGGATACTTGCGACCATGGTGTGTATTAATGTACTAGCGTCCTTAGTGCCTAATCATCATTCCCCCTCTACGGTCAGTGAACAGGGGCAGTGCCTCCTCTCTCTCCACTTAGCCTGTTTGGTTTATTATTACCTCCGTTTTACAGATGGGGAAACCGAGGCCCGGGGAGGTTAAGATAAATTGCCCAGGGTCCCACAGCTTGTAAATGGCAGAGCCAGGATTCATACCTGGCAGTCTGCGTCCTGGGCCCGAAGCTCCTATATGAACCCACTAGGTTATGCCGCCCCAGTGATCTGGGGTGGGGGGGTGGGGGGGTGGCGTATGTGTGCGTACACCTGTGTGTGCGCTCCTGTGCCTGCCAAAAGCCTTGCCCTTGTGTGGGTGTCCGGCTGATCCCACTTATGACCGCCCCCCCCCCCTTACTATATGTGGCTACCTCATGGGCAGTGACCCCAGCCTTTTCTGGGCCCTGTTCCGGGTGGAGTGTATCTCCACCCCCACGCCATCCCCCTCACCCCGGCTTCACCTAGGCTGCTGAGAAAAGGTGGTGGTTTCCATGGATACCCGTCTCCCTCTGGGGACACGCCCTTTTTTGTATAACTCTGTTCCCTGAGTTGATTGTTTTTGGCACACGGCTCTGTAAACTCATCCAACAATTAAAAGGGGGGAGGGGCGGAACAAAAGGGAGACGGATCGTAACTGTGGGGTGAGTGACGCGCGCGAGGGCCTCTGGGAGGGGGGGTCCCCTCTCTGTCCCCGGCCAGCAGCAGGGCGCCACCTCACGCCCGGAGCAGGTGGGCTCCTGGGAGTTCCGCTTGTGAAGTTCTGAGAATTCTCTCCTTCCACCTGAGCTGGGTTCTTGCCCCATTCAGTTCGCCCCCGGAAACCTAAAGGGGCCCCTTCGCGGTGCCAACCTGTCCGTCTCCCGAGGCCACCTGACGCCGGGAGATGCCAGCGCGGACCCATTTGCATACGGGCGGCCCCTGTTTTGGTTAATTGTGTGTGTGTTTGCTCTGTTTGTGCACCTACCCTCAAATACCGACTGCGCTGGGCGTACCCGTCGGAGGCTGTGTGAGATCACAGATGAAAAATGCAGTGAAAAACACGTTCGTGCCACAACACATCACGTCGGATTTTTGTATTAAGATGTGGATTTTTTTATTGTTTTTTTTTCCTTTTCCATACAGCCCTGGAGTTGGGCAATGGTGCGCGTCTGTGTTTTTGTTTTCACTCCGGGTGGTTTATGAAATCTGCTCATTAGGGCGCTGTCCTCTCCCCACCTCCAGCCTGCCCTTCCACCCCTTTTTCCGCTCAGGGTAGCTCTTTCCCCAGCACCTCCTTTGGGGAGGACATGGGTGCATACCCCCCCCGCCCCTCAGCGTACATTCACGCAGGTGAAAACAGGTTCCTGCGCCCTGTTCCCAATCCCGGCATTGCAGTAGGAGGTCCGATGTGTGTGTGTGGGGGGGGGGAGGCAGGAGAAATCCCTGTCCCCCCGCCCCCACCCAGGATAAAGCCCCATCGCTTGCCCCTTGTCTGGAGAGAAGAAATGGAAGTTGTCCCGACCCACTGCACCTCCTTGCTTGCGTGGCCCTCTCCTGGGCGGCTCTCTGGTCCCCAGGTAGGTTTAGGGGTTCTGCTCAGCAGGGGGTTCCCTGCAGGACTCACCCCCTCGCACTTGGAGCCGAGCCAGAAGGCAGCGCCTGAGCACAGCCTTTGCCTTCCCCCTGGCGTGACCTCTGGTGCCGTCCGGTGGCTCTGGGACTTGTGGGGAGGGCAGAGCCGCGATGCAGGAGCGGAAATAGCACTCGGAGTGGGTGGGTGGGTGGGTGCCGCGATCCTGGGCGGGGACGGAGAGGAGCTTTCCAGCGAGTGGGGCCGACGGCTCCAAGGCCTGGCTGCGGCACTGTCGGGCCGTGACCTTTGGCCCGTCCCTTGGCGTCTCTGCGCCTGCCCCGCCTCATCTGTCCGCAGGGACCAGAAGCCTTCCCACTTGGTGTTGCGAAGACTCGGTGCGATCACTTGGCATGGCGCTTGGCAAATAGGAGGCGTCCAGTTAGTCCCCGTGCCTAGTTCTCACCCAGGCCCACTGTCCGAGGGGGACGCCCACTCAGCCGAGGGTGCCCTCCGCTCCCAGCATGCTCCCTGGCACACAGTAGGTGCCCGGCCGATTCTTATCGGAATCATTTGGAGGAGGGTCACATAACCAAGCAGGCCCCTCGCACCTGAACGTTGCTCATTCCTGGTGCTCGTGAAGGCGTGGGGAGAGGCCAAGATGCAGGTTGGGGCTCAGGGGAACTGAACAGAATGGAGCGTGAGCGTCGCCAATGAAGGGCTTTGTCGTCCGGGCGGGGCGACGCTGCTCGGGCCCATCTGATTCTGACACAAAACCAGGGACTGGTTCAGTCCCACAAATGCCCTCGCTGCCCACTGCGGGCCAGCTGGTGTGCTGACTGCTGGGGGCGCACGGCTAAGTAGGCCCTGGTCCCTGCCCGTGAGGGTTAGAAACCCCGTGGTGGATGCCGAAACCGGTTTGGCTCAGTGGATAGAGCATCAGCCTGCGGACTCAAGGGTCCCAGGTTCGATTCCGGTCAAGGGCATGTACCTTGGTTGTGGGCACATCCCCAGTGGGGGGTGTGCGGGAGGCAGCTGATCGATGTTTCTATCTCATCGATGTTTCTAACTCTCTATCCCTCTCTCTTCCTCTCTGTAAAAAATCAATAAAATATATTAAAAAAAAAAAAAAAAAAAAGAAACCCCGTGGTGGAGACAGGCTTGTGAGCAGGTGACTTTCATCGGGCGGGGATTTAAATGCTACAGCGAAGGTTGCCTGAGGAGCCGAGGAGGGGGCGTGTGGGCCTGCTCGACGTAGGCTCTGGAAGGTTACCTTGAAGAGGCTGCAGGAAGAGGGCAGGGTGTTTATGGAGCACTGTTAACGCCTTTCACATCTCCTGTGTTTTGTTGTTGTTGTTGTTGTTCAAATATATTTTTATTGATTTCAGAGAGGAAGGGAGAGGGAGAGAATCATTGATCGGCTGCCTTCTGCATGCCCCCCCTCCCCACCCCCCCGCACTGAGAATTGAGCCGGCAACCCGGGCATGTGTCCTGACTGAGAATCGAACCCATGACCTCCTGGTTCATAGGTTGACACTCAACCACTGAGCCACGCCAGCCGGGCTCTCATCTCTTATTGACACCCGCCCCCCACCCCCAGCTGCTCAGTAGGAGGGGAAAAGCTGCTGTCTCCATTTGACCAGGGAGGGAGGGCGCTGGGAGAGGAGACGGCTTGTCCAGGAGCCCACGGCGGCTTCAGTGGCAGAACTGGGACTCAGGGCCGTGGCTCCTGATTCTCGGCCCAGCGGCCCGGTGCTATTTCTGCCGCAGCGCAGGGCTCTCACACCTTCACCCGGAGCTGCTGGCCAGAGAGCTCCGTGCTCTGGGCTTGCACCTCCTGACCGGGATCCTGCTGTTGCCACAGCCCCGGGGCCTGTGCGTGGGAGGGCCCGTCCATGGCAGACCCTGGGGCCTGTGCCCTGGTTTGGTAAATGGGTCAGGCCACTTGGTAGGGGACAGTCCCTGAGCTTGGCCACACCCTGGCAGGGCTGAAGGATGGCAGGAATGGGGAAGACTGAGGAGGAGGAGGAGGAGGCGGCGGGGGCCTGGCCACGCCCTTTATTCAGTTGCTCTTGCTGCCCCGGGCATGCCTCTCTCTGGGCTGGAGGAGGCCAGACAAGGGCCTGGAACCCCCTTTCCCCGTCACTAGAACCCCCTTCTCAGCCAGCACAGGAGACCCTGGTATTGCTCATGGTCGTCATTCATGGTGGTCAGACTCTGGTCTCTCTAGCTCCTGGCCAAGGGTCAGGGAGGGGGCAGTGTTTCTCCTGACCCTTTCTCTGGGGAATGTGTCGGCCGCCTGTAGCAGATGCTGCTCTCCCGGGGGGAGGGGGGGCAGGGGTCATTCCGATGGTGCTGGAGGAGAGCGCCCCCAGCAGAAGAGAGCTGTGGGGTGGGAGCTGTAGGTGGTCTGAGCCACCCCTGCCTCTACCCAGAGGCATTGGGTGGGTGGAGGGGCTGCCCAGGGCTTTGGGGACTCCGGACCAGCAAGCAGGGGAGTGTCAGAGCTCCGAGGAGCGAGTCTCCTGGTGGCCCTGAAGTTCCCATTAAAGTGTTTTTTCCTCTTTTTTAAAGAAAAAAAATATTCCCAAACTGGAAAACAAAGGAAATCCACTTCCCCCAAATCACACGAAACTCACATTAGGGGCCTGGCGGAATTCCATGGAAACCAGGAAACCCGCCGTTAACCCTGTGTGCCGCCGAAGGGCGGGGTGGGAGCCGGCGAGCCCAGCCCCAGCCCAGGGTCGCTGGCCCTCCGCGGCTTCCCCCAGGGAGCTGGTCTCCGGGGCACTGCCCCGAGCAGAGGCGGGGCAGAGCCGATGCTGGAAGCTCCTGCCTTAACCGCGCCAACTCCCCCGTGCATGTATGGCCCAACCTGGGGGGGGCAGCAGAGGAGGGGTTCGCGTCCTCCGGGGAGGCCCTGGGGGATCCGAGGGCTGGGCCAAGTTGGAGAACCTGCCCGGCAGCTGCCCACGCCATGCCGCCCTGTGGAGTCAGGGCCAGGCCCACTCACACACTTCAGGAACATCAGGCGCCACCGTCCCCGGGCTGGGAGCGGGGAAAGGACTGGATTTCAGCCACCTCCGTCCCTGATGCCAGCCTGTAGGCAGGGTGGGTACAAGGGTGGACAGAGCCCCCCCCCGCCGCCCCCGTACCCCACTCTCACGTCCAGGAGGCTGGGCCCCCAGGCCTGGGAGGTTGTGCGCCGAGGTCAGTAGCGTCTGTATGTTTGCACACACGTGGGCTAAGTTTTCTAAAAAGGCTGAAAATATTTACAGGTTTGAAGTTGAAACGCAAACAGGAAAAGCCCTTTAAAAAGTGAGTGTAGTGGATATTCAAAACAGGAATCACCATGGAAACACCACAATATTTGCTTAAATTGATACAAAGGTTGCCGGTAGCAGGGCATCAACGTTTTTTGGCCACATTTTTTTTTTTTGGTCCCAGCACCTATAACAAATGAATCTCAACACCCCCCTTTCTGGGGGTGCACGCACACCCTCTTTTCTTCTCTGTGTGAAACGGCGCAGTCCCAGAGGAGAGGGGGAGAGAGAGAGAGGAAACCAAACTCCATCCCGGGGAGCTGCAGGGACACCTGTTGGTTCCATTTTTAGAGACTCCCATAGGCCACCGGGGGGTCCTGGGAGCAGCTGGGAGCTGGTGGAGGGACAGTCTGGAGGGTGCGCGAGGTTGGGGAGCCCAAGGGTTGGTCCGGTTGCATGGGTCTGGGTCTGACCTGGTTTCCAGCGTTGGCTTCGTCCACTGTCAGACTGACCTTTCACCCCCTGGTGCCGGGCCTGGGGTGTGATCACTTTATTGTTATCTGGGGTGTCGCCTGACGGTCTATCACGGTTTCTACCTGTCTGATTTTTTTGTTAGGTGTGACCACGGTGTAGCAATTGGCTCATAATTGTGCCAAGGGTGCACTGGCCGGGCGGTCAGGCCTGGCACTCACCGCAGCAATGCCACCTGCTGACTGGCAGGCAGGCCCGAGAATCTCTGACCTCACACATGGTGTCAGACCCTGCTCTCCGGGCCCTTCTCTCCGGAGTCGCTTTGTGGGTCTCCGCTGCAGCCTAATCGCCCATTTCCCTTCTTATTCTGTAGGCGAACACACCTCGCTGACTGAAGGCAAGGACTCCAGCGCAGCCCACCCCCTCCCGGCGGCCTCGCTGTCCCCCCTGTAGAAGGAAGGGGTCCCGCAGCTCCAGGGTGTGCTTTGGAATGGACTTCGGACCCCCGGCCCTTGGGAAGCAAAGGTAGCTGCTCCTGATTCCCAGACGCCACTGGGCAACGTGGGTAGGGGCTGTGGTTGGCCAGTTTGGGGGCCTCAGGGAGGGACTGCCGAGGCCTTTCTCAGTGGGTTCTGACCCGGATGGTGCTCGCTCAGGCACCCCAGGTGAGAGCGAGAAACGGAGGATTGAGAAAAATCCTAGGACACCTGTGTACTGGCCCTGGCTGGGCCGTTCACTCACTGCTGCCTCCCCCTCTGGGTCCCGGCTCCCCGCCCGGCATCCCCACCGGGTGGCACTGAATGGTGCCAGCAGCCTGCAGGCGTTCCAGGGCGGCCTGGGCTGTAGCAGACGCCCTGCCTGGGGCTAAGCATCAGGTCATGTCTCCACGGCATCTCTGAGGGCGGGAGGTCCAGCCGGTCTGCAGAGCCAGAGGCGGCTGCTCGGCTCTGAGTTCCCGGGGGGCTGGGCGGGGCTCTCCCAGGTGGGCCTCCAGCCCGGGCAGGACCCGCTTAGAGGAGAAGCCACAGGTGTCTTTAAGAAAAGAAAAAAAACCACACATTTTATTGATTTCAGAGAGGAAGGGAGAGGGAGAGAGAGATAGAAACATCAGTGATGAGAGTGAATCATGGATCGGCTGCCTCCTGCATGCACCCCACACTGGGGATCGAGCCCGCAACCTGGGCATGTGCCCTGACTGGGAATTGAACCTGTGACCTCCTGGTCCATAGGTCGAGGCTCAACCACTGAGCCACACCAGCCCGGCCCACAGGTGTCTTTTGATCCAGGCTCAGAAATCGCCCCTTGCCTGAGGAAGGTCATGTGTGCCAGGGATGGGTAGTCCCAGGGGCTGATACTGTCCGATATTTACCCTCAGGTATCAAATGGGTTCTCAGGTTCGGGGGTTGACACATGATTGGTTACTTTTCACATATTGATCATGATTCAGTGTTCTCTCATGGTCCGGAGGGAACCAGCTAAGAAGGGTTGGGCTTCGGTAAAGGTGATGGGCAAGGTCTTAGGGTGGGGCTGGGGCTGAGGGCCTGGAGAATGGCCTGGAGGGCAAGGCTGGGGGGCGCCCTCTGGTGTGTGCCAGATGGGGGTCAGCAGCCCTGGTCCCCCTCCTGCGTGTTCCCTCCCCAGGGGCGCTACAGGCAGGCGTGTCCTGCCCCTCCCTCCGTGGCCAGGCTCGGCCCCTCTGGACTTTGAACTTCTGGGGAGGAAGCACTGGCAGAGACGGTGCCTTGGTGCCCACTGGAGATTGGGAGGTTCCCCAAGCAGCAGGCCAGCTGCATTCCGGGCCACGCCACCTCGGGGGCTGTCGCCAGCCTTAGACACAGCCCAGGGATTTGCAAATCAGATGCAAATGTGGCCTTTGGAGCGGCCATGTTGAGGAGGCTGTTCGTCCTGGCATCCGGCACGCAGCCCCACTCCAGGACTGGTCTGTCCCCTCGTAGGCCATGCCGCTGTGGTCTCTGATGGCGGGGAGGGGGGCTGTGGAGACTCTAGGCTGCCACCTTGCACCAGCACCCGCCCATCTCTACCGTCCTGGGCTCTTGCCCGACTCTGCCTCCTCGGTGAGCCCGGGTCCTGGGCCGGCTGGCCATGCCTTCGAGCCTCTGGCTGTAGGTTGCCCAGTGCGGTGGCGACCCCGGCGAGGGGGCACCTTTGCCTGTGCTGTTCTCGGTGGCGGGCCTTCTGTTTTCTTTGTTTCTTCAGCAAATCAGGCCCATTCGCTTCTTTTCCTTCTCGAAGTTTCCGCTCAGTGCTGACTCCCAGAGGCCATGCCAGCTGGGATTTGCACCCAGCATGGGGTATGGGCTCCGTGCATCCTGGGGGACCCCTGCACCCTGGTATCGGCGGGCTTGGGCAGCTAATGAAGCTTGGGAACTGCGAGGGCTCTGAAAGGGGCTGTGCTGACCAAGCCCCGCCTCGCTGACCCAGCCCTTTCCAGGTACAGGGTCCTCTGGGGCAAGGGTGACGGTGGTCTCAGCGGTGTCCTGCCTCATGACACTGGACTGTGGGCGAGGGGGTGAGTCCGTGCTCGGGCCTGGTCCACAGGCCTACTCCCGCCTAGGTAGGAATCTCCCCGCTTCTGGCCGCACCACAGAAGGGCTGGTCATATCTAGTCTCCATGGACCGGGGCCCGGGGTCTGCCAGGTACTGGGGACACAGTGGATAAGACAGCCCTGGGTCTCCTGGAGTTCCGGTTGGGCAAGCGGACACTAAGCAAATGCACAAAAGAACAAGGAAGCCATTAGTGCAGAATGGACATGGGACGAGGTGGTGGGAGGTGACCGGGCAGGTGACAGCTGAAATTGATGGGTAGGCAGTGGACAGCCACCTGAAGGGCACGTGGAAGAATATTCCACAAGGAGAGCGCAGCCGGTCCTGAGGGCCTGCGGAGGGCTGCGCTCGGTGTGTGTGTTGAGCAGAAGGAAGGTCCCTGTGCCCGGTGCGGACAGGGTGGGGTCCGGGGCACGTGGGGCTTCGGTGCGCTAGGGGGATTTGGGATTTTACTCCTTGGGGGACAGAGAGCTGCCTGAGGGTTTTTAAGGAGGGGCGTAAAGTGATCTGATTTTCGTTTTTAAAAGATGGCGGGGCCGGAGGTTGGCAAGGGGAGAAGCAGGAGGCCAGAGGGGAGGCTGCCGAGGCCACGGGAGTGGGAGGCTGTGGCTGAGACACGCAGGCGGACGTGGAGAGCAGGGGCAGAGTCCGCTGTTCAGAGGGAGCGGTGCCAGGGCCTGCCGATGGGCTGGAAAGACCCCGGGGTGACGCCGGCCCCCCAGGCCTGACAGAGCCGAAGGACCCATGGCTTACAGTCTCATGGTTTGGGGGCACTCGTGGCTTTCAGAGTCTCGTGGTTTAGGGGAGAAGCACCGTCCGGGTTGGTGAGAAAGCTGGTTTGAGTGGGTAGTCGTCTCATGGACAGCACCACGCGGAGGGGAGGCCAGAGGCCTGCCTGTCCCCAGCGCCGTTTCCAGCAGCGATTTCCAGGCTCACTGTCCCCTCGGCCCGAGACCCTGCCCCGAAGCTGTTTGGTGGCTTTGCGCCCTGGGTTCTGTGTGGGGCCTGAGGTTGGGCCTAGACGCTCACGTAGTTCCTCTTCCTGTGGCTTCAGATGTGACCTGTGTTCTCACGGGCTGAGCTTCTGCGGGTCTTTCTCCCGTGCGCCAGGGCGCAGAGCCGAGCGGTGGGTTTGTCTAAGGCAGGGGTCCTCAAACTTTTTAAACAGGGGGCCAGTTCACTGTCCCTCAGACCGTTGGAGGGCCGGACTATAGTTTAAAAAAAACTATGAACAAATTCCTATGCACACTGCACAGATCTTATTTTGAAGTAAAAAAAAACAAAACGGCAAAAACACCCGCATGTGGCCCACGGGCCGTAGTTTGAGGACGCCTGGTCTAAGGCCTCCTCATTCCCACGGGGCCAGCGGAGCCTCCAGCCTCAGCTCATGGGCCGAGATCCTAGCGGTCTTTCCACGTGGAAAATCTTTGCACCGTTCATGGTTTGAATCGCCATAGGCGTCCCATCAGAAATGGCCTGGGCCGCCGTCCCTTTCTCCAGTGTCTCTGATCTGAGGCTCCACTCTCCTGGGTCCTGGTATGATGTGCGTGGGCCAGGGCGGGGCAGGCCATCCCAGGAGCCATGCTGTGACAGTGAAGTGATCCCCAGCCCCCCTGGGCAGGCATGGCACAGCCCAAACAGCAAGCCAGAGGCCTGGCTGGAGTGAGCCGGAAGCTGTCGGCCAACTACTTGCCCATGCTGGCAACATAGTCCCAGCCGCACGGGCCAGGCCAGCCCTCCAGGAGAGCTCTGGAGGCCTGACCTCCAGGGGGCGTGACGGAAGGGAGCAGGCTGGCGACGTCTCGCAGGGGGTGACAGGGGTGTCCTAAGCATGCAGCTGGTGCCTCCGCCCGGCTCCAAGGGGGTGTCAGCCATTCTTCCTGGGTGTGTCTGCCGGCCTCAAAACACTGGGCTGGGCCCCGGGGGAGGGTGTCTGGGTGGGCAGGAGCGTGTGTCTGTGCGTGCGCGGGAGGCCCTTCTGCTTGCCGCCTCCATGGCCTGCGCTAGATCCGCGGCCTTCACTCATAACTGGACTGGACAGTTCTAACTCCCTCCTCCGGGCCTTTGATCTGATGTGGGGCTGGCACTCCAGAGCACACCGCCGGGTGGGGGTGCGGAGGGGCGGGACCGAGAGAGCGAGGTGCTGGCTGAGGGGAAAGGGGCCCACGTCCTCTGCCACCCCCAGGTGATGGTGTTTTGGGGGTGAGGGGGCTCCAAGGTCGCAGCCCCTCGGGGTGGATAGAGAGCTGATGGGGAGACGGTGTGGGAAGAGTTACTGATCCTTCTGGTTTCTAAGCTGTGGGAATTCTGCCTGATGTTACCGACATCCCCGCCCCGGGCCTCCTCCCTCAGTTTCTCCCTGGTGCCTTCTGCCTTCTTAGCAGAGTCGGGAAGCCCCTGGGTTCCACCAGGCACAGGCCCAAAGCGACAGGAGTTGGGAGGGGCCCGCAGCACCTGCCCCGCCGGAAGCCACCCAGGGGCCTCTTCTCATTTGGTGACTTGTTTGCCCCAAGGGGACAGCGGCCCGTGGCTTTGGGAGGTAACGTCTCTGGATGAGGGGAGAGGCGTGGCTGCCCTGCTTCCATCCCCATGACCTTGGACCTCCACCAGGGACTTGCTGGCGTTGGAGAGGTTTTCACACGAGAGGAGCCCGGGTGGCTGGGAGCGCATCGTCTTCCCTTACAGACATTCAGGCCACGCTTATTCCACCTTCTCCCAACTGTCTAGAGCCGTGGTCGGCAAACCGCGGCTCGCGAGCCACATGCGGCTCTTTGGCCCCTTGAGTGTGGCTCTTCCACAAAACACCACGGCCTGGGCGAGTCTCTTTTGAAGAAGTGGCATTAGAAGAAGTTTAAGTTTTAAAAAGTTTGGCTCTCCAAAGGAATTTCAATCGTTGTCCTGTGGCTATTTGGCTCTGTTGACTAGTGAGTTTGCCGACCACTGGCCTAGACCCTCCCCAGGTGTGGAGCACCTGGTCCAGGTGAAAGTCCTTCAGCCCAGAGGAGGCCACGCTGAGGCAGGAGGCCATCCGGGGGGACTGTCAGCCCCACCTTCCGCAGGACCTTGGGTGGCCATCCACCGGGGCCACCCGTACGGTTCGCTGCCTGCACGCGGGTAAATCAGCCCTCCGCTCCCCGGTGTCCTCTCTGGTTCGGGGTCTTGGCCCTTCAGGAGCAGGAGCCCTTTGTGACCCCGAGCCTTCTCCCGCTGGCCTGGGGTTGGGGCCCCTGTGACCAGAGCGGGTGAGAGGAAGGAAGATGTAATTAATCACTAGTTCCTTCTCCAGAAATGCTAATCGGGAAAAGCAATTAAAAGCAACTTTTTTTTCCCTTAGTAATCTGTTAAGAGCTGGTAATGAAGTTTAGGGCCGTTGTGACTCAATGTTTCAGCTTCACCGACTCAAGTCAAAACAATGCAAGCCCAGGAGTTTGCAGGCAGCTGACTGGGCCCGGCAGCAGCGGGGAGTCCCGGCGTTCCCCCGGCTCACCGGCTCACCGTCGCCCCCCCACCCCTCTCGCTCATCGTCGCCCCGCCACTCCACCCCACCCCCCTCGCTCGCTCACCACCGTCCCACCTCATGCTGCTCCCGGCCAGAGAGGGCAGCAGTCCCTGCTGGTAGGGGAGGGTTTGCGTGGCACAGAGATGGGTCCCCCAGGACATCCCTCAGGAGACCCACAGCCTGGAAGTGCACCTTAGGGGACCTGCTAGGTAGGACTGGAGTGGGAGGATCACCTAGTGTGGGCGCAGAACTCGGGGAGGGGAGGATCTATAGGGTCAAGGGGGAGGAGACAGGTTCCTGGGGAGCCCTCTGGGCCAGCCTGGGGCCCAGACACTGGGGGCTCAGAGCCAGAAGAAGTGGTGGTCCAGATCCTGAGCTCTGACCTCGGGTCATTCATCTTGTGGTTTCCGCTCATTCATGGAGCATGACTGGAAGGTGCTAAGAACTAGACCTGTCTGTAGCGGGGCCAAGCCAGGCAAGAACTCCTGTCCTCCTGCAGTTTGCATCTGAGCCGAGGGAGGCCAGTGGGAGATGAGGTAAAGAGATGACATCCATGTACGACGGCGCCGTGTGTCCAGGAGGAAGCTAAAGCCGTTTGGAGAACAGACCAGGGGAGTGTGTGCGGCGGGGGGTTGTGGGGGGGGGGTGGTTTGTAATCGTAGGTGTGGTGTCTGGGGAAGGCGGCAGTGAGATGGTGACATTTGGGGAAGGACAGAAGGAGGTGAGGGAGCGAGCACCCTGATTAATACCTTGGAGGGTTGGAGGGCAGCAAGCATGGGAGGGAAGTGAGTGGGGAAAATGCCGTGTGAGGCCAGGGGTGTCCTGGTGGGGGCCCCCCAGATGCTGAAGGCCTCGTAGCCATTGTGAGAACCAAGGCTTTTACCCCGACTGATATAAGAGGCTTTTTGAAGAGTTCTGAGGGGCATGATCTGATTAAGCACAAGCTCTTCATTAAAAAGCAAGACCCAACTGTCGCCAGCTCCTCTCCGGACGGGTCCCATTTGTGGCCGAATCTAGGTCCCTCTGCACCCCCCGCCCCTCACCCCCACCCACCCCCGGCGTGCTCTCGAGCAGGCGAGAGGGGTGCTGAGTGTTCGGTTGGAAATCGCCCTGCCTCGGCCTCTGCCTGCTCCCCCAGTCCCACCTCAGGGAGCCGTTCAGAAACAGGGTCTTGTCCCTTTAAGCAGCCCCCCGCCCGCTTCCCTGGCCTGCTTTATCTGAAGTCCAAGCGCATGTTGTTCCAGGACCGATCCGCTTTAGCTAATTAATAATCTGACAGGAGCCACCCAGGGGATTAGCGGCTGAGCCGAGCTCCACCAAGCCCCAGCAAATGAGCCCTGTACTCCTTGGAGACATGGAGGTGACTTTGGGGGGTGCAGGGAGAGGGGACCCCCCTAGGTGAGCCATGGCATTGGACAGTGCAGAAGTGACCCGTGAGGGGAGAGGGCAGGTAGGGGGACAGTTGTGGCCAGAGCCTCTGGCCAGGAGACTGCTGTTCGGAGGGGCAGGGACTTCGCTCTCCCTCACTGCCCCTCCCCGCCCCGCTCACCCCCCAGAAACCCTCCTCACCTGCCCGGGGGCACCTGTTGAGCAGCGGGAAAGGGCTGCCGGCTCTAGTCAATAAGAACACAGGGCCCGCGGTGAAATTAGGATTTCAGATAAACCGCAAAAAATGTTCATGTATGTTCCATGAAGTATTTGGACATACTTACACGAAAAAAGTATTTACAGTTTATCTGAAATTCAAATGTCTCTGATTCTCTTGCAATTTCTGAGGCCCCTGAGCGAGGAGGGCCAGAGGCTGCGGGCTCCCTCCCGGGAACAGCCTGGAGGGCTCCCCGGAAGAGGCGGCACCCTCACGGAGCTGCTTGGAGGCTTGGCAAGCCGGCCGGGGCTGGGGCACGGGGGCCTCCCTTGCACGGTGCAGGAAGGGAGCAAAGACCAGCCACTTGCCAGAGTCTCCAACCTATTTGGGCCCAGGTGGTCCTTGGGTGAGGAGAGTCCGAGTCTCCTCCCAGGGGTCTGTGGCCAGGGCCACCTCCCGCCGGTGAGGCTGGTGTCTAGGAATAGTCGGGGCCCCTCCTGAGGGCACAGCCTGAAGCTCCTGGGGAAATTTGGGTTAGGTGGTCATCCGCCGTGTGGGAGGGCCAGGCCAGGGCAGCGCAAGGTCACAGACAGCCTGCTGTGCAGGGCCTCCTTCCAGCTTTAAGGCCTCTGGGCACTGAGCAGAAATACCTGTCTGCTGACCTCCCCGAGCCCCTCCCCAAGGCCTCCGGGAGCCCCGCGCCAGCTCTCAGGGAGGGTGTGCCGGGCAGTGGGACAGGGCTGCCCGCATGTCACTCCACGGACCAGGGGGATGGTCTGTGTGGGAAAACTTGGTAGGGTCCTTCCGGCTCCCTCTCATGACCCTTCTCACCCTAGCTCTGTTCCCAGGGGTCAGGGAGCTCAGGGCGGCGAGCGGGGCCTGCTGCCAGCTGGTGCCGGTCCAGCCTCCTGCAGCCAAGGGGCCTGATGCCAGGCGGGCACTGCCCCCGAGGTGGGAGCCCTGGCTCCCGCTCCGTTCTCCAGGAGTTCACAGCATCCTGTGCCCGGGGAGGCCTCCTCTCCCCCAGCCCCGGCTGCCCCCCTCCCAGCCTTTCCCGGCAGAGCCAGCTGGGGCGCCTTGTGGTGGAGCAGAGGGGGGCTGGGGGTGCCGAGCTGGTGGGAACCTCTTCCGCTTCCCGAGCTCTCAGCCTCTTCCCCAGCGTGCCCGGCGGTTTGGCCCTGTTTCGCGAGCCGTCTGCTGCCCCTGACCGACATCGTTAGCGTGGGTATTTATATTTCATTAACGACATTAAGCCCAAATGGCATTAAAAGCAAAGCTGGTGATAAATAGCTTATTAATAAACAGGAGTGCTCCGTGCTGCCTGGCCTCTCCCAGCCCCGGCGTTAACCCTTGCTGCCCTAGATAAATATGCTTCACCCCAAGACCATCCCCCCCCCCCCCCCCGCAAAGAGGGGGCTGGAAGAGCCAGTCACGTGTCCTCCGGCTCCTGGCTGCTCTGAGGTCAGTGCCTTTGGGATCACGTGAGGGCCCGTTCTGGGTCACTCGGGCTCACAAAACCCGGCCAGACCCCTCAGGGCTTCCAGTCAAGGCTTCACACCCTCTCCTTCACTACTTTTGATTCCGGGGCATAAAGAATTCAAGAAATGTGGCTTCCTTTTTTTAAAGCTGTAAGCGCGCGGATCTTCCCCATTCCTTTGTAGTTCTGTCTGAAAGGAGGTTCACAGAGTATCTGGAATCAAAGAGCGATGCTCATGAAAATAGCAGCAGCAGCAGCTACTCCCGCCGCCGTTCGCTGAGCGCTGCGGGCGGGCCTTCTGCCATCACTCCGTGCGTAGCCGCTCTCCGTGCTCCCGGGGCGACCTCGGGGATCCTCCAGCTCGGGCCATCGTTTTAGTGGGAACAGTGAGGCAGATCCGCCCACATCACACAGGTGCCGGCGGGAGGTGGCGCACAGCCAGGCCTCGGTTGTTTGGGGCGTAAGCTAGTGTTTCTTGGATGTAGAGCCATCTCCTAACACTTTCAAGAAATGCGGGTAGACTCAGCTCTGGGCCCCCCACCCCAACCCCCTCCCTGAGTTGTCTGAAGTCAAGAAGAGAAAGTAGAGCCCTGTCTCGACTTCATTCCCAGTTGACACTCTCCCCCCCGCCGTCCCTTTGGGGCTGTCTGGGCCGGGGCCTGGCTGAGGGGCACAAGGGGCCCCCTTGGGGTTTGCAGTGTAGAAGGGGAAGCTGGAGGGGAGTGTGGGGTGAAGAGGCTGCGCGGTCCCACGGGGAGGATGGGGGTGGAGGGCGCGTCGCTGGGACCATCTGGTTGTGTCTGGTGAGCACTTGGGGAAGGCAGAGAGCTAATTAACGAGCAGGACTCCCGCTGCTCTGCCAGGAGCCCGGACACCTCTCAGCCCATCCCCAGCTGGGGAGGAAGTTGGGAAAGCGGCCGCGGGGCCTCTGGTCCAGGAGGAATTCCACTTCTCATCCCGCGGGAGGGGAGGCCTGACCACCCCACAGAGCACAACAGACAGGAGGGAGCCAGCAGGGGGCCCACCTGGCCTCAGGCTGACCCGGGGCCTGCCTCGCAGGTGGGACTCACGCCAGCGTCTCCGGGAAGATGGTCCGGCAGGTCGTCCGGCTTCCTGTGGCCCAGCCGGCCTTGGCGTCACGTGGCTCAGTGGGTGGCTGGGAGTGGAGTCACGCTGATCAGCCGCATGACACTTCGGGTGCACAAGGCACGGGCATTAAGCCGGTGACCAGGGAGCCCAGGACGGGAGCACCCGGGGGCGGGGCCGGCCCGGCCTGCCCTGCCGAGGTCTAGTGGCCGGACCGGACCGGGGAGCTCACGGGGAGGAAGGTCCGCCGTAGAGAGAGACTGTGGGCCCAGGCTGCAGGCACCTCACCACGCTCACCTCTGTGTCCTCCTTGGTGAAACAGGCGCCATCGGACCTTTGCAGGGACGTGGTCTGCAAAGCGCCTGCGGGGGGCCCCCGGGTTCTGAATGAGGGGGCGCGGCTGCCCTTCTTGCTGTTGGACCTGCACCTACTCCACCGCCAACGTGGTTGAGAAACGGGCCAGGCCACGGCCACGGGCGCAGAGTGTGCGGCCGCGCGGCCGGCCGCTCCGCGAGGGGTAGTTACAGCAGCAGGTAGGACGGGCCGGTCCATGCGGGGGGATTTCTGGAGCTTATCCCCCTGAACTAGGCTTGGCAGAGGCGGGGGGGCAGAGGAGAGCCTCTGGAAGGGGAGCACAGTGCACCCCCCTCTTGGCAAGTGCTGGCCTGGAAGGGGAGCCCGGTGTGGGTGGTTGTCACCGGTTGCAGGTGGCCGCAGGGACCCGGGGGGGAGCAGAAGGATGGGACCTTCAGCGTGGGGGCCCCCCGCTCCCTGTGATGTTAGCTGTGGTGAGGCAGGGTCTGCCTGTCCCTCCCTGGGTTGTAAGCCCCCCTCACATCCCCTCAGTCTGCAAAGGCGGGGACCGGGTGGCAGCCTCTGCTCACCGACCTGACCCGGGCTGGGGTGTGCCCTGTTCCTGGGCCCTTCCCCGGGCATCTGGACGGACGCCTGTCTTCTGCCATCGGGACCTGGCCGCGGTCACCACAGATGGAGGCGCTGCTTCTGCCATGGCCTGGCACACGCTGGTCTCGGCACTCAGCAAGATCCCCCTGCCGTGGGGTTGGGTGGGCCCACAGGGTTGTGTCTGCTGAGAGGCTGAGAGTATGAGCATCCCCCTAGTGCACATCCCCACCTTCCCAAGGACACTGTCCCCTTTCCTGCCCAGCCCCCCCCTTAGTTAAAGCCAGAGGTCCCTGTGTCCTCCACGGGCCCGAGGCTGGGCTCGGAAGGGGGCGATGGAGTGGCCGATGCCACCTGGAGTGAGGGGTCTGTGTGCTGCCCTCGGAGGGTTGGCACGGCGGCCTGGGAGGCCGCGCCGCATGCCACTGTCACTCCTCCTCAAGAGAGACCATATGGAGAGAAACTTGGGGACCTCTGCTTTGCTCAGAGGACCTCAGAGCCACCAGCCCCATGTGGGCCCCGGAGAAGGGCCTGGGCCACAGCCTGAGACAGCTCCAGCGTGGGCGGGGTGCCGTGTGGGCAGATGGGTCAGCAGCCAGGGTGCTGGTTGGCTTCACTGCTGGGCAGGTTTTCAGTGGGTCAAAGGCCACTCGGGACCCAAAGCTCTCTGCGCTCCTTGCTCCCTCACCTCCGGGGCTGGTAGGAATAGCTCACCTTCCCCTCGGCCCCGTGGTTCCCGGACCCCAGGCCGGGGCTGGGATCTGTTCTGTGGGCTGGGACATCGGAAGGCCCTCGGAGGAGGACCCAGGACAAAGACTGGCCCTCGGTGGGGTGTGAGATGCTCTCATGACTCCATGCCTGCCCCGAGACGGGCAGTGCCAGCCCGTTGGGCGCTCCTGGTGCCGGCCACAGGAAGGGGTCACCTGCACCTGAGACCCCAGGACTTGGGAAGGGGGGAGGGCCCGCCTGCATCCTCCCTCCTTGGGGAGCCTGCTCCTGCTTTCGTTTCCTGTGGCCCCTGTTTTCTCCTGGGGGCTAATTAAAGACCTGGAGCTGTTTACAGCCTGTGGTTGGCTTTTTATTTGGGTCCTTGGCAGTTCCCTCCTGCCCTAAATAAGTTTCGATGGAACAGGGTTGGATTCTTCTTTCTGGGGTTCCCTGAGCCTCTTAGGGTCCTCTAGGCCTATTGAAGGCTGCCTGAGACGTAGGTCAGTCAGAGGTGAGGGTCTGATAAGAACTTCATTTCCTTGGGGCAGCGGGTGAAGGTTTTGGGGGACTGATCCGAAGTTCTCAGCTTCATTTTCGCTGTGTGTGCGTGTGCGGGTGTGTGCTTGTGCGTGTGTGTGTGGGTGTGTGTTGGTGAGCACATGTGTGTGTTGGTGTGTGCATGTGTGCATGCGCATGTGCGTGTGTGCGTGCGTGTGTTAGTGTGCGCGCGTGTTGGTGTAATGAGGCCTCTCTTCCCTCCCTTTTTCCAAATCCTGCCTCCTATTCCTCCCTCTCCCTGTCCCCACCTCAGGTGTCCCGTGGCCAGGGGAGAGCCGGGATTCAGGAACAGGGCGTCCTCAGCCTCACCCTGCCTGCAGGCAGCTCTCTGACACAGGCAGGCCCTCGGCTGACTCTGTCCCAGGTGTCTTCCCCTGTGAATGGGGCCAGCGGCTGGGCTCGGAAGGGGGTGATGCCACAGGCCTCCCCGCTGCACCTCTGGCCACAGCGGAGCCGGTCATGCTGGCGGGAGGGGAGCCCGTGTTTGAATAGGTGCGCATAACCATGGTCCCAAAGCCCTGGCCTGCTCTGGCCCCCCGGTTCTCGGCCACCCTGGGAGCAGGTGGGATCACCCCACTCTATGGGTGAGGCTCCCGGCAGCCAGAGAGCACGGCTTTCCTGACGTCACTGGGATTATCGGGGACAGAGCCTTGGGATTCGAACTCGAGTCTTCTGATCTTCCAAAACCCCACCCAGGACCAGCTGCGTAATTTGTGGGCCCAGTGCAAAATGAAAGCGCGTTTTTAAAACGATGACGGATTTCATGCCGGTGACCGTAGGACACGGAACCAAGCGCCTGCCCTTCTGAGCATCGGGCCCTGCGTGCCGGTGTGGGTGGCCCACATAGGGAGCTGGCCCTGCCCTGGAGCCCCTTCTCCTGTTTGCCTCTGCCCCCACCTGTGGGGTGAGGGGCCGGGAAGTCAAACAGGCCACCTGTGCTGCTGTGGCTCGCTCCTGCCCCTGGAGGGGCTCCGGGTGCCCCTGATTCTTGGTCAGACCTGCCTTACCCCAGCTTACAAGGAAGTGGGAGGGCTTGCTGGGGTTCCCTGGGCCTCTTAGGGTGCTCTGGGCCTGTTGAAGGCTGCCTGAGACGTAGGTCAGTCAGAGGGGAGGGTTTCCTTGGGGCAGCGGGGGCAGGTTTTGGGGGACTGATCCTCCCAGTCCCATTCGGGAGCTCCGGGAGCTCTGTCAGGCCAGAGCACGCGAGGGTCTGCGGGAATAGCCACGTCACGCTGGGCTGATTGCTGCGCTCGGGGTCGGGGGTCAGGCGGCCGTTCCTTGGGCCAATCTGGAAGCATCCTAGCTGGCTGCTGGGGACTTGAGGTAGCCGTGGAATCTCGTGGGGTTCACAGCTGGGTTGATGGAGCACGTGATCGGGCGTGTGTCCAGGTGTCCCCTGGTATGTGCCTGCGTCCTGGTGAGGACACGGCTCTGTGTGCCGGCAGCTACTTAAATAAAAGCTGTCAGGAGGAATGGCTCTCCCTGGCCTCCCTGGACAGACCCGCCTTTGCCTGCCCGCCTGGGACCATGTCCCCTCGTCGGCACCTGCCTGCCGGGAGCCCTTTCTCTCTCTGGCGATGCCTCCTCCCCAAGCAGTCTGGGTACCAGAGTGCTGGCCCCAGGGCCCCTCCCTGGCTCTCTCTGTTGTTCCACCTGCTTCCTGGAAAACCTTCTAGATGCTGGACCTTGGACCGGTTTCAGGGTGAAAGGTGTCCTAAAAAGCCACCGCAGCTGTTTTTACGAAGGGGGGCGGCCACTCTATCTGAAATCGGGGGACAGGGAAAGGGTGGGAACCCCAAAGGCGCAGGGTCGGAAGCGGTCTGACTGTAGGAGGGGGAGCGTGCCCGAGTTTCCAAGGACTGATTAGATGGCATGCCGAGTGTATTAAATTTTGCAGACATTTTAACAGCAATATGCTAGATAGTTGGTGTCCCCTGAGGCGGCTGGATTTTTTATATCCTTCACAGAAGGTCGGAACCCTCTCTGCCTGCCTCCCCCTCCACCCCATGCTCTGCTCTCTCTCTCTCTCTCTCTCTCTCGCTCTCTCTCTCTCTCTCTCTCTCGCTCTCTCTCTCTCTCGCTCTCACCCTCCCTTTCTTCAGCAATTTTCCTTGCTTCTTGCCCTCTGCTCATAGAAAACCTCAATGGCACCTCTGGTCCCTGCCTGACAGAGGGCATTTTGTCCCTCTGACCCTCCCATTGGGAGATCGGGGGGCCCCAGGGCAAGGGATGGGTACAAGTGGGGGGCTCGAGATCTTTTTTTCTCCCCTTTGCTCTCCCTCCCCCATTTTAGACCTCCTCCCCCCCCCCCCCCATCATTTTCGCAGAAAAAAAAAAGGGCAGGAAAAGAATCCATCTGGCATATGAATAATTGAAATGGCTCAACTCTGTTCCTGCTGCTGTTTGTTCTCGGCTCCCCGGCCCCCCGCCCGCCCCCCGAGAACGGGTCTCTACGTGGAGGATTGTGGGCACCCTCACGAGGTTCTGGCGGAGGCCCAGGGCGCTCCTTCATCCTGGGCCCTTTCTCCCTGCGAACCCATGGGTCCGAGGGTGGCTATCGGGGGGGACGTCGTTGGTTTCCTTCTCGCCGTCCATGCGGGTGGCCAGCCTCTGGCTAGAGTCTCCCCAAATATCACTCAAACTTGAATGGTTCCTTCGGTTCTTGGGCCTCAAGGGACAGCTTCCCCTGACCCTGATTTCCCGAGGGGCCCCGGGCATTCTCTGGTTCATGCCCTCACTCCCCCTTCCCCCCAGCCTCCGCCCCTCTGTCCTCAGCTCCAGGGGCTCGGGGACTCCTGTTGGGGGGAGAGGCAGCTTTTCCAGGACTCACCATGTGCTCGTTCAGTACTATCCAGGGGGGCTGCTGCCAGCCCCCAGGCCCCAGCCCCCCAGCCCAGGGGCCGCCCCCGGCACTGGCCCGGAGCTTCCCCGTCGGCCACCCACCCTCTCCCTCGCCTGCCCCTCATCTTCCCCAGCCAAGGGCTCTCGTGTCCTTCCCTCCCGTACAGCACAGCCTTTTTGTTGGGACCATGAAAGCCGAGATTTTAAACTTTCTTTCCACCTCGACACACGGGAAGAAAACAGTGGCAGGAGGCCGGGGCGCGGGCAGGGGCGGGGAAGAGGATGCACTCAGGCCGGCTGGAGTGGGCTGCCTGCTCGCTTCCCGGAGCCCGGGCCAGCTGCACACCGGGCCCCCTGTCTGGGCCGAGAATTCGCTGCCTCTTTAAAGCCATTTAGAGGAAAAACAAAAGAACTTTAGTGCATTAATTCTAGATGAAGATGGGTCTCCAGATGACAGGCTGATCCACAGGCTTCCCCACCAGACCACGTCCCCCCTCTCCTCCGCCCGCGCCCGCCCCCCGCCCCGCCTGCCCAGCCCCACGGTGGGGGGAAAGCTGACCCGGGGTGGCTATGAGCACAGTCGTGTGCGTGATGTTAGAAAAGTCAATACTTCTGTTTGTCTTTTTGGGGACATCGGGTTTGTGTCACGCGTGAGGTATTGACGTGCCGCTGTGGGTCCTGTGGTTGTAAAGTGCTCTGAGCGAGCGTGTGTATCCGCACCGCCGTGGGGCGGGGACACCGGTCACTTCGAGGTGGTCCCGCTCCCCGGAGCTTTCTGGGTGAGGCATGTGAGGGCTCAGAAAATGCCTCCCCCGCCCCCCCACCAGAAAGACCCTGCTGTGAGCAGCACCAAACACATTCTAGGTCTTTCCCCGGTGTGTAAAAAACACACTGCCCACCGAGCAAAACATAATTCAGATAAAATCCAAACCAGGGTTCGTCAATACATGTCGTTTGTAAAAGACTCCTACGCATGTTATAAAAGCTGCAAAATGTCTGGCATTCCAGGGCCTGGGACGAATAATTAGATATTTACATCCAATAAAACTGGTTTGATGGGGAAGTCCTTTCCCTCCACGGAGATTCTCGGTTGAGGATGAGTTTCGGTTTCCCCCCGACAATAAAACCGGGGGTTTGGCACCAACAGATGGATTTCCCTTATATGTCTCTTCTCCTGGCCCCGTGGGCGCTGCTGGCCGGGCCCTGCCAGCCCGCACGGCTCTCCTGTCCTGCCTGCTCATCGTCGCTGGAGGAGTGTGTGCTGAGCCCCTCCCTGCACCCCACGCCGAGCTCTGGGCCTCAGTCCAGTCGTGGCTGCGACAAGTCCCCACCCTCCATTCTCACCCGCCTCCCGGCCAACCTCAGCGGGTCTTCTCTTTGCTCTTTTTCTGTTGGACGGTTCCCGGGAATGGGGCTCCCCCCTCATTACCCCTTAAAGCCCAGTCTCAGTATTTCTCTGATTTCATTAAGCACCTCCTACCCCCGATTTTCAATTTCTGTTCCTGCCCCTACCCCCACTTGTAGACCCTGCTCTCCCCGCTTTCTCTGCTTGACCTCCGGCCCATTGCCCTCAGGGCCTCTGCGCGGGGCCTGCGGGCCGGTCCTGGGGAGCCGGCTGCCTCACTCCCCGGCGTGGGGAGACCCCCACCGCCATCCCATTTCTCTTCCATCTGTTACCCGGTGGGGAACAGATGGAGCCAGAAGGAGCCGGCGATGACGTGACCTCCCTGTCCCATTATACAGATGGGGAGCTGAAGCCCGAGTGGGCAGATGGGGCTCCTGACGGGGACGGGGCAGGAAGCGCGGCCCCTCGCCTTCTAGCTGGTTCTGGGAGCACGGGAGCCCCACGGGCCTCACTCTGCCGCTGGCAGGAGTTGCTGTGAGACTCAGGCGAGGGGCACCGCCTCTCTGAGCCTTGCTTCTCCGTATCCGTGACTTGCGATGATGGAGTCGCTGAGAGGAGCAAAGGAACCAGCGCGTGACCGTCGCCAGCTGTGGGGGAGCGGTCCGACACGTCGTGACACGGGACCGAGACCTTGCCCACGAAGGGTGCCACCCACCCGGCAGGCTCGCTCTGGCCCTTCCTCCCTGCTGGCCGAGGGCCACCCTTTCCGGAGGCGCCGGCTAGGACCAGAGCACTCAGGGCTTCCCTGGCTGACCCCCGCCGGGGGGAGAGGCCGGGACGGTGGGAGCTGGCACGATGCGTGTGCTGGAGTCACCCAGGTCTGACCAGGACCTGGGCCCCCCAAGAGCGGGTCCAGAGAAGCAGGAAGTGAGTGGCTGCTCAGGGGCGGGCGGCCCACTGCTTTGGCAGAGGCCTTTCGGGTCCCAGATTTGGGGTTTCCTGAAGGGTCTGTGGGAAGACAGAGTGGCCAGCAAGGCCGGGGGCAGGGGGTGGGCCGAGTGGGGGAGCCGGTCTGGAAAAGGTCGGTTAGCCCCACTGCGAGCAGCCGAATGGAGTGAAAAGAGCCCTTGATGTGCAGCTGGGGCTGGGAACAGTGCACGTGCCATCCCCGCCCCCCGCCCCCCCAGGCCCTTCCCCTGCTCGGGTGCCCACCTCCGTCCTCACCCAGGGGACTGCCCTCCCGAGGGGTTAGCGGAGGACAAGGGCCGGTGGTTCAGGGGCCCAGGAGGATGTTCCCGCCGCCACGCGGCACACACTGAGCGGCCCTCGAAGCTTTATCTGCACCCACCCCCGAGGGCAGGGCTCACCCACAGCCGCACAACCGTGTCCCCCGGGGGCATCTTCGGCGGCTGTGGGTCCAGGAGCAGCTGTGCACAGGGGGTTGGACCCAGGCCTGAACATGGAAGCTTCCCTTCAAAAGATCTTGGGGGTCTTGTTTTTTGTTGTTCTTTCTTTCTTTTCTCCCACCTCTCCAAATTAAAAAAAAAGAAGAAGAAAAGAACAAGAAAAACTCGAGAAGCTTCCTCTGACTGGCTCTCAGAGAAGCCAGTCAAATCTCCCCTTGTCGAGAACATTTTGACAGCATAAAATTGCTGCCGGAATGTGACTTTAGCGAAAAGTAAAAAAAAAAAAAAAAAAAAAATCCTTCCTTCATGCATATGGAGTTTTTTGGAAAAAAAAAATGGTATTTTAATGCTTTCTATTAAATTGGGACTAAAAGTGGTGTCTTAATTTGCATGCATTAGCATATTTGCATATAGATCACTGAAATGGTGGAAGAGAGAAGAGCCTTTAAATGAAAATTCTTTTAAAGACACAGGCCTGCCTCCCTCTGCCTCTCCCTCTCCCTCTGGGATTGATGCACCATCTCCTCCTCTCACCTCCCACCCCACCCTTTGGGTCATCGCCGTGAGTGAACAGGAGGGTCGAGGCTCCGTCTCGGAGTGGCTCAGGGTGGAGTCAAGGGGCTGGAGACAGCCCTGGCCCGTGATCGCCCTTGGCCTTGCAGCCCGCTCAGGCCTGCTGGGCTCCCTGCTGTCCTGGTGGTGGCTCGGAGGAGGGGCCCATGTTCACAGCCACCAGCCAGGTGGCCTCCTGCCCTTGGTCCTCTGGCAGCCGTGTCCTCCCCCCTCTCCGCTCCACAAGCGTTCAGGGGGTACCGGTCCTGCCAGCCGCTGACCTGAGCCTTCGGGCACCTGGCCTCAAGGAGGGGTGGGCGGGTGAGTGCTCCTTCGGTCATTTTCTCAGCTCCTGGGCCTGCGACTGTGCCCACCTTCCTCGCCTGGAACCAGGTGGCCGTGTTCCCTTTTACCATTCAGGTCTCTGGGTCAAACGTCACCTCCTCACAGGTAGCTGAAGTGGCCCCACCTCTCTCCTCCGTCACTGTCCATCATGCTCCTTGTTTTCTTGTCCTCTAGAGCTCATTAGTCGTCTGTTGATGTGATTGTTGGCCTGTTCCCACCCCCACCCCCGCAAGGCTAAGTCCCACGAAGGCAGGGATCTGGGTCTCTTGTTCACAGCTGTCCTCCTGGGACAATGGCGGCACATCCTGGTGTTTAGTAGCTATTTATGGAACGAATGAGAGGGTCCCAGGCCCCTATCAGAGCTGAGATGCCCCTGGAGTCACAGTGCCCCCAGGTGCTAAGCCCCAGCCTGCTTGAGATGCTCTCAGCCTGGCACGAGGAGCAGGAGCTAGGGATTGGCTCTGATCTGCCCCCCCCCCGCAAGAACCGCCCTCCCCCCGCCCCCCCCCCCCCCCCCCCCCCCCCCCGCAAGAGAGCACAGCAGCCGCTCTGGTTCTGTCGACTGGGAGATTGGAGCCAGGAGGCCAAGGTGGCCTGGGTGCATCTGCCAGCTTGAGGTGAATGGAGCCAGGGATCCCCTCGTGGAAGCCCAGGGAACCCCAACCCTGCAGCCAGAGAACTCCCCCGCAAGCACCTTCTCTCTCGGGGAAGTAGAGGTCCCCCCGAAATTTCAGGACGAGCAAACGAGAGCCCCCGCTTTGTGTGACCAGACTGCGCTTGCCGGCTAGCCCGGCGCCGGTGGCCGAGTCCGGGAAACACCCCGTGTGTTGCACAGGGAAGTGGGGTCCGGCTGCCGAGCTCGGTACCTGCCGCCTCCTCGCCCTGGTGGGCTGGGCTCTCTGAAAGGCCCCTCCAGACTGCTGGCAGCCCCTGGGCTCCACGCCCCGCCCGAAGGGGGAGGGCCCAGAGGGCGAGGGGGACGCCCGGGCTTGGAGCAGGGCTGTGCCTCCACCGCTAATGAAAATCGGAAACCAATGGAGCAGGACAAGGTGCCCAGCCAGCAGGTTGTGGGAGCGAGGGGCCTAATGGATGTGGCTGGGGGGGGGGGGGGGGAGCGGATGCCTCATTGATCGCCCCGTGGCTATATTTATCCACCGTGGGTCTGTGGCCCCAGCAGCTGGATGGAGCAGGGATAAATAAATGGCCACTGAAATATTCATGAGCTGCACATGCACATCCGTGGTCAGGGGGCCCGCCAGCGGCCCTCGCTTCCTTCCTCTGCCCCATCTCCCTGCAGAAGCCTTTCAGGAAATCCCTCCCACCCGGGCACAGCCCCACTGCGTGCTCAGCCCGGCACAGGGACCCCAAGGGGCGCCCCCCACCCTGGCTGGCTGACTCAGCGCACGTTGGCCCCCGCCTTCCTTCGGTCCCCACCGTTGCTCCTGTGCTCCGTGTCCCTGTCCCTGCCTGCGTGCGGAATGGGACATGTTTAGGCCGTGGCCATTTGCCTGATGCTCTGTGTCCCCACTAGACCACGTCCTGGTCAAGGACAAGCGGGTGGCTCATTGCTCCCTGTATTCCCACATCGCCGGGCCTCGAGAGGGGGCATTGCATGGGATGGGGAACAGTCCGGAGGGGACCCTTGGGGTCCCTGCATACCAGCCCGGCCCTGTCTTTGAAAGTGACTCAACCTCGCTGAGACTCAGTTTCCGGATCTGCAAAATGGGGTCGTTAACGGGGTTGCTGGTGCTTCCTAAGTGTGGGCCTGGGACCACCTGTATCCGACTCCCTGGTGGAACGGGTTAAGAAAGCGGATTCTGGGTCCACCCAGGTCCAGAGTCAGAATCCGGAGCAAGGGCCTGCTGGCTCCGCAGGTCTGACGGGCTTCTCTGGCGGTGCGCTGCTCACGGACGTTTGGAACGCCTGCTTTATCGCCGCGCGGTACCTTTGTCCAGGGAGCAAATGGTGCTCCCCTCTGTGGGCGCCGAGTTCTACTGTGTGATCCCCCGGACCCGGGAAACGGGGCCAGGAGTGGGAGGAGAGAGGCGCGATTCTAAAGCCCTTATCGACCGGGCCCTCCGGGGAAGCCGTCCGGCCTGGGGGTTTCCAGAGACCAAGCTGAACGTGGCCCAGGAGTGCCCAGTGGCCCAGAAAGGCTTCCAGGCTGCCCATCAGTGACAGGTGGGTGGGGCCCGGGCGTGGGCACCTGGGGGCACTGCCCACTTCCCGGCAGCGCCTCCTTCCGTATAACCATGTCTGGGGCAGCATATCACGAGGCAGAGGCCCGGAGGGAAGGACACAGTGGTCTTTGGGGTCCCTTTGGCCTTGAACTCACGCAGTTTCCCCCCCATTTGAGGATGCCAGGGCCAAGCTGCCCTGCCCCTGGGCAGGAGGGAGCGACATTGATAGTACAGTCGCCTGACCAGAGCCGGCCGGGTGAGCACGTTCTTCAGCCAGAGGTGCCTGCCGCCTCCCGTGGTCAGAGCTGCTGCCTCTGGATGCCCCGGGCACTCGGTGCAGCCTGGCCATGTGCTGTGAGCCCGGCGGCGGCACGGGGCCTGTCCCCTGGTGGACAGATGCCTGTGACTCGGCAACCATTTGACCCCATTTAACTGCAGAGAGCGAGGTTAAGCCCGCCATCTGTGGCGGGTCCTCGAAGGCTCAGGGCACAGAAGCCGGGAGGGTCATTTGGAACCGGGGAAGGTAGGACTTCCGTCCCTGTCCCCGGCGCTCGGCGAACAGGCGCCTTCCTTCTTGCCTGCCCACCCCCTCCCCCAGCCAAAGTTTGATCCAAACAGAAACAAACTTTGGGGACAGCCCTGGTGCTGCGTGGAGCCGCCGGAGCCTGCCTGCGAGCGGCAGCAGGAGCAGAGGGAGGCAGCCCCGGCGCCTGACTCCGCGGGTCCCCCGTCCCCTCCGCGGGCTCCCCGTCCGCACCCGCGTCGGCAGGAGCCTCTCTCGTCAGCTCAGAATGCAGCTTGGGGCCCGTGGCGGCTCAACCTTTCCCTCTCCCAGAGCCCCGGTCTAATCAACCCCTATAATTTATGCAGAAAATATGATTTATATTTAATTTCACCACACTTGCATTGTTAATTTGAGATGTAATTAACCCGTCGCCATGACAACTAATTTTGTGATGCCGTAAATTACCGCCGTCTTTTCATCAAAATTCAGTTACTTTGGCTCCTGTGTGCAATGTACTGATGCAATTAGGTTGCTAAGGGCAACTCAAAAGTGTTCAATTTCTTTTGTGCAACTGCAATGGGGTAGAAGCTCCCTTGCGTCCTCCCAGGGTTCCGTTGGCTGTGGGGTGGGGAGTTGGGGGTATGTGGCCCGCCCTGGAGGAATGCCGTTGGAAAGCCGGGTGGTTGGGTGCCTGCTGCCCCCACTTCTCTCCCTCCCACCCTCTTCTCTCCACTAGTTATTTCTAAACAGTGACCCCCGGACACATTGGCCCCGTGCCCCCCACAGGACCCCAGGACAAGCACACGGATTCCCCTCCAGGGCCAGGACCCTCTCAGGCTCCAGCTAGAAAAAGAGAAACCACCTCGTCTTTCTTTTATCCTGGAGTCTAACTTGTTTATATAGACCTTCCCTTCTCCTCTCTCTCTCTCTCTCTATCTCTCTCTCTCTTTTTCTTTATTTAAAACAAAAACCCTGTGTGTTGCTTTTGTCACGTTAATTCCCATTTTGCCAACACCAGGGGCCCAGGCAGACGAGTTACCAAGGAACACAAAATTTTAATTAGTGTATTTTAATCATTCAGGCTTTCCGAGCTAATCCACATGCCCTAGAGAATTCCCCAAGATGCAGCTCTGCCCTGCTTTACCATTTATTGTTGAGTCTATTATAATTACTGTTAGCAGGTGGGGACTGGGAGATGTTTATTATGAGTTTTTCATCTTTAGTATAATTACCGAAAAAAAACAAAAATAAAAAGATGTCGTTGTATTTTGTTTGCTAGAATTCTTTTTTTTTCCTTTTTTTTTTTTTCCGAGGGAGGGCACGGTCGTGGGATTTTTCCCCCCCTGCTTCTTCCCAGGCAGGTGACTCGAACTTTCCGTGCTGGGAGATCGTCTCCTTAAGATCAGCACTGAGTCATGCTCCACACTCCCCAGACCCAGGGGAGGTGGGCAGCCGCCACCTCTGCCTGTCAGATGCTCGACGGCGCCCTGGGGTTGGTCCCTCCCACCCATGTACGTGCCTGATGTGTGGAGAGGGTCGTGTCAGAGGCGGGAGGGCCGGGCTTTATCAGTGCTGCTTTGGGCCGGCAGCCTGGTTGGGGTCGGGTGTGTGGGGGGGTGTTCTGACCAGGCTGCACCTGTCGGGCTGAGAACAGGCCCTTGCACAGGTGTGATACAGCAGTTCACACGTATGGAGTGCTTAGTACTAGTACCTGCTGAGCCCTGTGCCCTGCTCTTCGCCTGCATTATTTCACTGAATCCCTCCGCCACGCGGTGAGGCCCGTACTAATGTCACCTGTGATTTAGAGAGGAAGGGGCCCAGACTTGGGATCACAGGGCTGAGAAGCGGGATTCAAACCCAAGTCTGTCCCTGGAGCCCAGGTGCCTATGGCCTACACCGCACTGTCTCTTCCGCGCGGGTCCTCCAGATGCCACCTCCTCCCAGAAACCTTCCCGGATTGCCTGGGCCGGAGTCAGGGTTCTCTCCCTGGGTTCCCACCGCTTTGCGGTCGGAGCTCTGGTCTGACTGAGCAGTTGCCGGGTTACTTCTCTGAGAGCTGAGGTCTGCGAGGGCGGGGGGGCTTTCTGGCCTTGTCCCCGCTGGACCCTCGCATGGAATGCGCAGTCTGTGGGCGAGGTGAGCAGGCAGGCGTGTCTGAGAGGGAGCTGCAGCCTGCGCCTCCGCCCAGGGTAGCAGGTGTTAGGGAGGCTGGACGGGCGGAGACTCCTCTCGGCTGCCACCCTCAGCAGAAGCCACGGGGCCTGTGGGTCCCTGAACTTCAAATCCCAGGAGGCAGGCCTGACCTGGGGCCCCAGGTCAAGTTTGGGTGCTGCCCTGGCGCCTTGGGGTGTGAGATGGATGCCGGTAGCTTGGGCTTTGACACCCCCAGCCCCTGTGCTCTAGGCCCCCTGGGGGACCTGGCCTGCCTTTTCTTTCCTTTCTCCTCTTCAAGATGAGTTTTCAGATGCCTTCTCCTTTCAGTGATGATTTTGAAGTTTTCCTGGAAAATTCCACATCTCTGCACGAGAGCCAGGCTTGGGGCCGAGGAGCGTGGGTTTTCCCTGGTAGAACAGGGCAAAGGGAGCCGGAGCGGGCCTTTGCTCATTTCCAGCGCCGTTACCCACGGGGACCAGAGGGGGAGGTAATTAACACGTCCCTGGGAAGGGGCCCAGGGCATCCTGCGAATTGCACCCTGGTGGCAAGAATCCCTGTTCTGCTCTAAATTCTTGGGCACCAGCTCCTGTCTACATTCGGATGGGGCAGCGGGGCCCGGGGTCCTGTTACCACAACTACATCCCCAGCTGCCACCCCGTTCGGCCAGATCCTGCTCCAGCCACAGGGGTGTGTGTGTGTGGGGGGGGTGAGCGCCTCCTCTCCCTCTCCCTCTGCTCACTCAGGGCCCCTGGGTGGGTCCTTGCCTACTGGCCAGGACCATCTCACCCCGCCTTAGCCTTTGAGCTCCAGGTCACCATCCTGCCCTGGGTGTGCCTCTCGCCATAGATGTGATGTGTCATTCTCCGCAAATGTCCTGGCGCCGCTGGTCAGGCAGGCCCGCCCCGAGTCTAAGGCCAATGGTGGGGGCAGAGAATCACCCTGCCCAGACCCACTCCACAAAACCTGGCAACGCGTCCCCTCGTTCTCTCTGTTCCCGCTGCCCTCGGCCAGTGGTTCTCAAACACGTGGGTCTCGGCACTCCTTTACCTTCTTAAAAAGAACTCAGGCCGTAACCGGTTTGGCTCAGTGGATAGAGCGTCGGTCTGCGGACTGAAGGGTCCCAGGTTCGATTCCGGTCAAGGGGGCATGTATCTTGGTTGCGGGCACATCCCCAGTAGGAGGTGTGCAGGAGGCAGCTGATCGATGTTTCTCTCTCATCCATGTTTCTAACTCTCTATCCCTCTCTCTTCCTCTCTGTAAAAAAAATCAATAAAAAATTAAAAAAAAAAAAGAATTCAGGACCCCAAAGTGCTTTGGCTAGGGTGACATTTATCGATATTTATTAGATTAGAAGTTAAAACGGGGACATTTTTCTAAAACGCATTTGTTAATTCCTTTAAAAACAACGATGAGCCCATTACAGGTTAACCTTAAGAACATACTTTTATGAAACTGTATTTTCCAAAGCAAAATTTCGGCAAGAAGAGGGGCAGTGGTTTGCGTGTTTTGCCAGTTTCTGTCATGCCTGACCTGACGGACTGGACGCTCCTGTCTGCCCCTGCAGCCAGGGTGGCCGGTAGGTTATTCTGGTTGGTCGGTGAAGGAGTCCACTTCCCACAGGTGAGCAGCTGGAAAAGGGAGGACTCTCTTAGGGAGGACTATTTTAGCAGCCTTTGCAGGTAACTGTTCTCCTTTGACCCCACACAAAAACTCGGCAAGTGGGTGTTTCTCTCAGGTTCGCTGCAGTGTGGAATCTGAGACCACATCAGTGAACTTCCCGCTCTGTCACGTTAACACCCATGGGTCCAGCCCTGGCCCGCGTGGCTCAGCTGGTTGAGCATCATCCTATGCACTGAAAGGTCACAGGTTCAATTCCCGGTCAGGGTACCTACCCAGGTTTCGGGTTCAGTCCCCAGATGGGGTAGGTACAGGAGGCAACTGATCCATATTTCTCTCTCACATCAATGTTTCTCTCCCTCTCCCTTACTCTCTCTCTCTGAAAATCAATAAAAATATATATTTTTTAAATCATACAACACATTGGTCCATCTTGCACTTGGAATCATCCCCCATGTGTGGTTTGTGTGGCCCCGGGCATGCATCGTGTGGAAAATACTGGCTCACCGAGGAACGCAGCTATTCCAAATGTGGACACATCTCATTACACGGTCGTTTTTTAAAACCACATTTGTTTGGTATGGTCACTGGCCGCATCAGAAAAGTTGTTAAGATTTAGGATGCTGTCAAAGTCACAGTGGCAGCTAATTTCCCTAACGTCTCATTTTTCTCTTAAAAGCTCCAGTTTTATCCCTGGCAACAAGTATTGTCAGCTTCTTCTTTCCCCCTCCAAGTGAGATTTTGTTCACTTTTGAGAAAATGTCTGCCAAATACTCAAATTTGAAAAATCATCGTTTGTCTGTCGGTTGCTCTTTCAAGTGAAAATGGCTGCTTTTTCCATGAAAAAAAAAAAAGCGTGACTGGGCTCTGGGCGCAGCCCCACCGTCCCTTTCCACGCGACCAGCCCCGGACTTCGCTACGCAGCTTGAGTACGTCCCATGCACGTCCCTTTCTGCCCCTCAGAGTATTAAAAAGATATATTCACGGGTCAAGATTTCATAGAAATTAACCATGCTTATGGCTTCGACGAGGACATTCCTCAGTGAGTGTGGCCTCTTTAAATGGAGCGCATGGGACGGAGAGCACACTGCCTGCCCGGGCAGGGCTGAGATTTGTGCCAGGGCTTTACCCCCCCCCGCCCCCCCCCCGTGGCTTCTGCACCATCGACGTCGATGTCACCACAGCGAAAGAGGCAGATTGCACCTTCCTGTTATGAGGAAAGGGTCCCAGGAACCCCCGAGGCCTGCAACCCACACTTTGAGGATGGCTACGGATCCACCCCACTCTCCCACTCTCTGCCTCCTTGTCTCTCTCTCCCTCTCTATCTCTCTGTGTCTCTGTCTCTGGTCAGGGCTGAAGGAAACCGTTTTGCTCTCGCACTTGCTTTCTGCACCTCCTCCTGGCTCTCCTGGCCTCTGCGTGGGGCAGGGCCCATCAGAGCTTCTGGGAGGAGAGACCCCAGAGGGGTGCTCATGAGTGGGGCGGGCGGGGGCAGGGGGGACAGGAGCCCCCTGCAGTCCTTTCCCCTGGACGCTGCTGCATCCTCCTGGCCCGTGGCGTGAGTCACTCTCGGAGACTTGTCCTCCCCGAGAACACCCTCCTGCGGCCTCTGGCTTCCCAGGAGACTGCAGGCGGATCCTGGGGCTCCCTCTCAGCGTCCCCCGCCCCTTGGTGGCCCAGTTTCCCATCCGCCACCTGCCTTCATGCTGAGGACTAAGCGGGGCGGGGGCGGGGGGGGGGGCGCAGGAGCCAGAGAGCCAGAGGCAGGCCTGCTGGCCCTCGCCTCCCTCTGCTTCCCCCTCCCCTCCCCCAGCTGCCTCCCAGCCCCCTCCCCCGGCTCGGCAGGCTGTTCAGACGCTGGGCACCCTGAGAGCCAGAGAAAATAGCTGTCGGTGAACCGTGGGGGAAGGCCCCTTGTTTTCACCTCCCAGCGGCTGGTTTTCCCAACTTTCCCATCCCGGCTCCCGCGGAACAAAGGGCCTCCGGCCCCCGTGTGCTGGGCCCGGCCCAGCGAGGGGACTCACCAGCAACTCTTTATTGAGTCCTCAAGCGCTGGCCAGGCACTCCATTAAAAAGCCATTCCCCTTTGTGCCGCCCGGCCCCCAGCTGTCCCCCCTCTCATGTGACGGTCGGTCACAGTTGTAAAACAACAACACACAGAGTTGGCAACTAAGGAGGCTTTTTTTCAAGCCAGGGTCTCCATGGCAACCCCCGTCAATCACCCCTCAGGAGCGCTTTAACCTGACCAAGAGGGGGAAATAAAAAATAAAATAATAAATTAAAAAAAAAAAAAAAAAAGCCGAGAAAAGAAAGACTTGGAAAGAGAGTGAGGGGCCAGGAGACAACTGGGGCGGGGGAAGCCATTCAGGAAGTTTCTGGGGTGTGCTCCCTCCATGGGAGCACAGATGAACATTTAATCCGTTGGACGGGATTTCCCGGTGATCGGAGCGGAAGGACACTCGTTTTTGATGTTTGCATGTAGTTTGTACGTTGTAGCCCGTTTTACGCAGGCGTCCGGCACCGTCCCGGGTCTGTGAAGTGACAGGCTAGGGATGTCTGGGCAGAGTGGGAGGGAGGGCGGTCCTCTGGGTCATTACAGTGACGAGAGGGGACCCTGGGCCCAAACCCAGAGATGCCCAGTGGGTGGCCTCCAGCCAGCAGGGAGAGCCTGGCCGGAGTCCAGCCGTGTCTGAGTCCTGCCCTGGGCGGCCCGGTGCCAACGGGATGGCCCACGGTATGTGGCGGGCACGGCGCCAAGGGGACAGTGGAGGGCCCCACACTCCGTGCCGTTCGGGGAAGGAGCGGACCTGCCCTGTGACGTGTCGGGGGGAAGCCCACAGTGGCGGGCGGCGGCAGGACCCCTCGTTTTTCGTAGGATGCCGTGCCAGCAGATGCCCACTCCCCGGGCACATGGCATCCCGCCAGGGCTGAGTTCAGCCTTCCACGTGCTGGCGTGATGCCGGGGGCATGGAAGGCCTGCCTTCTCCCCCACCTTGCCCCCTGACACTCAGACGTGCTGCCTGGCCGCTGGCCAGGGCTCCACAGGTTCCGAGGTCGGCACGGTCTGGGCACGGGCAGCGGGCAGCCCTGGCAGCTGCCGCCTGGCCCTTCCGAGAACTCTGATGCGAAAGGAGGCGCAGGCCAGCTTCTGTCCGTCCCAGCCTTGCTTTCTCGGGGCTGCGGGCGCCCTGACATCGAGCGCTCAGACCCCTTTTCTCTGAGGAAATGGTGAGAGGACGGAAGTTCCTGTCGTGGTTCCTAGCCTGCGGTGGGGTTTTCTCTCTCATTTATAGGGTCTGGGAATCTGACGTGGGGCTTGACGGGACCGGAGGAGACCCTAGAGGGCAGAGCCTTTCAGAGAGGGGGCCTCGGCTAGCTATTAGCTTGGTCCCTGCGGAGTCAGGGCCGGGGTTTGAGTCTGAGTTTCTGGGATGCCCTGCGCAATCCTGGAATCGTTGTGACTGGATGGACGGATGGATGGATGGATGGACGGATGGATGGATGGATGGATGCCTGGGGTTCCAGGGCCACTTCCTGTACTGAGGACTGTGTGCTGGGCTTGAAGGCCGTGGGCCTTGTGGCTTTGCAGTCACTACTCTGCTACCCTCGTCGACCGCCTCTCCCGTAGCCGCCCCGCTTCTGTCCGTGCCCTGTCCATGCCGCCCTCCCTGACAGGCTGCGGACTTGAGCTTGGCCTGGACGCTCCCCTCTCTGCGTCCTCACTCACGTGCTCCGGGCTCTGTTCACATCCCATGTGAGTGAGCCGAAACCTCCCGGCCCCCCCCCCCTCCCCCCCCCCCCCCCCCCCCGCAGCCATCAGCTCTCCCTCTGCTGTCTCAGCTCTGAGGGTGGGAGGCCGGCCCAGGGCCCAGACCATTTACATGACATCTCCGTGGGATCGGCAGGGCCTGGCTCACCCCCGGAACCATTTCCAAGACGGGGAGAAGGCCAGGGAAGATGCCCTGCTTTCGGGCAGCTGCTGTCCGGCCTCTCTCTGGCCTCCCTTCCGCGTGGGGACCCCCCAGGGACTGGAGCGGCCTTGGCCGGGGCCCCATCTCCGCATCTCCTTTCCCGGGAGCCCCGGGACGCTCCTGCCGGAGAGGAATGCTGACAATCTGCTGGTGTAGTGAGCTGGCCCCGTACCCAGGCAGGGCCGCCCGCTGCCAGAGCCTGGTCAAGACGCTGGCGAGGGCCGCGCTCCCCGTGCCCGGAGCTTCCTCCGTCCGGATTGGCGTGTGGCCTTCGCCGAGCCCCAGGCAGGCCCCGGCCCGGAGGGCCACCCCCTCGCCGCCCCCCTCGGGCGCCAGCAGGAGGTCAGCCGTGAACAGGGGCAGCCTTTTGTGACAGGAGGACCGAGGTGTGGGGTGAGCCAGAGAAAGACGGGGACCCCGAGCTCCGGCGGTCGGTCGGCCGGTCGGTCGGTCGCATCGGGACTGGGGAGACCTGGCTTCACCTCCCGGAGCCTCATTTCCTCCTCAGGACAACGCGGGCGTGAGGAGCGTGCCTCCCTGCCGGGGTTCTGCTACCACCGAGCGAGGTCGTGCCTGTGTAGAAAGGGCTTCGCCCCGCCTGGGACTGGATAAGCCCTCGGTAAACGCCGATAATTAGCAGCAGTAATAGTAGTGGTTGTAGCTACCCCGTCGGTGGTTTCGAGGAGTCTGGGAGATAATGTATGTAAGGCACTTAATACGCTGCCTGACATACAGTCGGTGCTCAGCGAATGGTAGCTGTCATCATTATTATTGCTATTATCATCGTGACTTCCTGGTGCACTGAGGCGGAGCCCCACGCCTGCCCTGAGCCCTGCCCGCTCTTGCTGCGGAAGGCACCCTGGGCACGCCGCCCCCCTGCTGAGTCTGGCTGGTCCTTCCGCAAGGTTCCGCGGACCCCCCCTCACCCCCACGTTTTACTCTTAACACCTGCCCTGCTGCCTTTGGGGCTCCCTGCCTCCCCCTCCTGTCCCCAGCGTCACTCTGTCACTCACGGGTCCAGGATTCCCTGGGCACCTCCTCTCTGGGGTTCCCTGGCAGAAAGGGCTCCCCCCCCCCCAGCACCCAGCTTCTGCCTCCCACCCCAGCCAGGCCTCCCCCAGGCCTGGAATCTGACTGGGTATTGTAACATAGTAGCTGAATGAACTCCGGTTTCAAAGGTTAATATCAAAATCTGGAGTGGATTACCTAAAAATTACTTACAACACCATTAAAATTCTGAACTCTTTTTGTTGTGGCTGTAAATTAATTTAAAATGTCAGGTTTTTTGAGAAATCCAATAAGAAATTGAGCCAACAGAGCAATCTGCAAACTGTCTGGCAAAGAGGAAAGTGTGTCTCTTCAATCGACAAGGAAAAATATGGAGCTTAACTGGAACCATATGGCTTAGTACTTGAGAGAAATCTGCTGAAGAGGGCGGGCGGGAGGGGGAGCAGCGAGGGGGGAGCGCAGCTGACAGCCACACACATGCAGCGGGAGGCCAGAGGGGAGCGCGGCCAGCAGAGCGGTGCTGGCGCGGCCGAGGGGCCTGGCAGGCGCCTGGCACCGGGCCTACTTGGCTGCCCCCTGTCCACGGTCACCGGGCTGCCCCGGGCGGCGACTTGGTCAGTCCAAGGTCTTAATACGTTCTCGCTGTGTCCACCCGGGGCTCCTTGGCCAGCCCGGGAATCCTGCCCCGACCTGGGGGAGCCCCGGCCCCCGCCTTCCAGGGCATCCAGAGTCCCCGTCCGCAGCGGCCACCTGCGTGTTCGCGAGGGCTGCCTTCGCTTAGCCCTCGGTGCGCCTCCTCCCAGCCACCATGTGGTCCCCATTACTCCTGAATTCCCCCAGATTTACAACACATTAAGTAATTTGTAGGTTATTTCAACTTCAATCTGCTAAAGTTGAGAAAATCAAAATTAAATTCAAACCACAAGGGAACTTCAAAGAAAGAGGAAGAAGAAGGAACTTGAGTGTGTTTTCTCCCTCAGGTCCCCGTATGTCCCCCTTATGTCAGCCTCTGGGGGCCCCCACCGCCCGCCTCCCCCTATTTTTCCCCTCTCCCGACCGGGGCCCCCCTGGATAAGGCACAGTGCCCCCCCCCCACAACCCCTCTGAGCGAGGATGCAGAAACCGGGGGCAGCGTGGGGCGTGTGCTGTGCGCCCAGCGGTTTGGGCTGGGGAGAAACGTCTTGAACGTGGGCCGCTGTCTTTGCCCCAGTGCCTGAGCCCCCACCCCGGCTGGCTGGGTCACTCCGCGGCTCCAAAGCCTGCCCGCTGTCCCCGCCCGTTCTGGGGGGACCTCTCCCGGTGCGGTTCCGGCGCCCCATGCGCCTGGGACAGCTGACAGCTGGGAGGTGCCACCTGGCCCCTCGGTCTCATAGCTCAGGTTACCTTATTTTGCTTTCTCCCCTTTAAAACAGCCTTGTAAATACGCAAACCCTCGGTGCCAAGCACCTCCGGCACGCCGCCAGGCTGGTAAATATTTTAGCAGTGACTTGGTAACAGTTGTGTTCACTTTGATTTCCGCAGAAAGGTTCTGGGTGCTGGGGAGGGGGCCGGGGGGCGGCGGCCGCGGGGCAGGATCCGCTGCCTGTTCACAGTCTGGCTCTGACCACGTGGCCTTTGCTCCAACCCGGCGGACTGTACGCCGGGGCATCTTCAGCGCCGGCGTGGTGTTAACCGGACGCCCCTTTCCGCAAAGGTGGGGGACTCTCCCTCCTCTCTGCCAGGGCCCCATTGGGGTGACAGATTCTAGACTTGTCCCCACCAGGAACCTGAATGAGCTGGGAGACTCGGGCAGAAGTTAAGGTGGGTGTGAGTTTGGGGGTTGACCCATGCTGACGTGGTTTGGACTTGGGAAGAACCCCAGGATCCAGGGGGAGGAGGGCTCCGGGGTTGGGGTGCCTAAGGTTAAGGCAGTGCTGAGTTGGGGCGGCCGCCTGAGATGGCCGAGTAAGCTGACTGGGAGAGAAGCCAGGGTGCAGGTGGGAGTTAGGGGAAATCAACCATCGGACAGGGTGTCTAGACATCTGTGCCCGAGGGCCCCGTACCAGGGGAAGGACAGTGGGAGAGAGGGCCGAGCAAGACGGAGACAGAGAGGGGGCGAGCTTGGGGTGCCCTGGGAGCCGGCCTTCCCTCGGAGCCGACAGCAGCGCCTGCCAAAGCAAAGCTTCTCTCGCCCAGCACTGGAGCCCGTCTACCGGACCCGACCTCTGTACCACGGGCCGCCGTGTCGGTGCGGCCTGTGCTGCCCCCAGGCTGGGCACCGGGGGAGGGGGGAGCGCTGGGTGGGGGGCAGGCATCTGGCGTTCACAGACTGCTCAGAGCCACAGCCACTCACTCCTTCGTTTTATGGGACGTTTGAATACACAGATGGGTTGGTCTTAAAGGGGCTCAAGATCACGGCACAGTGAGGCCACGTGGGTGTTCCCTGGACCCCAGCGTCCCATAGGCCGTGCCTGAGAGCCCGCTGGGGGGGCATAAGCTAAGGAGCAAGGCCTCTCGTTCAGCTAATGGCGGCGGGCAGGGCAGGGGCAGGGAGACGTGGGTGCTTCCGGGCTGAGACGGGCTCAGGGTTCGATGGGGACCCTTCATCTCATCCCGCTCGGGTGGGTGGGGCCTTCACACCCGACTTTACAGCCAGAGCGCCGTTCCGCTGACCAGCCAACCTGCTGCCACTCCCCGGCCGCCCACCTCCCCCCTTTGGCTCCTGGCGCCACGGTGCGCCTCCCGTCTGCGCCCACGCACACCCCATTGGTGCTCGGCCCCCGTGGGCGCGAGTCAGGTGAGCGGCAGACGGAGCGGCAGACCCGGCTCCCCTCCTTCCCGGCGGGCCCGGGGCCAGGGCCCGGCTCTTCCCGGAAGGCTTCCAAGCTCCCCCGCACGGCATCCTGCTGAGCCTGTTCCCGGGGTGCGGGGGCAGGCCTTTTGGGGGGAGAGTGTCTGCCCCTTGCTGCCCTGGCGCCAGCTCTTCCTGGAGGCCCGTGGAGTTGCCCGAGGGAGGCAGCTGGGCCGGGGCGGCAGGCCGGGATGTCTGAGATGGGAGTCACCTGGGACGCAGCTACCCTCCTGCCACCACCGCGCCCACGAGGGGCCGTCTCGGGGCCCTGGCCGATGGAGACCGGTGCCCACCAGGTGGCTGTTGCTTCCCTGTCCCTGTGTCTGAGGCTGAATCATAACTTTTCTTACAAGATGCAGAGCCCCCTCCCCCCCCCCCCCTGACCAGGGCCCTCGGCTGGGCCCAGCACCCATGGAGGGGCTCAGGGCTCTTTGGCATTGCCCACTGTGGCTTGCCACACCCCAGTTTTCAGTGTCCTTAGAAACTAGGGGAGTCCTAGGGAGGCGTCAGGAAGGTGGAAGAGGCCGCCTTTGAGCGCCCCGAACTTTGGTGGTCGAGCGTTGGGAGATCAGCCTTCCCAGCTACTGGGGCCCCAAGTCTCCCCATGTCCGCCGCCCCCCGGGTGGGAAAGAGGCCGCGTTAACACATCTTCTTCCACTGGAATCGGGAACCGCGTGGCCCCCAGCACCCTCGTGTCTTCCGCAAGACGTGTCTCTCTCAGCTCCCCCTTGGCCCTTGGGAAGAAGGGTGCCCGTCGGCACTCACTCCCCTCCCTGCTCTCCCTCGAGGAAGCTCGTGGTCCTGCTGAGGGGTCTGGGTTGCTCAGGGGAGATGAGGCTGTGACAGCTGACCCGCCCACTTCAGTCTGGTGACAGGGCGGGGGTGGGGTGGGGGTGGGGGCGGGGCTAAGTGCAGGTGTCTGCAGAGAGGCCTGGTAATCTTCAGACATTTCCATCGATTCCCTGTGCCATCTTAAGGAGAGGATGCCATGCCCTGCCTCAGTTTCCCCAGGGGGCTTCTCTCACCAAGTGCTGTGAGGACCTCGAGGTGTAAGATACAGTGCGAACAGCGAGAGCAGAGAGTGGAGTGTGGTAAACGAGAGGACCCAGGAGGCTCCCCCTCTTTCCTCTGACCCTGGACAGGCCCTACCTCTTAGCAGGCGCGAGCAGGCGCCGGAAGCGCAGCTGTGCTGCAGGAAGGCCGAAGGCGGGCGGCTGCGGGTCCGGCCGCCCCTCAGGTCCCAGGAGACCGGGCCCCCCTCCCTCCTCCGTCTGTGGGAGACGGCAAAGTTCTGCAGGCTGTTGGTGACGGGCCCCACGGGACGGGGACCAGTGGGAACCTCCAACCTCGCTGACCCCCACACGGACCTGGTGGGGAGGGACCGACAGGTAGCCGGCCGCCCTGTTTCTCCTTGATGCCCGCGTGGATGCGTCCCGGTTTGAGCTCCCCGAGAGCCGGGAATGGAGACCCTATGAAAATGATGATATGTGACAATCAGTCACAGCAATTAGTGTTTTGGTTAACAGGCCTTTTTTGTTTTCTCTCACCCAGACAGAATGTCACAAATAAATCCTCTCCTGCATTTGCATATTAATTGGATCGGAGACGTCAAGCATCTTTCATTAAAGAAAATGATCTGCATATTTGGAGACATAAAATAGTTATTTTGATGGGTTTTTTTTCCCTAAGATCAGGGGGTGGGGGAGGTAGGTGATGGGAGCAGTAGAAATCGAGGTAGAGTGAAGGCAGAGCCAGCCAGGCCCTCCGTCTGGAGTTAACCCTGTGTAGTCTGGAGTTGATGGGCCACGCCTGGGCAGAAGCTCATTAATATGCAAATAAGTCCAGGAGCCCAGGAGCCAGGACGCAGGGGGCGGGCCGATGGTTGTCCTGCTCCGAGCATTTGCCCAGGGCAGGGGGCAAGGGGACTGGTCCTTGGCGTCCTGGCTCGCCTTCCCCAGCGCCCTGTCCTCCCGCGCTCACCTTGGCCCCTGGGTCAGCCCCCTTCTGCTCTCCCCTTCCCCTGGGCTTACCCCTCTGCGCCCACTCACTGCATCCTTTCTGACCTTGGGCTTCCCGTGCCCTTCTCACTGTTTGCCAACAACCCTCCCTCTCCCCCGATGGAAACTTTTCTGGGGGCAGCAGAAGCAAAGACTGGAGTCATTATCACACACACTCGAAATAACCCAGAAAGCTGCTGGCCCATATTAGGGCATGAGTCCCGGCGGAAAGCTGAGTGAATGTGCCGTTTTTGATAGGCAAACGTGACTGCCGCCAATCACCCTGGCTTCCCCTCCGGCCTGAAATCCTAGGTTTCTGTTGGCTGTTTTGGCAGGTTCGCTGGGCAGGCCCCGGGGACCACCTCCTCTGGACATTTCTGAGCTCCCCCGGGCTCGTGGGGGAGCCTGGCAGAGAGGCTGGTCAGCAACATGCCTCTGGCGTCCCAGTCTCTGCTGGAACCAGCCCCGAAGCCACGCTCCCTATTGCTGTGTCCTGGTTGGAGAGGTGCTTAGGTCGCGGTGATGATGGTGACGGTGACGGTGGTGACGGCGCTGACCGCCGCCGCTTTTTGCACATAGAACATGTGTAGACACTCTGCTAAGAGCGCTGCCCTCATGGTCTCCCCGGATCCTGACCACAACCCTCTGAGATAGGCAGTATCATTGCACACGTGTGATAGATAAAGAAACTCAACCTCAGAGAGGCCAGATAACATGCCCATCGGAGCCCATCAGAGATCGGGACGCGCAGCCGGAGCCGAGCTCCTCCCGCCGGGCTGCGGGGCCTCCGGGCAGTGCCGTGGGGACCGGCGGGCGTCGGCGCCTGCTCTGATGGCAGCCGGCTGTAAGTTCAGCGCAGGAGGTCAGAGGACTGGTGTTGAGACTGTCCCCCTGCACCCCTGCCTCCTCTCGCCCCGAGAAGCCTGCCCGTGTTCGTGCGGTTTGCCTTTCCCTGAGGGCTGAAGAGCTGCCTTCACTGGGTGAGGGGGGGGGGCCTTGAACCCCGGGGGTGCCCCTTCCAGCCCCGAGAATCGCCTGTGCTCTTCGTGTGCAGTTTCGCTTGGAATATTGACGTGCCCGGTTCCTCTATACCCTGCTGGCTCTGAGCCCTCTGCGCCACAGACTCCTGAGCTCCTGGGGACCGGGCCCAGTTCCGGGTGGAGCCATGAATCTACTCATCTGTGCACCCCCTTCTCTGAGCCTCAATTTCTCTGGCACAGAGGGGGCAGTGCCTCCTGCTGCGGGCAGGGGTCTGGGAGTAATCGGCTCATCTGCATAGATGCCCAGTGCAGGCCTGGGACAGTGCAGGCCGTCAGTGCCAGCCGGGGGCGGGGGGGAGGGGGGGTGTTGGGGCGGGCGGTTGGGTCTCCTCTCCTCCCAGCGGGTCAGGACCCTGGGAGGGTCGCCGGGGCTGGGGACAGAGGTGACTTTTCCTAAAGCACCTGGCGGCTTTGCCCCAGCTGGTTTCATTCCCACCGTCTGTTCCTCAGCGACTCCGGCGGCATGTGCTTCCTGCAGGGCAAGGTGGGGGGGCCTGGTGGCCCTCAAATTTGGGGTTCTGGGAGAAGGGGCCTGGGGTGCCCTCCCTGGGGAGCAGGTGGGCAGGCTGGGTGTTTTATGGGGTCTGGGGGAGCCCTGCGGCAGCTGTCTCTGTTAAATGCCAAGAAGCCAAGTGGGTTTAATATGATTGTAGCTGCTGCTTTGATAAATCAAAATAATTAAAAATAATAAATTTGATTCCTCAACCAACAGGCTGTGTGTGGGCGCAGGGCCCGGGCTGCGAGCTGAGGCTGGGGAGGTGGAGAGGGCACTGGGACACGGGAGGCCCTGTCTTTGTGGCATCATCAGCGGGGAGGTGGCCTAGGGGTAAACGTTGCAATCAAATTAGGGGAAGAGTGTCTCACTGAGCAGAGCCGCTGGCCAGCCTGAGCCACACTCGGTTTCCTCATCTGTCAGGTGGGGTGATCGCTCTGCCCGCCTCACAGGGCCGTGCGAGGAACCAGGACTGTGCTGAGCCCAGTCAAGCTTGCTGGGCACCCTGGTCAACCTCTCGGTCCTGTCCTTGCCACCCGCTTTGGTCCTGCTGCGGCCGAGGCGACCGGGCGGCCTACCGGGGACTCTTCCTCCAGCTGCCGGCTGTTGACCTAACAGGATTGTTCTGTTTATGAGGACATCCCCTGTTGCAGGACGTGTCTATTGATAGCTCTCTTCTGGTTCCAGAGTTGGGGCAGGAAGTACATGCTACTCCCTGTGGACCCGAGTCCCTGGTCAGGGTGCCAGCAGCAGGGGTAGGTGGGAGTTGCAGAGGGCAGCGGAGGGCAGCCGGCCTCTGCCCCCTGCCCTCGCCCCCTGCACGCCCGTGGCAGCCGTATTTGGAGTCTGATCCAGAGGAGCCTAAGTAGGTGGAAATCTGAACCGAGTGGAGGGAGCAGGGGCTGATGGGGAGGGAGGAACCGGGTGTCTGTCTCTTTAAATGCACTTTGTGTCAGTGTGATAAGGAATTTGATGGCTTTATCAGAAATACCAAAGCTTTATTTAGCAGGGTGAGGCTCACACCACTCAGCTCCACACAATCTGCTGATAAATTGCAAAAAAGAAAAAAACCAACATCTCACCAACACCCAGCACAGCGAGGGAGGAAAGGTGAGGCCGACGGGAGGGCAGAGAAGCAAAGCTGGAAGTTTTGGGGGATCTTGGAGCTGGAGGAGGCGGGAGTGGGGGGTGGGTGTGGTGGGAACTGCCGGGCTTTCTCCACAGTACGAACAGGCAGGCGATTCTTCCATTCCCCAGGACCGTGGTCGGCAAACTGCGGCTCGCGAGCCACATGCGGCTCTTCGGCCCCTTGAGTGTGGCTCTTCCACAAAATACCACGGCCTGGGCGAGTCTATTTTGAAGAAGTGGCGTTAGAAGAAGTTTAAGTTTAAAAATTGTGGCTCTCAAAAGAAATTTCAATCATTGTCCTGTGGATATTTGGCTCTGTGGACTAAGGAGTTTGCCGACCACTGCCCCAGGAGGCCTCCAGTCCCGGCACCAGCCCACCCAAGACTCAGGTGACTCCCTCCGGCCACCTGGGCTGTCCGTGCGGTGAAGGCAGGGCCAGCGTGGGATGGGGGTGTTTGACAGGATGCAGGAGAGACTGTTAGGCAGTGGGGAGTTACCCATCATTACAACTCTGAGAAAGGGGGTCCCCAGTCCTCACACCATGGCCGAGGAAGCTGGGAGGGGAGGGAATGCCCGTGCAGGCCAGGACTCCGTGCCCAGGGTGAGGGCTCCGCCCAGGTCACAGGGGGAAGCCAGGAGAGCGGTGGCATGGCCCTGCCTACCTGTGGCATTCCAGGACTTTCCGGCTCCCTGCCAGTTGGGCGGCTCTTGGGGACCCCCCCCCCCCGACACACACACACACACACCTAACCTGGCCACTCGGGATCTCTTGTGCCTTCTGGAGCCAGCAAAAGGACACACCGACGTCTCCATTTCTCTTTCTCCCTCCTTGAGCCTTCCCTGTGAGCCCCCGGTGCCTTCCTGCCCTGCTTTCTCCGGGGACCCTGTCCCCTCCTCTGGGGTTCTGGTCGGCGCCCAGGCTCACACGCAGCCACACTTGGTGTCCTCTTGACCGTCCATACCACTCCTCCCCCCCTCCCACCCCGTGATTCTTTTGATGTGAGCCAGCCAGACTGAAGCCGTGGTCCCCACCCACGCTTCTGAGCCGTAAAGGTGTCACCTCTTCCCACCGGCTTGTGCATCTAACTTCCCCTGGAAACTGAGGCAGGTCTCGGCGCCCGGGGTCCAGGCGAGAGCCGTGCAGAAAGGGAGGGGGTTGGGGGTTAGGGGTGGTGGAGAAAGAGGCCTCTCTGCCGCTCGGGCATCCTGGGGGCGCTCCTCAGCCTGGCTGCACAGGGCCCTTCTCCTGGCCACGCTGCCCGGCTCCTGGGCTCCTCATCCCGTCCTGATGGCCACCGTCGGGGAGAGCCGAGGCTCTGCGGTCCTCACCATGGGCCCCGCCCACCCCAGGTTCAGGCTGCTTCTGCTGTCCCCCACCCATGCTCTTCCCGTGCTGAGAAGGGGAGGTCTCTGCCTGCATGTGCGTCCCCAAACATGGCCGGGGGGGGGGTGGGCACGGGCAAGGCTTTCCAGGGCCCACGAGCTGACCCCTCAGACAGGATGGAGGCTCAAGGATGCTTCGGGGACAGTTACAGGGACCCCGAGTCAGACTGACCGAAGGCAAGGGGACGCGGAGCTGCGAACAGCTCTCTGAGCACCTCTCCCTGGAGCCGGGGAGGGGCCCCCTCGAGGCAGTGAACCCGAGGGAGGCCCGGCCACGGCGAGGCCAGCAGGCAGGGGCTGGCCGCAGGTCGGTCTCAAAGCAAGGCCTCTGCTCTGGATGGTGGAACAACAGGATTAGTACAGCTGCTTAGAGAGGGGAAACGCTGGGCGGAGAAACAGGGGAGCTGGGGGGTGGGGGGGGGGGCGCGCGCTGAGCTGGCCAGGGAAGGGCAGAGGGTGGAGGAAGCTGCGGAAAGGCCGCGGCGGGGAGACAGACAGGAGGAGTAAGTGGAAGTGACAGGGTCAGGCCAGACCTTTGTCCTGCAGCCTGATTAGAGAGCCTGCCCTGGATTTCTGAAACTTTGGGATGTTGTCCGACAAACTGGAGCTTAATTCTGCCAGAGCGCCGGGCGATTAGAATTGACATCCCGGGAGCACATTCCTGGCTGGGCAGGAATCCAGGCCCCGCTGGGAAAAACCTGTGAGAGCGCGGCGGCCCCACGGTGGTGGCAGGGGTGGCTGCCGGGCCCCGTGGCCACTGCAGCCTGTGGGTGGAGCCGGGAGCCTTCGAGGGCCGGGCTGTGGCCTGGAGGCTCGGGCCGAGCGAGCGGAAAGAGGGGAGGCACAGCTGAGCCACTTGGAGTGGGAACCCTGGTCCTGTGCCTTTCCTCAGCTGTGCGGCCTTGGGAAGAGCGCTGACGTGTGTCGAACCTCAGTTTTCGCATCTGTAAAACGGGACGGGGTCTGCCTTCTGGGCCACCTGGACTCCCTTGCCCTTGAAGTTAGAGGCATAACCTGGGGAAGCCGGGAGGAATGGGTTAGGCTGTTCTTCACTCTCAGCCGCAGCAGCCCCAGGGCCGGCTGCTGGAACCATGACTCTTCCTCCGCTGAGCTCCCACGTTGGGTGGCCACCCCAAAAGAATGCCCCAGCCCGGCGCAGGCGTGTGAAAGTTCCTGCCACTGCACCGTGGGGGGCCTTTCCAGAAGCTAGGCCTTCTCAGCCGGGAGAAGCCCACGGTACCCCTTAGGGATGGGCGCCTCCCTCTCTCAGAGCTCCCAGGAATCCCTGCTCCGACGAAGGATGCCCAGAGAAGCGGCGTGGGCCTGTCCCCAGGAGCTCCCCGTCCACACGGCTGCCCTCGGACCAAGAGATGGGGTGGGAGGGCCCGAGGGGGGGCCACGCACGTAGCCCCCCACCAGGCTGTTTCTAGAAGAGAGAGGGCCGTTCCCCACTTCCCCCCCTGATTCTAACGACTTTAAAATATTGGTAAATATTTTGGCTATGGCAGGCTCTCATGGCAGAGAGCAAAGCTGTGTGAGTGCAGGACCTACAAATTATTTATTAAAGACCTGAGATGCAGTGCAATTATGTGGAAAGAACCCCAAAAATTAAATAAATAAGTAACAAAATAAATAAATAAGTGCCGCACTGGCCTCTCGAAGGCTCGGGGAGCTGCGTACATGATTGCCGTCTTGATGAAATCCCCCCAGATGTAATGAGCTGATTTTCTGCTGTTAATATTGCATCTGCTGATGAAGGATTCGTTAGGATAATGGAACGAAGCTAAAATATAAATGACTCCCTGTCAAGAAGCAGCTTTTGTTTGTTGATCTCCTGACAGTTCGCGGGCCAAGGCAAGGGTTTCTGTGTGCACAGCATTGAGGAGCAGGCGGGAGGGTGGGGTGAGGGGTGGGGGGCTGCCCCGGAGGCCCGGCTCTGGGTATCCTAGGCTTTCCCTGCGAGGCGGAACTCCCGCCCTTGGGGAGCCCTGGAGCCCTGGAGCCCTGCGGGTGGGGAAGTCGTGCTCTCAGACCCTCCTTCTCCATCCGCGGGCAGCTCGTGGCACCAAGACGCTGGGCGGCAGCAGAAGTTCTCTGGGAGCCTGGGAGAGAGATGGGTGGGCTGGGACCCACATGTGAGAGGAGATCAGTGTGTGTGTGTGTGTGTGTGTGTGTGTGTGTGTGTGTGTGTGTGTGTGCAGGGGACCCATAGCACTGGGCAGACGGAATTGTAGGCACGTGAGTGATGTGTCCTAAGGGGAGGCCGTCGCTGGAGCCATCCTAGCCTTCCGATGGCGCCTTTTCCCGCGAAGGTCCTGCGAGGCGTGGCCATACGTCGGGCAGTAGTTCATGCGGTCACGGATGGAGGACAGGAGGGCGAGAGGATCCACCTGAGGTTGTGGCTTGGCCTTCCTGCCCCTTGCTTGGCCCTTCTAACACGTGTGCTGGGCTGCCACGTGGCGGGAAGATGTACCCTTGTAGCCATTTGAAAGGGCACAGTTCAGTGGCATGAAGGACCGGTACCACGTTGTGCAGCCACCGCCAGGATCCAGGTGGGAACTTCATCAGCCCAAACAGAACCTCTGTTCCCATGAGCAGTCCCTCCCCAGCCCCTGACAGCCACTCCCCTGCTTTCTGTCTCTGCGGGTTTGCGTGTTCTGGACATTTCATAGACATGGAACCACACAGCCTGTGCTTTCTGTCTGGCTGCTCTCACTGAGCATGAACGTTGTCAAGGTCCATCCTTGTTGTAGCGCATGTGAGAAGGTCATTATTTTTGTTGTTAATCCTCACCCAGGGATATTTTTCCCATTGCTTTTCAGAGAGAGAGTAGAAGGGAAGGAAGGAGAGAGAGAGAGAGAGAGAGAGAGAGAGAGAGACCGATATGAGGGAGACACATGAATTGGTTGCCTCCTGTAGGCGCCCCGATGTGGGAAGGGAGGGGGGGCCCTAACCCAGGTACGTGCCCTTGACTGGGCATCGAACCTGCGACCCTTCAGTGAGAGGTCCAGTGCTCTAACCACTGAGCAACACTGGCCAGGGCAGAGGATTTCGTTCTCTTTATGGCTGAACAATATTCCATTGTGTGGTGGTGTCAGGTGCTGTTTACCCAGCCACCTGTCGATGGGCAGGCGTTTGGGCCGTGTCCACCTTCTGGCTATTGTGACGAGAGCTGCTATGAACACGATCAAGCGAGGGTTTGCGTGCCTGCTTTCCGTTCTCTCGGGTATAACCCTAGGAGTGGACTTGCTAGATCTCTCCCTGGCTTCTCAAAGGCAGGGGCCCCGCGAGCTAACGCAGGCGGCCTTTATTGAGCACGTGCTATAGCGTTGTTTCAGTGGGTCTTCGTGACAATCCGAGAGGGCGGCTCCGTGAGGCGTACCCCTGTTCTCCGGGTCTAGGACAGTATCACGCATAAAGCAGGTGCTCGAGAAAGAGGTGCTGAATGAGCTACCTTTGAGGCAGGGACTCGTGTACCCCCATTGTCCAGCGGAAGCAGCCTGCCCACCAGGTCACGGGCAGTCCGTGGCAGAGGCGGGCTCACCCCCTCTGCCCTGTGTCTCGTATGCCGTACGTTTCACCTTCCTCGCGCCAGCTCAGTGTCACACATGTAGTATGTGCTCAGTCACTGCCTGCCGATCACCGTGGAACAGGGTCGGGGAGAGACCGAGGCTCTGCTTCCCTGGCCGAGCGCTGGGGCAAGGCCCGGAGCCCTGTCGCCTTCCTGTGCTTCTGTCTGCAGAATGCACCTGTCTGTCCAGCCAGGCACCGCCTCACCCCACTTGAGCCCTGAGCTGGCAAAGGCCGGATTGGACGCTGCCGGGCGCCCCTCCCAGCACCTGGGAGGAATCTTGCTGACTCCTTGGCCAGAGCCACCCCTCACCTTGACTTGCAAGGCCCTTGGACGGAGGGGAACAAACTTGCCCACCGACCTGGACCCGTCTTCTGGGGAGAGTTCGGGTCCCGCCAGGGAGAGCCGAGACGCCTCTGCCTTCGGGGAAATGAGGAGTCCTTCCTCCTCGGGGTGTCAGGAGGGGTGGGGAGGCTGGCTCTTCCCCTGGAGGGAGCCCTGAGGGAGTATGGAAGGGTCCCACCCCGTTCAAGTCAGGCCAGGTCTGTCTCAGTTTCTGAGATGGGAAGAGAGAGGGCCAGCTAGGCGTGGGACCGCGCTGGGCACACGCGCAGAGGAGCGGCGGCCTGGGCCGGGGCGGGAGGCCGAGATGGGGAGGGAGGAGAGCGGAGGCCGGAGGCTGGCGTTGAACCGCTGCAGGACGGGGGGAGGGGGGTCAGCCGGGCACCTCCCAGCTTATTTACTTATTCATTTAAAACTGTCCTCTGAGCCAGGGCTTCTGAGAACAAGGTGGGAAAACACCTTTCCTGTCCCCAAACCACTGGAGCCTCCCTCGTGACCCTGGGCAGATTTCTCAGGATTCCGGCCAAATTCCAGAGCCAGTCCCGAGACCTGCTGACTCCCGGTGCTGGCGGCCACCTGCCTGCCTTGGGGTGCTGGCTCCTCTGCCCAGGCCGGGCAGCCAACCCACCCTGGCTGCCGCCTCGTCCGTCCGTCCGTCCAGACCCGGCACCTGCTGGAGTGTGCGGGGCCCTCGCCCCTCCTTGTCCCGCTCTCCACTGAGTGAAGTTCCCGGCTTCCGATGACCTTTCTGTTCTGCCCGGTTATGCGGTGGCTGTCCCCCTGGCACGCATCCCCTGGCGGCCGTCGCCGGGGTAACTGCTCGGCCCCTGCCTCTGGCCTTTCTCCCCTGGTCGCATTTCCATTCTCTCTGTCTTTCTTTCCCCCCCCCTCTCTCTCCCTCCCTCTCTCTCTCTCTCTCATTCTCCCTCTCTCTTTTTTCACTCTTTTAACATGGTTTTCCTAAAAAGTTTTTTAATCAATCAAATTTGAGGCAGAAAATAGGTTTTGTCACGCCTGGTCCCGGGGTGGCGAGGCTCCCACTCAGGCTCCTGACAGCCCTCCTTGCAGGAAGGGGGCCAAACAGAATATTTCTGGGGGAAGTGCCCGTTTCCATGACACTCCCCTTGTTGTCTGTGCGCCCCCCTCCCCGAGCTGCCCGGCTGACATGGCCTCAGCTCCGTGAAAGGCCGGCCTGGGAGAGGGTGTGTGTGAGGCGGGGGAGGGGGCAGAGACAGCGCTGGGGGGTAGATGGCGGCCGGCAGCTGCCCCGAGCCTCCATGGCCTGAGAGGGCTGGGAGCAGGTCGGGCGCAGGGACCAGGAGCCTGGCCTGGTGCTGCATAATCAGCTGAGCCTCATACATATGGGGCCTGGGAGCCGGGGCAGCTCTCAGAAGCCACGTCCTGGGGTGTCGGTGGCCCCACAGCGGGCACTGCAGATGGATGAGGCCTCTTCGGGGCTTGGTACGCCGGGCCCAGCCCCTTCTGCACCCTCCCTCGGCCCCTCCCCGCCTCTCCCGGCCTTCCTCTCCCCCTGGCCCCTGGCAGCCCCCTCTCTACCATCCCTGTCTTCCTGCTCGCCCTCCCTCCGCTCCAGCACCCCTTGTGCAGGGCGAGCCTCGCATCCCTCCCAGCTCCCAGGCCCATGCCCCCCCCCCCCCCCCCGACAGCTCCCTGGGTCTTCCTGGATCTTCCTGGGTCTTCCTCTCCTTCCCACTTTCCCGCTTCCTCCTTCCATCTCCATCTTTCACCCTCTCCGCTCTCTTCTTGCTCTTTTATAATTAATGATTAGTTTTAATTGGTTTGCTTAGGCAGCCTAACAGCAAATTAACAGAAGCCAGCCCAGGGCTTCCAGGCTGCAGTGAGAGACCACTGGGCTTCGGGCCTGGCCAGGGGAAGGCCTGGGCAAGGCTGACCGGTGGGCTCTGCCTGGGCCCGTGGGCTGCCTGGGCGGGCTCTCAGAGGGAGGGTCAGGCCACACCTGCACAGGTGCAGCGGCCAATGGGAAAAAGGCAACAGGATCTTCCCACTCAATCGGGCTCCGTTAGTCAGGGTCCTCTGTGTCTTATTCTCCCCTGTCCATGTTCTTGTTCGTATGCAAGGCCCTGGGCACATCCTCAGAGACCTGGGTCAGGGAGAAGAAGGGCGGGCCTGCCTTTAGACTTTGGTTTTGATCCATCCGTCCTCACTCATGCCGTGAGCAGAGGGGTCAGCGGCTTGACACCTCGGGGTGGACATCCTGCTTTTTCACTGGACGGGAGGGAGCGGTCACAGGCTGTTGTTGGCTCAGCTGCCTGCCCGCTGTCAGCCACCACAGCCTGGGAGCTCCGGGGCCCGGTTCTGGTTCTAATTTGCTGGGTGCCTCTACAGAGAACTCAACCTCTTGGTCCTCAGTGTTCTGGTCAGAGTACTTAGGATAAAGAACATTGGGTGGATGGATGCATGCATGCATGGACGGATAGGTGCATGGATGGATGGGTGGATGGGTGGACAGGTGGATGGATGGATGGGTGGATGGATGGGTGCATGGATGGATAGATAGGTGCATGGATGGATGGATAGGTACATGGATGGATGGATAGGTGCATGGATGGATGGATAGGTGCATGGATGGATGGGTGGATGGGTGGGTGGATGGATGGATGGGTGGATGGATGGGTGCATGGATGGATAGATAGGTGCATGGATGGATGGATGGGTGCATGGATGGATAGATAGGTGCATGGATGGATGGATAGGTGCATGGATGGATGGGTGGATGGGTGGATGGGTGGGTGGATGGATGGATGGATGGATGGATGGATGGATGGATGGGTGGATGGATGGATGGATAGGTACATGGTTAGATGGGTGGATGGGTGGATGGGTGGTTGGGTGGATGGGTGGATAGGTTCATGGATGGATGGGTGGATGGATGGATGAGTGGTTGGGTGGATGGGTGATTGGGTGGATGGGTGGATAGGTTCATGGATGAGTGGGGCGGGTGGGCAGCTGGCAGAGAATGGATACATGGGTCATGATTCCTGAGCATGTTACTTCTCTTCTTAGCCAATAAGAGTGTGCTTAACTTCAACCTTCCTACGTGGAAGGGCACCGCTCTCCTGTGTTTTCCTGCCTTGCCGAATCCTTCCTTCACCACGGCAGCTTTCTGATTCTTTGTCGGTCTCTGCCCAGTCAGTCACTCACACGGGCCAGAGCCAGACATCGGGGACAGCGAGAGGCAGAGAGAGACGGAGAATGCCAGGCAAGAATACAGAGATGAAGTTGAACTTCTCGGGTCCCCACTGGGGTTCCAGAATCCACCCGGCATCCCAGATCCCACCCAGATACGACCTCTCTGCTCCCATCAGCCGGGCCGCCTGCCCCGGGGGCGGGTGAGGGACAGAACCCCAGCTCACCTCCTGGTCCCCACCCGGTAAACATCGCTGCCCCTCCCCGTCCCTCCTCTACCCTGACCGACTCCTGGAAAGTTTCCTCCCTGATGGCTCTGTGCGATCAGATCTGCAAGTTGCTCTCTAAGCTTCTTGTCACATTTTGACTTAATGAAGTGCAACTGCTGAGGGATTTGGGTTCAGCGCTCCGGTCTCCGCGCTCCCTTGTTGTCAGAAAACAGGGTTGGTTGGGGACGGCAACACTGCGCTGCAAGTCGTTATCATTCCGGTCAGTCTGTTTAACACAAAATTAAACAAAGAACTAATTAGTGCCTCATGAATTAATAAATGCACAGTTGCCGGGGAGGCTGGGAGGGGAGAAAAAGGTGGTGGAAGGGAGATACTGGAGTTGTGGAGTTGGGGGGCTTTGGGGGTTCAAGAGAGGCTAGCCAGGGCGCCTGGAGAGATCTCAGGCAGGCGAGTGTGGGATGGACAGGACAGTGATGCCGCCCTGCCGGGTCCCTGGCCGGCTGGCCGGCTGGCCAGGATGGGAGCGCCTACAGCCAGGCCTGCCCGGCGCCTCTCGGTGGAGTCCCGGGGCTCCGGCCCTCGCCCCACCCCGTGGCCCTGCCCTGCTCTGCTTGGCCTCCTCCACTTCCTCCATCTCCTCTCCCGCTTCTTCCCTTTCCCACTCTTCCCGCCTCTGCCCCCCCCTTCCGCCTTGGCATGGCTCCCCCTTCCTCTCTGCTGCCCCCTCTCTCGGTTGGCACAGCTCTCTGCAGACCCCAGCTTCTCACCCTCTGGATCAGATGGGCGGGTCTCAGAGGCCCACGGGGCAACCCTCCCAACTGCTCGATGCCCGGCAAAGCCCTGTGTCCAGCAGGGCGGGCTCTGCCCTGGTGGGCACCCTCTGCCCAGGCAACCCAGCAAAGGCAGCAGAAGCTGGCAGCGGACCCAGCCCGCCTTGGGAGGACGTGTCAAGTACAATTAATGTTCTCTGTCTAAGTATGTCCTGAGGAGGGCGGCGGGCAGCAGGACGGGGTGCAGTCCCCAGCCCTGTGCAAGGTCACCTCACCTCTCTCTATCCCCCAATCTGATTTGGGGATTACGCAGCCTAAGGAAATGGGTATTATTCCTCTTGCATCATTGATAAGCCACCCGTGGAGGAGTGGGGAGGAAAAACATAATAAAGAGAAAACGCTCTCCTGATGTGGGTAGAGTTCTGAGGCCGGGGGGGGGGGGGTGGGGGGGTGGGATGGCAGGACCCGGCTCAGGCAAGGGCAGGGGGCCCAGGTCAGCAGGCAGAGGGTTACTTGGGTTTGCCACCCACGTGGGGAGCCTGTGCCACTTGACCCTGGCTCTCCAAACTCACCCTGAGGAGCAGGGTCCGAGCCTGGCAAGCCGGGCCGAGTAGTGAGTTGACTAAAGACGCACATTCTCACACCATCTACCTTCTCCTTCCGTGGCCCCATTGTGGCTTGTTGTGACTCACGCGTAGGACCCCAGGGAGGGAGGTGCGGTCAGTGCCGTGGGCCCCTGGTCCACCCTTGACCCTGTCACCCACTTGCTATAGTGAACAGCTTGGCATCTGTCGTTTTTATTTTCAGGGGCCAGCGGGGGAGAGAGTCAAGGAGTGGGTGCTGCTGGATTCTGTCACTGTCCCCTGGTCTGCAGCTCATGGGAGCATCCCCTCCCCCCACCCCCATCTCTGCCTCTGGTCTCTGGTGGGGGGTGTCCTGAGGGTCGTATTTCCACTGTGATCAGCCCCTGACAAACTCAGTGCCCACTCAGTGTGTCTGAATCTTTGACCCCTTTGGCAGGTCCTAGCGGACCAGCCCCTAGGCCCAGGGTGGCAGGAGCCCCTGGGTAAACAGCGGAGGCGGGCATGTTGCCTTGAAAGGCTAACAGGGCTCCTCTCTCTCTCTCTCTCCTCAGGATGAAGTGACGCCCCTACTGCCCAAGAGGAGCCTCCAGGACCCGCTACGAGGTAAGGCCTGAGCCCCCTCCCCCCACCGGTAAGCCCTGGCTACTGCGGTCCCCTGGGCCGGGGGGTGGGGGGGGGGGGGGCTGGCCATGCTGAGCATCCGGCGCAGATTGGGAAGATGAAGACTCAGCATTGGACTCGAATTGCCCACTTGGACCTGGTGGGAAAGGTGGCCTCGGTAGAAGCCCTCAGACCGGCTCCTAGGCTGCCAAAGGTCTGGACACCTGGGATGCAGTCTTTGGGCATCGAGGGTGTTCAAGGCAGCGCAGGGCAAAGCGGCGTCTGTGGTGCCAGGGCTTGCCTGCCCGGGGTTACCATGCCCAGCTCCCTGCAGCTCGTGTGCCTGCTGTGCTGGCTGCTGCCGGCTCCCCGCCCCAACACACACACACACACACACACACACACACTCCTCCCAAGCTCTGCCTATAGCCCGGAGCGTGGGGAACCTCGCTGATTTGAAAGCGCTCCCTCCTCGGAGGAGGCTGTGGCCCCAGTGGCCCCCTCCTTCCTCCATGAGAGGCTGGCAGGATGGAGGCCTCAGGCCGAGCCCAGAGCAGGCTGCTGTCTTGCCCTTCCCCAGGCCCAGGGCTCCCCGGGCCCAGGGCTTCACAGGCTGTCTCAGACCCCGAGTGGCTCCAGGAACCTCGGGGCCACCGGGCCTAGGCCCCAGGCAGCGCCGTGTCAGAGGTGACCGGTGGAACGCCAGTGTTATGTAAATAGCGGGGCCTGCCCGGCAGGCGAGCTGGCTGGCTGCAGCCATCCATCATCCTTGCTCGGCGGGGCGGGGGACAGACACGGCACCGCGCGCCTGGCTCCAAACCTGTTTGTTTTCCCTTTGTCTCCCGCGTTTCTGGCCGGCTGCGGCCGGCTCCGGGTTTTGTCCTGCTGGCCCCCTCCCTCCGGAGGACGGGGGGCAGGGAGGGGATTCGAGAGGCTCCCACGCGGCATCCCTTTGGGACTTCAAAGGCTCCCCCAGCATTGTCTGTGCCGGCGGGCAGTGGCCCTGAAAACGTGATCAGAGGCGGCCGGTGTAGGGCAGGCCCGGCCCGCGCCCTGCGCTCTCGCTGGGGCCCGTGGATTCCTCCCTTTGCCACCAGCACCACCCTGGTTACAGCGCTGCTCCCCAGGCCTCTCTCCTCGCCTTCCTCTCCCCTGGCGTCCCTGCTGGGCAGCCCAGCCCGCTGCCCCGCTCCGGCCCCCTCTCTTAGCCACAGCCTCACACCTTTCTCGTGGCATCCAGCCGCCTAGAATGTTGGGAGCTGCAAGTCCCCACCCTGCGTATCCCCCGTGAGGATCTGCAGCTCAGCGAAGGGCTGATGGGAGCTGGACATCTGTTTCCCATGCCAGCGCTTGCTCTTGTTCCCTTCTCGTTTGTCCATCCTCTACTGGTAAAGAGACCCTGACTTCCCCCCGAGGCTTCTGCCCATCCCTTCCTTCCCCTCCTTGGCAAAGTGTAGATTGGATAATTCTGTCCCCCGGACAGTGGGATGGAGTCTGGCATTCCTGATCCTGAAAGTCAGCCCTGTGTGTGTCCATTCTCTGGAGCAGGACTTGGCAAAGTATAGCCCATGGGCCACCTGTGGCCCACTGCCTGTTTTTATAAATAAAGTTTTATTGATACACAGCCACGCCCACTCGTTTTCATATTGGCTATGGCTGCTTTCACTCTACAATGGCAGCACTGGGTAGCTGCAACAGAGGGCGTTTGCCTGCAAAGCCTAAAATGTTTACCATCTGGCCCTTCACAGAAAATGTTTGCTAACTCCTGCTCTGGAGGTTCTGGCTCCTGCCTTCTGCTCTCTCTCTCTCTCTCTCTCTCTCTCTCTCTCTCTCTCTCTTTCTTAAAGGTAATATACAAAACATGAAATTTAACATTGTAACCATTTTAAGTGCACAGTTTCCTGGCATTCAGAACTTTCACAGTGTTGTGCAGCCATCACTTCGCCCTGTGCTCTTGTCTTTTGAGGGATTGCTTTGAGGGGCCAGGGCAGTGGTCTGGAGCCCTGTCCTGAGGTTGCTTGCAGCCCTGACCTGCTCTCTCATCCTCTACTCAGTCCCACCTAGAAGTCCCCGCTTGCCTCTCCCCGACAGCCACTGTCTCCTCGGCTCTTGCTCCCAGCATCCCCTGTGTCTCTATCCTTAGCCTGTAGCTGACCCTCTTCCAGGAGGTGAGCAGAGTATCTCCTTTGCAGGGTTATTGGGACAAGGAAGCGAGTTCATGTCGTCCAAGGTGTCTAGCCTGGGGCCTGGCAAGTGGGAAGTGCCCCTGTTCCCTCCTCTCCCTGGGCAGGTTCCACGGAGTCCCCCACCCCTGTCCCAGGACCTCTGAGTCTGACTTCTTGGAGAAGGAGAGGCTCCTGGGGTAACCTTCATGAGCACCAGTTTCTCCATCTGTGAAAGGGTCCTGACCACCACGCTCTCCTGCCGCAGGCCTGTTGCAAGGAGGAGCCAGGATGCTGGGGGTGGTGTTGGGTGCTGCTGCTGCTGCTGCGAGGGAAGCAGGAGGCCACGTGGGGGGCACCTGCTCTGTGCAGGGGCAGGGACCAGGCTGCTCTGACACATCCCTGGTGCCGTGAGCTGATGTGGGAGCCAGGTTCCCAGCCCCGGAGGAAAGGCAGGCAGGGGGAGAGGACAGGGCGGGGGAGGAGGGAGGAAATGAAGCTGTGCAGCAGTCGGAGGTCTGAGACGGAGCTGCCTGCGTTCTGGCACAGCTCACCGGCCGCCTCTCCTGCTGCTGCTGCCGCTGCCTCCCTGTCTGTCTTCCTGGGCTCCAGGCCCTCCCGATCCCTCCAGCCTTCTCTCTGCATCCCGCTCGCTTCTCTTCCCCCTCGCCTTCCCACCACCCGTACTGCTGCACCCCAACTCCATGGTGCTCGCTCCCCCGCTCTCTCTGTCTCTCTGTCTCTCTCTCTCCTTTTCATCTACTCCGAAGGCTTTACTTTACTTCCTTGTCACCCTAATTGATTGCATTAACCTTTCAGCGTATTGGATTTCCTCGGCATCGTGCAGAGAGCCCTGCACAATATGCTTATAATCTGAGCCATAATGGACAGTTTGCAGTCAACAAGCCCCTTCTCCCATCGCTGCCATCGGCCCCGTGGACATCTCTCTCGCCCAGGCCACCGTGGCCACCTCCCCCGCCAGCAGGGGTGGGGCAGGGGAACAGGGCTAGAAGGAAGCAGGCACCCCTTAATCCCTCCGTGCATTTCCCTGCCTCTCCCCTCCTGCCTCTGCCCCCCACCCTGCCTCTGCCCCCACCCCCTCCCCGCCTCTGCTTTTCCAAGCTCCCCTGCCAGGTCCTCGCCAGGCCTCTGGTCTCCGTGGTCCTCCCAGCTCAGCACTCTGCTTCTGGGGCTCTGCATAATGAGTGGCCGGCGGCCCAGCTTGGGTTTGGGGAGTAAGAGCCCCCTGGCTCCACCCAACAGTTGTCAGAGCAAAGCTGGAGGGGGAAGCGGAGGGTGATCAGGAGGTGGAGGGTGGCTGAGAGGTGGAGTCTGACTCTCTGGGTTCACCTGCCCCTGAGCCAACTGGAGGCCTCTGTGGACCTTCTGGGAGCTGCACCCCGTTCTGGGAAAGTGTGGGAGCACCGGGGAGACGGGAGGAAGGGGATCTGCTGGAGCCGAGGGAAAGAGAGGCAGAGACCCTGCTGGGTGGCCGTGGGTGTGGGGCAGCCGCGCCTCTCCCATTGGGCGAGGGAGCAGTGCCCGGCCACCAGGTTCGGGCCCCGTCTCCCACAAGCCGCCAGGGATTGTGATTCGGGTGCTCGGCGAGAGATGTCTCGGAGTCTCTATTTCCCATCTGACTTGGGACTAGCTTTGAACAGATCCCCCTGCCTCCATCAGGGAAAGAGAGACGGGATAGAAGCAACAGAGCAGCAGGCTGGAGAGAGGCCGCTGCAGGGGAGATGGCTCTGCCTGACCGGAGACTGGCAGGGGGGCGGCAGGAACGCATGAGAGCTGGCTCCTCAGCTGGGGAAGAATGAGCTCCCTCCCGTCGGTTCCCTGATGGGCACCTGCCTGTCTAGCAGAAGGCGAAGGAGCCAGCCCAGGCCAGCCGCCTGGTCCTGGGAGCTCTGCACGTCCTGGCCCCTAGGTCCTGGCCGGGGCTGTCCGGCCTCAGACGCGCGGCCCGGCCTGCCGAGTCTTCATTCACGACAGGATGGCTGTCGGGTTGAATACATTACTGTCAGGCCGGAGGAGCAGGCCGGAAGGTCCCCTGGCCCTGGTGCTTCCTCTCCCGCACTGGTCTCTACCCCCCACACTCTGCCATCATCTTCTCCTTCTGACCAACCCCCACGCCCCCCCACGGGCCCCCCCCCATCACTCCGAAGGGCAAGCTTTGGCAAGAGGAGGCCAGACTAGGTCCTTCCCATCCTCTCCCAGGGATTTTGGGGGTGGGCAGAGGGCGCAGCAGGGAGAAGACAAGTAGCGAATTAAAGTTTGGTGATTGTCAGTGTCAGGAGAAGCTAAATAACCCTGTAACTAGTATGAAGGTGAATTCACGGTCTGCTGCACATGGAAAATATGAGCGCTGTGAGACGGAGAGCGGGCGGCGTCTGCCCGCCACGGTGGGCAGCCGCTCTCCAGGGACCCGGGCAGGGAGGCTGGAGGGGGGGCCTGCACTCTCCATTCCCTGCCAGGGAGCAGCCACCCAGGAGCCCCGAACAAGTACGGGGGCAGCTCAGCTGCTTGACAACCTACAGGCTGGGCGCCAGGGACCCAGGGAGACGTTAGTAAGCACCAGCAGTATACGTTCACGGACACCAGCCCAGGCCCTAGGCCAGCCATCCTCCCAGATCCACATTAGTCACGAACCACTGTTCTCATTGAGTGCCTACTCTGTGCCAGGCTCTGTACTGCGCCCTCACGACCACTCTAAGCGGTAAATGCTATTATTACTCCCCATTTTGTCCCCACTTTCTTAATAACCACTTTATTGAGATATTAGTGGCCCTGTGCATGAAATTCGTGCACAGGGGACAGGGGGATTATCCTTCAGCCCGGCCTGCACCCTCTCCAATCTGGGACCCCTCGGGGGATGTCCGACTGCCGGTTTCGGACATCCCTCTCGCAATCTGGGACCGCTGGCTCCTAACCACTCACCTAGCTGCCTGCCTGATCACCCCTAAATACTCTGCCTGCCGGCCTGATCGCCCCCAACTGTCACCCCCCCCCCCCGCCAGCCTGCTTGCCCCCAACTGCCCCCCTGCGCTGGCCTACTCGCCCCAACTGCCCTCCCTGCTGGCCTGATCTCCCCAACTGCCCTCCCCCTAGACCTGCTCACTTCCAACTGCCCTCCCCGGCCGGCTTGATCGCCCCCAACTGCCCTCCCCTGCCGGTCTGATCGCCCCTAACTGCCTCTGCCTAGGCCCTTCCACCATGGCTTTGTCTGGAAGGGCTCCCAGTCTAATTAGCATATTACCCTTTTATTATATAGATAATTTACATGCAAGTGTATCATTGACAAGGTTGCGCAACCATCATCACTATCTAATTGTAGAATATTGCCATCCCCCAGGAGGAAACCCTGGACTCAGTAGCAGTCCCTCTCCATTCCCTCGACCGCCGGCCTTAAGCGATCACTACTCCTTCCTTATTCCCTCTGATGCGGAGACTGTGGCGGCTCAGAGAGGAGCAGTGACTTGGTTAAGGTGGCACAGCCAGTGAGTGATGGAGCTGGGCTTTGAACCGAGGTAGTGGGTCTCCAGAGGCACAGCTCCGTGAGGGCCCGCCCGCCCAACGTCCCGGCTACCCTCCCCCCCAACCCACATGCCATGACGCATGTTTCCAACTGCATGGGCTCAGGCGTGTATGAGCACCATCCGAACACGTAGGCCCAGGTGGCAACAGGCATCTCCCTCCCCAGGTACACGTACGATTCCATACAGAGAAACCTCACCCCCCCCCCCGAAGGACAGCCAGCCTCCCCTTCGCGTCCCCAGCCAAGCCTCGGGCACAGGGGGGTTGGCACAGGAACCAGCAGCCAGAGGAGCTGAAGTGGCCAGTGAGACCTGGGTGGTTTCGGAATTTTAAAATGAGAAATCCCCATATCTCCCGCAGCCGATAATTGTGACTGAAATAAAATGCCAGCACCACATTCCAGAGCAGGTCCCTGCCCAGGTTGGGGCCACAGGCTGGGCCGTGCCCACAGGGGCAAGGCGACTAGCTCCGCTCCCCGAATCACACTCTCTGTCTCTCCTTCCATCTTCCACTCTCTCCTTCGCTTCTCTCATTTTCCTTTTCGCCCTTCTCTTCCCTTCTACCTCTTCCTTCGTCACACTCCTACGTTCCCACCCCAAAACTAAAACAAACCAAAAAAGGCTTTAGGCCACACGCTTACACTTAAAAATCGGGGAATTAATGTGAAACAGACTGCCTCCGATAAGAGATAAATCCAAGAGCGAGAGACAAAGGAAAGGTAGACACGAGAGAACGAGTGTCTGCTGGATTTGGTTTGGGTTTTTTTCCTCCTTCTCCTCTCTCCCTCCAAAGTGGAGGATCCGGCCGGGCCAGTTTGGATATTTATTAAGAAAAAGCCAAAGATAATTAACTTTTTTGTTTTTGTTTTGTTTGCGGGTACCTCCCCCGCTGGCACTCCTGACTGCCTGGCAAATTAAACCTGCTCCCTGGGTGCTGGGCTGCGGCAACGCTCCTGCTGGCTGCCCCGAAACTGCCGGGCCCGTCAGCTGCCCACCCAGCCACCCACCTGGGGTCACTTTATGCCACCATTGATGCCACCTCCCCAGGCTCTTCTGACTTCTAGACAAGCCTTTAGAGCAGGGTAAGTGGTCTGGGTGGGGAAGGGGGCTGTGGCCATCACCTCCCTAAAGAAAGGTGGGGTAAAAGCGTGCACTCTCCCATGGGGCAGGGGGGTGTCTCCCGGCCTGTTCAGGGCTGTCGGCTTCCCAGAGAGAATGAGCTAGAAGTGCAGGGGAGAGGCCAGATTTGGACCATGCCAATTCCAGCTCTTCTCCCAGGAGAGTGGAACGCTGCCAGGGCCCAGGGCCCTTGGGAATGCTGTGGAGAAGACCTGGGGCCACGGAACCATCCATGATATCTGTCCACCCTTAACACCAGGCTCCGTCCCCTCCCCTGCCCCAGCCCCCCGGGGGCCGGCAGGGTGGTTAGAGAGCTGCCACTTGGGTAAGAAGCTAGTTGCCTCTGGTCTCCTGCCCTAGAACCATGAGAGCCCTGAGGCCACGCTGTGACCTGAGCCTGAGCCCAGTCCAAGGGTCAAGAAGGTGGCGATTCTGGACTTCCTGGTTAGGGACAGAGTTGAGGGCTTCTCAGGGGTCAGGACCGCCAGGAAGGAAGGCAGGTCCTCTCCAGGGATCAGCCCAGCCCCGAGCTGCACGGGTTTGGAGGTGTGGTTTGCCCCTCTGGTAGATGAATGTCCCTCGGCCCCTCCCCTGACAGGGCCCAGTCCCCTGCCCTCTGGCTTCCTCCCCAGGTGGGCAAGGAGGTAGGCAGCGATGCGAGGTCCCTACAGGTAGGGAACCTGCTCTGGAGCTGAGCACGGCGAGGAGGGCATTTTTCAAGGATTTTGCTGGCCCCTTTTTTTTTTCCTGTGAAATATAAGGATGTGCAATTTTTTTGGTTTCAATTTAGCATTGGAGAATTTTATAATTTAGTAATTAAAATCTCTGATAGGCTTTAGAAATTGCGGCTAATTGAATTTAATGGGAAGATGATTTTCAATTTTATTTGATTACCGGGACCCCTGGCATCGGTATTTATGGGAAAAAAATGGGAAATGTGCTGTGTGGGCTAAGATGGCATAATTGAATTAGGGATAATCGGATTTCTCCGTCATGAATTTCACTATAATTTTCCTATAATTTTCCATTAGATATCTAGTTTACAAATATTCACAAAGAAATGAAGCTCTTTCGGAATGGAGATTGCTGGCTAACAGGATTACGGGGCCAAGCGCGCGGCTGTGCCAGCCCCTCTGCCACCATAATGCAATCCCTGGATCTGCCTTACACTCAGCTCGAGCCCGGCCCCGGCCCCTCGCTCCGCCACCCGCCCTGCTGCTCCCCTCTGCCCTTGGCTTCCTTCGGCCCTGTCTCCCCCCTGCCCTGACACCCACCCTTCCGTGGCCCACCACCTCGGTGCCCTGGCAGGCTGTCCTGTCCCGGTGCCATGGTGTCCTGTCCACACTTTGCTCGCTCACTGCTCTCCCTTCCACCCTCCCTCCGTCAGCCCGGGGAGCGCACTCACACGCAAGCACGCGGACTCCCTCGCAGGTGCGAACATGCTTGCTCACATGCACACACAGTCTTTGGCCGAGGCTTCTGTGCCCTGGCCCAGTCGCCTCGGAGGGAACCAGTTTATTGGGATCCTGGGGTGGGGTGCAGGAACAAAAGGAGCTTTGTTCAAGTTTATGTGAAAGTTACAAATTCAAAACGAGAGCAGATAAAGCATGAGATACCTGGTGTGTAAACAGCCTGGTGAGTGAGAAGGCCGCAGGCTCGGGAGGGAGGCAGAATGAGTGGGCAAACTGGGGCTGCGAGGGGACTGGAGCCAGCGGCTGAGGCGCGCCTGGGAGCCGGCTGCTTCCCGGGCTCCTGTGAGGGGCCTGGGGGGGATGTCTCCACTCTTTCTCTCGGAGGTGAGGTGTGTAAGGAGGAGCTGGTGGCTCTGGGCCCAGCGCCTCGAGACCCGGAGGGATTGTGTCATTGGGCTTTTCGTCCCCCAAGTCCCAGGCACAAATGTCCTGACTCTGGCCTGGCCTCCGGGTCTAAGGAGGTGTCAGCACATCAGGATCCTCAAGTTAGAAATGGGCCACAGATGCCAGAGTTCTGGCCTCTCCCCTTCCTACGAGCACACACCCAAAGGGAAAGAGACAGAGATAGAAATCCGGGACCCTTCCATTACGCGGCCTCTGACTCACACCCAAGACCTCAGCGCCTCAGCCTTCTTCGCAGTCCTTCTCAAATCAGAACACAAGATGGCCTCGTTTCCTGGGCCTCTCTGGCCTGTTGGAGAAGGCCCCTCACCCTTGGGCAGGGCCTCTTCACCCCACAGTAGCTGATGGTGGCCATGGCCTTGGCAGGGCAGAGGCTCTCCGGGCAGCCCCCGCCTCCTTCCACCGCTGGCTGCATGTGGAGGTCCCTCTGGCTGGCCCTGCCTGCTTGCCTGCCTTCCAGCTCTCCCAGGTCTGTCCCTGCGGCCATTCCTCTCCAGTCCTGGTCCACCAGAGACCTCAAAAGTTATCGCGCAGCCAATCCAGGTGGCCTTGCCTCCCGGTCACCATCAGCAGAAGCCCAGCAGGACTTCAAAAGGAGCCAGCAGGGGTCATACATACAGGGAGTATGTATGGGCGTGGGCCATACATACAGGGAGCTCCCCATACATGAGATGCCTTCAAATGCACCCAGAAATCATCCGTCTGCCCCTATGTCTTCAGGCTTCCGTCTGCAGCCCATGGCCCAGATGGGGAAACGGACACTCAGGATTGGGGTTTGGGATTGACTCTCTGTTGTTACAGCCCAAAGCTGCAGACCTTGCTTTGGGAAGTCATGGGTGGGAGCACCCCGAGGCGTGTGTGTACCCCAGAGCAGTCCTGGACCCAGAGATGCCCTGTCTGAGGTCCTGCGTGGGGAGCAGCTCACGGCCCTCTCTGCCCGGCTGCCCTGCGCCAGCAGTTGTCCGAGCCTCTGGGTCGCGCGTGCCTTGGTTTCTTTAAAGAGCTCTGCTCCTTTGTGCAGAGTTTGAGGGACCGAGGAACTCAGTGCCGCTTCGGGGCCTCCTCCTACTGTTCCTACCTGGGGATGGGGCAGGCCTGAAGGGTGGAGGGTTGTGCGACAACCAGGAATGCCAAGAAGGCAGTGAAGTAGGTGAGGGATGCTAACCTCCTGTGAGGCCATTTGAAACTAAAGAGCAATCCAAGAAAAAAGAAAAATAAGGGAACGTGGGAGTAGGAGTAGATTGTCAACTGGCGCCTTTGCCCCCAGGCCTCCGTGGGCCCTTGGCTTTGCAAAATAGAAATATTGCAAACGTAGGCCAGCACCCTTTTGCTGGATGCCGCCCAAAGACCAGAGAAAGCCAGGGGCCCTGTCCTATCGAAGGCGGTGTGGCCTCCCCTGCATCAGGGGGGTGGACGCAGGCGGGACGAGGGAGAGGGGGGGTGTGATCCAGGTGCTTCACCAGCACAGCTGCCCACATTCCCGCCGGCCTGGCTGCCTCCTTCCCTGAGCCCCCAGGCCCAGCGCACAACTTGGCCGCTAAAGTTTAAGGAATCTCAGCTTACCGGGCCACAGCAGGGGCGTTTGGGGCCATGGCAGAGAGACCCACCAACGTGCCTTATCTGAGAGAAAATAATGACAGAGGCACAAGTGTTGGTTAGGACGCTGGCTCCTTGGTTGAGGGGTGCCGGTGCTCCCCCCATCTGCTATGGAAGGGGGGCGGGGGCGGGAGTGAACCCAAGTGATGACGCTCAGAGAAACGACAAAAGCTTCTGCCCCGGCGGGATGAGGGAGGAGGTCGCAGCTTTGGGGCTGGGGCTGAACTTCTGGGCGGGAGGGGGAGAAAGGCCTGAGCAGGGCTGTGCAGTCGGCCCAGGTGGGCAGGGCACCAGGGCCATTTTAAAGGCAACGCCAAACCCTAAGGGGGAAGCCCAGGGGCGCAGGGGCGGGGTGGTAGTGATGGGGGGGGGGGGTCCCCGCACTGGAGCCTGAGCTGCGCCTGACGCGAGTTTTTCCCGGACACACCAAGCCCCACCGCCCAGAGTTTTTTCTTCTTCGAACTAAGAAAGCAACACCACCACCAACACGGGCACCAGCTGGAAAAAGAAAAAACCCTGGGACCCCGGCACCCCGAGTCCGCGGGTGCGCGAAGGGAAGCACGGGAGCGTGCGGCGCGGCTGCGCGACCCCGCGGCGCTCCCACCTGCGCCCGCCCGCGCGGAAAAGTTTGCGCGGCCGCGCGCGCCGCGAACCCCGGGCCGCCCGGCGCCTGGGAGAGTCCGCGCGCCGCCGCCGCCGTCGAGTCGCGCCTGCGAGGCGAGGCCCCGAGCGCGGAGGGGAGCGTGGGAGCGCGAGCCCCGGCCGCCGAGCCCCCGCCCGCCTCCCTCCCTCCCCGAAGTCTGAGGTCTGGGGAATCACTGAACCCAAAGGCCGGCCGCCCCAGCCGGTGCGCTGCCGCCTCGTGCGCGCGCGAGGGAGCCGGCGGGGGCGCGCGCAGGAGCGGGCGCGAGCCGGGGAGCGAGCGCAGGGCGCGGAGCGAGGGCCGGGCGCGGGCCGGGCGGGCGGGCGAGCGCGAGCCCATTCACTCCGCATCCGCGGGCGCGCGGGCCGGTCTGCTCTTTCACCTGCCGGGGCGGCGCGGGCGGGCCCGGAGGAGGCGGCGCCGCGGCCGCCCTGCCAATCACCTCGGCGCCTGGCAGCGCCCCCGGCCGCTCCCGCCCGCCGCTCCCTCCTGCCAAACTGTTACCCTGAGTGTTACCGTCAGGAGCAATGACATCAGGGCTTTAAAACAACTTGTTATTCGGGGAGTAATCAGTTGCAATTAGGCATTAATTAAGTATTATGAAAGTTGATTATTTAAGTGAATTCGGCTTTCGACTCTCCGACTATGGTGAGTACCCGAGTGGGGCGGGGGAGGGCCGGGGGGCGCGCCGCGGGGCTCCGACCCGGGACGGCGCGGGGCGGGGGGCGCGGGCGGGGCGGGGGCGGCGGGAAGCCGGGCCGCCGGGCGGGCGGGCGGGCGGACGGGCGGGAGCGCCCCTCTGCTTCGCGGGCCGGCCGGGGCCCCCCGACCCGGCCGCGTCTATAAATAGTTTCTCTTTTAGTTTAATAAACTCGAGCGCCGAGCGGAGCTGCTCTGCGCGTGCGATGCCCGAGCGTGAGAGCGACCGGCGCGGGAGGGGAAGTTTCGCTCTCCCGCCCCGGGCCCCCTGCGCCTTTGGTCCCAGGTCGCGGGGACCTGTCCGCCCCTCGATGGGGGGCGCGGCGCGCGGAGCGGGCGGAGGGGTGTGGAGCGGGGAGCCCGGCGAGAGACTAAACCGCGTCTTTTTTTCCTTCCCTCTGCTTTTCTCGGCGATCCTGGAAGAGTTTGGGACCAAGGAGAGGAGCATGGATCTCGGTACAGGTACTGGCCGGTGGGAACCTCGGGCGGCCGTTTCACTTTTCTTTCGGTTCTTTTACGGAAGTTCGTCTTTTCAGCCCAATGAGGGCGCAGCGGGGCGGGGGCGGGGGCGGGGGCGGGGGGCGGGGGCGGGCCCCCCCGAGAGGGTCCGCGCCGCCGGGCTTCTCGCCCCGGTTTCTGGATTGCGAAGCCTCCTTCGGAGGATATTATTGTTATTATTTGTTACTTGCTTAGTGACTCTGACTAATCTCGTGCTTGTCATTATGAAAGAAGGGAGGGGAGCGGGAGCTGGGGGGCACCCAGAGAGAGGATTTAGGGGTTTTTTGTGGGGGTTTTGGTTCTCCATGTCTTTTGAATGGCTCCGTGTGTTTTCTGGGTGTTTCCCCCCCCCCCCCCCCGCCCCGCAGAGATCTCTGTGTCTGGCTGTGGGGTGTGTGTTTTTATTTTTTTAGTGGGGGGTGGTTTAGTTTTTGAAAGCCGCGTCCTGTTGGGAAAGGTGGTTAGTCTGGTTTCGGGGCGACTGTCTCAAGGTAAAGGAATTTAATTTATTTGGGACAAGGCTGTGTCGGATGATCAAGCTGCTTATTATGGCTAATGAGTGTTTTTCACCTGAGAATCCGTGGGATGAGGTGGCTGTTATCAGTTCAAAGTGTTGGGTCCAGGACTCACTTCCATCCCCCTTTCTCGTCCCCACCCTGGGAGCGGGTAGACCAAAACAGACGACTGCATGTGGACTCTGGGTTTGGGGGGGCCTGGCGTGGCACCTAGGCTGGGGTTCCAGAGAGCATGGTGCTGGCCTGGCCAGAGTGTATCCAGAGGTCTGGGTGTTTTATTGGTTTTAACCTAATTTTACTCCATGTTTCTCTTCATTTCCCATCCGGGGTTCTAACCTACGTCCCGAGTGAGATTTACCACCCGGCTTCCCACTAGCCCTCTCTACTGAAACCGAATTCTGGCCAGGACCCTCGGATCCTAGGCTGACAAAAGCCGCTGGCTTCTTCCTAAATGTTTTTAAAAAGACGTCAGTAATAAACAGGCTGATAATTCATTGAGACTGACCTCTGAACCCTCCTGCTTCATTTATAGGCGGGTAAGTGGTGTTGGTGGCTATTAGAGTTGTTGTTTATAATGGGCCCAAGTTCATAGCATTGTCCCTTAGGACCCATGAGCTGACATTTGACCTTCTGAGGTCAAAGGGGATTGGGCAGAGAGGATAGGAGGGCGGCACTGGGGGGCCCAGGGGGGGTGACATGGTGGTTAGCTTTGAGTAAGGGATGTGTGAGGGGGAAGGGGTCGCTCTCAGAGTGTTAAGACGGTGTCCAGCCAGGTGTGACCTAGGTGTATCTGATGTGGAGGTCCTGGGGACCTTTGTGCCCAGGAAGGGTGTGACACCCCCTGCTGGGCAGAGTGGTGAAGGTGCCCAAGGCTTCTGCCCCTCCCTGCCCCTCCCTGCCCTCCACTCCCACACAGAAGCAGCCCGCCCCCACCTCTAATCAGGTGTCTCATCACCTCCCTCTCAGGCCCCAGCCCCTTTCTTCGGAAACAGGGCCCCCACCCATCCCTATGAGGGGCAGACCTTACAGATGGGCTGGGTAAGGCACCACTCCCTACCTGGGGCCGAGCCTCTGCTTGTGGGCGGGCCCAGGGGACCCGGGCATTACTCAGCTGGAAGGCGGGCCCTCCGTATTCCTCCTTCCAACCTGGGTACCAGCTGGAGCGGCGTCCACCCTCCTGCCTACACCAGCCAGCCTTCCCAGTCTGCGGTGGGGGCAGGACGGCAGAGCCCTCCTGCGGGGTGTCCCCGACACGTGGGAGAGGGCTTCCCGGGCTTGTGGGTGGCAGAACCTCTTGCAACATCTCTCCTGGGCCTGAGGGAGACTCGCTTCTCCCAGCACCCCGGGGACCGGCCCTGGAAACTGTTCCTAGAAGCCAGAAGGGCCCCTGAGGTCAGCCAGTCCCTCCTGGAGCTGGAGTGAGACACTCCCAGCAGGCCCCAGACCTGGACTCTGGCCACTCGGTGAGGGGAGGTCCAGGGTGTCAAAGTTCTGCCTATTTCTTGGAGGAGTCATCTGGCGATACCACCTCAGCCTTTTCTTTGAACTTGGAAGTTTCACGTAATCTCAGAACTTCAGAAGAAAGACACTTTTTCCCCTGTCCACACAAAAAGGGAAGCAGGTGGGAACTCTGAGATCCCCTCTGAGCCTCCTCTGGCTACTCCATGGTCACCATCCCTCCACCCCCGGAATGTACTCCTGGACGCGGCCAGGGCCAGGGGCCTCAGGTGGGGCCAGGGCTCTTGCTGGGCCAGTTGGGGGTGGAGGGAAGTCCCCCTTCTTTCGTGGGACCATGAGCAGCTGCCACTCAGGGCCTCTTTAGCACAGCACAAGCTGCACGCACCGGCCCCAGATGACTGCCGGCTGGTACCAGGGACCCGCTAAGCATCGGATCCTGGGTTGGCATCACCTCCCGCCTCGGCCAGGTCTCGGCCCTGAAGCACCCGGCTCTAAGTAATTCGGGAGTGGGAGAACCCGGCTTCTCACGAGGGGACAGCAGGATCTCAGGACCCTCAGGGGCCATGTGGGCCCCGTTTCCCCCACCATAGTTCAGCCAAGGGCTGGATCAATCTGGACGTCTTTAGCAATAAAAAATGCCGATGTCGTCCTAATTCACCAGGCCCCGAGATGACAGCAAATTTACATTTTTTAATTAAACTAGCAGCCAGTTTTTATGAGAGGGGGTTGGGTTATGCAAATCAAATGGTTGTGTACGGAAGATTAGGAGAGTTTGGGAATAAATTCCACAAATGCTAATAAAAGAAAAAAAAAAGGGAAAGAGAAAGCGAGGGAGGGAGGAGAGAGGAAGAGAGGAGGACATAGTTCCATTAGGCCCTTTTAGAGTGATTTCCCTGGGGTAGGGCGTCGGGAAGGGGAGAGGAGGCAGGAGGAAGCTTTCAGACGCAGGTAAATCCATCCTCAGTTGGGAAGCTCCCCAGGATTAGGCCCCACTCGGCTGAGTCCTAGGCCCTGGACCAGCGGAGGCCAGGTGAGAGTGGCTGCGGGACAGTGGTAGAGCTTTGGAAAGGAACCTGCCCTGATTTTCTGGGATCTGGCTATAAATCGTCCCACTCTCCCTAGGCGGAACTTGAGAAGAAGGGGAGGGGCTGTTCGGGGTTAGAGCTGTCCATCAGAGGATCCAAGGTAGGCTCTGACAGGTACAGGGCCAAGTAGGCAAGTTCAAGGGGGTGGCCAGGGGCCGCAGGGGGAGCCGAAGAGGGGCTGCACTGCCCACCTGGCACCATGGCCGCAGCCATGTTGCAGAGGCGGGTCCGTGGGAGGAATCGAGGCCACTTGCTGAGCCAGGCCTGCTGCTCTTTCCCTGGATCAAGCGCCGCTGGGACTCCAGGCTGAGCGCCCCTGCCTTGCATACAGGTCCCCACTGCCTCCTGGCCCCGGCCTCGGCTGTGGAGGAGGCCAGGAAGGATGGGGTCAAGGGAGCTGAGCCAGGTTGGCTCGGTCGCTTGGTTCTTGGAGTGGAATTTCCTAGTAGCCACGTGCTTAGAGGGCACACGGTCTCCAGGTAGGAGAAGACTTTTCAGGTGGCATCTGGCCCCAGGGGGCAAAAGCGTGGTTTTCCCAGCCAGCCTCTGTGTGGACTGCTCCGGCCCCCGCTGCCCTGAGGGTCAGCCCCCTCCAGACTCTCGGGACCTCGGTGAGCCTCCCGGGCAAGGCCAGCTCCTTGCCAGGAACGGAGGCTTCTAGGAACCGGCCTGGCTGGCTCTGGTTACACCGAAGGCCCCGTGTGCATTGGGGCTGGGGAAGGATCTTGTGCTGTTTCTGGAGCAGAGATTCCACGCCGGGCTTGGGGCAGAGCAGGCTGCCTGCCCTCGATCCTCCTTCCTCAAGCCTTCACTTGGCCAGGCGCACCCACCCGACCAGTCTAAGCTGGGGCCAATCCCTGCAGTCAGGCTGGGCACCGGTTCTGCCAGTCTGCTGCAGGGGGTAGGTGCTTCCGTGCCATCTTGGCAAGAAGGAGCAGGCAGAGCCGAGGCCAGCATGGGCTCTGTGGGGAGGAGCGAGCTTCCGGGTACCATTCGCACAGAGGCGGGCTGTGTGTTTGGAGGGACCGGAGCATCCGATGACCTTTCGGGTCGCGGGCTCCCAGCTGGATTTTACCAGAGGATTCCACGCCGCCGTCTGTGGGCGGGGCCGAGCGGTCGAGGCGAGAAGCACATCCTTTGGACCTTTCCTTGGGCAGGAAGCGTTTGCGACGGGCAGCTCGGGGCTGTGACCTGGCCCCTGGAGCCAGCCCTGGCTCAGTTGTAAGATGTCAGAGCAAACCTCAAGCTGAAAGGCCTCGCCCAGTCAGTGCCCTCCAACCGGAGGCAGAGGCAGCGAGGGCAGGGCTGGAAGGACCCCACGGGCCCCGTCCCGGGCCCCTTTTCCCTGTGGGGACCAGCCAGGGAACCCATTCACTGTCCTCTCCAGGGAGGGCCCAGGGCCGTGGAGTCAGACCTCTCAGGCCTCCCCGTCGCTCCCATGTTCCCCCCGCCCCCTCCCCCATGGCCACGGAATCTGGCTGAGTTGCAGCTTGGGTTTTTATGATGGAAAAATAAAATAAACGGAGGCACCTTTGGAGGGCTGAGTCACGGCAGCAGCATCTCCTCATTAAAGCTGCTGCCCTGGCTCCAGTCCCTGGGCAGGGATTGGGCGGCGCCCGGGAGGGCTCAGGCCCGGCTCCTCCTCTCCCTAGATCCTGCCAGGTGAGCCAGGCGCTTGCCCCTCAGCCAGCCTCCTCCGGCTGGCCCACCATTCTCAGAAGGGTCAGGCTCATCCCCCCCGACCCCCACCTCCACCCCCAGCCCCAAGGCTTCCTCTTTAACTCGGCCCTCCCCCGAGCTGGTTTTTAAACCTTGACCCACTGGCTTCAGCTCCTCCTCATTCTCCTTCTCTTCCTCCTCCTCCTCATCTTCAGGGGGAAGGAAGTTGCTCTGCAGTAATTACAGCTTGTGGGTCCCCAAGGCAAGCAGCAGCTGTGCTGGGATAGCTGGGCCAGGGTACGGCAGGAGGAGGAAGGAGCTGGGGAGGAGGAGGAGGGAGAGGAGGAGGGAGAGGAGGAGGGGGAGGAGGAAGGAGCTGGGGAGGAGGAGGAGGGAGAGGAGGAGGGAGAGGAGGGGGGGTGAGAAGGCTGGTGGCCCATGTGCAGAGGAGAGACTGCTTCCCTTGGATTGACTGTGAAAGGTGGCACCTCGGTGGTCCAGCGCTCACCCATGTCGCTGCCTGACTGCAGCGTAGCATCTCCACACCCCAGATTCATGAAGCCATGCCGTCCCCGTGGGGGAAGAGACCCCATCCGGGCAGCGAGGTCTGCAGTTCAGTAAGCATTGGGGAGCACCTGGGTGGGAGCTACAGGAATGAAGACCACCTGGGGCCTGCCTGGTGGGGGGACAGATGGGTTCATCTGCCCCGTCAGGTAGAGGGGCCCAGGGACAGAGGGCCCAGGGAGCTTTGGGAAGGAGTGGCCTTTGACCTTGACAAAGGATGGGAGGTGCTGGGACTGCTGGAGCTAGGCAGACGATGCTCCCGGCACCGCCCACCACTTCTCCTAGAGTCCACCTGGGCTCGTCTCTCTCTTGCCCCGTCCTCCCCACCCACCCTGAGAGGGTACCTCCTGCTTCACATTCTGTGGCCACAGCTTTCCGTCCTTACTGCCCAGGCTGCCCAGCTCCCTAACGCCAGGCCCTCTGCCCACCTTTCTGCCCCCGCCCCCTTTGCAGCCTCATACCCACTTGCCCCGGAAAGAGAGGAGGCTGGCTGGGGACCTGCTGCTCTGAGGGTCTGGTCATGCCCGTGACATGGGGGTGTCAGGGCAGCACTCAGACTTCTGACTCTGGCCACCAGAGGCCAAGGCCAGGAACCCTTTCTTCTGCGACCGCTGCTCGTCATGGCGCCGTCAGCGTTAGCTCCGCACGGACACCTCCCAGGGCTGGGTTCGGGGCTGGTCTTGCGCCCTCCCACTCTTAGTGCCGGTGGAATTGATTGATTGATGTGCCTCTTCGCCAAGTGCCTCCTCGGCTTCTTAGTGGGGGCAGGAGGCAGGCAGGAAACATTGGCCGATTCCCTTGGGACCTGGGTTTTAGCTCCTGCAGCCTGATTTACAGGAATGAGTGGGGCTGGGATTAGGGATGACATGAAGGGGACGAGGGGGGCATAACGATAGAGATAGACGTTGAATGGCTGGATGGGGCCCCGAATTACCCACTAACCATGACCGTGGCTTGGGGCTGGGAAGGGCTGGGGTGTGAGGCCAGACTTGGCCTATGAAGTCTGTTGCCTGCACAGGACAGGAGGGCAGTATCCAGTGGGGGGTCTGGGCCTCTTCTCTGCTTCCTCCTTTGTCCACCTCCATCTCCCACCCCCCCCCCCCCCCCGAGCAGCATGTCCATCCTCTCTAGGTCCTCCTTCCAGTCCCAGAACTCCTCCAGGCAGGTGGGCCCCGTGCCAGAAAGAGGACCCACCCCACGCTGCCAGGGCAGAGGCCCCTGGCCTGGCGTCTCGGCCACTCCTGAGCCGGCTGTGGGGCCTGGTCTGAAAACGTCCCGCAGGCTGCCTGCCTCCCGAGGGCTCCTCTGGCCCCATCGTCTCTGGGAGCGCCAGAGGCTCGTGGGTGCTGGGACCCCCTTCCTCAAGTCAAGAGGGCCCTCTCTTGGCAGAGGGCACCGCCTGGCCTTCGGGGAGAGGGATGGAAGAGGGATGGACTCTCGGGAGGCCGGGGGAGAGGATTCGGGAACTTAGTGCACGTCTCCTTGGCTGTGATTTTCAGCTCCCTCTAGGTCAGGGCCTCCCTCCCTCCACTCCCTCAGCCCAGGAGCCCAGCCAACCTGAAGGGCTGCCTGGAGGTTCAGGGGAGCCTTGGGGAAGGATTGGCCAGCTGCCCCACTGCCCAGCAGGGGGCGCCCCAGGGTACCTGCCCCAGTTCTAGGGACTGGGATGCTGGTCCTGGGTCTGGCCCAAGCTTTCTGGCTGTGGGTTGGGGGGAAGGGAAGCCTACCTTCCCCACCCCCAGAGGTTCCTTGGCTGAGTTTGTTTTACCAGGGTGACCTGTTTAATCATCTCATTTTCTGGTGGCCGTTTATTCCTTGTTTCCACGGTTACGGCCCCATTAAGGGGAGAAGCAATAAGGCAGCGAGTCAAACAGGTAATAAAAACATTAAAGCCCATGTGCACAGAGGGAGGGCGGGCGGTGGGCAGGGGCTCAGTGAGGTGAGACGGCCTGGGGGGGGGCCACCAGGCCTGTCCCCCAGAGGCCCCCGAGCTCCTGGCCTCCGGTCTGGGTCTCGGTCTCGGGGGGACCACTCCCCACGCCCCTGCTGCTGGCTGTGCCCTCTGGGCGCCCAGACTCAGTGCTAGCCTAGGACCACCCCCAGCCCGAGGTCCCCTGGCAACAGGCTGTATGTTGGGACGTAGAACGGGAAGGAGAAGAGGGAGTGAGAGTGACAAGAGCCTCCCCAGGACGGGTGCCCGCCGCCTGGGTGACCTGTCGGCCGGCCCCACCCCACTCTCCCGCGGTGGGGGTGGGCGGTGATTTCTGACATTGTTTTGAGCCCTAGAACTTTCTTTCTGCCAACTTTATCAGAAAGCATATTTGTGGTGAGTGTTGCTAACAGGGCCAGTCTGGTGAGTAAATATTCCTGGTGTGGACAGCCCTGTGACCTTGAGCGGGAAGAGCATGGGGGGGGGGGGGTAAGGACATGTAGGGAGAGGAGGCCAGGTGGCCCCTGTGCTGGGGGGAGGCCTTCCTAGGATGGGGTGAGGGAGCCCAGGGGGTGGTTTGTCCCCAGCAGCCTCTTCCCAGCGGCGTGGTTTGTCTCAAGCTTGAGTGACACCTCTCTGGGCCGGGGCGGTGTGACTCTCCCTGGTGGGCTGGGCCGGAGGGGCTGCTGGCGGGGGCTCCTGTGGGCGCCATAGAGACGCTCCCCTCCTTCCTTTCCTCTTGGAAATGAAGCTAAGAGGGCAGCCAGCCTCTCGCCAGCCCCTCTGAGCCCAGGGGCACGTGCCTCCCCCCTGCCCAGCGCCCCCTCTCTGGGGGTCCCCTGAGGGTCCAGGTGTCTCTGATTGGCCCTCCAAGTTGACAAGTGAGCAGACGGGGTCCACGGGGCTCCGAGGGGAGAGGAGGAAGCCGAGTCTTCCGTTAGCCAGGACAAGGGGGGTCAGGGCGGGGTGGCAGTGCCTCGGATCCTGGAGCCAGCCTGTCCCTGGTGGCTCGGGAGGAGCGGGGGTCCGCCCGGGGCCCGCGGGTGAGGAGCCCACGTGTTTTCCTCTCCGCTGCTCTGATCCTCTGCAAACTCACGGAGGTCTGCGTCCAAATTATTCATTTCAGAGTCGGCTTCTGACTAGGGAGGGAGGAAGAGGGGAAGGTCTGGGAGTGGGGGAAACCCTTTGGCTGGGAAGTGAGCCTTGGGAATGGGCCTAGATGAGTTAATATTCTGATCAAACAATTAAAAATAGAAAATGCTCCCGCGGCACCAGCTGCTGAGGCTTTTCAACAACTGTCACCAGTAAGTTCACGGGGCAGGTGGCGCTCGAAAGGAGATTTTCCACAAACAGCAAATATCAGAGATTACAGGGTACCCCCACTTCCCTCCCGGCGCCCCGGACAGGTGTTCAGGGGCCCCGTTCTCCTTGCACTCGCCTCGGGGACCCGGAGCCAGGGGTCTGGGCAGCCTCAGGGCTGCCCGCTCCCCTCCAGCCCGGCCGCCTCGGTGAGGTCATCGCCAGATGCCTTGGTAATTGCTTTAAGAATCTAACTTAAACTAAGATGAAAACTTAAATTCCTGGGTGAGGAGTAATTTTCCATCCAATAGTAAATTAATGAAAGGATTATAGCAGGGGCCTGGCTGGGAGGCTGTGCTCATCTGATAAATCCAAGTGACTCAGGCAGAACAGCGCTAGACCAGGGGACTCCCCCAAATCTCGGGCCAGGCCCCGCCCCTGGCTCTTCGGGGCTCCACCGTGGCCTGCTAAATGGGCAGGACGTGTCCCATGTGTGCTCGGGGTCCCTCTCAGTGACGGGGACCAGCTTTTCAGAACCCCCAGCTGAGAGAGGCTCACGTGAGGCCTGTCTTGGGCGTGAGAAGGCCCGGTTTCGTCAGCTCACCCCGGGGAGGGATCACTTCTCTTGGAACCCGAGAAGGAAGGGCAGTGGGAGCGGTTTCGCACTGTCATGCCATGCAGACAGCAATGTGGTTTGCCCAGGACTGGAAAGACCCACGTCCTCTGAACCCCCAGTCTCTGAGGCAGGAGGATGGGCTCATTGATAGTCCCCTCCCTCGGGGTCCCGGGGATCCTGGGCACCTACGGTAGCCTCTGTCCAGGAAGAGTGACTTACAACTGGCTCCACCTAAAACCACCCAACACTAACCGAGGCGGCTCTGTGGGCTGTGCGTTCCCCTGGGAACATGTGAACTCGGGCGGGCGGGGCGGGGCGGGGGTCACACACCTCCCTAGGCACAACAGAGCTGCCTGAAAACCTCCTCCTCATCCCCTAACATTGGACACCCCCCCCCCCCCATGGAGAGGACATGGAATACCATGCACATTTGTGGCAACAGGTCCCCGTGAGTTTACCCGGGGCCTGCCTTCTGAGACAGAGCGGCCCCGTCCAATATCCTCGCTCTCGTCTCTCCCGCAGAGAGAGGCCGGGAGCTGTCCTGGTACACGGATGCGGGCGGGCTCGTTCCCAAATGCAGGGAGACGGCGACGTAGGGCTTCCTTCCCCTGAGGGAGAGGGGCCTCCCAGGGCCACTCCAACAGCAGCGCTGAGCCAGGGACACTTCCCGTGCTCGATGTGTACTGTGCTGCCAGGTCCACGTCTCTGGGCCCCATACGTGTCCTGCCTTAACATGTGGACACGGCCCTGGGCCTTCCCTGCGTGAAATGCAGTTGTTGATGCCAGTGCCTTTTGAGCTTTGCAGGGGGGGGGGGGGACTCCTCGAAAGGCGTTCATTAGTGCCTGTCTCCCAAGCAAGGCGCACCCCTGTCTGTTTGCAGGGAAGGGGAGGGAGTTGGAAACATTCTGACTTGTCTCCAGTGACGTGGAAGCGAATGGACTAGACTAGGCACAGGATCTGCAGGAGGAAAGTCTGAGGGAGCGGATGCTCCGGGCGACGGGTTTGCAGCCACATGTTGGCCGGGTATGTTTCTGTGCGAGCGTGGAATTTGCTGGAAGGGAAGACGGGGACACGGCCCCCGGTTCTCGGGAGACCCCGCGGCTCAGCGCACCACCGGCCTTCGTGGCTGCGGAGAGGAGCGGGGCTGCCTGGGGAGCCGCACAGGATAACCTGGCTGCTCTGCGGACAGCCATCCCGGCACGGGCGGGGGCTGCGACCGGGCCGCCCGAGCCGGCGCAGGTGTCATCTGCGCGGGGACCCAGCTCTTCCCGGAGTGGACCGCCCTGTGCGTTCGGAGGAGGGGACCAGCCAGGTGTTCTGGGAAAGACCCGCACGGCTGGGGTGGCCCGGTCCACCCGCTCACCCCACCCCTACCCCCGCCCCCGAGGAGGGAATTACGGGGCAGTAGGACTGAGAATTCCTAGTCTAAACAACCCGGTGAGGCGTGCTCAGGGAGAGAGCCAGGCCAGCACCGCAGATGGTGTGATCCGGGACTGTCACCGAAGGATGGTGGCTTTGAATGTTCGGCGTTCTGTGGCAGTTGCTGTTCAAACGGACAGATGGGTGGATTCCAGGCGATGGGGATCGGGGTGGGCCCGCCGGTACTTGCCTTCTCCTACCCGCAGGGCGCGGGACGCGAGGTGGACTGGACAGAAGGGACAGACAGCCCTGGGAGGACCGGCAGAAGGAGCAGGGGAGAGGCAGTGAGCCCGAGCACCCCAGCCCCTGCAGCTGGAGGTCACGGCCCCTTGCTAGGGTCACCCGGGCCCCTTTCCCTTGGGGGCTCCTGGGAGGCGTTCAGGCGGATGGCAAAGGGAGCTCCTCCCTGGAGACCCTGAGGCAGGGCCAGAGCCCAGGGAAGGAGCCGGGGATGTTTTCCGTTTCCGGGTCCCTGGGGGGCCCCGGGGCAGATTGAGACAGGCTCCGTGCAGGGAAGGTGTTAACAAACAGCAGGTGATTAAACATGACAAGCGGTGACATTTCTGCGCAGGGTTCTCAGTCCCGGCAATGCCAAGAATGAAGCTATAAACCCTGACATTTTGTGTTATGCACTGAGCGGTTTTTAATAGACCTCGCTCCCTCTCCCCCAGTCAACTCTCTCTCCCTCCTTCACCTCCCCCCGCCCCCATTGTCCCCACTGCCCCCTGTGAACCTCCTGCCCCCCGCCCCCCGCTGCAGCCTGGCCTCCAGGGGCCTTCCTGGGCCTCCGGGCCTCGGGCCTCTCCCTCCCCTGGGCCTCACCGCCTCTTCCCTGCAGGGCCAGGTGCTCCCCTGCCCTCCCCAGTCTCCCCTCTCCCTTCTCTTTGATCTTTCCCGTTGCCCCTCCTCTTGGGTCCCAACCCCCCCCCACCCCCCATCCTTCACTCCCTCACCTCCTTTTTTTGGGTCCTGATCTCACAGCCGCGCCCTCTGCTGCGGCTGTCCCAGTTGTCTGCCGTGGCAGGTGGCTGTCCCTGTGTCCTCTTTGTGTTCGTGGCATTTCAGACGGACTTGGCCGCGGGTGTAGGGAGATGGTGGGGCTTGGGATGGGATGTTCCCCATCTCTTTTGCAATTTCCTTTGCTCCTTTTTGGGAGGAGACGGGAGGTGGGGAGAGAGTTGCCCCGCGCTGCAAACAGTTGCTGGATTTATCCAGAAAGGGCCTGGCTGGAACAGTTGTTCCTCTCCCACAGAAACGGCGGGACAACTGGGGCCTCTTTTGTTCTGGCAGAGCCCGAAGGGCGTTTGGAGGTGAGCGTGAAGCACAGAGAGGGTCAGAGACCCACGCGAAGGGGCTTCGGCCTCAGTCCCACCCGGGGAGTCCCCACCCTTGCAGACAGGAGAGCTTGCTGGAGCCCCACAGGGCTTGGTACAGAGATCAGGCCACACACACACACCTCCCCCCCCCCCCCCCCCAATCCCAGCTCTTCCCCTAATGAACTTGAGAAGCACTTGGTCTTCTGTATTCATTCAGTAAATATTTATTGGGTCAGGCACTGTGCTGCAGCCGTGGTCCCATCCCACAGATCCTACAGTCCAGAGTGAGACAGAGGGGTGATTAAACCAGTTATGACAGAAGTGCCACCGCACTGAGCAGGCTGCGGGGAGAGGACAACAGGCCGAGTGTGGTCATCTCGGAGAGCTTCCCGGAGGAAGCGGCGTTTCCGCTGGGACCTCTGAAGGGTGCACAGGAAGGAGGGGTAGCCGGGCCCTGAGCTGAAGGAGGCAGGTGCTCCCTGTTCCACAGGTGCCGGTGGGCAGGGGGCAGGCCAGAAGTGGATGGTGAGTGAGGCTACCCTCCCTGTGGCTGTGCCCCTTTGAACTCTGGGTAACTGGCCCAGAATGTGCTCTTCCAGCTGCCTTTCCACCAACGTAACCCATCTGTGCCTGGCACGGTGGGCAGAAGCAGGGCAGGACTGTGGCTCAGCCACGCCCCAGGGGGCACGGAGAGCGACCTGGAAGTCAGCAAGTGCCACCAAGGACGGGGGCTACTCCTGCCTTTCCTGCCACCTGGCCCCTGTGCTGATGACGGACGGAGGAGGGGCAGGTGAGAGGACGGAGACCTGGCTGCGGGCAGAGCTGCGGGAGGAGCCAGCCCAGGAAGCCCGGCGGGGATGGGCAGCGTGTCTGCGTCTGCTTGCCTCCCCCCTCACCTGGACGCCAGGCAGCCTCCCCTCGGTGCCCTCAGTGGTGTGGGCAGCCCTTTGGTGCTGCCGTGTCTTCCCCATTAGACTCTGAGCCACCTGACACCCGAGACCAGTCTCCTTGGGTCTCCGGGCCAGCGGGGACAGTGTTAGCAGGTGCTGGGATATATTTGAGAAGCTCAGCCGGCCCAGGAAGAGGGGTCACGTTAACCTTCAGAGCAGGACCGGCAAGGAGTCCGCAGAATGACCTGTGGGCTCGGGTGTCCAGGGAGATGGGTTCAGCTTCAGCTTCCTCACTCCTGCCCCCCGCCCCCCAGCTGGCCTCACACCCCAGAGTCATTCAGCCTCAGGGATGGGGCAGCGGGAAGGTCCGTTGCCTAGAAGGGCCTCCCGGAGCCGTTAGTGTGCTCTGCCTCTGCCCCGAGTCAGACCCAGGGCACCCTGCTCCACGCCAGTTCCCTGAGGAGCTTGGCTTCCTGTCCCTATGAAGGACCTGGGGCAGGTTTTAGCCTTAAATCCCCTTCCCCACCCCATCTTGGTCCTGCCTTTCTGCCAGATTTGGCCCGGGTCCCCTAATGCTACCCTGGGTCACCCACTCCCCAGAGTCCAGTGAAGACCCCATGGAGGGCGCAGGGGCTCAGCCCTCCCAGGCCCTTGGCAGCTGGGCGGGGAGGGGAGTCCCAGAGACAGGACTTGGCCCTCTGCCCCTGTAGATCCGGAGCCAGGTTTTACTGTAATCCCTACATCCTGTTGCAGATCCTTAATCAGCTGGTGCCCAGGTTGGGCTGGACCCTGTGGTGACACTCGGGGCTGCGGCGTGGAAAACCTGAAGTGGAGTTTCCGGAGCTGGGGTTGGGGGCTGTGAGGATGAGGCAGGTGGAGGGGAGGAGAAAGGAGCCGGTGCAAGCACAGGATGTGGACAGAGCCCAGACCCACCACCCACCCGACCCAGGCCGGGGGCGGAGGAGCAGCTGTTGCAGGCTGGGGACCAGGGCTAGGGGAGGGCGAGGAGGGGCCCCCGGAGAACACCAGAGTCTGGGGTGGGGGGGTAGCTACATGGCCCGTTAGTGCCATCAAAACAGCTGCCCTGGGAGTCCCTCTGAGAGTGAGGGAGGCCTTCGGTCAGGAGACAGCAGAGCGGGGCCCTGGGTGACATTGGTTCTAGGGGTCTAGATGCCCAGAGCCAAGTCCAAGGCGGGGAGGCTCCTGCCCTGCTGGGAGCTCTCCTTCTGCGGGGGAACGGGGCAGCGGGCCAGGAGGACCGAGTGCCCAGGTGTGGGCAGCCAGGGCATGCGGCTCTGTCAGGAGAGCCTCAGGGCCCCTCAGCAGGGAAGCCGGATCCCAGGGCCGGCCCTGCCTTTGGCCCTGGCATCCCAGCCCCACTCTGCAGTCCCCGCATGCATCATGGGGAGACTTGGGGGCACAGTGTACCCCTCCTGGACCTCAACTCCTTCACCCCGAGGGGCAGCGGCGGAGGAGGAGGAGGGGAAGCGTGCGGGCCAGAGATGCCGGGGAGCGGAAGCCAGGAGGGGGCTGGCCAGCAGCGGGCGGGCAGACGGGCGTCTGTCCTGCCAGGGGCCCAGGCTGGCTGTGCAGACAGCCTCTTTTCTATATGGAAATGAAGAATTTAGGCTAATGGAGCTCAACCATCTCTAATTTTGCGATGGCAGGAGGATTTTGATTGAAAGTAATTAAGCAAGCTAGCTGTAAAATTAATTAAAGCAAAAGGGGGGGATTTTTTATTGGATTGGATAGCGATATAGCGTCTGTCAGGCGGGGGACGGATGGGGGTGACCTGAATCCTCTGCCCTCCCCCCTCCCACTCGGGACGTTTATGTCACTTTAATCTCCTTACAGCGGCTGCTGTGCATTTGTTTGAAATAATCAAGGAAATATGGTCAGAAATTGTCAGCTTTCAGATCTAATTTACCTGACGGCCCCTGCGCGAGCCGGCGCGGCCGCGGGAGTGAGTGTGCGTGAGCGGGTGGGGGAGCTGATGGGCACAGAGGACACGGGGTTCGCCAGGCCCCTCCCCGGGCCCCGGGCCCCCTCCGAGGGCAAGGGAGGTGCTTCCCAAGCTGGTGAGTGTCTCCCTGAAACAGGCCCCCGAGCCCCCTCACCTGCTGCCTCCCCCCACGCGGTAACCAGCTTTGGGTTTAGGGGCTGCAGGATCAGGGAGGTGACGGTAATTCCTCACTCCAGATGGCTGACAACGCTAAGCCCCTCCACCAGGGCCGCCGTTTTAAAAACACCCCCCAATTAGTCCCCTCGTGTCCTCGTTGCTGACCTCAGCCAGGGGATTGCGGAGATGGGCTGTGGGGAGGTGGGTGGCGGCGGCATCCCTAGCACCCCTCTGCCACCTGCTGCCATCCCCCCTTCTCCCCTGGGGCTGCCTTTGGGGGTCTCTGTCTCCCAGGCCCCCCTTTCCCTCCCAGCACGAGGAGGCCCCCCACTCTGACACTGGCGCGCCCTCCGTGCGCCCAGGCATGTGCTCTCTCTCACATGGTCACCCGCCCACGGGTCCTCCCCATTTCTAGTGCGTGAACCGGGCCGCAGAGAGCCGGACCTCGTGTGCTTCCCTCGGAGGGTTGAGGAGCCTGCAGTCCAGGCCCTGCACCCCCGGTGCTGGCTCAGAGCCCTGGGGGTCCGTGCCCGCGGGCCCGTGGAAGCCTGCCCCGCAGGGAGTCTCTGGATTTGTCTGGTCCTGACCGGTGACTGAGTGACCTAGGCTTCCGACAAGCCTCTCAGCCTCTCAGGCCTCAGCCCCGCCAGGTCTGAAGTTCCGGCGAACCTAGGGCAGCCTTTGCCATGAGAACTGCCACCCTGGGAGCGCCTTGCCAGGCCCCCGGGACGGGAGACGTTGAGGGTTCCAGAAACGGAGCTGCTCAGGATGATGCGCAGCTGCTCCCAGTCGGCCCGGCTTAGAGCGGACCTGTCAGAAGGCCTCTGCCCCTACCGGCCCCCCTCGGAGCCTTGCCTTCCGCCCGCCCTTCTCCTAACCCCGAGTGTGCCCTCCAGGCCCCGGCCCGCCAGCTTTGGCGCTGGGTGGGTGACTCAGGCGGCTTCCCCCAGCCGCGAGGGGTTCGAGCGCCTGTGGTTCCTTCTGGCCTGGCTCCCGAGCAGAGCAGCTGGGGCTTGGGTCGCATCGCCGACCCCCGTGTTGACCTCTCTGCCTGGACCCTCCGGTCTTTCCTCGCAGGAGTCCCTCCTCTTGGGGTCGGGGGTGGAGCCCCAAAGAGCTCAGCCCCGGAGAGGGGGGGAAGAAGGCTCTGGCTCCTAGTCACACCTTCAGGGCAAAGTGCTTCCTGCCCAGAGCCCAGCGGCCCGAGGCTCGTGGGACCTGCACTCCCCTTGCCGCTGTGTCCGCGGGGGCCTTGGTGAGAGGCAGTGGCATGGCCTCTGCCCTGTGTGCCCGCCAGCTGCCCGGGAGCCAGATCTCAGGAGGCCGAGGTTGGAGAGCATCTCTGGCCTCAGCCCAGCATCTCACCTCCACGTGTGGCTCGCAGCTGCTCACGTCGCTCCTGAGGCCGTGATGTGGAGGAACCAGCAGTAGAGCTGGTGCCAGGGGCCCGGTGGGCTGCTTGGCCTGGGCCAGGGGTGGCTTCTGGCCTTGATGCTGGTCCAGGCTGTCAGAGGCAGGCGCCCAGGCGGACCGAGGCCGCGGCAGGCCCTGGCGGGTTGGCGCGCTCAGCACAGAGGGAGACGGGGAAGGCCACGCGGAGGGTGGAGAGTGTTCGAAGGGGCCTCGCAGCGTCCCCCGTCGACCCTGCACTCGGCCTCGTGGGAAGAACCTGCGTTGGGGACGCCACACTGAAAAGCCACTTTGGGGAATGAGTGCTTTGTGCTGAGGAGAGAGACAGCTGATTCGATAGCGGCTCTCATTGGAGAAGGGCAGGCATGGGCGCTGGGCAGGCAAAGGCAGCGAAACTGGCCGTGGGCTCTGGAGATAGTCAGGTCAGGGGACACCACGGGAGAGCACCCCTCCCCTGGCATAGCCTGTGACAGTGCCCAGGGGACAGGGACACTGGAGGGGCTGGTGAGCCCAGGGCCAGCCCAGCAGGACCTTGGGGTCCATGACCTGACTGGCATGAGATAACACGCGTGTATTGTGGCCACCAAGGGTTCCTGCTGTCCCCACTTCCCCAGGCCCCAGGCGGAGCCCTCCTCTCTCGAGGCCCCTCCCTGCTCTCTGCCATCCCACAGCCGGTGTCCGAGCCTCCAGGTGGAACTTGGGCAGAGGCTGAAGGGTGACCAGCCCCCCAGGCCCATCTCCCTGAGAACCTTTGCAAATGAGGACCCCACTGTGGGGGCGCCCCCCCCCCCCCGGCCCAGCCAGCCAGGTGCTTCCTGCCCTTACGTGGGGCCCAGCTGGCTCGCTGGTCTCACCCTCCCAGAGGGAGCGAGCAAGACCTTCCCGCGCCCCCCCCCCCCCAGTCCTTCCTCACGCTCAGTGGAGGCCAGGCGCTGCAGGAGCGCTCCCCGGTGTGCGCTGTCCCGCCCCAGCCTCCGAGCAGGGCAGGTACCCACCCGACTGGGAGGGAAGCCCCGAGCGGCTGGGGTTCACCCCGGGAATCAGTCGCTGCAGACACAACACTGACCCCTCCCCCAGCCTGGCCACCTGGAGGTGCCGGAGGCCCTGGGCTCCCGGAAGTGCCCGGGACCGGCTGGGTTCTGGCTTCGCAAAGCTTCTGCAACCCAGCTCCCTGGTCTCCTGCCCAGGCCGCCTCTCCGGCTCCCACCGAGCCGCCCTCCGCTCCAGCGCCCAGCGGGGAGGGCGCCTCGCACAGACCCCGCGCCACGTCCCGTCCCGGACCCCTCAGCCCTTCCCTCCGGCCTGGCCCTCGCCTCTCCCCCGTTCGGCCCCGCGTCTCCCTGCCCAACCCCGGCCCCGTCCTCCGTCCCCTTGGCTGCACAGTCGCATTTTGCTGCCAGCGCAGGGCACTGAGAAACTGCTGGCACTGCCAAAACCCTGTGTGCACTACGACTCCCCAAACATCCCTTTATTTTTATTGTTCTGTTAATTACTGTTTAAACTTTAATAAGTCACTTCGTCAGGAGGGGGGACCTGCCGTGAGCTTTTCTGTGCAAACACCGGCCCGGAGTGACTCGGGTGTAATATAACCCTTTATGCGATGTGGGAATGTTTGGATTGTAACAGAAACTTGTTATTTTAATGACAGTTGGGGGGGTCTGAGCACAGAAGGGGAGGAGGTGGGCACAGCCCCGCTCCCCCGAGTCCCCACTGGCGGCCGGGAGTGGCCTGGCCACACGGGTGCTCCCCCGCTGCTGCCGCCCCGCATCCCGGGTGCTGCGGGGCCTCCCCGGGCTGCCCACAGTCGGGCTCGCCCCGAAGGAGGGATGCGCGGGGGACCCAGGGCGGCAGGGTCCTGGGCCGGCTGTGCGAGGCAGGTGAGGGTCCAAGGGGGAAGTGGGGATTTGAGAGCTGGGGACGCAGGAGGCCACCCAGAGCTCCCCGATCCCTGGGCAGAGGCAGGGCCGTGCGAGGCTGGACTCAGCCCTGCTCACGGTTCCCACCCAGGAGAGGGGCAGGCACCCCCCGGCTCCGTGCCAGACACGTCACCCCACGTCATCCCTTCAGCGGCCCTGTCTCACAGGCGATCACTGAGGCCCGGGGCAGAGGCGGAACCTGCTTAAAGGGACAGGCTTTGAAAGGGGCCGCGTGTCGGATGTCGCTGCGTGTTACTTGGAAGCTGCCTAAGTCCAGGTGCTGAGTGTGGTCCCTGAGGGCTGGACACTGTCCCAGAGACGGGGTGGGGAGGGCTCCAGGCCGGCTGCTGGGAGCCAGGACCGGCCCTCTCAGCCCTTGGGCAGGGCTCACCCCTCAGCACCGCCTCTACTCCCCCTCCCCCGCTCCCCAGGAGAAGGGGTGCAGGGTGAAAGGTCATGGGAGTAGGGCTGTCCCCAGGACTGGGCACGGACCACTTGTTCTCTTTCTCACCAGGCCTGGCCCATCTCAGGGACGTAGGGACTCGGGGCCAGGCAGGGGTGATGGTGGCCGGGCCACCCCTCTCATTCTGGTTACCCCAATCCTCTACCCCCAGGGGCATCCCTTCCTAGACCTGCTTCCAGAGTGTGACCCCGGGGAGGGGGCCTTTCCCCTGCTTGGTGGATCTGAGGAAGGGACTCGGGACTGCTGGGCCCCTTTCCTACTTAGTCTGCACTCCGTCCCTCTGCCCGTCCGTCCGCCCACAGAGCTGACTTCCGCTCTGTGCCAGGAGGGGTGGCAGAAATGAAAGGCCCATGCCTGGGGGGGTGGTTAGTGAAGGGGTGTGAGGGGGCACGGCCAAGGGGCCCAGCCCCTGCCCCCCGGGTGCTCCCTTCTAGCCAAGGCGAAGACCCTCCTCCCTGCCCCGGCCTGGCGGGGCCCCAGGGTCAGGGCCCGGGCTCCCTGGTGCTGGAGAGCAGAGCCCCCCAGATGGCAGCAGCGTGGGCCACGAATCGCTGAGGTTTTCCTTTTCCGAGCAGCGCGTTTCCCTAAATTGTCTTTGACTGCGTGCATGGGTAATGAAAGTTTATGCCCTTGTTAAAGGACAGGCGGCCAGTTCCAGTTAGAACTGGGGCTGTCTCCCTGCCAGCCCCGCGGCCCCCACCCCAGCCGGAGGGAGAGCGTGAGCACAAGCGTGTGCACGCGCGTGCGCGAGAGCGGGCCCAATCCCCCCCCCCCCCCCCCCCCCGTGGGTAAGAAGGCTGTTAGGGGAAGGGAGAGGGGACGGGGAAAAAAAGAAAAAAAAATTTCCATATTTGTGTAAGTTGCTTTAAAAGCATTTTATCATGTCATAAAAAAGGGAACGTACTCTCAGAAATTGATCCTCTCCGCCAGCCCATTGGACAGAAGGACGTTGGGATGTTAATGGCCATCCTGCTCCAGGGTGGCTTATTAAAAAATTTATACATAAATGCTTAAAATTGCATAAATTATTTAAAAAAAACCAACAAAGTAAGCAATTTGAATTCCCTCTTTTCCTCCCCTTCGCTCGGTCCCACTTCTGCGTCTCCCCCCCTTTTCCAGCCCCCCATCGGGGCCCTCCATCCCGAGCATCCGTCCCTCCTCGGGGCTTTCCCCCTTCGCTCCGCTCCCCACCGGCCGCCCTGCCCTCCGCGGGGGGTTCCCTGCCTCACCCGCAAATTAACGCAACGGCCAGCCCGCCACCCAACACTCACAGGCGCCCGCACTAATAAAAACACCACTAATAATGCCCCAAATCGCGGAATTAAATATTAAGGCCAGAGGAGGCGGACGCGGAGCGGAGCCGCCGCCACCGTCGCCGAACTTGGAGCTGATGAGTGTGTCTCTCGCAGGCGTGGAATGTCACCCACACATCCTGGAGACCGGAGTGGGGAGTTTTATGATGGTTTTTCATTGATTTGTTTCCCCAGCGCAGCTGCCGACCTCTATTGAGGGACAAACATAATCAGCGCTGACGCAAATTAGATGGTTATTCGTTTTGAAAATTGACAGAAAAACAATAAAAAAGATGAAATGCTCCCAAATCAATAGATATAATGAAATTCAAATAATCCGAGAGATGAGGTCTCCATGGCAACTGATAATGTGGAAAAGAAAACAATTTAATAAAGGACAGACACACTTTGAAAACAGATTGGGCCCAGGGAGGGGGGCGGGCTGGCGGGCGGAGGGCTGGAGCGCGGCTGGCGAGTGAAGGATCACTGTCCGTCCCAAGGACACCCGCCATAATTAAGCGAGGCTTTCGGCCCCAGAAAGTGCAGATTCAGGTTTTAATACACAAAATTATTTCAGGAGCAGTGAATCGGAAAGTCGTTTGTAATGACCTTCCTGAGAGGCCCGGGCGCGGGGCATGTTGGAGGCTGGGCGGCCTGGCCGGCTGAGTTATGGCATATTTGTGTTTTTATAGTGCGGCGGGGAGGGGGTGGGGGGGAGGGGGAGAGAAGGTTAAACAGTATTTACAGCTCAGTTGTTTTCAGAGAGGAAAGAGAAATAGAGTTCACGGGGAGATGCAGCGGGCAGGCGGCGGGGAGCCAGGCAGGCCCGGGGGCGAGGTGGGAGAGGAGGCGGCCGGGGGCTGCCACCCTCCGGGTGCCTGGCCTGGCCTTGGGGACCCAGAAGGGAACCTGGGAGAGGCTGAGGGGCACCCGGGGTGGCCTCCCCACTCCAGTTCCTAACGGGGTCATCTGGGCCCGGGCCCCTCTGGGGCTGGGGGGAGCCTGTGTCCCCGCGCCCTGCACGCCCCGTCACACCTGAACGGGAAAGGCAGGGCGTCCTGAGGCGGCTGCGGAGGCGGCTCCGGCCCTCGCCCTCCTTGGCGGGCCTCTCCCGTTCTCTGCACGGCTGCCGGCCCCCCCTCTGGGCAGTGCTGCCCTTGTGGAGGGCCGTGCCCAGTCTCGGGTGTGCCCAGCCTTGGGCAGGGGGCAGGGACGTGGGACAGAGTCGGCCCCGTTGCCGTGGCTGCAGCCGACAGCTCCCTGCCCCTTTCCTTGGCTTCCCCTCCCGCCGAGGGCTTCCCTGGGGCACACCACGGGGAAGCGTGGTCCCTGTGGGCTTGGCAGAGGCAGGGGCCACGGAGCGGGACGGGGACGAAGCAGAGCCCTTCAGAGCCACGTGCCCGGGCAGGGCAGCTGGGCACCGAGGGCCAGCGCCCCGTGGGCCCCAGGCTCTGTCTCCCCTTCGGGCCGCAGCAGCCGCATCTGGGCTGCTGTGGTGCCCGTCTCCCGCCCGCTCTGCGTGTGCACGTGTGACTCTAACCTGGTTGCACAAACACAGAGACGCCTGGGTGTGTGCACGCACGGGGCCTGGGTGTGCGCCGCGTGCGTGTTTTAAATCTCCCCTGGGTGGTAACTCTTTTTTTCTCCCCTTCCTGTTTGGCTGTGACCTGGGGGAGATTGATAGCCAGCCTGTGCGGTGGATGCTAACAGTTCCCCTGATTTATAGAGTTACTTACGCTAAGTGAGGCCACTTAGACGCGTCTGGATAGTAAACCTTTTAACTGGACTAAAAAATCATAATAAATAAATAAACAAAAAGGGGCAAGTAGGGCCCAGCAGGCGCCCCCAGCTTGGAGCTGTTGGGGACCAGGGGACCTGGGCGAGAGCCCTGGGGGGACCGGGACCCCTCCTCCCACCCGCGGAAGCTGGGCGGCCCTTCCGCTTCCAGCTGGGGGTGGGATAGGGCCCAAGAGGGAAGGGCACCCACCCCCCCTGGGGGGGCGGTCCTGTTTGGAGGAAGGGGCCACAACTGGAGGGGGGGGGGACTGTTGGGATGGAGATGGGCTCTGTACTGGGGGAGGAGAAAGGGGGAGGGACGGTGGAGCCTCCCGGGGAGCGTGCGGGGGGCAGGGACCAGAGCCAGTGTTTCTAGGACCCTTCCTCGCTTCCCACACTCCCAGCTCCTGGGCACCTCAACTTTCCACCACAGGGATTTTTTTTTAAAAATATATTTTATTGATTTTTTACAGGGAGGAAGGGAGAGGGACAGAGAGCTAGAAACATCGATGAGAGAGAAATATCCATCAGCTGCCTCCTGCACACTCCCTACTGGGGATGTGCCCGCAACCAAGGTACATGCCCTTGACCGGAATCGAACCTGGGACCCTTCAGTCCACAGGCCGACGCTCCATCCACTGAGCCACACCGGTCAGGGCTCCACCACAGGGATTTTGCTGGTAATGATTTGAACGTGGCCTCTCATCTCAGTTAAACAGTCCGCCCTAGGCGGGTGTGCTCAGCGGATAGTGTCAGCCCGGCCCGCAGAATGAAGGGTCCCGGGTTCGATTCCGGTCAAGGGCATGTACCTCAATGGCAGGCTCCATCCCCGGTCCTGGTTGGGGAGCGCATTCAGGAGGCAACCCATCGATGTGTCTCTCTCACATCGATGTTTCTCTCTCTGTGTCTCTCCCGCTCCCTTCCCCTCTCTCTAAACATCAGTGGGAAAATGTCAGGGGGTGAGGGTGCACTAAAGTCCATGAACAAGTAGGTTAATGACCTAAACGGCCCACGATGCGGCCACAGGACAGTCGGTCTTGCTGGCATCGTGCCCTCAGGACTGGCCTGTGGAAGGTGCCCGGCGAGGGTGACGCGGGAACGCGCCCAGGCACCGCACCCAGCACAGGCGGCGGCCCGCCAAGCTCCGGTTCGGAGGGGTCGCAGGGCGGAGGCCCCCGCGTTGCTGCACCTGGATGGGAGGCTGTGGGGGGAGATCTCGGACCGTGACCTTGGAGGCCGGAGTTCAGTAGGAGGAGTCTGGCTCCAGCACTAACGCTGGGTGACCGTGGACAGTGACCAGCCTCGGACGGCGGCCACGTGGGGACGTGGGGGGACCGCCGAGGTGACACTGAAGCCCTCCGCACCGTCCCCTGCGCCAGGGAGGTGCTCAGCGGGTGCCAGCCACCGCATCGCTCTAGGCGGGGTGGGCCAGGGCAGCCACCCGGTGACCCCGCGGTGCCCGGGTCCCCGCGCTGCCCGGCCGCAGACGGGTGGGCGCTGGACCGCCCCCACCCCGGGGACGGGGCCTGGCCCCTGCCTCACCGCCTCCTGATATACAGCGGGCATCAGGCCGCCCAGAGGGGACACTGCATCCTTAGGAAGAAATATGTCCTCATTTTTCTTAAACACCGTTTCCACTGAGTGAAATGTTTAGAAGGGACGCGCAGGGAGAACTTTATTTCCTACCAGGGAGTGCGGAGCCACCAGGCAGAGCCCATAAAGCACCCGGAGCCGGTCGCTGACAGGCCGCCCGGCCTCCAAACGCATTACTCACGGGCGGGAGGCCTGCCCGGCCCCTGGGGACGGCCCCCCGCCGGCAGGACGGCGGATCGGAGCCCCGAGCCCTGGTCCCCTGGAGCCCAGGGCGGGGGCAGGCCAGGCCCCGACCAGGCGAGGAGGTGGAGGCGTTTCAGCCACCCCAACACCCTAGTCCCCAAGAGGAGGATGCGGGGCCCAGGTGCCGGAGCCCCCTCACCCCGAACTGGCAGGAGCCTGGCCGCCCAGCCTGTGCGGGGAGCGAGGCGACGCCTGCCAGCCCGGGCCTTCTCCTGGGCCCTCCCTGCACTGGGTTTCTGAAGCCGGCTGATTTGAATATTTATAAATATCAGTAAATTATTTATTGTAGCAATCTGCTGCACCATTTTACCCATCGCAGTTAACACTTTAGGGGGCTCCGTGCTCTGGGAACCGCGAGTGGGGGTGAGGAGGGGAGGACACGGAGGCCCAGGACTTCCGGGAGCCCCCCAGTAGCTTCGTGGGGACATCATGGCGCCCCGGCTCCTGGCTGCACCGGCCTTCGTGATCTCGGGCTCCAGGGCACCCTCGTGGCTCCGGGATCAGTTTCCTCCCTTTCCGAGGGGACCGCGCCAGCACCTGCCACGCCGGCTCCCCACGAGGCTTCGTGAGCCAGGGCCTCGCGGGGCACGGCCAGGCCGTCTTGCCCTGTTTCCCGCCGGAGCAGGAGCCACGCAGGTCAGACACCAGAGCTGCCTGCCGGGGGCTGGTGGGGCTTGGAACCCGGGAGGGAGGGAAGGTTCAGACCCCGGGAGCCGGGGAGCGGCCACTTGTCACCGAGAGGGCGGCCTGCCCAGCCCTGCTCTCTGGCGGCTCCTTCCTCCCAGCCTCTCCGGCCAGGTGAGGTGTCCTGGCCTCGGGTCTCATGCCCAGGCTTGGCACCACTCTGGCTTGCCTTTCCCCTCCTCGGACTCGGCTGCCTTTCCCCTGGTCCTTGCTCGCCAGGCCCTGTGCTTGGCACCAGCAGGCACCCTCGCCCGTTACAGTCCGGCAGCCCTTTCACAGGCAGACAGGTTGCCCGGGGCCCGAGCTAGCAAGGGGCCGAGCCAGGCTTCGAACTCACGACGTCTGGCCCCAGAGGCCAGGCCGTAACCACGGTGCGGTGCCACCTCCCAGGGCTCGCCCGGCCGTCTCAGAGCCACGGGCCAGCGGCGGAGGCCTGGCCAGGCCCACACAGCTGCCCGCCCCTTACCTCGTCGGGGGCGCCCGTCCCTGGGTGAGCGGCACGGGAGTCCCCCGCCTTCCGCCCTCTGGCCCGAGCCCGCCTCCTGGGCAGCATTGTTCCCAGAGGAAGTGTCCAGTGTAAATAGAGCAGCGGGCAGGCTGGTGGTGGGAAGGAGATGAAAGGGGCACTGACAGGGCCGGGGACGGATGGCTTCCTCCCATTGAGGCCTGGCCATGGCGTTTATATTTTAGGGAAGAAAGTCAGGGAATGTTTACATGGACAGGAGCCTGGGGTCAGACCACGAGGGGGGTAGTCTACAGGGTCCCAGGGCCCTGAGGGACGAGGGAGGGTGGGCGTGCAGGCAACTCGGACCCCAGCTCTTCCACCCCCATCTGCCGCCCCAGCCTCGCACGCGTTTCCACGCGCTGAGGAAGGCCAGTCTCCGCCTCCCGCCCTGCACCCCAGGCCCACGCGCCTTCTTCACCTCCACCCCCGGGACCCACAGTAGAGTCAGAGGGAGGGCAACATCTGGAAGGCAGGTGGGCTGGGGCAGAGCGGCAGCTGGAGGGCAGGTGGAGGGGGTGGAGGTGGAGCTAAGGGGCCTGCAGGCGGGGGGCGGGCCCTGGGTGCACAGCTGCATCGCAGCTGGTGGGGGCCCGGAGGGACCAAGCCAGGCACACAGTGGAGATGGGGCGAGGGGCGGGCAGGGCTGGGTGGGCCCAAGTGCCGGGAGGCTCCAGGATGGGTGGGGGCCCAAGGAGGGGGTGTCACCAGCAGCAAGGGCAGCCCTGGGAGCCTCTGCGTCCCTCTTCCTCGGGATAAATATTTATAGATTCATTTGCCGTCTGCCATACACACTTGGCTGCCTACCTCCCGGTAAAAATAGAGCAGGCTTCCCCACGCCCGCCCGCCCTCCCCGTCCCCACCAGGGCAGGGGACAGAGGGGACCAGGTGAGGCCCGTTCTGTGCTCCAGAGGCTGCGGGAGGAAACTTGGTGTCACGGAGCCTGGCGGCTGGCCCGGAGGCTGGGTGAGACGTGCGAGTAGGGGCCCCGTCACTGAGCTTGGAGAAGGAGCCCATGTCGGGGCTTGGAGACTTGGGTGTGGACAGCACAGACTTGGAGACATGGACAAACATGGGTAGAGTGGGCATCCGGCTTGGGCCAGGGTGGGGCCCAGCAGAGCCAGGGCCACAGGACGGGGAGGACTGAGTGAGCCAAGCCGACCTTGCCCTGACGCTGGGCTGGGCTGGGCTGGGACCCCCAGGCCCCTCTGGGCCAAGTGTGGCCATACACGGGCAGCTGGCTTCAAGGCAAGGATCTGGGGTCACGGGGCATCGCCTGTATCGGGGGGACAGCCATCCGTGTGTCCAAGCCAGGCCTACCTGTGGGCAGGCACAGGTGTGGGCGTCCCTGCCTGACCGCCTCTCGGGGGGCCCACGTGGGGGTGTTTAGGGTGTGGATGGCGAAGCCTCTTCTAAGCATGGACTGGGGAGCAGAGCCCCTCCCCTCGCTTAGCCTCTGACCTGTGTGGAGACATGGACATGTCCACTCTTGTTGGGGGCCACGTGAGGGAGTCCTGACTTCGAGACGCTTCCTGGGGCTGCCTGGGCACCGTGGGTCTGTCGTGGCCACCGCCCTGCCCCTGCTCTGCCACAGGAACACACAGGAGGAGTGGCTTTGCTGATGGATGGATGGATGGATGGATGGATGGACGGACAGATGGACGGACAGGCAGGCAGGTGCACCCTTGTTGGCCTTTGAGGCAGGCCCCAGGTTGCATGGGGAGTGGGGTTGCCATGTGCCACCAGGACCCCGGGCAGCCTGCTCAGCAGCCATGGGAGGTGGCTGGCAGCAGGCAGCTTCGTGAGATTTCGGGGTTTTCGCGTTGGGCTGTCGTGTTTGGGGATCAGGCTGCTCCTGAGCCTTCTCATCCGGGAAGTGGGACCAGCCAGGCCTTCCAGGGCCGCAGGGGCCGGTCCAGGCAGAGGGGGCAGAGCCAGGGCCTCGGGCAGGGACAAGTGGCCCTCGGAGGGGCCGTGGGGAGCCCTGCCCTTGGACGGAGGCCTGGAGGAGGAGGTGGTAGGAAATGGCCGAGAGGACCCGGCGGGAAAGGCTGGGGAAGAGGAGGTCTCGGGCTCTCCGTGGGCAGAGGCTGGAGTCAGGCGGGGGCAGGGACAGGTGGGCCAGGCCGAGGAGGGCCTGGGAGGAGGTGCCCAGGTGGGGACAGGGGCCGACCAGGGCTGCTGGGACAGGAAGGCACGGGGCTGCCCGGCTGCTCCCGGCTCTTCGCTGTCTCCTCACCGTGGACCGTGCGGTAGATGCTCCCAAGTGGAGTCGGGCTGCTGGTCTGGCCGCTGTGCCCCACGCCCGGCTCTCAGCCTGCGCCTCCTTTATACGAACCGGGGCCTAGCCGGCCGCCTCTCACTCAGAGGAGGTGCCTAGGGCCAGAGAAGTGTAGGAAGTGCTTCCACGAGCCAGTGCGGGGAGGAGACTGCCCCTTGTGTTGGAGGAGTCGCTCATTCATTCGTTCATTTCCAAAATCCTTGGACCAGCTGGCCTGTGCCCGGCTCAGAGCCAGGCTCCGGGATAGAGCGATGGGCGAGCTTGGCCCTCCACAGCTCAGTCTAGTGAGGGGTTCAGGCATGCGCCGGGGTTCAGTCTCGGCGCCGTGTGGCGAACCTTTGGCCTGGGGGACTTGGGGGACTTGGGGGCAGAGCTTCAGCCCCGGCTGTTGAGGTGGGTGGCTGTGCCTGACCTCTGACCTCTCTCTCCACCCTCTGCAGCTGAAGGCACCCGGTGCACCGACCCGCCCACAGGCAAGCCCGCGATGGCGGCCAAGCGCAAAGGCGGCCTGAAGCTCAACGCCATCTGCGCCAAGCTGAGCCGCCAGGTGGTGGTGGAGAAGGGGGCAGAGGCCGGCGCCCGCACGGAGGGCAGCCCGCTGAGGCCCCAGGACAAAGAGCGCGGTGGCGGCGGCGGCCCCGAGCCGGGGGTGGCCCGGGCCCCCCGCAGCGAGGAGGACAAGAGGCGGGCCGTGATCGAGAAGTGGGTCAACGGGGAGTACAGCGAGGAGCCGGCGCCCGCTCCCCTGCTGGGGCGCACGGCCCGCGAGGGCCTGGAGCTGCCGCCCGAGGGCGTGTACATGGTGCAGCCGCGGGGCTGCAGCGACGAGGAGGACCACGGCGAGGAGCCCAAGGACGGCGCGGCCGAGAGGGACGCGGACAGGGCAGCCTCCAAGGACAGCGGGGGCCCCGGCGCCAGGCAGCCCGCAGGTGGGTGTCCGGACCCCTGGACGGGCCTCACCCGGTGAGGAGGCCCCGCGGGGCGGAGGGGTGTGTCCACGGAACACGCTCGCTTCGCTCACTCTCGGTCCAGATGTTGGCGCCTCGTTCCCCAGGGAGGACTCCTGCGGGGAGTGGGCTGGGCGGGGCTGGGCGGGGCTGGGCTCTAGAATGGGGAGGCCCGTTGATCTGAGTGAAACCAGGGGTGAGAGGGGACTTCCCAGGTGTGTGAGCGGGTCTGGGGTGGGGGCTGCCGAACACCCAGTGGGTCTTCAGGAAGCCGTGAGTGGAGGGACAGATGGGTGGACAGGCAGGCGGGTGGACGGACAGTGTGTGGGTAGACGACTACATGCGTGTAGAGAGGAGCCGGGTGGAGGACACAGCAGCGGAGCACGTGCCCCGGAGGCTGTTTCCCGGGGAGGCTTCTCTGCGTGGCTGTCAGACAGGCCTTCCTCCCCGCCCACCTTCCCCCTCCCGGGGACCCCGGCCTCCTCAGCAGGACCCCTCAGACAGGACCCAGGGCCTCGGTGGCCCAGCCCGAATATCCCACTGCACCCGCCCGCCCGGGACACGTCCTCTGGCCGACCTCTTCCACGAGGGGGCGGAGGCCCGGCTTTTGCTGATGCCTCCTTGTCCTCAGAGCAGCCCTGAACTCCTTCTGCTCGGGGGAAGGAGGGGGTCACCCCTAGGACTGGGACCCCAGGATTTGGGGTCTCGCTCAGCTCCCCAGCCTCCTTCCCAGGCCTGTGCCTGGTGCCGAGCCTCCCCTGCCCGCGCCTCTGCCCCCTTCCCCCTGCAGTGAGGGGCGCATCCCCTCCCAGCGCGGGGAGCCCTGCGCAGCCACATAATTATGCATATAAGATATAAACAGAGCTGTTTAATTATCCTTCGCCACATCAGTGACAGAGTAATTAACAAACATTGCAAGATCAATGAGGAAAAGTGTGACCTTCAGTTTCCTCTGATAGGAGAAGCCCTTGCTTCTCCCAGACGCAAGGTGATGGCGCAGGGCCCGAGGGGAGGGGAGGGCAGGGACAGGGCCTCTGTGCCCTCAGCGCCCCAGCCCCTCCCACGCCCAGCTCTGTCCTGCCCGGCTCGCCTGGACCTCTGCCTCCTGCCTCCTGTGCTCTGGGGAGTGGAGAGCCGGGTGACAGGAGGCGGGGCGGGAAACACCAGGAGTCTTATGGCCCAGGACTCACCCCTCCGGTTTGAGGCCCGGTGGGACTCCCGTGTGACCGTGCGAGAGCCCAGGGCTGAGCTGCCCACTCGGGGCTGCGGCCCGGGCCACCCTCTCTGGGCCCAGGCCTGTGGCCTGACCTTGGGACCCCGGCCCGGCCCCTCCCTGCTCTCAGCCGCCTGCCCTTCAAAGCCGCTGTCTCTCTGCCATATATAGTGAGGGCTCCGCTGCCTCCAGCTATTTTTAGGCCCTTTCCCTGGTCCCTGAGCCACGGGATCTGACAGCAAGAGCCCACTCCTCCCAGGCCGGGCCCAGCCCCACGGAGCTTAACGTCAGGACAGCAGCCCACCGGCCGCTGCCCCACCCCCACCCCCAGGGAACAGCTGTCTGTCGGTTCTGCCCGCCTCCGGTGCTGCCCACACTGTCTCCTCCTCACCTGGTGGGGTCCCAGTCCTCCCAGGACTGCTCCCCCCTCCCCCGGAGCTCAGAGCCTCTCTCTGCACATCTGGCTGGGTTTTCTCTTGTGCCCAAGCCCAGTGTTGCCCTAGGAGACCACCTCCAGGTGTCTGAGAACCCCAGCCTTGGCAGGTCGGCGCGGGGAGAGGGAGGAGACCCCCGCCTGCTGCGCTGCCGGAGTCCTGCGCCTCCCACCCTGTCTTCGGCCACACCTTCCCCTGACTGCTTCTAGCCCCGCAGCCTGGGGTCCTACCACGCTGAGTGTGCCTGGGTGTGCGGGCTCTGACACAAGTGGGGAGAACACGGGAGTCCCCTGCAGCCCATGTGGGCCTCACCCCCCCCCCTGGGGTGCACCCACCCCTGGTTCCGGGAGAGCACATAGTAGGTGTTCAGCCAGTGTTCAGTGCGGGAAGGAGTGTCTTGGGCGAGCTGAGGGGTCACCTGTCTGATGGGGTGCAAGGCCGTGTGTGGAAGGGAGGGGTCCCCAGAGCAGAACCCCGGGGAGGATCGGATCATCCTGCCTCCGCATCCTGAGGCGAGTCTCGGGGCGCTGGGCGTGGGGTTGGGCGGTTTGTGTACGTGTGTCTGTGAGTCGGGATGGGAGCAGGGATGTGAGCTTGATGGCGAGCGTGTGTGCACGTGGTTCCCGGGGCGGGAGGAGGGGGTTGCTCGGGTTCTCAGTGTCCCTGGCGTGGACTCGGTGGGACAGACGGGTCCCACCTGGGCCTGTGCCCTCTCGGGCCCTGACTCCTCGGGTGGCCACCTTGTGCCTGAGCGCGTGACCGGAGGACTCGCTCACAAGTCACGCAAGCGCACCTAGGGTCTCTGCCCTCGGCCCTGCGTCTGGGATCATTAGGAATCGGGGGTTCTGGGCGGGGCCACGAGGCCAGGCCCTCCCAGGGGTAAGGTCCTGTGGGTCCATTTGTGAGGTTCGGGGAGGCTCAGACCTGGGGCAGACTCAGCCAGGCGCACCCCAACCCACCCACAGAGGCTCCCTCAGCCGCAGGCCCACGTCGCACCTGCCCTGGCCCTGGCCCCCCCCCCTGAGGCCGGCTGGGATCTGCCGTACTTCCAGTAAGATGGCTTCGTCTTCATATTAGGCCAAGGCGAGAGTGGAGACATTTATGAAACTTTGTTTAATGTACTGAAAAGCCATCGGCCAGAACATTTAGGAAATTGATTTTCCTGGCATTGATGAACTCGTTTTATTTTACCCCAGTATTAATTACTTTTTTTTTAAACAAATTAATTTAAGAGTCGTAAAACCTAACAAGTGAGCCAAATGTCCATAGATCATGTCCCGCGCCGCCCCTCCCCACCCCGGCCCCCTCCCTCTGTGGGTGGGGACTCCTGCCCTTGGGGGGGCTCCCGTCCCTTGCTTCCCGGCTCCCTCCCAGAGGTGACCACCGTCCTCTCTGCCGTAGGAGAGGCCTCCTCGCTGCGGGACTACGCGGCCTCCACCATGACCGAGTTCCTGGGCATGTTCGGCTACGACGACCAGAACACGAGGGACGAGCTGGCCAGGAAGATCAGCTTCGAGAAGCTGCACGCGGGCTCCGCCCCCGAGGTGGCCACCTCCTCCGCGCCGCCCGCCGGGGAGGACGCCCTCAGCAAGCGGGCGCGTTTCTCCAAGTACGAGGAGTACATCCGGAAGCTCAAGGCGGGCGAGCAGCTCTCCTGGCCGGCCCACGGCACCAAGGCCGAGGAGCGCGCCGGCAAGGACGCCGTGGGCCCCCTGCCCGGCCTGCGGCTGCCCAGCCACGCGGCGCACCTGGAGACCAAGGCCACCATCCTGCCGCTGCCCTCGCACGGCAGCGTCCCCATGCAGGGCCTGGTGGCCCGCGCCTCCAAGTACGACTTCTTCATCCAGAAGCTGAAGACGGGCGAGAGCCTGCGGCCCCAGAACGGCAGCGCCTACAAGAAGCCGTCCAAGTACGACCTGGAGAACGTCAAGTACCTGCACCTCTTCAAGCCCGGGGAGGGCAGCCCCGACATGGGCGGCGCCATCGCCTTCAAGACGGGCAAGGTGGGGCGCCCCTCCAAGTACGACGTCCGGGCCATCCAGAAGCCGGGCCCTGCCAAGGCGCCGCCCGCTCCCAGCCTGGCTCCCGCTCCCCTCGCCGGCGTGCCCAGCGCTCCCAGCGCCGCGGGGCCGGGGCCCGAGCCGCCTGCCTCCCTGCCCTTCAACACTCCCGAGTACCTGAAGTCGACCTTCTCCAAAACGGACTCCATCACCACGGGGACCGTCTCCACTGTCAAGTAAGGCCCGCCCCTCCCTGCCGCCTGCCCCCCCCCAAACCTCCCCCCCACCACCACGGCTCTGCCTTGGAAGCGCACGTCTGTGGACACACTCTCACACCTCAGGCACATCTGCTGTGCACTCATACACTCCAGGATCCTCACGCGTGTGCTTCTGCTCACGCGTGTGTGCTCACACTCATTCACGCTTGTCCCTCTGCCCGCGTGAGCGCTCATGCCCAGTCCAGGGGCCCACACACACCACACGTCTCGCTGTACACACATACCTCACACTGGGCACTTCTGTGCATGTGCTGTCTGCTAACACACATGCCACAGGCGCCTGCCACCCTGTTTGCCCGTCACAGCTTTCCCTCCCGCCACCCCCAGGGCCGAAGAGAGGCTGAAGGAAGCCCGGCTCTGGGCGGCGGCTCCGGAGCCCACGCTGGTGGCCGTGGCTCCTGGGTCCAGAGCCTGGGCCGCAGGGAAGGCAGCGAGAGAAGGCAGGAGGCTGGGGAGGGCGGGGGCACACTCAGCGCTAACCCCCAGGCCGGTGGTTTTTGATGCTGCGCCCCAAGAATTTTTAAAACGTGCAATGCCTGACCCTTTAGTCAGGGGCACTGACCTCTTTCCCCTGAGACTGTCCAATAAAAAAATGGCAGCAGCCAACACAGTAGTCGTGGTGTGAAATGAATCAAAGTGACACCTATTTTTTTGTGTCAGATTGGCAAAAAACATACTTAGGGTGTGCCGCAGAGTTTTAGCCAGAGGTTTATGTGTGCCCGGAGATGGAAAAGGTTGAAGCCGTGGCCCCAGCCAGTGGCAAACGGATTGGTCACGGATGGTGGGGCTGGATGAGACCCTCTCCCCCGAGATGGGTCCACACACCGGGGAGCGGAGCTGGGGAGCCGCCCGCCCTCCGGGCCTGCTCTTGCCCCTTCCCCTGGGGACTCCCCTGTGGTACCTGGCCCCCCTCCTCAGCCAGCAGCTTCCTGACTCCCGGGGTGTGAGGGGGCTCAGGCCCAACTCCTGAGGCTTCTGCCCATTAGACGAGGCCAGGCCCGTGCCCGAGGCGGAGCCCCCAGCCCTGCCGCTCGGGACTCCTGGCTGGGCCCAAGCTCACTGAACCGGAGCCAGACGTTTGCCGTGGGACTCGCTCAGTCCCACCCTGAGTGCCTCAACCGCCGAGCGAGGGAGAGCAGGGCCCGGCCCCGGGGCGGGGAGCTGCCTCCCAGACGCTCCTGGGGCACGAGGCCACCTCCTGTCCGCTAATCGGCTGTGCCCTGTGTCTCTCACCAGGAACGGATTGCCCACAGATAAACCAGCTGTCACCGAAGATGTAAACATTTACCAGAAATATATTGCCAGGTAGGCCCCTGGGGAGGAGGCTGCCACGGAGAGCAGGTGCGGGGGCACCAGGAATGCCTGGGGACTGTGGGACCACATGTCCGTACGACCACGCGTGCCAAGGTGCCTGCTGCCTCCCCATCGCCACACACGCCTGCCCCATCTCGGGGGCCCCGCCCCCGGGGTGTGATCCGGGCCACACGCCCTTAAGCAGCTTGTACCCCAGGCAGGACGGGGTACCTGAAGGGGCCCCAGGGCAGGCCTGGCCACAGGTGAGCGTAGGGCCCTCCACAGCTCACACGGGGCCCTGGGTGGGTGTGGGCCACCGGAACTGGCCAGAAGGCGCTCCCCGGGCCAGGCCGTGGCCCTCGCCCCCGGACTCCAGACCCGCCCCTTTACGTCCTTAAGGCAGCAGGATTGGCAGGTAACCTTCCCCTCAACAGATCCCCCAAATCAGGCCCCTGGCGGCCAGCGCCTGAGGGGGCAGCACATGGCGGGGTCGTGCCCCGGCAGCTGCCTTTCTGCTGATCGTCCGGGTTCCCTCTCTGTCTTTCCAGCTTCGCTCTGCTCTCTTTATTATTATTATTATTATTATCATCATTATTATTAGCGCCTCAGCAGATGGCCCTTTTGGCAGCTTCAGCTTAAATATTTATTTGCAAGTGGTTCCCCCCCCCTGACAAGGGGGCCTCGCTCACTCCCTCCCGCCGTCTCTCGCCATCCCGGCTGGCGGGCGGGCCGAGCCTGCCACCTTCCCCCGCGGTTGTCATGGCATGTTCTCCCCAGGGTGGCCGTCCCCGGGGCCGGGAGAGCCACGCCCGGCAACATGGGGGCCTGGAGACAGCATGGGGTTTCCTGGGGGGTGGGCAGTGGCCAGGCAGCTGGGGCTCCTGGCTTCAGAGTCGGCTGGAGAGTGAGCTCCCTGCCTCGGGAAACCAGACAGATGCTGTGCTTTAAAAATTCATAACTCTGCCCTGTTTCAAGTGTCAGGAAAGCCCAGGACAGAGACCGGTCTAGCATCTCCCGGCAGCAGAGCCCAGGCCCGGCTCAGCCGGGGTCCCCACACCCGGCCCAGTGCTGGGCGGTAGGCAGCACCTGCACAAAACCGCCCTGGGGGCTCCCGCCTTCCCACCTCATCCCACCCCGTCCAGGTCTCTGCTCTGACTTTCGGCTGCCCCAGCTCCTTCCTCTCCGCTTGGGTGCCAGGCCTCGGGGCCTCCCCTGGCACTCACTCCCAGGGCAGAGGGACCCCCGGGGCAGATGGCTCTGGGCTTCCTGATGGGCTCAATCACTTGTCCTGGCCTCCTCAGGCCTCCACCACTTCACCCCTGCAGACCACCTCTGCCCTCCACACCCCCACACAGGGCCCGGGCCCCTCTCTGCGGCACAGGCATAGACGCCTCCTGGCTGCTTAGGCCAGGTCCCCTGGGACTGGCCCGGAGAGGTCTGAGCCGACCCCTCCCCCGCAGGTTCTCGGGCAGCCAGCACTGCGGCCACATCCACTGCGCCTACCAGTACCGCGAGCACTACCACTGCCTGGACCCCGAGTGCAACTACCAGGTAAGGCCCCTCGGGCGCCGCCTGCTCCTGTGCCGACGGCCCCAGGAGCCTCTCCAACGTGGGGTGGGAGCTCAGTTCTGCTCGGGCTGCCCGAACTCAACTCAGGGAGGCAGAGAGGCCAGAGAGCCACTGGCCTGCCATGCACCCAGACCCCTGCCCACAGGCATCTCGTGGGATCTGGAGCCATCTGCAACCTGGTGCTAATAATTCAAATGCCCATTCTCTGAGTCTGCCTTGCACCCAGGACTGTGCCGGAGCCCAAGCACCTTACCTAATTGATCTTCCCAGGGAACTGTGAGGTTGGCATTACTGCCCCACTTTACAGGTGATAACACTGAGGCTCAGGTACATTGTCACTTACCTTCAAAGGCACCCGCTGGTGAGTGCAGAGCTCGTGAAAGTGATGGGAGGAAGGGCAGTCTGCACAGGGGCTGCTCCCTTTGCCTGGCCAGGGAGCCCAGCCTGGCATAGCCCATCGGTGGCTCTGGGCAAGATGTGTCCCTCAGAGCCCCTGCCTTCGAGGCTGGGTCCAGGCCACCCTCTCTGCTCCTGGGCATGGCTGTCGGGAGCCCGAGGGGAGGTCAGGGAAGAGTCTATGGTTCTGGAGCCCTGGAATTGTTCCCCCCGAGGTCCCGAGCGCTAGCCTTGAGGCACCCTGGGCTGCCTCGACCCAAGCAGGGTTACTCGTAGGGAGGCCGGAGCAGCCTGGGGCCAGCAGCTGGCCTGGCGCTCTTGGCCTACGGCAGGCCAGGCCCCCGCCAACCCGCCCTCCCCCGGCAGAGGTTCACGAGTAAGCAGGACGTGATCCGGCACTACAACATGCACAAGAAGCGCGACAACTCGCTGCAGCACGGCTTCATGCGCTTCAGCCCGCTGGACGACTGCAGCGTCTACTACCACGGCTGCCACCTCAACGGGAAGAGCACCCACTACCACTGCATGCAGGTGCCCCCCGCCCCCGCCCCTCTCCGACAGGGAGCCGCCCTCCCTCCCATCCCAGGTCCCAGGACAGGGAGGCGGGGGGCAAGTGGAGGGTCCTGGGGGCTCAGGCTCGGGCAGCGGCTGGTGGGCCAGGGCGGGGCCTGCCCCATGGCCATACTTGGTGCGGGCGAAATCCAGCGAGCTGTTTATACAGACCGACATTTTTCAGGCTTTAGCACCAAGAGCAGCATTGCAAATGATTCCTGAGGAGGTTTTTGTTTAATTCTTTGTTTTAATGCCACGCAGAGTCTGGGCTTTTTCAAGGTGTCAGGTCCAGGGGAGCGACGTTGGGTTGCGAATAGCAGCCGCCGTGCCTCCCCCGGTGTTTGTCAGGGGGTTGTTATGGCCTCCGTGAGACAACCTGGGCCCCGAGGAGAGGGGGGCTCGCTCCCCGGGCTCTGAGATGGTGCAGACACTGGCACGGCCCGGCCTTCACGGGCGTTCAGATTCCACTGGTTTTTACTCGATATGGCAACGTTGCCTGCCTTGGCCCAGCTGGGGTGGGGTGGGGAGGGCCCTGTGCCAGGAACCTTCCACTGAGCGCGTCCCTGGGCGAAAGGTGACCGCCAGGCCCCGGGGTCCGGCCTGCCTCCCCCTGGGGGCTTTAGAGGTGGAGCCACAGATCGGGACTCCAAACCCCCCTCCTGCAGGAAGGGGCCTCCACGCCTACGCCCGGGATGTCCTATGTCTGCCCCTGGGGACACCCCGACCCCCAGCACAGGCAGGGCCCGGCCCTGGAGGCCTGCCGGGTCGTGAGGGGTTCTCTCTGTGTGCGCCCTAAGTTACCCTCGGGCCCCAAGCCGGGTGTGTACCGGCGCAGAAGTGCCCTGAGCAGGGAGGCCCGCGGCCCAGGCCCCAGGCTCCGGCCGCACCCATGGGAACAGCCTCCCTGGACTGTTCCGGGCCTCGGAGCCCCTGACAGCATCCCGCCCCGCAGGTTGGCTGTAACAAGGTGTACACGAGCACGTCGGACGTGATGACGCACGAGAACTTCCACAAGAAGAACACGCAGCTCATCAACGACGGCTTCCAGCGCTTCCGAGCCACCGAGGACTGCGGCACGGCCGACTGCCAGTTCTACGGGCAGAAGACCACCCACTTCCACTGCAGGTACCCGGGCGCCGGCCGGGGGGGGGGGGGCGCGCTGGCCTCGGGGAGGGACGGGAGGCTGGAAACCAGGCCCCGAGGGGGCGGCTCGGGGCCCTCCGTCCTCACAGGAGCAGGAACAGCAGAGAGGGCTGCTCAGAGGCCCCGCCTGGATGTCCAGCCTGGTGGGAGCGGGGCGGGGCCTCGTCGCGGCCCCACGCGGCCCCGTGACAGCCTCCCGATGTCCCACCCAGGCGCCCCGGCTGCACGTTCACCTTCAAGAACAAGTGCGACATCGAGAAGCACAAGAGCTACCACATCAAGGACGACGCCTACGCCAAGGACGGCTTCAAGAAGTTCTACAAGTACGAGGAGTGCAAGTACGAGGGCTGCGTGTACAGCAAGGCCACCAACCACTTCCACTGCATCCGCGCCGGCTGCGGCTTCACCTTCACCTCCACCAGCCAGATGACCTCGCACAAGCGCAAGCACGAGCGCCGGCACATCCGCTCGTCCGGCGTGCTGGGGCTGCCGCCCTCGCTGCTGGGCGCCAAGGACACCGAGCAGGAGGAGTCCAGCAACGACGACCTGGTGGACTTCTCTGCCCTGAGCAGCAAGAACTCCAGCCTGAGCGCCTCCCCCACCAGCCAGCAGTCCTCCGCCTCCCTGGCCGCCGCCACCGCCACCGCCGCCGCCGAGGCCGTGCCCGGGGCCGCCAAGCCTCCCAACAGCAAGATCTCCGGGCTGCTGTCCCAGGGCCTGCCCGGCTCCATCCCCCTGGCACTGGCCCTCTCCAACTCAGGCCTGCCCACCGCTGCCTCCTACTTCCCCATCCTCCCGGGCAGGGGCAGCGCCTCCCTGCCTGTGGGCACCCCCGGCCTCATGGGTGCCCTGTCGTCCGGGGCAGCGGCCTCGGCAGCGCCCGACACACCCACTCTGGCCGCCTCGGGAGCTGGAGACTCAGCCCCCGCCGCCGCCGCCTCTGTCTCGGTGCCCCCCGCCTCCATCATGGAGAGGATCTCCGCGAGCAAGGGCCTCATCTCGCCCATGATGGCCAGGCTGGCCGCGGCCGCCCTCAAGCCCTCTGCCACCTTTGATCCAGGTGAGCAGGCTGGGCCCTGCCCAGGAAGCAAGCGCCTTGCAGGCCCCAGCAGCTCCCTGGCCTCGGGGGGCAGAGCAGAGTGGGGGGGCGTCTGGCAGAGGCATCTTCCTGCTCCCCACACCCAAGTCCCTTGCCCCTCGAGCCCCCCTCTTGGCCTCATCTCTGCCTCTGTCCTGTTTCTTTCCTGCTTGGGGCCCCGCATTCTGACCGGCCCACCCTAGGCAGCTCTTGCTTCTGTCTCCTCATCTGCGAAGTGGGGGTGCCTGTGCATCCCGGGCTGCTGCTAGCTGCCCCCCCCCCCCGCCCTGGTCTTCTCCCGCCCAGTCACAGTCCAGCCGCCGCCGGGAGCAGGCCCCCAGTCCCCGTTCCCTCCAGGTGACGTGCCGGGGACCGGAGTGCAGCCCGGTGGCGGGGGGCTGCACTTCAGGGACACTTGGGGAGACTCGTGCCCGGACGGCCCCCGAGGCGGCAGAGGCCCCTCCCAGGCTCTGCTCAGTCCGGCCTGCCCAGGAGAACTTTCTCCACAGGCATCGCCCTGACCTGCTGTCCGCTCGGCCGCCGCGGCACGGGCGGCTGCTGGGGGCTTGGAGTGGCCGGTGCAACCCAGGGCCTGGGTGCATCGGCATTTCTCTCACTTTGGCCACATCATTGGCTCCCACGTGGGGGCCGGGGGGCCGGTCACATCTGTCGCCCCGCCGGCTCCTTTCTCTCACGTCTCCTGCTCTTTTACAACTGTCTCTGCTTCTCTCCTCTGGAATTTTCGGTTTTTCTGTGTCCCTCACGCCTCTCCTTTCCCCACCTCCTGGCGATTAGCATCAGTCAAATCCCTGAAAGAGTTGGCTCAGGTCTGGGGCATGGCTCCATTCATTCATTCACTCATTCATTCGACAACCCCTGGTGCTTGCTGAGGCCTGGGCACCGAGGGTGCCGGGCACGTGCAGGGGAGGAGGGACAGGAGCCCCGCCTGCGGCGCTGACGGCAGTGTGGGCTAGTCTGTGCCGGGCACAGAGCTAGGAGGCGGCGAAGCTGAGCCTCGGACCCCAGCAGTCCGGCTCCTGAGCCCAGGCGCCCGCTTCCCTGCGAGACTGTCTTGCGACCAGCCATGACTGAGGGTCCCTGTGGCCCAGACCACCCCCCCAGGGCTGCCAGTCTTGACTGGGGACCTCGGGCAAGTGACTTCGCAGAGCTGCCGGATGTGGACGCTCTGAGTTCTGAAAACTCTCACGTCCCCCATGGGACGCTCCTGTCGGCGGGCAGCTTGGAGTGACTCACCTGCCATTCCCGGGAGGGACGTGTGGGGACTGCCTCTGGCCAGGAGCCTGCGAGCCGGGGTGGACACCTCCCCCCTCACACCCACTAGGCCACACTGGGCGCAGCGGCCAGACTGTCAAGTGCTTCTGTTTCCATAGAAAAATCTCCTTTCCCCAAAAGAAAGGTCAGGCAACGAGGAGAGGACTCGCTTTCCTTTACTTTTTAATAAAATGCCACTTGCTGTCTGAAGCAGCTCTCTGTCAGCCGCAGCGCCCGGGGGCAGATTAATATTTCAGTCACTGGGGGATGATGGAGAAGGGCGCGGCGGACACGATCCTGTCAGCCACTTCTTGTGCCCCTTCTCGGCGTGGCCCCCCGAATCCTCTGCCCACCCGGCCACGTCCACGCCCCACGGCTCCCGCCCACCGGGGCAGCCCAGCCTCGTCTCCGTCCCGGACAGCTTGACGGGCGAGGTCACACAGTTTGAACCGCCCTGATTGGCTGTCAGCTTGCATCGCCCTGACCCGGCAGATGCCCCTCCTAGGCATGCTCAGTGGAAGGCAGGGCCGTCGCCCCGGCAACAGCGGCAAGGGGACCGGCGGAGGGGGCGCCGCTCCCAGTCTGGATCTGCCACTTCCCCTCAGCGTTAACGGCGTCTTTAATAAAAGCCTAAGCGGCAGCCCCACAAATTGGCCGTGACAGTCGGCGGAGAGAATGAAGGCCCCACGCCCGGCCCGGCCCCCTCCCAGCCTCCCGCCCTTCTCGTCCAGGAGGCCCTGAGCCTGGACAACTTTGACATAATTTTGCAATAATTATCACTTGAAGAATTGCCACACGGGGGTACGCGTCACAGGCCATCACGTCAATGGGGACAACCGCTGACCAGCAGCCAGGGCTCCCGGGGGCCCCAGCCCACCCGGACGCTGCCCTCCCTCCGGGGGGTTCCGGTTGGTGCCCAGCGGCGGCCCGCAGCCCCTCTAACACCGTCTTCCCTCCCCTCCCCTCCCCTGTAGGAAATGGGCAGCAGGCCACCCCCGCCAGGTTCCCCCCGGCCCCGGTGAAGCAGGAGCCTGGTGAGAACGCTGGTGCCCCGGGTTCCCACGAGGCCTCCCAGGACCGCAGTTTAGACCTGACGGTGAAGGAGCCCAGGTGAGGCGAGGCCGGGGCCTCCCTGCTCGGCTCCCCTGCAGGAGGCTCAGGGGACAGCACCCTCTGAGCCAGACCCCACCGGGGACGGGGCCCCAAGCCCTCCTGGCAGGGCGTCGTCTCCCTCCTGGCAGGTGCAGCCGCCGGCCGGCCGGAGCCCCAGGGCCGGGCTGGGAGGGACGAGGCTCTGGGCTCAGTCCCACGTACGTCTGAGCTAAAGCCCCTTGGTTTGTGTGTTCCAGTAATGAATCAAATGGCCACGCAGTCCCGGCAAATTCATCTCTTTTATCCTCGCTTATGAATAAGGTAAGAACCATCCATCACACGCCTCCCGTTCCCCCCACCCAGAGAAATTAAAGCTGCGTTGGGGGGGTGGGGGGATGTGTTTGTTTTTTAATGTTTTGCCTCTAATAAGATGAGTTTGTACCATTTAAATTTTGAGGCCATTTTTCATCGGATATAATTTCAGAGCCACTGCTTACAAATTAATTTAATGAACTGGCTGAAGAAATATATTCCAGCCTCTGACACCCTTTTTTCCCCTTCAGATGGAGGGCTCCTAAAGCTTTTCCGGAGCCCTCTAACTTCCTCCGCTGTTAGTTATTAATTTCATTTATTTATTTTATATACTTTTTGTTTGTTTAAAAAAGGGTGGGGGAGGGGGGCCAAAGTGGGAGCAACACATCCATTCCCACTTTTCGGTTGAGTAATGGTCTCGGACGCCTTCCGCAGAGGTCGCCCGGAATATTTATTTTAAATAATGCAGGGTCTTTGTAAATTATACATCATCTCAAATATATTCTCCCCCTTCCCGTGATGAATTTGACTACAGCAAGATTAATTCGGTGACTGTACACAAGTGACTGCTGAGGAGGGAGCCGGGCCTGGGCCAGACCTCACGGGGAAGGAGCCTCCGCCTTCCTCTGCCCTCTGCCCTCTGCCCTCTGCACTCTGCCCTCTGCCAGCACCTGGTGCCTCTTCCTCCCCTGCCTCTCCTGTGGCCTCTGTGCTCTTCTTTTTCCTCCTTAGGTCACTGCCCCCTGCACCCCCTCGTCCCTTCCTGTCGGAGCCTCCGGCCAGCGGCAGGCCTTTGCTGCGCGTCCCCCTCCTCGCCCGCCCGGCAGCATCCAGCTGTCTCCCTCTGACCCCAGGAGCCCCCGCCCTCCTCGCCGCTCCTCCTTTGTGTGCCTTCTCTTGTTCTCAAACTCGTAGGGGTGCCCCCTCCCCTCCTCCTCTTGCACTTCTTTTGAAAACCTGGCAGGAAAATAACGAGGGAGCCACGGAGTCTGGGGAAGCTGGGCTGGAGCGTGTGCCCGCCCGGGTCTCAGTCTCGGCCTCCGCTTGAGGGATGGCTCCCGGCAACACCGGGGGAGGGGGGGGCGGGGGAGGAAGCCCTGGCATCTCGGCAGGCCGCGCAGCGTCCATTCAGAGAGGCGCGTCCACGGCACTGCCGGCCCTGGTCGGCGTGAGAGGCCCGAGGGGTCCAGAGCTACTGCCACTCCCAGGGCAGTGGGTCTGTGTCCTGAGGCCCCCCCGCCCCAAGCATGGCCCCTGTCCTCCCCACAGATGTCTCAGGGCAACCCCAACCTCGGCAGCCTGTTGAACATTAAGACGGAAGCAGAGGGGAGTCCTAACGTGGAGTCCTCGCCCTTCCTGGGCAAGGCCGCGAAGGCGCTGGCTCCGGAGAAGCTGCCAGAGCCCTGGAAGGTGTACCTTCGCAGGTGAGGGCCCGGCTGGAGAGCCGGGGGGAGGGGGAGGCCAGGCCACCCGCCCAGCCACACGGCACGCCCGGCCTCACCGGAGCGCCAGGGTCTCCTCTAACCAGCTGGCTCCCCTGGCCAGGTTCAGTACCAAGGACTTCTGCGACGCCCAGTGTGACTTCCTTCACAAGGCCCACTTCCACTGCGTGGTGGAGGAGTGCGGGGCGCTTTTCAGCACCCTGGACGGGGCCATCAAGCACGCCAAGTGAGTGGGGGTCCTCGGAAGGGGCCCATTTAAACCCAGCCCCATTTTGTGATCCACGCTTGGCTCGGGGCCCCGTGGGGCTGGAGGCTGCACAGGCCTCTCCCTGCCTTCCGAGCAGGACCCATGTCCATTCCCACCAGACCCCAGACGCCGGGCTGGCTTCTGCTCAGAGGCAGGCTTCCCCTGCTCAGCCCAGCCTGTCCTCTCAGCTCACCGGGCCAGTGCAGCCCAGCCCTACCCCAGGCGCCGCCTGCAGAGCCAGCTGCAGAGACCCAGCTCTGACCGGGCAGGGACCCCCAGAGAAGGCCTTTCCAAGCCCAAACACCACATTTGTAGGTTCTCTTTGACCTAAAAATAAAGAACTTGTGAAACCCATTGAGCTGAAAAGCGGCAAGCCCAGCGCCTATTGTAATTGAACCCAGAACTTACAATCATTTCCAACAGCTCGTCCCTGATCCCTGCGCCCGCATCAGGCTCACTGCTACACGGCCCCAGCTGCTAGTCTGCAGAAGAGCCGACTAAATACCAAGACCCACCTTTACATTTCAGAGCAGGTTCTGGAAGGGTGGGCTTCACGGGGCCAGGGCTGGCTGCCCACCAGCCCCCTCCATGTAGGGAGGAGTAGGGACAGAGGTCACGGCAGGAAGGTGTGCTAGGACTGAGCCAGAAGCCAGCGTTCAGGACTGGAGGGCCCAGCTCCCGCTCAGCCCTTCCCTGCTGGCGGCGACTGGCACTGGGGGCGAGATGGGGACACTGGGACTCTGAGGTAGACAGGCAGGCCCGCCATGCCCAGGCCTGCCCAGCAGGGGAGGGCTGACCTGCCCAGGGCCCCCTCCACTGCCCACCTGAGACCCCCATTCTGCCTCTTGCAGTTTCCACTTCCGGACGGAGGGAGGAGCCGCAAAAGGCAATGCGGAGGCCTCCTTCCCGGCCTCGGCTGCTGAGACCAAACCTTCCTTGGCCCCCTCATCCCCGCCGGCGCCGCCCGTCACCACGGCCACGGTGTCCTCTCTGGAGGGACCCACTCCCAGCCTGGCCGCGGTGCCCTCCGCCCCCACCCTGCTCGCCTGGAAGCAGCTGGCTTCCACCATACCCCAGATGCCTCAGATTCCAACGTCAGTGCCTCACCTGCCCTCTTCGCCCTTGGCAACGACTTCTCTAGAAAACGCCAAGCCCCAGGTCAAACCCGGATTCCTCCAGTTCCAGGAGAAGTGAGTCCCTCGATGACACGGGAGTCCCGTGTCCCCCGCGTGTCTCGGGAGTAGGTGCTGGCAAGGACCGCCGAGGGCGCTGCCGCCCGGCCTGCAGCTAGCCCTGGCCGACCTCGGCCTCTCTGGGACCCGGTCATCAGGCTATGTCCTCGTAGCCTAAGATGCTGCTGCTCTGACCCCTTCCTGTGCCCAGAGCAGGTGGCCAGGGTGGGGGAGATGGTGGTGGCGGTGGCCGCTGTTCCAGAGGCCAGTGGTGATGCTGCCAGGACCGACGCAGGGGGCCGGAGTGGCGGGCCTGCCCGCGGGAAGGCTGCTCTCCCTCGGGGCCACCTGTGGGCTCAGCTCACGGCCTGGCTGAGCCTCAGCAGGGCGAGCGAAGCCCTGGGTCCCGGCGGGTGAGGGCTAGGCCCCGCTCCAGGCCACGGCCACCTGCACAGGGTCTGAGCTCCAGGGCGGGAGGGACCTCCTCACTGGACGGTGGTGGCTGCTTGCGGCGAGAACGGTGACTCTGTATCATGATGTGTGCGGCTTCCTGTTCTCAATAAAAGTAATAAATTGGATGTGAACATACACCACCTGAGTGGCCGCTGTCCTCCCTCTCTGAGCACCAGGGCTGGGCCCACAGCCTGGAGGGGACCTGCACACCTCTCGGTCCCTCCCCAGCTTCCCTTCCCCCACTCCCCTCCCCACAGTGGCAGCCCCCCAGACTTGGTCAGAGTTCCCACTGGGTCGATGTGGGGGGCAGTCGAGTTGCAGCCAGGGCAGAAGGCCGGAGTGCAGCACCCTCCACGCCTGTCTGCAGCCCGGGACCCATTAGTGATGTCTGCTCCGGGCAGGGGCTGCCACTCACAGGGCAGGCCAGCTACGGAGGTTCCGCCCGGCATTCCTCCCGCCCCTGCCAGCCCCGTCCCTCGGCTGGCTTAGGTTCTGTGAGTAGGTGGGTGCCCCAAGCCCCCAGCTGACCTGGGAGTCCTCGCAATTATGAACCTCAGCAGGACCTGACCTCAGGTGCCCATTCCCGCTGGCCAAGGCCCCGTGGTAGCAACACTTCCTGGTAGGGCTACCCGCCCACCTGCACCCTGTCCGTCAGCCACATCCAGGGCCTTGCCTGTGCCATGACAGCCAGGCCTCACGGGCATCCTGCCAGGGCTGGCAGCACCATCCCTCATTTTCATATCCAAGAAGTCATTGCAGACATCCTTATCTGTAATCCTGAGGTGTGGCCATGGAAACTACAAGTCCCAGCATGCAATGCTCTGGGCAGCCTGCACACTGTAATCCCTTATGCACCTTCAGAGCTCCAAAAAGAAGGCAAGAATGCATGCTGGGATCTGTAGTCTCCACAGACTGAATCACCCTGTTGAGCAGGAGGGCAGCCCAGGGGCCATTCCTCTTGATTGCACCACCAGGGACTGGGGAGCAGAACCCCAACACGGGCAAGTGGCAGGACATCAGCGGGAAGGGCACCGGGAATGCCAATGACCTTCTGGGCTGTGGTTTCGTTCCAGCGACCCTTGCCTGGCGACGGACTGCAAGTATGCCAACAAGTTCCACTTCCACTGTCTCTTCGGGAACTGCAAGTACGTCTGCAAAACCTCCGGCAAGGCCGAGTCCCACTGCCTGGACCACATCAACCCCAACAACAACCTGGTGAACGTGCGAGACCAGTTTGCTTACTACTCCCTGCAGTGTCTCTGTCCCAACCAGGTCAGCATGGAGCGGGGCGGCAGGGCGGGGCAGGGAGGTGGCGGGGAGGGTCCGGCCCCAGGACAGCCCCTCCTGGCAGCGACTGCTCCTCACGCCCTCTTTGAATGGGCCTCCTTCAGATTCCGGAAAGGACACTGTCTGCCCCTGGGCCCTGGGCAGGGCTTCGGCTTGGTGCTGGTTGGTGAAGTCTGTCCTTTCATCCTAACCCTCAGTGGTGACTGTATCCGGGGCAGCCTCTGTGACCTGGGCCTCATTCTGCCTCCTGGAAAGAGTCAGGCTCCCTTTCCCCAAAGGCCTGGATTTAAAATAGGCACATTGGACACATGAAAAGATTGAGCTGTCCGTGCCCAGACAGGAAGGGCAGGTCAGATTCATGGCGAACTTGTGGAGGAATCCGGACCTAGGTCTGGGTACGGAGAAGTGCGAGGATAAATTAGTGATGTCTGCCTAGGTCAGGGCGGGCAGAGAAGAGTGCTAGGATAGATTAGTGATGTCTGCTCTGGGTGTGGGTCTAGAGGAGGATGCCATCCATACCAGGCAGGATGTTTTGGTCAAATGGCAAAAGGGGCGTACTACTTTTGAGCATGTGAAAGGTCTTTACCCGATTGTGTTTTTCTGATTCTGAGCATGGAAGGACACATATGCAAGGGGCCTCCCGCAGGCCTGGGCAGGTGGGACTCACGGAGTTTGCCTACCTGGTCCCGACCTTCCTGTCCCTCCCTGCAGCACTGCGAGTTCCGGATGCGTGGGCACTACCACTGTCTCCGGACCGGCTGCTACTTTGTGACCAACATCACCACCAAGCTGCCGTGGCACATAAAGAAGCACGAGAAAGCTGAGCGGCGGGCAGCCAACGGATTCAAGTACTTCACCAAGCGCGAGGAGTGCGGCCGGCTAGGTACCGAAGGCCAGGCCCGGGGCAGGGGCGTGCAGCAGGCGGCAGGCGGGGGCCCTGGCCCCTGGGTCACTTCTCTTAGCACCTACCTCCTGCCCCCGCACATCAGGCTCCATATTTTGTTAAAAATGTCACCGATATCACAAGCCAGGCATCGTCAAACTGGGAAAACTGTCCAAACCCAAGAGCCCATGGGAAGGGGGTGTAGGTGGCTTGGAGCACACACCTACCCTGGCCCTCATCAGCTGTCCAGGCCTAAACTTGGTTCTCTTTCCCTTTCTTTTCTCTCTTTTTTTAAAAATATTTTTTATTGCCGAAACCGGTTTGGCTCAGTGGATAGAGCGTTGATCTGCGGACTGAAGGGTCCCAGGTTCGATTCCGGTCAAGGGCATGTACATTGGTTGCAGGCACATCCCCAGTGGGGGGTGTGCAGGAGGCAGCTGATCGATGTTTCTCTCTCATCGATGTTTCTGGCTCTCTATCCCTCTCTCTTCCTCTCTGTAAAAAATCAATAAAATATATTTTAAAAAATATATATTTTTATTGATTCCAGAGAGGAAGGGAGAAGGAGAGAGAGAGATAGAAACATCAATGATGAGAGAGAATCATGGATCAGCTGCCTTCTGCACGTCTCCCACTGGGGATCGAGCCCGTAACCCGGGCATGTGCCCTGACCGGGAATCGAAACGTGACCTCCTGGTTCATAAGTCGACGCTCAACCACTGAGCCACGCCGGCCGGGCTCTTCCCCTTTCCAGAGGGCTTCCCAGTGAGTGTTGGGAGCTCTCGAAGTTCCTGTCTGGGATCTGTGTCCGTGGCTTCAGCTGCGAGGGTTTGTTCAGTGGTTCGCTCATTCACTCAGCAGAGGTTCATTGAGGAACAGCCATGTGCCAAGCTCTACGCTGTTGCAGGAGGCCCTGGGGCGAGGGGGGCAGACCGGGGCTGGAGGGCTGTGAAGGCAGCAGCAGCCGAAGCGCTTCTGTCACCTGCTGTGGCCGGCACGTGCTCAGTGCCAGGAGCCTTGAGGGACAGCAGGTGCATGGTGGGCTAAGCCCAGAGCTTCTCAGACTTGGGGTGACCCAGAGGGAAGTGGCCATGGGGCTGGGAAGAGGTGGCCACCAACGGCCCCAAGCTCCGCAGCAGGTGCCCCCGTGTTAACTCCGCTGCCGAGAATCGGACCCCCAGCAGGGAAGCTGCCCCCTAACCCCGGAACAGAGCTTCCCCGAGTTGGCCCTGGGGGTGCCTTGGGGAGGGAGCAGCGAGGAGGGGCCTCCAGGACCAGCAGGCAGGAGGGCAGCGCCTCGTGTTCACAGGCTGCAGAGGTGGGGCGAGAACCTGCCCAAGAAGGGCCTGGAGCCTGGCGGCAGGTGGGAGCCAGCGGGCTGGGCAGACACCTGCTCTGTGGGCGAGCCCTGTTGTGACTCAGGTGGTCATGGCAGCCGGGACGTGGGGGAGCGGAGGTGGGCCACTGCCTGCTGCTGACTGGCCCTTCCGTAGGGGAAGGGTGAGAACAAACCTTTCCTTCGAGTATTAATTCAAAAAGAGTCCATGGCCTGGGAGAGGGTTGGTAACCATGGCAACAGATGTCAACACTGGGTGGCCTATGCCGTTGCTGGGCTCAGTTTGCAGGTGTCAGGGGATTCTGTAGTTGCTGTTATTTACTCAACTTTGGGTGTTTTGGGTGGTAGCTGGGGCCAAACAAAGCTGGGGGATGATATAAGACACCTGGCCAGCTCAGGTGCCATGGCAACCGACAGGCCTTCACCTGCCCTTTGCTGATACTGTTTCAATCCCGCCTGTTCTGTTTGTTCTCAGCCCAAAGCAACGCAGAGGTAGGAGGGGGCAGGGCGGGAGCCAGCCAACTGCAGCCATTAAACAAGGTCTGGGGGCAGGCAGCACTGGGCTCCCCATCGGAGGTGTGGAGACAGGGGGCTTGCTGGGAGGTGGCTGATCTAGTGGACGTCGTTAGGACCCATTGCCCTGGGTCCCATGGACCTCTCAGTGTTTGGGGTAGGGGAGGGGGGCCATTGTCACCTGCCTCTATGCTAGGCTGGAGGGGAGGCCCAGGCTTTGGACAGCCCGGTGGCCTCCTTTCCTGGAGGTGGGGTGGGTACAGGCCCTCCTGATGGAATGCCACCACGGGGATGCTGCCCTTTCCCCAGATGCTCTCTGCCTTGCTGGCCACACTTCCCCATGCCCAGAACGGTGCCTGGCACGCAGCAGGTGCCCTGAGCGCTGGCCGGGGAGGCTCATGCCGGGGGGCTGTGTCCACAGGCTGCAAGTACAACCAGGTGAACAGCCACTTCCACTGCATCCGCGAGGGCTGCCAGTTCTCCTTCCTCCTCAAGCACCAGATGACCTCACACGCCCGCAAGCACATGCGCAGGATGCTGGGGAAGAACTTCGACCGCGTGCCCCCCTCCCAGGTGAGAGCCCAGCCCGCGGGCCGCCCCTCGCCCTCCACAGGGTCCCGCCCCTGCTGCCAGGCGGTGGGCCGTGCCGCCTGGACGGACAGCCTGCCCACGGCCCAGCTCGCTCAGGGCCCCCCGCTTCCTCTCAGGGCCCCCCGAGCCTGCTGGACACGGAGACAGATGAGTACATGGACTACACCGGCTGCAGCCCGGGCGCCGTGTCCTCCGAGTCGTCCACCATGGACCGGAGCTGCTCCAGCACCCCCGTGGGCAACGAGAGCACGGCTGCAGGTGGGCGGCGGCCGGGGACGGGGAGACGGCGGGCGAGGGGCGGCCGCGCACGGCAGAGGGGACCTGGGAGCTCCCGGCCTCAGCCAGACCCCTCCTCCCAAGGCCGGCGCTGCTGAGCCCGTGTTAGGACAGCAGGTTCATGGTCAAGTGGCCTCGAAGGAGGACAGGCCGGTGTGCAGTGGTCTGGGCCGTGGTCATTGAGGCCACCTGTGCCATTGTGCCACTCCCCAGCATCTGCCCTCGGTCTCGGCTCCCGGGAGAGGCCCAGGCTTGGAGCCGTGGAATAAGGCAGCTCAGCCCCGGCCAGTGAGCGGGCCTGAGTGCCCAGGGCCGAGGCAGGCGCCCGCCCCGCCCAGCCCTGGCACCTCTTCTGGCCCCTCTGCCATTGGCCCCAGCACGGTCCTTGGGCCCCAGGCCCTCGCCGAGCCCGTGCCCCGCCGCGCTCCCAGCCTGTCTCCACCTCCTCCCTCTCTTCTCCGTGGCTCCTCTCTGCTCCTCACCTGTCCACACATTTTCATATCATACTTGCTTCTACCATTGGGTTTCTCATTTTGGTTCTTTTTTGTTTGTTTCTTCTTTGTGTTTTTTTTGTGTGTGTGTGTGTTTTGTTTTGTTTTGTTTTCTGCTTTTCTCCACCCTCTCCAGGCTGCCCGGCTCCTCCTCCTCCTCCTCTTCCTCCTCCTGCTGCCTCCGCCGGTGACCAGGCTGCCCGCGTGGCTCCGCAGCCCCCACTGGCTCCGTCCTTCCCCCCGGCCGTGCTCCGGGCGCCCCTCCCCGCCCTCCCCTGCCTCTTCTCTCCACCCTGTCTCTCATACTCTCTGCTCAGCGCCACTCTCGGAGCCACCCGGGGCCTGGCCCACCCCATCGGCGGCCAGCCCAGCTTCCCGCCAGTCACTGCCACTCCAACTCCAGTAAAAAGTGACGTCCCCCTAGTTCAGGATGCCGCAGGTAACGCACACGTGCCTCTCACTAGTGTCTGTCGCCCCAGCCAACCCTCGAGGCCGGGGCTCCGGACCGAGCCTTTCTCTGTGGCCTCTGGGCCAAGGTCAGGGACACCGCCCCCCCACCCCCCCTCACAGCCCAGCACCCTGGAGACCAGAGAGCCTAGTCTCTCACCCAAGGTCTGCTCCTCTCAGCTGCTGCTCAGACTGGGCAGGGCACAAGGTCGCCACCAGGGTCCCCTGGGATTCACCCCATCTCCGGAACTGGCTAGAGCCCCAAGAGGCTGTGCCTGCCCCACCCCCAGCTTCCTAGGCCAAAGCCTGCCCCTCTGGGCCTGGGAGTTCGCCTGGGGCCTGGCACAGGGAGGCAGAAAGGTTGCCAGTGCCTGGGACCTACTCGGGGTTCTGAGGGTCCTGACACCAGCCTTGAACCCTCAACTGTGGAGCCCAGCAAGAACACGGGGGGATTTGTGCCCAGGCCCAGCGCCGTGCGCCACGGCAGAGCCGCCTCCTGGCCCCCCAGTGTCTGCTGCTCCGCATGGACGGACCTGCCCGCCCCCGTCCCTTGATGGAGTTGTCACCGGCTCTGCCTCTGCCGCCATCTATTCTCCCCTCACATTCTACCTGAGTGCCAGGCCCAGGGGTATGGCTGAGAGCAGGGCAGGGGGTTCCCCGTGTGGAATGCAGCCCGTGAGAAGCTCTGCTGCCGGCATAACCAGATGGAGCCCCTCCTCACCCACTGGCTCTCCAGGCCCCAGGCCTTCCCTTGTCCTTCCGGGGCCCCCCACCTCCTGCAGTCCTTGGTGTCTCTTCACCTGCGAAGGGTGGTGACTGGGTCCCGAATGGACAGGGCAGCAGGGTGGTGCTGTGGAGGCTGGCATTCGAGGCAGGTTCAGGGGGGTCTGGCAGGCCAGCCATGTGGGAAGAGCCGGGAGGATGTCCACCCCCCCCCCCCACTCTGTGGGGCTAGGCCTGGGGGCTTCTCTGTTGTTTCTGGGGTGAGGGGCAGGGAGCACAGGTCTGCTGCCCCTTCCCGACTGTGCAGCCAACAGCCTGGTCTGCCCTCCTCCTGCAGCTCTGAGGGTCGCCGTGCCTCCCAGGAAGGGGCAGCCCTGGCCGTGGGCATCCGGAGTCCAGGGAGGCAGCTGGGGCTGAGGGTGGGCACAGATAGGCACCATCCACCACCGCCTGAGGCTGGCTCCAGTTCAGCCATCAGCAGAACTGCCCTTCCCAGGTCACTGGGCAGAGAACCCCAGCAAGACCTAAAGAACCTTCTGGTACCAAGGAGGTTCTGTCTGGTGCTCTCCGGGGCAAGGACTTACAGCCCAAAGGCGCTTGGCATCCCTTTTGGGAGCAGGCGGCCCCACGCGCAGACCGGCGGGCCCAGGGAAGCTGGCTAGCCGTGGAGAAGGGGCGCCTGACCCTCGTTAGAGGCCGCGTGCGATGGCGTCCTGGCCCCCTGTCCAGCTTGAGTAATGACGCTCCGACCTAGATTCCCCCTTCAGCTTCAGTTAGCGCCAGGACGGCCCTCACTTCCCACCCAAACTGGCCAGGGAGCAGCCACCACGTCCCCAGAGCGAGCACGCTCTGCACCGGGGCAGACGCCTGCGGTCACCCTGCAGACATGATGACGCAAGGGGAAGCCCGGCTCCGGGCTGTTGGGGGGTGGGGGGAGTGGGAGCCCCCCCCATACAGCCATGGGAAGACAAGGAGTGTCCCTAAACGCTGCCCTCTGGCCACCATGCCAGACTCGGGGCCCGACGTGGGTGGGATCCCGGGGATGGTGCCGGCAGGGGCACTGACCTCCCCGCCCTCCCCTCCCTCCCCTCCCAGGGAACACCATCTCCATGCCGACGGCCTCCGGGGCCAAGAAGCGCTTCTGGATCATCGAGGACATGTCCCCGTTCGGGAAGCGGCGCAAGACGGCCTCCTCCCGCAAGATGCTGGACGAGGGCATGATGCTGGAGGGCTTCCGGCGCTTCGACCTCTACGAGGACTGCAAGGACGCGGCCTGCCAGTTCTCGCTCAAGGTCACGCACTACCACTGCACGCGCGAGAACTGCGGCTACAAGTTCTGCGGGCGCACGCACATGTACAAGCACGCGCAGCACCACGACCGCGTGGACAACCTCGTGCTGGACGACTTCAAGCGCTTCAAGGCCTCGCTCAGCTGCCACTTCGCCGACTGCCCCTTCTCGGGCACCAGCACGCACTTCCACTGCCTGCGCTGCCGCTTCCGCTGCACGGACAGCACCAAGGTCACGGCGCACCGCAAGCACCACGGCAAGCAGGACGTGATCAGCGCGGCCGGCTTCTGCCAGTTCAGCTCGAGCGCGGACTGCGCCGTGCCCGACTGCAAGTACAAGCTCAAGTGCTCGCACTTCCACTGCACCTTCCCCGGCTGCCGCCACACGGTCGTGGGCATGTCGCAGATGGACTCGCACAAGCGCAAGCACGAGAAGCAGGAGCGCGGCGAGCCCGGCCCCGACGGCCCCGCGCCCGGCCCGGCCGGGGGCCTGGACAGCTCGCTGCCGCTGGGCCCCGAGCCCGCGGGCTCCCTGCTCTTCCTGCAGCGGGCCGCGGGCCTGGGCCTGGAGCTGGGCGACGCGGGCGACCCCGGCCCGCCCGACGGCCCCGCGGCCCGCGACGGCCCCGGCCCCGCCCCCGCGCCCGGCCCCGCGGCTGGGGAGTCGTCCGCGGAGGACGAGGAGGACGAGGAGGAGCTGAACGAGGAGGCGGAGGACGAGGACGAGGATGAAGAGGACGAGGACGATGAGGACGACGACGACGACGAGGAGGACGACGAGGACCTGCGCACCGACTCGGAGGAGTCGCTGCCCGAGGCGGGGCCGGGCGCGCGGAGCCCGGAGCGGGCGGGCCTGGGCGCTCCTGCGCCCCCCGCGCCCCCGCGCCCCCGCGCGCGCCCCCGCGCCCCCGCCGCCGCCGCCGCCTCGCCCTAGCCGCCGGGCCCCGCGGAGGGACGGCCGCCCGCCTCGGGGGCTCGCCTCTTTGTTTATTGTTATTGTTGTTATTAATTTTGTAAGAAACGGTATTTATACGTCAAGCTTCCCTCTGTACAGAGCTAGATGTTTGTCGTGGTTCCGGCGTCGGGGCGCCCCGGGCTCGCCCCCCTCGCCGCCCCGCCGGTGCTTCCGGACCCCGAGTCCGTCTCAGGGCAGAGGCGGGGCCCTCTGGTGCTCCGGGCCGCCCCGCGCCCGCCGCCCCGCAGCCCGCGTGTGGAAGGCCTGGCTGCGGGGGCCCCTTTCTGGCTGCAGGTCGGATCTTCTTCAGGGAAATAGGTGCTCTTGTCCGGGGCAGGAGAGGGGAGCAGGGCCCCCCGAGGGCGAGGCGGGCGCAGACCCTGGGCAGCTGCCCCCAGCGACCCTCCCCGGGCCCCAAGCCCACGCCAGTGGGATTCCTTATTGCTCAGGACGGGGTCGGGTGCTGGGGGTCACTGGGACCCCCACCCGCAACCACCAGAGGCAGCCGCACCTGTAGCATCTGGCAGGCCCTCCCTTGGCCCTGGGGGAGGGCGGGGCAGAAGGCCTCAGCAAGGAGACCACACGGGACCTGGGAGGAAACCTCATGGAATTAGGAGCTCCCTGGTCCCTGTCCCCACGGCAGGGCCCGGCCCGGCACCTGCCCCTGAGGGCGGGGGACGGAAGGGGCGCCCCTGGGCCTGCCTGGTGACTGCCCCGCACCAGCCCCGGGAAAGGCTGTTCCTTCCTAAAGGAGGAGCCAGCCTGGGGTGCTGAGCCCACCAGGTCTCAGCCAGGAAAGATGGGACTGGGGCTTTAATATTCAAAATGGGGGGAAAAATGCAAGAAAGTTGTACAGTATTTTTCCTGTCAAGGTTATTATTCTACATAGAACAAAGAGAGAGCAAAGCAGGGGGATGGTGAGGGCGCCGCCCGCCTCCGCCAGCCCTGAGGTTGGAGACAGTGCAATGGCGCTCGGGCTGTTTGACGTGTGTCTGTGGCCTCACCAGTCCGAGGCCCTCTCCGCACTAGCACTGACGGGAGCTACGTGATTCCAACTTTTCACTTGAATTTTTTAGAGGCCAGAGAAAAGGACTATTACCATTGATACAAGTTTGTAGTTAACATTTGAGTTTTTCTCTATTGGTTATGTGTGTGGCTTTATAGGGCTTTTTTTTTTTTTTTTTCCTTTTCTTTCCCAGTTTATTATTTTGTTCGGGATGCTTCTTTGTTGGTGTTACCCACCCAGATTTGGTTCCCTTTTCAAAACATCCCCCCTTCCTGGAGATGACATCACCAGGCCCAGAGCGGCCCCGCCTGGCCAGTGGCCATGAGGGTGACAGGGACCCAGGACCGGGCCCCTCCTGTCCACCTCCTCTCCACTCCAGGCTCCCAGCTGGTCTCCGGGGGGCCCCTGAGACTCTGGCCACACGAAGAGAGCAAGGCCCAGTCTGGGGGGAGGCCTGTCACCCAGAGCCACCTCCCTACAGGTCGCCCAGGGGAGCCCTACCCAACTGGGGGCCGTGGCGTCCTATTTCTCTCCCTTTTTTTTTCTGTTTTGTCCTCTGGCCTGCCCACAGCCAGAAGCCAGGATCATGGGAACTGGAGAGGGAGCGGGGAGGAGGACGGTCAGACGGAGTGTGCCTGATTCACCGGGAAACATCGCGTTTCTAGGACAGCCCCACCAGAGCCTCCTGAATGCTGTGGGCGCCACGTGCTGCTGCTGAGCGCTCGCCCAGACGGTGCCCGGCCACAGACCGGGGAGTCTGTGGAGGAAGTTTTGTAAAGAAAAAAAAACAAAAACAAACATTTTTCAATGTAGCAAAATCAAACAAAAACAAACAAAACAAAAAAAAAAAAGAAAAGAAAAAAAGAAGACGCCGACAGTGCGAAGTCTAGCCTTTTGTAACCTTCATATTGCACACTAGGACTATAAGCCATTGCTAGCTCATTTTGAATTTTAATGTGTAATTTTTGTTTTATTTTCTTTCTGTGGGGAAAACAATGCTTGATCCACCAATGCTCTTTTTAATGTTTTATAACTATGTATGTGTATATATATAAATATAAAATAATATGTATGCACATATGTGTGTATATATCTATATGTATATACATATATAGATATATAGAGATATATAGAGAGGTTTTGAGACAAAAAACGCAGAACGTGAGAACCGAACTGAACAGCGTGTGCTCTGATTACTTGAATCTGGTCTCCTCGGCACCTGGTTATTAAGAACTGAATATTTTTCCACTTGAATTTAGTGCTATTAGAAATTTAATATATGTGTTTTATTTATTTGATTTTTTTTTTTTTGCATGACTGATGCAAGGTTTGACATTTTCACTCAATAAAAACTGGAAAAAAAAATCTATCAGGTTATCTTTTATTTTTAAAATCAGCCCCAAGCAGCTGGCGGTGACCCAGCCGTGCAGGGTGGCACAGCCCCGCTGAGCTGCGTGTGCCAGGCGGGGAGGAGGGGGCGTTGGTGACCCTTCAACCCTGGAAGAGAAGGGGGAGGGCCAGTTTCACCCCTGGGATGAGGCCAAGTTCCCCAGGGGGCTGGGGGCAGGTGGCGGGGGGGCCTGAAGGACGGCCTCCCCCCTCAGCCCTGCCTGAAGGCCCCACAGGAGACTCGAGCCACCTTTGGGCAGAGGCGATCAGGCTTCCGGCAAAGACCCCACGGGCTCCGTGAGCTCCCCAGGCCCCCCGACCCTGGGCAGCCCGCTCCTCTGTCAGCCAAGGCTACTGGGCAGGCGCTTGGCAGGGTCATCCATCTGCCTCCTCCCTCAGCTCCTTCCTCCTTCCTGCAGGGACCTGCTGGGCTGGGAACGGCGTGTACCCGGATCCGATCCGGATGCTGGCTCGGCTCCTGCCTGCAGCACGTGGGGGCAGAGCCAGAGGGGGCCGATTCCCGGGTCTGGGGCTCCCCCAGGCCCTGGTGGCACCATGGCTGGGGCTGCCCCAGAAGCCCGGGGAGTGGGAGCACTCTCCTCCCGCTCACTGACCCTGACACCCCGGAATGGTGACCCCTTCTCATGAAACCCCATCCTCTGCACTGTCTCGCCAGCTCTGCCCTGAGCCCACCTCCTTCCAGGGGGCCAGACCTCCCGGGCCCCCACCGCCTCCTCCACTCTGAGGACGGCTCAGTGCGTGTCACTCCTGCAAGGGCCACACCGCTGTCCTGAGGAGAGGACAGGCTGGAAGTCCGCCGCGGTCCTCCCCTGGCTGGGCGCCTCGGACTGGGGCTGCCTGTCCTGTGCCCCCGGGCCCCCTGCGGCCCAGCACCCAGCACCCAGCACCCAGCTCAATGCCGTCCCCACCACAGAAGCTCCTTCCTGCCGGCCCAGCTCCCAGGGCCCTCCTCTTTCTTCCGTCTGGAACGCAGCCCGCGGGCTATTTACATAAATATGTTTGTAACAGACGCGAAAATATATACTTTTTTCTGTCTTATTAAAATGTTCAAGTTGGAACTCGCCTATTGTTTGTGGATATCTTGATTCTGTTAAATAAAACAGTGACTAATTTATGGGATAAAACACAAGTTCGACAAATTAAAACCATTACTGGAGCTTCATGGGCCCTAGTGGGCCAAGCAGCCCTCCCGAGGGGCCCGAGGCGAGGCAAGGAGCCAAGCCCGGCCCTCCGCTCTGGGTGGGTGGGGCGACCACAGGGCTCCCTCTGGGCGCTGCTATGGGGGGCAATGGGGTGGGGCCCACAAAAGCTTGGGGGGAGCAGCTCCCAGGGGTTCCAACTTCAGCTGCACTCAGGGTAGATGCCCCCAAACTGCCCCCTCCTTCGTTGGCCCAGGTCTTCTGGGGCCCGGTGGACCTCAGGAGACCCCCACAGAGCGGACAGGCAAGGCCAGCTTCCAAACGAGACTCAGGACAAGGCAGGGCCCTGTGCCAAGCCCAGGGAAGCGGCACTGGGTCCCAGGCACCCCTCAGAGAAGCCTCAGGGGACAAGGGCCTGCCCACTGTGCTGACTCCCAGGCACTGCCCCAGACCCGAAGTGCCCACCACGCCCTCCAGGAGCTGATGCCCAGAGCCTGTGCCCTCCACCCCCAGGAGGGAGGCGCCTGCAGCTGGGACAGGGCCCCACCCCAGGCGTTCGGAGCCGGTGCAGGCCCTCAACACTCCCTGTGGCTTGTTGGACTCGGTGGGAAATGCGGTAACACGTTTTCCCTCTGGGATTTAATTAGCGGTGGTGGATGCTCGACACCCAAACTGGGCAAATGCAAGACTTCCGCAGCCTCTTGGAAAGAGTCAGACCCGGCTGCCCAGGCTCAGGCTGCGCTCCCTGCCTGCCCACCCCCCACAGGCCTGGCAGGGCTTGGGTGCTGCTAACCGCTGAGTCACCCACAGAGCCTGGCCGGGCCCACCCGGACCAGCAGAGACAGGGCAGCCCCCTCCCTGGCTGTGGGGCCGGCCGGCATGCCCAGCCAACCCAGGCCAAGTCACTTGTCCAGCCACCTTCACGCGAGGGGGCCCTGGCCCCACAGGTGGCCTTGGCCCAAGGCCAGGGGGCAGGGGACGAAGTGCTGCTGCCCAGGGTCAGGGTCAGGGTCAGGGTCAGGCCTCCAGGGAGCAAGGCGGCAGCAGTCCTGGGAGGAACGAACAGGGGCCAGGCCTGGCCACCCTGGGAGGCAAGAGCCCGGAGCCAGCGCAGGGCAGGTGGCTGTGTACCGCGCACCCCAGGCCCCTGGGGGGACCCCGGCCTTGAGAGCCTTTTCCCACCAAAGAACCCAGGCCCTGCCCCGACTCCCAGCCCCTGGGCCCTGCTCGGAGCCTCTGAGGCCCGGCGGCCCCTCTGGGGTGTCCGAGGCATTCTGGCTCTGCTGACCCCTGGGAACAACTCCCCAGGGCTCTGGGGTGGGTGGAGCCGGCACCACAGTTTCCAAGACGGAGTCAAGAGCCTTTCAGCCAGGGAGCAGGGAGAGGCTCGGCGTCTCCGTATGAAATAAAACCTCTCCTAGAAAGGCGTCGACTAAGTGCTCCACCGAAAGGAAACTAGTCCCGACCCCGGGACAGGCACCCAGCAGTCCCGAGCCCGGGCTGGGGCCGCAGTGCGGGGGGCGGGGAGAGGGCAGCTGGTGCTGGAAGGTGGCACCCATCCTGGCAGGGGATGAGGGTCCGGGGGTGGGAACTCCGGTGCAGGAGGAGAAGCGGGGGCCGGAGAGGCGGCCGGGGCAGGAGGGGGCAGCCAGGACTCGGGTCCACCCCAGGTGAGCACTTCACCTGAAGCTGAGGTCCCTCCACCTGCAGCTGTCACGGCACCTCTGCTCCGTCCGGAGCCTCCGAACGTCTTCTCTGGGAGCCTTGGCAGAAACCATTTTAAACAAACACACCAACAAACCCTGAGGATTAAGTAAACTCCCGGACCCGCTTGTCAGGCCCCGCAGAAAACGTCTCCCGCCTGCCCTTCCTCCTTGGGCTCTGGGGCAGGGGCTGCGCTGGGCTGGGGTAGGGGCTGGGGCAGGGCTGGGCTGGGGCAGGGCTGGGCTGGGGCAGAGGCAGGGAAGGGGCTGGGGCAGGGGCTGGGCTGGGGAAGGGGCTGGGGCAGGGATGAGGCAGGGACTGGGTTCTGGGCTGGGGCAGGGCTGGGCTGGGGCAGAGGCAGGGAAGGGGCTGGGGCAGAGGCAGGGAAGGGGCTGGGGCAGGGGCAGGGAAGGGGCTGGGGCAGGGGCAGGGCTGGGGCAGGGACTGGGTTCTGGGCTGGGGCAGGGCTGGGGAAGGGGCTGGCGCAGGGGCAGAGGCAGGGAAGGGGCTGGGGCAGGGCTGGGCTGGGGCAGAGGCAGGGTAGGGGCTGAGGCAGAGGCAGGGAAGGGGCTGGGGCAGGGGCAGGGCTGGGGAAGGGGCTGGGGCAGGGATGAGGCAGGGACTGGGTTCTGGGCTGGGGCAGGGCTGGGCTGGGCAATCAGCAGAGGAGAGGAGGTGCTGGGCCCAGGCCCAAGGCCCAGCACCTGTGTCCTGGCTGGGCACCGAGGGCCAGGAGCCTCTAGAAACCCTCTGCTCCCCCCGGTGTGAGTCCCCACGACACAGGGCTCACCTTCAGTGAGACAAGCAAGCCACACGACACTGAAGAGGAGTTTCCCGTTTTTATTTAGAGACAGAGACTGTGTGAGCCCGTGAGCACACTGCACCTGTGGAACTGCACGGGGTGGAAGAGGTTTTTACTCTGTTCGTTCCCTTTAAACACCCGAGATGGCCGTCCACAGCAGAACACACCAGATCTACAAGTTCAGCACCCCTTCCCCAGGCAGAGTGCTCCCCTTCCCAGCAGCCGACTGCCAGGGCGGCCAGGGACTGCCCGACGCCCCGCACCCGCCTGCTGGGGCATCGCAAACCCGGGGGCCAGGAGGTGCCCGCAGCCGCCCTGCTCGCTCCGGCGCGGGACGGGCGCTTTCCTGAAGACACTTTACGAAAATACATGGTGATTGAGTGTAATAATCTCCCCCTTCCAGAAAGGGCCTGACAGGCCTGCCTGCTGCTCACTTCTGCCCCATTCCAAATATTTTTACCTTATTTGGATGAAATGCATTATTTTTCTAATGAAAGGCTTTTTTTCAAAGGGCTGTTTCCCTCTGTCCAGCGGCTGCCTTTATTAGGCAGCACTCACGCCGTTTTGGGGAGGGGTTTTTTCTCCCTGAATTCGGGCCAGGCTCTCTATCCTCAAACTCCAACCTCCGCTCGGGACCCGGGGCCGAAGGCCTCGCCCAGGTTTCTCCACGGGAGCCCGGGGCCTGCAGCCCGCGGCCGGGGCGGAGGAAGCACGCTGCGGCCCCTGCCTCCGGGACGGCTGTGCTCCTGGTGGCACCCCCACGGCCCTGGCTGTGTGTCTGCCCCCGGCCATCTGCCCCTGGTCACCCTGTCTGGTCCCACTGAGGACGAACCTCTGGAAAATGAGCGTCCCAAGCTAAAGGGAGGGACCCCCATGACCGCCCACTCAGGACGGGGGTCAGAGGCCGGTTCCGTGGACGCGAGGGGGCCTCAGCCCAGCCTCCAGCCCTCCGTGTCAGGGCGGCTCCCCGGGCTCGTCAACCACAGGCTGGTGGCCCAGGCGACCAAGAGCCCCGGCTTCTCCGGGACGGCAGGGCGGCGGCGGTGACACTCAGTGTCGGCTCTGCTGTTCCCAGAAGCGCGTGGCGGGAAAACAGACCGCAGGGGTGTCACGTGAGGTGGCAAGCATCCAAGATAAAACCCGAGGATCCCGGCTGGTGTGGCTCAGTGGCTGAGCACAACCTGTGAACCACGAGGTCACGGTTTGATTCCCGGTCAGGGCACATGCCCAGGTTGCGGGCTCGATCCCCACTAGGGGGCTGCAGGAAGCAGCCAATCAATGATCTGCTCTCATCATTGATGTTTCCATCCCTCTCTGAAGTGTGTGTGTGTGTATGTATGTGTGTGTGTGTATATGTATATACATATTTTTAAGGTAATACCTGAGGAAGCAGGCCAGGGGATGGACACTCAGGTCCGGGAGAGCCCATGTCGCCATGACCCGACACCCCGTGGTGGCCCCGGGGCCTGAGTTAGGAGGGGGTTTGCTGCCAGGAGAGGGGTTGGGCCCGAAGCCCTAGAAAGGGGCCTGGGCAGGGCTGCGGGCGGGTGGTGCAGCAGCGTGCCAGAGGCCAGCGAGGGGCTCACCGGGCGGACCCTGCAGCCTCCAAAGCCGGTGTCTGCACAGGCTCCCGGCCCAGCCCCGGCTGCAGGGCGCAGAGCGCTCCTTGGAAGGAGCTGGTGCCGTTTCCCTGGGTTCGGGGAACACTGCGTGAAGGGTACAGGGAGCCGGGGCGGGGGGGTGGGGGGGCGAGAGGGAGAGGAGCCGGGGGAGGAAGAGCGAGGCACGCTCCTGGGAGCACATGCATCCATTTAAGGAAGGAAGCTCCTCACCCTCACAGCAGGTCTATATACAGCAGCGGAGTCTCTCCTCCCGAGCAGTGTCGCCCTCGACAGACGGCCGAGGATGAACCCCTCCAGGCTCCGGGCTCGGCCCCCTACGTACCCGCATCCCCTACGGGTCCTCCCGGGGCTCACCTGGCCCATCTCAGCCGAGACCCCCCAGGCACTGGGCACGGGGAGCAGACAGGGAGCCGCAGGCAGGAATTAAATAGTGGCAACTCATTTATTACAATTATGTACAGTCGCATCTCATATTCTCAACCTATACCTGATCGCACAAATGAACGTGTTTCTGGACCGAAGGACAGACAGGAAGGCCCTGACGCCTGGCTCCTACGAGAGCGGCAGCCACACCTCGCCACGAAGCAGGGACAGTCACAAGTGCGGTGATTTCACTGGTCTGGGCGGACAGGGCACGGTGGGGCTGGGACAGGCGGCCTGGCAGGCCCTGGCCAGAGGAAAGGAGCCCTGGGGACAGAGCCCCTGCCCCCCCCAGCATGAAACGAAGGGAGGAGCCAGGGCGGGGAGGGGGCGGACAGCAGACAACGGGTCACGCTGCTGCCCCCCGAGGGCCAGCAGTCAGGTAGGAGCTACCTCTTGTCATGCACGGTGTTAGGTCAGCTAAGATGCTCAGCAGACACGGCCTGGACAAGCCTCGGGTCCAGGAGACCGGGCGGGGCCCTCGCCTGACAGGAGAACAGGTCATGGCCGTCGGTGGGCGGAGCTGAGGAAGCGCAGGCGAGGCCGGGTGGACAGGTGCAGCCCGCGCCGGGCCGTGCGCACAGGGGCCGGTGTGCGCCTCACGCTGCCCCGGCCTGTGCCCCCACCTGCTCAAAGCGCCCCCCGAGCCACCGGAGGGGCCAGGCCCGGCCACCTCGTGAGGGACGCCACGGCCTAGTCCCGCTCGCTCTCGTTGCTGGCGCCCTCCGGCCGCCGCTCCACCTGCTCGTTGATCTGCCCGTCCCCGCCCCGGCGGTCCTCCCTCTGCACCTCCAGGCAGTCCTCCTCGTCCACGTGGCTCACGTCCTCGTCCTCCTCGTCTTCCTCGTCCTCCCTCTTCTCCTCCTCGCCCTGCACCTCCATCCTCACCTGGCCCTTGACGTCCACCACCCCCTCGCCCTCCTCCTGGGCGCCCAGCAGGTGGTAGGTGGCCGTGGAGCCCTCGGGGCTGTGGCCCTCCTTCACGGGCGAGGACGACGTGGACTCGTTGCTGACGGGCGAGATGTCGCTGCTGCTGTGGTGGTTCACGGCGGCCGGGCTGGAGGGCGACGTGGACTTGACCGGGATCTGCCAGGAGGGGATCTTCGGGGCTGACGGGGAGGGTGGGAACTGCCTCCTGGCGGTAGAGGGAGGAGAGGGCGGCGTCATGACCACATCCTGGGGCTCCCACCCGCAGCAGAGCCACGCCCTCCGCCCTGATCCCCAGGCGCGGCCACAGTGCCACTGAGCAGGGGACAGAAACGAGCCGGTCAGCCACCTCCCTCCCTCCCACTCCCTCCGCTCAGATCCAAGGCCTCTGGAGGCTGGAGCAGCTAAGACGGAAGCCAGAGACGCCTGGGCTGCCCACAGAGCGCCCTGCCCACTAGGGGGGCCTCCTGGGCCCTCCTCACAGCTGGCAGCGCCCCCCCTCAGGGGCCTGCCAAGCCCTGGAGCCTGTTCCCTCCTGGTCCTGACATCATCCCCACCTCCAGCCCCAGAAGAGGAGGTGAGGGGGATCCCCAAACACCTGGGCCTCGGACTCTAACGTGTCTACGGCTCTGCACGGGAGGGGCGGGGGGGCGCACTGCTCCGGGTCCGACACATCAGAACCAGAAGGGAGGCCCTGAGGCACTTTCTTAGAAAACCTCTGAGCTCCACAGTGGACAGGGAAATCACTCCCCCCCGTTCCCCGCCCTGGGCGCCCCGCCAGCAGCCAGCCCAGACCAAAGCCAAGTCTGGGAGGGACCTGGGAGGTCAGGTCCTCTTGGCAACGGCTTGGGAATCGGGCTCTAGGACAGGCAGCCGCCTGTGCCTGAGCCTCCTGGCTGCCCAGCACCCAGCACCGGGCAGGACAGCTCTTCCTCCCCGGACCCCCCGGAGAGCACATGCCAAGGCCGGGGCGGTCATCAGCGTCATGGACGCGAAGGAGAAATTCAATTTGCAGCTTTCTTGGCTCCAACATTAGCCAACACCTGCTCTCTGTCCCCGGGCCTTGAGGGCTCCTGTCTCCCAGGTTCGGAGACACAGAGGTTTCCCTAATGACAACTCCCAAGCTCAGCCAGTCACCCCTCTCTCAAGGCCAAGTTCTTTTCTTCAGAGAAGGCCTGGAAGGAGGCGGCTTGGAGAGCGGGGTCCTCCGGTTGGGGCCCCATGCTTGGCTCTGAGTTAAGGGCCAGCTTGTGCCTTCATACTGCCTCACACGGCCCCACTAAACCCCGAGCCTGCAGAGGAATGTGAGCCCGCAGGTCAGGTGGCCAACCAAGCTGTGTCCCAGGACACAGGCCTCTCACTTTTAAAACCAGACGTCCCTGCCCTGGCCGGTGTGGCTCAGCATCGACCCATGCACCAGGAGGTCATTGGTTCCGGTCAGGGCACATGCCCCAATTGCGACTCAATCCCCAACAGGGAACGTGCAGGAGGAAGCTGATCAATGACATTTCTCTCTTATCGATGTTTCTCTCTCTCCCTGTCCCCTTCTCTCTCTAAAATCAATAAAAACATATGAAAAAAAAAAAAAAAGCAGATAGTCCCTGACCAGCCAGAGTGGCTCAGTTGGCTGAGCGCTGCCCTGTGCACCAACAGTTGTCGGTTTGAGTCCATCAAGACACACACCTGGGTTGCAGGGTCAATCCCCAGTCGGGCCATGTACGGAAAGCAACCGATGGATGTTTCTCTCTCACATGCATGTTTTTCTCCCTTCCTCTCTCTAAGCATTCCTCTGGTGGGGCTCAGGAGGTGCCATCACTGCAGAGGGACAGCAGAGGGAGACCACAGCTGGGGGTGGGGAGGCAGGCGTGCGTCTGCCCTGACTGGAACTGTAGGACCCTTCCAACTAAGGATCCGACCTGCTGTGGGGACCTTCTCGGGACCAGCTGGACTCGGGGTAGAGGAGGTGGCCTGTCCGAGGGATGGACGCTCTCCTCTGCCCAAGGCCCTGCTTTCCCTGACCAGGTCTGACAGGGCCGAGGAACATGTAGTTCAAAACTCTTGTGGGCACTGCGGCTGTCAGGAGAGGGTGGAGCGGCCCACTGGGGACGGAAAGGTGAGGCTCCAAAGGTCCCAACTCCCTGCCTGAGCCACACAGCTGTCAGGGCCCCCGGGGCGACGCACCCCCTTCCCAGCAGCTAGTCCAGCGGAGCCCCCTCCCCAGGCCCAGGCTGAGCGCAGAGCACAGGCCCCGCCTTCTCGCTCCTACCGATTCAGAAGAAGCCCTTTCAAGGAGTTAATTTCCGACTTGAGTTCATTGATATTCTGGGACTCCAGGATCCAGTTGGTGGAGGTGGTGGCCTGAAGGTCAAAACACGGGGAAACAAAGATCAGAGTGGCGCGCCCCCCCCACTCCTGCCTGTGGAGCTAGGTGGCTGGGGCGGTGGGCGGGGCTGGGCCTGGGAGACCCCGGGCATACCCAGGGCTCCAGCCTCGGAAAGTTCTGCCGCTGCCCGTTCAGGGCTCTGCCTGCCTGGGTGTCTCTGTTTAATGGCAATACTAAGGAATCAGGACATGTATTCAGGTGTAGAAATGGTTATATAAAATAGAACGACACAATGACAAGAGAGCCTGTATCATTTAGGGATACAAACCGAAGTGTTGCACTGTGATTTGAGAAGCTGTCTGGGGTGGGGGTGCGGGCAGAGCTGAGGCAGGACCGGCTGAAGAGGCAGCTGCACTGGGCGGGGGCCTGTGGGTCGCTGTGCGGTGCCTCCATTGTGTGTTTGAAATGTTCCATTAAAACAAAACTCATAAAATAGATATCCACCACTACACCAACCACGCCCTCCACCTAAGTCCCCCTCCCTGCAGACAAGCACAGCACACACAGAAGAGAACTGGGGCTGAGACAGGCCGCCACCTGCCCCCGCAGGTACCAGAGACTGGTACCCGGAGCCGTCTCGGAGGGTCAGGGCAGCGATCGATCGCATCGGGCACCTGTCCTGGGCGCCGGCCCAGCAGACAGGCGGCACCCAGGGGACACTTCCCCGCGCTGCTCGGAGCCCTGCGGCCCGGGCTCAGGAAGGCCAGACCCTGCACTGCACCTCGCTGTCAGCACGACCAGGCCACCCGTCCACAGCCGCTGTTGGGGGTGACTGAAGGCTGAGCAAAGAGAAAGAAGCTGTCCTAGGACTGCATGTCTCTTCCTTCCCCGAGGGAGGGAACAGCCACAATGACCTCTGACAAACACCATCCTTCCCCACACACCTTTCCCTCGGATGCTGTTTCCACATAAACTTCAGAGGCCCGCCTTCCCAGCAAATCTGGCTGGGAGGGATGGAGAGGAGGAAACCACGGTCCCCGCAAAGGCGCTGCCAGTGGCCAAGCTGCCTGTGAAGTGTTTATGGGCCCGGTCCAGGAGTGGGGGCCTCAGGTGTGTGGGCCGGCATCACCGGGCTGAGGCCACCGAGGTGGCTGCAAGTGCACCGATGACTCGTGCGAGGCCCCTGCTTCCCTGACAACGCCTCCCTGGCCTGACACAGAAAACCCCAGCGTGAGGTCAGGAGGACGTGGGGGCTCCAGGCTGGCAGAGGGAGGGGGCCTGGGCCTCTGGCGTGGGGCCGGGCTCGCCGCCCAGCACACCTTTGCAGGGAGAAGGCTCAGCAGGCCACAGGGCTGGGGAGGAAAAGCCGGCCGTCTGAGAGCAAGCGCATGCAAACGCCCACCTCCCCACACCCGCTCCCTGGGGGCCCCACTCCAGACCACCAGACAGCACAGACCCGGAGCCACTGTTCTGGCTTCTCTGAAGCCTTGAAACTATAGCAGCCCATTAACAAGGGAGCAATTTCCACTCACCGGCCTGCAAAGGACTCAGATTTCCAAACGCATGTGGTGCCAGATGCCAGGATTTAGAAATAAAACCTGACATCTGGGGCTTTTTAGCCAGTCTCTTTAAAAACAGTTGTAGAAAAGTCCCAGCCTTCAGTTTTATGTTGGTTTTTTAATTACTTAATGCTCTTCTTTTTAATTTTTTACAGTGCTGCAGTAGGAGCTTGGAAGCCAGATATAAAAACTTATATTACAGCTGAGAAAACACAGCTCCGAGTCCTTGGTTTATGGGGTAACCAGTCTTCACACATATGGTTTAGGTACCAAACCAGGGAGCCCCGCTTCCGTCCAGGAGAGAATGGATGAGAGGGGCCGGGGGCACGTGGGGGGCCGTCAGACAAACAAGCACAAAAAACTCAGGCTCTCAACCACTAAGCACCATCCTGGCCTCCCCCGTCTTAAAATGCAACATGTGGTCTTAATCTTAATGGTTAAGGTCTGAAAACAGTTTTCCAATTTCCGGAATGGCTTCTGGCCACGGGCAGGCCACCGCTCCCGAAGATGATAGAGGATCGCGGGGCAGGGTCGTAACCGGCCTTCTGGGTGCTTTATGGGCCACCTGCCCCTGGGGCGCACACGGTGGCTGGAGGTGGCCACCCGGCAACGGTGCCACCTGAGGAGGAAGTACAGGCAGCCCCTCTACGTGGGGGTATCTAAGGAGGGGAATCTCGGGGACCCTCTTCACAGGAGGCACCCAGATTCTATGGGAAATGGAAAGAGGCCCATTTTGCTGGGCTTTTACAAATGCGGGAGACTGAGTGCTGGCTTACACCTAGTGCATTGGGGGGCCCCTGGGAGAGCCCCTCAGAGTGGGATCCTTCCGGCACCGGGGGTGGGAGCAGCCAGAAAGCAGTCACTGGGCCACTGTCTCCCGGGCCCAATGCCTCGGGATGACCGTGTCACACGCCCACAGACCCCAGGCCAGAAGCCTGACACCCTGGAGCTGGCTGCAGCCAGCCCTGTTCTAAGCATGACCCAGAGAGGTTAAGTGACTTGCCTGTGGTGGCACAGCTAGCATGTGGCAGGGAGGATTTTAACCCAGGCAGTCTGACCCCAGGTCTGATATTGCTAAGACAGCTTCAGATTTCGGAGGGAGACGTGGAAACTGCCCCAGTCCATTCCAGTTGGCGCTACCTCCCTTTGAGGCTGCCTTACCCCGAGACCTGGGCATCACCGCGGAGGTTAGCCCAGTGCGTCTTGGCAACTGTGACCTGTGACCTAACAGGCAAGTGGAGACTGTTCTGTGTCTACACCATCGGCCTCAGAGGCGGGGCACTGCGCCCGCGGGAGGCCCCGGGCAGAGAGCTGCTCCTCCTCCCTCCCGGGGAGGTGCCAGGGCGACAGGAAGGACAGCCGCCATCACGGAACGCCTTGTCCTCTAAAGGGCGGTGTGGGCCCGTCGTGCAGTCAGTGTGAGAAAAGACCAAGTCAGGCCGCACAGAAGGCGGCGAGCCGGCAGAAAGGACTCGAGTGAAGAGCCGGTCAGGGCACACCTGGGGGACCAGGGTCAGGGACCAGTACCTTGGCGGTGGCCAGTTCGTGGGCGAGCTCCTGGACCTTCTGCTGCTGTTGAATGAGCAGCTCCTGGACAGAGGCTAAGGTCACCTGAAGCTGAGTCACTGGGAGAGAAGAGCAGGGGCACCTGTTAAATGGTGTACACAGACTCTCCCCCTTAACATGCTCACACCCCTAAAGCTGCAGCATCTAAATGACCTGCAGCCAGCCAGCCAGTCTGTCCCTGCCCTCTGGGCAACCCGCCTGCACTGCATCTACCTGCAGTCTCTCTACTTCATCTGCCCACCGTGTCGTTGTCCGTGGTCACACATATCCACCCAAACCCTCTCCCCTCTAATCACACCTGCTGCTCACCTGCCCGGCTCTCGGCTTCGGTAACGTCCACACCCCGGCCCCGCGTGTCCTTGCGGCACCCCTGCAGTCTCCAGTCCCGGAGACGGGCCTCAGGTCCCACACCCTCCAGGATGGTTGAAAACTGCCATCCCCGTGCCCTGCTGCTCCTTCGCCCTCCCCACCCAACCCCGAGGTGCGGAGCTCCCAGTCCTGGGGCCTCGTCGGGGCCTGGGCCACCCCGCTGCAGGATTTCTGAGGCCTGCCTGGGACAGCAGCTCTCTCGCCTGCCTGAGTTTTTAGATTCAGAGCCTCCACCTAGTAAACAAGTTTATCAAGGAGAAAAGCCACCTCTGGCGCGACAGGTCCCAGCTAATCTGGACCATCATCGGGGCACCGGGTGAGGAACGCGAGCCCCGTGGAGTCGATGACAGAGGAGGTGGCTGGGGTCCCAGGAGCCGCAGTAATTACAGCCTCTCTTGACCCTGCGTCGGATTCTTAGAGGGAAGGGGGAAAATCGCTGAAAACCCCCCTGAAAACCTCATAGAAGCAGAAATTAAAAATGAACTTTACAGCCCTTAGAAAGGCTGTCATTTTATTCCCCTTATTAATATTCTGAGGTTGGGAGCCTTTCCGTAAAAACATAATTAATTGAGGCCGCGCCGACAGTAAACAAGCAATTTCAAATTAAACCGAAATGACGGCGGCTTCATTTGCAAATGTGAACAGATTCTCAGAGCAGATAAATGAAGTCACCACATAAAGTGGAGACGGAGGGGAGAGGGAGGGGCAGAGAAGGGGCTGTTCGGGGAGCTTTGAGGGGTGACTTGATGGAGTCATTAATCTTTACCTGTCTGTGCCACGCTGCCACTCAGCTCCGAGAGACTCGCCTCCATCCTCTCCAGTTGCTTCCTGTCCTCGCGGCCGCCCATGATGAGGGGGAGCAGGTATTTCTACAAGAGGCAGGGTGGGCAGGAGGGGTGCGTATTTGGGTTATTGTCCAACAATCTCGCATTCTGCAGACCAGCCTGCTTGCCGTCACGCCCAGGTTTTGGAAACGCTAAGCAAACACCATCAATGAACGAGGTATCCAAACGCTACGAGACCGATCCCAACCAGGTAAAAATCCTGTCTGAATAAGGCCAAGGACCAGGGAACAGGGACCAGTCAACCAACTTGATTTATTCTTATGAAACACTTTTTTGGTTCTTTTATTTCGTTTCTTAATGGTGTTATATAAACTCTCTCTGTAGCAAAAATATGTAAACTGTACTGTAAAAGTTGTAAGATAAAAATATAACATGTGACCTCCAGGAGGAGTGGGGGGGGGACTTTTCACACTTTTCTGAACCTCTAACAGTCTGAACCACGTGAGTGAATTGTCCATTCAGAAACTAACGAATGAAAGTAAGTAAGAAGTTACTTGAGAAACTAGATGAGAACCACAGCAGGTGTCTGGGGCCTTGGTTCCTTTACCAGGGATGAGACATGGATGTTCTGCAGCCGTCAGGAGGGGTCACCTTGGTCTTTCTCTAAACTGAGCCTTGAATCCTCAGAACACACTTCCTTCAGCTCCGAGTCAGATGCATCAGATTCCCCCAGAACTGAGACCGGGGGCAGAAGGGAGAGGAAGGGCAAAATCTGAAGAAAGTGGCCCCGGGAAAAAGGGCAACCAAGTAGGGGCCCCCGAATGGGGAAAACAGACTGGGGAGGACGAGGTCGTGGAACGTTCAGGAAGAAGGCAGGTGGGCAGCGGTGCCGCTTGGGAGAGCTGACGAAAGGACACGTGCTCTGAAGTCCAAGAGCTCAGGACCTGGCGCCCTCCCAGTGCGGAGCTGGGCCGCCGGGTTAGCCGCTGGTGGGTGCGGGCTGGCGGGTGTGGGCACTGGCTGGCGGGACCAAGGAGAACATTGGTTCTCAGTCCACTTGGGCCCCGATTGGACAACAGACAGCAACTTGCCCATTAAGGGTCTGGCTGGGAGGCAGGAGCCTCTCAGGGCGGCGGGGACGCGCTCCGAGGGCGGCTCCCGAGTGGAGAGGTTATTGAGCTCACGCACAGCACTCTGTTCTGCAAAGTGCTTTCAGCCATGGGAGTTACTGCCTGCAACCGAGCGAAACTCGCCCTGTAGCCGCAGCTCCAGGGTGAAGACTTCCTAATACAAAACCAAGAAGTTCTCATACGTGTAACAAACTACAAGTTCCATTCTGAGATCAGAAATGCCAGGGGAAGGCACACATAACTACCCCAGCCTAAACCTTCAGGTATTTATAAACGTCTCCTTGTTTAATTTAAAGAAACTGTTAGCAGGTGTTTTAGAAGTTCTCCTGTCACCACTGTGACTGATTTCCTTTCCTTTTTTATGCAGAGAACTGACCCTGCTGCCCGGGCCCAGGTCCCAGCCGCCCGGGGCCGCCCGGCGGTCGGCGCTGAGCGCAGCCTGGACGTCCAGGGAGGCTCTGTCCTTCCCGGTGCCTGCGCGCAGTGATGGGAAAGCAGCTTCCCGCGCAGGGGAGGGGAGGCCTCGGTCAGTGCGGGAGAGGGAGGGGGTCACACCACTATCCCAGGACACAGAACAGTTTGCTTCCACCTTTTTGACGTGGAAATTCCCAACTCCAAGAACAGATGTTACACCGGAAAAAGAAAGTATTCTGCTACATCTCTGTCATTAGCTACTAAGTGAAAAAGGAAGAATCCCAGAGTGCAATGCTGAAGCAGGGCTCATGCTAAAGCTACGTGGTGGGGGGAGCAGGTGGCCTTGAAAGGATCTCTCCAGGACCAGGAGGGAGCAAGTCCTCCACCGTGGTTTACCCTCTGTCTCCGGGGGCCCACCCGGCTCTGCATCTTCTAGAAGAGACTGTGCTTCCCATCAGTTAGTGCCTGGCGCCTGCTATCAAGGCGGGAATGCTCCCTCACTTCGGCAGCTCTGCTTTAGCAATGACCTCTGCACCCTGAGGGCTGACTATGGGGTCTGAGAAACCCTAGATTTACATAGAAACCAACACAATTTATAGGAGACAAAAGGTAGATCCCATAATATGATATGCTGAGATGCGCAAAGCTGGTTTTAAACAGCAAGGTAGAAAAAATGGCACGGAAAGCACTTCCTATGTGCCAGGCACAGCACTCCCCAAGGCAGCACCTTGGAGCTTCACAACCGCCTCATGAGGTAGGATCTATGTCCCCATTTTACAGATGAGACCACGGAGCCTGCGGTCACACGACTATCACATGGCAGAGCCGGGATGCAGCACAGGCAGCTGGCTCCACGGTCCAGCTCTCAACCTCCTGTCACTGCCTCTCAAATGGAGGGCTGCTCGCACACGCCGGGCACGGCTCTAAGCACAGTCACCCGGGAGAGATGCCAGGGCAGGACGTGGACTTGAACCTCCAGAGAGTGTGTTGGCTGGGACATGCTGCCTCTGTCCACAGCCCTGCTCCTGCCACGGCAGCCAGGCTGAGTGCTCTACGCAGGTGAAGCTCGGGAGCGGGCAGAACAGGCTGAATGCCAAGGGGCCCTGGGAGGGAGGACCTACCTTGTAGAGCTGGTGAAAGCCGAATGCGATGCCCGCCATGATGACAGCCAAGGCACTGTAATCTCTCCATCGGGAACCCACAGGGCCTACGGTTGGGAGAGAAGGCGTGTCAGAAGGGGTACATGCGTCCTTCCCCGGGTCCGGGGAGAGCCAAGTGCTCAGTGTCCTCATCTCAAAGGACCGGCAACTCCCCTGCGCGAGACAGTGTGATGTCAGGGACACGGGCCGGCTGCGTCTCCCTCCTCCTCCCAGGCCCTCAGAACCACCTGCCTCAGGGTGCACCTGCTGCGTGGGGCCCACAGTGAGCTACGGCCTGGCGGGGAGTCAGGTGCAGAGGCGAGCGGAAGACCGAGGGCATGGTGTCCACTCGCAAGGCAGGAAGGATCCCGCGAGGCTGCCATAAACACACTTAGATGTGCATAAATGCACGTCCACACGCCCTGCTACAGACAGGGCTCAGCTAAGAGCATTCAGAAGCGAGGGGGGCGGGGTGGACTGTGTGCCCGACAGTGTGGAGGCCCGGGCCGCGGCAGTGGTGACGAGGTCGCTGCCAGTCTTGCCCTGCTCTCCCGCTGATCCGGCGAAGAGGAAACACCTACAGATGATGGAACGAGCTCACTCCAGAGATGCAGAGGCCAGACAGGGAGATGGGGGAGTGGGGATGGCAGGCAGGGGTCGGGGTCCTCGCAGGTTCTGGAGGAGGCCTATGCTGAGACCTCCGGGTCCCAGGGGAAAACGGGGTCCAGGCAGGGCACGAGCAACTGCAAAGGTAGCTGACCTACGGTCAAAGGACAAAAGGTGGCCAGTGCGGACGGGAGCATTTGGCCTGACCACGGGGGGAGGGCTATCCTGGCGGAGAGAGCCCAAGAACGGAGGGACCAGTAAGCCTGGGGAGCAGCGGAGGGCGGGCTGGGGGGAGAGTGGGAAAGGATGTGGGCCCACGGGGAGAAGGGGCTGCTGACATGCAGCCGTCTGGGGGGGTCCAAGTGGCAAAGACGCCCCAGGGGGCGAGGGAGATGCTCCCTCCTCCCTGAGTCTCTCTGTGACCACCACACCCTTCCCCCCTCCGCCCGCCTGGCCTCTGGACTGCAGTGTGGCCCCGCCCCGGAGTCTCCTGCACAAAATGTAATCAACAGTGGCCTCCCCGCAGCTGAACGTCCCTCTGGTTTTACCGTTTTCAAACAGGTAGCACACACACATGGTCGGAGCGTGAGGCAGCGGTCAGTCTACGCAATAGGCTCCCCCACCGACGGCCGCTGCTGATCATGCCGCTATCGGCCGGAGAATTTTTATGCACATATGAGGCAGCACAGAACTGTTTTATTTTCCTTCTCTCCTTCCCCTATTTCTCATCCTTCTTTCTTTCCTATGGCCGCTCAATATTCCATTTAATCAGTTCCCTTCCGATGGACGCTTAGGCGATTCCAGTCCTTCACTACTTCCCGCGATGCTGCCTCCCACCAGCAACCGTGTTCACACCTCACCACGCATGCGTGTACAAGCACCTCTGCAGCCGTGGACATCCGGGAGGCTGGGCAGAGGTACATGCACCTGCAACTCTGAGGGACACCCAGCCCATCCACGCGCCTGCTCCCTCATGGCTACTTGACAGTGGGCTCAGCACACTTGGATTTCGGCCAGTCTGGGAGCGGGAAAGCAGTGCTTCCGTTTTCATCTGCATTATCCTGTGGGCCCGAGGACAGTGTCCTTCCATCGGTATTTCCGTCAGTGTACTCCACACGTTCCATGCTTTTCTACCCCATTTCTTTTTTTTTATTGATTTCAGAGAGGGAGGAAGAGAGAAACATCCATGATGAGAGAATCATTGACCAGCTGCCTCCTGCTCGTCCCCCACCGGGGATCGAGCGCCTGTAACCCAAGCATTTGCCCTGACTGGAATTGAACCGTGACCTCCTGGTTCACAGGTCAGCACTCAACCATTGAGCCACACCAGCCGGGCTCTACTCCATTTGTTTATTTTTTTTTTTAATATATTTTATTGATTTTTTACAGAGAGAAAGGGAGAGGGATAGAGAGTTAGAAACATCGATGAGAGAGATACATCGACCAGCTGCCTCCTGCACATCCCCCACTGGGGACGTGCCCGCAACCAATGTACATGCCCTTGACCGGAATCGAACCTGGGACCTTTCAGTCCGCAGACCGACGCTCTATCCACTGAGCCAAACCGGTTTTGGCTACTCCATTTCTTTATCAATTCACAGAAACTTTTTATATAGCTGGGAAATGAGCCTCTGCCTATGACAGGAGTTGCAACCATCTTTTTGTTTATTTTTCTTTTGACTGTGCTTATGTTGTTTGTGGCAGGTGGTTTTCATATTTATATAAATCCAGCAGTCTACCCTTCGGCGGTGCTGGGGTCTGGATTGCAGAGCCAGGACTTCGCACTCCCTTCCCAGGTTGTGCGGTGGCACTCGGAGCTCACGGCTAAGGACCGTCTGGGCTCTCACCTACAGGGACATCCCATCCAACAAGAAGCTACGGAGAGAAGTAATACCCGCTGGTGAAACTGAGCCCGGAGGCTTTTTGCCCCAGGCCTGCTGCCCTTTGGTCTCATTCCTGACCTCCTCTGCGTGGACTGCCTCGTTGCAAAATCCCACATCTAGGGCAAGTCCATTTTTAGAAGGAAAAAGTGAAGACACTGAGCAACCTTTCCACTCTTCAGGAGAGTTCCAGACATCTGTCTGCAGCCAAAGTCCCCCGAGGAAGCATCTTCAAAACGGCCCCTGGCCCTGGCCAGTGCGCCTCGTGGGATGGAGCGTGGTTCCGTGCACCAAAAGGTGGCAGGGTCAACTCCAGGCCAGGCACACACCCACATTATGAGTTTGATCCATGCTCAGGGCACCTGTGGGAGACAACCGATTGATCTCTCTCTCTCTCTGTCTGTCTCTCTCTCTCTCTCTCTCTCTCTCTCTCTCTTGGTAACGAGGTGGAAAAGAGGCCGCAGCTCAGGGTCCAAGAACCGGGTCCTCTCCTTCCTACAGCTGCTCCCACCCTTCCAGAGCCCTGACCTCCTGGCGCACCAAGCACACCTGTGGCTCCCCGCCAGCCGCACCCGTCACCCCCGCACGGCGCCTCGTTCCTGCCATGCTCACGTTAAGAACATTTTATTGCCCCCTGGTTTTCATTATTAATGAAAAGGGACCAGAATGATCTTTCCTAAAGTTCAGAGAGTCTATAAAGACAAGAAGCTGAAATGCCATTTTACTCGTTCTGGAGATGGGTGGTACAATTCTGTCTTGTGGCAAAATGAAAGCAGAGGAAAGCTACGTCGGAGATCACCCTCACCCCCTGCGTGCCTTTCCAAAGGGCTGTCGAGAAGGCAGCGGTGTGACCCGCCCGGCCCAACCCCCCGACCCCACCTCGAGTCCTCCCCACGCCCACGGCCAGCGCTGTCCGGCCCAGCGCAGGCTCCGTGAAGGAGTGAGAGCAGGGCGCCTGGGAGCGTTTGGGGGCTACAGGAGCCTTTCTGTCACCATGCTCCCCGAATGTAGAGGAAACACCGACAGATGATGGAACGAGCTCACTCCAGAGATGCAGAGGCCAGGCAGGGAGATGGGAGAGTGGGGATGGCAGGCAGGGGGCGGGGTCCTCGCAGGTTCTGGAGGAGGCCTATGCTGAGACCTCAGTGGACATGAGGGACATGACCTGGCTGTGTGGAAGCTCTGAGCCCCCAGTCTGGGAGCAGATGCCCCCAACGGGGCAAGGAGCGCGAGGTCGGGCCCTGGCTCCACCACCAGCCAGGTGACTCCAAAGACACGCTTCTCCTCCCATGAAGCACAGACAGCTGACGGCGACAGGGCTCAGCTGGATTTAAACAACCCGGAGCAGGGCCGCTTTTGCTGTCCCCACATTCAAACTCGGCAGAGCACTTCCCCACAAGCAGGACCAGCCGACCAGCTGAGTGGCACGGCGCTTCGCCAGCACACCACATCGCCGGTGTCCCGGGAAGGCCGGTCAGACAGGCACGGCGGCAGCAGCCTCATCCCGCACAATTGGCATTTTGGGGGCTGCCCTGTGCCTTAGGCTGCCACGAGGCCGGGGGACAGGCTGTCGCAGGGAGAGGGGTATGGGGCTCTTGGAAACTCAACACCTTCCCTAGCATTCCACGGATTCCACCCATTAGCGTGAGACCGCAGTCTCGGAGGTTTCGGGGGAATCCACGGTGAACGCAGCCGTCAGGGGAACAAAGCTGCCGTGGCTCCAACCTCACTGACACCTGCAAGACCCGCACTACCCATTCCTCCAGCTCCGCCCCCGGAAACGCTCGCCTGGCGGCGACAACAAGCACCACCGCGCACTAGTAAGAACACGTGCGTGGGGCTGAGAAGCTTGAAACCACCGTCAGGGACTCACTGGCACGGCAAAGCCACGACTCCTGGCGGCGGTGCAGCCAGCCTCTCAGATCCCCCCTCAGCTCCGCTCGCAGGCCGCCCTGCACATTCACTGGTGACGCCGCTCGTCCACAGTGAGGCCCCAGCCTAAGGCCCGTCCGCCAGGCCAGCGCTCCTCCGGCTGCTGCCGGGCTGAATGCACGGAGCGACGGGGACCAGCTGCGTGGTCCTGCGGGCTGCGCTGGGGACGCTGGCAGCGGTCAGAGACACGCCGACCCAGCGCAGCGACTAGCAACGGCAGCTCTGCCCGGAGCTGAAGCACCTGGGCGGCGGGCGGGGCAGAGGCACGCATCGGCCCACGGCAGTCACGTCTGAACACCCAAGGCCTCTGCACACGAACATCCTGTGAAAGGCAATCTCCCACTTCCCAGGCGCTGCCGTGCTATCAGCAGAGGCATCTGCAGGCAGGAAGGACACCGAGGCATATCTATGTCCTCACTCAGAGATTAAAAATATGAACGCTAATTAAACTGTATGAACTCAGAAGAGTCCAGAAATAGACCCGTGCTTACATGGTCAAGTGGTTTTTTACAAAGAGATCAAGGTTTGTGCTGAGACATTTGGAAACCAATAGAGGGAAAAAGGACCTCAACCCTCACCTTACACCATTCACAAAAATTACTCCACATGGATCACACACCTCGACAGAAAAGCAAGAACTACAAAGCTTCTGCAAGGAAACAGAAAAAGATCTTTGCAACCTCGGGGCAGGCAAAGAATCTTAAGATACAAAAAGCATAAACCATAAAAGGAAAAAATTGGTATATTGAACTTAATCAAAATTTTAAACTTTGCTTTTCAAAAGGAACCATCCAGAAAATGAAAAGACAAGATATAGACTGGGAGAAAATATCCGCAAAATATGTCTATAATAATAAAAGCGTAATATGCTAGTTAGACTGGACAGCCGAACAACCTTCCAGACGAAGCCGGGGCTGTGAGGGCTGAGCCCCTTGCACGAATTTTGTGCATCAGGCCTCTAGTCCTATATAATAAAAGGCTAATATGCAAATGGTTGTCACGCCCTCACGCGTAATGACCCATCAGCAGGAGGCTGCATGCGCAGCAGGCACGCCGGTGGGCAGGGCTGTGTACGCAACCAGTCACCAGGAGATGCATGGAGCACCTCTCGGTCCCTCCCCACAACCCGCCCCCCGGCTCCCATGGGCACACTGCAGCTCCCACCGGCTCCCGCGGAAGCAGCGGGCATCCTACTGGGTGCGATTTCGTGTGCTGGGCCACTAGTATTTGATAAAAGACTTATAACCATCTATCTATATATATAAAAGTCAAGTGACCCGAATGACCAAAACAACTGGTCACTATGACTCGATGGGGGCGGGGATGGCCAGCCAATCTCCTGTGGCCCTTCCTCCCCAATGACCCAGCCCCTGATCAGTCTCCCCTACCCCCAATCAGGGGCAGGACTGGCCAGCCCACCTCCCACAGCCCCTCCCCCAGGCCGGACCCCACCTGTGCATGAATTCGTGCACTAGGTCTCTAGTAATATATAAAGAATTGTTACAATTCATTAATTAAACACACACACACACACACACACACCGCACACACACACACACACACACACGCCCTGGCCAGTTTGGCTCAGTGGATGGAGTATTGGATCTCTGACTGAAGGGTTACGGGTTTGATTCCAGTTAAGGGTGCATACCTCGGTTGCAGGGAAAGCCCTAGCCCAGGTAGGGGTGCATGCAGGAGGTAACCAATCTATGTGTCTCTCTCACATCGATGTTTCTCTCTCTGTCTCCCCCCTCCTGCCATTCTCTCTAAAAATCAATGGGAAAAATCATCAAGTGAGGATTAACCAAAAATAAAATTAATATTAAAAAAAAAAACAAGGTGATTTTAAAAATAGGCAAAAGATTGGAAGAGACACTTTACAAAAGTTATATGAATGGCCAACAAGCACATGAAAATATGCTTGACACCATCAGTCATTAGAGAAATACAAATTAAAAGCATAATGAGATTCTATAACATACACATTAGAATGGCTAAACTAAAAACTGAGAATACCAAGTGTTGTCAAGGATGTGGAGCAACGGAAACTCTCATACATTGCTGCTGAAAAGGTTAAATGGTGCAACCATTTTGGAAAATAGTTTGACAATTTTTTATACAGTTAAACATTCAGCTAAGGTATGATCAAAGCATTCCACTCCTAGGTATTTATCTAAGAGAAAGGAAAGCATATCTGCACACAAAGACTTGTATGTTCATGGCAGCATTACTCATAAACACCCCAAAATGGAACCTGGTCACTGGATAAATAAACTGTGGTATATCGACAAGAGACTGTGGGTAGGGGAGAGGGAGGTTGTGATAGAAGTATGCGTAGCTCACAAAGCCTAAAATATTTACTACCTGGGCCTGTATGTATATATGTATGTATGATGATAAAGAAACCAGACACAAAAGACTGCATAGTATATAATCCTATTTACATGAAATTGTCTAAAAGCCAGAACTTTAGTGATAGGGAGAAGATTGCTGGTTGACAAGAACCAGGAGGTGGGGAGAGGACTAGTATAGTGGGCACAGAGGAAGTGTTTGGGGTGATGGAAATTTTCTGTATTATAATTGTAGTGTTGGTTACATAAGCTATAACTCACCTGTATAATTCATCAAATTGTACACTTAAAAATAATTGCTCTTACTGTGTGTAAATTCTACTTCAAAAAAGCTGATTAGACAGAAAAAAATTCAGAGGAACCCAGAAATATAAAACTGCCATATGACCCAGCAACTCAAGAGAAATGAAAACTTACACCCAACAAGACCGGCACAAATGTCCTCAGCAGCAGCTGGCCAAACTGGAGACAACCCACTAGGACATGTCCATCGACTGGTGAACTGAGAACGGGATGCGGTGCATCCACACAGTGGGATTCTAATCAGCAATAAAAAGGAATGAAGCACTGCTACATGCCACAACATGGATGAAACTCAAAAATATTATGCTTTGAAAAGCAGCGGGCCTCAAGGAATTGCATAGTGTACGATTCCACTTAGTTGAAATGTCCAGAAAAGGTAATGTCATAGCGACAGACAGATTAGTGGTTGCCTAGGGCTGGAGGTGAGGTTAACAATAAGAGGGCACAATGGATCCCATTTGGGGGATAAAAGTGCTCTAAACCGATTTATGGTTGTGCCACTTAGTAAAGTTACTAAAAATCGTTGAATTGTACACTCGAAATGGGTGAGTTTTAGGATATGTAAAATATACTTCAAAAGCTTTGTTTAAAAAATATCCAACCCAGACCCATGTATATACAAACAACTAATTTTTACTCAAGTGACAAGTAATTCAATGCTGGCACAACTGGATATCCACAAAGGGAAAAACAAACCTTAAGCCCTAACCAGTTTGGCTCATTGGACAGAGTGTCGGCCTGCGGACTGAAGGGTCCCAGGTTCGATTCAGGTCAAGGGCATGTACCTTGGTTGCGGGCACATCCCCAGTAGGAGGTGTGTAGGAGGCAGCTGATCGATGTTTCTCTCTCATCGATGTTTCTGGCTCTCTATCCCTCTCTCTGTAAAAAATCAATAAAATACATATATTTTTAAAAAACAAAACCTTAAGTTTCACCTTACACCACACACAAAAATAACAGAAAGAAACAGATCTCAACATAAAAGTGAACACTATAAAACTTCAATGAGAAAATCTTTCCAACCTTGGGTAAGCAAAGGCTTCTTAGGACACAAAAACCCATACATTGCAAAAGAAAAAGAAAAGATCAATGGATGTCATGACATTTAAAATCTTTTGCTTTTCAAAAAGCACTGTTAAGAGGGGATGGGGGGAAGCAAGCCACAGACTGAGAGGAAATACTAACAATACACATGTGTGACAAAAACCTGAATCCAGAAAACTTAAAGGACTCTTCCAGCTCAATAATTAGAAGAAAATTAAAAATGGGCAAAAGACTGAAACAGACACGTCACAAAAGAAGACATGCACATGACAATAAGCACAAAAGATGCTCACGTGATGAGTCATCACAGAGACGTGAGCTCAGGCCACTCTGAGACACCACGACACGTTCAACTGCTCAAATGAAAAAGCCGGACACCACCAGCTGCTGTGAGGCTATGAAACAAACGAGACCTCGCACACACGCTGCAGGGAGTGCAATAGGGTACCGACCACTTCAGAACACAGTTTGGCCGTTTCTGACAAAGTTAAACTTACACTTAACATATGACCCTGCAACTCCACGCCTGGGCATTTACTGAGGAGGGGGAGACACACACAAAGATTTGTACACGAAGATTCACAAGAGCTTTACTCGTCATAGTGAGAAGCTGGGAACGGTCCAAAGCCCATCGACTGGTGAAGGGATAACACACTGTGGTGCGGCCACACCACGCAACACCACGTGTAATAAAAAGGAACTTCTGATCCGCACAACTTGGATGACTCTCAAAAACATCATGCTGAGCGACAGAAACCAGACACGAACGAGTACATACTGTATGATTCCATTTATATCAAACTCTAGGAAAGAGAAGTCTAATCAGAAGCAACAGAAAGCAGACCAGAGGCTGCCCGAGTCCGGGTGGGCTGAAATCGGCTGGGAGCGGGCACAGGGGAACCTTTTAGGGTATTGGAAATGTTTTACAATGTGGTGAAGGCTCCACGGGAGTCCACGCTTGGCAAAACTCAAATCGTAGAATTAAAATCGGTGCATTTTCTTTTCTGCACATTATACCTCAATAAAGCTGACTTTTTTAAAAGTGTGTCCAGAATTTTTTTTAAGAGGGAGCTACAGGAAGTCAGCAGTGACTGGGAACAGTCCCAGCAGAGTAGATTCTAAGTTCTCTCTCTGCTCAGGCAGCAGCTGAGACCAAGGGAAAAAGCAAGAGCTATGAATTCCAATTCAAATTTCAAAAATGCATCCTGTAATATCTGATACATACAAAAGAAGATAGCATTTACATACGTGATGAAGCATGATAATAAAATTAGCAATCCTAGACCCACCTATTTACCGGGTAGAACTTTCCAAAACCACCGAAGCTCCAGGTGTTCCTCTCCACCCAGAGGCAGCCTTTATGCTAAATTTAGTGTTTATTCTAACTCCAACTCTCCGTGAGCTAGGAAAGCTGGGAACCTGCCCACCGGCCAAGGACTGGATTTCTCCGCCTCCCTTTCAGACAGGTGCGACCGCGTGACTGAGTTCCAGCCAGTGGAGAGAAAGTGGCAGTGCTGTGGGCCGTTTCCAGGAAGTGTCCTCAGAAGGGGCCTGCCCTTTCTCCGCCCCCTTCCCCTTGTTGGCTGGACAGCAGAGGGGACAGTGGGGCTGAGCAGTCACCCACGGCACAAGCTGGACGCCGCCAGCCAGGTGTCAGGGAGCAGAGCCTGGGAGCAGCTGGGCCTGACATCAGAGCCTGCACCGCCGAGGTTTACATAACAGAGAGATACTTCTATTTTGTTTAAGCCACTTTTATTTGGGGTTTGCTGTTATTTGCAGAAGAGCCTGATAAAACGAACACATAATCCTGGCTGCCACCAACCAAAGACTCTTTCCCGGCCTAAGAAACCTAGGGAACGGCTCTGCCACGCCGCTCTTTCCCGTAACACCCGCCCGCGTCACTATCCACACACGGCACCTCCCTGGGTGAAACACACGGCCAACACAGCGGACAGGGTGGTGGCCCCTGAAAAGCTGTGTCTTAAGCTATTTCCTTAAAAATCAGAGAAGTTTTTTTTCATATACAAACCGGTAGCTTTTCTGTAGCAGAAAGTGAGATTTGTGTGCTAACGTGGCAGAGGGAGATGGGAGGGGATGGGAGGCCCCCCACTTCATTTCCTGGTGGGAATGTCGCTTGCAGAGTGGCTCGAAAACACCACCCCGCCCCGGCCCTCACTGCACCCCCAGGGATGCTCTCCTTCCAGCCCCAGCTGACGGGCCTTCAGAGCCCAGCTCTGGCCCTGCTTCCCCCGACGGCCTCACCTAGCGGCACTCGAGGGCTCCGCGGTTGGTCACCACGCACACACACAACATGGCATGGACTGGTCCGCGTGTGTCTCCCCAAACACGGCGCTTCCCTCACGGTAATCAGTGGCGAGGCCTGTCCTCTCCTTCCACAGCCTGCACGACCAAGCACACAGGAGGCCTCGCCGGCTCCCGGGGCTGCCCCGAGCTGCTGGTTTGACAGGACAGCCTTTCAATTCTGAAGAGCATTTCCATCACCATTTATCTGTTCAACAAGTATTTCTGGAACACCTGCTAAGACAGAGCCTCAGGTCATAGATTAAAAATATAAAAAGCCCCTGAGCTCCAGGAGCTCACAGTGAATAAACATTTCAGAGCATCGTGGTGGGAGTAGGGGCTGGCCAAGCCGAGGGGGACGGCCACCCTAGTGCACCCTAGCCGGAGTGGAGGCATCTGAGACAGGATCAGAGCTGCCCTGCCCTGAGGAACAGTAACAGGCTGGCCCTGGCGGGGGGGGGAGCATCTGACTGCCTTGTCTATATACTCCCAGGGGCCTTCCCTAGCCCCCTGCAGCATCTGCCCAGGTGACACAATAATTTTAACACTGGCCTAAGAATAATATGGTCACATAGGTAATACTGCCTCCAAAATAATTAATGATGCGTTTCAAAGTAAAAAACCCATGTGCTTTGACTGTCTCCCAGCAGCGGGGCGGCTGGCTGCTGCCTCCCTCTCGGGGCCTCTCACCTGACACTCCCATCCCAGGCTCGAGCTGCTCTCAGCAGCACCTGGTTTGCCTGGAGGTTCTTGTCCATCCTGTCTGCTCACTGAACCAGTCGTCCCCCAGGTCCTGCTGTCCCTTCACCTCATCTGTGCCACTGGCCTCCTGGGCCGAGCTCAGGCACTGCTGCATTCCCTCACCTGCCTTTCCTCTCAGACAAGAGCGGCTAGCGAGGCCTTGTTAGCCCTCCCACCCCGGGGCCTAGCACAGTGCCGGGCACACAGCAGGCATACCGTAATGCGTGCCCGCTCGGTGAATTAAGAGGGAAAGTGTATAAGGCTATATGGGCTATAAGAGAAACAACACACTTTCTCTCTCATGATTTCTAATGAAATGTCAAAACCTTTCCCCAACCCCATTTACATCCTATTTTAAGAGGCAACTGAAGCTGTAGGTCTGTCTTTGAAAGGCCTAAGGAAAAAAATTATTATTCCACAAAATTCACACTGGCCCTGCCTCTATCTCAAAGCTACCTGCTTCTTGTCTCTCTGGAGGAACGAAGAGAAATCAGCTTGGAACGAATCAATCAAGCAAACATTTATCAGGACTTTCCGTTCAGGGCCGTGCTAGGCACCGCATACACACACACTGACTCCTGCTTCCAAATAGAGAAGAAGAAACCAGACCGAGGAATACAGAATGTCACGTTTCCTCTGGATTCGGCCTGGCTTTTCCTGAGCTCTCCCCGACTTCCTCCTGAGCCCCGACACAGTGGTTTATTCTCACACCACGTGACACCAAGCTTCCCCGTGGTGCTACCTCCTCCCACTTTCACAAAGCCTTCTGACTTCTTCACTCTTCTCTTTTCTGTATTCTTATGGAATTTTCTTGTCTGAATAATTAATTTGGCATTAAATCATGACTTATATTATTATCCTTTTCTTACGCGTTTATCCTCTCTCTCCCAGAGAGCCTGTAAGATCCTTAAAGATCATGTTTCAAATCCCACCATACTGTCCTGAGCACACAGTAGGTGCTTCACAAACACTGAGGAACTGACCATTCTGGTAGGTTTCCATGTTCTCTTTGCTGACACTGGCATTTACTAACACCTCAAGTTCAACCACAATCACCAAAGAGCAGAGATACCAAAAGAAGCACCGAGTAGGACATGTCACCAAGCAGGAGGATGGGCTAGCCCAGGGGTGACAATCCGGAGCACTAGGCTCCTTGCAGCGATCTCAGAAAAGCTACCCTTGCCCACGACGTGAGCATTTGGGGCTGAGCCCAGAGAATCCCATTTTCTAGACTTGGGCTCAGGGAGAGAATGTCCTTAAAAAGTCAAGAAACATGAAGGGAAGGGCTGCCTGAGCTCCAGATGTAAACCGGCAGGAACACACATGAATGGAGGCCATAAATCCCTCCCAGGACGCAGACAATGCCTCGGCGATAAGCATGCAGATTGCTCACCTAGTTCAGAAACTCCCCTGAGTTTGCTTGTAATTAAGGGGGTTAGAAAGGTAAAAAAAATATATAAACCCAATTAATCATTTAAATATTTAAAGTCAGATTTCCCCTCACTCCAGGATTAGTGTATTTCATAACGCCGGCGCAGACAGCCCTGGTTTTTACTGGGGTTCATTTTAGAGCGTGTTTAAACTCGTCAGGTTGAGTGATGCTTCCAGCAACTAATCGCATGTCAAATAAAAGATATTTTATGTAATAAATTACTGCTACAAGTAATTCAAATGTCATTTATCAGTTTTATTATCAGTCAGGCAAAGTCTTCTTTCTCTATATTAATCAAAATCAAGCTTTTTTTTTTTTTTGGAGCAGTTTTGACACCTCTTGGCAAAAGCACAGAAGTGAAGAGGCAGCGCCAGCCCGGAGCGGAGGGAGCGGGCGGGCACAAGAAGAATGACCCTCACGGTGACACTGAAGCTGCAGGTGTTTAGAATTGCCATTCCCACTGTTTTTACACCAGCGTCAGCGCAGGAAGGAGTCTGTCTCTAAGAAGATGTATTTTATTTTTAGGGCTGGGAGACTCTTAAAAATACTCCTACCTAAATACCTAACCGGGTAGTGCTTTTTCTCAGAGCGATCCGGACAGAGGATGATTTAAACGACTGAACTGCCCCTCCCCATCCCAGGCTTTGCCTCTTTCAGAAAGACGAACAGTTTAACCCTTGGTGTCTGCTCACAGGAGCAAACGCAGGATGTTTTAGGCCAACTCTGTGAGCAGCCAGAACACTCTGTTCTGAGCAAGAAGTTTTCAAGTAGCCGAGAGACCTGTTTGGTATTAAGCCCTAGAGGAAACAGCTGGAATAGAACAGATGTGCATCTTAGAAACTTCTGCACCCCAGCTGCCACTGCCCGTCCCCAACAAATCCCACTCAACGGCTGGGCCAGGGACACAGTAAAGGAAAGTGTGGAGACTTGGTCTTTGGTTAAGAGGAAACACAGAGTAGGGTTAGTGACCCGAAGCAAACACAATGGGTGGGGAAGAATGCTGGCTGGGAAGGAGGAGAGTCCCAGGCCAACGGGCAGCTGCTACTGACTCCAGAGCCGCAGGACAGGCTCACCACGAGGCATGTTCCTCTCGTCTCAGCCACATGACACCAGTGGTTTGTCAGACAAGGCGACCACGGATGAGAGCGTGTGAGTGTGTGCTACCTGGCCTCACCCCTTCAGCCTCATCCACAGAGAAAAGCAAGCAGCAGTCTAAATGAGAGCTGGGCACACACAGCGAGCGGCTCTAACCACTGCCCGGCCCTGCTTTGCACAGTGATCTTGCCCCGCTGGGGCTGAGCCAGGGAGGATGGCAGAGTGAGCCAGAGGGAGCTCCAGACCACGCGGCAGGGTTGAAATCATGCCTTTTAAAATCTGATCGCTAACACCGTTTTAAATCATGTTTTGAAAAAATAAAACTGCCGAGACAGACAATTATACAAAAGGCATTTTGAAAGACGACAAATCCAAGGCTGAGTTACATTAAAGACACAAAACTGAGCTATTTTTCATCACTTTGGAGTCAATTTTAACCTTTTTAGACTTTGTACAGGTGACTTAAACAAGGGGTTCTGGCTGTATTTGAGGTGTGCATTTATTACTAGTTTAAAGAACCTCAATTCCTAAAACAGCTTTTATTTGAACACAACAAAACCTCCTGTGGGCCATGGTCTCATGTTATAATTAAACACTACATACAAAAAGGACATTTACATCTAATCTGAAATTTTCTAACTGACTGCCACTGCATAAATATACATGGGACAGCCAGGATGAGGGAGGGAGGGAGGGGGGGGAGGGAAGGAGGGAGGGGCAGTCTAAATCTACTAATATGATCTTTAAAAAATAAAACTGGGAGGCAAGTTATTGTAGCGAGCAAACGAGAATGCACTCATGAATCCAAACTTCATGTGGGTCCCTCTTAGAGCAACAATAACATGCGAAAGCACTGCTCTAAGAAAATGGAAACTGGGCCAATGCGTACTTTGATAGATTCTTACTTATAACCATAATACTTGACACAACACATTAATAAACTCGTTTATTCTGGTCCCTCGTCTCTTCTTCTTAAACCTTTGTCACAGACTTCAAAGTTTGTCTAGAAGGTTTGGGTGTGTCACATTCTTCTGGGAAGAAACAGGAGCCGCCGGCGACGCCTCCCAGTTCCCCGGGGACGCCTCCCAGTTCCCCGGGTTGCTGAGCCTGGGAGAGGGGAGCGCTGCTCTGGGCCACAGCCCTGCACCCCATCGAGGTGGAAGCAGGAGCTGAGCGGGTGACTTACTGTACGGCTGAGGCACGAGGTGAGGGGGCTGGACAGGAACCACCTGTGCGGCTGAGCCCAGGGCCGCAGGCTCGTCGGCCGCCGTGCCCGACTGCTGGAAGGCCACATCGATCTCCTCGTCGGTCAGGCCTGGGGGAGAAGAGCACAGGATTGCAGGTGAGTGCCTTGTCCACGGCCCATGGCTGCCACGAAACCTTCATTGAGAAAAGACCCCGAGAGCCACGGAACGCCTAGCATCCTGGGAAGCTGCCTCTCCGATTTCGGATTCTCTGGAACCTCTCTCAGTTGCAATTTAACCTTAAGCGACAGAATATTAGCCTCAACACTGCTTCCAAATGTGGCTCATTCAATTTCCTTAATTTATCCTTGAGTTTATTGCTGCTTTTGAAGTCGCTCTGTACTGCAATTCTCCATTCTTCCCCTGAAAACAGATACCATCAACTGCAAATGTGGCTCATTTTAATCTGTAATGGTGTTAAAAAAAAGAGGGGAAAAAACTAACAATAATGCATGAAAACAGACAGGGAAACAAAAAACTAATTATTGGGTGAGACGACTAATTAGTCTAGATCGTTTCCGAAGACGGGAATAATTTGCTTTATTTTATGACAAATGCAGAAATAAAAAGAAAAATCAGGACTGACTGTGATTAGTATGAATGGGATATAGAATGTAAAGAAGAAAATAAAACAAGAAAACAGATCAAAACAAGGCCAGGCCCAAACTTTGAGATGATTATTACTCTAGCCTATCACAGGCTGCCTATATCGCCTTTGGCTAGTTTTTCATTTCCCCCCTCTTTGTTTTTTTCAGTCTTCCTGACGCTCTCCACCACGCTGCACACGGGACCTGAGGAAATGGCAGGGCGCCATCTGCAGTGGCTACACCACGTGGAGAGGATCTGCCCAGGAGGAACCCAGGGAGGAATAAAAGGCAGGGGAAGACCCAGGGGGGCCCCATTCCAGGGGCACATGGCCGGAAGCTTTCCGAGGCAGCCGGGGGCGCTGGCTCTGTGGGAGGAGAGAGGGCACCGACCAGCCCAAAGCGTGGAACTAAGTGCGGCACCGGAGTGAGAACAACTCCCCCACGGGGCCGCTCGGGAGTAACGGGTGTGCAATGGCGCTCTGGCCACTGGGGAGGGAAAGGCAGGTGGAGGTCGCTGCTGGTCCACGACAGAGCGCCCGGCCGGCCGCGCCGTTCCGGGAACCCCAATCTCCAGTCCGGCCGCAGCACGGAGCTTTTAAACTAGAGCCTGGAGCTTTCCCACATCTGGTCAGCAGCCCTCCATTAGAGGCCCACAGCGTGGTCTACCTGCCCCTGGGGGGGGATGACGTAAGGAAGGAGGTTCTGAGGATCAGCATCTTCCGAAGCCGGTGCCGCTCGCTCTGTGCCAAGGGGCTACTAGATGGAGCACATTAACACTCGGCAGCACGGCGCTGCCCGGCCCCGCACCCGGCCCCGCACCGGCGTGAGTGGGCTGCAGCCGCCCCAGACTTTTCTGGGGAGAATGCCTGAACTGTTCCAACCAGCCCCGGACCCTTCTCCCTGTGCTGGGCGGCTGAGCCGTGGCCCCATTTAACACTGCGGCTCTCCCCCTTCTCCGCACACACAGTGGAGCGGCTGGCAGGCCGGGCCACGGCTCTGTGAAGTCTCTCGGCAGATTGATGGGCAGAGGGAAAGGCTGCCAGGGGGCAAGGAGGGTCATTTACCGGCACCGAGCTCCTTCAAAACGCAAAGGCAGATCTGAGTATATGGGGCGACATGGGGCTCGTCCCTCCTCCCAACCCCCAGCTGACTGCACAGGGGCAGGAGAGACAGACAAGCCGAGGAACAACGGAGAGCATGTCTCCTCCTGGACAGGAAGGGAAGCCCTGTCAGGGTTCCAGCAGAAAAGGTGCGGCTTTAACCAGTCCGCAATCAGCCGCCGTCAGCACAGGCTGCCGGTCACTGGTGCGCCACGCAACTCCACAGACCTGGGGGTGCGTGTGCCTTGTCAGCCGCTGGCTGCAAATAAGGATAATTTTCCCAAAAGGAGCATTCAGTTGCATTCTCATTTTCCCTTTTGGCTCTTTCAAATATAAACAAGTACGATAATGTTTAACGCTGGGGAAATATACAGTAAGTTGCAGGCTGGGCTGAGGCCCGGAGAGCCGGAGCTGGTTAAAGGGACAGGACTCGCTGCCCGTTGTTCTGCCCTCTGGCTCTGAGCTTTGCCGAAGCCTATTTTCCTAATAAAACATGTTCCTTGCATTATTGCAGCCGAGCCCAGGAGTGAGGCCGCGGTTTAAAGGGCATCAGCACATCCTCCCAAGCTCTTGTTTTTCAGAGACCTTATCATTTGATGCCCTAAATTTACATTGGCTGGAAGTCTGATATCCCTAGTCCTCCGAGAGTCAGGATTTTGATTTAGTTACATAAAGTGAATCATTTTTCTTCTTCTTTTTTTTTTTTTTTAAAAATAAGCATTTTAATGATCTCACTGAACAATGTAATTTCAGAGCTGAACCATTATCCCAGTCATTGCCTTCATTTAACAGATTAAAAAAACGGAGGCCCAAGGAGGGTGAAAAATATGCCTCAAAGCATGCGAGTTGAGGGCCTAGAACGGCCGGGTGACAAGTGGGCTTTCCACCTCAGCCTCGTGGCTCCCCACTACAGCGCAGTCACACCGCAACTGCACACTTAAGTCTTAAGTCCTCAATCTCAGGGAGGAGGTTTACACAAGGACCAAACCTCTTGGCTCCCTTCCCCACGTGACACCCCTGCCCAGGGAGGAGCCCACGGGTGCTGTTTCCGGGCTCACCCAACATCACAGGAGCCTGACACCTGGGTCCTCTCGGCAATGACACCTGGGCAACTTTTTGAACACCCCCGAGTGACAGGGGCAGAGTGACCTGATCGCAGCCTAGTATTCTAACCCCAAAAAGCCCGAAGCCTCCCACAGGCTGCTGCCCGCCCTTCCCAGTGCCTCTTCCTCTGGCGTGTCCCAGCTCAGGGAGGGTGGCCAGGGTCAGGACTCGACAGGTGGACCTCTCAGGTCAATCAGCTGGGCCTATGGAGCCTGAGCGGAGGGGCGGAGGGGACGTCTCTCGGAACACACCGTTCTCTCCCCACTTCTGGGCTCCTGGAGCTGAGTGGCCCTGCCCTTAGGGATGAGGTGCTGCCACAGAACCCACACGACACATCCAGGTGCCGCCCACTCCCGCTGAGAAACACCGGAGCTCGGAGTGAGACCTTGCAGAATCCAAAAGGTTAAAAGGAATAATAAAGGAAACTGCCAATCGTAAGTGAATTATATTTGGCTCTGAAAGCTGAGGCACAGGCCACATTATAAAAGGCATCTCTTTGCGTTGTTTACCATCACCCTGACTAATGCAGACCTTTTTTTTTTGTTTTAAATAATCTCATGCAAATTAGACACACACACTTCCTTCCAGTTGATTGCTATCTGCAAGAAATAATCTAACAACGCAGGGACGGAGCAGGGGCTGAGCTGAGCAGAGATGGAGCTAAGGGTGTCAGTCTGTGGCAGGCAAACCTCCTCCCCTCCCGTCTGCCCCAAGTCTTCCTTTAGCTGCTACCTTTGGGAGAAGTAGCCAATTTTATTAAAACCTAAAATGTTTCAGTTGGGGTGTCAACTGCGTTACCAGGTATCACCAGCCCTGTGCGTGTAGGGGCTCCTTCAGTGACCTCAGCTCCGCCGCCTGCGACTCCAAGAGCCAGCAGCCCCCCCCCCCCCCCCCCCCCGATCTGTGACCCTGACAATTAAAATCTATCTGACAGGGAGCCCCTCCACTCACTAGCTTCAGGCAGAGGAGGAGGGAGGGCCGAGGGGACTGGTCCCAGGCGGGCAGGAGGAGCAGGGCGCTGGCTCGGAGGCTGTCCTTTTGCCTGTAAGGCCACAGCAAAGCCACACTCTCAGTTCGGACCCCACTGCGCACGTGAAGTCCCAGCCCTGACCGCCCGGCTCTCTGGGAGTTACTCCCAGAAACAGCTCCCTTTATGGGGGGCCTCCCTTTATGCAGAAGCCGGCCCAGGACTTCTTTTCCAGCACTTTCTTCAGGGTGAGGTCCCTTTAAAAGCACAGGCAAGTGAGCTCCATTCTATCGACCACTGAAGTGAGTGCCGGGGCTGCCACACCTGCTTGTTTTTATTTCTTAGAAGATAAACAAACGTGCTTTCTTTTTCCAAACGTTTGGTTAAAATGCAAACAAACCCAAACCAACCGGGGGACGCTGTGAGCTGCAGGAGGCGGGTCCTTTCCCAGGCCTCAGACCGGCATGGAGGAGGGCTGGCTGTTTCCTGCGGGCCTGGCTGTGCGTGGGCTTCTCGGGGACCGCACGGCACTGCCCCGGGGCCTGGCCCTGAGCAGGTGAAGCGGAAAGACAGATGGCCGCGGACAGCAGTGTTCTCTGCATCTCAGGTCAGGAAACAAGCAGGACAGCGGGGTCAGGGAGAGCTGGACATCAGCAAGATAATGAACGCCTGGCCGCCCCTTCCGGCCCAGCCCCAGGTTTGTTAGGGAACGGGGCCGGAGGGCCAGCGGCAAAGGACGGCGGCTCCGGGCTGGCCACTCTGGCCAGCGTCCTCCCCATCACAGTCCCTCCGTCCACAGGGCTCAGGTGATTCACGGAGACCGAGCAGGGGTGACCTCTCTCAGAACAACTAGTTATCTGCCCGTGCACACTCTGGACGGAGATGAGGCAGAGAAGACAGCTGGCTAAAAAGACTCCCCAAATTAAAAGAAAAATCAACTCTCTCAGAAAAGGTTAGGGGAGGGGAAAGGGAAAAAGTATTTTTATTTTATTTTATTAACATTTTGCTGGAACAGAGGAGTACAATAAGGACTCTCAGAGCCTCTAAAAGTCGTTGGATGACCTGTAGACCCCTATTTCCCAGTGCCTTGTATAAAATTGAATTTTTTAAACATAAATTACACGTAATGACGACACTGTAAAAACTAACAGTAATGGAAAGCTGTGCTGTATTTCATTAGCCTGTATTATTCCGTGCCACCTGATCCAGCCGGGCCTTGTTTATGAGTTAGTGTGTTAGCAGATGCCGATGGAAGCATTTGCTTCGACCTTGCTCTTCTCATTGGGGCATGAAATTACGACGGCAGCACCTTGATATTACAGCCATAAATACAGTAAACTGCAAATTTAAGCCAACGGCTCCTATTGTCTCTGAACATAAAGCTGATCGGTATTTATTTAAAAGGAGAACAAAAAAAATATTATATATCACCTTGTTTATGGGGCCTCCTCCACCCACTTCCTAATCCCCTCCCCCAGCCCCCAACCTGTCTAATTCACTTGGTTAAAATATTAAGCAAATGAGCCAAATGCTTTTTCTGCTGATTAACTATCCCCAAGTAGCAAAACAGTTTTTGAGAAAACTAGTTCCAAACATCCGTAGCCTGAATGAGAGAGTTTTCATAAAAACTGCTCTGAGGAGGAGGCCGGGTCCAGCGCCCTGACGCTGGTATGTACGTTCACGAACGAGAGGTGAGCCTGTCCCCTCTCCCCAGCGAGGGAAGTTCCAACAGCAGGAAAGTTGCCGAGGATGCCGAAAGCGGGTGTCCTCTCAGTACCCTTCTAAAGACCGTTCGGTAAAAATGCTATTTCAAAAAGAAGCAAAACACTGCCTCCTGCCACCTAAGGGAAGAAAGAAAAACACCTAACCCAGGATATAATTCTCATCGCCACTCAGGGAGCGGGGCCTCTCATTAAAACTTGCGCCAATCCCCTCCTTATCCCAGTGAACCATAAAGACAATATATCCTTTAAATGCATTAAACGTGCAAGAAAAATAAACACAAAGACAAAAGGACACCGGCTATCACCCAGCCACGTCTCCGAGTATAAATCACGGAGTAAAAAGCCAGTGCAATCGCACCTCACCGGCCTGAGGGCTGGGAGCCTGCCCGATCTGAGTCTAAGGGAAAGCGGTCTGCTCTCCGGACTCAGCGGGATGAGCTCTGACCCTGAGAGAGGCAGAAGCAAGATGCGAAAACTCAGCCACGTCCAAGTTAGGAGGTTTCGTGGAGTTAGTGGTGCAGAGAGCAGACACAGCAGGCAGCTTCAGTGACGGCCAGTGCAGCAGACAGAGGGACCGGGTTAGCAGTGAACTAAATGCAAGTTTGGGGGAGCCGTTTAATTCCAAGCCCGACAGGCTGGGGTCAGAGGATCCAGGGCCCAGTGGTATCAGTGAGGTGGCCAACTCAACCAAGATCAAAACTTCTTGGACATTTACTTCTGATGTGTTACTCCACACGGCCCTAAATTATTTCAGCCACACCAGTCACTGCGCTGAGCTCCTTCCGCATAAGGAGGAAATTTCCCTATGAAATTTATTGAGCTCCCCTGGGGAGTAGTATAACTGGTGAACAAGACAGAAGTGAGCTGCCCTCTGTGTAGCACAAATTGAGATCTCTCCCAGGAAAGACTGGGAGGGCTTCCAATCAGCATCGTGATGTCTATTTTTAGGTCTATAGTCTAGGGTGTTTTTTCTTTTAATCCCGCTCTGCTAAATTCAAGACAAAAATAAAGAGGAGTGACTCTGGTATTTGATCATCAATTCCCAAGGATTAACAGCATGACAAATACTGCTGCCACTGTCACGGACGGCAGTGTGGGGTCCTGCAGGTCCTTGGCAACAGGCTGCGACGTCGCCTGCCCACAGTGCACGGACCAGGCCCCGGGGCAGGCACCCTCTTTAAAGACCAAGGGGTACGATAACCGGGCTCACTGCGACCCGAAGGCTGGAGGCCAAGGCCAGGTGAGCCAACGGTGTGCGGTGCATACGCAGAAAGCCAAATGAACAAACACCGTTCACTACACCTGAATCTTCCTCCCGTTTTAGAAGAGGCAGTGAAGTTTTTTTTAAATCACCTTTGACAACCAAAGAAATTCAGACCTGGAAGAAATGTCGGAGCTCATCCGATCTATCTCCTGTTCCCTTTCTTTTCTTTTCCTTCCGTTTTACAGATCAAAGAGCCGGGCAGCAACTTACCCACAGCCCCCGGGGGCCCCAGAGGCAGGACCCGATTCCAGCACAGTGCTCTGTTCACTGTGTGTGTGGGCAGGCGGGGGATGGGCGGGGAGGGGGGATGGGGGGGGCAAAAAGCAGTCTGCCGTGCCTGCTCCCCTTTGCTCTCTGACAGCCAACACGTTAAATAAGCAAAGTCTTTGAATCAACCATCTCCAAAAACTGAAAAACAAAAAGAATATACAGAGCATGGGGAAACCAGGTGACGGGTACATGGGACCGCTATGATAAAAAAAGAATATAAGCATACACACATACAAACACATCTGTTTTCATTGTGTGTTTTACGTATAAAATATAGATAAGAAACGGGTAACACTGGTCTGGGTGAAGAGGGGACTGTAGCTGGGGACAGAGACAGAAGGCAGACTTTTCCTGCATATTCTTATGCACTGCGTCCGTGGGAACATACTGCTCATGCAAAAGGATACATTACATTTATTTTTAAGAACAAAAACATATTTGGAGGGGGGGGGGATCCTTAATCCCAAACAAAATCACTTGGAATGGTTATCCCTTTTCTGGAAGAGAAAAACCAAGACAGAAGAGGAGGTGTGCCCAGGAGTGGGTTAGAAGGGCATACACAGTTTCTAATCTCTCTCTTAACCCATTGTGGCGGTAACCACAGCAGCCAAGTACAAGGTGGCTTTTAAAAATGTGTTTGAAAAGGCAGGCATCTGCTCTATTGTGACACATCCTGGAAGAAGTGTTTCTTGCAGCTCTAAATATTTGCTTCACCAATGGCAATGTTTCCATCACGGCAACAAAACAAACATTTGCTTTGGGACGGGAGGGACAGCCATCCGCTGTTTCATATGTCACTCGCAACAGCCTGGTTCAGGAAACAATCTACTGCGGGACCCAAATCGAGGGGGAGAGTGTGCCCCTGAGGAAAACCCTGTCATTGGAGTCCAGGGCACCGAGACACGGTCTTTGGTCACTTAGCCGAGTGCCATGAATGTTCCAGGCTCGACTCAGGTTTTGTTTTACATCTTGAATCTTAAATATGCGATCAGAAGGGTTATTATTTGGTATTCAACTTACTCCCTAGAGTTGTTCATTGCCATGTTTAAAGTCCTCATATTAATCTGATATTAACACTTGGAACATACTATGTGCTGGTAGGTCAATGCCTAAATTATTTTGTCACCACCTGTTTGTGTAGCTCAAGTGAACCTGGCCTTGGTTGCTACAGTCAGCCTTGTTAATGGAGAGACCCGTATTCAGCACTTAGCCAAATCCATAAATACCTGAGCGCTTATCTGCCAGCAGTGGGAGAGAGTCAAGACCCAGCCTCCCTACCTGTTAAGCCGCAGCTTTCCTAAGACCCTTTGCCCCAATTCCTTAAGCTGGGTGAGTATTTTGTCTACTTTCTACTATAATACATAGAGTCTTATGTAACATATAGATATGTGACCTGTAATATAAATAGGACATTATTGATAAGAAAACACATGTACAAAAACAGAGAAAATAAAGAAAAGCATAAAGAAAATAAAAAACTCTTATTTTCACTCTCTACCCAGAAATAACAGCCAAAACTGATTGAATCCAGTGTCAACGAATGTTTTAGGAGCTTTTTATGTTTTTAATTCTTTGAATCCCAACACTAACCCTGTACAGGCCGCTGCAGTGCACAACCCCCGGCTCCGTGCCATGGAGGCTATGGCATGTGGGGCTGTGCAGTGCCAAGCCCGCGTGGCCACAGGTGGCAGCGGCGTTCTCCCCCCTTCACAGATGAGGAATCGAGGCACACGAATAGTCAGCAGCCTCTCTGAGGTCCCAGTGCCGTGGTGGAGAGCAGGGCACAGACCCAGTCAGGCGGCTCGGAGCACGGCCTTCCCCACCATGCCGCACAGCGCGAGGGCAAGTATTCCAGACCTTTGTTCAGCTTGCAGAGACTCCGGCATTTAGAAGTGTTAGTGAAGTTACTAAGACTGAACTTTTTCAAATTAAATATGGCATTTTAAAAAAATCCTCACCTACGGATATGTTTCCATTGAATTTTAGAGAGAGTGGAAAGGAGGGAGGAGGGGGAGAAAGAGAGAAACATTGATGAGACACGTGGATTGGTTGCCTCCCACACGCACCCTGACCCAGCCCGGGAACAAGCCTGCAACCAACGTACCTGCCCTTGACCGGGAATTGAACCCTCAACCTTTGGTCTGCGGGCCAATGCTCTAACCACTGAGCTACCGGCCAGGGCTAAAAACCACTTTCTGCATGAGAATACTCAAAGCTGGTAAGGGTGCTGTGGGAGGGCAAACTGAGCAACTTCTGGAGGACAATTCGGCACTCAATCTCAGGAGCACTTAAAAATGTTCATGTCCTTCGACTGAATAATTTTACTTCTAAGAAATAATAGTGTAGCATAACGTACAAAGATGGATCAACTCTATATTTTTAACAATAGTAAAAAATTTAAATAACGTAAATGTCTAGAGCAATGATTAGATAAGTTATCACATATTACAATAATGTAATAATAGTCAAACGCTCACATTCATATGAACAGTTTCTGACGACATGGGAAAATGCTTTTGATACATTAAGACATAAAAAGCAGATGTTATATTCATAGCGTGATCTCAATTACATTTTTAAAGAGAACAAAAGGAAGCAGTAGGGTTGCATCATTTTAAACTTAATCTGAATTCAACTTAGAACGTCCAGAAGGAAAGAGAAGGCAACCGTGGGGAGAGCCCACCACTCCACTCAGAGTGTGATGTCTTCGAATGAGCCGCAGGGGAGCCTGAACTTACTGCCTGCTTACCGACTCATTCATTCCCATACTCCTGCGGTCTGAGCACCCGGTCCCAGGACATTTTCCCCATACATGTTCACACGCATACGCAAAGCCAACCATGTTAAACCAAAGATCTGTTTCAATGTGAAGAAAATGTGGCTATACTGGACTTACTGCAAGGCAAAACACTGGTCTCCTGCATAATATCTTTCTAAGAGATATTTTTAAATTATTATTATTTTTAAAATATTTTATTGATTTTGAGAGATAGACAGGAGAGGGAGAGAAAATGAGAAACATCGATGTGAGAGCAGAACAATCGGCTGTCTCCTGCACGTCCCCTACTGGCGACCGAGCCCGCAACCGGGCATGTGCTCTGACTGGGAATCCAACCAGCAACCTTTTGGTGCATGTGATGATGTCCAACCAACCGAGCCACACCAGTCAGGGCTTAGAAATTACTTTAAAAATTAGTATTTAATAGATATATTCCCATAGTACATGCTATATTGTAAAGATATAAAAGGGTCTATAGTGAAACATTCAACTCCTTCCCACTCTTGCCACCTGGCCACCAGTTATACCTTCCATAGGCAACCAAGGCCACTAGTTTCTCATATACGTTTTAGAGATTGTCTGTGAATATGAAAGTGCTGTTATATTCTCATACAATATGTATTTTCTACAATATATACATGGGTGTGTTTTTTTATACAAATCATAGCATAGTAAGAATATTCTACACCTTGCTTTTTTTAATTAATACATATTAGCATTCCAAAATGTTAGTATCTATAGAGTTCTCCCATTCTGTTTAATAGCTGGATGGGTCCCATTAAATTGGGGTACTATCACTTACTTGTCCCCCACTGAACATGTACTGTGACAAATATTCAAGTACAACTCGTGTGTGTGCCACCCATACACCTGCCAGGACGGCCCTGCAGGCGGGCTCAGTACAGGCAGTTTTCAGCTCAGTGAGAACTGACACTGCCCTCCTCGGAGGCTGTTTCCACTGCCAGTCCCACAACCTTGACTGCACGAAGCTATCGAGCTTTTCAGCTTTGTTGTTCTGAAAGGGGGAAAAATGGCCTCATTGTAGTTTTAAGTAAACTTCTGTTGGTGTTCAATACACAGAGAAGCACACACATCTTAAGTACACTCCTCGGTGAATTCTCGCACAGTGAAAACATCGCGTGAGTACCAGCCAGATGAAACGTGGAGTAACAGCCTCCAGGAGCATCCCTCACATCCGCGCCCAGTGCCCACGTAACTCGAACAGCACAGAGAAGCTTGCTTCTTTTCCATCTTTATATAAATGGAGCAACACAGAACGCATTCTTGTAGAAAGGGCCCTGTGGCCCAGCATTATGCTTGGGAGGTTCGTCCACGCTGGTGCTGCAGCCATGGCTCCTTCACGCTACCTGCTGTACACTGTTCTTACACAGTTTATCTGTTCCCAGTCTGGGACCATCTATGAATAGTGCTGTTGCTATCAGCATTCTTACAGAGCTATTTGGAGGGAGCTGCTGGATCATCTGAAGTATGTGTGTTATCAGCTTTAACAGGTACTGTTGACAGTTTCCCGAGTGTTATACCAACTTGCGCTCACACCAGTGAGAACCAGAGTCCCAGCTGTTCCACATCCAACACCCAAGCCCTCGGTTTTTCAGTTTCAGCCATGCTGATGCGTACCAAGTGACAGCTCATTGTGATTTTAATGGGCATTTCTCCGATGATGAATGGGGCTGGGCATCCTTTTTGTACATTTACTGCCTTTACTGGGCACAGCGTCATAGGCATGTATGTGCATATATAATAATCTTTAAAATGCAAGACATCTTTTCAATTACAGTTGACATACAGTATTATATTAGTTTTAGGTGTACAAGATACTGACCATCTTAGGAAGTGATCACCCTATATGGTATCATATCCATATAAAAATGGGCTAAGTTTGCTAACTCTGCTGTTAGAATGGTTTGTCTGCAGCACCAACTATCAAGAAAGATATTTTAAAACTTTCCATTATGATGGCTTCATCCAGTTCTCGTTTCAGTTCTGTCCAAGTCCGGATTGAGTATACTGAAGGTCCGCTTCCTGAGACACGTTAGGCCTTCCTCCTGAGGACGCTCTGACGTTCATTTCTCAGTCTATCTCGTGTGATGCGAGGACCAGGTTTCCTCTGGGTGATGTTTCTGGTATCTTTTTCCATCACTTCACTTTTAATCCTGTGTCTTTTCATTAAAGGTGTGTTGGATGTAAGCAGCACTGAATTGGGTTTAGTTTTGTTTTGTTTTTTATCTAATCTTGACAAACTTTGCTTTTAATGGAATAGTCTATTTACATTTACTTTAAATACTGAAGTTCGGGGGTTGATAGCTTTCATCTTACAATTTGTTTTCCTTTTGATCTCTTTAATGACCTCTTTTCTCTTTTCTTGCCACCTTTTTTACCCAGGTTTTTCCTTGTAGGCAAGGTGGTTTCGGATGGATTTCTCCTGGTAAAGTTACTAACTTTCCTTCTGCAGTTATGAAAGGGCACGGAGGTCTCGCCCACGTCCCGCTCCGGCACCGTCAGTGGGTCCTGCCTGCTGTGATCACAGCTGCGGTGGCTGCCTCGTGGGGGCTCTTCCGTTTCCAAGAGTGAAGTCCTGAGACTAATACGTTCGAGAACCAGTGTCCTGGATGTCACAACCCATCCTTGACTCTGCCCACAATTATCACACAGACACTAGCACTCATCGCTGCTTGCCCTTCCCCGGGCCTTCTCTCCCTCCTGCATTTCTGTGTTCACACGGGGCCGCTCTCCTCCTTCCTGAGAACTCCATTAGTGCTTCCCCCGGTGAGGTGTCCGGGCAAGGGGTTCTCTCAGTGTTGTTTATCTGGAAACGCTGGTATTTTTCCTTTGCTTTTAACAAGTGCTGTATTGTGAAATAATTTCAGACTTAGTAGCACAAAGAATTCTCATATATCTCACCTAGATTTTTCAGAGGTTAAATTTATTACTCTTTATTTTTCTCTATCAATCGATATAATTTCTTTCCCTGAACTGTTTGAGACTAAGCTACAGACATGATACCCATTTCTTCCTAAATATTTCAGTGTTCATTTACTAATGTGGGGAGGGGGAATTCATGCTCGCACATTACCACAGTACAATGATCAAAATCAACAAGTTAACATTGTCATATGTATGTCTGTGGCTCGGACCTCTCCTCTGACCTCATTTCGAATGAACCCATCTGCCCACCTTGTACCTGCACCTGGACGTCTAATAGAAATCTCAAGTTGGGCACTGAGCTCACCTCGCCCCACGGAAGCGCTCCACTCCTAGTTAACAACTCCATCCTTCTAGGCACAAGGCCAAAGCCTTAGAGACATCTTAATTTCTGCTGCTCTTTCAGACTCCAGATCCAACCAATCAGGATGTGCTGTGGGAGTTACTTTCAGACAATATTCAGGGATCTGACCGAGGGCGTCCACCACTGGACCCGTCTCCCAGCGCCCACCCTTGCTGTCTGTCTGTTCTTAGGTATAGCGTTCCTACTACAGCTTAAGTCTGATTATATCACTCCTCTGCTTAAAACCCTCGGACGGTTCCCATTTTCCTAGCAGTGAACCCCAAGTCCTCACACGGATCAATACCGGTCTGCACGCCGCTCCCTGTCAGTGCCATCCACCTCGCCTGCACACTGGCCTCCTCTCTGTCCCTAGAATTTGCCAGACAGGCTCCCTCTTCAGGCTTTTGCAGGGCGGTTCCCTTGTCCTGGAACTCGCTCCCCAGAAATCTGCATGGCTTGCTTCCTCATTTTCTTCAAGTTTTTGCTCAAATGTCACCTTAGTGGGGTTTTTCCAGACCATGCCATTTAAAATTACAACCTTCCAAGAACTCTTCATTATTCGTACTCTGCTTACATTATGCTTACACCAGAGGCCCAGTGCATGCAATTTGTGCACGGGTAGGGTCCCTAGGCCTGGCTGGTGATCAGGGCCAATCAGGGCAAATCAGGGCCTTCCAGCTGCCAACCAGGGCCTTCCTTCGTTCCACACAGGCCCTGGTGGTCAGCACACATCATCGCGAGCGAGCGAGCGACCGAACTCCCGGTCTCCCGGTTGAACCCACAAGGGGACAATTTGCATATTAGGCTTTTATATAGAGAGAAGATTGGGCTCCACTTACTCTGTCTCCCCTCCTCCCACCATTGGAACACAAGCCCCATGAAGGCAGGGATGTGGGGCTCTTTTAGTCACGGCTCTCTTCCCAGTGCCTGGGGCAGTGCTTAGTTCTATTGGCAGCTGGCAGCTGGTCAACAAAAGTGCAGAAATAATAAGTGGAATCCCAACATGCAAAACGTAAGAGCAATGTTGCTGGGGTTTGGGGAGCCAGCTGGAGCATGGAAGAAGCCCAGAGTCCCACCTTCCTGTCCCCTCTCTGAAACATCTCCTTAGAACCTCCAAGGAGCCCCGAGGCGAGTGTACAAACGGTTACCATGTATCGCCCTGCACTAAGACAAACCCGTCTGCCCCTCAGCCCTGATGCTCCACCCACCACAGCAGGCTTCTCCCAGGCCCACCCAGGCCCTGTCAGAGCTTCTGGGTCATCTCTACCACCACCAGAACCGTCTCTGTTCCCCCAGCCGGAAGCACGTTCCTATAGCAATGACTAGCCATACAATGCTCTGCCTGTTGTCAAACACAGATTGCTTTGTAGCCTTCCTTTTGTCTTCTATGGTTTTCTAAGGATTCTAATATTGTTGAACGTTACTGTCTGAATTATTCACTGCTGCAGTGGTTGGCAAACTCATTAGTCAACAGAGCCAAATATCAACAGTACAACGATTGAAATTTCTTTTGAGAGCCAAATTTTTTAAACTTAAACTATATAGGTAGGTACATTGTTATTAACTTAATTAGGGTACGTGGTATTTTGTGGAAGAGCCACACTCAAGGGGCCAAAGAGCCACATGTGGCTCATGAGCCGCAGTTTGCCGACCACTGCGCTGCTGTATCCCCAAAGCCTAAAACACTGACCAACTTGTAGTGGGCATTCACTGAATATTTGTTCAGACATTTAATGCTATATTTGAAGTTCCATCCATCTCATGAAATAAAGCAGGAAATAAAATTAAAATGTCTAAGAGTTGGAAAGAAGGTCACAAAATGATCTCTTGCAAACAATCTGATTATATAGGGGTGGACAAAAATAGGTTTACAATTATTTGTATGGAAAAATAATACAATAATTAATAAATAACACAAGAATAAACTCTGTGTTTTGTGTACTCACAACTATAAACCTACTTTTGCCTAACTATGTAATTTAAAAAAATCAACATAATCATAAGAAAGTTTAATGAGGTGGCTAGATATATAATATCTATTTTTTAAAATTCAACAGCACTCTTATGCACCAGCAATAAGTAATTAAAATATTAAGTGAAAAGAAATTCCTTTCAGAGTAGCCATAAGAAACATAAAATTATTATGTCCGACCTCAGACAGAGAAAGACAAATACCATATGATTTCACTTCTGTGTGGAATCTAAAGAAAATAAACAAACAAAATAGAAACAGACTCAGAGATACAAAGAACAGACTGACAGTTGTCAGAGGGGAGGGGCCCAAGGAGGCTGGGGGAAAAAGGATTGAAAAGGGATTGAGAAGTTCAAATTCAGAGTTACAAAATAGTCACGGGAATGTCAAGCACAACATAGGGAATAGAGTCAGGAGATTACAATAACTATGTATGAGGCCAGGTGGGTACCTTGAAATATTGGCAAGTCCACTCTGTAAAGCACGTGATTTTCTAACCACTACTGTACATCTGAAACTGATCCAGAACATTACTGAATGTAAACTGTAATTGAAAAATTTAAAAAGCAAAACAAACAAAATTACTATGTATAACCCTAAAGAATGTTAGATCTATATAAAGAAAACTTTTGGTGAAACAGGAGGGGGGAAAAAAAGAAAACCTTACAAAGAGAAATAAAAGAGTATGAAAATAAAAGGAAAAGGCTTTTCAAAATAATTTGAAAGTTTTGACACAATTCCAAAAGAGATCCCAATTATTTTTTCAAAAGTACTGAAAGCTTATTTTGCATAAGCACATAAGAATGCATAAGATGCCCTGGCTGGTGTGGCTCAGTTGGTTGGGCATCGTCACATGCACCAAAACGTTGCCAGTTCGATTCCTGATCAGGGCATATGCCCGGGTTTCGGGCTCCATCCCTGGGAGGAGGCATGCAGGAGGCAGCGGATTGATGATTCACTCTCACACTGATGTTTCTCTCTCTTTCCCTCTTCCTTCCTCTCTAATCAATTCTTTAATCTAAAAAAAAATAAAAAATGAATGCACAAGAATAATAAGGAATGTTTGGTAGATCATTGTTTCTTCTACCAGACATTTATATATATACTTCTTTATATTTTTTTAAAAAACTAGTTCCTCTAGGGATTACAATATGCACCCTTAATTTACCAAATTATACTCTAAGTTAATATTATACCACTTTACATATTAAGAATCTTAAAATGATGCATATTATTGTATATGCCATTTGTATGTATTAATACATTTCATTAAGCAGCAGTAATTTCATTTACACCCTTCTGATTTTTGCCCTATGTTCTAATGTTTATCATATATGTATATACATACACACACACACACACACACACACACACACACACATGTGGGTGGTATAAATCCAGCAATACCTTATTATTGCTATAGACAATTAATTTTTACAGGATTTAAGACTAAAAATTAAAATAGTATTTTATATTTACCCACATATTTAACATTCCCTGTGCTCTTTATTTCTTCTTGGGATTCAAACTTCTATCTGATATTATTCTCTCTTCAGTATGAAGATCTCCCATTGATATTTTATTACAATGCATGTCTGCTGGCAACCCTGTCGCTGAACTTTTATCTAAAAATATCTTTACTTCTTCTTGATGATTAATGAATATTTTCACTGTGTACAGAATTCTAGGTTGACAGTTTTTCTTTTTTAGCTTTTTGAAGACATCATTCCATTGTTTGGTGGGCTACATGGCTTCAGACTGCAAGTCAGCCATCATTCTGATCACTGTTCCCTTTTGGTCTTCAGTATCTAGCAGTTTCACTACAATATACCTAGATGTTATTTTCTTTGTATTTATCCTGCTTAGAGCTGGCCATGTTTCCTGGGTTGCTAGGGGCAGGGAAGTTTTAATCAAAACTGGACATTTTTCAGCTAGCCTTTCTTTGAGTATTTTTTATTTCTTGCCTAATCCTTCTCAACTTCTGAGACTGCGAATACCCATGTGTTAGGCAACATGATTCTGTGTCACACACATATCATTGGGACTCTGGTCCTATTTTCAATCTTTTTTTCCCTCTATGTACTGTAGTTTGGATGATTTCTACAACCTCTATTCAAGATCACTGGTCCTTTCTTCTCTTGTGCCCAATCTGCTACTATTCCCATCCAGTGAAATTTCAGTGACAGATTTTATGTTTTTCAGTTTTAAGACTTCCACATGATTCTTTTTTACAACTCTCTACTGCAACTCCCCATGCATCCTTTCAGCCATTTTGGTTTGTTTGTTAATCCTCACCTGAGGATGTTTTTTTTCTATTGATTTTTTTTAGATTGGGAGAGAGGGAGAGAGGGAGAGAGGGAGGGAGGGAGAAAGGGAGGGAGGGAGGGAGGGAGGGAGGGAGGGAGGGAGGGAGGGAGGGAGGGAGGGAGGGAGACCCATGACCCTTCGGTGCACAGCTGATGCTCTAACCTCCAGTCAGGGCTCGGCCATTTTTTAATATACATTCTTTCCAGATAACTTTTCCTATTACTTTAAAGTTCCCTTTTTTTTTTTTGTCCATGATTCCATTTATATTGATTGACTTTTCACTTTGGTATGGGTCACAAGTTCCTGTTTCTTCATCTTCACCTGTTAGGTGAGTGTGTTTATACTGGACATTGTGGGTGACGGGCTGGAGAAGCTCTGGATTATGGTTTGCCTTCTGAAGAGCTGAGTCTCGTTAATTACCAGCATATCACCTCGATCTAGGGCGGGCTCTGTTTTTACAATTTATTTCTTTTTTGTGCTTAGTCCCAAGGAAAATGCCATACAGTCTTAGGATGTAGTGTGCTTCTAAGGGTGGTCCTTCTGGGGTTTCAAAGGAAAGTCCAAAGTGTTTACCAAGATTCCTCTAACTGGATAAGACACACTCTAACTTCTGCCTTTCTTACAGAAGGTAGCTGCTGACATCTCTGCTGGACTCTGTGCCACCTGCTGTGTGCATGGGCAGTTCAGGAGTTAGCCTAGAATTGGAGGTGTGTTTATATGCACAGTTTGGGGTTACCCCTTCCAAGAGTCTCTTCCTGGAGTACCCATCCTCAAGTTACAGTCTCTCTGGCGTTCTTAAAACCCATCCCCCAATTCTTCAAACCAATATCCCAGCAGCTTTCTGCTGAGTTGTATTTGCTGAGTTGTATTTGCTAGAACTTGGTGAACTGGGGAATGTCCCTAAGGAAAAAGGAATATACAGTTAAATGGCTCTCACTCCGAGTGGCTCCTTCTCTCAAGAATCAAATGCACTCAATGTCTGCTTGCTTCTGGCTGCTCTCCTGTGCCTTCAAACAATGTTTCTAAAATATTTTGTCCAGAATTTATATTGTTATTGGTGGGAATGTTATGCTGATACAACATACTTGGTCATTACTGAAAGCCAGACTCTAACTCAGAATGTTTTAAAAGAGAATGAAGTAAGCCTTGTTCTTATACATATTAAATTTGATGCTAAAGATACAGCAATTAAAACACTAAGACACTTGTGTTGAGTGTGGAGGTCAATAGATATTCTTGAAAGAGACCTTGTTACATATTGAAATTTAATATATAATAAATGAAGTATAATAAACAAATGGGGGAAATTACTTGTTTATTTTTTAAAGGGCAGTTTTGGAAAAAGTGATGTCTGAAAGTAGTTTCATTTCATATCACTTTATTAATTTTAGATTAAAGGATTAAATATCAAAACATAAAGTATAAAAATAAAAATAAAATATGAGGGAACATTTAATTTACGGGTTTGGTGTTTGTGAACAAGCTATTGAACCTCTCTCCCTCATTTTTTTCCTCAAAGGCAAGAAGATAACAAAAAAATACCTACCTCATAGGGTTTTTGTGATTAAATAAAATAAGGGCATTCCACTCATTGCTTGACACATAATCAGCCCTCAATAAATGTTAGCTGTTGCTATCGTTGTTACTGTAATTATTATTATTTAATAATTTGGGAAAAAAAACTCTCTTTCATAAAAATAATAGAGAAAATATCAGAAGATTGATAGATTTGATTATGTGAAAATAATCATTTTTATATATTAAAAACATAAAAGGCAAGGAACAAAGGAGAAAATATTTGCAAACATGACAAAGAATTAATATTCTTAATACATACAGAGCATTTAAAGATCAATAAGTTAAACACTAATATCCCAGTAGAAAATAAAGAATTGAATAAACATTTCTGAGAAGAAATAAACATACTTTAAAAGTTCGACTGTGTGACTAATCAAACAAATGCAAACTAGGACCTGAGAAGGCGTCCTGCTGCTGTCCAGTTGGTTTTAGTACTGGACACACTGAGCATTCTGGGACAGGCACTCACCGCCTGTGGGAATGAAACTGGTATGACTATCTGGAAAACCTCGGCTTTGAATAAAAGGATCATACCCTATGATTCAATACTTCCTCATTTCAGGAATCTATTTTTGAGGGTTTCTCTAATTTTTATATGTAAAAAATAAGAAAGCAAATAAATTCAGTACTCATTTCAAGAAGCTCAAAGAACAGTGGAAACACTCAAACAAAATAGAAGTTCTGTAGAAGAGTGTTTTAAATTTTCAAAGTAGTCAAGTTTTTCTTATTGTAAATTTTATTTTATTGCTTTAGGGAGAGAGAAGGCGGGTGGAGGGCACTACATGATTTCTGCTTTTTAGACCTTGAGATTTTTCTTGTGGCTAATTTATATAACTTTTTACAAACATAGCATGGGTCCAGAAAACAACTGAATATTCCCTGTTTTATGTGTACAAAATTCTATATATTTATATATCAAACAAGTTTACTAATTATGCTTTCCAATTATTTATCTTTTGCTTTTTGGTTTATTAAATTCTGAAGTATGTTAGTACCTTCAACTAAGTGGTTTTTAATTTTCCTTGTAGGTTTTTATTGATCCCAGAGAGAAAGGAAGGGAGCGGGAGGGAGAGAGGAACATCGATGTGAGAGAGAAACATTGATCGGCTGCGTCCTGCACGCTCCCCCTACGAGGGATTGAGCCTGCAACCCAGGCATGTGCCATAACTGGGAACCAAACCAGGGACCTTTTGGTGCATGGGTTGATGCTCAACCAACTGAGCCACACCGACCAGGGCTTCTTGTATTTTTAATAGCCTTTATTTGGTATATTTTGACCAAATATTTGTAAGTGTAGAAAGCTTCATGGTTATTGCCTTCTAGGTGGAGTGAACTTTGTAATGGCATAAATTGACAGTTCTTTTTAATATTTTCAAGTCTGTTTCATTTGAATGCTGCCAATTCTGTTTCTTTTGGTTTGCATTTGCTCTCAACATGTTGCCCATCCCATGTCTTCACCTTTCCTATGTTGTCTCATTCTAGGTATGTCTATTAAATAGCATAGAACTGGCCTCTGCTTTGTCCTCAGATTATATTGACTTGGGCTCTTTTAATATAGGACTTTTTAAAATTCCATGAGTATTTATTGTGTTCACACTAGTTTTACAGGTTTGTTTGTTTTTCTATTCCCCTTTTCCTAACCTTTGCTGATCTGATCATCTTTCCTTCCCTCTAACTGTGGTTTAAAAGTTCTAAATCTTATTTTCTTCTAGAGATGAGCCATAATTTTTTAAATGGAGACATACTACACATAGATAATTTTAAGTGCTGGGCTTAACGAATCTGTACATATGCATATATTATAACACCACCCAGGCTGAGATCCAGAACACTGCCCAGTACTCCATAAGGCAGTCCTCCCTTCCCATCTATACTCTCCTCCAGGTAACCACTATGACTCTGGTCAACACTAGTTTTACCTGTTCTTAAACTTTATATAATTATATGTGTTCTTTTATATCTGAATTCTTTGAGAGGATTTTTTAAGATTCATCCATGAAGTTGCATAGACCAGTTGTTTATCCTTTTTTCTTTCTATGTAATATCCCATTGTGTGTCTATACCATGAATTACCCATTCTTCTGTTGATGGATATTTCCTCCCAGGTTTTGGTCTTTTGTTTGTTTGTTTGTTTGTTTGTTTGTTTTTTAGAGAGTAGCGGGGGGGGGGGGGGTAGAAGGAGAGGAAGAGAGAGAGAAACATCAATGCAAGAGTAAGACACTGATTGGCTGCCTCCTACATTCCCCTACTGGGGATTAAACCCAAAACCTTGGCGTGTATCCGACTGGGAATCGAACCAGTAATCCTTCAGTGCATGAAACAACACCTAACCAACTGAGCCACACCATCCAAACCTGCTGCAGATATTCTCGTACATGTCTTTTCATGGATATGTGTACTCATTTCTTTTAGGTCTATACCTAGTAATGGAATTGGTGGGCCATAAAATAAGCATATATTTAACTTTAGTGGAAAATGCCAAATAGTTTTTTTCAAAGTAGCTACACTCCCACCAGCAATGAATGGGGGCTACAGCTGTTCCACATTTGTGTCAACACTTGGTATTCTCAGTCTTTAATTTTAGCCATTCTGGTAGGTATGTAATGGTGACTTACTCCGGTTTCAAATTATATTACTCTGTGAGTAATGATGCCAGGCATCTTTTTATATGCTCATTAAACATTTGGAAATGCCCTTTAATAAAATACCTGTTCAAACCTTTTATAGCTTTTAAAAATTAGGTTATTTGGCTTTTTCTTACTGATTTGTAGAAGTTCTTTATGTGTTCCAGATACAAGACCTCTGTCAGATACATATATATGAACATTTTCTTCTAGTGTATGGGTTATCCTTTCATTTTCTTGTCGTTTCACTTTCTATATGAACAGAAGTTTTTATTTTTGATACAGTTTTTTTCCTTTTTTGATAGTGCATTTTATAGCCAAATTAAGAAATATTTTTCTACCTCAAGGTCAAGAAGATATTTTGTATTTTTCTATAAGCTTTATCGATTTACCATTCTCGTTTATATATGTGAGCTAAGGGTCAAAGTTGATTTTTTTCACGAGTATCTGATTATCCCTGTACCATTTTTTTGGAGCAGTGTCACATTCTGTTAAACTTATTTACTCATCAACATATAATTATAGAAAGCCTACTAAGTTAGACATTGTGCTGGAGTTGTAGATAAATCTGTGTGAACAAATAAGATGTTCTTGCCCTCATGGAATCTAGTGAGCAATAGCAAGCTGAGTCTGTCAGCCTTAACTTCAGAAAATTCTCGATCTGAGCAAAATCTCTTTAACTTGTGTCCAGTATCTAGCCACCTAATTACACTAACTTAACAGAAAACTCCAGGTTCTGCTTCAATTTTTCCCATAGATTGATGGTTATTGAAGAAAGGAGCATGAAGAAAACTCACTCCTTTTGATATTTTACTGATTATGAAAGCAATATTCAAAAATTGAAAACAACTGTTTTAATAGAGAAAAGCTGAAAGGAGCCAGATGAGAAAAATCACTTACATGCCCACCATCCAGAAGCAATTACTGTTAATATCTTGAACACAAAATGGAATTACATCTTAGCCTAAGATTCTAAAGCTATGTATACAGTGAAAATTTCGTAGAGTCAAAATTGCTCTTGAAAAAGAGACTTCTAGCTGGACATGGCAGCTTCAACACATAGTTCTGATTTTTATTTTAATTCATCCTACATTAATTAACATGTTAAAAAAAGGGTTCATCCCAGAGAACTTCCAATCAGTTTTTTAGGGCCTTTCTCTTAAATAACAGACAGCCAGGGATCACCAGATTTTGAGAGAAACCTTGAAAATGAAAATCAGAGGTCCCAAAACATCATAAAAAAACTTAAGAGAAAACAAACTATTTAGGGAAGAACAGAAATAATATTCTCAGGAGGAAAAAAAAAAAAGATACGTTGCACCCAAGAAACAAGACAAAATGCTGGGGGGAAGGGGGGAAGTCAGGAAAAAAAACACTATTTATTGTAAATTAAAAAGCTGGGCAGAAAAACATTTTCAAGAGAAATATGCATGGAACCGTCATCTCTTTCTTCTGGATGCCTCCTGAAGGATCTGTCTGAGGCTATTCCTGAGTAGGAACCAAGCTTTTCAGAAATACAAGAGGCCCGATGCACGAAATTCGTGCAAAGGGCTCGGCCCTCGCAGCTGCGGTGGCTTGCCTGGGCCCTCGCAGCCCCAGCTTCGTCTGGAAGGTCGTCTATCTGGAAGGACATCCGGAAGGTCGTTCAGCTGTCCAGTCTAATTAGCATATTACACTTTTATTATTATAGATGTGGTGGTTTGCTTGATTTCTATCTTTTCTTTTCTTTTTTTTTTTTTTTTTTTACCATGGATTTGCTTGTAAGCAGACAGTACACCATGAACATTCCTCTGTATTAATGAAAACCTTTCAGTGTTGGGGGCCATGTGTTCAAACTTTTAAGGAGCTTATGGAAGTCTGCAAAAGCTTCTTCTAAAGCCTTCACTGTGGATTTTCTTGGGGGTTCTCCTTCTTTTCTCTTTCTCCTCTTTAGCTATGCATTCCTGTTCCAGTTCCAACAACTCAGTCAATTCCTCAGGAACCACCTCTAGCAACTCCTCAATGGCATCCTCACCCACACCCGAGTTCAAGTTGTCCGTCACCTCAACTATAGCCCTGTGGATTTTTGCAACCTCCTTGGCAAATCATCTGAAGTCATGGCCTACGAATCACTAGGTGACATATCACTAGGCGACAGGAGTTTTTCAGCTCCATTATAATCTGATGGGACCACCATCATATAAGTGACCCATTGTTGACTGAAACATTGTTATATGGCTCATGACTATATTTAACAAATAAGAGGATTAGAAAATCACCATTCAGAAATCCTCATAATAAATTATATGAAGCAACTCTTATGTGGATTCAGCAATCCTCATAATAACTGATTAAGAGTCATTAATGAATGCTAAAAATAGTGGGTAAAAGTTGATGAAAATAAGATATTTACACAGTCTCAAAGTATCTCCTCAAAAGACATTTATTAATTACTAAGGAAAAAATGTAACTTTATAATGCAGAAACATGGGAGATACCGCCTCAACCAACAGAATAAGTGAAATCACTAACAGTGGAACAGATCAATTTCATATGCTCCTGATGTGACACAAAATCACTCTGGTGGTGTTCCTACCAAAAAATGCAAGAACTTAATCTATTCATGAGACAAAAACAGACAAATCCAAGTTCAGGTACAGAATACAAAACTGGCCTATGCATCCTACAGAAATGTCAAGGGCATAAAAGACAAAGAAAGCCTGAGGGACACTGTTCCAAATTCAAGGTTAAAGAGATACAACAATCATAAGCAACTCGTGGTCATGGACTGAACTGCAGACTAGAAAAAATATATACATTTTTTGCTATAAAGGACATTATTGGGATAACTGACTAAATCTAAGGTCTATAGATTAAGTAGGATTTTATCAAATTATTTTCTTGATTTTTATACACACATGTGTGATTTTTATACACACACGTGTGTGTATATGTATATGAGGAAGAGAGAGAAAGGGCAAAAGAAGGAGGAAGGGGGAAGAGAGAGGGAAAGCGTGGAGGAGGGAGAAGAAGTGGAAAGAGAATATATATGAAGTAAATGTTAACATTTCAGAAATCTGGATGAAAGGTACAAAAGACTACTCTTGCAATTTATTTTAAGATATATTATTTATCATACAATATTGTTATTTAAAGAATCACTTCAAATTTGTTTAAACTGTAGAAAAATTAAGTCATTTTCCAACAAACAAATGAGAGGATTCATCACTAGCATAACTGCACTAAATGAAATACCAAAGGAGTTTGTCAGAAGGAAAAGGATCCTAGACGAAGCACAGGAATGCAGGATGGTATAAGGAGGAAAGAAAAGAACAAATATAAAAGCATATTGATTACAGAAAACAATATGTAGGGCTTGAAATCTATGTGGTATTAAACTGTAAAAAAAAAAAAAAAAAATCCCACAACAACACAAAAGGCAGACAGAGGGTGCCAGAACTGGGGTGCTCTAAGGTCTAGCCTTGGGAAACGGTCAGGATCCTGGCTTACAGAAGTCAGTCAGAGGAAGTTCTGTAATCGCCAAGGCACTGCTTCTCAGCCATTGTGGTCTCAGACCCCTTTAGACTCTTAGAAAGTACGCAGAATCCCAAACAACTTTTGTTAGTGAGCATCATATGTACTTACAGTAAAATCAAAACTGAGAAATTTTAAAGTATTAATTCATTTAACAATAAAAAATACTTTAAAAAATAACTAGTTTCCAAAACAAATAATTAGTGAGAAGAGTAGCACAACTTAACTTTTCTGCAAATCTCTTTTCTCTCAGGCTTACTAGAAGACAACTGGATTCTCACATCTGCTCTGCATCCGATCTGTTGTGCTGAGCTGGCTTGGTTAAAGCAAATGAAGAAAACACAGCCTAGCATGAATGTACAGTGGAGGAAGGAAGGAGTCTTCTAACAGCTTTCTCTTCTGTGATACTACACCAAACCAGACAAGTGGCAGTTTCTTAAGGATTCGTGGCAATGTGGTATCTGTAACCACATCAACAAACTTTCATATCTTATTCCACTAAAACCCACTGGTCTAGCTTGCACTTTGAATGGATATTTTAATCGTGTGTAGTTTTGTAAAATTATGCATTGATAATTTAGGAAATATCAGCTCAGTAAGATACACAGAGCTTCCAAATGTTGACATACTTACACAATATCAAAAAAGCATACGCAGTATCACCATAATCTCATCAGGATGCTTTAAGTATCAGGAAACTGCCTACCTCACAATGGTAGATACACATTTTCCAAAATTCTAATTTCCTATGGAAGTTTAAATTTTATTAATGACCAACGAATAGTATGTTTTCCTTGAAACAACAGGCTCTTTGTTCGTTTTGGAGAAAATGTCTTCCATATACTGAAGTCTGACTTATCACAGTTTCTCTGTCATTCAGTCAAGTAAAAATGATACCCAAGAAAAAAGTGCTAGGTCAGCTCCTAACTCAGGCGATGGCACGCGCACGGCTCCTCAGGACAACCCCTGTACTTGAGCACACAGCAGAAGTACTTAATGCGCATTTCCCACTGTGTCCCACAGACATTACCAAGATGCATACTCAAGTGGCTTCATTTTTACTCTTTCCTCAAGGACACTCTTAAGTGAAATGGGCTTTTTTAAAACTGCAAGTGCATGCAGTAAAAATACAGTGAGAGACCTACCAAGGCTTTTGCTTTATCGCTGCAAATGTCAACTCAGTGAAAAAGGCAAATAATGTCCTACTACTGGCTATGGAAATTGTCCTGATCTCACAAAGGGTTTTGAGAACTACTGGTGATCTAATCTAAGGACAAAAAGAATGCAAGGAAATTTTAACCTTTACAAAGAAATGTTGATAATAATATTAGTTTGTAATTTAAAAACCACTTTACTTATATTACGGGACACAGTAAATGATAATCTATCAAACTTGTTAAAAACCCAGTTTCTCACTGTAAGAAAAGAGAAATGTAATAAAATAAGAGATGTAAAGAAAATCCTGTAATGTTGTTTGCATGATGTGCATATGTATACACACATGTATCATGTAAATAAATACAGACAAACCCATGTGCATGCATATGTGTGCATGTGTAGTTCTGTGCACTAAAGAAGACAGGAAGCGGAGACAGCCCAGGAGCAATGCACATAGCTGGGAAAATGTCTGATTCCAGGCTCGGGTCACAGACAGTACCAGGTGTACCTGAGACATCTGTGCCAAAAAGCAAGGGTCCCAGGAGCCAGCTAGGCACCCAATGACCAAACCTGGAACAATGTGAGCATTAAAAAGAAATACGACGCCCTAGCTGGTTTGGCTCAGTGGACAGAGCATCAGCCTGTGGACCCAAAGGGTCCGGCGTTCGATTCCAGTCAAGGGCACATGCCCGGGTTGCGGGCTCCATCCCTAGCAGTGGGCAGCCAATCAATGATTCTCTCTCATCATTGATGTTTCTATCTAACTCTCCCTCTCCCTTCCTCTCTGAAGCCAATAAAAATAAAAATAAATATGACAAAAATGGATAATAACACTGAATATATAGTGGTACTCAAAAGCAAATGAGAGCAAAAGAGACAGAGAGAGGGAGGAGGGCAGGTGAGAAAGCTCTTTTTTACAGAATAATAGATAATTATTTAAAAATAATGAAGTTAGAAAGTTACAATTTTTAAAATCACAAAGAAATAGTTGGTTCAAACAAGGATCTTCAACAAATGCTAAAACCACCAAATGAAAGGTTGTTGAGTAACAAGATAACGTGATCGCACAGAAGCACTTCTCAGATTACTTATTAATTACAAAGGGGGACATGTGCCTTTACAATGGGGAGATCCGGCAGTCACCTCATTATCCAAATGATCAACTCGCCTCACCAGTGGGAAGAACCTGACACTGCCTGCCTTCTGGCGTGGCACAGTTATAGGCACACAACATTATTATGAAGTGCTCTTGCCAAGAACGTTTTATCTTACTCTGATAAAGAGGAGGCAATGGACAAACCCACAACGTGTGATATTCTATAAAACTGACCGGGCCACTTCAGAAAAGTCAATGACAAGTACAACAAGAAGGACAGTTCTGGATGAGGAGAGAGCAGGGAAATGCCCCGATCGGAGGCTACAAAAGAATTGTAGGAGCAACTGGGAAATTAGATATGGAATATATAATAGATGATTTTATGAAATTAGTTAATTTTCTTAGGTGTGATAATGTGGTGTTATATGGGAGAATGAATGTCCTATTTTAGGAGATATATGCTGAGGTAATTAGGGTTGAAGTGTCATGATACCGGCACCTTTTAAACATTGAGAGAGAGAGAGAGAGAGAGAGAGAGAGAGAGAGAGAGAGAGAGAGAGGAGAAAGAATGAGAGACAGCTAAAGCAAATTTGGCAAAATGTTAACTAAGAACTTGGATGAAAGGTATCTGGGTGTTTACTGCACCATTCGATTTCTTATACATTTAAAATTGTTCAACATAAGATGAAAAAAATCAGGCTGGAAAGAGTATGAGCAGACAGGATTTGGTCCTGTAAGAAATGAAGAACAGCCGGCCAGCGTGGCTCAGTGGTTGAGTGTAGACCTATGAACCAGGAAGTCACAGTTCAATTCCCAGTGAGGGCACATGCCCAGGTTGTGGGCTCAATCCCCCGTGTGGGGCGTGCAGGAGGCAGTCAATCAATGATTCTCTCTCATCCATGATGTTTTTATCTCTCTCTTCCTCTCTCTCTCTCTCTGAAATCAATAAATATATATATATATATATATATATATTTTTATATATTTTTTTTTTTTTTTTTTTTTTTTAAAGAAATGAAGGACTGCCCAAAGTTCCTGAGCAGGGAGGAGCAGCTACCAGCAGAGTCTGAGTCTTACCATCTGGGGGCTGTGCACAGAGGGCGCCAGAAGTGGTGAGACGGGAACACGGTGCCTGGCCTGCAGCTCCCCAGCCCCGAGTTAATAAAATGACCCCACTGCTCCATCCATTACCATAATCTGTCTCAGGGTGAGAGTAACAGCAGCCTGATGACACAGAAGCTGCCATTAGTATCTTTGTCCTTGAGACAGGGAAGGTCTCTCTACTTCTGTAGAATAAATAGTCACTTTCGATATCCCACCGTGTTCACGTTCCATGTACTCTTTCAGCCCAAAACCTGCCCTTATCCTCAGAGTTCCCCGTCTGCCAGAGGGGCTGCAGTGGTGCTGACCAGTGTGGCAGCTCCGACTTTAACCCCCAGCCCAGCCCCTCCACGCCCCTCTCCACACTGTTTCACACAGGCCGCAACAATCATGGCCTAGCCATCTAGCTCAGGCGTCCTCAAACTACGGCCCGCGGGCCACATGCGGGTCTTTTTGCCATTTTGTTTTTTTATTTCAAAATAAGATATGTGCAGTGTGCATAGGAATTTGTTCATAGTTTTTTTTAACTATAGTCCGGCCCTCCAACGGTCTGAGGGACAGTGAACTGGCCCCCTGTTTAAAAAGTTTGAGGACCCCTGATCTAGCTACTGGCCAAGTGACTCTGGAAGTCATGGCCACTGTCTTTCAGCTTTTCTGTCTGGGGTGGGGGTCGGGGGTAGGGGAAGGGGAGGGACAGAAATAACGCAGACTTTCTCCTCTAATGCAAGACTGTTATAAGCATGTCAAACAATTTTGGCCAAAGAATAAATATTGGCTAAAAGAGGTGAAAAGCAGAGTGCCCTGGACAGCAAGAGTCTAGGGATCATTACGATTTTCTTTCCTATTCCTATGCCCTTCGTTTCTAAATTAATGCTTTGAAGAAAAGGAGGTAGCGAGCTCATAACCATTTTACCTCCTTGAGCACCTGGGTTTAATTACTCCTGTTCTGGAAGGCCCAGCCAAAATAATAATAAAGTCACAGAACACTGAAAAGGGAATTATTATTTTCACACAATGTGCTACTGAGAAAACCTAAGAGAACCAATAAGAACAATTAGTACCATTAAAAAAAATACAATAAGCCCTAGACAGTTTGGCTCAGTGGATAGAACGTCGGCCTGCAGACTAGAGGGTCCCAGGTTGATTGGCCGAGGGCACATGCTAGGGTTGTGAGCTTGACCAACCGCCCCCCCACCAGTAGGGGGCATGCAGGAGGCAGCCAATCAATGATTCTCTCTCATAATTGATGTTTCTATCTCTCTCCCTCCCTCTGAAATCAATAAAAATATATATATTAAAAAAAGAATACAATAAGGTAATTTTAAGCACACAGAAATCAATAACTTTCCCAAATATTAGCAAAGATCAATTAGAAAAATATAATGAAAATAAAAGCCCTATAGAAACAACAATAAAAAACTTAGAATTAAAGGAAACGTGTAGGAACCATGCAAGAAGTATGTAAATATGTTTTGCTTAAAGGACACACCACATACATGGATGGAAAAACTGCATACTTAAAGATGCCAATTCTTTCCAAAGTAGTTTCTACATTGAATGTAATGACAATCAAAATTCCAAAAGGATTTTATTTTTGGTTGGCTGTGGTAGGGGTGAGTGAGATCAAGGAAGAGATGTGATAAACCTACTGTAAACCAAGTTTAGAAGTATACAAGCGCCAGAAAAGCCAGGAATATTCTAAAAGAAAAGCAGAAGAGTACAACTTACAATAACAGACAACGTGTAACTAATCTGCAATGATAAAAACCCTGCAGGATTAGCATAACAACCAAAAGGAGTATCAAGAATGAGACCACAGAGCAGTGTGCTGAAGAACATCATACACGCTAACGGTGACGTGTGAAATGAGTGGGGGAAGAAATAAATTGTTCAATAAATGGTGCTAAAACAATCAGGTCGGTCACAAGGAAAAAATAAAGTTATATCCCCCGATGCTCTACTAACAACAAAATAAACTCCATAAAAGAAAACTAAAACCATAAAAGAAAACAGTAGGTAAGTAATTGTGTGCTCTGGAGGTTGTGGCTGAGCGCACTGATCCCTGCCGCTGAGGCCGGCAGCTGGCAGAGCCTGCTAAAGGGCAGGTCAGCAATGCAGATTAAAATGAAAACAACCCCTCTTTATAACCCAGGGTTTCAACTCCAGGGTTTTTACCCTAAAAAAGGTAATCACAAAAGAAAATTCCTTTATCAAGGATATTAAGGAGGAGTTGTTTTAAGGTGAAAAATGAAAATAATCTAGATGCCCGTCGAGGGGACTGGTTAAAATAGATTATGGTATACTAGAGGCCCAGTGCACAAAATTCGTGCACAGGGGTGGGAGGAGAGTCTTTCGGCCTGGCCTGCACACTCTCCAATCCGGGACACCTCAGGAGATGTCCGACTACCGGTTTAGGGGCCTAAACCGGCAGTCGGACATCCCTCTCACAATCCGGTACCGCTGGCTCCTAACCATTCACCTGACTGCCTGCCTGATCGCCCCTAACCACCTCTGCCTGCCAGCCTGATCGCCCCCTAACTGGTCCCCTGCCAGCCTGGTCACCCCCTAACTGGTCCCCTGCCAGCCTGGTCACCCCCTAACTGCCCCCCTGCTGGCCTGGTCACCCCTAACTGCCCCCCTGCCAGCCTGGCCACCCCCTAACTGCTCACCTACCAGCCTGGACGCCCGCTAACTGCTCATCTGCCAACCTGATCACCCCTAACCGCCTCTGCCTCGGCCCTTGCCACTGTGGCTTTGTCCAGAAGGAAGTCGGACATCCGGAAGATGTCCGGTCGACCCGGTCTAATTAGCATATTACCCTTTTATTAATATAAATACGCTCAGCATAATAACAGGCAGTAATTAAAACTGATGATAGAGATCTGTATTTCTGGACATGAACTAAGCCCAAGATAAAGCATCAGGTGGAAAGAGAAGAAAAAATAAATAAAAAGGATGGGAGGAGAGGCAAAACCCAGGGTGATTTTCTAAATGACTTGAAGGTAGGACCCAACAGTTCCAACAGAAGCTAAATGGCAGAGAGCTCTACCCTCAGCTTCCAGATTTGTGTCTCCTTTCCCCCCTGCCCCCGCTTTCCCAGCCAAGTCACAGATTCTTCCAGGTGCCTCAGTCTCTCAGCCTATAAAGTGGGGATAAAAAACACAAGTGCCACTATCACCCCCTGCGCTGTCCCCAGGGTGCTCTGAGGACTAATTAGCGGTATTTGTGAAGTGTGTTGCTGTACTGAATTATTACAGAAATTTTCCATCAGGCTCCTCAGCTCTTTAAAGTTCTTAAGCAAAACTAAAGAAGTTTTGATGAAATGCCCCAAAGGCAAGCAAGCCTGGTCATAATGAAGCAGAAGGAACACCCGGCAACCCCCCCCCTCGCCCCATCGGGGTGAGGCAGGCCGGGTTTCATCAGCACTCCCCCAGGATGAAGCCAGGCACACGATGCCCCTGGCCTCCACGGGACGATTATCACACTGCAACCTGCGTCCCCCGGGCTCCTTATTAGTATAATAGAAATGCTTCTCGCTCACAGAGACCGACAGGCTGAGCCTAAAAGGAAGACTGTGTATCAGCACCCCCAGTCACTCCGGAGCCCCTCCCCCGATGAGGGTGCAGGGACCGATGTGCTCGCTCCCCTTTGCCACGTGTCAGCCTATATTGTGGAATTCTGATGGCAGCTGCCAAGCTCTGGGAATATCCCGGGAGAAACGGACAGGGCACTGACAACATCACACACTGCAGGCAGGGGGACAGAGACAGGCTGTGCCACCACAGGGCAGACGGACACGCTGCAAATCCCCGCCATTCCCCCAAATCCCAGCACCGCCCCGCGGCCCAGAGGATCCTGCCGACAGCAGTGAACGCTGGCAGGGCACGTCGTGCGGGGAAGGCCAGCTGTAAGCGTCCCTTGGTCAGTGCTCTGTGGAATGCCCACTCTGGGTCATGAGTGCCAGCCCAGGAAGCTTTGTCCTGGAGTCTGTCCCACGCACATTCTTCAGAATCATTCTGCTTCCTTCCTTCCCCTAACTCCCGCGTCTCCCTTTCTCCGTCCGTGTCATTCTGTCTCTCAAATCTATTCCTGTGTGTCCCAGGGGCCGCAATGAAGCAAGTTCTACTGTTATGATGCAAGCCCTGGCCACAGGTGAGGCCGGACTCCCCTGGAAACCTAATCAACAGGCAACAGCAGCTTGTGTTCTTCTTGACAGCACACAGGTGCTGACACATGTCCGCCCCAGGGTATTCTCGGTGAGCACGGCCCTGGGCCTGCACCCGCACGGGTGTGCACACACGCACGCACATACACACACACGGGCATGCACAACACCCACACACCTAGCCGGCTCTGCTCTTGCACCTCAAAAGCAGACTGTTTAACTGTTCTAGTCCCTGAGGATCAGAGCCCTAATTTCAGACACATAGCTCCCTGGCTTGTCTCTCTCATACAGAACATTCTGGTAGGTTAAATGCAGCCATTTAAGTGCTGTAATGAGAGTGCTTTTTGGGGGTTTCCTTAAACATTGATTATTTTTTCCCTCTCGTTTTACACTGAAAGCCATTTTTAACATGTTTTTCTCTACAATTTCCCCATCCTCCCCCCACTACACACATAGGAGAGGAAGAAGGAGAAAGACGCTTTAAGTCAATGTCTTGAAAAGTTAGTTCAGAAGTGAATGGATAACAAGACCAAACATCTAAACCTATTTATTTAAAAATCTTTTTAATTTAATGTTTTTAACTAAGAAAAACAAAGGCAGAGGAAGCGGTAAAAGCCACCGAACGGACTACGACAATGGTGGTCTGGGGCAGAAAGGGTCTATGACAGACTATGCAGGTCCAAAGGGCACACGAGGTAGGCCTGGGGTAAGTACTGGGGGTCCGTGGTTTTACTGAGGGTCTGGAGGGGTGAGTTCCAAGATGCCCAGCACGTGAAGCTGCTTCCATGGGAAGGCTGGACAAATGCCAACTGAGCAAGACCCCTTCAGAGGAGAAGCTTGCTTGCAGATACACTTTTAAAAAACAACTGTATGACCCCTATGCTTTTCAAAACTGCAGATCCCAAGGCTCTGCCAAAGCAAGCCCACTGGTGCCGAGGCACGGACAGGACGCGCTGCCGGGCTCTGAGGCTGCCGTCCTGGGAGGCCCGCAGCTGCGGCCTGAGCCCTGGGGGCTGGACCAGCACCAGAGGGGCTGGGAGAAGGAAGAGCTCCTCTCCACCCTTCCTACAGGTGACCTGAACCAGTCCCGGACCAGCACCCTCTGCTGACGGCTCTGAGATCTCCCAGGAAGTCGTGTGGTTACTGACCAGGCCTTCCCCACCCTCCCGCTGCTGGAGCTTCTGACCTGGGCTCTGCCTCCGCTCCAGGACAGGTGTTACCCCGGACTCACTGCCTTGTCAGAGAAGGCGCTCTGTCATCAGAAAGCCAAGGCACATGCAGGTCAGGTCACTGTCACCACCGTGTCACTCAGGGCACAGGGAGGCCTGACCCCCGTGGAGGCCGCATCGGCGAAGCCGGCTGTCATGGGAAGACAGTAGAAACACACGCAAACACACCTTCCCTTTCCAACTCAGGGAAGAGCAAATAAGGGGCGGGAGACGGAGGGGAGGGGGGCATCTGGCGCCGAGTGCTCGGTGGCAGGTAGGGTAGCAGCCCACCATGAGCATGGTCCAATTCAGGAGAGGAGCCCTCCTCAGGAGCAGATGCAAGAGGGCCTGCCTCACAGACACCATCTTCTCTTTCTCCAGAGCCTCGGGGGGTTCAGTGAAACCCCTTAATGGTGTCTGTGCAGAGAGCAAGCCTAGCAGTCACCCTAGGGGGCACCTTCAAAAGCCAGGAGACCTGCACTGTGCATCTGGATGCCTGAGGGGACACACCCGATCATTCTACTGCATGATCACCAGCCACATTACAGGTCTCCAGGAATTCCTTCTCAGCCTTCTCCTTCCCTCACTGTCCCCAACTCCTGGTCCCACACTCTCTCCACTGTTTTCCTCCATGCCAGCTCCCAGGCCAAGCACCGGGACAGTAAGCCAGGCTCCTCCCTCTTCTCACGCCTCGTCGCCTCATTCTCCCTAACCCATCCTCTCCATCCCCGCAACTGCCCCTGTTCATCCATCATCCTCACCTGAGTTACTCCGCGAACTCTTAGCTGCCCACGCTGCCTTCAGAGAGCGCTTTCTGAGCACAGACACGATACCCTACTCTTCCACATAAAACTCCGACGGCTTCCCCACTGCCCACAGAACAAAACCCAAGCCTCTGAGCCAAACACCCATAAGGCCTGACCCCCAGTCCACCTCTCCAACTTATCGGCCTGTTTCCTGAAATTCTCTGGACCATTCCTTGCCTTGGACACTATGTCCCCACCCCATCTCTGCATGGAATAAAGTCACCGCTGCTTCCCAGACCCTAAATACAACTAACCCTCTCGGAGGACTCCGATAAAGGCAACCTCGTCTATGACTCCTTATTACAGTAACCCTTCCCCACTAGTCCTCCTCACCCACACAAACCTGACCCCCACCCCACGCCTCTCTCCACATACCTATCATAGGACCCGTAATGTCATCACCCCTACACCTGCTTGCATATCGTGAGACCTCACTAGACTACAAACATTAAATCTCATTTTTGTATTTTCAGTGCTCAGCACAAATATCAGGACATGAAAGAAATGTATGATTAATAAGTGATTAGTGAGTGCATGGATGGATGGATGGATGGATGGATGATTTTTCCACTGTATCATTCTGCCTCTATGTGTGAAATTGTCTGGGAACTAGCAATTTATACAAATACATATGTAGATATATAGAGAATAGACACATGAAAAGGAGCAACAAACCAAGAGCAAATTACTCCAAAAAGCAGATAATTTTAAAACTTTTATGCTTTATTTACATATGCATTATAACTTCCTGATTAAGTTTTTGTTAGACTAACGTTGAAATTATTTTGCATCCCTGATCCCACATGGGTTAGAAAGGGAGCAGAGCTACAGAGAATCAAAGGAAAGCAGGTTTAAGATTAAATTTCTGTGGTGAATATTCGCAAGTGAATAGCTGAGAACTAACTGGACCCGTGTACTCTTGGTTTACTATGAAATCCTTTTAAACAAATAACTACCATTTCCTCAAAACAAACAGAGTAATTACTGCAAGGCCGCGTTAGCGTTCAGCAGTAGCCGGGATATACATTCACTGCCTGGACCCGCCTCGGGTAATCTGAGAGCCGATCTGTGCTGCTGGGGCAGGGTCACCTAACGCACCGACTCCAGTGTCCTGTGGAATGACATCCGGGCTGATGGAGGTGAGCTCTGCTCCGTGGAGGTTCGACTCCTGAGAGTGGATCTTAAAGGTGAGGCACAGTGGCTCAGGAGAAAGTCGATTTAATTTGTTTAATATCATAAAAAGGGACATTTCCACATGGACAGCAAGGACATGAATATCATGTGTGTATGGCAGAATTATAAACGCATTTTTGGCGAAATTCAATAAAGCTGATTCTACTGCATAAGGTCAGCAATTTACTATAAAAAATGATATGATTGCAATTTTTAATATAACCCATGTATTTGCTGCAAGATGCTCTGGAAGATTGTGTAATGTAACCATTCGACCTCTCCACTGGAGCACAGATCACCTTGTTTACCCTTTCTTGTCCTGATAAAACCTCACAGAAAACAACAGTCAACAGCACTGACTAACGGAGTCAAGTCCAAGCCTTCCTCTTCTCCAGCCTAAGAACAGACTTCCTGGCTGAGAGCCCTCGTGGAAGGCAGCAAGGAAATCTCCAGAACTGAACAAAACTCAAATTATATTCATCTTCTATTCCCGATCATAGAAATGCATGGAAAGGCGTGGATGACATAACCTCCATGGTCATTAAAGGCTTCATTTCTAATCGTGTGATTCTTCCAGGAGAGAACCCTAGTCCACAGCAGCAGACACACTGAAATCCAGCTCAGTGATGACGGAGACCTGGTCCTCAGATTCAGTGGACTTCCGTCATTCTCCATGCTCACGTGCACATTTTTTGAGGAAATAACTTGGGTTAACATGAAGATTAAGTGAGCAAACGTATGTGAGAATGCTTTTAAACTATAAAGCAAAATACATGTGAGAATGGTTATTAGTCCGTCTGCATTGAATCATCTCAGCCTCGCTTATAAATTACAGTAGCTGTATTACTGTGGTGTCCACTGTCTCCTCACCAAGTCCTCGGAGGGCACGGACATCTGTGTCCTCACGCCACTCAGCACAGTGCTCAGCAAACAGCAGACCAGAAGGGCTTGGTGAACAGAGCTGAACTTGGCCACTGGTGACATGAAAAATTCTAGATCAGGGGATATAAAACTCAATAGAACTATTTATTATTTTCAATGGCATCTCCAAATGGAAGCTGGTATGATGTCCCTCTTATTGTCACTGACAACTACAGTCCCACCATCGGCTCCTGCATCCAGTCAAGCCCCTTTCCCGCTCAGAGCCTGGGAGCTGGCTGTCCCTCTGCCAATGCTCCTCTTCATGATCCGGTTTCAGCGACCTCCCAAGGCAAACCTTCCCCCGCTCGGCCCCACCCTCGACCCCTTGCCCTCCCATTCCCTATCAGAGCACTTTAACTAACAATTTTGCCCATCTCACATTTCTGGGGGAGTCTGTATCCACTCCAAACCATTGTCTATTTTATTTACCATATATCCTCAGTCCCAGGGCCAGTCCAGGGCCCTGTAAAAAATATGCACTCAGTAAATACTTGACGACCTGATGGATTAGTTAAGATCTTTCCAAAATCAAGTATTACAGTCTTCCAAACAACAGTGCTATTTTCTATTATTTCTAATTTAGTACTTTGTCTCCTCTTTTCCGAACTGCTTAAAGGAAAGTCTTTGATTGAAGGGGAAAAAAAGTAAGTAAATATCAGAAATGGGCTCAAAAGAGGTCATCATGAAACTTCATATTTATTCTCTTTCAATTACGTTCTGTACAAATTAGCTCCGTTTGTAAGTTAAACCGCTTTTTCCAACAGCCTCTTCTTCAAACTCAACCTGTGTTCTTTGGGTCAAGACCCCCGATTTTGCAATTAGAATAATTTAATTGACAATTCTGCTAGTGCCTCACCAGGCAGCAGAGGGCCTGGTTTTGCTCTGCAGCTTCCAGGTTTACCACTGTCCGTGGCAAAGTGTCTTCTTGTTAAAGACAAAAACCAAGTGGGAGAGTGCCCGTTCCTACACACTTGAGGTTTCACTGAAAAGATGACATTTATGTGGCTGTGATGTTTAATTTATCACAGAGGGTCATGATTTTCCCCCTGAAATGCCATAATAGGGTCAACTTCAACTTTACGAATGAAAGCCTTTGCAATCATTTAACAAACTGAAAATGTACACAAAATTTAAAGACCACCATATTATTTACTAAAGACAATCTCCCCAGCAATCTAATTACAGAAAGATTACTTTAACGGGCTTTAAAACTAAAAAGAATAATTAACAGTAAGAGACTAGAGCATTCCCAAGTCCTCTGTCTGAGGAAAGGGGTGAGATCTGAGAGGATCCGCTTCTACCATATTGTCTTAGAAACCAAATACAGGTCTGTCTAAAGTTGGAAGGGAAAAATTAGCAGTGTTGTTCAAGTCTCAGCACAATTTACCCATCATTCTATTTACTTTGCAAAAAATGCAAAGGTGATAAAGCTGTCGACTGACCAACCTAGCCAGACTACAGTGAAATGTAAATTTTAAATAAAAGCACACTAACTTACACTTTACAAATACAGCCACTCCAAAACACACACACACACACACACACACACACACACACACACACACACGGCAATGGTAGCAGATAAATTAATTTTTATAAGGCATAGGCTCAAAAAATGCTAATAAAGCAATGGATTGGCAAATGAATACTATGCAATATTTTAAAGTCTTTCTAATTATAGTCCAATCAACATAAAATATTTTCCAGTAGAGATTGCCTTATGTTGTGCCGTATGTTAAGTTTCAGAAGTCCCTGCTTCCACATTTTCCACAGCTCCCATAAACCCACGTATCACGTAGTCCCTGTGGTGAAACTCCCTGCCTGCCCTGACCAAATAAATCTCATTAGAACTCCCAGGCCTAAGTGAGGCAGAAAGGAGTGACAAGTATTTTTTTTTTAATATATTTTATTGTTTTTTCACAGAGAGGAAGAGAGAGGGATAGAGAGTTAGAAACATCGATGAGAAAGAAACATCGATCAGCTGCCTCTTGCACACTCCCTACTGGGGATGTGCCCACAACCAAGGTACATGCCCCTGACCGGAATCGAACCTGGGACCCTTGAGTCCGCAGGCCGACGCTCTATCCACTGAGCCAAACCGGTTTTGGCGACAAGTATTCTTAAAACCATCTCAGAAAACCAGTGGTGATACAGAACACATCAATATTTATCTCTTGGACAAACTGGAGATACATCACTACAGCTTTTGTTAACAATTTAGGGCCCAGCTCTTCTCAAAAACAACAAAAATAGTTGACGAAGAAAGTCTCCTTCCCTCATATATACACACAATTTGCTGTGTTGAATGGAATACTTTAGATTTACAATAAACCACTGCCACCTGCTCAGACTGAAAACATGAACCCTCTTTGGCGGACTTTTTTTATTAGCATGCTCTGGAGCAAAATGAGCGCTCCCCTCATCTTATGGGCTGTTTATCTAAATGGCTTGAAAAATCTGAAGTTAAGCCTTTGGTAAAGGATTGTGGTAAAAATGGGCCCGAACTGTTTGGGGGCAAATTTGTGAATCTTTTTCCTTCTGCGATTCCTCTGCCAGCACTCAGCATCCACCCCACTGCTTCCTAGTGTGCCTTCTGGTATCAGAGAGGCAGGAATGCCAAAAGCTCCACTTCCCAGACTCCCTGGCAGCGAGAGTTCTGGAGGGGAATTGGGTGCACTCACCAGTGACCTGGAGAGTGGAAGGAGGCAGAAGCCCTGGAGCCGCTGATTGCTGCAAACATCAGCTGACTGGAGAGCTGGAGGGAAACACCCAGGTTTCCCACTGCAGTGTCCAATCTCTAGCCTCCAGCGCTTACAGAGGTAGAAGCCAAGTTCACATTCCTATGTCCTGTCACTGTTTTTATGGATGTCAGAACACAACACAGTGGTTCTGACCCCGGGTCATAATTACCTACCAGGGTGTGCTCTTGAACTCAAAAGTTCCAGTGGTGGCCGGCCAGTGTAGCTCAGTGGTTGAATGTTGACCTATGAACCAGGAGGTCACAGTTCGATTCCCAGTCAGAGCACATGCCCAGGTTGCGGGCTAAATCCCCAGTGTGGAGCGTGCAGGAGGCAGCCAATCAATGATTCTCTCTCATCATTGATATTTCTCTCTCTCTCCCTCTCCCTTCCTCTTTGAAATCAATAAATATATTTTTAAAAAAACAAAAAACGTTCCAGTGGTAGCCTCCTGATCCCCCAATTTCCTGAGTGGGGGAAAGAGAGGGAGCAGCTCCCCTGGAAGTCACCCTTCAATGTTCTGGAAGTCATTCCTGGAGGCCTGACCTTGAGTCCACTTCTCTGGCCCTGTCAACAGTGAGCAAGCTTCTAACGGCCTGTATTAAATTCCTCTCTGCTCAAAATTTGTAGAGATTCCGATTGCATGAATTTTTTATCAACAAGTTTATCTTTTTAACATAACATTACAGCAAACTCAGTAGAGCGCATTAAGAATAACCTTCAAAGAGGAAATATACTATGATCATTGTCACTGTCAATGAAGCTCTTTTTTTAGTGCCAGACACTCTGCTAAGCACTTGTCACATCATTTTTATTAATTCTTACAAGAACCTTTTGCAGGAAATACTATCATTGAGCCCATTTTGCAGATAAAGCAACTATGGCATTGTGAGGTTAAGTATTTTATTGAGAAAGAGCCACCTAAGTGGAAAGGAGAGGGTTGGGATTTGAACCCAGGCAGTCTACCTGAAGTATTACAAACATACTCAATTGCTTAGTCTCTCTTAAGAGTGTTCCAAAGCCATGCGGTTTTACTACTAGAAACAAATTACAAACATGACACCTGCATCTGCCTATGCCCCAGCTCAAAACCCTGGGACACACACCACTGGGAAACATGAAATGGTGCATCTGCTTTCAAAAGCGGTTTGGAAGCTTCTTGGAATTAAACATACACCTACCATATGACCCAGACATTCCACCCCTCAAGGAAAAAGGAATTATATGTTCCTACAAAGATTTACTCACAAATATTCATAGCAGCTTTATTTTTATTGATTTCAGAGAGGAAAAGAGAGGGAGAGAGAGAAGAAACATCAATGATGAGAGAGAATCACTGATCAGCTGCCTCCTGCACGCCCCCTACTAAAGATCAAGCCTGCAACCCTGGCATATGCCCTGACCGGGAATCGAACCAGTGACTTCCTGGTTCATTGGTTGATGCTCAACCACTGAGTTATGCCGGCTGGGCTAGCAGCTTTATTTTCTTTTAAATATATTTTTATTGATTTCAGAGTGGAAGGGAGAGGGAGAAATAGAAACATCAATGACGAGAGAGAATCATTGGTTGGCTGCCTCCTGCACGATCGAGGATCAAGAGCCCACAAGTAGGGCATATGCCCTGACCGGGAATCAAACCGTGACCTCATGGTTCACAGGTCGACCTTCAACTACTGAGCCACCGCAGCCAGGCACAGCTGTATTTTTAATAGCTAAAAACTGGAAAGAACTCAACTAACTCTCACAGGTGAATAGGTAAACAATTGTATTGTGTCCAAATAATGGAATATTATGCAGCAATAAAAATAATATATGTAGGGTGGGGGGGTAATAGTAAGATATGTACACATATAATACCTCAATAAAAATATTTAAAAAAATAATAATAATATATGTAACAATGTGGATGAATCTCAAAATAATTATGCTGAATTTAAAAAGTCAGAACAAAACAAAAAAAAGGAACATACTGTGTAATTAATTTCCCTTATATAAAATTCTAGAAAATACAAAGTAACCTATAGTGAAAGAAAGCAGATCAGTGCCTGCCTGGGATCCAGGATGTGCTGGGGGAGGCAGGAGGAAGGAATTACAAGGGGCATGAGGAAACATTTAGAGGTGACCAATGAGTTCATTGTCTTACAGTGATGGTTTCACTGAAAGTTTTTTAAAATTCACAAAAATTTTGTAATTGTACAAATTAAATACATACTAGAAATTCGTGCACGGGGGTGTGTGTCCCTCAGCCCAGCCTGCACCCTCTCCAATCTGGGACCCCTTGAGGGATGTCCGACTGCCCATTTAGGCCTACCGGGATCGGGCCTAAAAGGGCAGTCAGACATCCCTCTCACAATCCAGAACTGCTGGCTCCCAACTGCTCCCCTGCTTGCCTTCCTGATTGCCCCTAACCACTTCTGCCTGCCAGCCTGATTGATGCCTAACTGCTCCCCTGCCAGCCTGTTTGCCCCTAACTGCCCTCCCCTGCAGGCCTGATCCCTCCCAACTGCTCTCCCCTGCAGGCCTGGGTCCCCCCCAACTGCCCTTCCCTGCAGGCCCGGTCGCCCCCAACTTCCCTCCTCTGCTGGCCTGGTCACCCCTAACTGCCCTCCACTGCAGGCTTGATCACACCCAACTGCCCTCCCTTGCAGGCCTGGTCCCTCCCAACTGCCCTCCCCTGCTGGCCTGATAGCCCACAACTGCCCTCTCTTGCAAGCCTGGTCCCTCCCAACTGCCCTAACCTGCTTGCCATCTTGTGTCCACATGGGGGCAGCCATCTTTGACCACATGGAGGCAGCCATCTTGTGTGTTGCAGTGATGGTCAATCTGCATATTACTCTTTTATTAGATAGAATAGAGGCCTGGTGCATGGGTGGGGGCCAGCTGGTTTGCCCTGAAAGGTGTCCCGGATCAGGGTGGGGGTTCCCTTGGGGCGTGGGGCGGCCTTGGCGAGGGGCCTGTGATGGTTTGCAGGCCAGTCACGCTCCCCGGCGACCCAAGCGGAGGCCCTGGTATCTGGGGTTTATTTATCGTCTATAATTGAAACGTTGTAGCTTTGAGTGGAGCCAAGCCTCCTGCTCGCTCCGTGGCTGCAGCCATTTTTGTTGGGATTTATTTATCTTCTATAATTGAAACTTTTTAGCCTTGAGTGGAGGCCTGGGCCTGCCAGGGTGTGCGGAAAGCTTGGCTTCCTCCATCGTCGGGGGAAACTCAAGCCTCCTGCTCTCTCCAGCTCCGTGGCTGCCACCATTTTTGTTAGGACTTATTTATCTTCTATAATTGAAACTTTGTAGCCTCGAGTGGAGGCCTGGGCCTGCCAGGGTGTGCGGAAAGCTTGGCTTCCTCCATTGCCAGGGAAACGCAAGCCTCCTGCTCACTCCGTGGCTGCAGCCATCTTGGTTGGGTTAATTTGCATACTCGCTCTTGATTGGCTGGTGGGTGTGGCTGGTGGGTGTAGTGGAGTGGTGGTTAATTTGCATATCACTCTTTTATTAGATAGGCTAGTTTACTGTGAATTATACCTCAATAAAGCTGCCTAACACACTGGAACAACCCTGAGAGCCATCTTCAGTTCTGCCTCCCTCTCCTCCACATCCAATCCACTACAAGCATGCATACTCTTCCTTCTACAGTCTGCGTTTCTGCCCTTCCTTTCCAGAAAGTCTGTGATACAGCTCATAACGCTGGGTCCTAGTTCTGATTCTGCCATTTATTTGCACTACTTAACCTTTCTGAGCCTCAGTTTCCTCATCTGTAAAATGGGAGCTTCATTAAATCATGTACTCATTCAACACATATTTAGTAACATGCCTACTACAAAGATTATAGTGAAGAAGACTTTAATATATGTGTTTTATAAGCCATAAAAGTCTCTACATAAATATGCTATCTTTCTGTTTCCTTTTCTACTGCCACCTTCCCAGTGCAGATCCTCCACACCTGACAAGGGACTCAGCAAGACCTTCTTTGTAGTGAATCTTATTACTGCCAAGCCAATTCAGTTTAAATCCAGAGCCCAGAGTAAACTTCCTTAGGTAGAGTTTTCGAAGTAAAAACTGGTTCAAAAAGCCCTGTGGACTATCTATATATATAAAAAGCCAGCGAACGGAATGTCGGAACGACCAGAATGACTGGTCGCTATGATGCCCACTGTGGCCAGCGAACCGGCCCGATTGAAGGAGATAGGGGGCCGGCTGGCCAATCACCTGCAGCCCCTCCCCCCAGCCAACCCTACCCACGATGGGTCCCTACCACCCCAAAGAGCCCGCGGTCCCTTCCCTCAGTCAGCTCCACCCCCGATTGGCCCCCCCACTCTGATCAGGGGCAGGGCCAGCCGGCCAACAACCCATAGCCCCTCACCCAGGCCACTGGCCCCTGATCGGCCCCTCCCCACCCCATTCAGGGGCAGGGCCAGCCGGCTCACCACCCACAGTCCCTTCCCATGGCCAGCCCCACCCCCGATCAGCCCCCACCACCCCATCAGCCCACAGCCCCTCCCTCCCAGCCAGCTCTGCCCCTGATTGCCCACACACACACCAATCGGGAGTGGGGCTGGCTGGCCAACCTCCCTCGGCTGCTCCCCCGGCCACTGACCCCTGATCAGCTCCCCCACCCCATTTAGGGGCGGGGTTGGCTGGCCCACCACCCACAGTCCCTCCCCACAGCCGGCCGCACCCCTATAGCCCCCCCACCCAAATCAGGGGTGGGGACTGCCGGCCAATCACCCACGGCCCTCCCCCCAGCCAGCCCAACTTCCCACCATCTCCTCCTCCCGACAGGCCTGGCCCTGATCCGTCCCAATTAGGGCCGGGCCAGCCGGACTCGACCTGTGCACGAATTCATGCACTGGGCCTCTAGTTATTTATCATATTGAGTCCTATCACTGGCTGCTCCCTCACTAACCATCTCACAAAACTCAATTCCCTGCCTTTGTGCAGACCCCCTGGTCCAACCCAGCTAATTGCACACATGCCTGTGCATGAGCCTCCTTACAACATCCTTCCCACCCTTCTCTGACCATCTACGCCCACTGCCTCCCTCAGTGTCTAGGTCAGTGATGGGCAACCTTTTGAGCTTGGTGTGTCAAACGTCGCCAAAAAACTGAGCATAACTCGGGTAGTGTGTCACTTTGAGGAAAAAACATTATTTCGCAAATGTTTCATCCTCAGGAGCAGCAAATGTTTCATCCTCGGCCTGCGGCCACCTTAGCAACCACATGTCATCAGAAATGGCTACACGTGTCAGTGCTGACACACGTGTCATAGGTTCGCCATCACTGGTCTAGGTCAAAACTGAGCTGTGTTGAACCTGAGCAACTTGGAAAAGAGTGTTTGTACTGGATACTATAGACTGAAGACAAGCCCAGCCGGCGTGGCTCAGTGGTTGAGCTTCGACCTATGAACCAGAAGGTCACAGTTCGATTCTCAGTCAGGGCACATATCCGTGTTGCGGACTCAATCCCTAGTGTGGGGCATGCAGGAGGCAGCTGATCCATGATTCTCTCTCATCATTAATGTTTCTCTCTCTCTCTCCCTCTCCCTTCCTCTCTGAAGTCAATAAAAATATTTTAAAAATAAATAAAAAAGACTGAAGACAAAAAGAACTGCATATAAACACTGTACTCTAGTTGGTAATGGCACATAAGTTAGCAATCCTGAAGCTACTTTACATGATACTAGAGTTGAACAAATACCTAAATCATAGACTTAAGAATAACCGAGCCCCTTTGAAACTGTTCCCAATGTCTTCTAATTGCAGTATGCATTCACTCACTCGCTCATTCATTAGTTTCTGGCTGAGGCTGGCTAAGCCGCGCGCTGAGGATGCTGGAAAGAGTGAGACGTGGTCACTGCCCTTGAGGACTCTCAGTCTAGTGAGCTTTATCCTCTGGCCTCTCCCCCATCTGCCTTGGCTGACTTCTAGCTGAGGTACTGCTGTGTCTCATGGATACACGCAGGCCCACTTGAGAAGCACTCAGCACCCATTCCCACCGCCTCCTGACGAGCCTGTCGTACAAGACGGAGACTAGGCTTTTCTTTCGTGAAGTGCCCAACACGGTAATACTCTGCACACAAGAGGCACCAAATAAAGGCGGACCACCGAACCAATGCCCTCGGACCCATAAAATGTCCAACTATGACAAAGAAAACTAAGCTGTATACTTCATCTGAAAAAAGATAACCAAGATTCTGAAGCTTTCCATTTATTTAAATGTTTATTTGGAATCAAAAATTAAATTTATGAGCCCATATCCCTTCAGAAACAGGCTAAAAGGGTTCTTTTAGAACGAACGCATTTTTCATGTAACCAATGACCACAATGTCCTCTCAGAGTCCAAATCGGTGCTGTGTTCGTAAGAAGTCGCTGTGCTGTCTTTTTTCTCTCATTAACTTTTTTCTACCTAGAAAATAGTTTTATATTCTCTTTGGGGGACACAATCTCATGACATTTTAAGCAAGAAGAATATACCCTAGTCTACTCACCATATACAAAATGCTTTTATTTTAGCAAAGTGTCAAACTAACCCGGGTTGAACAATGTCTACACAAGAATATATTCACTGCAGCATTGTTTGAAACAACAAAACACAAGAATCAACCTCTATGTTCACTAACTTGGGACTGGTTAAAAGAAATTAAGAGACGCACATAATGGAATACTATGCAGCCACTGAGAGAACGAAGCAAACCTGTGGACTGGTGTGGAATGGCTGCCAAGACATAAGGTCAAGTGTAAAGGTAAAGTGTAAACCTGCTGCCATGTATTTAAAAGTGTTTCTGTGGGGGGGAGTAATAGGTGTTGGCATGCTTTTCTATGGACACATTACCTTTGGGATGAGGCATAAGAAACTGGTAATAGCCTCCTCTGGGAAAAAGAACGGGAGGGGAGACGGGACCGAGAGATAGGAGGAAGAGTTCTTTCTCACTGTGTATCCTCTTTACGGTTTTGAATTTTTTAAGCCTTGTACATATCTTACATTTTCAAAAAGATGAAAGAAAAACTTGAATACAGTAGTCCCCCCAAATCCACGGTTTCAATTAACCACGGTCAACCACAGCCTAAAACAGTAAATAGAAAACTCCAGAAGTAAACACTTCAGAAGTTTTAAATTACACACCCTTCTGAAGAGCAAGATGAAATCTCGAGCCCTCCCACTCCATCCCGCCAGGGACGTGAATCATCCTTCTGTCCACCCGCTCCATGCTGTATGCGCTCGCCCGTTCGTCACTTAGCAGCCCTCCCAGGTCTCAGCTGGGCTGCCGCGGTACGCAGTGCTTGTGTTCCAGAAACCCTCCTTTTACCTAATAGTAAAAGCACAAGAGTTGTGATTCTGGCAACTCGGGGAAGCCATAAAGTGCCTCGTTTAAGTGAAAAGGTGTGCCTGATAGGAAAAAATATAGTGTATACAGGGTTCTGTCCTATCCACGGTTTCAGGCATCCACTGGGGACCTTGAAACTCATCCACCGCCGATTAAGGGGGGACTATTGCCCAATGTAATATTGTTTCAGGTACACAAGTTTAAGAAAAGAAGAATCATTTTTCGTTTTCAGGGGAAAATCTCATAGCAATTGGGTAAATCCAGAGAGCTTTGTTATTCCCCCACCGCCCACCGCCCCCAATTATAGGGTGAAGTGTAGGTACCTGCTTAACTCAGCCTACTTTGGGGAGCAAGTGTTATCAGCTCCCCTCTGAATGGGGAAGCCATACAATCGTATGGCATTCAGCTGGTCTAACTGCTATAGCTCACCCTGGCTGCCTAGGAAAATCTGTGGAGCTCGAGACAAGTTTGGATAACAAGGGAAGCAGGAAAATTGATGGGGGGACACCAGTCAGTGTGATGAATAGGCTGGTCCAGAACAGCAGGTGACAGATATGCAGATGCAAGACTGGCAGGGAAGGAAGATGGTCCGCTCACAACAGATGGATGGAGATGCTCAATCATCCTCAGGAACAAGCACGTGGCTGCACACACAGCCCTGTCTGCTTGGCACCAGCGGCTCCCCACACACCTGCAGGGCACAGCCTCCCACCCCCAGAGGCTCTCTGCACTGGACCCAAACCAGGGCAGGGCCGGGGGAGTGGCAGCAGGCAGTGTGTGAGGAAGATGCCACTCAACTGCAAGCTGGGCTCTCAGGGACTGCCTGCTGAACTTCCTCCTCCAGCTTGTGGACACAGACCCACTGGGTCTCTGTAGCTCTCACTCCTGCGGAAGGCTGGACTGCTGGCTGACCTGTTTGCCCAGGACTGAGGAGCTGCCCAGGACTTAAGAATTCCGGTGCTAACACCGGGACAGTACTCGGCAAACCAGAACCAATGGTCACCCTACTTATGGGCCACTGCCCTCTCCTTGTTTTCTCCCTCTTTGTGGTGAGAGAGGGAGAACCTACTCAGTTCAAGTTCAAGGCTGAGTAGACCTCCTCGTGTAGAGCACTTGCTTCCTCCAGTCATCTGAGAAAACAGAGACGTAACACATGCCAAGAAAAATCATCCAACCCTTGTCTTTCTCAGAACGAGAACATCTTTTGAATGTGTCCGTGATAAACAGGCTCAACTACTCCAGCAGTACACGAATTCCAGAATTTAAGCCTCGATGCTGCAACCCACATCTTGTCAGCAAAGAGTCAGAAGGGCCAGGCCGCCCCTCGCAGGGCCAATGCTATTCCTTCCAGCTCAGCCGCGGGAGTTTTCCAAGGACAAGGAAATGGGCCACGATCAAGCGCGGGTGGTAGCTGGCATGATCTCCGTTCGCTTCCCCGGCCCCTCCAAGCTATCTGCTGGACCCGAGCTCTAGAAAAAACAGCCCTATAACAAGACTTCTGGCTTCTCTAAGACACATTAAAGAATTAATTGCTGAAGGAGAAAATTAATTTCAGAGACTCATGAGGTTACTTTTTTTTCCTGGGGATGGGGGAGGAAACGTAGTTATTTTCGTTTTCATCCTGGGGGCACAAGCTGGGAGCTGTCCAGTCGATAACCTGGCCATCAGAACAAGGTTTGTAATTAAAAGGTCAGTGACCTGGAAAGCCGGGGCCCACTCCCAGAGCTTCTCAGTAATGACGCCGCTATTAAATTAAGACTGTTATGAAATCAATGCTAAAAAAGCTTTCATGGTAACGAGATTCCATTCAAGGACATGCAAACTACCTTGTGAAATGGAGTAAATGGTAAAAAAGAAAAGTAATAAAAGAGAGTTAAGTTGAAATCTGTGTAAGAATCTACTTCCCCTAAAAATAGTCCAGTGAGAGGAACCTTCACCTCTGCCCCACCCCCAAGGCACCCCCAAGGTTGAGACCCTCAGGTTTCTTCCTCAAGTTCACTTCTAGCAAGGAGGCAGTTTTCCACTGGGGGGCGGGGGGGGTGGGGGGGGGCTTCCAGGAACAGAAGAAAGATAAGGTCTGGTTTCACCATTTAGAATGAGGAAGCACAGCGGGGAGTTTTATTTGCTCAGCTGTCCTCCCCCCCCCAGACTATTTCTCAGCTGAGGGAGAGCTCTACACACTGCAGAGGGCACAGCAAGCAGTGTCCGCAGCACCACAGGCCCCGCCGCGCAGGATGAGAGAGAGAAGCGCAGTGAGCAGGCGACAGCTCCACGCGCCTCCCACCTCATCTAGCGCCTCAACCCCGCCCCCTCGAACAGACAGTACTTCTCCCCACCTGACGCTCAGCCTGCCACACCCGTTTGGGAGCAGGCTGCCTCCCACATCCTGTGGTTGGATAGGGTGTCAGGAAGCCTATTGACAACAATGACCAAGCCTCTACCTTTCTGGACTGATTCGATTGCTGTCTGTCAGCTGGACCGCAGCCTGCTTATGCTTAGAGCCCGGCGATGATGCCTGTCCGGCAAGAAGCGCTTCTATACACAGGCCAGGTCTGTGCGGGCTTAAGCCCCAAAGCCCCGCGCGCGGTCACTTCCCTGCACATGGGCTGGCTCTGCAGCTGATGTGTCATCTGCAGAATCGAGTGGTTGGGGGAAACATTTATTCTAACGCTCTGAAGGTGAACAGCTGCTTTTCTCTTTCATCCAAAAAACTCCCGATAAAAGAAATGTTGTAAATTACACAAAATGGCAGTACAAACTTCAAAGAAAATGACAAATGACTCTAATAACTTCATGTTTCTCATTAATGACTCCATATTCAGACTTTAAAGCATCCGAAAGAAATCTCAAAAAAACAAAAATAAAAAAACACAAACACAAAAGACCTTTGCAAACCGCGTTCTTCCATCCCTATGGCACTCGGCACTACCCCGCCCCTGCCTCCCAGGCCCCTGAACTCAGAGCATACATCTAACCCTGCTCCCGCTGCAGTTTCACAATAAAACAAACTCAGCTGATGCGCCTAAAGTTACCCTCATTTTCCACCCAACTGACATGCACTACAGGGATCGCGATTTCTATATTAAATATTAAATAATATTAAAAGAAAACAAAATTGGATTTGCCTTTTCAGGAAAGAGATGTTTATTAAAAAAAAGAAAGTCAAGATTATAATTCAAGGCAGTGCTCCACTGCAATTCCCCGAAGTGACATTTGCTAGGAAAAGCCAAGACTACAGTCGCTGTGCGCTCGTCTAACGCCAGCACTCCCAACCACCACTGCAGGGAGCCCTTCGGGAGACACCCGTGGGCAGGGTACCAGAACCTTGGTCCCCCCCCCGCCCCCGAAGACAGCCTCCCCAGCCCCAAAGACCAAGTCTCCCTCCTTCCCAACTTCTGTTAGGGACCGGCACATGCTTGCTCCTTTGCCAAAGCCCCTCCTCCCTCATCCCATTCTCAGGATGGGGCCAAGCTACGCTGATCAGTCCCCTGACCCTGGGAACAACAGGAAATTTTAAAAGTGAAGTTTAAATCCACGAGGGGCTCTTCTCCCCCAGACGCCGATCAAACCTTAGAATTCTCTGTCCAGAAAAGGTCCTGCCAGAACGTACCCTCTAGTGATTCAGCTCAGAAATGGGTCATGACTGATAATTATCCAACATAATTATCGAATATCTTTTCAAAGAGAATGGAGATGTGGGGTTAAGGCCAGCCGCTCCAAGGTTAAGTTCAGTAAGCGCCTGGGGAAGAAGGGTAGGGTGCCCCTCAAGGTTTCTGCTGCCGGAGAAAATTCTAAAAGCGCTAACCCACACGGGGTCAGGAGGGGTTAAGCCCCCCCCCTCCCCCGTCAGCAAACACTCATCTCCTCAGGTCTTCGCTCAGCTGCCGCCCTCGGGGCCGGACACGCTCTAACCGACCGTTGTCAAAGTGTGACCCATGCCCACACCAACACCACGACCCACAACCCGTGAGCCAAGGCACTTGCCGTACCACATGCTACACACGTGGTTCTCTCCCTCCCTGGTCTGCCTTGCCCAGTAGAACTGAAGCTCTGAGAGGGCAGGGATTTCCTCGGCTCCCACTAACGCAGGGCGTGGCACAGGGTAAACACTCGTAGATGAATTAATCTATCAGTTGTGTTTTCTTTTAAAAAGGAGCAACAAATAACAATTATACAAAATGGTTTCCTCTCTACAGTGATTATTAGCCAACTAACTCAAAAGAAGTATTATTTGGTCCAGAGTTTCTCTCTCTCTCTTTTTTTCTCTCCCTCTCCCAGTCAGGGATTTATTAAAATTAAACAGATTAGATGGAGCTCCTGATACTAAAACTGCTCAGCAAAGCCTGCGGTGGGGAAGTGCCGGGCAAACACCAGAGACATTTGTCTCTAAATTGCTCTAAATACCCTCTGCAAATGAAATTCTAACCCAGCTGCGTTTGAGAGAAAATGAGGAATAACTGGTCATTGTCAGTGGAGAAGATCAGGCAGTTATAATATTGCACAATATACTGGGGCGAAGGATCTCTCGGCAACCATAGATTTTGTCTCAGGTTACCCCGGGTAATCAACACAGCTTTTAGGCTCAGCTTTCCCAGCTTCGATGCTTTGATGAGAGAGCTGAAATCCCCAAGCTTTTATGATTAATTACTCCCCATAGGTACACATATTTCAAGGAAAAACTCTTTTATGGCATGATGGTTGTGGAGTGGAGAGGCCAGCCAACGCACTCCAAATTTTAATAATCTCCTACTGATGGGGGCGAGCAGGATGCCGCCAGCAAGCGCACAGCGCCCCTCTGCAGCTCAGTCCCAGGGACCGTCTTGAGGCATCCTCTGAACAGCTCGCTGCCTGGGAATGAAATGCTTGGGCATATTCGCCCTGGCCTGCGAGCCCAGCCCTGGAGCTCAGTCCTGCAGGGTCACCTCAGTGGGATCCCATGGAGCAGACCTGGAAATACCACCAAACCGCTCCACCTGCTTTTCCAGCCACAAATGACTTAAAGCTCAAAACCCAGAATTCTGAGGCTGGCATTCCAGCTCTTAAAGTAAAGAGAGTTCTGGGGGGGGGGGGGGGGGGGGGGTCTTTCCCCCCTCATGGTTATGAGAGCTTTCTAGAAAAAAAATGAAAAATTGGGTTTGTTTGTTTTGAGGGGTTTTGGTGTAGTTTTGTTTATTGGGTTTTTTTAACAAGAAGAAAAATATCCTGAACTTCAACAGAGCCAGACAGAGTCTGTCTGCTTTGGACAATACTGAATTGGTCAAGACCCATTTACTCCATGCCTACAGAAATACCACCAAACCAGCAATTCACCACTTTAATCAGTAAATCAGACCCCAAGCTTGACCTTAACCTGACCTTGTTTATTCATCTCACTTCCCTTTTCCTTCATTTTTTTTTCTTCCTCATTCTTTACTACAGGAGCTAACCTGAAGCCAGCCGCCTTCCAGCCGGGGCCATTATCAGAAGACGGGAGCAGAAAGCAGGAGTCTTATCCAAGGGGCCGCTGAAGGCTGCTGTGCCAGGCTGTCCTGGGCTAAGCTGTTGGCCTTATATTTGGAGCTCAATTATCCGAATTAGATCATCTCTGCTCCACTGTTAGGAAAAAGCCAGCATTGCCCCCCTGCGGGGCACCCCTCATACCCACCCCCACTTTAGTGGGACAATTAGAGGAGATCCTTCATCAACACTGCTTCCATCTGCCCGTCCCCGTCGCTTTCTGCAGGCCACTGTGCATGGCCACGAGGAACCTGTACCTTTCTTCTTAAGGAATGCTCTCCGGGTCGCAAGGGGGCTCTGGCGGACACGGGAGTTCTGTAGAAACTTCACTGCTGTTGCAATCTGGTGGGTGGGAATAAAACAGAGAAGAAAAGTAAACTTCAATCGTCTGAATTTCAAGATTAAAAACCCTATAAAAGTTTATCCCATGTCCATAGAAATAACACACCACTGGGGTCACATTTATAAGCAGTTATTTCTCACATTTAAAATCTATCTGAACAAAACGTGTGTCAGTTCCCTGCCTTCACTGGTTTCCTGTATCTGATTCTATCAAATCTAATCCCCTCCGCCTAGCTTTCAAGACCTGCCACAATCTCTTCCTGTTCTCCCTGTTCAAGCGGACTCTTCGTCCTCCTCGGCAGGCAGCCCTCTCCTGGCCATGCTCACCTACGTCACAACACTCGTGCCCATGCTGCACTCAGCTGCTAGAAGGCCTCCTTTCCCGCCTCTACGTGTCTGAACATCTCTCACACACACCCCAGCACGGCCCTTGCACAGCCTTGCTAACTCCTTAAAGCCCTCCCAACATAAGCCAGCCATCTCTGGCTCCCTATCCTCTCAACTTCCTCAATGCCTGTCCTGTGCACTGTGTGTCAAAGACATGACTGCACTGTCTCCTAATGCCCAGGCTGCCTCCCCAACACACTGCAAGGACCTGAAGGAAGAGACTTCGCCGCCTCTGCAGAGCCGGGCAAAGTGCGGGACATCCGCTGGGTGATCGCCTAGGAGGCAGCACGCACAGCCTTCCTCCCCGGTCCCCCTCACGTATGGTGCTCGATTCCGAAAAGACTTCCAAGGACAAAGTTGGGGGTTTCATGGCTAAAAGCTGACAGACTGACAGATTCTCTATCTACCTTGGCATGACAGTTAGGAAATCTCCACGTCTGTGACTGAGCCACGTGGAGGACGGAAGACGTGCTGAAGGTATTCACCTTCACGTCACTCAGCACACACTAAGCGTGACTGCCCGCAGCCTGTCTGCGCTCCGTCCGGACACCAGCGCAATGGAACCTGCCCAGGTAAAGGGGCTGTTTTAAACCCTGCCATTCTTCATCTCCTCCAAACCAAAAGAATAACAGTCTCACGTTACAGGTAAAGTCAACAGGCCTGCAGTTCACTCATAAGCTGTTGAGAGAAAAAAATGTCTAAGGGGCCAAATGTAAGGAAGTTTTCTAAGATCCTTCAGACTAAGAGTAGCAGTTATTCAGAGATTCACACGAAGTACTGTGACTACAAGGGGAATACAAATTACAAACATTCTCTTCATATTTTATATGAATTTAAATCTTGAGACCAGACAGACTTCGTTGATGACAAAATATGAGGATAAATCAAAAAGAAAAACAAAAAGCCAGGGCAATTCCTTATATATTTCCTTACCACATTCTCCCTAAAGGATGAATGTGTTAAGGAAATATAAGGTTTGGGCCTCTGAGTGATAGGAAACCTAGTGTTCCTTGAGGCTGATTATAATTTGTAAACATATTAGCTACCATCATGAACTGCAGTGACCACCAACCAGTTCTAGACTACAGAAAACCGATGCTGAAGAATCTAGAACCCCAAAACGGCATACTCACCCCCTCCCAGCCCTCAATCACATCACCTCAGGTTGCACCAAAATCAAGAATTGGACAAAACATCCCCCAAACGGGTGCATTTTAATAAAGAGAGGGGAGAGGGGAAAGGAAGAAGGGGGGGCGGGCGGAGGAGCAAAGGAAAGGGGAGAAGTAAGGAAAGGTCGGGGAGAAGAAGGCAGGGGCATTCGGACAAGAGGAGCCTGAGCAGAAGGGGAGGCCAAAGGACAGGAAAGAGGAGAAGTGGGGAGGGAAGCGGCCAAAGAGGAAGGAGAAAACTACAGGAAGAAAGGCCTGCGCCCAGGAAAGAGGACAGTCAGTCACCCGGGCACGGGCCGGCTCACAGGGTCAATGCCAACATGCACAGCTCAGATGGCCGGGGATAAATGTTCTTCACCTGGAGAGAAAACACACCTCGACGCACGCGACAATTAGAGCGTCCACACCATGCAGCAGACTCTGCTCACGGGGGCACGTGTACCAGCGCCGGACAGTGTGGCCCACAGAGGGGTCCCGGGCAGGAGATGCTAACAGCACAGATCCGCTCATTTACCCATAAGCATACACCTTCCTCTCATCCTTCCAAAATTTTCCATGACAGAGAAAGAAAACAGAATCCCACCACTAAAACGCACAGGTTTCACCTTGCTTTTTGAATATAGTCCTTGGTATATGCATTTCTGGTCAGAGAGCAAAGTTCTGATGGGTTTAATGGTGCACTCAATGCAGTGCTTGGCGCATTCCATCAATTTTTTTTTAAAAATTGCATCTCTTATTTCTTTAAATACATTAATCAGCCTAGTGTAGGCAAAACGGATCCATCGGACAATGCAATAAACATGAATTATCATCTATCCAACACGCATAATGGCTTAAAAATACATAATAGCAGGTGTAGTTTAAATGATTAGTTATTACACCTGTGGTGGGTCTGATTCAATTGGGAAAAATCATCTTTAATAGGTTAAAAGGTTTAGATCACCATGCTTTCCTTAAAGTGGCTGTAGAGAGGGGATGATGGAGTGCTCTGTCATTAGTAATTCATTTAAGAAAAACATGGGGGATATAGCAAAGAACAGCATAAACGAGCGAATCCAATTTAAACATCAGGTAAAGTAGAAAACACCTTTTAAAAAAGCAAGATAAATGAATTTGGAAGGGAGATGAAATTGACGTATTTATTTTAACGGGAATTTGACGAAGTCCCGGCACACTTCAAACTTGCAAAAATATGAACAATTTCTTTTAAAGTTTCCATTCACTAATTTCAAGCCATATAAAACAATACTGCCAAACACCTACATAAAGTATATTTGGGGCTTGTTTATGCTCCTCTTGATCTTTGTCTGAAAATGCAGGCGACAGGCAAATCACATATTTAACAGCATCGATATCACTACACCAGATGCAAAAATATAAAGCATCCAAACTAACAGCCTCAACATAATGTGCTGAATAAGAAGGAGACCCAGCTAAGCAGCTACATGTAAGTGTGAACATATGAAAACCTCTCTCCTGCCACTAATTCCTTCGGCTACTCCTACTCTCCTCCTCCCTCCGCATAGGAACTAGCACTATGATAGGGTGACGAAGGCCTGTCCCATCTAGAATTTCATAAGCCCTACGATTTATACTTCGATTTCCCCCAAATCTTTCCCCCAAGGCCAAGGTGTTAACACACTAAATACACTGGCGGTGCACTTGGCCTGCATCTTGCCTTCCCCTATTGTTGGACACTTTTCATGAACTTCATGAAGCAATTCAACAGACTCTTTCCCCTGCAGAGCCCCAGCACACATAACGTGCTTTTGTTGGATGAAGTGATGGGGTGCCTGCAGCCTGCCCTGTATTATCGTTTGATTTTCTAATTAGGAGATGAATGTGACTATTCATGGGTTATACTGGTGCCCAACTAAATTACATAAATTCAGGCCAAATCTTCCGCCTCAATGTCAAAGACGTAAAACGGCAACAGGGACTTGACGGCATGTTGTGGGAGAGCAGCGAGCCAGGGAAAAGCCTGGCGCCAAGTTCCTGACGCCCCTGTGGAAGCCACTTGCTTTTGAGACCACGGTAAGCATGGCACCGGCTTTCCTTCCTCCTCCCCCCGCATCGTGAGAGTGGTTAATGAGTGCACCTCGTTACCAGCGGCTGGTTTCATAAAAATAAAGACGATGAACTCCGAAGACAACAGCAGCGGAGTTCCTTACCACTCTATTCCTGTGACCTTGTCTTCTGCCCTCCTCTTCCTAAAAGCAAAAGAAAACAACCCTGCCACTATCAACGCCACGATTTTAGGGAAGTTTGATAATTTTCACTGTTTACCCCTTAAAGCTAGAGGTGAAACTGAGGTACAAAGAACAGGAGTAAATTCTTGCCTTTGCAGTGGCTCTGCTGGAGTGACTGTCACCCACCCCGGGGAAAAAAGAGGACTTCAGGTTGAAAACACCTTTGCATCTAAGATGATTGGCCAACTGAGAGAGATTTGTGTTTGAGAGACCAGGATTTGTAACTGTATAAATCAATGGAATACAGTATACTCAGGGGCTCTCTACGATGAACTATGTGCTGTTAAATGCATTGTGTAGGATAAGTAATCCCTGGTGAGAGGAACCGAGGTTCCTGACAGTCCTCGCGGAAGAGCTGCTTCCTATGTGTTTCTGCTCTCCTACGAAAGCCCTGCACACTGTCATCTCCGGAACGCACACTTCATTTTCCGCCGGGAGGATGGAGAACTGAGCTTGCCTAGTAACGAACCAGGGGTCTGAGGGAGCCTTAGCACTCCGCACCTGACATGCAAACCTGATGCATTGTCTCTGGTGACACTTATCTGGAATGCCACCAATTCTAGCACTCCTGTGTGCTACATACACGTCTATCTCCTAAAATGTGAGCATTCATTAGCCAGTTTTAAATATTAAAAATATTCAAAAATTAATGACACAACCAAAGGCAAGCCCCTTTTAACCCAGAGAGATGGCAACCACAGGGCAAAAGAAAATGACCGATATGCAGGCCGAGACCCCATTCCGACACTGCACCGCTACACCTGCGCCGCTCAGAGACTCAATTGCCTGTGAAAGGTTCCCCCGCTCGGACTCTAAAGCAGATAGATACCCAGAATCCTGTTAACAAGCGGTAAGCCAAAGAAACTCAAGTTTTAACAAGGACTGACTTTCAACGCCAGGCATTGCCGAGAATGAGAGCACCCTCTTCAAACAGAAATGCTGCATTTTAGTAAGAAATCAGTACTCTGTCAGGAGTTCCTTGACAAATACGGTCATCGGTGGCACAAGGAAATAGTTGCAAAGCAGCTGTTAATCAGAGAAACGCATCGTAGAACGCTGATGCCAGCACTCGTGAAAAAAATGCAACGGGCTAATTATGAAGCTATATATCTCACTAAAGAGGCCGTGTTCCTTGAGATTCTAGGCAAAGCACTCTCGGAGCCAGGGTCCTAGGATGACATAATTCTGCTTTCCTGCAGCCGGAATCCTCTCGGAGCCGCGGTTCACAACCCAGGCTCTCTTTCCGGCTGGGGGACAGGCTGAGGAGGGCAGGCACCCAGGAAGCAGAGCCATCCACAGCCACGTTCCAAAATGTCCCGCAAACACATCCCAAGGTGTCAGATCCTGAGCCCAGACTGAAAGGAAACCTGTGGGCGTGTAGAAGAAACGTGGGGATCGTCATTGTAAGTGTGGCAAGGGAGCAAAGGGGTGTGAGCTCAATAGAGGAAATGTACCCCCAGACACCAAAACGAAAAGGAAGAATAAAAAGAAGAGGCAATAAACAGAAAACAGAGGCCATTGTGTTGGATATCTATGTCAAAGGGAGGAAGGGAGCCTGGCAGAAAGCTGCTCTGAGGGTGTGAAATGCGACTCGGGGAAGCCGAGGGGCTAGCAGGCAGGTGAGGGGGGAAAGTTAATATGCAGAGGAAGGCTCGGTCAGCCAAAATTCAATCCGATCCTCCGCAAGGACGAGGAGGAGTGAGGCTCCCCGAAACCAGACGAGTGGGAGTGGGGGAGGGGCGCCACCGACCGCTCGGAGCAAAACCACTGGAATGGCAAGAGGGGAATAACCTTGAGGTGGACAGGCGCTCCGGCGGCCCCAGCGCGGAGCCAAAGTGCCCCCTAGCCGGAGGCGGCGGCCGCGCAGGCCCGGTGGCCGCCCTGCTAAGTCGCACAGCCCAAATGAAGTGTTTTCACTCAGGGAAAATGAAATGTTTTGCAAGATGAAACAGAATGAAAATTGAGGTTTTAGGTAATTACTAGTTGGCATTTACATATCAGGGCTGGTTCAACACCTATTCATTTTCCTCTTTTATTTTCAATTTTTTAAAATTGCTCATTAAAAATGAACAGATGACAGTGACAGGATTTTTTTTTTACTCTTTCTCCTCTGAGGGTTACAAAATCAAGAGGTACTTTTAGCCCGGTTATCTACAATTAACACACATACACGAAGGTAAGTTTTATTTGCATCAAGGGGAAAAAGTGGAGGGGAAAGTCAACAAAAGCCAGGAAGTTCAAAAATAAAGACAGTGACCTGTACTCGAGGCAGCCTCCTGAGCCTGGCTGCCCGGGAAGCCTGGGTAAGGAGCGTGCCAGCAAGTGCCCTGGCACTCACGGAGTTAAAGGAAAGAGCCTCTCTTTCAACTTGGAATTTCCTGGTTTTTGTCATTGTGTCCTTCCCATTGTTGATGTGGGTTCCAACCTCCACTAATTAAGCTGTGAGCCCTAATTTCCTTTGTTTTACTTTCCTCTGTCCTTTTGTTTTTCACATTAAAGAAATAAAACATCTCTGGTTAAAGTGCACAAGAGTTGACATGAGGGAACGTAGTATTTTTAAGGTCTATTGTGTGAATCTGCATTTAGGGAATGCCACAGCATGCATTACTGACCCTAGTCTCTCTAAAAACACATCGACATATGTAGTAAAAGCTTTATGAAAAGTGGCAACATCATATGCACAAAAACTACCTTTCCAAGTGAAATAACTCTGCATTTAAATTTCCCAGTTAAAAATATTGTATGAACTGCTTGTCAGACAGAATGTCATTGTTTGGTTATGTTATTAAACTAGTTTTTCCAGAAATGTGTGTGGGAATAAAAAGCATTTTGACCAACATGTACTGTTTAATATCAAGTGACGACGTAGGGACGTCAGGGTGACTTTGGAGAAGACTCTGGATGCCACCCTGCAGCGCAGAGGGAGCTGGGCAGCTGCGGAGCGGAGCGGAGCTTGGAGAGAGAGCTGCCGATTCGGAGGTCGACAGTAACCGCACCACAGAAAGGGCTCCAGTGCTCACACTTGCCGGAGAGGAAATGAAAACCTTGCTTCTGGGTTGAGAAGATCAAAGTTCCTTTTTAGGAAAGGTTGAAAAGAAAAGGATTTTCTCCTTCAGAGAGAAAGGAAAGCGAATTTAAATGCCTTGTCCCCATGCAGCCCCACCTGAATTTAGATAGCAGCCCCTCTGATTCATGATGCAACCAACAAAGCAGGAACCCAAAGAGGGGAGAGGAAAAGGATGACATTTGCCTTGGCTTTGAAATCCAACTGGCAGCAAATTGTTTGAAGTCCTGTGTAGAGAAGAAACTGTAATAGCCTCCATACTGAAAAGAGGAGGAAAATGCCATTATACACGGATCACGGTAGCAGTGACCTCAGCAGAGAAGGCAAATGAGCTGGCTGCGAGTCGGAGGTTCGGCCAGCGTGCCAGGAACAGAAATAAAGGGCTTATGTGCCAAAGACATGTGGCAAGGGTTGGGTGCTCGGTCCCAGGAGATAGGGAAAAAAGGAGTTCAATTTCTTAAGTGTCTCTGAAGAGCTCCTTGATGGCTCTCCTTCCAGTCTCCCTGGTTTTCTATTTCTACATCCCCCTCACTCCCCTGCACTGCTCACGAAGCAGAGCACCCAGGCTTCGTGCTATGAAATTAATGAAGGTGTCAAGCTGCTGAGTTGAATCACCCCAAAGGAATGTAATGACTCAGTGTCCACGATGCTCCCGAGGAGAACTGTGAGCTCACTCAGTGACGGTGGCTGGTGACTCCAACACTAAAAATACGTAGCATGCAGTCCCCAGGCCCTTCCTACTGATACCACTGCCCCTACTTCCTAGCCGCTTTCTCTCCGCCACAGGAGGCTTCTGAAGGTTACTTCTTCAGAGTCCTTCAGATGCTCAGGAGATGAAAAGCTGCTTCGGTTCCCCCTTCTTTTGAAGTCAGGGCCGGACGGAGATGGGTGAACTCTAGCGCGCACTACTGAGATGTGAGGTGATTAGGAAGGAGACGAAGAAAGGTTATGTGGATAGTGAAACCTCCAAGCATGAAGTCATCACTGGGGGCCTAGATGCTGAATAGATGGCCACGGGATGGTCAGGACAGGGACGCTTCACACAGCTTAGCACCTTGTGCTCTCAGGACAATGAGATGAGCTCCTAGATTCCAAGGAAGATAAGCTCTGGACCAAGAAATCCTATCTACCATCACCCCACATACAGCATAAAGTGAAAGCCTTTGAGGAGTCAATAAATGGCACTCCTATCAGACATCCTACCAGAAGAAATTTGGAGAAAGGCTAAATGATAAAAAATAGATTTGAATACAAAAAAAAATTAGTAGTCATGGCCTAGAAATAGTATGAATTTAAAAGATAGCAAGAAAAAGGCAACATCTGTAATACTTTCAACAATAAAGATAAATTTAAAAAATAAAGATAGCAAGACAAGAATTTAAAATGACAAATATGTCATTATTTACAACAGCCAAGATATGGAAACAACCTAAGTGTTCACCAATGGGTGAATAAAGAAATTGTGGTATATATACAATGGAAGAATATTCAGCCATAACAAATAATGAAATCTTGCTATTTGCTACAACAGGGATGGACCTTGAGGACATTACGCTAAGTGAAATAGATCAGACAAAGACAAATACCTTAGGAGCTCTCTCATGTGTAATCTAAACCAGTGTGGCTCAGTTGGTTGAGTTTCGTCCTGTGCACCAAAAGGTCACTAGTTCAATTCCCAGTCAGTGTAAGTGCCCGGGTGGAAGATTCAATCCCCAGTAGGGGGTGTGCAGGAGGCAGCCAATAGAGGTTTCTCCTTCACATTGATGTTTCTCTCTCCATCCCTCTCCCTTCCTCTCTCTCTATAAAAATCAATAACAACATTGTTAAATATATATATATTTTTTTTTTTTTTTTTTTTTAAAGCGAGCTCATAGCCCTGGTTGGGTAGCTCGATTGGTTGGAGCATTGTGACAATGTGCCAAAGCTGCAGGTTGGGTCCCCAGTCAGGGCACAGGCAGGAATCAACCCATGAGTGCATGGATAAGTGGAGCAACAAAATTGATGTTTCTCTCTCTCTCCACCCCCTTCCTCTGTCTGAAAAATAATTAAAAAATGAATAAATAAAAGTTAAAAAAAAAAACAAAACAACAAGCCCATAGATACAGAGAATAGATTGGTAATTGCCATAGGTGGGGGAGGAGACGGGTGAAGGGGGCACACTTTTTTTTTTTAAAGAATCTAACTGTGTTACAGCTGTATGGCATAACTTCACTGAAGTAAGTGGGGGAAATTTATCTAAGTAACTTAGAAAACGAGTAGAGACACAAGACTAAGGATGACAGAAACCACGCATTAGCACTGTATGAGTTAATAAAGCTGTCTCCCATGGGACTACAGATTAACCATTCTGATACCACTATAAAAGTATACTGGGATTGCGCAAACAGATGATGGGTAGTGTAAAAAAGAAGAGGTAAATTTAAAAAAATAGAAAAAGTATACCTCGAGACCTTCCTTTGTACTATGCCCAAGACAAATGAGGAAACAAGGTCTAGCACTTTCCATATGGTCACATTCTGCTTACCTTTTTAGCTTTTATACTTGATCTTCCCTCTCTGCACGTAGTTTTCCCTACTTAATCTACTGAATTACTTTGTACGACTCCCTCCCCATAAAAAGAGGAATTTTCAATGAGGCCCACCTGGACTTTTTGTAGCTAACCTGCAAATGCTTTGGCCTCTAGACTAGAGAGTGCTTAACTGGACAATATATTATTTAAAATACTTTGCATACACAAATTTAAAAAATAAAATGACAAATGAGGGTAGCCTTTAAATCACCTTTACATCCACTGAAAAGCAGAAAAAAGTAAATAATTAAGATTTGCTACTAACAGAAGATTACCAAGTCCTAGTTCCTACTATTATTTTAGATTCTTTCTGGCCCAAAGGAAAAAAAAAGTATGAGTTCCGAAAGTATGACTCATAATAGAGTAAGCTAACAGACTCAAAATTTTCAAATTTACAGCAAGATGACAGGGATTAGAAACTCTTTCTATTCAAATGGTGGAATGAAATCAGCTCCCCTCGAGGAAAGGTGCCCTCTCACCAAGCACAGTCCCAAGAGTGGACAGGACTAGGTTATCCTCCAAGACTGTGAAGTCAGTGGAACCAACTCTGGCCGTAACTGGGGTGACAGATGTCAGATGTACTTCACATCCATATGAAGTAAGCTGGTGGTCAGGTTCTATTTTCTAAGCAAGTGTTAGCTGTCATAGGTCCCACCTCTGTCGACTCTTCAGAAGTAACATCCACACAAAGAGAATGGCAGAGAGAAGCTAAGCCTCTGACACATGCTGAAGAGTCACCATTTTCTACTGTGGAACTGATTCTCATACCCATTGTCAGATGTGTACCTACAGTACCAAGGTGGAAATCTGGACGAGAAACTGAATCAAGAGCTATCCCTCCAGTCCTTCTCTAATAAACCCCAATCCAGAAATGTTTAGCTCAGCAAGGAAATCCATAGCACACAGAAGAATCAAATGGTAATCATCATGGCTTTGAACCATTCAGTCACCTTTCACTAAACATCATAAGCATTTCTACTAACAACCACAGCTACCAATAAGCCAACACACTCTTAAAAATAAGTGATTCAATGCCCGTCTGGCATGGCTCAGTGGCTGAGTATCGACCTATGAACCAGGAGGTCAAGATTTGATTCCCAGTCAGGGCACATGCCAGTGTTGCAGGCTCGATCCCCAGTGGGGGGCGTGCAGGAGGCAGCCAATCAATGATTCTCTCTCATCATTGATGTTTCTCTCTCTCCTCTCCCTTCCTCTCTGAAATACAATAAAAATATGTTTAAAAAATAAAAATAAATGATTCAACAAAGGCCTACTAGACACCAGAGCCATCTTGGCTATGAGGCTCTCATTACAAATCCCCTACCTCCAATGGGAAGTTAAAAGGGAGGGTCTTTTGGCCCTACATCTCATGTTCTTACCAACCATCATACTCTAACATAAGCATGTAATTTACTTAGAATTAACACAAAATTTAAACAATTCTCACCATTAAGCAAATGAGTTCTATTGAGCACCCTCCCCCTAAATCGATGGAAACTCGTTACTAATTCCTTCCAGCTCGGTCCAGGAAAGAGAAGTTCACTTTTTGTTATCTGAAGGATTATGAATTACCATCCTGCTTTGCAACCTTCTTGGTTGTCCACACCCCACCCACAGAGTAAGATACTTAGAAATTACAAAAACCCCTACGTTTCCTCAATTTGGCAAAAGCTTCCTGAGACATCACTCATCGTTTTCTGCTCATTGTCCTCTCTCCCTCTCTTCTTGCCTGTTTAAACACATGGACACAGAGTTATTAACTTTTACAGGAAAACCAAATAAAATAATGTCGAAGCAAAAATGCGGTGATGTCAGGCTGCAGCTAGCACCATTCATCTGTGGGAATCTGATTAGCGCTCGAGTGGCAGAGCTACCTGGAAAAGTGCTCACAATCAAATAAAAAAATGATACCAAAACATTAACCTGATGGCTAAAAACTCCACATTTAAACAGTTAAAGTAATAAAGGAGCTCTTATTGAGTATTTTTTATATTTCATTATGCCCCAAATTGACGAGGACTCCCGGATACATTTTCTAGACTTTTGGTTCCTCAAATCAAATGCTCTCTTGGACTTTTTTTTTTTTTTAACTAAAAGGAAACAGCATTTCTTGTAAATTTGAATGGAAGGATTAAAGCTTCTCCTGCAATATCGATATCAGCCTTGAGTGCAAACACAGCCAAACACCACACAAACAAGCCTTTTTTTTTTTTTACGTACTTTAATTCTGAACCTGCCTGTAGCCAGCAGAGAATTTTCATCCTGAATTTACCTAAGCAAACCTTCTATTATGTATTTCCTCATTTACACAGGTTTTGCTCAAAGTTGCTTGGCAGAGGGGCAGGGCAGAAAGAAAGTAGGCTGGATCTCAAGACACCTGCACACTGGGTCCAACCCTGACACTAACCTGTCCTGAAACCCAGCCTCTCCCATCGCTGCTTGTGCCTCCGATGCCTTCACTTCTGTAATAAAAGGGCTTAAACAGATGACCTTATGGACCCTCGGTCATGCCATTTTATAATTTTTAAGTTATCTCCATGAGGCAGCCTGGAATACTTAGGCCAGGGACACTGGCTTGAGTCAAGGAGGGTCAGGGGCAAGACCCAACTGTTGTGCAGCTCAGCTTTCCAATCTCATCCGATTCGAAAAAAGGAAAAACCAACAGAGAGCAGGAAGGAAAATCACTGCTGCCAAAAAGAAGTTACGAATTCCAAATATTATACGCACAGCAAAGCTTTACTCACACTACTTACTATTTATTTTACATACACGTTTAGGTAGCTCATGTCCAAATCACAGAAGATTAAAAACTGCGAATGAGAAGAGAAACAAGCCAGCCTCTAAAGAGATACTTGCAGAACAAAGACTACGAAGCGGAAAAAGGCCAAGAACAAATGTCAAGAGAGAAACATCTATGGAAAGCAAACAAAAACCTCAAAAAGTTTATCAGTTTGGGGTCTTTTAGCATAGGTGGGGGGCATTCAGAGTTGGGGGGGGAAAAAAAGCATATCTCTATTTCAACAGGCTTTGAAAACAAAGCTACACTTACAACACAATATAAATGTTTACATCTAAAATGACAATACTGACTCATCAGGATTAAACTATATGCCAGATACTCTGCCTAATAAAGCAAGAAGGCATATAACCCTAATTTTATGTAATTCCCAACAGTTTTTAAAGTATTTTGTATTCTTCTCATGTGGACCTCAATGGCCATCTAGCATATGTGGGCACAATTTCTAGAAAATGTGCCTAGCCAGAGTGACTCATTCCAGGAGGTGGCAGGTATGGTGGTTTTCCTACATTGAACAAGGGTAGTTTTTATTTAAGTCAGATTAGGAAACAGGAAACCAGAGTTTAAATAATGAATAGTAACTAAGCATCCACTGGGTCCACACAGTACACAGGCACTTACAAACCACGCAGAACTAGCCAAGATGCTGCTTTTGCTGTTACAATCTAGGACAAGGAAAGAAGCCAAAAGAGATCTTAGGCCCTCCGGTCTCGCAAATGATCTAGGATTCCCCTCTTCAGCAGCCTTGACAGATGATCAGTGAGCCTCCACTTGAATGCTTATAATGAACAGAGAACTCAATCTCTTAAGAGATTGTCAATTCATTTTCAGTTTAAAAACTGAGTTGAAATTTACTTTCCTGAACCTTCTATCCACTGGCCCAAGTTCTCTGTAGGAAACCAGTACTAACTGGTTCACTTTTGAAACAATGCTGGGTGAGGCATTACTGCAGGCCTCTGTCACTTGGCTGTTTTTCCTGTAAAAGCATTTCCCTCACTCTGCTTATTAACTAAATGTGAGCACCAGTCTCACTGCAGTTAACGGTTCCATGAATTCTGCTCTTAAGCTTGGTAAGAGCAGCCTGGCCCTTTCTGGGAGAGCCAAGGCCACACCTGTAATGTCAGAATGCATTAGCAATAATAAAGGCCACGGTAATGCAAGAGACGACTTCATACACACGTCACTGCAGAATGGCTAAATTCAATCAAACATGGCAGCACTTCCTACAATGCTATGATCACTGGGGCCAGCGCGTGTGACGTGGGCCCACTTACTGGAAGCTGCTGGAATCAGAAAGTGAGCGCTCTGCTTTGAGACTGTAATGGACGGGTTTTTACCAGCCCATAAGTGGCTTGGCATCCTTCTTTCCCAGGAATTACCTAGAAATTCATTTAACATCGGAAGACTACAAATGAAACTTCAGAAGGCTAAAAGTACATGAAGATCAGTACATGAATATCATCTTAAAGATATACGACTCTTAGGGGGAAAGAGTAAACTGCCAGGAGGTGGTGATCAAGAATCAAGGCCCCAGACGACCGGGTCTTAATTCTAACTCAGTCACCCACTTCCTCAGTGACTCCCAGAGTCACTCAGCTTTCCTGCTTCTGCTTCCTCATCTGTAAAATGGAACGACTACTGCCCCGAGACTCACCAAAGTGCTACAAGGAGTAATTAGTTAGCATTTATGTAACACTTTTGATCTTCAAAGTAGGATTATTAGGCTATAAAGTAGAGTAGATGTGGTTTGCAAAATCTTTTAAAAACCTAAAATCAAGCATGCAAGCAAATTCAGAGGAGCAAAACAGGCTGACATCATCTCCCAACAGCCAGATCCCTCCAGCGCCATGGGCACCCACCTGCTGCCCTAGTATGTATTTGCATGTGGAGACAAAGGTATACGAACGTTTTATTAGGGAAAATGGGAGGAGGTGAAGAGAAGAAAGAGAGAAGAAAGAGAAAGTTAGGCATTAAAGAAAATGTAAGAGACTGGAGAGATAAAAAGAGAGAAAAATAAAGGGACAGAAGGAAATAGAAAACAGAAAAAAAAAAAGTAAATCTTATCCTTAGGAGAAGAGCAAAAACAGCAAGAAAGGAAGAAAAGAAAAAATGGGGGGGAAATCTTTATTAAGGGACAGAATGAAGAAACATAAGAATGGCATCCAGTTTTCAAAGATAAGATAAAACAGCAAAGATAAAAGTTAAAAATTAAAAAAAAAAATTTGAAGAGCAGGATAAAGAGTAGAGGATGGAAAAAGAGAGCATAAAGCTTTCAAGAATGTGTTTGGAAACCAGAAAGCTGGAAGAGGAATCATTAGCAAGTCCACAGTGCGTCTACAGTGATACTGCGTGGATCAATTCATTTAACGCTGCCCTGTACATTTACAGAAAAGTACCCCTGATATAATAAAGGCTCATAAACACGCAGAAATTGGGTTAGGCCTGTTTCGAATTCCTGCCAAACAATGGTTCAGAAAAATGAAGCTCTATTTTAATTAGCTGGATTCACGAGTGATTTGATAACAGCAGATGCTGTCTGGATGCTTTCAGCTTGATGGGCTCCACATACATGAACTTAGAGTGGTTTTGATGCAATTAGGTATTTCTTTCTGCTCCAACATGCCAGGCCCACGGACCTGAGTCTATGTGTAGCCCCTACACGTTGCTATATTTATCTGCACGTTAATATTTCAAAACATGAAGATGAGAAAAGTGACCACATAAGAGAAGTACAAAAGTACTTTAGAAGTCACTGGTTGGTACAAGAGAATACTCTCACAACGAGTTTTCTTTCCACTGGGGAAAGAAAAGTTGGGCAGCTGAGAAAAAGCCACACAGGCGGCATCTGTACAGAAATATTTAACACCAAAGCTAAAATACAGCAGAATGTACCTCCCATCCTGCAATTCCAGTCCACTGCTACAGCAGAGGCTTAGCGCACCTAATGCACAGCCCGACCTGGGACTAAGTGGCCTTCAAAATGTTCTTTGTAATCAGGCATCCGATTATAACTCCGATCACCATTCCCGAGACAGCGGGGTGTTCAGAACCGCAGCCCCGCAGGTCCGGGTATTTTCACCAGGTGCTTTCAAGCGGGGCACCTGCCTGCCCCCCTCCCTTTTAAGCACTCTCCTCCAAAGAGCGTTCTGTTTGCTTTTCCCAAAGCACTCTGCCCTCTGCTAGGACCACTTAGAGCACCACCACCCACACGCACAGAGCGGCCAAAGGGCCTGCATAGAGCCAGAGCAGCCTCCAGCATCCGACTGGGCTGGCAGGAGGACCGGCCTGTTAATTATCTGTCAGTTTGTCACGGCTGGGCTGAGAGGGATTACGAACAGGGGGGCACTGGGAGGAAGGCCTCTCCTACGTGGTGTGCTCCTCGTCCTGAAATTCTGAATTAGGCTTTCAAAACCATTCACCCCTGTTGGAGGACACATAGTCCGGAGGGTAGGAAAGAAATATGCAAGAGTTGTGACGGATTCATTCAGACAGAGTAGGGGCACCTGAACCCCACCACGACCACAAGCACACAAGGAGAAACTCCGAGCCGCCTCTCTGAGAGGACAAAACGGACAGCATGACCTTCACACGGCTCCCCTTCGCCGGGCTAACGAGCTGAGCACTGTAAATCAAGGATGAAGTCCCTGCGCCAGGAAAGCAAAGGAGAAGCGCTTCTGTAAAGAGCCCAGCGCTGCCGCCTGCTTCTGCCTCAGCATTTCAGGGCAAGTGTTTGGAAGGCAGGAAGCTCCAGGCCAGCAACTGAAGGAAAAATATGTGTTTATTATATATAGTAGGCCTTCTTCAAAAGTTATTTATTTCACAAAACCACTTTGCTAAATAGAGGTTTCAATCTAATTGGAATTGCAATCTGCATATTGTAAATGCACCAAATGACAGTCTTCAAGACTTCTACTCGGGTTTATGGTAGATTTCCCAATGCACACACATAACACAAGAACGTATGGAAAAAGTACAGAGAATTATCCTAAAATACATACATATTTCTATATAATTTTTTCTTAGCCCCTTACAATCCCCAAAGGAGGGACACAGGGTCCAGGCTGTGAAATGGGATAATGCTTGTGATACTATGAGGAGAATAAGCCAATAAGGAGAATGGAGGCTCCTGGTGGCATCTGGTTTGTGCTCAGTTGTGTTCGACTGTGTGGTCAGTTACACTGGTCTTCGGCGAGCCCTCACTCACCACTAGTCTCTTCTTAACTCTCTCCCTCCTATTCACATCCCAAATTAGCCATGGGTAATTAGCAGAGATGCAAATGGACACGGACTCAAATACAGTTTTTTGACAAGAAGTAAAAAGAAACCTTATAAATCAAATAGAAAATTTTAAAAAGAAGAGGGAGGGAGGGAGAAGGGATAGGGAGGGAGGGGAAAAAGAAGGAGAGAGAGAGAGAGAGAGAGAGAGAGAGAGAGAGAGAGAGAGAGGGAGGGAGGGAGGGAGGGAGAAGATGCAAAGCAAAGGTCAACCTACAAATAACTGAGGAAATGAGAAAGAAAAGGGACAGGTCAGGACTTCCCATGAAGGTCTCAAATGTCCTGTCTGCACCTCTGGGTTAACATCAAAAAGTGATTTATGTGAACAGAGGAGGAGTTATTGCTCTAGGGGAGAGAAGTGGGGGCTTATCTCCCTATACTACGTTTAAACTTACTTTCTGCTTCCTGCTCCTTTCACTCGTTTCAAATAAGAAATTATTTAATTTTTTCAAAACTGCATCCCGAGGGCCCAAAGATATTCCTGGCTTTCTTAAAAACTAATAAGCATCTTCTACTTTACAGCTACTTTCTGCTCTCCATACTCTTGACAATACTGGCCTCTCTGTCACAGGGTGTAACCTTCAACAACAACAAAAATTAATTCAAAGCTTCAGCTTCCCCATTAAAAAAAAAAAAAAAAAGGAAAGAAAAATAGAAAGAATAAATATGAATTTGAAGGGGAATTCTGCCAAAACCTAAACCTCCCAAATCTGGTTCAGCCACATTCTTACCCACACAGCCTGTACTTCTCGTGCCTCCCTACATTTTTCAAAATGCAGCTGCACAGACCTCTTAAAATTCAGATTTCTAGCACCTATAATTACAGGGCGCTGGAGCAGGCTCCTTTAATTAATGAACCTGACTCCTCTGTCTTCAAAGGAAATCTGCATAAGGGATATATCACAGGGGTGAGCGGACTGATCAGTGCTCTCTGCTCCCTCTGCCCCGCGGCAGCTAGCCCTCTGCACCTCAAGAGGAGAGGGAAGTTGCCCCAACCACCCAGTGTCCCCGTCTCCACTCACATCCCAATCTGGAACAAGCCCATTACACAGTGAAGGCAATGAAACATTTCTTGGAACTTAAGAGAAGAGAAAGAAGCTTTCCTGGGTGTGATCAGCAAAGTCCAAAGAGAATTAGATTCTCCCCGGTTTGAGTGCTCCCCTGATTTCACTTTCTGCTCTCCTCTGCCGGGATGAAGCAGGGAGTGAGGGCAGGAAAGACAGCCGCTGTACCAGGCTGGACAAGCAATAGAGGGAATGGCCTGGGCTTTGAAAACTCTGGACAAGAAATGAACATAACAGACCTGGGACTGACACTCATCCCAGAGCTGAAATAAAACTGGCCGAAAAGGCTGTGCCCCCTTAAGGCGAACAGGTGGAAAGGGGTCACAGCATGAAGCTATTGTTCATGATTTCTGGAGAAGAATTTGAGCACATCCCAAGGACGATAAACTAAACCTCCAGGTCTGTTCCCAGGTGGTCGTGCCCATTCTTGATAAGACTCTTCTCTAAGCCAATACCTGATTAGCAGTTTTTAAAGAACAGAATTTTCCTCTGGCTGCTCTGAGCAGCACAACCTAGTATTGTTTGTATCTGCTGCCCAGGCCAGGACAACCTATAGCCGCTCTCCTTCCAGTGGCTCTGAGCTGGCTCATAACCATGCTCACTGGAGAGCAGGCTGCCTTTGGCTGCAACAAAGACTGGAAATGATTGCAAACAAAACCATAGATGTCAGCAGAGACAAGGTCTGGGTCAAGTCAAGTCGACCCCAGGTAAAGTTTCAGGTAGGAGATTTAAGATCCAGTAAAAGACTTCAACGGATCTGGCAATAATGAAAACAGGTTTTGTTCAGTCCACTACCACCTGATAACCCCTTCCTCAAGGGTCCCCCAGCTCCACAGCAACCCCCCTGGGGGGCAGTTTGCATTACTGACCAGTAAACACACCTCTTCTACAGGTAGAGAAAAAGCTCTCAGACTCTGCACCCAGTAACACATTTTCTACAGTTTCTCATCTGTGATTTGGGCTATAAAACGAAGCCGGAGAACAGCACTGGGGTTAATAAGGGAAAACGTGCGGCACACTGTCCTAGCTTCTTAGCTCTTCCCAGGACACTTTCTAGGGCAGATGTCAAAAATTGAATTTGGACCCTAGCCAGTTCTGCTCAGTGGTTAGAGCATCGGCCTGCAGACCAAAGGGTCTCGGTTTGACTCCCAGTCAAGGGCACATACCTCAGTTGCAGGTTCGCTCCCCGCCCCTCTCTCCCTAAAATCAATTTTAAAATAATAAAATAAATTTAATTTGGTCATTCATATTCTGCCAGAAAGGGGGACTTCAACATTCCAGCAAGCTTTTGAAAGAAAAGGGATAACAGTAACATCAGTCTATCCAATGGCTAAAACCTCAAATCAAAGCGAGGCATGATCACTGATCACTGAGTCTAACTCCACAGCATGTCCCATTTCCTGGCATGTGACCTGCCACCTCTATGAAACACCCAGGGGCTAACAGAGTCCATCATCTCTGCTCTCCCATTAGATCCGTCTCCAAATCCAGCAGCATACTGCACCCTGGGCCCCCTGACCACGGAGCCACAGGGGAGCTACAGGCTGAGAGCCACTGCTGCCACGTTTGCAAATAACTCGCAGCCAGAGCGGGTGAAGGATTTTTTAATTTGGTTTGGTTTTCCAACCAAGACATCCTCAAAGTTCATTGTTCTTTGAAGTGGAAGCATTTAATTCGCTAACAAACAAACAATTAGAAGCACAAGACTAGAGAGAACACGGAATTGAGGACGAAGGTCAGTATATATGAAAATAGGGGCTGGGAGGTAGCTGAGATCATGAATGTCCAGGGATTCTTGGCACGGAGCTCACACCAGCCAGCCAGGCACTCTCTTTCCACGGAGTCCCAAGGGGAAATCACCCATCGATCCTAGGCACACGCGTTCTAGGACCAATCCCTTACCTCAGAGCAGCCTTTGCCTCAAATTCCTGCTTGCGCTTTAATGCTTAAATTATTAAATGCATTAATGTATTTACATTATTCAAGTCTTATGTGCATTTTTCTAAGATAATTTATGTATAAGAGTTTGAATGTCCATGACTGTTAATGTCTACAACCCTTCCTGTTCATTATTGATTCTGGAAGGAAAAAAAAAGTCAGAGTTTTAATGCCTTATTTTTAATGTATTAAGAGTCTGAATAAGTGCATTCTCTTTTTTCTTTTGTAATTTCATAATTTAAGTAGTGCATCTATTAAACGGACACGGCATGAATTGTGGGGAAGCCTGGCACGGCTCCACGCTGCCGAGCAGCCAGCTGGAGGAGCACGCCCGCTCTCTGCAACCAGCAGCGGCTGGCTCAGCGCACCTCCCACAGCCACCTCCCGAGCTGGAGGGGCGGCCGGAGGGGCTGCGGGCGCCGCCAAATGCAGGCTGTGCAGGAGATCCTCTTCCTCCTTTCTAAAGTCCTTGCCCAAATCCTCGCTCCCTGATAAGTGGGTTTCCGGGATGCTGTTCAGCTGTCTCTTTTTTTCTGCTCCTGGGAAGTCCTCACCTGCTGTGCTCCAGGTGATTCCAAACAGAGCTTGGAATCAGCACACAATTTTCAAGAACCATCAAAATGCCAGGGTTTAGCACAGCAAAAACGAGCAAACAACACAACTATCTTTAAAAAGGGATCTCAACATGCAGACAAACATCTCAGACAGCACCTCGAACTTGAGCAAAAAAACTTTTCTTTTGAAATCCAGTTTCCACAGCAGAAAAACCCTTTCAACTATAGCCAGTAGAGCGACAGTGACACCCAATGGCCTATCAGTTCAATCCCAGCTGAGCATTCCCCCCAGCGTTCCCCAACAGGTCTCAGGCCCAGAGTGCCAAATGAACAGGAAGCTCAAAGGAAAGCCAGGTATCAGCTGCTCATCAAAAAGCTGAGTCGCTATGGATGAATTTCCTGCCGCTACACAGAACACACACACACACACACACACACACACACACACTCTCTCTCTCTGTATGTAACAATGCTCATGTGTGCAAACTGCACAGGAGAGCACACACCAGAACCATCTTTCTGGCGGGTGACGTGAGCACATGCGCATACACAGATCACAATACGTGGACCGGGCAACACTGTACAAATCGACGGAGTGGGAGAAAGTTGCTCACTGCTGTTTAGAATCTAACTCTGCCACTTCTCATGTCATACATGCACACATATGCACATATTTACAAATAAATACATATATATACACATATATACATACATATATACGTATATATGTATATATGTGTGTGTGTATATGTATGTGTGTATATGTGTATATATATATATATATATATACACACACATGTTTTCTGTTTTTCATGTATTTTCTCCCTTTCTTTTTTCTATTTTTTTCCTGGTTCCTTCTTTTCTATTTTATTTTCTTTTTTGGCCACTCATTACCATTCTTTAACTGTTACAATTTATATCAGCATATAATGTTAAATAATTACAGGGAGCGGAGCTCACTCTAGTGAGGATATAAACGCGCTGTGGGAATCTACAGATTTAAACAAATAACACTCACAGCAGGGGGTGAGCGGATGAATTAGCATTAATATCCTGCCTGGGAGATCCCAGTGCACTGGTACTGCTTAAATACAGATCTTCTCTGTAACAGTCAATATGACAGCTCCCTTTCCCTTTCCCAGTCAATATAGCAGCCAGTGAAAACAGAAACGTCCCTATAGCAATCAATATAGCAGCCAGCTAAAATAAACCCTTCCCTTTTAAGGGCTATATAATAGTCAGCTAAATGGAAGAATTGGCACCCCTGCTGGAGAGCTCAGCAGAGAAGCCAAGGAATGAACAGGCCATGAGCACTGAACGATCCTTGTGCTCAAACACGCCCCGCCCAGGAAGGGAGAAGACATCCTAGGCAAGAGCCTGCGAGGGGCACTTGGCAGGCTGCTCCCAGTCCCAAGGAGTAAATGCCCAGGTGGTAAGCAAGCCAGAGGGCACGCCTCGCTGAGGTTTAATTAACATGGCCAGAGACTCTAGAATCCTGTTCAGACTGTCAGCGGGCATAAGGGAACACCTGTTTTGGGTACAGAGGGAAAGTATCTTGATCTGAACCCCGTTCGTCCCGTTCCAGCCCCAGAAGGGAAGAGTATTAAGTTAACAGTCTGTGGTTTTCTGTTTTCCACAGCGGGGACAGCGGTTGTGCCAGAATCAGACATCTAGCCAAGTGCGGGAAAGCATGGCACTCTATGTTGAATGCCGCCCAGCAGATATATAGAACTCGTCTTAAAATCCACAGCCACACACCTATTAACTATTGTAACGATACCACCTTTCCCCTACTCACAACATGGAAACACTCTCCTTCCCTGGAGACATACAGGAAAGAAGTTGTATTTTAAGAGAATTCAGAGGATGGCTCACTCTGAAGGCCAAAAAACCCCACCAAAGGCCTTTAAAAAAGAAAATAAGGAGCATTTAAGAGAAGTTTCTATGCATTTAAAGTCACTGTTCTTTGTCGTTATAAGTAGCTACTTCTAAAATCAGTTCTGCGGGGTTGTGAATTTGACAAATGTGGATGCAGCCAGCACTCCTGAGGTGGATGCTGGGGCTGTTATCTCCATACAGATGCACATCAGGGACGCCCCTCCCGCTTCATTACCATTCCACAATCTGTCTGCCATCCTGTGGGTAAACCCACAGAGGGTCCCTGCCTCCCCGGCCAGGTGTTTAACACCCAGTGATGCTCATGTCATCAATCAGGTGACTCGGGAAAGTGCCACAGTGTCAGAAACTGCAGGAAAAGAGATCTGGAAAGTTTGAGAGCTCAAGTCCTTAAAACTTTAGATCCCCACACCCTACCTAAGCCCAAAGACTGAGCAGGGGCTCTTCACTCAGGAAGTCCATTACAGAACACCGCAGGAGAGGAAAAGACGGCATGGTACAGGCAAGCATCTGCTGAGGGACACCAGCGCTCACCGGTCCTACAGCCCATCCAAGGCCATCCTGGTGCTCTCAGTGTTACCCGGCAGCCATTCAATGGAGGAGATGGATATGTGGTGGAGGGAGAGGCACCCATGATTTTACAGAAAATGCAGCAGCACAAAAAGTGAGATTCTGTTCTGACCTGACATGGCACTCAGCATCTAGAGCCGAAGCCAATGGACACTTCATATATGCCGGTGTGCATGGCCATTCCCACGTCTACACAACATAAACTGGGGGGAGAGGGGGTGTCCACTCTCAGTCAGATGGCAGTGCAGCTGGAGAGAATGCACCATGAGGTCAGCAAACCTACCTCAACTACAAATGCCATGATAGCCACCAAAAGTCAGGGAGGGGCAGCCCGAGGGAAGGAGAAAGAGCGTAATTAAAGAGAAAACAGTTATGAAAGGGAAGGAGAAAAGAGAGACATGAACAAAAAGATTAGAGATAACAGAAGAGGTAAAATAAAAAAGGCGAAAACGTCACTCTGGCATTTGCAGTTGAAAGCTTTAGGGGCATTTATGAAATGACAGTTGCAATAAAACAAACAGAATGGTGAGTCATCCAGTTTCCAAGTTGAGTCAAAAGGGGCTGTTTCTAGACAAAGCGCAAGACAGCCCTGCACCGCACACTTCACGATGCCTATCGCAGCGCAGACAGGATGTGGGGAGAGCGGCGGTGGCAGTGAAACTGTCTCTGCTGGTCCCAGTGTCACCGTGCATAAAGACTGTCAAGATTTAAACCATAATAATGGAAAGGCTATAAAGGTCTCAGCTATAATGTTTCCTCTGATGTTCCCTTTCATAAAATGCCCGCTTTATGTTGCCTCCATGGCAATGATACACTACACACCCACAAAAGTGTGTGCCCCGGTAGAAATGTGGCCCCTGAAGTTCCCAGCAGGCAGCCAGGCAGCAACTGGACACTCCAGCCCCTTGGCTCACCACCGCCGTCTACATACGTGAGGACACATGCACACTCACACACACACTCACGCATGCACACATTCTACAAATATGTACTGAGTGCCTACTTCCTGCCAGGAGCCGAGTAAGGATACATGCCCATCCCATAGAGGGTTTAATAAGGTGCCTGGGTGCCAAATACCTAGGAAACAAACAAACAAAAAACGTATTCTGCACGGAAATAGGACCATGCAACATAGGGAGGGACTCCTTTGCTACTTCGGCACCTAATAGCTTTACACAGGGCATGGCAGCCAACAGGGAGATGCCACTCTCCCTCCTCCTAAGCCAGAGCTAAGTAGATACGGTGCAACACAACTCGGGGGGCGAACAAAAAGGGGGCAACGAAAAGGGGGCGAAACTGACACCCACAAAGACATGCCTTTGCTTGAACTCAGCAGCAAAACTGTACAGAAACTACTAGTTTAAAGAGAATCTTTTATCTACAGCCTGCCCCCTAACCATTCTAGGCACCAGGGAACCGCAAAGAAAACCAAAGCCAAACCTCTCCCTGTTCATACCTTATGGACACGGCAGAGAGGCAGGAACTTAGAAAGGACAACGTGGACGTGAGAGCCACATGAGGGATAATGTGAGGTTGGCATCTGGAAGTCAGGGAGACCGTGTGATGCAATTAGGGAAGGACCCATCCAGTCAAGCCCAACTCGGTGGCAGATACAGAGCAACTCGCACTGGCTAGGAGGGCAGCCGGTGCCAACCACCAACCAGCACGGCTGCTTCCCTGCTGATCTCTACTAGTAACTGGCGAGCCTGTGCTAGAGCCACCCATTGCCTTGCGGCCCCCGTACTTAGTTTACAGACAAGGGGAAGCCGGAGAGACCAGTTAGTGATGAGTAAGTAATGGCCACTAGAAGACATTGTGTTTTACAGAGCTGCTTCGGCAGGAAGAGCCATTCGGAAAATAAAAAGTGAAAGAATAAAATAAGCTAGAGAAACTCAATTTTCTTCTCCCTTCCTCCCAAAGCCACACTTAGGATAAAATGAGGTTTGTGCAGGTTAATCCTTATGAGGTAAGAAAAAAATGATTAAATACATTTAAAAAAATCAATTGTACATTAAACCAAATCCAGGAACTGCAAAAACAAACACCGCAGCATCCCTCCAGCCGCCGAGCTCTGCAGTCTGGTCAGCAGGGGATACCCCACCTGACGGAGGGAGCCGCTGCGGTAATGGGAGAGCAGCAGGAAGGAAGGGGAAGTGGAGCTGGGAGGGGCGGACAGGAGGGCAGACCGCGATTTCTCTGAAATAAAGGTATTTCTAGACATTCCTAAGGAAGAAACAAAATGGGGCTCGGGAGACCAGGCTGAGTTCTTCAAAACTCCAACAGAAATAACAATAATGATAATAATCATTTGATAAACAGGAGTTATAAGCCGCGTCCCTGTCAAATGATCTGCCACTACTTCCAGTTGTTTCTTCTGCTCATTAGCAGATCTATTAACTGCCATTTTTCAGAGACAAGAGCGCGCGAGCTGGAGGGGCGGGGAGGAGGCAGCCTTTGTCTTGGAAGAAAGCCCCTCCTGGAGCCAGGATGGAAACGTCTCCCCGCCCCAGTGCTCTGGGGTCCTCAGAGGAAAGCCCGCTAGAATGCAAAGCCCAACACAGGCCAGGGGCACCAGCTCCTCCACAGTGGAGTCGGGCCTGGGACTGCCTGGCTAACCCTACAGACACCTCCCAGCGCTGAAATGTCGCGGCCAATTTGCTTCGCTGTGTGCCCTGCAACCACCCAGTCCGCCTGCAACTTCGGCCGCACAGCTGGGGGACGGCTGAGTCAGGGCTGCGCGAATCCGTGCCTCTGGGAGGACCAGGGGCCAGGTACTCACTCGACAAGGCACAGGTTGCACACCTGTCAGTCTTGGGTCCCACAGTCTAAAAAAGTGACAAATCCAAAGTTCCCCCCTTAATGTGCTTCTGAAATGAGTCACTGAGAATTGAAGAGAAAGTTCTGAAAGCCTGGCGGGGGGTGGGGATGGGAGTGGGGTGAGGGAATGCCGACAGGAAAAACAGGTAATCCACCATATGACAGCGGTGTTCCCAACAGAATAAAGACACGTACCCACAGGGAAAAGTTTCAAAACATCTAAACATTATTAGAGTGGTTATCAATGGCAACAAGATCTGACAAAAAGATTTTACTCTCTTAAAGACATCTCTATTCATTTCAAAGCGCGAGAACTCTGACTGAGGATGTGTGGATGTGGACAGGGACGGAGATAAAGGGTCTGCCTGAGGGCAGAGAAAGCAGAGATGGAAGATGCTGGGTGCCGTAGCTTCGGTGCGGGTCCAGGTGACTCCCTGAAGACTGCACCGCACCACTTCAAGAGCTCGAGTCAAAAGCAAATTGCTCAGTTGTGGAGCCTTCCCTCTGCCAGCAGGAGACCGAATAACAAGCGGCTGCTGCCCCCTAGAAGCGACCAGGGACACTGCACCTTGCTCCACAGACTGAAGATGAAAAGATCCTATTATCTTGCCTCGATCGCGTAACCTGTCATTAGTGAGGTACATGGGTGCAGACGCCTCCTCCGAGAACAAGGAGGCCCACATCACCTGTGATAAATTAATAGGCGCCTTTTCAACAGCTAAGATGCACACAAAAGACTCCATGCAGGGAGAGCGCACAGGCAGCAGCCTCAGAGGAAGCAGGATCCCCAGGCAGCCCCCCACCCCCACCCCACACAACCTAACGCTAGGCCCCTCTCCCACACACTGCGTGGTCCTGAGGAGAACGCAGCAGGGCAGGCTTTGGGGCTTGAATCCCAGGCCTGCCACTTACTGCATAGGAACCGGTGTGCCCTGGGTACTTTCCTCGCTGTAAACTGAGGAAAAGAGTCAGTCTCACCAGTTTGTTAAGATAAAACAAGATAACAAAAATACAGAAACAGTACGAGGCCAGCAATTCATATAGCACAAGCCCTACTGGCCTTTGTGATCAGAGCTTGTAATTGGTCAGTTAATCAAAAAATCAGTTAAAGTGGGGAATCATTAAAAATGGAGCCTCCTCTGCATACCTTAAACATTTCGCATTAACTGAAAACCTATAAACGTACAGTCATTTGCTAATCTTTTGATGTAGAGCCAAGACCTTTTCTTTGAGTGCAGGCCCACAGACTGAAGTTCCCAGACAGACGTCTTTCTTGCATAAACCCCACCCATAACACACCCTTCGCAATTTCTAAAGCAAAGCAAGAACTGAAAGAAATTAGTAAAGCAAATCAAAGTACCAAATACTTCTAGATTTTTATGATCTTCCCCTAGCTTAACTGCCGCCTTGTTCACACCTCAAAAGACAGCAATCTTTCGAGCAGCTCACACTTACCAAAGCATTCAGCTCAGTTGTTTATAAAACACGCGTTATTTGTAGGTCCCTCTGTTCACATTTATTTATATTTCACCTATGTACAGCATATTTAGTGAACAGCCTAAATCGTTAACAAATACAATTGGCTCACACAGGTTCAGGGCCCGCCGGGCCTGGGTGAGGAGATTTCCCGGTGCCACATCAGCTAGTTGGCTGCTTCAAGGTGTGTGCCTAATGCAAGCTCTTACCACTTTAAAAAACGCATGTACTGCCGAAACCGGTTTGGCTCAGTGGATAGAGCGTCGGCCTGCGGACTCAAGGGTCCCAGGTTCAATTCCGGTCGGGGGCATGTACCTTGGTTGCGGGCACATCCCCAGTAGGGGGTGTGCAGGAGGCAGCTGATCGATGTTTCTCTCTCATCGATGTTTCTGGCTCTCTATCCCTCTCTCTTCCACTCTGTAAAAAATCAATAAAATATATTTAAAAAAAAAACAAAAAAAAAAAAAAAACGCATGTACTGCACAAGAGATGTGAAATGACTTGCAAAAGTACCCACGAGACAAAAGGACACCGCAAAAGGAAAGAATGAGGAAGGGGGAAAGATGTTTAACAAAGACTGCTGACTTTTTCCCCTTCTCCCTCAAAATCCATTTTCGGTAAACGGTGGAAAAACTAACCCATTTATACAAATAACCAACTTACGTGCCCGATTCTATTAGCAGATCCTCCCCAGCAGGCTGGAGAAAGCGGCCCTGTCCCTAAAGACCTTCTTGCTGTGACCCTCTTAGGGCACAGGGGACACGGAGCGAGAGGGAAAGGCCTCTTGGTGGACCTGCTGGGTGAAGGGAGTGACCACTGACCCAGACTCGCCCCCCCCCCAGACCCTGTAAGACTAACAGGAGAGCTGGCCACCAGGTCACTGCTAAGGCAGGAGGTCACCGAGGTGACAGCATGTCTTCTGTAGACAAGGCAATCTATCCGCCGGCCCCTGAGGGCTCTGAGTTAGCTCCTCTCGGAGCCCAAGTGTCAGGGAGTGCCCTGGGCAGATTTACCTCAGGAATCACTCAGCGGCGGCCCCATCTCTAGACTGTTCGGACAAACTCATAATGGCAGAGAGAAGATTTGTGGAGCAACAAGCATAAATCTTGGTTATAACTACAAACCATAAAAGAGAGGAGAGCGGGGAGGGAAGAAGGAAGGGCGGCGAAGGCGTCCTTCTCCAAAGCACCACTTTATCTTCCTGCGGCTTCTCACGGCGCAGAAGTGGGATTAACTACAAGATCATATTTTCAAACCCAAATTGGTCTATGTGGTTTGACAATGAGCTAAAATGTTTTAAACTGAAATTCTCATGCAAAACGCAGGGCACACGGCTGTCCAAAGTGTATGACATTCAGTGGTCCCCAGACTGGGGTCTTGTGGGGATTTACTGAGTTTGCCACATGGAACACCCATATTTTAGGTCACAATTAAAAAGACCCTTTTAAGTAAAACTTCTGTCAAATGAGATTAATAATCAGTTTTAAGCAAAAGAAGAACCTTTGAGGACGTCCCTCTGCCCAGTAAAGCTCTGGACAGCCCGTCTTCAGCAACGGTTAGGCCGCGCCCTGAAGGACTCTGGGACTCTGTCTCCAGGAGAAAAGGGGGGACACGACCCACTTCCTCCAAAGCAGTGATGCTGGGGACGGGATTAAAGATGAACTCCCCAGCACTGCGGCTCTGCGAAAAGGCACTCAAGTGCCCAGTTCCTCAGTTCCCACGTCTCTGAAACGAGGGCACTGTGTGGTTATCCAACAGCCAAGGCCTCTGATTACAGGAACTATAGCAAATATAAAGTGTTACCAGGAAAGCCAGGAGCCCAAAGTGTAAACAAAGCTGGAAAAGTATTTCAAATTCCACTCCTCTAATTATTACTCCTAAGAGTTTCGATTCATCTAATAATTATTTGTAAAAGGATACCTTAAAACTGAAAAAGCAACCTCTTGGTTTACCTGAAAGAGGAAAGAACTTGAAAGGCTACCGCCTGGTCTATGTAATAAACCCTCCCAGCCCATAATAGGAAGGACGGGTAGGAAGAGGCAGTCATTTCAAAATCAGTAAGTGGCCCAGAGATCACAGAGAAACCACCCAGAGACAGAATGAGCCTATTCTCAAGTTCATCCTTTTCGGCATTTAGTTCTAAGCCATTTTCCCCACCCTCCCCTCCCCCCGCCCCGCTGGAGGACAGGGGGACCCTCAGGCACCCTCCCAACGAGGGTGTCCGCTTTAAAAGAGGAGTGTTCGCTTCACTAGAGGTTTTGCACTGTTGATGAGAGGGGAATGGAGGAGGAGGCACGCCAAAGTTTTTCCTATTTGAAAGGTGCCCAGGCCGCAGGCCCAGTATGTGGGGTCCGGGCACACGACAAGGTCCCCAGCAGAGAGCTGCACCAGGAGCCCCACCCCCCCGCGGTTTACACCACATTTTGGTCCCAAATTTCTCAGCAGCAGTTATGAGGGGTCCTCCCCAGCCTGTGTTGCTAGTAACAGTGTAAGTACCAAAATCTACAGATAATTCACTTTGTAAATATAAATAAAGAGCCCTGCCGAGACCGGTTTGGCTCAGTGGATAGAGCGTCAGCCTGCGGACTGAAAGGTCCCAGGTTCGATTCCGGTCAAGGACACGTACCTTGGTTGCGGGCACATCCCCAGTGGGGGGCGTGCAGGAGGCGGCTGGTCGATGTTTCTCTCTCATCGATGTTTCTAACTCTCTATCTCTCTCCCTACCTCTCTGTAAAAAATCAATAAAATATATTTAAAAAAAAAAAAAAAAAAAAAGAGCCCTGGCTGGGTGGCTCAGTTGGCTGGAGCATCATCCTGAACACCAAAAGGTTGCAGGTTCAATTCCTGGACAGGGCATATACCTAGATTGTGGGTTCAAAACCCGGTCGGGGAGCATACGGGAGGCAACCGATGAAAGTTTCTCTCTTCAATGTTTCTCTCTCTCTCTCTCTCTAGCTCCCTTACTCTCTCTTTAAAAAAAAAATAATAATAAACATATCCTCGGGTCAAGAAATAAATAAGTAAATAAATAAATAGCAGATTTAGGATTATCCCTATAATGTCATCGCCGTCACCTACATCAGATGTCGCTGCGTGAGAAACAGAGGTGGAAATTACAGCTCACAAGAGCAAACCTAACTCTGTTATTCAACAAGCCCATAGAAATCAACCACTATATATTTTTAAAATAATAATGCTTAATACTGTACATTTGCTGTATTTATTTATTTTTCCTGGGGAGGAAAAATGACAAGTTTCTGAAATCTCTAAATGGCTAGTTTCATTGCCCCTATGCTTATAAAACACTTTCATGAATACAATATTAAAATCAACTTTATTTCCCCGTCAAGTGCTCTGAATTTTGTTAAAAGGAGTGTGTTACATGTTCTACATATGCAAATATACACACATCCATAGTGCACATGAGTGTACACACAAAGAAATGCACTGAGCATATGAACATCATCCTTCAGAAAAGCCTTGGTGGGGGAAAACCCGCCCAGCCACAGGGAGCCCACCAGCCAGTTCACCAAACTACTCCAACCACAAAAGATACCAACACAGGGAGGTGCTTGCAGAACGACTGAGAGGTCTCCAGGAGATTAGCCGTAGGCATTCTCAAACAGAAGCTCCAGCCTAGCTCCCTGAATTCATCAAGATATGAGGGCCTTTTGATTACCGGCCTCTGGTTAACTGAGGTAGAAGTAAAGAGAAAACCCATAGGTGTCCAGGTGTCAGGTGGATGAGCTCCCGCAGAAGACCTGAGATCAAATACTCGTTGCAGAACCCAGGTGGGCGAGGTTCGCCTTAGCCTCAAGGAGAAACCTGAGGACTCAGGATACCTCTACTGAGAGAGCAAAACTGCTGGCACACAGCTCGAGTCTGCACGTGTCGAATGTCCTTATTTTTAAGAATCCAGCATACTGCCCTAGCCGGTCCGGTTCAGTGGATAGGGTGTTGGCCTGTGGACTGAAGGGTTTGATTCAGTCAAGGGCACATGCCCAAATTGTTGGCTCAATCCCCAGTAAGGGACGTGCAGGAGGCAGCCAATCAATGATTCTCTCTCATCATTGATGTTTCTCTCTCTCTCTCTCTCTCTTTCTCTCCCTCTCTCTCTCCCCTTTCCTCTCTGAAATCAATAAAAATATATTTTTTTAAAAAAGAATCCAGCGTACCAAAGAATATTGGTCCTAGGGAAGGTGATAAAGTAGAAATCACCATTGTCATTTATAAAAATACATTCATGTAAGCTTAGCATTCTTTTGGTGGGTGGATACAGGGAAAGGACTGAAACAAAACAACAACAGCAAACCCTATACTTTACAGTTAGAGGAAGAGAAAATGGCAGAAGACTCATCCATTAGAAAGAACTTGATGTCAATGAGAAAAAAGCTGAAATTCTAGTTTAGCCAAAACCCATAAGCATATAAAGTAGATGAGCAATAGTGTTGCTGAATATTGAGAAATTTGTTGCGTTGAAACAAGCAGACATGTAAACGAAACTTATTTATTGCTTACTTCAAATAACCTAAAATCATATGACTAAAAGGACTCTCAGAAGGTTACTTAACCCAGTTTCTGTATCCAAGCAAGATAGGAACTGAGTTACTCCATGCAGACAATGTCCACCCATTCTCTCTTTTTTTTTTTTCTTCAGAGAGGAAGGGAGAGAGAGATAGAAACATCCATGATGAGAGGGAATCATGGATAGGCTGCCTCCTGCATGCCCTCCACTGGGGATCGAGCCCGGAACCCGGGCATGTGCCTCAACTGGGAAGCAAACCATGACCTTCTGGTTCATAGTTTGATGCTCAACCACTGAACACACTGGCCGGGCTCCACGCATTCTTAAAGACCTTTCAGCAAGGCGGGACTTGATCCTGCCAAAGTGAACCACATAGAGCCTTCGAGTGAGCCTGAGCATGAGTCCACAAGGTGACGAGAAAAATCAGGTCTACAGGAAGTTTACAGAAGGCTTTGAACAGGTCTGGGAGAAGCGGGAGGGGCTGTCAAAATTCTTTGCCCTTGGAGGAAAAGCTCAATGAAGAAACAACGAAGAAGAAAAAGTAATCAGCCATTTTAACTAATAAAAAGAGTGTTGTCATTAACAATTAGAATTTCAACTGGGTTTACCAGATTTGTCAAACTGGTCTGTTCACCAATCTCTAGCACTGAGAACTTTATGACATTATAGAGCAACTATCCCACTAATACAGTCAGGGTTGCTGGGTTGGTTTTTTTGGGAGGAGGAGAATTTAAGGGGCAGGAGAAGGTAGCATGAAGTGTCACTGCTTGGATAGAATCAAGACAAAGGAATGGACATGAACACAAATATATCATTTAGAAACTACAAGACCATACTTCTCAGCACAAAATCATAAGCTTATTTGTATTGTCCAGAGAAGACAGAAATGAACATCAGGCCTTCCTTCCCTAGCAAATAAAGCAAACAATCATGCAAAAGCCCAAATACATCCACCTACTATCAACAGAGCCTCTTCTGTCAGAGCTCACATCTATATATATAAAAGCCTAAGCGACCAGTTGACCAAATAATCGATCGACCAGTTGCTATGATGCGCACTGACCACCAGGGGGCAGACGCTCAACGCAGGAGCTGCCTCCTGGTGGTCAGTGCACTCCCACAGCGGGAGTGCCGCTCAGCTAACCAACAGGCGCCAGACGCCGGGCTCACAGCTGGCGAGCGCTGCTGTGGCAGCAGTGGTGCGAACCTCTCCTCATAGGGACTGACTGGGCATGAGCCTGCGGCAGGCGCAGCGGGGCCGGGATGAGCGGGAGTGGCCTCCCCAGCAGCCTGCCGTTTCGAGCACTACGAGCACTACTACATCGTCAGAGTGCCGGTTGTGGCCCGCAACATCCCGAGGGAAGCCGGATTGCGAGATGGCACAGGCCAGGCTAAGGGACCCACCAGGGCACGAATCCGTGCACCAGCCCTCTAGTTTTTCCTAAGGGGGAAGTTATTCCAAAGTGATCATCTAGTTCTGGAGACAAAGAACACCAGTATTTGCCTTTAGCACCCTGTGCTTAGCCCTTTTACTGTAGAGAACAGGCAGCTCCCATTAAGGAATTTTGCACTCAGCTGAAAACAAAAACAAAAATAGCATAGCAGGGTGTTCTCTCAGCACTGAACTATCCCATCCCTCCAGACCTGGCTTCCAGCTCCACAAAACCCACCCTGAGTACCCCTCACCCACACCCCCCTTCCTCTGCAACTCCTCCTCTGAATAATGAGGGCTCTCTCAGACTCCACGCCAGGCAATTCTGCACCAATTATACACGATTTTATACTGTTCGTTAAATTATATACAGCCCTGTGTTTTTTGCTAATTGTTTCATGTATACAAATGCCTTTCCTCCCCCAGATAAAATATATAAATTACTTGAGAAGAGGCTTAGTTTTATTCTTCAATTGTCTGTTCCTCCCGAGCATCCAGGAAATGGGTAACACCCACGGCCGGAATCCCTGCGCTATCGGGCTTTCCTTGGTTGGGGGCGACCGTCCGTCCCTTCTCCAGCACCTGTGACTCAGCACCCGCTCAGAGAAGCTTGTCCTGTACCCACAACCTGCCACACGAGCTCTCGCTAGCCCCTGGCAGGCTCCTCTGCCTGGCACCCTCCCACCGCCGCTCCCAAGAGGCAGAAGTAGTTCACACAAGACCATACAACTCGGCTGGTGCCCTCATTTAATCAGGCTGCTGCAAATGGTTGGCCAAAAGCAATAAGGCCATGACTGAGAGACTGTGGGAGTTTAATATAAAAAATTTAATAAAAAAAGAGGGGTCTACCTTTTAATAGGGCTCTAATTACCCAACTCATAGGATCAGCCCAAATGAGATGGGAGTTTATTTCGGGTTTTTTTTTTAATTATTGTTTTTTTTATATATATATAAATTGCTGCTATGTGTTTTCTTTCCTCTGAGCAATTATGCAGCAAGTACGTAAAGAGGGGAAAAAATATTAATTAAATATAAGGTAATTGTAGAGTTGGCCTGGAGAGAATGAGTCTGAACTCTGGACAATCACAGGCTACTAGGGTTTGAAGACTGCTCAGGGCCTCCCAGAAAAGAAAGAAATAAAAATACAACCAACCAACAAGCAGATGCACAGGACAGCAGGAACAGAGCACGCACAGAAACAGCAGCAGAGCAAAGGGCTGCAGGGCTCCAAACACCCTGAAAGCAGCGAGCCTGCCAACTGCTTGGGGCTCCCTGCTAGAAAGAACCTCCCAGAGTTTGTCCAATCATGACCCCCCAGAATGGACCGGCCGCTCTCCTGGTGATCAATAGTTAAATTAGGAGATCAAAATTTAAAAAGAGACTGAGGAATAAAGGATTGCAAAGGACTGTCATGTTCCATTTGGACATCACTCTAAAACCAATTACAACGTCAGCCCGAGGGGCAGTGTGGCAGGCCCCGTGGGAAATACTCAACGTCTACCTAAGAGACTGGCTTTCACACCACCGTGACCTCAAGGAAGGACTCAGGCGATCCCAAAAGAGTGAAATGAAGCCACTGCGGGGCGGGCGGAAATGAGCCATCTTTGGTAACAGCAGGTGACATGATGGCAGTAGTATTGTCCTGAAACAGTCCAGGCAGAGCTTGCATCGCCCTGGTCCTTCTCCCCTCTGTCCTGGAAAGCCTTAGAACAGGCTAGGACTCAGACTTGCTCACAACGCTAAGGCCCTCTCCTGACCTCCTCACACAACTGCCAGAAGGAAAAGGAAGAAAAACAGGCGAAACAGCAGGCCCCGCAGAAACAAAAGCTTGGCGGTACATCCCTACACTTGCTGTCAACATTCAAAGAGAGAAAAAGCTCTGAGAAGTTCACCCTAAAGCTGGCCCCTCCATAAAACATGTCTGGTTTGTACAGAACAGGTCTCTCTACCCCACCAACAGGACCGGCAACCGTACTGGAAAATGCAAAGTAGGATAAAAATGGGGCAGGCGGGCAGGCACTCTGGCTCAGACGCCCGAGCAAAAGCACTCTGTCAAGAAAATTACCTTCGGTACCGAGTAGGCCTCTTCCCTGTCAATAGTATAAGCAGGAAACAAATATCATAAACCTAACTACTAACCAGGCCAAACGGAGCTCCCTCCCTTACCTGTTCTTCAAAGGCCACCTGAGGTGCCCTCACCCTTAGGGGCAAAGCACAGCTATTTCAGCCCTAGCCGGTTTGGCTCAGGGGATAGAGCGTCGGACTGCGGACCAAAGGATTCCGGGTTCAATTCTGGTCAAGAACACATGCCTCAGCTGCAGGCTCCTCCCCAGCCTGGGCCCTGGTTGGGGCGCGTGCACGAGGCAACCAATCGATGTGTTTCTCTCACATTGACATTTCTCTCTGTCTCTCCCTCTATCTTCTACTCTCTCTAAAAATAAATGGAAAAGTATCCTAGAGTGAGGATTTAAAAAAAAAAAAAAAGAACGGCTAGTCTATACAATCAAGCAGCAACTTGGTTAAGCCCAGCAGCCTCACTCCAACTCAGCCCCCAAAGGTTTCAGGCGCCCCAGTAATTACTATTGATCAGCAATAAGCCAAGTGGTGCATCACCAACGGGGGTGGATGCTTTCAGTTCCAGAAAAGATCAGGCTTTGCCCTGACCAGGTAGCTCAGTTGATTAGCAGGGGTCCTCAAACTTTCTAAACAGGGGGCCAGTTCACTGTCCCTCAGACCGTTGGAGGGCCGGACTATAGTTTTAAAAAAAACTATGAACAAATTCCTATGCACACTGCACAGATCTTATTTTGAAGTAAAAAAACAAAACGGCAAAAACACCCGCATGTGGCCCGCGGGCCGTAGTTTGAGGACGCCTGGATTAGAGCATCATCCCGAAAAGCCAAGGTTGTGGGTTTGATCCCTAGGCAAGACACATACAAAAATCAACCAATGAACACATAAGTAAGTGGAACAACAAATCAATCTCTCTCTCTCTAATCAATAAATAAAAATTAAATTAAAAAAAAAAAAGATGAGGCTTTACTAAAGAGATCTTACTAATTCCTGATGCCAGGAAGTCAGAAGGCAGAGGTCCCTGATGGGGTTAGTCTCCATACAACATCTACTTTTAAAGGGACACTACTGATGTAAAACTGTAAGATCGTAGGGTTTCTTGAAACTCACATTGTATTTTAACTATTAGGAAATGATACATTTGAAACCTGGATTCTTACCAGTGGTTCTCGAGGCATCACATTTTCACTTCCTGGACTAGAGCTTGGCTGCAAAGAAAAACAGAAACAAAAATAAGATCACAGTGCCACCCAATGGACATCAAAACCAAAGACATTCTACTCTCAAGCAACACACACAAACCCCTTTCTCATATTTCTCTCCGCTTTTCACACTGTGGAGTGTGCTGGGTGGGCTGTCGGTAAGCAGTGGCCCGATGAGTCTGAAGTTCCAGCGAGCATGAAGAGAGTGTCTGGGTTCAGTGCCAGCACCTCGAGAAGGCTGGGCTTGGCTTAGGAGGACCCAAGACCAGCAGCTGGGCAGCAGGGGTTGAGGACCATCACCAAATCTCGAAAATAGCAAAGTCCAGCAGGAAGGTGTTAAGTGAAAGCAAAACCTCCTTTTTGCCTCCTCCCAGCTAACGAGTTGACCAGGAAAGTGGAGAAAGAGATCCAGCCACAAGGGGGCCCCAGTTGCCCACACCCGGGATTTTCTCTGGGCTTCTATCTGGAGCCAGGAAAGCGAGCTCTACCCTGGTTCCTACCCTAGTCACTGAGGACAGCGGTCCACAGCAGAAAAGAAAGCCAGGCTTAAATTCTGTTTTCACAATAAGCTAGTGACAGGCTGATAGATAAACAGACCAACTGGCAGGCAGGCAGCATTGTGGCCCACTCGCCTGGCTCTAATCCGTTGTTTCCTTCTCTGGATCTCTCCCTCACCTTCACATCTGCCTTCAATCCTTGACTGATCTTACCAAAATTTAGAGAAAAAGAGATAGAGACAGACACAGACAGGCTCGGAGGAAATTTACAAACCTCCAAAAGAATAAAACAAGCAGTTTGTGAGAGTTATGATTGGTTTACTGTACTGATGTTCAAACCAATTTCCAATTATCTACAGATAATATCCAGACAACTGCAGCTGATGTGTGGGTCTTGGAGCCAGCCTCCAGCCTCCACATTCCTCCAGCTGGTTCAAGATGGCAAGTGGCAGGCTCCTAGGAAAAAGAATAGGAGGTAGGAAAGGGAAGAGTCCAGTCCACAGAGGGTCCCCCAACATGTCCTCACGCCCAGATGCCACCACACAGCTGGCACATGCACACTGGCAAGGACTCTGCTGGAAGACGGACTCCCTCCTCATCCACCGTCCTGTCTCAAATGCTCCTCTTGTCCCAGGACAAGGCCAGCCAGCATGAAACTAACTAGCAAGTCTCAGGCAGGTGAGCATGCTTCCCCTCCCTTCCTTCCTCCCTCTCAAGGCTCAGGCATCAATAGCTCCTGCATTTAGATCTCTAGCCCAGACCCCTCTGAGTTCTACATCCTATGCCTTCCTGCCTCCTCTTGGACTTAAATCCATAGCAGATTCATCATCTCCTCCCTCTGCTACACATGTCCTTTTCCAGGGTTCCCTAGCTGAGTGAACGGGACAACCTTCCACCAAAATATGTGAACACAAGGCCATCCTTGACAGCTCCTTCTCCCTGACTCGCCCGAGCTAACACATTATCAAGCCCTGCCAATATTCCTTCCTAAATATCCGTGGACTCAGTCCATTCACTTCTCTCCAGATCCTGTGCCAGCACCATGGTCCACGCTTCCAAAATCTGCCTGAGCCACTGCAAAGGCCTTCTAATCAGCTCACCCACACCCATGCTGGCCCTCTTCCAATTCATTCTCCACACTGCAAACAGACTATCCTGCCAAACGATAATCCGATCATCTCACCCGGAATCCACCCACCCACCCCAGTAAACAACAACTCGAACACAGAAAAAACTGTTCAGCACGGCCTGCAAGGCCTTGCATCTACTCTGACTACATCTCAGTCTGCGTGGCACCGCGTTCCCCAGCTCTGCCCACCACAGACACACTGGCCTTTGCCTCCTCTGTCAAACGGGCCTTTGCACATGCTATTCCTTCCTTTCCCTCTGACAATTCAACTTGTCACTTCTCCAGGGAAACATTCCCTCTCTGACACCCATGACGGGCTCAAATCTCTATTGTATACTAACGGCCTACTGTCCCTCACCAGATTATAAACTCCAGAACTGTGTCTGCTTTGCACTGTGTCCCTAGGGCCTGGGACAGGATCAGGTGCACACTCGGCGTTCCATAGACATCTGTAGACTGAGTGATGAGCAATGAAGAAGAGAGCAATGGTTCTAACTCAACTGAAAGGACTAAATATTAAAGTTGACTATCTTCCTGAAGCTGCCTCACTCCATTTGGTAAATACTGAGTGCTAACGTTTATTTAGCTCATCCTTCACTTAATTCTCACCATAAATTTATAAAAGTATTGCTGATGAGGAAACTGAGGCAAAGGATGTTAAATAACTCACCCACGAAGCCTGAACCTTTCTAATTAATCAAAATAATCAAGTTTTGTTTAGACCACATTTTATTAAGCACCAACCTTGATGCTGCCCCATAAATAATGGTAGGTTTTTTGACTTGATGAAACAATCCAATGCAAAAGGCTTAGTATTAAGGAGGCCTCATTCTGACTTAACCCAAAACTTTCTTCCTGAGAGATCACCAAGGAACTTCCCTTAGTTTATCTCTTGAAGAGCTAACATTTGCCAGAAGGAAAACTTGAAGCACTATACAGTACCAAGTCTCTTTCATCACATACCTTTTGTACCTTTTTCAATTTGGAGCCATGAAAATATATTCTTTTTTTAAAACTTTAAATATTAAAAATTTTTAAAGGAAGCTTTCCTCTCATCCCAGCACTCAGTCCCTTCTTCCTCAGGTGACCACCACTGATGCTAGTTCCGTACATATTCTTCCCAGGCTATTCAAAGGGTACACGAAGCACATATATGTGTACATGTCTCCACCAAGGAACTTCAAGCAGCAACAATCCCCAAACTCCTCCAGGTTTGGCTTCCTCAAGCCTGGGGTCCCAGCACACCAAAGCCAGCCCTCCAAACGCAATCTCGGGGCTACTACGAGAGGAGAAGTTTCCCCAAACGCACTCCCAGTGCTGCCTGAGGCCAGTCTGACCTTATCAGCGAATACGGAGAGCTTCTCGCCAACCTGGGAATTGCCCAACACTGATCATATTCCAGATCATTCTCTAGCATGTCTGCAGTCTAAGATGGTCTACCCCCATTTCCTGTCTGAGTCCTTTAGATGAGCAAAATAGCCCTACGACTCTCCATATGGGTACCACCCCCTGAAATTCTTCACTGGGGAACTAGCTGCTTCTCTCCCCACCAGATTTTAAGCTCCTTGAAGACAGGCACTGTACTTCATTGAAGGCTGGTCTTCAGCACTTAGAATATCATTGGGACTCAATAAACATGTGCTTAAATATTTCTATCTAAAAGTTAAAACAAAGGAACCACTCTGTACATAATCCCACGTGAAACGAGCAGAGGACCGGCGGTGCGTCTTTCCCTGGAAGGCTTCGCCTCCAACCTCACACACACCTGGCCTATTCTCAATGCAGAGCTGTGCCTGATGCTTCTCACCCCGGGCGAACCACCCCAAGGGGCACCTGAAAACGTGTGCAGGTGTTTCTGGTTGCCACAATGACCAGGCGCCCGTGAGGCTAAATATCCTGCAAGGCACGCAATGAAGAACTAACTGTCCATCCAAAGCACCAACAGCCCCTTAGAGAATCCTGACCTTCCTTATGCGGGGAGGACAGACCCCATCTCTAGCATGCAGTTCACCGTGCTGGGTCAAAGCAGGCAAAGGTCTGAGCAGGCAGGTGCTTGTCAGAGTGGAATTCCCAAGCTCATTAGTCTCACCAGCCCAGCTTTCACGAAAGCCCAACACTTCTCAGACACTTACGCCTACATCAAGTCCGTTTAAGTGGTCAAGTCTACTTTCAGGCTTGAGACAAATCCCTACAAATTAAATCCCAGCTGGTTTCTAGAAATCTTGACAGGGTGGCCTAATGATAGGAAGGTTCAAAAATCACAGCTGGGGTCTATTGCCAAGGTATAAGAAGTAGGCTCTAGGCCAGTGGTCAGCAAATTGCGGCTCGCGAGCCACATGCAGCTCGTGAGCCACGGTTTGCCACTCTGTTGACTAATGAGTTTGCCGACCACTGACCTAGACTCTCGATTCCAATAATTACAGGCTGTTGTTGTTCCTTGTGATTAAACCCCTATCCCAGTGGTCGGCAAACTCATTAGTCAACAGAGCGGCAAACAGAGGCTCTCGAACCGCAGTTTGCCAACCACTGCTCGAGGCAATCCACAGTCAGGATCCTTCGGGGCCAGACTGCAAGAGCAGAAAAGGAAGAAGAGCAAAAACAGACAGCCTGGCTGGCTGGTGTGGCTCAGTGGTTGAGCACTGACCTATGAACCAGGAGGTCACAGTTCAATTTCTGGTCAACGCACATGCCCAGATTGTGGGGGGTGCAGGAGGCAGCCAATCAATGATCTTCTCTCTCATATTGATGTTTCTCTCTCTCTCTCTCCCTCTCCCTTCCTCTCTGAAATCAATATATATTTATTTTTTTAAAAAAACAGGCAAACAAAAAGACCACAGTGGCAGAGAGAGAAAGGCTTTCAGTTTACTAGAGACAAAAATGCTCTCACTCCTGCTGCCCAGGCACTGACCTTCCCCAGCCAGAAGGTGAGCCCATGTGCTGACCTTGCTGCACAGCAAAGATCAACCGCACACACCGCTCAGGTGTGAACACTGAAAGGCTATCCCGGTCTAAAGTCTAGGCGTACTCACTGGCCTCTGCCAAGTGACTGTGTAACTCTGGGTACGTCCTAAGCCAGTCTGGCCTATAGGTCTTTGATGGGAAGAATAAGATTCAATTCAACAAATGTTTTTTTGAGAGGTACTGGTACAGCGGCAAGTGCATAAGCTCTAGTATTAATAACTGAGTGACTGTGGCATACTTTTCAATCTCTCTGAGCCTCAGTTTCCTCCTCTAGGGGAATAATGGGAATAATACCAGCACCTGACATTCAGGATGAAATGAAGTAAGAGACAGTGTCACTGCTCCATTCAAAATCAACCAACAGACGGCTGCTGTCTCTGATGGAGTAACAGAGACCACATTTACCTTCTTACTGTGAACTAGAAAACTAAATAAAATACACGGCACCACTGTTTGTAGACACTGGACAGCAGGCAGTACAGAACTGATTCCTGACAGGACATAACAAATAACATGAGCCCTAAGATCCCCCTGGCTGCACACTGCAGGCCAAGGAAAACTGGGGGGTGGGAGGAGGTGTCCCCAGCAGACCATGGCAGTCTCACTGAGTCGAGGAAACAAAGGTTGGGGTTCAGGGAGGCCAAGGCAGCTGAAAGTCGCAGGACAGAGTTCCAGAGAGGAGAGAACTACGCAGCAAGAGAGCTCCAGAAATCTGCTTAGAGGTCCCCTGAAGTCTTTGCTGAATATTAAAATGTGTGCATGCACAGAATGCAGCTCCACATGGTTGAAGAGTGCTGAAGAAGCTGCAAACGGAGCGGTGCACAGAACCCTCACAGGCGTCACAAATCCCAAGCACCACAGGGGAGCGTCCTCACTGCTCACTCAGTAGAAGCTGGGAAGGGCCACATCTGGGTAGGAAAGTCAGATTATCCCTGGGGTAAAAGCAACCCTAGATCAGTGATGGCGAACCTATGACACGCGTGTCAGCACTGACACGCGTAGCCATTTCTGATGACACGCGGCCGCATGCCGAGGATGAAACATTTGCTGCTCCTGAGGATGAAACATTTGCGACTAGAGTCTTGGAGTTAGTTTTTTCCTCAAAGTGACACACTACCCGAGTTATGCTCAGTTTTCTGGCAAAGATTGACAAACCAAGCTCAAAAGGTTGCCCATCACTGCCCTAGATCTACCCTTAAAAGTGTAAAAATAGGACTTGATATTGCTTGTTGGTGAAAGAACAATCTGGGTGGGACGACAGTGAAATCTAGAGTAGAAAACAAGTTGGTCCAAGGTGTCCTGCAGGCTACAAAATGCAGTTTAATCAGCGTGCCATTTTTCTTTTTGTTCAAATTATGTGAACTAGTTGGAATGCTCAATTTTTAATATGCTAATAGTTTCCAAACCTGAAAAAAAAAAGTAGAACATATAGAGATGAAAAATATAATATCCAAAGTAAAAATTTCACTGAATGGAATGAGCAGATTAGACACTGAAGAAGAAAAGGTAAGTGCACTTGAAGACATGGCAGCAAAAACAGACCAAAATGAAGAACAGACAGTGGGAAAAGACTAAAAAAACTTTTTTGAGAAATATGACTGAAAATTTTCCAAATCTGATGAAAACTACAAACTCAAGAGATCCAAGAAGCTCAACAAACTCCCATCAGAGCAAACAAAACCACACTAAAGCACATTATAATGAAACTAGGGCCCGATGCACAAAATTCATGCAAGAGTAGGCGATCGCAGCCCCGGCTTCGTCCAGAAGGTCGTCCAGACGGTCTCGCTGTTCAGCCATTCGGTTGATTTGCATATTACACTTTTTTTATTATAGATTGCTAAAAATCTACGAAAAAAAGGAAAATCTTATAAACAGCCAGAAAAAAAAGAGAAATATTACCTACAAATAATAGTCAAGATTTAGGGTGATTTTACACTTCCGATTAGAAACTATGCAAGCCAAAAACTAAAATAGAAGAGTATTATTAAAATACCCACAGGTAAAAAGAAAAAAATAAAATAAAATAAAATAAAATACCCACAGGTAAAAAAACGTCAACCTAGAATTCTATATCCAGTGACAATATCTTTCAAAAGTAAATACTAAATTAAGACATTTTCAGAAAGAAAGTAAAAAGCTGGAAGAGCCTAGCTGGTGTGGCTCAGTGGTTGAGCATCCTCTTATGAACCAGGAGGTCACGGTTCAAATTCTGGTCAGGGCACATGCCTGGATTTTGGGCTCAATCCCAATAGAGGGTGAGTAGGAGGCAGCCAATCAATGATTCTCTCTCATCATTGATGTTTCTCTCTCTCTCTCCCTCTCCTTTCCTCTCTCTGAAATCAATAAAAATATAGTTTTAAAAAATAAAAAGCTAGAAGAATTTGTCAATAGTATACTTGGACCTCAGGAAATGTTCAAAGAAATTCTTAAAGCAGAAGGAAAATACCAAATGGAAACTTGGTCTACACAAAAGAACAATGCCAGAAATTATAAATGTGTTGGTAAATAAAAGACATTTTAAATGTATTTTTTATTTTTAAAAGATAATTTAAAATGTACTGTGGGATTTATGACATATGTGGACATAAAATCAATGACACCAATAGTAAAACCAATGACACACAGTATAGTGGATGAGAGGGAAGCTAGAAGCATACTGTTGTTAGGTTCTTACATATGTTAATTGGTAAACTATCATTTGAAAGTTGTCTGGTAACGTCAAGTAACATATTAGAAACCTTGGAGCAATCACTAATAAACAAAAAACAACCTAAAAAGTAGTGGTAAACCAATAGCAGAGATAAAATGAAATCCTTAAAAACAGTTCAATCCAAAAGAAGAAAACAAGAAAAAACAGATTTTAAAAAATTGCAAGATGGCAGATTTAAATCCAATCACAAACGAAACACTGCAATTAAAAGGTAGAGTTGTCAGGCTGAGCAAGGGAGCCTGGGGGAGAACAAGCCCTAGCTGTATGCTGGCTATGAAATAAAACACTTTAAAGAAAAAGACACATATAAGTAAAAAGCCAACGAATGGGAAATGATATACCATGCAAACACTAATCATAAGAAAGCTGTAGTGGCAATATTAATCTCAGTCAACTTCAAAATAATAGATACTACCACCGATAAACAGGGAAATTTCAAAAATAAAGGAGTCCATCAAGATGACATAGTAATCCTGAATAAGTATGCACACAATAACAGAGTTTCAAAATATATGAAGTAAATCAGACATAATTACAAAGAATAGACAAATCCACAATTACAGTTGGAGACATTAATACTCTTTCCTTAACCAGAACTCAGTAAAGATACAGAAGGCCTAAATAACACTATCAACCAACACAGCCCGACATTTGTAGAACATTCTAACAGCAGAATATACTTTATTTTTTTTATTTTTTTTGTTTTGTTTTGTTAATCCTCATCCGAGGATATTTTTTCCATTGATTTTTAGAGAGAGTGGAAGGGGGAGGAGAGAGAAACATTGATGAGAGAGACACATCGATTGGCTGCCTCCCACACTGACCTCAACCAGAGCGAGGTATTGAACCTGCAACTTAGATATGTGCCCTTGACTGGGAATCAAACCCAAGACCCTTCAGTGGGCAGGCCAAGGCTCTAACCACGGAGACACACCGGCCAGAGCTATACATTATCTGCAAGTTCATAAGAAAAAGTCACCAAGACAGACCACAAAACAAATCCCAAATTAAAAGATTTGAAAACATACACAGTATATTTTTTTATCACAATGGAATTAAACTAGAAATCAGTAACAGGAAAAAAAAATTGGAAAAGTCCCAGATATTTGAAAATTAAACAACAGACTTCTAAATAATCTATGGGTCAAAGGAGAAATTAGGAGAAATTAGAAAATATTCTGAACTAAATGAACATGAAAATACAACATATCTAAATTGTGGAATGCAACTAAAGCAGTACTTAGAGGGAAATTTACAGAAATATTTAAAAAAAAAAAAGAAGAAAAGAAGAAGAAGAAGAAAATAAGGCCCTGACCAGGTAGCTCAGTTGGTTAGAGGATCCTCCTGATATGCCAAGGTTTCAGGTACGATCCTGGTAAGAACATATACAAGGAAAAAAAAAAAAAAAAAGAACATGTACAAGAAACGACCAATGAGTACATAAAAAAGTGGGACAACAAATTGTAAAAAATAACCAATGAATACATAAATAAGTGGAACAACAAATTGATGTTTCTCTCTCCCTCTCGCTTCCTCTTTCTCCCTTCCTCTCCAAAATCAATAAACACATTAAAAATAATAATAAAGGAATATTATAAAAAAACGTCAACAAATTTCACAACTAAAATAAACAAATTCCTTGAGACACATACCAAATTGACACTAGAAAAAAAACATAAAAGTTTTTTTAATATATTTTTATTCATTCCAAGAGAGGAAGGGAGAGGGAGAAATAGAAACATCAATGATGAGAGCACAACCCCTACTGGAGATTGGGCCCACAACCTGGGCGTGTACCCTAACTGGGAATCGAACCATGACCTCCTGGTTCATAGGTAGACGCTCAACCACTGAGCTACCCCAACTAGGCAAAACAGGTAAGTTTAATAGCCTTATATCTAATTTAAAATACACAATTAAATAATTTAAAACAAAAAAGAAATAAAACTGTAAATCAATATCCCTCATAAACATAAATGTAAAAATCCTTAACAAATTACTGACAAAACAAATGCAGCAATATATAAAAAAGGATAATAATACATTATGACCAAGTGGAACTTAGCCAACAGATGCAAGATTGGTTTAACATTTGAAAAATCAATCAACATAAATCACCATATTAACAGAATAGAAGAAAACAATAAGATCAACTCGACAGAAAGCAAAAAGAGCACCTGACAACACTCAGATAATTAAAATTAAAAGTTGAATCTCCTCCACTTGATAAAGGGCACCTAACAAGAAACCTATAAGCTAACATCATATTTAAATGTGAATGACTGAATGCATGTTCCTCAAGATGAACAAGGTAAGACTGTCTACTCTCACCATGTCTGAACTCTGTACTAGCAGTCCTAAGCTCTATGTACAATAGTATAAGAAAAATAAAGGCATATAAATTGGAAAGCAAGAATTAAAGTTGTCTTGCCCAGACGGTGTGGCTCAGTTGGTTGACCATCATTCCATGCACAGTTGGTCTCCGGTGCCATTCCTGGCCAGGGCACATGCCCGGGCTGCAGGCTTGATCCCAGTAGGGAGTGTGCAGGAGGCAGCCAATTGATGTTTCTCTCTCATAGATGTTTCTATCTCCTCTCCTTCTCCCTTCCTCTCTCTAAAATCAATAAAAACAAATTTAAAAAAGAATTAAAGCTGTTTTTATTTGCAGACAGCACTATCATCTTAACAGAAATCTACAAAAAAAGCTATTAGATTATGAGTTTAACAAGGTTGCAGAAATAAGGTCAACATGCAAAATCAATTTTATTACTACACTAGTGACCGGGTGCACGAAATTCGTGCATGTTAAAAGGGAATTAATTAGAGGAAATATTTTAATATTGCTATTTGCCCTTTCTCTATAATAGAAGTGTCAGAGGTGAAAGAAAATTAGTAAAATGTATTTGAAAATCTTCCTCCTGTCAGAGTCTGGGGGGGCGCCACAGGACCCAGAGTCAAGTCCCCGCCCACCTGCGTATGCCTCGAAATTGCACGAGACCCAGACCCAGCCAGACCCACCCCCATTGGGCGAGATCCAGCCCCAGCCAGCCCCACCCCAATCAAGCCCTGCCAGGAGGGGGGCACAGCCTCAGGTGCCCCGGCGCACACCGGGCGGGGGGGCGCAGCCTCACATCTCCACCTCCCACCCTTAGGTCCCCAGCCCGGTGCCAGGGCGGGGGTCACAGCCTGAGGTCCCCAGGCCTGGGGCGGGGGAAATGTCAATTCTTCCACCAATTGATCTATAGATTCCACATAACTCCACCAAGCTTTTTTGTAGGAAGTGATAAACTGATTCTAAGATTTATATACAGATGCAATAGACTAAAGCTAAAACAATTCAGAAAATGAATACAGTCAGAAGACTTGACTTGATTTCAAGATTATTTAATTTGCATTAGGACAGACATATGTATAAACAAATGGAACAAAATAGAGTCCAGAACTTGATCTATGTGTACACAATGTTTTTAAATTTTTTACAAAGGTGGCAGGAAGATTCAATGCAGAAAGGGTAATCATTCCACAAATGATAATGAACTGCTATCCATATGGGAAAAGGGACCTCAGCCTTTACCAATAGCACAGGAAAAGATGCTCAGCATTAGTCATCACAGAGATGTAAACTCAAACCACAATACCGCCACACACGCACCAGAGCGGCTAAAATTAAAAAGACGGACAACACCAAGTATTGTTGTGAATATGGACAAAATGAAAACTAGCACAACTTTGCAAACTCTTAGGCAATTGATTATAAAACTAAACATGCAACTACATGACCCAGCAATTGCACTCATAGATATTTATCAAGAAAAATGAAAACATATATCCTCACAAACACTTACACATGAATATTTATAGTAGCCCCAAACTAGGAACAGTCATGTGGGAAGACTCTGATCTAAGGTGACTCTGGTGATCCCCACCTCCTGGCACTCATGCGTTGGTTTTGTCCCCTTGAGTATGGGTGTACCTGTGACTTGCTTCTGGCAAAGGCGACAGGATGCATGTAATTACATGTCCATGGTTACGATGCCTATGACAGTAATGTCCAATTTGCTAAGAGATTCTCTCCCTTGCAGGCTGTGAGGAAGCAAGTGGCCATGTTGGGAAGACCTCAGTCTGCAGTCCACAAGGAACTGAATGCCGTCCACAACCACAGGAGCTAGAAAGAGGTCCTTCCCCCGGCCAGACTCAGATTTCAGCCCCGGCCCACACCTTGATAGCTGCCTGTGAGACTCAGCTAAACTGTGTCCTGATCCTGACCCAGGGAAACTGAGACAAGAGATACGGCTTGTTTTAAACTGCTAGGCTTGTGGTAATACTGTTATGCAGCAATAGGTAATTAATATAATCCAAACACCCTATCCATCAACTGATGAACAGGTCGACAAATGTTGGTATATCTATACAGGGGAACACAGCTCACTAATAAAAATTAATTACTGACACGCACAACAATATAAATTTCACAAACATTACTCTAAGCAAAAGAAATGAAACAAAAAAATACATACATAAGTTTAATACCCTTATATCTACTTTAAAATACACAATTAAATAATTTAAAACAAAAAAGGAAATAAAACTGTAAATCAATATCCCTCATAAACATAAATGTAAAAATCCTTAACAAAATATTGACAAAACAAATGCAGCAATATATAAAAAGGATAATATGACCAAGTGGAACTTATCCAACAAATGCAAGATTGGTTTAACATTTGAAAAATCAATCAACATAAATTCCAAGAGAGGAAGGGAGAGGGAGAAATAGAAATGAAATTCCAGGAAAGACATTATAAACCACAGTGATAGAAAGCAGGTCAGATTTCCTGAGGCCAAAGGCTGGGAATTTCTAGGAAGCAGCATGAGGGAGCATTTAGGAACACTGGAATTGTTTTGATTAATTGTGGTGGTGGTTACACAGATAGATAGATATATAGACAGTCCTCGGGTTAAGTCAGACTCGACGTACATCATTTTGTGGTTACGTCGCCATCTCCCATTTATTCATTAAAAAAAAAAAGTTCCATCATTTCGATGTATGTACATATGTGCTTTATGTTTTTTATTATTTACCACAAGTAAAGGTGAGGAATTGTTATCTTTTAAATTTTTTTCACTGTTTCACTTCATTACTGCTGTGTATGTGCTCCATGTGAGTGACGTACGTGCTTATGTAGGTGGGTTCTGACTTACAGGGAAAATCACGTTACGTCATGCCATAGGAACAGATCTCCGACGCAACCCAAGGACCTACTGTATGTGTGTGCGCGCGCACACATATGTATGTATGTATATTTGTCAACACTCACTAAACTGACCACAACATACCTATTGAATTCCACAGTAAAGTTTCTGGCCACAAGAACTTTGTAACTTGGTAAAATATCTATATCTATATATGTATATGTATATGTATATATATATACACACACACAATTTGCCTAATATGCAAATTGTCCCCTCGGGATTTCGACTGGGAGTTCGATCGCTGGCTATGACGTGCACTGACCACCAGGGGGCGGCACGGAATGAAGGAAGGCCCCAGCGGGCAGTCGGCAGCCAGGAAAGGAAGGCCCTGGTCAGCAACCCAAAGGAAGGCCCCCCCTGGCAGCCAGAAGGCCCCAGTCAGCCCTGATCGCCGGCCAGAACTAGGGACCCTACCCATGCACGGATTTCGTGCACCGGGCCTCTAGTTTAATATAAGGTATTACAAATATTAGCAGAGTTGCAAAGAAAGTGACTAGTTTAGAAAAAGTTATCTTCACAATGGAGAAATGTGATAGATATCACTTAACAAGCAATCAAACATATCCTCAATAATGGTACAAACTGGTATCATATGCCTCCTGATGTGACTCACTGAGGACAGCTATACAGTATTCTCACAAAAAATGTTTAACCTGGATCTAAACATGAGGAAACAAATCAGATAAATCCAGATAGCAGACATTACCGAACAAAGATTCAGACTCTCCTAAGAGTCAGTGTCATGAAAAACAAAAAGGCAGATGAACTCACCAGAAATTTATACTGTATCTTCACAAAAGGCATGTAACATATTTTCACAGCAGCACTAACTGTAATAACCCAAAAGGCAAACAACCTACATGACCATTAAGAGCAGAATGGTTCTGTCCCTGTTCACAACATGGATAATCTCATAAATGTAATGATGAGTGAAAGCAGCCACTGAGCCAATGGATTTTAAGTCAGAATAGGGACAACCTTTGGGGGTTGGAGAGTGATGAGACTCTAGTCTAGGAGGACTTCTGAGGTCCTAGAAATGTCTGATTTATTGATCTGGGTACTGCTTACAATTCACCAAGCTGGACACATAATTTGTGTTTTCTGGATATATGTTAAAGTTCAGTAAAAGTTTTTTTTTTAATGTTAAAGGTTAGGGAATCATTCTACATTAAAGCAGACTAAAGAGATAAATCAATACAATCTGTTTCTTGATTGGATCCTGATATTTTTAACTGGGAAAATTTGAATTTCGACTGTATTATTATTTTGTCAATACTAAATTTTTTATGTGATGATATTGTAGCTGTGTAACCGTACTCTTATGAAAGACAAGGTAAAGTATTACAGGATGAATATTGTGATGCCTGTTACTATCAAATCTTTTTAAAAAGATATATAAGGAGCCCTCATACCAGTTCGATTCCTGGTCAGGGCACATGTCCGGTTGCAGGCTCGATCTCCAGTGTGGGGCATGCAGGAGGCAGCCAATCAATGATTCTCTCTCATCACTGATGCTTCTATCTCACGCTCCCTCTCTCTTCCTCTCAAAAGTCAATTTTTAAAAAAAGTTGAGGAGAAAAGCTCTTGTTTGCACTGCTATCGTTCAAAAGTTCTTAGCCTTCTAAACCTGCATGTAGAGACTTGGAGAAGAAAACTCTCACTGGGCACTTAGTATACACAACATGCTTTTTTATTTTTATTATTTATTGACTTTAGTGAGTGAGAGGAAGGGAAAAGGAGGGAAACATTGATTTGTTGTTCCAGTTATAAATGCATTCATTGGTTGATTTTTTTTTTTTATTAATCCTCACCCAAGGATATTTTTCCATTGATTTTTAGAAGAATGGAAGAGAGAGGGAAAGACAGAAACATCGATGTGAGAGAAACACATCAACTGGTTGCCTCCTGCAACCAAGGCACATGCCCTTGACCGGAATCGAACCCGGGACCCTTTGGTCCGCAGGCCAATACTCTCTCCATTGAGCCAAACCTGCTAGGGCCATTGGTTGAATCTTGTATGTAGCCTGGCCAAGAGATGAAAACCGTTAACCTTAGCGTATCCGGATGATGCTCCAACCAGCGGTTGCCAACCTTTCAGACTCACGGACCACCAGTTGGCGACTGCTGCTCTAACCAACTGAGCCACCCGGCCAGGGCACGACATGCTCTTTACATCTGTGACTCCAGGGTAACTGCTATTACTCTCATTTCACAGAGGAGAAAACGGATAGTTAGACAGTGCTAGGGTTCAAACTGGTGTGTCAGACACAGGCCCTGCTATTCCACTCCATAATGTCTTCCCTGGGCTCATCTCCTTTCCTTGCTTCTGTGTTTTCTCAACCCAAAATTTACTATGTCCAGTGAGTCTCAAAAATTCAAAATTTATGCCCCATAATAATACTCAATCTTCAATAACCATCAGACAATCAGATTGAACTAGCCTCTCTCTCCACAGAAGACAGAAAAGCTGGTGGGAAAGTATGGAAATAGGGATAACATTTCCTCTTTCTGTGGGCCATGACATGTGACATGCACAGACTAGACGGGACTTTGATCAGAGATCAGACCGTAACATGGGGAAAACAGAACAAGGAAATGAAGCAATACATGCAATTCCAACAGATTATCTTGGAGACAGGCTAAAATGACTGCCATTATGAGAAAGCAAGGATGCCACTGAAATCTAAAAGATTGTCACAAAGAACAGCTAAGATAAACACCAGCATTTGGGGTGTAGCTTTAAATTTCAAGGAAATTACTTCAGAATAAATAAAAGAACTTTAGTGGACAACATGAAAAATCATACCCTAAAAGACATGATAATAGGGCTTGAGAAAAGCTTTAGATCACTTGTAAATTAAAATGCAGTTTATTGAATGGAATAATCTAATCTAATAATAGACAAATATGCAAATTGACCGCACCTTCGCTACACCTAAGCCACGCCCACCAGCCAAGCCACGCCCACCAGCCAATCAGGATGAGTGTGCAAATTGCCCCAACAAAGATGGCGGCTGATTTGCATATCAAGACAGTGTCGAAAGAAACCAAGAGCTGCAAAGGGGAGTAAAGCTTCGAAGAAGCAAGCAAGCCAGGGGGGCAGGGGGAGGAGAAGGGAGGAGCGAAGTCAGGGCCGTGGGCGAAGGGAAACGAAGGCGGGCTGGAGGAGAAGGTGAGGCGATTGATAAAGGCGGAGTGGAGGCGGGGCCGGGGGCGAAGGGAAAAGCAGGCGGGCCGGAGGAGAAGGTGAGGCGGGCGGCAAGGGCGGGGCGGGGCGGAGGCAGGCGACAATGGCGGAGCAAAGGGAAACGCGGGCGGGCTGGAGGAGAAGGCGAGGCGGGCGGCAAGGGAGGAACGGAGGCGGGGTAGAGTGCAGCAGGAAATCCCATTGCAGGAATTTTCCTGCAATGGGAAAGCTAGTAATAGATAAGACACTAGGTCAGGCACTGTTCTAAAGTAAGTTAACTTACTTAATCCTCAAGGACAACCCATGCGATAGGCACTAGTTTCATTCCCATTTTACAGATGGAGGATCTAAGGCCAGAAAAATTAAGTAATTTATCTGAGATCACCCAGCTGGTAATAGTGGGGCTAGGATTCTAAGCCAGTGGGGATGGCTTCAGAGCTCATACTTTTAACCGCTGCTCTACATTGCCTGTTAAGGAAGAAATAGTCGGTCACTCACTCCTCATCTTTCTAAATGAGATACTGATTCCACAAAGACAAGAAACCCATTTTCTATGAGAGACAGAACACTGGCTCCGCCCCACAGGAGTAATGCAGCTCTTCCCACATACAAACCCAGTCTGGGGGAATTCTCCACACAGTTCTTTCAATTCCACTCTGCTTTGACTAGAGAAAAAGAAAACAGGTTGATCAGGACTTAAAAATGAAATGGCGCCTGCAGCCTGGTCACTCAGTGGGCGTTGTCGCGTGCACCAAAGGCTTGCTGGTTTGGTTCCTATCAGGGCACTTGCCAAGATTGAAGGCTTGGCCCTCGGGTCAAAAAAGAGGCAACTGATCGATGTTTCTCTCTTCTCCCTTCCTCTCTCTCTAAGAATCAATAAATGGTAAAAAAGAGTCCGTTCGCTTAAAAAGTGTGATTTTGCAGCTTATTGTTGGTGAGAGAATTTGGCATGAAGAGTTCACGTTGCTCTCCAGGCTGCCAGCATATTCTGATGCAATCCCATCCCTACCAACTGGGGAAAAGAGGGCAAAGGAGAAGCAGAGTTGAAAACCAAACAAGCCTGGCCACGTCCCCTTAAAGGGCCTTAGAGCCTTTCTTTCCACATGGACAGAGGGGGCCATTTCCAGAACCAAAGAAACCTGCGGGTCCTACAATGGCTCCACGTGGCAAGATTTTCAGTCATGTTCACGGCACTAGGAGGTAGATGCTCAGGGACTGAAGGTCCCCTTTCATCCCAGCCTGTGGGCATCCCTAACATTTCACAGTTCCGAGAAGCCCAGATTCCGAGGAGCCTCGGCAGCTCAGCGAGCTAGATGGGGTAAGGCAAGAAAGGAGGGCCCTTCTCTCAGGACACGCCTCACCCTCCAGAATTTTCTGACAGTGAGAAGGCCAGAACCAGCCTTAATTACTTCCCATGTTGTACCATCCAGACATCTTTCTGACCACTCACTCCTCTAACGGAAGCTGGTCTGGGGAGCCCTCAACTCCTCTAAGTGCAACTCCTATAATAAACTTATCGCGAAGAATAAAACAGTAAGACACACTGAGGGGTGTCGTTCTGCCTAGGAAGGAAGCGAAAGGCCAGCAGGCTGCCGGGAAGTCCACAGGTGTTTGGAGGGGAGAGAGGAGAGAGGAGGTCCGGGCTGAAACCATTTTCTTCTTCCTCTGATTCCAACTACATTCACACGCGCCTGGCTCTAAGTCCAGGCTCCATCAGGCAGCCGACACCGGTCACGTTACAGACCCTTGGGCTCCACTTCTGCAAAATGGTGGTTAACGGCCTGTACTTCATAGGGGTTCTCACGAGCATCAAACGAGATGATAGACGTCATTTGTCCTCGGCACGCCAGCACACTCTCAGTCCAGGGAAGGCGCCGCTGACCCCCGTCCCAGCCACCCCGCCACGGACCACCAACCCCCGCGGAGGCCGCACCACCCACGGCTTCCCGACAGCGACTCCGGCGTGAGCACGGGTCCTCGGGGTCCCCTCCCTGGATGAGGTGTGCCTGAACCGGTGGCCGAACACCTAGACCGGAGCTCTGGGTCGAGAAACCAAACTCTGGGGAGCGAGGTCGGGTCCTCCGCAGGAAGCGTGGTGGCGTCTGTTGTTTACATGGAGTCAGCCTCCTTCCCACCAACGCACCGAGAGGGTCCGACCCTCCAGCGTGGCGAGGGGAGCGCAAAGGTGACTAACGACGAAGCGGCCGGCAGCGGGGCCGCCACGGAGGCCGAGGCGGCGGGGGGTGCGAGCCCTGGGGGAGTCAGGCCGCTCCCCCGAGGAACAGCCAGAACCCCGAGCCTCTCCCTCCTCCAGCGGGAGCCCTCGCGGCTCCAGGCTGGGGGCTTCTCAGGGGTCCCGCCACCGGCCCGGCCAAGCGCAATGAGACCCCAGGGGCCGGCAGGCGGGGAGTGGCACCTGAGGGCGCCCCGAGCCCGGGCTCGGGAAGGTGGTCAAAGAGGGGTCACGGGGGAGGGGCCGGGCGGCGAGGACCCGGGGAGGGGCGGGGCGGGAGGGGGCAAGCGAGGTCTGGCCCCCGGTTTCCGAAGCGCAGGGTCCCCACCCGACTCCCAGCCGCACACCGAGCGCCCCCTCCAGCGGGGGCCCCCGCCACCACGGCCGGGCAGTCCCACTCCCCTCACCTGGCTCGGCTGCTCTGCCTGCTCCGAGGACGCCATCTTCCTGAGGCCTGACTAATCGATCGCCGCGGGGCGAGGCTTCTCCCAGGCGCCCTCGCTCTCGCGCTCCCGCCCAGACTAAAGTAGCCGAACCGGGCTTATCGATGGTGGCCACCCGGGGTGGAGGGGGGAACTCGCACCTCGAATCACCTCGCGCAATTTTCATCAGGTCTCTGCTTTCCAGAAAGATCCGAGGTCTGTCCTTTTTGCATTCATATATACATATTCATATGTATATATTCATGTATTATTCTTATTGAATTAAATCTCTGCCCATCCCCACAAGCGAATTGGGCTCATGTAGGGACTCGCTAAGTATTTAATAAATGAATAAATGAATGAATGTGAAGAAACTTGGAAATTAATGAGTCAGTTCAGTACCATTTGTTGAGTGCCTACTTTTGCCAGGCACTGTGGTAGGCACTGGAAATAAAAGGATCCAAGACTCAACCCCTGCTCCCAAGTACAGGCCACACACACACACACACACACACCACACACATTACAGCATTTTGGAGATGGGAGTCTGATGACACTGTGCAGATCTATTAGGAGAACACAACAGGAGGCTTCTTGGAGAGGAGAGTGTAAATGTAAAATTCACACGAAATGGTTGCAGACATTGGAATTATCAGTTTATGTAGCTGTGTTTTATGGGTTGTGACATACTCAAATGCATCGTCATCCCGTACACTAAAAGGCTGAGGTTTCCATTTGGTCAGGGCACATACCTGGGTTTCAGGTTTGATCCCTGGTCCAGGCGCCTATGGGAAGCAACCGATAGATATGAGCCTCTCTCTCTCTCTCTCTCTGCTTTCTCTTCTCTCTTCCTCTCTCTAAAAAAATCAATGAAAACATACTTGGGTGAGGATCTTTTTAAAGTGTTGTCTCAATCAACAGTTCCTTCTAGCAAACACTTTTAAATAGCTAACCTTATTAGATAATATCTCATTTTCCTTTCATAAACAAAATATGAGACTGACCCTGAATAAATGTGGGCTGATAAGTACTTCTTGTTTACATAAAAGGACCCCTTTGTTGTTGTTTTAGTTGTTAATCCTCACTTTTTTCTATTGATCTTTTCTAGAGAGTGGAAGGGAGGGAGAGGGGGGAACGAGAGGAGGAGGGGGAGAAAAACATCACTGTGAGAGAGACACATCATTGGTAACCTCCAGCACGCCCACCCCCTACCCTCCACTGGTGCCAGAGATTGAATCTGCAACCCAGGTACAAGCCCTGGTCTGGAATGGAACCCGTGACCCTTCGGTGCACAGGCCAACGTTCTAACCACTGAGAAACACCGGCCAGGGCTAAACCGGGGTCTTCTAACGGGGGTACCGAGGCGGCGCACCTAAGAGAATGAGAAACAGACAAGGGACGCAAAGAATGGAGGCAAGACAAAAGGGATTCTGATCAAGCCTCAAAACTTTATTTTTACAGCGTTCCTTATATGTGATTTCTATAAGGGTGGATGCCTAGGAGGGGTGGGGGCTGACCTAGATAATCGGCTAAAGTCGTAACTATAGATAAAGGGTGTGGCAGTTGAAGGGCGGCTACAGAAGAAATGCTTTGTCCTCAGGCAAGAGGAAGTGGGCCTAGTTACAGTAACTTACTGAAGGTCAGAGTTAATCCTTTGACCGACTCTTGGTTCCTGACAGGGGGAACGAGAGGAGGAGGGGGAGAAAAACATCACTGTGAGAGAGACACATCATTGGTAACCTCCAGCACGCCCACCCCCTACCCTCCACTGGTGCCAGAGATTGAATCTGCAACCCAGGTACAAGCCCTGGTCTGGAATGGAACCCGTGACCCTTCGGTGCACAGGCCAACGTTCTAACCACTGAGAAACACCGGCCAGGGCTAAAAGGACCCCTTTTAAGCAAGGAACCGTTTTTGATAAATTATTATTATTTAAATCTTAAAGATTGTGTTTTCATGGGGAAAACACACAGACTCTTCCGTAAATAGCAGTATTAGAACAAGGACAAATATATTGTCAAGCAGCATCTGGACAATGTCAGTGATGTGGCTGGCATTTCCACTTTCCTCTCTGATTTCATTTAGACCGTAATATGTACCTATTTACTTTTTGTTATGAGTCCAACCCAAGTTGCACGGCTGAAGCAGGGAGTTGAACGGAAATGTGTGATTATCTCATGTTTCTCTGTTATGTTTTTCAGCAAGACTTTCAGAAACAGCCTCATTGATTTTTTTTTTTTTTTGCCTCATCAATTTTTAAAATTGACTTCCTTCAGAACAGCCTGAAAGATGGGGCATCTTACAGAACTTTTCGGGTTAGAAAGGGAGAACAAATTAACACAGGGCAATGACAGACTCAAAGTGTTCATATTATACATGTATACATGCAAATAGGCGTGCTCTAACAATTCAAGGGAGTATGCGTGCGTATCGTCCATAATGCAAAAATAAACCCCTATTGACCTCATTTTGAACGCGCGATTGCTACTAAATACTATAAGGCAGGAAAACACTCTTCCTAGGTCGAATTGGGCGACGTAGCCAAGTCGGCTTTGCACCCAGATACTTACTACAGCTCCCGGCATGGCCCGGGGGCCGCACGCGATTAGCATCCATTAGAACTACATCTCCCGGCGTCCCTTTGGTCCCGTGCGCGATTTGCTACAGAGAGGACTACATCTCCCGGCATGCCAGGGGAGTAGGTCGAAGACACCCGCAACTAGCCTCAGCGACTTCCCGGAGTCCGTCAGGTCCCGCTCCGGTGGAGGATGGAGGCGTCTTGGGGCGCCGGTGGTCCGGAACCCGGCGATAATCAGGCTCTAAAGCCGTGTCTGCTGCGCCGCAACCACAGCCGCGAACAGTACGGCGTGGCGGCCTCCTGTCTCGAGGATCTGAGGACCAAAGGTAGGCACGGACCGGGCACCGAGGCGAGGCCTTGGGGGGCCGGGGCGGAGGGGACCCGGGGTCGGTGAGGATGTCGGCGGGGCCAAGGCGGGGTGAAGAGAGGCGACTTGGGATTCTTGAAGTGCTTGGAGCCTTGGGACAGGAATGACTCCCGTGGGGATAGCGATTTTACAAGTTTCGAAGCGTTTACAAGCGCTTTAACTTAGCTCGTGCGAATCTCATCGTGGTGGGAAGGTGGACGGGAAGCATTGTGCAAATTAAAACAGACTCGATTTAGGTACCTTGCCTAAAATCATTTAGATTTTGGACCAATCCCAGCCTAGTGCCTTCTTATCACTGGGCTCTCTAAGGTGAGCCCAGGGCGGGGTGGGGCGGGGTTCCGCCCTCGGCTCTGGCAGGTACCTGTGCCATACAGAGGGAGCTGCTTGCTACGAGGATTCTGGAGGCCCAGACAAAAACCGCAGGTTGTGATGAGTTGACAGAAGTCCTGAGCCCGGCCCCATGGTGTTACTAGCTACTTGATCTTGCACTAACGCACCATCTCTCTACCCTCAGTTTTCTCATTGGCAGTGGATGTAATATTCCCAGCCCTGCTTCCCGGGATTGTCAGGACTCTCAGGGGATACATGCAAATAATTTACAAGCGTTATTAGCCCGTAGAAATAAATAGTGTAAAGAAATTCTAGCAGCTGAACGTCTGGGTGGTCCCCAGGCATGTAGTCCCAGTGTGTGCCGGGGTTCAGCGCTCCCTCCCATGGTCATCAAGCCCCAGAGGAGGCAGGCAGAAGTCTTTCCGAGCCCCAGGAGCAGCCACAGTACTATACATGCTTTCGTGACATGGCTTTTGCCGTATGTCTTCACATGTATTTATCTATTTTTGGCCGTAGGGTAAAGTTTAGTGCCCTTTCACTGCCTGGTGGCAGGTGGCCCAGAGGCCCAGTAAGTGCTGTGTTCTCTGGAGCGTCCCCTCCATTTGGGAGGTAGATGAGTTGTGATGAGTTGACAGAAGTCCTGAGGATATTTGTAGTCTTGGCTACTTCTCTGCTTACTCTAGTCTCATTAGCATCTTAGGCCACTGATACAAGTTTCTGCTTCTTTATCCTCTTCTATAGGTTATAAAGGCTGCAAAGAAAGATACTACAGAGAACAAAAAGAATAACTTTTTTTTTTTTAACATTTGACACAGAAGAATTTAAGATGATCACTGAGTAAATGAATGAAAGACTGCTTGTTTACAAGGAATTGAGCCAGATTCTGCGGGTGTAAACAATAGTATCTACCTTCTAGGATTGCTATGAGATGCCAAGCACTTAGACCAGTACCAGGCACACGAAAGTGTTATATCTGTGCTACTAAAGTTGTGGTAGTTATTGTGGTTATCATTACCTACCAGGGATTCTGCTGGGCCCCAGGGGCATACAAATTGAGAGCGAAAGGATACATGTCGTTTCCTTATGGATACTTGTCAATCGCCAAATGTTTTCTTTCTCTCAGCCTATGACATCCTGGCCATTGATAAGTCCCTGGCACCAATCACCTTGGTCCTGGCAGAGGATGGCACCATAGTGGATGATGACGATTACTTCCTGTGTTTACCTTCTAATACTAAGTTTGTGGCATTGGCCGGTAATGAGAAGTGGGCGTACAGCAACTCAGGTGAGAAATGCTGGCCATGTGCAAATGATCTATGCAATACAGTACCCATCATGATTCATGTTCCTGCTCAGGCTCCTGGTTACTGTTTGACGGTCTAGGAATGCCAGATATGGTGCTGAGTCTGGGGGTAAAGATGGGCCCAATTCTCAAGTGACTCACAGACCAACAGCAACTGAAATGCAGCGTGGCAGAGCGGTCAGTGCCACAGGAAGAGTCAGGCTGCCCCATCTGAATCCAGGCTCTGCCATTTGCTAGCCGTGTGACCTTGGCCAAATTACCTAACTTCTCAGCACCTAATTGAGATGATAATTATGGTACCTGTCTCCTAGGATCGTTGTAAGGAGAATAGGACACAGTACATGTTAAACCAGGGTTTCTCAATGCTACTACTGACATTTGGGGCTGGAGAATTCTTTGTTGTGGGGCTGTCCTGTGCATTGTAGAAAGTTTAGCAGCATCCCTGGTCTTTGCCCTCTCTATGCCAGTTGCACCTCCTCACCCCAGTTATGACCATCAAAAATGCCTCCAGGCATTGTCAAATGTCTCCTGGGGAGCAAAATCACTACCAGCTGAGAACCTCTGACAGAAAGCTGTTAGATCTTACCTGTCACACAGTAAGGCCTCAATAAACGTTACCTGTCTCCGTCATCACTGGAGATGCAAAGGGAACTAACATTGATGAGCAAGGATCAAAGAGCTAAAGAAGTGCCTTAAGGAAAGTCCTCATGCAACTAAATTGAGGAGCTAACCTTCAGCCATGGCTCTACCAGCCAACTTTGTCCCCCAGGGACAGCAGTAGCCGCAGCTCCTCCAATCAAGGGCAAGACCAGTCCCCAAGCATAGTGAGAATGAATGTCTTGTATACTCAGAGACACAAAACTAACCTAAAGGGAAGTGTGGTAGGATCCTGGGTATGCGTGAGCACACTTGGGGTATAAGTAGCTTCTTTCCATAAAAGAATAAAGAGCAGTTACATGCAGAAATAAAGTGAAGCCTGGCCGGTGTGGCTCTGTGGTTGAGCATCGACCCATGACCAAGAGGTCATCAGTTCAATTCCCAGTCAGAGCTCTTGCCTGGGTTTCAGGCTCGATCCTCAGTAGGGGGCATGCAGGAGGCAGTCAATCAATGATTTTCTTTCATCATTGATGTTTCTCTCTCACCCTCTCCCTTCCTCTCTGAAATCAATTTTTAAAAAGTTTTTTAAATATGGAAGAAGAGGGAAAATTAGTTGGAGATTGGCTTTCCCATAACCTTGAGAAAAGGTGCTTTCTTCTCCATTGAAATTATTCTAAACTAGAGGCCCAGTGCACGAAATTCGTGCAAGGGGCTTGGGCCCCTCCCACCCCCCATGCCACACGCCCCCACCCCACCACCGCCACTGCTACCTTTGCCTCGGCCCTCACAGCCTGGGCTTCATCCGGAAGGTCTTCAGGTCTAATTAGCATATTATACTTTTATTATTACAGATGGTCGGTCAGAAGGATGTGCAGACATGCTGGAGGGCTGGGTGTGTTGTGGGGGAGGTGAAACAACACTCTCAGTTCATCTGACTGTGACTGGCCTTTTCCCCCCACATCAGACGGAGGTACCGCTTGGCTTTCCCAGGAGTCCGTGGACGTAGATGAGACCGACAGCGGGGCAGAGCTGAAGTGGAAGAATGTGGCCAGGCGGCTGAAAGAAGACCTGTCCAGCATCGTCCTCCTGTCAGAGGAGGACCTCCAAGTAAGCCCCCTCCACAGCCCACTGCCACGCGTCTGGCCTCTGCCGCCCACAGCTGTTTCTTAGTTTCCACGGGTCTTGCCGTAATACTTTTATTATTATTTATTAATAAGCATCCATTAGAGAAACATCATTGATCGGCTGCCTCCTGCACGCCCCCCTACTGGGGATTGAGCCTGCATCCCAGGCATGTGCCCTGACCGGGAATTGAACTGGTGACCTCTTGGTTCATGGGTCGATGCTCAGTCACTGAGCCACACCAGCTGGGCTTATTTATTTATTTAAATACATTTTTATTGATTTCAGAGAGGAAGGGAGAGGGAGAGAGAGATAGAAACATCGATGATGAGAGAGAATTATTGATCAGCTGCCTCCTGCACGCCCTGTATTGGAGATCAACGCCCGCAACTCAGGCATGTGCCCTTGACCAGAATCAAACCCGGGACCTTTCAGTCTGCAGGCCTGCAGGCCGACGCTCTAGCCACTGAGCCAAACCAGCTAGGGCTGGGCTTATTTATTATTTTTTAAATATTTCTTAAATGACAACCAAGATTCTTCATTTTCTAATTTGCTCACCTGGAATAGGAATCTTTCAACCCTCACCTTGCATCAGAATCGTCTGTGGAACTTCTTAAAAATACCGATGCTCAGGCCCCACCTAGACCTATTAGGCCCACTATGGCGGTCTAGGATGTTCTGCTAGAGAATGTGGAGGTGCAGAAGCCCGATTAAAATCCCAGCTCCATCACTATGACTTTGAGCCAGTAACTTAGCTTCTCGGCCGGCATTACCTCCAGGAAAGTTGAGGTAAAAATAGTACGTGTTAATTCAGAAAACTGTTTATTGAGCCCCTGCCCTGTGTCTGGCATGCCTTCTGTATATTGGGGTCCAGTAGTGAGCAAGGCAGCCATAGTCGCTGTTCTAATGGAACTTGAATTCTGGGCAAGGGAGGCAGACAAAAGAAGAAATGAATGGTACAGAGCGATGTGTCAAGAATGAGGGGGTTACTCTAGATTGGGAGGTCAAGGAAGGCTCCCTTCCAGGAGGTGACCTTTGGTTAATTTGTAAACGTATATACTTATTTTGAATAAATAATACATTCACATGTTTAAAAACCCAAGAGGTATAGAAGGATATCCAGGTAGCTAAAAAGGGACAAGAGCCCGTGTCCACCAGCTGATGAATAAGTAATAACGTGACATACCCACCTGATGGAGTATTATTCAGCCATAAAAAGGAGTGAGTCGTCAATACACACTACATCGTAGATAAATCCTGGAAACTATGCTAAGGAAACGAAGCCAGCCATGAAAGGCCACATATTTTATGATAGCAATTATAAAGAAAGGGTCAGAATACACAAACCTGTAGCGATAGAAAGTAGGTTCGTGGTTGCCTAGGGCTGGGGTTGGTGGGGAGCTTTGAGGAGAAATAGGGAGTGACCCCTAATAGGTATGGGGTTTCTTTTGGGAGGAATGAAAACGTTCTAAAATGATTGTGCTGATGATTTCAGAATCCTGTGACTAAACCAAAACCCACTGAATTGTACATTCAGAGGGTGAATTGTATGGTGTGAAATGATATCGCAATAAAACTGCTGGGGGGTGGGGGGTGTACACAGGAAAGTGTGACTCCTGCCTCTTCGCTACCCAGGCTTCCCTTCCTGGAGACAGCCAACCTGTCAGTTTCCTCCTATTCCAGAGGTATTTTATATACAAATTGTAGGGAGCGGCTCTATCCGAGGCTTGACCCTAGAGCCGCTCCCTACAACAAATATATGTATTTTCTCCTCCTCCCCTATGTTACACAAACAGAAGCATACCTACTCTGTTTTTAAAGAAGTATTTGGAGAGTATCCAGATCAGCATATAAAAGGCACCCTGGTTCTTTTTTACCACCGCATAGTATTGCGTGTCATGCGTGTACCGTGATTTGTTTAACGAGTCTCCCCCACTGTTGGACGTTTCGGTTGTCATCAGACAATGCTGCAAAAAAACACACCAGCGACATTTTGCACACTTGCACGCACGAATATAGAAGCGTAGTTGGTGAACACGGGCAGGTTTCCAGGAGCTGGCGAATAAACTGAGAGCTGAAGGACAGGGTGGAGCCAGCCTGGGAGAGCTGGGGCCAGAGAGTGCCAGGCAGGTGGAAGGCAGGAGCAAGCTTGCGTTTGCTTGTTGTTGTTGTTTTTTAATATTTTTATTGATTTCAGAGAGGAAGGGAGAGGGAGAGATGGAAACATCAATGATGAAAAAGAACCACTGATCGGCTGCCTCCTGCACGCCCCCTACTGGGGGTCCAGCCCACAACCCGGGCATGTGCCCTTGACCAGAATCGAACCTGGGACCTTGCAGTCCACAGGCCGACGCTCTATCCACTGAGCCAAACCAGCTAGGGCTAAAATAGTCTTTTAAAGCCATAAACATGTTTAAGGTTTAAATGATTAGAAAAAGTTTTGCTTAAAACAACCCGAGATCGATTCATTATATAAATAATCATATACCTCCTTTATATTCTGTACAATTGGGTTTTTTAATATCAGGATTTTATTTAGTTTTTAATGAGGCATTAGGGCGTCATTTTCTGAGTTTTTTCACCAGAGGAAAACTGAAATCATTGCATGCTTCTCTCTTAACTCCTAAGCAGCCATTAAGTAACTTTGGAAAACAGATTAAGTGAGTCTGTGAAACTGATGACTTTGAGAGAGATAAGAGCATGCTTAGGAAGTACTTGTAGCCCCGTCTGGTGTGATTCAGTTGGCATTGTCTTGTGCACCAAAGGCTTGCCAGTTCGATTCCCAATCAGGGTACATGCCTCGGTGGCAGGCTGGATCCCCGAGAAGCTGGGGGAGGGCGTGCAGGAGGCAGCTGGTCGATGTTGCATTCTCACATCAATGTTTCTCTCTCCCTCTCCCTTCCCTTCCTCTCTCTCTAAAAATGCAATAAACTATCCTTTAAAAAAGAAAGGAAATACTTGTATGTTTCTTAAAGTCTGTATTTGTTTGTTAGGTGCTCATCGATGTTCCCTGTTCAGACCTGGCTCAGGAACTGGGCCAAAGCTGTGTCACAGTCCAGGGGCTCCAGAACACCCTCCAGCAGGTGCTGGACCAGAGGGAGGAAGCCCGCCAGTCCAAGCAGCTCCTGGAGCTCTACCTCCAGGCTTTGGAGAAGGAGGGCAGCATCCTGTCCAGGCAGCCAGGTAGGATCACCGGCGGGGGAGTTACACCGGGAACTGGGTGCCGTACAGCCTTTCCTTGAGAGAGAACCAATTGTAACGTAGCCCCCAGCAGGGAAGCCACGGGTGCTGGCATCTTGAAATGACGTTTCCGTCCTGCCCTGATTCCTCTGGCTGGGGTTCGTGGGCTGTGTTCACGCACAGTGCTGATCTCCATCTCACGTCTGCTTTCAGAGTCCCACGCTGGCTTCGGTGACGAGAGGGATGCCGTGGACACGGGTCTGAGCAGAGAGCGCTCCTCCGAAACTGCCCTTTCGAGCCAGGTCCTTACCGCGCTGAAGGAGAAGCCTGCTCCGGAGCTGAGTTTGTCCAGCCAGGATTTGGAGGTGGGCGAGAAGCTGGGAGCCTGAACTACAGAGAGCGGCTCCCCCTGGAGGTGTAGCATAGCCCTGCAGAGGCTTGTGAGGGATGTTTTTCACCTCTGCAGACCCTGAGTCTTAGCTGCCAGTTTGCCTACTATATGCCAGAGCCTTTGCAAACATCGCATGTAACCCAAATCAGAATGGCTTGCACAAAATGGACGCACTCCCACAGATCATCAAACATTACTTTCTGAGCCAAAGTGGGCAATGAGGTGAGGAAGCCTGAGGGAGGAACAGCAGGCACGGCTTCTGCGCTGTCAGAGGGTTCGCAGGCAGTCGAGGCACATACACGATCCCAGGGCAAGGCACACTCGAGGGGCCGCCCTGCGCCGGCCCTAAGACCAGGGAACTGGAAGCTTGACGAAGAGAACCCGTCCCAGGGGGGCTGCTGCTCACTCTCACCTTTGTCCCTGTCCCAACTACCTCCGCCTTGTAGCTAGAAGGGAAGGAAACTGGATTGACTTGAACGTGGCTACATTTCCTGTAAGTGGAGGACTTTGTAGTTGCTCCAAGTACACTTTCCAAAGAGCCTTTCCTGTTGGTGCTGTGGGAAGAGAAGGCCCGGCACAGCTCACTGTGAGGAGACCTGGCATTTCCGCAGGGACATGACCAACCCGAATCGCCCAGCTGCACTCCCCTAAAGAAGCCGTGGGAGCGGCAGGAGAGGGGGCAGAGGTCGTGGCTCTCAGTGGCTCTTATTCTTGCCGCAGTTGGTCACCAAGGAAGACCCCAAGGCCCTGGCTGTTGCTCTGCACTGGGACGTGAAGAAGACGGAAACTGTTCAGCAGGCCTGTGGGCAGGAGCTGAGCCTGCGCCTCCAGCAGGTACAGAGTCTGCACGCGCTCAGGAGCCTTTCAGCGCGGAGGGACTCGCTGCCCGGAGACCCGCACAACCCCAAGCGAGCCAGGCAAGACCCCGCCTAGCTGTAGCTGCACGTACGCCAAAGAGAGCCGTGTGACCTCGGTTTTGTTACCGGTAAATCCCTTCAGCCTTCCCAGCGACCTGTGTACCACTCTGCCCCCTGCCTTGGCGCACGATCTCCTGGGAGAGGCTGGAAGACTGTTCCAGATCTCAGCATCTGCCCTCCTGCCCATTTTGAATGATGTAGCTGCACCAATATACCCGCCTCCTCTACCTGTGCTTACGTCCTGTTTTAAATGGCGAAGGACAGTGAAAAGAAACGGTCATACTTGTTTTTTTTAATTGTCATACTTCAGACTCACCATCCTGTTCTAAAGATAGAAATGCAGAATTTAAACAAATAATGGTAAAGAAAGTGGCACAATAGTGTTGATTATGGCCACAAACTTGTTTCTCAAATTAATTAACTTTTTTGTTTGTTCAAAGGCACATATTAAGTTTGCAGACCTTAGGGACACGGAGAGTCTTGCGATTTTCTAATATCCAATTCAGTATTGTTGAGCTGTATCTGAAACCCTTCTTGGTTTTCTAATATGTTTTATCAGCAGGGGGGTAAGCGGTCATTAAATCGATTTCCACGCGACATGACTGAAGCTCTCTGGGTGCAAAGCAGAGACTTCTGGTTTACATACTTCTTTTTCGGTGCAGACTTCCTCTTCAGGTTTTGTACCTCTCCTTGCAGGGAAAAGGGTTATCAGGGACTTCATTTTTTAAGCATGCTTAGAGGAAAGTAGAATGCTGTTAGGAGATACATTGGCTAATTATTGTTTTAGGCTAATTATTCAATGAAGAAATACAACCGTGAGTTTCAGGGCCAGCGTGGGTGCAGCACACACACAGAACAGAGAACCTTTCCCTGAGGCCTCACACCCGGGGTTCTCACTTCTCGGCCCCATCGCCTTTCGATAGCACATTTTGTTATGCCTCCTTAATTATCCTTCAGTGAAAGCCAGGGCTGATGACCTGCCTGCATGTGTACTTTCAAAAGCACTGACAGAATACCCCAAATGTAATATTTCGTAAGAAACAAAAGGAGAATTTCCAATAAAATGGCATGTATCTCAGGATCCTGGTCTCTGTCTGGACGTGACTATACCGACGGCACAATGACATGTAAGATGCTTGTCCTTAGACACTGACTCACCGTGAACTTGACAGGCAGCCAGACACGGGTGTGTAGTGATTGTCAACTCAAAAACCAGAAGCAGCATTGCCCTTTGTATTGGGATTTCCCCTATCAGTGACCTTCTGAACAAGTAACATCTGTACTTTTCAAGGTAGTTGCATTCTTGAAAGATCCAGGGAACATCAAAACTGGGCGAAATACTTTGTATTTCTATATAGAATTCGGTTTCAGGCTAGGATAATTTAGAACAGGTTTTCATTCATACGAGTGCCCAGCATGGCAATCAAAAGTCACATGGATGTGGGACAATTCTCCATTGCGTGGAATTGTCCTATAACTTGCTGGAAGAAGCGCATCCCACCTCCCACTCCCATCCACTCAATGCCAGTAGCAATTTTCAGGTATTAAGATAACTAAAAGCTTCCCCACACATTTCCAAATGCCCCCGATGGGGCAGTAATGCTAGCTGCACCTACCACATTGGTGCCTCGCAAAACTGCTGAGCTGAGCAAGGCGTGGCTCGGTGCCTCTCATTTCATACATGAGCCTCTGCTCAGAGAGGTTGAATGGCCTCATGTCACAGTTGGGGGGCCAGGATTCAAAGGCAGGTCCTGTGGTTCTAATTCCCCTGCTCTTTCCACTTGTATTTTCTTTTAGGTCCACTCTTCAATTCCACATCCAGGTCACTGACTTTGCTCTCCTAATGTAGTAAGTTGGGAAAGGCCTAAAATGTCTGCAACATCATTGCCAAAAGGTGTCTAACTGTGGCCATGGTGAGGGTGGGATGAGAAGTAAATCAGCCTCGTAGTGAGCAGTTTCCGTCTCCTCACCAGCTCTATCAACATCTTATTTTTGTCAAGTACACAGAGGAGCTTTGTTTGACCGGCTGTAGGAATTCTGTACTTGAAACAAAGTCACCAAGCATCTCAGCTGCACAGGATGAAGGAAAAAGTACTGTGGGGTTTGGAGTGAGACAAGCCCATGTTGAGTCTAACCTTCTGGGACCTTAGTTGCCAAAAATGTAAGGTTGGTATAAGGCCCCAAGACCGAAAGAGTTCAGTGATGTGTGAGGACATGCACAGTATCTAGCAGTGGACGAGAGCGGCTCCCTTTCATTACCCCGGCGCAGAGATGGCGGGGCGGGGTGGGGGGGAAGCAAAGACAGCGCTTGTCTGTCCTTAGGAGGCGCCCATCTACAGGCCTCTAGGGAAAGGGCCTTAGACTGCAAACTCCGGCCCCTGTGTAGTGAGAGCGGCTGCAAACACGTTGCACTGCCCTGGTCACCATTTACCTTCCTGCACCACGGTGCCCCAGGCCTTCTCAGAGAGAAACGCAGCAGCACAGCAATGTCTCTAGAAATAGGAGGGAGGAGAGAAACGCAGGGCGAGCAGGGCGGCAGGGGACAAGAATGACAACGGAAGCAGCTGGGGCTAATGAACTCTACATCAGCGTATTCCATTCTTTCACTCCAGTCAAGTGTCGGTCCCCATTAGGCAATTGGCTTTGACAAGAGCTGTGCTAATTACCACTTACCAACCTTTAATTTCTGGGTAAAAGCAAAAGGAAAAAAACTAATGGATTTTTCATTTTCCAGAAAAGAATAAAATAGTTGTCTGAACAAAAAACACACACACACAAAACTGCATTCATACAAGAACAATTAATGTGTCTTTGCTAACCAGATTATTTAGCTGTTTTTTTCTTTTTTTGCCTTCAGGGTTTTTCAACATTTGTAGGGTTTTGCCTTACATTATTTTGGTTGTGTCTTTTATTACTTGAGGGTTTTGTGTGTGTTTTTTAATTCTTTATTGTTTAAAGTATTACATGTCTCCTTTCCCCCCATTGACCTCTCCCCGGTTGTTCCCACCCCCATAGCACATGCCCTAACCCCCCCTACTGTCTGTGTCCATGGGTTCTGCTTATATGCAAGCATACAAGAGCTTTGGTTGATCTCTCACCACCCCCACCCCCAACCTGCCTTCCCTGTGAGGTTGGTCTGTTCGATGCTTCTATGTCTCTGGGTCTATTTTAGTTCGATCAGTTTATGTTGTTCTATTACTTGAGGGTTTTAAGGACCTTGAAAATGATCTAGTCTGGACACCCAGCCACTGCCGGAGTCCCCTACACGGCTAACTGAAGCCTCCGTGGAGGGGCCTGGACTCACTCCCCAGGAGGCGAACTGGGTTTTCAGATTGCAGAACCTTGAAGTTGGGTATTTGCTTGAATTAAATCACATAACACTTGTGCAATTACAAGGAAGTACAACAACAGGTTAAGGCAGATACTGACTGGGTTTTCCTCAATATTTTCTAATACCATGTTACAAGAACTTTAACCAAAAAAATTCTAGCTTTTCTCCAGCTTGTAATTATTTTAATAAGACAAGCATATGTATTCTTGACCACTTAATTACTTAATTATAAAGGAAAGGGGTAAATCAGTTTTCATTAGGGTTCTGAGAAACGAAATAGTGGGTTGCTCAGCTGTCCTTTGCCTCTTCCTTTCTAGTCTAGAAACAGAAAACTTGCTTCTTTTTCTGCCTACATGACTTTTCCTCTTCTGATTTGTTCAACAAGGAATCCGTATCTCCACTGAAGAAGCTACTACGGTTAAGATGTGGGTTACCCCGTCAGCAGGTGCTGTTAAATCAAGCTAAGTGTCTCCCATGAGCTTACTGGCTTGAGTTTCGGAAGCCTAGGAAGATCTGCTGTCAGCCCTGAAATGTGAATAGTGGGAAGGGATTTCTGTCAAGTGCTTATGTCACAATTCTCCCTCAGCCGTCAGGGATCTATTCTGTGATGAATGCTGGAAATAAAGGCAAGAGAATGAATGAGAAGTTGTCCAGGCGCTGACGTCCCCCATCTACACCTCTGACTATCCTCAACTACAGAAAGGTAGACTGTAAGAAAAGTCTACCAGAAACCTGATGGTAGGAAATTACCCTAATTACCCATTTTACCCGACTTTATTAATCATGAGCATATTAATCTAGTCTAACATGCAGTAGGTGCCAGTGCACATTTTATTAATCCCCCTGAACTAAGGTAGGCTTGGGCTTGATGGATTGCCTGGCAGTCTCATTAGTTTAGCCTCATTATCCTTCAGGTATCACTTAGTTCAAAGTTAAAATCCCAATCTTAAGGACTGTGTATGTATGACCTCGATTGAAACTGAAAAACAATGGCCATGCTTTTCTTCTGGAAAAATCTTCCAAGACAAAGTTCTGAAGGTTAGCTGGTCTTTCGGGCACACATCGTCACCAGTGTGCTGACCCAATTACTGTCTCCTAAAGCTGCTGTGTTTGGAAATGCGGATGCCATTAAGGCTCTTCTATCACATTATACTTCTACTCAGCCAGTAATTATGAATATGAGCTCAGCTCTGCGGAAAACAGAACGGAACGGTCAGCAGTCAGACCCCACGAGCCTGCCCCCCTGGTGTCAGAGAAGGAGATCAGTGTCCTCCAGCCAGCCTTTGCCGGCCTGACCCTCAGAAACTCGCCCTCACTCCAGGGATGAATCTCTAAGTGCTCAAGTTTAGCATCTAAAAACCTCACCCTGGAAGCTTTCTTTAGAATCTATGATTCAAGAGTTATAAATATGTATAATCAAGCAAGGATTTCAGTGCTGTGCGGGAAGAATTAAAAATCTGATGAGGGTTTTGAAACTGAGCAACTTGTTTACTTCTAACTTCTCTTGAGCCGACCAAAATCCTGGTCCTCACGGGCTCAACGTTGCTCTGCGTTACATCCCAGAAAAGGAATCCCCCTCCTTGAACAGTCATTCACCGTCACTTCTGCGGGAACTGTTGAGTGGGGCAATATGACAATTATAATAATACCAATACAGACGCACTGTCTCCAAACAAGGTCTGGACCCTGGGGCTGCAGGTCCTGGATTAGGAGGGGAGGCAAGCAGGCTGCACAGGCGGGCAGCAGCACGGCTCGCTGTTTTGGGTTTGAAAAATCTGAAGCACTCATCCATGAAAAGAATTCCAACAAATGTTTAACTTACTCATTAAAACGAGTAAGTATGCAACAGCAGGTTCAAATGTAACTTTTATGAACATGTCAGCATAATGTCTGTTTAATATCATGACATTTGTTTCTAAATTTTTGCTCAATCATGAATAATAACCATTTTGCTCTTTGAGCAGTGTTAAAAATTTGCTTTTAACATGAGGGCAATATTTTTTAAATTCGACAATTTATATAAATAGAAACTGAAATAAGATGTTATTCTGAACCCTTAAATTTTTTCCCTTAGCTATTTTAAATCAAAGAAAGGAAGAGATCATGAAGGCGGAGGGAAAGCCCTGTGGTTGCACTGAGTACAATGCAGCAAAACCCACAAAAATCTATCAAAAGTATTCACTTTGGGTTCCAGGTTACTCAAGACACTCAGTACTGGGCACCACTGGAGTTTAACTTAAAAATACTTTTCAAATTACACAAAAACAAGAAGACAACTGCATAAAGAAGAAAGGTCACGGCTGCTTAATCCATTTTATTTGGATCCATCGTTGCACTTCCTTGCACGAGTCATGGGTGGCGTTTTACTTGCAGGAGGAGAAGGTCTTCCAGAAGAAGTTCTTGCAGGGCACTTGATCTGGGCGCGGGGCCTGCTGCGGGGGCGGGCCTTCCTGCCGCTTGGACACCGCCCCGGCCGCCCCGCCCATGAAGGGCGCTGCTCTGGCCCGGGAGGTCCACGCGTACCACCAAGCAAGGAAAGTCAACAGGCTGTCCTTCTTCACGTCTGCCACTTCCTGCACGTGCTTTCAAAAGGAAGCAGAGGACAAAGGAAAATCAACTATCTGGCTCAGCAGCAATTGAAGATAAATACTGCCATCCTGCCTTCCTTCAAAAAAATAAGATTGCTCCAGAATAAATCACATATCCATTTAAAGGGTGAGAAAGTTAAGAGAACACCTTAACAGCATTGCTGTAATTAAAGAAAAGGAAAAGTTGAGAATTTTCCATCATGGAAAGAAAAAGACTGCTTATTTTGCCCATAATCTTTGCTGAGGTCCTTAACTCGAAGAGGTCGGGAGATGTGCCATTTCCCCGATAAGTGCCTGCAACTAAGAAGCCCCGAGGTGGGTCAGGTCATTAGATGAGCAGGTTTCCCCTCTCCGGCCTTCCTCCTGGCTGTCCACAAATTGCCCTTCAAGACAGACCAGATTGAGATGCTATATCCTGTATCCTGGTCCTTCAAACTCCTTAGAAAGCTTCCAGGAGTAATCTGATGATAAATGACTTGTCTGAGACTCATCTGGTAATTTCAGAGAAAAATCCATTTTTAATGGTCAACTTTATGTACTCTCCTTGGAACTTTTTCAAAATGGAAAAAAGAGAAAAATAAATCACCCCATGAAGTTGCAAGTTCTCACAATGAAGAACGTAACGATGTCAATTCATCTGAGCCAGTGAGAACATGTGCCGGGTGTATGAATTAAGACTCTAGAGTGTGTGTGTGACTTAATAGTGCAGTGAGCGCCATGCTCGCAGTACAACAGACGGGTCCAATCACTGAGCCTTCAAAGACCAGCAGCTGGAGACCGCGAGCATGAGGAAGCCCACCGGGGCTTCAGAACTTCCCAACTGCCTCGGCTCCGTGGTCAGCGAGACTCTGTGGTCTGTGTGACATCACAGGACCCCAGGGCAGCAGGGAACACTATGAAGCTCAGCCCCGCAGCCTGTCCCACACACTCGGCCGTGCGGATGCTGGGGAGTCCACAGGCATGGCCAAACAGGCCAGGCAGCGAGACAGCCAGAAAGCAGGCTAGCATGTGGCCAAGTCAGGGACTACTCACCCCACTGTCGCTGTCGTGGCCGGCAAGGCCACCCTCCGGAGGCAGGGCAGCGGTGGCCGCGGAGAGCAGCAGCAGCAGCAGCAGGCAGAGGGGCGGCGGCATTCTGCGGGCTGACTGGCGCTCCTCTCCAGCTCTGCGGCTGCTCGTCTTTCTAGGCAGCCCTGAAACCGGTGTTTTGTGGACGTGGGTCTCTTTGGAGACTGGGGGTATTTTTAGCTCAACCTGCAGCTGGTTTTTTGTATACATACCTGTGTAAAGCCTGCACCCCTTCCTCCCGCACACTCAAGCAGTGACGCATATGCCAGAGCAATCAGTGCCCACAAAGGCGCCTCTGGATGGGACTTAACCCTTCATTAAAGACGCGGGTCGCCGCCGTGTTTAGAGCAGATGTGCTCTTGCTTTGCAATTCATGTGCACTTGCTTCTAAAGAAGTTCCACGTCCTCCTAATCATGCCCACAGCAAGCAGGAGGCCGTGAGGACAAAACCAAGTCATTCACCACAGTATACATTAGCCTTGGGTGAGGAGCCGACAGCCTGCGATTCTGCCTGGAAGAGAAGGGCTGACTCTGCTACGGGCAGAAGAAACAGGAGCAATGAGGGCTCAGGGAGCCGCTTAGAGCAGCATCGCCTGGTTTCCCAAATCGCAGGCAAGGACAGCCCAGTGGTCGTTCCCCAGCCAGCAGGCCAGACGCTGTCCTCCTGCCCAGGCCTTCTCAAACTGTGATGTGACCCCAAACGGCCTAAATGAAGTTCAGATTACAATGCAGATTCCGATGTTGTGCGAGGAGGAGCAAAGGTCCCACAATTCTACCGAGCACCCGGGTGATGCTGACAGACTCAAGTCCAGTGTTTTTCAAACTGCTACTACCACCCACTAGCGGGTCATAAACTAGCACTTTTTTGAATGAACAGAAATTAGAGTGCATCACAAAGAGTGTGTCAGGTGTAAAACATTTTTTACTGAATGACCTGCACTTGACCGGCTCCTGGGCTCACTCTCCTCCTGAGGACGGTGCCACCGCTGAGAAGTGCAGGCTGGGATGTCCTCTGTGCCACCTCCTGGCTTTTCCTCACTATGAACGCGGGAAACCCCTGGGTACAGCCAAGTAACCTAAGCCAGGGCTCCAGCTCATCCCACGAGCACATCCTGGACTCCAGGGCACAAGCCTTCACAGGGTGCCTACCATGCCAGGCACCACACAAGCACCAAGCGATCACCGTTCACCACCCAAAGTCTGCCTTCGGGCGGCTGATCATCCAATGTATGACACAAGAACGTGTGTTTCTGAAAAGAGGTACAATGAGAACCTTGATTAACAGGAAAAACAAAGGCTGCTCATTCTAAAGGGCCGAACAGGACCCAGAGAAGTTAGGAGGTGGGAGAGTTTTCTCTATCAACAGAAGAAACTTGGAATTAGTGTCCAATAAGAGAGGGCTCTCGTTCCTGGAGTTCAGCAGAGCCTGGGGAGCCACACCCCAGGGATGCTGTAAGAAGGGGTTCCCAGCTGGTGGGAAGATGGACTAAATGACCCTAAGGGTTCTTTCTAGACTCCACAGTTCAGTAGAGGGAACAGGCATGTCCCTGGACATCACTGTGTATGAGGCGGTACAGCCTTTCCCATTTCCTCTTCCGTCACATACACCTCACTGCGAGGTATTTTTAACCCTAGTCACTGTTAAGAACACAAAGTTTCAGAAAGTCAGACAGCTACTAGAGTGGCAAAAGCAGGGTGCAAATTGTCAACCTTTGGAAAGTCCATCGTATTTAGTCTCTAGATTCTCCCTGATGAGGAGTTTTAAGAGAGTTTATCTGAAAATGAAACTAACATACAGATCTCTGGCTGGAATGTCCTGTGAAGATGGAAAGCTTCTTGATTTCCTTTTCCTTCACTGATGTGACACACAGATGTTACAATTAACATCTGAGATTAGTTATTTGCAGAAGCCGAAACTAAAGTTTGAATTCAATGCTTTACTATGATCACAGCTTAGCATCTCTTTTTGACTGTTGGACTTTGGGGTGTCTTTTGCTAATCATATTTGGGCATGGATGGTAAAAATCCTGTCCAAAATGCATGCCCTTTTTTCTCTTGCCCCCTCAAATCAGCACCCCAAATGTACATAGTCTCTACTGGTCAACAGATGGTTAATCTCTCCACGCTTCAGCTTGCTCATCAGTAAAACGGGAATAACTAGATACACCCTGAACAAGCTGTGAGCACCCAGAGCAGGCTGGCGCACGGAAAGGGCTCTGTAAATGCCAGTCCCTTCTCTTGACCCTCCTGCCCCTATAGGGGAGAGGCACGGCCTGGGCCTCTAAGCAACCCCCAAAAGAAGACAGAACTGGGGCTCCTGAAAGCATCACCTCACGAATAAGACAGAGGACAACACACTGAGTGTTTGGAATCATAGGCCAGGTTTTCCTCTCAAGCAAAACTTCTTCCCAGCAGAACCACAGTTTAATTACAAAATAGCCCGAGGAAAATCACAAAAACTGTGTTTCTGGAGAAAATCACATTTAAAAGGTAAAAAGGAACCATTTCCCAAACCTTTTTACTTTGTGATCACAAGTGACATGGGTTTAAAACATGGGTAATCCAAAGAACTATGTAAATATAGCTTTATTCATTTTCAGGAATTGCCAGCCTAAAAAATTATGTAAAAGAATTAAGAAATAACTACGATTTTTGCTTGAGAAAAATCAACCATATTTAACTGCCAACACAATTTTATTAATTGCAATAGACATAACTTCTAATATACACCACTGAAATACGAACCTTTTTATGTGCTTCAGTACGACACGGGATGGGAGTACTTTGCTGGAGTTTCCCGTTCTCTTTTAAAGTACTGTTTGCGGTCACTGACGGAGAATACAGCACAAAAGGCCCCCTCGCCTCTTTTTTTGTTTTTGTTTTTTAATCTCTTCTCCCTTCAAAGTTCCCTTTGTGGCAATATGCGTTCGGTGGCTCTCCCTGCTAAGGGCTGCTTTGTCCAAGTGGTGACAGAGTTTAATTCTCACTTCCCACTCCTCCAGCCTCTGCTGGCTCCAATGAATCTTTGTTTTCATCCTCTAATTTCTTTTTCTTCTTTGTTTTTCGTTCTACGTTAAACCGAGTGATCTCTTCACTTTTCTCTGTGATGTATTTTAGCTACAAAAAAAAAATTTTAAATTATATTTTTATCTGGTTGCAAAGCCATTTTGTAAGTCTAGGGGGATAAACCTACACCGTCTCCCCACCACTCCCACCGAAAGAATTTGGGTGGAAGAGCATGGGTCACATTCCTTAGAGTCAGACAGAGCCTCAAATTTTTACTGGTAGCTGGAATCAACTACAAGTCAACTCACTGCTGCTCTCATATGCTACCAAACAGGAAGCAGCTCCTTGAGTAATCAATGAATTAAAACTTGAAGCTTGCAGAAGGCATGCCAATCACAAATATACAAAACACAAATTTGGTCAACCCCTCTCCCAAATTTATCCAACTAAAATTGTTCAGCAACTACTATGTACCACATACTAGGGATACAAGGTAAGTGCCTTTAGGGAGAATTTAGTCAAATGCACAAATTTAGCTGCATGTCTTCATTAATAAGCTTCTGTCAGATGAAAAAAATTAAGAGTCCAAAATCAAAACCGTATTCTGACATAAACAAGTAAGCAATAGCAAGTTATACTCTAAGAGGACTTGCACTGACCATTCCTTTGCAAAAGACAGAAACTGCTCCCTGCAGCTGACCAAGTAGCAGTTATGACTCAGAATTCATTTCCACTGGTTCACAGCACCACCCGGCACCTTACCTACTTTACCTGGGAATCATGTCATCCTCAGCCTTGACTTAAACTTTGGAGAAAGAATGTTAGACGGGCAAAGGCCAAAAAGAGCCCAGAAGAAACAGCACTATTCAGGTTAGAAAGTCAAGGTTCAGCTGTCAACCAGAGAGCTTCATATTTAACTGCGGAAAATTACCAATCGTTGCCTGGCTTGTAAAATGGGCTAATGACTTGTGTTGTTAACCCTCATAGGGTTGTTGTGAGGCTTAGATGGTGTGTTAAATATTTATTTTTTAAAAACCCTGTAAACAGTCAATTGCTGCAGAAATTCATTCAACGACTACTTATTGAGCACCTACTGTGTGCCAGTCTTTATTTTGGCACAGCAGATGGAGCAGAGAAGAAAGAGGCAGAAATCCCTACCCGTGTGGAGCTCACATTAGGGGGAGGAACAGAAAGCATTTTAACTGCTAGGATCAGACTAAAGTCAGGGACCCTCATAGGGTGTCCTGGATCTGCCGTCAGCACAGCCACTGGGCTGGGATGATCACACATCCCCTGTAAAACGAGGACGTGGTCAAGATGACTTCAGGACTTCTTTGAAAAGACAGACTATTTCCTGCCCATCCTGGCTATACAGATACTCCTTCCATACCTGGCCCCTCGGAAAACTGTGGGCACCATAAACTTCCCCATTCACTCTAGCCTGTGACCCATCTCTGACATCATGCTGTGAATGAAACATGGGACCAAAGTTTTGAGATATTACAAAAAGGCAAACTATGAAATCCAGAGAGTGCTGATTAGAAAATTTCAAATTGGCTTGGCAAGATCCATCTTAATGAAAGGAAGACTATAAATTACAGGCAGGTCTGAACGGTTCAACCGTCTCTCGTTTTTAATGCAAGGTGCCCTGGGGAATCACTCCATGGCTGCAAGTGATTAATTGGGAATAATGTATTCTGATGGGAAAGGGGAGTGAGGGAAGAAATTCATCTCTCACCAGTGAATTACTCCTCCTGGCTAAGAGCTTCACATCTTCCGTGTTAATTGTGCTTCTTTTCGCATGTCTGTAGAAAGGGCAGAAACAATTCACCAAAATGTTTGGTGTTATTTAAAGTTTTGATGAAACACAAAAGTTCATGGTCAGACTTCAGGCTAGCAAGGATCTCGAAGTAGCCCATCTTTTCAGATTAAGGTCATTAAGCAACAGAGACACAAAATGAATGAAGTGACTAGCCAAGATGCCAATTAAATAGAGACAAGAGGAAGCACAGCCCATGTGCCCACCTCCCCTGCGGGCCACGGTGCCTGAGGAACACAAGCATGGCAAGGAGCCCGAGGCATCACCCTTCCAAGGGGACGCTGGGTCACCATGGTCACAGCAAACACCACAGAAAAAGCAAGGTCACTGTACACCTCCAGTGAAGAGAGGAAACGGCAGCCTCACAATACAAAGGTCGCCTCTGCTTAAGAGACGTTACTAGTGAACAGAAGAATCAAGAGAATTTCCGTGAGGCAGGGCTTCACTCAGATAAGATCCTGAAGCTCTTCTCCAAGGACTAACTTACAGCAAAAAGCTTGGGCAGATGTCTCCTAACATCCCATTTCCCCTCAAGGAGGTAATGCGCTCCCTTGACAAGAGCCTGGTTAGAACAAAGAACATCCTTTAAATCGGAGTCTGTTTCTTGCTTATAACTTGGATTCAAATTCTCAATCCAGTCCCCTTATCTTTGCTTTGAAAGGTAATTTGAGCCCTGGCCAGGTAACTGTAGGTTAGAGCATCATCCTGATACGCCAAGGTTCAGGGTTCGATCCTGGATGAGGGCACATACAAGCAACCAATGAATAAACAAATGGAACAAATAGATGTTTCCTTCCCTCACTCCCTTTTTTCTCCCTCTCTCTCACTCTGTCTAAAATCAATAAATTGAAAAAATTTTAAGGTAATTAGATAAGCTCTATTCAATAATTTATACCTCTACACCCTTTCTTACCATTTCTAACTTCCTTCAAAAGTAAACAGGAACTTTGTACACAGGAATAGATTGGACTCTTTGTACTCCTAAGTGGCCAGCACATAGTAGTCAACACTAAATATCTGTTGAATTAAGATAAAGCCACACAGAAATTATACTCCATAACTTGGCCAAATTATTCCTTCCCACCATGCTAAATGTGCAAACATTACGTGTCATCTTATCAGGATGGACAGTATCTGCCTGTCCTGAGATAATGTCCATTTCAGGAGATAACTTCCAATGAGCCTCCTGCAAGGGCCATGATAGAGAGGGGGAAAGTCAGCCAGGTGACACAACAGCAGCCACTCCGTGTGAGGCCACTCCACTGATGTCCTTGGTGGAGGATGTTACGTGCCATGGACACAGTGTGGCCCGAGCCTCAATCACACCATCAGGCTGCTGTCAGTATTTTATTCTGGATGAAGTGCAGTGAAAGGAATGAGTAAAAGGAAGCAGCACCCTGAACTAGTTTCAGAGTAAGGTTAGCTTATCTCTTCACAAAGAATTGTTTAGGGAACAACGAAGTCCTCTCTACCACTCAGCTCATCTAATGTCTCTGCCATGTGTGGTGTTTTGACACTTTCCTCCATGGAGGGGTGGGTATGTTCTATGGCGGCCACGATACACCAGAGACTCCTAATTCAAAGCCCTGACTCCAAAAAATTTCTAGGGAAAAGAACAAAGCCATTTTTCCTATAACACTTTTACGTTTTAAAGATTACCAAAACTAGAGGCCCAGAGCACAAAATTCGTGCACAGGTAGGGTCCCTAGGCCTGGCCGGCGATCAGGACCAATCGGAGCCTTCCTTCCCCTGGCTGCCAGCCCACTGGGGCCTTCCTTCGTTCAGCGCCACCCCCTGGTGGTCAGTGCACATCATAGCAGGTGGCTGAACTCCCGGTTGGTCGAACTCCCAAGGGGACAACTTGCATATTAGCCTTTTAGTATATAAGATGTTCCTAGAATTTACTTACTACAGAGTATCTTCTTCAAAACATTTCATCTTTAACACATTAACAATACGAGGTGACTAGAGATTTCAAAGCTAAATAAGAGAAATTCATAACTTAAATTGAGATGATTTTTCCAAAGTTTATAGGTGAATTGACTATTTAGAATTTAAATGTATTTTCTCACATAAACAATGGTTAGGTTCCCAGCCAGCCTACAAAGATTACTGAACACTTGTAGAACTCTGATTACTCTGAGAAGCCTAAACAACACGTATTTCAGAATTCTCAGAGGAACCACAGTTCTAGAAGTAGAGCCTGGGTGACAGGGGAAACTCAAAGCCACAGAACAGACAAAGCTGACCTCTGGGAATATCAATTTTATTCAGTGATGAACTTTAAAACAGGGTTTTTTATATGAGAGCAAACAGGAATATTATGAAAACCAATGTAAAATTAAGACAAAGGATGAGTCTTCAAAGAACATTTGCTCTTGCATCCACTCGGGGTGCTGGGAGGAAGTCTGAGGGGGCAGTGAGTGCACATGTGGACACGCGTGACACACGTGGACACGGCAGAAGCTGTGGCTTCTTGCAGTTAGCGCAGCCTCGGCTGGTCTCACCCGGACAGCAGCAGCCGACAGCCGCTCCCCAGACTCTTTATTTAGAAGATGATGCCCTTCCTTGTGGAGCTTACAGTCTGAGTGACACGCCCCCAGGACCCAGGCAAAGAAAATCAACCTTTTAATGTGATTATAAAAAGAGAGGAACTGAACGCTCAGTGATTATAACACTAAATATTTCTAACTTCATTTTTATTTCTAATACTTTTGCAGAAGCATCTAAAAATGTTCATTGCTGCCAAAACCGGTTTGGCTCAGTGGATAGAGCGTCGGCCTGCGGACTGAAAGGTCCCAGGTTCGATTCCGGTCAAGGGCATGTACCTTGGTTGGGGGCACATCCCCAGTAGGGGGTGTGCAAGAGGCAGCTGATCGATGATTCTCTTTCATCGATGTTTCTAACTCTCTATCCCTCTTCTCTTCCTCTCTGTAAAAAATCAATAAAATATATTTTAAAATAAATAAAAATAAAAAAAAATAAAAATGTTCATTGCTTTGTCCCACAGCTAACACAGAAATGGGGGAAAAGTCACAACTGGGGGCACACGAGTGGCGCGCAACGGCTGGAGCTGCTAGTGCACACCCTCCAGTGCACACCCTCCAGTGCACACCCTCCAGTGCACACCCTCCAGTGCACGGCCAGTCCCGCACCACAGCAGTCGTGCTGTCAAAGGCAGCGTGCTGCAGTGGAGAAACCCGCTCTCTAGTCACAAAGCTTCACGTGCAAATCAAATCTGCCTGCTGATTTAGACTTTCGTGTCTCTCTTTCAAATAAAAAAAGTTTTATTTAAAAAAATTTTTAAAAGGGAGAAAAGAAATAGCAAGTAATGGTGATAAGTGTATTTCACAGGAGACACAGGGGTTGGGGATAATGGGCCACACATATGGGGCAACCGCCTGAATTAACAATGAATAAACCAAATGAGCTATCAGTATCCCATAATATTATCTTGTCCCTTTTGGCCAAGTTGAAGATGCTAAGCAGTTTTTAGGACTCATACATACAGGAATAGGAAAGATTTAGAGCCTGCCCTCTGAGGACCTATGCTTTAATTCATTCAAAATATTCACCCGAGAAGCAAAGAGCTACTAGGAGCAAGGTGAAAAGTATGGGGTGTGAGAGGCTGGCACCAAATCAGAAGTGGCAGCAAATTAGAAAGCTTTGGCCCTTTCAGGCCTTAGTCATTCAAATTGCTTCATAAAAGCAATTCGTTGCAATTGTTTTCAATTACTTGAGGTACTAATTGAAGAGATGAGCATAAATCACCTGTAAAAGCTAAAGCTTTACCAGCTGAAAGCAAGTCACCCTCTTTTCAAGGAGTGTACAGCTCACTCGGAACAAACGTGGCAAATGCGAGCCTGCTGTGGACGCGTGCTGTCATCATCCGGCCAGCTGCCAGCAATCACCGCCTGGCGCACAGTGCCGCCCGGCCTGGCACGGGGACCAGGCCCTAGCATCACACAAATGATCTTAAAAGCCCCGCACATTCAGAGTCCTAGAGACATCATCCATGCCTTTTCAACCTAGAACTGATCAAAAAATACTTGGAAAACTTCAAAAAAATGCAAAAATCAAGCCTGAATGGACGTGATTAAAGCAGATGTTATATTCCTGTGGAATCATGATTAGAGATGAGCCTCCGCAAAAAAAAAAAAAAAACCTCTCCTGAAATATACCACCAGATGGAGAGTATCAATAGAATGTAAACAAACACAGTAGCAGATAATCAAGCTCTGTACCCACCTTGCAAACATTTCAAGGTCTTTGGCAAAACTTTCTGAAAGAGAAAAAGAGATGCGCTTCAGCTACCCTTATCTCAGTCTTATTTCAGGAGAAAAGTGAAATCTCTCGATTTCTGCAGTAAGTACAGTAACTGATACAACAAACCCCTCAAAGGTGAGGGGGCTCCAGGCAGCCCCACTGCACAGCGCCTTTAGCCATGTGGCTCATTAGGACCTCCCTGTCCTTCTGGCACCGTGACCCTTCATTACAAGCTTTCTGGTCATTGTGGCTACACCCTTCATTCCTGAAACTATCCCTTAACTTTACATTTTGCTACAAGTTAGGGCTTGGAAGACATTAATTTCCTGTGAAGTCAAGCAAATACCAATGCCACAAGTTCACCTGTCAAATAAACTATGGGCGATATAAAAATGTTATAAAGGAAATAAAAAATTTAATGTCTAAAAAAAATTTAATGTCTAATGTTCCAGGCAGTTTAAAACACAGTAAAATAGAGGTGCTAATGCCCCAGTGTTAGTGTAATAGAAAAAAATAGTTCTTCCATAAACTATCTAATCTGACAGCCGAGGAAAGAACTGCTTCATGAACAGTGTCAGTGATAATGTGCCCTCGAGTGGGGACACACCCCGGCACCCACCCACACGGTTCTCCCAGGCAAACCAACCCCTGGGGCTTCTATCGAATGCAGGAGGCCAGGGCTTCGTACCGCACTGTCGGAAGGTCACCTCCGAAATCGCCGCGATGGTCTGTCTGCTGAGCTGCACCTCCTTGTCCGAGGCAACCTCGTCGCAAAGACAGCCCACGGTGTAGTGGACTGCTGCCTTCAGCCTCTGAAGCAAAAACCAGAATACCGCATGGGGAGGCTGCAAATAAGACCTTTTCCCATCTTAAAAAACTAAGACCAGGAGCGGGCCTGCTCAGCCCAATCCTGCAGCACGTTCCATAACGGCTCAGTGGCTTTTGGAGTGACTAATGAATTAATGAGGGCCCTGGAGTGCGACTTGTAGAAACATTACTTCCTGGTTAATGGCTATGATTTAGGTCAAGTAAAGACGGAATCACGATGGCAGGTCAGCGGGGAGAGAAGTCAGATGGCACTTGCAACGGATCTGCGTGACTCGACTCATCCACAAACATGCGCCAGGTTCCCACTGAGCCGAGGCATATGCTGGGTGCTTGGGGAACACAACGAAACACCAGACGGGTTTCCTGCCCGGATGGGGGTGAATCAAGTAAAAGCAAAAGGACCCCATCCCCACGCCTGCATGTAATGAGGGATGAATGATCAGGAAAACACCGGAAAGATTCATGAGGGCACGTGACCCTCCTTTGAGCGTTGGTCTGCGAGCCCACCTCGGCAGGATCCTCACAGTTACCCTTATCTCAGTCTTATTTCAGGAGAAAAAGTGAAACCTCTCGATTTCTGCAGGAAGTACAGTAACTGATACAACAAACCCCCTCAAAGGTGAGAGGGGGCGCTCCAGGCAGCCCCACTGCACAGGTGCATTTAGCCACCAAAAGTGAAGCAAACCTTTTGGATACTGGAAAACCCCTCTTCCGCAGGCAGAGGAGTAGAAAACCAAACAAGCTAGGCCAAGGTCTCATCTCCTGTCATCAAACTGTGTCCGCTCCATCTCGGTGCTGGAGACAGAGTAAGCAGGACATGGTGACAGCTGAACCCGACAGTAAGTGTTCACAGCAGAGGCAAGATGAGGAGGAACTGCAGAACGCAAGTCCAGCCCCAGCCGGTTTGGCTCAGTGGATAGACTGTTGGCCTGTGGACTGAAGAGTCCCAAGTTCAATCCCAGTCAAGGGCACATGCCTGGGTTGCGGGCTTAATCCCTGGTGTGGGGTGTGCAGGAGGCAGCCAATCAATGATTCTCTCTCAACACTGATATTTCTATCTCTCTCTCCCTTCCTCTCTGCAATCAATAAATAAATAAATAAATAAATAAATAGATAAATAAATAAAAAAACACAAGTCCAGGACCCGGAGAAGGGACAGGCAGGTGAGGCCTACCTTCCTTAGCGTTAGACTTCAAAGGCTAAGTCAACTGAGGCTTTGGACAGAGGAGACAAAGGGGCCATCACCCTGGAAGGACTAAGGGCCCTCCCAGGTCACCTTTTTAAAGTACATGTGGGTGGGGTCAGGGGTGAGAGAACGGGCAGGGGTCCTGCTGATCGCCAGGCATTTTCTGGACCCTCCTCCCGGGCTGGGCTGAGCCCTTTCAATGCCACAGACGCTGGAGGCTAAATCACTGCACTCCCAGCGCCTCGGGCAGGGCCCCGCAGTTCCGTTCTCTGTGCCAGAACGGCTGCTGGAACGAAGGGTCCTCAACCTGCTCACCCCTGCACAGAGGACGAGGGGGAGCGGGAAAGGGGGTCAAATATATGGTGACAGGAGATTTGACTTTGGGTGGTGGGCACGCAATGCAATATAAAGTATCATCGAATTCTACACTTGAAGCCTATATAATTTTATTAACCAACGTCACCCCGGTAATTTTACTTAATAAAAACCATTTCCTCAGCCCATCTGAGCAGCCTTACTCATTTCATCAGTATGCACTTGTTTACTGACCGCCAGGCTGGGTACCAGGGGCTGAGAACACAGAAATGAAAGGGCAGCTCCTGATGTCCAGCGTTCACTCCCACTACCCCTCCGCCACGAATGGGCTCTTCCAGACCATCTGCGTCAAGAAATCTTGACGCTGGAGAAGGGCTCCAGGGAAGACCAGAGGCAGGACTCCTGAACTGAGGCATGATCCTTGCTTGGGGCCTGCATGAAGGAACACGCAGCTCTGGGACACCTGGGGAAGTGTGACTACGACTGAACATCACCTAATAATACAATAGAACCTGTGGGAAGCCGCCATTGTCTTCACCAGCAGAGAGGTGTTGACAAGGAGCCGGGAAGGCTGGAGACCTTGAGCTCTGAAAGGTCAGAGCTCTGCACCCACTGTCTAGTTGAGACAATGGTCGCTGAGGCAACTTCCACCTTTTAGTTTTATGTAAATCCTTACTGATGGGCTGTCATTGGAACTGCCTGCCTACGGGCTATGGGTGTATCCCAAACCTGAACAAAAGGGATCGGAAGGCCAGAGCAAAGCCGAGTCCTTCCTCTAGAGCTGGGCTCCCGCCTGGCCCCCAATATTTCCAAATTAATACTTTCTAGTCTCTTTCATTTGCGTGCGGCCTCCTCTAGAGCCCGAACCCTGAACCTGAACCACGCGGGACATGGGGGGGGGGGGGTCACTCGCAGAACCTTATCCATATTAAACGTGCTGAGCGTAATAACTGAGATGCTGTCAGAGAACGCCCTTGTGGTTGGGAGATGCATGCTCAAGTATTAAAACGTCAAGGTAATGTGTCAAGCTATTTGCCATTAATTCTTAATTCAGAAAAAAAAAGAGGAGGAAAATACAGCAAAAGGTTAACTGGCGAATGGAGGTGAGGGGTACATGGGTGCTGGGAACTTGACTTTTGCAGCCTTTTCTGAAGGCTCCTCGGAAGAAAGGGGCAGGGAAACGGCTTCTGAAACCTCGCTCTTCACGGGAGGGAACCGCGCATGCGCGGGCCCGGCCCGGGGCCCCGTCCTGTGTCCCCGCAGGTCACCCCCTCGAGGCCACCCCGGCCTCGCGGCTCCCCTCTCCCAGCGCCGTTCCGCTCCCAGGACTCCCCTCATCCTCACCCCCCGGCGATGAAAGGACGGGCTGAGCACCCGCTCCCACCCCGCCGGGGGGTGACTGCCCACCCCGCCTCTCCAACAAGGAGACTGAGTTTGGCAAAGGCACCGCCGCCCTCGAGTTGCGGGGCCGCGATGCGAACGCACCCGGGAGGGTGGCCTCTGCACCCCGACGGCGCGGGTTCGCATCCAGCCCCGGGGCCGGCTCCTCCGCGGCGGGAGGGAGCGGGCGCCGCCCACGGGGGCCAACACGTTAGGGCTCGACCTTGGCCCGACTCCCTTCAGCGCTCACAGCCCCCTCCCCACACCCGGTCTGAGGAGGGAGCCTGAGGCGCCACACCCGGAGGCCAGGCCCCGCCGCCACACCGGGGGCGCGCCGCACTCCGCCGGCGGCGTCCGCCCACCGCGTCACCATGGGAACCGTCTCCCAGCACTCACCCCCTGGGCCGCCCCCCAACCCCCGCCCCGGCCCCCGAGGCAGCCCCGCTGCCGCACGCGCAGGCTCCCGCGCCGCAGCCGGCCGGGGCGAGCCCGGTGCCCCTGGGAGGCGGACACCGAGGCGAGGCCGGGCCGAGGCCTCCGAGGGCCTCTCGTCTCCAGAAACTCCACGCCGTCCTCTCCCGGCCCAGCCGGGACGCGGTTTCCCCGTACCTGTCGATAAAAGAGTCCCTGCGGCTCCTCGGCCCCCTCCTCCTCCTCCATCACAGCGACGGACCCAGGCCGGCGCGCCGGCGCAGTCAGATTTTCCCGCCGCGGCGCCCGGCGACCGGCCGCGCGGAGGGACAAAGCGCGAAGCTCCACGGCGCCGCGCGCGCCCCCTGGCGGCCGCTCTGGGAAAGGGCCCTTCGCAGTTCATCCCCGGCCCCTCCTGTGCCGCCCAGGCCGTGCTCCCTGTGGACCCCAGACCGGCTCAGTGCCTGGCACACTGGTTAACACAGCGCTGGGAAAGAAAGAATGTGAGTGTTTCCCCAACATTCTCTTTTTAAGAGAGAGAGGAAGGGGGAGAGAGTGAGAAACGCCTCTGTGAGAGAGACATCCATCGGCTGCCTCCTGCACGCCCCCTGCCGGGGATGGAGCCCACTACCCGGGCATGTGCCCTGACCCAAAATCGACCGGCAAACTTTCACGGGATGATGCCCAACCCACTGGGAACACCGGCCAGGGCTGTTCCGCAACATTCTTTACGGTAACTTCCGTGAGCCTTGCAAAATCCAATTGGTTTTTAGAATCCGGCCACCAACAATAGTGTCAAAATCAGACCACGGATAAATGTTTGGTTACTATCCCATTCAGTACTCGCTGAATGGGATAGTAACCAAACATTTATTTTCTCAATGTTTTGTGCTATTCACAGTGTAAAGGCTCCAGACAAGGTGCACATTAACAGTCAACAACAAATCAGACTCCGATTTGTAGCACTTGCCGTTTTCCATGGTGTAAAAACTCGCATCATTGCCAATTTCAAACTCCTATGGCTCAGTAGTTAGAGCATTGTCCTGTCACCAAAAAGGTCTTGGGCTCAGTTCCCAGTCAGGGCACATACATGGCCTGCAGATCCAACACAGGACCCCTGGGGAGTGTGTGCAGGAGACAATCAATCCATGTTCCTCTCTCTCTCTCTCTCTCTCTTTCCTTTCCTCCCTCCCTCCCACTCTCTCTGAAATCAATGAAAAAAAAGATCCTCAGGTGATGATTTAAAAAAACACACAAACAAAGCAGAAATCACACTGGGCTTCCATTAGATGTCTCGCTGACAGTTACCCCCCTCCCAGCTGCATCCTAAGCGGCGGGGCTGAGGAGGCAGAGCTGCAATATACGGAGATATTCGGGTTGATTATTCACGTAACCTACGGATGTTATTCTTCAGAATCATCTGTAAAGGGTTCTTGGAAACACAAGGCTCTAATGCATTTAAATCTTCAGCTTTAGAATGATGTCCTCTGACACTGAGCGAAAACAACTTGCAGACCGGTGTTACCAAATAATCTTATTTTTGTTTAAGGAAAAAAGCATACAGATCTCTATGGGGGGTGGGGAGGGGGCGTATTTGAAAGGAATAGAAAAACAGCAGGAAGAATAGATGACAAACACAGTTAACTTCTGAGCAATGGGTCCAGGAGAAGGCAGATAAGGGCTCTCAAATTTTTCACTTTATACATTTCTGTAATCTGCATTTTCAAACAAGCTCGTATTTCTTTTATAATTAAAGGTAAACACAGAAGCCACTCCTCGTTCTCTTCATCCTCATAAGTCCTCCCCCTCCCCAAAGTGCAAAGAGCTGGGAACGACAGAACCTCTTTCTGGAAATCAGCCTTCTGACTAATTTCACTTCCTCTGAGAGACAGGCACCCCGACCGAGGCCTCTCTCCCCACCACTCCCTGGGGGAATCCCAGTCTCCAGGGTCCTCAGTGCCACGGGGCACAGACCTCTGGCGGGACTTCCCTCATCCGTGCCCCTGCCTTAGCAGGCCCACTCTGCCCTCCCGCAGCCCGCCCTGCTCCCTGACCCCTGCAGCTGGGGGAGGAAAGCAGGTGGGCTGGGAGGGGCGGGGTGGAGTGAGGAGGCGGTGAGGAGCTCCTGCCTGAGGGCCAGACCTTGGGAGCAGAGCCCAGCTTCTTTCACCAGCTTTGTGACCCTGAGCAAGTCACTGAGCCTCTCCAAGCCTCCGTCCCCTCCTCCTGAAAGTGGGGTCACAGTGCCAACCTCAGCGTAGTGGTGAGGTTTAAATTGCTCACATAAGTGCTCAATGGATAGTAACAACCTCTCCCAGCCGTTTCTGGGCTTTGTGCCTTGCGTGTGATCTCATTGTCAAGCAGTTGCTTCCCAGAGCAAAAGAACAGCATTCCAGCGGCACTTGGGGAGTATCCAGGCACTTCAGACTCTGAACAAAAAGGCCCAGGGCTGAGCTATTACATTACCGGGAAGGACTGGATTCCGTTGGAAGTCTGTCCTCCTCCTGGACGAAGAGAGTTCTGTGTGCTGGCCACCAGGTGTCAGCACCGAGCCACGCCATGAACCGAGGCGCTGGTGGACTACCTGGCTTTGGAAGGCGCTCACTGTAGATCGCAGCCGCCTTCAGAGGAAGATGCCCTCACCCCCTTTTATATACGGGGGAGCCGGGCCACCGGTGAAAGGACTTGGCCGGAGGTAAAACTGCCAGGAAGTGGCAGAGCCCAAATCTGATTATGAGCAGTCTAGCTGGAGCCTCTGCTCTCACCATAAATAAGACAAAGGCATTTGCAGCTTCCTGAATCCTTTTGGCGGCATTAAAGGGGGGACCGTCACTCATTTTCCCTGACATCGCACTATAAGATGCCGATTCCCTGATCAGTCTCCATGAGCTGTTATATGTGCTTTGTAAGCTCATGAAGTCAGAACTTTAGACGTTTCTCACCATTAGACAATGGCGCCCGGCACAGTGTTTTGCTTGACACATAGTAGGTATACAGTAAAGATGCCGATGAGTAAATGAATTGCACGCATTGAGCACGGGGGCTCTGGCGCCAGACTGCCGGGTTCAAATTCCAATTCTCCAGGAGCTATGTGACCTGGGACAAGTTACTTAACACCCAGGTGCTTCATCGGTAAATTGGGGATAATAATGATAGTACCTACGTCAGAGGGTGCTGTATGAAATGAGTGAATTTAGAACAGTGCCTGGCATACACTCTGATAGCGACTACATTCCTTTTTAAAAATATTTTTAATTGATCTTTTTAGAGGGAGAGAAAAATCGATGTGAGGACAAGACATCGATCAACTGCCTCCTGCACACCCAACTGGGGGTGAAGCCCACAACCTGGGCGTCCTGACTGGGAATCAAACCAGCAACCTTTTGGTGCACAGGATGACACTCAACCAACTGCCCCGCAGCGGCCAGGGGGCCACTATAATCTTTTTATTATTTTTATTGATTTTTTAGAGAGGAAGGGAGAGGGAGAGTTAGAAACATCCATGAGAGAGAAACATCAATCAGCTGCCTCCTGCACACCCCACACTGGGGAGGGGATGTGCCCGCAACCAAGGTACATGCCCTTGACTGCAATCGAACCTGGGACCCTTGAGTCCGCAGGCCGATGCTCTATCCACTGAGCCACACCGGTCAGGGCCACTATAGTCTTATTTATGCTGTTTGTACCGTCTGAGATCCTCGATAGGGCCAAGGTTCCCAACTTCCCCATGCAGCAAATTGTCCTTTTCAAGGGAAGCAGATGTGGCAGATTTAAAAAACAAGCAAACAAACCCAAAACAAACAGTGTCTCCAGATCCACTTGCTCCTCTATCTAGAACCTTGCCACGCCGCCACGGAGAGGAAGAGTCTAACCCTCCTCCCCTTGAATCTGGTGGCGTTTGTCCCTCTCCTGATGTAATGTGGCTGAAACACTGCTGTGTGACATCCTGCCTAGGTCTTAAAGGGCAATGTGCGTCCACTTTGTCCGCTGGACACTCCCCTTGGGAGCCCTGAACCACCGAGTGAGAAGTCTGCTGAGCCTGAGGCCACATGCATGGCGAGGCTGACAGTCCTGAGGTCCCAGCCAACAGCCAGCAGGTACCACCAGGTGAATGAAGACACCTCTAAGTGAGCCACAGAATCACCCCCAAGCTTTCAAGTCCTCCTAGCTAAGGCCCAGACATTGTGGGACAGAGATGAGCCCTCACCCCACTCCCCGCTCCTCACTATTCCAAATTCCTAACCCAGGCCTAGCCAGGTTTGGCTCAGTGGATAGAGCGTCGGCCTGCGGACTGAAGGGTCCCGGGTTCAATTCCAATCAAGGTCATGTACCTCGGTTGCAGGCTCCTCCCCAGCCTGGGTCCTGGTTTATCTCACATCGATGTTTCTCTGTCTTTCCCTCTCCCACTCGCTCTAAAAAAAATTAATGGAAAAATATTCTCTGGTGAGGATTAACAACCAAAAAAATTCCTAACCCAGAGAATTAGGAGAATACAGTGGTGGCTATATTATGCCAGAGTTTGGTTACATGCTGTTCAGTAGTAACTGGAACAGCAAATAGGATTACTAGATTGTAAACATACTATATACTGAACACAGTCCACACTTGTGCACCTCTTAGTGATGGGGATACATTCTGAGAAATGTGTTGTCAGGCGACTTCCCTGTTGTGCGAACATCAGAGGCACTTACACAAACCTGGATGGTACAGCCCCACACACCTGGGCCGTGTGGTGGACCATGGACGTACATGCCGTCTGACATCCACCTAGATGTCGCCGTTACGCAGTGTGACTGTGTGTACGTCCTGACGGTCTCTATCCCTCCTAGAGACGGGCTCCACATCTGCCTCCGAGGATGTGTAAGACCTGCCTGGCTGAGATCACGCTGCAATTCCCGGTCAGGGCATATCCCCAGGGTGCGGGCTCCATCCCGTGTTCAGCATGTGGGAGGAAGCCAATCCATGATTCTCTTAGCATTGATGTTTCTCTCTCTCTCCCTGCCTCTCTAAAATCAATTTTTTAAAAATGTATTTTAAAAAAAAGCTGATCATTTCATGCAAAGAACTGTCTCCCAGGTCAGCCCCCTGCCCCTGCATCCTTCTGAGCTCGGGGTCAGACAGACACCGGCGGCTGAAGCACGGAAGCTGCTGCTCGTCTCGGGCCTCCGTGGCTCTAACGGACCCAGGGGAGCCGCCCGGAGTGTAGCTGCGAGAAGAACCCCCGCGTGGACCAGGCCGTCCACAGGGCCAGCCAGCATGCTGCCTTCTTACGAGATGAAGGGACAGGCCTGCTTCTAGGGGCCGGCTTGGGATGCTAAAAATCCCACACCAGACCCCTGGGCCCACGAAGAATGGAACAGAAAGAGTCAGGCCTAGGAAAGAGAATGAACCAGACCAAGCTGAGCCCATCATTTCAATGTCATCCTCCAAAACGTTTATCATGATATCTGACATTAAGAAGGCATAAGAAAGGTTACAATGAACATCCATGTCCCCACTGCCCAGCTTAGGAAAAAAATAACCAATCCATTCAAGTCCCTGCACCCTCCCTCCCTGACCGCCTCCTCTCCTTCCCCCGAGTTAATCATTATCCTAACGTGGATGGCTCTCGTATTATTCTGGAATCTTTTCTTAAAACAAAGAGGAAAGAAAGTTAGAAGGAAACAAACTTGATTCAAATGTCAGAAGGCGGGCCGCAGACCTTGCTGCAATGGGGTGCGGGGGTGTAAGGCACAGAGTCTGGAGAAAGAAGAGCTTTATTAAGTGGAGGAAAGGGGAATTCAGCTGCATGATACAAAGGTTCCAGCAGATCCCACAAGGCCCCTTCCCTTCTCTGTGACCTGTCAGGGCAAACTGGGGCCTCGCGAATCCACGGGACACGTGGACAGTGTGGACAGTGACGGCGTCAAGGGGCTGGCTCCTCCTGCCGATCACGTGACAATCCCATCAGTCCAGGAGGCAGGGGCAGGGGCACGGCTGTTCCCACAGAACTACCCACAGGGAGCGGGGCAGGCTTTTCAGGAGCCTCGTACGATACTTTTATTTTAAAAGATCTGAGCGGAACGCAGGGCACAGACCGTGTAAGCAGTGTGGTGTGGCAGGTGGAATGTCCCTGACTATGGCGTCGCGGTGGGTAACAGGACTGACTAGGCGTTGTATGAAGACGACGACACGCTGCCGCCGTGGCCTGTCCAGTTAGTGTGGATGAACTTCCCTGGGCTGGCTAAGAGTTCGTAGGTGTGAGCCCCAAAGTAATCCCGCTGAGCCTAGAGAACGAGAAGTGAGGTTGGTTAGGATCACATGCAGGCCCCGACCCGCAGGCCCCGGGCCGGTGGGTGCTGCCACCTCCCCCCAGCGCTCACCTGGATCAGGTTGGCCGGCAGCATGTCGTGTCTGTATCCGTCATAGAAGGAGAGAGCAGTGGTGAAGCAGGGCATGGGGATGCCCGCCTGGACCCCAGTGCTGACCGCCCGCCGCCAGGAGTCCTGTGCGAGAGACACAAGGCCCACGGGCAGGTTAGGGCTCCATCCAAAATGACGACTGTCATCGATGCCCCAGAGCAAAGCCCACCGAACGGAATGCCCGCGCCACCGCCCTGGGCTGCCCACCTGGCAGCTTTCGACGGCTGACTTAAAGAAGTCGTCCAGCAGCAGGTTCTGGAGTTCTGGGTTCCGGTCAAATGCATCTTTTATCTTTCCCAGGAATACGCTGAAATAATCGAGAGATGAAGTCAATGAATCTTTTTTTTTTCTTCTTTTTCCCCTTAAGTGTTCGATTCCGCAAAGTTCAGAGAACAAGCAGATAATCCCATTATCCTAATGTTCTCTGAGTGAAGAAAATCGCTTTTAATTTCCGATGACCTGAAATCCCAGGGCCAGGCCTGCAGGCAGGAGGAGGAACGTCATCGAGGTCCGAGTCTGAACCGCAGCAGGCCGAGGGCCCGGCGGAGAGCAGGGGAGGGAAGCTGGAGGCGGACACACCCCAGAGGGGTGCAAAGACATGTCCCAGCCGGAAAGCTGGCTGTAAGCTCCATGAAACAGAGCCAAGTCCCAGGAGGCACGGCCAGAGGGCAGGATGGCGCTCACAGAACTATTTTAAAAAGCGCAGGATAGCCTGGCTGGCGTGGCTCAGCGGTTGAGCGTCGACCTATGAACCAGGAGGTCACGGTTTGATTCCTGTCAAGGGCAAATGCCTGGGTTGTGGGCATCAATCCCCAGTAGGGGGCGTGCGGGAGGCAGCAGATCAATGATTCTCTCTCATCATCGATGTTTCTCTCTCTCTCTCCCTCTCCCTTCCTCTCTGAAATCAATAAAAACATATATAAGAAAAGGCATCGTGTGGACAACCTAGTTAGAACTGCGGTCCAGGAAAAAGTGACGTGACCATCTAAACCGGTCTTGTGGCCAGTGCCCCCGAGGGGACAAAGTGCACCGATTTCACGGACACCGTACACAGCCCAGCCCTCCCTTCTCCGCCGGCAGCCCATGTCCCGCCCCCACGGACCTTCGGATGATGCAGCCCCCCCTCCACATCAGGGCGATGCCGCCATAGTTGAGGGTCCAGCCAAATTCAGTGGCCGCCTGTCTCAGCAGCATAAAGCCTTGAGCGTAAGAGATGATCTTGGAGGCATAGAGGGCCTAGAGGACGACACGGAGATCAGAGTTGCAATTAGCAAAGCCGCCGCCTGCTGGCCTTGCCCAGAGCAGCGCAGATCCCAGGACCAGCTGGACTGAGTCCACCTCCACCCCGTGGCCTCAGTAAGTTCTCCTCCCCCCCACCCCCGCCTTCCAAGGGACAAACAGCCACTGCCAGGGACAGGCCCACCTTTCGAATGTCCTCCAGGAACGACTTCCTATCCCCGTTGAACTGGGTCTTCTGAGGACCCTGCAGCTTTTTGCTGGCCTGAACCCGCTCGTCCTTCAGAGAGGATAGGCATCGGGCAAAGACTGCTTCTCCTGCATGCGGGAGGGGACAATGTTTTAACAAGCCCCCCCCAACCCAGAGGACACGAGGACACAGAAGTGAAGCAAGAGTTTCAACTGTAAAAGAGCTGAAAGCCTCAACCTGAGGCCACAACATTTCAGCTGGATCAGAAAGAACTCTTACAAAAAGCTCTCAACAGTTAATGTCATTAAAACCTCCAACTGAATCTTCCAACATAAATACAGGTATTCAACCACTAAGATCAACATGGAATCCAAAGGGGTGTTTTCAGGGGGGAAAAAAAAAGAGGTAAAACCACTATTATTCAAAATTACTGAGGATCGGTCCATGAGTAAAATTTCAATTTCAATGGCAAGGACTTTTATTTAAATATATATATATTCTTATTGATTTCAGAGAGAGGGACAGGGACAGAGAGAAATATCAGTGATGAGAGAGAATCACTGATTGGCTGCCTCATGCACACCCAATACTGGGGACCAAGCCCACAACTTGGGCATGTGCCCTGACCAGGAATCGAACTGTGATCTCCTGGTTCATAGTCAATGCTCTACCATTGAGCCACACTGGTCGGGGCAAGGACTTTAATTTTTAAATGCTCACCGAAGACTCAATTTATTTTGAAGTACTAACTAGCATCAATTTGAAACAACTACGACTTTAAGAAGTAACACTCACAGACTCACCCTTCAAAAAACTCCGTTTTCTAATCCCTACACAGGCAGACCTCAGAGACTCCAGACCACCGCAATACGGCGAGCATTGCAACCAAATGAGGCGTAATCCTTTTGCTGGTGGAGGGTCTTGCCGTGCATTTGTAAAAAATGCAACATCTGCCCGGGCCCGTGTTGCAGTTGTGTGCAGTGTTGTCCCGTGCACCAAAAGGTTGCGGGTTCGATTCTCGGTCAGGGCATATACCTGGGTTGTGGATTCGATCCCTGGTTAGGGCGCATACAGCAAGCAACCAATGGATGTTTCTCTCTCTCCCTTCCTCTCTCTCGAAGATCAATGAACACATCCTCAGATGAGGATTAAAAAAACACAACATCTGAAGTGCAATAAAAGGAGGTGTGCCTGAAGTTCACTGTATCCATGGTAACCACCAAAGTTTCACAATGCTACTCCACTGGCATGAGAAACATTTCAACATAGTTTAGTATTAAGACATTTAGAAGCTTCCAACATCATCCCTTATAAAAACAACTTGCTCAACTGACAACTTGTACACAGTGAGAGGAAGGCGTCCGCGCTGCTGCCCCTCGGTGCCCACGATGACCTGGCACTGGTGGGCGGAAGCTTTGTAAGGACTGGCACGAGGAGGCCAGTGTGGCGAAACCCTTCAGGGAGCCCAGGGCTGGCTGGAGGACCGGCGCCCCCATTAGCTCCGCAGACAACGGCACCCGCTCAGGGATGGGCCCCAGCCTGCCTTCAGCTGGTAGGAAGGGTGCAGTCTCTACCGCGAGGGAGGATTCCTTTTGAGACCGTAACACTCGTACATTTGAGCAGCAATCAAAAAACTGCTCCCCGCCAAAACCGGTTTGGCTCAGTGGATAGAGCGTCGGTCTGCGGACTGGAAGGTCCCGGGTTCGATTCCGATCAAGGGCATGTACATTGGTTGCGGGCACATCTCCTGGTGGGGTATGTGCAGGAGGCAGCTGGTCGATGTCTCTCTCTCATCGATGTTTCTGGCTTTCTATCCTTCTCCCTTCCTCTCTGTAAAAATTCAATAAAATATATTAAAAAAAAAAAAAAAAACAACAAAAAAAACTGCTCCCCGCTACTGCCCTCCTGGTCCCCGCCTCGGGAGTCACTCAGATGAGCTAAAAAGCAGCCAACTTCCTCTTCCTTTTTTAAAAAAAATACATTGTATTGTTTTTACAGAGAGGAAGGGAGAGGGACAGAGTTAGAAACATCATTCAGCTGCCTCCTGCACCCCCCGCACTGGGGACCAAGCTTGCAACCAAGGTGCACGCCCTTGACCAGAATCAAACCCCGGGACCTTCAGTCCAGGGGCCGACGCTCTATCCACTGAGCCAACCCGGTTAGGGCTCCTCTTCCTTCTATGCAGAGCGGGGCTGAGCAACCTGCGTCCCTCCTTAACCGAGGGTCTTACCACCACACAGTTCATGGTAAACCAAGCGGAAAGGGCAGGAAATCAAGAGGAAGGCGGCGGGCAGGGAGGGAAAGGCAGCTTATCTGCCAGGTGTCTGTTCCTGTCACCTCCTCAGAAGCCTTCCTTGATTGCCCAATCCAGATCAGCCTTTCATTAACATGCCAGGCACGCGGACACCTATGTCCCCAGGGCCATCAAGTTACCACCACGGTGAGACGAGGGCCCCACGCAAAGGCGCACGTACCGATGAGGGTGACGGGCACGCCGTACTCCAGGGCCGAGATGGCGGTCCACTTCCCCGTGCCCTTCTGCCCCGCGCTGTCCCTGATCTTGGGCAGCAGGTGAGTGCCGTCGCTGTCTCGGAACTTGAGAATATTGGCTGTGATTTCAATCAGGAACGAGTCCAGCTCCGTCTTGTTCCATTCCTCAAACGCCTGCGTGCAAGACGTGAGAGGAGAGAAGAGATTAGACAGGAGGCTGCCCTGGCGGAGTCATGCTTTCCCTGGGTCAGGACTGACCGAGGCCCACGACCTGCTCACCCCAGGCTCACCGGCTCCTGCCTGGCTGGTGCGGCCCGACGCCTGCGCGCCCACCAGCTGAGGCGGGCGCTGACCTGTGATGCCGACGTTCTGCTCACCCGGTCCTCCCCTCAGAGCAGGTGTCTGTACCTGTCACCTCCTCAGGAGCCTCCCCTGGCTGCCCGCCTAGGCCTGCCTTTCCTCATCACAGCGCCCGGAGCCAGTTTGCCGTTCCGTGTAATCCCTGCTGCCTCCTGCCAGCTGACGAGGGCAGGACCTGTGGGCTCTCTCACTATTACATCCCCAGCACTCAGAACAGCGCCTGGCGTACAGCAGAGCACGCAACACACATCCCGAAGGAACACTCTAACTAATACGTAAACCAATTAAATGTGAGCACGGAAAGAAGAGCAGTTTCTATGGAAACTAAGTTACGTTGTGTTGGAAAGAATAACAAGGGCAAGTCGGTGAAACAAGGTAAGTGAGGGTGACACAAACTTAAAAATTAGGAGAAGGTGTACCTCCCACCGGGGACAGCGGGAGGATCAGTGAGACGGGCATGAAACAGCAGAGCCCGACACACAGGCCGGGTGGCTCCGTGGCGGAGCTTCTGGCTCAGGGAGTACATCTTATTTTACAGCCTTAACCCAGGGCTTCCCTTAAGTCAGGCGAGTCCATCCAGGCCGCCAGGATGCCCGGCGGAGGGAGAAGGAGGAAGCTGTGCTGCCCCGGCGGGAGGGGCGCACCCACCTGTGCCATCTCGCTGTGCTCCATGCCCAGGATGTCCTTCATCAGGTGGTAGGCCTCGCAGATCAGCTGCATGTCCCCGTACTCGATCCCATTGTGCACCATCTTCACGAAGTGCCCCGCTCCCTCCTCTCCCACCTGTGGGGCCAAGCACCAGGGCCGTCAGAGGGCAGAGGCCACACCAGAAAGCCCACATCAAGCTCTTCAGCAAGACTCCCTCCCCTCACAGAAAACAAGTGTGAGCAAATATTTATAATAGCTTACATAATAAAAGGCTAATACCGAACGGCCGAATGACTGGTCGCTATGATGCACACTGACCACCAGGGGGCAGATGCTCAATGCAGGAGCTGCCCCCTGGTGGTCCGTGCACTCCTACAGGGGGAGCGCCGCTAAGCTGTCAGTCGGACACCCGCTGAGGGCTCCCGGACTGTGAGAGGGCCCAGGCCGGGCTGAGGGACCCCTCCCCCGCAGTGCACACATCTTGTGCACCGGGCCTCTAGTTTTAAAATAAGAATCAATATGTAACGACTCAATGCAAGCTTCAATCCAGTCCAATGCTAATGTAAACTAACTCCAAATTCATTCCTCTAAAGTTTTCAAAATCCCCACATTCACTGAAAGCACCTATAGCTCTTTAGCCTGCCTTTCTGTTCTTTCTCATTGTTATGAAAAGCAACTCCCCACTCCCAGTCTTCCTTTCCCTGAGGTGACCACTCTTCCAACACCTGGAGGCTACAACTTGGCCAGTGGAATCAGTACGTACATGCACTGTAGCCGTTTCTAATGGCTGAGAGGTGAAAAGGGCCTTAGATCCCAGGTCTGGCCCTCAGCCCTGGAAGCACAGAAATGTGCTCTTGCCGGGGCCTCGTAGCTGGCAAGATACTGATTTTACAACAAAGCTGGACGAGGTAAACATCACAACCCAGTCTCCGAATTTATGATGAGAACTTCAACTATGGGTCACGTGGTCACCAGTGTCAGTCCCATCAACACACTCTGTCCCTACAGACAAGCTACTGGGAAGCCCCATCACCGGGAAGCTGCTTAGTGGGCAAGGAACCAGACAAAGGGAGGGACAGGGTCTAACGCTGAATGGCTGGACTCCGCCGTCACACGCACCCATCGCCACGCCGGGCGGCCTGCCCCGTGGACCAGACGCCTGGATGACCAAGCGGCCTCTGCTTGGATGACTTCCGTTGTCTGGTTCCACTGCTGACCTACCCCCTCTCATTCTGACACTTTCTGTGGCCATGAAGTAACATGGCGAGCAACACCTTGCTTCACCCCATCCTTCCTGTAACTTCAAAAATGAAGGGGAGTCCCTGCCGTGTGTGCACACCCGTTTCCCACACCCTGAGGCTGAGCCGTAAAGCCACGGAATCAAGATCCGTGAGGGCAAGCACTGCTTTTTGTTCCTGCTTTTCTGTCTCCAATGCAGTTACTGTCACTGTACTTTTATTGTAAGCCCTCGCTCTGTTGCCAAGGAATGACAGCTCCCTTCCCAATCCTTTACACTGACGAGAAAATTAGTCAGCACTCCAAATCGCAGCCCTGCCTCTCCCGCTCCTACGCGGAATGTGGTTACATTCAATGAGCGCTGGCTACACTGTAAGGACCAGTTTCGTGCTGTGGCTGAAGTCACCGGCACGGCCAGCCCAGGGGTAAGACTTCCCTCCTTCCTCACCGGTCTTAGACCTCGTTCTGCCTCTACCTTTACTGCACATACAATAAGTCTATGTAGGGCCAGGGCTCGGTGGTTGCGTGTCGACCTAGGAACTAAGTGGTCACTGGTTCGATTCCCGGTCAAGGCACATGCCCGGGTTGAGGGCTCAATCCCCAGTGGGGAGAGGGGTGTGTGTGCAGGAGGCAGCCAATTGATGATGTTTCTCTCTCGTCGATGTTTCTATCTCTCTCTATCCCTCTCCCTTCTTCTCTCTAAAAATCAATAAAAGCATTTTCTAAATAAAGAATCTAATATAATAAAATAGCTCACACAAGTGCTGATATAAAACGAAAGGGATGAGGAGCTAAAGAGACCTTGAGACCATCCAGGCCAGCCCGTGATTGACAGGTGAGGAGGCGGGAGCCTGGTAGGGACAGGGAGCTGCCCAGGCCGCTAATGGAGAGCCAGAGCCACAACTGGGGTCTCCAGCCTCGTGTTTCCTCATCCACGTGTGGATGACGCTGCAGGAAGGGACAGGATTCACTGCAACAGCAACACAGAACAGGCCGGAGGGGAGTGGGGGTGCGCCAGCCGCCGCACACTCAGGGCGGAAGGCCGTACTGCTCCAGCACAGAACACCCACAGGGCGAGCCCGCCCGCTTCTGGTTTTGACACCCTTTCCTCAGCCATGACGAAACACGGCTAAGCAATCTTACTTCACCCCATTCTTCCTGTTCCTTTTTAAGGAATCCGTCTCTTGGGTGACTCGGGGAGGGCTGCTTGTAATAGCAACCTCAAGGTTATGAACCTCAAGGTTATGAACCTCAAGGTTATGAACAGGAAGGTTATGAACCTCAAGGTTATGAACCTCAAGGTTATGAACAGGAAGGTTATGAACCTCAAGGTTATGAACAGCCCGTCAGATACAAGCACACGTGCAACAGACATGCCTTTCAGGCATCGGCTGTGCTAGCGACTCAGGACTGAGCTTTCCGCCACAAAGCCAAGCGCTGGGACCGAGGCGGCCACAAAGCCAAGCGCTGGGACCGAGGCGGCCGCGCACTTGCTCCTGCGGCGCCCGCCGACGGCATGGAAGGCCCCGCACTTGCCCAGTCACAGCAGGGCTCTCCAGTTCCCACTTTGGCAGCGATGCCCTGGAAGATGGTCTTGATGTGGGGCCTGTGGAGAGAAAGCGCGCAGGTCAGCTGTTGGGGGAGGGGCGGAGACCCAGATTAAAAACTCGAGGGTGCGCCACCCCAACCCTCTTTCTAACGGGCGGTGGGAGCCCACGAGAGAGGAACCAAGTGCCCAGCGCTCGAGGGAAACTGGTCGGAGGCTGCGCTGTCAGGAGGCCGTGGCTCCCCAGCAGCCACCGGGCTTCCCGGAGACCCTGTGAGAGTCAGGGTGCACAGGGACCCCGCGGTGTTTCCGGGAGCCACAGTCACCCTTCGTCCCAGGAAAAGCGGGGCTCCTCACGCCCCCCAGCCCCCAGGACATCACCACTCCGACGCATTTCCCTCCCGTTCCCCTCACCAGCGGCCGGCAAAGGGTTTGGTGAAGACACAGACTGACAGGGCTGGGACGTGAACGCTCAGGGTGAGGGGCGAAGGCAGCTACCCCCCGGACCGTAGGCCCTCCCTGAACGCTCCCTGTTGGAGGTAAAAGCGCCCCTTCCGCCCCCGCCAGCTGAGGGTGAGCCTGCGCCGGAGCCTCTGCCGTCACCGTGTCCTGCGTGCTGTCCTGTCTGCGCCCTGATGGCCGCTGTGCCCAGAGAAGGGCTTTCCAGCTTCTGAGAAGCAGGAAGCCTCCGCTTCTAGATTTCACACAGAGAGAACCTCCGACTTTGAGCCGGGAGGCAACTTAAAGACCATCTTCCCCGGAAAGCCTTCACCTTTAATGCCTGATGAAGCTCTGGAATCTTTGGACACAAGCTCATTTGGAAAAGATTCCCCTTCCACAGCTCCCCCAGAGGGACCCTTCCTCCCTCTCCCTCTCCTGCCCAGGCCGCGCCTGGCTTTGTCTCTGCAGCCTCAGGAGTGGGTTCCGGGCTAAGGCACCTCTTCTCCTGGCTTTGCTCTCCTGCTCGCTGCCCCCACCCCATGTCTTTACCATGTCCCTTCTCTTCTGTCCCGAGACCTCCCCTTCGTGGCTGCCCCTCCCTCTCATACCCAGCACAGTGAACAGTGTAAAACTTGTTTTTTCCAAGTCAAATAAAACACTCCCACTCCATTCCCAGGGAAAAGAGAGGCCCCGTCAGATTTTTCCATCCCTCACTATTATTAAATCAAGTTATTTTAGGAGCATCCATCAGTTAAGCAGGCAATCAGACCCTAAATCCACACAGTGCACAGGACATCCGCTGAGCGGCTTCCTTAAAGCCTCTGGCCCTTTAAGTCTACTTAGAACTTCATGGTCAGTCTTGGCGGGAAATACAGGGGGAGAAAAGGGCAAAGGGGGAATGTGCCCATATGTTTTGTCAAAGCAACAAAATGTGTACACGAGGTATCTGCAGCGTTTCCAAGCGCCAACGCGGTCCCCTCGGAAGGCCCGGGCTCCACGTCCTCCAAGCCCAGGCCCCTGTGCTGAGCGGGCTGCGCGCTGGGTACTCACCAGGCGGCTCTGTTCCCTCCGGGCATGAGCGACGGGCCGTGCCGGGCGCCTTCCTCTCCCCCACTAACGCCGCTCCCCACAAACAAGATCCCCTTGGCCTTGAGGTTTTGACATCGTCTCTAGATGAGAGAAAAATAACTTCTTTACGCCTCCTTAGAGGGAGATTCTCCCAAGGAAGGAGAGGAGGGTGACAAGTAAGGAGACCCAACACTTGACGTGAAATGACCCCAGATCCGAGCATCACCTGGTCGTTAGAGAAATGCGATCCCCTCGGTTTGGGAGTCAAAAGAAAACCCATGGGAGGGGACAGCCACCCTCTCCCCAGAGGGGGAACTAGGCCCGACACAGGCTCACGGTCCCGGGAAAGACCTGGTAGGATCAGACCGGTCAAGCGCTGGTCTAGTGCGAGCAGGACCGGCGGCCCCGCACCCAGGCTGGGCGGGACTGCCCTGCACGAGCATCCGCGCTGGTCCTCGGCCTCGCTACGTGCTGACGGTCACGGCAGGAGGGCGAGGAGGGGACGCTAACCGTGAACCCTCGCCGGCTGCATCTAAGCAGCAGTCATTCGAGTGACACGTGTGGCCGATGAGAGCCTCTGCCATCAAGCACATCTGAGCAGAAACGGGCTGACGACGCACCAGCCGGCACCCCGGAGGACAGCCGCCCTCGGGGGCAGTGCTGGCACCTTTCCCAGAAGGCCCCGAGCCTGGGAGGCTGCACTGAAGAATACTTACCGTGGTGTCCCTGTATTCAGAGTTCCCCCCATCAATGATGATGTCACCGGTGTCCAACAACGGGACCTGCAACCAGGCACAGCGTCAGGTGGACCAACGACAGGGAAGACAGCCCTTAGCCAACGCAAACCAACCAGGATTTACCCCAACTCCCGGCCTGAAAGCATGACTATGTAACTCCCAATAACGCCCCTGTGGCCAGAGCCTGTTTGAAAGCGGAGGGCTAGCCTGGCCGGTGTGGCTCAGTGGATAGAGCGTCGGCCTATGGACTGAAGGGTCCCTGGTTCGATTCAAGTCAAGAGCCTATGCCCAGGTTGTGGCCTCAATCCCCAGTAGGGGGCGTGCAGGAGGCAGCCGATTGATGATTCTCTCTCATCATTGATGTTTCTAACTCTCTCTCCTCTCCCTTCCTCTCTGAAATCAATAAAAATACATTAAGAGAGAGAGAGGAAAAAAAAAAAAAAAAAAGCTGAGGGCTAGCAAACCAGCCAGAATTCCCTTGGCTTCCCCAGGGCTGTAACTGCAGAACTGGTTTTCAGTATCTGAATAAATACTTCCACCAGTTTCCCTTCATCCGGGAGCTTTTTTGAGGGAAAAGCAGGCCCTGGCCGGGTACTGGCAATGAGGTTGTCTCCGTTTATTGTGGGAGAGGAAAACCCCCATTAACACAGGGTGCCCTTTTCCCAGAGGGGGGGGCTGAAGGAAGGGGCCCTGGGGGGACCCCAGAAACAGCTCAGTGACAGTGCTTCGAGCAAGAGCTGCTGGTGCCCCCAGGGGCAGCTCCTCTGCCACAGGCTCCAGTGAGGCAGTGGCCGTCAATCCTTCGGGGCGAACACGTTGGGGAAAGAACAGACAACCAGCCAGCATGACACAGACGGTGATGACCACCCACAGGAATGCCCACTACCCCAGCCCTGGGGGCGGGTGGAGGAAAGCCTCCATGAGGCATCAGACTACACGGTGTTAAGGAACCAGGCGTATCTGACACCCACCACCTCGGCGGATGACCAGGGACCAGAGCGGAGGCCTGCCTCCCGGCCCCCGGGGGACTCAGCACCAGGCACCACCCATCTGCCCCAGCGTGGCCATCAGTCAGATGCATATCTGTTTTCCTCCAAAAAGGATACACTTCCTAAAGCCAACCAACTGCCGAAACCGGTTTGGCTCAGTGGATAGAGCATCGGCCTGCGGACTCAAGGGTCCCAGGTTCGATTCCGGTCAAGGGCATGTACTTTGGTTGTGGGCACATCCCCAGTAGGGGGTGTGCAAGAGGCAGCTGATCAATGTTTCTAACTCTCTATCCCTCTCTCTTCCTCTCTGTAAAAAATCAATAAAATATATTTAAAAAATAAAAATAAAATAAAGCCAACCAACTGTTTGCTACAAAAGTAAGTACCCAACGTGCAGTCCCTAGGACCCCCAGGGGGCCTCTTGTCACTTACATTGTCATACAACAACGTGAGAACTGTGGCTTCATAGAAACACTGAGAAACATAAAATCTAGTTCTAAATGTGGACACTAAGGCTTCTTAGTGAATAGCACTAAACATTCATAATTCATAATCAAAACTAAGTGTTTCTGAATATCAAAGACAGAGCCCAGTGCGATCACCCCAGTCCCGCACTGCACACCACCACTTCGGTCAACGACGGACCGCATACACTACGGTGGTCCCGTAAGACGATGACGGAAAACTCCTGTCACCTGGGGATGTCGCAGCCGTCCTGACATCACAGCACAACTCGTTACTCCCGTGTTTGTGCTGATGCTGGTGTAAACAAATTTGTGCTGCGGTCGTATAAAAGTATAGCACATGCAATTATGTGTACAGTATACACTTGATAATGATAATAAACGACTACGTTACTGGTGTGTATACTTACTGTACCACACTATTTATCATTATTTTATAGTATACTCTTTCTACTTATTAAAAATGTTTGCTGTAAAAAGCGTATGCTGTGTTACACCAGCAGCCTCATACCTCTCCTGTCTCTTGTGCTTGATTTAACCTCGGGTTGTTTGGTGCAGTAACGTGCTATACAGACTTGAACCTAGGAGCACTAGGCTCGATCACACAGCCCTGCTGTGTGGTAGACTATCCCACCTAGGTTTGTGTAAGCGCACCCTGTCATGTTTGCACAACCATGAAATTGCCTAACAACACATTTCTCAGAATGTGCCCCCTTCGTTAAGTGGCACATGGCTGGATTACTTCTACTCTTGTCAATGAATTTTTATCCACCGTCTCTTGTCCTCAGAATTTTACATACTTCGTGCCAATCAAGTTAACCAACACGGAGACATTTAAGCAATATTTTGTCAGAACTGAGCAGTTCCTATTCAGAACCTGCAAAGCGGGGGTGGGGGTGGGGCTCTCTTAAGTAAAAAGTGAAACCGCTAAAGGAAAGAGAAAAGTTCTGTCACACTCGCAGCAGCTGGGAGCAGAGCGGGCCTCACCAATTTTTCAATGAAATCATCAACCGCTTGGCCAGCCTTCACAAGCAGTAGGATCCGCCGAGGCTTCTTCAGCTTGGAGACCATCTCCTCCAGGGAGTGGGCACCAATCACCTTGGTTCCCTTTGCCTCATTGGCCAAGAAATCATCAACTTTGGAGACCGTCCTATTAAACGCACAGACCTAAGAGGGCAAAAAGCCGATTAGGAGATCGAGGGCATGCAAGACCTTCATTCAGATCGGGGACTAAGTGACAACGAAATTTCTATTCAGCCCAAGGTTTTGGGAAGGTGGGACCCCGCCTTTGCCTTTCCCCGCCCAAGTGCTGACTGATCAGTGTAGAGTTAATCTCAGTGGATGAAATGGCAGAGAACTGAATACGGGTGTGGCAAAAGTAGGTTTACAGTTCTTCCTATGGAAAGTAATACAATAATTAACAAAATAATAATACAGGACATGCTCTGTGTTTGGTGTACTCACAGCTGTAAACCTAAAAGTAAACCTACTTTTGCCACACCCTGTATAAGTAAAAGTCAACCACTCCTGGCATCTCAGGCTAGAGTCTAGCTCAGGGGGTCCTCAAACTACAGCCCGCGGGCCACATGCGGCCCGCCGAGGACATTTATCCGGCCCGCCGAGTGTTTTTGCCGCCGCTGCCTGTCCTGCTTAGCAGGCGACTTAGCAGTGTGCATAGGGATTTGTTCATAGTTTTTGTTTTTTTTAACTATAGTCCGGCCCTCCAACAGTCTGAGGGACAGTGAACTGGCCCCCTGTTTAAAAAGTTTGAGGACCCCTGGTCTAGCTGGTTAGAATGCAAATCTAAGAACCAGCTGGTTCAGACTGATAGCTTTTGTCACTGATAATCCTTGTATCTACAGTCAGTTTAATATTTGCACCGGAACTTTTCACTATCCCGGACCTCCTTAGGTGACAAAGTTAGAGCTCTACATAGCCAGCAAGGTTTCTCCTCCTTAAGACACCGACAGGATTATCCAGGTTGCAAACCTTACAGAAATGACAGATACATTGAGCAGGTCGCTCCTTCCTCAGGGACTTGGGGAATTGGCCCTCCCACACCCCCATGTAAAGCGATACTTCTCCTTCCTTTGCAAAACAGAGCAGCCACAGAGCGAATATAAAGAGAAATAGGCGCCGGCTTATAGGGGATCTTTGCAATCGGCAGGTCCCCAGCACTCAGGCTAATGCACACCCAGCACCTACAGGAGGAGAGTGTGTCCCTCGTGACTTACCACAAAGCCGTGGTCATTCATGTTCAGAATTAGGTTCTGGCCCATGACAGCCAGTCCAATCAGTGCAATATCCGCTCTGAAAGGCCAGAGAAAGGAACGAGAAAAATGTGTCAGCTCCATTCAACCCACTCCAACTCAGGGACCCCGAGTTCTCAGCTTCTCGGACCCCAACTCCCTTTTGCACTTTAGAAACCGGACAGACCACGCCCACTCCAGCTCTGCGAGGGGCCTCAGGTCCCCTGGAGATCCACCCAACGGGCACGGAGGCGGGTACGCCTAGCATGTGAGCTCCGGTCTGTCTGTAAGGGCCGTCCCAGGGGTGCCCGCCTCCCACGGAGGGAAGAGCCCTGCAAGCAGAGACGCGGGCCGTCCGGCCCCCTCCCTCCCCTCCGGGTCGGGCCCTGGTTCCCCTCGGCCATGCCTGCCCCCCACCGCCCCCTTTTTTAGCAACGGGGATCCTCCCGGCGCCTGCGCCATTGCAAGGAGCAGAGGGCTGGGTCCGAGGGAAAGGCAGGCTGCGGGGCTGGCTCGGGGAGTTCTGGGGCCCGGGCCGGAGGAGCTGAGACCCCGGAGGCCTGGGCTCTGGGCGCCACGAGGCCGGGCTCAGGCGACCCCCGGTGCCAAGGCAACCTCGGGGGCGGCTCCGCCCATCGAGCCGACTCTCGGACACGGCCCGTCACTCACTGAGCCATGGCGGCGGCGGCGGCGGCGGACCCGGCAGGAGCGGAGAGAGGCGGAGAGCAGGGGACGAGCCGCAGGGCGACCAAGTGAGCTCCGCTGGGGCTCGCCTCCCGAGGCCACTGCCGCGGCTTTCCGGAACTGGCCAATCGGAAGAAAGGGGTGGAGCTATGCGGACACGCCATTGGCCCTCCCAGGCGCCTGTTACACCACCTGAGGCAACGGTCACGCCCACTCCCGGGGCAGACTCGGGAGAGCGCCGAGCGCATCGATGACGTCGCCCAGGGTGCGCCCCGCCTGGCAGAGGGCTGGGTGTGTCCTGACGGGCAGCGGGAGGGGTGGAGGGAGGGGAGGGCTGGGCGCGGGCCGGGGTGAGGGTGCGGGGACAGGTGGAGGGGGCTGGATGGAGCCGCCCGCGGTAGACAACACGCAGGGCCGGGGACTCTGCTCTGCGGCTCCGTGCAGGATGATGGGTCAGGTTGGGCCGCACTTTCCAGTGTTCCAGGCGCTTGGACGCCTGTTGTCCGGATGTCCATCACTCCTTCCTCCCATCGCTGCCCGGCACGTGGGGCTTACGCGTCTTATCGCTCAACTCCGGGCAGGGACCGAGGTTTCACTAACTCGGCATTTGGGCAAGTGTAATGGGTGCCAGGAAATGCTGGTCCTCACAGGGTCCTGTGTGCGGGAGACGGAGCCCCTTTTTGCAGGTGCGCAGAGAGCCTGCGGGGAAGGTGCTTGGTGGCGGGTGATGGGCCAGGTCGTTGAACGAGAGGCCAAGGGAGGCGAACCGCCAGTGCGGGGCATTATAAATGCCATGTCCCGCATGCCTTCTCACAAGTCCCCCGGCGCCAGGCATCTTGACCCCAGCACGGAACCTACTGCCTCCAACAACATGCTTGGGAAGGAGGCTTGGCTCCACCAGTACTTTTCAGGGTTTTATTTTTCTTCATATCACCTAACAGTTGCTTGCACATGAGCGCTCAGCAGATGTTTAATTACAAAAGCCACACAGTTAGTTCAGGGCTAGTGAGTGGCCCAGTTGTGACTGACTCAAGTAACCCGTGCACTTGGTGCTATTTCCATCGCGCCAATGCACAGGCCGCTGTGTAATACAGGTTTGAACACATACATGTTAGCAAACGTCACCACGATAGCAGTTTTGTCCAATTGGAAGTCAGGGGTTTAAGCACAGTCACAATGTTTTTTAATACAACAATGGAATGTTACTCTGAAATTTTACGATGATACCACAATCTACATTACCTTATAAGTATTTTACGTTAGATTTTCTTCACTAGAGATTCTTTATATAAACTTGTTCTTTTCCTTGTGTTGCTTCCACATTTGCCTGTTTGTTCCCAGCCAGGCCTCACACTTCTTTTCTTTGTACAACCCCTCCCCCCATGTCCTGATTTGGGGATCATGGACTGTGGCTGACTCACTGTACGGACATCCAGGTGGGGCCAAGGTTACAACAGAACTTCCTCCTGGGGGGGAAGAGAGGTCCCTTTATTTTGGGTCATTTTCTTCATTTCTGCTTGCTTTTTACTGGATGCAGAACTGGAGAGCTGTGAGCAAACCCAGGAATTATTTTTTTCCCCTCCCAGCCCCCCAGGAATTATTTTTAAAGATATATACAAGGTGCCTGGCTGCCCTGCATGCTTCCCGGAGTGGGGAAAGGAGTGAACATGAAGATGGTGGACAGGTAAGAGCAGGTCAGCAGGCAAACCAGCGAGAGGAAGCAGCTTCGTCACTGCCAGGCGAACGCCCTGCACTGATTCCTGGTCTTAATCCCAGCTCTGCCACGACAGGTGCCAGTGGACAGGCTCAGGTGAACCAGGCTGGCAGGAACCTAGAGCTCTCCCAAACAGGTCCCCAACGCCAGCCAGTGTGTCCGGAAGCGTGTTAAATGCGAACTCAGGTTGGGACAAGCCAGGAGACGCACCTGTTAGTAGGACCCTCCCGTGTTAGTAGGCCCCTCCGGTGATTCTGATTTGGGTGGTCTATGTGCCACCTTTTGAAACAATTCTCCAAGGGTGGTCTGGGACCGCTGCAGGTCCCTGAGACCCTTTGAGGGGGAAGAGGGGACAAAGTTATTTCCAGTTTTCATTCATCTTCGCCTTTTTCATTCCCATTCCCTCACAAGTGTACAGGGTTTCCCGGAGGCTCCATGACGTGATCCGGAAGAGATTAAATGTGGAGGCAGGTGTGAGAGTCCAGCCTACGTCAGCTGCAGTAAGCCAACATTCATTAGATTTGCAAAATTGTCAAAAATACCCCTGATCTCACTGAATTTCCTTTTGTTTTGGAAAACTTAATTCACAAGTTTCTCAGTTTTAATTTTTTAAATGGTAACTATGGATAGGTATAACTTACATAAGCAAAAGCTCTTTGGGTCCGCAACCATTTTTAAGCGTGTACAGGGTCCTGAGACCAACTGGCTGAGAAACTACTCATCTAGCCCAGCTCTCATGTTTTAGAGCTGAGGAGACGGCTCTGCGGGCCGGGCCGAGGCTTGCTGAGTCACAGGGTGAGACACCAGAACCGCCCCTCCGGGACGGATTAGGCGCTGGCCAAAGTCCCTCTCAATAAAACGTGGGATTCCGACCGCCTCAGTGCTAGGGCAGCTGGTTATCGGAGTCGGGTCAGATGGCTTCGCAAATGATCTGGAACGTCTTTCCTGGAAGCTGCCTGATGGACAGGGAAGGGAATGGCTCGTTTCATTTCTTTCTAGCTGTGCGAATTGGGGCCAGTTATCGAATCTCAGTTTCCTCATGTGTAAAACAGGAATGACAAACCTCACAGGGTAGCTCTAGGGTTCATGAAACAGAAACTTGTTTGGTACTTAGTACCCACATACTAGTTTCTATCTTTAAAAAATATATCTTTTTTAATTGACTTCAGAGATAGGAAGGGAGAGGGAGAGAGAAACGTCAATGTTGAGAGAGAATCATTGATCGGCTGCTTCTTGCTCGGCCTCCACTGGGGATGGAGCCTGCAACCCGGGCATGTGCCCTGACTGGGAATCGAACCCTGACCTCGTGGTTCATGGATCAACGCTCAACCGCTGAGCCACACTGGCAGGGCTAGTTTCTCTCTTTTTCATGGAAAGGACTCAGAGAGGAGAGACGTAACTGTGGTGGAAATTAGGATTGAACCCAACAATGGCTCCTAGGCTTCCTTGTGAAACCTGGAGAGGTGGCCGAGGACCTCTGCAGCTTCCTGCCACGCCGGAGTGGTTACTATCACCCCAGCTAAGACTGGAGAGAAAATGGCCATGAATTGAATTGTTTGCTATAGAAAATACTATTTGTCAATGACGTAGCCATGAATTTTGCTATATCTTTCTAATCCAAACACAGTCATCCCACGTGTCTTATCCTCTTCCCCCTGGCCATTACCTTCTGTGCTGCACTCCTTCAGAGTGCCCTAAATGGGGGACACTAGCACATCCTATTAAAAATTGTACACCACCCCCCCCCCCCCCCCCCCGCCTGTGCATTCCAATACAACGTCTGGGAACACTCGCTTCAGTATGAGCTTGGGTCCATGGAGGTTGACCAGTGTGACTTGTAGTATTTCTTGTAGGGCAGGTCTGCTAGCACTTTCTCTCTCAATGTTTTTTGTTGTTGTTATTGTTGTAAATCAGGGAATGTCTTTCTCTTGCCCTTATTTCTGAAGTATGGTTTTGCTGGATACAAAACCCCTTGGTTGACAGTTTTTTCTTTCAGCACCTTGAGCATCTCCTGTCAGTGGCGATGGCTTTCACTGTTTCTGTTGAGTAGTCAACCGCTAATCACAGTGTCATTGTCCGATACGTGATGCATTGTTCTTCTCTTGCTGCTTTGGAAACTTTCCCTTTGGTTTCCAGCAGTTTCTGATGGATGTGTCTAGGTGTGGATCTCTGTGGTTAGCCTATTGGGATTCACAGTTAGACCTATAATGTCCTGCAACGCATTTAGACGTTTTTAGCCATTAATTCTTCAAATAATTTTTTTCTGGCCTTTCTCTCCTCGCTCCCCTCTTGAACTCCCACTTCACATGCTGGCACTCAGTTCAGACTCTTTACTGTCATGTGTGTTTTTAGCTTGGCTTCCCGAGAGGTGCCCGGTGTCTCCTGAACTCAGTTGCCTCCGCGTTGTGCCTGCGTGCGCGCTGGGAACTGCACTCTCAGCTCCCCCACTTGTCCAGTTTCCTGGCTGTCTTCCGGCTGCGCTTTCTGGAACCTCCCTGCACACGTACCGTTTCCCGTCGGCCCGGAGAGCTCCTCTAGGCCTCCTGTGCACTCTCGTTCCCAGTCTCCCTGTAAAATGTCTGGCTAGTCTGCTGCTTGCGAGCAAGCTGGGGGTTTTCTTTTTTAATATATGTTTATTGATTTCAGAGAGGAAGGGAGAAAGAGATAGAAACATCAATGATGAGGGAGAATCATGGATCGGCTGCCTCCTGCACACCCCCTACTGGGAATCGAGCCCATAACCGGGGCATGTGCCCTTGACCGGAATAGAACCCGGGACCCTTCAGTCTGCAGGCCGATGCTCTACCCACTGGGCCACACCAGCTAGGGCGATGCTTCTTTTTTTGCAGCGAGCCTTCCCTGTCCCCTCCCTACTGCTGGAGCCAGCACTCCCTCCAGGGCACGGTCCGTTTGTCTGCAATGAGGCCTTCGTCAGTGCTCCGGGAGTGGGTGGTCAGGGTCTGGGACTTCTCGGAAGGCACTGACCAGGGGGCACACGGACACAGGTTCTGAGCTGGGGGCTGCCTCCTCTGGCATCGATCCCTCTTCCACAAGCCGATCCGGCACAGCCCAGTAGCAAGCGAGAGGCCCGGAAGCAGACAGTGCCGGAGAAGCTTCCGGAAGGACACGTGGACAGAACCACCCAAGCCCCGCCATTCTAGGGGCTAAGCCTGCAGGCTCCGTGAGTGCAGGAATTCCGCCTCCGGTCCGTCCTGCCTCCTTCCTCCCGTCAAAAAGAGCTAACGCTTGTAAACCTCAGATTGCTGTATCATTCTGAGGTGTCATTATTAATATGACCTAAGGTGACAAGGAAACGCAGCTCAGGCAAGCTGACACTCCCAGCCGGTGAGCGGTGGCACTGAACTTGAACCCAGGTCTACACGGGCCAGCCCAGCACTCTCCTAGTCGGGGCAGCAGGCCCTAGTCACGCACTCAGACCTGTGTTCCCAGTGAGGCCGCGGACAGCCGTCCATTGCTGATGTTTAGTTGGCTTTAAACGGAAAGCCAAACCGAAATGAACTCCCAATGACTAGCTTTGGGGGAGCAGCCCTCGTGGAAATTTGACAGACACACCTTGACACGATAGCTCCCTTCCAGAGCCCCGGGCCCCCCACCCCTTTCCACTTTGTGGCCAGGGCTTCCTCCCGCTGTGGGCTGGGTTACAAGGGAAGCCTACCAGCGGATTTGTTGCAGAACAAGTTGATTGCTCTGGCCTGAGATTTGTCCAGGGAGAAGTTATGCTGAGTCAAAGTGACTAAACATCTGGACACACCCGAGTTCCTATGAAATAGGCTTCTTCTAAGGCAGACGTGTAAGTATCTCATCAAACAGCCAAGGATTTTTGTTCTCCTATTACTAATGTTACATGCCACACACAGCCTTCTTTTTCTTTGTGAAGGAGCTAACAACCGGCAACAAGTACTGCTTCCCAGGATTGTTGGGAAACCACAGCAACCTGGTTCAGGGGAGCAGGGCTGGGACTAAGGCAAGCCCCGCCCCCACCCAGAGATGGACGCGGGAAAGCCAGGGCTTGCTGGAGTGAGAGCTGCGGGCTGACCTTTAGTTTTCAGAAAATCCTCAAATGTTTGGCTGAGACGAATGCTTAAGAAGTCAGCTCACAGGACTGTTCACCTTAACAACCTTTGGCCTCCCCTTCACTCCCCAAGTCCCAACTCAAAGAAGGGGCAGGAATTCCACAAGAACAGCCCTCCTCTGCAAACACCCCAGGGCTGAATCCTTTGTTTGATTTACCTAAGAGGGTGTGGAACATACTAGTTGGGGCAGATTTGAAAATCCCGACTCTGCCACTCACTTGGGGTGTAATTCCTACAACCGAACTCAAATGACTTGTTCCCATGCGAGGTAGAGAGAGCAATTTAGTAAAAACCCAGAGACCATAGATTCTAAAGCCAGGTAAGCGTGTGTTGTGCTCAGGAAAGCTACAAATTTAGGATTGTGCAGAGACAAAGGAGTTCCTGAGGGAAAGTGGGGAAACCTCTGCCCAAGCTAAAGTGGCATGACAAGGAAATCAGAAAAGGAATGCACGGAATGTGCTCCGTTCCCTGCGACCTCCTGACACTCTATAGCATCAGTTTTGGGACATGGTGACTCACACAGAATGACCCTAACTAAGTGAGGGACCAAACCTTTGTGACCCTGGATGGGGTCTAGCTATAGAGGACAAACAGCTTCATTAGAAACTAATTCAGTTTAGGCCCTGGCCAGGTAGCGAGGTTGGGTGGAGCATCTTCCCAATATGCCAAGGTTGCAGGTTCGATCCCCAGTCAGGGTACTAGAGAACCAACCAATGAATGCATACCTAAGTGGAACGATGGCTCTCTCTCTCTCTTCTCTCTCCTTTCCTCTCTCTCTAAAAATCAATTAAAAAGAAAGAGAACTGCCCTAACCGGTTTGGCTCAGTGGATAGAGCCTCGGCCTGCAGAATGAAGGGTCCCAGGTCCGATTCCAGTCAAGGGCATGTACCTCTCTCATCGATGTTTCTAACTCTCTATCCCTCTTCCTTCCTCTCTGTAAAAAAATCAATAAAATGCTCTAACCGGTTTGGCTCAGTGGATAGAGCGTCAGCCTGCGGACTCAAGGGTCCCAGGTTCGATTCCGGTCAAGGGCATGTGCCTTGGTTGCGGGCACATACCCAATAGGGGGTGTGCAGGAGGCAGCTGATGGATGTTTCTCTCTCATCGATGTTTCTAACTCTCTATCCCTCTCCCTTCCTCTCTGTAAAAAAATCAATAAAATATATTTTTTAAAAATCAATAAAATATATTAAAAAAAAAACACACAGAACTAATTCAGTTTAAATGAAAAGCCCTCTAGTTCTGAGGTCCAGTGTTAGGAAATCCAGTCATCCACCCTATGAGCCACATTCTCCAATCACATTTTTTTCCTTTTATCCTCACCTGAGGATATTTTCCCACTGATTTTTAGAAAGAGTGGAAGAGAGAGGGGAAGACAGAAATATCGACATGAGAGAAACACATCGACTGGTTGCTTCCTGCATGAGCCCAGACCAGGGCCTGGGCCAGGGAGGAGCCTGCAACCCAGGCATATGCCCTTGACCGGAATCGAACCCGGGACCTTTGGGTCCGCAGGCCGATGCTCTATCCAATTGGCTAGGACTCCACTCACATCTTTAACAGTGAAAAAGGTGATATTTTGACCTCCCATCTGCCTTATTTTCTCGGTTGCCTCTGACTCCGGGGAACAGTGGTGTTCACTGGCTCCTCAAACTTCCTAGACCTCCGCGCCCTCCAGACCTGTGGTCAGTGCTCCTATTTAACCCGTCGGGTGCACTGGGCAGTGTCACTTCCTCCATCTCAAACACTTAGCTGGGTGGCCAAGTGTCACTCTCTCTTCACGGGCCACTCATCTTCGCTGGACTGGTCTCCCTCCCTGACCCCTCCCAGTCGCAGTGCTCCAGACACAACCCCTGGTCCTCACCAGCTACCCTCCCTCGCCGGGTCTACGCACCTGCCGCCTTCATGCCGACAACTCCCAAATGTCTGCAGCCCCAACCTCTGCCCCCTGAATCCTAGTACATCCATTTGCCTCACCGGCTACACATGTGGGTGGAGATGTTGATCTCAAAGTGAACCCGACCCAAATCAAGTTCTTAATTCCGTCCCACCCCTTCGGTGTCCTCCCTGTCTTCTCCACCTCAGGAGGCGCCACACGGTCCCTCTGCTCAGGCACACATCCTTCGAGTCACCTTTCTCCTTTCTCTCCGGCTCCACACGCAGCCCTCCGTCAACTGTTCGCTCTAACATGAAACCGCATCCTGACTCCGCCCGCTTCTCGCTGCCTCTGCGGCCTGCTCCCACTAAGTCCACGCTGCAGTCCTCTTTCATGGAACCTCGGGGTAACAATGTCCTAGTTTGTGTCCCTTCTCCCACTTGTCCCCAGCCTCCTCCAGTCCCCTCCCCCACAGCTGTTTTCCACTCTCCAGTCAGCATGGTTTTTTAAAAAACATACATGCAGTCATACACCGCACGACATTTAGGCCATTGACAGACGCATATGACAGTGGTCGGCCATGCAGCCTGGGTGTGTAGGGGCCGTACCATCGAGGTCGGGTAAGTGCACGCTATGATGTTCGCACGATGAAATCGCCTAACGTCACGTTTCTCGGACCGCATCCCGATCGTTAAGCGACCCGTGACTGTAAGACCTTGTGGCTCATTTTCTCAAAACCCCTCATTGGCTTCTTACTTCCCTAAGGAAATGCGTTACCTGGGCCCCACGCCACCTGAGCCCTGGCCCCTTTCTGCCGTCAGGACTCCAGTGCTCTCCCCAAGCCGGCCTCCTGGCCGCTGGGAACCTGCAGAGAGCACTGCTGCCCAAGGGCTTGGTTCCTCTGCTTGGAAACCTCTCTGCCCGGGATTTGCATGGCTTACCCGTTCCTTCCTTCTGGAGTCAGTGCAATGTCTTCTCCTGAGAAAGGCCTTCCCTGACCACACGATCTAAAAGGACCCTCCTTCCCAACCCCTCATCGCTCACTCAGCTTTATTTTGCTCTGTGACACGTACCACTTGCCAACGTGGGTCGTGGACGGCCCCCCGCTGGCACAGGAGGGGGCACCAGGCATCCGGGCAGCACCGGGACCGTGGGCTCTCGGACGTGTCGCGGCCTTTGCCTGAACGCTCCTCTCCCTCCCTTCTTGTTTCTCCCCAAACTCCCAGGACAGTGGTCCCCCTGCTCATGCTCTGCTCACAAGAGGAACTTGTTAAATAAACTAAGGCGACATGCTGAAGTTTTCAATCCCTCCCCCCAAATACCACGATCACTACAGAATCTCTGGTACGTGTATAGAGAGGCTTCGGGCTGAGGGAGTGGGGAGCCACATCTTCCACCTAAATCAGCCACTGCCGTGCCTGGGAGGGAGGTCCTTTCAAAGAAACAGCACCTCGCTGGCTTTCCTGGTTGGAGAGGAGCCGCTCTTCTGAATGACCAGAAAGGACACGAAGGTCAGAGCATCGTGACTTTTGTCCAGGAAAGTAGTGTCTTCGAGAGTCAGGAGAAGTCTGTGTGTAAATACCCCTCAGAGCGTGAACAATAAATGCACACGAGAGCCCTCTGGTGCACTGGGTGTACCTTTATTATGGCCTCGTTCACTAAGAGTTCCGTGATGCAAGGTTACCATACACAGTTAGGTAATGTCTGCATTGCACATCTAAGGCTATACAGCAAAAGAACCAGAATCAGTACAAATACAAGAACTCTATTTACATTCTGTATACCCAAGCTCCAAACATCAGATAGTATTTACATAATAAAACATGGACATGAACTCGGAAATTAATAATGTACAGACATTGTTGCTGATGCGCTCAACTCCTTCACTGGGGAGAGATCAGTTTGCAAAGTCCTGGTTCAAAAAGGCCACTTATGTTCATGGGTTTTGTTTAATGCACAAGGATGTGAGAAATGAAATCTCAATGGACAAACACTTGAGAGCCACAGAGTCTAAGACGGTGCCTTCCACGCGAGAAGGCCGATGGAGCCCTCAGGCGAACGGATGCCAGAACACGCAGCGTGAAAGTAACTCGAAGACACGAAAGGACACACGACAGCCAGGTTCGGCGAGACCAACCTCAGCTCGGACTTCCATCTGAGCACAGCTATTTGGCTGTGGGTGTTTAACATGAAATTTGTATCAACTCTAATTTCTCCCTTTAAATGATTTAGCAGCTTTCCCAAGATTTTATGGGGCTCGAATATGAATTTCATAAATGGCCTTTTGAACAACAAAAGCAGATCATCTCTCAGCTGATAATTCAATTCTAAGGAAACACAAATCAATGCATTCCTATCTCACACAGTAAGGGTTTGGCCACATGTGGCTGAGTCATCCAGGGTGGGCGGCTGCAGTCCACCGAGTCAGAGTCCAGTTTAGAGTGCAGTCAGCACACTTTCTGAGAGCAGCAGCAGGATTAGAATTCTCTCTAAGGAGCAGGTTAACAATCACATTTTAAAAAAGGACCCAGAAGGAAAGATGAAGGACCCCGGCCAAACAAACCAACAAGCCCGGACACTGCCCAGGAGAACCGAGTGGCACGCAGCACCAGGGATGCTGGCACCGGCAGGTGCCACACGCGAGGTCAGCCTTTCTTTTCCAGTCCAATGTGCAATTAATTACAGCTGTATAAATATACAAATACCTTACAGAATTTAATTTAATTAAATAATTAGAGAACAAGCAGCAGGCAACAAAGTCTTTGCTTTGAAATATGTGCCAGGAGAAGCCATTTTACTTTTAGATCCCAAAAGGCCTTTCGCAATGATTTAATTTATTCTTTCATCTTAAAAGAGCTGGAAAATATCCAGCAAAACTATGAGTGTCTGTGTAAGTTCCACAGAGCTGAAGGGAAAAGAGATACATAAAACAGTGGTTTCCTAGTTGGGAAGGTCATCTTCCCTTGCCATCGGTTAACAGTGAGCGGGAATTTAGGACCCGACCAGCTGCCAGAGCAGCCCTTCCCGTGCCCTGGCCGTGTGCAGGGGCTGGCCGGCCCCGCACAGCCCGGCCTGAGAGCTGGCTGACCCCCAGGCCGGCACAGGAGGGGGCGTGAGCACTGGCTTGGTGCGGGCTGAGAGGCCGCATTTTGCTTTGGCAGGAGAGAGGAGGGTGGGGAACGGGGGGAGCAGAGGGTTACTTTTAACTAGCATTCATGTTTCCTTCATTGGTGTGTTTTCTTTCTTGCTTTTTTTGCTTGTTTAAAGGAGTGATTTGGAAAAAAAGAAATTAAAAACCCTCAAAAGGTCGTTTCCTTGAAAGGTCAAGTTCATTCCTCAACTATCCTGGCCCATGGCTTCAGCTAAAGCCTCATAAAGAGGTCCTGTCAGAAACCCTCTCTCAGGACTTCAAAGTGGGGATGAACCTGTCTGGAAAGGGAACATCAACCCTGAAACGTCCAACTCCAGTTTGAAGATGGCCCTAGAGAAAGAGGGGGTACCAGAAGGGGCTGCCTGTACCCGTCAGCCGCAGCAGAGGCCCCTCGGACGGGGAGAGCACACGAGACCCCCGCGTCCTCACGAGGCCTTCCTGCGTGGGCACGTGACGAACAGTCCAGTGCCGCCTGTTCTAAGAGCTGACACTCCAAAGCAAAGACTTTCCAAGCCAGTTGTGTCTGAGTTAGAAGGAGAAACCCGAGTCATTTAGTGTATCACACGATTCCTCTCCCTCAGCCTTCCCCACCTATTGCCGCACAGACATGGATCCTTCCATCAAACTTCGTAACAGCAGCAGCATCCATGATTTGATTCTAAAAGCAACCTTCAAATGTCATTTCCCTGAAATTAGATTTAATTCCGGCCCAGGAAGCTGTCTCTAAGCCCGGACAGATCCTAGATTGGGGTTTACACCAGAAGGGCATATTGTGTCCATTAGATAACGCAGAAACCTCTAACTACTTTAAAAATGTCGCTTAGAAAAACTAGTAACATTAGTGTTAGTGACCTATGTTTAAGGAGAAGAAAGTTTAAAAAATCTAGAGTTTTACTGACCACTTTTCAGGTAAGGTCACGCCTGTGGTTCTGTCCTTTCTTTTATTATGCTCGCCCTGACTCACTTCCGCCTCTTTGCAAGGCAATTAGAACAAGTGCAGCTTCGAGCCCTGTTCTGAGCCCAACCGGGGAGGGTGGAAGCAAGGGACTGAGCCTGCCCAGCAACTACCCTGCAGAGTGCGTGCCCCTGCCCTTGGCTGCGAAGGCAAAGCCACCCAGTTCCCCAGCACCTGAGAGTCAGCAACCCCCAGGCTGAGACCCGCAATCTCCACAAAGCGGGAACCAGCAGATACTGTCCTGAATGCCCAAGAGATGGTCAAGCAAAGCGGTCTGAGCAAGGAGGTAAAGAACGGTATCCACAACCCAAGCCAACCAATGGCAAAGCTACTCAAGGAAGCGGGGCCTTCTTCCTCCAGGTCACTCTGAAACCCTTGCAGGCAGCTGAGAGAAAGCGAATGTTCCATGCTGGCGTCTGGAAGAGCTGACCCTGTTCTGTCAGGAGACTATCAGCTTCCTCCTTCCTCCTCTGGCAACGCTTCCACACCCGATGGAGAAGCAAGGTGAGGCCAGCCGGGGGCGCAACGAAGCCCTGGGGTCAGGGCTCAGGTGGGGTCTTTTCTCTGCCCCCAGATGTCCTTTCGTTTTGTTTTTAGCGGTGGGAGTGGCTGGATTTAATCCTGGGGTCCAGAATGCAAAGTCTGCCATGCGGCTTATTTATGAGTATAGGGACAGGCATCACTGAAAGTCTTTTCAATCTGACAGAGATTACTGAAAATAACCACTGGGTTCAGAGACTTCCAGGTTTATACGTGAAAGCTACATTTCTTTGATCAATGGGAGCTACAATCACAAGGTCATTACTCAGCATTACAAAGACCATCAAGTTCCTCATCAGAAAGCGAAGCACTCCCCCTGGTGGGACATCTGTGTATGACATCACAGATTCCAAACTCGCCATCACCACCAATGCCAAGAACAAACAGAGGCGGCTCCCTCCCAGATGAGAAGCACAGTTCACAGGAACCCTACTGACCGTCCCATCCACCCATGGCCCGCCTCCCACCCTACGCTCCTTGGAAACCCAACATCCTTGGCTCTTCCCTTCTGACAGGTCAGCAGCAGCCACTGCCTCAGGCCTGTTAAAAGTCCTCTCCTCTCTTCTCTTCCACTAACTGAAAACTGCATAACCATGTTCTAAGTAAGCCCGATTTCAGAGAATATACCTGTCCCTTCGCTGAGCTCACCACAACCTTCTCCCTGAATGGAAACACAGGGATTAGTGAGGGAAGAAAGCAACAGAGGGAAAAAGGTAAGCTTTTCCCTCTCAGCTTCCAAAAAGGCCAGATGTCTCCTCCCTTTGTCTCTAAGCTACCCAAGAAAAATTAAAGTGAGAGCACAAACAGAGAAAAGAAAAAATGTATTATGTTGTCTTGAAAAAAGACAGATATCCAAAGACAGCAGTACAGACATCAGAGGTGGTCACATGGGGAGCTCCCATACAAAAGGAAGCCAAGATATACCAAAAATAATCTGGAGAGTCACTGGATTTCCCTCTCTCTGTGTTTTTTGTTTTTGTTTTGTTTTGTTGTATGTGTTTTTCCCCTTTTGTTAGGCCACATGCTACTAACAAGATTCTCAGCACAGGAAAAAAGAAAAAGGGTACAGAGCAATGGAGATGGGGAACAGGAGCTAGAAAAAGTGCTGGACAAGAGGGAAAAGTAGTTAAGCCACAGGATTACATACAAGAGCAACCGTCAAGAATCACAAAGAGAAACGAGAGGTAACACTTCCTTTATCTCTGGGAAGGCGCTGAGGGTGCGCAGCAGTCACTCAGTACTTCGGCTGGCTCGAGCCTCTGCGGGAGAGTTTTGACCTATGGGCGACACAGAGAGGCCTGTTAGGAAGCTGGATCCAGATGTTTCTCCTCTCAGGCCTCTTCTCCCATGGGCCCCTCCTTGGACTTCTTCCTAAACTGCGCTGCAGACCCAGGTCGCAGGCTCTCTGAGCAAACAGGCTGGGCTGTGGGCTTCCCGCTAGGGGACCCTGCAACACAGCCCCTCCTAGGACGGGAGGCTGGTCACGTGCTGCATACTGACTGGCAGACGGGAAGGGCCTCCCAATCTTCCCTTCGCTCAGCCCCACAGACCCTGGCTGCAGACCCTCGAGAAGAAAAAGTCAAAGCAGATCGGTTAAATGCAAACATGCCCAGCGTCTCCTTAGCCTCTCGGACACCAGGGGATAGCTTCTGAGAAGCTGAGGCCTCGTCAGCACCCACAACCGCACTTACACCCCTGTCCTTCCCCTATTTTAAATCTGTTTGCAACAAGACTTCCTTCCCTATTTACGCTGATGTTCCGGGGACCAAAGCCAAGGAAGGGAACGCAGGGACAGCTTCTCACCGTATTGTGCCAGCAAGGAGTGGATTAAAGGCATATAACCAGTCACTCATGTCTTTGTCGTTGAGAGCCTGCAAAAGGACCCCGCGGTGCTTTGTGCATACAGCGAAGATGTTAGGGCTCTGAAAGAGATGCAGGGAGACGAGAAGGTTACGTGGGCTGTGAGCAATGGGGACACCGGCCATATTCACAGGGCATCCGGCACGTCGCACGGCACTTCAGAGCCAGATATACAGGAGAGATGCTCTGTCACACAACAGAATCCAGAACTCCAAGGGAAGGGCATGCATGGCGATGAGAAGTCGAGAGAGGGCAGGACTGACCTTCACCATGGCCTGCTGGTCTTCGCTGTATTCCACCTGCGCTGTGGACAGGTTAATGATGCCACGTTCCACCGGATCTTTGTCACTGTTATAGATGAAGACGTAAGGGCGACGGACCACAACAAAATGCTTAGCCCAGTTGCTGGAAAATGGCTCCTTGAAATGCAGGTATCCTTTCTTGGAAACCACCGAGCTAAAAAGGACAATACAAGATAGGTTTGTCTCTCACAAAGGAAAGTGATTATGAGCTGAGGACCATCAAAATATGTCTCACCTAGGCCAGTCCCTCGTGGGAACAAAACAGGACAACGGTCTATTTGGCCTAGGACCTTATCTGCCAAAGTGACACAGCAAGAGGAGACAGAGCACCACACAGCATGCTGAGCAGGGGGTGCGCGATGGCCCAGCTGGGGCGGAAACCCAGCCGGGGCTTTCACCCGGATCCATGCGCATCACACTGCAATAGAGACCTCACGCTGTTTTAATACCCAGCATCTCTGGGTAGAGTACTCACCCTGGTCTAATTTCTTCAATATCTGGAACAAGGTTGAGAAATTCATTTTTCCCTGCTCGGGCCAAATACGGTGTTTCCACAGTTGGGACAATCTGAAACTGCTCAAATTCTGGGCAGGGACTAGAGGCCCGGGAATTGGCTTCTGGGGTCCTTTAAAAGAGAGGTTAGAGAGGTTAGGGATAACAAGAGCTTCAGTGAGGAACGCAGATGTGTACAATCATCCCACCAGCAGGAACGAGGCCTCTCTGCACACCAGGGGCGCTGCAGACATCAGGTTCAGAGAGCTGGCCTGGAGGACAAGCTGGCGTCAGAACGGTCATTCCAAATGCCACTGGGCTCCTCCTCCAGAGGCTGCAAAGGAGGCTGGTCACCGATGAGTGCACGTCACTCAGACCACCTCCTATTGTGAAGCCCTGATCAGAAGTGTCTGGAACATGATTCCATCCCTCTGTTTCAATTTAGTCCCAAGTTCACACCTAGCACAGCGGCTCTCACAGTGAGGACCCTGACCAGCAGCGTCAGCTGCTCCTGGAAACCCGTTAGAAATTCAAATTCTCAGGCTCCAGATCAGACCTAGAGAACCAGGAACTTTCTCTGGGTGGGGTTCAGCCACGTGGGCTTTAACAAGCCTCCCTGGATGCACTAACGTCTGAGAAGCACAGCCTGAGGGACTGGCAGAGAAAGCAGATCAACGGGTGGAGGGGGGTCTCTGAATGACCAGGAGGTGCACAGCTGCATGCTGCCCTGGACCAGTCCAGGCTGTACGGGAGAAAGAATTCCTCTGCTCTGCAGTGTTAGTCATCTTCGGACAGCAGCCTAGCCTAATTAATTGTATTTCATCAATTACAAAAAGCCCATTTGTAAATGTCTTCCCATTCCTCACACTGGGATGCGTCTTACAGTCAATAGTGTGTCACATTTTAGTTGGCAGTGCTTTGTCTTTCTTAGCGGCACATTAAATAATGTCTGACAGTCAATGCAGCCTAGAATTAATTAGATTGCCTCTTTGTTATTTTCTCCAGCCACGTTCAATTGTGCGAGTGCTGGTACATTCAGATAGACAGCTGGATGATAATGAGGTGGGCTCTGACAGGGGAGCGTAATGAATGGAGACAGGGCAAAGGAGTTTGAGGTGCACTGTATCGATGAATTCACATTAAAGTTGTCTCTATTAGTCTTACCTATTCATTTTTTTGTATCATCAAAATATTTTTCTCCAAATTTATTTAAAAATATTTTTCCCAAGATGGGGCTTCCTATGTGGGCTATAACTGAGGAGAGAAGCAGGGTGGGAGCGGAAGGACAAGTGAGCAGAACGGGAATAAGAGGAGCCAATGATTTGGTGCAGGAAGTTAAGAAGACGTGATATTAAAAGATGTCAGTAGCATCTTTCCAGACTTGTGACATCTAGAGAAGGCTCCCCATATTTCCGATGCTGCCTAGGGGGGTGGTGCTGCCCTCAGCTGAGAACCACTGAGCTAGAGGAAGACCGGCATTTCCCCTGGTTCTTAGGTTAGCTTCTCGCGGAAAAACCTGGGCACCTACTTCTGATCCAGAGAGTTGCTCCTAGAGTCTACCAGAGAGGGGCAGGTGGAGGAGGGAGTGAGGGTTGAGCTGCTGAAACTGGACACAGAGGGATCCCGTCCAATTGGAGAGATATCCGACAACTGGAAGCAAACAGAAGAGAGCGAGTGAGATTCAGATGGAAGAAATTGTCTCTGCAATAAGCAGCTTTGACAACCAGTGACCTCACTTTAAAAAATACCCTGCTTCAGGTCATTTAAGAAAACAAGCCTTACAAATACATATTTTATGGCCCTAGTGTCCTGGCAGGAATCATGACATTTACAAAAGAGGCAAGGCTGGCTTCTTATACTGCCACTGCCCTCCTGCGTTAATTAAATGACCTTATGCATATGAGCCGAGCACTTAGCACAGCAGGCCAAGTTCTAAGAATATGGCAGAGGACCTGTCCTACTGGAACTTACACTCTAAGTGAAGAAGGCAGACAATAAGCCAGTCAACATACACATCAGGCTCTGGCTGGGTGGCTCAGGTGGTTGGAGCGTCACACATACACCGAAGGGTGAGGGTTCAATTCCCAGTCAGGGAACATACCTAAGTTTCAGGTTCGATCCCAGGTCAGGGCATGTATGGGAAGCGACCAATCGATTTTTTGTTTTTCTCTTTCTCTCTCCCTTCCTCTCTCTCCCAAATTAGTAAGAACATATTCTCTGGTGAGAATTGAAAGAAATGTCAGGGAGTGATAAGTGCTATAGCAAAAAGTGAATCAGGGAAAGAGAAGTTTCAGGGAGCTGCTGGCTTTACAATGCGTGGTTTACAATATTTGAACTAAAAAGGAAACATCAGTGAGCCAATCTTAGAGACATCTGGAAGAAGACTATTCTGGGCAAAGGAATGGCAAGGGTGCAAAGACCCCGCTCGGCAGGAATGAGCCAAGAAGGTCAAGATGACTAGAATAGAGCGAATGACCCAGAAGTTCTTTAAAGTGTTCACCTCACTCTGTGTGGAAGGCAACAAAATCTCATGCCACCAAGAACCTCAGGACTTCGTTTTTAAAAAATATATTTTATTGATTTTTACAGAGAGGAAGGGAGAGGGATAGAGAGTTAGAAACACCGATGAGAGAGAAACATCCATCAGCTGCCTCTTGCACACTCCCTACTGGGGATGTGCCCGCAACCAAGGTACATGCCTTTGACTGGAATCGAACCCGGGACCCTTCAGTCTGCAGGCCGATGCTCTATCCACGGAGCCAAACCGGTTAGGGCAAACCTCAGGACTTCTGTGCCCTGTCACACATTGACAAACCACCCCCTACAGAATATTCTCCAAGGGATTCAGGGGAAAGCCAAAATAGTTCCCATCTGATAATCCCTCGAAGAGACACGGCGACATACTTTCACCTTCAGAAGTCGGTATTGTGGAAAAATCAGATACAGAGCAGCTATGTCATGCATCCTCAAATACCATGCTATGCCCACGTCAAGCCACCTAAAAGCAGTGTGCGCTGGGGACAGGAAATGTGAGCGGCTCACCTTACAGTCACTGATGCTGCCGTGCACCTGGCTGAATTCTCGGTTGAAAGTGTGGGTGAGAAGTTGCAGACACTAGGAAAAAGAAAGGGAGCATTAAGTTTCTTTATTTTTTTAAAAAATAATTCTTTATTGTTGAAAGTATTTATGTCCCCCCTTTTCCCTCATTGACTCCCTCCAGCCCGTCCCCGCCCCCTCCACCCCAGGCCTTCAGCACCCTATTGTCTGTGTCCATGGGTAATGCATATGTGCATACAAGGTCTTTGGCTAATTACCTCCCACCCACCTACACTCTCCCATCTTCCCTCTGAGATTCCGCACTCTGTTCCATACTTTGATGTCTCTGGATCCACTCTGTTCATCAATTTATTTTGTTACTTAGATTCCACATGAGTGCGATCATGTGATACTTGTTTTTCTGACTGACTGACTTATTTTACTTAGCATGATACTCTCCAGGTCCCTCCATGCTGTCTCAAAGGGTAAGAGATTCTGCCTTTTTACTGCTGCATAGTATTCCATGGTATAAATGTACCATAGCTTTTTATATCCACTCATCTACTGATGGGCACTTGAGCTGTTTCCAGGTCTTAGCTATTGTAAATTGTGCTTCTATGAATATAGGGGTGGCAGCGTAAATTTCAATGATTAAACAAAGCCCTGTACACAAGGCAGGAAGGGAAAATCACATGCTTAAGACCCACAGTGGAGCTCAGATGCTGCCTAACAGCTCTAGAAATTAACAAAGCAAATAGCAAGGAGCCTGTATATGCTTAATAAAAAAGATAAAATGAGTGGATAAAAAAGCCATTCTCAAATCTATAAAAGTGAATACTGCAACATCATAGTTTAGAAGTGCTTAAGAATGCAATAGCATCCCTTTCATTCTTAATTTGCTTTATCATTTCTCAGTTGGATTACTGCAATAGTTTTTTTCTGCCTCTAGTCTCTCTCTTCATCACAAATCCATCCTCTTTATTGCTGTCAGAGAAGTCTTTCTAAAACAAATACCTGTTTAAAATATTGCCACGTCACTCCCAAGACATGCTAAACCAAGGGTGGGGAACGCATAGCCCGCAGGCCATATAAGACCCTCGAAATCATTTGATCTGGCCCTGCCAAGGCTTTAGGAGTGATTTAAATGTTTGACCAAATATAGCAAGGCTAAATTTTTTAAAAAATATATTTTTTATTGATTTCAGAGAGAAAGGGAGAGGGAGAGATAGAAACATTAATGATGAGAATCATTGATTGGCTGCCTCCTGCACAATCCCCACCGGGGACCAAGCCCGCAACCCGGGCATGTGCCCTTGACCGGAATCAAACCCAGGACCCTTCAGTCCACAGGCTGATGCACTATCCACTGACCCAAACAGGCTAGGGCGCAAGGCTAATTTTTAAGTTGATAATTTTGCATGGACTAAGAATGATGCTATAAATATCCAAATGCTCTTGGCAGAAAAAAGGTTCCCCATCCTGCTCTAAACTCTCTAGCATGGTATGCACGATGCCCTGGCCCATCTCCCTAACTCCATCTCCTGCCTCCACAGAATTCCCTCACACTGATCATGCAGGACGGCTGGCTCCCTCCCTTGCACCCTCTTGAGCCAGTTCATGATGCTCTCCTGCGGAGGCCTCGCCTCTGGCTCCCACAGAACCTAGACATACGCCTCTATTATATGCTTGTCACCATGTGCATGTAAGCTAATTAAGAGTAGAACTGAGTCCAATTTGTTTCTATATTCACAGTGTTGGTGCAGGCCTTGAAACAGAGGCCCTCAAAGAAGGAAGAAGATGGAACGGAAACTGACTGATCAGTTCAGTCTCATGGCAAATGCCCAGCCAAGCAAGGGAAGGGAGTCACACCTTGGTGGCCAGCTCCTTCTCGCGGTCCACCAGGCTTTCAATGTCTGTGGAGTCGTAGCCACTGCTCTCGCTGGGCGTGATGGCACTTTCAAAGGTGGTGGTTGAGATCTGAGAGGAGATGCTGGTGGAGGTGCTGAGCGTGCCGCTGCTCAGGCTGGGGGACAACGAGTCGCTCAGGGATTTGGGGGTGCTGTCACCAAGTCTCTCACGCAGAAGCAGGAAGTGGCGGGTTTTCTCCACCTAAGAAGAGCAACACTGTTGCCTCAGCAAACAAAGCTCATTACGATTTTAGTAAGTACAGTGTTATGCCTCATGGTGATGGAAACCTGGAAAGCCAGGATCACACCGAGGTGGTGACTGAGTCTCCGGCACAAGCTTTCATCTGAGCACCTTCTCCTCCCTCCAACTTCCCCAACCCCACCCCGTACCTCATGGATGAGCTCCAGCTTCTCCAGCTCCCACTGGTGCTCCAGGATGAGGCTGTCCCCACGGGGCCGCCAGCCAGCTAAGTTCTCTTCTCCCCGCACATAGGCCACTGACGTATCCAAGACTTTTCTCCTCCTCCTCTGCATGCCTAAGAGGAAATAACTCTTTTTGAGAAAAATCCGATTCCAATGTTACCTCAAAATGAATAAATAATTCATATACATGATGAACTAAGAAAGACTTGGTCTCTAGATACATGGGATTTTGTTAATAATAATTCAATCCCTTTGAATTCAAAGAACTCTCTAAATTTCTTTTAAAAGTGAGATTTATATTATTTGATAATTATGAAGACTGCAATGCAACTTGAGAAAAAGGTATTATGTTAAGTGAAAATATAGAGGTGATTACATAGTCTGTACACGATGGTCCCCAATATATAAAAATACACCTGCCTATACACACACCCACATTCAGTAGTTCAGGTAGAATGGCAGATGACAGATGGCTTTACCCCATCATCTCCCATTAATTTTGTAAAATGTTAAACTGTTTTTACATATAAAAGACAAAAATTCATGTTAATTAAATAATCCTCAAGGAACTCTCTGGACACTATAATTAGCTGCTATTGGGACTCAGAATCATATTCAAAGTCTTCTTTTTTAAAATCTAAATCTTACCTGTGAGCCCTGACCTCTTTCCACATCTTCTCTAAAATGATTCAAACTCATATTAACCAAATGTTTTTTTAAAAAAATCATGACTTTTATGCCCGGGTTGCAGGCTCGATCCCCAGTAAGGGGGTAATGCAGGAAGCAGTCAATAGATGTTTTGCTCTCATACAGATGTCTCTCTCTCTCTCTAAAAATCAGTAAAAATATTTTTAAAAGATTGCCTAATATTAAAAACAAAAACCTTTTGTCCATGTTCCAGTTTACAAACATAAAAACCCAAAGTGCTGCTTAAGACCACCGAGCTGAAGGAACAGAGCCCAAAGAGACATCAAAAGGGACACAAACAAGTTCAACTACATTTGTCTTCTCGAGCACAGGAAGTTCAAATTCTAGTTTGACAGCACCTGGGAAGTAATACTACCAAGTTAATCTTGGGGCTAAGCTGGATAGCAAAAGGGTAATGAAGTTTTCCATACCAAATTCATTCTAATACACTTGACTATTTTATTTTATTATTATTATTTTAAAAATATATATTTTATTGATTTTTTTACAGAGAGGAAGGGAGAGGGACAGAGAGCTAGAAACATCAATGAGAGAGAAACATCGATCAGCTGCCTCCTGCACACCCCCTACTGGGGATGTGCCCGCAACCAAGGTACATGCCCTTGACCGGAATTGAACCTGGGACCCTTCAGTCCATAGGCTGACGCTCTATCCACTGAGCCAAACCGGTTAGGGCCACTTGACTATTTTATAATATTCCATAGCCCAGGAACATTTTGTTCGGTAAAGTTTTTATAATTGTATTGCACGACACAAACCAAAGTGTTGTAACTCAGAAAAATATAGCACCAAAAACCTGGCTTGTAAAATATGCTTGGTTTCTAATAAAGTTTATATCTCTCCTATATGGGTAAGGTAGATTTTTGACATGATACACTCCAAACAGATGCAAAGACAACTATCACCTCCCCATCCATTAGCTCTTACCTGGACTACCTGTGTCTGCCATTTTGCATAAACTGAGTTCATAAATTCCAGTGACTCGATTGCTATTTAAATTAAAACAAACAATTACTTAATATCTTATATCACAGAAACAGGAAAATCTGAATTCTCTCTACTTAAAACACTGTCTCTTCTGTAGGGACTGCAACCCACCCTCAAACATAAGTATCTTATTTCTTTTCCTATTCCAAACTTAATTTTTTCATACAAGGAATCTGTTTTCATCTCAATCTTTTGAACATTTTTATTTTAATAGGATGAATAAAGTTGAATGATAAAGTTTACAATACAAATATAAAAATTAAAAAATGTGTCTTTTCTTACTGTAAGAGAGAAAAGTTGGGGGAAGTCTGACTAGAAAATGATAACCATCAAATTCTGGGGAGTGTGACTAGGGAGAGGTACTGAACCTTCTATTATATCAGTAATATATCTTATGCTGGGTGGTGATGCATAAGATATATTTTTGTATATCTTAAATATGAATAAATCTTTAAAAGAAGAAAAATTCCAATGGTACTCTGTTAGAATAATGATGACACTAAAAAAAATTTAGTCCCTGCAAACTGTTTTGAAAATGTTCACAATGTAATATTCCTTCCTTCCCTCATTAACTCATCCAGTCATTAGTATTTTATTAAATGCCAACATTCAAGTCACTGCATCCCAGGTGTCGGCCATAATGGCTTACAGGATGTGAACTACCCTGAAACAGCAAGCCAGGGCTGCCTAGGGCTCTGCTGATTCTTCACTGGGCAAACCAACTGGAAGCTAAACTTGTCTCAAAAACTTACGAGTCTGGTGACTTTGAGTAGCCGCTGCCAAAGAGGCTGCGCAGAGAGCGTGGGGGCGAGATCTTGGCGTCCCGAGAATAGAAGACCATGCACACGTCCTTGGTGATGACAGCTGGCTGGATGCAATGATCCAGCTGAAAGCAGACAGGAGGGGGCTCCATTAGATACAAACAGAGCATCTGCGACAGAGTCTGTGCCACCACATTTAGAATGCTGGTCCCGGATGTGGGGCTGGAGGATTTCAGCTCTACTAACTATTTCAACAGCAACACAGCCGATAAGATGTGGTGGTGTTCCTTGCAGATGCATTTATTTTCAAAGTTTTATTCTGTAATAATGGCTAACATGTGTTGTTCTAAATCCTTATATATAGCATCTTAACAACTTTCGGAGGTAAATGCTACTGTTTCAGCTTAAGAAAGGAGAGAATCAAGGTACAGAGAGGTGAAGTCACTTGACCAGAGACATGCAGGCAGCAAGTGGCAGCACAGGGATTTGAACTCAGACAGGCTGCTTCCAGAGTCTGTGCTGTTAGCCACCACTAGGCTCTGTCCATGACGATAAAAGCAGGAGGCGAAGTTTTCTTAGAATCATACATTCTTTGAAGAATGATGATTAGGGTACTAATGCTGAAGCTGTAAGAAAATTCATGTGACTTTTTGATTAAATAGAGATTAGGAACAGTAACTAATATATAATCAGAACAGTTAGCAAAGTATAATAAAATAACTAACTTGCCCTGGCCGGTATAACTGTTTGTCAGAGCAGCGTCCTGTAAGGTGGGTTCGATTCCCGGTCAGGACAAGTTTGGGAGGCAATCGATTGCTCTTGCTCTCGCTCTCTCTCTCTCTCTCTCTCTCTCTCTTTCTCTCTCTCTCTCGATTTCTCTCAAATTAATTTTTTTAAAAGCCTATCTTTTAAAAAAATAATTAACTTCAGATATGGAGGGAGAAAGGACCTCAATGGAATCTTTCCTCCCCGTTTCCTGCTCTAGCCCGTCCACTGTTCGGGGCTGCCTGTTCATAGCAACTCAAGATTCGGGTCTCCTCACCTCTAGATAGGCCGACAAGGTCATGTAGATCTTTTCCCCGTAGGGTGTCACTCGGTTGAGAAGAAGGGAGTTATGGAGGGAGCTGTCCCACACGGCCTCAAAACGGTAGAAGGTCCTAAGGTCAGAAAGGCAAGACAAAGTCATCCGACAGAAGCTGGAGTCACCTCAGCCCAGGCACTGTCCCTGTCAGTGTATCACAGAACCCATGCCAAGCGGCTCTCAGTGTACTGAGATCTAACAGCAGAGTGGGACCTTCACTCCGGGAGGAAAGGGCAGGACTCCTCCTTTTGTCCCCGCCCACCACCAAGGGGCAGCTAGCTATGCTATTTTTTATTTTTTATTTTGATGAGCCTGCTTCTCCTCTGCCTAAAACAGAAACAGTGAGATCAACCAAAGGGATTAAGATGAAAGGGTAAGGGAGTATGGACAGAAAGTGAAAGAAGAAAGAAAGACTAAGTATGATCCTCTGTTAATCGAGAGCAGGAAGCAAATACACGGTAATTTGTGGGCTGCAGTCTTCATATCACAACCCTCTGCTGCTGGCCTCACAGATGTCACAACATATCTGGGAGAATCACTGGAGGAAACAGTATAGAAAGCCTTGCTTCAAATAAAAGAACAAGAGGTTCTTTTTAGCTGATGTGTCAGTAAAATGATTTTTAACACCCGAGGTAGCCAACAACTTTGTCAGTTTAAAAAAAAAAAACTCACTTGAAAGTCAATCTTACATTTAATAACTAGAAGTTTGATTTAATGACTTTTAAAAAAATTAAATTTATTGGAGTGACATTGGTCAGTATGAATAATATGTTTCAGTTACAAGATTTGTATATTGCACCGTGTGGGAGGAGTAGGGGGTTCTAATATATGGTGACAGGAGAAGATTTAACTCTGGGTGGGTGCCATGACTTTTTTACAGTTGTTCTAATAGCTTTCTTTTTCCTACAGGTAAAACACCATAGACCCTAACTGACATTAACCCTCCAGTCCAGCATGTCTCCTCTGAAGCACTGGACTGAGTAACGTAGTTACATATCAGCTCCCAACACTACGGCAGTCTCCCTTCTCAGACCCCATAACGAGTGTCCGGGAAGACACCTGTCTACTCAGCAGAGTGGATTTCCCATTGCCATTAGCTCTCTGTACGTGCAATACACCTCACCCGATTCAACGAAAGTTTTTATTTATTTTTAAAATTATATGTTTATTGATTTGAGAGGAAGGGAGAGGAAAAGAGATAGAAACATCAATGATGAGAGAGAATCATTGTTCAGCCGCCTCCTGCATGATCCCCACTGGGGACTGAGCCCACAACCCGGGCATATGCCCTTGACCAGAATCGAACCCAGGACCCTTCAGTCCGCAGGCTGATGCTCTATCCACTAAGCCAAAACAGCCAGGGCTCAACGAAAGTTTTTAGACACTTTGTTCCCTGCCCAATACATTCCTCCTTCCTCCTTCCCCAATGGTGAATTCACTGTTGCTGGTATTCTTATCTCTAAGTATGTTCCCATGCCTCTTCCTTTAGAAAAGACCACAGAGAAAACAAATACACTTCTGATAGCACTCCTTAACCACCCCATCCTCCAAGTGCCTCTTATTTCCATTTGTAGCTCCTTCTAGATCCAAGTCTTCTTCTTTTCTTTTTTGATGGTTTTATTTATTTTCTTTTCTTTATTGATTAAGGTATTATGTATGTGCCTTTATCCCTCCATTGCCCCCACCCACACCCCCACTCATGCCCTTACCCCCTGGTGTCTGTGTCCATTGGTTAGGCTTATATGCATGCATACAAGTCCTTTGGTTGATCTCTCTCCCTTAACTCAACCCTCCCCTACCTTCCCTCTGATTTTTGACGGCCTGATCAATGCTTCTCTGTCTTTGGATCCTGTGTTTGTTCATCAGTTTATGTTGTTCATTATATTCCACAAATGAGTGAGATCATGTGATACTTATTTTTCTCTGACTGGCTTATTTTGCTTAGCATAATGCTCTCCATGCTGTTGCAAATGGTAAGAATTCCTTCTTTTTCACAGCAGCCGAGTATTCCATTATGTAGATGTACCAGTTTTTTAATCCACTCATCTGCTGATGGGCACTAAGGTTGTTTCCAAATCTTAGCTATGGTAAATTGTGCTGCTATGAACATAGGGGTGCATATATCCTTTCTGAATGGTGTTTCTAGTTTCTTGGGATATAGAAGTATTCCTTACTCTCTCACATGCTAGTTAGTAGGATCGAGAAAAGTCTCTATAAGTCCACCAAAGGAATGTAGACACAATTAACAAGACAAAGACGGAGATAACAAGGAAGAGACCAAAATAGGATGGAAGCCTGTGCCAATATTTAGGTTTCATGACTCTTTTTCAACAGAGGCAAAAGATTTCAATTTGTGTGAGAAAACTTCTTCACATTTCTGTTTTTAAGTTGTTTTCATTTAACCTAAGGAGAACGTTTCACTGGTAGAAACTTGGCTAACATAAAGGAATTTTTGACTCCACCTAAATCTTTGGGTATCGGGGAGGGTGGTTTTGCTTGGTGTGTGGGAGTTACTGCAGTACATTCTTTTGGCAGTTCTTGAGAGGTGGTGGTAAGAAATACAACCAACACTAGTGATGTCAACTGAATCAAGCTAGTAAGAGAATTCAGAGTTAGAAACAGGGCTGAATCTTGAGACATGTTTTCCTGTATGGCTCCTACAGTGGTTAGGAAATGATCTCAAGTGGATTTCCAGAAATGTCTGAATAATGGCCCTGTGTGTGTGTGTGTGTGTGTGTGTGTGTGTGTATGTCTTTTTAAAAAACATTAAAACGTTTTAGGCTATACTGTCATGTATCACTTTTCTCTTCTCTAAATCAGATAGATAGGAAAAATTTCCTTCACTATTGAATCAGAATTTTTTCTATTCCAAAAGAGAAAACAAACAGATGAGATAAGCAGCCCTGACAGGAGAAAGAGAAAAGTTTAAAAATAAACAAAGTATTTGTCACAGACTCAGCTACCCAAATAGCTAAATGGGCCTCTACCACCACACAGGACAAAAACAAAGAAAAAAGTGAACTATTATGCAAAGCTACACACAGAGCAGCAAACCTTTCAAGCTTCTGACAAAAGACAAAGAAGAAAAACACAAAGCCTGAGGTTCTCTACGAAGTGAGGGGAGTAACATCCTATTTTGCCATGTAGGAGGGGAATGTCGTGGGCATAAGAATAAAACGGACAGGTTTAGTAAATGGAATAGAAAATAATGAAAGACTCTACACAGCATTTAGGAAGCCATATGTGGACGTGCACACACAGCAGAAAGCCCTGCGCACAACAGGCAGCACAGTCTTTCTCTATTCCAGGTTTGCTTAGGTTTGGGAGGGGAAAACACAAAATTAAAACAGCAGTCAAAGCAACAGAAGACATCAAGCATTCTGATAAACTAGAATCTCTATGTGCAAAAAAGCAAACAGAAAATACCTAGGAATATCCTTATCAAGAAAGAGCCTGAAAAAACATAAGAAAAGCTCTTGTTAGTGCAGCAAAAGAAAAAAAAAAGGGAAAGAAAGGAGAGAAAAGCAGAAGAAAAAAAATATTTATAAAAAAGACAAATTTGCTGTTTAGCAAAGTGAATTCAAGTGGACAATTAACAAAGAACTCCATGGGACACAATTTATAGAGGGGTTATAATGATACTAGAGGCCTGGTGCACGAAATTCGTGCACTCAGGGTGGGTGGTCCGTCAGCCCGGCCTACGCCCTCTCACAGTCCGGGAGCCCTCAGGGGATGTCCGACTACTGCAGAGGGGGGAAAGGCTCCTGCTACCGCTGCTGTGCATGCCAGCCATGAGCTCGGCTTGTGGCTGAGCAGCGCTCCCCTGTGGAAGCACACTGACCACTGGGGGGCAGCTCCTGCATTGAGCGTCTGGCCCCTGGTGGTCAGTGCGCATCACAGCGACCGGTCATTCCCCTGTTCAGTCGATTTGCATATTAGCCTTTTATTATATAGGATGGGTCCCTCTCCCAGGCATTCAATTACAGAAAATGCTGGACAGAGGAGGGAATGTGGAGACCACCTCCATAACACCCCTTTCGGAGGTGACTGAGTATTGGAATGGTAGGAAGTTGCTGTGGGAAACAAGTCAATTATGTAACATAAATGTAGGACTTGGAAGGAAAGGAGCCATGGCCTTTGTGAGTCACACTCCACTACCAATGTATCAGAAGAGCCCTCTAATGTGCACACATGAGGTGCACACATACACCCAAACTGGAGTTCTGTAAGTTCAACTGTAAACATGAAATAGAAGCTCTCTTAACCAAACTCCATTTAGTAACTTACCGCATTGACTTACATTCTCCATGTCCCTAAAGTATAAAGACTGATGTCCATTTCTCACTGACCATTTGAAACTAGAGATATCTCTCATATATCCAGACCACCTGCTCCAGAGAGGTGAGCTGCAAGCTTATCAAGTGTCGGTAATATCTGGTCCCAAACCTATTTATAAGCTGCATTAATGTAATCATCTAATTTAATCAACTGATAGGCAAATCAATGAGACATTAGGACAAAGAGAATTTCTGTTTATTGTAAATCAAAACTAAGTGTAAAAACTCAGTGGACTGTTTTGATAATGGTGAGTTGTGTAAAAAAACAGTTGTTAAATTAAGTGTGGGTGAGATCAATGTGAAAGAAAGGGGAAATGATAAAAACATAATGCTAAATGATAAAAAGTTTAAAAGATATGGCACTTATATTTTCTTCAAAGGTTTCTAGTTCTTGCTCCACCAAAGTAAAAGTCACAGATGATGAATTATGGATATGGTTTTGCAAGAAAGACAACTGGACATCCAATAAATGATCCTACAATAAATGAAAAGACTTTGGCTTTATAGCAAGCGCTGGACAAATCAATGTACATTTATGTAGTTTAAATTAAAACAAAAAAGTTTAAAGTGTGTATCTTTTCACTATTGTTTACTTCAGTCAACTTTTTAAGCTTCTATTGCAAAAGGTAAGCTGCTTCAGAAAAACCAAATCCGTCTCCTACAGCATCTGACTTGCTGCTGGGCCCTGTCTTCTCCCAACCCCTGCCAGCGACTCTTACAGGCAAAGACCTGTTTCCCTTTTCTCCTTCCTATGCAAAACTACAGCACAAGGAAACAATGGGAAAATTAATTCTGACCCAAACTTTTAATCCCGCTTTTTTCCTATCGTCTTATTTTCCTTCTCCCTCTTCTCAACATAGCTGTAAGTTTTCCAGGAACACACACACACAGAGAAATACTCTGCTTATTTTGGGGGAGTAGGGTGGGTAGGGGATGAAATAAGGGTTTTGAAGTGAGGAGAGAATTAGTTTCTTCCTCTAAAAAGAAGTCACTAATGAATGAAGAATCTAATGGTGTACCAATCAGTCCCCCGGGGTGACTCATCACACTCCGAAGGTGCCCCACCTGCTGGAGTTGTGGGAAGACTTCAGGTACTTGGCAGAGATGATATTTAGGGAGAGGATGGCGTCAACCGCAGCTTCATCCACCTCAGCCTTATTCCTAATCCGCCCTAAAAGAAATAAAGACACCAGAGCATGGGTATATTTGTAAAAGAAAGCATCTCTTCTGTTCTATCTAATAATATTCCACATAAAAATTAATTCTGAAAAAGCTTAACAACCACTGTCCCAGGTAAGAGAGTATAATCTTCCTTCCAGGGGTTCTTAATCTCATCCACAGACACCAAAGGGGAGGGTCTATGAATAGAATTCAAAATGTCCATGAACTTCACCAGGAAAAAAATTACAATTTTATTTTCATGAACCTCTAACTGAAATTTGGCATTTTCTTCTATTATGAAGGGAGGGGACAAACCACAGGAGAATCAGCAGTACTATGAATTCATCCTCAGCAGAGATCACAGATGTTTTCATATCACACTAATGTAAAATATCTAGATATTCATCACTACTTTGAAATAGAAATTCAACCTGCTGCTTATTTAATGTATCAATAAAGAACACATTTGTTTAGTAGTTTAACAACTGTATTTCAATATTATATAGTTTCCCTTGTAATCCCAAGTACTTTCTACATTTAAAAACCTAATTCTGAGGCTTCACTCCTGCCAATGGGTTTAAGGCAATAGAAGGCTCAGAACCCCTGCCATACATTCTAAAGTTTATACTATTTAACGAATTTTTCCCTCCCACTACACCTTAGTTCAATTTCTCTACTCTGCCTATGGGGTGCTGGCCATTTGCATATTACACATATTCCAGACTATCGTACTTAAAATGTTTCCTTGTGTGGAAAACAGAACAAAGCCCCTCTAATTGCTCTGGAACCTATTCCAATTCTCTCCCACAAAGCTAACCCAGTCCTCTCGGATCCTTATGTTGTGAGCTCTCTTATCACAATCTGTTCTCATTTTGGCATTTATTTATCAAACTGCTTTATACATTTATATGTTGTCTCTTCAAGTGAAGGGCAAGCTCACAATGAGCAGAGACTTCTAGCACAGAACCATTCCACGGTACCCGAGTAAAACAATGGTTGAATCACGAATCCCTGATGGTGGAGCTGAGAGAAAGAGTAGCTTCAGGGTCAAGGCCTCTGCATTCTCCGTGGGCCACGAGCTCTAGTCCAGCCTCCCACATAGTCCCTGTGCGCCCCCAGGAACAATGTGATCTCCACAAAGCCTGGCTCCGTCCTCAGCCAATGGAATGTACTCACCTACCACCAGCTCACGAACATCTTTCCAATGGAGCTCGCTTCCCTTCTCATGGACGATGGTCATTGTGATCCTTCGCTGGATGCCCTAGGGAATGGAGCAGGCTGTGATTTAGCTGGGACTAACTATTATTTCCTCCTGTTTCTGGAATGTTTGGTGTGGCAGAGGGGAGGAAGGAGAGGTATGGAGAAAGAATGGAAATGCTATCCACACTGTTATTCTAAACAATGGGACAGAGGTCAGGGACCCGGGAAGAGCCAGGTTCTGATATGGCTTTAAGAATAGATGCTTAGACCTAGTCAGTTTGGCTCAGTGGTTTGACAAGCACTGTCTCTCTCTTCTTGAAAAATATATTTGTATTGATTTCAGAGAGAAAGAGAAACATCAATGATGAGAGAGAATCATTGATCAATTGCCCTTGCATGCCCCCTATTGGGGATTGAGACCGAAACCTAGGCATGTGCCCTTGACCGGAATCAAACCTGGGACCTTTTAGTTTACAGGCTGACGCTCTATCCACCGAGCCAAACCAGTTAGGGCCATGGTCGGCAAACTGCGGCTTGCGAGCCACATGCGGCTCTTTGGCCCCTTGAGTGTGGCTCTTCCACAAAATACCACTGCCTGGGCGAGTCTATTTTGAAGAAGTGGCGTTAGAAGAAGTTTAAGTTTAAAAAATTTGGCTCTCAAAAGAAATTTCAATCGTTGTACTGTTGATATTTGGCTTTGTTGACTAATTAGTTTGCCAACCACTGAGGCAGCAGATCAGTGATTCTCTCTCATCACTGATGTTTCTATCTCTCTTACCCTCTCCCTTCCTCTCTGAAATCAATAAAAATAAATATATATATTAAAAAAAAGAATGGATGCTTAGAATGTATGTCCCAAAGTATGAGATTCCCAGCTCCTCTGCCCACAGGGGTCAACCTACATTTCATGGCTAGATTTTCTGTTCACTGAAACTTTTATCCTCTATCTCCATTAAGAACTTTTGGCTGTGGAAGCAGTTTCCAAACATCACGAAATAAAGATTGTATAAAATGACATTGAAGCTGCATGAATTATAGTAATTGAATGAAGCAAAATATTTTACCAAATTAGCTCTTCTATAATAATTTATTTATTTATTAGAGGCCTGGTGCATGAATTCGTGCATGGGTGGGGTCCAGCTGGTCCGCCTGATCGGGGCCAATCGAGCTGGATCAGCCGGGGGAGGGGATACGGGAGGTTAGCTGGCTGGCCAGCCCTGATCCAAGTGGGGGAGGCCGATTGGGGCCGGGGCTGGCCGGGGGAGGGGCCACAGGAAGTAGGTGGGCCTGTCCCGCCCCCTGGTTGAACTCCCCGGTAGAACTCCTGGTCAAGGGGACAATTTGCATATTAACCTTTTATTATATAGGATTATTTTTTAAAAATATATTTTTATTTTTATTGATTTCAGAGAAGAAGGGAGAGGGAGAGAGAGATAGCAACATCAGTGATGAGAGAGAATCACTGATCGGCTGCCTCCTGCACGCCCCCTACTGGGGATGGAGCCCGCAACCCAGGCATGTGTCCTTGACCAGAATCGAACCCAGGACCTTTCAGTCTGAAGGCCGACACTCTATCCACTGAGTCAAACTGGCTAGGGCTGTATAATATATTTTTATGTAAAAGCAAGAGTATATATAAGCCAAAGTCTGAGGAAGAAATTAAAAACAAGCATATAAAAAAGGAAAATAAAAAAGAACAGGACAATGTCCTGCCACCTCCACATCCCTTAGAAAGGGAGAGGAAAAGCAGAAAATCAGAGTCATGGTTCTTATTCTAAACTTTTGTGTGTGTGTTTCCTCCTAGGTCTCTTTTGCTCCCTCATTAGTACCTGGTGAAGCAAGAATGTCCCCTGGCAGGGCAAGCCTGCTGTATGGTCCACCACAGCTGGGATATACCTGTAACAACAGAAATGCACGGCAAAGAGTGAGACAGACGCTCAAGCTGACTAGTGCTACTTCACCACAGGTCTTCCCTGGCTGCTGTCCCCCGTTGGTCTTTGCTTTTCTAAACTCTGATCCATGTTTTTCTCACCATTCAGGCATTTAATCGCACGGTCATTCACATCCAATAATGTTTCCACATGTCTATGTCTCTTCATCCTTACTAGACTTAAGTGCTCACAGGACAGTAATGTCTTTTGGCTCTATCCCAGCCCCTTGCATAACATATATTCCATAAATAATGCATACTACAATAGGGAGTACAAGGAGAGAGGAGATCATTTCAGAGTCTACATCATGTTACAAGAATCAGAAAGAAATTAACTCAGTAGACATTACTGTAACTACCTCTCCCTCATAATGCAAGCCATAATCACATGATGGATCTGTCTATGGGAAGTCACATTCCTTAAAGCGATGTCTCTACTGACAACTGCACATAGGATCGACAGCTGCAGACCTCACAAATAGTGGGAACTCAGTAACTGTTTCATGGAGATGAGCATGATGGTGGTGGTACTTAGCATTATACACAGAGGGTCATCAGGATAGCATTCATCCCCTACCCTCTACATTAACTAACACAGCTCTTTGCCTCGATTTCAGGAGGGGGATCTTTTTGGTGTGTTTTTCCAAAAGCATTTTAGAGAAAATGATAACTGATACATTTACCACTTGCTCTAACACAGCTCATACAGAGAAAGTAGGCTGATGCTCATCATTTTGATCTAGGACAATGGTCCTCAACTGGGGGTGGTTTTGGTCCCCCGGGGACGTTTGGCAACGTGCTACTGGCATATACGGGTAGAAGCCAGGGTTGTGGCTAAATATCCTACAACACACAGGACAGCCCCTGACATCAGAGAATTAACGGGCCCCAAAAAGTGCCACGGTTGAGAAATCCTGGTCTAGGGAAACATCTCCCCCACCCCCCTCGCTGAGATTATTAATGCAAGTCTTGACCATGATGAGCAAAATGCTTCTCTCTTTGCTGCTGATAAAACTCACTATGTAGGTTGTCTTCCCTCCTAACAAAGTGCCAGGCACCACGATCTTGCTGTTGCTAATAAGAAGGTAAGTTATTACACTAAGTAGTCAGTTCTCTGACAAAAGTTTAATTCAAAGAGTAATAGCAAGACCACCAATATTCAATTCAAAACTGGAATTTGAAAGTGACAATGATTCATGAACAAGAATTTACATTTTCTAATTTTGAAAAACTTGACCTTATTTAAAGTTTAGAAAGTTGGACTTACTCTCCTGTAGGCTCCAGTTCACTGATCTCAAACCAAACCAGAAGATCATACTTGCTCATGCTCTGGCCAAGGCTGGTTTTGCTCATGGTGTTTAACTTGGTGGCTGGAACTTTTAAAAAAGTTTTAGAAAAAGTCAAAATCTGATCCAAGTCTACTTAGTAAAGTGTAAGCTTCTCTAATGTCAGGCTTCAAGGACACACTTGGGAGAGGCAACAAGAGTCAGGGGATACATTTCAATGTGGAAGACCCAGAGAAACGCCAACATCAACTATGTCAGGACCTCTAAATTCAGAGAACAAGGAAAGGAAGAGTCAGTATCTTTCTCCCTCTCAAAATTATCCAACGATAAGAAAACAAGTTTCGCCCTGGCTGGTAGCTCAGTGGTTAGAACACTGGCCCTCGGACTGAAGGGTCAAGGGTTCAATTCTCCATCAAGGGCATGTACCTTGGCTGCAGGTTTAATCCCTGCCCCAGTAGGGGCACGAGTAGGAGGCAACCAATTGATGATTCTCTCTCACAAAGACGCTTGCGCTTTGTGGCATGCAGAGCAGCAGCATCACGGGAGACAGACCCATCCTCTAACGCAGTGGTTCCTGAACCTCCCTGCCCATGAGAGTCACCCGGGGTTCTCAAAGATGCAGAGCCCAGGCCCCCCAGGCCAATGAAACCACAATCTCTCGGGGCGGGACCCAGTCCTCTGCAAGGTTTGACACTCCCCAGGTGAGTCCAATGTGCAGACAAGTTTGGGAAGCACTGGTCTGATCTCTAAACACAGGATTCTGTAACTCTCTTGTTACACATTTTCTTCAGATTTAAATTCCATATTCTTAACTATACTGATGAAATACATTAACCAAAACCCAGTATTTCCAAGAATTTTAGATTCTACATAATGGACATTTTGAAACACTGTGTAGAAACTCTAAACTCTGGCAATAAAAAGAGGGTCCTCTGCTCAGAACATGGGAGCACTGGAGTGAGAGTCCAGTGACTGGGGATCGAATCATTGCCCAACCACTAAAGAGCCACATGGCTTTGGCTGAGTCACTTAATCTCTATGAGTCTGTCCCCTCATCTATAAAATGTAGATCATAATATTTCGCCTGCTATCTCAGAAAGGTATTATGAGGATCCATGACAATGGATCTGAAGGGGCTTTCTGAGTAACACAGTGCTGTTCATATGTGTAGCCTGTCGGCATTGCCCACCCCGCTAACTCCCACATGAGTTGGTGACGCTAGTAAAGAGGAAAATAGGGTTAATGAATCTGACAGTCATCTAAGGGTCAGGAAGCAAAACCAGAAGCATTAAAAATCCAAACCAAAAACATGTACTAGTAAAAAATCTTTACAAATACTATTGCAAAGACACCAAACAGACAACTATAAGGAGCCCTCACCCCCAGGGTGAAGTGAAAGAGGCACAAGTAGACAGGGTGCTTCCTGAAATCTCTCTGAAGCAAATGTGACATGATCAGTTCAAGCAGCAGGGAGGTCGGTGTTTCACACAGAAAGCCAGGCTCTAGGACAAGCCCCTGAGCTATTACATCTAAGGCAGAGCTAATTTACCTACTAACCATCTCGTTTAGGTACCCTCTTGCTCTGGCAGCTGGGAACTGGCAGAAAGAGAAAAGGCGGCAGGGGGTCCGCCCCATCCTGGAAGGTGGCAGCAGCAGAGGATGCAAGCACACTGGCGTGCTCAGAAAATGTGTCCAACGCATGCACATTCACATAGCCAGACACGAGAAATCGAATCAGCTCAATCTTTCTCTCATGGTCTGAAGGCAGGATGGAGATGAGGAGGACAGAGGTGGAGAATGAGCACAGGGAGGGGTGGGAATGTGGGCAATGAGGAAAAAGAATGAAAATAAACAAAGAAAAATCAAAACATGATAAATGAACATGCAGGATAAATTTAGTATGCAAAAAAATGCCCAGCCCCGACAGTTACGGGGAGTTACGTACAAAGTGGAGAGATTTGGGAACAGGGAGCTTATGAAAATTGACAATAAGACCAAAGAACTGGCAGGAATAGAGTCCTATTGTTTCTCACTGCTTATTTTAAGTCAGGAGCCAAGAATTCCAGTTCTGGCTAGATACAAGAATATGTAAGGATACATAGAAAAGGAGCAGGAATTTGAATATGATTTTTGTCGGAGGAGTCATTCAGAGTAAGAGATGTATTCACACACAGAACATCATGCAAAGCACGCAGCTAGAGCTCACCTGGCTTGGAGAGTGGCATGGGCGGAGGGAAGAATCGTCGAGATGGCTGAGGAGGACTGTGAAGGAAGGAAGACCAAGTTCTTAAGATAAAGAGAGTCCCATGTAGCTAATAATGGCATGTTTAAGTCCCCTCTAGACACAGATGGCTTGTATTTTCAGCTCCAGCACAGTATCAGATACCAGACATAACTCCACAGAGTATAACTGAGGCTAAGACATTTTAATAAAAGTCCCCTTCTAAGTCTTAGCTAATAAACGAAGTAGGAAAGTTGTTCTGTTAACACTGACACTCTGCCATCATCCCAAAGTCCCCACTGTTGCTCTCCTCACCAATTTTGATGTCTCCACTTAGAACTTTTGCTTCATAAAGTTCTGGGCCTTTAGGGACAATTATACACAATTTCATGGTATAGTCCTGTTCAAAGTCTCTGAGCACAGGGAAGGGTGGGAATGTGGGAAATGAGATCCTATTCAAAGTCTCTCCCTACAAAAAGATGGTACCCAAGACCACCTGGGCAAAATTCAATGTGCTCTACCTACAACTAGTGATTAGGTGGCGTAGGAAAAAAGGTGGTGAAGTTTCTAAAAGAGAAAACATCAAGTAACATAAAACTGTTATTTCGTTATCTTAATCCCTCAAAAGATTTCCTCCTTTCCAGCAAGTGACAATAACAACGATAATAATATCAACAAAAATATTTGCTCATCTGGCCCAAACCTGTTAAGATCCTGTCCTTGCAGGTGAAGTGGGTGCTGTTGATAATGCCCGAAGACTTCAAATACTATAGGCTTGGTTTTGATATATTCCACAAACGATTCAGTGACCTCCACTGCAATCTAGTAAGGAATAAAGCCAAACTAGATTAGGGAAAGATTTATTATAAGAAGAGACATTTTTGCTGCAATCAGAATTTGAGCACTTTTGAGCTGGGTATGTGCTGGGTATTTTACTCTGCATGCTTCCCACAAGATAAGCTAGGGGCTCTTCTCTGGTTTTCATCCTGGGGTAACTTTACTGAGCTTCCGGCATTTGAGACCCTCCATCATCTGCCTGAACCGATCTCTGCCCCTGGCTGCTCTCCATACACTTGCTTCCGCTTAATCAAACTCAACTGCTCTCTCCTGTTTCGCCCTTAGATGGCCCAGGCTGCAGCCCTGCCTGCAAGGCCTTCCACACCTCCAAACCTCTAATCATTCCTAGACTTCAAGGCTCAGCTCAAACAGTAACAACAATAAGGGAAACAGGGCTGTTCATCACGTGCCAGGTACAATGCCTTTCCTTATTTATACTATATTCTCCAAGAAGTGCCCTCACCTCTTTTCCATACCCAACCATCCACACCAACAAAAGAAGTAACTCAAAGTATCTCTCTGTTCATGGAAATAACTTTCCCTTCTCTGGACTCCCACTGCTTTTAATAAGTACCTTTCTAATGTCTCTAGACCGTGTTACTTAAATAAGCATTTATTTCCCTATCGGAATTGTGAGCTCTTCAGGAATAGATAATCTGTGATTCTCTTGTGCATTCCCCAGGGTGCCAGGCACAGTCCTTGTGCGCAGTAGCCAATGTTTACTGGATACATGCATGCTCATGTTTATACAATTAAACATAAAAAAGAAAAGTGTTTTGTGTTTGCTTGTTCCACTTCTGAAGTTGTCGTTTCCCCTCATACTTTAGAGAGTAGATATGCCAACAAGAGAATGAGAGACTGCCTCATGTAGTAGTGAAGATCCTGGAGCCAGAGCAACATTTCTGTGCGTTCAAACCCCATCTCCACCTCTTCCTAGCTTTGTAACCTGGGTGAGTGGCTTTCACTGCTCTGTGCCTGTTATCACAGCTCTAACATGGGAATTATGACCATCTATGGCATAAAGGTGAGGATTAGATGAATTAAGACATGAAAAAGCACTCTCAACAGAGACTGACACAAAATAAGCTCTCAAGGAATGTTGGCTATAGTGATGAGGATGATGCCTTGTGAATAGAGTTACAGTGAATCTTCCTAGAGGAGATGGAAGGTCTATTCTCTTACTCCACATATGAAAGAGCTGTAAGGGGCATTAATGGATCATCATAGTATCAACTGCAAAGAAGACAATCTGAATCTTAGTTACAAAGGTACTGAATAGTTTTTATCTTACTTGCAACTGAACGATGTAAGTACCTTACAGTTTAAAGGACAATAAATATATTAACTTGAACAAAACTCACACTAAAATGCTTACTTTCCTATAAAGGAAACACTAAAAACAACTCACTACATTCCAAGTGATGGAAGATTTTATTGGCAAATGAACCTGGACAGGACTCCCGGGGCCCTCGGTAATTCATAGAAGGCCAGCTGCTTCGTCCTGGAGGATGGGCTCACTGCTCTGGCCACTCCCTCCATTGTCTATTCTCCCACAGATTTCCTCGCACAGCCGCTCTGAGAAAGCCCAAGGGAGCCCACACATGACTGCCTCACACCAGTCACATCAAGGTACCACAAACCCGCAATACATCTGGCAAAAAAGTCCACGTCACTTACATTCTGCACATGATAAAAGCCCAGAGGACTTCCTCTGCCGTTATTTTTGAGGGGTTCAGTGGAGAATGCTTCATCATGGCGATGCAAAAAGCTTAATGGAAAAATAAGAACGAGAATGTTTCATTACATGGTTTCATCAGGATCTATGTTGTAACAGCTCGACTTGGCTGGTATGGAAACAGCCTACTTAAGCAGAGTTTTTAATTGAGCAAGTTATTTACATATCCTTGTCAAAACATTTTCCATATCACTCAGATAATACTTTACACTTTATTTAAAAAATGATTAAAAATTATCTGACCCTGATCACTTAGCCACGTGGATGTATATGCAAGAATGCATTTCAGAGCGTGGAGAGTGAATTCAGTGAACTCCTGTTCCTTTGTGGTTTTTCACCAAGAATAAAAACTACGAAATTGTTTTGTGTAGAAAAGATTTGGCAGGTTGAAGCTTCTACAAGGCAGTACTACAGCCTGTGGATGGCGTACTTGCCTAGGAGACTCTCTCAGACCAGCTATGAGTAGATGCAAATGCCAACTCTTGCAAAGAGTCTGTCCTGACTCATGGAAATAGTTCTGTGTCCCCACAGCACTAGAAATGTATTTTCTCAACAGTGATGATTTCACTGTTTGTAATAATGTATTTATATGTCTGTCTGCCCAAAAGACAGTGTCTCCCGCAGGGCTTGAGATATATAAGATACTCCTGAAATATCTGTTGACTCAGTGGGCTATGTTTATTTGTTCTCACAAATAGTGAGGTTTTATTGTTCTCTCTCCCTCCCTATTATAAGTCTGAAATAAAAATTGAAGAATTAAAGCATCCTCAATACAAGGATTTAGTGCCGGACAGAAATATGCACCGAAAGGACATCCCACATTGTCCTAGCCCAGTGGTCAGCAAACTGCGGCTTGCGAGCCATATGCGGCTCGCGAGCCGCGGTTTGCCGCTCTGTTGACTAATGAGTTTGCCGACCACTGGGATAGGGGCTTAATCACAAGGAACAACAACAGCCTGTAATTATTGGAATTGAGAGTCGGTTTGGTTCAGAGGATAGAGCGTCGACCCATGGACTGAAGGGTTTGGGGCTTAATTCCGGTCAAGGGCACGAACCTTGGTTGCAGGCTCGATCCCCAGCTTTGGTGGGGGCTCATGTGGGAGGCAACCAGTCAATGTGTCTCTCTCACATCGATGTTTCTCTCTCTGTCTCATGTCCTCCCTTCCACTCTCTCTAAAAATCAATGGAAAAATATCCTTGGGTGAGGATTAGAGAAAAAAGAACATCTCACACTCTCCCAAGAAAAAAGGGGAAAAGAATGCTTTGAATAGGGGGTAGAGACAGGAGGACAAGGAATTCCTTGCCCCCCACATTAGTTCACGGAGCCTGAGGACTATACATGGTACCCACCAGAGGTGGGTGATCTCTGATCTGTACTCATCCAATGCTCTGCTTGGAGCAGGTGCAACCATCCTGGGGCTCCACATGGGTGACAGGTGAAGTCTACAGCCGTGTCTTCCCTATGCAGGCCAAGCGAGAGTTTATAAAAATCCAAAAAGGATCTGCGTCTTCTCTCAACGTGAGTCAACCTGCCCTTTCCCCAAGAGCTAACGCCAGGTGCACATGCTGCTCTTTTTAATAGGTTTTAGGACAAAAGTCAACATACCACTGTCTTTTCAGACATCAGTTAACCAAGTAGGTTTTTTCCATAAAATACATCAGTTGCCTAACTAGAATAGTGAAAGTTTAAAAAAACTGATTCACCTAGGCAACTCCATCCCACTCCAAATTTGTGGCTGTTAGTGAAAATATGTTAAGTGGGCAAAATCAATACTAGATGGATAATATTTTAATGATTATTGGTGGCTTACTATGTAGTAACCACATTTAATTCAGGACTTGGCTCAATGCTAAGTAAAAGCAATGCTTTGTAACTGCTTCAGGACCCCTGGGAAGGCCACATAATGAGGGAGCGGGATGGCAGGCTCTGAGGCGGCCTTTGGTGGCACCTGGGCTTCATTCTCGGTGGCCCTTCCACATACCGCAAAGATACATTGATGCTTGGCGGCATTAAAACTTAAATTCTCAAAAAAGCGTTTTTCTAGGGAGGTTGTGAGAAGAAAGCACCTAGAATACAGTCAAGAGGGTTACAGGAGAGCAAAAGCTCGTAAGTGGAAGAGAAATGAAAGCTGTCACATCATCTCTACATACTACCTTTTCTTTTTCAATTGATGTAAAATATTACTGTTCATTATGTTAAATTTTCTTTTCCCCAAGTATTAAATAGGCATAATTGGTGACTAAATTATTCATTGCTTTAAGGGAGGGGGGATGGGGACAGAGGAAGGGAGGGACAGAGGTGGAAAGAGGGAGGGAGAGAGAGGAGAGAAACATTGATGTGAGAGACACATTTATCGGTTGCCTTCCACATGCATCCTGACCATGGGCAGGGATCGAACCTGCAACCCAGATACGTGCCCTTGACCAGGAATAGAACCTGTGACTCTCTGGTCCACAGGCCGACACTCTAACCAATGAGCAATGCGGGTCAGGGTGAGATTTGTTTATTAATACATTTCAGCATGAAGAGCATTAAAAAGACTAATAAATAAGTGTGTCTGGATCAGACCCTATGTTCCTAGCAGAGAGCGATGGTCCACAATAAAATCTTTTAGCAAGAGGCATGGCCACAGCCCTTCCCACAATGAACTCTGTTTCATCCCATTGTAGGTTTCTGGTTCTTACTCCCATCTTGAGGAAAGAAAGCATTTTATTTCAGAGACTGGTAGTCATCATTTCTCAGGAGTGTTAGGGTCTCACAAATGTAAAGCAGTCTACAGAGCACAAAGGACGGCATCCGGGTGGACAGCTGAGTAGGCAGAGCGAAGGGACGGCTTACTTGAACTGACAGAAGATATCTGCATACTCTGGGAGGATCCCACTGGCCTGCAACACTGTCACACGGAAAGTGAAGGCACTGCCCAGTTTCAGGTGGTTGCCAATCTCTTCAGAAAACCCTTCCATGACCATCTTTCCATCCAGCAAAGTGCTTGACTTCAAATCTAAAGAGGGTCAAACAAACACACACCTGGCTCAAACAATGCACAGATCACCCTTCAATGAGGAGAGAGCAGGACATTCTTTCCATTCCTAGTGAATGAAAGTGACTATCTCATTGGTCAATACAATGGTCAATATGTTTCCCTCTTTGAAAATGTCCCCAATGACAGTAAACTGTGTCTACGCACCCAAGTCATTCATTCGATTGATTTCTTCTGGAGGACTGATGACCTCAGAACTCTGACCCTGTCCTTCCACAATCCTCAGCTCTTCCAAGGACAGACCAGAACGAGTCATTGCAACGGAAGAAAAGTCACTCTGAAATCAAGGCAGGGGGAGGTAGATGAAGTAGTACAATAATACATTTCCCCCCGTTTCCTTTCTTTTGTTTATTTGCCTAATGACTAATAGGGACTGTAAAATTATGCGGATTAGAGCTGCCTTAAAAAAGGCAATATAAATATTGGGCCTTTACCCTTACCGTTGTAATTCTTAGACATGTCCCATATCCTATTAAACACCCTGTAGTTACCTATACTTTTTAGTTGTAGGTAAAAGAATTGCTCTTCTCCAGTGCTGAACATCCTTTTTATAAACCTGACTACTTCTCCTTCCATTAGATTTTCCTCTTCCTGAAAGGTTTCTCACCTGATTAAAGTACTCGTTATCAAAAGATATTTTAGCAGTTCCTGACTGTCGAATTCCAGAGCCATAATCAGGAGCTTCTTCATCCGCTAGGTAGGAAAAAAAAAAAAAAAGAAAGAGAGAGAAAAGCAAAGATCAAATGAGACTACATATGAGGCAGAGGGGGACAACTCTTACTGGATTATAAAATAAATAATGAAGTAGTGGAGCCTTAGGTTCCGAGAACTTTGATATAAGAGGAGACGCCAAAGGACATGTCCTTTTGCTTAAGAAGGAGAAAATGAGACCTAAGCAGTAAAGTCACAAGGGCTGCTTCCAACTCTACTCAGGTAACCTTACCAATCCCCTTAGCTCAAATGAGCAAAGAATCAGTTTTATTTTTGATATTGTTCACACGCCATATGTAAAGTACTGATCTCTTCACTTGGCACGGTTATATTCAATAATACTCCATAAATATTTCAAAATACTAGACTGTACTTGTCAAGACTTCAACAATGGTGAATATGTCACAGATTTCCATGGGTAAAGGTGAAAGGTCACAGAATAGCATTTAGAAATTAAAACAGAAAAATTACAAGAAATGGCCACATTCTTCCTCAGAATGAAGGCTGGATCGTAGAGAAGCATCAGACTTTTGATCCGTGTATCTATATATATAAAAGCCTAAGTGACCGGTTGACTGGCCAACCACCAGGGGGCAGATGCTCAACGTAGAAGTTGTTGAGTTGTGGTGACTTGGCACTGCGGTTCTCGGGTGATGCACCTGGAACCAGAGAGAAGGGAGCCTGATTCTGGGGTGCGTCACCCGAGAGCTGCCCTCTCGCTCTGGGACCCCTTGGGGGATGTTGGAGCCTGTTTCGGCCCAATCCCTGCAGGCCAGGCCAAGGGACCCCACCAGTGCACGAATTCATGCACCGGGCCTCTAGTTACAAAATAATAGCCAAAGGACAGAAAGGCCTAGAAGTACCCTGAGAGAAAATTAGGCAAAAAATAGTACTGAAAGTCCTTAGTTACTTCTGAGGCAGTTAATACACATTATTTAAAATGCAAATGACTTTTATAAAGTTAATCCAAGAGTTGTCTTTCATGTTAAAGGAAATCCCTTTATCCCATTATTCCAAAATAGCAGTAGCCCAGAGTAAATAGAATCTATTTTTGATACCTAATAACAACAGTTAGAAAGGAAGCAATAAAGGCTTTCTCCAAGACAAACAAAACCGCACTGCAGTCTGTATGTGCAGCTGCAGCGTGACCCTGCAGAACTGGCTTGATCTGTTTCCAAGCAAAGAGTCCACAGCTCTGTTTCAGAAGAGGGTCACCTACCTGCAATGGCCTGGACAGCCACACGCAGAAATCCCCGCACTTCACCCTTCTCACTGACAATGGCCACCCTGTGGATCAGGGGCACGGGATACAGCAGATTGCTCAGGTATACAAATGCCCTAGAGATAGAAACCGGGAGACACATCTGAGCATCCCTCCGACAGAGAAGCTGGCTGTCAGATTTATTGAAAATACCTTTGTGAAACTGAGCTGGCTTTTAAGCTCTGTCTGAAGGTTACCTCTCTCTCTGCTCTGTATTCTCAGACTACCTCTAATTCTTTCTTAGCACAGATAATATATAAACCAATGCAAATGCTTGATAACAGCTGACAGAGACCAATTTACACCAAATTAATCACGCCCTATAAAAATTACTACTGTAGGTAGAAGAGTAACAATTGGAAGCAGACTTTCAAGATACCGGTCTGTCAATAGTGCTAAGGGTGGGGAAAAGGGAGCCCATTAAAGAGCTTAACCTTTTAATGTAAGGAATTATAAAGAGGTTTGTTCTGTTTTTCCCAATAGATAAAACAGAAATCAGGAGAGGAAAAAGGCAGAAGAATGTGACTGAAATACAGTTAATAGGTTTAAAATAGATTTCAAGTCACAGTGTTATGGGTCTTTATTTTTACTCTAAGAAATGACTATTATCTTTAGGCAGGGTTACAACACATATGGGTGGAAAGGCTATGAAGCCAGAAGTTTTTGAGTAGCCAGCTTATAGGAAACTCTGGGTGGAAATCAAGATAAATGCCCAGGTGGAAGGCAGCTAAAGGTTGCTTTTTTACTCCTAAGTCCAAAACCTAATTCAGAAATGCATATACAAAAGGTAAGTTACAGACCTAACATTTTCTATTTCAAAGAAACTGGCAAAGTCTTGTATTCTTTTTCCTTCTTTCATCATTTTTGTATCTATTGATTTTGTTTTTAAGTAATAAAAACTGGTGACCACAAAACTTGAGAGTGTTTATTCCCATTAGTGAATGGAAAATAGCATCTAGTTCCTACTGATACTCCTGCCTTCCCACTTTGTACATGCTGATCTTTGAACACAAGACAAGACAAAGAGTAAACATTTGCGTCAAGAAATCAAACATAACTAAATGTGACACATATGTCTGCTTGCTTTTATTTCTGCTCTGAAAAATCTACTTTAAAACAAAGAGAAAAGGAAGATGAGTGTATTTGTGGAATTTCAACTCAAAGTAATGAAAACAATTCTGAAAATAGAAAAAATACACCACAGAAAAACAAATGTTAAAACTTTAAGAGCATAAATGAAATATGAATGAAAAGTATAACAAAATAACAGCAAGTGAACATTAAATCAGATCAAATGATGTCTACTTCCCTTTCAGTCTGCTCCAAAGGTGGGGGAGGGCAATGCTAAGAAACAGAGGGTTAAAGCTTTGTTGCACAAAAAATTACAAACTGAAAAGTCTTCTTAAAAAATGACAAACCAGACTCTTAAACATCAACTACTGTGATAGAAATTAAAGACTAAGAATTTGGAATAAGGAACCATGTGGATAATTTCACTTCCCAAGTCAGTATGCATACAAGATGATACTCATCTCTTAAGGGCATTCCAGCCAGACGTGCCCACTTTCAAAGCCTTGGCCATAAAGAGCCATCGCACATGTTCATCTCCTGATTGGAGTCCTCTCTGAACTCCACTACCCACCTCATGCCTTTAATTCCCCCATCTTGAGGTCTTATCTCAAATACCAATCTCTCATGATAGGTCCCCCCAATGTTATACGATCTCAGTAACTCATGATTCCAGCATTGCTTAGGATTTACATTTCTTTATGTATGTGATTATTTAATTTGTCTGTCTCATCCACCATACCGTAAACCCATTAGGGTAGGAACCATGTCTGGTCTTGCTAGCCACTGGTGGATGATCAAACATCTATCTAAATATATAAGTAAATGGGAAAAGGAATTGTCATGTCTTTAAGTACAGGTAGAAGATTTTCCAGAAAAATGGCTTCCACTAGAGATAGAGAAGCAAAGCCATCCAACTTTATACCAGGTTGATTTTTCCAAGCCTTACTCACAATGAACACTGACTACATAGAACATGTTTAGATTCTTAACTCTACTTAAGTTGTATGGTTATCTTTTTATACTTAAAAATAGCTACTCAAAAACAAGAACTCCTGTTTTTAATTTTAAAAATGCTTACCACTTGAAGGCACAGCATATCATGTTCACACACGCACATTATATAAAGTACGGTTTGAGCACACATTAAACACATAGACTCTCCTTTCTGCCTATGGCAATGGCTATCCCAAATGTGGAAGAATGGAAGTATTGTTATAGATGTCTCCTTTTAGAGAAATCTGTAATTCTATGTGAGTGGCAGTCAGTATCAATGCTGTATAAAAACTCAATGAGTATTTTGAACTGGTATTTTAATAATTACTCCATATTCTTGAGAGTCCTTATACTCTGACCTAGCAGACTGAAGGAGAACAGGGATGAAAGAGGGAAAGATATAAAAGATATATTAGCAGAAAGTTCTGTGAAGTTATATCAAAAAAGGAAACAAATTTTGTCAACATAAAGATAAGAAAACTCAACATGATTATGGTTCTAGTTACAGAAAGAATGTCAATTCAGGTAATTAGATCACAGAATAACCATCCTTTGCTCACTTTTAACCCAGAAAAGTAGGTTAAATATTTTACATGTCATCCCAAATTATGATGGATGGTTCATAATATCCAAGCATGCCATAAGAGAATAGCTAAAGGGACAAGCTCTTTTTATTTTCATATAAAAATTTACTGGAGGCAGCCAAAGAACAAAACTTACAAATGGAATTTCACAAGAAACTGGAAATTTTTACAAGTGAATTGTATTTGCAATTACATGCCAATAGAGAAACCCAATCCTGTGAGTCACAGAACAGGAAAGAAGTTACTCCCCATGCATGCACAATGACCGTTGTATAACTAGGGGATGTTGCACTATTATAAATTGTTTGCAGATGAGAAATGCAGGCAACAGAGAAAATAAAGAACTATCCTTCACTTTACTGACTGCTGTGATTTCACTTCCTCCTCTAACCTCTTCTTGCAGGCCAAAGTTAGTTTTAAAGAGCCTAAAGTTTTAGAACCTGGGAACCCAAACAAATGAGAGGTAAATTCCTGAGCCATCGCTCCATAAAGATTCCATTTGAAAATCAAAGTAGAGTTCATTGCTTTCTATCTTCACTTAAATCTGATATGATTAAAATGAATAAAACTATAGAAAAATAATACATATATCTTAAGCCAGTAAATTTCACATTAAATGGGCTTGTGACTTGAGTTTTCTAAACAATCGACTCACAATACAAATGCTTTTGGGTAGCACTCTTAACCGGGATTTTGCCAGTGTGGCTGGCCCTAACTCTTGGGCTCTCTGAGAATCCAACAGGCCCGAGTCTAAGTAGCCTGTCCGGACCCAGGCTCCTCCTGACAAGCAGGTCAGGGTTCTTCCCACTCCTCCCTGTGCAGCGGTGCAGAACTTAAGTGAGCGGAGTTAGAAGCTGAGCAACTGGCGCCAGGACTGAGCTGTTTATGGACAGAAACTTGGTTCTGTCCAGACTTCTGACCCTCGTAGTGCAGGATGGAAATGTGCTGAAGGACACACGTAGCCATAAAGTACAGAAAGCATCATGGTCCCATTATTTGTACACAGAATGACCTTTCTCAATTGTAATATAAAAGGGCTTCTCTGAAATTCTTAGCATCTATTCCTGGCAATACACCAGTAGAAAACAAGATTCATGGCTACATAATCCTTTATTCCTGGGTAAACTGAATAAATGTCTCCTCACTACTGTTAACCCCTGAGACTACCAACAGTCATAATTCAGACTTTCATTTCTATCAGAAAGCTTTCATTTTCCCTCTTTCCATAATAGGGATTATTAGCTATCACCAACTAACCAACACCACACTAGAAACTAAATGTTAGAACCTTATGTTTCTATTGGGTCAGGAGACTCACTACACTTTAATTTGTAGATAACTGGTGCTTATCCATTTAACATTGACATAATTCCCTTATTCTGAAAGGCTTTAACAATACGTGGTTCTAATCAACCATTAAAGTTAAATTTATACCTTAAAACCTGGACATGCTTTTTGGCTAATCCAGTGTGTGCTGCTCTGTTGAATTTGTGATTAAAATTACTTCAGCATGAAGACTGGATAGAGACAAAGCCACCAGTATTAGGAACAAGGGCAGGGGCTCTGCATCACTGACAGATGGAGCCAGAGACAATGCCTCAGTTTGGTGAACTAAACTTAACACAAAGCAGTTTCATGTACTGGTGAACAAATATCCATTGTTGATGGTGCCAACAGATAATTTTATGAGATTCATCATTACAAAGCCTATAAGGTAAAGTTTGGCAGAAGCCAAAGATCTATAGACAGGCTCAGTGAAACTGGCCAAAGAAAGGCATCTGTTTTAGACGAAAAGGAAACTTCGTGTTCTTGATTCTTTTTTGGACTCACAGACAAAACAAAAAGTAAAACCTAATACTACTCATGTTTCGTTTTTGTCCTCTTGACTCCTGCTGATGCCACACATCATGTAGCCTAACGTTGGGCTTTCTCTGCTCTTTCTCCAGTTGTCACCTATGCTTCCTTACTCGCATCCCTTCAAAAAGGAAACATTACTAGATCACAATCCCATTCTTCAACCCTGCAACCTGACTCTTCGCTTTAATCACTTTCTCCTCTGGGGTTTCCTCCTTCACAATATTACTGGGCAACTGAAGACAAGGGGTCCTCCAGGAAGATCAGGGATGGGGACTCTTTCTCCTGCCAAGGGCCATTCGGATATTTATACCATCATGTGTGGGCCATACAAAATTACCAACTTAAAAATTAGCCTGCTATAGTTGGTCAAACATTTAATTAACTCACTCCTAATGCCTTGGCAGGGCCAGATCAAATGATTTCTTGGGCCTTATATGGCCCGCTGCACCAATAGACCCAGTACCTTACAAACACTAGCCAGATCAGCATGTCATGACTTGAACTGGCTAAAGCAAGGTCATCCAAAATTGCACAAGGAGCCTCTTTAGAGCAAGAGCTGGTCCCTTTTTGCCTTTCTCACAGTAACCTCACCAACCTTCCCACTAAAATGAACCATGGGGATCGGTCGTAAAACGGGTCATGCCCGTCACTGAAGAGATCTGATCCCTCCTCCGTCCCTGCGTCAGAGCCGGTGTCATCCACGAATGCCTCATCATCAAAATCCTCCATCTCATCTTGCTGCTCGTCAGCCAGCTCAGTGATGTCGGAATCAGCCGTGGAAAAAGTGGGGGAGGGTGTGCGGTCGGCAAGGCGCTCATTCACACAGCCATGGAAAATGGGGGAGCTAGACACCAGGTAAGACGCAGATTGACACAGCCAAGGAGAGAGGAATAGTTGGTTAAACAGGAAGCTACAGGTGCCAACAGCACAGAACCCACTGAGGAATCAATACAATAAAAGCAAGTGGAAAAGCAAAAGGATAAAATAAGCATAAATCATCTGATTCAGGTGAAAGGGAACAAGGACTGATCCTTAGAATAAGAAAGCAAAGGAAACACATGAGTAGAATATCCCAGGTCAATAATGTGCTCCGGAAAGTTTTTATTCTCCAGTTGCACAAAAGTTCAGCAGCCAGACCTCAAAGGAGCCACTCAATATTAGGCAGAATAATAAGGTCTAAATTTTTATTCCAATTCCCATATCATCTGGGAGCAGAAAACAAAATGGATGAACTGTATATAGCAAAGCAAGGATGTGCCTTGCATGGGTAAATGTTTGGCCAATTCATCACTTTAAAAACAGTCCACTATCAGAGTGGAGTGGAAAACACTTCATCTTTTTCAAAATACAATGACTGCAGCTCTTCCTTTTCATCCAGGTCCTTTAAAACTGTCAGAAAGGTTTTGCAATCAAAAACAATTTAAATTCTGAAATCATTAAGTTCAAAACTTCTATTTCTCTGCTTTTTAAATTCTAAACCTCGAAGAACTTGACTCATTATGGACTCACAGGGCACTTTTGTTTTCATTAAATGTTGAAAGTATGTATATAACAAAGAGGCTCAAGGGGACTACTAAGATGTGCAACCAATTCACCCTTGGCAAATACTACAGTGAGATGAATTGCTTTTTTTAAAAAAGTGAGGACATTTCAGATCATGGAGAGGGTGCAGCATGTTAATTTGTCAGTCATATTACAATATTAAACTGTGGGATACAGATACAGGTTGTCTTTTTGTTTTAAATCTATCTTGTTCAACTATAAGTCATTTTGTGAATGAGTTGAGAGTCTGGGAAGACTGTCAATTACTTGGTTTGAAAGTCTGAGACTTAAACAAATATACATGTTGAGGAAAAAAAATCTGAAGGGAAATATACCAAATGACACATACACAGAGTGGCTGTGTATGAGTGGATCAATTCTAAATGGGGCTGTTTTATACTCTTTTGCTTTTAACTTTCTGTAAAACATGCTGAAGTTTTATACAATTAAAATAAAACCATTAATAACTTAAAAGGAAGACATCAAGTAAAATTATCACATACCTTCCTACTAGTTTGAACCAATGGAACCGATCATAAAATGGATCACTGCCCGTCATAGTGGTTTCGCTTTCGTCTTGGGCACTGGAGGCCATCTCACCTGCCCTGTCATACATCTCCCGCATCAAGTCCAGTCTCTGCCTATGTAGTAAACATAAAGTACACCGGGTTAATATCACAAGATGGCATTAAATAGTTTCACTTTGGAAGTATGTTCCATGCAAAAATTTTTAAAAACTCTCCCACTATTTAATGATATTAAACAAAATGAAAGGCCAAAAGTACAGAAACCAAAACAGTAACCAAAGTGTCTGAGTCTAGAGATAAGCCATCAAAAATCAAGAATGGCCACATAACCTCCACCGAGTCATAGGAGAAATGTTTTTCAATGCTATATGACATCTCAAATACACTGAAATGGTGAAAAATACCTCATCATACTAAATGCAGAGGAAGCTATATTATAACTTTCCTGTTTATTACTGGTCATCCTGAGTTCCAGGACAGAGAAGATGAATACTTACTAGATCCAAGACATAAATAGGTACCATAAAATATAAGAGGGCCTATGGAGTATACATACAAATGACAAAGGTGTTTGCTGAGTGGGATTCATACCCTTAGAAGAAAATGGAAGAAGAAGAGTAATATCACTGGCCAGTGACAGCATTTAGAGACACCAAAAAGGAAGCAATAGCAACATCTCAGAGTGCAGAGTCTGAAGGAGCCCACTTGAGCCCATTACTATTTCCTAAATAAAACAACTAGCTTTATGAATAACGTTTTCATACTTGAGTTTCTCCAATGACCAATAATGTGTCGCTCCATTCTTCAGATCCTGGACTTCTACTGCCACCACTGTACGAGGGAAAGGCCGGTCTTCGTGAGTTTTTTCCACATCAGTGGGAAGTAACTCCGGAGGTAAAGGGGAGTATAATGTGTCAGTCAGCAGCACAAACTGAAACTGCACCTAAATGGAAACAAACAACAGCCTTTGTTTTTAGCATGCAAGAGTCAGAGATGAGGTGAATAATCATGCCCAATGGAAAAGAAGTCAAACACATATCACCGGCCAGTGTGGCTCAGTGTTAAGCATTGACCCATGAACCAGTAGGCCACAGTTAGATTCCTGCTCAGGGCACATGCCCAGGTTTCAGGCTCGATTCCTAGGAGGGGGTGTGTGGGAGGCAGCTGATAGATGTTTCTCTCTCATCATTGATGTTTCTATCTCTCTCTCCTTTCCTCTCTCTGAAATCAATTTAAAAAACATATAAATAAAAAACAACAACATAGTATGTACTAAACAAATAGCTTGTGATCAACTGAAAAAAAAAATACACAAAAAACCCCCACATAAACTGGCCACTTATAAACTCATCATAGACAATAATCCTAATGTCAAATTAAGCTATTTTAAGATTTTCTTTTCTCTTTTGGCAGTGTTTTGCACAAACTAAATTTGCAATATGTAATTTGGTTGACTGAATAAAGACTTTGGTAGAACTTATACAAAAGACCCAAGAATGCATCTCTATCTAGTCTCTCACTAATGGGTAGGTCGAGAGGCACATGTCACAGTTTTCAATTTTAAATTCAGAGGATTACAACTACGACTCTTAAAAGTGTTTATTACATGGTTAGTGCTTTGCATGCACCATGTCTTTATCCTCACTCCCATCTTATTTTCACCAATAAATATTAAATTAAATGCTAACGTGCAGCAGTAAGAAAAGAAAGACATAGCCCCTGCCTTCCTTTAGTTTACTTGAAGGAAGGAGTAATTAGTAAGTAATTACAAAATGAGATGGGTGGCTGATATTATGAATGAAGACTCCTTATTCCCTTCTTTCAAACTAGAATATAGCCTCAGTTGACGATATGAAATTTGCCCAGAGCCAGGCAGTCTGTGCTCTTACCTACTACACAATATTGCCCCTCCCCACCCCGCTCCCCAGTAATCTTAGCAGTCAGGACACTGCTAAAGAGTGGGTCATACACTTTCCCACCCTCACAAAATCCCTGGGTGGCAGGTATTGTTGCCAAGCTCATTTTGTAGCTGAGGGAATAGAGGACAGGGCTGTTAGTGTCCACACAACCAGGAGAGCTGGGACTGGAACCTAGCTGTCTGGGTGCAGAACACATGCGCTTGTCCATTCCACAAAACTGTCTCTGAGGCCCTAGAATAGGAGGGGGCTCATGGGACTTAGGTGCAGACTTAATGGTAAAAACTAAAAGAAAATTGAAAATTTCAGAAACCCAGGAGAAGCATATTTCTCCTAACATGCTTCTTTAGCTCTTGTCAGGATACAGTCTCCTTATTTATAAAATACAGTAAGCTAAGAGAACGTGTTGTTTTTAAAATTTCATGTAATAATATAATTAGTACCTATTATGTTCCGGGCACATATATTAAATAACGTCATATATAAATCTGTTTCAAAGCCAAAAGCAACTGAGTTCACCCAGAGAAAGGCTATTTCAAAATGAGCACCATGAACGCCACAGGCTCAGTGTTGGCTGCCTCACTCCCTCCGTACCTTCTTCTTCAGTTCCACACTGATGGCATTGGCCTCCTTCAGGTAAACAGCATTGCCCCAGAGCAAGTCCCTTAAAGAAGTAAACTGGTGAGATTTCCACTTCCGGAAGGCCCACTGGGCCAGCTCAAATTCATGTTGTGTCCAAGGAACTGAAAGAGCAAATGCAGGGTATTTAAGGCGACCTCATAACCATGTAGAAACTATAGCCTCTCCTACTCGTCACTTTTGTCAAGGACGGTATTTTCCAGCCTTTCTCCTGCCAGCTGCGTTTGTTTTCTCACTTTTGGTAAAGCTTACTAGATTCTGTTGATATTATGACAGCAGTATATACATTTCAGAAAACTTCTAAAAATCCTACTGTTTATTTTAAAACAATATATCAAAGAAATAGTTTTCTTTCTTTTTTAAACAGATATATCTCTAATGTGTGGATTATAATATAAAAAAAACAACCTAGGATATTGTACAATGTCATATACATCTATTGTTCTTTCTGGTACAAGGAGAAACAGTCTTATATTTTACCTAGATATTTAAAAATAAAGAATTTAGCACATAAATTAAGAGTTGCTTCAAAGTTCATTTGGAACCTGAAATTACTGAGAGGCTGAGTAGAGAAGTGAAATGTGACAAAAGTTTATACTGTAATATAAGGCTAATAAATTCTGGAAGAATTAAGAGAGGTACATTTAGTGTACATTGATATGTTCCTAAGTCCTCAATGGAAAATCCCTGACATAAATCATAAACCAGGAAACAGAACAGAACATATTAACAAAGATTAAGCTCTGTGTTTATCTGCAATATATGTGAATTTCACATGTACAGTAATATTGGACAGTAGAAGTACACTGCCCCAGAGGTTTCTATGAAGACTACTCAGAAATCTTGTGTTCTGAGGATCACAGTCCCACTCTCATCTCATAGACTACAGCTTGGATTCTCAGCATTGAGCATCTTTAAAAAATCATCTTCAAATTGGCACAGTGAAATGTCAATAAATGGTAGGGTCAACTATGGTCCAACCCAGCTCTGATCACAGGTAAAGGACTAATTTGATAATATAGATCCAAAAGATATACACAGGAAAGTCTCAGTCTCTAGATTTCACCTTCTTCTTCCTCTTCTTCCTCTTCAGTTGTTTCTGCAGCCAGGGATCGAGTCTCAACCTGCTTCTGCAAGGCCTGCAATTTACTCTCATAGTCCTGAAGGAAGAGAAAGGAGACATGTAGGAGAGAGGAGATAAGTGGGAAGGAAAAGGGAAGGAACATTGGGAAAAGTAGAGATAGCAAAAGAAAAAAGAAAGAGAGAGAGAAGATAGAGGCAGAAAACAATGATAAAAAAGATAGACATACAGATAAATACTTAGAAGGAAAAACCCACAAAGCACACAACATAGTTTGTAATGGGTAAATGCTACAAAAAGAAAAATTTAACTGCAGTTTCTCTTTCCTCAGACTCACGAGTTCTTTCTTTTAAAAAAAATCCTCACCGAGGATATGTTTTTATTGATTCTGAGAGAGTGAGGGAGAAACATCGATGTGAGAGGAAAACATTGATTGGCTGCCTCTCATACTCGCCCCGACTGGGGAATTGACCCACACCTTTCGGTGTACAGGAAGATGCTACAGCAACTGAGCCACCTAGCCAGGGCTCAAGAGTTCTTTATTTGGGGTTGTGATAGAGAAAGGAGGGATTCTGAGGGGAAAAATGCATATGCCCCTTAAATGTTAAAATACATTTTAAGTAGTACCTTTACATATCAAGCAATTCCGGAGAAAAACAATACTGAAAAAGATTAAATTCACCAGTATCAGCAACAATTCCAATTATCTAGCTGTTCAAATGAGAAAAAATTAGACTCTGAACTCCTTTCCCTGTGGATGAAATATTACTAACTTTGCAGCTGGAGGATGAGTTTAGCCTTCAGGGAACCTAAAGATCACAGTGCTATTAGGATTAAAATAATCTATTGATTGCATTTAGTCAATAAAGATGCTTTATTTTTAAATATACTATTATAATACAAAATGTATTGTTATAATACAAATCAGATTTGTCCTTCGTTTCTCCATCTACTCCATGCATTCTCAATAAGAGTATCACCCCGAAGTAAGCAAAAAATTGTTCTTGAGGGATAAAAAAATGTACTCTTCTTATATACACAAACAGACATGCCATAAATTACATGGTTGGGAGAGACTGGGAGAAAATGTCTAAAAACATTCCTTGTAGTATTAGTGGAAAAACGCTGGCATTTAAAAAATAAAACAAGTAAGGTTAAGAAAAGAGACCTCGGCATAGTAAAATACCAAACCACAGCGAGCTCAGCATTTCCTGCTTCCTTGGGAGGGACCTTAGTAGAAGCTGTCATGGGACAGAGGGTTTAGTCCTGACTAAGTCCTGTTTCAAACAGAGCTCTCCAAGTCACATCCCAAATACTCCATGCGTTATAAAGGACCACTGAAAGCCTGGCTAGCAAACTCCATCACAAAAGGAGCTCCCAATGGCAATGCTAGGGAGGGTGCAAATATTCTCAAGGCTCCAGTCATTTATCCTTTAGTCTCACAAAGGAAGCTTTCTCTCTCTAGTGGAGCTGGCAGTGACCAAAAGCCAGCAACACAGCTTTGTCAGACATCTAAACACACTTAAAAAACATTCAACTAGCAGGTAAAAGGCTTAGGTTCTGCCCCTGGCACCTGCGTACTAGTCTGATAATTCTGGGAAAGTTAAATCCTCTCTAAACCTCACTTTCGTCATCTTTAAAATGAAGATTTTAATATTTGACCTGCCTAGCACACAGGACTGAGGATTTTTTAATTTTTTATTTCCCCCCATTATCTTATTGTCGTAAATAAAATACATAAAATTTACCATCTTAACCATTTTTTTTTTTTTTTGGTTAATCCTCACCTGAGGATATTTTCTCCACTGATTTTAGAGTAGAAAGGAGGGAGGGAGGGAGGGATAAAGAAATATCGATGTGAGAGAGACACATTAATTGGTTGCCTCCCTGACCGGGTACAAGGAGCAAACCTGCAACCCAGGTACATCCCCTTGACCGGGAATCAAACTTGAGACCCTCTGGTGCTTGGGCCGATGCTCTAACCACTTAGCAACACCAGCCAGGAGCATCTTAACCATTTTTTAAAAATATATTTTTATTGATTTCAGAGAGGAAGAGAGAGATAGAAACATCAATGCTGAGAGAGAATCATTGATCGGCTGCCTCCTGCATGCCCCACACTGGGGATGGAGCCCACAACCCAGGCATGTGCCCCTGACTGGAATCGAACGTGGGACCCTTGAGTCCTCAGGCCGACACTCTATCCACTGAGCCAACCTGGCCAGGGCATCTTAACCATTTTTAAGTATACAGTTCAGTGGTATGAAAGACACTAATACTATGAAGTACTATTGCTATCCTCATGTTAAAGAAGAAAAAGACTTAAAGAAATTACTGGTAAGTACCTTTCCAAAGATCAGAGTTAGCAAACATTGGAAATGGGACACTCTTTTAACCACCATCTAATCATCCAGTCAGCAAGCAAATACCTTTTCATCCCTTCTGTGTCAGATGCTAGGAATACAGTGGCGAGGGAGAGAGAGTAAACAGACACAGTTTGCTATTATTTCAGCACAGCGAAGTACTATGAAGAAAGGTAGGTGTGAGGGGTTAATACGGAGAAGAGAGGAATGGGAGGAGACTTCAGATTAGGTGGTCAGGGAAGGTCTCTGTAGAGATAACATTTCATCAGAGACCTAAGCCAGCATGCTGAGATCTTGAGGGGTGGGTGTAATTCCAATAAAGTAAAACTGACAGGAAGGACAATGGTCATGAGATGGAAAGCAGCCTGGTGTGTGTGGAGTGGGAGAGCGGGAGAGTCGGAGATGGAGCTGAGAGGTGGTCAGAGAGGGACTGGGGTATGGACGACTGTGGTAAGGACTACGGATTTTATTCTAAGGGAAGCCTTTGGGTGGCTCAGGGTTGTGATCTCATATGTTTTAGAAACACCACGCTCCATGGGGAACAGTCTGGGGGCTTGGAAGCAAGGAGGAGTCGTGAGGCTCTCAGTGATGTTGAGGAAGATGGAGGTGGCCTGGTTCAGGGTCTCAGCAGCAAAGCTGTAAAAAGAGAATGGAACTGGGATATATTCTATAGGCAGAGGCAATGCGACCGCCTGATGATGTGATCATGGGTGTGATAAGGAGAAACTGAGGATGACTCTTGCACATTTTTGGCCTGAGCTAATTGCTCCGGCTTAGACCGTTTAAATGTGAGGTGCCAGTTAGCTGTACAGATGTCAGGTCATAGCTGTGACTGTGTCTACAGGTCAGGGCAGAGGTCTAGGCTGGAGAGGACATTTGGGAGTCAGCAGAGGGAAGCAAGGCAGTGGCCTGCAGACTGCCTGCCTGAGATTGTACCCGAGTCTCCACTCAGTAGTATGTGACTGTGGGAAAGTAGGTAAGATGGGATGCCGATATCTACCTGACAGAGAGGACACTCTGAGGATGCAATGACCTAATGCACATAAAAGGTTTACTGGCTCATGAGTTACTATCTTCACCCTCACCGATGAGAACACGGAAGGACAAGCCCCAGAAATGGGAGAACGGGCAGATCCAGAAATAGCCAATGTAAGGCCACAGAAAGCGTGAAGGAGCAGCCAGAGGGGCCAGAGGAAAAGGAGAAGCCAAGTGAACAAAGTGTCCCAAGAAGTGATGAGGACTGACACCCCGGAGTTGTCACTGTATCTTTGGGCCCTGATGAGAGTGGTAAGGTGGGAACAAGAGTCTGACTACAGTGAGTTCAAGCAAGAATGGGGAGAGGACACAAAAAGAAACAATGGGAGGTGGACAAGTGGAAATTAAGTACGAAGACTCTCAAGGAGAATTCCTATGGAAAGAAACAGAAACAGGGTGACAGCTCATAGGAAACTGGTGAAATGAAACCATGCTTGTATGTGACAGGAATGATTCAGAAGGGGAGAAACTGATGTTGTAGAGGAGAAGGTAACGGTACAGTAAGTCCTTGAGAAGGTAACTGATGGTAGGTAGGTACAAGGGCATGGCTAAGATAGGAGCAAGGCTAAGTATGGGGATGGATGCATGGGGGACGAGAAGTGGGAAGAAAAGGAAGTTTCCTTCTGATTACTTCTTTTTCTCAGTGAAATGAAACAAAAGGTCATCAGCTGAGAGCAAGGAAAGGCCACCTTGCATTCCCTGAAGCGCCTGGCTGTAAACTTTGAGAGCAGCCTGTGTTCTACCCCGTCATTTGGCACAACTGTACTGTAGAACTCTTGGGGTGGCTGTCTAATGGCTGTCTCCCCCACAATTCTGTGAATTTCCCAAGGTCAGGGATCTGTCACTTACCACTGAATCACATGCATCTGGCACACAGCTGTCTCCTAGCTCAGATGCACTGTCATATATTGATCTTCTAGTGAGTAGTTCTCAAAAGTGATTATGTTCTAGATTAGGGGTGGGCAAACTATGGCCAGGGCCAAACCCAGCCCACTGCCTGTTTTTGTAAACAGTTTTATGGGAACACAGTCATGTCCATTCTTTTGCATGTTGTCGATGGCTGCTTTTCTGCATAGTTGAAAAAAAAAAAAAGTGCCCACAAAACCTAAACTATTTACCATCTGGCCCTTCAAAAGCTTGCAAACTCCCGTTCTAGACTAATGATTCCCAAAGGTGAGTGCTGATCCAGCAGAATCCATCTGGGAACTACAGAAATGCAAATGATCAGGCCCCGGGGCACACCTCCCAAACCAGGAACTCCGGGGTGGGCCCAGCAATTGTCTGCTTTTCTTTCCAACCATGATCCAAGCAAGAGCCTTCATCACTTTGTGGGCTGTTATACACAGGGTTTACCTGACTACAAGCTGATCTGTTGACTCTTCCTGAAAATAATCTATCGGAGCCTCTCCTTTCTCCCTGCCTTTGTTGGGAAAGTGCAGTTTCGCACTTAGTTCATACTGCAACCTCCCAACTGGAACGATGGGCTCTAAACTTACCTCCTTCCAACAAATCCTCCAACCCAAACTTTGGCTATTTCTAAATGAATCTAACAATGGAATCTCCCTGTTACACCCATTTGGTAGCTTCCCAACACACTTAAAATCCCAACCAACTCCTGGTTGTGAGCATGTGGCCTGTGAGTGGTGAACCTTTTCAGATAAAATATATCTAAAAGCTTATAGAATAAGTGAGAAAGGAAGATGCATGCTGAAAAGAGAAAACAGAATGCCCCAAAGGAGCTTAGCAGACTTAAAAGTATTCTTTTTTGTTTTTAAGTATTCTTAAAGTAGATACCGATGTTTGTTTGTTTTTTAAGATTTTTTTAATTGATTTTTTTTTTTTTTTAAAGAGAGAAGGAGGAGGAGGGTGTGAGAGAGAAACAAACATTGATGTGAGAGCTGTACATCGATCGGCTGCCTTTCGCTTACCCCCTACTACATCTGGCACAGCTGTCTCCTAGCTCAGATGCACTGTCATATATTGATTGGATATATGACATATATTGTACGGATAAAGCCTGCAACGTGGGTATGTGCCCTGACCAGGAACCGAACCAACCACCTCTTGGTGCAGGGGATGGATGATGCACAACCAACTAAGCCATGCCAGCCAGAGCGACACTGATGTTTCCATGAAAGATGTTCCAGAGATAGCAACTGTGGTAGTCCCCAAACATTTTCAAGAGAAAACCTAGTGTGTGGTGAGATGAAAAAGATGACATGAACATGGAGTCTGATATTAAGAAGAACAGAAAGAATTTTCTAGGCCAGCATGGACAGTACCCCAAATAGATGAACCAGAGGCAAAGAAAAACGCTGAAGGCAAATCGAGAGAAAGGAAAGGGGGGAAGCAAAGCCAAAGCAGTGAAGGCAGTTAAGGATTTGGCCTGGTGCACTATTTAAACCTTGAAAATGCCACCTGGGACAGATCTTTGATTAGAATGCATACACTGATTTCAGCTTCCAGCAAATGAAAATTTTGTTTCCATGTTTTAACTGGTCCTTTTTCTTCAATTCAAACCCAGTATAACTCCTCAAACTTGTTTTGTGAACTTGAATAAACTATTTTCTTTCATGAATTAAAGCTATATGATATTTTAATTGGATGCTGTCTGGTAGGCAGGAGTTATCAGACATCAAAATTCTATCAAGTATTGATGTGGTTGTTTTCGGTATTATTAAAAATAAATGATATTATACTAACTCAGATTTAAAGACACTGAGTGTTATTTTAAAATATAGTATCAGTGGATCTTATAAGAAGTGCTTGTTTGGAGTTTTGATTTTGTATAATTCATAATAAAAGTTATTTTGTTTTTTAAAAATCCCAACTCTTTAGCATGCCAGGATCCAGCCCTGTCCACCCAACTGCCCTCATCTCTCACCGTAACTCCCCAGCACAACTGGTATTCTCAGCACCCCAAGTTACTCCCAGTTCCCTGACAGGCTTCCTTGCCCCTCTCCCTGCCATTCTTCACTTGGATAAATTCCCAGTTGTACTTTGGCACTCAGCTCTTGGCTCAGGGCTTACTCCTTCAAAAACCACTTCCCATTCTCCCCATTCTCACTCTGTGCACACAACTATCACTGTGCAGATCACACTGCATTGGAATCCTCTGTGTCGCCCTAGCAGTGGTTGATCTTGGCAACTTTTCCGCCAGTTTCTCCAATAGCAGAAAAATACAAAGTACCTGAAGGGAAAGAATATGCGGCCTGCAGCCAATCAATCCAAGCATAACATTCTCTCAAGTTCCTCATTAAAAACACCTCATGATACAATGTAGGATTGTGTTTTTCAATATAAAAATGTCACGTTAAATTTTCAGTAAGACTGATGGTCCACTCCAGAAAAATCTTCTACTCTGTCCTGTTTCACCTCTAGCAAAGCACCAATACTCTGGGTGGAGAAAAGCAGTGGTTAAAGGAAAAAAAGAAGAACTAAACAGTTACTCAACAGCTTTTTAGAAATGTAGTTCCTATCCATATGAAAGGAAGTGTACGTCTTCATTTTTAAAAACTTCAAATCAAGATTAATAAAAAAAAACAAACCTGAATAAATAGTTTAAGGTAAACTCAAAGAAATCTGAAAGTGGTACTTGCTGTCCCCTCGTTCATCTTATACTAGGAAAGTTTTAAAATAAAATGTAGCATAAAGTAGAGGTTAAAATTCCCATTTAAGATACAATTTTAATAAACAGAAAAGGTAACAAGAGCAAAAGCTTAAGCTAATCAAGTTCATGTACAAATTTGAGAAGAAGAAAAAAAGACTTGGTTTGCAACCACCTTCAAAAGCAAAAGCAATAAATAAAAGTCAAGATCAGGCCTATTAGCATCACCCTGTCTCACTTTTCCCTCCTCCCACATTAGTGAGAAATCACACTTTTAAAAGAAAATTTCAGCTTTTATTGAATGAGGACTTTATTTTTTTTGAATATTACAAACTCTCCTTTTCTGATAAGGTAGATCTTACACTCAAAGACAATCTTCAACAATTAAAAAAAAATTAAAGGAGAAATCCACTGTTCATGAACAAGAAGATTTTACAGTAATGATGGCAGGAAACCAATACATTTCACATCCTAGTGGTTCAAACTAAGTATCTAGAGCAGATTATAAAATCTGAAAGATGACATGAACTGGACAATTATGAAAACTCCTCAGAGTGCAGAACCGGGCTCTGACAATACAGAACAAATGCTTGCTTTGCATTGTGCCTCAGAAGGCATTTTCATTAGGTTCACCCGGACATGGCAGCTTCCCCTCCTCCCAGTCTTTTGTACAAATCATTAAGGCAAGTCTACAAAGGACCAGTAAGGCACAGGGGTACAGCAGCTGACCGGAGGAAATCTATGTAACTTCCTGTAGTCTAGTATCTAGTAGCCTATAATGCAGACACTGGTGTGGCAAACTGTGTTTTATTTTGTGTTTTTTTCAGCATCAACCTGCACCCAAAGCACAAGAGGTCATTTCAAGTTACTTCAGTGGAATAAGCAATACTTCATTGCATTTCTAGTAAAAGAAACAATTCAAAGCACTACAAAGAATTAGAAGCAAATATAAAAGAAAAGCCCTCTAGTTTAGACTTATAAGCAGAATGTCTTTGACTCTCCAAGGAACACCATTTGGCTTGTGAAATTATACCAATTAATTAATCTCCTCTACATTTCCATTACTGCAGATCATTATATAATTTCAATAGCAAAATGCTTTTTTTTTCACTTCACTATGATAATAGCTAGGAATACTTCATAATAACGATTTAATGATGACCATTTCTCCTTGATCTTGTTGTATTTAAGCTTAGAGAGAGAGAGACTGTCAAATTAAAAAACAAACGGCAATACAGGCTACAGCAGAAGCTCACAGAAGCATGGCACTAGTTACTTAGTAAAAAAGAGTCAATGAAATAATTTTAAAGACAAAAATTATTTCCTAAGACAACATGTGCTCTCAAATGCATGAATTCAGGGACATATGTGGCAGCCAGTTGAACCTTGGTTCATTTCTTCCTGGTCATCTGAAATCAAGGGCTCCTTTTGATATCTAAACATCTCAGCAAGATGAGGGCACCTGGACCAGCAGATGAAGCACAAACACAAACCTGGTTCTTTAGAATACCAGTTTGGGTACAGTGCTTATCACAACCCACATCTACAAATGAAAATATTATGTTACTTTTCATTCTACAGTGTCACCTGGTCACCAGCAGAAACACACTCCCATTGTTCAGTGGGAAAGGGAGGCACTGGCCCATACTGAGATGAAAAGGCCACCATAAAAATGAACATATAATTTCATGCAATGGACCTGTCGTTACGTTATCTCAAGTTAGGGAAATACGAGCCCACTTTAGCTCTAGAGGTGAAAGGTGAGTAATTATCATTATTACTAATATTAGAAAATGAATTTTTTGCAAGAAATGACTAGTTCACGAATCTATGTCTAAGAAGAATAAAGAAGGACAAAACTGGGTTTGAAGTGACTGATCTGAAGTAGCCTACTGAGTTCATTCACATCACATGATACAGGAGATCGTCATCTCAATTAGTCAACCATTACAAAAATCATTCACCCATGCCTAATCTACCATGAAACCCCAACTGAAGACTAGGACTCTTCTAGCTAAAAAAGCAAAAATAGCTCCCCAAAATTAATTGGAAGCAACTTTCTGTGCATTAAGAAAGCATTTTCTTAGAAGCAAAGAAAAAATACTATGATTAAAAATAATATGTTCTAATAAAGCATAGTGCCCACACACAAAGGAAAAAAAACCTATATAATCACAATCTTTAAGGCTTCCTTGAATGTTAATTACTATCTTGGCTGCAATTTTCACACCATCTGGAAGACAAGTGTTTGATAGATGACTTAGTGTGACTTGGGAGTCTTCAACAACATGAAGTTAGGCAATTGCAGACGTCGCTGGCTCTTCACACTGCCTCTTAAGAAAGTTTCTGACAAGTTCAAGAGATGTAGAAAACTATTCTTTTCTTCCCATTAAAATCCATCCTTTTTAGTGGGTTCTCCAGTGAGGCAAACTGAGACCACAACACAGTAAATGAGGTATTGATACAATAAATGTTCAAAAGGACTTCTCTCTGCTTGCTTGAGTGTCTGTGAGCATTACTACTGGTAATCAAAGAATAGTTCATTATACATTATCTCCTTTATCCTAAACCCAACCAGTTAGCCTATTTCATTATTTCATCATCTACTGTAAATACGCAGCACACAGCCATACGCTGTATGGAGCCTTCTCCCCGTGTCCCACCTCTCTCCTCTCTCCACCCAATAATCTCCCTATAAACATGTATACTGCTCAGAGTATACAAGTATTTTGCTGGTATTTCTGTTGGCATGATTTTGGTGAATAGTTCACTGTGTGTGAGAGAGAAATGCTAAGTTAGATTTCAAAATGCAAACCACAAACAGAAATCCAGAAATGGTGCCAAGTTAAAGATTTCAGTATTTTGACAAATTTCATACATATACTGATAGTAAACAAACAAACAAACAAAAACCCTACTGAATCAGTTCTATGCAACAGGTAGAAGAATAAGATGTCCAAGTTCTGTGAAGATGCAAAGCTATGTACTATAAAATATATCTGGAGACATTTAGTTTTGGCTTATGAAAGTCCAATTATATTTTTTAAAAGGAACACATATGGATGAGAAATCCAAAGTGTGTCCACATAGTTGCATGTTATTATTTTTAAACTAATGTTCTAGCATTTATGGGGAAATAATAGACATTTAATTCTACATATCAAATTCCCCCAACTGAAGACTAGGACTCTTCTAGCTACAAAAGCAAAAAAGTTGAATGTTTGCATAAACCAAGAGGCAGGTCTTTCTGGTTATCAGATCAATTTATAGGCATTATAAAAACATAATACACTTACACCAAAAGACCAGTTTATGTAAGTATATTATCTAGGCACCAAGAAAAGAGGAAAGTCTCAGGAACAAAAGGGAGGTCTCAGTGTTTTGTCCAAAATTCCAGAAACTGCCCATTATGGTATACAAACAAAAGGGAGGTCGTGAAACATTTACCAGTGTTTTATGTTTTGACAATATTAAAATCAGTTATTATCTGTAGGAACACAACATTCAGATAATAATGTAAATTGTAGGAACTTGAGGCCAAGGCTAGAACCAACTCAAATCGGGCCACCATCACCTGTTTCCTCCACCAGGATTTCAAGTTTGTCCAGTAATTTATACTGCGGTTTCTCGACCAGCTTTGAGATTGGGTGCTGAGAACTGTCGCCTCATTCGTGGAGGTGTTACAAACTGGCTACAGTGGTTGGGTTTATCAGTCTGCCTCTGATAAGAATTGGCTGCACTGCCCTCTAACTGACCTCCAGTGTTATAATTACAGTAAGAATGACGGTGTTGATGCATATGACGCTTCGCCTGGAAAGTCTGCAGATCAGCAGTGGGGTGACCAGTGGGATGACCAGTGTGGGAGTTTAATGATTCTGAGGAGGCAGATGCCTGGCAGCGCATGCTTTTCGGTTGGCCATTATTGAGAGAATTGCTTCTCCAGCGTAACTGAGGTGGCTGTTGTTGACTATTAATATGCTGCTTGCTAACTTGGATGTGATCTTGACTTCGCATGCCCTGAGAGCCCCATGGTAGCTGGGGATCCTTAGAAGCTGCTCTACCACCCTTTTCTTGGCTCTCATCCTTGTTTCCTTTCCTTCCATCTTCATCTTTCGGAATTCTAAGCTCTATAACCTCATCTTCTGTTATAATGATATGTGTCCCAGGACTCCAAGAGTTTCTGTGTTTAGGGTTGCTCTTAAAGGGGAACCGGGGCTTCCGATTCTCAGGAGGGATGAACCTATGAGGTACGTTCTGCCGACGAAGCTGCTTTGTTATCTCCTGCTGTTGCAGGTTCTTAAACCGGATTTGCTCTTGTCTCATCCAACGCAGACGTCCACGTCTGAAAGCCGGATCCCCGTTCATCAGCTGGGAAACACGCTCTTCTTTACCAAGCTCTCCATTGTCTCCTTTACTGACATCATTCTCCGAGTTGCTACTGACACCAGCACCAGGCGGTTCCTTTGCTTTGTGGTTTCCTTGGGTTTTCTGTTCCTGAGATCCAATCAGTGGCAAGACTTTTTCCATTTTGAGCATTTTATTTCTTAAGATTTTTATCTCCTCATCTTTCATGTTATTTTGCTTTTTGACTTCCTGCAAAATGTCTTCCAGCTTGTCTATATGAACCTTGAGATCGTCTACATCAGTTCCGCCTTTACCACTGGCCATCATCATGTCTTCGATCTTCTCATCCCCCACACCAACAGTGTCCCAGACATCCCTGGCCACTGCCCTCCAGGAGTCCCGCTCGTTAGGGTCTTTCTTCCCATACATGGCACAAAGCTCTTTCATCTTAACGATGGCCAAGGCCTCAATCTCCTGCCGACTGTGCCTAAAATCGTTGAGTGCAACCTCATAGCAAATCTCTTTTACAGCCTGAATTTTAAGATCTGAGATGGTGACCCATTTGGAATCTTTACTCAGGCGCCTTCTTTGGGGTATCTGATACATTTTAATAGGTTCTCGTTTCTTCCCACTGCTAGGGAGGCCACATTTTTTAACAATGGTTTGCAACTTGCTGGGAGGTAGCTTTTCTCTCAGAGAAGTAATCAGTTTCCAGCTCTCTTCACAGGACCTCTTGTCAGAATCATCCCCGCTATCAGAATCCGCGTCCTTTGGAAAACAAAATCAAACAATGGCCCCAAAATAACCAAAATTAAAATGTAAAAAATGAAAATCAAATCGAAGAAAAAGCAAGCAAAAAAGCCTTAACCAAATATAAAAACAAAACAAACCCCTAAAAAACAAAAACCTTAAATGATGTGCAAGTCTATTAAGACATATGCATATGTAGATTGTTATTAATATAAAGATTAGTTGGTTTGTTTAGTAACACTAATCCAAATTTTCACTTTCTGGCATACGTGATGAAATATAGCAAGCAAATTTCTTAGGGAGACGGACACCGTGAGTGAGACTCTCACTCTAAGGTCATATGAAGTTATTAAGAAAATGGTATAAAATAACATCTCCAGCATCTCAAGAATATGAAGTAAAACCTACACCCCATTCATGCTAACACCCATGCAGCCACTTCCCCACATTTGCCTTGGTTATTGCTGTTGCTTCTTCCAGAAACTCTTTCCCCATGAGTGAGCACAGATGCCATACAAGATGTGACGAGCAGGCAGATTAACAAAGGTTAGTAAAGGCTGTAGGATGCCACGTTCTGTTTAGCTTTACTAAAAAGAGCAGCCCTAGAAAAAAGTTAGAAGATGAGAAAGTAGAAAAAGAAGCAAACAGGGATGATGTTAAAAATGCTAAGAATCTATTAGCAGACCATGTGAGTTCTCATCAACCAAATTGTTTTTCTAGAAGACAAGAGGGTTTTGAAACTAGTCTTTCCGTGAGCATATGTTGGATTTGCTATTTTCTTGTGTCATGTCAAGTTGATCCATTTCACTTATACAATTAGAGGTGTTATCCAGAAAGCAAGAAAGCATAAGAGGGTCCTTATAATGGGTCTGTTATTTTGTCTTCCACACATGAATCAATAAATACCTCACCTCCAAAATTTTAAGAAACAAACTTCTAGAACATAAATTAAATCAGACAAATAAACTTTTATTAACATCTTAAGATTCTCCAAGTAATATTTTAATAAATACAACTTAGAGATGTTTTCTGTGAAAACCCATGGCATTTCTAGCTATTTGAGAAATATCACTTTAAGTGACAGTTCTTCCTTATCAACATATAAAACAGGAAGCTTTTACTGTTTATGTGAAATGGATCCACTTTAAAATGTTTTCTCTAACTTTCTTTCTGGCTATCTTTGCACCACTGATTCTTTTTCAAAACATTTTACTTAGACCTAAAACTGCAGCCTGATTTGGGATAATAACCGTCTAGACAATAACCAATTATTCTTAACTAACACAAGCAAATCTTGATAACATGGATCTAAATGAAAGCAATGTTGGATTTACAATTCCCTATGATGAACAGGATTAAGAAAGAATTTCTACTCAGGAAATAAAAGTTCCTGAAAAAAGACACTACTCACTGAATAGTTCAAGCTAGCCGAGTAAATGAAAATATTCTTACTTACTAGTCTCCTTTACCTGTCTATAACTACCAAAATTATCTCTAGTAAAGGCTTTCAAAAATCAAAATTGACAAATAATATCTTGCTTTCTATACCAAAATTTCCATGTATAGTTACTTTTTAGGGACAAAAAGTAACCTTTAACAGTGACAATAATTTGGTCCCTGAATTTGGAGTTGTTTCGACTGATTTATATTGGTCTATAAATGGGTACTAAACCAACATCTAACCCCCACCTACTTTGGCAACAAAAAGCAGATAAAGTTAAATTTATATATTCTAGACTATTTATTTTTCATTTTTAGTTTAAAAAACCAGAATGGCTCATCTTAAGTGATAAAAGATGATATTAATATTAGAGAAAAAGTATGTCTGCCTCATAAAAAGGATTTCTTGCAAATATGTAGAAACGGAGTTTTACAAAACCAACTCTCTGATTCTTCCCACATAATTGACAACTATCACTTTTTTCCTGACTCCTTTTCTTTTTAAAATTGCTTAAGAATTAAGTGAATACTACCTAATTTAGGAAATAAATCATTGCTTTAGTAACCTGAAAGATAAAACTCCAAAATAAAACATAAATAAATTAGAAAGTCTACATATCCAAAAGAACTCATATTAAATCAAGTGGCTATAATTTCTTTTTAAAATATGGTCATATTGACTCTGTAGACTATGTTCGCCATATGGCTCAAATATACCCCCTCACATACTGACCATGATACTAGAAAGTCTGTATGCAAAATTTATATGCCAAGATGTAAATTCTATCTCATGTCAGGAAAAAAAAGATATTAAGATTCATTTATTAGAAGGTTGGAAAAACTACGCAGGTTTGGCCAATTCACATGTCACTAAAGATCCTTCTGTTTTCCTTAAATACCAAATGTAAAGTAGGCCTCCTGAAAAGACTGCAAGAAGCTTATACAAATAGAAGAGAGAAGATACCCAAAACACATGTGTAGAAAAAGCAAGCATGAAAAGGACCAGGTGTACAATAGGTCACTGACTACAAGAGAATATAACAGTGTGGCGCACCGTATGGGGAACTATGGTAACAGAAAACTCCATTTTTTAATGCTGTTGTTATGCAAAAATGATGACATATAACAAATACTAAAGATATTTACTGAAAAATAAGTTTTTTGTATCCTCTCGATGTTTATATCATTCAAAATATATCTCTTGGTTGACCAATATAGGAATCATAAAAATAAATTTCCCATTCAGCACTGTTACTACCAGATACTCTTCAGGCTAAAGCATTAGAAATCAATTCCTCCTGAAGACAAGACATGGAAATGGAATACAGAGTTGGACTTGTGGGAGGAAAGCAGCTCCTTGCTTTGAGGACCTGCTCTTGAAATCCTAGCTTGCTCTGAGATACACAGATCAAATGACAACCAGACCTGACTACGTGCAGAGTAAGTGTGCCCCCTGCAAACTAAGCATGTCATAGAGACATTTACTTCATCTTTGTGAATGCACCACTACTTCAGAGCACAGAATGATCAGCAGCTCTTGGTTACGGAGAACACCAGCCATCATTCTTTCCCACCTAGTTACTCATCAGTTGGTCCCAGGACAAGGAGAATGGGCATCCCCGGGGAGCAGGTTACAAGTGCAGAATCTCAGGTCGCACCCAGACCTGCTCAATCAGCATCTGCTTTTTAACAAGACTCCTAGGTAGCTGATAAGTACTGCTTTGCTGAACAGAACAGGGAAGTAAGTCAGAAGACCCAAGTTTAAGCCTCAAACCCATGACTTAATAGGTTTTAAGAGTGGGCAAGACAGTATTGTTTAGCCTTGGTTTCCTCAACTGGAGGTAATATTACCTATGTATATACAAATCTAAAGAGAGTTGTTTCAGAAATAAAAAAAAAGTGATGGATGTTAAAGCTCTCTGTAAATTATAAAGCACTATACAATTAATTATAAGGCACTATCTATAATAATAAACACAGCTTAATTATACCTGTCCTCGTTTGATCTCTCACAGACCATCAGAGGCATGTTATTAGATTATACTACATTATTAAGATAAAAGGCTTCTTTATGTGTTGTAAACCTTTCAAGCCCTTAATCACATTGTACCTAAATCTTTCCAGTTTTACTAAAAACTAAATGCTACCTAGGCCTCCTAAATAGACTCTCTATAAGTAACACTGCTATTATCTTGCCTCAGACACTTGATTTATTCTTACAATCCATTATGAGGGGGGCTTTATTATAACTTCCAAGCTAACAAATGAACTGGTTAACTACTGCCAAGCCTCCGAACTGAGTTGCCCTGGAAAAGGCTGCTTTTGCTTAAACCCTTGGCTTTTCTGGCCCATTTAGCAGTAGCCTCTCTTCTCCAAAGCAGAGCATGGCTATAAGGCTGTAGTTTATATGCAGTGTTTTACATGCTGTAATTTATGCTAACCTTGTATTAACAGACGTTCAAGAATCTTAAAAACTGGAAAATTCCTAAATTGCACCCATAGTACCCAAAGGTTTATATGCCTTTTCTTCACATATTAAGTGAATGCCAAGAAGTTTCTTATAACAAGGGTTTTATTAACCAAAACTGGATGGCTTTAAAAATGAAAATCTAGTCCTGGCCAATGTGGCTCAGATGGTTGGGCGTTGTTCCGTGCACCAAAGGTTGCTGGTTCGGTTCTCGGTCAGGGCACATGCCAGGTTGTGGGCTCGATCCCCAGTAGGGGGCATGCAGGAGGCTCTCGATGTTTTGCTGTCACATCAATGTTTCTCTCTCTCCCTTTTCCTTCCTCTCTCTCTAAAAATCAATACAAAGATATTTTTTTAAATTTCGAATGAAAATCTAACTAATGAATTAACTTATTTATTCGTAAGATTCAGTTTCTACCAAACTTGGAAAATCAATTAACAGCATAAAAGGCTAAAGCCATTAGCATTATAAGGTGCAACCTTAAATCAACTTTTCAGCTGCTCACCCAGAGAAAACAGGCTTTCCTCTCCTATCTGGGTGGGCTATACAGCCCCTGCTTCCACTGTCATCCCACATGCCACGGGGACCCTAATTGAGGATGCAGACTCCATGCAGGGGAACAGAAAAGGATTAACACATGCAACTGTGCAGCAACACTTTTAGACACAGTTTAACTTAAAAAAAAAAAAAAAAAGTCTGCCCAGCACGAGAACAACCCCCAGGTCAGCCCAAGAGCAGAGAATTAGTACTATCAGGTGATCAGAAACAAAACCAAGGCAAACGCCCATCAAATTCAATATGTAGAGTAATTATCACTCAAAGAACCACCACTGATGCATACTCAAAAACCACTATCAAGAGGCAAAGGCTACCGAAAAGCTCCCACTATAGCACTTGGTGTTGACAGAAGACTTGATAAAAGGCACAAAATAGTACCTTTATGAACAGTTTTTTAGCCTAAGCCAGGAGCTGTAAGTTCGTTCTCCATTCAGGAAGCAAGAGAACAGTGTGTGCTATCAGTAAGAGATGGCTAAGCCATGTGGGCGAGTGCTCATCTGTGGGGCAGGGAAGGTGTGAGAGCAAGCTGCCCTTTTCCTAACAGAGGATTCAGGATGGATTCCTACCAGTCTCTGCTGTTCCAAGAGAAGATCTGCTTCTTCCTTCTCCTTTTTGTATAGGATTTCCATTTCCTGTAACCTAGAAGAAGAAGAAAACCAAGAGGGGAAAAGAATAGATGGTGAAATCACTGAGCTGTTTTATAAATACTACTAATCTATGTTTAAAAGAAGTGACAGTCATTTGGGCCACATCACATTTGTACATTACCTTTTCTCCATCTCCTGTTTCATATCAATTCCTTGTTTTTCCAGAAGCTCTCTCTGGGCAAATGTCCAATCTACAGGCTCAGAGGGGGTCTCAGCAGAAGGAGTCTTTTCCCGCTCAGCCCGTGCTTGCTCAGGGTGGTTAAAACGAAACACATGGTTTTTACCCATGATGATACGGTTTCCTATCACAAAACAAAACAAAGTTAAGAAACCACTTTTTAAATGTATAATATCTAGGTTAATAACCTCACTACCCTTAATGCAAAAAGACAGCTTTTGAGATTTTACAGGAACATAAATCCTAATGCTATCACTTCAGCTTTTAAACAAAAATTCAGAATTTAAAGAGTTGCACCCTGGCTGGTGAGCTCAGTGGTTGGAGCACCGGCCCATGCACCTAAGGATCACGGGTTCCATTCCCAGTCAAGGGCAGGTTCCTTGGTTGTGGGTTCGATCCCTAGCTCCAATACAGGCCCTTGCAGGAAGCAACCAATTGATGTGTTTCTCTCACATCGATGTTTCTCTCTCCCCCACCCTCCCTTCCATTCTCTCTGAAAATCAATGGAAAAAATATTCTTGGGTGAGAATTAAAAAAAAAAAAATTATAGAGTTGCTCACACAAGCCATGTGATCTTTGCTGAAGACTTCAAACCTGTCCCACTCTCACCTGAGCGCAGCTGAACAGGCTGGGCCACCCTCTTGCCATTTACGTAGGTTTCTGAGCGTTCACAAGGCTCCAGAGTCACGATAACTAAGAGGAATGCAAATTAATGTTAGCATCACAAACCACTGGAATAAAAATAATGGAAAGTAGATGACTATGAGGATTTAGGGTAACTAGAATAGATTCCTGTAACTGACCAAGTGGCTGAGCATCATATAATAGTTTATTTTAGGGTGCCATAACCAGGGCTGTGGCTAAGATAGAAACATTTAAATTGACAAACCTCAGAAGATATAAAATCTGTTTTGGTGATATCTGATAGTTCAATCTATAAAACTGTAAATCATCAGAAATCTTAAGTATGAAATATAGGTCATAATAGGAAACTTAAAATCAAAAGCTAATATTTTGATTAAGGAAGGAAGGAATTATATAGCACAAAAATATGGTTAGATTGCTGTTGCTTTGTTAATAACCTGTACAAAATACAAGACTGACTTCTTTCTTTTTAGATAAAATTCTACTGGATTAAGGCTAGAGGTCCTTCCAATCTCCTACTACCCAGAATATTTGTTCCCTTCTTATTTGCCTATCAAATAATTAACATTCAAGACCAAGCCTAATTGCCTATGTCCTGCTTAGCTCTTGGCAGTAACAAAGGGCTCCTTTTGTCCGAGCTATTTTCATGCAAAGTAGCTCTGTCCGTCCCTACATTTATACGCAGCCCAGGTTTCTCCATTTTCAAATATTGGATTGTATAAGGAAGTATCACTGAGAGAGACAGGGAATACCAAGTCTTGTGCTTGGATTTCCCATAATGTAGAAAGGAAAGTTGTTGGGAAAGCTAAGCCAAGGACTCTCACCATCCCCGCTGTTGTTTCTCTCGCTCCGGAAGATACAATGCTCTTCTTTAATGTGAGCCCCACTCAGCACGATGTCCTGGCGCCGCTCAGCATCTGCTTGGCCAACCCTGAACACAAGGGAAAGTGTTTCCCAGGGAAATTCAGACACAAAGAGCACTACAAACAATAAACCGCTTTCTCCCAAAGAATATTCTTTGGTACACACAAAAAAGGTACCACTTTTTTTTTATCAGAGGCTTTCAACTGCAAATTCTATTTTCAAATATGGTCAACTTCCCTACATCAGAATAAGAAACCAAGGAACAATGATTTACCAATGTATTTCACACAGCATTATACAAAGACATGAGTGAACTAATCTACCTAATGAATTTATGTAAGATGTAAGGAGGAAAATTTTTACTTAGGGTCTTTTAGGGAAAAACTACATGTTAACTGGTTCAGCTGGCTAAGACACATAATTTGGGAAGAGTAGAGAGGATAGTTTGTAACTATTTCAGATGGGAAAATCAGCAAATCATTACAACAAACTTTCAACAACTTCCTTTTATTCAATCTGTGAGAAAAGAAAACATTAAAGTAACCAAAAGAAACAAACCTACCTTGTAATTCCATCTTTGATGTAATAAAGCAGGCATTCCGACATCAGTGGGTCCTCATTGAGGTTAACAAGATGTGGGGTCTGAAAAAGGTTACAGATAAGCTGGAGCAAGCGCCCTGAGAGAGCTGTGACAACAGGAGGCTGAGGGTTTCCTGGGTTACCCACAGGCGCTGGGAAAGAGACTGCCTTCCTTCCAAGTTGCAATTCCATCGCACATAGAAAGTACTCTCTCCAGGCTTCCCAAACTGCGCTAATACACTCTCTAAGAACATGAGTTCTGAGATAAAGAACAAGATCCAGTTCTTGATAAGGTCAAAACATTCAGAAAACAAAAGAAAAATCAGGACAGGCTGATTCTCTGGATGGGTAATCATAATTTTGTAAACACTTGGACAAAAATCTTGAAGGGTAGCAGAATATGCCACCCCAAAACATGCCACTTTAACATATTATTTTGAGCTGTGGGCACTTGAAAAGCAGCCAATGCAGAGAGAGGCTTTCTCTGACCTCCCACATCTGTCTCAACACAGATCCTCCTAACGGAGCTCCATCGTCATAAATCCTCCAGGAGTTTCATTAAAGGGAAGGTGGACTCTTACCACAGGAGAGGAAGCCAGAAATCAACACCACACCCAGACAGACTGTCACACACTGTCTAACACACATCCCATCAACTCTTCTAAGGATCCTAAAAACCATTTCCTCTCCCCCAGAGGTTTATCTTCCCTACTAATATCTACTAGTACGTCTGAACTCTAAGCCACATCAAGGAGTTAGTCATTTTCCCCTGGGTATCTCCCATGTATACATAAGGTAGACATGTTAATAAACTTCTGTTTGTTTTTCTCTTGTTAATCTATTTGTCTTTTATTACAGGGCTTTTAGCCAAGAACTCAGAAGGGTAGAGGGGAAATTATTTTTCCTCCCCTACAATTCCAATAAATATTTAATTTTTCATTTGCTTTATAAAAATGTCCCCCACCACCAATCTGTTCTCTGTATTGATAAGTTTAGTGTGTTTTGTTCAGATTCCACATATAAGTAAGATCATATGGTATAAAAAAGTCCCCACATTCCCATCATCTCCCTCTGTAATTTTTATCAGTTCTTCCATGGTCTGTTATTATCTTTAGTTTATTAATTAGTCTGTACTTTAAAGGAGAAATTAAAATTACTGACATTCAAATAATACACAAATCATGTAAAAATTCTCATCTAACTCTAATATTTCTAAAATCTTTTAAAAACCAACCTTCTTTGGTGAAAATACCCCACTGGAATCCAAAAATAAGTCACAAGGTGTTGGGGTCAAAATCTACTCAAGATAGTGTCAGCAAATGTGGAAAAATGAAAGAAGCGTCAGATGAGAGGGTTAAGAAAGGAACTGGAAAAGATGATTAAAAATGAATTAGAAAAACCTCTACATCTTCTCAACTAGATCTGCCTCTGCGGTTTGAAAGCTTGCTGGTTTGAGAGAGTCAAAGGCCTCTTTGGGCAGTACTCTTTAGGGCCCATCATGACACTGGTCTAAGAAAAAAGGAATCTCTAAAACAGGTTTTATTTTTTTTCTTTTCTTGCCTTAAAGGAATTTCCTCCCAGTTTTACTGAGGTATGACTGACAGATAATAATTGTATTTATTTAGCTGAATATGATTTTTAAAAGGTGTACAATGTGTCAATTTTATAAATGCACACATTGTGCAATGATTACCACAATCATGTTAACACATCAGAAACAGGTTCTAACACTGATTTGGATATGGACAGTGTCCTGAGGAAGTCCAGAAAGTTAAAGCAGGATGGGTAAAATTAAAGTAAGAAAAAGGTTTCAAAACAGAGCTGCCAGTTTGGAATTCTATGCTGTTTATATCACAAAACTTACTCAAGTTATTTATGATCTGTGTTAAATACCATATTTTTACAAGATGTTATATAATCACAGTTCTTAACATTAAAAGATATTATAAAATACCCTTAAATATATACATGTGTTGTGTGTATAAAGATATAGATATATGCAAAGGCACACTCTAAATTCTAGCAAACCTATAACTGCTAAACTCTTTATAATCATAAGTAACATATCTGAATAAATAATGTCTTACTGAAGGAAAAACCTGTAAGCTGAAAATCACTGACCTTAGGCAATACAAACATATACAATGTTTTTACTACTGCTCCAGTTTTACAATATATATCTAAAATTTCTTTAAATCAATCTTCTTTGTTGAAAAGAACACACTGAAATTTATTTTAAAAAGTTATGTGAAAAACTTAACCAACAGAAACCTAGCAAAAATCACAGGAATATTTTATATCACATAGAACAAAAGTACCAATTGAAACTCCCTACCCATTCTATGCTAACCCAGAGAGATCATTATCAGACCCTTACGTAAAGACGTTTAAGTCTCTTAATAGGCAACTTGAGGTCATTTGAAATGAAGGACCGTTTATTATTGGTATGAAGTATGTGGTTTGTACATCAAAATGTTCTATTATTACACAAATAAGCACACAAAATAATCACTTGATAATATTTTCTAATATCTAACAACAACTAAGAAGCAACTTGGTAAAAACAACAACAAACAACACACCTTACTATTCTAATTAACTAAAAGGTATCTACTACTTCATAACTATGATTATGTAAGTAGGAAGGTAATTACTGGAGTCCTGTTTTGTAACTGGTAAAGGAGCAGAGGCTAGAAGGACGAGGACAGGAATTGCTTTGCTCAGTACACTGTTGTCTATAACACAAACTGTAGAAGCACACTAAAGCAGTTATTTTTCTAAACAAACCTGAACAGCTGGAATTGCTTCTAGAGAGTTATAAATGAGGGTTGCTGGCATCTGTGGAAAAATCTACACAGAAAGAGTAGCCAAACAGAAGCAAGGGGTGCTAGGTTAGGCTGGGCCTTTAAGAGAAAGCAGCAATGAGGAAGATTAAACATGCTCAATCTTGACCAAAAGGTACAGATTTATTGCCTTGAGTTTTATTTTGTAAACCATAAACATAATAGGCTGCTCTTGGGCTGTAAGATGAAATCAGAAATATATGAAATTAAGTAAGCCAAGTCTCAAGATTTTGTTTTAATAATATGTTTTTATTGCTTTCAGAGATAAAGGGAGCGAGAGATAGAAATATCAATGATGAGAAAGAATCATTGATCAGCTGCCTCCTGCACACCTCACACTGGGGATCAAGCCCAAAATCTGGGCCTGTGCCCTGACCAGGAATCAAACCATGACCTCCTGGTTCATAGGTTGACGCTCAACCACTGAGCCACACCGGCCAGGCCAAGTCTCACGATTTAAAAAAAGTGTGGGGGGGATGCTTTGAGGGGCCAGCCCAAAAAGACATGAAGCACCCCAGTGACTAGACAAACAAAAAGTTTCTGTTTGGTTGAGTTTCACAACAGTATTTCCTACCTTTTTAGGTGAGAAAACCCCCAGAGTTCCTCCATCTTCCCGAATGGCAACTCCCATCTCGGCCAACAAGGCCTCTCTAGAAAAAACAAAATCACATCAGAATTCTAATACCAAAATGTCAATTAAATCACTCTAATATGAATTGAGAAATAAAGCAAAGCAAGAACAATTGTCCTGTGAAAAAAATCTGCTTATCTCATCATTAGAGAAATTATTTTTAAGAGAAAGAGCACATTCAAAATAAATTATATTCCTCTATTAGGTCAAGTTATCTCCACCTAAATAAGAACTCTGTCTCATCTCACGTTAGAGATAGACAATAATTCATAATGTTTAAAAAATTCATAATTCATAAAAAAGAAAGAAAGGGATATTCCTTAAGGCTCAACATAAGACTCAACCATTTCTTCAAAATCTAGGAAAGCAATCAGAAAGGAACTTTGATAGATGAGTATTGTCTATGAATTTGATTTTTCTCGAATGTTATGTTCCCATGTTCAGCATGATATTGGTTCAATAATTCTAGCTTAAAATTTTTATATTAAGTAAGAAAGTTCTAATTGTTTGATACATTTACTGTATCAATATATTGAAACTTACTTCTGCCTAATTTCTATGATGAGAAAAGACCGACATTTCAAAAATGTGTATTTATTCCAACAGCAAAAGTATTATTTTGGGTTATGTTCACATTCAGGGTAGAGATAGAATAGGGAATTTAAAGGTTTGCAACTTAAACTCCTTTATTTCTTACCAAGAGGTTCTATAAAACTTTGAAAGACAATAATCAGAATAGCTTTATAAATCTGGGCAATCTCCTTGCAAATTAAAAACTTTATTCCCCAACTTCTTCCATTTTTATATGGATACCCAGCAACACGCAGTATGGTAACTACTGAAGCACTATGATTTCCTAGAGAATATTTAAATATGTGAATTTTATTTCAAAGTATAAATTCAACTGGTCATAAGTCCCCAGTCAAATTTATTTTTTTGCTTTAGGATAGAAGGTTCTTTGTTTTTAACTTCTATTTTATCTTTTCTTACTATAAAAGTAATAAAAATTCCTTAGAAAATTTAGACACTTCCCAGAATTTAACCTCCTGACCTCTCCATTCTGATGGCCTCTGTTTTACGCAGCTTCTCTTCCCAGGTTTCATTCAACTCAGCAATGATCTTCTCTGATTCCTACGGGAGGAAGTCCACAGTTAAAGTGGCAGTCTCATAATTTAGCGTAGCATGCGTAGGAAGGACAGCAAGAAGCAGATGATGTTCTTTGAGAACATGAGGCAGAATCTAATATGATGACATTTTTTTCCTTTCTTAATATGTAAAAAAAAAGAATCATAAAGACCAGACCTAACACTAAATCAGTCCCAGATATATAAATTTAAGTCCTAATAAAAATACCTTAATAGTGTATGCGTGTGTGTGTGTGTGTAGAGGAAAGAGTAATAGTAACACCCCAATATGAAAGGCACTATTTCTGACATCCACTTCTACAAAAGAATAAAGTTCCCAAAGGTATTAATTGTTTTTGTTTCACTATTTCGCCATAATACTGACGGGGTTCAGAACATGCTCCCCCAAAACATGGCGTCTTGGCATACTAAATATTGTGAGCTGAAGTAATCTGAAAAATGGTATGTGCAGGAAGGACTCTGATCTCCTCCTGAAGCAGGTTATTAGGCTTCAGGAGAGGTGTCCCCTATACCTGGAGGAAAGGAGCACCCACACTTCCGAAGACAGAGGAACGCCAAGAGGAATCTGAACAAACAGGCCTTGATAAGTTTCCCCGTTTCCTATTCTTAGCTCACACCCCTTTGCCCTATCACATTTTCCTACACTTTTCACTCTTCATCAAACTTAATGCTTGGGTTTAACACTTCTTATGAAGACTCCTGTGCCATGTCAAACTTTTGTTAAATAAACTGTATGCTTTTCTCTTATTAATCTGCCTTTTGTTACAGGGCCCACATTAGAAGGAAAAACATTTTTCCTGCCCTACCACACAATACCTTCTGAACACAAACCAATGACCAATATATAAAGGCTTAGTATTAATCGCAACTGAAAGCATTTTGCTGCTGAGTGACAACTTCCTAATTTCTTGCTGAGTGTTTCGTATACGCCAAAAAATAAGAAATAAAACATCTTTCCTGCTCTTAAGGAGTTTACTATATACCAAGGAAGGAGAGATAAGTAACTAATGATGAATTCATTCAGTAATTATATATAACCCCATTTTATGCCAAGCCCTATTCTAGGCAACTAGGGGTATGGAAGGAAACAAAATCCCTCCCTGCCTTTATGAGACTTTCATTTTAGTAATGACATTGAAATAATCAATTATAACCAATAAGTCAAATATATGGTACAGCAGATTGTAGTAAGTACTTTAGAGAAAAATAAAGCCAGGAAGGAAAAGAATGTTGGGGAGGGGTAGTGAGGGAGCAGTGTGGAGTGGGGTTGTCAGGACAGGACTCACTGACAAGGTTCTATGTGAGTAGGAGCTGCCAAATGAATATATGAGGGAACAGGTAGGAAATGCCTGGAATTTTCCAGGAACAACAGTGTGGCTAGAGCAGCATGTTCAAGGACTGTGAGTGGGTATGGACAAGAGGACAACAGAGCTGTGTGTTAAGTGCTGGAACTGAAGTGCTAAGTGGGTGAGGCAAGACTGAGTGATGCTCATATCAATGAATGAAGGACAAGTCGGAATTGACTAATGGAGGAAGAGCAAGTACCAAAGTGGGAGATGAGCATATGCAAAAGACAGGAGAAAATGCCATCATGGAGACAAGATGAGAAAGTTAGACGATGATGATAACAATGCTAAGATAATAACACTGTGATGATAACAGTGATAGTGATTAAGGATAAAAAGTCTTAATAGTTCACAAAATAGTATGATTCATTTAATAGGCTATTATAAGAAGCCTCTGGGATCCCAAAGCATAATTACACAGAAAGAAACTGTGAATATGTAATACAATAAACCCCAGGTGCCTGGCATTTGCATGGGGCCATGTAAAACAGCCAAGAGTAAAGAATCAAGGCAGCAGCTGAAAAAGCAAAGGAGGGCAGGAGTCAGGAGAAACGAACTGGAGAGCACAGTGATGATGATGATGATGATGATGATGATGATGGAGAAGAAAAAGGAGGACAATAACAACTGCTACAACTAGCTAAGCTAGGCAAAGAGCAAAACTGGTAACACTTAGAACTGGCGTGGGCATCAGTAAGGTTGATACAAAGGGGGCCACGTAGGAGGTGCACTTTTGGGAAAGAAAAGAGTCAGTTCAGTTAGAACAAGCTGCAGGGGGCCGGGAGGGGCTGAAGAAAAAGAGACAAACCATCCAATTGGCTCTCATTAACCCTCCAAACATGCACAGGCTGAGAACCACCTGAACGGCATCTCTACACAGTTCTCCAATAGGAATGGCTAATATTGCAATGCATGTGCCAATCCAAAGCTAAGTGAGGAAGAACCAACACGCCATGATAAGAGGGCCAGCAACTAAGAAAAAAACATTCAATTTTGGCAAGCAATAAGATAGCCAGGAAAGGAAGCCAGGTAGCAAGCTGTCAACAGTGTGTTATAAAGCATCACAAAAGCTATTCTACAACTCTAACAGGGTACTGTTAAATGCTTCTGCAAATGTCTGTAAAAGGGCAAGTACCAGACAATCTGGCACCTACCTATATGACATTAAGGCTTATTAACGATAGCGGGGTAAAAATGATTACAGTCTCACAATGACAACTTCAAAAACAAAGAAACAGAATATGATACCCTTGACCAAATCAGAGCACTTACACCAGTGCTTAGTATACATAGCGTGGCCCACAGCCACTGATGTTTGCTATGGAATAAGAAGTGACCCATGAAATAGTTTGTTTTCCTAGTTGATTTTCAAAAAAGATCATGTCAGAGCAGAGGTTTTTCTGGCTGTATTTTGGGGCAACTGTAAACTCACCCTAAGGAAGCAATATTATTGTCTAGAAATCCTCTTACTATCATTTTGCTGCCAACTCTAAAGTGACCTCTCTAATTTTACTTTCCACCTGGAGGGTAAATCAAAATATGATCTCTATGTAGAAAAAAGATGTAATGAGTAAACTGAGGAAGGTACTACCTTTTTCAATATAGCTTCAAGTTGAAATGTTTTTATTGTTCAGAACGCTATTTTTTAAACTTTGAAAAAAGATTAGAGAAAATGATATTGAGTATCATATTAACAAAACTTCAGTGCTGGGAAAACCATTTTTTCCAGAATCATTCTAAGGATAAAGAAACTGAGGATCAAAGAAACTAAGCAATTAACTTGAGGACGCAATTCCTCCTGAGCCATGTCTAAGGCAGAATCGATAGACTTTAAGGAAAATATCCTAAAAAATGCTCACTATAAATTATGTAATAAAGGGTGAAGGATATTCTTTCTTCAAGCCTGAATAACAAACAGTATGAATAAAACAGAGATGCCAACAGGAAGACAGCTTTCAGTCTCCGAGTCATCAACTCACTCTGCAGGCAGGCCTGGAACACCGGTGTCCAGTCTGCCCACAACCCGCTCTAGAAGTCTAATTTAAGATTAAAATGAGGGTTCACAGCTAAGAAATGAGGAGTTGAGGAGACAAATCTTTAAAAGGTCCTTCCTTCCTTCCTACAGGTACTACACATAAAGAAATGCCGAGATTGTTGAAGGGAGAGAGGAACCAAGATGGCGGCATAGTTAAACAACTAATCTGCTGCCTCACACAACAATTTCAAAAATACAACTAAAAGACAAAACATCTACCACGCAGAACCACGGGAAAGCTGGCTGAGTGGAAGATTTACAGCTAAGAAGAGAAAGGAGCACAAACGCTGAAAAGCTGAGGTACGGAGGCACGCGAATCGGGCCGGCGGCGGGCGGCTGGGTGCGCGGCTTTTCTTCAACCCGCAGGGAGACAAGCTCCCGATCACTCTGAAATCCAGTTTCTGGGGACACTCGGGGGACCCAGACACCTACGGGGAGAAGCTGGACTCTCGGCCATCGGGTCGGAAAGTGAGAGTGACTTTTTTGCAGAGGTGCGCCCAGCAATCATTGTTTACTGCGCTGGAGCACGGGGCGCAGGGACTTGGAAACGTGGAAAGGCAGAGACGGCTGATGGCAGCCATCGCCGTTGGCCACGCCCCAGCCTAGTGACGCCCTGAGACCCCGCCCCGCCCTGAGGCCCCGCCCTGAGGCCCCGCCCCGCACATTCTACAAACCCGCCCAGGCTCCACACAGCGGCTTTTGCATATAAATGGCCTGTTCTGTGACAGCTCAACCAAATTAACTGTAGCTCCAAATCCGCCCAAGCAAAGGAGGAGAAAACTAGCCCTTGCTGTAGCTCCTGCTGGGGGACACACAGTACACAAGGGTACACCAAGAGTGTCCACCTCAAGTAACTGGGAGGCTGACCCGTTGAACCAATAGGACACCTAGTACACAAAGCTACCCTACCAACTCAGGGAAGCAGCGAAAATGAGAAGGCAAGGAAACAGATCCCAAACCAAAGAAATGGAGGAGAACAAGCGACTGGACATAGAGTTCAAAACCACGGTTATAAGGTTTTTCAAGAATTTCATGGAAAAGGCCAATAAATTCCATGAGGACCAACTAGAAATTAAACATACACTGACTGAGATAAAAAATATTATACAGAGACCCAACAGCAGACTAGAGGATTGCAAGAATCAACTCAAAGATTTGGAATACAAAGAGGCCAAGGACACTCCTCCAGAGAAGCATGAAGAGAAGAGAATTCAGAAAGTTGAAGATAGTGTAAGAAGCCTCTGGGACAACTTCAAGCGAACCAACATCAGAATTATGGGGGTACCAGAAGAAGAGAGAGAGCAAGATGCTGAAAACCTATTTGAAGAAATAATGAACGAAAACTTCCCCCACCTGATGAAAGAAATAGACTTACAAGTCCAGGAAGCGCACAGAACCCCAAACAAAAGGAATCCAAAGAGGACCACACCAAGACACATCATAATTAAAATGCCAAGAGCAAAAGACAAAGAGAGAATCTTACAAGCAGCAAGAGAAAAACAGTTAGTTACCTACAAGGGAGCTCCCATACGATTATCAGCTAATTTCTCAACAGAAACCATGCAGGCCAGACGGGAGTGGCAAGAAATATTCAAAGTGATGAATAGCAGGAACCTACAACCAAGACTACTCTACCCAGCAAAGTTATCATTCAGAATTGAAGGGCAGATAAAGACCTTCACAGATAAGAAAAAGCTAAAGGAGTTCATCACCACCAAACCAGCATTATATGAAATGCTGAAAGGTATTCTTTAAAAAGAGGAAAAAGAAGAAGAAAGATAAAAATTATGAACAACAAATACATATCTATCAACAAGTGAATCTAAAAGTCAAGTGAATTAAAAATCTGAGGAACAGAATAAACTGGTGAACTTAATAGAATCAGAGGCCTAGAATGGGAGTGGATTGATAATTCTCAGGGGGAAAGGGGTGTCTGTGTGGGGAGTATGGGAAGAGACTGGACAAAAATCATACACCTATGGATAAGGACAGTCGGGGGGAGGGGGGGAGATAAGGGCAGAGGGGGGTGGGAACTGGGTGGTGGGGAGATATGTGGGGAAAAAGGAGAAACAATTGTAATCTGAACAATAAAGATTCATTACAAAAAAAAAAAAAGAAATGCCGAAAAGCAGAATCACATCAGGAACTTTTTTTTTAAAATATATTTTATTGATTTTTTACAGAGAGGAAGGGAGAGGGACAGAGAGTTAGAAACATCGATCAGCTGCCTTCTGCACAACCCCTACTGGGGATGCGCCCGCAACCAAGGTATATGCCCTTGACTGGAATCGAACCTGGGACCCTTCAGTCCGCAGGCTGACGCTCTATCCACAGAGCCAAACCGGTCAGGGCAGGAACTTTTTTTTAAGCTCCAAGGAATGCTGGGCTCAGGTGTCATTCAACTTTACTGTCACATCACATATGTCTAGCTATGTGTACAGCACTGGTTAATAATTATGTTTATATAGCTCAATACAATTATTTTGTTTTGTCAATCCTCACGCGAGAATATTTTTCCATTTATTTTTATTTTTTTAGAGAGAGTGGAAGGGAGGAAGGGAAAGCCGAGAGAGAGAGAGAGAGAGAGAGAGAGAGAGAGAGAGAGAGAGAGAGAGGGAGAGAGAAACATCGATGGGAGAAAGACACATGGATTGGTTGCCTCCCATATACACCCTGGGATTGGTTGCCTCCCGTATACACCCTGGGATTGGTTGCCTCCCGTATACACCCTGATGGGTGGGGATGGAACCTGCAACCCAGGTACATGCCCTTGACCTGGAATCAAATCCACGACACTCCAGGTGCATGGACTGATGCTCTCTATCCACTGAGAAACACCGGCCAAGGCTGGCTAAACACAATTTAATCTCTTCACCATGATTCAGTTATGGTGGCAGAAAAATCCACCAAGTCAGAAAAATTTCCATGAAAAAAAATTAGTTTGAATTCTGATATTTAAAAGTTTAGTGCTTATCCATGAAACATTCCTTGAAGCCATCAGATGGCCGAGGTTTTATTGTACTGAACATAGCATGCTTCGTAAGTGAGTTCCAAGTATGGGGCCCTTGGGCTGCCTAGCACAGCATTAGCCCTTGCATGCTTCTGTAATGGATATTTGCTGATATTTATAGTCTAAGCCTAAGCAATGGCACTCACAGTGCTGACTTTGATGTCAGACTAATAAACAAACACCAATGTCACCACACAGTGACTATCGCTACATCTTTGAAAATTTACTGAATAGGAATTAAATCAAGATTACATACATTTCAACTCAGTCTGAACTGCAACTAAAAACCGAAAGCAATTACATGTCTTTCTGTTTTGTCAGAGACATTTATGAAGGGCTCAAGATGTTTATGATGGGGTAACATGGACAGACCTCTTCCATATGAAAACAGACTATTCAACGAACAATGCAGTAGCAACATCCTGTGTAAAAATAGTCTACCAACTGATCATGTTTTTAAGAAGCAAAGGGAAATAAAATGTTGGGAAAATGAATTGACCCCTCTATTACTGTTTTCCATTACAGTATTTTTATCCTACAGTGTCATGTCTTAGGAACGCAGCTCCTTCACACTCAACAATGAAATAATCCAAAAATGAGGAATTCTCAAGCATTTCTATCATACAAACACTGCCTTGCTGTGGATGCAAGATGTAATCTGCCTACAGCATTAAAATGCAGGTCTGCCAGAATGGAATTCTCCCCATTCACAGAACAAGAGTAAGATTAAGGCACTTAAGCTTCAGTGAACTACCATGCTACATTAAAAACTCAAGATCGAATGCAAAGAAGCTATTTCCTAAAGGTAGGGAAAATGGAAGATTTCATTTATGTTGGCTTAAAGGATCATTAAAATGAATGCAGTTTTGTTAAGTTTTTGGTGGGAAGTAGGGAGGTTGGGGGGAGGGTTCCCTGAATAATGGCAGTGTTATTCCTTAGAAACGATTTGGAAAACACTGGATGATCTAATTCTTCAGAGTCTGACATTCAACCTTATTTTCAGTTGGACCCACTTGGCAGTTAGGAAGAATTTCCTCTTTTATACCAAGATGTATGTTAAAGGAAGGTGTAATCTCATTAGTGCACTAAGGCTTTAATAAGCAAATAGTAAGATTCAAAATCCCCAAATAAAAAGCACATTTTATATTAAATAGGAAGCGGGAGACTTCCCTTTACCTTCCCACAGAGCCCCGCATTCCCACGGTGGCCCCTGCACAGCATCTTTGTCACTGATGCCTACGTGATAAAATACATGAGTAAAGCCTTCTTGCCCAGGGCTTCGCTCAAGACTTCAGTAACATTTCAAAGTCAATATTACAACAGCAGAAATTACTCTTCACTTTGCAACATGAAAAGATTTCTCACTCCCTCTCCCTCTGCCACTTTTCACTAACATGTTCTGGAGGAAGATACAAGATCATTACTTTGGTTTCCAAAGCACCTTATTTTAGGAGTAAAATGCCCAGGGGGAAGGTAGGCTGATTAAGAAGCAGAAGGCCATTCTTTATGTTAAATCTTTCTCAGCCTCACCTGAAAACCGAAAAGGAAGCATTTGTCATCTTCAACTATCAAGCTTAATTCCTCTTAGCGGTGAAAATGTCAGCAAACCTTTTCAATCATTAATCTGTCAGAGTGTCACTGCTCTCCCAGTCCTTGAATGGGCAGCAGTCGTGGATGCAAAGAGGACTATTAGCTGGCAGCATGATGGCAACTTCCCAGCTCCTTAATCAGTTTCTTCACACTCCTGGTTTTCCCTACCCTGGCACTTTTGAACACAAAGGCCAAAAGATATGAGTCAAACCATGATCCTGGAGGTGACAAGCAAGGAAAGAAAAAGCATCTGTGATGCTGCCACAGTGACTTGAAGGGTAGCACCACAGGTGACAACTGTCTGCTCTCATTGTAGTCACTGAGGGGGGAGGAAGAACCCATGAGTCAGAAGACTGCTGTTCCTAACTTCCACATTCATGGAGAGAGGCCAGAAAGTACCTGACCGAGCCAGCAATAGGCTGGGAAAGCTAAGCTGGGTGCCAGGGCAGGTGAGCTGCACAGGAGGCGGCAGCCTTCCACAGCAGTGACCACAAGGTTTCCAGGCCTTCTATGGACTTCCAAAAGATGCCACTTCATGTGTCTCTGAGTAAACCTGATACATAGCTACTCCAATGTACAAACTTTCTTTTGATTGTATATTTGTTTTACTAAATAAATGCATGGCTCTACATAAAATTCTTCTGATGGAACCAAATGTTTTCAACTAATTAATTAGTCTCCAACTAAATTTCTAACTAAACAAGTTCACTGTGACTTACAAACTACCTCAGAACTAAGGGACATACCTATTATGTACTTATCAGTTACTTTGCATGGCCAGCCTACGATCTGCCCTTGAATCTCTCCCACTCTGCCTGGCCACGTCAGAGTCAAGCATTCTGGTGAACAGAAATTAATTATCTTACCAAGTAGCAAATTCCATTTTCAGGATATCGCTAAAAGATAAAGTTCTTCCATATGCTGAACCAAAATCTCAGTGGTTTTCAGTTCTAATTCTGCCTTGTGGAACTACATAGAATACTTTCATTTAGTCTGAATTGTTACTCACCTTTAGACGTTCGATGGCTTCTTCTCCTCCAGGTGTAGACATGATCCTCTCCTGAATACTGGTCACAGATGTTAAGCCCACCTGACTATTGAGTGAGCAGGAAGATGAAGATGAAGTAAGGGACCCCATGGATGCTGTGGAAAAATTGCCAGGGCGTTGATTCTCAGAGGCTAGCAAGTACCTATGCTTATTGTTCTGAAAATCTTTCAGATCTGGGAGACAGACAGAAGGGAAGGCAGAAAAAGAAGAAAGGGAAAGGAACAGAGAAAGAGAAAAGAAAAACAAAACAGGAAGGAACACCCGTGTAAGAAAGGAAAGCATTAAAGTGCCAAGACGAAGACATGTTATAATACAAAAACAAGTTGTACCTGTTCTAGATGGCAGTTCTAAAACATGTCTGTCTTTAACACTGGTATCCTAGAGGTTAAGAACCAATTCTGAATTTAGAAACTAAAAAATAACAGCATGGTTAATGTTGTTGTATCAGGTTGGGCCTCAAAGGATAATGCTTAGGCATTCTCCTTTCTATTCCTTCTGTGGCTCCAAATCTACAATGCCTTAGACTTACACTACTCGTAAATCCCAATAGTTTGTCACAGTAAGGGAAAAAAGATGATCACTTGTTTATCAATAATAATACATATCAGCCAGGCCCAGTGCTCTACAGCATTCAGCAAAAATTCCCCCAGAATGTCACAGTTAAAACAAAAATATGAATACTTAGTAGTGTCCTTTGTTTAGGAACATTTCAATATGCTTAAAAGAATTTTTTAAATACATAGTTTTTTAAAAATAGGAGAGGTAATTGTAGAAATGACAGGAATTTTGTCTAAGTCCTGGTTAAGAACTTAGGGCTGATTGCTTGCCTTAACAGGGAAGAGCAATTAGCAAATGGATGTTTACATTAATCTATTAGAGCACGAAAAAATTAAGGCTGAGCATTTGCTAATTAAGGCTCTCACTTTTCCTAAAAGTATGACCATGAGTCATTCATTGTAAGCCAAGTTCCCAGTATGAAATCCAAGTTTTAGGGACACACTTTTATTTACTAAAGTTTTCAATAGACCTATAGATTTTGCTTTTAAACTTAGTTTTGGCAAATGAGCCACAAACAACAAAGTTCAATAATTTGCTGTTTGTACTTTTCTTTATTAATCATCCTTCTCAAATAGATACCAGAGAAAAACCATAGGTATTGTTGCATTCCAATTTTAAAATTAGCTCATTTTTAAATTTGAGAAAATCTACATTGCTTAAAACTCATATAAAAACTAAGTTTTCCTTAAAGAATATGAGTCAATACAAAGAGTCAAAAAAAAAAAAAAGTTCTTTCTGGCCTATTCATGTCTAATTAATCAAAGCCAGTTCTTGAAACCCCTTAAAACTAGTGGTTGCTTCAAGACAGTTTGAAAACCACCATCTGCAAATATAGAACACAGGAAAACAAGCAAGTTTTAAAAGGAGGATAGGAACTGCAGCAAAAGAATTAGCCATCAGGTGATGGCAGCAAGGTGGGGAAGAGCAGGAAGGACGGAGTTAGAAAGTCCAATGGACACATGCAGGCCCTAAAAGGAATTAAGTGTCGTAGATCGAAATGGAAATTCAGAAGTGGTCAGGCTGCCTTCCTGCCCGATACAGAACTAGAATTTAAGTCATGCACAGTTTTCAGGGAGAAGCCATAGCTGCTCAGGAAAGAGCGAGGCCACAAGCTGGCAGCACCTCTGGAGCACAAGAGCGAGAACAAGAGGTGTTTTTCCCACACCATGACGGTCAGCTTCGGAAATCTCAGACAGAGCCGTCCAGTCCAAGAGCCACTCTGAATTAGAACGTTTAGTGTCCTCAAGGCCTACCTTTGTCACAGCAGCCAGGGCTACTTTTGGTTTCTCCTATGGGTTTCCTCACTGACTGTCAAACCAAAAAATCAATAATTCCTTGATAAACTATCTTAAAAGGGTAAGAAATTATTTCCTCATCAACTTATAACACATATGGGAAGATTAATGTGCGATCCTTTAAAAAATATCCTCATTTCAAGCACAAATTTTATTCACGTAAGTTTTTAAAATTTAATTTGCAATTCATGAAAAAAAAAAAGAAAAAAGAGTTTACCTAACTATCAAGCAAGCTGAGGCCCAAGATAGGGAGAAAGCCAATTTAGCCTAATCCAGGGTGAATGCTAATCCAACAGTCACAGAGCTGCTCAATCACAGAGACTTCCCAACTGGAAGCACTGTTTTTAATTAATTATATATACACTAAAGCTCACAATTACACAGCTAAGTAAAAAGGATTTTCCTATTAAATAATCAGATTTTAAGGATATCAAGAGCAAAAAAGGTGTAATAATGATTAAAAGCTAGGGCTCTGAGTTACACTACCCAACCGGAACACACAGAAACCGTCAGATCTCAACAGCCAACTAACCACTCCTGGTAATAGTGTCCTCATTGGTAAAATGGACATAACGGAACTTTTTGAGTTATTGACAGGATTGAGATAATATATCCAAGGTACCAGAACAGGGCCTGACACATTATATACACTTCATAAGCGTGAGCTGCTGTCATTGCTATTATCATCATCTATGACTCTGGATTCAGTTTAATAACATAAGTAGAAACACTGAAGGGTAGAAGCAACATGAGATTCTTCAGCCTCTCGACTTTATTCAAGACACAATCTGAAATGCAGCAAAAATTGCTTTGCTAAATGTAGAAGGGCAAAACTAGGATCATTTCTGAATCTACACACTGTGCGCTCTGTCTGGGATTTCACTGTTAGAACTGCTGGCATGCAAAGCTCATTTTAGATTAATCCAGCAGAGGCAGACTAGCAAATCAGAGTACTGGGAATGACCAATACATGAAATACACACATTTGCCTCCACTTCCAGAGTAATCATCGATCAATGGATCAACTGAAGGTAAGCAGGAGGGAAAATACAAGAAGGATCAAAGTTCAGGTTCAGCAGTGACACAGAGAGGGAACAGAGCAGTATTTTGGCATTTGGGGAGATGAAAATATTAACACAGAATATACTATCATTTTACAAACTGTATTCATTTAAAATTAAGTGTTAATCAGTAAGACAAACTAAACTAGAAAACCAGAAGATGCCTTGAAAAATCTTATTAGAATTCCAAATAATGTAATATTAATTTTACACTAAAAAAAACCCACCATAAATATGCTCTATTAAATAAAGCCAAATACTATTCTACCTGAACAATCCAGTTAACTCACTTAAGAGAACTTCTGATTAGGCATAATGCCTAATCAGACATAAGTAGATTCATTTTAAGACAAATGAATTACATTAAAATTAGATTGATTTTAAGACAACACTGTAAGACAACATTCTCTGGAAGTCTAATTCTTAAACATGAGATGAATTAAATATTTTCCCCTTCATATGTTCATAGGGAACAGGGTGGGGAGCATTCACACATATGTCACTGCTGTTACATTAACCCAGAGAAACCTGTAACACAAAAACAAAAATTTCAAGTAATATTTTTATGAAGTAATTAGTTCCTCAGTGAGAATAAGCTTAACATTCCAAATAAATTCCATTGCTGATCTAAAACAGAAATCTAACAAAAATACAAGTAGTGATATATAGTCATGAAAAATTAATTTCATGAGCTCAAATGGATATCCTGGTACATACTATATAAAAAACTTCTGAGATCATTTTCATTGTATTTTTTGAAGAAGTTAAGGAAAAAGCAGACTGACTGGTGTGGCTCAGCAGTTGAGTGTTGACCCAGGACCCAAGAGTTCCATTCCTGGTCAGAGCACATGCCTGGGATCTTGGGATTGATCCCCAGTAGGGGGCATGCAGGAGGTAGCAGATCAATGATCCTCTTTCATCAATGTTTCTTTCTATCTCTCCCTTCCCTCTCATCCTTCCTCTCTCTCTAAAAATCAATAAAAACATAAAAAAACAAGAAAAAAAAAGAAAAAAACAAAAAACCCTTTCCCTACCATCTAGCTTCATCAAGTTCCTTAAATCTAAATTTAAATATAAGAACCCTGAAGAGAAAAGGATTAGATTTTGTACTGATCCTTAATTCACTTACTATCAATGATATCACCCAGTCCCTGAGCACGAAGAAGGTCCTTCAGTCGTGTCACCTCCTCCTTTAATTCACGGACAAGCTTGGCATTGGGGTCTTCATTGATAACAGCATTGCATTTAATTTGTTTTGCACGATCTGCATATCTAGATCCAAAAAGATTCATTTTTGACATTCCTCAGATGCTCTACTTCTCATAAGTAACATACCATTATTTCTTTTTTTTTAACATACCATTATTTCTAAAGCAAACAGCTTGAGTATTTACACATTTATGAGCCTTAATAATAAACACGTTTGTATAAAGTTTTATAGTACCTTATAAAGATGAAGAAAAAGGCTCGGATGAATTTAAGTGACTTTCTCAAGATCACAAAAGAAATAAATACCAGAGAAAGGACTCAAAACTGATTAGTCAGACTATAAGTATTCCTTTTCATTATATCAAGTGTCTTTAATGAGAGAAGAATAGATAGTTTGGGATTAAAATAATGAAACATATTCATATATAGAAATAGTCTATTAGTAAACATTCTGTCACTAATTTTTTCAAATGCTACATGTACTCAAAATTGTATTACTTTTTACAACTTGAGCATTTCTATAATGACAAACACCACAAGAGACACTTCTTTTTATAAATATGAATATTATTTAAAAACTTTCACTATTATCTAAAAGTTATCCAAAAATCTAACTTGAACAATATTTTTTTTTAAATGAATCTTTATTGTTCAGATTACAATTGTTTCTCCTTTTTCCCCACATATCTCCCCACCACCCAGTTCCCACCCCCCCTCTGCCCTTACCTCCCCCCCCCCCCGCTGTCCTTATCCATAGGTGTATGATTTTTGTCCAGTCTCTTCCCATACTCCCCACACAGACACCCCTTTCCCCCTGAGAATTATCAATCCACTCCCATTCTATGCCTCTGATTCTAATAAGTTTACCAGTTTATTCTGATCCTCAGATTTTTAATTCACTTGACTTTTAGATTCACTTGTTGATAGATATGTATTTGTTGTTCATAATTTTTATCTTTCTTCTTCTTTTTCCTCTTTTTAAGGAATACCTTTCAGCATTTCATATAATGCTGGTTTGGTGGTGATGAACTCCTTTAGCTTTTTCTTATCTGTGAAGGTCTTTATCTGCCCTTCAATTCTGAATGATAATTTTGCTGGGTAGAGTAGTCTTGGTTGTAGGTTCCTGCTATTCATCACTTTGAATATTTCTTGCCACTCCCGTCTGGCCTGCATGGTTTCTGTTGAGAAATTAGCTGATAATCGTATGGGAGCTCCCTTGTAGGTAACTAACTGTTTTTCTCTTGCTTGTAAGATTCTCTCTTTGTCTTTTGCTCTTGGCATTTTAATTATGATGTGTCTTGGTGTGGTCCTCTTTGGATTCCTTTTGTTTGGGGTTCTGTGCGCTTCTTGGACTTGTAAGTCTATTTCTTTCATCAGGTGGGGGAAGTTTTCATTCATTATTTCTTCAAATAGGTTTTCAGCATCTTGCTCTCTCTCTTCTTCTGGTACCCCCATAATTCTGATGTTGGTTCGCTTGAAGTTGTCCCAGAGGCTTCTTACACTATCTTCAACTTTCTGAATTCTCTTCTCTTCATGCTTCTCTGGAGGAGTGTCCTTGGCCTCTTTGTATTCCAAATCTTTGAGTTGATTCTTGCAATCCTCTAGTCTGCTTTTGGGTCTCTGTATAATATTTTTTATCTCAGTCAGTGTATGTTTAATTTCTAGTTGGTCCTCATGGAATTTATCGGCCTTTTCCATGAAATTCTTGAAAAACCTTATAACCGTGGTTTTGAACTCTATGTCCAATCGCTTGTTTTCCTCCATTTCTTTGGTTTGTGATCTGTTTCCTTGCCTTCTCATATTCTCTGCTTCCCTGAGTTGGTAGGGTAGTTTTGTGTACTAGGTGTCCTATTGGTTCAACGGGTCAGCCTCCCAGTTACTTGAGGTGGACACTCTTGGTGTACCCTTGTGTACTGTGTGTCCCCCAGCAGGAGCTACAGCAAGGGCTAGTTTTCTCCTCCTTTGCTTGGGCGGTTTTGGAGCAGTCTGACTGGAGCTGCAGTTGGTTAAGCCGCTCCAGAACAGGCCATTTATATGTAAAAGCCGCTGTGTGGAGCCTGGGCGGGTTTGTAGAATGTGCGGGGCGGGGCCTCAGGGCGGGGCCTCAGGGTGGGGCGGGGTCTCAGGGCGTCACTAGGCTGGGGCGTGGCCAACGGCGATGGCTGCCATCAGCCGTCTCTGCCTTTCCACGTTTCCAAGTCCCTGCGCCCCGCGCTCCAGCGCAGTAAACAATGATTGCTGGGCACACCTCTGCAAAAAAGTCACTCTCACTTTCCGACCCGATGGCCAGCTTCTCCCCGTAGGTGAGAGTCCAGCTTCTCCCCGTAGGTGTCTGGGTCCCCCGAGTGTCCCCAGAAACTGGATTTCAGAGTGATCGGGAGCTTGTCTCCCTGCGGGTTGAAGAAAAGCCGTGCACCCAGCCGCCCGCCGCCGGCCCGATTCGCGTGCCTCCGTACCTCAGCTTTTCAGCGATTGTGCTCCTTTCTGTTCTTAGTTGTCAGTCTTCCACTCAGCCAGCTTTCCCGTGGTTCTGGGTGGTAGACGTTTTTGTCTTTTAGTTGTGTTTTTGAAATTGTTGTGTGAGGCAGCAGATTAGTTGTTTAACTATGCTGCCATCTCTAACTTGAACAATATTAATATTTTTCTTATGAAAACGTTTTTCCTTTCTCAATGAAACCGAAAACCATAAACCATAGGTCAATTCTATTATAATAAGAGTCTCCTTCCCTTCACATTTTCCCTATTATGAGAAGGCTGGATCATCACGTACATAAATGACTACCCATACAGCATAAGAATATGCATGGCCTAACAAAATGACTTTAAGCTATTGGGATCAAACTGGAGTACCTCAGAGTGCTCAAAGTTTCATCATAGTTGATATCTGCTGGGCTCAGAGCAGCAACCATTGCAGTCCGAGAATTGCCACCTAAAAGATGAATCATGATTATCTCAAATCACTCTCACTTTAGAAAAATTTTATTGAATGTATCAGATCAGACAGCACAAACTTAGATCCTAAGATTTAATCAAAAGTCAATAAATTTCTTGAATGTCCCCACGTCAGGCACTGTACTCAAATCTTGGGTCTGGATCTACTGTGTCTACTTTCCCTCTTCCCACACCAATCAAGACCTCAGCCAGTTCACCAAAGCTGCTCTTAGCGATGTGAATGTTACTGGTGACGTGGACGGCCCAAAAGGCCATTCTCAGCCTCTTCTTTCTATCAGCAATGCTTGACACAGATGAATACTCCCTCCTCCTCATCAAGGAGGGAAAAGGGCTAAAGAAACAGTGACTGAAGGTCCTAAAACATCAACAAAAATGAGTAAGGGTTGGTTATATCTGATTATGTACACCTCAAAGGAGCATGAAGCTTTCAAAGAGGAAGAAGGAGCAATAGTTTGAAGCTGGTGTGCGGTAAGGAAGACAACTACTTCACAGTTATGTCTGGAAGTCAACAACATAGGGGAGAAAACCCTGGTTTAAATAAAGGTGTGCAAATCCAACCAGCTTAAATAAAAAAGATAATTAATAACCAGTGGTCAACATACCTAGATTTTCTCGAAGGAGCCAAGTAAGCACAGAATCCCTATAGGGAATAAAATCAGTTTTCTTCTTCTTCTTACTCTATTAAACAGAAAGAAATGGTTTTAGTGTTGTTAAGGAGGAAAAAGTCACATGAAAGACAAACCGCCTAAAATTCCCAAGTAAATTAAATTACAGTAGAACCCTCACTGTAGAAATTTAACACTTCACAGCTTCAATTCTTCCCAATACCCCAAAGCTCATGTAATAAAGTAATTGCTTCTTTCTATATTTTATTTTGAAAAATTTGTAACATACACAACAGTTTAGAGAGTAATATAATGAGCTACCATATACCCATCATGCAGCTCTAACCATTTTCAATATTTTGCCAATCATGTTTCAATTATCCCTCAAACACTATTCTACACTTTTTATTCCAGAAACATTTTGGAGTAAATTGCAGACATCATGCCCTTTTTATACCTAAGCCCTTAGCAGATAAGGACAGTCTCTTACAGTTCAAAGACCAAATTAAGGAAATTTAACATCAACATACTACTACTATCAATTATCCTGTCCATGTCATGTCTTTTATAGCTGGTAATGTTTTAAAGGAAGTCCAACATTTCACCTATAAATACTTCAGGTACATATCTCAAACAGAGAAAGATTTAAAAAAACATAACTGCATGACCATTACACACTTAGCAAAATTAACAGTAACTCCTTAATATTATCTAATACCCAATCCTCAAATAATACTTTTTACTTTTGCTGAGGGGCAAATATAAATCCTATACATTCCAGGCCGAATGTGTAGGACCCAGTCATTTAGTTAACGCATTTACTTGTTCAACCACCAAATCATCAAGTGGATTGTTACATACTATATAGTAACTCTTGTAGAACAATACAATTTGGTTTCTTTAGATGGAAATTATGCCCAAAATAAATCCAATCAGTAGAGTTAGAGTATTAGATCTAAGGAAATAATATAATTTGCTAATCTTGAGATTTGTGAAGACTGAAAAATGCATTTTCTATATATAAAGAGTTTATTATATTGTTCTCTCCGTAACCCTTCTCATTATTACAGAATAAAGCAAAAAGCACCAATGTAAAGCCAGTGCTGCAAAGGAGGAAGTTATATCCTTTGAAAATAAACATTTTTGTAGATAAGAGCTACTTTAGTATCTGCTGGCTGACTAATGTACTGTGATAAGTTAAGAAGCTACTAAGGAGAAAGCCAGGGTTCACTGATATACATCTCCCCAGCAATGAGCAGTTTTATAATCCATTCAAGGTACAATATGAGTTTAAATTACACTAAGGATGATCTAGTTCTTGAAAAACACAGGTATTCAGAAAAGGAAAACTAAGTAGCTAACCTCTGGTTTGTTGAGGAGGAAAGAAAGTAGGCAAGCAGTACTTTAATTCCACCTCTTATAAAAAAAATATCCCCTCCATCTCATCCCACCCTCACTGACACACATTCCAACAATTAGAAAGTCATTTCCAATAACAGGTTTTAAATTACACAGACCTCAAGGGAGACTGAACCCACTCAGTCATTCACAACCTAATGGAACTTTCACTCCACTACAAAATTCTTGAGGCCCGAGACCTCTCACTCCACTTTGCCTATGGTTAGCACTGAAAATGCTTCAAGATTTAAAGCAAGGCAGTTACAACGACTGCAAACAATACTCTAAAAATAAGCAGGCTTACTTTGCCTAAAATATTCTATTTTTATTTCTGTCAATTAGACTAAATTAAGGAATAGCTAAATGAATATGCATAAATAGAACTTAAATCTTTTCTATTTGAAAATACCCTGGAATTTTAGCCATTTGTCTTATACAGATAAATTTCATCTGTCTTACACCCATAATTTAAAAAAATAAGTGCTTCAGTAGTTACATAAAAGTTTTATTCACATCAGTAACTTCTCTAAAAAGAAATATTGAGTTTAAATGGTAATAATCCTATTTATCTCCCCAGTGGAAATAACAAGACATCTTAATTCACCAAAAATTATGCTTATTGCATAAAAACTAAAATTTATTTCTGACCTATTATAGTTATAACATGGATGCAAAGTACTAAACTGAGTTTTACAAAACTGATTATAAAAAGTCATTTGTGAATTATTGTGGCACATAGCAAAGTGGGAAATATATAGGTAAGTACTTTGTAAACTTCTCCTTGGGTTCATATGGATGTTAATTGATAAGCAAATGAACAGGACAAGTTAAAACAATCACTAAGTTTTAACAGTCTTTATGGTTCTGGGACCCAGATTAAGTATTTTAAGAATACCCATAAATGTATATCAAATAGCAGATTTTTAAATCTAAGGCAGCTTTTTCTAATAGCAGAGAAAAACAGAAAAGGGCATTACTTTTTATTGCTATTTTTTGCAGAAACAGAGAATAAATAAATCTGCATATTTGAAAATATGAGCATAGAATATTTTAGTGCAAATACTGCTTTTATCCCCAATGTTATTCATGTGATTCAGAACACACTGTGCTCTATTATTTATGCAAAATAAATTTTAGAGTATTTCTATAGAAATAGAAGAAAAATCTATTACATTTGGATTAAAAAGGATGCAAATAATATGTTTTTAAGATGCAGTTAGAATTTTAACTTGATTCTACAGCCTGTGCTTTATGTATAACTGAAAAGAAAAAAAAGTTTTTTAATCATTTAAATAACCTGTGACCCTAGCCGATTTGGTTCAGTGGATAGAGCATCAGCCCATGGACTGAAGGGTCCCAGGTTTGATTCCGGTCAAGGGCATGTACCTTGTTTGCAGGTTCCCCACCCCTGGTCAGGATCCACGCAGGAAGCAACCAGTTGATGTGTCTCTCTCACATCGATGTTTCTCTCTGTCTCTCCCTTTCCCTTCCACTCTCTCTGAAAATCAATGGAAATATATCCTCAGGTGAGGATTAACAAAAAAATAAGTAAGTAAGTAAGTAAGTAAGTAAGTAAGTAAGTAAGTAAATAAATAACCCGTGACTTTTCATGGGTAGGAAACAAGTACAAATAATACAAAGATGTTTAAGAAAAATATACGAATAAGTCCAAGAAGCCAGCTATGTTTTAGAATGGTACCCTTAAGAAATTTCTTTCATCGTCTGTTTGAGAGGTTAATAGATCTCTTCAAGAGACAGTCCTTTAGATCAGCGGTCGCCAACCTTTAGGACCTCACAGACCACCAGTGGTCCGCGGACCACCGGTTGGCGACCACTGTTCCAAAGGTTTCCTTAAACCAGTGGTCGCCAACCTTTTGGACCTCGCGGACCACCGGTTGGCGACCGCTGCTTTAGATCACTAGAAGAGATATTGCAAGATAACACAATGTAGAAACTTCCTCAACTTTCTTTTCCCTTATTCTGAATTCCTTCTTCAAAGTACATCATGTTCCTTAAATTAATTTTGCTGTGAAGGCTCATGATTCATGGTCCACTCTAAATAGCAATTCTAAATTCCAGAGCCATAAAACAAAAAACAAAAACTTTTTCTGAAGGTGCCATTCCTACTTATACACCCTGCTGAGGATCCAAAATCATCACAACTGATTGTACAGCTAGTTAGTTCATTTTTATCAGCCTCCCACCATACCTTGCTGGTGCAGTTATCCTACAGATGAAAGCATTTAAAAAAAGAGAATGAGAACACAGGATAAGCCTCCATACAGAAAACTGTGTGTAATTTTTAAGTCATAAATTGAATGTGACTTCTCAGAGATAAGCAAAAAAGCATTTAATTCTTTTTTAAGGACTCAAATAAGATACTAAACTAAATTAGAACACACATGACTAACACTTTTTTAGCTCCTAACATAAATAACAAAGCCTTTTATATAAAAATTGTTTCAGTTTTAGTGTGCCACTGTTAAGGAATAATAAAAATAAACTTTTAAAAATACATTATTGGCCCCCAAATCAACAGTATTTATTATGGCAAACTGTTCAAAATACTCCAACAAAGTACTGCATCCTACTTAGAAAAGATTGTACAGAAAAAGAAGATACAATAAATACTTATGGTTTTTATGAGATATGAAATAAGGCTCAAAAAATAGTCAAACCTTAGGTCTTTGTAAAGACCTAGCCCTTCCTTTCGCTTATACAGATCTGTTTACTTTCATTCTCCTCAATCTCTTTTACTTTTAGTACAAAGTGTATTATACCTCGTATCTTATCAAAAAGCTCTAAAAGAAGGAAGGTATTACATAAGAGGGCCAAAAAAGGGCAACTGTCATAAACAATCATAAAATATCTGTCAAATACATTTGCTGAACAGACAAATTTTTCTTTACAATGAAGTAACACTTACCACCTCCGCCAAGGCTGAAATGACTTTGCCCAGAGTTGTAAGAGACTTATTAATATTTGCTCCTTCCTAAAATCAATTCCAAACATAAAAGAATTAAGAATTTCTACAACTGCCACATCATATATAATAAAATACAATTAGACATAGGCTAGCATTATTAGTTTATTTATGACCACAAATTCTAAATACCTCCTTTAATTCTCAACCTTCCCTCCTCTCCACTTGATAACATGCCAAGACCACATGCCTAATTGCACAGTTCTAAAGTATCTTTGAGATGTTTACGCTCCAAAAACTTACAGATGCAGCCTTCTTCCCACAATTCACCAACATGAAATTTCTGCTCTTGTTAAGCATATCTCTAGAGGAGTTCATGCTTGGTCTCACATCTGGATCTTGTGTATCCTTTTTTCCCCACTACTGTCCCTACTTTCATCTGTTCCTCAAAATACAATTCAACTCTCACCATGAAATCCTCCTTAATTATGTTATACTAAAGACCTGGTGCACAAAATTCGTGCACAGGTGCGGTCCCTAGGCCTGGCCGGCAATCAGGGCCGAGCGGATTGGGGCCTGCCGGCTGGGGGGAGGGGTAGGACACGGGAGGTTGGCCACTGGCCATGAGGATGGAGCTGGACCTCGACCCCCTGAGAAAGGGGCCGCATCTACCACCACCCACCCCCAGTTCCCCATCCCAGTCTAGGGCCCAAAAGCCCTGGTGGGGTCAGGAGAGGAGGCAACGGTCACCGGGCCAGGCACGGAAGGAATGGACGTCCAACGCTGGCGCCCCACCACCATGCGGTTCCCTGCCTCTCCCCCTCCTCCTCCTTTCGCCGCCACGCCACCACCACAGCATGCGGGCAGCAGGCCAATCAGGGCCTGCCGGACAAGGGGAGGGACAGGGCACAGGAGGTTGGCTGCCGGCCCTTGGTCCCCCTGGGAAAGGGGCTGCATCCACCACCATTCACCCGGGTTCCCTGTCCCAGCCCGGGGCCTGGCCCCGGTTGAGGGGGAGGTACCATGGGAGGTTGGCCAGCCAGGGGAGGTTGGCTGTGGGAGTGCACTGACTACCAGGGAGCAGCTCCTGTGTTGAGTGTCTGCCCCCTGGTGGTCAGTGTGTGTCATAGCAACCAGTCATTCCGGTCGCTTAGGCTTTTATATATACAGATAACCTTTCTTTGAAGTTATAGAGCAGAATTGGCAAAATTTTTCTTAAAGGTTTTGTGGTCTCTGTCACAACTTCTCAACACTACCATTGTAGCATGAAAGCAGCCACAGATAATATATAAATAGATGCCGCTGTGCTCTAATAAAATCTTATTTACAAAAACAGTCAGTGGGCCAGATATGGCTACCCGCGTTATAGAACAATTATTGAGTAGGCCATTTGTTTGACAAGAAAAATACCTTTAATCGAGTCCCTTTGGCACCAGTTGAATCAGCTCGTTCACTTCCTGCTAGATCCACCAAGCTGATTTTACTGACCTGGTAAAGAACAACAACATTGCGGCAATTCAAAAATAAGCCAAGTCGAAGTAGAAAACATTTAGAGGCAAGAAACTGAAAGATTAAGGCAAGGAGAAGACTAAAAATATTGATTAGGACTTATATATATGACATAAGATTTTTAAAGTCAACATATACTTTTTATCAATTTAAAGAGCACACAGAAAGATCACAGCAATTATCTTGGTTCATGAAATCATATTTTACAATGATGTCATAAAAATATGTAAAACTCTGCAGCCACTATGGAAAACAGTACGGAAGTTCCTCAAAAAATTAAAAATAGGACTGCCATATGATCCCAGAAATTCCAGTTCTGCATATTTATCCAAAGAAAATGAAAACACTAACTCAAAAAGATATATGCAACCCCAATATTCATTGCAGCATTATTTACAATAGCCAAGATAAGGAAACAACCTAAGTATCCATTGATAGATGAATAAATATAGAAAGTGTGGTACATATATAAAATGGTATATTATCCAGTCATAAAAAAGAATGAAATCTTGCCATCTGCGACAACATGGATGGACCCTGAGGGCATTATGTTAAGTTAAATAAGTTCAACAAAGAAAGAGAAATACTACATGATCTCACTTATATTTGGAATCTCGGGGTGGCGGGGGAAGCTCACAGATACAGACAGGTGATTGCCAGAAGCAAGGAGTTGGGGGTTAGGGGAGAGTACGAAAAATGGGCTAAGGGAATCAAAAGGTACAAACTTCCAGTTAGTAAATAAGTAAGTCATGGGATGTAATGTAATAGTATGGTGACTACAGTTAATAATACTGTATTGCATGTTTGAAAGTTGCTAAGAGTAAATTTTAAAAGTTCTCATCGTAAGAAAATAATTCTGTACCTATATATAGTGAAGGATATTAATTAGACTTATAGTGGTGATCATTTCACAATATATACAAATACCAACTCATTATTTTGTACACCTGAAATATAATGTATATCAATTATGTTATACCTCAAAATTTTAAAAGCAGAAAAACATATAAAACTCATTGACCCATTAAACAGCATTAAAAATGAAGCTTCCAGCCCTGGCCTGGTGGCTCAGTTGGTTGGAGAGTCATCCTGTGAACCAAAAGGTTGGAGGTTAGATTCGCAGTCGGGGCACATACCTAGGTTTTAGGTTCAATCCCCATGGGTGGAGTACGGGAGAAAGCCAATCCATTTCTCCTTCACATCAATGTTTTTCTCTCTCTCTCTCAAATCAATTTAAAAAAACAAAAACCTATCCTTGCCTTTCCGGCATGGCTCAGTGGTTGAGCGTCGGCCTATGAACCAGGAGGTCACAGTTCAATTCCAGGTCAGGGCACACACCCAGATTGTGGGCTCAATCCCCAGTGTGGGTCTTGCAAGAGGCAGCAGATCAGTGATTCTCTCTCATTATTGATGTTTCTATTTCTTGCTCCCTTCTCCCTTCCTCTCTAAAATCAATAAAAAATATATTAAAAAACAAACAAACATATCCTCGAGTGAGGATTTTAAAAATTAAATAAATAAAAATTTAAAAGTGAAGCTTCCAGAAACTGGAACTGTCAAATACTGATGGTGGGAATATAAAATGATATTGTTTCATTATATCATTTTACAATGAAAAACGGAAAACGGTTTAGCAGATTCTTAAGAGGCTCAACATACACTTATCATAAGATTCAACCATCCTACTTCAAGGTATAAACCAAGAGAAACAAAAACAAAAACAAATATCCACACAAAGACTTGTACACATATGTGAACAGCATCTTCATTTGTAAGATCAAAAACTGGACACAATTTAAATGCCCATCAACAGATGAATTAATGAACAAACTGATATGTCATCTGAATAATGGAACAGTAATCAGCATGAAAGAGTGAACTACGGATACACACAACAACATAGATGATCTCAAAATCGTTATGTTAAGGAAAGAAACCAGACAAAAACTACTATACTATATTATTCCTGGAAAATGTAAATTCATCTATAGGTCAGGGATTACCTGAGGATGGGGGTGAAAGTAGGGATGTAGTTAGATTACAAAGGAGCATGAGGCAACTTTTCGGGGTACTAGATAAGATATCTAGTTGTAGTATTGCTTTCACAGGTGTATACATATGTGATCCAGATTTATACTTCAAATATATGCTTTATTGTACTTTAATAATACATCAAGAAAGTTTTTAAAAAATGCTTCAGAAAAGTTTAGACAAAAGTATCTAAAATGGATTATCATGGAAGCTATGGTTATGGGATTAACATTACTATTTTTGTAGATTTGACATCATATAAAAGAAAAGAAAATGCTTTCATGTAAGATGTTCCTTGTGCCAGTCAGGTGAATACTGACTACTATGTAGCATTAATATTGTAACCTCTGGCTAAGCAGTGTCAAGTTATTTGATAATCCATATGAAAGATTATATTCTTAAAAATAATTTTCACTAAAAACAAAAAGGTCATCAGGTAAAAGGTAATTCTAGTTTTTAGTGATACTAGTTCCATAAGGTACTAAGTTTATAAGCAAAGGATCTTTTATAATTGCTAGTACAATAACTCTAACTTCAGATTTAAAAATCCAGCTGTATGCTATGTAGGAATATAAGCAGAGTATCCAACATAAACTTATTATTATCAATAATGACAATAAAATTAACATTTATTAAGTGGTTACTCTGTGCCAAGCACTGTTATGTGAGCTTAACCTATAATACTACTTAATCCTTTTAACAATCCTATGAGGTTGGGGAAACTGAGGCACAAAGAGGTTAAGTAACTTGCCCAAGGCAACACTGCTAAAAAGTGGCAGAGCCAGGATCTAAAGCAAGCAGTTTAATTCCAAAGTCTATATATTTAACCACTGTAGAAAATGAGAAATTAACAAGCAAATGTATTTGAAGAACATCAGAATTGCTGTACAGTTATTTACTTTCCAAAAATAAAATACATCTTGTCTGCTTCATGGTTTGCTTAAACATTAATCCCACAGTAACATTATCAGAGCTTTAAAAAATGAAATACACATACCAAAGAAGCTAATAAGATAATTAAGAGGTTCCAGTCAGGAAGAAGAAAAGGGAGGATTTTCTTCCCTCAGAACTACTTAATTAACTCTCTTGCATAGAGAAGTTTTTGAGAGCCAAAGTCTTGGATTGTTTTTCCTTAACCCTATTTTCTCTTTTGCAATTTCACTTAGGAACCCATACTCAAAACTGGTTTAGAGAGGAATAAGAACGATAAGCAAAAGATATAAGTAAAAATCCATTAAGTAAAAATCCCTTCCACAAAATGCAGAGGCTAGCAAGAAGACTTCTGAACATCCCCACTGTGCACAACTCAAGCCCAGAGACTGAAGTTCTCCTACCTTCTCAGTGGAAAGGTTGGTCTCAGTATCATGTTTCTTCTGGGTGAAAACAATTGTAAACACAGCATGGGAACGGCTACTTGTTTCATTCATGTTGGTAGCTGCCACTGTCCTGAATACACATAAAGGTGACCACGTGACAATGGAATTCTTAGACGCAAGTTAAAAGGGACAGCAGGTTCCACATCACAGGCATAACAATCACAAGCAACAACTTTAATTCACAGATTGCAAGACTATCACACAAAATGCTCTCAATACACTTTATTTACGAGTTTATTAAGTTACCCTCCAACTCCAAAGGTACCCCCTCAGAGTCATTTTTCATACTTCAGTTGTCCCTTTTGGAAACCACTGAGGCATTTAATTTTTATTAGGCGTTCATTTATTCCAGGATCAATTACTACCATAGGCATGTGATAAGCAGCATTTTAGCATAACTTGACCAAAACCTAATAGTAAAACTTAACCGCAGTTCTCTTGTGTCCCAGCAGTGCATTGTTTTGATAGGAAGATAGATACTAAATATGCTGAAGCCCTCACTTCTCCAGCACAGCCAAAGGATCAGAGTACTCCACAATAACAACAACTTTCATAACTACAAAGGGCCTCAAAATGTGCCAAAGGCCTCAGCCATTAGTCTACTCCCTGCCATACCTGGCTTTGTTCCCAGCATCCATGAGGTCAGCAATGTCTGTGTAGGAAGTGACTGCCAACTTTGACAGATCCTCGACATATGGGCCAAGAAGTGGGTGTTCACGTACACGCAAATTACCCTTGTTTTTTGGATTCAGCAAATCTCGTACTCTTTCACAGTAAATTTCCATGTAGCTCACCTAGAAACAAATTATTAATGAATGAGAACTCAGGAAAAAAATTCTCTAATTAAAATATTTTTTTAAACTTATTAAAAGTAATTAGGGATTAGCAACCTTTACTAAGTGAAATGCCATAGTTCCAGTCCCTTTTATTCTATTAACTATATGCACAGATACCACTGAGTAGGTTAGAACCAGCCTTCTGACTTTCTCGGAAAGGAAAAGGAGGTCAATAAGCTATCTCAGCACACAGTGACTGCCACCTGTCTTTAGCAGAAAAAAATACCATTTTTAATAGCCACTTACCAGTTGTCAATATTTTTTTAAATGTTTGCCATTCTCCAAAAGCTTGGAAACAATATTTCTATTAGTGTTAAAACCAAGGAACTGTATCAATATTCCAGAGCAGTTAAGACAAGAGACCAGCGACTCTAATACCAGTACTTTAAGACTGGCCACAATGTGACTGATTATGGACCAAAAATGTGACTATTAAGGGGTAAGGACTGGTCAGCACAGAATCCAATTGTATGGCAGGACCTATCCAAGTCTCAGAGGCGAAGAAGCCTCAGACAATGTGCTGACACAGGACCATTCCTGTCATGGAGATGAATGTGTTAGGCTATCATTTCTTCACCTGAAGCAATTAAGCATCTATCTAATCAACTCCTCTCCCTCTAACTTCATGCTCACCAAAAACCACCAATAGAGATCCGCCCAATAATATACCAATCATGAGTGTCTGGTCTGGGTAACAGTTATTCCTCACAGGAAAGTTATAAGCCAATCCGCTGGTTTCTTAACATCAATCAAATGAGCTTCATTTAAGAGTCTGCCTTTGAGGAATGATGGTTTGATCCTAATGAACCTATAAGCTCAGATTTCTAAGCAAAAATGCTCTGAAGTTGGGTAAATTCACCACAGTGAGCCTAATCATACAGCTTCCCTAGGAATCAGACACTTCTGTATCACTGAGCTACTCAAGCATACAATGTAACTTCTGCATTTTTCAACTTCAAATTTCTACAGACACATTTTCAGAGTATCTCAAATGGAACCTTATCTCTATTGCTATTGTCTTTTTCTTTTTTTCAGTCTCAGATCTGTATTTTTATACTGTATTTCAAAATCAGTTTAAAAAAAACTGAAGGTTGTGAAAGATAAAAGTAATTGATCTATTACAAGAGTAAAACAACAGGACAACAGATAATCTTTCTAAAAGATGTTATCCAAGAGAGTGAGATGGTACTTCAATCATTCTCATGTACTTAAACCTGTACATACAATCCTGAATCCCAGGAAGATATCACATGTTCTTAGAAAACTTGTCCCTTTTCACACATGTATAAGGCTAAGAGCTCCCCAATAACCTGGTAAAGGTTGATGTGCCCCATTACTTATTCTCTAATGTGCAATTCCATCTAAGCCACCACTATTTATTTTACTTCTAAATGAACCAACATTATAGACGCCACTTGGCAAATTCAATTCATTAAGCACCAGGCATTTTCAGATCTTTTTAGGTACTTGACATACATCAGTTAATAAAGCAGACAAAGATCCCTTCCCTAGTGAGCTTATGATGCTAGGAAGGGAGAATGAAAATAAACAACAAACATAAAAAATAAGTAAAAAAAAATAAGTAAAATTATAAAATAGGTTAGACTATGGCAAGTACTATGGGGGGAGGGGAAGGACAGAGGAAGGGAGACTAGGAGTGCTGGGTGGAAAGCAAGTTGCAGTATTATAAAAGACTAGAGGCTAAGTGCACAAAATTCGTGCACTCGGGGGGGGGGGGGGGAGTCCCTCAGCCTGGCCTGCGCCTTCTTGCAGTCTGGGAGCCCTTGAGGGATGTCCGACTGCCCGCTTAGGCCTGCTCCCTGCGGGCAGTCAGACATCCTTAGCACTGCTGCGGAGGCGGAAAAGGCTCCCGTCACCACTGCTGCATTCGCCAGCCATGAGCCCAGCTCAGGGCTTCTGGCTGAGCAGTGCTCCCCCTGTGAGAGCACACTAACCACCAGGGGGCAGCCCCTGCATTGAGTGTCTGCCCCCTAGTGGTCAGTGTGCATCATAGAGACTGTTCGTTCTGCCATTCGGTCGATTTGCATATTAGCCTTTTATTATATAGGATGGTCAAGGTAAGCCTCAAAGAAACAGTAAGTATGAACAAAAGACCTGGAGGAGGTGGAAAACTTATTCAAAAGATATCCAGGAAAAGATAATTTCAGGCAGAAGGAAAAGTAAAGGCCTTGTAGTTAGGAACATTCCTGGTATATTCCAGAAACAGCACAAAAATCCAGTGTGGCTGTAGCAGAATAAGTAAGAGAAAGGCAAGAAAGGAGGCAGAGGTCCCATAAATTTAAGAAACCACTGTACCAACTGGGGATCTATGCTGCAGTCCAAATAAGCCTATGGACGCAGACTAATATGAAAGAAAAGGGCTTCTTTTTTATTACCCACAAGCTCAAAAAATTCTGTCATATGATTCAAAACAGAATAGTTATAGGATGAGACAAGAGAATTCAATTTAACAAAAAATATTTTTAGAGCAGCACATTCCACTTTTGGTGTATAATGGTCACAGGCAGAATCCTTTAAAACTTATCAATTTATGCAACACTTTATAGGTAAAGAAAAAAAACCCAAAGCATCTAAGTAGATCAACTAGACATTGTGTAAGTCCTATAGATAATCAAACATATATAATTTTTTAAATATAAAAAACTAGAGTTTGCTTTAAAAGCAGCTTAATTTCTCTGAACAGGCTCATGTGAACAGAACACTATGTTATGGTGTCAGATAGCAATCTAGTTTCATTCTTTTGCATGTGGCTTTCCAGTTTTCCCAACACCATTTATTGAAGAGACTTTCCTTTCTCCATAGTTATATTTTTGGGTCCTTTATAGAAAATTAGTTGCCCATACATGTAGTAGGATCAGAACATTTTAATAATAGTAATGACTATAAAATTAACTACCAAAAAATGGGGAGGGTGTAAAATAATAGCTTCTTAAAGCACATACAAAGAAGTGGAAATGTTTATCAAATAAATTAATATATATAAAGTAATTCTATAAACCTCTTCTTAAAAGGAAATCCATTGTAGGGTATACAATGGATGGAGACTAACTTTTCCAAGATTATAAGCAACTATAAAGGGGGGGAGAAGAGATTTGATTATATATGCCTGTCAAAAATCATCTACACTAATAAAAGAGTAAGATGCAAATTGACCGTACCTTAACAACACCCACCAGCCAATCAGGCGTGAGTATACAAATTAACCCAACAAAGATGGTGGGTTAATTTGCACATGCAGGCACTGAGTGGCTGGGGGTGGGGCGGGATGCTTGCGTCATTGCCATGGCGACGACGCAGGCATTCCGCACTGCCCCAGTCACTCCAGGCCTCTGGGTAGCGTGGGAAGGCGGAAAGGTGGCTCCTGGCTGGAGCGAAGGCGGTGCCGGCAGCCAGGGTAAGGAAGGCCCATTCTTGCACGAATCTTCGTGCATCGGGTCTCTAGTTATTAATAATATTAAAGAGAAACAATTCACACAAATAATAAGAATAAGAAAAACATTGCAATCCCAACATGTAAACCGACATAGGCATCATTTACAAGATGTCTAACCACACTAATAATCAAAGAAATTCAAATTTAAATAAGAGTGAGGAATTTTCCCTTATCAAATTGGCAAAGTTAAAAAATGAAAATACTAAATGTTCACAAAGGCAGACTTGGATGCTTTCACTCCCTGATGGGGCTTCTTTCTGAAATTCAAATGCATTTTTTGACAATCAACATATATACAAAGGAAATCAATGAAATTAAAGCCAGTCTTATAAATAAGGATTTAATTAGAGCATTATTCATCATAACAAAAACTTAGAAATAGCCTAAAAGTACAAAACTGGGGGAGTGGTTAAGTGATCTATAGTACGGTGATAATTTGGAACCACTTAAAAGCAACAGTTGAGGCAATGGAGTATGGAGGCCTCTGGTTTTAACCAACGGCTATACTCACCTCTACTGAGTAGGACATTTCTTCATTACAGTTGTCATTGATTTTCTCAAATAGTTCTTCACATAACTACAGAAACAGAATGAGAGAGAGATGAAGAGCATGAATCAAAGAAGCACTAAGTTACCCAGGACTGTTACACAAATTAGTAAGACAGTTTTAAATACATTTTTCCTATCTATGTAATCCCTCAACAACAGCATCTCAACAATGTTTCCTTAGAAAGAAAGCCACATTTAGAGGAAGGGGAGGAAATTATGTCTCTTATAGTGTTATGTCATTAGCACATTTAATTTATGTAAATCCAACTCTTCATACTATAATACAGTAACAGTAATTCTACTATCAGAATTATTGTAGCAGTAAAACTACTATTCAACTATATTTTGCACACACATTACTTACTGTGACATATAAATTTTATTATTATAAATTGTCAGTTACTACATACATTATAAATGTATACATACATACACACACATATACAGAGAGAGAATACACACCATTGGGAAGGGATAAATGAAGGTATTTTCAAGAACCATTTTGACTATAAAACTTTCCCCTTTACCTCTGTCTTAAGACTACAAACCTTTTACGAGAGGCTACTCTACTACACAGTGACATTTCTAACAGAAAAAATTAATTTTTATAGATCAGAAAAATTATAAAATTTCATTCTTCCTACCCCTTGAATTTATTTAAAATGTGATAAGTTTTTAAAAGAATTAACAAAAATCTACTGAATTTTCACCTGCTATATATTCAGTATTAAGGAAATTGATATACATTTGTAAAACTATTCATTTGTGACTTCCTAGAAGTCTTAAGTAGAATTTAAAATTTATTATGAAAGGCAGTTTCTAGCCCTGGCTGACGTGGCTAGTTGGTTAGAGCATCGGCCTGCACACCACAGGGTCAAGGGTTTGATTCCCAGTCTAGGGCACATAGGGCCTGCGAGGGAGGCAACCAATCGATGTGTCTTATATTGATATTTCCTTCCTTCCTTTCTTCCCTTCCTTCCTCCTTCCCTCCCTCTATCCCACTCTCTCTCTCTGAAAAAGCAAAGGAAAAAATATCCTCAGATGAGGAGGATTAACAACAACAACAACAAAAATAGGCAGTTTCTAAATAATAATCGGCCTTCGGACTAAAGGGTCCAGGGTTTGATTCCGGCCAGGGGCACATGCCTGGGTTTTGGGCTCAATCCCCAGTAGGGGGCATGCAGGTGGCAGCCAATCAGTGATTTTCTCTGATCAATGATGTTTCTCTCTCTCTCTCCCTCTCCCTTCCTCTCTAAAAATAAAATATATTTTAAAATATAAAAAATAAAATAGTCTACAATACTATCAGAAAAGATATGTAATTATACAAGAATTTTAGTAACAAACAAATTAAAGGAAAAAGGAGAAACTCAGTGTGGTAATAGATAAATAAATATGACTATTTAGTATAACTTGGCATAATTGTAATCTATAATTATTTTATTGCCCAAAAAGTATTATATAGCAGTAAAAGTAGAGACTCCAAAACTAACTTTCCTGCATTTGGATTCTGAGCAAGTGACATGACCACATGCCTCAGTTTCCCCATCTGTAAAGTGAGGATAATAATAGCACCTACCTCTTAGGGCCATATGAGGAGAATTAGATGAGCTAGTATTTGCCAAGCACTTGACCTGTGTTTGGCACATAGGAAGTGCTTCAGAATGTTTTCTCTAATTAGCATTGTAACTGTTGCTATTACTATAAACAGAGAAGGACAAATCCCAAATATACAGGATGTGGCAAAAGTAGGTTTACAGTTGTATGTGAAATAGTTTTTTCTTGTATTATTTATTAATTATTGTATTATTTTTCACACAAACTTCTGTAAACCTACTTTTGCCCCATCCTGTATGTCTTAATAGAGAAATCTTTTTACAGAAAAAAGATATGTATGTTAGTATGTCCCATTTTTTTCTAAAGTTTTTCTTATCTTTGTTACTAAACATTTCAATTACATAGCTGAATTCAAAATTAGAGTCCACTAATCTATCAGAAAAAGTAGCAATTGCTTCTGTATTTTATTCTCAAAATATAGAGATGGTCACACTAGGCCTATAGTAAAACAACAACAAACAGAAAAACACACAAACAAAAAACCTCTTTAAAATTAATTCCAAATATCATTAATAAAAGCCATATACCTGTTATTTAAAAAGAAGTTTCTTCTAAATACTGATGTCACAACTCCTCTCCATTTCCAAACAATATAAAATCAAAAGACTAACTGCTCTTAAAAAAAAAATATTTCACTGTTCAAGCTTAAAGGGATAGTATTAAACTAATACAATAAAAGGAAAGTATCTCTAAACAAGGTGATCAAAAACAATCAGATTCTTGCCCTAATCAGTTTGGCTCAGTGGATAGAGCATTGGCCTGTGGACTGAAGGGTCCCAGGTTCGATTCTGGTCAAGGGCATGTACCTTGGTTGCGGGCACATCCCCAGTAAGGGGTGTGCAAGAGGCAGCTGATCGATGTTTCTAACTCTCTATCCCTCTCCCTTCCTCTCTGTAAAAAAAAAAAAAAAAAAAAAAATCAATAAAGTATATTTAAAAAATAATAATTTTTTAAAAATCGGATTCTTAAGGGGTGATCTATATATGGAGCTTAAAAAAAAAATCAGAGCAACAACATTCATTAAGTGTCTCCAGGATTCAGAACAGAGCTTGTTACATACTCTCTCTTTTTGAAGAAGCTGGTAACACTGTTCAAAAGATAAAATAACATAATATTGGATACATAGCAAAACCTTTTCAAAAAAATCAACTTTCCCACCTTTAAAGTAGACATGTATATATGTCAATCTCTTCCACTAGACTGTTAGCTCCTCTGGGGGAAAGGGAGAGGTGATTTATCTTCATGCCTAGTATGATAGTCCCTGAATAAACATTTGCTAAATAAAAATAATTGTTAAAGCCATTGAAGACTAAGAGTAATGAGGAACAGAGGTTTTTCGTTGTTTTTTGTTTTTTACCTGTGGAATGATGCCAGCCTGGCTTTCTTCTTGTTTACCCATCATTGTGTAAGATTTCCCAGCACCAGTCTGCCCATAGGCAAAAATACAGACATTATATCCCTCAAAGGCATGTAAGAGCATTTCCTTTCCAATGTCATTGTACACACGGTTTTGAGATGCAAAACAGGGATCTTCAGGCTATAAAGATTAAAAGGAGAAATAAATGACATTTTATTCATATTCTTTCCTATGCTTATTTGATTACTGCTCTAATAAATCCAAGTGCTTTGAATCAGATTATCACCTAAAACATATATTTTTAAAGTTTCCTCTACATGTTGTTTATTTTTCTAATTTTATACGCACACATGCACTATTAGAGTTATCCATTATCCAGGTCAGCCATACGTAAAAATATCTACATGAAATTATCTAACATGATTACATTTCATTTTCCATAACTTTACAAATATCACTCTTCCATTCATAGGGTGCTCCAATAAAATTTTCTTAAGAGGAAATGGGACTAGAAGATCAAAGGTCAAGTCCACATATAAAAATACTTTTTGAACTTGTTACCGGTAGTACGGCTATATCTCAACACAGCTTTCAGTGAAGAATGTTTCCAACCCCTTGCCTAGACCCTTCCCTTGCCAATTAGGCTTTATCAATGAGGTCCTACAGGTTGGCGACCGCTGGTTTAAGGAAACCTTTGGAGCAGCGGTCGCCAACCGGTGGTCCGCGGACCACTGGTGGTCCGTGAGGTCCGAAAGGTTGGTGACCGCTGGTTTAAAACATCTCCTTTTCCAACACAAAATTGGAAAAATAACTAAAGAATAACAAGGAGATGCAGAAGCAAACTCTAGTTTAGGAAAAAGCCCTAGAAGCCAGCAAGACTGAGGGTTCTATACTGAGTAAGGATACTGCGAAGGGCCCCACTCTCCATTTTCCTAGATGTTGGTAACCTCTGTTTTTCTTGTTGGACCTGAAGGCTCTTTCGAAACACATTAAAAAACCCTTCAAGCCCTGCTCCTCTGCAGCACCATGAGTATACTCACCGAGGTGTGAGACCAGTAGGAGTAGTCGAAGCTGAAGGACTTTGGAGCTTCCTTTGGGTTCTTTGGGTTAACAATACCTAGAGGATGAAAATGTTTTGATTTTATAAGTCACTCAGTTACTGTTCTTTAGTTCAACATGATGTTATATGGTAAATTCAAAACATCCAAATCAGTAAATTACTGCTGAATCTAAATAGGGTACTCAAAAACAAAAATAATCTCATTTTTAACAGATGAACTACATATATAATTTGAAAATAATCAGACCAGTAACATTCACTAAGTGTCACCAGGATTCAGAGCAGAGCCTGGTAGACAGTAGGTGCTCATTAAATAGTTTATGACTGAATCCGAGGTAAGAAAGCAGCCAAAATCTGGAAATGGGCCATATTACTATTCAAGGTGCTTCGTAAGGCTTCAAATATTTCAACACATCAGAAATAAAAATTAGAAAATTACTGAATCAATCTAGCCACTATTTAAAACAAACTCTTTTTAAAGCTCTATCTACTTCAGAAAAGCTTTTGGTAATAAAGCATTCATTGGAAAGATAATCTTATTTCTGAAATCCACAGCTGAAACTAATACGTAAGTGATCATATATGTATGTGTGTACATTTGTGTATATGAGTGTGTACAGTGGAATCACAGACCATTAAATCTTCTATAGGATGTTTTTACAGCAAAATTACTTTTTGACTGAAAAGCAGGAAGTCTCACTGCCCATATTAACAGTGATTTGTCATGTGATTAATCCTGTCCCAGTTCACTTCAGGGACTGACTGCTGAGGCTTAGCCTCTGTCCCTTTCTCATACACATAAAGCGCTGGCTCCTCAGATTTCACATGGAATAGAATCCTTGTAACATGTGTTCATGAAACCTCCTCAAAGACCAGACATCTAGACCAACCTACTTCTCTAAGGCAGGGCCACATCCCAGGGTATCAGTGAGATCAGGATTAAAAAATAAATCTGACCAGAGCAGCTGTTGCTCGGGACACAAATAGCAACAGTTGCTACGGTGCTTAGTTCTCTCTCTTGCTCTTGCTGGATTCCACTGGGTACGGCCACGCACTTACGTTCCAACCTCAAATGCTGAGAGAGTATTACTAAGGCTCACACTGCACACAGTCATGTGACAGGGAGACATGGTTCTAGAAAGAACATCTCCCCCCACAAAATGGTAACTTAAACAAAGAAGAAGTTTCTAAACAAAAGACATTACATATAATATTTAAATAACAGCCAACATTCATGGAGTACTTCCCCAAGCTGTAAGTACTTTCTATGTACTAACCTATTTAATCCCCCCAACCACTCAATAAGGCAGATGCTTAATTATCTCCATTTAATAGATAAACCATCACAAAGAGGTTTAAATAACTTACCCAAGGCTACAGAACTAGCTAGTGCCAATCCAGGATGCGAACTTAAGAGAGTTTGGCTCCAGAGCCCACTCTGAGCCAAAATACTCATCATTTCAAAGCTTATTCCCTACATGCAGCACTGCCAGTAAGCATCTTTAATGAATATGCACACATATATGTGTGAGTATGCACATATATTATGACTACCCCCTAAAAGTATATCACAAGCATTAATACTCTTCTTACCCATTTAAAACTAGGAACTTAATGATTATAGTTCCTAAAACATGAAAGACCACAAACAAACTCTACCAAGCGAAAAGGAAGTTAGTGTCATGCTGCATGAACCACATTCCAGGTTTCAGTGGCTCAGCAATAAGGACAATGACGAGATGAGACATAGGATAGGACTTCTGTAGTCTTCACCATTAAAAAAAACATGGTTAAAACGAACACTTCTAACCTTTAGAAAATTTGCTATTATAAACCTTTTAAGCATGTTTCATTAAGTCTTTTGTTGGTTTTTGTTAATCCTCACCGGAGGATATTTTTTTCCATTGATTTTTTAGGGAGAGTGGAAGACAGAGGGAAAGACAAAGAGAAACATGGATGTGAGAGAAACACATTGATTGGTTGCTTCCTGCACGCGCCCAACCAGGACCCAGGCCCGGGAGGAGCCTGAAACCAAGGTATGTGCCCTTGACCCGGAATCGAACCTGGGACCCTTTGGTCCACAGGCCAATGCTCTATCCACTGAGCCAAACCTGCTAGGACTCATTAAGTCTTTTAATTGGTACCAATTCTGCCAAGAACAACGTAAGAAAGATGTAGTTTTCAGATCCTACCCCTTTGTTTTCTTTCCCCTAGTAAAGAAAAAGAAAAACTATACCAGTGAGTAATTTCCTTGATACACACAAAATCCTATTCCTCAATATTCACTCCTCCCAGATCGTTGAAATTTCTGAAACTAATAAATGTTCCTAGCTTCCAGCTTTGACACCAAGCTGCTTTTTAAACAAACCCTTTTTAAAAACATAAGTTAATCAAAATATAATTTTAAAGTTATTTACATAATAGTTATGTCAGCCTGGCTGGTGTGGCTCAGCAGTTGACTGTCAACCTATGAACCAGGAGGTCACGGTTTGATTCCCAATCAAGGCACATGACCAGGTTGCGAGCTTGATCCCCAGTGTGGGGTTTGCAGGAGGCAGCCAATCAATGCTTCTCTCTTATCATTGATAAGTCTATCTCTCCCTTCTACCTTCCTCTCTGATCAATAAAAATATATTTAAAAAAAAACAAGATTAAATTTCCAAAATATTAATTTTTTTTAAATTCCTAAAAAATATTCTTTAAGACACCTCAGAACATGCAAAATTCAATATTGTTGTTACCTGTTTTAAGGGGAAAGTGTAAGCAGAAAGCCTTTGAAGGTATGGGTAATTTCTATGTTAGGTTTGGTAGTAGTTATAGGGTTGTTTTATAGTATTCTTTATATTTATATATACACTAGAGGCCCGGTGCACGAAATTTGTGCACGGGGGAGGGGGGGTCCCCTCAGCCCAGCCTGCACCCTCTCCAATCTGGGACCCCTTGCGGGATGTCTGACTGCCGGTTTAGGCCTGATCCCTGGGCCGGCAGTCGGACATCCCTCTCACAATCCTGGACCGCTGCCTCCTAATCGCTCACCTGCCTGCCTGCCTGATCGCTCCTAACTGCCCCCCCCCCCCCCCCCGCCGGCCAGCCTGATCGCCCCTCACTGCCTCTGTGTGATGGCCTGATCGCCCCTAACTTCCCCCCCTGCTGGCCTGGTCACCCCTAACTGCCCCCCGCTGCCTGCCAGGTCGCCCCCAACTGCCCCTTCCCTGCCGGCCTGGTCACTCCTAACTGCCCCCCCCCCCCACCAGCCTGGTCACACCTTACTGCGCCCCCTGCCGGCCTGGTCGCCCCCAACTGCCCCCTGCTACTGGCCTGGTCACCCCTCACGGCCCCCCCACCGGCCTGGTCGCCCCACCCAGCCTGCTGTTCAGTCATTTGGGCATCCCTCACTAACCCCCCTGCCGTCCTGGTCATCCCACGCAGCCTACTTATGCAGTCATTTGGTCGTCCCTCACTAACCCCCCTGCCGGCCTGGTCGTCCCACGCAGCCTGCTTGTTCAGTCATTTGGTCATCCCTCACTAATGCTCCTGCCAGCCTGATCGTAGGCAGCCATCTTGTGAGCTGCATAATACCATTTTATTATATAGGATTGTACTGTCTTTAATATTTCCTGATAAAAGATTAAGAAACCCCAGAACTCTGCAAATGAAAAAAACTTACAAAAAATATTAATGACAGCACTTGAACTCATCATAAGTCCACTATTACTTCCATGGACAATGAATCAATGTTTTCAAATGTGCCAAAGGACTTTTCTTTTTTAAAATGTTTTTATTGATTTTAGAGAGAGAGGAAGGAAAGGGATATATAGAGAGAAATATCAATGATGAGAGAGAATAATGATCAGGTGCCTCTGCACACCCCCTACTGGGGATCGAGCCTGAAAAACCTGGGGACTCAACCACTGAGCAACACCGGCAGGGCCCAACGGACTTTTCTTTCTGAATTAGTAACAGTTGAGATCTAACCCACTTCCTTTAACACAAATAAGAAATAGGATATTTCCAACCATTAATAAAAAGAGGAGGGGGAAAATGGCAGGGAAGGTGGGGGGGTTAGAGATCAGCCAAAGGACTTGTATGTATACATATTAGCATAACCAATGGACACAGACACTGGGGCAGTGGGGGCTTGCCCTTGGGGTGGGAATGGCTGGGGGGCGGAATCAATGGGGAAAAAGGAGACATATGTAAAACTTTAGACACTAAAAAAGAGAGAGAGAGGAGAGGGGAGACAGTACATTTAATTAGAAAGGTTGTAAGTTATACATAGCAAAACCTTTACAAAAAAATCAACTTTCCCACCTTTAAAGTAGACATGTATACATGTCAATCTCTTCCACTAGACTGTTAGCTCCTCTGGGGGAAAGGGAGAGGTGATATGAACTCAAAGGACCAGCAACAGTACCTATATATCGGTATCTTTTAATATTCTACACATACGAAAAACAATAAAAATATATTTAGATTTTTTTGGTGTGATCTTGGGTATTGTTTCACTTTTGTGTCCTCTTAAAAACTGAGATAATTCACGGGATTAAATATGTAAAGCACTACACAAATGTTAATTTCCAATAAGAGGTATTCTACCTTGTTTTTCTTTTTTTTTTTTCAAATGAGTTCAAATGCATTTTATCTTTAGACGACCTACATGACAGATTATTCTTTTTTTTTTTTAATTCCGTCATTTCTTTCTTTCTTTTTTTTTTTTACTTCTCTATTGATTTCAGAGAGGAAGGAAGAGAGAGAGAGAGAGGTAGAAACATCAATGATGAGAGAGAATCATTGATCGGCTGCCTCCTGTACGCCCCCCACTGGGGATCACGCCCGCAACCTGGGCATGTGCCCTTAGCCAGAATTGAATCCAGAACCCCTCAGTCTGCAGGCCAACGCTCCATCCACTGAGCCAAATCAACCAGGGCATGACACATTATTCTAAAAACAATGCCTCTGCTCCAACTATATCAAGGTCAAAATAAATAAAGAGCTCAAGATAACATCAGTCCCACTGTCCTAGGCCTCATGTGTAGATGGAAAGCAGCAGCCAGGTGCTCGCTTCGGCAGCACATAACTAAGATTGGAATAATACAGAGAAGATTAGCATGTCTCCTGCACACAGATGACACACAATTTCATGAAGCGTTTCATAGTTTTTAAAAAAGAAAAGAAAAACAGCAGCCAGTTACAATGGCAAGTGATAGATCCAAATTGCCAAATTTGTTAACATTTTCCCATTTCTAAGCCATCCTTAAAGAAAATCTTATTTGCGTCACACCATCCTCACGGAAGTGCTGCAGAGCAACCATGCCATCTGTTTTCACCAATAAAGAACGGGAGGTTTTGAAATTAGCATGGATGTGCTTGATTTGCTCTGCAGCCCATCATAAAAGGTTTTACTCGTTCTGGTCTCTGTTCTTCAAGTCTCCCTTTGATTGATTTCGTGTCGTCTTTGACATACTTCTTGTAGGCTTCTTTTGTGAAGCTGGTTTCCTGCACGTGATGGTTCATGAAACTATCAACCAGTGATTACTGTGCTTTCAGTACCTTTGCCCTCAGTAGTCATCACGTTTAATAAAAACCTTCCACCCATACCCCATCAAATGGTGTCTCATTCTCCGAGGTTGCCCACTCTCACTTCTCAAGTCATACTATCGCTTTAAAAATTTTACTGTACTTTGTTAAATCCTCTGTAACACTCTTGAATCCTTTCTTGTTCTGTGACAAGAACCTGGATCGGGTTGAGGCCTCCCTTGACCTCCCCGCGTGCCACCCAGCATCGAAATGACCACTTTTCCCACAAGGAATAGACTTTTTGAGGACTGAGTCAGAACATAACTCTTATTTTAAGTGCTATATACTTCATATTGCTTTATTTCCTATAAAATCACCTTTTCATAGCTCTTTTCAAGGTCCCTTTTAAACTCCTCTGCACCTGAGGCTTCTTCTCCAATCAAGATTTCTCTTATATTCCAGACCTGGATTCACCTCTACAAGCAACTTTTCACAGGTGATCTTGGAGTCGCATTTGACTTTTTTCTCTCACCTTCCACCTCTTATCTATCCTGTCAGCTCCAATTTCAAATGTACCCAGAATCCCATGGCTTCTTACCATTACCATCATATCACCCTGGGCCAAGCCACCATCTCTCTCACCAGGATGACTGTAATACCTCCTGACTGGGTTCCCCGCCCCGAGCCCTGGAGGAGTCTAATCGCCACATTGCAGGCAGTGAGCTTTCTCAGACATCCTTGTCAAGGTTCTAGTGAAAACCTTTCAATGGCTTTCCATCATACATCGAATAAAATCCCAGGAGGGTTTATAATGGCTACATCTCCCACTTCCTCTCTCCAAAGATTCACCGGTCACTCCAGGTTCATTGGCCTTCTTATTAAAGACACAGTGTAATTATCACTCAGGGACTCTATTTACTGCTCTACCAGGAATGCTATTCTACCAGGTAATAGCCCACTCCCTGACTTCATGCAGGACTGAGAAGGGAGACTGCAGTAGCGCTGGGAAATGATGTGTAACAGGCATTACGCGGTCAAGTGCTTCAGAGGAGACGTGCTGGACTGGAGGGTTAATGTCAGTTAGGGTCTATGGTGTTTTACCCATAGGAAAAAGAAAGCTATTAGAACAGTGGTTCTCAACCTTCCTAATGCCGCAACCCTTTAATACAGTTCCTCATGTTGTGGTGACCCCCAACCGTAAAATTATTTTCATGCTACTTCAGAACTGTAATTTTGCTACTGTTATGAATCGTAATGTAAGTATCTGTGTTTTCCGATGGTCTTAGGCGACCCAGCAGCTAGCAGGGTCGCCTAAGACCATCGGAAAACACAGATATTTATTATCCACAAGCAACTTTTCACAGATGATCTTGGAATAAAATTCATACCAATAAAAGTGGTATGAAAAGGTGATTTTATAGGAAATAAAGCAATATGAAGTATATAGCAATATGAAGTATATAGCACTTAAAATAAGAGTTATGTTCTGACTCAGTCCTCAGTGATGGTCTACTTTTTACATTACCTAAGACCATCAGAAAACACAGATATTTACATTACAATTCATAACAGTAGCAAAATTACAGTTATGAAGTAGCAACGAAAATAATTTTATGGTTGGGGGTCACCACAACATGAGGAACTGTATTAAAGGGTCGCGGCATTAGAAAGGTTGAGAACCACTGTATTAGAACTTTAAAAAAATCATGCACCCACTCAAAGTCAAATCTTCTCCTGTCACCATTTATTAGAATCCCCTACTCCTCCCACCCCCTGGGTGGTGGGCACACGGTGCAATATACAAATATTGTAAAATAGAAACCCACACCTGAATCTATATGTTCACATTGACCAATGTCACCCCAATCAATTTAATAAATAAATGTTAAAACAAACAAACAAAAATACTACATTACAATGGCATCCAACTAGACAAGTCCATTTTCCTGATCTTCTGCCTTGTCTTCAATAGTCCCTGTGCCTTTGCTGTCTGTGCTTTTACTCAGTATGCTCAACTCTCCAATTATCCCAAGTCTGAATTGGCTTCCATGCTAATAATCTTTCTAAAAAAATGGCGGTTGTAAAAAAAAAATCTCAAGATCCTATTTTAAGAAAGGAAAAGTTAAACAGCCCTTTCATTCATTGGACACATTCACTGAGCACATTTATTAAGTATAAACTATGCACCAGGCACTGTGCTGGGGATGTAATGGCAAGCAAGAGTTATTTCTATCCTTCTGGAGTGGATAGCTAATGGAGGAGACAGACCTATAATCACACAAAATACAGAGTTCGGAGATAAAAGGTGAGAGCAGGGGTGGTTATTTCTAATAAGAGTGGGCAGGCTGCCACCTCTGAGAAGGTGATATTTAAGCAGGGATCTGAATGACATTTGAGGAACAGGTATGACCACCAGTGCAATCAGAGGGGCAGACATTGACAAGGTGTGAAATCACATAGCTAGCCAGAGGCCAAATTCCTTGTGGCCAGTGTGAGGGTTGTGTGTTTTGTTTTTTTAATTCTAAAAGCGATAGAAGCCAAGGAAGGATTTTAAGCAGAGGGGGTGACATAATCTAATTTACTTTTCCAAACTATGACTGGCTACCGCACAGGAACAAGAACAGGAAGAGAGAAACAGGAGGCTACCGCAGTATTGACTTAGATAAGAGTGAAAATGATAAAAAGTAACTGGATCCAAGATAGCTTGTGAAGGCAGAGATGACAGGACTTACTGATGAATTACAGTTGGCCTGTAAGAAAGAGAGGCGAGGCAAAAGGGACCCCAAACTAAAAGAATGAGTAAGAATGAAGGAAGAACCACTTTAGGTGGGTAGGGAGGAAAAATAAATATTTCTGTTGAAATACTTCTTAGGCTTTCAGAGTTAAGTTAGCAGCTGGGCAGACAAGCCTATAGTTCTATAGAGAGATCCAGGCTAGAGAAATGGATTTGGTAGTCACCACCCTCAATGACATTTAAAGCCTTGAGCCTGGGTAAAATCACTTAGGGAGTCTGTCTTCTCTAGAGACAGAGAAGAGCTCAAAGAGAAGAGACAAAGTCCTGGTTCACACAGGAAAGCAAGGAAGAACGGAGAATGGCCTGTGAGTAAGGAAGGCAATCAGGAGAGCATGGGTGCTGAGAGCGAAGAGGCGGGAATGTTTCAAGGATGAAGTCAAGCTGTATTAGCTGCTACTATTACAATGCTTACTACCATAACCATCCTCTGGATTCCCTAGGGGAAGGTGTCTTTGTTCAGGCCACATCCTGACTTCCCCCAAAACTCGCTCTGCTCACCCTCACCTCTGGGCTTGGCTCCCTAACACTATTCAGACCTTGTCTAGTTTCAATGCTGTTTTCTTAAGTTTCCCTTCATATATCAGAAAGACAGCCTCAAAACTGAAGATCTTATTGTATCTTTCCCCAAGTCCAAAGGAAAGATGATCCCACCTTTATCCTCTCCCTACATCTTGCACAGCTTTCCCTTTCCATCTTCAAATGTTTTATTCCTCATGCTGTGACTGGCATTTCCTTAGGAGAGCTGAGGAGTGAAGACCAGGACAGCATCTTCCATGTAAAGGCTTAGCCAAGAGAAATGGAAATGCCTTTAAAAGGACTATCATAAATGTTCCATAGGTTTGCATTTACTGATGAACCCCAGGACCATCTTCTCTTTTGTGGAGTCCCTTCAAGTCAATAGCCTTACACAATTCATTAAGTCCCTTAATTTTACCCTTTTTTCCCTGCCTTCTTTCCTACTGTGTTACTTCAGCATACAGATGCAGAAATAATGTTTTAATTACTAACCATTAAAGAACAAGGCAGTCAAAACAAAATTGTACTTAAAAGCCGTTTATTCTCCAGAATAATTTTGTTTATCTAAATCTCAAAGTCTCTATGTAGCAATTATACTGATGTTGGCAAACTACTAAAGAATTTGCCTACAACTACAATTAACATATCAGTGTGGTAACACTGTAACTTTATATTAACTTTTCTATCACAGCATGTGTGGGGTTTGTTAAAAATCCCAGTGACATCTTCAGCAAACTTTCTCTTCCAAAATCTTCCCATAGCCAAAATTAAGAAAAATGGCACACAATAGAAGTATTTTGTACACCATTTATATCCCAAAACCATAAAACCAAAACCCATAAGCAGCCCCCTCCCTACTCAGAATAATGTATTTCCAGAAATATAATAAAGTGGTAAAGCATATTGCCATAAGGAGAATTTGAGCAAAAGACCTATAATTATAACATTTCTTAATTATTTAAAATAACAAACTTAGATTCCAAATCTTATAATCAGGATAAATGTACTCTATGTTCATGATATACTCAATCCCTTCGTATTAAAAATAAACATACAATAAGAAGAAAAACTACCAGCTCTATTAGTGTCACAATTTTATTAACTGGGTATAAAATAAATATGCTAACTATAATAAATATTAAACAAACTCTGTTAACAATCATTCTACTCTTCCTTAGCAAATGTTTGTTAATTTTTATGTATTGATTTGAGAGAGAGACATCAATTTAACTTATTTAGGCATTCATTGGTTAATTATTGTATGTGCTCTGACCAAGGATTGAACCTGAAACCTTGGCATATTGCAGGGGTGCGGAACCTTTTTTCTGCCAAGGGCCATTTGGATATTCATAACATCATTCGTGGGCCATACAAAATTATCAACTTAAAAATTAGCCTGCTATATTTGGTCAAACATTAAATTAATTCATCCCTAATGTCTTTGCAAGGCCAGACCAAATGATTTCACTTGCCTTATGTGGCCCTCGAGCCGGAGGTTCCCAACCCCTGGGCGTATCGGGATGATGCTCTAACCCCGTGGTTGGCAAACTGCGGCTCGCGAACCACATGCGGCTCTTTGGCCCCTTGAGTATGGCTCTTCCATAAAATACCACAGCCTGGGCGAGTCTATTTTGAAGAAGTGGCATTAGAAGAAGTTTAAGTTTAAAAAATTTGGCTCTCAAAAGAAATTTCAATCGTTGTACTGTTGATACTTTGGCTGAGCTACCCGACCATGGACTAAGAAAATGTTGAATGATTTTGACAGGAGATCATTTGGAAGGCCTCAGCTGGCTTTCACTCAATCTAAATGGAACAAAGCTGTCTGAACTAATATTAATATCCTTTTTATTCATAATTTCCCTACATCAAGAAAGGACATTAAAATAAATTTTAATCTGCCTTAGCTGGTTTGGCTCAGTGGACAGAGCGTCGGCCTACAGACTGAAGGGTCCCGGGTTCATTCCAGTCAAGGGTACATGCCTGGGTTGCAGGCTCGATCCCCAGTGTAGGGCATGCAGGAGGCAGCCAATCAATGATTCTCGCTCATCACTGATGTTTCCATCTCTCTCACCCTCTCCCTTTCTCTCTGAAATCAATAAAAATATATATTTTTAAAAACTTTTAAAAAAGAAAAAAATAATAAATTTTAATCTAACAGTTAAATTCAAGTTAGACATAGACATTCAGTATTTACACAGAATAGTAAAACAATATAAATATTTTGAGAGGCAATATGTATGGCACCGAGGTTAAGAGTGAGGGCTCTGGAGCCACACAGCATTTTCTAGTTCTCCCAATACCTAGATGTGTAATTTCAGGCATGTTAGCCAGTATCTATCCTCCTGTCTATGAATGGGGGAAATAAGAGTAAGTATGGCCTGGGCCATGGGGCTCAGTGGTTGAGTGTCCACCCATGACCCAGGAGGTCACAGTTCAATTCCTGGTCAGGGCACAAGCCCAGGTTGGGGGCTCAATCCCCAGTAGGGAGCATGCAAGAGGCAGCCAATCCATGATTCTCATCAATGATGTTTCTCTCTCTCTTTCCCTCTCCCTTCCTCTCTCTAAATCAATAAAAACTTTTTTTTTTTCCAAAAAGTAAGTATCTGCCACAGGACTATTGTGAAGATTAAATGAGTTAAAATCTGTAAGTGCCTAGTTGTGCCTGACATGGCTTAAGTGTTCATTACTATTGTTAATTACTAATCAAGCTCCCCTCGCCCCACTAAAAGGCAACAGAGTACCAAAAAAAACACACAAAAAACAACAAATAAAACCTGCTTTTGTTTTTCCCTTCGTTCATTTTTGCCTACTCAAGTATATTCGTTACAAAAGGAATTCTTAAGTATCAGCCCAGAACAATGTCATAAGGAAACAGTAAATGTAGTTAAATCATTTCCTCACTTAGGCAGCTTCTGCTAATTCTGGCCATATTGTTTTCTGTTCTGCCAAAACAAAAAAGGCTTTCCAGACATTCCTACCTTGCCTGGTCCTATCCCTCAATTATTTAGATGTCTTCCCTCAATGCTTTCATTAACAGTCATCACACGGCTTTTATTATTTATCTCTAAGACAAGACTAAAAACTCTCTGAGAGGTCTGTGCCCTCCCAGCCTATCCTTGCTGAATAACAAAAGCCTGATGTCCTATAGATATTCTCAAAAACCTAATTTCATATTTCTACCAACTCTACTTATACATCAATCATCCACAAATAGAAATGTTTTCATAAAATAAGCACAATTCTTAATATACTACCAAAAATTAAGTCTATGAATACCTACACTTCGCTTACCATATGACCCAAGTAGTGGGACCTTTGTAGTCGGCATTCCTAGCTCCCATTACAGCGCTTCACACCACATTGGGCAACTAACAAAAGCAATCAGCATATGTTGGTGGCATGAACTTTTAAAAATGAACTCCAAAACATCTCTTGAGAACTGCAAATGTCATACACCTGAAAGTAATATAATGTTACTAGAGGCCCAGTGCATGAAAATTCATGCACTGGAGGTGGAGGGTCCCTCAGCCTGGCCTGCCCCTCTCAGAGTCCGGGAGCCCTCAGGGGCAGGATGCCTCCATCATACCTCTGCTGCTGCCACTGCCGGCAGCACAAGCCTCGGCTGGCCCTGGTTACCTGAGCCTCAGGCGGCCCTGGGCGGCTGGGCAGCCGCCATCTGAGGCTTGCCTGTGCCGCAGGCCGGCCCTGGGCAGCTGGGGGGCTGAGGGGACTGGGCACCTCCATCTTGTGGCTGTGGGCGCCGCCATCTTTGGGATGTGACAGTCAATTAGCATATTACCTCTTTATTAGATAGGATAGCAACTGTCTCTATATACTGTAAAAACGCCTAAGCAATGGTTACAACCGAACGACCAGAACGAACGGACGACCGGCTGGTAGCTATGATGTGCTCTGACTCAGACCTTGCTGCTGGGGCTCTGACAGCTTGAATCTGGTTCACCCGCACCCCAGACCCAGGCAAAAGGGAGGAGGGAGTCTAATTCCTCATGGAATCAGCTGTGCCTTAGCTTGCTGCTGGGGCCAACCTCCCTCGGTCCCTCCCCCTGGCAGGCCAGCCGCCCCAATCAGCCCCGATCGCCAGCCAGGCCGAGGGACCTCACCCATGCATGAATCTGTGCACTGGGCCTCTAGTATTTCAATAAAAAATAAATTAGCCTGGCCAGCATGGCTCAGTGGTGAGCATCAACCTATAAACCAGGAGGTCACTGTTCAATTTCCGGTCAGAGCATATGCCCAAGTTGTAGGCTTGATCCCCAGTGTAGGGCATGCAGGAGGTAGCCAATCAATGATTCTCTTTCATCATTGATGATTCTCTCTCCCTCTCCCTTCCTCTCTGAAATCAACAAAAATTTATTAAAAATAAAATAAATGGGACATGGCTACTTTCTCCTATGGAAAAAACAACAACAAATGCACATATAAAGGCCACATTGCAGTACAGTTTGGATTTTAATTAAGGCAACCTCCAAAGTCTAGAACAATAAGAGGCAAAGCAGCAAAGAGAGACTAGGCTTCCTACATTTTACCCAGTCTTTTCTCTTTGCTGTTTTAGGATCTAGATGTGAAAACAACTTATTTAGATTATTGAAGAAGTTTAAATTACACCCTGTAATAAAAAGCAGTTGCAAACACACAATATCAAAGGCCTCCTCCAATTTAGTGATAGCTTCTATTGTTCCTGCCTTTAAAATATATATATTCTCACTGAATGAAACAATTTGTGTACTAAAACTAACCAAAAAAAAAAAAAAAAATTAACAAGTATTTTTCAAACACCGCTCTTTACGGTATACTTCATTCTGAGAGAGGCTAGGAAGCCAAGACAAGTGGAATCGGAAAACTGAGACAGATAGTTAAATAGCCGTTTGCAGCCATCATATATAGATATAAAATGACCCAATATGTAACATATTTTATTTAATATGTGAAAGTGCAAAGAAAAGATAAGAGAAATATCCAACAAAATATTAATGACAATTCTCTCTCAGTGGTAAGATTTTGCTTTCTGCTTTGTGAATGTTTAATATGTCAACTGCTTTTGTTTTGAAAACAAAGGACATTATGCGTTCTTTACATTTTAGAGCTGATTGGTTTATATTAATTATGGATATACTGAATAAATATGTCCAATACATTTTTCTAAAATGGGCAAAAAAGATAGAACCTGCACTAAGAGAGCTAACAAATTATCTTCCTTTAGTATTTCTTCCCCTAAGTAAAGGTATTAAACTAGGATGAAAGTCAGTGACATAAAACTGCTATCAGCAAGAACACCAGAGGATAACGCCTCAGCAAGAGTTAGAAGGGTTGTCAGTAAGTGAGAAGGATAGTAATATGCTATTTGCTACCAAAAAAAAAGGGGGGGGGGGGTCCGGAGGGGTTAAGCCAGGCATTCCTGAGACTCCAAGCCTCATTTTGCTCTAAAAGAAAGCAAGCATTTAAACAAATGATTATTTTGTATATATTTCAAAGATATTTGGGGAAAAAAAGATATAATGAGAAGAAAAATTACATATAGCAGATGATGAGAGAAAGGTAAAGCAAAGTCAATTTACTGAATACCTATGAGCCACCAATTGTTTAAGGTGATTAGGGATATAAAACATAGACTTAAAATATTCCCTTTTTCCATTAGGTTGTCTTTCTTATGAGATATTTGACAAGGCAAGAAACTTCCTGAAGTAAGGCAGTAAGAAGGACCCCACAGCCAGACAAAAGAACCACTGAAAAAGAAATAATGTGTTACTTACTCGAACTTGCTGGGAAAATGGATAAATAGCCCAGAATAATTACAGAGTAATTTTTCCCCAAATACCACTTCAGTATTTTCCAAATATAAAGAAAACAATGACAAGAAATGACAGGTAAGTCAAAAGGATCCTCTTTTGTTTGTCGCAGTAACCATAAGACACATAATCCTTAGTTGTTCTCAGATCCAGAGCTATAAATATAAGCTCCACAGTAGGTACTTGTGAAAAACTACAAAATCTGCAAAAAAAATCACACTTTCAACACCAACAGGCCATTAATTTTTGTTCATACAATCAACCAACCCATTATTGACAAATGCTGAAAGTCATCTGCATTTTGGGAGTCAAGCAAGATGGGAAGAAGCAGAGGAGTTTAGATGATATGCTTGGAGCTCAGCAAACACAATTTTATTTTTATCACATACTAAAATGCCTTGCTCACACACTCCAAAGTAATCAAATGCAATAGAAGTTTAAAAACACTGGAAAACAAAAAGAAATACACCTAACATCTCATCTAGAAGAGGGTGCAACCCAAGTAATGCCCTTCTTTATGACCATAAACTTTATCCCAGCAGAAGAAAAATGGAAGAAATGTGGGGACACCTTCCGGAATTTCCACTTCGTAAGTTGCCACATGAGAAGTCATGAAATATTAAATAATATTGTGTCAGATATAGAAGAAAAAACAAAGTATGTTTTGGATCTGAGGAAAAGGAAGGGAGACAAAGGTTGCTTTAAGACAGGGGCAGAAGGATCCCGATGTAAAAAGGTCCGCAGCAAAGGCAGTGGCCAGTAGACAGGCCTGTGCTAAAGAAGGGGCAGTAAGGATGATGGGCTTCCCCAACCCTGACGCTGAGGGACATCCTCCCTAAAGGAGAGAAGGAAACTGACAGTGTGAGACCCTCCCTTTACATACCCGTTCCAAAAGTCCCTCTAAAGGACAAAACTGGTTTCAACCAACTCCGATTGAGTAAATGTAGTATCATTTCACAGGCAACTTTACTCCCCACCCCAACACACACACACACACACACACACACACACACACACACACACACACACACACACACACACACACACACACACACACACACACACACAGCTATAGCTCCAAATCCTGACACTAAGTGCCGCTGGTACTCAAGCTGATCTCAATATATTTTACTGACCTCTTCTTCCTTTGCTGTATAAGCCTCTTTATCGTCTTATTGTTTACCATCTTACATTCCAGTAACTGAGTGTCATTTAATCAATATGGACATGTAACGTAAAAAGTAAGCATTCCTGTCTTGGGGAAAAGGAGGGGAAAACTGGCTGGAAGGCTTCAGAAAGAGGGAGTAGGAGGCAAATTTCATGGACTGTGCCTATTCCTGGTCATTGGTATAGACAGGCACTGGAACACTCATCTCTATTTGTAAGATTAAGACTGTGTGTTATTTTCTTTGCTTTTATAGTACTTTTTAAATTAAATATTTAGTAGATATGTAGCAGATATATTTATGAAATATATGTCAAGTTTAAACAATAACAAAACAAAAGCCCGGGTACTCCCCAGCCAGTTACAGAAATGACTCTCACCCTGCAGTTCCACTGATGACCCTCCCAGATCTCTTTGCCCACCATCCCCCCTCTGAAGCATGCTGAATTTTGTCATTATTACCTTACTTTTCTTCACAGTTTTACCCCATACATGTGTTTATATGGGGTAAGGAATACAGAACACAGCTTTGCATGTTTTGAAATTTATATTAATACTAGAGGCCCAGTGCACGAAATTTGTACACAGGTAAGGTCCCTAGGCCTGGCTGGCGATCAGGGCCAACCTGTGGGGCAACCGGTGGGGCGATTGGGGGGGGGGGGGGAAGGCCCGCTGGCACCGCCTTGGCTGGCCTGGGGCCTGCGGGCTGGGGGCTGTCCTGCATTGAGCATCTACCCCCTGGTGGTCAGTGCATGTCATAGCGACCGGTCGTTCCACAGATCATTCCACCGTTCCGCCGATTTGCATATTAGGCTTTTATTATATAAGAAAATACATGAGCGGCCTTTGCAACTTGTGAGGCTGTAGTTTATGTATGATTTCTGTGTGTGTGTGTGTGTGTGTGTGTGTGTGTGCGCGCGCGCGCATGCGCGCGCGCGCGTGTGTGGTGCAGTAATTTTCTTCTTTGCTATATTCTATAATACATATGAACCATGGAGTTCTGGTAAGATGGCAAAGTAGGTAAACACTGTGCTTGCCTCCTCCCAGGACCACAGTTGTAGTTGTAACAATTACAACTAAAATCTAGAACAATCAATGTGGAGAACCCTCTGAAGACTAGCTGAACAGAAGTCCTAAACTAAGGAGTAAGGAAGAAGCCACAGTGAGAGTGAATAAATAAGTAAATAAAATATAACATGATTAATTTATCTAGTCCCTTGCTGATGGATACTGGGTTGTTTCGAGGTTGTTGTTTTTTTGTTTTGTTTTGCTCTAAGAAAAATGAGTGCTTGTTAGGAGTTTAAATCTTCAGCAGTTTTAGTGACTCCCAAAGGAATGCACTACTTGGTAGAGGTTACAAAAAGACATATGATTGAGCATGAGTAAGATACACAGTTCACAGAATGAATCCCGACAAAGGACAGGTTAAAAGAAAGTAGACATCCCATCTTTCAGGTCAGAGCTCATGGTTAGAGGCGGACAAGTAGTAGATGGAGAGCTGGGTTTATCCTACTTCTCCAGCCACACTGTGAAGCACTTTGGGTGCTATGTCATGAAATTCACACTTTAGTCTGATCTAACTATAATTAGCCCTGGCTTATCCCAGGAAAGACTTAAGGAGATCTCATTCTGATTCAAGGCTAGTGCCTCTTAACCCTTTTGGGGGACACAGATCTCTAAAAATGTAATGGAAGTGATTACTCCCTCCCAAAGAAAATGCATAAGACATTTTTTTTATTTTGCATATAATTTCAAGGGACCATCTTGACAGACACTCAGAAGTCTATCCACAGGCTCCAAGAAAAGAAACCAAACTAAGATGCAAGTGAGAATTAGGTAATACTAATGAGAGAAAAAATATCTAAAGACTTAAAGAATAGAATACAAAATTCTAACCACTTAACCAAATAGAAACAAAGTTCATCAAAATGCAGCAGGCGACTGTGGTAAGGAGTTAACTAGACAATAAAAAATGCTGCCTATGTGGGAGAAACTTGGAATATAATAGGATATTATTAAACAAAGCCATTTGTGTATGCACTCGGGTCTCAAAAATGTCAAGGCAGTAACATTTATCTGTGCCATGGAAAATATTCCCTCTGAGACCAGAAAGTGCTTAAATAAAACTGCTGCTACTCAGTTTTCAGATCTGGCACATTCCCTAAAGTACCCTTCACCCTCTTCTACTTTTTCATAAGATATCTTTTGGCAGGAACATTCCATCTGCAATCACCTATAATCCCTGTGAGCAGCAGTTCAGGCCAGCTTGCCAGCATAGAAGTCTTTTAATGCAGTGAACACATGTGGCTATAGCAAATTCATTTCATTTTTTCAACAATTCTAGGTTCAAAATGCATGCTCTCTCCCAACCTTAAGTCCAATGTTTCTTTCTTTTTTTTTTTTAAAGCCATTAATACTTTCTAAACATAGCAAGTGGCTCACTTAAAAATCTCTCATTTAAAAAGCATCTGGATTACATATTAGTCAAATTACTAATAAATAGCCATGTTAAAAAAAGCAGAAATAGAAAATATTAGTAGAAAACCGAAAACGCCAAAAATCCTAGAGGAAAAAGATTCTGATACAATCAGATAACTAGCTTTCCAAGAACAAACACCTTTCAAGGAACCACAATTACTCCAAGCCCTGAGCCATGACAAAGTAAGTATTTCGCTAGAAAACTAGCCCTACTTTTTCCAAGGCCAATTCAGCGAAAGAGCATTTTTGTTCCAGTAGATTAATGGTAATTTAAAAGTCAAATTTCTCCTGCTGAACACTTACATGCAAGAAGCAATCTACTATAGCCAGATGAAGGTGAGGAGTACCTATATCTAGTCATAGCACAAGTTCTAATAAGCTACAATTCTGAAAATTTCCCCAAACTTACTGGATGTTTAGTTTATAATTCTATTTATTCCTCAAGGTCTAGCTAAAATGCCCTATCATCTATGAATCTTACATGTGTCCTTTGCCAAACTCACGTTTGCACTTTTTAAAAAACCTTTTTTATGGCAATTATCACTTTCATCACCTTTACTTTGTACTGAGGTTATGTTATTATATCTTATCTCTCCTATCTCAAACTAAAAACTCCTTGAGGGCAAAGTCCTATGGTACATACAATTCTGTAATCCCTACCGGCACACATTATAGTAGACTCTCAAAAAGGAAGGGAAAGACAGAAAGAGCAGGGCAGCCTGGTAGTCCAGAAATGTTTTGGACAAAATATGATGGAAAAACCATTGGTAGTTCAGCACTTTGCTTAAGGTGGTCCACAGACTGGTTTACATAGGACTAGTACATTATATCCAGACCTACTTTAACCAAATTATTAATTACTTTTAATAATAAAAAACAGCCCTAGCCGGTTTTGCTCAGTGGATAGAGCATCAGCTTGCGGACGGAAGGTCCTGGGTTCAATTCCAGTCAAGGGCACATGCCCAGGTTGTGGGTTCGATCCCCCGTAGGGGACGTGCAGGAGGCAGCCAATCAATGATTCCCTCTCATCATTGATATTTCTCTTTCTTTCTCTCTCTCTTCTCTCTCTCTCCCTCTCCCTTCCTCTCTGAAATCAATAAAAATATTTAAAATAATAATAAGAAGAACCAGGCAATTCTTATTTAATGTTTTATCAAAAGACATATCAAGCCCTAGCTGATTTGGCTCGGTGGATAGAGCGTCAGCCTGTGGACTAAAGTGTCCCGGGTTCAATTCCGGTCAAGGGCACATGCCCAGATTGTGGGCTTGATCCCCAGTGTAGGGCATACAGGAAGCAGCCAATCAATGATTCTCTCTCATCATTGATGTTTCTATTTCTTTCTCTCTCTCTGAAATCAATAAAGATATATTTTTAAAAAGACATATCAATATTTTCAGTGGTTCTGGAAAGATTTTTTATGGGTTATAAGCAAGAATGGGTACATAAGACATAGCCTCACAAATTCTAAATTTTATGGCCCTATCCTAAAAAGGTGGTCAACCAGAAATCTTATTTTCTTCCCTAGTTTGTTATCTACCACAAGTGAAAACATCTGAAATCTTTCATCCAGAGTGAATAACATATTTGGGTAATTTTACTTTTCCACCCTAAACTGATGTTATTTTCTATACAATCAAAATAAGGTAAAAAAGAGAGCTATGTATCTTTAAAAAGTGAGATCTAACACCTTTTTTTAAAATTAGCCATCAATAATCTCTTAAAGAGCTTTTAATCCATCTGATTAAAACAAAACAAAACAGCAGTCAGAAAGTCAAGCAGACCCAGATCATTTCTCATAACTACCCAGAACTAAAGAAATTTTACCACATACTCTAATAATTTTATTCTCCTGGACAGTCAATGGATTACTGTTCTTTTATAGTCTACTAGAGGCCCAGTGCACAGGGGGGTGGAGGTGGGAGGCCCTCAGCCCAGCCTGCACTCTCTCCAATCTGGGATCCTTCTCACAATCCAGGACTTCTGGCTCCCAACCGCTTGCCTGCCTGCCTGCCTGCCTGCCCCTAACCGCTTCTGCCTGCCAGCCTGATCACCCCATAACCACTCCCCTGCCAGCCTGATCGATGCCTAACTGCTCCCCTGCTGGCCTGATTGCCCCTAACTGGCCTCCCCTGCTGGCCTGGTTGCCCCCAACTGGCCTCCCCTGCTGGCCTGATTGCCCCCAAATGCCCTCCCCTGCAGGCCTGGTCCCCCTGCAACTGCCCTCCCCTGCAGGCCTGGTCCCCCCACAACTGTCCTCCCCTGCAGGCCTGGTCCCTCCCAACTGCAATCCCCTGCTGGCCTGATCGCCCACAACTGCCCTCCCCTGCTGGCCATCTTGTGTCCACATGGGGACGGCCATCTTGTGTGTTGGAGTGATGGTCAATTTGCATATTACCTCTTTATTATATAGGATAGTCTTTCATGCTAAAGTCACTCATATGTGGAATCTAACAAACAAAATAAACTGATGAACAAAATAGATCCAGAGACACATAAGCATAAAACAGACTGCAGACTCTGAGGGAAGGCAGGTGAGAGTGGGGGGTGGGGGAGGGTGTGATGATCAACTAAAGAACTTGTCTACACTAATAAAAGAGAAACATGCAAATTGACCGCCACTTCTCGACACCCACCAGCCAATCAGGAGTATGCAAATTAACCCAACAAAGCTGGCGGCAGCCCCACCCCCCAGCTGCTCCAGGCCTCTGGGCAGCACGCATGCAGGCGCGAAGCGGCCAGGCAGGGCGGGATGCCTGCTATGAGGGGGAGGGTGGGGGGTGGGGGTAGCTAGCTACAGGAGCGGCACTCTGGCTGGAGCCAAGATTGAAGGCTCTGGCCGGAGCAAAGACTGAAGGCGGCGGCCAGAGCGAAGGCCTGGGTCTCGGGTGCCGGAGGAAAACCGGTGCCGGCAGCCAGGGGAAGGAAGGCCTATTGCACGAATCTTCGTGCAAAGGGCCTCTAGTATGCATAACCCATGGACACAGACAATAGGGTGGTGAAGGCCTCGAGCGGTGGGCAGGGGCAGACTAGAAGGGGTCAATGTAGGGAAAAAGGGGACATACAGTATATAATACTTTCAACAATAAAGATTTTTTAAAAGAAATAAAAATATAATAATTAATAAATAATACAATTATTAAATTAAAATAATAGTAAAGTATAGAGTGGTAAGTGGTAATACCCAAATACTCATGTATTCTGATCACAGCAAGAAGGGATGGAGGAAGAATAGAAAAGTGAATATAACTGATAGAAAACAACATGTACTTACTAGTCGAGTTGCCTTGCATCTGAATGATGCACTTGGACTCTTTGCTGGTCTCTCGAGAATTGAAAGGCCGCACTCGCACAGCCACCTTCACTGAGGCTCCCGACATCCTGATGGTCTTGTTATATAACTGCAGTCCAGAAATAAAGAATCAAATCTTCTTTTGAAGTTATGTCCAAGTTTCCTTTGAAAATAAAAAAGTTCCATAGAAGGCAGTCAGAATTAAAGAAAGCTTGGGCGAAATTGAGCATATGAGCTACTATCTTCTATCTTAGGGATATTTTTGTTTCCATTTCTAAAAACCTCATTCCCTGTAAGTCTTATATTCTCAACAGTAAATTACCAATTAGAAAATTAAGACTGAAATTTGTTTTCCTACTCCATTATCTCTTTACCATACCTAAAAAGTCCCTAACCTTAATAATTTAATTTAAAAAAATGTAACTGCAAAATAACAGGCAACTAGCTTACTCTGTTTTTCTTACACAAGTACATTCCCATCTGCAAAAATGACTTATTACTTTAAAGAAATGCACTGAACTTTCTGTATACTTCAATTCCAGCTTAAAACATTCAGTTATATGATGTATAATAAAACAGCAAAGGACAGAGTTCCAGCTCACTCCTTTAACTTCTATGTATTCAGAGATTTCTTCAACTTAGATGGACCCTTTCATATGTATCTCATTTGACCCTCACGACTATCCTGTACAATAAGCAGAGAAGACTCCAAGAGACGGAGGTTCTATCCTCTGACATGCCACTGACTCATGGCAGAATCAAATCACTACATTTTATTACTGAATGAAGCCACAGGAAAAAATGTGAACATTTTTCAGAGGAATAGTTTCCCTCTCAACAGAACAAAACAGACACTATTCTGTGAAAAGAATCCATATAAGTAATTTCCACAAGAAAAAACAAATCTCAATCTGTACTCTATCCCGTTAATCTTCTATATATATAAAAGGCTAATAGGCAAATTGTCCCCTTGGGAGTTCAACCAGGACAGCGGGAGTTCGATAGCTTGCTATGATGTGCACTGATCACCAGGGGGCAGCTCGGAATGAAGGAAGGCCCCAGCCAGCAGCCAGCAGCTGGCAGCCGGGGAAGGAAGGGCTGACTGGCAGCCGAAAGGAAGGCCTTGGCCGGCAGCCGGAAGGCCCCAATCGGCCCTGATCACTGGCCAGGCCTAGGGACCCTGCCCGTGCAGGAATTTTGTGCACCAGACCTCTAGTATAAACATATTCAAGAACCAAACAAAAGAAAAAAGAAAAACACTTTTGTGTGCAATTAGCAGGGAACCACAACAGAACTTAATTTAAATCTGACCAGTTTTTCTCGACATAACTAAGTAGGAATGCTAACCTCAGTTGCAAAACTATAAAAGTTTTCCACAAGAAAAGGCATAAAAAAAAAAAAAGCTACTCTCTACTTCATTACCTATCTTATTTTCTCAACAGCATCATCACTATTTGGAAGTCTTGTTTTTTGAAACATGTCTATTGTCCATCTCTCTCACACCACCATCAGAATGTTCACAGATCTTATTCACTAGCACTTAGAACAGTACCCAATGAAAGAACTAAGTAAATGTTTGTTGAAAGAATGAATTAATGAATTATATTTCCCACTTGTAAAAATTGTCTGTTAAAGTCCTTTGCCTGGTTTACTGACTTTTGTTTTTGTTCCAAATGATTATAGTATTTATTAATATTGATCTTTTCATATTTGCTGAAATGCCTTTGCCAGTCCCTTTCCTATTTTATTTTACATTAAAGATAGCTCTTTTTTAAAAAAAAATTTATTGATTTCAGAGACAAAGGGAGAGTGAGAAATAGAAACATAATGATGAGAGAGAATTATTGACCAGCTACCTCCTGTACATACCACACTGGGGATCAAGCCCGTAACCCAGGCATATGCTCTGACCAGGAATCAAACCATGACCACCTGGTTTATAGGTTGATGCTCAACCACTGAGCCATACCAGCCAAGCAGATAGTTCTTTTTTTAATATATTGAACATTTATTGTAATCACATTTTTCAATTTAGAGTTTTTAACCCTCCCAATCAATTTGGCATGATCTAAGTTAAGTACAGTACTTAGCCAAGAGAGAATGAATGAAGCAGTCAGAAAAAGACAGAACACATTTCAATCTCTAGAGTTCATTTTGATACACAGCCATCATCTCAACATTTAACATGTCCCATTACTTTCTCCCTCAAACTAGCAATCTCTGCCAATCTTCCTATTTATATCTGGCCCCATACCATAAATCTTAAGAGTCTATCTTTGTTCCCCTCTCTTTGAATTATTTTATTAGTGTTAACATTATTAATGAAATGCCATATGAAAACTTTAAAAACTAATTTGCATTTTCTATCTCTTCCTTCCTCTCATTCCCATTGCCATTACCCCAATCTATGTTCTTATTACATCACGCTTAGCATACTTGGAATAGCGGAACTGATCTTTGAGCTTTTAGGGGTTTCTTGTGTGTGTGTTTTTAATGTTTTTATTTATTTCAGAGAGAGGAAGAAGGAAGGAGAGAGAGGTAGAAACATCAATGATGAAAATCACTGACCAGCTTCCCCCTGCACGCCCCCAACTGAGGATCGAGCCTGCAACCCAGGCATGTGCCCTGACCAGGAATCAAACCCAGACCTCCTGGTTCATGGGTCAACATTCAACCACTAAGCCACACCAGCCAGGCAAGCTTTTAGTTTTAATTAGGGTTGGTAAAATAGAATCGTACGAAGGTCTTTTGAAACACACATGGTGACAGAAACTAGACTCTGGGTGATGAACATACATATGTAGTATTACAAAGTTACACACCTGAAACTTATATGATGTTATTAACCAATGTTACCCCAATAAATGCAATTAAAAAAAAAAAAAAAAGCAAATGAGCCTAAACTCCCTAGCCTGATATTGGACAGTGTTGAGATAGGCCCCAGGTATGGGTTAATTTCCCAAAGATTATGTTGCAAATCTCCAGCTGAGAACCCTTCTTTATGCAACTGTGTAACCCTGCTGTAATATTACTCTTTCCGAAGCATGACTTGCAATTTCACTTCCAAACTCAAGAACTTTCATTTCCCAGTGCTTACAAAATGAAGATCAAAGTCAAGGTACTCTGTGTTCTAGTCAAGCTTCTTTCTTATGCCACCCATATTGTTCTTTCACTCCTCCTAACAATTTCTCCTACAATGGGCATATGAATTTTCATTTTCTCCTCTATTTGACAGTTTAGCTCCAGTCTTACCTCTTCCAAAATGGCTGCCCAAACGTTCCAGGAATCACTGGTATTTCCTGCAGCATTTATAGCCCCCAACACATTGTGAGAACACTATCCTTTTACATGACTGCATTCTATCTTGTATTGTTCTTTAAGAGCTTCCCAAAGTAAAAATCCTATTTTCTCAAAAATCTCTTTGAACTTGGGCTTCTTAAAAAAATGGCTATTTCCAAGTCTAGGCAAGAAATTTCAAGATGATCCTGGAACATGTTAGTATGATCATAAGCAAGAAATCTGTCAAAGATGAATAAGGTCATGGCAAAGGGACACAAATGCCAACTTAAAGGGACTCCAAAGATGGGATAATTAAGATATAAAAATACATACATACATAGTACAAATAGAGGGAAAAACATCAAATATATAAATTCATGAGTTTATAATACCTTAAAAAAAACTCATTATTTTGCAGACCGGCAAATAAAACAAAAGAATTGGGCACATATCCAATTTGTATATCCTGTATAAACTATATTCCAGCCCGGCCAGTGTGGCTCAGTGGTTGAGCATTGACCTATGAACCAGGAGGTCACGGTTCAATTGCCGGTCAGGGCACATGCCTGGTTGTGGGCTCTATCCCCAGTGTGGGGTGTGCAGCAGGCAGCTGATCAATGATCCTCTTTCATCATTGATGTTTCTATCTCTCTCTCCCTCTCCCTCTCCCTTCCTCTCTGAAATCAATAAAAATATATTTTTTATAAAACAAAACTATATTCCAGAATAGCCAGAGTCAATGTGGGCAAGTTCTTCTTCAAAGAAAAATTCCAGCTAATAAATGCAAAAGAAATGACAGAATTAGAATGTCACCATTTTCCAACCTTACTGATATAAAGGCTCTCTGCAACCATCATCACTAGCTGCTAAAAAGCCTTAGATGAAAGTTTGGTTGATGTGGGAACATTACAGTGTATGGATTAGGCGACAACATCTGAATCCGATTGAACATTACTAAAAGTGGGACACCTAGGTGGGTTATGCTCCATGTGCTACAACAGGAAACCCAGCAAAACCTATTAAGTACTTTTATCCCAAACCCTTAAAAAAGAAAAAAAGAAAAAAAAAGCTGAATAGAATCAAGCTTCAGATCTAACTACCAGTTTACAGGACATAAAGGAAGCAAAGAAGCAATTTAAATGACACCTAAAAGATACAATCAGCCAAACCCAGAATATGGAAAAATCTACAGGTCAAGTCACCCAGTTTCTTCAAATAAATGGGAGAGGAGGCATAATTAAAGAAACTTATGTTAGTTGTCAACCAAATGCAGTGATTTTTTAATCAAGAAAATCTGTAAAAAGATATATTTTATATAATCATAGAAGTCTAGACATAGACTGGGTATTAGGTGATATTAAGGAACTGCAAATAAACAAAGGCTGAAGCCTCCTTGCTGGGTTTTAGATATAAAGTACATATGCATTTGCAACTAGGAAGCAAAACTCTAAGATATGTAATATTCTAATGTCCCTATACATATACTTCTCAAAATACTGTGACTCCTCTTCCTAGCTTTCCTGCCAGCATTTCATTCAACATAACACAACCAAAGTCAAAGTATCTCTCCACCTCCCATGAACAACACAGGTCTTCCATTTCTTTTCTATTTCTTTTACTGTTCTCACCATCCTCCTGTGCCACACAGGTCAAACAGCTGTTTCCTCTATCCATCTAATCAACTGCCAAATCACCTGGCTTCTACCTATAAAATCCTATTTCTTCCACCACTTTCCCTTTTAGGGCCTTCAATACTTCTCACCCAAGACTGTTAACCTTCTTAACCACTTTCTTTCTTACTCCTACCCAACCGTACTGCACAATACTGCCATTTTCATTGACTCCATCCATACTACACAATATTGCTAGATTCATCTTCCTGAAGTACAAGTCTGTTCATATAATTGTCCCCTTAAAGATCTACTGTCTACCAAGCAATGATGGAACTCCCCGCAGTGGCATTCAATGTGTTCTACAACATAAACCACCTATTTTTCCTAGCCCACAAAACACTGCCTTACATCCACATTCCTTAACCACCACCCACCAGAGGGCTTCCTAAAAGTATCTAATGTTTTTGTGTCCCTGTGCCTTTGTTCCAACATTCCCTCTACCCACTTTGTGCTTCCTCCTCTTCAGTTCTCAAAATCCCATTTATTTTTCTGGGACCTTCTCATATGCTACATCTCTAAAGCCCTCACAGATTCGCCCCACTCCTCAAACCAAATGCAAATGCTTCTCCATTTAATATTGTTCAATTCATTAATCCTACCCAGGGCAGAATAAGTTACTTTTCTTATCTCTTCTGTAGATTTTAAGTTCCTTGAGGACAAGAACAGAATCTTAGTCATGCTTCTAATCCCCCTTATCACAGGGTCTTGAATATATAGAGCTTAAAATATTTTAGTTGAATCCCTAGTTACTGTGTGTCAACAGAGTGATGGAATAAAAAAAAAAGTTGTTCCAAAACACAGACAGGAAAAAGGATAAACTTAATTTCAAATTTCTTCCTAATTAAAAAAGTTAACAGTCATTCTTTTTTGAAAGTGATACGTACATTTTAAAATTACTTTCCCTAAACAACCTGAACCTAAATATTTTTTTCTGCTTTAACTGTCCTGTAATAAAACTTCAACCATCTCCACAGTGAGTTAAAACTTTATACAGTGCCGAAACCGGTTTGGCTCAGTGGATAGAGCGTCGGCCTGCGGACTCAAGGGTCCCGGGTTTGATTCCGGTCAGGGGCATGTGCCTTGGTTGCGGGCACATCCCCAGTGGGGGGTGTGCAAGAGGCAGCTGATCAATGTTTCTCTCTCTCATCGATGTTTCTAGCTCTCTATCCCTCTCTCTTCCTCTCTGTAAAAAATCAATAAAATATATTTTAAAAACAACAACACTTTATACAGTAATAAGAAACTACAGTTAAGTGGACAATTGAAAGTGTTACTCTGTTACCATTATAAACAGTATCTCTTTTAACGGAGATGTCCATCAAAGCATTACAGCTTCAAAACTTCCTGATCCTTTTTTAAAAATGGTTAATTATATAAATTTGAAATCGAGTTTAAATTGCAATGACAAACAATAATCACAGACTATTTTAAAGAAGTTATATAAAAACAATAAAAAGTAACCTAAAAATACATTTTCCAAATTTTGAAAAGCCAAAAGAAGAAAGACAGGTAGGAAAGGCAGCCATACATACTCTGAGTCACCTACACAGCCTCAGTTCTAGACTGTTCCTCTGACCACTTTTCCTTCCTTATGACATACAAATAGAAGCCTCAGGAAAGTGGAATGGAGCAAAAATTCCAGGAGCATTCACTAACAATAAAGGAATAAACATGTAATAAAAATAAAAACATTTAGAACTAATTCATTTTAATTTTTCTAAATATTTGCCCAATTGCTTAATTTTGATCTTGTGCAATTCTCACTTGTCTTCAGAGGTACCCTGGATTATTAGGAACCTAAGAGGAAGACTAATTCTCAAACTGACCTTCCAGCAAAGTGAACAAGAACAAAATAATACTAGCCATTTGTAGGCCATAAGCATCTACAGACACAAGCAGCGGACTTTTTAATTAAATTCAAAATATCGTGGCAGTTAACTGGCTAGTTTTAGTTGGTTTGTTTTTGTAATATCCCTTTTCTATAGAAAACAGCCAGTATTATATTCCTAAAACAGAGGTCTGCTCATGTTCAATTGGCTCCCACAGCCTCAGAACATAAACTAAAAATTTAAGGGCCTCCACAATTCAACCTCCTTTCCTAGTCTCAGTTTTCACTGCCCAATTTTAGCCTTCTTCTCCACCATGCACCCTCTTACTACACCAAACATTCAATTTGTGGAAGCCCAATCTCGCTTCTTACCTATTATAAATCCATATCTTTTGAGGACAAAGTCAAATGTCACCATGAATCAGGAAGCATTAATTCATGCATTCCTTAGTGTCCCCCTTTCTGAGCCAAAAGTCATATCTTCTTTTCTCTTTGCTCCCGAAAAACGCTGTAATACCTCATTTTTCTATTTATTTCATTTTGCCCTATGATACAGTCAGTAGTTCACTTAACTGTTCTACACTGATACTTTATTCAGTACATGTTTTTCACAAGTGAAAATAAAATTTAACCAAGACGTAGTCTTTTAAAATCAATATTCGTACAATTTGCTGCACAAGCAAGCCTATTTAAAAGATAATATTTTCCACTAAATTACATTTCAAAGAATGTATTATAACTTGAATGGGTACCCAAAAGTATCGGTAGGTAGTGAGTCCATTTTGAGATGCTATGAATATTTCCTTGTTATTATAAGTTTTGCATCTCTCCATCTAATATTTTCCATGAAGACCAAGCATGTTTTAGGATCCAATAATACTGTGTCACTGACCATGGCTATACTGATAAAATGGCCCCTTGCAAAATGTAAAAATTTATTTGTATATGAATTACCTGTCTATTCTTGGTTTCTGACTCTATAGACAAAAATCAGCCATGAGCCAAGCTGTGAAAGCTTAAAATGGACCACATGTTAGAAAAACTTCTTTCTGCCTCCCAACCCAATGCTAAGAATCAGACTGCACCGGACGAGTCACCTGGCAGATTGGATTTTCAGTCTCAAATGGGGCTACAATTAAGAAGTCAAGGATCCTCCTTTGCACTGATAACATGATTTTATTCTCATAAACCAAAAGGTGCTCAAGAAAACAATAGCTCCTATGGCTTAAAACAAACTATTCTAAGTGAGAGCGATATTTTTTCTTTTCCCTTAAAAGTTGGGATAGTTAGTTCATTCTAGTCTCTGAAGCTACATCCTATCATTTATTCTGGCTGATCCACAGGGAACTCTGCTACTCAAATCCCAACAGAGAAGTTCTCTATTGTCAAAGTGGATGACAACATGTACTCCAGGCTAAAATGAGCTAAAATTTGGCATGAGTCAAGAATTATTGTGAAATCTGCCCCTGACTACACCTATCTATATCTGGGCAAGAATGCAGGTCAAACTTTTCTCTGTGTCAACAATGTGTCGATCTTGCCACAGGATAAACCGGTACCCAAAGGTTAATAGGTCTGTTTTTGTTTAGGTGACAACATAGAATACAAGTAAGTACTCTAGGCTCTCACCAGGGTTAAATCATGAGGTTCTGCCGGGATACTCAGATTTGTCTTTATAGAAAGTTATACACCTGAACCACATTAGTCATATCTTTCACAGAAAAGACTTGTTATATTTTAATGCTGTATTCTCAGTTTGGAAAGTGAGTGGATTACTTTTTTTACAAAGGTCTTTGAAGAACATTTCTTCCTTTTACTTAATGACCTGTTGGAAACAGTGTGTACATGCTTGTATCAAGATGACTATAACACTTTTCTTTTAGAAAGTCTCTAGAATTTATTATCAGAAAAAAGTTTTTCTTGACAAACCATTAGGCTTCTTTTACCAAAATGAAAATTGTATTATTTATCTTTCCCTTTTACCTTGGATTCCAAAAGTTTCACAACTAACTACAATAACCATGTTAGACAAATTGCTGCAGTTGGTATATATTTACTTTTTCCTTCTGTTCCATAGATTTTTGTTTCTTTTTTTTCTTTTTTTTTTTTCATTCAAAATAAATTTCTTATTTGATTTCAGAGAGGAAGGGAGGAGAGATAGATAGAAACATCAATGATGAGAGAGAATCATTGATAGGCTGCCTTCTGCACACCCCCCACGGGGGATCGAGCCCACAACCCAGGCATGTGCCCCTGGCCGGAATCGAACCTGGGACCCTTCAGTCCGTAGGCTGACGCTCTATCCACTGAGCCAAGCCGACCAGGGCAGATTTTTGTTTCTTATCCATATTTTAACAGCCTCATTGTATATATGGTATTTGCAGTAAGCTGCTCAAATCCTTTTTAGATGCAGTAAGTGCTATAAATTATAAAGAGAACTCTCCTGTAATAGCCTCGTCTGCTATGTAACATTAGAAATACGGTATGTACTCAAAATTCTGGTTCTTAAAAACAAAAAAGTTATACAAAAATTTGTGTTGAGAGAATTTGATAGCCATGTGAGTGGCCAGAACAGCAGGAAGCCCAAGAGACTGAAACTAGCCCCACCAAAACACCAGCAGACAAAAACTCAACAAGGAGGAGTGAAGTGAGCAATACTTTCGATCCCACAAGGTGTGAAGGGTGCCCCTGTTCTCAGCAATAAAGACCTGGAAACCTGAGCAAAAGCAGGGTCAGTGAAGTGGAGCTAGTCTGTGGTGGTCTTGGGAATAATTAGGAGGCAAAGAAGTAGAAATGCAAGTATCCTTGCAGCTTCTAGAATCTGGTTGTGGGAGGCAGGAGAGAGAATTAGGAGCATATAGAAACAAAGGAGGGATTTCTCTCTCCCCACATCCCCCTTTTGTTCCCCTCCACATCCCTTTTTTAAATTAAGAAAGACATGAATGTTTCTATACTTTATTTATTAGGTACCTACAACGTGCCAGGCTGTTCCAGCAGTCTGGGATAAATCAATGAACAAAACAGATAAACATCCTTGCCATAGAGGAGCTTATATTCTAGTAGGGGGAGAGAGGGCATTAATAAATTATGCCCAGCTGGTATGGCTCAGTGGTTGAGCATTGACCCATGCACCGAGAGATCACCAGTTGGATTCCCGTCAGGGCACAAGCCTGGGTTGCGGACTCAATCCCCATTAGGGGGCATGCAGGAGGCATGATGTTTCTATCTCTCTCTCCTTCTCCCTTCTTCTCTAAAATCAATAAAAAATATATTTTTAAAATAATAAGTTATAGAGAATGTTAGTGATAATATTCTTGAAAAGCATTATGAGGGAGTACTGCAAAGTCAGGGAGGTCTGGAGTGTAGTGGGGAGGAGTGCTGTGCAGGTGCACAAATGAGGTCAGGGTAGGCGTGAAGAGGTGGTGAGACTTGAAGGAAGTGAAGGACTCAGCCAACCAGATTTCAGGGAAGAGTGTTGCAAGCAAAAGAGTTAGAGCAACGGCCATAAGGTGGGAATGTACCTGCTGTATTCAAGGAACTGTGGGGACCGTCTGACGGGGAAAGAGGAGTAACCAATGCATAAGGCCCTAAAATTAGAAGGCAGTGATATGCAGGATTCAGGCCAAGGGATTAGCTGAAGTTAGGGAGGATAAGAAAGAAGGCAGAGAAGTTTGTAAGCAGAGGGAGAGGAAGCTGAGGGAGTTCATGTCTTTTGTTCCCTATGAGGCGGCAGGTAAGGTTTTATGTGAGCATGGAGCAGTGGGAAGGCTTGAGTAAAGTGATCAAGATTTTAGAAAAGCCACTGTGGAGAACCGGGAAGGGAAATGAGCAGAACTGCTTGAAAAGATACCAAAAGGAGACCTAAGACTATACAGACTGTGGTACTAATCCAGTACGATGTGAAGTTTCTCCATGACACAGAGTAAAAACAGAGGGTATGGATGGTAGAAATGATGCAAGGCCGGCACCTGCATAGTGGGTCTTGCAGAATAATAAAGAATAATTAAAAACCGCATAGCAAGAAAATAGCTGAAGCAATGCACCCCAGAAATCACAGTATAGAAAAGGAAGACAAAGAATATAGAAGAGGCTGATGGTCCAGGAGACTTGAGTTGGGAGAACACACAGAAAGAGATTGCGAAAATGAGAGCTATAAATTATCAGAGTTTAAGATCTGACGGCAAATTTGATATCTTTAGTAGATCTGAGGGTGACGATGTGTTAGAAGATGTGGCCACAATTCTGAGTTACTGGAACAGAATGAAACCAGCATTTGCTTGAGCTGAAGTCAAGGAATTTTAAGGTTAAGGGTAGTTAGTTACAAAGTAAGCTCAGCATGGTGGTTACTTACTACTTCTAATGACCTGAGGAAGTCACTTAACCTCTGTTTCAGTTTATTCATCTATAAAATGGGGATAATAGTATCTATCTCATACGGTTGTTGTAAGGATAAAATTAGTGAATAAGTGCAAAGTGCTTAGAAAAGAGCCTGGCATATACCAATAGAAAGAGCCTGATATGATTATTATTGGTGCTGAGATGATGTCAGAAATTCAGATGGGCCTTAGCCAGTTTGGCTCAGTGGATAGAGCATCAGCCTGTGACCTGAAGGGTCCCGGATTCGATTCTGGTCAAAGGCACATACCCGATATGTGGGCTCGGTCCCCAGTGGGGGCATGCGAGAGGCAGCCATCAATGATTCTTTCTCATCATTGATGTTTCTCTCTCTACCTCTCCCTCTCCCTTCCTCTCTGAAATCAATAAAACATATTTTTTAAAAAAGAAAAATTCAGATGGACAAGAGAACTATGTTAAATATCAAAGTCATCAAATACAGCAATGGTGGAGAATGGCATAGTTGAATGATATGCTTTGGCATAAACAATGTGATATTATTTAAAATATTTTAAAACCCATCATTTACATATGACAAAACATATTCACAAAAGCCATAAAAGTACCACTTGAGTCTTAGGTAAAAGTATTATATGGGAGAAAGGCTCTGACTGAAAACCATGGAAACCACCATGGCCTGGGCAGCAGCAGCACACTCAATTGTATTACAACAGAAAAGAGGTGGAATTACCTTACCTTACCATATCTTTTCTAATGATAAAATGTTAAGTTCCTCGAAGGTAAAGAATTAAATCTCTTTATGCACTCTCAATTAATTAGCAATGAATGTCATAAAAGTGAGCATAAACGAGTCACTGGACCATTAACCAAAAAGTCAGAGAGGTACACAACACCTTTTTCAGGTTTTCCTTATCACAATCACGTTTATCTCCTATACCAGTGGTCGGCAAACTGCGGCTCCAGAGCCACATGCGGCTCTTAGGCCCCTTGAGTTTTTAGCAAAGGCCAGCTTAGGAGTACCCTAATTAAGTTAATAACAATGTACCTAACTATATAGTTTAAGTTTAAAAAATTTCAATTGTTGTACTGTTGATATTTGACTCTGTGGACTAATGAGCTTGCCGACCACTGTGTAACCTATACTAATGAGCTGCAAGGAAAAAGCTCCAAATGTATTTATATTTATTCACACCCTTTTGGGGACTCCAGAAATTCACCAGTATCTGTTCCAATAAGGCCATTTTTCCAAGAGAACTACGTGAAGCAGACATGCTATACCTTTCACTTGGAGCCTTGTGAAACTATATCCTCTCAGTTTACAAGACCAAGGAGCTATGCTTATGCCTGGGAAAGACCTGCTGTGATTAGCGACCTGCCAAGGGGCTTACAAAAAGAAGGCAGGGGCCCATGTTGTCCTTGACTTTGTAGCCCGGACAAGACCATAGCAGGGAAGTGGCTAGAAAGCTTTGGCTGTGGAGACAGATACTCTGTTGGCACTCTTCTTGGGAGTTTATTCCCTGCACAAATTCAAAGAGGAAAGACAGTAAAAAGAAAAACTGCATTCATATCTGGTCTTGAAAAGCAAAAACAGTCTGTTCTAAGCCTTAGAAGCTGTACTTTATGGGACAAATTTTGGAAAAACATTCATCAGGGTGGAGTGACACAGACTCATAAAATCTTGCCTCCAATCAGATCCACAATCAGGTCTGATTTTACCAAATGCTGAAATTAGATTAAATTACAATTTTTCAGACTTTTTTGTTTGTTTGTTTTACTAATAAAGTCACTGTAAAAACTCAAAATGTGTATTTCTTAATTGGGGCATGAAATTTTAAAACAGACATTCTGTACTTCTCTCATATTAATGCAAAAAAAAAACCCACTAGTTTGTTGAAGCCAGTTTTGATTCAACCAAGTTTTAAAAGGAAATCTTAATAATAAAAAGGAAGTGTTACTTTTCTTAGAAAACCTTATTCAAATTTTTTAAATTTTTCAACGTAAGTTATAGGAACTTATTCATTAAGAAACGGAGTTTGAATGAAAGCAAAGGACATAAAGGAGGTGGGCATGGCACTCTCCTGGGCCTGTCCACATCCAGGAGGTGGGAAAAGACAGATTACAGGTTCCTGCTGAATTCCGTTAGTAATCACTTCCAGATCTGCTCTCTGATGCCAACATGCGTGCAATCTTCGTATCCCATCCTTAAACAGTGCGTTAACAACCCCTCTGGTCCTATAACCCAGCAGCCACACCAAGTTAATTAGAAAGCATCACCGCACTTCTTCAAGAACTCGAGCTGAGATTATATTATGACTAAGCCACGCTGACAAAACGCCAGCCTTTCAGTGAAACATCCACCATGATACCACTTCTTGAGAGCTATTCCAATCCAATCACCAGACCTTCCTTAGGCTCAGACAGACCCATCTGGGACACAAAGCAACACGTTCAATGTCAGAAGAACAGCTGCCTGGAACAGTGAGCAAGGGATCTGTCGACGCTCTAATTTCAGCTCCTCCAGATTCCACAAAGATGACAACCTGCGTCCTCGGGAATGCTGCCGCAGGCCTCTCCCACTGTCAGCACATCCCAGCCACCTAACCACTCTGCACGGGAGCTGCCGCGAAAACCCACCCCTCCCGTGCACGGCACCGAGGCCTGCATCCCCGGGCACCGGCCTGGACAATCCTGCCCTCGGCTGCGGACATGTAAAGGCATCCCCGAGCGAGCCTCCACCGCCTTGGCCAGAGAAGATGGATATGGAAGAAACTCGGTATTTCACCCCAACGAGAACGGAATCTTGCAGACACTTTGCCTCGGCAGCTCAGGGAGCGACCCACCGAGGAGAGAGCGTGATGTTGGGGTCCAATTCTGGTCGCAGGGCCCGGATGGTTGGGTGCTGCCCGAACAATGACGAGCTCGCCGGCGCCGCCGCCCCACCCCCACGGCGTGGCTCCTGGCAAGGCTCGCCGCCCAGAAAGCTGCCAGGGCTGTCAGTCGGTGCCTTCAGCCACAGGACTTGGCTCCCAAAGGTTCTGTCGGCTCATCCTCCCAACATGGCTGCCCGAGTCATCCCGGCTGCGGGCGCCGACCACACAGCCCGCCGCGCTGGCCAGCCGCCAGCGAGCCCCCTCCCGCCCGCCCGCTCCGCCCGCTCCCCTCTCCAGGCCCGGCGCCGTCGGCTTCCCCGCCACCCGAGGCCCTTTCCTGCCCTCGTCCGACATAGGGGCACAGCCACATGCCTAGCGGGGCCCCGATGCCCACCGTAAGGGGGAGAGGGGCCGGGGGCCATCAGTAAGGTGGGGAGGGGGCGAGCAGCGCCGAAACGGAGCAGCGCCGTCTCCGCGGGGCTGCAGTGCGCGCAGAGCGGCGGGAGCGGACCGACAGCGCGGGCCTGCTGGCCGCGGGCACAGCCGGAGCTCGGCAGCTCGGGGGAAACGGAGGGTTGTGCGGGGCACTGCGGGGACCAGCAGGCCGCTGCACCCAAACCCGGGCTCGCCGCTGGCCCCGGAGGGTCCCCCACTCCCCGAGGGCGATGTTCCCCACCCCACTCGGTGCCTCGGTGGGGAAGCGCCCTCAGTGCCCGCCGCTCCCGCCCCGCCCGGCGCTTCCTCCGCTCCGACGCCGCCCGGACCCCGGCCCGGCGCCCCTCCCCCCGAGACGGGCCCTCCCAGCCCGGCGGCAGCAGCGCCCACCGTCCGTCTTACCTCAGCCGCGCTGCGGACCGATGGGCGGGCGGGCCGGGTCAGCAGCCGCCGCGGCGCGCGAGGGTGCGGGGGACCGAGCACGGACGCTCCTCAGCGCGAGCAGCGGCCGCCGCGAGCCGCAGGGCACCTCCTCTCAGCCCCATCACGCAGCGGCCCGGTCCCGCAACGAGGGCCACGGAGGGCGGGAGAGCGGCGGGCCGGGGCGCAACGACCAGCCGGCGGCGGCGGCGGCGGCGGCGGCTGCGGAGCAGCTCGGACTCGCGCGGGCGCCTGCGAGGACCGCCGCCGTCTGAGTGCCCCGCGTCAGTCCTCGCGAAGCTCCGCCCGCAGCCGCCTGCGCGGGACACCGCCCCGAGCCCGGCCGCCGCGCGTCACCTCGGCCCGCCCTGCGCACGCGACTGGCACGGACAACGGCCAATCGGAGTGCAGAACTCGAGGCGGCCGGCCAATCGCAGGGAGAGCTGAAGGGGGGCTGGTGAGAGCTGCAGAGGCGCCGGTGCGCCCCCTGGTGGCCGAGAAGCCCGCTCGGGTGCGGGGGCGCGGGGTGGGCGAAGCCGGCGGGCAGAGTCCCCTCCCCAGTGACCCCAGAAGGGCGTTAGTCGCCGCGCCTGACCAACCGGATGATCCGCCTTGTAAGGGGACAAAGCTGGGCGAAGCGGGGCGGGGCAGGTGGGGTGCGGGGGGAGGCGGGCGCCTGCGGAGCAGCTGGGATGAATGTGGGAGGCGGTCGAGCGTGCAATCGTCGTCAGTTTGGGAAACGTCTCTCACCGCGAAGCCGCCCAGCGCGGTGCAGTCGGAACTGAAACACGCGCAGGGCTGGGTGTCTTCTCCCGCAGAAGGCTTCCCGGCCGGTTCTCTCCGAGCCCGATCACACCTCCCACACGCCACCTTGGGAAGAAAGGCGGGATGAGTAATGGAAAACCATGACTTAGTGGGCATTCAACTTGTCTCCGTGGGAGACAGCGCGCTGTGAGGGCCGAGAAGAAAGGAAGAAAATGCTTTGTATGGCCCCTGAGTGAACGAGCCGAGCTCCACCCTGGGAGATGCCCTTGAAGGAGGATTGTTGGAATTCAGAAAGCGGGAGAACACAAGAGCTCCAGGAGCGATGTTTAAAAATCAGATTCAGATTCAGCTCAAAAGAAAAGGCCCGCAACTGTTCATGAACGGTCCAATTCAGTGCTTAATAAAATATAATATTCAACCGTAATGTGTGCAATTATCATGCCAAGCCACCATTATTTTATAAGGTTGTGAGATGCTTTTTTATTTACTAGCAGAAGCTGGAAATAAAATTGGAATCCCTCCCTTGCCCCCCCCCCCCCCCCAATTTAATACAGTATTGGGTGTGAAAAAGCCTTACTTATAAGCATAGACCAGCAATTTTCAACCGGTGTGCTGCAAGAATTTTAAAAACATGCAATACCTGACTGTTTAGTCAGGGGCACTGACCTCTTTTCCTTTAGATTGTCAAAAAAATAATGACAACAGCCAACACAACAATAGCCATCTGGTGTGAATGAATCAAAAGTTATACCTGTGCTGTTGTTTTTTTGTCAGATCAGCAAAGAAATATATTTTTTGATGTGTTGCAGAATGTTAGTAAATAGTTTATGTGTGCCAGGAGATGAAAAAGGTTGAAAATTGCTGGCATAGAAACTAAAACATCAAAAATAATTTTCTACACTTATGATTTTGGAAAATTGCCATTCAGACTTAAAGTTCTCATACTCTGCATCTAGTCAATATTTATTGAACATTTATCATTTTATTTAGACTTGAAATTCCATCTATGCAGATTTGACATAGCTTACACTGCGAAATACAAACAATAAAACTGTACAGCATTAAAATAGGAGCAATCTACTATATATATAAAAGGCTAAGCAACCAGCTGACCGGCCGGTAGGTATGACTTGCACTGACCACCAGGGGGCAGATGCTCAACGCAGGAGCTGCCGAGATGCAGTGACTTGGCAGCAGCGGTTCTTGGGTGACCCACCCTGGAACCAGAGAGGAGGGAACCTGATTCCTCATGGGGCCACACAATTCCACCTTCGGCCATGGGTTACGTTATTGCTGGGGCACTGTCAGCCCCGAATCTGGTTTCCTGCACACTTGCATTTGCGTTCCACACCCTGTACGATAGCAACTTTGCAGAGTGCCCCCTCACACTCCGGGACCCCTCCAGGGATGTCAGAGAGCTGGTTTCGGCCTGATCCCCACAGGCCAGGCCAAGGGACCCCACCTGCCGGAGGGACCCCACTCACTCTGCAGACACCCTTCGAGCCGCAGCGCCACCCCAGGTGTGGCCGGCAGGGGAGGGACCTCGGGAGGTTGGCTCCAGGGTGTGTCTGGCCTGTCTTGCCCAGTCCCTCCCCACTGGCCATCTTCTAATTAATTTCCTTTCAGTGTGCACAAATCCATGCACCAGGCCACTAGTCCTATATAATAAAAGCCTAATATGCAAATCAACTGAACGGCAGAACAACGGAGGAATGACCGGTCGCTATGACGTGCACTGACCACCAGGGGGCAGATGCTCAATTCAGGAGCTGCCACCAGCCTGCAGGCCCCAGGCCAGCCAAGGCGGGTGCGAGTGGGGGTCCCCCGCTTGCCCCACCAGTCACCCCGCAGATCAGCCCTGATCACCAGCCAGCCCTAGGGACCCTTAGCTGTGTTCGAATTTTGTGCACCGGGCCTCTAGTAATGTAATAAAAGGCTGTATGTAGTCAAGCCCTGGCTAGTGTGGTTCAATTGGTTGGAATGTCATCCCATACACAGGAATGTTTCGGGTTCGATTCCTGGTCAGGGCACAAACCCAGGCTGCAGGTTCAATCCCTGGTTGGGGCACATGAAGGAGGCAACTGATGGATGTTTCTTTCTCACATTGATGTCTCCCCCCCCCCCGCCCCGCCCCTTTCTCTAAGGCCAATAAAAATTATAATTTAAAAAAAGAGTCAAGGGAATGTGCTACCATTGACAACAAAACTCAGCTCTTAGCTTCCCGAAGGCCCAGACAAAAATGAAACTACAGTGGGTGAATAAACAGAAGCTCATCACTTCATCTGCAGATACCAACCTTTTCCTAGCTTGAAGCTCTTTGCATAAGTACTATGATAAGCACCATGGAGAGTTACACAAACCTGGACGGTGCTTAATATTGTTTGAGCTCTCAATGAAGCTCAAACTAAAAAGAGTCTAAAATAGTGAAGGGAATCAGCACAAGAGCACACACAGAGGGGTCAGTATAAGCAGCTAAGGCTGTCGGAGGTTTCAAGGCCGAAACAGCCTGCTCTACATAAGCCTCTTGCCCCTCTGACAGATGAAGTCACACGGCAGAGCCACTGCAGTTTCTCAGATTACAGATTTTGTACAAAGGCACCCCTTAAAAGTCTTAAGTACTAGAAAATTGAATTTAGCCATGGCCCGGTAGACTTATCCCTGGAATACAAGGAAAGAGCCACATGAGGAGGTCTATTAATGTGATGCACACAGCCACATTACTACAACTAATAAGGTTTCCGGATACAAGATCAATATACAAAAATCCAAAGTGTTACTTAGGAATAGCAATTAGAAAAAGTGATTTTAAAAGATCCCATTAAAAATAGAAATAAAACTATTAAATATTTAAGGATAAATTGTCAAGAGATGAGCAAGACCAATATGGGAAAAAATTATACAACTGTATTGATGAAACACGTTAAAGAAGACCTAAATACATGGAGAGGTGTGTGTTTTTTTTATTTTGGGACAAAAAGAAATATTATAAATATGTCAATTCTTTTCAAGTTAATCTGTAAATTTAGTGTAAGTTCAATTAATATTTCAATACAATTGATTTTGCGTGGAATTTGACAAGGGGATGGTAAAATTGAAATGATCAGTCTATTCCATGTCCATTTAAAAAATTCACTGGCTAGAACAAAGCCAAGAATACCCACGGCTATTTTGCAAAGTGAGGTGTGGAACTTGCCCAGAAGTTAGGAAAATTCTCTGTAACATGATATTAATTAGAACCCTGTTGAATTGGCACAAGAATATACAAATCAGAAATGGAACAGAAGAGAGTCCAGAACAAACCACATGCATATGGAAATGTAACATATGATAGAAACGGCATTATAAATCAGTGGGAAAGTGATAAACTATGGTAAACAATAAATGAGGCTGAAATAATTGCTTAACTGGTAAAAAAAAAAAATGTGATCCTTACACCACACCATACAAAAAATAAATTTCAGGTGAACTGAAAACCTAAATCAGAAAAGCAAAGCTTTAAGTATTTTAGTAGAAAATATAAAACATTTTCGTGACCCGGAGATAAAGAAAAATACCTTAAGAGAAAAAACAACTACTAACCACAAAAGACTGATGAATTTGTCTACACTTTTTTTTAATTTAAAAAAGCCCACCTCTACACTACAAAAGACATTATAAGACAAAACAAACAACATGGCATAGATTGGACAAATATATTTGCAACACATATAGCCAGAGAATTATTCAGACTATATAAAGACATCTGATCAACTCACAATAATACAAATAATCTCAATTAAAAAGTGTGCAAAAGAATATAAGTAGGCAGTTCACAGAGGAAGGTATGGAAAGATACTTAACTCACTGGAAATAAGATACCATGCCACATCCATCAAATTGCCAGAAATGAAAAGTGTAACAATACCAAGTGATGTGCCGAAGCTGGTTTGGCTCAGTGGATAGAGCGTCGGCCTGCGGACTGAAGGGTCCCAGGTTCGGTTCCGGTCAGGGGCATGTGCATTGGTTGCGGGCACGTCCCTGGTGGGGGGTGTGCAGGAGGCAGCTGGTCGATATTTCTCTCTCATTGATGTTTCTAGCTCTCTATCCCTCTCCCTTCCTCTCTGTAAAAAAATTAATAAAATATATTTTTAAAAAATTAAAATAAAATAAAAATAAAAAAATAAAAAAAAAACCAAGTGATGTAAGGGAGTGAAATGGCACAACTATTTTGGAAAATGTGTAAGAAAGTAGGCAAATGGACGATGAGCACAGCCCTCTAACCCAGCAAGTCCTCTTCCAGTACATACCCCAGGGAAACTCTTACATACGTATGTAAGGTAAAGGTACCAGAATGATCTTTCCAGCATTGTTTGTAATCAGAAATAATTGAAATGCGCCGAAGCCGGTTTGGCTCAGTGGATGGAGCGTCGGTCTGCGGACTGGGGGGTCCCGGGTTCGATTCCGGTCGGGGGCATGTGCATTGGTTGCGGGCACGTCCCCAGTGGGGGGTGTGCGGGAGGCAGCTGGTCGATGTTTCTCTCTCATCGACGTTTCTTACTCTCTATCCCTCTCCCTTCCTCTCTGTGAAGAATCAATAAAATATATTTTAAAAAAAAGAAATAATTGAAATGGCCATCAACAAGAGGATGGATGAAAAATGGTGATGTAGTCATATTATGGAATACTATGCAGCCATTAAAAATGAGTGATCCAGAGCTACATGTAGCAACACATCTACAGCAATCAGGGTCCAGTTAGAAAATAGAAACCATGGAAGTTATTCCAAACACAGGAGATTTAATAGAGGAATTGTTTATCCAGATGTTGCAAAGCTCAAAGAGAAAAAAAAACGGGGGGATGATAACTCGGAGACTAGAAACTGCAGGTAGGTGCTACACCCTAGCATTGGGAGGAAAATGTGAGGACGGGGTGTCACTGAAGCTCAGAGACTCGAGGAGGGGCCAGGACTGGAGCTGAGGGGATAGAGGAGAGGCTGGGGCATCAGAAAAAAAGCACCAGAAGAAGGGAAAGAGCAGAAATGAAAGAAAAACTAAGACTTCACCCATCATCTCAATACCTCCTACTGGCAGGATCTACAGGAAGCCAACTGGCAAAGTAGCTTGAGAAACACAGACAATAGACAGAAACGGGGTACGGGGCTGAGAAACAGCAGGTACATAGCTAACACAGGAACTAACTCTCAGAAACATAAAGCTGAGCAATAAAAAAATGAGTTGTAGAATAACGTGTCAGTATTGTAATGCCTCTTTATACATGAAGGGTGAAAGCGTGCGGACGGACACGACATTGTTTAGGGTGACATTCCTGTACAGTCAAATACAACAACCTGCGTGGGAATGACAGTCATCACGTTCAGGATAGAGGTTACCCCAGGAGAGAGAAAAGAGATGAATCAGGAAGCAGAGCACAAGAAACATCAACTCTATCTGTAATATTTTATTTATTGGGGGGAGGGGGAATGACAGAAGGGTGGAAATGTTGATAGAGTTGGGTGGTGGGTACATGAGTGGGTACCATTATGTTAGTCTCTTTATTTTACTGCCTGTTAACAAATGTCTCATCTTTTTTTCCTTTTTTAATCTTCACCTGAAGGTATTTTTCCATTGATTTTTAGAGAGAGTGGAAGTGGGGGGAGAGAGAGAGAGAGAGAGAAACATCAATGTGAGAGAGACACATCGATTGGTTGCCTCCGGCACACACCCCAACCAGGGCCCAGGCCGGGGAAGGAGCCTGCAACCGAGGTACATGCCCTTGACCGGAATCAAACCTGGGACCCTTCAGTCCGCAGGCCAACGCTCTATCCACTGAGCCAAACCAGCTAGGGCTAACTATCTCATCATTTTAAAATGATATTTGTGTGTAGGCATGCCGGCTGGGATCCGACCAGGAATAACCCTCTGCAGGCTGTGTCAGCAGCTGGATCAGAGGGGCTGGGCGGAGCCTGAGGGACTGAGTGGGCGGGAGGTCACCGGCCATAATCCTCCCGCTGACCTGGTTTTAAGATACACCGGTCTCAGCCTGCACTGGAAAAGGCCACCCAGTCTTGGCCAAACCGTTGGCCTTCCTGACTCAGGGCCCATATTCATTCAAAACTGCCACCTGTCGCCACTGTCACTGACAGAAAAATGTAGGAAAAGCCCATTTTTATTTCCAGGAGAATTAAGTCTGCCTAAAGAGAATTGGATTTTCCAGTTGTTTTAACCAAGGCAGGTAACACATGTACTTAAGTCCTGGATCGTGTTGCACACTTAAAAATAGGAACTGCTTATGTGTTTGGACCGAGGAGAGGCTACCATGTTGAAGCTAGAAAGGATCTGTGTGGTTGTTTTTTTTATACAAAGTCCTTGTAAATCTGAATTAATTAATGTCTATTTGCTATAACTTGGTGTGCACAGGGTGTATTAAATAACAACAATACAGAGCTTGGGACAAATCAATAAGTGCCCTGGTTTTTCAGTGAATACTTAAACAGGAAGCGATTTGGCTTCACTCATTAATGTTAATATTGGGGGACACCACTTACTCTGAGGTTGCTTGGAATCAGAGAATCAAAGCTGGAAGATACTTTAGAACTCATTAGTCCGCCCCATCGGAAAAGCGATGAGCACAGCAAGCCTCTGGTGTGCTGAGAAATGGTTTTTATTTGGTGGCTGCAACTACTCAGAATCCAGAAGGAAGGAAAAGAAAATCAGCCCAAATAGATGTTACAAAACTCATGCATCTTACTCACTGGAAAGTTCCTCAAATCTGCATTCGATGTCTCTTGGCTTATATTTCACCACGAATTCTAGCAAGCTCAGTTGCCTGAATTCTTAGCTAACGAGGTTGGTAGGAGCAAATTGGATATGGGGGCATTGCAAAGCTAGAAGTAAGGCTTGTTACAACAAAGATTAAAAAATTTTAAAAAAATTTTTTTTAATCCTCACCCAAGGATATGCTTATTGATTGTGGGTGAGTGGGAGATAGAGCTAGAGAGAGAAGAGAGGAGAGGGAAAGAAACATCAATGTGAGAGAGACACATCTATCAGTGGCCTCCCATAGGCACCCCGACAGGGGATCAAACCTGCAACGTAGGTGTGTAACCTGATAGGGAATTGAGCCTGAAACCTTTCTGGTGTACAGGACGATGCTCCAGCCAACTGAGCCAATGGGCTGGGGCCAAGGATTAAAATTTTAAAAGGCATGCATACAATTTCAAGAAACATTTGGGTCCAAATGACTTTGGGCTATTTTTTTAAAACCAAGTTAATACAAAAAGTGAATTCCGATACGGCTGGAATAGTCAAGATCAGGCTGCAGGATATAAAGACAATTTTAGGAGAGTGATTCCCAAAACATGTTGAGTCAAGGACAAAGGTGAAACCTTTGAAAACACGTTTCTAGTCTTTTAAACAGCCTGGAGAAGAAAACGAAGTCACTGCCTGGGCCTTTTTTCTAAAAGCCCCTCAATTAAAGGCAGAAGCTAAGTCAATTGGTGTCATTTTCTTTTTCCTCCAGTGCTCAAGAATCCTATCTAATAAAGAGGGAATATGCTAACTGACCGCCCCACCCTCAAATATGGCAACGCCCACAGCCAATAAGGAGTGAATATGCTAATTGACTGTCACACCCTCAAATATGGCGACACCCACAGCCAATAAGGAGGAAATATGCTAATTGACTGCCACACCCTCAAAGACGGTGGCGCTCACAGTCACAAGATGATGGTGCCCAGTCCCCTCAATCCCGGTGGGGCGGCAGGCACGTGGCAAGGCCAGGCCCACCTGGGGTAACGAGATTGGTAGGCCTGGCCTTGCAGCGCACCTGCCTCCAGAGTCCCCCAGTCCCCTCAGCCCCCCAGCCACCCAGGGCAGACCTGAGGCACAGGCAAGCCTTGGATGGGCAGCCCAGGGCTGGCCCGAGGTGCAGGCAAGCCTCGGATGGTGGCTGCCCAGCTGCCCAGGGCCACCCAAGGCTCAGGTAACCAGGGCTGGCTGAGGTTTGTGCTGCCAGCAGTGGCAGCAGCAGAGGTGTGATGGGGCGTTGCCTTCCCCTGATCGCCGGGTCACCTCCCGCCCCTGAGGGCTCCAAGACTGTGAGAGGGGGCAGGCTGGGCTGAGGGACACCCCCTCCAGTGCATGAATTTTCATGCACCGGACCTCTAGTATGTAAATAAATATCAGTTTAACAAGTAATATAGTTACCACACCGTAAGTTAGCACAATGGCGGAGATCATCCCAGGTCTGAGGACCACCGTACAGACCACTCGATCCGTGCAAAAGTAACAAACAAAGGACCACACACTGATATGTCTGTAAAGACTAAATGAATGGGAAATGTTCACTTGCTGTGTTCTCTGAGGTCCCAATGGCTGGAGAAAGAGTTTGTTTTAATCAGCTGCTGGCTCTTCCCAAACAAGGTCAGCCGTCGTCAGCATGCCTGGCTGTTTCCCCGGTCGTCAGGGATCTATCATTTTGGCCAGATAAGAACACTCCATGTAGATCCCCCACTTCCGAATTGCAGTTTACACAGCAGTTTTCTATAACGGGCATTTTGGCTAATTAGGAACACCTGTGTATCAATTAACTTTGGTCTTCAAGCCATGATTAAAGAAGCCAAATTGTCACGTCTGGGAGTTGCTGTGCCAGTGACAGGTGGCTCCGGACACATGGGCAGAAGATGTTGCCTGAAATGGGCTTCTCAGAGCTGCCCGGAGGGGTTCCTGGGACACAGGATGGGGACATTCTAGGCAAAACGGAGAGCTGGGAGCACAGGGCAGCCACAGCTGAACGGTGCTCAGCAGTCACAACATCTCAGATGACTCTATGGTTTCCAGCATCCGGAGCCCCCAGTCCGAGGAGACTGCCCAGAAGACAGAGCTCAACCCAGAACCCCAGCCCCAAGTGCCTCATGGCAACTGTGCTTCATGACTCTTGCTCAGAGCACAATCTCTTGAGATGAATATATAATTCATGCGGAGAGAAAGCATCTACAGGGAAGAGGGAATCGAGGGGGGTTGAGAGCACTTGGCTTTTACAATCAGACTGTTTGGATTCTAATTCTGTCACTTGTTCTGTGCCCTTGAGCACATGACCCTCAGTTTCCTCATCTCCAAAATGAAGACAAAATCTAATTCATTGTTCACATTGTGAGAATCCAATGAGGATGTGGGGATAAAGTACAATGTCTGATGCACCATCATCTACACTAATAAAAGAGAAATATGCAAATTAATCATCACTCTGCTACACCAACAAGCCACACCCACCAGCCAATCAGGAGTGAGCATGTAAATTAACCCAACAAAGATGGCGGCTGGCCACAGAGCTGGAGCAAGCAGGAGGCTTGGGTTGCCCCGGCAATGGAGGAAGCCAAGCTTCCCGCCCACCCTGGCTGGTCCTGGCCTCCACTCAAGGCTACAAAGTTTCAATTATAGAAGATAAATAAATCCCAACAAAAATGGCGGTGGCCACAGAGCTGGAGCTAAGCAGGAGGCTTGGGTTGTCCCCGGCAATGGAGGAAGTCAAGCTTCCTGCCCTGGCCAGCCCTGGCCTCTGCTCAAGGCTACAAAGTTTCAATTATAGAAGATAAATAAATCCTAGATACTTGCTTCCAGCTGGCCCTGGCCTCCACTCAAGGAGGTGCTGAAAAAAACAAAAAAGAAAAAGAAAAAAAGGAGGGGCTGGGACCTTGGGTCGCGGGGGGGGGGGGGTGATCAGGCCAGGATGGGATGGCAGGGGCCATTGGGGTTAAGCAGACCAGCAGGGGGGGGCAGTGGGGGCGAGCAGGCTGGCAGGCAGAGTGGTTAGGGGCGAGCAGTCAGGCAGGCAGGCAGATGAGCGGCTGGAGCCAGCAGTCCCGGATTGTGAGAGGGATGTCTGACTGCTGGTTTAGGCCCGATCCCTGTAAACCGGCAGTAGGACATCCTTCGAGGGGTCCCAGATTGGAGAGGGTGCAGGCCGGGCTGAGGAACACCCTCCCCCATGCATGAATTTCATGCACTGGGCCACTAGTCTATATATATAAAAGCCTAAGTGACTAACCTACTGGTCGACATGATGCACACTGACCACCAGGGGGCAGATGCTCAAAGCAGGAGCTGTCCCCTGGTGGTCAGTGCACTCCCACAGCCAACCTTCCGTGGCTGGCCAACCTCCCACAGTCCCTCCCCGCAGCCTGTTGGCCCTGATCAGCCCCAGAGAGAAGGACTGAATTTAAGTAGATGATGGTGTTGATGATGGTGATGGTGATGACAGCAGCTGGTATTTACTGAGCATTTACTTTACACCAAGTATATGCTATATTGAGCACTTCACATTAATGATCTCATTTGATCCTCACAACAATACTATAAACTAGGCACTCTTATTGTCGTAAATTCTCCTCAGAGAGATTGTGGAGACTGAAAAATGGCCCCTCAACAGTATGGGTCCTAATCCTTGGAACCTGTAAATAGTACCTTATATGGGAACAGGGTCTCTGTAGATATAAATGAAGGATTTTGATATGGAAGTTTATCTTGAAATACCAAGATGGGCCCTGCATTGCAATCACATGTATCCCTAATTGGGAGGCAGGGGGAGATTTGACTGCACAGGCAGAAGCAGAGAAGGCAGTGTGACCACAGGGGCAGAGGCTGGAGTGATGCAGAGCCTGGAGTGATGCAGCCACAAGCCAAGGAATGCAGGCAGCTCCAGAGGCTGAAAGAGGCCAGGAATGGTTTCTCCCCTAGAGCTTCGAAGGAAGGAGCACAGCCTGGTCAACACTTTGATTTTTTCAGTCCAATGATATGTTTTTTTTCTTGTTTATTTTTTTTATGATATCTATTTTTAGAATTCTGGTCTCCATAAAATGTGAGATAATAAAATTCTGTTGTTCTCCATTACCCGGTTTGTGGTAATTTGTTACGGCGGCCACAGAAAAGTCACACTGAGATCAAGTAATTTAGTGATGGTCACAGTCAGTAAGTGGTGGTGAGGCCAGGATTCAGACCCATGAATAACTGGCTTCAAACCCCACGCTCCCAGCACAGCACCAGATGACCCTTATAATACATAAAACAAACAGAAACGGGTCGAATATTAACCAACAAAAAAAGAAAGAAGGGGGGCGGGGAGCATTTGAAATGTCACCAATAGCAAGGTAGCATCGTAAGTGGTTGACTCAACCAAATTCATTCTCCCTACGGTCACCTCTCAGCGTGAGACAGGGCTTTGAAAGTTCATTCTCCCATGCACTTTATTTACATCAATATTAGGTCCTACCTGCATCACGGCCAAGAATGTGTGCACTTCACGAGAAGATACAATTGGTTAAAAAAAAGAAGAAGAAGAAAGAAAGAAAGAAAAGAAAAGAAAAGAAAAGAAAAGAAAAGAAAAGAAAAGAAAAGACGATCTATTTACTTTATAGCTAAAGAGGTTACTTGGCAGCCATTCCAGGCTCTTAGTCCACGCTTGGCAATCAGAGAAATAGAAGCTGCTTATCTTTTAAAAAGGTTTGTGCTCCCCCCCGCACCCCTTTCAAATGAGACTCTGTCTTCAATTTTCTCAAAAGGAAAACGAGGGAGGACTAAGAACTTGATTTTTATTCCCCTCACTCGCTAGCTTCCTGACGGAGTTCCCAGGCAAGCCGACTAGTAAGAAATCTGGGACTTGGGGCTTGCACTGAATCCTAATCTCCAAATGAGCCCACATTTGTCTCCGTAGGAACGGGACCTTCAGTTCAAATTCTTTAAAAAAAAAAACAACATTTTTATTGATTTTTTTTACAGAGGGGAAGGGAGAGGGATAGTTAGAGACATCGATCAGCTGCCTCCCCCATGCCCTCTACTGGGGATCTCGCCCACAACCAAGGCACATGCCCTATGACGGGAATTGAACCTGGGACCCTTCAGTCCATGGGCCGATTTCTATCCACTGAGCCAAACCGGTTAGGGCAGTGGTCGGCAAACTCATTAGTCAACAGAGCCAAATATCGACAGTACAATGATTGAAATTTCTTTTGAGAGCCAAAAACTGACTTCGGCGCATGGGCCACGAAGTTTCAATCGCACTGTGCGTGCGCCCGCCCGCGCGTGGTATTTTGTGGAAGAGCCACACTCAAGGGGCCAAAGAGCCGCATGTGGCTCGCGAGCCGCAGTTTGCCGACCACTGGGTTAGGGCTTCAGTTCCAACTCTTACCTCCCATTCAATCTGAGCCTCTAAAGCAGGGGTCCTCAAACTTTTTAAACAGGGGGCCAGTTCACTGTCCCTCAGACCGTTGGAGGGCCGGACTATAGTTTAAAAAAAACTATGAACAAATTCCTATGCACACTGCACATATCTTACTTTGAAGTAAAAAAACAAAACGGCAAAAACACCCGCATGTGGCCCGCGGGCCATAGTTTGAGGATGCCTGCTCTAAAGCCATCAGTACCTCTCCCCCAACCCACTGACCGCTCCTCTTATCTCCGCTCACCCTTTTCAGACCGTTTAACTGGATCTGCACAGCATTTTGAGATGAGTGGTCTTAATAACAATGGTCTGCAGAGCTCTAAACTAAATGTTCTGGTCCCGACTGATGAGCACAAAGCAGGAAGCAAGGAGAGAACCGGGGATGAGGCCCCGTGGCTGCCACCATGTTCGCGATCACTCTGAAGCCAACTGGAAAAGAACGCGTTGGGGCTGCTGGCCTCAGGAGGCTGTGGTTTGAAGGGACGATCAAGCACAGCCGTCTAAGGCAGGCGGCAGGACGAAGCGCAGGATTTGGTCGATAATATTTCTATAAATAGCTGACTGTGTTTGCAGCTAAGAATTAAGCCCATCTATTTTTAATGTGCTTTTCTGCATCAGAGCTCAACGTTGTTTTTTCAGAAAAGCCAATACAAAAGCAATTTCCATCCACCCATGTCATGTTGACAGGTAACGTGCATGCTCCTTTTACAAATGACTGAAGTACAGAAATAATCTCCAGTGATGTGAGCAGAGGCCTGGTGACCAGACAGGATCTGACAACCATCTCTCTCTCTCTCTCTCTCTCTCTCTCTCTCTCTCTCTCTCTCTCTCTCTCTCTCTCTCTCGCACACATACACACACACTCACACACACACCCTACATGAAAAGAACTTCAAGGTATTACAGCGTGGAAATTTGGGAGACGTTTTTTTTTTAGCACAACCCAGTCTGCCTGTTAACTTTCTACGTTTCAGTCAATGGCAATGTATTCAACATGCTTAGCTTTCAACAAAACAGTATAAATAATTTAAACCACCATAAAAAGCAATACATAATACAAAAGGACAGAGTCTGTTTTCTGGAAATCAACACCACCACCACGAGACTTGGAAATAACTGAAGCGAAGCTCTGGCCCACATTTCTTTTCTTTTCTTTTAAAAAATATATATTTGTATTGATTTTAGAGGGGAAGGGAGAGGGAGAGAGAGATAGAAACATCAATGATGAGAATCACTGATCGGCTGCCTCCTGCACACCCCTGCTGGGGATCGAGCCTGAAACCCGGGCATATGCCTTGACCAGGAATCGAACTGTGACCTGGTTCATAGGTCAACGCTCAACCACTGAGGTTACCGGCCGGTCTCTTTATCCTGAGTCAACATTCTCCAAAGAGTACTTACAGACTCTGGGCAGGGAGAAAGTTTAATTAGCAGTTGTGCAGGCCCTGACTGGGTAGCTCAGTTAGAGCATCATCCTGATATGCCCAAGTTTTGGGTTCAATCCCTGGTCAGTCAGGGCTCATAGAAGAATCACCCAATGAATGTATAAATAAGGGGAGCACCCAATCGATGTCTCTCTCTCCCACCAAAAAATAAAAATAATAGCTCATCAATCAATAAATAAAATAGCTCTGTGTAGTTGCAAGCAAGTAATGGAACCCCTGTGAATTTCAGCTTCTTCATCTGTAGAATGAGATGGGTAATTTTATGTACCACACTCGTTCTTGGGAGAATTAGATGAGGCTGTAATCTGCACCACTGAACCCAGCCATGGAGAGGCCAGAATAGAGAGGGAGGCAGATGAGACTCAGAAACTCTGTAAAAGCTGAGAAATCCGTGCGGGGAGAGAAGGTGCTTGGTGTCTGGGGAGGAGCTATGGCAACTTGGAGCAGATAGGGTGCGCTGTAGGTGGGAGGGAGGCCGGGGAAGAGCTCTGGGGTTTGTGTCCCCCCTCTCCCCTCCCCCCCCCCCCCCCCCGCCACTCCACGTTGATCACTACCTGGCCCTGCAACGTGGGGCACAGGAGCAGTTTGGGGAGGCACAGAGGCCTGGCTGTGGGGAGGAGCAGACAGCCTCACCCCAAGTGTTCCCTTCTCTTCCCCATTCCCGAAGGGCCAGGCGATTACAACCAAGGGGAAGGGCTCTTGTGAAAGAGCCGTGCGGGGAAGGCGAGCAGAGGGTGCTTGAAGGGCAGGGTGACCTGTGAGGTGGCAAATGGGACTTAGGAGACCTATGATCTAGTGCCAGCAACTCTGCCTCTTACACATCTAAGGGACGAAAATGGCTGTAAATCGGAAACAATCAAGTAAACACCTTAGAGGAAGCAGAAGGAATGGACTAGACACAACAAACATTTCAAATAAGCATAATGAACATCTTCAAAGAGACACTGTTAGGAACAAGTACAGATTCAGCGGTTATTTAGAAAAACTAACTGGGAATACAGGGTTGAATAGGAAAATGCATACAAAGAAGGAATTAGTGAACTGAGGACCAGATTGAGAACTCCACCAGAAGACACCAAGGGGAGACAATGAGGGTACACATTTTTAAAAAAGAAATATATGTATGTATAATATATATATATATATATGGAGAGAGATAGAGAGAGAGAGAGAGAGAGAGAGAGAGAGAGAGAAACAGCATCATCCTATCTAATAAGGAGGGGAATATGCTAATTGACCATCACACCCTCACAAAGATGGTGGCGCCCACAGCCAATAAGGAGGGAATATGCTAATCGACTGCCACACTCTCAAAGATGGCAGCTCCCACAGCCACAAGATGGTAGTGCCCAGTCCCCTCAGCCCCACCCGGGCGGCAGGCGCATGACATGGCTGGACCCATCCCCAGGTGGGTCCAGCCACTCTGTGTGCCTGCCTCCACAGAGTCTCCCAGTCCCCTCAGCCCCCCAGCCGCCCAGGGCCGGCCCCAGGCACAGGCAAGCCTCGGATGTCGGCTGCCCAGCCGTCCAGGGCTGGCCCGAGGTACAGGAATGGTAGCTTCCCAGCTGCCCAGGGCCGCCCGAGGCTTGTGCTGTTGGCAGTGGCAGCAGCAGAGGTGTGATGGGGAGCATTGCCTTCCCCTGATCGCCAGATCGCCTCCCACCCCTGAGGGCTCCCAGATTGTGAAAGGGGGCAGGCCGGGCTGAGAGACCCCCCTCCAGTGCATGAATTTTCATGTATCAGGCCTCTAGTAGGTTATAATGCTGAATCATTGAATTATGCAATGTAGTGACTTTGAAATTTGGCATCTCAAATGTAGAGTAAAAGTAGAAAGGTTACTAAAACTAGAAAAAAAAATGTTACAAGAAATGAAAACCAGAAACCAATGTCCCTTAAAATGCAAATGTTAGATATAAATAGATGCAAATATTTTTAACAAAATTTTAGCAAATTGACTCAAACCATATATAAAGAGGATAACATGTGATGTCCTAATGGGATTTCTCCCAGGATTGTTTAAAATTCAAAATTTAATCAGTGCAATTCACCATATTTACAGCCTAAAATAAAAAACTATATTAAGATCCCAATAGATGCCCTGGCAGGGTAGCTCAGTCATCCTGATATGCCAAGGTTGCAGGTTTGATCCTCAGTCAGGGCACATACAAGAATCAACCAATGGCCCTAGCCGGTTTGGCTCAGTGGATAGAGCGTCGGCCTGTGGACTGAAAGATCCTGGGTTCGATTCCAGTCAAGGGCACATGCCTGGGTTGCAGGTTCAATCCCCAGTGGGGGCCGTGCGGGAGGCAGCCAATCAGTGATTCTTTCTCATCATTGATGTTTCTATCTCTCCCTCTCCATTCCTCTCTGAAATAAATAAAATATATTAAAAAAAAAAAAAAGAATCAACCAATGAATGCATAAGTAAGTGGAACAACAAATTGATATTTTTCTCTCTCTCAAATCAATCAATCACTAAGAAATGAAACAATATCAATAGATGCATAACTTTTATGCATTTTTATGAATGTGTGATATTTCATAATAAAAAGGTAGGAGGAAAACAAGGAAAAATATATACTAGTCAAATATCAACCCAAACAACACCACAGTAGCAATTTAATATTAAAGTGGACATTAATACAACAAACTTCATAAGAGACAATAAGACAGCACAAGGAAAGATAATCAAGAAAATATAATTGTGAGTATATCTTCCTTATAACATAGCCTCAAAAGATATGAAGCAATTACTGATAAAACCACAGAAATAGGTAAGTCAACAATTGGAATAGAGATTTCTATCATATAGGCTTTGAATAAATAGAGCAACTAGAAATCAGACAAAATAGTGAGTGAAAATAGAGATTTCAATAACACAATCAACAAGCTAGCTAGTAGTCAATAAATACTTGTAGAATTTTACACCTGATAAACCAAGGCTACACCATGAGATGCCTGGAACAGTTACAAAGCTTAATCATGTTCACGGCCACAGGGAAGCCTTGATCGATTCCCAAGAATTAGCATCATTTTGGCAGCTATTCTCAGAGCGCAATGCAATAAAATGAGAAAGTAATTTCAAATTGATTCAAATATAACTCCAGATGTGTGTACAGACATTTAAAAAAATCCTATTAACATTTGAAAATAAAATCAGAAAGGGGAACATGAAAGACATAGAAATGAATGACAGTGGAAACACCATGTGTCAACCTTGGTGGAGTATAGTTAAAACAGTACTGTTGGAGAATTTATAACTTTAAATAACACTTACCAGAAAATATGTAAGATACTGTTAAACTCAAGAGGCTAGAAAAAGAACAAAAGTAAACCCAAAGAACAAAAGGAGAAGAAATAAAAAGGTTAAGAACAAAGAATACAAAAAACAAAATGAAGCAAATCGAAAGTTCATTTTCGTCAGGATTGTGGTAACTCTCGGGGTCTTGGGGGGAAAATGGTAACTGGAAGAGGGCAGGAGAGGACTCTGGATGCTGGTTATGTTGTTTCTTTAATGGCATGAAGGGTCCAGGAGAGGCCGAGCTGTACACTCAGGATGTGCGCGCTTGTCTGAATGTATAATATGCTCCAGTAAGAAATACAATAGCTGGTTCTTTGAAAAAAAAAAAAAAGAATAATCTAGAAACATCTGACAAGAATAAAAAAGATGTAAATAAACATGATTGGTAATGAAAAAGAGAAAACAACCACAGAGGTACATATAACAAAAAGGAATATTATGTTCAAGTTCTTTGTCTACAATAACCAGGAGAGAGAGTGAAATGTCCCTATTGCCCCTGTGTTCCACAACAAAAAGTCACAGGCGTAGATTGTTTTCTGAGAGGTCTAGCAACCTTTTTAAGTACCCATGACTCCCCCAGTCATCGATAAGTGGTTTCAGAAAAAGGGGAAAGATCAAATGTCATCTTCTCTATGGGTCTTCCCTGTCCACCCTAAATAAAACGGAATTCCACTCACTTTCCTCTTCCTTTTTAATTTTTCTCTTTACCATTTACCACCATTCATCATACTGTTGTTTTAATTGATTGTTTATTATCTGTCTTCTCTCAATAGAATATACATTCCATGATGATAGGAGTTTTGTATCCCAGCCCCTAGAACAATGTTTGGCACATAGTGGTTCTCCATTAATATATTTGGAATATTTATCCAATGAATTAAATATTCTCAACTAATTCGATAAAACTAATACAATCTTTAATTGCAAAACTGGATAAGAATGAAATGTAGAAAAGGAAAGCATGGATTCATTTTACCTTTGCTCATGAGAGCAAAAATCCTAAATAAAATATTAACTAGCTGAAACCAATAATGTAGGAATGCAAGAATGATTTAAGATGAAAAAGTTTAAGAGTGTAATTCTCAGCACTAATAGTCTAAGGGTGAAAATGACATGAGTTTAAGAAAAAAACCTTGGTAATTTAACGTATACATTTTCTTTAAAATAAAAAATAGAAGGAAACTGCATAACTTGATAAAGACGGTCTCCCAAAAACCTTCACATGCTTTAGAAAAACTTTATATGTATTCCCATTTAGTTCTGGAACAAGGCAAAGATACCTAGTATGACTTTTTTCTATTAAACAGAATACTAAAAAATGTAATAAGTACTTGCCAATGTAACAAGAGAGAAAAATAAATGGTACAAAAATTGAAAAAGAAGAGGCAAAACCATCTTTATTCACAGAGAATACATTTATCTACATAGAAAACCCATTTGAGCCCCCAAATTAATAGAAATAATATTTCTGAAAGATTGCTGGATACAACATAAACTTCAAAAAACACCTCTACAGCAATTATATCTAACTAGAACATATAATAGAAAAGTTATCTTTTCTAATAGCTATACACACTGTAAAGTAATCAGGAAATAACCTAACACATACACAAAACCATTACAAAGAACAATTTAAACCTTTATAGTAGAATATTAAAAGCAAAATTTAAAAAGTTATTATGTTCATAGATAAGACAATTTAGCAATTGTGAAGTATAGGGATGATTCTCAAATTAATCTCTCTAATGCGGACCTCTGCCATAAACTCCACGCTCAAATATCTAATTACCTACTTGAGAAGGCCCATTGGGTGTCTAAAGTCATCTTCAATTAAAAATGAACAAAATGAAGCAACTGAATTCCCCCAATCCCAAATTATTCTTCTTTCAATCTTCCCAAGTCAGTCAAAGGCAAGTCTACTTCTCAAATTGTTCAAGCCAAAAACTTTAGAGCCAAATTTAACTCCTTTCTGTCATTCTCCACATCCAATCAATCACTAAATCCTTTTGACTCTACTTTCCAGAATTTCCACACTTACCAGCTCTGTTAGCACAGACTGCCCTGGTCTAAGCTTCCAGCACTCTATTCTGAAGTGCTGCATAGATTTCCTGGTTGATGAGAATAAAATAGTAATAGCTGCTGTTTTAAGCCATTCCTTTTGGCTACTCTCTTCAGGAGCAAGATTTAGTTCCTGGAAGTGGGTGTGGTTGTAACAAAGCCTAAAACAGGTGGCATTGGCGTTGGGACTGAATGGTGGGCAGAAGTGCATTGAGGAGACTGTGGGGCTGAAAGGGCATCAAAGAGGCTTTAAAGGGAAATGAGCAGAAGTTATTGGAAGCTGGAGGAAAGGGAACCCTTGTACAGTGGAGGAAACTTTGGCAACACTGCTGTCTGTGGGAATGTGGAAAAGAGGAAATATCCTGAGTGAATGAACTCCATGATCTAGGTCAAGAGGTTTCAAGGCAGGTTAATGAAATGTCACTTGGCTTCTTCTCTTTGCCTCTGGAAAAATAGCGTCTGGGCCAAGAATATGACTTTAACAACCCTTTGTTAAGATCTCAGAAAGATTTGAGGGTTTCAGAAGAAACCCAGAATAGAAGAGTTTATCTTGAAGAGATTTGTGGTTGTAGTTTTTGTCCAATAGAGTAAACCTCAAGAGATTCATAGAAACCCCACAAAATTTTAAGAGAATTGTTCTGACGAAAGTGCCTCCAGTTTAAATGAAAAGGGACAAATGAAGTACAACATGAAAAGAGACGTTTGAACTCAGCCTCTTTTTATGAGCAGGAAACAAGCTGGGAAGAATGCTTAGTTGCAATTGAATTTACTTATGGAAAAGAACGTAAAGATTCAGAGGCAAAAACCAAGAGCCCAGAGGGTGGGGCCGAGAGCCGTGGTGGACAAGTTACAAGCTATAGGATTGATCCCTGAACAAGGAACAAACAACTCATGCCTGTCTAGATTTCAGAATTACTATGGACCAGTGACCGCCCGCCCCCACCCCAGTGTGTTCCCTTTTCCAACTTTTTGAACAGGAGCATCTATAGTGGTTTTTCTATGCCTGTCCCATCATTGTACAGTGATTGTATAGTGTGTGCCTGTAGATAACTTATACCTTTAGTTCATAGATCTTAGATCCAGAGGAATGGCGCTCAAGGGACTATACCCAAAGAATAACATCTGAGGTGCCTCATCTGCACCTAAACTTGACTTGGATGATGAAATGCTGAACTTCAAGCTGATGTCATAAATTTGGAAGTCTTTGCGGGGGAGGCGGGGAGTGATGAATGTATCTTGCATATAGGAAGATTGTAAATTGTTGCCAGAGAGGTATGTGGCAGATTTTATTTTGCAAGATGACCAAAACAATTATCTCCCATCTCAAGTGCTCTTCCTACAGTGTGATCCTAACATCCTTCCCATTATGAGGTGGGCTCCACATTCCTTCTGCTTAAATCTAGGTGGGTTTGTGACTAAGGCAGAAGCGACACCATGTGACTTCCAAGCCTAGGTTATAGAAGGCAAAACAGCTTCTGTCTGGTCCTCTTGGATGCTTGCTCTTAGAACCTCTAGAATCATGGGAGGTACAATCACTGTTTTGTATCAAGCCACTGAATTTTGGGGTCAACAATGAGTGGCTGATACAACTGGAATGACAAACAAATATATATAAAGACTAGAGGCCCGATGCATGAAGATTCATGCAAGAATGGGCCTTCCTTCCCTTGGCTGTCAGCACCGCCTTTCCGCCTTCCCACGCTGCCCAGAGGCCCAGAGCGGCTGGGGTGGTGCAGAATGCCTACGTCGTCGCCATGGTGATGACGCAAACATTCTGCCCTGCCCCCGGCCGCTTGGTGCCTGTGTATGCAAATTAACCCACCATCTTTGTTGGGTTAATTTGCATACTCACTCCTGATTGACTGGTGGGCGTCATGAAGGTATGGTCAATTTGCATCTTACTCTTTTATTAGTGTAGATAATTCACTCAATACATTGAGCACTTACACTGTGCCAGGTACTCTTCTAGGTACTGTGGCTACAGAACAGACTAAAATCTCTGCTCTCATGGGACATACATTCTAGTGGGGGAAATAGACTATGAACATATATGACACGTTAGATAATGATAAACACTAAGGAGAAAATAAAGAAAAGGAAGAGAAATGAACAACAAAGGTGGTGAATGAGTTGCAATTTTAAGTAGAGTGGACAAGAAAGGACTCAGGGAGGTGAGTAAGGGAGTGATCCATGTGGATATCTGTGGGAAGAGAATTCTTTGTAGAGGGAGTAACAAGTTGAAGGGCCCTTGCAGGGATGGAGAGCAAGCCTAAGGAGGGTCAAGAGGCCAGGATGGCTTGGTGGTTGGAGTATGGGGAAGATGAAGGATATGAGGTCAGATCAATGATGAGGTGGGAGTATATTGCCTTCTAGGCGATTGTGAGGGCTTCTTTTATTCTGAGAGGATTAGGAAGCCATTGACTCCAAAGTTTTTGACCTGTGTGACTCGGAAGGATGGAGTTGCTATTCATTGTGATGGGGAGGCTAAGAGGAGCAGGCTTGGGGTAAAGTTTAAGGAACTGGCTTGGATATGTTCATTCTGAGGGTCTGCTGTCATTCAGAAGAGAGAGGGCTGGGCTAGAGCCATAAATTTAGGGGTCATCAATGAGTGGCTGGTAATGAAGCTGTGAGATTCAATTCTCTAACCATTTAAAAAGAGGATTGGGTCTGGAGCTTGACCCCAAGGTCAAAGCTCCTTCCAGAATGCTATGTTGCTTCTCCACACCTCCTCGGGCATTCTGAACTTGGATCATTCTGGAGCACTGCCATCCAGCAGGAGTGATCAGCTTCTGAAGCTCAGATGGCCTGGTTCATGTGCCACTACACTACCTCCCTCATAAGCTGCTGAAGATCAAATAAATTAATACATAAGAGTGGTTCACACATAGAATATGCTCAAGAAACGCACACTTATCAACCAAAGGTGCCTTCCTTTAGCCCAATACTAGCTGATACCAACGTCAAGCTCATAACCCACTACGGATGTTTCCTTCCATCACTTACCTAGTCAGTGGGGCTTACTTTTCTCATCTTAGCACCCTCCAAAAAACAGTGTGAAATTCATTATTTTATGAACCAAACGCAAAAGTTACAAAATGTGAACAAAATAATGTGCTTAGCTATCTTTTCAAAAGATATTTTACCAACCCACACAAGAGTGAGTCATAAAACGCGTGAAAAGTTAGTTTGATCATCTTTCTCTCAGGACCATTTCTCTTCTCCTCTGCTCCTCAGAGCCCCCTTCCTATGGGACCATCTTCCTTGTAGTCAAAATCTACTTTAAAAGTATTTGTAATTTATGTTAATATCCATAATTAACAGATTGAAGGCAACCACAAGTTGCTATAAAACAGCAACCCTGAGACTCTAAAAATAAAAATACCAAGCATCTTCCCCTTAGATAGTACCCGGCGGAATATTCAAAGCCATGCGTGCATAAGGAGAATAAAACAGCATCCTATTACACTCATGGACCAGTGGGGCATGCAAATGACACAACAGAATCGATGCCTCTGAAGATTTACGATCTGGATGGAGAGGAGACAACACATATTCCTGAGATGGATTAAAGAAACATTAGGCATAGAAGCCAGCAAACACCGTCATTTTATAGGCATATATTGTTTCATAAAAGGTAAACAGGATTATCTGCGTGGGGGATTACAGATGTTTTTAGTTTTCATTTATGTTCTCTGAAATTTTTGCTATAAGGAATACATTATATTTTTTGGGGGGGAAATGTGATTTAGTCCAAACATGCTGAAGAGACGGGGACATGGTGACTAAGGGCATGGGCTCTGAGTCTGGTCACCTGCTCTTCCACTAACTAACTGGCCAGGTAACCTTGGACAAGTTACCTAACCTCTCCATGACCACATCTGATCTGTTTAAAAAAACCCCAAAGATAATAGTACCGTCTTTTTGAGGATGAAATCATCAATACAAAGGCCTTTGGATAATGCCTGGCACATAGTCTATACTATATAAGTGCTCCCTATATTATCACATGAGCTGGGAGATACGGCTTTATAAACTGCAGTGCCTGAGAAAATGCTTAGGAAATGGGTTGAACTTGAGTAAGAGCTTTAAAGGTCAGGGGAGAGATATTTTAGATAAGGGAGCAACTTGAGAACAGCAGAGACAAGATGTTAAAGCTCAACCCCCTCAGACGAGCAGACAGTAGAATGAGAACCAAATGGAGCATCAACTCACACAAATCCCAGTGTTTTCTTTCAAACACGGCCACTCCTAACGGGCTCCAGGGAAGATAATGCACCACAGGCACACTCGTCTAGCTCTTGTTTATCCACCCCTTTCTTTTCCACAAAAAGAAGAGACTCATAGAAGATGCCTTCTAACTGTGTATCACCATTTATTGTAGTTTGCATTAGGAAATGAACAGAGGACATTGTCTGTGGAGGGGGGGAAAAAGGAAAAGAAAAAGAAAGTTTTTGTAGACTTAATTTCTTCAAAACACTTTATGGTTTCAAATCCTTTTCTACCCCAAAGGAAATTCGAGAATTCAAGTATGTTAAGTAGGGAGCAGTAATACAAAAAGTCTTCTGTTTTTGTGCGTGTGTGTGGGTGTTTGCCTGTGTGTGTTTTTACAAGCAGACATCTCTCCACATTTCTTGCACCCCTTTTTTGCTTTGGTAAGGCCAAGCCCCAAAGGACACATCATGTCGATGACCCCTGCCTTGAACTCACAGACCCAAGAGTTGAGGAATTTATGTACCCTTCTCATAGGATAACTGTAAAGGTTTCGAACTGTCACGAAGCATTAAAAACACCAACCTCCCTCCCCGAAGCCCTAAGTCATTTAATCCTGATAGGCTTAAGCATTCCCTTTGCTGCAGCTGCTCCTTAGGTTCCTAGAGAGGGTTTATGACAAGGATCAGAGCAACAGGATTCTCTTCATTTTGCTTAGAATTAAAAAAAAAAAAAAATGTAAGGGCCATTTCAAAATAAAAATAAAAACTGAAATTCAAATTCTGAAAATATCTTGCCTTTTTTATTAATCATGTCATCTAACACCAATTAAAAAAACAAATATGTGAATATGATATAAAAATACGATCCCAGGATTAACACTTTGTTGCAGGCACAGTTATCTCACAGAATATATGTTTGGAGAGCCAGGGAAAGGAATTTATTTTTGTTTTTGTTTCTCTTTAAAAAATCCACAGCAGTGCAAGTTGGGGCAGGAGAGGAAGGGAAGGGGAAAGATTCTTTAGCAGCAAAATGTCCAAGGTTCTCTAATCACAATCAAATCAATGGATACTGAATTTAGGAAAAAAAAAAAAAAAAAAGATGGAGGGGATGCTGCCCAAACCCATTCATTATCAATCACTGAAAAACTTCCGCTGCAAAAGCCCCAAATTGTGACATACGAAGGACATGCTTCGTTACACCAGCCATCAATCAGTGTGTCCCTCGAGCTTTTGACCAGGTTTGTCACTTAAATATATGTACAGGAATTGGGCTCCTTCTCGTCATGTCCTTGCAGATGGCCACCGCTTGGTCGCGTTGGGTGGGCTCTCGGCGTCTTCGCCACGTCTGGCCTCCACATGTGAAGAGCATTTCACCACCGATGCTGCTTCTGCTTGCCTCGCTGGCTGTGGCTGCTGCGAGCAGAGGGTGGACAAGGGACGTTTAATGATCGCTGTTCTGCTTCTCTCTCATCCAGGCGTGAATCTGCTCTTTCAGTTCTGGCACTGAGAAAAGAAAAGGGAGGATTAATGCCTTGATGGAAGAGCTTTTCCAGAGAGATGATGCTCGTCGCTGGTATAAATGGAAAGAAAGGCCATTCATTCACTCAGTGCAATGAAGACGGAAGAAGGAAGAAGCAGGACATGAGAGGGACTAGACTTCTACAGTGAAAGAGAACAAGGAATGCTTCGTGTCTTCTCCACTAAGTGTCACAGACTAGGGGGTTTCTGGGTTTGGTAAGTCCCCCCTTTGATTAATCTCCAACGCTGTGGATTTTGGCCGCCACATTTGTTGCTGCCGTAGGCACCGCCCCCAGCCATGCACCCTGTACCTGGCTCCAGCATGCTCTCGGTCAGCGTCTGCCGGTTGAAGGGGTCCGTGGGGGAGTTGAGCAGGTGCCGCAGAATGATGGAGCGGTCCATGATGGTGCCGGAGGGCAGCCGCACGGGGTCAGTCATCAGGGTGTCCATCAGAGGGTCTGCAGAGACAGAGCAAAGCAACTTCTAACCTAACAGGACCTACACCCGGAAACAAAACGAAGGCCCTCCTGCCAGGGAAAAATAAAACACATGTCCATATGAATAGCAACCAAATGGGCCCCAAGTTTTGAGGAAAGTGACCTTTTATCAGCTACTGCTGGGCGGAAAGAGAGAGAAAAAGGTTGGGACAGACAGCTTTCGCTTGGACTTCTCCGGACTCTTTGGAAACGCCAATCCCCACTTGTACTAGAAAAGGCGAGGCAGGCCTTAGGATCTGCAGGGTTTACCTGGTTTGAAATCAGGCTAAGGGCCTTTTCTCGTCTTTTCATTTACAATATGAGCTAAAAGCAGGCAAATGCAAGTTCAGACAGAGTGCCTCAACGAGCAACCTCAGCACACCAGGAACAAGCTGGAAGCACAGAGCGTCCGTCCTCTTTCACGGTTGCTGTTTGTGAACGCAAATCAACGGGCCGGGCGTGAGAAAAGCGGGCCACTTGCCTCGGAACTCGTCCGGGGCGTCGCTGTAGTCGATCTCGGCCCGCGCGTTCTTGGCCACTATCTCCTCCACCTTCTCGGCCAGGAGTTTAAACTTCTCTATCGCGATGGTGGATTTGATCCCTGCCTTCCGCATCTTCGAAATAACTTCTTCAAACAACTCTTTGCTATAGGATCTCTGTGGATGAGGAAAGACAATGTAAGATGTAAATATAGTGTAAGGGGGGAAAAGCAAGCTGCAGAAAATACCCAAAGTATGATCTATTTGTGTGCGTTTTTTCTAAAAAAAAAGTCCTAAAACTATAATGTGTATATACAAATACTTGTACATGACTATCTATATATATAAAAAGCCAGTGACCAGAACACTGCAATGACCAGAATGACCGGTTGCTATGACGCCCACTGCGGCCAGTGACCCAGCCCGACCAGGGGGTGGGGTTGGCCAGCTAACCTCCCCCGGCCCCTCCCTGCAGCTGGCACCGCCCCTGATTGGCCTCTCCCACCCCAATAGGGGGCAGGGCGACCGGCCAACCTCCTGCAGCCCTTCCCCCTGGCTGGCCCTACCCACAATGGGCCCCCACCACCCCGATGGGCCTGCAGCCCCTCCACTCGGCCGGTCCCGCCCCTGATCGCTCCCCCAACCCCAATCAGGGGTGTGGCCGGCCAACCTCCTGTAGCCCCTCCTCCAGCCCAGCCCAGCCCAGCCCTGCCCCGCCCCCAATTGGCCTACGGACCCTTCCCCCAGTCAGTTCTGCCCCTGATCAGCCCCCCCCACTCCGATCAAGGGCAGGGCCAGCCGGCCCACTGCCCACAGCCCCTCCCCATGTCTGACCCCATCCCAGATCATCCCCACCACCCTAATTGGCCCACGGTGCCTCTTCCCAGCCAGCTCCACCCCCGATACCCGACACTAATCGGGGTGGGGCTGGCTGGCCAACTGCCCACAAACTCTCCCCACGGCTGACCCCACCCCCAATCGGTCCCCCCACCCAAACTGGGGGCAGGGCTGGGCCAGCTGGACCCCACCTGTGCACAAATTCGTGCACTGGGCCTCTAGTAATACATAAAGATGGGATAGTACACACCAAACTGTACAAGGTCATCACCTCTGGGGAGGGCTTCAGGATTAAGGCAAACGAGGTGAATTTGGAAATGTTTGAATTATTTTTACGGCAAGCCTGCATTTCTTTTTAAATTTAAATATTAAAGAGAAAAATCGAGTCTATTTTGGCCCTTGCAAGGCACTGTGCTCTAGCAGCATGAGAGGAGGTAGACATTTTAGCTCTTTTTCCTAAAGGTAAATGTGGTGAAAACAAAGTACTTACATACGTGAGTAATATCTCAATAAAGCTGTTATTTTAAAAAAGTACTTACATTTCCCCCATTTTAACCTTTGGATGAGGTTAGGGTGAGGAACCTTCTAGAATGCCTACCGATGTTTAAACTGAGATGTGAGATACTAATTGGATATAAGTGTGAACAGAAACGGGAAGACAGAAAAGAGCATGGAACTTTGGGGCATTTTAAGTGGAGAGCAGAGGGGTTGAGAACAGGGGCTCAGGGAGGCTCTGGATCCTGCTCTACCCCCACAAACTTCACACGAGCTACACCATCTCTCGGTGCCTCATTCAAAAGGAGGACTCCGACTAAACCTGCATCAGAGGATTTTGTGAGGATCAAAGCAGTGAGAACATGGAAAGTGGTTAAACCTGGTGTTCAGTTAATAAGAATTAGTTATTTTATGTTCAAATGGTGAAGAGGAGGGAGGAGATTACTGGGAAGTCCAGGGTACAGCTGGGTGGGGCTGGGCTACATCGGGAGCCGTGGAAACGAAAAACACCAGCTGGATGTGGTCCCAGGGACACAGGGAGAAGGGGAGGGAAGAATGTGAAAATAACCATCGAGGTTCGAAACCTGGAAGACCAAAGTGAAGGCAGCACTGAAGCCGAGGCTTTGGGACGACAACGTGGCTTCTCTGAGAAAATGGGGCTCTTTCTGGGAAGGTCACGGACGTGTGGAATGAAGCCCCGAGCTAGATCTGAGTCCAGACCGAAATTGCAGGTGGACCTGGGAGGCTGATCTTGCCTTTTACACCCGAAGGAAAACGGCCACTTCATCTCCATTTCAGCAAACAAGTCCCCTGGCCGCTATGCTCATGATTTCCACTTACGTACTAAAAATGTCTCTAACCATATTTTGAAAAGTATCACCTTCCTTGATTTCAAGTGGGGAATTCGGGAACAGATGGCTATGTAATCGCATGGATCTGCCAGGAAATCCAGAACAGCAAATTCAAGTCGCCAGGCAGCAGCCTGACCCCAGACGCCCTCTGTCACGGCGGCGACCCTGGCACTGACCTGGTCGTCGGCGATGGCTTTAGCGAACCGCGCACAATCCAGCTGCAAGTAAATATCTGTCAGTTGGTCCAACAGCTTCTTTGGTTCAAAGCCGTATTTCTCGGGGTTTTCAACTTTCAGGTCACGGCACTTGGGACCACAGAGTTGCTGAAGATTGAAGTTCAGCATTGCAGCCAATCGGGGTCCAAGTTCCTAGGAAATCACAGGATAATAGGACAATTAATGCTGTTGAGACAAGTAAGAAGGACCCAAAACTCCCATTTCAGTGGAGCAACAGGAATTGGCTAGATTCATCTTCAAAGAATCCCTGTGAAGTGCTGTGAATCATCAGCTGAAGAAAAACACTATATTCAAACATATTTTACTCTCCATTTCCAATCCCATCATTCTAATACTTAATAGAGTGTTGTACGTTGGTGGAATATTTATAAATACCAACAAAAGGCAACCTTTTCTATAAAATCATGCTTTTAATTATAAAAACAAGGATCATTCTAAATGCGTAAGAAACAGGTAAAAGAGGGAAAATTATTCGTAATTCCATCATCGTAACACAAGTCATAAGTTTTTGAATATGCTCTGTAGGCCATCATTTTATGCATTACTTTTGTATGCATTTCAAAAGTCCCTGGCAGTTCAGGCAGTACACACCATTCTTTACCTATCAGGTGCCAAGAGGAGAGAAACGCAAAGAAGTAGAAGATAAAATTTATGTCTGAACAGTTTTAAATTTAGCCAGTAAGACAGCGCCAACTTAAGTGAAACAGCTGGGCTACAGCAATCATGCAATAACCCCATGAGATGACACAGCACCTACTACTGTTGGGCACGCACTGCTGTTAGCAAACCTGAAACAGGGAAACCTGGCTGAGAGGGTGAGAGCTCCCCTTCGGGTGCAAGGCTTTCCTTAAATGCAACGACTGGATTTACACAAATTCAACTCAGTCAGGAACCTGCTTTTCAGGAACCGGCTTTTGCAGAGAGTAAGGTACGCCTGTACTTAATCAGGAATCTGTGGGATAAGGAGGGAGAAGAATAGGAGAGAGGTGGAAATCTGTTTTCCTCTGGAAGTGGGAGTTTTGTGTAGTGAAGGAAAAGCACACAGCAATGCAGGCGCAGGCACAGACCGGGCAGAAGGCCAGCCCAGGCGCGTGGACAGCCCAGGTCTATGTGCAGGCCCTGAAACACGTTCATTTCAATTGACATGAACAGACTAGGCTTAGCTTTCGATAATTTCCTTTGAAAAGTGAAGACTGTGGAACTAAATACGGCTTCAGGTTAATTTAGTCTTAAATCGTTTTTATGTTTCCTACCTTTTAACTATCAGTGGCACTGCCCTTGGGGGTCACTGAACATAAAACCAAACATGGCCACAGTAGGGACCGGCGAACTACCGGCCGTGGCCAAAGCAGAGACCATGTGGCCCACGTGCCTGAACTATTTGCTGTCGGGCATTTACAGGTAAAGTTTAAGCCTCTTTTTTGCCTTCCTCACTACCCTTTGTCCTGGCCACACTGTAAAGTTTCTAAACCGTGTGTGGGGGTGAAGGGGGGAAGGGGGAGGGGGCTCAGGTGCAGCAAAGCAGAGATCTTCGGTGATGTGGCTCAGCTTCAATTTCAGAAACAGGACGAGGTCTTTTGCATCATGTCAAGGCCAAACATTTTGACAACCTCTGATCTATCATAAACCTAATTATGACTCTCATTAACCTTTGGCTTCTTGACTGTCACAAAGCTACACCTAAGAGAATCAAAGATCTTATACATTATCAACTACTTCTACTTAATGGTCTCTAATTTCCAATTGATGTCACCTTACTGTTCCTCTAAATAAAACACAGGAATCAATAATGATAAAAATATGTCATAGCTTCAACATTAACCATCCAAAGTGCTGTCTAAGTGAATTCCTAAGTTAACTTGGAAGCGACCACTTGTGGACTTCAGTCTGTCAACAGCGCTGTGTGTATCAATGAGCCTAAGCGGGGAAAAATCAGCAACAGAATTTCCCTCGTCAGTGGCTGTGACACTGAGCCTTCCAGACCCCAGTTAGTTACAAGTGACAGAATCTGAACGTGAAATCCAACAGACACAACAAAACCCCCAAAGTCTCTACTCACCGGCCTGAGGAAGGGCTTCTGGACCTGCTTCGTGAGGATGTGGAACATGTCCACGGTTTCCGTCGCCAGGGCAAGGTAGGAGCGTGACACCCGCTCGTCCTGAGCCAGCTGGGACTGCCGGGCCTGCTGCTGGTCCTGGGAAAGGGAGCAGAGCCAAACAAACCTCAGGACCAGTCATCAGCTCACCGACACGCCACGCAGGACGGGAAAAAAGTCAGCTCATAAGTGGAAAAGCGCATCGCAAAGCCAACGTCCTTAGGGAATGACAAGACAGCCCACCCTAGAGAGCCCTCCAGGTCACTGAAGCTTTAGGACTTTGAGTAAGGTGACCGTGGCACATCATTTAACTTACACAGGACTCAGTTTCCTTTGTGATAAAAAAAATCACCATCGCCCTAACCGGTTTGGCTCAGTGGATAGAGCGTCAGCCTGCGGACTGAAGGGTCCCAGGTTCAATTCCAGTCAAGGCATGTACCTTGGTTGCGGGCACATCCCCAGTAGGGGGTGTGCAGGAGGCAGCTGATGGATGTTTTTCTCTCATCAATGTTTCTAACTCTCTCTCCCTCTCCCTTCCTCTCTGTAAAAAATCAATAAAATATATATATTTTTAAAAAGAAATCAACTTCTTCGCAGGATGAAATAAGTGAATCTTATGTCGTATCTGATACATGTTCATTTCCCTTAATAAAGACTGTTACTTAGCATTACTTTAAAAACATGTGATATGATCCTGAGACCTGTGGGTTCTGTACGTGCAGGAGGCAACCAACTGATATGTCTCTCTCACATCCATGTTTTTTTCTCTCTCCCTTCTTCCCCCTCTTCCACTTTCTCTAAAAATCAATATCCTCAGGTAGCCCTAGCTGGTTTGGCTCAGTAGATAGAGCGTCAGCCTGCGGATTGAAAGGTCCTGGGTTTGATTCCGGTCGAAGGCACATGCCCGGGTTGCGGCCTTGATCCTCAGTAGGGGGCCTGCAGGAGGCTGCCAACTGATTAATCTCTCTCATCATTGATATTTCTCTCTCTCTCTCCCTCTCCCTCTTTGAAATCAATAAAAAATTTTCTTAAACACACACACACACACACACACACACACACACACACACACACCTCAGGTGAAGATTAACAACAACAAAAAGATGGAGCCTAGAGGTTCTGCTGAGAGGGAGAGGAATGAAGGATGACACGGGGGTGCTGAGCCAGAGCAACTGCAGGGTGCAGCTGTCGTTTGCCGAGAATGGGCAGACCTGGCGAGGTCTGGAGGGCTACACAGCGTTCAGTTGAGACAAGTTAAGCCTGAGGTCCCTCTGAGACCACCCGGCAGAGAGGCAGGTCAACAGCGATTACAGAGTCAGGAGAGACCTGAGCCGGGAAGACATTCTGAGTCCTCAGAATACAGACCTTTAAAGGCTTGGGACAGAGGAAATCGCCCAGCAGTGATTTTCAATGGGGGCCCCAGGCCACGCGCAGTGATTTCTCGCTGCCTGCAGGCTCAGGGAGGAGGGCTCCTCACTGACATTAAATGGACGTGAGCCAGAGATGCTAAATGTCCTGCAGTGTATGGGACAGTCGTTCATAATAAAGAGTTATTATTATATCAAAATTCTACTACATTCAAAATACCAATCAGCACCGACCTAGGGAGTAAGTGTGGAGAGAGGAGCAGCCGGGGGCTGGGCACCAGAGCACAGGGGGAGCAGGCAGGGAGGTGGAAGGTGGGAAGTGACTTCAAAGTCAAACGGAAATGATTTCTGTAACTGCCCTTGTTAGGGATTATTTATGACGCTTTTCCACTCATTAACAGGGACAAAATCAATACTATCTGTTCAGTCGTCTCAAACAAGTGCTATTAAGCACTGACTGTGAACAAGATAATGTGCAAAGACCCGGATCCCAACATCTACAATACAAGCTGGTCCAGGAGAAGCCTCATAAGTGGATGATACACTGGCGTAGACAAAGTGGAGACTCTGCAGTGACACGGATGGGGGAGGCCAACCAGAACGTCAATACGTGACGTCAGCAGTAGCTGGCAAGGGCCTGGGAACTGACCGGGACCATCCACACGGCTGCAGTGAATGTCGGGGCGGGGCAGTGGGCCGTCAGTGACAAGACATGATTTCCTCATGGAACCTGGCAAAAACAGCCTCTTTGCCACGAGTAACTGAATAGAAAAGCGAAGATCAACTGAAAGAAAAACCCCACTGGAACCGAGTGACCATCCACTTGCCTAAAGATCAGATGACACTCTTGTCTCGCGGACAGAATTTGAGATGTACTCCTAGTTACTTCCATCAATCTTACTAACATATTCAGACAATAAAAGCTCTTCTCCAAAAAGCCCTTAAAATGAAAGGGCACAACAACTCACTTCTCAGCTTCAGAGCAAGGGTTGAAGTTTTCTCCTGCCCCAAACCTGGATGTCACTTCACGGAGGCCCACAGGGGGGAGGCAGGACGCACTGACAGGAAGTCAGATTCCATCACAGGCCCCCACGCGCAGCCCCGCAGCGGCCGCGGCAGCTTCCCCCGCTGTGCGGGCCCCTGTGCTCACCCGGGGCAGCTGCTCCCACTGCTCTTTGTTCTTCATCTCCTCTTGCACCTCGTGGATCCGCTTCAGGGACTCCAGACTTTCATCGAGCAAAAACGTCGTGTCGTTGATCAGCATGTTTATATAGCGAACAAACTGCTTCCCAGAGCTGAAAGGCAATTACATGGGACATGGCCACACATCTCCCTCAACCAAAACGCCGCAGCAGGTCCCAGAGAAAAGGGCCACGCGTGTCGCCCTACACGCATGTCACCCTACGAGACCTTGGCACTACTTGAATACCATGAAGGTCAAGGCCTGCAAGTCTCTCCTTAGACTGTGTTGCCCTTTGAAATTAATCGTGATGAGCTCACCCCAGTGACGTGCTGGAGACACCTTGCACGACTCACGAGAGCCAGTTGCTAATATTTTAGAATTCCGTGAGCAGATTCCCGTGGCAGCTTAAATTTGGCAACAGTGGAAGTATTTATACTCCAGAAAAACAGCACATACTGATATCTTTTCCCTTCAGAGAGGAGGTTTACCAGCATACCCCTGGCTCATTCCCGCAATGATTCTAAGCAGAGAAAACACTCTTCCAGACTAGGAAAAAACATGCTTAAATTCGCCAGGATGAAAGAAAGCACAAATAATTACCCACCTATGAGACAAGAGAACGTCTGACAGTTATTCCCTTTATAAAGAAGACGCACTGAAGAAAGACTGGAGCCTAGCCAGCGTGGCTCAGCAGTTGAGCATTGGCCCAGGAACCAGGAGGTCACGGCTCGATTCCAGGTCAGGGCACATGCCCAGGTTGCGAGCTCGATCCCCAGTAGGGGGCATACAGGAGGCAGCCGATCAATAATGTTTCTCTCTCTCCCCCTCTCTCTCAACAATCAATAAAAAAAGAAAAACTGGAAGCTGTAACACTGATAGAGTGGGCCATTAACTTACTACAGAGAGCTCGAAGCTTCCAGCCCATGGCACTGTCCTGTCACCTGTTCTAATGCAGGGACTCGCTGGTGACGGAGATGGCCTGGCCCACCTGTTAGGCTCTGGAAGGTTAGTAGAGAGAAGGAGGGCTACCCTTCAGGACCTCCCACCGAGCAAGAGGGCCGGCCAGCCCAGCCTGGGGCACAGAAGCTCCCGTGACAAGGGCGGAGCCTGGACTCCGGGAACATGGAAAGTTCCCGAGCCCCACACAGAACCAGCTGTGGGCCTGCGTGGTTTCCTACGCTGGTGCCAGGCTTCCGCTGGAACGTAATTCCGACCAGAAGAGCAGTCCATGGAAACAAAGAATTACCTCACAGTTTCCTTTGCAGAAAGCTATTTAGCAGATGGTGACTCCACTGGGAACACGTACATTATCGACTAGTAACTCAGTTAACGAGTGACCGCCAGACCTGATCCAAGATCTAACAGGGGCTGCAAAGAAAGGCCCAAGTAGATGGGATAAAACTTCTCCTGGAGAGTAAGGCTCGAGTTCAACCTTCTGCCTACCTTTCTTTCAAAGTAATTTAGATGGAATTACTAATGTCAGGTTCAGGTAGGTGCTAACAGTTCAGGGGGCTAATGCAAAGTCCTTGATCAATGCTTAGAGCCTTACTACAAATACAAAGAGCGACACTTCGAATGACAACCCTAATCTAACTGCTTCTGAGCCTCAACTCCTCCAAACATTTCCAGCTCTGCAGCTCGATGTCATGTTCAAGAACACAGTAAGATCTCACTGCAGTCATTCCAACAACTTCCTTTAACACTGTAATCACGAAACACTTAACACATCATCTCAGAATAACTATAGATTCTTTCCTTATGTATGCCATCCCCGAGGGATCTTGACCAACCTCAAGTCCAGCAATATCTCGTAAGCACAGACATTTAGATAACCTGCTCACGTTCAGCAGTACCTTCTGGAAACTTAAAGGAGGCTGAGACCAAGCACACAGCCAAGAGCCCGGCTGTGAAGGCTTTGAAGCAGCCACTCTCCCGGGGATTTGCGAGAGAGCAAGCAGTGACATTGGGGGCGCAGTACTCACTTGAACTCCTCCATGAAGGTACCGTGGTGAGCTATGTTTTGCCAAAGGCTTTTAAAAATGGTGCTAATGTGATAGCGAATGGTGAACTTGTCATAGAACTCGCTGGTCGCTCCGGTATGCTCGACATCTAATAAAGAAAGACACACGTGTCACATATAAATTGACTGGAAGGACACAGAGAAAAATGTTCATAGATTCTCTGTTGAGTGCAGGGATTATCAATGATTTTTATTTTCTTCTTGGTATTTTCTATATTTTCCAGTACATTTTTTGTGACTAAAACAACTAGACACCTGCTGACCTCACCCTGCCTGCTTGCTGGCTGCAATCCCACCTTGCACTCTGGCTGCTTTCTTACTTGATTCATTAAGCTGCCTGGCCTCAGGGCCTTTGCACCTGCTGCCTCCTTGGCCTGCCACTGTGGCTGAGATCTCCTAAGACTCACTCTTTTGTCTCATTTTCAAGGTTACTCCAAGTCCTCTTCTCGGTGACCCTCCCTGCCTAGCTTCTCAAAGTAGCACCACGCCTCTCCCCCGCCCCATACCCACTATGAGAGTATGTTATGTATGGGTCAGCGTCTGTCTCCCACCTAGAACGTCTGACGCAGGGTGGCAGGGATTGTGACATCTTCACCGATAGGCCCTAGCATCAAACCCAGCCCGACACACACAGGAGCTTCAAAAGCATGTGCTGAACTAGTGCCTGGTCTACGTGGGCTAAGGCCGGCCTTGCTGACTAGATCAGCTTGGGAAGAGGAGGCTTGAAATAAGTCATCAGTCTTCCTCCAAGTTCTGAGTAGCAGACTTTTGAGAGCTGGTCCTTACAAATAAATCCTCTTATTCTGAAACGGAACTTTACTTTTGAAACAAACATTGATCTTCAGCATTTCCCAAGCTAGCCTGTTCTCCCTGGGGTGCAAAAGGCGCTTGTTCTGTATCTCAGTCTCTCACACGCTGAGAGGCAGGCGTGTTCGGGGGTCAGGCCCCGCATCCGCAGGCCTTAGCAGGGTGTGATGGGCATGCGGGGCGTGCGTGCGATGCCCCCCTGCAGGCCCTCTGGCGCCAGTGCCTTGGTAACCGTGGGAGGATCACAGAAGCCAGGAGCACCTGTGCTACAGCCCAGCTGCCGAGGTTGCTGCCACTTGCTAGCTGCTGACCTTCAGCAAGCTTCCTGACCTTTCTAAGCTCCGGTTCCCTCGTTTGTAAAATGGAGATATTTATAGCGCCCATCTTGAGGCCTGTGGTTGGGATTAAGTGCAAGGATCAGTAAGGATTCGATAAGTGGAGCTATTCTTAGCCTGGGTGTCATCTGTCCATGACCACAGAGGTGTCCGGGGCCAGAGGGCACACTGCCTGGTGGGAGAGGAGGGGGAAGAGCACCCGCCCCCCAGCTCCTGGGACCTTACCAGTGGGGCCCCGCAGGCCCAGCACGGGTCTCACTGCGGAGGCCCAGCTCCATCCCACACACCTACACATCCCCTGTCCCTTATCCAGAAGTCAGTGACAGCTGCAGGCACGGGCTACAAAATACATTTAACTTTTTTAGTTTTAATACTAACAATACATGTTTACTGAAGACAATTTTAAAAGTTCAGGTAACAAAACAAAACAAAAAAGAAAGAAAGAAAGAAAGAAACTACTCAGAATTCTCAGGGACCCAGTAGCACATGCTCTGCTCCCAGTGGGCTACTGAGCTACACGTGTTAGTGGATGTCAGCATATTTGGTAACAGGTTTAGGTAACTGTACCCACTGGCTTTAGATGGCCTTGTCTGCCTGTCTACCCAGGAACCTACCCGTATAAAACTTCATCAGGGAAGGGACCAACAGTTTGGTGGAGAGAGGATGGTTCTCAATCATTTCAAAGAACTTCTGGGTTCGTGGCTGAACAGCAGGGTTGGTCATAAACATGACTTCTACCAGTTTGGCCACCAGGTACGGATTTCGGATGTAGTTCTGGTTGCACAACATCACAACGAGGAACATCACAATATCCTGAGTGCAGGGCTCGTAGAGCACCTGAGGCGAGTATCTGCAGGGGCGAGAGGAGCGCGAGGTAAAGCCCTGAGTCTCAACCTGGGTGGGCGCTGGTGTCCTCCAGAGGGGAGGCGACTAATAGGTCCAGGAACCAGGATGCAGAGTCCCCTTTAATTTGCTGAGTGTAAGGTGACTATTTATATCACAACTGGATAGATTTAAAAATCCATCATGTCTACTGGCCACAACATTTTAGACTAACTTATTATGTTTTAAAAAATAAACCAAAGCTTTGATTAAATCATCTCATGGATTTCAAAGATCTTCACTACCCAAACACTTAAAAAATATTTTAATAGAGTTAGTTATTTTCATTTTAAAAAGTCAGTTATAAACACAACCCATTACTTTGCTACCTTTCTCCAATTCTACCATTGAGAAAATGTTGGTACAAAATATAGATGTTGTTATTTCTGGCTTTTGAATGTTCACTCAGATATTTATAAACCGCTCCTACTGTTCCTCAGAAACACATTCTCCATCATTAGAAGTTCAACTCCATTTTCACAGAAGACATTATTACCAGCATTGTTAATCCTCTTTGCCTCTGAGATATTATTGGAATTGGCCTGGTGCCACAGTTTGGATTTATTTTTCCAATCTCCAGGCAGCAGTTAAAGCAGTGACACAAAATTTCAGGCATAAAATGGAGGTTTGTAATATAATTAATCATAGAATATACACAAAACATATAAAAACATATAACTTCTAGTAATATGGTAAAGACACTTACTGTACAATAAAAAATAAAAATTCAGCAATATCTTCTACGTAAAACTCAGGCAATGCTGCAAACGCCTTGGGGACGTCTGAACTTAAAGGCAGTGTTACACTATCAACGAGAAGAAAGCACAGGTTACGGGTGAGACGACAGTGCTGGCCGCACTTGAACTTTCCATGCCCGCAGAGGGCTCCCTCAGCAGGGACACACAGGCTTCATAACAATAACAGGAGAATAATAAGCTGTACAGGTGAGGATACAAGGTCAACAACGCTCTCAGCTCAACAATGAAAAGTTATCTCTAGCTTTTTAAAAAAAGTGATTTCAGAGAGGAAGGGAAAGAGAGAGAGAAACATCAATGATAAGAATCATTGATGAGCTGCCTCCTGCATGCCCTGAACTGGGGACCGAGTCCGAAACTCTGGCATGTGCCCTGACCAGAAATCGAACCGTGACCTCCTGGTTCATAGGTCAACGCTCAACCACTAAGCCAAGCCAGCCAAGCTTATCTCCAGCTTTTAGCTTCCAATTTATAGATTCCATTTTCTATTGATCAAAGATTGATAAAAATAAAGCCAATTTTTACAAAGCACTATGTCAAAATTAAAATTGCAGGTGTTGACATTCCCTTATTACTGTAAAATATTGATTAATATTCCATACTCTACATAAGCACAATCTAGAAATTGAAAAATAAATTCTTTATTTTATTTTATTTATTTAATATATTTTTATTGATTTTCTACAGAGAGGAAGGGAGAGGGATAGAGAGCTAGAAACATCGATGAGAGAGAAACATCGACCAGCTGCCCCCTGCACACCCCCCACCGGGGATGTGCCTGCAACCAATGCACATGCCCCTGACCGGAACCGAACCCAGGACCCTTGAGTCCGCAGACGGATGCTCTATCCACTGAGCCAAACCGGTCTCGGCTCTTTATTTGTTTTGTTTTGTTTTTTTAATCCTCACCTGAGGATATTTTCCCATTGATTTTAGAGAGAGTGGAAGAGAAAGGGAAAGACAGAAAGAAACATCAATTTAAGAGAAAGACATCGATTGGTTGCCTCCTGCACAAGCCCCAACCAGGGCCCAGGCCGGAGAGGAGCCTGCAACCGAGGTATGTGCCACTGACCGGAATCGAACCCAGGACACTTCGGTCCACAGGCCGATGTTCTATCCACTGACCCACACCGGCTAGGGCTAAAATGAACTCTTGATGAGGGGAGGGTTTGGGTCCCACTTGTGGACTGTGCAGAGCAATACATTCAACACGGCCCAGACAAAGAGGAGGAGCACACTCACTCGGGGTAGGCAGGGTCCAGGATGCGGAGCAGCAGCTGAATGAGGAGGCCATAAAAATTCAGACATCTTCGCAGGAAGCTCTCGTCAAGTAAACCAGCGTCAGCGCAGGCCTTGCATCGTACCAGTTTCTGTGGAAGCAGGTGTGGCCCAGCCATGTTAGTTGGCAGCTGAGTACCTGCAGCGTGCTGGGCGGGGGTGGGCCAGGAGCGGGGAGCCTGGGGCACCCAGAGCTTCCCCGCTAACTAGCTTTGGGATGCTGGTTGTGTTCTAAGAAAAACAAAAGCTATGCCACACAGACCACTGGACACACAGCTCAGAGGCAGGTCGCTGCTGTCATGTGTAAATAACTCAGGAGCTCTTCAGGGGCCAGGGATGATTAGTGGGAAGAAGCCAGACAAATCTGCATCTGAGTTCCAGGTCACCACTTAAGAGCTGCCTTTGGGGAAAATGCTTGTCCCCCCACCTCAGAGGATCACTGTGAGGATAAAACACACGCACATGCGCACACACTGACATTAATTTAAACAGTTGATGGACTCCTTGAAGCGTTACCTTTGGAGGGCTTAAGGGTTCTGCAGACCCCAGACAAGAGCCCCTGCCTTATTCTGCATCTCAAAGAGGTCTAGTGTCTTCGTAAAACTAAATAAGACCTTAACGTGTGACAGAAATCCAAGCCAGATAAAATTTCTACACATTATTTTACTAATCAACAGAAAGCACGACCAGCTAACAATCAGCTTTTTAATTTGAATATAAACATAAGAAAAATGCCTAAATTTGCTATCTGTGCTAAACCTTTTAAAGCTATGTTCATGAGCGGAAATCTTCCCATCTCCAGATAGTTCTGTGAGATGGATCATTTTCAATTAAAAATGAAGAATGAGGAGGTGCAAAAGAAAGAAATCTTTCCACGACCACAAATCTACTTTGTCACACACCATGAACATGCATGACTGGAAGGAATGATGTGTGTTTTGGGGACAGGATTGCAGGGTTGGGGGTAGTAGGTGGGTAGGAAAGGGAGGAGATGCTAAACTGAGGATGATAAAATCAACTAAAAATTCATGATGTCATTAGCATAGCACTTGACAGTTTGTCCTGAGGTTTAAATATTATATAGATACATGTAAACTACCAACAAGTTTTAGATGCACCATTTTATCTCGGGGGGGGGGAGGAGGGAGAATAATGAATAAAAAATAAGGACATGAAACTGCTCACTCAAGGCATATATCCTGCTGGGAAATACACTATTATGAGGCTGGTCGATACTCATCCCGATTAACTATACGGACCTTAAGCTGAGTTTTGCAGCGCTTCAGCATTTCACGGTGTCTAGTTGCCAGTGGGGAATCTTTCCATTGGCTTTCGTTATTTTTCAAATCTTCCACGGTTCTGAAATCAAAGAATAATGGTCAAATGAAAAGAAAACACACAGACCCATTATCCATCTTATCTACTCATTTTGACTATTTTAGTGACTCTCAGACACATATTTCCCCCCAATTTTAGCATTTCTAAAACCAGAGAATGTCTTACAATCAATGGCATATTATGGTTTAATTGGCAGCATTTTTCTTTCTTATTGATTCCTAAAATGATGTCATAAAATTGATGATACTTTATTTATTCATTTACTTATTTAATATATTTTTATTGATTTCAGAGAGGAACGGAGAGGGAGAGAGTGATAGAAACATCAATGGGAGAGAATCATTGATCAGTTGTCCACTGCACGCCCATGACTGGGAATCGAACCAGTGACCTCTTAGTTCCTGGGTTGATGCTCAACCACTGAGCCACACCAGCCGGGCTCTTGATGACACTTTAGACGTGATGAAATATAGTAACCTCTTTTAGAAGGAAATACATGGTTCCCTTGTTTTTCTTGGAGGGAGAAAAAGAGGTCTCAAGAAAATTCAAGGTTACTATGCCTACTCAATTACCCAAAACAAAAGGCGAGAAGGCGACTTCACTGATGGCATTTCCTCCTTTTCTTTTACAATCGTCGCCTCTGCTTGGAAGACCCTTCTCTGTGATCACCTTTGCCACCTGCTCCTTCACTTCCTTCAGGTGTCTGTCCAAGTATCACCTGTCAGTGAGGTAGTGTCCCCGATCGGTAATAATGCTGCACATTTTAAAGATTGTTCACTTAACATTATTTCAACCCCTTTCTATCAAGACATTTTAAGGAACTAGAGGTTAACCTTAAAATAACTACCATTCCCACACTCCCTTGCTGCCAGCATTTCTGCACATGACCTAGTCCACCACGAGGTGAACGCTCACTGAAAGCAGAAGTGAGTATTGCCAAGTGGCAGCCACATGGTTCTGGGAGCACTTGGTGGAAGCCCTACTGTCCGCTGACCCCTGAAGCAGCTTCCTGCCAGGCCAGGTTCAAAGGAGAACCTGTTTTCCAGCCATTTCCAGGATTCAATAAACCGAATGGTAACCTTTAACAATCCTCTGATAAACTAGAGTACTTTGTGTGCAACTATGAGTGTGATACAGAACAATGCTCCCCCCTAATGACATAGCCCAATCCCCATAACTGTGAGTGCGTTTGCTATCTTACATGGCAACAGGGACTCTGCAGATGTGATTAAGGGTGTGGACCTCAAGATGGGGAGATTATCCTGGATTGTCTGTGTGGGCCCAATGTCACCACAGGGTCCTTCTAAGAGAAAGAGGGAGTCAGAGTAAGAGGAGGAGATGTGACAGCAGAGGCTGGAGAGAGCGAACTCAATATGCTATGCTGCTGATTTTGAAGATGGAGGAAGGGGCCATGAGCCACGGCATGCAGGCGGCTATCAGAAGCTGGAAAAGGCCAGGAAAGAGATTCCTCCCTAGAGCCTCCAGAAAGAATGCAGCCTTGATTTTAGGACCTGTGCCCCCCAGAACTATAAGATAATCATTGATGACGTTTTAAGTCATGAAAGCGTGGTACTCTGTTGCAGCAACAATTGGAAAGTAATATGATGACCTATATTACTGGCACCAGAACGGGTCACACAGGTTATGGGCCCTCAAGAGAAACGGGCCTCTGGGATTAGTTCTCTGATGGGGCAGTGAAGATTCAGGCACCTCAGGACAGAACACTGGCAGCCCAAGGCTCTCCGTGGAGAAACAGCTGCATGAATGGTCACCAGCGATCTCCAGGAAGGAAGAGACGAGGGCTGCTTCTGTGGAGAGCTTACAGAATGAAAGGACAGGCCCGGGATGCTAAATCTCACCTCCAGGAAAGCCAACGAGCCAGGGAGTTTCTAAGATGACCACAAAGTAGCGGCTGGTCCCACAAAGCATCACATCATAATATAAACTGAATCGATAACCTTACTGGGTCTCTTAGCTGTGAGAGCAAAGACGGGCACTCCAAGAATTCAAGAGGAGCTTGGGAGAATTTGATGACTTCGAGGTGGTCATATCACAGGAGAATGCCAAACTCCCTTTCATGGATCCAGAACCAGAACCAGAGTGAGACCAATTTCTGTCCTTATTGGCTAACTGCAAAGTCATATGCCGGGAGTTCATATTGGAAGAAAAAGAAGGGCAAGATTTGCTAGGATGTTGTATTCCTTTCCTATGGCTAGTGTAACAAACTTGCACAAACTCAGTGGCTTAAACAACAGAATTATCGGCACAGAGCCCTGGAGGTCAGAAGTCTCACGTGGTCAGCGTTCCTTCCCGAGGCCCTAGGGAAGAATGCTTCCCTGCCCTTGGCAGCGTCTAGAGGTCACCTGTGTTCCTTGGCTCATGGACCAACCACATCACTCTGACACCTGCTTCCGCCATTAGGTTCCCTTTTCTCACTCTGTGCCTCCTGCCTCCCTCTTATAAGGACCCTCATAATATTGGGTTACCCAGAGAGTCCAGGAAAATCTCCCATCTCAAGATCCTAAACTTAAGCACATCTGCAAAGTCTCTTTTACCATGTAAGGCAACATATTCACAGGTTCAGGGGTCTAGCACGTGAACATCTTTGACACCGTTACTCTCCCCACTGCACACGAGGTGACAGAAGTGTGGGAGTATGTGTGGGAATGGAGCTTAGAGTGCTTCATCAGCCAGAGAGGAGCGTGTAGGGCAGCTTCACTGACATGGTTACACCTACCAGAGATTCTGGACGCAGCGCCATCCTGAGTCGCTGGGAGGGGTTCTAACTGTGTGCCCCGCTATCTGAAACCTGGAAAACGTGGAGACTCAGGCAACCTCAGGACAGGACATCACACACATACCTATTGAGCTCCCGGATGGCCCGGAGCCTGCGGATATAGCGACGGCAACTTGGCAGGATCGAGAGGTGGTGGGCGTGCAGGGTAAGAAAGAAGCATTCCGTAGGGAATTTCGGCTCAGAAAATGGAGGCTGATCTCCATCTAGGAAAAAAACACACATTATCCCCTAAATAAAAGTGGTTGCAGGACTAAATCAAAGAAAAAGCACAACCAATAACGCAAAATTACACTTGAATTTCCACATAGTTTAATGACTCTTAAAAAATTATAGACAATAAAAACTAAAATCTAGGGGGAAACAATCCCTAAAAAAAAATATAGATTTGAGCCCTAACCGGTGTGGCTCAGTGGATAGAGCGTTGGCCTGCAGACTCAAGGGTCCCAGATTCGATTCCGGTCAAGGGCATGTACCTTGGTTGTGGGCACATACTCAGTGGGGAGTGTGCAGGAGGCAGCTGATCGATGTTTCTCTCTCATCGATGTTTCTACCTCTCTATCCCTCTCCCTCTCTGTAAAAAAAAAAAAAAAAATAGACTTGACTAATGTTATAAGAAAAATAGAATTCCTGTGGGCTTGCTCCATTTAAAGAGCAGGTATTCTTCCCCATCTGATGAAATGTCTACATATATGTACAGCAACAATCTTTTGTACTGTGTCTTCTCGATGTATTTTATCTATGACCTGCATTCTTCAAAATGGGTGTTTCTTAATTTTCTTCATTAGAAGTGGTACTGGGAGGATCTATGTACAAGAAATTACTCCCTCAGCCCAGCTTTGGGAGCACATGCTGGGAAGTGGAGTTACTGAGAATGATGGAATTGTAACTACAACCTTTGTTCTGAATCCCCAGAATCCACCTTAGGTAGACTAAATAAACTGACTAAATGCCACCTAGCTCTTCACAAGCTTACATTCTTATCTTATCACTTTGTTTTTGATAATTTATAGTTACCTGATATCTTGAATTTCTTTCCATTTGTATCTTATTTTTCCTACAAGTACACATATTTTCCCTACAAGTATATTTTATTTTCTATGACACTTACTGCTTACATTTTGTTTCAAGCAAAAAACCCGTCTCTGGATAAAATATAGTTTTCACCTTACATATTTGTAACAGTTCTGCATTTTGAATGGCATGATTTTATGGATTACAGGACACACGTTTTCCTCCTTTCTTTTATTTTACGTATTCGTTTTGTCTCACTCTATACATGGTATGTTTATAAATTAAGATACACACACACATTGTCCCTGATAATGCGCTTCATTTCTAAAATTACTTTAAATTTCTCTCTTACAATCTGGGTTAAATCCTGTTTGGCTTTTCAGGTTTTCTTTATTAGATTTCTAGAAAAATGCTTAAGCTTTGATTCTTCTGAATTTCTTAGTCTGTGAGGTATTCCAAGACTTACCAAAAGCTACTCGTTGAAATGGCACTAATCACACACCGACGTTACTGTTCGCCAGGTACCTGGCTCTTATGACAGTCTAAATGCTTTTCTGGAATGTGCATGCCTAGCACGATGCTGCCACTTCAGTGAGCAGGCACCCGCCACCCTCCCTCATCACAGTGCCCAGGGCTCTGGTGCTCATTCAGTAACTGTTCTAAGTGTGGAGAAAAAGGTCAATACCATAATGTTTTCAAGATATTCATTTATTAATCAGACCATCAACTCATCAAGATCTATGAAATGTTTAATGAGAATTTTAATTGGCACATATGAAGTATATATGTAACGAAGTTGCTGCTGTCAGCTTTATTTAACATATATTTATTTATTTAAAATCAGAGAACAGTCTATTTCCTTCCATTTCCTCTATGTATATATTTGATTTTGGCCAATCCAAAGAACTTTTTTTTACTGTATTAATTTTTTAAAAATATATTTTGTTGATTTTTTACAGAGAGGGAGGGAGAGGGATAGAGTTAGAAACATCAATGAGAGAGAAACATCAATCAGCTGCCTCCTGCACACCCCCTACTGGGGATGTGCCCACAACCAAGGTACATGCCCTTGGCCGGAATCGAACCTGGGATCCTTTAGTCTGCAGGCTGATGCTCTATCCACTGAGCCAAACTGGCTAGGGCAAGAGCCCATATCTTAATTCTGGAGTCTGCCTGGCTTATCTGAAATCAGGTCTCCTGAGTGAAACAGAAATTTTGTAAAGAATGACACTGCTTCCTTCACTACTGACAAATACGAGAAACTGCAACCAAACCAACCCCCCGGAAGGATGAACACAGACCAGGCTGCGTGGCAGAGCAGAGCGCCCTGGACTCGCACACAGGACCCGCGCAGCAGCACCACGTGCTGAGCGGGCGAGGCGAGCTTGGCGCCTTTTGGAAGCTCAGTCTCCTCATATTTAACTAGAAAACAGCAGTTACTATTAAGATATTAAAGTTTGTTTCCTGATCAGCCCATAAGCCTATACATAAGTGAATTTCCTATAGAATACATGGGATGGTCAAAGGCACACTGAATCTCAGGTTATGGTGGTGCCTTTGTTTTGGTTAAAATCTCCCATGACTCTGAAACAGCTTTGTACTGGCCAATAAAACCTGGCCCTAAAAACATGTCATTAATGGTAAATATCAGTAATGTTGCCTGACCGGGCAAGACCACAATCAGTCCTCAGACACGCTCCCTGCTCTGCCCCCCGCTGAGTGAATCCGGGGTCTGATGTCACCGCTGTAGGGGTGAGGAGTCAGTGAAAACTGTCCCTGGAGGACAGGAGCAAGGGCCGGAGAGAGCAAGGAGGTGGGGGCAGGAGGAGACGTACAGATCGCTGTACTGGTGTCAAATCCAAGTTGTGGGATGACGCTCTGAGTGCCACTGCATCCTGCTGATGACAGACGCATACCTATTCTTTTTTAATTAAAAAAATAGAAGGGCAGCTTTTCAACGACCTGATAATGAACGTATCACTCACAGAGTTCCGCCAGCCAGTCCTTCACATCCTCCATCGTGGCGTTCACTCTGGTCTCATCGGTGGGCAGAGTGATCCGACACCTCGGGTGGAATATATACGTGGGGTCAACCGTCTCTAACTTGATCTTTGTACTGAGCTGCTGCAGCACCCAGAGAAAATTCAGCATAAATCCATCTGTAGAAACCAGTCTGTCATCTGTCTGTGAAGCATGGAAGGAAGGACTTAGAATAATGACTGAATAGAAATGCCGACCAAACATGCATCTTTTTTTTTTACTTAAGAAAATAAATTTTTTAAAATCCTCACCAGAGGATATGTTTCCATTGATTTTTAGGGAGAGTGGAAGGTAGAGAGGAGGGGGAGAGAGAGAAACATTGATGTGAGAGAGATACATTGATTGGTTGCCTCCCGCACATGCCCCAACCCCGGCTAGGGATCGAGCCTGCAGCCCAGGTACATGCCCTTGACTGGGAATTGAACCTGAGACCCTTCCATACACAGGCAGATGCTCTAACCACTGGCCAAACCAGCTAGAGCAGCAAACGGTCAATGACAGGACACACATGTCACGTCATCACTGTCACTCTTTAGCAGCTACCACTTGTTGAGTGTTCATCATTGTGAAGCATTTTATACATTCTCTCACCGCATCTTCACAATAGCCTAGAAGGCAGTTACCCTATTATTCCCATTTTCCAGAGGAGAAAACTAAGGTTCAGAGGATTTAAGTGACTTGCTAAGATCCTCACAATCAGCAAGCAAGTAAAAACACACTAAACATCGCTTCCTTCCTCTTCATTCCCCTTAAGAGCATCAGAACAACTAGTTTCACTGTTCCCACCTGACAGTCTCTCTAACCCACAGCATTAGCAGAGTCCTCATTAATAACAGAACAATCGTAACAGCGATAGTTACAACGCCGAGTGTTCGCTATGTAGTAGGCACTATTCCACCAGCTTTCCGGAGAGGAAATGCACACGTTCAGTGTTTGTTATCCCCATTCAGCAATGAGGAAGCGGAGAAACAGAGGAGTAACTGCCTAAGGTCCCACTGTTAGTAAACGCCAGACCACAATGGCAAGTCCAGGCGTCTCATGCAAGGTCCGCGCTTTGATCTGTACGTTTTTCCATCTTGAGTAGAAGTGTCACGTCATTCATTACTAATACAGGGTGGACGCCCTTGTAACTCTTCTGCTCTGGCAAACAGTCCACGCCAGTAGCCTCCATATAGGGCTGGTCTCAGGTCTGCTCCGGCTCCCGTCCCACTTTAGTCCATTCTCTGCACAGATTCGGAGGGTTTCTTGCTGGAAAAGCCTCCGATGGTCCTCACTGCAGCTCTTACCACACTGATCAAACTGATGGAGCCTCTGCCCACCCCCTAACGCACCACGCACCCTTCTCTTCCTGTTCACGGTCCTCCAGCTCCAAAGGCCGGCGTGTGGGCTTGCTCCAAAGCTAGTCCAGTCCTAGCTTAGTGCCTTACTCCTGCCTAGAGAGCCCTTTCCCAGCCTCGCGGTGGCTGGTTCTCTCCTATCAGTCAGGTCTCTGATCAAATGCCACCTCCTTAGCGGGGCCTTTCCGCACTCGGACAAAATTCACCCACAGCTGCTTTCTGGAACTTCCGCCGTCACTCCCAAGTGCGGTACCTTGCGGGACTGGCTTCCTAGGAGCTATGTCTGTCAGGAACAATGTCTATGCGTTCACTCGTTTACCCTAGAGGACACCCACTGCACAGAAGCAGGAGGCGTCTCTCTCTTGTTCACCACGCATCTCCATCTCCTAGAACAGTATCAGGTCAGTACTGAATGAATAGGAGAGTCAGAGGAATGAATTAACGGAGAAATGAAAGGAGCCTTTAGGGGGCCTACCTGCATCTGTGCCTTTTTCATATTGGCATTGACGACAGCCGCCATGTACCCAAGGGCAGCCTCCCGGGTTTCACCATTTAACAGAATACTATGCAGAATCTTGAAAAGCTCTTGCTGAAATTTATTTTAAAAACAAAGAAAAAAATTAAAGCTTTACTTTAAAAAGTACCCCTTTGGACTTAAGAAGAGCCAGCTCCCTCCTCGCCTTCTCTCCTCCCCACTTCCTCTGACTCTGGGAGAAGCTGGCGACAGGAAGAGCAGACGACAAGCCCACACAACTGTGTGGGCAGCATTAGCATGGAAGCGGGATGTGGAGTGCAGAAGGAAGTAGTCACTGCTTTAATAAAATAGCCTTTGCTATCTCCTTTCCAGGAGAGGATCACAATTACCTTACTTACACTATAATTAGCCCATAATTTTGCTGCTTTTTTTGAGAACTGAAGCCATATAAACTATATTTGGGACCAGCGAGTTAAACTAACAGCGCTCACTCACCCCATGTCTTACATGCCTAAGAGCAAGCTGGAGAGAGCCTGGCCACTAAACTCAGGGCCCGTCCCAGCGATGCCTCCTACCGAGGGCGCGTAGCATTCTTGCTGTAGTTACCATTCAAGGCACCGGTTACTCGTCTACCGCCTTTCACTCATCCCCCGAGTTCATTTTCTGAACACCTACCCTTCCCAGCTCCAAGTAATGCTGCAATGACTGGCTAACCACGCGAGTGTTTTCCAGGGTAATAGCAGGCCCTGAGAAATATTTTTCAACCACTTTAGCCTGGAAAGAGAAGAAACAAATTCAATCGACTTATAATACACACTTGGGAAGGGATCTGAACATCAGAGCAAAGGTGCAAATGGCCACTGTACTTACGTCATCTTCTGCGAAGACCGAGAAGCTAAAAAAAGACCCCAAATAAGAGAGTCTCTGCAGTTCCCGCCCAGACCCAGGGCTTAGGGACTTAGGCAACCACAACGGCAAGGAAGCGACCTGTGGGAAAAGGAGAGGCAGATCAAGCGGCTGTATCGGCAAGGGCGGTAAAACGTCATGGACAGAGTTCCCAACAGCCAACCTCCTCAGCGGGCCCTGAGCACCGCACAATGTGGACACTGAGCATCCCAAAACACTGGCTCCCACGTGCGCTCGCTTCCCTGCTGGTGTTTTCTCATCTCGGATGGAGGAAAGCCTTCAGCTCCTCCACACTTTTGTAAAATACACTTCTAAGTTTTTCTGGACATACTTCTAAGTTTTACGTTTCAGAAACTCTGCGATGGAGTGCAAATGAACTCTTCTTATACTGCAAAAGGATTCAAGTCAATTCTTCCCTAGGACTTGTTATTCTAGATGTACGATACTTACCCAAAATTAAAAAAAAATCACAAAAGAAAGTCAACAGCTTCATCCCAGGAAATGGTATATGACAGTGGTCGGCAAACTGCAGCTCGCGAGCCACATGCGGCTCTTTGGCCTCTTGAGTGTGGCTCTTCCACAAAATACCACAGGCCTGGGCGAGTCTATTTTGAAGAAGTGGCGTTAGAAGAAGTTTAAGTTTAAAAAATGTGGCTCTCAAAAGAAATTTCAATCGTTGTACTGTTGATATTTGGCTCTGTTGACTAATGAGTTTGCCGACCACTGGATATGACATCAATTTAAGAATCCAGAGCCACCCACACATGCTAGAGCTAAATGCCCTGCAATGGACAGCTCCCAGACGATGCCCCGAGGAGCACCTTCTGAGTTATGTGCTCACTACAAAGGTGCATGCCCAGCAGGGAGGCACTTACCAAATTGCACACGGGGTGTGTCTTCCCAAACTTGGTTTCACAGAGCTCACCCAAAGCCTGGAAATCAGATCAGAGAGCCGTTTAAACGTATTTCACCAGACCGCAAAGTGAACACCGGAGAATAGCTCTAACTGCCGCTATAAATGCGCATGTATCCCTCCCAACCCTAACAGCTTCACTGCTTCCCTGATTCAGCAATACATCGCCCTGTAAAACACTTAACATAAAACAGAAATATAAAACGAAGCTAAAAGTCACTCAAACTTTACACCAAGGGGTAACCTCTATTGATATTTTAGTTAACAGCTTTCCAGACATATTTTTGGGCATATACACATTGAGGTAAATGTGTATATATATATTTAAAATAACTTTTTTTCCACGTCAAAAAGATATGCTTCGTAAACTGTAGATGGGCAATCTTGCCAGTGCTAAACAGAACTATAAAGAATTATAATTTAATAAGCTATCAAATCCAGAACATATTTAAAAGTATTCCTTAGCTTCACGATCTCTGGTATTTTTGAGAACGCCAACATTTTCCTTTTGAGTGTCAATCATTCTCATGTTAGAGAATCAGGGAAAGTGTTGCTTTAGGGACAAGCAGCACTAACACAGCCACCGTTAGCCAACCAAACGCCATGTGAACAGCGGGCTTCCTCTCTCTGCAATGTGGACACGGTGCACGGACATCTCTTTGAGAGGCCCAGGCTCAGAGCGCCACTGAGAAGGGAGTATTCTTGTTGCTCAGTTCAGGGTTCCCCAACTTTGCTGCACGTTGGGATCTCCTGGGAAGTGTCAGAAATCCCAATGCCAGGCCACAGCCTCACTTCGCACGAGATTAATTCAATTACAGTGACCGGGAGCCGGCTGAGTCCACTGACCTAGACAACAACCCGTTTCTGATTTTGGCTCCGGGAGACTTCCTCTGCCCGCCTCTCACTATCGTCCTTTCTCGAAATGCACACTCATTGCTGTACAAGCACCAATAATGGTACAAAATAAACTGACTGTCTATCCTAACGAAGGCTTTTGTCTTCTGTTGATATCTGATGCTAAAAGCTCCTCACTGAATCAAACCACCGTGGGAAAGCCAGCGATTCCAGGAAGGAATATTTACAGAAGATGGTGGAAAGTCATGGGCACCGAAATACTGCATCACTGAGTCAAACCATCAGCTTAGTCCGCTTCCTTTTATCTGCCACACAGAGCAGAGCATGAGGATTAATGACTTTTGTCAGGAGCCTGAAGAGCATGTGCAATGAAGAGCCCTGTACAATCCACTCAAAATGATCTTTAAAACAAGAGTTGCGGTTTCCCAGCAGGGTCTTGAACGTTCGCCTGTTAGCTCGGTTTGGGGTTTTGAGGAGGTCAGTGTACCCTTGTGCACGCCTCTGCGCTAGCATTTATCACGGGCGCCTTGCTGACTGTTGCTGTGGCCTGGTTTTTGCAGCAGACTGCGAGCACCTGCGGAGAGCTGGCTCCCTTGTCTAGTGGGCTCCTGCGCCCAGGGCCTGGCTCAGACCGGGTCCCCAGGAACTAACAAGCTAATTGTGAGGTATAAATGGTAAGTCTGTATAATGATTAAATGGAACAAATGTGGTAAAAAAATACCTATTTAACCAAGGCCTCAACTTATGGAATCTGTATTTATATATAAAGTTAATAAATTATTTTGACATTTTCCTTCCTATTTCTAGAATAAAAAACATTCAGTAGTACTTCAAAGTACTTTTCTCCCAAAATTTCAAAGAAGTAAATTCAGAGAAGGAAAGAGCCTGTTATTTTGTTTCTGGTTCCAATGTTTTTATCACAGTCAAGGTCCTCAATGAGAATCTGGCTGAAACGTTCGTCCACGATTTCTGCTGAGCTAAGTAGATCCGTGTTTTCCATGTTCAAGTGAAGCTTGAAGTGTGCAGCCCCAGGAAATGGAAGGTGAACAAGAGAATGACTCTCAGACCTTCTGTACAAAGTCACCACATAAACGATAAAGCTGTATACTTTTCTTAGTATAGCCTAACCTTTTATTTGCATTTGTAATTTTTTTTTTTTTAACAAAATTTCATCCCAAATAGTATGGTATGCTCACTGCTGGGAGAATCAGAAGGATACCACCAATAATGATTGTTCTCATAAGCTATCCGGTGAGCGGGGGGCATTGTAACGACTGCATCACTGACTGTCTAGGCCTCGATGGGTGGGATGGGTACCGGGCTGCTAACTGTCTTCGCTGACACATCCCACTGCACGCCACACACTCTGCATGGCTACACAATGATTTCATGTTTTAAATTTGAAAACAAGGTTGGCCGTGGACCTGAAAGAAAAGTGCATGTTAACATAACCTGGAAGGAAACAGCTACTGGATGGGTTATAAGAAAGAAGCTTTACCATGAGGGGGTATTTAAAGTAGTCACTATCAAGGGAGCACTCTTTGGCAGCAAGCGCCAGGCCTTGTAAAATGGGGATAAAGATCTGTAAGAAAACAAAACAAAACAAAATCAGAAATACAAATTTAAGAAAAGTTAAGAACGGGAGGCATCGTAAATGAAGTGCGGATCTGCATGCACAGGCGTCTCCCGCCTCCCCAAGGAAAAGCTGTTTGCATATAAGGGAGTCCAGACCCAGCCAGGGTGCTGCTATCCTTCACGCCCAGCCACAAAGTAATGCAGCCGAATTCTCCAGAAGCACCAGGACATGGAGAACCCTAACACCCTGGCAGGATTCCCAGGGATTCCACAGAAACTCAGGAATCTGGAGCCTGATATAGACCCTCCAGGGGTCCCTGCTTCAATCAGCTCAAAACACATTTCTGATCATCAAGCACCCATAATCTGTAGAGAAACTGGACTACATGTTCTACTACCTTCTCACCTCTATCAATGGTGTTGATAAATTCTTTGTTTCCACCCTCCCACCTCCATCTAATTCCTTCCATCTTTCCCTGTATTTTGAAGAGAATAAGAAAAACAAACCAATAATGGATGTTATTACTACACTAGAGGCCCAGTGCACGCAATTCATGCACGGGTAGGGTCCCTAGGCCAGACCAGCGATAGGGTCCCTAGGCCTGACCGGTGATCAGGGCTGATCGGGGCCTTCCAGCTGCTGGCCGGGGCCTTCCTACGTTCCGTGCCGTCCCCTGGTGGTCAGTGCACATCATAGCGATCGGTTGAACTCCGGTTGGTCAAACTCCCGAGGGGACAATTTGCATATTAGCCTTTTATTATATAGGATTAACCTTAAATATGTAGAACAAAGAGATAGCTGGTAAACGTTAAAAATGAAAAAGAAAACTTTATCAGAATGTCTTCCCTCCACAAACAATATCCTGAGGTCAGAGCTTCAGGGCACTCTCATGTACGTTCACAAGTTTACCACTAATGCCAGGGCACACAAACACTGCCAGATGAGCACAGCACAAATGACTTCGAATGTCACAACGCACTCACTGATCAACACATCTGGGGATTTGGTAGGGATTCAAGACTTCTAATTCCATTAAAGTAGAAAAAGTTGTAATCAACGGCTAACAATCTGAATGCCAACACGTTGAAGAAGGGAGTGTTCCATGAAGCCCCTGGGAAACCTGAAAACTCCCTTTCCTACTAACCTCCTTCATTGTATTGAGCACCTTCATCGTTTAAGAAGCACAGTGTTACAGAAAGGTGCCCTGGATTACCCAGGCCTTAGAGCATCCTGAGGTATCAACACAGCTCTGGAAGAAATCATTCTAGTTTTGCAAATAAGCAATCAGGGTAGAAGTAATGTGCTTGCATAAGAGCTAAAAATGGAGAGGAAGTGCTTAGATGGGGAACGTCAAAACTGCAAGCAAGAAAACAAACAAACAGAAGTTCCAGAATCACCAAAAATACATTTCTTAACTGGTCATCTAAAGTAACCTCTGAGCACCGTTTTCAGGAATGCTATAAAGTAAAACATCACTACTCTTTCTAATAGAGCTTTCCTCTTTTGTAAGTAGAGTTTACGTTACAACAAACAGACAATATTGCTAAGCATATTTTTCAAATAGTCAAATGTTATACTATCTGTGTGGCTTACATATTTTAATAATTCTCTTCTATTCATATAAATAGCTCCCAGCAGTGATAAAAAAAATGCTACAGGTGTTCATCTCCAAGCTTAAATTCTAGCAACTATTTATTTCTGATATCTTTTTTTTATCTGTGAATATCACAAATATTTACATTTCAGTCAAAAGATTTAATAATTTAAAGAAGACAGGAAGGTAACTTGTTTTTCAGTTCAGTAACTCCGTTTCACTCATCCTTCCTAGAAAAAACACGTGGTGATACCTAAGGAGAGACAAGCCTTGTTTCGGACTAAGTGGCAGAAAAGGCATCAGAATCCTGTGATTAAAAATAAGCAGGTCAGCAGTGGTTGCACACATTGTGAATATACTAGAGGCCACTGGACTGTACACTTCAAAATGGGTACATTTGCTATGTGAATATCACCTCAGTTGTATAAAAACAAAGAGGTCATTTCCTAGCCTCTGTGCAATAAAACAGGTACAACGTACTTCTTTCAGCTGATCAAATGATGTCTTTTTTAATACAAGTATTCTAGTTAATGCACGTTACACATATAACACAACGTATCACTTAACCCTCTCAAGACAGTTACTTATTTTCATCAGTGTTCACTCATCCTTCTAGAGAAGGAAAGCTCACTCTGATGCCTTAACTATTCCCTATGTCAACGAGACCATCAGATAAGAGAAGCAGCAGATGGATCCACATAGAGTATATAACGCTAACTGGGAGTTTCACTCCTGAATTTTAAAGACACAATTTCTGAGAATTCAAAGACATTAAAATGAATAGCTATAGCCTGGCTGGTGTGCTCAGTGGTTGGGCGTCAACCTATGAACCAGGAGGTCATGGTGTGATTCCCGGTCAAAGCACATGCTCGGCTTGCGGGCTCTGTCCCCAGTGTGGGGCAGGCAGGAGGCAGCCGACCAATAATTCTCTCTTATAATTATAATTGATGTTTCTAACTCTCTCTCCCTCTCCCTTCCTCTCTGAAATCAATAAAAATATATTTTAAAAATTAAAAGCTATAAGTAATCCTCCTATATAATAAAAGGCTAATATGCAAATTGTCCCCTCGACCGGGAGTTCAACCAGGGGACGGGGCCGGCCAGCCAACCACCCATAGCCCCTCCCCCCAGCCGGCCCTGCCCCCGATCGGCACCCTCTCCGTGCCCCCCCCATCAAGGCAGGCCGGCCGGACACACCCATGCACGAATTCCTGCACCAGGCCTCTAGTATATATAAAACCCTATGCAAATAGACTGAATGGCAGAACAACCAAACAACTGAACAACCAGTTGCTGTGACGTGCGCTGACCACCACAGGGGCGTGCACGGACCATGGCAGGTGTTGGCCGCAATGGGCTGGTGGAGCAGGTGAGTGGGGGCACCAGACCAAGGCGGGGTGCTGGTCGCTGTCATCGGGGCAAGCCTCTGATGGTTACTGCAAATTCTTTGCTCCCACGTGCCATGGTCCTGCCCAGTGCTCACACCTGCTGCCGGTGCCAGCTCCACTCGCACCCGCTGCCGGCGCTGGAGACGCCTCTCCCACCCGCTGTTGGTGCCCAGCACCCAGCGCCAGTCCCCATCACCCCTTAGGGCTTCTCCACCTCCCCCTGTTCCTGAGGGGCAATCAAGGCAGCAGCCGCTGCTCACACCCGCTGAAAGCACCGGCCCTGCTCGCACCCACTGCTGGTGCCAGCCCCAATCGCTCCGCGCTGTCAGCAGGTGCAAGCGGGGGCGGCGCCGTCAGCATGTGGGAGCGGGGCTGCCAGCAGACAGGGGACCAGGGGCCATGGCAGGAGGGGCCAGGCAGGGGCACGGAGGATGGGCGGAGACCCGCCCCTGTGCCCACCACAGCCTCATGGCCCACAGTTCCTTCCAAGGTGCACGAATTCGTGCATTGGGCCCCTAGTTAAGTATAAAAACAGATTAATAAGAATCATATCAAGTACAGCTTCCCTCTGTTATTCTTCCTAGTCATACACAAAATAAATGATCATACAACAAACTGAGAGATGTCATAAAAATCCTTTCACGAAGGAAAGGAAGCAGCTTGTGTGTAAGTGGCTGTGGCAATGTGCGTACTTTGTAAGACAAGCCATAAAGCAGCAACCAAAGGTAATGCTAAAAAACTCTGCAAGCCTGAGCTTAATAGTTAATATTATTATTAAGCTTTATTATTAAATATTGCATATCTGCATTTTCACTTGACTTTACACAATGAGATATCAAAAATGAGTGAACAGTTAATGAATGAAGTAATCAGTAAGATCTGAGACATCACCCCCAGATTACTGGTAGGAAGACAAAGATTCTATGTGGTGTGTAAACTGTCGCTGCCCTAATTTGGTCATTAATTTATTAATCTCCTTTTTGTAAGCACAGAGAACTAATTGTCAACACTACTCATCAGGCATATGCACAGTGAGCCGAATGCTCTCTCTTGGTATTCCTGTGTTAAAAGCTCCTTAAAAATCAGGGACACACCCTTATATTTCTTCTCCTTTCCCAAAGTACTTAGCACGAATCCTGTTTAGAATGTTCCTGCCTCATTGATTAGTTGAAATGGACATAATTTGAACAATGCAGCTGTCAACCTGATTTCCCTAAGAAAGGAATCTCAGGTAAGTGTCCTTTCTGAGCAGATAACACAGGCATAATAAAATTCAGGAACAGAGTTTCAATACATGTGCATTTAAAAATCAGCTCCGTCAGAGAAACGCCTAAGCTAAAAGTTTCGGTAGCAAATTCCCGAAACCTTACCTGCTTGAACACTTCTTCATCCTGGTGAGTGGTTCTCACCAGCTCTTGAATGAAGCCGTATGGGAGGTTCCTACACAGCATGTACGGCACCAGGAAGGACGGCTGCTGCATGGACCTGTGGACCAGGAGAATCAATAACTGTGATGAATCAACCAACTACCACAGAACACAGAACACATGGAAGGCCCTGTCAGCAGCAACTGCCAGCCAAATGTCAAACTTGAAATCTCCCAAATGTTTTACAAAGCAGTTTAGGTAAAAGATCACCCTTATCTCTATAAATAAAAGCGTAATATGCAAATTGACCGAATGACCAAACAGCAGAACGACCGTCCAGACGACCACGCTATGACACGCACTGATGTCAGGCCAGCCAAGGCAGGTACAATGCAATTGGTTGAAGGGCCCCACCATCACCCCATGATCACCCCGCAGAGGGAGACCCAGGCCACCCTCTGTGGGGCGATCGATGAGGAGGCTCCGCAATCGATCTCCCGTAGAGGGAGGCCCAGGCTACCTGGCTGGTGGCACTGCAGTGGGTGAGGGGGGCCTCCCTCTGCTGGGCAACATATCGCCCGCAGAGGGAGGCCCAGGCCAGCCAAGCGATTGCACCCCATGCCTGTCACCCACAGAGGGAGGTGACCGGTGGCAGGGGAGGGGCAGTGCCGCACAGATGGCAAGCAGTGGTAGCGGCAGGGGCAGGGCCAGCTGCCAGCAGAGGGGGGAAGGAAAACCCTGATAGGCCCTGATCGCCAGCCAGGCCTAGGGACCCTACCCAAGGGGTCCCAGATTGCAAGAGGGCACAGGCTGGGCTGAGGGACACCCCCTGCCCCCATGCACGAATTTCGTGCACCAGGCTTCTAATCATAAATAAATTCCTTTCTGTCTAAAAACTGAGAGATTATGCCAAAACCGGTTTGGCTCAGTGGATAGAGCGTCAGTCTGCGGACTGAAAGGTCCCAGGTTCGATTCCGGTCAAGGACATGTACATTGGTTGCGGGCACATCCCCGGTGGGGGGTGTGCAGGAGGCAGCTGGTCGATGTTTCTCTCATTGATGTTTCTAGCTCTCTGTCCCTCTCCCTTCCTCTCTGTAAAAAATCAATAAAATATATTTAAAAAAATAAAAATAAAAACTGAGAGATTAGCCCTGGCCGGTGTGGCTCAGCGGTTGAGCATAGACCTATGAATCAGCAGGTCACAGTTTGATTCCCAGTTCAGGGCACATGCCCGGGTTGCAGGCTCAATCCCCCAAAGAGGGGCCTGCAGGAGGCAGCCAATCAGTAATTCTCTCTCATCATTGATGTTTCTATCTCTCTCTCTCTCTCCCTGCCTCTCTGAAATCAATAAAAAATATATTTAAAAAAATTCACCTCTTTTACTTATTGGTTTATGCTTTATCCAATTAAAGATGCGCAGTGGCTAGGCTGCCCCTGCTAACATCAAGCACCTCTCGGTTTCTCCTACCTGGGCTGGGTGAGGGAGCCTTGCAGTACCAACGCAGTGTGGGAGATGCACTGTGAGCGGATGTTGCTCAGAAGCTGGCTGACCGCTGGCTGGCTGCACATCTGAAAAGAAAAGACAAACAAAATCACCCCAGACTGTTGAAAACTGACAACATTCAGAAGAGACGGAACTCCAGAAAATGGCATGCTTTGTTCTTCCTTTATTCATACTGAACAAGCCAGAGTAACTGTGTCACCCAAGTACACTGCTTCTGCTGAAATCTACAGTTAGAGAAGAAAGAAGTGGAGGCTTGAGGCGACCACTCAGGAATCTCAGACATGTGCCCACTCGCTCTGCTTTTGCTAAGGTTAAGAGCAACAAACCCCAGAGGCCCTGCAGAAATAGGAAACTAACAGGTGGACAGCCAGATTAGTTTCTAATGGAAAACTAGAACTAGAAAATGAAGTAGGAATAAAATGAAATAATAATGAAGTCAGCACAAAAGAGGAGAAAAGTGTAGCTTCCTAAGTTTAAATGCAGTTTTGCAACTTTTTATGTAAGTGATTCTGGACAATTACTTAATCTCACCATGGTTCATTTGCTTACTTACACAACATTAAAAGTAGTACCCATCTTACACTGGATGACACCAGGCTAACTGAACAACTGGGGATCTGAACTAACGCAGGCCCAGCACAGCGCCTGTCAGTCTACGGGCTACAAAAATGTTGTTTATTATTACAATGATTATGAGAGACTATCAGAAATTACTAAGGCCATGTAAGTTGTTGGTAGCAATGGCCCTTGGCCCTGCCACTTCTTCCCTCCACTAGGATGTGAGTTCTATGTGGGCAGGGATCTTCGTCTCTTCTGCTCATACCCCAAGCTCCTGGTATAGAGCGTAGTACATGCTCAATAACCACTTCATGAGTAAGTAAATGAATGCTAAGTAGGGAGTGGAAACTTATTTATCAAGCAAATGACCAGGCTTTTGTGGGCTCTTTTAGATGAATCTATTTCTTATTACCTTTGGTGCTTTTTTTTCCTCAATTCCAACTCGGTCAAAACACTCGATGAGGTAGTTCAGCATATCTGTCTCTTTGCAGGTCTCAATGGCGAAATGGTCACTGTAGGAATCCCAAGAACTTGCCCCACCACAGGCTCCAAAACTTTGGAGAAGAGAAGAGAGAGTGATGGTTCGTACCTCTTCTCAGTGCACAGCGTTAGACAGTTTGCACTTCTGCAGCAGAAAGCCTGTTGGGATCCCTGCCCCGGGCCAGAGCGCAGGCCCCATGCAGCCAAGGCTGGAGCTGACTGCTCATCCCCCTGCTCCAAGGCCAACCACAGTCATTTCTAGTAAACGTTTTATTTTGACTAGGAAGTCTGACCAGAAACCCAACATCTAATCTTGTTGGGAATGGCAACTGACAAAACCAGGAGGCCTAAGGACGGTGAGGCGTTTGAAGGGATACCACACGCACCTAAGGCAAGCGGGCAGCATCGCTCGGGCAGACGTGGGGTTAGAGCACACTGAGCTATCACTGTCAGGATAACAAAACACCCCTCCTCCTCCTAACTCCTAGCATGGATCTCAACGCCTTCATCTAGCATTTGGCAACAGGGCCAGAGCTTAGGAAAACTGTCCAGTTAGGAGACATGAAAATGTTTGTTATCAACACAAATTTTCCAAAGCTGTCAGTGAAAAAGGCAAAGCAGCGCAGTAAGGACAAAACCAAACCTTTGCTCGAGGAGAGTCCCAACTTGAGGTCTCTTCCCAGCCCTACAGCTTACCTGTTACCTGAACCCAAACCTCGTCTTATGTGCAGCGAGGGTTAAATAAAATCACGTGAAGTGCTTTGTAGACTAAAGCAGGATACTGCGTGAGGCATTGTTATCATCAGTATAACTGTTCTCTGAGGCCAAAGCCAAACATCACCACAGGGTTAGGGGTGAGGGAACTCCAGTTTAGATCATTAGGTCATATGCCGAATCTGGTGTTAACTCACCGATTGATTTGATTTGCACAAAGGAGACAGATTAATCATGGCATAGGAAGAGGCCAGGAATTTTGAAATGAAATGAGAAAACATAAGCTTACCGAAAAAGTTACATGTGAAAGATGATAAAGGATGGGAAGAATATCAGGAACCTGAGAGACCCATTCCTACTTCAACGTGGGGCCAACAAAGGATAGAAACTAAAAAGCAAAAGGAACTTACACATTAACGATATGTTACGTACAAAGATGGGTAGATACACAAAACTAATTTTGGAACATATACACAACCAATCTTAGATTTTAGAAAAATATACATAACTGACCTTCAAATGACATTGAAGTATTTCAATCAAAAAGATGAAAACAATGCCATTTTACATCTAAAGCTTCCAGTAAATTTGAATTCCTACAATACAGGCCTTACTTTAGGTGTGACAGAGAAGGGAGGGAGGAGTCAAGGCTGGGAGGCAGGCAGCCAAGGCCCACCTGAGGGTAACTAGCACCCATACAGCGCCCGGACAAAGCCAGGACAAAGATGGGCAGGCCAGCATGGGAACCCTAAAAAACACACACACACAATTAACTTTTGTGTCTTCTTATCTGTTAATTTTGGGGCACTCCTCATGAATTAAGGGCAGGATCTGATATCTGTTCGCTGGCCTGACAAGAGAAAGTTGAGTACTGCAACAAAGCACAGGAAAAAACCCGTAAGAACAAACAGAAAAATCCACCCACAGATGTAAGAAGTGTGATGAGTCCCCGAAAGTAGAAAGGGGAAAAGAGATGTTTGTGTTCACCGTAGCTTCCCACCACCTGCCACCCCTCCCCCCTCCTCCTCGGACGTCAGTCACTCAGGGGCTATAGTAGGGCTGCGGGTCCCCAGGATGAACTGTGCTAACACAGGCTGTGCCTACGCACCATTAAGGTTGCCTTTCCTTTGAGCAGCTCTTGCAAATGACAATGAAAACAGAGACTCCTCATGTTTAACAAGGAAATTTAAAACCATACATTTCCTTGACCCTAAGCCCATATTTCTCCATTTTTACATTTCTGAAGCAGAAAGCACCTTATAGTTATTGGATGTTGGTGGGTCCTTGCCAACAGCAAGGAGTCAGTCGAGGCATGGGACCGACTGTGTGACACCGGCATGCTCAGGTGGTGGCAGCTCATGCATGGACACTAGGTTCCACTCTCAGCCAACACACCCATCCCACTGTAACTAAATCTGAACACCTCAAAGTCAACTGAAATGTCTTCGCAAATGCTGCACTCAGGCATGGAAAGTGACAGTGCGTGGAGAGACCGCTTGTCAGGTGCCAGGCAATGCAAGGGAAGGTTTTAGAGTTTTCAAAGCTAGGAGGTTGGTGTCTGTTGGTGACCATCTGTCAGGCACCAAGCAACACTTCCAGTTGATTTCAAGAGAAGAGAAAGAAAAAGAAAAAAAAGAAGAAAAGAAACAAACAAAAAAGGTTTAACCAAATAGGACATGTAGAGTGAACACCAGTGTTGGTCAGTATACTTCAAAAGCGTAAGTTTAATCCGAAAGGGCTAAAGCAGACCATGATCACAAGTATGAAAACCAGCCAGTCCAGCAAACACTCGCAATGTATGTGCGTCAAAGGTCAAAAGTCACTTACAAGGAGCTGTGGATTCAAAGTCAAAGAGTTGGACTCAAATTCTGAATGACAGATACTAAAGGCGAACGTGGTGGATAGCTTATATGCACAAATCTGTGCTACCAATAAACCCTTTAAATGTTTTAAATATTTTGTTGTTTTTTTCCCTAAAAATGCTGTTATAATTCATGATGGTTTTATAACTGCTGACATACGAAATGTGACATTGGGAATGTGTCATATATAAGTCCTAAAAGTATCTCTGGGAAAACATATGAACCATTTTCTGAAACTACACCAGTCCTAGTTAATAATGTAATTACTTCACATAATACCTGAATCCTTCTGAAAACACAATGAAAATTTTCCTGGGGGTATTACACATGCCTCAGATCTGTGCAAACTAAATCCAATTTTAAAAACTTGTTTCTTAAAAAGACTCCATTGCAGTTTCTTTTCTTCTACAAGGGGAACAATCACCCTCCTATTTTCTTTCCTTTCCTTTCTTTTCCTTTTATTTATTTTTTGCATGCAGGTCCTGCAATTTTATATCTTCTCAATGCAGCATAAAATCAGAACGGTGTAGCTTTAAGCGATGCACACTCAGTAACAAGGGAAGCAGTGTGCCTGCTGCTCCAGGCCCTGCCGTGGGTCCTGGGGTCACACGCTGAGTCAAACAGCTGCAGACCTGTTCCTAGGGCACCTACGTTCCAGAAGAGATGCTCAAAAACGACTGAATACAGCAGAGCTCTGGGGGAAAGGAAAGCAGAGGATGGGGGACAGAGCGGGGCGGGACGTGTGCGTGTTTTATGCGTCCAATACAACAGGGTTGGGGACAAAGTCTGATAAGATGGCATTTACACACAGACCTGAGGGAGTCGGGCAGCCGGCCAAGTGCAAAGGCCTAAGGCAGGAGGAGATATGCTGAGTGAGTTCAAGAGCAGGATGGAGTGCACAAGCTGGAGGAGGGAGGCAGGAGGCGTGGGAGTGTGTGTTGTATGTGCATTTGTGCGCGTGTGTGTATGTGAGCTGCGCGGTCTTGTAGGCCAGGGTGAGAGGCTTTGGGTTTCAGTCTAAGTGAGGAGGGAAGTCACTGGAAGGCTTTGGGACTGACAGAGAAAATGATTTTTTTTAGACTATTTCCATGTTTTATCTCCAAGTAGTGATGGCCAGCACAAATCAGAATAAACGTCCATTTTCACTATCTTGTCATTTTTCTCTTCCTGTTCAGAGGCTCATGACTTTCAAGATTTGACCTGCTTTATTGCAATATCTAAGCAGTAAAAAAACAAAAACCGGAATATTTCTTTCTAGTCATCCACTTCCTAGGAAACAATGAGAAAAACTTTCCTCAGAATAACTCCTATGTTACCTTTATCACAAGACAATTCTCGCACCTCACGCATTTCCACTCCTGGGAGAAGTGGTTCCTTATAGTTCACACAGCTCTCTCCACAGCGGACTACACAACACTGCAGAAGGAATGGTCCTACCTTCCCTAAGTGAACCCTGAGCATCGCCACTCTGAGCAATGAAGATGTGAACAGAGGAACATCCGTCCAGACTACTTCCAAAAAGATCTGCATGACATCAACTCCACGGGACACCCAGAGGGGGCCAGATATAAGCCCTGCCGATTCCTTCCTCACCTTAATCTTACAGGTAAGAAGTGGGTGTTCAAATCTTCCTTCAAAGGAAATAAAACTCTGAGATGATCAACTAGAGAGGGGAAAAGGAAAAAACCATTTGCTGAGCGCTTCATTCACAAGGTTTGGCTGCCTCTTCCTGATTCTGGCCCTACCAGCATGCTCAAGTTCCTCTCTATCTGTTTAATCAGTATGTCTTTTTACCCATCCTTTTATATTCTTTTTGATATCTATTCGGAAACTATAAGTTGCCAAAATCTGGATAGAACAGATTTCATTTTGACAGCCAGCAAAGGGCGTGCCTGCTGACTGGGATGGGATTCTGTAATTACAGAGTCAAATGTTCTTGCGCAGAACGGAGTAGATGCTCTTGGCAGCTAAAGAATCAGTAAGGAACGAGAACAAGACAGCCCTATTGGACGAAGATGGACACGCCAGAGGCAGCCCAGGGGCTCTGACCCAGACTCTGCACGGCCTCGTCACGTGACTCGCCTCCCTCCCGATGGCCCAGTTCTCACAGTGAGGAGGAGGGCTGCTGGGCGGATTAAGGTGGTAATGAATGCAGCACTGACAGTGGCTGGCACGTGATGCTCAGTGAGTATGTGCAGCTATTATTACACAATCCTGAGTTTTACTTCTCCTGCTAGGTGTAGGATCTAGATCTGAGACAAGGCTGGGATGTTGTAAGTCCAGAAAGACAGGTGTTAGTGACAGCAGCACACCATAGGATATCTTTGTTAGAGAGAGCTGGAATTAAATAGGCCAGGGAGAGAGAATTCTCCCACAGATAATTCACAAACAGCTAACAAAGCACTTATCACGCACGGAAATGGATTCCTAACAAGGATACCTGCCGCATAACTATGATCATGCAACAGAATTTTCCTACAAGAAAAAGGCACCGTTACGGCTGGGAAATTTACTCGAGAAAGAGGGGTATAATGTTCAAGCTAATACAAACATCAACCTTCCTGAGTCAGCAGTCAACCTTGTGCGATTCCTCTCCCTTTATATACTCAGTCCTCTGCACACTGTCAGAGGTAATGAAGTGTACCTACTCCTACTGCCGGCTCTATTTATAGCCTGGAGTTATTTTTGAACAGTGTTGGCCACAAATACCAACTCAGCCCAGAGGAAACTTCAATTTAAGAGCAAAATTGTAAGACAATGAGTCAGAGTGTTAGAAAGACGGGGCTATTGTATTTTCTTTTCCAAAGTCACCTGGACAACCTAAGTAGCCTTTTTCGGAGTGAACACTCAGCAATATTAATGATATAATATAAACTAGCCTCTGCTTCCATTCCAAAGGCCATCTAAACAAGCAGGGGCTAGCCCGGCTGGTTTGGCTCAGGGGTTGAGGGTCGACTCAGGAACCAAGAGGTCATGGTCAGGGCACATGCCTAGATTATGGGCTTGACCCCCAGGACGGGCCTTGCAGGAGGCAGCTGTTCAATGATGGTCCTCTCATCGATGTTTCTATCTCTCTATCCTTCTCCCTTCCTCTCTCTCTAAATATCAATGAAAACATATTTTTAAAAAAATAAACAAGCAGAATCTAGCTTCACTGAGGTCAGGGAGGCAATCAGTGAAATCAAGGTTAGACATGAAAGCAGATTCACAATTACACTGGAAGTATGGCCCCTTATGCACACCAATCGATTGCCCAGACTGAGCCGGGGCAGGACACGCGCAAGCGCACACACGCACACACGCCAGCACCTCTGCCATTCCTAAAGAGCAGTCATCCATGCAGCTGTACGCAGGAAAACACGCCTCAGAGCACGTGTTGCTACATCTGCTAGCTCACAAGAATATCCTCACAACAGATGAGTGGAGGGTCCTTCACGTGTAGAGCTTAGGGTGGGTGAAGTTAATGGTGACTGATCTCTACTCTGTTATTCATGTTTTAGACAAATGATTATAAGTTCTCCAAACTTACTAGCAACAAGTATGAAAATTTTCCTATGTGCCCTTTACCCCACGAGAGGGCCCTAGCATTTCAGTACATGCAACTGCTCACATCTTCACTCTCCAGTGGGCGCGCCTGACCCTATGCTGCTGGGATTCAAAGCACCCCCCTGAGCAGGGCTTACGGACGTTAGTTCCTAAGCACCTATGCACATGCAGGGGTAAGACTCCATTCCTGATACCTGGACCCAAACTGGACACAAGAAAACTCATCACCACCACCAACACCTTCATCATCACCATCATCTTCTTCTTCTTCATCATCATCATCACTACTGTCCCCAGAAAGCGCGAGGAAGAGGAAGGAGAAAGGACTGCCGTACATACTACCACAACAAAAGCAAAAAAGGTGATCAGGAACAGAGGAAAAACAAGAGGGAGAAAGCGTTTGCTGTCCGGTTAATTAAATCTGATGCCGAAAGTTTTCTCTACGGACATGCAGGAAAGTAATTCTCCTGAGCTACCGAGATGCACAGGGTCCTGTGGGAGGGGCACTGGCTAATGGAATTCTGGGACCACCTCTGTCTAGGAGCTGGAATCAGAGTCAAGGCATGAACGCTGGCCCAGCCCAGTGACCAGCGCCAAGGGACACCAGGCCCAGCTCTGCCCCACCACCGCTTGGTCTGACTATATTTCAACTACAACTGTCAACAGTAGAAAAGTCAAAAAGTGGTTCTGTGATCCCCAACTCTCAAATACAAACTGCCTACCGTCTCTGAAATTCATCTGTAATGAGGAGGGACATGTGAATTCAACTTTAAAAACTAAGTTACTTTGTCTTCCTTACTTTTTTTTTACAGGACAGAGAAAAGGTAAGGGGGAGGTAGGGAACAAAGGCGCCCACAACAGAGCCACCCATGCTTTCCGGTGTTCCAAAGCCGGGCAGAAGCACGGAGTCCGGGCACGAGCCTACCAACTAGTGAGGCACACGGGTTAATACCCCAACGGAAAGCCACGTAGCTGCGGTCAGTCACACACAGTCCTTCCAAACCGTGTTAACCTGCTTCCCTGCGCTGCACACGCCGCCGGCTCTCCCGCTGCATAAATACCTAGGAGACGTCCTTAGGGAGGAGGGGCGTCTGCTCAGGGCACTGGGTGAGGCGGGCAGGACAGCTGGCCCCGCGCCGGTGGCCCTCTGTCGGGAAGAGCTGGCCGGCACGGCTTGAGGGCTACTAGCGAGGGCGGGGCGGCTCGGTGAGCTAGACAGAATGGAGATGCCTGGGGACCTCGGGGTAGGAGAGAGGGAAGTCCCCGCGGGGTGGGTGACAGTGTAGGGGCGATACCGCGGCGATGGCGATGGCGGCTGGCTTCCCGCCGCGGTATTGGGGGCCGAGCCGTGAGCACTGAGGGAAATGGAAGGCACAGCCACGTGGCTGGCTGGCCCAGAGGGGGAGGCAAAAGGCAGGCTGATCGCCGGCACAGAGCTCCAGAAGCTCGCGCTGCGAGCGGGGCTAGTGTCATAGAGGCTGAATTAGGTGAGAAGAGGAGGGAAGAAGAGAAAAGGAAAGAAAAACTTGAGATAAATAATTAAAATGGAAAATATCAAGCTTTTAAAGAACAGTATAGTCACACTTCCCATCGCTAAGCATTCAAGTATACAAATCTTTCAGATACCTAAATAAGAATCACCTAATTGCTGTAAAGGTCTAGAAGTTATACTTAAAATATTTTAAAGCCCTCTTGCCAGAGAATAATGTACAATATTTATTTCTAAATTTTAATTTACCAAAAGCCAAACCATGGAAAGCCAAAGAGACCCATCTGAAAAGGACAGCACCTCCCGCAGTGACCAAACCAAGCCCCCAAATATGACACTGCGGTACTCTGCATGGCACAGGCCCCCGGAAGAACGCTCACTGCTCCTACACACTCGTGGCCATTTCACTACCACTCACATGTGTAAGAAGAACCACACTGACCTGGACAAAGAGCTGGCGCCGAAGGAACCCACACTGCAGAACATGGGACTCGTTCCGGGGCCCGAGCCAGTGTTTAGTGTGAGATTTCTGTCGGGTGACCGAGCTGCCGCGGCAATTGGCTGTGACGTGGCTGTCAGACTGGCAAATGGGTTTTCATCTCTAGTCTGAGTGGACATCATTAGCACTTCCATTAAAATCTGGCCAATCAAGTCCTTAAAATCAGAGAACACTGTTGGAAAGGCAGAATAAAAGGGAGGTTACACGTGGTTCTTCAAATACAGTCTTTGAAAAAGCCAGAGGGAACCAGAGGTGCAGTGTGGTGCCCCGGCCTGGACTGGACCTGGAACAGGAAAGAGACATCAGTGGAGAACTGGAGAAATCCAAATCAGGTCTGGAGTGCAGTTAATAGGAATGTCTTGGTTTTGACAAGTCTACGGTGGCTATGTAAGATGTTAACACTGGGGGAACCGGGTGAAGTGTATGCAGAAACTCCCTATACTCTCTAACACTGTTCTAGAAATCTAGAATTATTCCAAAATACAAACCTCATTAAAAAAAAAAATTATTAGCCGAAACCGGTTTGGCTCAGTGGATAGAGCGTCGGCCTGCGGACTGAAGGGTCCCAGGTTCGATTCCGGTCAAGGGCATGTACCTTGGTTGTGGGCACATCCCCAGTAGGGGGTGTGCAGGAAGGCAGCTGATCGATGTTTCTCTCTCATTGATGTTTATAACTCTCTATCCCTCTCTCTTCCTCTCTGCAAAAAATCAATAAAATATATTTAAAAAAAAAATTATTAGAGCGCAGTCAATGAGTTACTGCTGACATGTAAAAAAGTTACTCCCAACTAGAGGCTAGTTTATCACACTAGAAATGCAACTGGGTTAATATTTGTTCTCCTGTATATATTTTATACACAGTAAAACTATCTAGCACAAAGTTCAAATTATTTTATGAAGGGTCTGATTTCTAGCCACCGGCTGGCTTTTTGGAGCAGATTCCCACTGCTTAGCTTCCTTCTCACTCCCTGCAGCTCCCAACTGATTTACTGTATGTAGGTCTTTAAATACATTTTAAACATCACTACATAAATAAGAGTTCTGACGCAGGCAAGTCTTATCTGATTTGGTTATTAAAAATTATAGCCCAGCTGGTGTGGCTCAGCAGTTGAGCATCAACCCAGGAACCAAGAGGCCATGGGTTCGATTCCCGGTCAGGGCATATGCCCCGGTTGTGGGCTCGATCCCTAGTGTGGGACTTGCAGGAAGCAGCCGATCAAAGCTTCTCTTTCATCACTGATGTTTCTATCCCTCTCCCTTCCTCTCTAAAATCAATAAAAATAAAATGCATCTAATGAGGGATTAAGTGCAAGGCAGCCTTCTTGGCACTGGGAATGCATCAAACCAGACAAAAACCCCTGCCAGCAGCACTGCTGTGACGTGCAAGAGAACATGCTTGCCCACCTCCCCTACCTCTTCTGTATTCCAAATGGCTGCCATGCTGAGTTTTATTACTTCGTTGTAAGTGTGGTGTAGTGCAGCTTCTTAAAATAGAATACTGGGAACACAGCAAATCTTGCTAAGCAATTGAATTCAGCAGATTTACTCCACTGTCCACACAGGCTGGGAGGCACTTAAGGCAGGTCCAGGCCATACAGAGCGCCTCTCGCAGGGTCCCTGGAGACTACCCAGAATGCTCCTGCTTTGTAAGAGGTGCTAATGCTCTAAGCATCTTCTTTTTACAGAGGAAAAAATGTCCACCCTGAGACAATGGACACTATTAACTTATTTATACCGTTTTCTTTTAGAGAATCGTAAAAGTAAACAAGAAATGTATTGAGAAGATCAGTGGAAAGTGGCCAGACATCAGTGCCCTCCCCAAGAAGTGCCCCTGCATTCAAAACCCCCACCCACAGCAGGACAGAGTGACGGGATAGCAGGGAAGGGCAAGACCTCACGTTCTCATTTTCCCTGAAGGACAGTACCCTGAAATAGGACAGCTGAGCTGGAGTCCTACCTTCTTTTGGGTTCTGCTTAAATTGCGCAGAGAGAGAAGAAAGAAAGATGACATCTCTGTCCCGGTCCTTCCAGGAGACACGAAAGATCTTACAGACCAGCTGTAAGGCCTGCTCTTCAGATACTTCAGAACCCGACGACGGCTCCTAGTGAGGAAGATTTGGGGGTTAATTTCAAGTGGTGGGAGGTCCGAGTTAGACTTCAATAGAAATACTCAATCATTACTTTATTCATTTCAGAAATGCATAGAACTGCCCTAACTGGTTTGGCTCCGTGAATAGAGCGTCGGCCTGCAGACTGAAAGGTCCCAGGTTCGATTCCGGTCAAGGGCATGTACCTTGGTTGCGGGCATATCCCCAGTAGGAGGTGTGCAGGAGGCAGCTGATCGATGTTTCTCTCTCATCGATGTTTCTAACTCTCTATCCCTCTCCCTTCCTCTCTGTAAAAAATCAATAAAATATATTTAAAAAAAAGAAATGCACAGAACTATTCACCCACTGATTCAGAGAAAGATAAACCTATTACTATGATTTTAGAGCTACACTTTTTACAACACTAAAGAACTATACAAAATAAGCATCACACTGCTTACACTCCAACTTCTAACCATCATCAACACGTGTTGCTGAACTCTAATAACTTACTGGACAGAAAGTGACACAATTACCTACACCAGTTCTACACCACACCAAAAATAGCAAAAAACCCACAACACCCTTCTTCTAAATATAGAAACTGAACTCAGATGATAACAAAATATGAAGACTTCATGTTTTCAAGAAGTTTGTTCTTGCTACCGGGTCCCACATACTAGTACTGTCTCAATTTCCAGTCGTTTTCCTTGGAATAGTCCCAAAGACGTGATGATCTACTTGCTTAAGCCCAACACCAACAGAAAACATTCAAATCATCTCTGAATGAATTCCTATTACAAACCAAATTTCCTGTTGGAAACATGGGCCTGAAACAAAGATAAGGGAAGAGTTTTATCAGTTAAAAGGACTGAGTTAGGCCAGCTGGCGTGGCTCAGTGGTTGAGTGCCGACCTATGAACTAGGAGGTCAAGGTTGATTCTGGTCAGGGCACATGCCTGGGCTGCGGGCTTGATTCCCCGATGGGGGAGTGCAGGAGGCAACCAATCAATTATTCTCTCTCATCATTGATGTTTCTCTCTCTCCCTCTCCCTTCCTCTCTGAAATCAATAAAAATATATATTTTTTTTAAAAGACTGAGCTATACTTCCATTAGGCTGGGCTACCCATTTTTCCTCAAAATACAAAAACAGTCACCAGGACCTGCTGACTGGGTGGCCCACTCTAACAGACGCCGCAGATAAAGACGTGACGCTGCTTCCCTGCGTCGTGTCACCTGCACTACAAACAGAAGCGAGGCTTCCTCTTACCAACCTTGTCGCTGAGGCTCCTTTTTTCTCTTCGATCATTTTCATCCACTTCCATGTTTTCAATTCCTGAATCCACATCCACCTGGGACATGCTTTAAGTACAAAAGACAAATAAGCCTTTTACCTTTCATACATCCACCCAATGTCCCAGCCTCTGGCTGAGGAAGTTTTTAAATATCAATCAAAATCAGTCAGGAAAGCGAAATAATAAAGGTTCGTCCTTTTTTTCTATTAATTCTTTAAAGAGCTCTCTTCATATAGTAAGATATAAACATTCTATCGTAATTTTAATATTTTTCCCAAGTTGTCATTTTCTTAGGCTCACTTTCAAAAAAACAGAACATATTTTCTACACATATTGTGGTAAGCTATATACAATCATTCAGAGCCTGATTATAAAATCTTGTTAAGAACATATAGTATTTTCCCCCACATTAAATAAGTAAGTGTCCCAGGACCATTTATTGACAAGACCATCATTTTTACACTAATATGAAGTCACCTATTCATATGTCCTATTATGTAGTATATGTGTGGGTCTATTTCTGGACACTGGTTTCTGTTCCATTAGACAATCTGTTTGTCCCTGAGCCAAAACCACACTATCTTACTAAAACGTCACACTAAGTCTTGATACCTGCTGGGTCAATGCCTCCACCTGGTTCTTCTACTTCAGGAGAGTCTTGGCCATTCTTGGCCCTTTGCTTTTGCATACATAACTAAGAATTAGCTTGCCAGGTTCCTTACATATTCTGTTAGGATTTTGACTAGAATTTCACTGACTCCAGAGATCAAAGTGAGGAGAAATGGCATCATTCTGTTACTGAGTTCATTAAGGTCTTTGGGTAAACTTTTATAATTTTCTCCACAAGTCTTTCACTTCCTTCGCTCAATTTATACCTATGTACCATATATTTTTAAATGAAATTATGAATGGTACCTTTTTAAAAATTAAGTTTCTAATTTTTTGTTGTTGTTAGTACACAGTAATGTAACTGATTTTGGAGATAGATCTATTTTAAGCAGCTTTCCTTATACATAGGGCTCACTAGGTAGATAATCATTTTATCTTCGAACAATAAGTGTTTTGTTTCTTCCACTCCAGTCTCTACTTGCTCACTGCTCGGGGTAGGATCCCCATGGTGAAGAGAAGCAGAAATAACAGCCATTCTGTTCTTATTACTGATTCTAAAAGGAGTGTTTCAAACTCCTCACCACTGAAAACAAGAGCACTGTGATTTTCTGGTCGATGTTCTTTATGTTATTAAGAATAAGACAGGCGATGCTGCGGTAACACATACACTCTGAAATCTTAGAGGCTTAACACTTATAAGGGTTTATTTCTTGCTTACGCAAAGTCTGGTGAGAGTGAAGCATCCTTACTTCATCTTTAATCTATGCCATCTGCAATACTCAGCCTCCCAGGTCACTGGAGCAAGAGAAGAGAGGGACGGAGGAGGAACATCGGCTCAACTGCCTTTCCTAAAAGTGACACCTGTCACTTCCACTCACAGTCTATGGGACAGAACTAGTCACTTGGCCCCAATCTAGCTGCAAAGGAGACTGGAAATGCAGGGGACAATATGATTAGTTTGTTAACTCTATCTCTGCTACTGTCGGTTTAAGGACGCACCTTTCTGTACCCTGTTTGTTAAAATTTTTATCATCAATTGTGTTGAAGTTTAGCAAAATTTGCAATGGCTTTTCTCTTTTATAATATGGCGAATAATATTTATAGATTTTCTAACATTAAAGCACCCTTGGATTCCTGACATAAACTGAAGTTGATCATATTATATTGTATTATATCATATCACATTAACCTATAAAATTATATGAGCAGGGTTCTTTTGTTGAAAATTTAAAAATGCTGATTCAATTTATTTCATGTGTTTTTTATTATTATTCAGGTCTTCTCTTTTTTATTCAATTTTGGGAGAAATATGTTTTTCTAGGAATTTGATTTTCATCCAATTTTTCAAATTTATTTGCATTTGCATATTTACATTTTTCATGGAATCACCCCTTTCAATAACAAATATTACTGAGCGCCCATTCTATGTAGGGCTTGCGCTTGGTGTCTGAAATGTCAATGAACAAAAAAGACCAAAAAAATTTTTTTTAAATAAAGAAATCACTGCATATGGAGCATACATTCCATCTAGAGACAGAAAGAGAATAAACAGCCTGGCCTCTGGGTGGCTCAGTGGTTGAGCGTCTACCTATGAACCAGGAGTCACGGTTCATTCCCTGGTCAGGACACATGCCGGGGTTTACGGGCTTGATCCCCAGTAGGGGGTGTGCAGGAAGCAGCTGATCAATGATTCTCTCTCATCATTGATGATTCTATCTCTCTCCTTTGCCCTCTCCCTTCTTCTCTGAAATCAATTTAAAAAAACCCATTTTTTAAAAAAAGAGAATAAACAATAAACATAAATAAGCAAAGCACATAGTATAATAAATGCTATGGAAAAATTAAAGAAAAAGGAACAGGGAAAAGGCAACTGAGAGTGCAGGGCTTTCTGCTTGAAATGGGGTGAGCCTCACTGAGAAATGCCAGATGAGCAAAAATATGAAAGAACTTTACCCCATACACGCCCAGGGGAAGAGCATTCCAAACAACAGGTTCTTAGTCCCGATATTTACTTGTATTCTTTCTTTCCTTTTCAATATATTATAGCTTTATATTTTCTTCTGAGGACCACTTTACTGCAACACGCTGATTATGATTTATAATATTTGTTACTGTTCAGTCCCACATACTTGCATTATGATTTTTTCTTTAACCTGTATATAAAAGCATACTCCATTTCTAAAATTTACAAATGTCTTAAGGTTTTTTTAAAGAAGTTTTTTGCCCTAGCTGGTTTGGCTCAGTGGATAGAAGGTCGGCCTGCGGATCTCAGGGTCCCGGGTTTGATTCCAGTCAAGGGCACATGCCCAGGTTGCGGGCTCGATCCCTGGCAGGGGGCGTGCAGGAGGCAGCTGATCAATGAGTCTCTTTCATCATTGATGTTTCTATCTCTCTCTCCCTTCCTCTCTGAAATCAATAAAAATATATTTATAGCATAAATAAATAAGTTTTTCCCCCCCCATATTAATTATCAAACCTAATGCTAGTGAGAAAACATGACCTGTATGATTCTGACTCTTGAAACTTTCTGGTCAGTGAGTATTAGGAAAACAATGTGTGTTCTCCAACATACAGTGCAAAGTTCTGTATCTTTCCACGGGATCAAGCTTGCCAGCTGCGTTGTTTAATTTGTCCATATGCTTCCTCATATTTATTCTTTTTAATCTATTGATAAATGATTTATTGTTAAAACGCTCCCAATATGACTGTCAGTTTCTTCTAGTTCTGTCAATATTTGCTTTATTGCATATTGCTGTTATATTACTAAGTACAGAGACTTTCAGAACTGTTCAATCCTACAGGTAAACAAAACATTTGTCTTTATATAGTGCTTACTTCTAGTAATACTTTGTGCCTTAAAGTCTACTTCATTAATATGTTTACCCCAAGTTTCTTTTGTTTACTTTGTTTTGTTTGTCTGGTATACCTTTTTTTTTTTACTTTTAACCTTACTTCTCTAACCTAAGATTTCGGATATTCCTTTTATGAACAGGGATAAAGCTGGGTTCTGTTTTGTTTTCAATACAACCTGTTCCTTTTCACTGTGATTTGCTGTAATTGCTGACATATTTTCATTTCTTTTGACCCTCTTATTTTGTGCTATCTGTCTCTTTTTAGAAACTGTTTCTTCCTTCCCTTTCTTTGAATTGACTTAACTCCACCCTCCCACCTCCTCACCATGGTTCCATACTTTCCTTTTACTGGTTTGGAAGATATACTCGATTTCCATTCTATTAGTGGCTACCCTTGAAATTTAATCAAGTATTCTTAACTCAAAATCTAAAAGTTGGCCAGTATCTTTAAAAAAAAAAAAAAAGTTGGCCAGTACCTTTACCCCTTTCTCAAGTATACAAGGACTTTAGATCTTGCCTAGGTCAATGACTCCCCCCCGACCCTCCTTACGGCTGACCTACTGCTCAGGTCAGCTAAATGTAGACCTGATTTTTCTACACTGTTATTATTGCTTTATACCATCAGTGTTTGTTATTTTCTTCAGTCATCCTTCCTTCTTGCATGTCAGACATAATTCCTGAAATCATTTTCTTTCTTTTTTTTAAAATATATTTTATTGATTTTTTACAGAGAGGAAGGGAGAGGGATAGAGAGCTAGAAACATCGATGAGAGAGAAACATCGACCAGCTGCCTCCTGCACACTCCCTACTGGGGATGTGCCCGCAACCAAGGTACATGCCCTGGACCGGAATCGAACCCGGGACCTTTCAGTCCGCAGGCCGACGCTGTATCCACCAAGCCAAACCGGTTTCGGCTCATTTTCTTTCTTAACTGCATCTGTTAAAAAAAGTTAGGGGGCCCTGGCCGGTTTGGCTCAGTGGATAGAGCGTCGGCCTACAGACTGAAGGGTCCCGGGTTCGATTCTGGTCAAGGGCATGTACCTTGGTTGCGGGCACATCCCCAGTATGTGCAGGAGGCAGCTGATCGATGTTTCTCTCTCATACATCGATGTTTCTAACTCTCTATCCCTCTCCCTTCCTCTCTGTAAAAAATCAATAAAATATATTTAAAAAAAAAAAAAAAAGTTAGGGGGCCCTAGCTGGTTTGGCTTAGTGGATAGAGCATCAGCCTATGGACTGAAGAGTCCTGTGTTTGATTTCAGTCAAGGGCATATGCCCGGTTGCGGGCTCAATCCCCAGTAGGGGGCATGCAGGAGGCAGCCGATCAATAATTCTCTTTCATCACTGATGTTTCTATCTATTTCTCCCTCTCCCTTCTTCTCTGAAATTAATAAAATATATTAAGAAAAAAAAAAAGTTGGGGGTCTTTTCGTGGCAGGCTATCAGGTTGTTTGGTTGTTTTTAAATCTATAAATGTCTTTATTTCACCCTTGCTCTTAAAAGATCGTTCCACAAAGGTACACAATTTCCAGTAGACTTCCTGTCAGCATTCAATACTATTACTCCGACATCCTCTGGCTGCCATCACTGAGACATCTAATAGTTGTTCTTTTGTAGATAATCCCCTTTCTGACTTCTTAAAGGTCTTCGTCTTTGGTATTCTGCAATTTTACTAAGAGATGGCTAGATAGAATTTGCTTTTTGTGTAACCTGTTTCCGAGTTGCTGGGCTTCCTGAATCTGGAGATTCATATCATTTATCAACTCTAGAGAAATTCTCAGCCATTTATCTTTTTTTTAAATTTGCAATTAACATTCAATATTAGTTTCTATTTCAGCCATTTACTTTTTGATAATGGCTTCCAAACCAGTGGAGGGCATGCAGGAGGCAGCCAATCAATAATTCTCTTTCTTCATTGATGTTTCTCTCTCTCCCTCTCCCTTCCTCTCTGAAATCAATAAAAATATATTTTTAAAAGAAAATACATGTATTCAAAGCAAAGGTAATAAGAACAAAATTGTTTTTACTCTATCGGGTCAACTTGATCTTTTCCCTAAAAGTGCCGACCTTCCTGAATTCTTGCCTAATGTGTGTGATCTCTAATCTGGTTCCTCACCCCCAACCCCACCCAACTACTGAAGCTCTATTCTAGTACTTCTCAACCTTTTTCATATCATAACACACAGAGAAGGTAGTATTTGTCTGGCCTACTGACATAAACAGAGGGGGCAGCTTAGGGCACTGGAAATGGGTCTGGGAGTTGGGGTGGGTGTCTGGCTGGCCCAAGGAATAAAGAAATCAACACCTCCACCACTCTATCACCTACTCATGGTGCACTTGCAGTACAGGAGGGCTCTGCTCCAGGACACCCTGATCCTTACAGAGCTCTTAAGACTGCTTGGCTCAGTTGGATCAGTCCACTTGTTGAGCTCCATCCACATTTTAAATTTTCACTGATCAGTAAAATTTCGAAGAAATATTTAGGGACTGACAGATGATGCCACCTTTGTGTTTATAAAGACATTAAAAAACTAAAAACATTTCTTACCACCTATACCATTATTTCACAAAAGACATTTCAACACCAAAAACATAAAAAGGTATAAAGAACACTTCAGAATAATACAAACACCTTTAAGTTTAATAAATTTAGCTCTAATTTGCTATGGACTGGCATGGATCTCTGGGCTGGCAACTGAGACTAATGACTAGAGACTAAACTGAATGGCTCTTTCTCTTTCCATAAATACACTTTATTGGGAAATCGGCTCACTTTACCTTTTCTCACAAGAGACACCGTCAATATCCATGCTCTGGGAACGTGAGAGAGACTGCGATTGCGTTTCAAGGCTATTGGAGGGCGAGCTGCTGAGGGAACTGACTCCTTCACTGCTCTGGCTTCGATGGGCTACTCCTAGTCAGAAAAAGACAGAACGATTAAGTCTCATGTGAAATAACAGTAAAACCATTTGTAATGACAACAGTAAGTATACACAATTGGTATTCATACCATTTTGACAGTCAGCAATCGAAGAATCTATAATAATAAAAGCGTAATATGCAAATCAACCGAGTGGCCCAACAGCAGAACGACCATCTGGATGACCTTCCGGATGGAGCCAGAGCAGCCGCTGGGGCTGCGAGGGCCAAGTCCCTTGCATGTATTTTGTGCATCGGGCCTCTAGTTTCCAACAAAAGATTACACTAAATGCAAAAGTAATATTAAAATCATAGGAACATTAACAATTAGTCATAACTTGTCAATATACATCGTATGAGGTTAGTAACAGAGCTATAGCTAATATCTAAAACTGATTCCTCATCACCTTCTTTTTCACCAATTTAAATTATGATCCTAGAATACAAATTAGCCTCCATCATAGGCCAGGAAAATCCTTGACATGTACCAAAAATAAGATACATTAATGAAGGGATACAGAGACATATCACATGGAGAGGTGTGATAAAGCAAATATACTAAAATGTTAATGGAAGAATATGGGTGGTGGGTATATAGGTGTTCATTGCAAAATTCTTTCAAATCTGCTGTATGCATTAACTTGTCATAATAAAATGTTGAAAGCACGCAAATAGACCCACCTACGCTAATGCTAAATATAGATCAGTGCACTTATTGAGTGGCAGCCGGGGTAAAAGGAATAACTGACCCTGTCCTTGCCCTCACAGAGCTTCCAGAGGAGTGAACCGCAGCATGTGCACGGGGACAGATTTCTCATCGATGTCTTTAAAACCAGGTTTTCATAGAATTTTAAAAAGTACTTTAACTCTATGAATATCCAGACATCTACAAGTACTTCTAAAAATATAGGGTATAAAAAATACAAAATACAGGGTGTTCCAAAAAATGTATACACAGTTTAACAGCTGACACCTCAACTGATGTTTCTTTCTTTTCAGATGTAACCCATTGGGATTAATGTGGTATTCAACGTGTGTATACATTTTTGGGACACCCTGCATATACCTATTGTGGTGAAAGGAAAATGAGACTTACATTTTTTCAAAACAACAAAACAACTTGAGTTACCAGTTGTAGCTGAAACAACTACCAAGTGGATAACATTTTAACCATCCCAGCATTCCAAGAAAGTAAAGTTGCCACCCTTTAATGTCTCTTCATTGAAGAATGTTAGAAAACATTTATCTACTCCTGATAGCAGGTATTAACATATGCCTGTTTATTACAACTTCTGCAGGTCTCATGAAGGAAAAGAGAAACGAAATTGTCAGTGTTCCTAAGTAGACTCAAGGGAAATATGGAAAATATCTAATGTAGTGAGAATTTTGAGAAGCTTGTGGAAGACAGCAAAACTTTTAATTCATTAATTCAAGAAGTGTAATGCAAAGTAGGTTCTCAGTAAATATTTATTGAAGGACTAGATAATAGAGCACCAATAATGTTCTTGGGAGAACATTAGTTTACCTATCACAATGAAAGGTCTGACAATTTTTTAATAAAAATAAATTAATAATATAGTTCAACAATTTTTATGGGATATCAGTTCAGCAGATTTAAAAAGCCTACCTGATAAAACCAGGCCTTAGAATAAACTGATAAATACAGTACACTGTCTGAAAACCTGTATTTGTAATATCACATACGATAGCTACACTCTGTGTACAACAGCCCATAGCAATACAGTGCCAGAGTATTCCACTCAGGCTAATGGACTGCATTCCAATCCTATATAATAAAAGGCTAATATGCAAATTGTCCCCCCAGGAGTTCGACCGACTGGGAGTTCGACCACTCACTATGACATGTGTTGACCACCAGGGGTCGGTACAGAAGGAAGGCCCCAGCTGGCAGCCAGGGGAGGGAAGGCTCTGATCGCCGGCCAGGCCCAGGGACCCTACCTGTGTATGAATCTCGTGCACCAGGCCTCTAGTGTTTCTATAAGACATCCAGGAGATCATCTGCATGCTCTTTTTCCTGAACTCTCCATGTGAGCCTCACATTCTGGGTCAAGTGGGGCAATTCTCCAGAATTAATTATGTTTACTAGTTCCTCCATCTGTACAACCACATGACACCACTCCTTTCTGAAACTTCAAAATCAGATGGTCTGACTTCATTCAGAATCAATATGAATTCAATATCATGAGTAAAACCAATCAAAACACTTGTACAAAATACTGCTTTGTTCTCAAACCACACACACATGCGTCTGTCTTCACCCGCTCCCACCCCTAACTTGAGGAATCACTATCAGGAGGCCAAGCTTTAAGGCATAGATAACACCCTTCACGTCCATAAAACCAGACATTAAAGAATTAAAACACAGGCAAATCTCTGATCCTCTTTTAGAAGATGAGCAAAATCTCTACATACCAAAAATTTTAAGAACGAGGGCGCGTATAACAAAGAACGGAGAGAGTCTGTTTAATAAAATATGAATTACAACTTTCAAAATGGCAGCTTCCCAAACTGCTATGACTACTAGGATCTTGTTAAAGTAAATTATGCATTCTGTGTGGGAAGGCTAGATTTTTTTTTTTTAATAGGGTTTTACTTTTGTAAGATTTTGCTCCTAGCATTGAAGTATTTCCTGAATGATATTCCCTTTCAGGTATAAACCAAACCAAATGCCTATAGGTAAGCTGCAACACTAGCTCTGTTCCAGTATTTCTCTCACACTCACATACACACACACACACACACACACACACACACACACTATTTTATCCTCTTGAGATTTTTTTAAAATGTTTTTTCAATTGTTTTTAGAGGTAGGAGAAAGGAGAAGGAAAGAGAGATAGAAACATCAATGATGAGAGAGAATCACTGATCAGCTGCCTCCTGCACATATCCCCTGGGGATCAAGCCCACAACCTGGGCATGTGTCCTCAACCGCTGAGCCACACCGGCCAGGCTTGAGATTTCTTTAAGCTACACATGCTTATGTCATTTTGGTCATTTTCTCTTGTGATTGATTAATTCAGCAGATCTTTCATTCGGTGCACATCATGTGCTAGGCACTGTTAAAGGCACTGGGGACAGAGCCTGTGCCCCAGGGAGCTTCACTCTAGGAGGGAAGGCAGAGAAAACAGGACATGCAGATAGTACATGTGCCACATCAGCCCAAGAAAAACCATCTGTGTGGATAGAGGTTGTGGTTTGAGACAGGGCGGCCAAAGAAGGTGTTATTGAGAAAGTGACAAACATCTGGAGAGTTAACCAAAAAAGCCTGTGGATTTTAGGGCATGAGCATTCTAGGCACAGAAACAGAAAATATAAAGGCCCAAGTAGGGATCACGCCTGGAATGTTCCAGAACAGCAGGGAAGCCAGCATGGCCGGAGCAGAGGGAGTAAGAAGAGCGGTGAGAGAGGAGGCCGGGGCGGCAGCAGGGTCAGGCCACACGCAGCCCTGGTCGGGGAGGACTGACAGTCACTCGGGGAAGGCAGGGAGCCAGTGCAAGGTTGTGAACTGACGTGACCTTTTAATGAGGGGTTTGTCTCCTGTTTTGTTCTGTTTAAACTTGTTTACTTAATAAATTCATGCCAATTTGTTTCTCCCATCTGCCAAGGACATGGCCAATAGCATCTACCTGCATGTGATTGTGAATAACGGCGACGGTGAGAAACACAATTAGGACTTCACAGCACAGGCACCGCCAAGAACTAAGAGCTGTCCCAGTCTTTCTGCGCCTGAGTGTGGGCATCGGAATGAGCTTGCTGTAAAACTGACGCTGCTGTTGTAGGACGTGGTCCTTATGCTTTAGAGGGACCCCCTGGCTCCACACTGAGGCCGGGGAGGGCCTGGCGAGACCAGTGAGGAGGCCCCCCAGCACCCAGGCAGGCCGTGCAGGTGCCTGGGACCTGGGTGGCAGCAGGACGGGTGAGGTGGGGTGTGAGAATCTGGTCAGGTTCTATTTTGCCTAAAGGACCTGGAATAGGGGCCAGGAAGCTAGTCCGCGGGCCACATCTGACCCAATGAATAAAGCTTTATTGGAACACAGCCACGCTCCTTCATTTACATATCATCTGTGCCTGCGTTTGTGCCACAGGGTGGAGAAGAACAGCTGTGGCAGAGACCGAACAGCCTTCAAAGCCAAAGTTATTTACTACCTGGCCCTTTACAGAGAGTTTTCATGACCCGCAGCTAGAATAGAAGGTAAACAGAGGAGATAATGCCTAGGCTTAAGCAAGTAGGGAAAGAAGAATTGTCATTTATTGGGATGAGGTCCTGGGGGAGGATGACATATGAGGAAGCATCAGGAGCGCGACTGTGGACGGGTTAATTGTGAGATGTGTATTGGATGATGTTTGAGTCTGAGGCTCAAGGAACAGGTCTGGGCTGGAGAGACAAGCTTAGGAGTCATCAGATTAGAGACAGGAAAGCCAAGAAGCCAGATAAATCAGGAAGAGAATAAACACAGGAGAGGATGGGAGCTTAACTATTGAGTCCTGGGCCCGCTAACGTTCAGAATGCAGAAAAATAAAGAGCCACACAGAGAACCAAGAAGAACAGAGACAGGAGGAAACCAGGACTGTGGTGGCCTAGAGCAGCCGTCGCCAACCTTTCGGACCTCACGGAACACACGGACCACTGGTTGGCGACCGCTGTTCTAGAAGAGAAGGGAGGAAAGCATTTCAAGGAAAAAAGGGCCAAAGCCAGGCGCAGTGAAGCTGTCAGGTCAGCTCAGACGGTGACTCAGTACCACGAGGCCTCATCTGAGGGAATCGATTCAGAGCGTGTGAGGGCAGAGGGGGGAGAGTGAGCACAGGCAACTCTCCCCGAAGTTCTGTTGTGAATGGGTGCAGAGATGTGGGTGGAAGCCCGCAGGGGAAATGAGATCAGGAGTTCCCCTTCTTTTTAATCCTCCCAGAGGATATGTTTATTGATTTTTAAAGAGAAAAAGGGAGAGAGAAACATCACCCAACAGGGAACCAAACCTGCAACATAGGTATGTGTCCTGACGAGGAATCGAACCTGCAACCTTTCGATGTATGGGACGACACGCCAACCAACTGAGCCACCTGGCCGGGGTAAGAGTTCCTTTTCATTTATTCCCATGATGGGAGAAGGAACAGAATGTAAATGGCTATTAAAAAATAAACGTTTTTCACTTGAGGTGGGAAATCTGACAAAGCAGGAGAAATGGGACTGCTGGGGCAAGGGCTCTGAGCAGGTGGGAGGAGCTGGGACCTAGGGAAGACCTACAACAAGTGGGGGGGGGGGGGCGGGGAGGCAGTGCAAGCCCTTCAGGAGGTCCCTTCTGCCTCACGTTTTCTTCACGAATAGGAAGGGGGGGCCATCAGCTAAGAGTGCGCATGGAGAATGAGGCTGCAGACTGTAGAAGGTAAGGAATAATTAGCAGAGTGGGAAAGGAAACCAGGAAATCCTATATAATAATATGCTAATTAGATCAGACAATGGAACGACCTTCTGGAGGACCTTCCAGAACGACCAGTGGGCGGGGCTGCAGGGCCGCAATGGGCTGCGATAGGCCGAGGCAGCGGGGCTGAGAGGGCCGAGCCGCTTGCACAAATTTCATGCATCGGGCCTCTAGTATGGTATAACTGCCTGCCACTGTTAAGGGTCCACTTGGGTTTGTGGTCATGAATCTGAAATGAGACAGGCAGCACGGTTCTGGGCTTTTCTCTAGCTTTGCTCACTGCACAGGGGCATGCTGGGGTTAGTGCTGCTGGTCCCAAACAGACAGCGTGCTGCGCCCAGGAGTGCTGAGGGGCTTGCCAGGAGCACAGAGTTCTGGGTCTCCTGCCTGACCTTCCCTGATGCAGTGAGACTCCCCATCAAACCAGTTCTCCCTGGACAGTTTCTAGCATTCCTGAGGGGAGGGGCGTGGGGAGGGAACAGGACTGGGGGAGGAGGGATGGCAACCATGGTGAGACAAGGAGTGCTGTCTCCAAGGAAAAGGTAAAACACAACCGGAATCCCGAACCCTTCCCCTACCAGAGCCCAGCACAGCTTCTCGGAGTGTACAGAGGAGACAGTTCAGGCAAAGGCACTGTTTATTACTGATGATTTGGCCTGAACTGTTCTCACTTTTCTAATGATGTATAAGCATTTATTTTTACATAAGGAGGAGGCTATACTGATGTCTACAACAGAAACTCTGTAAAACACTTTTATTTATTTTAAAATAAATTTTTAGCCGAAACCGGTTTGGCTCAGTGGATAGAGCGTCGGCCTGCGGACTCAAGGGTCCCAGGTTCGATTCCGGTCAGGGGCATGTACCTTGGTTGCGGGCACATCCCCAGTAGGGGGTATGCAAGAGGCAGCTGATCGATGTTTCTCTCTCATCGATGTTTCTAACTCTCTATCCCTCTCTCTTCCTCTCTGTAAAAAATCAATAAAATATATTTAAAAAAAAAATAAAATAAAATAAATTTTTATATTGATTTCAGAGAGGAAGGGAGAGGGAGAGAGACAGAAACATCAACGATGAGAGAGAATCATTGATCGGCTGCCTCCTGCACACCCCACACTGGGGACCGAGCCCGCAACCTGTGCACGTGCCCTTGACTGGAATTGAACCCGGACTATTCAGTCCGCGGGCTGACACTCTATCCACTGAGCCAAACCAGCTAGGGCTGTAAAACACTTTTAATTGACTAATCAACCTAGACAAGACAGGTTATTCAGAGGGGACAAAGGGAGAGTGCATTCAATGACTACAGAACTAAAAACTGAATGTTCAATTATTAGATGATATGATAATCAATACAGATCTCTTAGCACCTGTTTTCTCATAATTAGGATCTTAAATGATTACAATAATTACTACACTGGTAATAATTATGTTTGATAGAAATGTTCATTTAGAGAAAGGACAGATATTTTCAAATATTCAGTATGAGTCACTATCATCGTTTCCCAACAAAGATACTCCTAGATATCAACCATGAACTTAGTAATTATAAAGAAATAAACCTTACCCTAGCCAGTTTGGCTCAGTGGATAGAGCGTCAGCCTGAGGACTGAAGGGTCCCGGATTTGATTCCGGTCAAGGGCATATGCCCGGGCTGCAGGCTCAATCCCAAGTAGGGGGTGTGCAGGAGGCAGCTGATCAATGACTCTTATTGACTAGAGGCCTGGTGCACGAAATTGGTGTCCCTCAGCCCACCCTGCACCCTCACCAATCTGGCACCCCTTGAGGGATGTCCGACTGCCCATTTAAGCCTAATTCACGGGCAGCCAGACATCCCTCTCACAATCCAGGACTGCTGGCTCCCAACCGCTCACCTGCCTGCCTGCCTGATTGCCCCTAACCACTTCTGCCTGCCAGCCTGATCACCCCCTAACCATTCCCCTGCCAGCCTGATCAACACCTAACTGCTCCCCTGCTGGTCCGATTGCCCCTAACTACCTCCCCTGCCAGCCTGGTCCCCCGCAACTGCCCTCCCCTGCTGGCCTGATCCGCCCCCCGCAACTGCCCTCTCTTGCAGGCCTGGACCCTCCCAACTGCCCTCCCTTGCTGGCCATCTTGTGTCCACATGGGGATGGCCATCTTTGACCACATGGGAGCGGCCATCTTGTGTGTTGGAGTGATGGTCAATTTGCGTATTACCTCTTTATAATATAGGATTATATAGGATGTTTCTATCTCTCCTCTCCCTTCCTCTCTGAAATCAATAAGAATATATTAAAAAAAAAAAAGGAAATAAACCTTTTGTTAGCTAAGTAATTGTCAATAAGATAGCCCTAAAACATCATACCAGACAAACTTTTATGGCCTGAAAATTCAGAGAAAGCATTCTATGCCAATGTAAACAAGGAAATCCATAATTAGAGGCTTATTACTTTGACCATTATTTCAATCTCATACTTTCAGATGATTTTATCTTAAAAGCATCAACCAAACTCATCACATCAGCAGAACCAAATATAGTCTTAATCACTTCGCCATCAAAGATAAGACCTGACCCTGTTTGGAAAAAACGATAAGTTATGGAAAGGAAAACAGTTAGTTTTCACAGATCACTATCAAAATGAGTCGACATTAACAAAGCATGCTGTAATAATCTCAAATTCTAAACTATGGCTTGCAGGATTTAACAAGTTGCTGTCCAATTTATTGTACCCTGTTGTGGAAATGTCAACACTATAAGCTAATAAGAAGCTATGATTAGAATGCTAAACACACCCAGGTCTGAAGAGAGGCTTACCTGATGCACCTATTGGGGAGGTAGCTGGGGTCATGTTGTGGACATTGAGACCAAGACTCTGGGAGGGGCCGGGGGCTGATGCCGCTATAGGGGGCCCCGGAGGGTTCTCCCTCTGGGGAGAGGTGAGCGGGGTGGTCGGTTGGGAGGTCTGTCCACCAGCAAGTCGAGCCAGGCGCCTCCGCCGGATCTACGTGGGGAAAAGGGCAAATGTAAATACACAGCAGGAACGCTGGTCTGCCGGAGAGGAACATCAGCGTTATCAGTAACCACATTAGGGCGGAACGACTAAATATGTCTTGAGAATAAAGTACCCATTTGAGGAAAGTATTAACTCAGTGTACCAGTATTTCTGTAAGCTACCACCTCACTTTTTAAAAACTGCAGCTTAAAAATTATTTTAATTCCACCCAGCCGGCATGGCTCAGTGGTTGAGCATCGACCTATGAACCGGAAGGTCACAGCTGGATTCCTGGTCAGGGCACATGCCCGGGTTGCAAGCTCCATCCCCAGTGTGGGGCGTACAGGAGGCAGCAGATGTATGCTTCTGCCTCATCAGTGATGTTTCTATCTCTCCCTTTCTCTCTGAAATGAATAAAAATATTTTTAAATGTATTTTAATTCCTAAATTCTACCCCAAACCAAATGTTAAATTAGATGTGAAGGTAGAATAAACACATTTTCACACACTCACACACACACAAATAAATAAAACTGCATCTTACTCATCTTATCTATTTATCACACTTTCTTGACTGATTTTGTGAATTTACAATTAGCACACCACACTTTTAAACACACTAAAGCTTGTTGTTATTTTAATAAAACTATATAACATGGCCATTTTAATCACTCAAATAATGACAGAAAGTAACAAAAGTTATACTAAGACACAAATTTTACTTATCACGTTCAAGAGCAGAATGATTAGTTTTTCTTAATTTCAATAAAAATGTAATCTACAACTTCTTCCTTATACTAATATCCCAGAGTTATGAAGATATTATAAATCTAGATTACAAAATTAGATATCCCCCATGTTGAGAGTCATTAAATTCCTAACCACTTGAAAGACTATCCTACCTAGCCGAGACCGGTTTGGCTCAGTGGATAGAGCGTCGGCCTGCGGACTGAAAGGTCCCAGGTTCGATTCCTGTCAAGGGCATGTACCTTGGTTGCGGGCACATCCCCAGTAGGGGGTGTGCAAGAGGCAGCTGGTCGATGTTTCTCTCTCATCGATGTTTCTAGCTCTCTATCCCTCTCCCTTCCTCTCTGTAAAAAATCAATAAAATATATTAAAAAAAAAAAAAAAAGACTATCCTACCTTTCACAGCGCTATGAATACAAATTCTCAGTATTTCAAAATTCAGTAGAGATGTTCGGATTCTAAAACGTATTCCAAGAGTTCTAGAGACACTCTGACACATCCCCCTGGTCAGTCAATACCTCTCACTGACCACCTGCTGTCCCAGGCCCCGAGGACGCATGACAACGACAAGGCTTCCGGCTCTAAGCAGGCCTGAGAAGCAAAGCAACCAGGCTGCTCACACACTCTTTCCATTCGGAATAAGGAAGGGGACACATTACATTGTGACAAACGTTATCAGGGAGGGACCTCATCTGAACTAAGAGGCTGTCTGTCCTTGTAACATTGTAGGAAATCTGCTCCTTGTACTGTTCAGACGCCTGGCATCCTGACTCTTGACCCCACGCTCAGAAGCCCTCCGTGTGTCCCTGCTGCAAGACAGCTAACCAGGAACTTCTACGAAAAATGAAAGCAGGGGCTCGAACGGGTATGTGTTCATCTGTGTTCACAACAGCACTATTCCCAACAGCCATGAGGTGGAAGCAGCCCGAGTGTCCATCAACAGATAGATGGATAAATAAAATGTGGTGTGTCCGTACAATAGAATATTATTCAGCCTCAAAAAGGAAGGACATTCTGCCCTAACCGGTTTGGCTCAGTGCATAGAGCGTCGGCCTGCGGACTGAAGGGTCCTGGGTTCGATTCCGGTCAAGGGCATGTACCTTGGTTGCGGGCACATCCCCAGTAGAGGGTGTGCAGGAGGCAGCTGATCGATGTCTCTCTCTCATCGATGTTTCTAACTCTCTATCCCTCTCCCTTCCTCTCTGTAAAAAATCAATAAAATATATTTAAAAAAACAAAAAAGGAAGGAAATTCTGACGTACACTACAGCATGGCGAACTCTGAGGACATTATGTCATGTGACAGAAGCCAGGCACAAAAAGACAACTGCTGTGTGCTTCCTTCCACAGGAGGTGCCGGACTAGCTGAATTCAGAGACAGAAAGCAAAACGGTGGCTGCCAAGGGCCAGGGAGATTTTAAAAATCTTCTAAGTACAGAATAAAACCCTGAGTGACAGGAAAGCATGTTGTCATAGTCCCTCCTCCCACCCTCTGTCCACACAGCAATCAGGAATGCTTCAGAGACTCGGGTCACTCTCCCCACGTCCCCAGGCAGCGGCTCCGCTGCACCTGGGCTACCAGCCCTCGCCGGCCCGCGGCCGCCTCCCGGGCACCCGGCCTCCACGGCAGCCAGCGGGCCCTCTGACATTTACTAGCACATCGTAAACTTATCTAATCTCTGGCCTGGGAGCACTTTCTCTCATTCCTGGCATGGCTGGTTCTTCCTCCTCCTTCCATTCTCAGCTTGAAAGTCACCTGCCGGCCTCCCCCGCCATGGCCTCCTGCACAGCCCTCCGTGCCCCCTCAGCTGAGGCCACGGGCCTCTTTCCATCCTCCGCGCACTCCTCCTGGACGGCAAATACTTCTCTTTCTTCCTCACTGTCTCACTCTGCTCCCCTAGGGTCGTGGTCGGCAAACACATCAGTCCACAGAGCCAAATACCAACAGTACGACGACTGAAATTTCTTTTGAGCAGAAAACCGACGTCTGCGCATGGGCCACGAAGTTCCCATCGCACTGTGCGTGCGCGCCCGCGCGTGGTATTATGTGGAAGAGCCGCACTCAAGGGGCCAAAGAGCCGCGTGTGGCTCGCGAGCCGCAGTTTGCCGACCTCTGCCCTAGTGGAATGGAAGCTCCATGAGAAAACCATGCCTACCTTGCCCCTGCTGCATCCCCAGCTTCGGGCGCAGCGCCAGGCCCGGAACAGCTCTGTACACACTGAGCAACGGGAGAAATTAACACACGGAGTTGAGGGAGGCCGAGGCCCGGAACCACACACGAGCGCTAACTGAACATTCAGAACCCAGGCTGCTGCACCTTCTAGGACCGACTCCTTTCAGATGCACCTTCAGCAACCATCTCCGAGCGCCACAGCGACCTAAGCACTTCCGCTCCCACGGAGCTCAGGTTCTAGAGGCCGAAGGACAACAGCCGAATGAACCGAAAGGACGCCAGGTGGTTCCGAGCACCATCAGCGAGAAATAAAGAGGGAGGGATAGCCACAATCTCCAGATGAAGCACACGGAAGGCCTCTCTGGCACAGGGGCGTCTGGAGACCCCCGAAGGAGGAGATGGGATCTGGGGAGTGCGGGGGGACTGTGCGTGGCATGTTCAAGGTCAGGAAGACCAGAGTGGTTAGAGCACAATGAGCAGAAGACAAGCTCAGAGAGGAAAGGGGCCTCCAAGGTTGGTCACTGACAACTACTTCAGCTGCTGGATAGCCTATGCCAGTGGTCGGCAAACCGCGGCTCGCGAGCCACATGCGACTCTTTGGCCCCTTGAGTGTGGCTCGGCGTTAGAACCACTTCTTCAAAATAGACTCACCCCGGCCGAAAACCGACTTCTGCGCATGGGCCACGAAGTTTCAATCGCACTGTACGTGCGCGCCCGCACATGATATTTTGTGGAAGAGCCACACTCAAGGGGCCAAAGAGCCGCATGTGGCTCGCGAGCCGCGGTTTGCCGACCACTGGCCTATACAGAATAGCTCTGGCTCTGGGAACCACCAAAGGGCTCTGAACAGAAAGTGATTTGCTTACGTTTTTACGTTTTTGTTTTGGCTGCGATGGAGAATAAACTGGGGGAGCGCGGGCGCAGGCAGAAATACTGGGCGGCCACTGCCGCAGTCTAGGAGGATGGGTGACGGCTGGGACTAGGGTGGGTGGCTGTGAAGATCGTGGTGCGTGGTCAATTGGATACATTCTGAAATCAGGGCAGTATTTTAATACTTTAAAATGTGTCCAGGTATACACACCAATACAACAGAACGCCTGGTGAAGACAGACTAAATTTTCATGGAAACCAGCATTTGGAAATTTGCTCAGAATTAAGTTTCAGTACCTTAGAGGCGGTTAAATTTAGCTCATGCTTGACTTCAAAGTCAAATTCAACCTTTACTACCTACTACCGAGGTAGTTTCAAGATAAGTCGCTTAACCTTTGGGCTTCTGTTCCGCTTCTGTCCCCGGGGATACGAACGGTGCCTTCCTCATCGAGCCCTGAGAAACCACTGCCCTCGCCCTGTTCTCCACCTCGCGGCTCCTACCTCCACGGCTCTGCTGCATCTGTGACGCCCTTTGTGCGCTACTTACTCACCACCCCCCTGCAGCAAGTTTCTAAGACAAGGACTTTTCTCAGTTTTGTTCTGATGTCCCCTCAGTGCCTAGAAGAGTGCAGTGCACACAGTAGGTGCTCTTTAAACATCTGCTGCGTGAATGAAAGAAGACATGGAAACGTCTAGAAAACGCATTGCACATAAAGTTTACTGAATAACACTATCATCTTTGGGTAAAACGTGAAATCACTTGAACGCTGGGTGCCAAGTTCAGCCTGAGATGTTAGCTTCAGATGTCCTCGGTGACGTAAACACAGAATAAATGTCCTGGCTCACTGCAATGCGGGCTTGAAGGAAGAAAAGGAAGTTTTCCGAGAAGAAAGATCTCCATCATGCTGGTATTTCCCAACCTCTGCCCCCTCCACTCTACAAGCACAGGTTGTAAAAAAGAATGAAGACTCAGACTTTGTGAATATCCTGTGGACTGCTAAGGGAGATGGAGGAATGCAGTTAGGGACAGAGGCAGGTCCATGCACACATGAACTGGAAGGACCGGTCCTGACGCCCCATCGTAAAGACCTACTGTTAAGAGAAGAACAGCCATGACTGGGCAGTGCTCGGGGCTGCCCACAGCAGCCACGCCCTTCAGTGGACTGACCACTTTCTACAATGGTGGTGACTTTGCACTGGTTCAGCAACCTGAGGACCCTGGGAACATCTGGACAGGAGCCTCCCAAGAGGATGGTTCTGAGCAACTGCAGGCATAAAGGCCTGTCAAATTCACTGAACTATTAAGAGACTTGAATCGTCCAATTTTATCACAAACAGAACATATGGGACACAAACTAAGAATAGCCCCAACATACCAAAATATTATTAAACATTCTTCTCTGTGCTTACTCTGCTTTTTTACACTAAGCATAAGACTGATATAATGTCTTTTAAGTAAAGCAAAAGTACTTTTTTTTAAAAGTTTGTTTCCCCCGATGTCACAGAGAGAAAACACCAAAAGCATAAAAAAAAGGAACTTCCAATTCCTCAACTTCTGTCCTAAACCACAAGTCAACCCAAATATACTAATAATGAAATCTCATTTCTAAAGTTTTCTTGTCTTGACTATTTCAGTGCTTGCTTCGCAAATGACATTAAAACAGGGCTTTCCCCAGAACTGTTCAATCCTAATGTAGCATGTCCTACCCTCACATTCCTGATTAACTAAAAATAGATTCAAGACAGAAGGACTTGTATGCATGCATATAAGCACAACCAATAGACACAAGACACTGTGTGTGTGTGGGGGGGGGGGGGGTAGAGGGCAAGTGCGGGGGGGGGGGGCGAAGAAGAGGGCGGGGAGAGGTCAATGGGCAATGGGGGGGGGGAAGGAGACATATGTACTACTATTTGTAATACCTTAAACAATAAATAAATTAATTAAAAAAAAAAACAGCAAGGGACACTGGGGACACGAGGCAGAAGCTAAGACAGGATGGGCCAAGCTGGTCCTCTTATGTTTAGCACTTGGGGGGGGGGGGGAATAAATCCAAAAAGCATTGTTTTCAAGTTAGTAAACAGTCATTCTACCAAAGCATCTTACTTTTCTACTAAAAAATTAAATCCCAACAAAGAAAAACGCTTTCCAATATTTACTCGTTGGAATGGTCTTCTTCTAGAGAGAGCTCCTATTTTAATTATTATTGTGGTTTTATTTTTTTTAATAATTGGCCATATCTAAAACTTACAAAATGCTATGACAATTTCACAATATGCCTGTATGTAAGCCCAAAATACATCCCAAAACAAATGCATTCAAATCTGAACACCACAGCTCTGCAATCTAAAATCCACCAGCAGCCGAAACCGGTTTGGCTCAGTGGATAGAGCATCAGCCTGCGGACTGAAAGGTCCCAGGTTCGATTCTGGTCAAGGGCATGTACCTTGGTTGCGGGCACAATCCCCAGTAGGGGGTATGCAGGAGGCAGCTGATTGATGTTTCTAACTCTCTATCCCTCTCCCTTCCTCTCTGTAAAAAATCAATAAAATATATTTTTTAAAAAAAACACCAAAAAACACAAATTTAAAAAATAAAAAAAATAAAATCCACCAGCAGTTACCTTTTAAAAAATTGTAATTTTAAATTAATTTTCATTTAAAAGTTCCAAAAGTCCTGCTGCTTACACTGCCTCCCATTTTGAAAATATATTAACCTCAGTCTACCACTGCCATCCTAGATAAAAGAGGCCCCAAATGTGGAAGAATGCCTTTTCCTTCAATCCTAACATTATAGCAAGAATGACTTAAATTCTCCTTCAAAGGTTTGACCTGAACACAAGTAAATGTCTCCTTACTTCTCAGTACAATCCCATCACCAACTCGCCTGCAAAGAGAAGCTAACTCAGCATTTGGACACTACAGCTGCCCTGATTGGTCACGGACAACTACTTCGGCTGCTGGATGGCCTAAGACAGAAGAATATAATGAGTAGCATGACCTAGCCTTATCAGGTGCCAGCTGCTGTTCTAAGGGGTTCATATATATATATATATATATATATATATATATATAATAACCCAAAGAGATGCATACATTTATTTTCCCATTTTATCCAGGAGGAAACTGAACTCAGCTACAGAAGAGATGCGAACGTAGTCAGTCTCACTGGGGAGTGCACGGCCGTAACCATACCCCAGTGATCTTGCAGCAGAAAATCCCTGCTGAGGTGCAGTGACTTGCAAATAGAGGCAACCTTACTCCCCTGATGGCACGCGCTTGTGCATTATTAGTTATGAATAAATGAATTTATGTATAGCATGTTAGTATTGCAGAGATTATAGTCACACTCTAACAACATTCGAGCAGTGGTCAACTCCCTCTTTGAGTGTGTATATTAAAATAAAGAATGTTTCCATTTTCAGGTTCAAGATACATAAAGTACTAGTAAATAAAAGGGGGGAAAAAAAAAAAGACACTTCATGAACATATTCTTGCCCCGCAAATGCAGTCCTTTCTTGGTTTATTAAGTGTCTACTTTGCACCAGGCACCGTAGCAGGCACTAAAGATAGGACAACACGTTGAGTCATAATCCCCACCCTCAAGCAGTTCGAGATCCAATGGGAAAAGACATAGAAGAAAATCAACAATTAAAATGCAGCATGATAAGGTCTGCACAAGATACAGTGGAATAGAAAAGTCACAAAGGAGGCACTTGGGGGCATGTGTTATTGCTTCATAGGGAGGTTACACACCCATCCACATCCATAAATCCATCCACCCACCCACCCATCCACATCCATCCATCCATTCCCCCATCTATACCCATCCATTCATTCACCCATCTATCCATCCATCTCTCATTCCTTCCTTCTACCCACCCAACCCCATCATTCATCCATCTATATAGAGCTCAGTAATGTTTAAAAGAAAACAATCTATTTCCTATTCACTTCAATATATCCTGCTCTTTAAAGGAGGTATATATTTATAGTATATGTATTTTACCACAATTTTTTAAAACCGAGTTTAAAAAGCAGTTTGATGCCGAAGCCAGTTTGGCTCAGTGGATAGAGCGTTGGCCTGTGGACTGAAGGGTTCCGGGTTCGATTCCGGTCAAGGGCACGTGCCTTGGTTGTGAACACATCCCCAGTGGGGGGTGTGCAGGAGGCGGCTGATCAATGTTTCTCTCTCATCGATGTTTCTAGCTCTCTGTCCCTCTCCCTTCCTCTCTGTAAAAAATCAATAAAATATATATATTTTTAAAAAAGCAGTTTGAAAAAGGGCACATGCAGTAATTCCCTTTGGGCATTTTAAATTACAATTTAAATTACAATGGATATTATTATTAGTGCAAATCATGCATAAATGAAAATGGAAATGATACTTAAGAAACTTCTATTTTCCCCCATCTTTCATGTCCCTTCACATAATTTCTAATGCACATGAAACAATTATATAATTGCCATTCTAATCACAACATCTCAAGGCAAAAGACTACTTTATTCACAATTCCCTAGATCAGAAATCACCAAACTTTTTGAGTGTGAGGCCATCTGTACAAAGTAAAAGTGAACGAGCAAACCAAAGCCCTTACAGATGACCACCCAAGGACCCCAAGTCGTCCTTAAGGGGGGAAAAAAGTGACATTCTGTTGATGAAATCCAGGGAAAGGATGCCTGTTCTGTATCATAGGTAAAAGATTCGTTATGTAAAAGTAAAAGGTTAATTAATCAATGAACGGTCACCAAGCACAAACCTAAAACAAAAAGCCCTAAGTGACACCACCGCTCTGCTCTGCACAACTGACATTCAACGTTCAAAGGGGCTATGCATTGTTTCCCTGTGCAGCCTGGGTTAACATCTTTAAAAATTACTGCTGAAACCCAAGTATCAATTCCTCTGATGGATCTGCATACAGTAAGAAAAGGGCTTTTTTAAAAAACAATTTTTTAGCATTTTTAACTCTTTCCTTCATCTTGCTTCAAAAAATATTTATTGTCTGCTTTGTTCTGAATGTTCTTATCTCTCAATACCCTGAGCATGACAATTATCTATTTTTTAAAAGGCTAAGTGACCAACTGACCATCCGTCCATCCGACCGTCTGACTGACCAGCCGGTACATATGACGCGCACTGGCAATTTAAAAATAAACGTTGGCCCTGACTGGTTTGGATTGGTGGATAGAGCGTCGGCCTGTGGACTGAAAGGTCCCAGGTTCGATTCCGGTCAAGGGCATGTACCTTGGTTTGTGGGCACATCCCCAGTAGGAGGTGTGCAGGAGGCAGCTGATCAATGTTTCTCTCTCATTGATGTTTCTAACTCTCTGTCCCTCTTCCTTCCTCTCTGTAAAAAATCAATAAAATATATTAAAAATAAATAAATAAAATAAAAATAAACGTTGACTCACACATGTGCGATACATATAACGCTCTCGCCAGCGCCAATCGCATGTGTGTGTTTCGATCTGTCATTGTCGATCGTGAATTTGGTTGTTTTTAACATTCTGAAGCTGAAAGAAAGTGCAGTCGTCAATAGAATATGTCTGAAGATCAACTATTGGCACAAAAGACTGCAACCTAACATAATCGAAGCTGAAGTATTAACAGGACCTGCGGAAGGAGAGGTTGTTCTGATTCCAAGAATTGATTTGTCCCCGTCTGACACTGGCCTCACATTTAAATTAATTCGAAGATAGTTTCCCATGATGCGAGCATTTGTGATGACTATTAATAAATCACAAGGACAAACTCTAGACAGAGTAGGAATATTCCTACCTGAACCCATTTTCGGATATGGTCAGTTATATGTTGCTTTCTCTCAAGTTCGAAGAGCGAGTGATATTAAAGTTAAAGTTGTAAATACTTCATCACAAGGGAAATTAGTCAAGCACTCTGAAAGTGTTTTTATTCTTAATGTGGTATACAGGGAGATATTAGAATAAGTTTAATCAATTTATCAGTCATTGTTTTTATCAATGTTTTTATGTCCTGTCTTTGTTTTTATACCATGTTGTTATTGATTACTTACTAATCAATTTGTATATTATTTTCATATACATTTTACTAATTTTTTTTCATCTCTGACACTTCTATTATAGAGAAATGGCAAACAGCGATATTAAAATATTTCTTCTAATTAATTTCCTTTCAATGTGCACAAATCCGTGCACTGGGCCACTAGTATGAGTATAACATAAATCAAATCACACCAAACTTTTTATGTTCTGCTAGATTAGAAAATTTGCTAGATATTTTTAACCCTTTGCACTAGCTTGCTTTTTTCTCGATTCCTTTATTCTACTCGGGATTTAATTTTTTAAATACCCCAGATTTTACAAAGCGCAGCAGTAGAATAAAAAACTGGAGTTCCTTTTCATACAAACTTATTTATTTGGATTTTTTTAATATTTCAAATTATTGATACATTCAATAACCGTCACACTCGACATCCGAGTGCAAAAGGTTAAATTTTGCATTACTTTCCATTTCCCTCTCAGAAATTTCCTCACTAGGACATCCATATACAGAATGTTTCCATCTCTAAGATTAAATGTATGTTTTTTTAAAATTAGTAATCTGCACAGGATTATTTTTGGTCAATCATAATACCTGACTGGCCATCACAGATAAGTATTTATAAATGAATACTAATACTATAGAAAACTAGCCATTGGGTAACATTTTTAAAATATGTATATTTTTATGATTTCATAGAGGAAGGGAAAGGGTGAGAGGAATAGAAACATCAATGATGAGAGAGAATCATTGATCAGCTGGCTCCTGCATGTCCCACACTGGGGCTCGAGCCCACAACCTGGGCATGTGCCCTGACCGGGACTCCATAGATCGATGCTCAACCACTGAGCCACACTGGCAGGGCTGGATAACACTTTTAAATTCTAAAACCAACATGAGCTATAGTTTTAAACACAATTCATACTTCATGAAAGTAAGTGTTCACACTGTAAGAATATTACCAAAATATGTTACCCTGGATAAAATACAAAAGAAATTTTACTGAGATTGGAGAAATAAGATGCACAAAATGAAAAAGATAATATGGAAGTAAATGCCTGTATGTCAAAACTCTTGATTTTAAGAAAAAATAAAAAAAAAGGAAAAATAAAAAAACTCCAGATTTTTAAAAAAGTGAATCTATTTGATAAAGTTAATTAACCAAAGATTCGATATCACATATGCAAAGAAACCTGTTAAAATTTTCAAGAAATTCTATTAATGACATGGCATTACAGTCAGACACAGACTAATATTTTCTCCATAAAAACAGGAAGAATCTCTCTGTGGTGAGCTTCCGTGTGGTTTTCTACAATCTTGGGATCTAGTCGAACTCTACCCAGTCATGTCCACTCGCACAGAGAAAGTCAGCGGCAAGCAGGACCAGCTACAGAATTTCCGGGGCCTGGAGCCAAATGAGAATGCAGAGCCTCTTGCTCAAAATGTGTTCAGACTTGCAAGACAGCAACCGCAGAGCATGAAAGCAAGCGTGGGCACTTGTGAGTCCAGGCCACTTGCCGGGGAAGCTGGTCCCAACGACAAGTACAGACACAGGGTCTGACCAAATAAAATAAAAGCCCCTGACCTGACGTGGCTGCAGTGAGTGGCAGATGCCAGGTGCTCAGTATGACTTGCTTGGAAATCCTAGGAATTCAGTTCCCAAAAAGGTCCATGAGCAAAGTGCTACCACATCTAGTCAGAAAATTCAACTCATTAAATTACCAGGACTATTCCACATCTGGAATCTATACCAAACACTGACAGGAAGCAAAGAAACAATGTGCACTGAATTGTCTCGTAATGTTTAATTAGAAAGCGAATTAAGTCAAGGCTGACACTCCTCAATACTAAGACCCCAAAGACCCCTCTTTCCCCAGCCTGACCACTGTCTTCAAAGAAATGGACAAGAAGCTAAAGCTATGGCAGCTGGGAAGCAATTAACACAACCAATCCAGCACGTCTCCGTCCCCCACCCCCACCCCCACCCGGCACCGTGTCCCCAGCCCTGCAGGAGAACAATCCCTTCAGAAGGAAAATAAGTGATCAGATTTGAGCAGATCTGAGTCACCTTGAGTTTCGTTCTGCTATGCAGCCTGTTTTTCCTGGGGCTCCTCAGGTCCCACCTGTCCAATTCCCTTCCTTTCAAACCTCCTCGCTCCACCTTCACCCCTGAGTAGATTCTGGCCCCTGGTCACTCCAGGCTTTAGAAAATGGGAGACCTGACAAGTGGTGACAGTGTGCCTTCACACGGAAGGTGGCCCCTGGGAGGGAAGAGACCTCGGGAAGTAAAGGGGAGAGAGAGGATTCCAACACCTTTCACACAAGCCAGGGCATCTCTGCTGCTTAACCAGGCAGACACGGCCTTCATGCTCTTGGCATGATTACCTGCAAAGGGTTTCTTAAATGTTATATGGGCACCAACTGAAATTCTAATTACGTACAGTTCACTCTTCCTCTGGAAAGATAGCTGATCTGTCCCAGGAATCCACTCTGCCAGGCAGTGCTTCACACATCTTAGGGTTCACTGCCACTCGGTAATTAACCTGTAGATCAAAGCCCTGAGACAAGTATTCGAAACCCCATTTTACAAGTAAGGAAACGGAGGCTCAAAAAGGTTAAATCAGTGGTCGGCAAACTCATTAGTCAACAGAGCCAAATATCAATAGTACAACGACTGAAATTTCTTTTGAGAGCCAAATTTGTTAAACTTCTTCTAACGCCACTTCTTCAAAATAGACTCGCCCAGGCCGAAAACCGACTTCTGCGCATGGGCCACGAAGTTTCAATCGCACTGAACGTGCGCGCCCGCACGTGGTATTTTGTGGAAGAGCCACACTCAAGGGGCCAAAGAGCCGAATGTGACTCGCAAGCCGCAGTTTGCCGACCACTGGGTTAAATATTTTGCCCGGGGTCATTCAACTGGTTGGTGGAAATAAAACCCAGCTATACCTGACTATGAATTACAACTGTGACTTAATGTTTCTTTCAAGTGCCTACTTTAACTTAACTGATGCAACTTAAATGTAACGGTAACAACAACAAAAGAACTTATTGCAACATAAAAATTAAGAGTCACATGAAGACACATTGTATTCAACTCAGGCCATTTAACAAATATTTTTTGTGGGTCATTCTGTGCCAAGCCCTGTGCTAAGAGCTGGATAAAAAGAAACAGTGCAGACTAGTCAGGAGCTTATACTGCAAGAGGAAATATGCAAGCAAGCAGACAACCCCAGGGCAGTGTGATCAGAACCAGAAGTAATTTTCATCAGACACCTTTTCTGCTCTTCCTACTTCTCCCGCCTTCTCCTCCTTCAGCTTCTGCTGACTCTCAAAATGTTTAGGAGAGTCTGGGGTCACACAATTGGCTGACTCTGATAATTGCAAAACCTTTCAGGCCAGCAAGTGTACACACCAATATCAGAGGTTTTTCACCATCTTCTGTTTTCTCTCGAGGGTTCTAATATTTTTACAACCAATTTCAAAAGAATACCTGTGCCCTGGCTGGGTGGCTCAGTTGGTTGGAGTGTCCTCCTGTATACCACAAGATTGCAGATTCAATCCCTATCAGCACATTCGGGAGGGAACTGATCGATGTTTCTCTCCCACATCAATGTTTCTCTTTCTCTCTCTCTCCCCCCCGCCTCCCTCCCTCCCTTTCTCCCTCCCTCTTTCCCTCTCTCTCTCTAAACATATTCTTGGGCAGGATTTTTTTTAAATGATTCTTTATTGTTGAAATTATTACATATGTCTCCCTTTTTTCCCCATTGACCCCCTCCAGCCCACCCCCACCCCAAGGATATTTTTTAAAAGTACAAAATGGTTGTTACAGAATAGTCATGGGGATATAAAGTACAGTATAAGGAATATAGTCAATAATCTATAATAATAAAAGGGTAATATGCTAATTAGACCAGACATCATTTTGGATGTAGGCCCAGGTCCCGGGTGCCTGCGGGTGGCCGGAGGGGAGCAAGCTCGGGTCCCGGGTGCCAGAGGGAAGCCGGTGCCGGCAGCCGGGGGAAGGAAGGCCTACTTATGCACGATTTTTGTGCATCGGGCCTCTAGTATTCTAATAACTATGGATGGTGTCAGGTGGATGCGAGATTTATTGGGATGATCACTTAGTAAGTTATATAATGTCTAATCACTGAAACGAACATTGTATGTCAACTGTAACTGAAAAATTAAAAAATGATTTAAATAAAGGGTTAAAAAGTAAGCCTCTATCTTGTTTAAGCCATTATTATGTTGGAGCTCCCGATCTTAATAGAATTTACGTGGCAATGGCTTAGGGCCCAGCACAGGGACAGACACTGCAGGAGGAATGTCTGTCCCTTGTGAGGCCACAGTAAAACATTCGGTAAAACCTGTGACACCTTAGAAAACAGCCTGCATGCCAGCACGCCTGTAATTCTAGGGAAACTGGTTGAGCAGCTCAGAATTTGGGTGCTTACTGGCTTCTTGCCACGTTAAGCAAGAAGTCCCACAAGAATGAGACAGACTCAAGCGACAGCTAGCTGATGTGCACGCAGGGATGAGAGGGAACACAGATGTGCCCGAGGCGTGTGCGTGGTCTCCAGTCTAGGTGTACTCAGAGCCTAGTAATCCGGGCTCAGCAGGGTTGAAAGGCCACCTCCATCAGCATCCAGCAGGAAGCGAGCTGCAGAACCTGTTCAGCCGGCAGGGGATATTCTCCAGGGTCCGGCTCCAGAGGCAAACAGACCCTGAAGACCTTCCCGAGAGCAAGGGACAAGGGAATTCCTGCCAGAGAGCAGCCCAGGGCTGCTGACCAGGCTGCCAGGAACTCCCACGGCTGCCAGGCAGGGAGCCCACACGCAGCCTGGCAGGAGCTGACAACGCTATGGACCAGTTAGGGGTCTGCATACCCACGCTTTCCTTTTCCAACTGGGAGTTCTTATTTCCATCTTCCTAACCTGCTCCACCACACTACATGCTGGGGAGGGGGACAGCAGCTAACTTGTATTTTATTTTTTAATATATTTTTATTGATTTCCGAGAGGAAGGGGGGGGGAGAGAGAGAGAAGAACATCAATGATGAAAGAGAATCATTGATCTGCTGTCTCCTGCATGCCCCACAATGGGGATCAAGCCTGCAACCTGGGCATGAGCCCCAACCAGCAATTGAACTGTGACCTCCTGGTTCATAGGTCGACGCTTAACCACTGAGCCACACCGGCCAGGCAGATAACTTGTATTTTAATCTAAAGATTCCTGGACTGTAATGAATAGGACAAAAGTAGGTTTACAGTTGCAAGTACACAAAACACAGAGTTTATTCCTGTATTATTATTTATTAATTATTGCATTATTTATTTGTATTACAACTATAAACCTAGTTTTGCCCACCCTGTGTACCACCCGGAGATTCTGGGCTCTGAAGGTGACTGGGGTTGTCTCCTTTGGGAAGGTGCAGAGTGCTCCCCATTTGGGAAGAAGGGCTTAGAAAGAAAGGGCTAGACTGTTCTCCCTTTCCTTAAGGGAACGGGTAGCTGAACATAGGGTTACCCGGTCCCAGTGCACTTCGCCTCCTGGCAGCAGCCGTGGCCACGTGACTCAGGTTCTGGCCGGTGGGAGGTGAGCAGAAGTGATGAGAGCCACTTGCAAGCTGTGCCACTAAAGAGAAGGAGCATGGCTTCTCCTTCCCCTCCCGCTCTCCCCGCCGGGCAGAACGCAGACAGACATGGCCCAAGAGATGGAAGCCATATGCTGGGAGAGTTGGTACAAGACAGAAGGCGCCCGGGCCCCTGCTGGGCATGGAGCTGCAATGCAGCCCCCGCCTCCTGCCCAGGCTTCTATTTAGAGGGAAATCAGCGTCTGTTTCGTTTAGGCAGCTACCACTTCATGACTCCCTGCTGCCACTGTCCACCCAATGACAGCTCAAGTCTCGTGGCCATTCTCGACTGCTCCTCCACAGCCCATACCCACCCCATCACCCAACCCTATTGGCTCTGCCCACAAAACAGCTGGCCACCCGCTATCTGAGCCCTTCTCCCCTTCTCCACTGACCCTGGTCCTGTAATGCTCCTCGGCGTTCTCTCCGCTTTCACTCTTTCCCCTTTATTTGTTCTCTTCACAGCCGCCAGAGGGATTCTTTCAAAACCTATCTCAGAATGTAAGCCCCGTGACGGCAGGGATTTCTGCCTGTGTTGTTCACAGACAGGCGGAAACCCACAAGTCTGTGGAGCTGTGTCACACTTTGCAACTGAACATACAATTAGGACTGCCTGTGTCACCACTGCCGCCTGGCCAATGGTGGTTACACCATTATAAGAAGCACCCCCAGCCCTGACCGGTTTGGCTCAGTGGACAGAGTGTCGGCCTGCGGACTGAAGGGTCCAGGGTTCGATTCTGGTCAAGGGCATGTACCTTGGTTGTGGGCACATCCCCAGTGGGGAGTGTGCAGGAGGCGGCCGATCGATGTTTCGCTCTCATCGATGTTTCTAACTCTCTATCCCTCTCCCTTCCTCTCTGTAAAAAATCAATAAAATCTATATATTAAAAAAAAAACTTTAAAAAAAAAAGAAGCATCCCCATTGCAAAGATGCTGAAATGTGAAAATGGGGTCTAGAACAATGCTGTGCGTACACTGTGTTTCATCAAATATAAGATGTCACTGATTGTGAGCTGCCCCATTACTTTTTGCATCACCAAGAAAAAACATACTGCCCATTAAACTACAACAAAATGCCTTAACAACAGACCCACACAGAGCAGCAATCATTTCACCAGCCTCTCACTGCTCTGAAATTGCTTTCTTTTTGTTGTTGTTGTTGTTTTGTTGTTGTTGTTAATCCTCACGGGAGAATATCGTTTCCATTGATTTTTACAGAGAGTGGAAGGGAGGGGAGAAATAGAGAGAAACATCAATGTGAAGAGACACTGACTGGTTGCTCCAGCACTCACCCTGACTGGGGTTCGAGCCTGCAACCAAGGTACGTGCCCCTGATTGGAATCCAACCCGAGACCCTTCAGTCCACAGGCCAATGCTTGATCCACTGAGCCAAACCGGTTAGGGCTGAAATTTCTTTCTGAGGAATGTGGAGTGTCTTTGACCTTTAGCTGATGGTCTGGGTGTGAAAGGTAATCCTTCTAATTGCATGTTCAATGGCAAAATGTGGCACAGCTTCACAGACTTGTGGGTGTCTGCCTGTCTAAAGCTCCCTAATGCACTTGGTTGTTGCTTTGCAATAGGATATGAAATTGCAGTCATTCCTCCAATAACAAACAGTAGTAGTTCTTTACTAACATCAGGTGGACTCCCTAGTAGTTTCCATTCCTTTCCTCATACAAAGTAACATTTGCTTTCATTGCTAATCCAAGGGTAATTTGTTTGAATGTATTTAAAATGGCAACAAAATGAAACACAGGTAGCACTCAGCTGAGGGGGCGATAACCTGAACAGGTATAACCAGGTTCGCACATAAACAGGAAATGACACCTGTGACCCAACTGCCACCTGGCCAATGGTGATTACACCACTGTGAGAAGCGTCCCCATTTCAAAGATGCTGAAATGTGAAAAAAAGGAGGGAGGGGTTCAGAACTGACTGAAACCTAGTTACAAGAACTCAGTAAATTTTGCTACAAAATAATGAATAACTTCCTCCCCTGCCCTGTGCCCTTGCTAAGGAGGCTCCAACCACCTCGGCCTCCAAGCACACATGCTGTTCCTGGAGCAGATCAAGGATGCACCCCTGGTCGCTGCTGTTCCGGCTCCTGGGAACACTCTTCCCCCCAGATGGCTCTCTGGCACCTTAAATTTCCATTCCAAAGCCACCTCCCCAAACTGCACACACTCCGCACGCCCCACTGCTCTCCATCTGAGTAGCCGACTTTATCCTCCTTCGTGGTACTGATCGCCAACTGACAGCGCAGGTGTACAGGATGTTTTTCATGTGTCCTCTGCCTGGAATGAAGCTCCAGGCAAGCAGGGCTCGGGTGATGTCTGACCCGCAGCGAGTAGACAGTAAATGCCCTCGAATGAGCAGGAAGACGCCTCCACCTGGACTCACTGTAAGAACCCTGAGAGAAACTGCACTCCACAGAGCAAAGACCTGAGGACACAGGCCCTGGTCAGACGTCTTTCTCTCTTCTTCCCCCACAAGAGCAGAGGGTATTTGATGGGCCCCACCCTTAGCAATAACCAGGGCTTCCACTGCCCATCTCAAAAGGCACTATAAATGCTGCCCTAGCCGGTCTGGCTCAGTGGATAGAGCATCAGCCCTCAGACTGAGGGGTCCCGGGTTCGATTCCAGTCAACTTGGGCACATACCTAAGTTGCAGCTCAATCCCCGGCCCTGGTCGGGGTGTATGCGGGAGGCAACCAATTGATAGGTCTTTCTCATATCGAGGTTTCTCTCTCTCTCTCTGTCTCTCCCCCTCCCTTCCACCCTCTCTAAAAATCAATGGAAAAATATCCTTGTGTGAGGATTAACAACAAAAATTGCTATAAACAGTAAAACTTGCTCAGGTTATTTCTGTTTTGCAGGTAGTTTAGTAAAGGGATTAAGAACTCTTGGGTTAGCATCCAGGTTCTACTGCTTATTAGTCATGTGCCTTTCAATTAATTATTAATTTATATTAGCCTCAGTCTTCTTATCTTTAAAATGGGGATAATAATACCAGCCTTGCTGAGCAAGTTAAGTGCTTAGCACTTATTAAGAGCTCAATAAATGTAGGCTGATATCACTATCATTCTCCGTCTCTTGGCTAAAATGAACAAAAGGAGAGGAGAAGGGGCCTGGGAAGCTGCATCCCACACTCCTACCAGGACTGAAGAGGAATCCTGGTTATAAAGTGGTGGCAGCAACCATCCACCTGGGAAAAGCGAGCTGAAGTTCTGAGGTCTGTCACAAAGGAAGAAAAGGTCTTAAAGATGGAGATGTCTGCCCTGGCCAGGTGGCTCAGTGAGTGGAGTGTCGTCCCACACACCGAAAGGTTGCTGGTTCGATTTCCAATCAGGGCCCACACCTAGGTTTCGGGTTCTATCCCCAGCCGGGTTCCGTACTAGAGGCAACTGATTGATATTTCTCTCTTATCTCTCGCTCTCTCTCTCTCTCTCTTTCTCAACATATCCTCAGGTGAGATTTAAAAAAAAAAAAGGAGATGTTTGCCAGGCCAGTGTACTCAGTGGTTGAGTGTTGACCCATGAACCAAGAGGTCACCGGGTTCAATTACCAGTCAAGGCACATGCCCCAGGTGTGGGCTTGATCCCCAGTAGGAGGCGTGCAGGAGGCAGCTGATAGATGTTTCTATCTCTCTATCCTCTATCCCTCTCCCTTCCTCTCTCTAAAATCAGTAAAAACATATTAAATTAAGAAAAAAAAAGATGGAGATGTTAGAGTAGAAAGGCCAGGGGGGGAATCTCCATGTTGGCTCATCTTTGAAAGGTCTAAACCAGGGGTCCTCAAACTTTTTAAACAGAGGTCAGTTCACTGTCCCTCAGACTGTTGGAGAGCCGGACTATAGTTTAAAAAAAACTATGGACAAATTCCTATACACAGTGCACATATCTTATTTTGAAGTAAAAAAACAAAACGGCAAAAACACCCGCATGTGGCCCGCGGGCCGTAGTTTGAGGACGCCTGGTCTAAATGAACTCACCTGCATCTCCAAAATCTGTTCCTTGTCTGGATTTCCTGGTTCCTCCGTCCCCCCCACTCCCGCCCACCCATCCTTCTCCAAGCTAGAAACCAAGAACTCAATTCTTCTTTACTCCTTCCCCACCCCCACCCCCTTCATATCAAACTGATGATTCGAAGTGGGTTAACTCAGATCCTGGATATTTCTGATGAGTGCCTCCTCCATACCCACTGCCAGTGCCTTACTTTGGACCCCACCGCCTCACTCCTCGAGAGCAACAGAGCCTCCCAGCCTGCAGCCACCTCCCACCAATCCACCTTCTACCCCCTTGCCAAGCCTTAAGATCCCTCAAAGGCTGCCCACAGTCTTACTGACAAAGTTGAAACTCCTGAGCATTTCTGAAAACCCTCCAAGACCTGGCTCCCCCCGGCAAAACCCTGCCTGCAGTCCCACCACCGCTCGCTCTTCCTGATCCTGTGTCACAGCCAGTTCCAAGGGCCCTTCCCCGGCAACTACTGCTCAGCAGAAGCATCACTTTTTTCTTGTCAGCCTCCACCAACACTGCCCACCAGGGTCCCCTGATGTCTTGTCCATAGCACCACAGTAGTGAGCACCTGGTCCTGCTACTGTGGGGTTCCTATCTATCTATGTCTGTCTGTCTGTCTACCTACCTACCTACCTACCTACCTACCTACCTACCTCCATCTCTTCCCCATCCACTTGTTAAATTATAATTTAAGAAAAACGACTGTCTTTCTCCTAACCTACCTAACACACTGCTGGGAATACACAGCATCTTTTTTAAAAAATATATATATTTTTATTGATTTCAGTGAGGAAGGGAGAGAGAGATAGAAACATCAATGATAAAAGAGAATCTCTGATCGGCTGCCTCCTGCATGCCTACACTGGGGATCAAGCCCACAACCTGGGCATGTGCCCTGACCGGGAATCAAACCGTGACCTCCTAGCTCAGAGGGTGACGCTCAACCACTGAGCCACGCTGGCCAGGCCACAGCATCTTTTAAAAAAATGTTTGTTGAATGAACAATTCTGGAGGGGCGTGATGAAAGTCAGTACCAAGAAAGACTATAAATTGGATTGTATCATGCATTCTACAGAAAAACTGTGCAGATCACGCATGTTAGGATATCCTTTATAATAAAAGCCTAATATGCTAATCGACCAAACGGTGGAACGACGGGTCGCTATGACACGCACTGAACCCCAGGGGGCAGACACTCTCAAGTCAGGAGCTGCCCCCAGCCCGCAGGCCCCAGACCAGCCAAGGCAGGTGCCAGCGGGGGGCCCCCCAATTGTCCCGCCAGTCACCCCAGAGAGGGAGGCGACCGACAAGCAGGCGGCGCCAGGCCAGCCAAGGCAGGTGCCAGTGGGGGCCCTGCCGGTCGCTGCACAGATCGGCCCTGATCGCTGGCCAGGCCTAGGGACCCTACCCGTGTACGAATTTCGTGCACCGGGCCTCTAGTTTATATAGACGTTGTGATGTTTTTATTGCCAGTTGTTAAGCAGTAAAATGTAATAAAAAGAGCTTTTAGATTAGGAACGCTGGGTTTGAACTCCAACTCCATCACTTCTAAGCCAGGTCACTATGGACAAATTATTTAATCTAACCCTCCGTTGCCACACCTATAAAATAAGGGAAAGTGAAGAACCTCCCTGATTATAGTCTTTATCAAATGAGACAATGGTGGCAAAGAGCCTGGCACAGAGCAGGCCTCTCAGCTGTTAATAAATGTCGGTCCCTGACTATCGAATCTCAGAGGAAGGCATGGGAAGAGATCAACCAAAGAACTTGTGTGTGTGAATGCATAACCCACTGACACAAACAATAGGGTGGTGGAGGCCTGGGGTGGGCTAGAAGGGGGTCAATGTAATACTTTCAATAGAGGGTTTTTTTTAAATATCAGTCCCTTACCCTAGCTGGTTTGGCTCAGTGGACAGAGCGTCGACCTGCGGACTGAAGGGTCCTGGGTTCGATTTCAGTCAAGGGTACATGCCTGGGTTGTGGACTCCACCCCTAGCAGGGGGAGTGCAAGAGGCAGCCGATCAATGATTCTCTCACATCATTGTTTCTCTCTCTCTCCCCTCTCCCTTCCTCTCTGAAATCAATAAAAAAATATATATTTTTTAAATGTCAGTCCTGTTCCACTTAGACAGCGTGACTAAAAGTTCAAGGTCCTGTGGACGAAAGGGGCCACATGCTACCCTGACAAGCTCAGGGAAGGCCTGCATGGCGGTCTTGCAAACTCCAGGACCTAGGGTGACCACAAAGGATGGTCTGAAATTAAACTTTAACTAAGGGCAGTTATGGTGGGTAGTCAACTCCTAGGCCGGTATCTTCCCTGACAAGGTCAATTTTTACCTTGACTGAGCTTACTGTCTTTTTGCATCTATAATAACATACCATTGAAATGTCAAGGGAACGGGTAATTTCACTTTTTTTCTGGACCCCTCAGGGTACACCCAAATGATCTTGGGTGCCAGGACAGAAACCATAAATTCCTCCCTTGTTATTGTTATCATGTTAACTGTTGACTATTAATTGTCCTGTACCCACCTAAGTAATGTGTCTATCATTTTTCTTTTTATTCAATCCCAGAGGTTTACCCGATTTGCCTTCTCCCACCTCCCTAATCTATCACCAATAGATTTCCTGTAACCCACCTATGTCTCCTCCTTTGATTGAAAAGTATAAAATTAGGTAAAAAAAAAAAACAAAAACAAAAACAAAAAAAACACACGCCATTCTCCGGAGCATTATCCCAATCTATTGAGATTCTGCTTCCCAGCAATTGTTGACAGTTTGGCTCAAATAAACTCACAAAAATTCTTTACGGGTTTGAATGTTTTTTACATTAACAGTCCCATATTCTACATTTGAGAGGGAAGACTTAACACTCTTCTAGAACCTTGACCACACCCTAAACCCCAGCCAGCCATCTTGAAGATGAACCAGGTCATAAAGATTTAACAAAAGAAAAAGAAAAAGCGAATCATTTCAATGCAATCTCATCCCCACAGTTGAAAACAGTTTAAAATACCTGCCCTACTCACAGCACCAGTTTGGTATATGAAAAACAACACCTGAGCAGGGCGCAGAATGAGTATAATGTAAATAATGACCCTTTGGAATGTAGGCTCATGAACAGGATGAACTGAGTCATGGATCTGCTCTGCAGAGCAATGAATTCCCTGCCGTGTGCTATACATAGAAGGAGCATCAATGAAGTTAAGGAAGTCCTCTACTAAGAAAGCTGCGGGAATGTGACAGTTGCGTGAACCTGCCAGTAGGAATGTAGAGAGGTGGACTCAGTCCACCTTAAGCAAGCTGCCCAGTGTGCCTTTGTGTAACTGGACCCCTCACCCTACCCCTGACCAATCATAAACACTCTCCCTGCCCACTGCTTGAGACCCCCTTAAAGCCTTGGTGTTGGCGAGATAAGCTCTCTTGGTCCCCGGTGAGCGCTGGAGATGAGAGCTCGTGCTAGCACGAATAAAGGTTCTCTTGCAGTTACAGCGGGTCTTGGCTCCTTCCTGGGGGGTTTTTGGGGATTCTGAACACTGGGCATTACATTTGGGGGCGCGTCCGGGATCCCCAAGCCCTCCGAGGGACCCCCAAACCCGGAGAACCTGACTGGCCACGGTAGGTGTCTGTTTGTCCTATGTCTCTTGTGTGAGCTCAAATCTGAATTTCTGGCAGTGCCCGAAGCGATCTAGGCGGACGCGCTGCTGAAGGATCACGGGCTAGAGGCATTGGGAGACGTCTCGATCCTCTTTCAGGAGGGATGTGTATGCCCCTCAGTTTCTGGGACGAGGTGGGTCGCTCCCACCGGTCGGCGTGAGGCCGTCGTCCACGCTTCTGGTTCTGCTCCAACGGACTCGCGTTGGAAGGCTTTTCTTAAGGATCCTCTGTTTGTGTGTGTTGATTTGTTTTTGTTTTGTTTTGTGGACTCTCTTGACGGACATTATGGGACAGACTCAGTCCACTCCAAGTGAGTGGAAAGGGGAGCTTAATCTCCCCCCCCCCCCCCCCCAAGGCCATAGAGCTTCCTCAGGCAAATTAATCAGGTGTCTGTTTAAACTCTGGTAAATATCTAGTAGGAGTCAAAAACTCGGACTGTTTGGTATATAAATATAAATGTGAAAATATTTGTTATCTCTTTCTGCTGTTTAATTTATTTAAAGATAGGGCGGACCTGCAGCTGCTGAGACACCTTTTTCTCAGTCCTTTGTTCTCCGTCAGAGAGGGAATAAGCCCACTTAGATGATAAAAATTCCTCTGTTTGTATAAATGAAGGTTTCAGTTTGCTCTGATTTGTGAATTTACTGTATTAAATTGAATTTTAAAGTTCTAAGGTTGATTTAAAAGTATCCATTTATAACATTTCAAAGAACAAAGGAACTTTTATTTACAGCTTCCTTATCTCTTTTGGTGCTTGGAGACTCCCAGCTAACAACTTCACAGGGCAGAAAGATTTACAGGCCTGTGACATCATAGTCCAACGTGGAACTAAGGCTGAAGTTACTATTAACTCTTTATAGACCCCGTTAACCGTTTGTTTAACTTACTGTTTTCAGTTATTAGGATCCTCAGAGAGGACATAACCTGGACTTTCCCTTCCTCTCTCATCCTGATTCTAATAGCATCTGTAACTGGATTAAAAATCTTTTCTTTCAGGAGGCCATCCAGGCTTTAAGCTCACAAGAAATCTTCTCCTGCGAGAGGAGAGAGGGACCCCCCGGAAGGGGCTGGAGGCTCTCCCTCTCAACAGGTGTTTGTTTTGTGTTTTGTCATGTTGGTATCAGGACTGTTTGTTTTGTCTTTTTGTCTTGGGCCCTATATGTATATATTATTTATTGAATTTTGATTTGTCAAGGTTTTGTCAGTTTGTTATCAGTTTGTTAAAATCCTCTTAGAGGACATTGAGTGGTTCTTCCCTTCCAGTTTAACCTTTGACTGTGTGATTGAATTACGGAACTTTTATCAAGGTTTTGCCTCTCCTGAAATAACGCTCCATGTGTAACCTGTCCCTCCCCAAGCCGGACTGCAGGATGATTTTTCCTTCAACACACTGGTCCCGCCCACTGGCCTATGGCAGAAGCCAGAAAAAGCGACGATAGGAAAGGGAGGCCCCCATCAGGGGACTTAGAAGCAGTGTTCCTGTTATCTGCTTAGATCCCAAGAATATAAGAATACTTATTTACTGAAATGATATAAGGACAGATGTTTGTTTGATATTTTGTTGTCTGCCTGGTTATAATTATTTGTTCATATATAGAAGTCTATAAAAGGAAATAAGAAACATTTAATTTGTTTAAGGCTGAGTGCTCTGACAGGTAGCAACCCCCCCGAGTGGCCACTGGGATTCTTTTTTCCCAGGGGTGTTTTCTCTCTGTCAGAGGGGGAATCGGCCTGCCTAACAACATTTCTGTCTATATTTATTAATTTAAAGATATAAAGTTATAACAATTATAGTCCAAAGAGATTTAAAGCAGGGACCACATTCTAAAATTAACTATAAGAAGGAAGCTGGAGCTGGCAAAGTCACCAAGTCTGCCCAGCAAGCTCAAAACCTAAATGAATCTTATTTCTGACACCTGCCACCACCCAGTCTTAATCAGTGGTGTGGAGGAACAGTATCAGAACTGTTTGTCTCAATTGGCCATTAAGTTTGATGTGATTAATGTACATTATAAAACCTTTCAAAGAAAAGGAAAATATTTTGTAGGCCACTTGGTCCTTGTGTGTGTGTGGCAACTCTTAAGTTATAATTTTGAAATCAGTAATTTTTAATAGAAACACACTCAAGCAGAGTGGCTTTTCAGAAAGGTCAGGGAGTCTGATTACAGTGTAGGGGTCACCGGTTCCCCCATGCCACCTTCGTTAGCAGGAGGCAAGCGCTTTTCCCAGTGGGAACAGAGAGTGGACTGCCAGATGAAAACGCCTCGGTGGGACCCGCGCCGCGCTCCCTGCCTCCGCCCACCCGGTGTCCCTCCCCTCCAGGGATTGTTTTAAGTGGCTAGAGGCAGCAACAAGGAGGGAAATTCCCTTGTGACCCCCTCCGCCCCAATGAGACCCAAGAACCCTCGGCGACTCCTTGGACACTTTTCACCGTGTTCTGTTAGGGGGCTTAAAGGCGGCAGCTAGAAATTCCCCATTCCAGGCTTATCAGAATCTGATATTCTTATCTATAGGAAAAATATAACAGTTTGAAATTCAAGCGGCTGAGCCTGCTCCCTTCTCCCTCTGCCTTTTCTAAATATTTTAAAGTAATAAAAGATTTGAGGCATAGTTATGCATTTTTTTAAGACATAGAAGAAAGTTTAAAGACCAATTTAAAATTATAAAATTTGTAAAAGTTTATATATAGTAAGAAGAAGAACAGAGAAATATTAGAAAGAAGAAAAAGCCAGCAGCAAATAGGAAGGAATTAGTATGCCTATTGTAAGAAGCAGAGGCACAGGAAGAGAAAATGTCCTGGCAGGTTAGCTAGAGAAGCAGAAAGGGGAGACTCAGACTCCAAGGGTCTTTAACTTAGAAGAAAAGGACTGACAGGACCGGGGTTCCTTTCTATTAAGCCTCCAGGGTAACCTTACAAGTGGGGGGCAAACCTGTTAGTTTCCTGGTGGACACTGAAACAGCCTATTCAGTCTTGACAGGGCCTATGGGACCCGTAACCTCTAAGAAGACAGCAGTCCAGGAAGCCACCGGACAAATTGCCTGTTTTCCTTAGACATCAAAAAGGACTATGGACCTCGGAAAGAACACGGTAACTCATTCATTTCTGGTCATGCCAGAATGCCCGTACCCCCTATGTAGATGTGACCTCCTACAGAAACTATTTGGACTGCCATCATATCCTTTGCGGGGGATGAAGCGGGAATTATTGGGGGCAGTTGGATACTACAACCTATGGATACCGGGGCTCATAGGGATTGCTAAACCTCTAGACTCAAGTACTGGGGGAACGCAGCCACTGAACTAGACAGAAGTAGAACAATGGGCCTTTGAGGAGCTAAAGAAAGCTCTCATCTCAGCACCTGCCCTAGCCTTGCCAGACCTCACGAAGCCCTTCCACCTCCACGTGAGTGAGGTAAGAGGCATTGCCAAAGGGGTTCTCACTCAGACTCTAGGTCCCTGGAAGAGACCTGTAGCCTGTCTGTCTAAGAGACTAGACCCCGTGGAAGCAGGGTGGCCAGCGTGCCTCTGGGCAGTAGCCACCACAGCATCGCTGGTAAAGAAGGCAGATAAGCAAACTCTGGGCCAGGAACTAGCCCTAATAATACCGCATGGTGTGGAGGCCCTCCTTCGAGGTACCCTGGAGAGATAGATGTCAAACACCAGGATCACCCAGTGCCAAGCTCTTCTCCTGGACCAGCCCTGCATCCGGTTCCATAAGACACTGGCCATCAACCCTGCCAGCCTGCTTCCAGAGCTTCCAGATGATGAGCCAGAGGAACCCATTCATGACTGCACAGAGGTAACAGACGCAGTACAAACGGCTCGTCCAGACCTGAAAGATGCCCCACTATCATCACCAGACAAGGTACTGTTCACGGTTGGGAGCAGTTATGTTCAGGATGGCATCCGATGTGCAGGGGCAGCAGTAGTCACCCTGAACCGCACCATTTGGGCGCAGTCCCTAAATAGGGGAACCATAGCACAAAAGGTCGAGCTTTTGGCCTTAATCCAGGCCCTCCAATAGGAACACAGTGCCATCCACCAGAAAAGAGGGTTACCAACTGCAGTAAAAAAGGAAATTAAAAATAAGGAAAACATTTTAGCCACATTAAAGGTCATCTGGCTCTCAAGGGCAGTTGCAATAGTGCACTGCAAAGGACATCAGAAAGGGAAGACAATTGAAGCCAGAGGAAATAGAGCCGCAGACCAAACTGCCAAGGAAGCCGCCCAAAAACCAGTGGGGCCTTTACAAGTTTTAGTAACCCTGCCGTACCTGGACCTATGCAGACCCCCTCCTACACCAAACAAGAGGAGGAATTGGCAGAACAGAAGCAAGCCATTAAAGAACCGGATGGCTGGTGTACCCTACCAGATGACAGACTGTTGGTCCCAGAGGCTATAGGTTGGACATTAGTTACCCAGTTATACCAGGCTACCCACTTGGCGTCACCAAGACTTCTGAAGTTCTACAAGGCAGGTACTCTTAGATAAAATAATTAAAAGCATAGTCACTAGAAGTAATGACTGTGCACAGGTAAATGCTAAGCAAGGTAAGAGGGTCCCCCTGAGAATTCGGGCCCCACGGAAATTCCCCAGGAGAGCATGGGAGGTAGATTTCACAGAGATTAAGCCACTAGCGTCAGGGTATAAGTATCTGCTAGCTCTCATAGACACCTTCTCGGGTTGGGTTGAAGCATACCCCACTAGGACAGAAACTGCCTCTATAATTGTCAAGAGATTACTCCAGGAGATTATACCTAGATTCAGGCTGCCAGTAGTCATAGGATCAGATAACAGCCCCGCCTTTTGTAGCCAAGATATCTCAAAATATAGCTCAAGCCTTAGGACAGTCATGCGCGAGACTAAAAAAGAGAATTTAACTGAATTTACCCTAGAAACCGGTGAAAACTGGACCAACCTCCTACCCTTCACCCTCTTATGGGCCAGGTGTACCCCCTACCGGTAGGGGTTTCCCCCTTTTAGAGATCATATATGATAGACCTCCCCCTGCCGCTTCCTCTCAACAGGGACAGGAAGAAACTGAAAGCTGGAATTCATAACCATTCCCTTACTCAAGTCCTTACAGGCTGTGCAGTATACCCAGAAAGCCACCCATAAGCTTGTTCCTGTACAACCCTTCCAGCCCAAGGACTCGGTATAGGTAAAGAAGTTCACTGCCCAAGGACTCACCCCAACCTGGAAGGGATGCTACACTGTTATCCTGAGCACGCCCACGGCTGTTGAAGTAGACGGCGTCCAGACCTGGCTACACCACTCCCAGCTCCTGCACCAGGAAACGGCCTAGATCCTGGCAACCAGCGGCCTCACCCGTGAGATCCCTAGCCTGGGCTCCACGCAGGCCAGGAGGAAACTCAACACCTGCAGGAGAAGAACTGGAATTCACTGTGGACAGTACTGTTGGGGACTGTAGTACTAAAGGCCTTAACCAGAAGAAAAAGACAAAGTAAAAATACAAACCGTCTCATGATTGAGCCGGGTGTCCCAAGACAAGGGGGGAATGAAAGGGCAGAGCAGGACAGCGCAGGGTGTGCTGTGCCCTCCACCCTGTGTAACTATGTGTATGGCTCCTTTTTCTTAGAAAGCTGCGGGAATGTGACAGTTGCGTGAACCTGCCAGTAGGAATGTAGAGAGGTGGACTCAGTCCACCTTAAGCAAGCTGCCCAGTGTGCCTTTGTGTAACTGGACCCCTCACCCTACCCCTGACCAATCATAAACACTCTCCCTGCCCACTGCTTGAGACCCCCTTAAAGCCTTGGTGTTGGCGAGATAAGCTCTCTTGGTCCCCGGTGAGCGCTGGAGATGAGAGCTCGTGCTAGCACGAATAAAGGTTCTCTTGCAGTTACAGCGGGTCTTGGCTCCTTCCTGGGGGGTTTTTGGGGATTCTGAACACTGGGCATTAAAGCACAAGAGAAGAAAAGTACAAGAACGCAAGGTGATCTATGAGAGACCAAAAAGTGCCAGGATGTAAAATCTTCTAGAGCTACCAGTCTGGTTAGAGCAGCCTCTATTTTTCATGGATGATATCCTCATGCATTTTCATTTTGTTATAAAAAGATGAAACTCTGCCTTGCCTGACTCCCTATTTTAGATTGAAAGATCACTGTCTTGCTTGATTTCACCCTGAGATGTATGTTTGAATTTTTAGTAACGTAAGTGTATTATTTTTTTTAAATATATTTAATTGATTTTTTATAGAGAGGAAGGGAGAGAAAGAGAGTTAGAAACATCGATCAGCTGCCTCCTGCACACCCCCCACTGGGGATGTGCCCACAACCAAGGTACATGCCCTTGACCGGAATCAAACCTGGGACCTTTCAGTCCACAGGCTGATGCTCTATCCACTGAGACAAACCGGTCTCAGCCCATAAGTGTATTATTTTCTAACTACTAAATGAATGTCACCTACCCTGTCTGCGACAGAAGTTCCCACCAATAGAGTCATAATGCAAAGGTAAAAGCTTTGGAAATATCTCTGTTGACAACTGCTCACCTAATCCTAGAATTAAAGGAAATGGATTTAAGGAGGGGGGGGGGGGAACACACACCTTAAGAATATTTTTTTCAAAAAAAAATTGTTCTAGGTTCTGCTGAGAGTAAAATTACCAGGTATTTAACTACCCCTTTGTGTTCAGGCCAACTAATTTGTTGAACATAATTTTATATTGATCTTATATTCGTGAATTAAGATGTTCGCATGATTTTAATATTCTGTTGATCTTGATAGATGTTTTTCTCTCTCCTCCACTACCATTACATTTGTCCTTATATGGTCACAAAAAAGTTAGACCTTCCTCAAGGACTGGATAAAGTGAAGAGCCACAGTTCAAATATACAGAATCTTTAACTGGTCTGTATGCTTTATTGGTTTGAAAAAACTGCTTGGTGAAAACTCAAGTATGTAAAAACTTCTAAGCCAGGGACAATTTAGAGAATGTCAAGGGAAAAAAAAGTAAAGGACTATCAAAAAACACAGATTCTTTGTCTTCACAGAAACTACCATCAGAATTAATAGTAAAGAAAAAAAAAAGGAGGAGGACTCTTAAGAACTACATAAAACAAAGTGCCTCTAAGGGTAACTCATAGTTCCTGCCTGAATAAAAGAAACTGTTCAACAGCTTTCTAATTTAAGATCACGTTCCTGATGTATTTGAGACCGGAGAGTCAGTAACACAGAATGGGCAATCCTGACTTTGCAAAAACGTATCCAGATCAACAAAATTATTTGCTTCCTTTCCTACCTGACCCTTAACCCACCACTTGCATGCCCCATCCCTAGAGAATTGTAGTTACAAAGTAAATACAGGGTGGAGCAAGAGTAGGCTCACAGTTGTTCTTATGGAAAATAAGACAATATTTAACAAATAACAACACAGAAATAAACTGTGTGTTTTCTGTACTCAAAACTGTAAACCTCCTTTCGCTCCACCCTGTACAGTGACACTCTGTAGCTAAAACTGAAGCATAGAAGTTTTATAGTACAACCAACGTGATGGGTGGCTACTTTCACAATACTCTAGGGAAGTTTTGTATGAACCAGTGGACGAAATGAGGTAGATTGAAGAGAGTGAGGCCAGCAGGGGTCCTGGGAGGGGAGCTCCCAATTTGTGAAAAGGGAGAAGTCAGTAGAATCACATGAAAATTCCTTGTACCCTAACTGCCACTGTTTTTATGACAATCGTGTGAAATAACCTCTAAAACATCAAGAAAGAAATCTGTAAGACTCCCTTCAGAATCATAACAGGGGCAGTGTACAAAGCCATCTGCTTCCAGTTGCTTGTTGTTCCGCGTCTGCTACAGCAAAACCAAGTTTGAAAGCGACAAAAACTAGAAAAAGGCTGAATTAAAGAGAAGTGTGCCAGGAGTCATAAGTGGCCTGTTACATCACTAGAATTTAACTGGAATTCACTAACTATGGAGAATATACATATTTTTTAAAATATCAAATAATCTGTCTGCAGGCCACCTCCAACCACAAACGTGTGCTTCATCAACTTACACAATGAAATAGCCATACATACTTGGGTTTTTCAAACACTTCCCTTATAAATGCACACACACACTCTGATTTCACCCCAAATTATTCTTTAAATCTCTGCAGTAAGGCGCGAGCGCACGCGCGGGCGCACACACATTAACTTGATGTACATCTAGCCCTTGTTGCTTCAATACCCCGAAGAAAAGAATTAAAAACGCCTCGACATGCAGGCCCGAAAAGAAGATTCGAAAAGAAGCAAATGGAGTCCAGAATGAAGGAAGAAGGCAAGGGATGCAGGAGAATACCACCGGAGACCCTCTCGGGGACTCGCTTCATTCTTGGAAAATGTCATCTCCGTTCCCTCACCTCTGGCGCATTATCATCCCTTTCCCAAAGCGCCCAAGAGTTGCCAACTAATCTCCCCAGGTGTCCCCCAACCTCCTCACCTCATCCGCGCTCAGCTCCTCCATCGCTTTCCTCTTAATGGTGAAAGGCGTTCGGGAGAGATCCTCTGTGTTTGGAGATCAGGGCGGGAGGAGCGAGGAAGGTGTCTGTCGGGCTGTCTGGTCCCCCGGATGGGGGAGGTTTCAGAATTGCATAGTCAGAGGTGAACAAATAAGAACACACGAGGCACTGAACTGCCTTGGCGGCGGTCACTCCGATCGCCCCGGAGACTCCTCCAGCGGCTGGGACCCCGAGCAGCCTCCTCGGGCCGCCACTGCTGCCGCCACAGGGTTACCTCCAGGCGCCCCTGCCTACCCTCTGCTGCCCAGGCTGCCCAGGCTGGGGAGCTCGGTCTCCACCTCGCCGCGTGCCCCAAGCCTGGCGTGTCTTCGCGGTGGTGGCAGCGTGGCAGCTGCGCTTCCTCCAGATCCTGCTCTCCTCCCTGCCCTTTATCCTCGGGGGGAACTGCTCGACTGCACAGTGGACACCCCGAGGGTGGGCGACCCCAGAGCCGCGCAGGCAGCGCCAGCAGTGGAGGGGGAAGCCCCTCCCCTCCCAAAGCAGGCCGGCCACGCCCCGCCTCCACGCCGGAGCCGGGCAGCGGGAGGAGGAGGACGGGGCTCGCGGTGCTCCGGCGGAAAGAGTCAATCCCCCTACCCCTCCACCCCTACTCTTACCCCCTCGCCCCACCAAGTATTATTCATCAAAACAACAGGGCGGCCATCTTTGAAAGGGATCACGTGACCCCGCCAGGGAGGCGGGGCTTCTGGCCCCACGGCGAGGCAGCCAATGAGGCGCGGGCGTCGCGCCGCCGATTTCCTCTCGCCTGCGCCTGCTCCCGCCTCCGCACACCCCCTCCCCCGCGGGGCCGTGGGCGGGGGAGGGGGGCCGGCCGGGCGGGGCGCGGGGCGGCGCGGTGCCATGGCGACGCGCGGGGGGGGGACGGCGCGGCGCGCCGGGTGCAGGTAGGCTCCCGCGAGGGCCGCGCTGGCGGGCGCAGGCGGAGGCCGCGAGGCGTGGCGTCCGCACCGACGTGGGGAAGGTGGGTCCGGAGGGGACTCCGTTGTTGCCAGGCGCTCGCCTTTCAGCGGCGCCCACATGCCTCCCGCCTCCGCGACGCCTCCGAAGAGCAGGTAAAGGAAACGGACAGCATCTCCTTCGGTGGGGCGAGCTTTCTCTGCCGCCCGGACTGCGCTCGTTCCGAAAACGCATGTCCACCCTTCCAGGTCTGCAACGAAAGCCCATTCGGAGGGGAACGCGGACACAAAACCTCCCATTTGGATTGCTGCAGAGAGAGAGTTTCTGATTTGGGTTCTTTCCAAGTGTGTTCCAAAGTGACGGTAGTATAAATGCGTGATGCGAGCGGAATAGGGAAACTAAGTTAAATAGCAGTTTGCAGCCACCTAGTAAATCCTGTCTTCCCTAAATCGGGGACACTGCGCTTGTCCTCCCCAACCAGAGGGTAAATAGCTTAAATCACCCTACTCTGGGGCACGGATAACAGGATCCAATGAAGTGGCATTTGCCAGCCACCCGCAAGGACAGACAAATTAAGAGAGAATCCCATTTTGGTACATCAGCGGAAAGCTGACCCTCCCCTAAGATCTCCCCCAAACACCCAGCCTTTAAAACCCCTGAAAATGACGGTTCCAGGGCGCTCTCCCTCCAGGCAGCACGCCAGTGCCTTCCCTCCCCACTCACGCACCCATCCCTTAACCTCTAAGGGACCCCATGAGACTTGCAACCAGGGGAGCAATGGGCAGCAGCAGCTCCTCCCAGAGTAAGCCCCTGAACTTGTCTCCAAGCCTCCTCTCCTCTGCCTTCCCAGTGAGCCAAGGCAGCCCAGCCTAGGTTCTCGCTGCTGCTTCTATACCCGTCCTTGTTCGTTGCACTAGGTATGTTGTTGCTGTGGTCAATAAATTCTTGCTTGCTTTTCTACACGTTGTCTCTTAATTGAAACCTTTCCCTCAAGAAGACAAGAACCAAGGTGTCCTAGTCTCCTCGTCTCCCCGGTAACAGGTGATTCCCAGAACACTTTGAAGTGGGTGTACATATATAAGACCTCTGGAGTCAATGCAAAGAAACCATCCTAAGCTAGACAAGAACACTTTTTTTTTTAATTGGGACATAATTGACATATCATATTAGTTTTAATATGATTTGATATATGTATATGTTGTGAAATGATTACCACGATATAGTTAACATCCATCACCACACGTACTTACACTATTTTCTTGTGATAAGAGCGTTTAAGAATTATTCTCTTAGCAACTTTCAAATATAAAGTTTTGTTAACTATAGTCCCCATGCTGCACATCACATCGCAGGACGTATCTTACAACTGGAAGTTTATACATTTAACTTATACAATTCTGAATTGAGCGTCAACAGTATCATGTAATTCCTGATTTTGCCACATATGAAGAATATACTGTATTGGATGGTTAACTAAACCACAATCTTAAAGATGGGTTTCCAGAATAAAAAGAGATTCTTTTTTGGTATTTGCTTAAAACAGTAACCTGACAGCTAGATATGTCAGGGATTAGTGAATAAAATGAGACCACTGCTGACTTTGCATGTTATCTGCTGTCCAAGAGAGGAATTCTCTGTAAGCCAGAATCTGGACGCCTGGTGACACTGATGTTCATACGGGTATATGTGGCTACAACTCTTCAGACTAATGTCTCTTTCCTTCCACCAGACCATTTGTCATAATTCTTGTTGTTCTAGCTTTTGCCCCAATAATACTAAAACTTATAAGTTTGTCTCCACCAGATTACAAGCCCTACTTGTACTCAGGAAATACCACCCCTAGCCACCATCACAACCTCCTTTTGTGCCCTCTGACAGAGAGCAAGGATTTTGACTTTGAAGAAAAATGTTACCCCTTTCAGCAGGAAGCAGCTACAGGAGAGAACCGACGTGGCTTTTTCTCTGAAAGAATTCAGTGCCAAAAATCCTTGAGGAGGAAAAGGTTAGACCCCCAGCTTTCAGGGGCGGGGGGGGGGGGGACGCTGGAATGTTAGGCACATTCTCTACCTTTCCCCTGTGCTCCATTATACCCTGCCTGAGGCGCTCACCCCCCAGCGGTTTTCCTCTTATTCTCATTACAGGTTTCCTCAAGACATGATTAAAGGCTTTCAGTTTACAGTAAACCGCCTCACCCAGTTAGTTTTCAGTGGGCTGCCTACACCCAGCCTCCTACCCACCAGTTACTCTGACCTTCACAGGAGACATATACTAGTATATCCTGCTACCCCCACTCTGAGCTGTTCATTTTAGGGCTCAGCCCTTCTGGTTTCCAGATGATCTAATAAGTGTATAATTCTTTTTTTTTTTTTTAAGTGTACAATGATAGCCCTGGCCAGTGTGGCTCAGTTGGTTGAGCATCATCCCACTCGGTTAGATTCCAGGTCAGGGCACATACCAGGGTTGGGGGCTTGATCCCCAGTAGGGGGTGTGCAGTAGGCAGCCGATTGATGTTTCTCTCTCTCTCTCTCCCTTCCTCTGTCTAAAAATCAAACATACTTTTAAACAATAAAAAAGTAAAGTGTAGCCCTAACCAGTTTGGCTCAGTGAATAGAGCGTTGGCCTTCGGACTCAAGGGTCCCAAGTTCGATTCCGGTCAAGGGCATGTACCTTGGTTGCAGGCACATCCCCAGGAGTGGGTGTGCAGGAGGCAGCTGATGGATGTTTCTCTCTCATCGATGTTTCTAACTCTCTATCCCTCTCCCTTCCTCTCTGTAAAAATCAATTAAATATATATATTTTTAAAAAGTAAAGTGTAGCCCTAGCCACTTTGGCTCAGTGGATAGAGCAGTGATGGGCAACCTTTTGAGCTTGGTGTGTCAAACTTCGCCAAAAAACTGAGCATAACTCGGGTAGTGTGTCACTTTGAGGAAAAAACATTATTTCGCAAATGTTTCATCCTCAGGAGCAGCAAATGTTTCATTCTCGGCATGTGGCCGCCTCAGCGGCCGCGTGTCATCAGAAATGGCTACGCGTGTCAGTGCTGACACGCGTGTCATAGGTTCGCCATCACTGGGATAGAGCATCAGCCTACTGACTGAATAGTTCCGGGTTCGATTCTGGTCAAGGGTATATGCCCATGTTATGGGCTTGATCCCCAATAGGGGGCGTGCAGGAGGCAGCTAATCAGTGATTCTCATCATTGATGTTTCTATCTCTCCCTCTCTCTTCCTCTCTGAAATCAATAAAAATATATTAAAAAATAATTCCTCCTGCTTGGAGTGGGATTTGATTTCCACAGGGTTACACGGGCATGCCTCATGTCTGCGGGTGTTTGCTGTGCTCAGCAGACGTGGTTGCCAGCGTCAGGAAAGAAACCAGTGCTGCTGACTCAGTCTCTCACGTATTCTTGCATTCGGCAACCACTCACTGAAAGTCTAAAATGGGAAAGCATTGTGCTAGCTACAAAGACGGACTGGTGAATCGGGACACAAGGTTATGGCCTTACCCACAAGGTACTTATAGTCAAGGAGACAGACAAATACACACAGAACTGTAATACAGGATAGAAAGTGCTAAGTGCTGTAAACGAAACTCAAGGGAAGTACTAGAGGAATCCAAAGGAAAAAGGTGATTAGTCCTGGTTTGGAGGACATAGCTCTGACTCACTGAAGCAGGAAGGTATTCTGGAGGAAATGTATCAAAAGCCTCACGATGATCTCAACTTACACCATTATTCCCCCACATTTTTTAAAAGGGCAATTTCTACATTATTTAATATGTTTTTATTGATTTCAGAGAGAGGAGGGGAGAGGGAGTTAGAAACATCAATGGATGAGAGAGACTGCCTCCTGCACGCCCCACACTGGGGATCGAGCCTGCAACCAGGGCATATGCCCTGACTGGGAATCGAACTGTGATCTCCTGGTTCATGGGTTGAAGCTCAACCACTGAGCTACACCAGCCTGGCTCCCACACATTTTAAAACATGATAATTCATTTTTATGATCTCCTGAAAAGTAGGAACATTTGACCCCCACCTTTCATTTTACAGCCAAATAGACTGACTCCATACCTTTTTGATAAAAAAAGTTTCCATCAATATTATACTTAAAATTTAACATTGCCCTGGCCTGTCTGGCTCGGTTGATTGAGCGTCATACCATGCACCGAAAGGCTGCGGGTTCCTTTCCCAGGCAGGGCACATGCCCAGGTTGCGGTTTCAGTCCCTGGTTGGGGTGAATGCAGGAGACCACTGATGGATGTGTCTCCCTCATTCTCTCCCTCTTCTTTTCCCTCTCTCTCAAATCAATTTAAAAACAAAACATATTTTTAAAAAGTTAACATTAGAAGAGTTTTGTTTAATTTTTAAAAGCTAATGAATATTTGCATTTTAATAAAGAGATGTAGTATGTTTTTAGTCAGGTGAATCGGTCACCAATTCAAGATGTATATTTTCTCATGAAGTAAAAAGAAAATTATCTGGAGGAGACTCTACCTCCTGGCTATATTTTCATCATAAGTCACTATCTCCCCCTCTCTTTACTCTTAGAAAAGAATTGATGGCCCTAGCCGGTTTGGCTCTGTGGATAGAGCGTTGTCCTGCAGACTGAAGGGTCCCAGGTTCGATTCTGGTCAAGGGCACATGCCTGGGTCATGGGCTCAATCCCCAGTGAGGGGCGTGCAGGAGGTGGCCGATCCATGATTCTCTCTCATCATTGATGTTTCTACTTCTCTCTCCCTCTCCCTTCCTCTCTAAAAATCAATAAAACATATATGGTATTGTTTAAAAAAAAAAAAAAAAGAAAAGAATTGATAAATGTGTCAGCTAGAAAGGGACCTGGTGGAAAGTAACCACCGCTCAGGGCAGTAAATCAGTCACATCAGATTCAATGGGTTTGGGGAGGAAGGCGAGGTACACAGAATCAAAAACAAAAATAGACTAATCGTGTCCCTATCCCCTCCTGCTTCTCTCTTCATATTTCCAGTATCTTCAAATGAGACTTGGCCGACATCACAGCAGACCCAAAAGAGGGAGGAAGAAGTTGTATACTGAATTTAGAAAAGCATTTTAAAGTACACAATTTGTTTTGTTTCCTAAGGTTATGAGGTTGACGTGAGGGAAGGATAAAAACAGCATATTCCCGCCTCCCCAGCTTGCCAGCGGTGTGTGTATAAGCACCAACGGAGAGGCAATAGAACTGTTGAAAGGGAGGTAAGTCAACCGTGTCAACTATAAAACACAAGGCACGTTTCTGTTTTTATGCAACCACATAAAAATCACAAGCTCCCATCAATGTTATGTCTGTGTATTGAGATATAAAAATACGTACAAATAAACCTGTTTTACTTCCATGGGTATATGGAGTTCCTGCTTTGTTATATCTCTAGCTGACATACATTTAAAATGAGGTTCCAGAAAGCAGTTGTGGTCTGCATAATTCTGAGAAACAAGTTTCTAAATGATGTCTTAGTGCACTTCTCCGCAACCGGATTTAATCACAGAGATTGTGCCTTTTGTTTTCCGAAAAATCGCACCAACAGGAAAATAGCAGAGCAAACAGTCAAAGGAGTATTTTTAACTCTTATCCATGTCTCCAGGGATAGCTTTTTCTCTCTTTCAAAATACTGTTTCATGGTGAAATATAACCCACCTACAGAAATGTGCAGAAAAGTGATTATAAAGTAACTGAAATCTGTGTGTTCACCACCTTGGTCAAGGAATCAGGCAATCCCAGACCTTAGTCACCTCGGCTCTGCCCCCAGACCTTCCCGATCACAACCCTGTCCCTTAACCCTAGTGGGGTCACTATCCTGACTTCCATCATTGATCATTTCCTTGCTTTCCTTCATAATTTTACCATTGATGTGGGCATCCCAAACAATTAGTTTATATTTTGCCTACTTTTGAATTGTATGTAAATGCAATGATACTATGGTATTTTTTGTATCTGCCTTTTTGGTTCAACATTACGATTCACCCATGTTATTGTATTTAGCTTAAGTAGTTTATTCATGTTCAATGCTATAAAAATATTCCATTGTTATGAACACACCACAATTTATTCATCTATTTTACTCTCCCTCCCAACCCCCAGTTTTTTAATCCTCTCAAGGAAAAAACTGCATAGTCACCTTAATCAGGCCATGTCTTGTATTTAAGATCAGGTTCTTTTTTATTTGAATAATCCAAGAACTCGTACATCATGCCAAAGCCACCCACCAAAATGGGTTCTGACAATACATATAAACATGACAACTGGTGTGGTCTTGTACACTTTGGCTAGCTTTTCCAGTATTTCTGTCTTAAGTACTGTTGCTTTCCAGGGTAAAAGGACATGATGACCACTTGCTGAAGTAGTCCTTCGGTCATGAACTTCCTGGTCCGGATAGGGACTGTGCTATTCATGATGGTGGTCTATTCTTAGGCAGCCAGGGAGGAAAAGAGCCATCCCATTCTCGATGAATCTATCTTTCCAGATTTGAGCAGTTGTAAACAATGCTGGCATGAATAGTTGTGTTTCTGTATCTTGGCATCCCTAAGCATATGCATCTCTTTTTTCTTTTGACTTGAAAATAACATAGTCTGTTTCTTATAATGGAATTATTGCTTTTTTTTCCTGCAAATTTTCAATATTTTTCTTGGTTTACTTACATTCATGTGTTTGAATAGAAAGCTCGAGTTTTCTATTTAATATTTGGACTATATGTTTTGTGTTGTTTGTTTATTATTTTTCCCCCTGGAATATATGTTCTGTTTTTCAATCTAGTGATGCCATCCAGCCTCCTTCAATGCACAGGGAAATAGGAACACTTACACAGGATGGGAGAACATACAGCACCATGGTAAATAACATGGGCTCTAGAATCAGGTAGATTTTTACATTTTTATTTATTGATTTTAGAAAGAGGAAGAGGAAGGGAGAGAGACAGAAAGAAACATATTTGTTGCTCCACTTGTTTATGCCCTCATCGGTGGTTTCTCATATGTGCCCTGACCGGAGATCAAACCCTCAACCTTGGCGTATCGGGATGACGCTCTAACTAACAGCTACGCGGCCAGGACTAGAATCATGTAGATTTTAAGCAAATTGTTTAGTTTCTCCAACCCTCAGTTTTTTATTGTATAAAGTTTGGATAATACCACTTACCTTACAGTGTTATTCTAAAGCATGTCCATAAGGACTCCTTACAGTGCAAATAACAAAATCCAACTCAAACTGTTTTAGAAGCTAAAGTCCTTTATTGACCCACCCGACTTGAAAAAGTGGGAGATGGAGGGCAGAGAGGGAGAACAAAATTTCTTACTACCATCAGTGAATTAAAATCCTTCACTGTGATTGGGCCAACAATGTTCTCAAACCACAATTTAACCAATCTGGGCCCACTCACAGAAGCCCGGGTATGTCCATTCTAAGCATATGGCTGGAACAGAATGGGAAAAGGATTAACTGGATGTCAGGGCGGGAACCAGTGTCCACTCCACCAGAATTATGAATAACAAGAGTGCTGGGCTCAGCCTGTTGACTGACCCTCTGTCAGTTCTAATTGTTTCAGGGGCTGCCAGCACCATAATCTGCCCTGTCTGTCATTCTTAATACTAAAATAAGCATTTTTCAAAGTGATAAGATAAATCTACATCTCCTCATGAAAAAAAAAAAAGTTACTGTGTAATCTTATGACTGGTGATTTTCACTCGTATATTTGCAGAAAATATTTTCACTGAGAGAACAGGACTGGGAATGTACTGTTATTTTCAACCTAAACCAAAAGCTTGTTATTGTCACTGATTAAAAGACTGTTTTTCAAAGGGCCTAAAATATTGGACTCAGAAGATATAATTAGATGCTAATGAGAACATGGAGTAAATATCAAGAGCAAATCTGTCATCTGTGCAGGACTGAAGACCTTTCCAATGAAGGGAGAGCAGGAAAATTGGGGGAAATAGTTTCCTACCGAAGATCTTGGGAGCCCTCGCCGGTTTGGTTCAGTGGATAGAGCGTTGGCCCGCGGACTGAATGGCCCTGGGTTGGATTCTGGTTTAGGGCATGTACCTCGGTTGCAGGCTCCACTCCTGGCCCTGATCGGGGCACCTGTGGGAGGCAACCAATGGATGTATCTCTTTCACATCAATGTTTCTCTCTCTCTCTCTCTCTCTCTCTCTCTCTCTCTCTCTGTCTCTCCCCTCCCTTACACTCTCTCTAAAAATCAATGGAAAAATATACTTGAGTGAGGATTAACAACAACAACAAAAATAAAGTAGATTTTGGGAAATAAAGTAGAGATTCTTGCCCTGGGCAAGAATGAAAGCAAATGTAACAATTATTCGTTGTAAGTACATCCATTGAGTTCACTGTCTGAAATTCCAAAGAGGTTATGAAATAATAGTTGGCAAATGGGCTCAAGGGACTTTCTGGAGCAATGGATGTGCTCTGAAACTGATTTGTGGGGATGGTTGCACAACTGTATACATTTACTGAAAAATATGGAACTGTACACTTATTTGTCTTTTGGAACTATACACTTATAATGGGTGGATTTTTAAAAATATATATTTTATTGATTTTTTTACAGAGAGGAAGAGAGAGGGATAGAGAGTTAGAAACATCGATCAGCTGCCTCCTGCACACTCCCCACTGGGTATGTGCCCGCAACCAAGGTACATGCCCTTGACTGGAATCAAACCTGGGACCCTTGAGTCCGCAGGCCGACACTCTAGCCACTGAGCCAAACCGGTAAAGGTCATAATGGGTGGATTTTATGGCACACAAATTGTAATTCAACAAACCTGTTAAAATTAAGAAAAATACACTAACAAGAGTCATATTCCAAGAAATTACATTTTTATTATAAGCAACATTAAAATGCTGCTTCTCTTCCTCCTCCCCATCCTCTTCTTCTTCCTTCTTTTTTCTTTTCTTCCACAGCATGTAGCTAACAGAGATGCCTTCTAGAAGGTCTTCCTTTGCCAAGGACAAGCCTTTCCACCTGGTTGTGTGAAGAGGCCACATCTGGTAGTGATTTCATGGGAAGACCTTTGATCAGTGCTCTTTGGAACCAAAACGTTAGAGACCCAGACAGAATCTCAGTCTGCGAAGCTTCTCTGTGAACAACAGGAATGCTGGGCTTAGACATTTTTGAACCGGAGCTATTTTTTAAAATTTCAACTTTATTGCTTTAATAACTTTGATAATTTCAGCTTTAATAACACATATTAAAGCCCCTGCTTTAATCATGTTATTGATTCCACCTACCTGGTTGTCAGGTCAAAACCAGAATCTAGCACATCTTTACCTGGAAGTCATGACCCAGTCCAGGAGACGATGGGGCGGAGCTGCCACGCGAGGCCGAGAGAAAGAACGTGTAACGCACAGTATCCAAAGATGGAGAGATGGGTTTCCGGCCTGCTTGCTGGCGGGTTCTTTTCTCACTTTGCTTCTACAGCCGGAAGCAAACATACCTGAACTGGGGACTGGAGGGTGAAAGTGCCATCTGCACGGAGCCTTGGAATGTGCAAAGTTAACTTCACAGGAACGTGTGTCCCTAAGTTCCAAGCCCATCCGAGCACACAGGAAGCATGCGGTGCATGGTAAAGGAATGAAGACGTGAGTTGAAAGTTTTTTTTCATGGAAACAGTCTCCCGGTGTTCCAGTGGCCAAAACAGCAGAAGTAAAGAGAGAAACATACATGAGGAACAAGGGTTCTCTCCGTTTACTTACCCCGTGACCTTGGGCAAGTTACTCAGTGTAAGACCATGTATGTCTATTCTCCAAAGAGATGACCGGTAGATATACTGGAGTGGGCAAACGTAGGTTTACAGTTGTGTTGTGAGTACACAAAACACAGGGTTTATTCTTGTGTCATTGTTTATTTATTTATTTATGTTTAAATGTCTCTTTGTTGTTGAAAGTATTACAGATGTCCCTTTTTGTATCATTATTTATTTATGTGTAATGAAGGGCAGCAATGCGAGCACTTCCGAGAATGTGCCTAAGTGTACTGTGCCATTGTGGTATTCTTTTGAGCTAATAAAGCTCTTGTAATCATCAGACCCTGTGTGTCTTTTTTTCATACGGACAACTGTAAAGCTACTTTTGCCCACTCCTGTATGAAAAGATGTTCAAGGCCACTAATCATCAGAAAAAAATGCAAATTAAAATCACAATGAGATACCACCTCACATGTGTCAGAATGGCTTTCATCACTCAATCAACAAACGTGTGTCAGCGAGGATGTGGAGGAAAGGGAACCCTGGGCGCTGTTGGTGAGAGCGCCAAGAGGTGGGGCCCCTGTGGAAAACAGCATGGAGGTTCCTCTAACAATTCAAACTAGAACCACCTTATGACCCAGCAGTCCCACGTCTGGGGATGTACCTGAAGAAATCCAAAACACGCGTTCCAAAATACACATGCACCCCTGTGCTCACTGCAGCACTACTTACAATAGCCAGATACGGAAGCGAGCTGCGTGCCCATCGATAGGCAAGTGGATAAAGAACATCGGTGCATATACACAATGGAGTATTACTCAGCCATAAAAAATGGAATGTTGCCATTTGTGACAACATGGATGTTCTAGAGCAGTGGTTCTCAACCTTCCTAATGCCGCGACCCTTTAATACAGTTCCTCATCAACGAAAATAATTTTATGGTTGGGGGTCACCACAACATGAGGAACTGTATTAAAGGAGGGTCGCGGCATTAGAAAGGTTGAGAACCACTGCTCTAGAGGGTATTATGCTAAGTGAAATAAGCCAGAAAGAGAAAGACAAATGCCATATGATCTCACTTATATGTAGAATCTAAAAAACAAAATAAATAAAACAAAAATAGACTTGTATATAGATACAAAGTACAAACTGATGGTTGCCAGATGGGAGGGGGTTTGGGGAGCTGGGTGAAAAAAGGTGAAGGCATTAAGAAGTAAAAATTAGTGCCCTAGCTGGTTTGGCTCAGTGGATAGAGTGTCAGCCTGTGGACCAAAGGATCCAGGAATCGATTCCAGTCAAGGGCACGTACCTCGGTTGCAGGCTCCCCCCTCCCACCCCACCCCTGGCCCAGGCCCTGGTCAGGGCTTGTGCTGGAGGCAACCAATCGACGTGTTTCTCTCACATCGATGTTTCTGTCTGTCTTTCCCTCTCTCTTTCCCTCTCCCTAAAAATCAATGGACAAATATCCTTGGGTGAGGATTAACAACAACAAAAAAGGAAGTACAAATTAGCAGTTAAAAATCATCATGGAGTGGGGATGTGAAGAACAGCATAGGGAATATAGTCAATAACATTTTAATAACTACATATGGTGCCAGATAGGTACTATATTTATCAGGGGGGTCATTTTGCAAGTTATATAAATGCCTAACCACTGTGCTATACACCTGAAACAAATATTGAATGTCAACTGTAACTGAAAATTAAAAAAGGAATTTAAAAACAATTTGTGTCTAAATTGTCCCATCTATATAATGGGAATAAGAATATTATTTTATATATTGTAAAAATTAAACAAGTTAGCCCTAACCGGTTTGGCTCAGTGGATAGAGCATCGGCCTGCGGACTGAAAGGTCCCAGGTTCAATTCCAGTCAAGGGCATGTACCTTGGTTGTGGGCACATTCCCCAGTAGGGGGTGTGCAGGAGGCAACTGATCGATGTTTCTAACTCTCTATCCCTCTCCCTTCCTCTCTGTAAAAAATCAATAAAATATATTTTTAAAAATTAAACAAGTTAATCTATGTAGAGTACTTAGTGTTTGACTCATAATAAACTTTATGTAAGTGGTTTATTATTTTGGGTGGTTTACTGTTATTGTTGCCTATTTTTCAACTTCCCTTTTAGTGAACTAGCACTTTCCGTCTTCCTATACACACCGTCCCTGCTTCTGGGTCTGTACCCAAAAGAATTGAAAGCAGGAACTCGAACAGATATCTGTACACCCACCTTCATGACAGTATGGACTCATACCCACTAAAAGGCGGAAAGAACCCAAATCTCCATCGAGGGATGAACGAACCGCAAGAAGCGTTCCCTCCACGCAACGCGATGGAATGTCACCGTGTCTACAGGAAGGACCTGCTGCCGCGTGGCTGAGCCTCGCAGACGTAAGCCATGTAGTCAAAGAAGCCAGACACAAAGAACAGCTACCAGGCGACTCCCCTCGTATAGGTGCTCATTCATCGGGGCAGGGAGAAGAATGCTGGCTGCCAGGCCTGGGGGAAGGAGGGAGGAGGGAGTTGTAGTTTAGTGGGGACAGGGTTTCAGTTTGGGAAGATGAAAAGCTTTGCAGATGGACAGCAGTGATGGTTGTACAGCAATGGGAATGCATTTAATGCAAGTGACCTGACCTCTAAAAATAGTAAAATGATAAGTTTTTGTTGTGCATATTTTATAACAATTTTTAAAAAAAACCACCTCGGAGGGAACACTTTGTAAAGTATACGGTTGCCTAACCACTGTGCTGTACACCCGACACTAATACAAAATTATATTGAAGGTAAACTGTAATTGAAAAAACTTTCTTAATTTACAAAAAAACGAACCCTAAAATCTAAAAACTAAAAAAGAGCAAGAGCCCTCCCTCCTTCCCCAGGAGCCAAGGACACGCGGCTGGGCCAGAAGGGGGCGCGTGAGTCCTCCCAGCTCAGCAGCAGCCGCAGCCTCAAGGCCCCCAACCTGACCTCCCTTAACGGCAGGCCCCGGGGTGGCCCCTCTCGTCTCCGGCCCCTCCCCGGGGTCAGGGTGGCGTGACAGTGCCATCTCTGCATCCCACGCCACGGCCTGGAAAACTGTCCTTCCAGAGGCCGCCTCTGGTTCCCCGGCGGGCAGAGCCCACAGCCTCCCGAGGTTATTCTGTCCACTCTGTTTCCTGGCTGCACAGCGGGCCCCGCAGGGCCCAGAACTCACTTGGGGGAATAAACAGCCCAAGCGCAGTCACCTCTTGCACCTCAGGCTCCTGCTTGCACCTCAGGCTCCTGCCCCGCTGTGTGGGCGCTGCCACCAGCCCCTTTCATGAAGGGTCACCTGGCAGGTGCTCCCAGAGGCGTCCAGAAAAATCCGTGCAGCCCCCCAGCCCCTCAGCCCCCCCCCCATCCCGATTGCCAGGAAAGCTCCCCAAGGGGGGGGGGGGGCAGTGTCCTGGATCCTTCCTCACTGCACAGGAAGCCCCACAGGAAGCTGAGTGCCTCCTCCCTGGAGGAGAAGAGAAAGTCTTCGCAGGAGGCCGCGTTTTTCTGTCTAATTCCTACTTTACTATTCTGTTAATTCCTATACGGAACATTGTTCTTTCTTTAACGTTTTTCTATTTATTGGGCTTAGAGAGAAAAGGGAGAGAAAAACAACGATCTGTTGTTCCACTTCCTTATGCATCCTTTGGTTGATTCTTATATGTGCCAGGGGATGGAACCCTCAACCTGGGCGTATTGGGACGACACTCTAACCCACTGAGCTAACCTGGCCAGAACAAAACTTTTCTTAAAATGCCTGATGAAACAGATCTGTGGGGGTGAAAGGATGAAGGTAAAACTAAAACAATTTCCCACTTTGATCTTGTGGGCTGCTGATGTGGGGAAATTTTAAAAAGAACATTTTCTAGTTGTAAGAGGAAAAGGGAGGAAGAAAGAGGGGAGGAGGGAGAATATCAGAAGGAAGGGAGGGAGAGAGGGAGAGAGGAGAGAGAGAGGGAGGGAGAGGAAGGAAAAGAAGGAAGGAAGGAAGGAAGGAAGGAAGGAAGGAAGGAAGGAAGGAAGGAAGGAAGGCCAGCCACACTTCTTGGTGGAGCTATTAAACCATTTTTGTCTCAACTCAATTTCCTCCTTGGCTCCTAAAGCAGTTGCCCGTCTCCACAGACAAATGGTATGCTTAGTCCCAAGGCACTTGGGCCCTCTGACCTGTTCTTCCCATTTGCCCCCAAGCCCCCTGTCCTGCGGCTGACAAATTCCTCCACCCTCTCAGGCCTGCCCTCCGGGGCCTCACGCTGCCTGTTCAGAGGGGAGGTACCCTGTTCAGAGGACTCCGTTCACCCACTGTCCTCGCCAGACCTCGAGGCAGGAGTTACATCTAACTCACTGGTGTGTCATCACAGACCAGATTACTTCTCACAATAGTGGGACCTGCTAAAATGCAGAAGGAAGAAGCCAGAGTCGTCCGACAGGTTTATTGAAGTTGAGCTGTCTGCCCACATCCAAACGGTTTCTGGTACAGGCTGCGTGACACCTCTGACCACAAGGCCCATCACCAATCGAGGGCAGATGAACACCCGTTCATTCTGGAATGTAGTCAGGCGTTAAGCTGCGGCCCCGTGTGGCTCACGGCTCCGTTGGTGGATCCCGATCAGGCCCTCTGGAACGTCTGCTTGCACACTTGGCCCTCGCAGAACATTTCCTGGGATCAGGAGGAAGGAAGAGGAAGGGGATGACTTGGCACGTGGCCCGTTATTACAAGGATCTGACCCCAAACGTGTGCTGTCTTTGCCAACCCCCTTCTCCAACTCTCACGCCAACTCAGTTCTGACAACTAACAACCCAGTGTTAGGGCGGAGCCACGGGTGAGGGCTCACTGCCCCCACGTCAGGCAGCAATTGCAAGTCCCAGGCCACCTGTACTTCTGACCAACCAGTTACAAATTGGGGGTTCCCGTGTCTCCCTCCTCAAGTTCAATAATTTGCTAGAATGGCCCGGCCGGCGTGGCTCCGTGGTTGAGCATCGACCTATGAACCAGGAGGTCACGGTCGATTCCTGGCCAGGGCACATGCCGGCGTTGCGGGCTGCCTAGTGTGGGGATGGGGGACTTCTCAATCTCAATCTCTTCATTTGTAAATGGAGGCGGGGGGGGGGGAAACAGTGGGCTGATAGGATTGCTGGCCCCGGTTTCCCTGTTTAACACTTTCTTCAACGTTTGGTCATCTCACTAAAAATAAGAGGGACACGGCAAGTACCAGGTGGAGTTTGTCGCCTTCGATCCAATGGGTCCAGCCTCTGTTCTTCTTCTCCCCCTTCTGGACACAGGTGAGCCTGTCGTTGTCCCAGGTGACCAAGCTCTGCGCGCCGGAGGGAGAAAACATTGGTTTGTTCTGGCAGGATCTCGACGATGACTCAGTCGAAGGCCAGCTAACCTGGCAGAGTGAAGGGCCTGTGTTATGACTGTGACTTTACCTTGCATTTCCTGTTATCCAGGCCTTTGGTCTCTTCATCAAATTCTTCGCCAACTTTAAACTGAACCAGGTAGTTCCGTAGGCTGCTGTACGTGTGGATGGTAAAAGAATCCCCATTCTGCTCAATCACTTTCTGCGGCTTCAGCAGCTTGGCTATCTTCCGAGTGGCAAAGTCGATACCTTAAAAATAATTTTAAAAAGAAATCTCAGCTTTCACCAGAGACGCAAAGGCAAAGAACTTGGCAGCTGAACTCAAAACGGTGGCATTGGATGGCGAGTGTTTCTTTTACAATGTCAATGTCAGTTGCTGCTGAGACCGGATCTGTAGGGAAAGCTATCCTGGCAAACCTCCATCCAGAGGCTGATTGAAAAGCTTCAGCAGCTCTCGGGGAGGACGCATTAGGCTGGCGGTGTGCCTCGGGGCGGACTGGAAGCTGGGCACAGCAGAAGCAGGTCTGCTGTAAGGCGGGCACCCCTCATCTGCGGGTTTTACCCCTCATCTGTCAGGGGGACGAAGGGACAAGGAACCCATCCAACCTCAATGACAGCAACTCTGCCGTTTTCTGCTTTCTGTATTTACGCTTCAAACCCAGACAGAATTTGAACAGTTTCTGAACAACAACTACAAAAAAAAAAAATAAAAAAAAAAGCCCTGACCGGTTTGGCTCAGTGGATAGAGCGTTGGCCTGCAGACTCAAGGGTCCCAGGTTTGATTCTGGTCAAGGGCATGTACCTTGGTTGCGGGCACATCCCCAGTAGGGGGTTGTGCAGGAGGCAGCTGATCGATGTTTCTCTCTCATCGATGTTTCTAACTCTCTATCCCTCTCCCTTCCTCTCTGTAAAAAAATCAATAAAATATATTAAAACAACAACAACAAACACACACACACACACACACACATACCCAAAACCTCAAAAACCACTGCAATCATGCACACGATTCTATTCACTTAGGAGTCTTGAATAAGCTTTAAAAATGGTCACACACGAAAACATGGAATACTGTGAAGGTCAGGGTTCTGGTATAGAAAGTGGATTTGAATGCCGTTTCTCATTTATTAGCTTTGAGCACGTTGTGTGGCTGGAGGTTGTAAATGCTCGCTCCCTATTCTTCAGGAATTTATAACCAAGGATGAAGGGGAAATAGAGTAATCGAAATCTCCCTTTAAGAGGATCTGCTCCAATCAAAGGAAAACCAAAAACAACCTTCTTGAACCTAAAAGCACTTGGATTATCCGAGTTCTGTGCCGTAAATCCCTCTCTATGCCATGTGCCAATTTTACAAAGACTCTGAATAAAAGACATCGACTAATTCATCGAGCACTTTGTTAATTTAAATATTTAACTGGGACAAAGACCTCAAGCTCTGTTTTTTGGCCAAAAGGGACAGATCACCTGGCTGTATTGTCTTCCATCCAATGAACAAGATAAGGACTTTCTGGTTTTTATTACAGGAGCCATCTTTATGCACTTGAAATATAAACCTCTGTGTTTAAAAACACATGTTTTAGTTCACTGTGTAAAGTCATGAGACATGGCTCAGATAGGAGAGAATGCTAACTCACAAAATGAACTTAATTCAAGCAACTGAACTTAAAAGGAGCTTTCACGTGCTCTGGCTGGTGTGGCTTGGCTGGTTGGAGCGCCATCCCATGCATCAAAAGGTGGCGGGTTCGATTCCCTGTCAGGGCACGTACCCTGGTTGTGTTCGATACCAGGTCAGGGCACATGCAGGAGGCAGCCAAGTGATGTTTCTCTCTCTCCCCCTTCTTCTCTTTAGGATTAATCAATACTTTTTTTAAAAAAGGAACTTTCATTTTTAAAAAAATGAAATATAGGGTGTATTGTAGGTTTTCTTGTCCCAGTATCCTTGTGATTCTTTTTTTATTTTTGGTAATTTTTTATTGTGGTCAAATACACAAATTTTAACCATTTAAAAGCATACAAGTCAGTGGCATTGAATAATCATAATGTTATGCAACCAACAACATTATTTCTTTCCAGAAATTTTTCATCACCCCAAACAGAAACTCTGTATCAGATGGGGTTCAGAACACTCTCCCTCAAAACCTGGCACGTTGGCAGAGTGAATATTTTCAGCCGGTTCCTGAGGAAGGCAGGTGCAGGGAGGACCCTCTGCCCTCCCCCTGACGCGGGTGATAAAACCCTCAGATGAGAGGTGCCCTCCTTACAACAGAGAAAGGAGCAGGCTCCGCTCCATCAGCAAGGGACGCAGAGAGGAATCCGAAGAGCACTTGCTAAGTTTCTAAGCTTGTCGGTTACTTTTTAGCTCTACAATTTCTATTTGTTTCCTTTTCAACCCGGCAGATGTTACTTTGTATAGAGTCTGATTTCCTGCCAAAATTAAGCTCAGCATAAGTGCTGTATAGTCTATGTCTGATCATTCCAGTACCTGGAGACCCTGTTTGTACACGCAGACCCAGGGTAAGGTCCTGAGACTGGAAATCTACTTTTGTAAGCGGAGGGGAGGAGAGACCGAAAAAAACAGGCTGGCCCCTCCAGGCTGGCAATTCACAGGGTTCATTAGGGGACCATCCGAGACATGTCCTGGATGACTACAAGATGACACGGACCCCGAACTGCTTGGCAGGTGCCAAAGAATTCCGCAGGGTAAAGTGGGGGACAGTCACAGGTGATAGCACGTAAATGCTACCAGGTTCGGGAAATTACGTTAACATGCCTGACTGGGTCAGGACAGCCACCTGTGCCAGGGACCAGCACTGGCAGGAGGCAAGGGAAGGGGGCGAGTTCGTGTCCGAATGAACATCAGTGACAATCAGACAGTCTCTAAGGGGGTTTGCAGAACGTCGCCTCCTTCCCGGCCCGGTCCAGCTTGTAGGACACTCGGCTGGTCATGTCATGGAGCAGTCTCTCTCCCACACTCTCCCCTCCCATCTGCCCCGGGACGGACAGACGTTAGGGACACGACTCTACACTCTTATCAGCCTGGCACCAGAAGAACCTACATAATAAACTTATTTTCCCATATATTTATTTCTCTGTTGTTTGCCGCCCTGGAAACTCAGAGTCTTTTTGTCTGGTCTCTTCTCTGCGGAAGCATTGCTCGTTGCTAAGAAGCTATGTAAGCTCAGGCTCTAACCCCTCCTCTGAGGCCCTCACCGCTGCAGGCCGAGTGCGTCTGTTCTTTGGGAGTCTAATTCACAGGGCGCTGCCAATGAACCAGGTGGGCAGAGGAAAAGTCATCTTTTTCTTCTGCACGAGGATTTGTGGCAACATAAATCAGACTTCGCTTGAGAAGTCCCAAACGTCCCTACTTAGTGTGAGGAGGGACAGGGAGGAGAATCTTAAAAACACACCGGGGCACAGAACGGTACATTTCAAAGTGGTTACAATGGCCAGTTTTCTGTCATAGGTGTTTTACCACAATAAAAAAAAGTTGAACTCCCAGCTCATTTTACTGGTGGGGAAACTGAGGCCTGGTCTCAGATAAAAGGAGCCCGAGCAGCCCCCGAACCCCGTATTCTCAGCAGCTTTGGTCCATCTGTCAAAAGTGCCCCTGACCGGCGGCATTTCGCCGAAAGCACGTGGCACACAGTAGGTGCTCAGCTGCACGAACCTGAGGAAGGAGACTGATGGCAGGACAGACCGGGGGCGGGTGGGGAAGGCAGGCCTTCCGCCCTCAGGGCGGGGAGCACCCTCCAGCCCCTCGGGAGCAAGGACCTGGGTCAGACCCCGCGGTCCGCACACCCTGCCGCGTGGTCCCTTCTCCAGGCCTCGGAGACCAGGCTCCCCAAGCGCCAGGCAGTGCGGACAGACGGACAGACGGACGGACCCTCCTCCGGGCTGGAATTTCATCCCGGGGGCGGGGATGGGGAGGGGGAAGCGCCCGCTACGGGGCCTGGGTTTCTTGACACCCCGCAGTCCTCGAGGGAAGAGGGGGGGCAGAAACTGAAGATTTCAAACACGGTTCCCAATCTAGCGGCCCCGGAATCTCCTGGGGCGGGGCCGGCCCGGGAGCTCGGGACTGAGTCGGGATAAGCTCAGGTGACCCCGATGCTGCGGGACGGGGCCTTCCTGAGCGCCCCTGGAGACGCTGCGGGATGGGGCCGCCCCTGGAGACGCTGCGGGATAGGGGCTCCCCTGGAGACGCTGCGGGATGGGGGTGCCCCTGGAGATGCTGCGGGACGGGGGTGCCCCTGGAGACGCTGCGGGACGGGGCCTCCCTGGGCGCCCCTGGGTTCAAGGGATCCCGAGCCCGGCTGCCCAGAGCCCCGCGTTAAAGGCAGCTGCGGGGCGAGGGTCATCCGGGGAGGGGCTTCCATCCGGGGCGCCCCTCACGTGCCGAACCCCATCGTGTCCCCGAGTCTGCCTGCCACGTGTCCCACGCCCCCCGCACCTCCGCCCGGTTAAAAACCCGCGCTGGGACCGGAGCCGGGGCCGACGGGCAGGTAGACGTCGAGGGGACGAGAGGAAGGAAAGGTGGGGGCTTGGGAGCAAGGACTGGGGGTCGGTCGGACGGGCGAGGGGACAGGGAGCTGGGGAAGATGGAAGGATGGGGCAGGGGAAGAGGCGGGGGTGGTGGACCGACGGACGGTGGACGGAGGACGCGGGACGTGGGAGGCGGGAGGACAGGGAGCCGGGGTAACCGGGGATGAGGGGACGGGCAGGTGGACCGGGGATGCAGGAGAGACTGGGGGACGGGCAGACGGACGCGCGGGCGCACGAGCGGACGTGGGAAGGAGAGCCAGGGAGCCAGCCGCCCGGGGAACGGACGGACAGCCCCGCGCCTTCACCCCGACCCCCGCGGCCCCGCCCGCGCCCCCCACGGCCCCGCCTACCCAGGGCCAGCATGTAGCCCTCGAAGTTGTCGCTGCTGCTCAGGTTCCAGGTGCCGCTGAGGTCGGCGGGCATGGCGGGGCCGGGGCGACCGCGCGGGGTTGGGGGGACTGCAGGGCGGCGAGCAGCGTGCGCTCGGCCCTAAGAGCGGGCGGCGGGGGCGGGGCCGGGCTGGACCGCGGGGGGCGGGGCGGGGCGCCCGGACACCCTCCCTCCCTCCCTCCGGGAAGCCCGGGCCCTCCAGGCTCCCGGGGCCCCTGGAAACGCCTGTTTTCCTGGGGCTCCCTCCTCCTCTCACCCCAAACGTGCGCGGAACCCAGGCTGTGGCCAGGCCAAGAGTTCATGTCCGTTTCTGACCCCTCCGTGAGCTCTCCACTCAAATACATCCACGGCCACTGAGTGGTTACTATGTGTATTGTCACTTGTCACAAAGTCCTGCTTCTCCGCTGGTTACTTATTCTCTCCACTTGACAGAGACCACGACGGAGGCAAAGAGAAGGGAAGCAGCTTGCTGCAGGTCACATCGTGGGTGGAAGAGGCTGGATTCGAACCCCTCTCGCTGGCTGCCTCCGTGATGCCTCCATGGGCTGTCCTCAGGCCTGACCTCACACCCCCGAGCCAGGAAGCACACGACAGACGTGCTCTCCAGCGCCCCTCTCTCTGTCAAGTGCACCCCTGGGCACCGGTGCCCACGGGGGACGGCTCCCTGCTCTGCGCCCCGTTTCCAGCCCATCCACCAGACCTGTTGGTTCCACATCCTCCCAACCTGAGCCGCTCTCCTGCCTTCCCTCCTCCTGGACGGGCTGTTTCCTCTCTGATCCCACCAAACCATTCTCCAGACGGCAGCCAGGCACGCTTTTGAGAAATGCAACTCAGACCTCATCGCGCCCCTGCCTAGAACCCTCCAGGGCCATCCCCGTTTTCCTAAATGGAAATTGGTGCCCTCTGCGGAGGTCCATAAAGCCCTTCCTGAGGGGGCTTCTGGGTACGCCTCCCCCAGTTCCATTCTGCCTCGGGACCGCCAGCCCCCCAGGTTTGCTGAGGCCGCGGTGCTGGCAGAGGTCAAACCCTCGCCTTCCTGGGGGTGCTCCCCCTTCCTGGGCTGTTCTCCTCCTGGGTTCTGTATGGCCGGCTCCGTTGGCATCCGGTTCAAAAGTTCTGATTAGGGTCCAGTCTTTCCTAATCATGCTCTGCAGGGAGGAATGTTCCCTGAATGCCCAGGCCTCTCTCCAACCCCTCACTCTCTCCTCATGGAGGCGGGAGGAGTCCCCTGATGGAGGGCACCGAGGGCGACCACCACGCCGGTTCCCCTGAGACTGGGGGAGTGAGGGCCCAGGACGTGGGTCTTTCGTGGCTGAAACGGGGAAAAACTCAGGAAAACCTGAATCAGTTCCTTGCCATTGATCCATTTTTATCAACTCGGCAGTGAGTCGATGACAAATTCTAAACACAGGGTATTTCATTGTTTCCCTTCTCCCCTTGTAACACGGCAGACTGCTCCAAAGTCTGGGCCGGGGAAATGAGTGTAGAAGTTATTATCTGCCTTCCAAGGTAATGACTGAAAAATAACAAAAAGCCATTCATTTGCTCACAGACGTGCAGTTTGGCAGAGCTCACAGAAGGTGGCTCATCTCAGCTTCAGGAGGCATCAGCTGGGGTCACGTGACTCCGGTTTGGAAAAGTCACTTCCCAAAAGGCTCAGTCTCCTGGCTGGTAAATTGGTGTTGCCTATCTCCTGGCTGGGAGTTCAGCCAGGCCAGTGGGCTGGGGGGCGGGTTCCTCCTCACTGGGCCTCACCGTGGGCGCCTTCACAGCAGGCCTGGCTGGCTGGGTTCTCAGAGGGCGAGTCCCAGGAGGACAGGAACACGCTGCGCATCTTTTCTGACGTGGACTCAGAAGTCATGCAACATCACTCCCGCCCGTCTTCCGCCCACCTGGACCGAAGGGAGGGAACACGGACCGCATCTCCCAGAGTCACACTGTCCGAGCATGTGCAACGGGAGATCCTAGAATGGCCACCTTCAAAATAATCTGTCACGGGAATCCATCCCTCTTCGGACCCTCACACTAAGTTACGACTTCTAACCTAGACTTGGTCAGCAATTAAAGTGCCTTTCGATTCTCCATTTCTTGCCTTTTGTTCGTCTTATTTTCCAGTTGGGTTAGAACTTGGAGAAAGCCTTGGGTCTCTTCAAAAATCTCTAAGCGTCACCTTTTCAGAACAGCCTTGGATATCACTTCTAATATACATTGAGTCTGCCTCACATCTCTGCTTACTACCTTCAGAATCAGCATAATCCACAATTATCTCTTTTTGGTTTGTTTGTTGACTGCCTTTTTCTTTTTAAAAAAATGTACTGATTGATTTTAGAGAGAAATGAGGGGAGAGAGAAACGTTGATTTGCTGTTCTACGTATTTAGGCATTCACTGGTTGATTCTTGTATGTGCCCTGACAGGGGATGGAACCTGCAGCCTTGGTGCATCGGGACGATGCTTTAACCAACTGAGTTACCCAGCCAGGCCCGCTGACTACCTTTTTCATTATCATTTCAAGGGCAGAGACAATTCTCAGCTCACTCACCAGCACAGTGCTTGGCAAGTAGTGTTTGTTGAATGAATGGCTACAGCCTTTTCTGAAGGAGAAGTGCCGTTTTTGTTGAGAAAACAGAGTGGCATTGCCTTGCCTCTCCCAGAATGAGGCTGTTGATTCTCCTAACTGTAATTCCTTTGGTGGAATATGACAGGCTGTTTGCAAACCCTGGAATTACCTATACCTTGCCGTTTAATGGGCACAGAACTATGAACTCTGACTAGATTTCTGGAGCGTGAAGCCTGTTTAAATTCCAGATGGACAGGATATGGAGAAATCATACTTACTTCCTATCCTTAAAATCTTATTGTTCTAAATCTTGGCCTGAAAAGGAAGGTCACAGAAATAAGTAATAATGATTTTAGCATCTGTGCTGGTAGGTATGGCTTTTGGCCAGCCTGGGCAAGGGCCATCTAGTTGGGACAGGGTTGAATTTTGGTTGAAGTGGCATAAATTGGACTTGCCCATGGGATAAGAAGTGATTTTCTCCTTTTTATTTTATTTTATTTTTTAAATTGATTTTAGAGAAGAAGGGAGAGGGATAGAGAGATAGAAACATCAATGATGAGAGAGATGATGTCGGCTGCCTCCTACATGCCCCACACTGGGGCTCGAGCCTGCAACCCAGGCATGTGCCTGGACTGGGAATCGAACCATGACGGGCCAGGCAATTTTTCTCATTTATAATTCTAAAACCTTTCTTCTAGACAAGGATAAAATTATCTCTGGAAAGGAAAGAGGAGAGAAATGTGGCTAAATTTGAGTCTTTTCTTTCCTTCCATTTGATACTGGCAAAGTAAACCATAAAATTGTAGCCAAGACAGGTCCTAAACCTGCCCTCCGTCTCCACGGCTGGTAAATGTCCCTATTGTTTAAGTCTCTGGGAGTGAGCTTCCTGCTCACTTGGGTACAAACTCTGCTCCTCCTAGTCGGTAATGGATGGGAGCTGATGAGGGGCACTTGTAGGAGAACCAGTCTCTGTCACTTGATGGAGCCTGATCCGGGTCCAGCAAAGAACGGTGTGGACATTGAGGTGAGCCTCACACCGTCCACACCTCCCCTCCCCAATGCAGGGAAGCGGTGCCATCAGGAAGCTTGGCCCAGTTCCAGGGGGTAATTCCTGGATTGGTTTAAGGCTTAGCCAGTCACAGAAATCTTACCTCCTTTGTCAGTGGTTGATTTTAGGGACAAGCAGGTTTACTAGTAAATGACTCTGAATCAGCCAATGAGATATGATAAGTTTGATGGGGCTGCTGAGAGAGGCTTGATTGTTTTTAAACCTTTAAAAATATATTTATTTATTTAATTTATTATTTTTTTAAAATATATTTTATTGATTTTTTACAGAGAGGAAGGGAGAGGGATAGAGAACTAGAAACATCAATGAGAGAGGAACATCGACCAACTGCCTCCTGCACACCCTCCACCGGGGATGTGCCCGCAACCAATGTATATGCCCTTGACCGGAATCGAACCTGGGACTTTTCAGTCCGCAGACCGATGCTCTATCCACTGAGCCAAACCGGTTTCGGCGATTTATTTATTTATTTATTTATTTATTTATTTATTTCAGAGAGGAAAGGAGGAGGAGAGAGAAACACCAATGATGAGAATCACTGATCGGCTGCCTCCTTCACGCCCCCTACTGGGGATTGAGCCTGAAACCCGAGCATGTGCCCTGACCAGGAATGGAACCGTGACTTCCTGGCTCATAGGTTGACGCTCAACCACGGAGCCACACCAGCCGGGCGAGGCTTGATTTTAACAGCTGTGGGGAGCCAGCCTTTCTCCACTTCTGAACACGAACAAGGAAGACGCTACTGGTGACCATCCTCTGACTAAGGGGCACCTGCTTTAGGACACGTGACCAGCAGAGCAGAGGGGCGAGAAGAGCCGGGGTCCTTGCTGACAGTAGATTCACTGCACCCGAGAACCCTGAGTCTTGCCTGCCCTCCGTCTCCACGGCTGGTAAATGTCCCTATTGTTTAAGTCTCTGGGAGTGAGCTTCCTGCTGCTCCCGGTGGAAAACATCCTGAGACAGTAAAATCAGGGCACTCCTATCCCCCTATTTGCCTCTTCCTGTCGGAGGGCACAAGACAAGCTCATTCTGGTTCGGTTCTCAGCATGCTTTACTTGCTGAGGGTACTTACCAAGTGTTTAATACAATACTTCATGAAAAGAAATACTTCATGAGTACTACTCTTGTGACAGGAACAGGGGGGCTGGGAACTCAGGTCTGTTCGGTGACACGGGTACTATAGCTGCACTATTATACAGCCCGTTCATTCCTGGACCCCAAGAGTCTGCCTTGGAGAAGGTAGGTTAGGGCTGTGCTTCCGTGAACTTGGACAGACAAAGACCACAGGGCCCTCAGCCCCGCGCTTCCGCACTGCGCGGCGGAGGGAGGAGCTGAGGGTCTTCCTCGTGCTCCACTGACTCCCCAGGAGGCTGTCTTTCTTGAGGTCCTGAGGCAGATTGAACAGGGCCGAGTGATCCTTTCAAATCACCTCCTTTTCCTCCGGGCTCTTGCGCACGCGCACACACAGCAATTTTCTAACCATGATACTGACACGTTAACTAGACTTACTGCGGTGACCATCATGCCATATACAAATAACAATCATTAGGTGGTACACCTGAAACTACTATGATATAGGCCGATTATACCTTAACAAATCGAAATAAACTCTGACAACAAAACACCCTCCTCCCTTCCTCGACTGCCCTGGGCTTCCCAGTTCCCCTGCTGGTCTTTGGTGCAATCGTTTTCACGTGTAAATGAGACTCGAGCATGCCTCACATGGATGTGTTCATAGGTGAAATGATGCACCTGAGATTTGCTGTCAAAGATCCCAAACAAGGAGGGAGTAGATGACGCGGGATTGGCAGAGCGTTACGCTGGAAGCTGGTGAGGGCCTCCGAGGGGTCCCTTCTGCGATTACCACTGGTTTCGCTCATGCTCCAGTTCTTGCTTACTTTTTGAAAATGTCACTTTGGCCACGTTCCCCATTGGTCTGGACACCTTGGGTTGCTCCCCCGGGAACGGCCTCGGGCCTGGTTTCCTGTCCTGCAGGGCCTGGGGGTGCTCGTTTCTAGGAAGCCTCAGGACTGGTCCTGGGGAGTCCCTTGCTGATGCTCAAAAAGGGGCGCTTTCTCCTCCCGCCCTGGCTGTGGGCAGCCGCCCAGAGGCTGTCTCCTACCGTGCTCCCTGGGCACTTCGCGCCATGACAGTTCCAAGACGGACTTCCGGGTCCCGCAGAAGGGAAGGGGCAGGTGGCAGCTCAGAGCGGTGAGAACCGTGGGAACGCCAGCGCTCCATCAGGTCAGCAGCATTCAGAGCTGGCGGGGGCCGCAGAGGTCATGGCGTTATTCTAGAGAAAGGGACAGCGTCCAGCGACGCCCTCTGCAAGCAGCTGGCCCACATGCCTGGCGCTGAGACCCACCCCCAGCGGAGAAGCGTCTTGGGCTCACAGGACCACTCCTGCACGCTGGCGTCATGGGCGAGCATGGGCACCTGGGCGCCTTTTCCTTTGGTTTTTAAATTTTTTTATTTTTTGCTGTGTGTGAACTACGTTTATACCGGTGGTCGGCAAACTCATTAGTCAACAGAGCCAAATATCAACAGTACAACGATTGAAATTTCTTTTGAGAGCCGAAAACCGACTTCTGCGCATGGGCCATGAAGTTTCAATCGCACTGAACGTGCGCGCCCGCACGTGGTATTTTGTGGAAGAGCCACACTCAAGGGGCCAAAGAGCCGCGTGTGGCTCGCAAGCCACAGTTTGCCGACCACTGGTTTATACCACCTCCTCCCTCTGGGCTTTGGCTGCCCAGTTCCAAGGCATTGCTAACACTGGGCAAGTTCAACTGGGCCCGTCTGGGTGGACTGAACCCATCAGCCATCGCCATCAGACTACCACACTGTTGAAAGTTTTATCTACTTGTGCTCACCCACTTAGGGTGGATGAAAAAGTCAAGATTTGGCTGCAGCATTCCTTGGGAAAGAACACGTGATGGAAGGTGTGGAGTGGTCAGAGCACAGGCTCGGAGACGAACTGCTCATTCAGGCCTGTTTCCCATTGACCCCAGCCACCTAACTGTGCCACTCCTGGAACAAGGCCCTCATGAGCACATGCCCAGCACACAGTGAGTGCTCAGTGAGGTCCAGCAGCACCCGGTCCACGGGGTACAGGCTTCAGAGATGGCCCTGGTCACGCAGCCTCACGTTGGGGTGGCTGCCGTAAGGCACGTTGTAGAGCAAGAGGCCTTCAGGAGGATGGCAAAGGAATGGATGTCCCATGGCACCCCGAATAAGTGTTAAAGGGGCCCATTTCACAAGCCAGTGACCTCTAGCTCCCAGAGAAGGGACTCGGAGGTTGGGGTGGAAGAGAGCAGCGCTGGCCTTGGGGGTGCCTTCTCCTACCCCGTGGTGAGGTCCTCGAATGGGAAAAACAAGCTGCCTCTGACGCAAGGAGACGCAGCTACATATCCCTTTGGTTCAGTCTCTGTACCCTGATCACCAAGGAGGACCCACGCCTCCCTTTTTTTGAGTTTCTATAATGTGGCTTTATTATTTCGTTAGAAGCATCATATACCCCCACACAGTTAACAGTGCAAATGCACAAAATGCAGCTCCAGCCGAGCACGCTCCTTTCTGTTACCTACAACACCCCTTCTCTTCATCTCCTTGGCGAAGGAGACTGGCCTAGGCTTTTGACATTGAACCTTGATTGCCGGGGGATGCTAAGTTCTGGAGGTTGGAAGTCTAGAGGGAGTAGGAGGTGCAGGCGCCAGCATGTCGGGTGAGGGCCCTCGGTGGGGGCTGCAGACTGCTGGTCACACCCTCCATGGTGGAAGGCCCCGCCCCTCTTCTCTGGAAGGTTTGCTGCTCCCGGCTGTCCACGCGGCTGGTAAACAGAAAAAAAACCTCTCCACGCGCGGGACGCTCACCTGAGGGGAGCTGAGGACGCGGCCTGGAAAGGACCCACTGCAAGTCTGTGTGCAGCGTGTACCTGAGACCACGCGAGGGGTAAAGGAGCACGAAGCAACATCACCAGCATCAAACACACAGAACACCAGCTTTCCACACTGCCCCAACTCTCACTTTACAAAAGCAAATTATGAGAAAGGCCTGGGGCCGGATAAACAATGGCATATTTTCTTCTTCCTCCATGGAGGTCACGACAGTTAACATTTATTCCCCTGTGAAGTTCATTGTTCTAATGTCCGTTATCCAAAGAGGAAGTTCTGTCCTTGAAGACACCCAGAAGTGTGCTATTATGCTGTGGCGTTAGCAGCATCCTTGGTCCTGGGGAGAAAGTCAAACAGCTCGTTCAATGTACAAAGTTGTTGATCCATAAACAGCACAACAAAGGGCCATTTCACCATGGCCGGCTCTCCTGGGAGGGTCCCCCAGGCCTTCCCAGTGGGGCCTGAGGTCAATATACTCATAGCTGCCCGGCCAGCATGGCTCAGTGGTTGAGTGTCAACCTATGAACCAGGAGGACATGGTTGGATTCCCGGTCAGGGCACATGTCCAAGTTGCAGGCTCAATTCCCAGTGTGGGGCGTGCAGGAGGCAGCCAATCAATGATTCTCTCTTATCATTGATGTTTCTCTCTCACCCTCTCCCTTCCTCTCTGAAATCAATTTAAAAATAAATACACACACACACACACACACACACACACACACACACTAATAGCTGAGCAGGATATGCGCACTTCTAGGTAAGGAGGCAACAGATGATGAGATAAATTTCTAGCATTGGAACTTTTCTGCAGTTCCCACAATATTTCAGGTGAACTAACTGTAGTTTTCCAGGAGAAGACGTCAAAGTTAAATTTTGACAGCTTCAGCTGCTTCTAGATTGTTATTTTTCAGTTCTGCTCCAACTCTTAGGTTCCACAAAGCTAAGGAGGGAGAAGAATGACCCCGTTTCTATGACCTGAGATTCTAACTTTTCATTCATTCAGCAGATAGAGAAAAAACTACTGGGTGCCAGGCTTTGCAACCCTTCCCGTCTTCAAGAAGTTGACCTGTTGGCGTTAGTAATAATGTCCGGAGCTGTAGGATGTACATTTATTTGCTGGCTTTATTTAACCTTTTCCTTTGTGAACTGTGGATACAGATTTGACGATGCAATGTCACGGTTATAAGTACCTTTTTCTTCTGCAGTTATAAATCCTTCATCTAGGGTGGTGTAGGTATGAAATATAAATTGCAAAAAGTAGATTACTGGTATTCTATTTTCATTGGAAATGTAACTTTAGTCCTGTTTCTATCACTGAATGATTTTCACAAACCACAACACTATTCTATAAAAAAACGATTTCTGGCCTTTTTGCTTTACCAATTGGTAAAATGTCTACTAATTTTTTTTATCAGTATCAGATCATAGAGCAAGCTTGTATTTTTAACATAAAGCTATGACTTTATTACTTGGGAGTTCTATTTTGATTAAAGTCCACACAACGGGACAAGAGGAGAAAAGGGTACAAATTCGCAAAAGGCAGATTCACAGTGGCTGGCACGAAACAGCAGGCTCTTCAGACCCTCAGCGTCGGGCGGGGCTGACAGCTTCCACACCCCTCACCAGCGCCCCAACTCTGAGCTGAAACTCTGGCCACCCAGTGGGGCATTTCTCGTGTTTTTAAGGTCTCTGTTTGTCTTTTGATTATTAAGCTATCAATAAAGGCTTAGAGCACTGACACTTAACCACATTCTTGAATACGACACCGCATTAGTGTGCAGTCATCTCCGAAGTGGCTCCTGAAGATAAATGAGGGCGGGTGGCCAGGGTTAGGGCTGTGCTAGGAGAATGGTAAGACACGTGACGCAGAGGCTCGCTCCCTCTGGTGGGCATCGGAGAAACCTGGCCACCTTTGCAAACACGCCAGGGCTTGGGCCCCACTCCCTGCCTCCAAAGGCGGAGCTCCAGGCAGGTGTATCCTGGCGAAGCCTAACCAGCCATCCTGTGGGCCCAAGGTTTCTGCCAGGCACATGCCCAGCCTGCCTTTGCGCAGCTGGAGATGGCTGCTCCATGCTGCCTTTGGCAAGATCGCTGTGTGAAGAGTGACTTCTTCGGCCCAGAATTAGGCATCCATAAATGCTCGTTCCCTTCATAACTAAAGTGAGGCCTTTAAATGCACCGTGGCTTTTCAGACTTCGTTTCTCTGATAGGAGAAAGCCAGATGTCCTTTTTGACTTCTGATTTATAGTCAGTTTGATTAAACAGTCTTCTGGTTTGAGTGTTGCTAATCTCTTGTCTTAAAGATAAAAGAATTTGTACATTCAAAACAAAAAAGATGGTAATACTGAAAACAATCACCTTCGCAACTAATGATAAAAAGGAATAAACCCGATTTTAGTTTACTACTGATTTTTTCCAAACTTTCAAGTTTCAGTTTATGAAACAGGATCACAATTCCTTCCCCCAGCTGCTGACACCCAGACGGCTTCAGATCCCCGGGGGAAGCGCACAGCTTCAGGCCGTGGTAGTTCTTGAGTTAGTGGCGGCCGTGTTTCTCTGCAGAGGCGCCAGGATGACCCCGACGTTCCTCTCCTCGCTCTCGGCGCTGTACAAATTATGCTTCTCGATGTATTCTTGGACGAGATCTGGCACCAAGTAGCGAATGCTCTGGCTCCTTCGCAGGGCTCGCCGGATCTTCGTGGACGAGATGTCGTTGGTGATCCATTCGTTGACCAGGTGAATGTTGGCCTGGTGTCTCCACAGCACATCCGACTCGTAGATGAATCTCTGAGCATCGTTTCCAGCCCGGGTGATGCACACGAGCCCGTAGTCCCCCACGATGTTGGCGATGTCCTCGCGCTTCCATAGGTCGGGGACACCGAAGGACTCCAGCAGATCTGCCCCGCACAGCAGCTTGACCTTGGGCATCTCTGGGACGAAGAAGAAAACATGGCCTCAGGGTTTGCTTTGGAATAACTCCCTGCGCCAAAAGGAATGTGTGGGCGTGTTTTTATGGAAAGAAGGTTCTGCTTTTTCCGATTCAGATTCTCAAAAGAGACGTAGGACAGCTGAGAAGCTAAGGACTCTGCAGGGGAAGGAGCTCAGGATGCCTCGCACCCCCGTCCCCTCCTCAGCAAATGTACGAGGGCATTTTCCAGGCACCCCTTGTCCTAAATAGAAAATGGAACTAGGTCTGGCAGTCGTGGCTCAGTGGTTGAGCATCGACCTATGAACCAGGAGGTCACAGTTCGATTCTGGTTGAGGGCACATGCCCCAGTTGTGGGCTTGATCCCCAGTAAGGGGTGTGCAGGAGTCAGCCGACCAATGATTCTCTCTCATCATTGATGTTTCTATCTCCCTCTCCCTTCCTCTGTGAAATCAATAAAAATATATTTAAAAAAAGAAAATGGAGCCGAAACCGGTTTGGCTCAGTGGATAGAGCGTCAGCCTGCGGACTGAAAGGTCCCGGGTTCGATTCCGGTTAAGGGCATGTACCTTGGTTGTGGGCACATCCCCAGTGGGGGCTGTACAGGAGGCAGCTGATCGATGTATCTCTCTCATCGATGTTTCTAACTCTCTATCCTCTCTCCCTTCCTCTCTGTAAAAAATCAATAAAATATATTAAAAAAAAGAAAATGGAAATAGAAAGAGGGCTTTGCTCAGCTCTAGAACCTTATCCGCTCCAGTCGGTAAGTCCTGGGAAAACATGCAGACCTTTTCTCTGTGGCTCTAGGGGCTTCTTCTGACTAAATTCTGATCTTTGTTCAGCCCACTTCCTCTTCCGGCCAGGCCTCTCCAGCACAGGGGAGTCCTGCTGCTCACAGCCGCTAGCCTCCATCTTCTCCTGGTGGTGTCTATGAAACAACAAAGCAACAGAACAGTCCTCTTCCTCACAGAGCGCAACCACACATCGTCCCTCTGCAGATGCCCACGAGCCTCGGGCCCAGTGCTGAAGGAGGGGTGACATTAAAAACATTCAACCGCCGGTACACCCGGTGCCCAGTAGTCAGAATGGAGGCTGGCCAGGACACTAGTCCTGGGTCCCGGCCATCGGGAACGGAAAGCAAGGAAAATGCTGGGAGCACAACATGGTAGCTGTTCTATCCTCAGCTTTATGTGTCTGGGTCATAACAACAAGAGTTCACGTCATTGATTATGTGCAAAGCACAACTAAACCCTTTGCTTGGATTATCTCAACACCCCATGCCATAAATAATAATAAATCATAATTATTATCCTAGCCCTGGCTGGTGTGGCTCAGTTGGTTGGAGCGTCATCCCATACACCAAAAGGTGGCAGGTTTGATTCCCTGTAGGGCACATACCCCAGTTGTGGGTTTGATCCCTGGTCGGGGAGCCTGATGTTTCTCTCTAACATCAATGTTTCTCTCTCTCGCTCAAATCAATAAATTTTTTTAAAAAATAATTATTATTCTATCAATTCTATTTTACAAAAATTATATTCTATTATTTTAAAAATATTTTTATTGATTTCAGAGAGGAAGGGAGACGGATAGATAGAAACATCAATAATGAGAGAGAGAATCATTGATAGGCTGCCTCCTGTACGCCCCCTACTAGTGGGGATTGAGCCCACAACCTGGGTGTGTGCCCTTCGCTGGAATGGAACCTGGGACCCTTCAGTCCGGAGGCAGACACTTTATCCATTGAGCCAAACCGGCTAGGACTCTATTCTCATACTAGAGGCCCAGTGCATGATTGAATCATGCACGTGTAGGGTCCCCTACATGCTTTCGCTTTCGATCGCGGTGGAACTGGGTGCCTGTCCGCTGGTGCACCAGGCCTTTCAGAAGCCTCTGGCTCGGCAGAGGCTTCCGAAAGGCAGGCACCCAGCTCCCCCGCTTTTGATGGTCCGCGGCGGGACATGAGCTCGCTGCCCCAGAGGCCCCTTCTGTTCTGCAGCACAGCCATGGCACAGACGCTGAGCTCGTGCTGCCGCTGGCGACGCAAGCTCAGCGTCCGGCCCAATCGGCTACCCCAGCCACCCCGAGTCCCGCCCCTGCGCCTCCCGCTGGCCCAATCGTGGGCGTAGCAGAGTGATGGTAATTAACATATTACCATTTTATTAGGTAGGATTATTATCATCCACACAATGGAGGGGTAAGGCTCAAGTCCCAATTCCAGCTCCTAGCAGAGTCCCTGGGACGTAGGAGGCTTTCAATAACAACTTGATTGAGTGAATGTTTTGGCTATTATAAAGCGACTGTATGACTGCCACCATTACATCAGAGTTGCTTGTTATCCCCACTGAGAGGGACACTGACTAATTGGCACAAGCTCATGTGGCTTTAAGTAGCGGAGCCAGGATTTGAAACCGTGGCAGTCTGGTTCCAGAGCCCACACTCTTGACCACTGAAGCGTGTGGCTTGACCTAGTAATGGAGAACCTCAATGCCCCGGCTAAGGTCCTAGAGGGGGCAAGTGCCTGAGGCCGAAAGGAAGCCTACAGGCAGCACCTGTGTATGGCTTGCTTCTCGGTGGGCAGCCAGAAGCCCAGGGACTTATAACTGTGCAGTTACTCAAGTAACATGAGCCACACTCATGGAGCAAACCCTGGGTCCTTGTGTCCCCAACCCCTTCCCTCCTGAACCCCTGAGCTGAAGTGTAATGGACAGTAGGCTGCTAGGAAGCCAGAGGGGCTGGGAAAGGCGGGGAGGCAGGAGTCTGGTGTTTGACAACGCTGTGCCAGGTGTCGTCTGCAGCTCAGTGTCCAACTCTACCCAGAATACAGTTCCCGGGTCCTGGCAGCAGGTTCTGGGCGTGAGGGAGATCCTGCCGATGGGGTTCACTCGTGACTGGAAGGAAGAAGGGAGACAGGCCATCTTTCTGCAGCTGTGAAGCCGGATGAGTCATGTTACAGCATGAGCGAGGCGGCCACATGCTGTATCCCATGGTCCGGTCACCAACCTCAGGGCACGGGGATGGTTGAACAGTAGGTGGTGGTGGCAAAGGCAGGAAGTTAGTTTCCTGAACTCTGGTTGCGGCTAAGGAGGTGTGACCTTGAACAAGCCCGACTCCCACTCCTCCCTCCCTTTTAACAATTTGCCCAATCACCTAGGTCCCTTTCTGCTTAAAATACTCAGCGTGATTTCCAGTTCCTGTTTGAATCCTAATTACACAGAAGGTTCAGACCTCCAAGGATGGACGTTGGGCAGAAAGGTTTTTCAGAAAGCCCTTCTATTTTATACTCAAGATAACATTAAGTAATAACTAGATGTCACTCACTCTGGTTTCTGAACCCTTACCTGGAACTGTCTGAAAGGTGTAAGACAGGTGTGTGACAAGCCCGTATGCTGTCATGGAAGCAGCACACAGACAGGTCTGTCCATGACCCAGCATCACGGCTTCCCGTCCTGAATACCTGCCTCTCGGAAGACTGATGGCAATGACATCATCTTACAACTCCGCTTCTCTTGCTCGGGCACGGCCAGGCCAGCAGGCTTCCCTGCACGTTCGCTAACAGAGCTTTGCATAGTAACCATGCAAACATGTCAACACACAATGCAAGACACAGGCTCGGGAACACGCTGCCTGCTTCTGTGCTCCACGGCTGTGCAACGACCTCGCACGGGAACCGCACAGCCTCAGCCCTTCCAGCCCTAGGGACCGTGCTGGAAACCTGTAGCTCAGACACCGGGACCACAAAAACGTGGCCCAACGCCAAGAAAGGCGCTGACCCCTCCCGGGAGCCCACAGAGCCGACCTCTCCACAAATACCTGAGCACCTTCGCAGTCTCTACCCACTCCTTCTGCAGACTCTCCCAGGTATCCACTTCCACCCAGCTGGAATTCTTGGTGGCAAGTTGTGCCATGATCACTCGGTGATGGGCAGAGATGAGACCTTTCTTCTTATAGGCGTCGCCAACAGGAGAAATGATGCCTTTGATAACTCTATATTTTCCTGGATAGAGAGTTAGGTTTGACATGAGGCATAACCAATTAGACTTTATGCACAGGAAATAGTATCATCGATATGATTTTAATCAAATATCCCCTTTCTTATTTTTTTACACAGGGATTCAGGTTCATTCATTCATTCATAACTGTGGTAAAATTGACAACACATAGAACTGCTTTGTAAAATGCCTCAATCAAGTTGTATTGTCCACCTATAGTATAAAAAGAGCCCCTATCTCCTCTACCTCTGAGAGTTGACACTATGAAGTTTAAAACTTTTTGTCCATGTGATGGGAAAACTGTATCTCATTTTTAATTGTAGTTTCCTGTTTATGAGTATGAGCACCCATCCATCTATCAGCATAGAACATGAGCATTTGTGTAACAAAATAAATCTTGTCTACGGAGGGAAGGAAGAAGTTTTCCTCAATCCTCTTAGGGCCAGTCCCTGGCTGGGTCTGAAAATTAAACTGAGGAAGATAAAAGAATAGGAGGAGAGCACACACATTTGTTTAATGTAAGCTTTACAGGACACGGGAACCTTCATAAGGAAATGAAGACCCCAGGAAGCAGGTGAACCTGCGTGTTCAATGCTAGGTTTGAAGAGGAGACAGCCGTGGAGAGACAGGAAGGGGCAAAGAGCACAAGGTCAGTGTAGCAAGTTCAGGGAAACTAACGAAGGCTCCTTTATTGGGATTCTTCCTGGCATCCCTTTGTTTTCAGAGGTGAGGATGCGCCTTTCCTCTGGGGAGAGGGAGGGTGCCTCTCACACAGGGTTTTGTGACCTGCTTCCGAGGAGAAGGGTGGGGAGGAGGTCCGAGTGACCGCCCTGATTCTGCAGGTTTCTCAAACTCCTTCGGCTCAGAATATCCAATATGCCACGGGGCCATATTTGGGGATAGTGTTCTGAACCCCACCGCTGCTTCTGTTACTGTTCCTACCTGTTGCGTTCATGTGGTCCTTGGCCAGCTCAAACAACCTGAGGTGCATGTTGGTGATTGGGTTAAAGGAGCCACAGGCAAGGAGAACCACTTCTGTCTTCTGGGAATTTTCCATGCTAGGACGCTGAAGGTGTTGATCTAAGTGGCACACTCTGGCACCTCCGGGGTTATCTATCTACAAAGGAAAAGGAACACCAGTTACAGGCCTTTGACACCCTTCTGTTCTTTCCAAATAGATGGATTAAAATACTTGGCTTCAATGACTGTGCTCCATGAATTGTAAACAGTGGCCCCATTTCTCCACCCTTCCTTTTTAGCGTGAACTTACAGCTCCTACCACAAAGGATGGGGATCTCCTTCCCACTTTCTGTCACTTGCTTTGGCCAAAAGGATGTGGCAGATGTGACAGTATGCCAGGTGGGGCTTTGCACACTCTTACTTGCTTTTGGATTCCTGCCTCTGCCACGAGACGGGTCCAGGCCAGCCTGGGGGAGGGTGACGGAGCACGCAGAGAGCGCTGCTCCTGCTGACAGATGGCCCACCACGAGGTATGTGGGAGTTATGTGGCCGAGGCCATCAGGGACGGGCCAAACCGCAACCAGTGCAGATACGAGAGCCAGCCCAGGTGGGATCAGCTGAGCCTGGCCCGGATCAGCAAACCCACAGGTGACCCAGGCTCACGAGCAAAAAGGAATTGTTCACTGCTGCACGCTACTGCAGTTTTGTGATTGCGCGGCTGTGGCCACAGTTAATGGACACAGTGACAGCATCCTCTTCAGCGTAACTCCCCAGCAACCTGCCCTTCAAACCAGTGTTCTGCCTCTAAGTCACCATGATCATATCACTTTCTGCTGAATAACAGTTTACACTCTACAAACCTCTTTCATTCAAATTATTCCATTTGATCTTTGCATAAACCTACTGAAGTAATGGGAGACATGTGATCTGAAGCTTTTATTAAAAACTTTTATTAAATGAACTAGAGGCCCGTTGCATGAAGATTCGTGCAATAGGCCCTCCTTCCCCTGGCTGCCGGCACCAGTTTTCCTCTGGCACCCGGGACCCAGGCCTTCGCTCTGGCCGCAGCGGAGAAGTCAAGCCTCTTCAGTCTTCAGTCGTCTTCAGTCTTCGCTCCGCACCTGCGCATGCAAATTAACCGCCATCTTTGTTGGGTTAATTTGCATACTCACTCCTGATTGGCTGTGGGCATCACGGAGGTACAGTCAACTTGCATATTTCTCTTTTATTAGTGTAGATATAGAGTGAGAAATCTCAGGGTGACAGCCAGCGGCCATATCCCGCTCACCAACCCCTCCATCCACCTCCCTAAAGCAATCCCAGCCAACTTTTCCAGCGATTTCTTTTGGTAGATTCTAGTCTTTGTTGAAAATCACCTTCTCCCAAAATTCTGAAGGCACTACTTCGAGAGTGCAGTGCTAACGGTGAAAAATCCAAAGCCACTTTTTTTTTTCTTAATTCTCCCCTGGAAGATATTTTTTTCCATTGATTTTCAGAGAGTGGAAGGAGGGGGGGAAGAGAGGGGAGAGAGAGAGAGACATCGATGTGAGATTTATTTTTTCCCTTGAAGCTTGTAGGATCTTCCCTTTGCCCAGTGCTCTGAAATTTCAGTGATGCCCTGTGGTGCGGCTCTACTATCCTCCACTGTGCTGGACACCGAGCAGGCCCTTTCCAGCTCAAAAGGCATCACCTTCAGTTCTGAAGACTCCCGTGAATTGTTTCCCCGCGTGGTCTTCTGCCTCCCGTTGGGAATGCCTGTTATTTAGAGCTGAGGGGTTGGGTTCAGCTGGAGCCGGTGTCAATTCCAGCCCCACCCATCTCAGGTTTCAGGTGCTCTTCCCCCAGGGAGACTGAGCTGGGAGCTGGAAGAACAGGACAGCTGAGGTCAGGAGGGGGTGCCCAGGGGAGCCACCTGCTGCACAGGGACGGATGGAACAAAGAGCTCGAAGCACCCCCTGGCCTCGGGGATGCGCTCAGGTTCCCAGGGACTCCCAGGGGAAGGGCTCAGGAAGCTTAAAGAAAGCTTTCTCCCTTGTCAGTCAGGACCTGCCTCAGATGTCTCGCTCGGTCCTATTAATCCACTGTGAACACAACCGACCTGAGCTCAGACTAAACTAGACCCTCAAAGCCAAGGAGACTTAAGTTACAGTGAGCTCTGACCATAGCCCAGGGGGCTTAAAAACACAGGGACCTGCCCCTCGGGAGAGGACCTCCCTGCGTCCTAACTGGGCCCCTATGTAGTGCTACCTCTGCCTCCAGCCAGATGGTTCACACTGAGCATCACTTATAAACTGAGGGTTACCCTGCCGACCACAACGTAACCACCAAGTGCAGTCTGCTGTTACTGCTCAGACATTTGGGAAACTCTTGAGGTTACGTGTATATAGTTTCTGTGCATAAGAAAATCTTCGTCATTAACTAATAGTTTTAGCTCTTCACCATAAACTCTTTTAGTCTTTTTTAAAAATATATATTTTATTGATTTTTTACAGAGAAGAAGGGAAAGGGTTAGAGAGTTAGAAACATCGATGAGAGAGAAACATCGATGAGCTGCCTCCTGCACACCCCCTCCTTGGGATGGGCCTGCAACCAAGGTACATGCCCTTGACCGGAATTGAACCTGGGACCCTTCAGTCTTCAGGCCGATGCTCTATCCATTGAGCCAAACTGAGTAGGGCTCTTTTAGTCATTCTGCGATTTCTTATGATGTTATAAAATTCTCTAGTTATATAAAAACTTAGAGGCCCAGTGCACGAAATTTGTGCATGGGTGTGTGTGTGTCCCTCAGCCCAGCCTGCACCATCTCCAATATGGGACCCCTCGAGGGTTGTCAGACTGCCCGTTTAGGTGGGATCGAGCCTAAATGGGTAGTCGGATATCCCTCTCACAATCCAGGACTGCTGGCTCCCAACTGCTCGCCTGCCTGCCAGCCTGATCACCCCCTAACCACTCCTCTGCCAGCCTGATCGACGCCTAACTGCTCCCCTGCCGGCCTGATTGCCCCTAACTGCCCTCTGCTGCCGGCCTGGTCACCCCTAACTACCCTCCCCTGCCAGTCTGGTCACCCCTAACTGTCCTCCCCTGAAGGCCTGGTCTCCCCCAACTGCCCTCCCCTGCTGGCCCAGTCACCCCTAACTGCCCTCCCTCACCAGCCTGGTCACCCCTAACTGCCCTCCCCTGCCGGCCTGGTCCCCCCCCACCAACTACCCTCCCCTACAGGCCTGGTCCCCCCAACTGCCCTCAGGCCTGGTCCCTCCCAACTGCCTTCCCCTGCTGGCCATCTTGTGTCCACATGGGGGCGGTCATCTTATGTGTTAGAGTGATGGTCAATTTGCATATCACCTCTTTATTACATAGGATAGCCGATTTATTCACTCATTCAATAAAGTTACTGAGTAGGACAGGATATGGGTAGAAAAACAGGGGCCTTGGCAACTTGAAATCAAAAAGTGACACAGAAGAGATTTTTAAAAATAGATTTTAGAGAGGGAGGCAAGAAGAGAAAGAAACATCGACGCGAGGGAGATACATTGATAAGCTGCTTCTCATACGTGCCCTGACCAGGGACTGAACGAGCAACCTAGGTACTGCATGCCCCACACTGGGGATCCAGCCTGCACCCGAGCTCTCGACCTTCCGGTGCACAGGCCGTGCTCCAACCAATTGAGACACACTGGCCAGGGCCAGAAGAGATTCTTTAAAAATGAAAAAGTAGTTACTGCGTGCCATAGGCACAGTTTTGCTGGAAGGTTTCACTGAGATAATGAGGAAGTTATTCCCAAAATAGTCCCCGTTGTATTATCACCAGCGTCGCCAATAAGAGCAGGACCTGTCAAAGGACAACCTGAGCTGGCTAGACTTCGAGCATTTCTGCTCCACAGGAGGGAAGCGAGGAAACACATCCGTTAGGTTTGCACTCAGGAGAAGATGGTCTCACTGTGCTGCTCACTCACCTGGAACCGGTCCCATCGGCACTGAAGAGGATGTTTTCTGCATTTGGTGTGGGATCCTTCGGGGAAGGTGTCTGCACCATGGTGTTAACAGTTTTGGCAACTAACTGTGCACCTTTTAAATACTGAATTTCTAAAGGCTCATCTTAATCTGAAAGCTTGGCTGTATATAATACACCATTAGTCTTTGATATTTATTTTCCACTTACACTAAAAATAGAGGTATGTGGAGATAGAATTCCTAATTAGACACATGTCACAGTTAAACATTTCACCATGGAAAGTTTAAAAAATTCAACAAGTTTTTTGTATGTGTGTGTGTTGTGAGTTCCATTTGGCTAGAATTTTTTTTTAAGTTAATATATTAATCAATAGTGGAACCATTGGACTAGGTTTGGCACCTTAAGCAGCAAGCCTTCCATCTCTTGCTAAGTGAGTGCCTCTGTTTAAATCCTTGTGGCAAAAGCACATTAAATATACGTTCCAATTCACAGACAAGTATTCCTCACAGTGCTTTTTTCCTCCCAAATACAGGAAAAACGAATCCTGAACTTTACTACTTGTCTGTGCTGCTAGCAGTGAGCAGCTTGGTTTCTACAGGTGAGCAACAAACATCCCTAAAACCCACCTTTGTCAAAGGCTTATCAGTCCCTCAGGGGAAGTAACTGCTCAGCTAGGACTGTCACACTGCAAAGGGAAGTCCAAGAAGCTAAGGTGTCTGAAAAGCAAGAGAAAAAGCAGAGAGGATTAGAATGGGATAGAAAAAGCCACCCTTCTCCCATTACTGCCACTCCATTTCATTAGATCCCATTCTTTTTTTTTAAATAAATCTTTATTGTTCAGATTACAGTTGTTCCTCTTTTTTCCCCCATAGCTCCCCTCCACCTGGTTCCCACCCCACCCTCTGCCCTTACCCGCCCCCCGACTGTCCTCATCTATAGGTGTACAATTTTTGTCCAGTCTCTTCCCGCACCCCCCACACTTCTTTCCCCCTGAGAATTGCCAGTCCACTCCCTTTCTATGCCCCTGATTCTATTATATTCACCAGTTTATTCTGTTCATCAGATTTTTTCACTTGATTTTTAGATTCGCTTGTTGATATATATTTGTTGTCATTTTGCTGTTCATCATTTTTATCTTTACCTTTTTCTTCTTCCTCCTCTTAAAGAATACCCTTCAGCGTTTCATATAATGCTGGTTTGGCGGTGATGAACTCCTTTAGCTTTTTCTTATCTGTGAAGCTCTTTATCTGACCTTCAATTCTGAATGATAGCTTTGCTGGGTAGAGTAATCTTGGTTGTAGGTTCTTGCTATTCATTACTTTGAATATTTCTTGCCACTCCCTTCTGGCCTGCATAGTTTCTGTTGAGAAATCAGCTGACAGTCATATGGGTACACCCTTGTAGGTAAATAACTGTTTTTCTTTCTTTTAATATGCTCTCTTTGTCTTTTGCCCTTGGCATTTTAATTATGATGTGTCTTGGTGTGGTCCTCTTTGGATTCCTTTTGTTTGGGGTTTTCTGCGCTTTCTGGACTTGTAAGTCTATTTCTTTCACCAGGTAGAGGAAGTTTTCTGTCATCATTTCTTCAAATAGGTTTTCAATATCCTGCTCTCTCTCTTCTTCTGGCACCCCCATAATTTGGATGTTGGTACGCTTTAAGTTGTCCCAGAGGCTCCTTACACTATCTTCATATTTTTGGATTTTTTCTTTTCCAGTTGGGTGTTTTTTGCTTCCTCGTATTTCAAATCTTTGACTTGATTCTTGGGATCCTCTAGACTGCTGTTGGATCTCTGTATATTATTCTTTATTTCAGTCAGTGTATGCTTAATTTCTAGTTGGTCCTTTTTCATATCCTTGAGGGTCTCACTAAATTTCTCGGAGGTTTCTAGAAGATTCTTGAGTAACCTTATAACTGTGGTTTTGAATTCTATATCCAGTAGTTTGCTTTCCTCCATTTCTTTCATTTGTGACCTGTTTCTTTGTCTCCGCATTTTGGCTGCTTCCCTGTATTGATAAAGTGGCTTTGTGTGCTAGGTGTCGTAGAGGGCCCAGTGGGCTTAGCCTTTCTAGATCCCATTTTTCATCCCGGGTGCTTTTCTCAGGCCTGGGGCTGCTCTGCCTGGCCAGTGTGGCGGTGCAAGACCAGATGCTAAACCAACAGTCTGAAGCATGGCAGGTCTCCTGCCTCAGATACATGTCACCAGCAGGGTGAGCCTGCCCCCGCCACACTGTACCTACCACTGCCAGCAAGCACATCACCATCTCCTACCCTGCTCCTCCCGAGATGAAATGATCAGCCGAACATCAGAGATATGACAGGAAGCACATCAAAGCCACTCTTGAAAGAATGCTGCCTTTAAGCATTAATGAGCACTGACAATGGATAAAAAGGAAGAGACCAACCCAAATCACAGGGCTGACAGCACAACCAAATTCACCCCAAATAAGGATCTCCTATTAAATACTTTCAAGATCATTACTTTGACTTTCTGAACCGCCTTTTTGTTTCAGGGAAGTGACAGCAACAGTTGCATGGTTGCTACAGAAACAAGTACTGAAAAGGAAGAAGGAAACTATAAATCTTAGTACTGAACAAAGGTTTAGTTTCAAAAGAACTGTGATTCAGATTGCATGTTTGAACAAGGTCAATTCAATGCTTCTTTAAAATGCAGCGGGAAATTTGAGTAAATAGAATGAAAAATAATCACAATCTCCTCCATATGGGTTACGACAATCTTGTGCATCATGACAGTCAATTACTATCTAGAAAACAGCCAAGTGACCCACATGGTATTTCGTCTTTACTTTTTCTGTGTAGTCGCAGATGCTAAGGCATTTTAAGTAGGACCTAGCTACTCACAGGTGTTCTGAATGTCTTTAGGAAGTGGAGACACCTCTATTTCCTGAGGAAAAGACCAGTGTCCATTGGCAGGAGGGACAACTTCAATGTAAATATCTCCCAAACACATCGATGACAGGCACAGACCTTCACAGTAGAAATAAGTGTTTCCATCTGCTTCTCTGTTCAGGTGGGACTTGCTGGAGGGGAAGTCACTGAAACACATTCTCTATCCACAACACTGGCATTTTCTAGCACCTTCCGTATCCCAGACATATTGTGAAAACTTAGTGATTAGAAACCTGAATAATTCATACATTAACAAGGAAATCGCCATGGCCAGTTTTGCTCAGTGGGTAGAGCATTGGCCCGCAGACTGAAGGGTCCTGGGTTCGATTACGGTCAAGGGTGGCTCTTGGTACTTCTTGTTAGTCACTCAAGTTTCATCTGCCCCGCATTTTCCCTACCTAGTTGGAGCAACTTGCACACTGTAGGCTCCCATCTCAAGTCCAAGTTGAACTGTTCTAAGCTCCTGCAGCTGTCAAGTAGTATTTACAGGCGTACCTCACTGTATTGTGCTTCATTTCATTTCGCTTCACAGGTATTGCTTTTGCTTTATTTTATGAATTGAAGGCAAACCCCTCCACAAGGAAAAAAGATTATGACTCGCTTTATTGCGGTGCTCACTTTATTACGGTGGTCTGGGACTGAACTGCAACATCTCTGAAATGTGCCTGTATCTGGTTTCCCAGTTCTGGCTCTCAGTTCTGAGGTTGTTTTCTCCAATGCTCTCTCCTATGACTACCTACCTGATATATATTTCTACAATTTCTTCTCCCCCACTCCCAGGGCTTGGGTTCTATTTTTGTTTGAGGACTGGAACCCAAACCAACTTCTCTTACATATGCACAAGGAATACTTTTCCATTCTCCATTAACTATAAACTAGAACCCAAAGATACAGAACCACTAGATCAGATTAAGACACTAAGAAAGAAGAGCAGGCAAATACACTAGTAATGCTTGTATGGTGAGCACTTTCCTCCACCAAAACCGACACAAATGCCAGAACAGAATATTGTATCGCCAACATGAAAATTACGGGAAGTACACAAGAGCAAATGTTTATTCAGCAAGTTCTTCAAATGGTGAAATAAAACGTGTTTTCCAGCTTTGTTTTGTTTCGCACTGACCTTATTTGTATTGAAAGTTCCGTATTACTTAAAATGTTGACACTTCCATACATATCCACATACCAGAAATTAAAGATAATTACATTAACATAACCATCACGTACTTTTACAAAGGACATTCTGTGAATTTGAAGTGTTTTGCAAGGTAAGCTACTGAACCATTCCAACCAGTGTGTCAGTCTTTATTTTAATCCATATTTTCCCCATTACAGTTGACATAGTGGTTAGAGATTTAAGTAACTCATGAAGTGATTCCTCCTCACCCCCCGCCCCCAATAAGTCTAGTAACCACCTGGCACCACACACAGTTATTACGTGCTGAAGGTTGAGGTCCAAACAGTAGTTTCACATCCAAATAACTCTGAAATACAACTTATGGTAAGAAGGAAGGAATTCTACCATCAGGAAGAACCGACAGAAATAATTCATTCTGGTAGAGTTCTCTGGTAATATCAGCTGGAAGTTTACTCTGGGCGCCTGAAAAAGAAGTAGCTTTAAAGGTAACATCTCTGACGTATTTGCCAGAAACGCTTCAAGGAGATGGGCTGGGCAACAGCAGAGAATGGTTTCCACCTAATTTCTCAGTAATTTTTAAAGTGCTGCCCAACAGCTCACTAGTCTCCTTCTCCAGGGGCGTGAGTGTCAAACCGCATCCAGGAAGGTGGACCCAGCATTTTCTTGATTTGGAAAAGATTTCAGAGGAATGAGAAGTCGTTCAGAACAGACCTCCTGCTCTGCCTCCCACCACCTCCGCCAAGCTCTAGAAGCCGCTTCTAGAGGAACTTTTTTTTTTTTTTTCCCCAGGATGAACTCACCAGTTTCGAAGGTCAGAGGCAAATTTACCGAGGTTTTTGGTTCCACAGAGAGAAAAGAATGAAGAGGCAAGACTCCTCGCCCCAAACTTGAATACGACCTTGCCTCGGCAACCGTTGTATTTGACCCTCAAAGAGGCCACCACCTTGGACTCCCCTATGCTCGCGACAAAAAGGGGTGCTGGGCTGACTCCCCTAGATACGAGTTTCTCAGGGGTCAGGGGCTCGGGGTGCGGGCTTACCACGTCCTCAGACCAAAGCGGCCCGAGTCCTTCGGCGGGCGACCCGCAGCCCGGACGCCAGCGAGGGGAACACCCGCGGCCGCACCCTCATTGGCTCCAGGAGGCCGGAAGTGCGTACGTCTGGCGGAAGTGCTCCCCCAGCGCGCGTCCGCCAGCCCAGGACTACCAGGTAGGCGGGGCCCCTGGCTCTTAACTCTGAGGACCGGGGGACTGAGGCGGAGAGGGGACCCCGAAATCCTGAAGAGGTTGTTCGGGTTCTGGTCGGGGAGGGCTGAAAAGTTTCGGGGTGTTAGGTTCCCGGCGACCTCTGGTGGCAACCGGGGCCTAGTCGAGCCCGGCCGCCGCAGGACCCGAGTGCGGGAGCTTCAAGTTCCCCCGTGGAGATAGGATTTGGGGCCGTGGCCGGGGCTGCTCCCTGACAGCGTCCTGAAGGTTGAGGTCCAAACGCAGCTCACTTCCGGCCGGGAAACGGGAAAAGGTTGTGCTCTCCGCCCTTCCTTTTCTGTGCCTTTCTGGATTTGACAGCTTCCCTCAAGGCGAGTCCGCGTGCGGGGTTTTCCTCAGTAACACCCTCACCAGGAAACATCTCAGAAAGGCTGCCCTCCTCCCCCACCCCCCAACGAGGCCCCCTTGATGTCTTCCTAGAGAGAGGGGTGTGTTTCAATTGCAGGCTGCTCCAGTGGAAGCTATCTGGCTGCTTTAGGCCAAGATTATGTTTAGTGAATAAAAACTACTTGTTAATGGTTTTTCTTTCCCCAGCCAGCTCCACCCCACGGTGGTTTGTTTGCACGTTGAGCTTCTTGTAGTTCTGATGAACAGTTTCACTTTCCTCAAGCTTATGACACTGGAACTTCAAGAGTTGGAGGTTTACGCAATTTGAGACCTGTCAGCACTGTGCAGAGGTCAGAGTAATAAGAGGCAGGTGAGCCCGGTGGGCGTGGCTCAGTGGTTGAACGAGAACCTTTGAACCAGGAGGTCACAGTTCCATTCCAGGTCAGGACACATGCCTGGGTTGCGGCTAGATCCCTAGTAAGGGGCATGCAGGAGGCAGCCAACCAACGATTCTCTCTCATCATTGATGTTTCTATCTCTCTCTCCCTCTCTCTTCCTCTCTAAAACAATAAAAAAGTTTTTGTTTTGTTTTTTTTTTAAAAAGAGACAAGTGAGTATGAATGAGTAGTTTCCTCTCCAGATTAGCTTTTGAGAACCATTTCTGCCGTTTTGGTAAAAGATGCACCACCTTAATTGAATACTAGATGGTGCCAGCGAGTTAATCTTTCTGGGATAAATCTCAATGTAGCGCCAGGTTAAGGCTTTTAAAGTTTCTCCATCTTCCCTGAAATTTATTTAGAATAGCTTTACCTCCCTAAAATATGTTGTGCCTTTATACACTTCATCCAGTTATTGAATATCGAGGCTAAGCGGAATCAGACTAATTTTCTGCTTTCAGAACTTTTACAGTTGGAGGAGGAAGACACAGAAAACATGCTATAATGAACTCATATAATTCAAGGAAGAAATAAGTGGTAAATAGAGAATAAGATGTGGAATGCAGCCCTGGCCAGTGTGACTATGTGGTTATAGCATAGGCTGCGTATGGAAGGGTCACAGTTTCGATTCTGGGTCAAGAGCACATACCTGGGTAGCCAGTTCGCTCCATGCCCTCCAGTGGGGGCACCTGTGGGAGGCAACCAGTTGATGTGTCTCTCTCATGTTGATGTCTCTCTCTCTCTCCCCCTCCCTCCCTTCCACTCTCTGAAAAGCAATGGGGAAAATCCCAGGTGAGGATTAACAACAACAAAAACCAACAACCAAAAAAAAAAAAAAAGTGGAATGCTGTAGCAGAAGCAATCTCTTTTCATTATTAATTTGCCAATTATTTATCCAGTACTTTCTGTGTGTCTAGTGTTGTGCTAGATGCTGGTTTATAAAGAGAAAGCAAAATCCCTACTCTCAAATAACTCACAACCTAGTGAGTGGGGGTAACCAAGGAAGGCATTATAATGGAGGAGGTGGAACTTGAGCTAGACCCTTAAGACTGAAAGACCTGGGTTTGTCAGGTAGAAAAAAATTCAGGCTCCCAAGAGAAGGATGAAAGTTCATAGCATAGCCCTAGCTGGTTTGGCTCAGTGGATAGAGTGTCAGCCTGCGAACTGAAGGGCACATGCCTGGATTGCAGGCTCAATCCCCAGTAGGGGGCGTATAGGAGGCAACCAATGATTCTCATTATTGATGTTTCTATCTCTCCCTCTTACTTCCTCTCTGAAGTCAATAAAAATATATTTTAAAAAATAAAAGAAAGTTCATAGCATGTTCTGAAATAGCAAGCAGTCCAGCGTGGTTAGACTATAGGAAATTAATCCTGAAAAGACACTTTTGGTTTTATCTCAGGTTTGCCTTGAATTTTACTGGAAAATACAACAGATTTAAAATAAAATTTAAATATGTATTTCCGGGAGAAGTTTTACATGAGGTATAGCTATCATAAATTACACTTCTGGCTGTACTCATTTACATGTTATTAATGATTGTAGATTATTTAAACTAATTTTAAGAGATAATGGCAGGCAGTAAGAGAAGATTTTCGCTGATTAAATTCTACTTTGAATATGATGTAAGGCATTCTCTTCATTGAAGTTCACATATCAAAATCGTCTGATAATGATTATGTGTAGGAAAATTTTAAATGTTTTAATATGTTACCCTAGGGTTTATGTTTCGATTAATGGTTTATATCTAATACTAGGCAATATGTGTTTCCTGAAAGGAATGTAAGTTTAAGTTTAATTTAATTAACAGAAAAACTTAAATGCTATAAATATTAGATACATACAATATCAACACCAAAATCAGTAGCTCTTCTCTACACTAGCAATAATCAGAAATTATAATAATGAAGACTTTAGTCCCAATATTAACAAAAAATACAAAATATCTAAGAATAGCCAATGTTCAAGGCCTTTGTGAAAAAAATACTTTCTTTTTAAAAATTATAAAAGAAAGTCTAAATAAAATACAGAGATATTGCTTGATAGGAAGATGCAAATTTCAAGGATATGAGTTTTCTCTACATTAGTGTCTAATTTAAATGTAAGCCCTGTCAAAATGTCAATTGAATTTATTTATTTATTGTTTATCCTCACCTGAGGATATTTTTCCCATTGATCTTTAGAGAGAGTGGAGGGGGAGAGACAGAGAGAGAGAAACATCAATGTGAGACACATTGATTGGTTGCCTCCCGCATGGGGATTGAGCCTGTAACTGAGATATATGCCTTTGACTGGAATCGAACCTGGGACCCTTCAGTCTGCAAGCTGACACTCCACCCATTCAGCCAAACCAGTTAGGGCTCAATTTAATTTTTAAGGAAACTTGACAGATTGATTTTAAATTCATTTAAATTTCTTCTGGAAATACATATCTAAAAGAGGAAATGCACACGAATAACCAAGAGTTATTGGGGGGAAGAAACCCACGATAATAAAACCCACTTCTTACCAGTTATCATTATAGATCAGCTCTAAAGCTATAAAAATTAAAATAGAAAGGCAATGCCTTAGGACCAGAATATTATCAATGAAACAAAAACTATTGAGCTACTATTGAGTACATTAAAGGTGGCATAAATTAATACTGACTAGTAAACAGTGTTTGGGCAATTGACTATCCATTTGAAAGAAAATAAAAGACCCCTAACTTCACAGCATTAACAAAAAATGTAGATGGCTTAAAGAGCTAAGTGTTATAAATACATATATAAAAGTTTTATAATAGAAAATATATATTTTTAAATCTTGAGATAGTTAGGGCCTGCTTTCATGGGGAACAGACTAAGAAGACTTAAGGAGAAGATATATTTGACCATTAAAAGTAATTATTATGATAAAAACATCATAAGTAGAATTTAAAGTCAAGAGACAAGAGATAATAATTGCAACATAATTGCAACACAGTTTTCATATCCATCTTATATAAATCAGTAAGGGAAATACAATCCAGTAGAAAAATGGGCACATTTTCAAAGAAGAAATTCATATCAAAAGTTGTTCATGTCCACATGATATTAGGTAAATACACATATGACCAGCAAGCTAATACCAGGAGTGTTCTTTTTTCAAAAAATATATATTTTTATTGATTTCAGAAAGGAAGAGAGAGGGAGAGAGAGAGAGAAACATCAAAGATGAGAGAATCATTGACCAGCTGCCTCCCACACACCCCTACTAGGGATCGAGCCTGCAACCTGGGCATGTGCCCTTGACGGGAATTGAACCTGGGACCCTTCAGTTCGCAGTCTGATGCTTCATCCACTGAGCCAAACCAGCTAGGGCCTAGGGATGTTCTAAGTCCTGGAACATACTAAGAATGAAAAAGAATATTTTAATGAATCTGTGTTCACACCTGATCTATTTCTTTATAAATCTGTAATTTCATCTATCAAATTTGTTTAAGGTAAGATAGACCCACTAGTGAAGACTTCTAATTAATTCATCAAGTCAGTTAGGAAGATTGCCAGGCCCTGGCCAGTGTGGCTCAGTTGGTTGGGCACCATCCCGTGCACCAAAGGGTTGCCAGTTCAATTCCCTGTCAGGGATCAGGGCACATGCTCTGGTTGCTGGCTCCATCCCTGGTAGGGAGCATGCAGGAGGCCACTGATAGATGTTTCTCCTTTGCATCGATGTTTCTGTCTCTCCCCCTCTCTTCCTCTTTCTCTAAAATAAAATAATTTTAAAAAAATATTTAAAATTAAAACACAGAAAAAAAGAAAGAAAACTGCCAGGCATTTTTTGGGGGATGAGTTTAAACTTTTATATATAAATTGAGATTTTCTTTGCACAACTATCTTTCCAACACCTATAACTCAGAAAGAGTATAGCCTATTTAAAATTTTTCTGGTATGTTGAATCATTTTAGATAACCAACTATATTCTGTATGTGGGTTTATTGTTCTATTTAGAGATTAAAATGGCTTCCAGAGGAAAGACAGAGACAAGCAAATTAAAGCAGAATTTAGAAGAACAGTTGGATAGACTAATGCAGCAATTACAAGATCTGGAGGAATGCAGGTAATAGAATAATTGTATGCTGTTAATGCTGTAAAAATGGCTTTTTTCTGCAGCACGATGACAAACTCCATGAGTTCAGGCCCTTGTGCGATTTTCACTTCTGTAGTGTTCTTCACAGTGCTTTGACTGGAGGAGAAATCCAGTCCAGATAGGCTTTGGGTCATAAAGGCTGGGATGTGAAAGTCTTCCATCTAATTACAAAGCAAGTGTGGACTTGGGCAAGATACTTAAGTTTCCATTTCCATATATGTGAAGTGGAAATAATAACACCTACCTTGTCTTCAGTATTTAAAATAACCCTAATAGGGTGCTAAAACAATAAAATAGCCCTGCTTGGTATCAAGCTGAGAAGGTTCTACTTGAACTTCTGGTGTATTTTTAGCCTTGACTACTTAAAAGACCAAGACTCTTCAGCCATGGTAAATATTACAAATGAAGGAGCCAACAAAATGCTTGGATGGAGTAGGTGCTCCATAAATAGTAACTGTTGTTATTTGTAGTAAATGTTTAATAAATGCTTTGTTTGACTGATGCATAAAAATAGCCTCTTACTCAAATGGCAAGTACTGCATTCCTGTTGTATTTCAAGGTGCACAAAATTTTACCTACCATTAATGATAATAACACCTAGTACCTATTACATGCCAAGCACTTTCCATATTTCATTTAATGTTCCTAGCAACCCTATAAGGAGGGCACTATTATTATCTTCAGTTTAGAGATACAGAAAGTGAGGCTTTGCTATGTTAACTATCTTGCCCAAGTTTATACCATTGATTTATAGACTGCTTAAAAGGAAGTTATTGCCCTAACTGGTTTGGCTCAGTGGATAGAGCGTCGGCCCGCGGACTGAAGGGTCCCAGGTTCGATTCCGGTCAGGGGTATGTACCTTGGTTGTGGACACATCCTCAGTGGGGGGTGTGCAGGAGGCAGCTGATTGATGTTTCTCTCTCATCAATGTTTCTAACTCTCTATCCCTCTCCCTTCCTCTCTGTAAAAAATCAATAAAATATATATATTTTTAAAAAAGTTATTATGTGGTTTAAGTGTGCCTCATTTTCTTTTTCTTTTTTTTAAGTGTGCCTCATTTTGATAAAAGAAAAATGTTTAGTTAACCACATTGCAGCAAAATGCCCAGATTTTTAATATCTGAATACACCTATCGTTAGTATTTTGATATTTCCTTTTAGCCTTTTTTCCCAAGATATTTTTTGTAAATATATGTATCTGAAGTCTTAGTGTACAAATACTAACATTGCTGTTTTCACTTGGAATCCTGTATTTTATATATTATATTCACTGTACTTCAGAGAGGAACTTGATGCAGATGAATATGAAGAAACCAAAAAGGAAACGCTGGAGCAACTAAGTGAATTTAATGATTCACTGAAGAAAATTATGTCTGGAAATATGACTTTGGTAGATGAACTAAGTGGAATGCAACTGGTAAGCATAATTACTTACCTAGATGACACAGGTCATTTCTTTCTTTCTTTCTTTCTTTCTTTCTTTCTTTCTTCTTTCTTTTTTTTTTTTTTTGGTATATTTAAGATAGAAAATTTATCCTGTTTTTAGGTTTAACTTCTAGGTGAGTGTCCACTTGTGGATAAAACAGCATATGGTTCCAGATCTTTATTTAGTTACTAGAGGCCCACTGCACAGATTCGTGCACCGGTGGGGTCCCTTGGCCTGGCCTGTGGGGATAGGGCCAAAACCGGCAGTCTGACATCCCCCAAGCGGTCTCAGATTGCGAGAGGGCACAGGCCAGGCCAAGGGACCCCACCAGTGCATGATCAGGGCTGGGGAGAGACGCAGGAGATTGGCCAGCCTGGGAGGGACCGCAGGAGGGCTCCAGGGTGTGTTCGGTCCATCTCCCTCAGTGCTAATCAGCCGGACTCCAGCAGCAAGCTAACCTACCAGTTGGAGCGTTTGCCCCCTGGAGCGGTTGAGCGACCTTAGCATATCATTAGCATATTACACTTTGGTTGAATGGACGACTGGACACTTAGCATACTAGTATTAGGCTTTTATTATATAGGATATACTTGACTCCAGTGACATGCACAGAAATAGCAAATGGAAACTAAAATTGTAACAGTATTTGATAATTGAAGACCCATCAATCAATTGCAACATCTGATTCATTGGAATATTTTGGTTAGTTTTCACCTTGTATTTCTAGGCTATCCAAGCAGCTATCAGCCAGGCCTTTAAAACCCCAGAGGTCATCAGATTGTTTGCAAAGAAACAACCAGGTCAGCTTCGGACAAGGTTAGCAGAGGTAAAGTTTCTTTAAATTGATCCCATTGCTATGTGTATTATTTTTCTTAGCCCAACAATTTGCTCATGTTATTCTGAAGTTTAAAAATTGGTCAGTTGAGAATGTACAACACCAAGAGTGAACCCTAATGTAAACTGTTTCAGTGTAGGTTTATCAATTGAAACTGATGTCCCACTCTGGTGGGAGATGTTTGTAATGGAGAGGCTATGCATGAGTGGGGGCAAGAGGTATATGGGAAATCTCAGTTCCTTTCACTCAATTTACTGTGAACCTAAAGCTGCTCTAAAAAAAAGTCCATTTTTTAAAAATTGGTCAAAATTAGTCCTTTGAGCAGTTATTGTTGATTTTGAATATAGGAGGTTAAACAGCAAGTGGCAGTTTAAATTGCTACTGACCACTTCTACTTGAACTCTGCCGGTGAGGTTTTACTACTTACTTCTGGAGCTCTGAGTTGAAATCCCATCTAGAATTCATTAGCATTGCTTTGTGTGTGTGTGGCCTTTCTCACCTAAGAATTTCCAATGTCTTTATAAACCTGATGCTTGAAGAAGTCTGTTTATAAACTTGAATGGAATTAAGGCATTAATGGTTATTCGCAAGCACTGCTAATTCAGCAGGATGGTGGTTAAGAGTATGGACTTAGGTCAGACTGGCCTGGATTTGTATTCCTGCTCCATATAGAGATATGTGACCTTGGAGAAGTTATTTTGTTCAAACTCTTGTGCCTCAATTTCCCCACCTGTAAAAAAAGGTGATAATAATAGTTTCTCCCTCTTATGGTTGTTACGAGGATTAAATGAAATAATATACGTAGAGCACGTATTATGTGTAATATGTAATATATATAAAGCACACAGAATAGTACCAATGTATAGTATATACTATCACTGTTTCTGGTGGTAAAGGCAATATTTAACCCAAGTTCCAGGAGACCTGATACCAATGACCTCATTCAGTTTAATGAGTTCTTAGAGGATGGATCCTCTCTAAAGGAAGCGATTGCCTTAATAATTCTTAATCCCTAAACTCTACTACTAAACAGTTTGTAACTAAGACTGGTTATGATTAGCATTAAGATTTATTAGAACTGTGTAATAGCATTTTTATCATGTTTGTCTTGAATTGTTTCTATAATTCCTTATAATATTAATCAGCTAGAGCAGTGGTTCTCAACCTTTCTAATGCCGTGACCCTTTAATACAGTTCCTCATGTTGTGGTGACCCCCAACCATAAAATTATTTTCGTTGCTACTTCATAACTGTAATTTTGCTACTGTTAATGAATCGTAATGTAAATATCTGTGTTTTCTGATGGTCTTAGGCGACCCTGCTAGCAGTCGCAACCCACAGGTTGAGAACCGCCGCTGTAGAACCTAAGACCATCGGAAAACACAGATATTTACATTACGATTCATTAACAGTAGCAAAATTACAGTTATGAAGTAGCAACGAAAATAATTTTATGGTTGGGGGTCACCACAACATGAGGAACTGTATTAAAGGGTCGCGGCATTAGAAAGGTTGAGAACCACTCAGCTAGAGGATATTTTTTAAAGAAGTAGACCTGAAAAGCTGTATTTTATGCATAGAATGTTTTTAACTTAGATACCGTATGCTTTGTGTTCATCCATTGTAGATGGATAGAGATCTCATGGTTGGAAAGCTGGAAAGAGACTTGTACACTCAACAGAAAGTGGAGATACTAACAGCTCTCAGGAAACTTGGAGAGAAGGTACCTGTGTTTAATTTAATACAAGATAGCATTAGCCATAAAGAAAAAGTGTAGAGTATTTGGTACAGAACTTCTTGATCTGTGATCTAGTTTATGGTCCTGAGGCATTCTTAGCAGTGGTTCCTAGAACTGCTTGTTAACGGTTTGAACCCACTCCACTGGACTTGTTTTGTTTTGTTTAGCTGACTGCAGATGATGAGGCCTTCTTATCAGCAAATGCAGGTGCTATTCTCAGCCAGTTCGAGAAAGTGTCTACAGACCTTGGTGAGTATCTCGTATTTCTGAAAGTTGGACATGGATTACTGTCCGATGGACAGATAGTGTAGGTGAGATAACATGATGGCCTTCTCAGATTGAGTTTAGAGGTAAAACCAGAATTGTGTTCTTTATAAATCCCTTTTATTGAATGTATTTCCCAATACTTTATAATTAAGTAATTAAATTAATATAGCCTAATGCTTTAAGAATATTTGTCATCTAAATGTAAATATAAAAGTAAACTAAATTTTTACCATTTGTAACCAATAAGAGACCCTTGGAGCTGATTGTTTGTGTGGAGGGGAAGGAAATTGGGATGGCAAGGGGAAAGCTTAGGGGAATGCACTGATAATGGAAGCGAATTTTATTTCTGTTTCAATATGTATGTGATAAGTTTTTGCCTCTTTACCTGGAACTATAAATGCATTTGAAATGACCTTTTCATTTTCATTTATGTGTCTCTCTCTTAGGCTCTGGAGACAAAGTTCTTGCTTTGGCAAGTTTTGAGGTTGAAAAAACAAAAAAATGACGTGGTGTGGAAGCTTGGGACAGTGATCACATTCTTGTTGTAAATGGCATTTTTCTTCTGGGGATTTTGAGTCATTGCAAAGAAATCAAGAGATTCTTCAAGTGCATTCATAACCTAAGAAAAGGTGACAGAAACATACCTGTGGCTTCTGTTTATGCCCTTCACCATTGTGCTTTCTGTAGGGCAATCTGCTTGAGTGATCCTGGACTTGGTGGGATGGAGGGGTCACTAGACCTATTCATTATGATTTGTCTGTTTAAAGAGAATATAGAAAATAGTTTGTTTTTTTAAGGCTCTTTGTTTTTAGGTGCTGATAGTAAATGAAAAGATATGAACTCGAGATTCTTTTCTGCTCAGAATTTATCCCCACTTGTGTTGGAATGAATAGTGTAGCAACAACATTAATAGACCTCATAAGTGTTCATAGAATTTTAGAGTCCTAAGTGATCTTAGAAGTCATTTTCATTTAATAAACAAGGAAACCGAGGCTCAGAAAGCAAGTGACTTGCTTAAAGTCACATCAGAGAGTTGGGGATAAAACTCGGGGGTCCAAACTCCCCATTTTGTGTCCATTGAATTTTATTTTTTTCAACCTATGCTGTTCTTTGAAAGTAATTAACATGTATTTGTACAAGTCCATGTTTATAAAAATTCGATGTCCTAACAAAAAGTTGTCACTAAGGGACCATTCCCCAGCCTGTAAGCTCTCCTGATGAATAGGGTCTATTGTTTCTCTGAGTTTTGAGCTTGGAACAATGGCAGCCCTGTTGAGAGTCTCCTGGAGTAACTTAACCTCCTGTGCTGTTTCACCAGGAGAGTAATTGGAAGTGGCAGCCAGAGGCCCTCCCTGTGTGTGACCTCTTTGCTGAAACCCGTTGGGTGGTGACTGCAAATTACTGTTTACTAGTCAGTTTTTGGAGAAACACAAAGTAAGTTCTGAGGAAAAGCAGGTTTCTCTCCTGAGTGTTTACATCTCTGTATATAGATTTCCCCACTTGCATGTATGTTGTTTCCTAGGCTCTGGCTATTTTATAGTCTTTCATATGTTTCTCAATACTCTTTTTCTTTGCACTTTATACAAATTAAAAAATCTTTAAAGCTCATATAAACTGTAAACTCAACTAGGTGCTCTGTCAACTAGACAAAATAGGGGAACTCAGATACATGAATGCCTTATTTGGAGCTTTTAATGGGTAATTTTTCATATATTGGTTTATGATGGCCAAAAGCTCATTGAAATTGTGACAAACCAAGAAAAAGCAAATTACCTGCTCTTCATCTAGGGCTTTATGGCCAATCATCATTACTTCATTATTCTGTATTTTTGTTTTAACCGAGGTGAAATTCACATAACATAAAATTCATTCACCATTTTAAAGTGCACAGTTCAGTGGCAGTTAGTCCATTCACAGTATTATACAATCACCACCACCATTCAGTTCCAAAACATTTTCATTAGACACTCCCCGTCCCCTCCTAGCCCTGCAGCCACCACTAATTTACTTTTTATCTCTCTGGATTTACCTAAGCTGGATATTTCGTATACATACATTCGTACAGCATGTGACCTTTTGTGTCTGGCTTCTTTCAGTTAGTGTAATATTTTCAAGAGTAATCCACATCAGTATGTCATTCCTTTTAACAGGGAAAGCATTCCCTTGCATGGGTGCCATATTATGTTTTTCCATTTATCTCTTGATGAACATTTCCCCCCAACTTATTGGCTATTATGCTATTAACATTTGTGTGTAAGTGCTTGTGTCAGTACCTGTTTTCAGTTCTTTTGGATATAGTACCTAGGAATGGCATTGCTGTGTTATTGTTTTAAGCCTTAGCAAGCTTTCCCCTTCCCCTCCAGTAGTAGGATGAGGAAAATTAGCAATATTTTGTATTTAAAAGGGGCTTAGATGAATCCGGGGTCCTTAATTTTGGTTTCCCTTAAACTTTCTATATGACCAACATCAGTGAAATATTTTGTCATTAACCACAGTAATATATTCATTTTGTAAGTAATAACTAGTACTCAATTTAAAATTAATCTTCCTTTAAAAGAGGTCAAGTTTGTAGTGCCTAGCAAGACACTGCCAATCATGGCCATGTGATCTTTGATAGGTTACTTCAGCTTTTTGAGCCTCTTTTTCCTCTTCTGTTCAGTGGGGATAATAGGACCTACCACACAGGATTACTGTGCGTTCCCCTCTCTTCCTTAGTACAGAAAGAAATTTTGCATTGGGGTTAATCCACCACTTAACAGTTCTTTCAAGGGCATATGATATATTTTGTTTCACAAATTTGATATTTAATTCAGAATAATAATTTGAAAAATAAATAATTTGAGAATTCTGTACAGCTGTAGTTATTAAATGACTTGCAAACTATGTTTCCTGTTCATATTTTGCTATATTTAATCTTCTAGTGTTTTAGACCTCTTGGGAGGTCTCAAACTGCAATAACTAAAGCTGAGGCAGCTAACTTTTTTACATCCTTGGGTCAAGCTAATATTTTCATGAACAGAATTCTTGTTTTTTTCAAAGAACTGGAGGAAGCAAAGTAAATTCCAATGAGCAAGTGTCCAACTGGGCTGTTTAATGAAATCTAGTAATTTAAAACAATTCCTATGTTTCAGTGTTTTGTGTTATCCTGTGAGTGGTAAGATAAGTATTCTAGGTGGGTGGTAGAGGCAGAAACGAAGAAATAGAATGAGTTGTTCTCAGGAAGGAGTTGGAGTTGGGACAGATGGATTGTTAACTTTGATTGTTAAGTCTTTTATTGAAGACACTCAGCCAAAGAATAGTCATCTTAGGCAAAAGAAAAGACTGCAAATACACCATTGCTGTGGTATCTTATTACAGTGAATGATGGAGTGTTTGAAATTATTACAGAAAAAAATAAACCCAGACCATTTTGCCTAGAGCTTTTCAACCACTTTCCTGTCTGTCTTTTTTTTTTTTTTCTTCTTATTCTATTCATTATTAGGACCAAAGAATTCTCTTCTTAGCCTCTGAAAATGTTTTCCAGCATTAATATGTAAATTAAAACTGCCAGCATTCCCACAGACCCCTGAACAAGTTGTAATTGCTCCCAGTCTGTCTGGCCTGGAGTTAAAAGGTTTAGAAACTGGGTTAACTAGCATTTAATATTTTCATTAAGTCACAAAAACACAGGTTAAAAATATGGCTGTCTAGATATTCCCCTAGAATATGGCCTTTTGACCTCCTAACTGACTTTCTTTTTGAAACCCTCTCTCCCTGCTCACACTGATAGCAAAGTGGAAAGACTATAATGCTGAAAGGCCTCAGACACAAGGGGTCAGCAGTGTTCCCAAGAGTCCACAATTGGGAGTCCATGCTGTTGCAAGCAAAGGATTAGGCAAGTTGAGAGGTTTGAGGCTGCCAGTTAGAAGCTTTCTAACGCTTGTTCTCCTCTGAGATGATCACATTTCTTACAGCCTCAGACAGTGGACTACAGTTAAAAATAACTAAACTAGTAAAAAATTATTTTCTGTAAAGGTGGTCAAGGAGAACCACCAATTTTCTTTTGAGTTAGAAAAGAGGGAGATAATGCTAGTACGGTTCTTTGTAAGGTTATGCATCAGCCACAGATCTCTGCACCTGACTTCTGGCAACTGCAACTATGACCATGAATTTTTAGGCCTTTCCACAAGAACTTGTGATTTTTAAAAAATACATTTTTATTGATTTCAGAGAGGAAGGGAGAGGGAGAGAGAGATAGAAATATCAATGATGAGAGAGAATCATTGATTGGCTGCCTCCTGCACGCCCCCTACTGGGGACCAAGCCCGCAACTCAGGCATGTGCCCTTGACGGGAATTGAACCAGGGACCCTTCAGTCCAAAGGCCAATGCTCTATCCATTGAGCTAAACCCGCCAGGGCTGATTTTTATTTTATAATCATAATTTCAACACATGGGGTAAGAGTCTAAGTTATCTTAATTGTGTCTGTTTATACTAAAATGTCTTAGCAGGAGGGGTACTTTGCTTTTTGTTACTGTTCAATCATATTACACAGAGGTATTCTTCCCTATAAGAGGAGATTAATGCTTTTTGGCTTGTGTTCCTTAGGCCTGATGTTACTCCTCCAATACTCCTAAACCAAGCCAAGCTGAAAACTGAAACAGTTATCCCCAATGATAATCAAAGAGATAGGTAATTTAGGCAAAAGCAGATATTGGGCCTGGATTAGATGATAACGATTGCCTTAACCCTGATTTGATTATGACCTTAGAAAATGCGGTGCTTTTACTACTTCTTTAGAAGAAAAGATAACCTGCCCGGCTGAGAGTTCAGTTGGTTGGAGCATTGTCCTGATGTGCCATGTTTGTGATCCCCAGTAAGGGCACAGATTTTTAAAAAGAAAAAACAGATAACTTTGTTAGCATCTCACATTTGACATACATCCAGTTCATTCCAGGTCTTGGAAAATTGTACCTTAGATTTGGTTTATAAAGCTCTGAGCATATACTCATTTATTTAAATATTTTGTTTCATGTTTACTCATGAAAGGAACATTTGTACATTTGGAGCAAACAGGTGAACTCTCAGCCCCTTAGCCTCAGCCTTGTGGCATTTCTTTTCATCCTGCCAGAAGTATGGTGATTCATTCCTCTGCAGGAAAATAGCATGAGCAAGATCCCACATAAAGGAGTGTAGACAGATATGCCTAAATCCACTTTGCATTCTTAGAAAGGAAAGCGAGGGCTCTGTCTTTTGGCTTGTGAACTTGGAGGAGAAAATGAGAGATGTGAGCATGTGCTCACTCATGTGCATGCCTCTTCTGGAGTCTGACTTTTGCAGTCGCTCCCACAAGGCACTTATGACCTCCCACAGTGCTGCTCTTGCCAGAGTGGGAGGTTGATTGTGCCAGGTTAATTTTGTTCCAATCAAAGCACCAGACAAGGGTGTGCACTAGGCCCTTTTGGTTTGAAAAACTCAAAATGTGCTTTCCCCTAGTGGGGATTATATCTTGCAATTTATGAGAAGAAATCATGTTTTGGAAAAATCTTAATGACAGTATGGGAGCAGGAAAAGTTTCTATCTGCTACCTCTTCTGGTTATGTCATTTATTCTTCCCTCAAACATTTACCAAGGGCTGATATATGCAGACACAATACTTGGCTCTTTTTGTCAAATTTTCTAAAATGGATATTGGGTGGAATCCTTTTTTTAAAAAATGAGACTCTTAAGTGTTTATATAGATAACAGCTATCCAGCTGCATTGCCAAGAGGTTTATTTTACAATGATAAAATTGTGTTTTACATAGACCTCACAATAAACAAAGTTGTTACTCTTGCGTGGTTAGCTGGGTTCTTAGAAACATTATTTCAGCTATGTATCTATACAGAATAGTATGCTTGGGAATAATCCTGATCTATACAGTTTGATCTAAGTGATCTCTTTCAACTATGATTTTTATCTCATCTTTTAATCAACTTTATAAACTGCATGTCTCATTAAAATATTTATGTAATTAAGTTGTTTTGGAGAATATTAAATGGAGGAAAAGTTGGAATACTACTGTAGGGGAGGGAAAATATCTTCCCTCTACCCTTTTATGTTCTTGGCTGAGATTCCTGTAACAAAAGACAGATTAACAAGAGAAAATCATACAAATCTATTTAACATAAGTTTTATGTGACATGGAAGTCTTCATAAAGAAATGAAGACCCAAGAAACAAACCTGAGTGTTTTTATGCTAGCTTTTTAAAAAAAATTTTAATCCTCACCCAAAGATATGTTTATTGATTTTTTTAGAGAGAAGGAGGGGGAGGGAGAGAGAGAGAAGCATCCATGTGAGAAACATTGATTGGTTACTTCCCATACGCACCCTAATCTGGGATCAAACCTGCAACCTAGACATGTGCCTTTACCAGAAATTGAATCTACAACCTTGAATCTACACTCCAACCAACTGAGCCACCCAGCCAGGGCTATGTTAGCTTTGATGACGAATGGAAAGTCATGGAAAGATGTGATAGGGCAAAGGCCAGCTAAATGTAGTAAACAGAGGAAAACTTAGCAACATCTATTTGTACAGATTCCCCTCTGTGTCCCTTCTCTTCGGGAGGTAAGGTTCTCCTTTCCTCCAGGTATTGGGAAGGCACCGCTCATGAAGGCTTTATGACCTGTTTCAGGGGAAGGTCGAAAGTCCTTCCTGCCCCTGTCACTTCTCAAATCCCTTCATCTTAAAATGCCAAGATGCCAGATTTTGGGGTAGCATGTCCTGAACCTCATCATTCCATTTCTAGTACTAATTCTGCCATTCTTATACTTAATTTTTACTCCACTTTCTCAAGTCATCTTCCAACTATTCACGTAGACATTTTTGTGAGGAATGGTGATTAACTATATAAATTACTTTGAAACTACAATATAAGGAACTGTATAAAAGCTAAATAGTACCACTTGTATTTAAAATCTTAAACATTTTAAGATTAATAAATAAAATGGAGGCATTGTGTTTGGTTTGGCTAAAGGAAGCATGTGTTCATATTCTAGATATTTGAAGTAATGGGAAATAAAGATCATAATATGAAATTAATGTGGTGGAAAGGCCAACAATTCCATTACTCCTGTTTTTTCCTTTCTTGGAGGTGAAATAAATTACTTTTTCTGTTATATTTTCTCTGAATGTAAATTGTGCTAAAGAGATCTTATAATAACCCAAGACATCCTAATGAAAGAATGTTTGTGGGCATCTGTGTGTTGTCATGAACAGCAGAAGTGGAAGGCAGATTGAAACTGGTCCCTCTAGCTTTTGCAGACACTGTAGCCCCTTTGGCGTGCTGCTTCAGTCTCCTACTCTAAAAAGAAATTAAGTGGAAATTGCCTGCTCAGAGTTTTAAAAAATCACCAGTGTCACCTGTGTGCTTTCTTAAGGACTCACTCCCCTTTTCTGTGAACTGTCTTCTGTTCTTTCCTAAGAGAGCTTTTCTACTTATTGGTGAAATGAGTGTCCCTTTCTTTTCTGTCTGTATTTAGCCACCAATTAGTAAGATGAGCAGAAATGCCGCATGCTGAGCGCTGTGCTAGGGGCGCGGAAGAGGCTGACACTACATGCTGCAAGCTATAAAAGTGCCTTTTTATCTTCCAGGAGAGGTCCTCCATAGGTTGCTCTACCCCCTGGAGCCTGGAGCTATTTCAGTCTAACTGCTCATTAAAGTCCATCTGAGATATTGCTGAAGCCTTTGGATTCTTTAAGTGAATTGCCTCCACTTGAATTCAGCTAAAAATAGTTCACTTTTACTCCCCACAAGGCTTCTCCTGAGTTACATGAACTCTCCCCTCAGCCTCCCACCCCGCCCAAAGTATTGATGTCCGCAGCAAGGCTAGCTTCTTATTAAAGACCCAGGACTATTGCTGTGAATGCATGCCTAACTGCAAGAAGGGAAGGAAAGGAAGGACCCAGTGAAAGCTGAGCCCAGGAATGTGAGATAAATCAGGACTGCCCCGCTGGTGTGGCCCTGGTTGAGTGTCAGCCCATGAACCAAGAGGTCACTGGTTCAATTCCTGGTCAGGGAACATGTCTGGGTTGCAGGCTTAATCCCCAGTAGGGGGGTGTGTAGGAAGCAGCTGATTAATGATTCTCATCGATGTTTCTATCTCTCTATCCCTCTCCCTTCTCTCTCTAAAATCAATAAAAATATGTTTTAAAAAGAAATCAGGACTTTGGTAAATAAACACACACACAAAACCACAGATTTTTCTTTCCCCTCAAGTAATACATTATTTTTTAAAAAGAAAACCCAAATTATATCTAAAAATTGATGAGAGTATAGAGTAATGTGCCATACCCATCCAAATAAATTACCTACTATGCCTTTCCATTTGGAAAACATTGTAGACTTAGTAGGTAGCCTTGGAGCCAGGGGCAGAAGAGCGAGCATTTCTGTGCAAGCTGGAGCCAGCCCTGACAGGAGGAAACTCATCTCATGTTTACTTAGAAATAAGTGCAAAAAGGGATCGATTTATTTCTTAAAACTTGTAAAACCATTCATCATTACTGCATGTGCTTCTGATCACCTACAAATCATATATGTACTGCATCCACAGACCCAATGAAAAAAATTGGGGTCAAAGACCCTAAACTGTTCTGTAAATGATCAAAGTAATTCTAGACTGGTAATAGTACACCAGTTTTCCATCACATCTGTCAAGGGTTTTGGGGAAAGTAGAGCTCTTGTTTGGGAGCTAAAGCAAGGTGGCTTAGGATGAGGAAAGCAAGACTACCATTTATGTAGTTCCCATCAGAATGGAAAATGCCTTGATCATAACTGCTTTGATATGTTAGAGTGTTACTCTACAAATATTCACACCTCCATCCCTTGGGGTGGAATGTACTTCCTCATCCCACTGTTTAGGGCCTGGCCATGAAACAGTTTGGTCAAGGGAATGTTTGTGGATGTGACTCCTGGAGAGGTCTTCAATGTGCGTCCACAGTTTGGCTTGGGACTCTTTCTCTTCTGCCATTCATCAAAAGAGGAATATGACCCAGGTAGCATCTAGTTCAAAGAGAATGAGGGGACATGTGGAGCAGACAATCCCAATCTTCAGCTAAACCCTGCTGATCCCAACCCAGCCCAGCAGAGTCATAGTCAACCCGTAGCCTGAAGTGGCCCACACTAGGCAATTCACAGATACCTGAGCAAAAAAACAAATGCTTGTTTAAGCCACTGAGTTTTGAGGAGGTTTGTTATGCAGCAATAACTGACTGATACACCATTCTTGTTCCTTTTTAGTCCATTCTCCATGCTAAAGCCATAGTCATCCTAGCCTATCTAATAAAGAGGGAATATGCTAATTGATCCTCATGCCGTTGCAAAATGGCAGCGCCCACAGCCAATAAGGAGGGAATATGCTAATTAACTGTCATGCCCTCAAAGATGGTGGCACCCACAGCCACAAGATGGCGGCGCCCAGTCCCCTCAGCCCCCAGCCACCCAGGGCCAGCCCGAGGCGCCAGAAATTGAATCTACAACCTTGAATCTACACTCCAACCAACTGAGCCACCCAGCCAGGGCTATGTTAGCTTTGATGAAGAATGGAAAGATGTGATAGGGCAAAGGCCAGCTAAAGGTAGTTATCAGAGGAAAACTTAGCAACATCTATTTGTTCAGATTCCCCTCTGTGTCCCTTATCTTCGGGAGGTAAGGTTCAAGCCTTGGATATTGGCTGCCCAGCTGCCCAGGGCCGCCCGAGGCTCAGGTAACCAGGGCTGGCCGAGGCTTGCGCTCCTGGCAGTGGCAGCAGCAGAGGTGTGATGGGGACATCGCCTTCCCCTGATCGCTGGGTTGCCTCCCACCCCTGAGGGCTCCCAGACTGAGAGGGGGCAGGCTGGGCTGAGGGACCCCTCCTCCAGTGCATGAATTTTCATGCACTGGGCCTCTAGTCTATTTAAATACATATCCAACCATGTCACGTCCTTATTTAAACCTCTCAATAGTTCTCATTACTTTTGGAATAAAGACCTATGAAATTCTCTAGATTTTTATGTATAACTAGAGGTCCGGTGCACAAAACCAGTGCACTCTGGGGGTGGGGGGTGTCCCTCAGCCCAGCCTGTGCCCTCTCGCAGTCGAACATCCTTAGCACTGCTGCAGAGGCGGGAGAGACTCCTGCCACTGCTGCTGCGCTCGCCAGCCATGAGCCTGGCTTCTGGCTGAGCGGCGCTCTCCCTGTGGGAGCACACTGACCACCAGGGGGCAGCTCCTGTGTTGAGCGTCTGCCCCCTGGTGGTCAGTGCGCATCATAGTGACGGGTCGTTTTGCCATTCAGTCGATTTGCATATTAGCCTTTTATTATATAGGATAAAGTCCCACGTACTTGGATCTGGAGATATGAACAAGGTATGTAATTCCAACTGGTGCCATAGCTGATGTGAGGGGTAGGGGTGCGGCTGCCTTTCGTAGTGACCTCAGAGCCTCTTGGTGGAACCGCAGCCTTGATCGCACATTGCAAAGGGGCATCAGTCAGTATTGTGCAGGCGTCGTGTGAAGTCATCCGAACTAGCTCTCAACCCGAATTGCCATTTGCAGCTGCTGGTGACAGTGGCTCTGCTCTAAACCACTTTTTAACAATTGTATTTTTCCCCTGACTGTATTTTTCAATGTACTTGGGTGTTTAAGCCTATGAGTTTTTATGTACTTTTGGTGATGTTTCGGTCTTACGTCCTCTTCTAACATCGGGAAAGTACCACTGTTTGTTTGCAGTCTTATTGTGTAACCAGCCGACCACGGCTTCCATGTACAATACGGTAATTAATATTGTGCAAGTGTAAAACACTTCCGTTAGGAAAGCAGTGTTTGGAAAGTAAGAAATTATTAAAATGGTTACAAAATACTAAAAAAGAAAAAAGAGAGAGAGAGAGAGAGAGAGAGAGACCTATGAAGTTCTCTAGGATCTGGGCGTGGCATCTGCCAGCCTCACTGGGGCCCCTTTCCCCATCACTCTGCACTCCAGCCATCTGGCGTTCTCACTCAGTTGTTGGATGTCACCATGCTCTTTTCTCCTCATGGCCTTTGTGTAGTTCCACTGTGCGCTCTCCCCACTCTTGTCTGGTTAGCTCCTACTTACACCTCAAGTGTAAGCTTCAGTGTTACTTTGCTATAGAAGCTCTTCTTGATGAAGGTTTGATTCCCAATTATATGGTTTCCCAGCCCATCGTATTTCAGCTTTTAGCGTTCAACTATAGTTGCAATGATTTTACTCAGTTCTGTAACTCACAGGTGTCTGTCTTACCCTTCATCAGGACAAGGAGAATGTGTGTCTGATTTGCACTTTATCCCTTGCCTAGCACAGTGGCATGTACCTGGGAAGTACTCAATATTTTCTGAATAAGTGATTGACTACAGAGACTAGACTGAACAAAAGCCAGAGGATAGGTCACATGTGATGTGGAAGATCTGAATTAGTTCAATGGAAAGGTCCTGTAAGAACTTGGTGTGAGATAGAATATTGAAACACAATCAGAAAAAGACACTGCAAAGGAAGTCTCTTGTTAGTCACGGAGCCAGGGTAGTTATAACGAGAGCTCAGTTTCTAACTGTTACTGAATTAGAAATGAAAACTGCTTGTAAGAGGAAATGCCACAATCCGGAGGGGGACCGACTGTGGAAAGGTTGGACTGCAGTAGAACTACCAATGCATTTCAAACAGGTGAAGATAGTCCAAGAATTTGAAAATAAGGTCAAAACTATGTCTTTTGGAGTTCTTAGCTTTTTAAAGAGTGTTACAGCTTATCTAGGAGGGAGAAACCCGGGTATCACGATATACATTTATGTAAACCCTACCAGGAATGACACCAAGTTTGAAATTTGGAGTGAAAATCAGGAGTTACAACTTTGAGAGTTTCGATGACCTTACTGTGTATGAACAGGAAAGACGCATCTCAAGGGGAGACTTGGGACTCACAGCCTCAGGGTTCTCTGGAACCTATGAAGCCCTGGCTGAGCCTCCTCGTGTCACACACACACACACACCCACACCCCCCCCTGCCCCCAAACACACCTGCCATCCCAGACCGGAGCCTGTGGAAGCCATTTCATTCTCATATTCCAGTTTGTCAGCAGTGTATACACACATAACCTAAGTTTGTCTTATTTTTTTCAGGGAAAATGAGTGGTAGAGAATTCTGAAAAACTCTTTGGCTATTACGTATCTTGGTCTATTTCCCTTGGCTCTATAGCTGGTGCTAATTAAAGTGCTTTCAACAGAGGATTCTAGAGTGCTGCCTGTGTTGGCTCTCGTGTTCTTTGCTTAAATAATTAATAATCATTACTATCTGTTATGCAGTGTGTGGGAGAAGAGTGAGTAATCTTGGATCCCAGGATATTTGCACCATGCCTGTCCCCTTTGCATAAGCTTTCATGTGAGGCTCTTCATTAGCTGGCACCATGGTGTAGATTTTCCGCCCTCGGCCGTTAGTGTTTATTGCCTATAAAAAAAGAGCTCCATCTGATTCACCAGCTGGGGCAAATACTGCTGATGGGAAGGAATTTTCCGGAAGAACAATAATGAAGAAAGTGAGGGGAGCGGCTGGGGAGAAGACCAAACCACCAGGTTCATTTAGATTGAGCAATGTTATAAATGTTACAGACCTCAGTGTTACAAATAGCAAAGGATTTAAGAAAACTCCTAGCTAAACCTTGGAATGTCAAAACAGGAAGGCTTATCGTCTCAAGAAGGTTTGAAAACAGCCCACTCTTAAGACAGCGAAGGGTAGGAGCAAAGCTACAAGCAGTTCATAGGAACAGGCCGTTACTTGTTTACAGTAAACTCCTGGGCAGTCTGGACCTCTGCTGGGCTGGAGGGAATTGTTTGTCAGGAATGGTCTTTTCAGTCTCACCTGAATACACTGATGACATTCAGCAGATTTAAAATGCACTGGTAAGTGCTGGGGGGAAGGACGGCTGTTTATCACTTATTCCTAGAGAGAAGGGGCTATTTGCTTTTAAAGATGGTGATTTTTTACACTTAACTGGATGATAACCAGAAGGGGGGGAAAGTGGTAAACAGACTACTATGTTTAAAGGCTAATAGACTTGAGTATTTGGATTAAAATTGAGGTCTTACGTTAGTCTGTCTTTACTAAGTGACTAGAATGTTGGAGACCGCACAAGCCAAATACACTTACAAGACATGTTGGTCTATCAAAAACAGCCAAAGAACAGAATAATTCTATTTTTACTGTTCCCAAGCACAATACAAGCAGGATTCTGGGATGTAGGGATGGTCTCCCCATCAGAGGCTGCAGAAGCTGACACTCTGGGGACAGGTTGGCAGAGAGCCAGATGTTCACAGCTGCACATACCCCACACATGACACAAAATATGTATATTCACCAATCTACAAAATGCTTTCATGCTTGTTGAATAATTCCTTGTTATCTCCAAAGTAAAATTAGATGACAAGTTATTTGCCAAAGCAAAACACAGGAGAGTGGCGCGTGACTGGGGCACCCTTATCTCCTGTGCACTTGGCCTCCTCATCACTGTCCTCAGAGCAGCTGGAGCTGTGTCAAATGTAAACAGGACACAAACTAGGGACCAGAGCAAAAAAACAGCTTTTTAAAACTTTCTGCATTACTGGGTATTGTTCACGTTTAAAACTTGGTTCTCAAAAAAGAATTGGTTCTCATTTTTTCTTAACTAAAAATTCTCTTTTTATGCAAGACAAAGCCTCTTTCTTTCTTTCCCATTCTCACCTAGCACCAGTTCAACTTGTAGGATAGAAGGCCCTCTTATGGGGTAAAATTTGAGGACCCGGGTCACGATAACTGCTCCAAAAATAGCCCTCCTTCCCTGCAGCCTGCTGTGGCTCCACCGTTGTTTCATACTTGGCCTGGAAATGTTACTGTGTTCCTAGCACTGGAGTTGGGGAAATAGGAGTGGCTGGCCAATGGGTGAAAAATCCTGGGTGGGTTATTTATACATTTAGGTATTTGTTTTTAAAAAAAAATTATTGATTGACTGGCTTTAGAGACAGAGGAAGGAGAGAGAGAGAGAGAGCGAGATAGATAGATAGATAGATAGAGAGATAGATGATAGATAGATAAAGAATCTTCTATTTATTGCTGCATTTCTTCATGCATTCATTGGTTGATTCTTGTATGTGCCCTGACCAGGGATTGAACCGGCAACCTTGGCATATCAGGATAATGCTCTAACCAACTGAGCTACCTGTCCAGGGCCCATTTAGTTATTCATGCAATAATATTTGTTTGGCATCTGCATGTGCCAGGTACTGTGCTGGGTAGGAGTGGTTCACCGTGACCTCCTCGCCCTCCTGGAATTGATGGCCATGCTGGGGCTGGATCTCGCGTAGGTTAAGAAAAGTCTCCTTGAAGAAGACCAAAAAAGATCCAATGTTCAGCCAGGTGGAGGGGGGAGGAGTGGGAGAAATAGAGTCATAGAGGCAGAAGGAACTGCACACTCACCGGCCCCACAGCACAAAGAAGTACCTTGTGATCAAGGAATAGGGAGAAGGCCTGTGTGTAGCGGGAGCCTGGTCAGCAAGGGTGGTTCAAGGTCAGGCTGCAGCCAGGTTATGCAGGGTCTTGTAACCATGAGGATTTTGAACTTCATCATGAATAGAGAGAGAACTCGTTGAACTGCAAAAGTCTAACAGCATCAGTACATTTTAAGAAGATTCCTCTAGTTGCTGTGTGGGTAATAGATTGGGAGTGATAGGGAAAGCCTGAATGAGAAAGTACTTGAAATTTATTTCTTGAATCAAGGTGAGAGCCAATGATAGTTTAAACTGGGACAGAGCAGTGGAGATGGGAAGTGGAGAGATTCAAGATACAGGTTGGGGGTGGAAACAGCATGGACTAGATATGAGGGGTAAAGCAGAGAGGGGGTCAAGGATACTCTTTTAAGTTGTAAGCAACTGTGTGGAGCAGTGCCAGTTACTGACGCGGGGAGCATCGGAGGAGAGGGAGATGTGTGGACCTATTAAGTGTGAGGTGGTGTGAGCAAAACTGGTGCAAGGTCTCCTGAAACCATGGAACAAGCTCCTTTTCTCTCCCTTCCCCCTTCCCTCCCTCCAAAGTTTTGTTTCTGTCCAGTAACATTGCCTCATTCTTTCAGGATTTTCCATGTGGTGGGTGGAGGATGATGCAGACATTTTTGAGGTCACTTCCTTATAAGTTCTTGACCCAATAGGAAATACAGAACTCCCCTTCACCTCTAATTCAGAAAATTTCAGGGAACAACTCTGATAGGCTCGGCTGGGGTCACATCCTACTTAGCCGGTAGTTCAGAGAATGCAGCGCCTGGATTGGCCCAGCTCCAGTGCCTTGCCTTCCCTGTTTGTTTTAGTGGAGGGCAGAGTGTAGTCAGTGGTTCCCAACCTTTTTTTGGCCACGCCCCACCTAAGCATCTCTAAAATACTGATGCCCTCCCCCCCCCCATGACATATAATTCTTATTATTCAAAAAGTGAACACCTAGCCCTAGCCGGTTTGGCTCAGTGTGTAGAGCGTCAGCCTGCAGACAGAAGGGTCCCAGGTTCGATTTTGGTCAAGGGCACATGCCTGGGTTATTATGGGCTTTGTGCCCAGTAGGGGGTGTGCAGGAGGCAGCCGATCAATGATCCTCATTGATGTTTCTATCTCTCTATCCCTCTCCCTTCCTCTCTGAAATCAATAAAAATATATATTTTTTAAAAGTGAACTCCTATTCACGTGGAGGAAGCCTAAAAGGCTATTAACTTGGTCTACACAAGCTTCCAACGAACATGGCATCCATGAAAGAGAAAAATGAAAGAACGAAAGGACAGTTGAAGTACTGAGGAATAAATAAGATATTGTTAAAAATAATAATATGAAGTGATATGAAAAAATAGCAAAGTTTCAAAACATATAATAGAGAACTGAAATGTATAAATATGTCACAATATATATTTATATACTGTATATGAGGCCCCTAGAACCATAAGAAATGCAAAAAAAAAAATCACTGTTAATACTCATTCTCGAATTGCCCCCCTTAAAAATCAAATTACCCCCCGGTGGGGCGTGTGGTGTGCCCCATGTTGGGAACCACTGGGGGAGATACTGTAATTGTAACCTCGTCAGCACCTCTGGGTGGTAGAGGTAGGGAGGAGCCGTTCCCCAAGGAGAAGAGGAGGTACTGGGCTGTCGGAACTAACAGATGTTCCCTATCTCCTAAGCCTTCAATGTTTCATTTTAAGACCCTGCATATGGATGGAGCCTTAGTTATCCTGAAGGAATACTGCTGTCTAGAAATGCAGAAATTTCCAGTTCTAAGTCCTGGGGTAGTTGAGGCACTGGCTGCGTTGATGAACTTATTATAATTTTGAACTGTAAAAACTATATTTCTGGACTTTCAATAAAAAAAGGAAAAGCGTCCTTTTTATGCTGACACATTTTCATTTTATGCATTCCTTTCCCACCTTGCTCCTTAAGCATATATCGTTTTTAGAAATATGATTTATACATTGTGTCTTGAATAGCAAACAACTTTTTCTATTTTAATTCATTTGTTTAAATGTTGATATTTACATAAAAATAGTTTGAATGTTTAAAGTTTTGGGGTTTTTTTTTTTGCATTGGCATGCTCTGGAAAACGTGAAGGGCCAGCTGGTACACTTGTATTGGCCAATATTATTGAGCTCTTGCTATGGGCATGGTAGTCTGGACATCGATGGGGATATAAACAGGATTAAGAGCTATTTCTGGCCTTTCAGAATTTGTAATTTAATGATTTTTTATAAGATTAAAATATTCCTCAATTGTAACTACAGCACAGTGTTAAATCAAAAAGTAATATGGACATTTCAGAAAATGAACACAGGAAAGTAAAAAAAGCACCTCATTCATGTCTTTCTTGCATAGGGAAGTGGGAGAGGATGAGACAAAAGGGGAAAAACGGGGCGGGAGGGCTTTTAAATTGCAGTTAGTGGCACACTGTGTAACTATTAAGTTAAAAAGTTGAAAATGAGACCACACTTAAATACACGCACCCCTTTCACAGGGAAGGTGGGAGTGCAAAGCACCTTACATTTTGTCTGTAAAGGGCTGTTTCTCCCTGTACTCCCCAGAGAGAGCCAGAAAGCAGGGTCAGACTTCCTACAGAAACATTTTAAACATGGGTCCCTTTCCCCCAGAAACATGCCCTCCTTGGTGTTGGCCAATACACACGATATTCGAAGTTTAACGGACCCACGGAGGCCCATCCCTGGGCAGTCTGGGCTTCGCGGACCCCCGGTCAGGCCCCCAATTCCAGAGCGGGCCCAACTGCGGCAAACGCAGCCACCAGCCCGGCTCCAGACTCGGGAAGACCGCGCCTCTGAGCGTCCGGCAGCCGCCCTCGTCCATTCAGGGTTTCAGTGATCCCGGGAAACCGGTCTCACCAGGACTCCGCCCGGCCTGGCAGCTCCCGTTTCCAAACTCAGACCCGTGTGTGGAAGAGGCCATTATTTCTACGGGATCGCTGTGCTCCTGGAACAGCGAGGGGCACACAAAGTTGCTTCACCGCAGCGACAGCTCTAGGAACCCCGGCTCCGCCCTCGGGCCGCCTCCTCCGAGTCCCCGCCCCTCCGCCCCGGCCCAACTCCGGTCCCGCCCGCCCCTGTGCTCCGGGCGCAGCTCCGCCACTACTCGCGACCGGGTTACCCCGCCCATCTCGTGGCCCCACCCCTTGCTCGAGGCGACCAATGAGCGTCCCCAAACACCCTGCAGCTCCCGCCCCTCGAAAGGCACCCCGCCCACTAGCCGGTGTAACCAATGAGCGTCCCCGCGTGCTCCTGGCCCCACCCCTTCCAGCAGGCCCCGCCCCGGGCGCGGGGCGTTGCCGTGGCCGTGCCTCCGCCGCCCGCGCGGAGCCAGATGCCGCCCCCTTCGCCGGTCCCTCCTCCGGCGGCCTGGCGCCTCCCTCCCTCCCCGCTGCGGTGACTCACGGAGCGGGAGGCGGAGGCTGAGGTGGCCGCTCCCGCTGCTTCTGCTTCTGCTGCTGCTGCCGCCGCCGCGGCTGCTCGGGGTGAGCGTGCCCCGGAATAGGCCGCCGCGCGTCGCGCACGGACCCGCAGCCCACGCCGGCCCGGCCGGGTCGGGCGGCCCAGGTAAGCGCCGAGGCCAGCCCGCGCCCGGAGCGCCCGGGCCGCGCCGCCCCTGGGATCGGGGGAGCCGCCGGCTCTTTGTCTCCCGGGGAGGGGCCGCGGAGGGCACCCCCGACCCCGCTCGGACCCGCCGGCTGGGCCCCCGGCGCGGCGCCCAGGTCTGGGCCAGGCCTCCTCGCCCCGCCGGGCCGCCGTTCCCCTCCGCCGCTCGCCGGCCCCGCCGAAGCCCACCCTGCGGGGTCCTCACCTTCTCGCGGAGGGCGCCTCCACAGGTGTCCGAGCCACCCGCCCTGTAGCTCACCTCGCCGCGTCGGCTGGCTGTCATCCTCTGTCAGCACTCCAGGTCCTGCGTCCTGTCTCTTCCCTCACCTGAGCCCCACTCAGCATCCTGACCCTGTGCATAGAGCTCCTCCATATTCCCCCAAACTAAATGCTGCCAAGGTCTGGCCACTGGGCTGCCCTTCCTCCCTCTAGTTTGCTGAACTCCCGGCTCCCCTTTCCGCCTCTCCCCCTGAGTGTTCCTGAAAGGTACACATTGTAGGCACATGTCTCACCTGGATGGCCAGCTGTTGGTGAGCCTGCACAATTAACCACTTGGAGCCCCAAACTGCGCTCCTCCTTCCCATCACCCCCAGCCCAGCCACCTTCCTTTTTCTGGAACCTGGTATTCAAGACTCCTAGCTCTGGACACCCACCCTGTGAGGCCCACACGCGCCCCTCCCTCTGGGTGCCGAACTTGTCGGAGCAGTGCCTGCTGTCAGGTTAGCCCCTGGGAAGGCCGGGGAGGCCTGTGTTGGCAGCAAATCAAGAGTTTTATGAGTAATGAGATGTGTGGCTTTGCAGCACCTCCTATCTGAGGATCTAAGTATGCTGTAGCTGTTAGTTATTTTGTGTCCTGCCGCTCAGAAGTCAGGGGAGTGTGCCTGGCTGACTGCTGGGTAAATTGAGGCACAGGGTGTGTTGGTAAGGGACCCCGGGGCAAGTGGGAGTTTGTTCTGAGGTGCTGTTCCTCCTTGATTCTCAGCTTCCTGCTACAACTGCTGGGCTCTAGTTCCTGGCTTTAGACGGTACATGATACTGATCTTTTGGACCATTAGAGTATCCATAGATACCAATTTCCTGCCCCTTAAAGCAGGACTGAATCCTAAAGGTGCCAGCTGTTAAATGCCAGTGTGTCATTCATGGTTTCTGGGTGGAGTTCGTGGTCCTTGTAAATACAAGTTGCCTCTATGGGCTAGAGATTCATCCATTCACCAGTGAGTGCTTACTAGTCAGGCACTAGTCCAAGCATGGGGCCCCCTGCCCTCCTGCGGCCCACACTTGAAAGAGGAGGGAGTAAACAATTAAGCAGACAGATTAATTTCAGTAGCGGTACGTGCTATGAAGGTGGGAAGGACCAGTTTGGGGTTTATTCCACGTGCAGTTAGAAGCCATTGGAGGATTTTCAGCAGACGTGATAAGATCTAAATCTAAGTTCTCAAAGATCGTTCTGGCTGCTATATCGTGACTGGATTACAAGAGGCAAACACAGAAGCAGGGATACCCCCAGCTGCCTGGCACGAGGTGATGGAGGCTTGGGGGCCCAGCGTGGTAACAGTGAAAGCGAAGAGGTGGAACAGTCTGCTCCCCTGGGAGAAGCTGAGCTGTAAAGCAAACCTTCATGGAACATCGACCGAGATTTCAGTGTCAAGCAGAGAACTTCTAGACCTGACCATGCCCAGGTGCAGCTCAGCAAAGCTTACTCAGCACCTGTTGTGAGCCAGACTGTGCTGGACTCTAGGGCAGGGGTGGGGAGCCTTTTTTCTGCCAAGGGCCTTTTGGATATTTATAACATCATACAAAATTATCAACTTAAAAATTAGCCTGCTGCCTAGTGGTGTGGGTCAGCAGTTGAGCATTGACACAGGAACCAAGAGGTCACCGGTTCTATTCCTAGTAGGGCTCCTGCCCAGCCAGGTTGCGGGCTCGATCCCCAGCAGGGGATGTGCAGGAGACAGCCAATCAATGATGTTTTTTCTCATCGATATTTCTATCCCTCTATCCCACTCTGTTCCTCTCTCTCTCTAAAAAAATCAATAAAAATATATATTTTTTTAGCCTCGCCGGTTTGGCTCAGTGGATGGAGCCTCGGTCTGCAGATTGAAGGGTTTGATTCTGGTCAAGGGCACATACCTCGGTTGCAGGCTTCTCCCCTCCCCAGCCAGGCTCTTCTGGTCACGGTGTGTGCACGAGGCAACCAATTGATGTGTTTCTCTCACATTGATATTTCTGTCTGTCTTTCCCTCTCTCTTCCACTCTGTCTGAAAATCAGTGGGAAAATATATTTGGGTGAGGATTAAAAAATAAATGAATGAATAAATAAATAAATAAAATAAATAAAAATTAGCCTGCTATATTTGGTCAAACAGTTAATTAACTCACCCTGAATGCCTTGGCAGGGCCAGACCAAGTGATTTCTCGGGCCTTACATGGCCCACGGGCTGAACGTTCCCCACCCCTGCTCTAGGGGTACAAACATGAACAAGGGGAATAGGGAGTAGTCCCCACGATATAACCATTCTCACAGAGGGGTTACCTCCTCCTTGTTGGAAAGAGGGCTGTGGGTTTAAAAACCATTTGAAGTGGAGGAGGGCAGAGCATGCTAGGCTTCGTTCCCACATCTAGCTGCATTTAAATGAGAGCATTATAGCCCTTTCGCCGCTGTAAGATGTTGCCCAAAGAAATTGGAACTGCTCTTAGGTAGGAGAACATGGACAAGATCCATGGCCATGAACTTGTACCATGAACCAGAATAAAACTTGATCTCCATGCCGCTCCAAATCTGTGCTGTCAGAACACGTCAGAACTAGAGGACCTCAGGGGTTACATAGGCCAGCCCCATTTTTATGGTTGGGGACCTATGGCCCAAGAGGCTGAATAGCTCTTGAAATCCCATAGCAGTTTGTACATTTTTCTTATGGCACCCGCCACTTTCTGCCTCTATCTCAGCTCCATGTGTACGTGCATGACTCAAAGCTTCCTGAGACCAGGATGGCTATTGGGTTCATCTTTGCATTTCTCACAGTGCCTCAGTCAGTGTCCTGTACCAAAAGTAAACTCATCAAGTATTGGTTGATGTGCCTGGGTGTTTCACAGCATCTAAAACTGGAAGCCAGCATTCCTGACCCTTGTCCCTCCTTGTCTTTTCATCAGACCACACTTCCTTTCAGATTCCCAGATTTCTCCTCATCCGGTGTGCAGCACTGGTGAGCCCAGCAGTCTCCATCTCACGGAGCGCCCAGGACAGGGCAGCCCCTCCTTGATGGGTGTGCTCTCTCCAGCCCTGCCTACAAGGAACAGCTGCTGGGTTTGGATCTTGGTTCTGCCATAATGAGCTGCGTGACCTTGACCCCTACGATATAAACTTCATTACACCATGTAACGTGACCCCTCTGTGCCTCAGTTTCCCATCTATAAAATAATAATACTTTCATTATTGAAAGAAGGGAGGATTAAATTAAGTAACACCTGTCAGAAGCTTAGAGCAGCACTGAGTGCCTGCTTGGTGTAAGTAGCAGCTATTATTTCACCATTATTTATTTACCTGATCTCCCAACAGAATTTAAGCTCTTTGGGTGCAGAGATTTTGTCTTTTTTATTTTGTGTGTGTGTCTACTGTTCTAGTTCAGTGCCTAAACTTTGTAGGTCCTCAGTAAATATTGGTTCAATTGAATGATTCATTGAACCACCTACTAAGTGCCAGGCATTGTTTCGGGTGCTGGAGATGTAACCAAGAACAAGATCACCAAGATACGTGGTCTAATGAAGTTTATCTTGTAGTGAGACAGCCAGTAAACAAATAGACAAGTGAACAAACTAACCTGGAATGGTGAAAAGAGACAGGGAGAATAAAACTGGGCACTGAGATGGAGAGTGACTGGGGTGAGGGTTAGGTCATAACTTTAGCTAGCTCTGAGGAGGTGATTTGGAATGGACACCCCGTCGATGGGCAGAGAGGACAGCAGGAGCAGGAGCAAAAAGCCCAGCGGGACTGGAACGAGGTGGGCGAGGGGTTGGTAGGGGCTGAATCTGTGACCACAGGGAGGAGTTTGGATTTGACTCTTTAATTCTGAACAGTGGGAAGTCACTGCGCAGGCATCTTCCTGGTGTCCACCTGGCCAAGAGCAGGACACTAGGACGAGCAGTGAGTGGGCTCTCCTCGGCCTTGGAAGACTTTGGGAGGCCGGGAGGCCAGCAATGACAAGTTTATTCCCATCAAGTTCCTCATTTTTCTGGCCGAGATACCTAGGTCCTAGGACAGTGGTCGGCAAACTGCGGCTCGCGAGCCACATGCGGCTCTTTGGCCCCTTGAGTGTGGCTCTTCCACAAAATACCACGGCCTGGGCGAGTCTATTTTTGAAGAAGTGGCATTAGAAGAAGTTTAAGTTCAAAAAATTTGGCTCTCAAAAGGAATTTCAATCGTTGTACTGTTGATATTTGGCTCTGTTGACTAATGAGTTTGCCGACCACTGTCCTAGGAGATATGGGGCCATTGGTGAGGTTGGTGAAGGTGCAGGCATGTGTCTGTGTGTCCTGCAGACTCCACTGAGCCTTCTTTCCCCCTGAGTACATAAGTGATCAGTAACATTTCTTGAGTTGAATGAATGAGCATTGCCAGATCTTAGCATGTTGTCCTATACAAGGGCATGTCCTATGTTCTCTGCTTGCTTCTGCATGAGTTAAAGCTTCTTACCTTGGTACTGACTCTAAAGTAACCTTGGAGTTTTGCTGTTCTTCAAATGTGCACCAAAGACACCCACACACAAACATGTCACAGTGTCTCTGTTGGGGGAATACCAAGATTGACAGGGCAGCTTTCTGCCACCCCAACCCATCCCCCCACACCCTTCTCTTCCAGTCTCCCACTGATATCACCAGGCCCCCTATAGAGGGTTGGGCCACACTGTCACTGTTTGGTCACTCGATCAGGGGCACAGTGGTACCTAGAAAGCGTCGGCTATCTTTGGTGGAGTTGGGAAGCTCAGCAGAGCACTCAGAGAATGGCATTTCAAACCGAGGGCTCCAGCTCGCCAGGAATCCAGAGTTGGCCTCCTTAGACTGGGTGCAGTTGGCCAGCTTTTCAACTCCTCATTCAGGCATCTCCTTGTCAGTTAGTGTCCATGATGCCACTTGCTCTTAACCTTGAGAGGCCAACAGGAGTTAGTGGGAATCAAATAGGACTTTTGTGTTGTAAGTCACCGTCAGGGTCCTGGGGCATTTCATGGGCAGGATGCGAAATGCCGGTTAGTCATCTGTCATCTGTAGCCTTGTAAAAACTGAACAGTGTGGGTGCAACCATTTTCTCAAGTAACTGCGTTTTGTGTTTCTTTTTTTAATTACAAGAGTGATATGTGCTCATTTAGAAAATGAGGAAATGAATGATAGTGGCCTTTCTCATACATTATCTCACTTAATCCTCACTGTCGTTTCTGAGATACACACCATTATTACCATTTTACAGATTCAGAAGCTGAGGCCTAGAAAGGTTAAGTAACTTGTTTGAGGTCAAGCTAGTCGGGAACAGAGTCAGATTCAAACCGAGGAAGTATGTAGGGCTCCTGAGCCTCAGTGAACTCTGAGCACCCTGTTAGATGCTGCTTCTTAGCATAAAGGACAGAGAAGAACAGAATCTCGCCCAAGCCCCGCTGGGTGGCATTGTTAGGGTCCAGAGTTAGCTCACTGGCTGATGCAAAGAGCTTGAATCCTACGCCCTTTCCCTGTCTCTTCTGACCTTGGGCAAGCTAATTAACCTCCATTTGCCTTCCTTTCCCCAACGGTAAAGGTGGATAATGATACCTGTGCCTTCATAGCTCGCAGGGCCATTGTGATGTGTGAGCCAAGGTGCTTTTGAACCTCTTTATGAAAGGGTGCTGAGCACCGACTGCTGTTACACTCAGTTATTAAAGACCTATTAGGCCCTGATCCTCCACGAAGCCTTGTTAAAAGGGGAAGACAACAGTCCCAGCGGGGAAGGTGGCGTGATTGGCCCAAACCTTGTTTTCCTCCTGAAGTTTCTCAGTGAGTGAGGGTCATGAGTCTTTCTCCACTCTTCATGGTCATATTGTACTGTGTGAGCTTCTGTACGCAGGTGTGTGTGCCACGCATCATAACACGGTCGAGGACCATTCATAGCAGGGCAGAGAAGGGGTTAAAGGGCTTGGGTTCTAATCCTGCCTGTGATGTCTTCATAAAAAAGCCCAAAACACAGAGATCCAAGGAGCAATGGCTGTCTTCCATTTGTCCTTCCTTCCCTCCCTCCCAATGATTCATTAATTCAATTAATAAATATTTACTGAGCTTTGATTACAGTGCGGGTCCCACTGGGAATTCTCTGGTGAGCAGGGTAAAAAGAATTATTCCCTTATAGTCTAGGGCCAAGAGGCTTATTATCTAGCTGGAGTTGTGTGAATAAAGAAAAAGCCTGCTGGTGAGTGTTTTGCATCTCAGGGAAAGTCAGGATGTAATTTCCAGGGGTGCACATCGGCCCCATGGGGACCTGCCCTGGGAGGGCATTGAAGGTGGAGGGCTGGGTTTGGCTTCCCAGAAGAGCAAGGGAAGAGCTCACAGAATAGAGCCCTCTGTGCCCCACTTACCAAAAGCTGCCCTCGGTGTGGGCATCTGTATTAACAATTAGCGCCTGGCAGCGGTGGTTAGTAGGAACTCCATTTCCGCTTAAGGCCTTAAGCCTGTGTTACTGGAGTTCAAGTCAGGGAGAGCTCAAGATCAGGGGGATGGGCTCTTTCCAAAGTTTTTTGAAGTTATGCCACCAATCTAGTGCCTTTCTTATGAATAACCGCCAGACCTGTCTCTCCAGAATTCTCTCCCTGCCGGATAGGTCTCCCTCTGCTAACTTGGGAAAAAGGCATATGGCAGCAGGTGGCTGTGGGTGGCTGTTCGGTGCTCTCCGGCATGCTCACGGTGAGAACTGATGCCTGTGGACCCCTGTTTGATCCTTGATCCCCGGTTTGGGGTCAATATTCACAGAGTGGGGTGGAGGAAGGTTCTTTCTTCCCTGAGTCTGCCCAGCACCAGGCCTCGGGGTCCCTTCAAAGAGCAAGGCCGGGGAGGCCCAGCAGTTCATGAGAAAGCACACAGTGTTCCTGCTCCCTCCAGCCAGGCCTGGGGTGGAGAGGGCAAAGGGCTGGCAGAGGCATCTGCCCACGGGCGGAGAGAGAGGAAGGCGCCAGGACAGCGTGGTGTGCTGCTGGGCGATGTTACTTTCACCCAGACCCCGACATGTCGCCGTCTTCCTGGTGCTAGCCAGCTGCCCCCTCAGTCTGGGGGGCCCCAGAATCATTCATCATCTGATCAGGAGGAAATGGCTGGCTCGGCAAGGAGACCGGGTCACTCAGTCCCTAGACTTGCCCACAGGGACGCCGGTTCAGCTGGGAGAATGTGACCCACTTTCATATCCCCTCCCACGTGGAGAGCGGGGTGGGAGTCTTTTGGAGACCAGCTCCAATTAAGGTTTTTTCAGGCCTGAGTATCTCCTGAGTATCCAACCCACATGTTTCCTGCTGTGGAATTCTGTGGTCCGTGTCCCTGAACCGAAAACAACCCGAGGCAGTGAAGTTACGCCTTGTTGTCCTGCAGTCCTGGATGCTGCCAGCGGAGCTCCCCGTGGGGATCAGGGTCCCTTGGGTTCAAACACCTCTCTCAATGTGAGCCCCGCCCTGCTCTTCCTGCTAAGTCACCAGGCAAACCAGGGGCCCAGGTTCCAAAGGTCAGCCTTGGCCTCCCTGTTCAGACCAAGGCCTCACAGCCCCAGGCAGCCCAGCTTCCGACAGACCCATCCTGACCCCCATCCTTGCAGGTCATCCTTCTGCTGCAGGAATGTGAACGGAAACGTGTTCCGGGCCCTCTGGGTTTCGTCCATTCTCTGCAGGTGGAGGACATTTGAATGGTTTTCCGATTGTAATTTTGTGTTTCTCCTGTGTGCGGTTGGGGGCGGAGGGAGCCTGCTTTAAATGCATGGAGCTGTGAGTACTGCCAACATGATTTGGGGATTTTAAGCTGGTGAAGTGGTGGTTAAGAGCCCCTAAATGATCCATTTACAAAGGAAGCAGCAAAAGGGGAGGCAGGGAAACTGCTAAGGTGAGCTCCGCTAGGCTGTGACCTCAGCCCTGTGAGCTTCCGGACTGAGGCAGAGGCTGTGCAGCCACTCCCCCCACCCCCACCCCCCACTGTGTCTGTCCCCATTGTTGGCACTGCCCAGTGGCCTTTTGAGGCACATGGTGTTCCTCTGGCCGACACTGGAGTTGCAGGAAGACAGGGGTGCCAGTGATTTTTAGTAGGACCTGGTGGGGCTTGCAGGCCAGCAAGCCGGCTGTGGGGGCGTCTGTCCAGGCCCTGGCTCTGTTTTCCTGCACGGAGCAGCCTTCCAGAGCGTATGGTGGGACAGGGTGGAGTGGAGTCACCAGAACAAATGTCCTTCCTCCCATCTGGTGTGAAGGTGCCGCTGCCACCTGCCAGGCAGCACGTGCCCATCGCCTCACGGTTGCCCCAGGTGGTGGCTGCCCACCCTCACGTCCCATCTCTTGGAAGAGAAGAGTGCTCCTGGGCCTGTGAGCAGTGATGGGGGAGCTCGAATGCTCAGCACCGGGCACTGCACTGGACTGGCGACCTCCCAGAAAAGATCTTTCTTTTGTTCTCATATTCTGACCCGACTCCACTTCCTTTAAAAGAAAAATCATTCGTTGGAGTAGGTAGTGCACACACATAGTCCAGAATTGAGAAGGCTACATGGAGAACACTGTCCTCCTCCTTCCCTGGATTCCCATCCCCGAAAGAGACCATGCTAGCCGTCTTGTGCATCTAACCAGAGACATCCTGCATGTGTACAAGTGCACCGTGCACACGTGCGACCGCACACAGACCTGACATGCACTGCTTTGTTTCATACTGTAACACAGTGCTCTGCACTTAACTTCTTCCACTTAGCAGTAAATACTAGAACTCTCCACACCACCACCACCACCACCACCACCACCGTCCGCTAATACCTCCGGAGCATTTCCTGTGGCTATCGCGGAAAGTGCCTTACTTATATCAACTCATTCACTCCTCACAGCAGCCCTATGAACTAATACTGTTATTGCCAACAGTTTGCAGATGAGTAAACTGAGGCACAGAGAGACTAAGTTACTTGTCTAAGGTCATTTAGAACTATCTCACTCACTTTAATGGTTTCATGACATTCTTTTGATTGGTTACATTTTGATTTTTTAAAACTAGTCAACTGTTGGTGAGCACTTAAGTTCTCTGTCTTTTGTTAGTATGAACCAGGAGGATTCTAATACACGTATCTTTGTGCGTTTGTGTAAGTGTATCTGTAGGATAAATTCCTTCAGGCTGAATTGTTAGAGCAGAGGGTACATCTGTTTCGGTTTTTAGTTTTGCCAAATTGACCTTCATGGAGAATCTCACGTTTTACATACCCACTAAAATTGTACAAGAGTACCTATTTCCCTGATACCTTGGTAGAAATTAAAATTTTTAAAAATATTTTTTTTATTGATTTCAGAGAGGAAGGGAGAGGGAGAGAGGAGAAACATCAATGATGAGAGAGAATCATTGATCAGCTGCCTCCTGCACGCCCCCTGCTGGGATCGAACCCACAACCCGGGTATGTGCCCCTTGACCAAAATTGAACCCAGGACCCTTTGGTCCAAAGGCCTGCGCTCCACTGAGCCAAACACCCTAGGGCTGTTGTTAAACTTTTTTATTGTTGCTAATCTGATTGTTGAAAAGTGGCATATTATAATTTTAATTTGCATTTTCTTTATGAGGAAATAAAACAATTTCACATCTTTAAGAGCCATTTATGAATAATCTATTATATTGTTTGACCATTTCTTTCTTGATTTGGCCATCTTTTTCTTATTGATCTATAGCTACTATTTATATATTAAGGCAATTTATCCCATAGCTGTGATATATGCTACACATATTTCCACAATTTGTCATTGTTCTTTTGATTATGTTTTTTTTTCTCATACAGAGAGTTTGCTTTTTATATAATCAGATTTTTAAATCTTTAATCACTTCTAGGTTTTATTTCATATTTTTTTCTTATCCCACTGTTGTTGTTTTTCTGTTTTCTTCTGATATACATATTCTCGCTTCCCTAAATTTAAAAATTGGCTCCATAGCCAAGGCATCAAACCCGGCATCACCAGGAATGGGGCAGACCGGCATTGTGTGCCTCCAGTGGGGCCTCGACAGCATCAGCTGCGGCAGCTTCTTGCCATAATGCTTACTCTGATCTGGACAAATCCGATTGTCCGGGACTCTAACAAACGTCAATGTCGTGATAAACAAGGAGAAGCTGGTGAGCCATTCTAGGCTAAAGGAGGTGAAAGAGCGCGAGAACCAAATGCAATTGAGATCCTCCATTGGGTCCTGGGTTAAAAACCAGTAACGGCCAAAGAGAGGGGAGTGGGGCTGGGGAGATTTGGATATAGGTCAGTATTAAATTCCTTGGGGTGAAAATAGTTGGGGAAATTTGGATATGGGTCAGTATTAAATTCCTTGGAGTGAAAATAGTTGAGGAAATTCGGATATGGGTCAATATTAAATTCCTTGGGGTGAAAATAGCTGGGGAGATTTGGATATGGGTCAATATTAAATTCCTTGGGGTGAAAATAGTTGGGGAGATTTGGATATGGGTCAGTATTAAATTCCTTGGGGTGAAAATAGTTGGGGAGATTTGGATATGGGTCAATATTAAATTCCTTGGGGTGAAAATAGTTGGGGAGATTTGGATATGGGTCAATATTAAATTCCTTGGGGTGAAAATAGTTGGGGAGATTTGGATATGGGTCAATATTAAATTCCTTGGGGTGAAAATAGTTGAGGAAATTTGGATATGGGTCAGTATTAAATTCTTGGGGTGAAAATAGTTGGGGAGATTTGGATATGGGTCAGTATTAAATTCCTTGGGGTGAAAATGGCTCTGCAGGAGAAAGGCCTTAGGAGAAACATAATGAGGCACTTAGCACAGCATCGGACATCGCAGCTTGCTTTCAAACGCTCCGGATGAAGAGCAAACACCCTCATACACCCACAGCGTGGAGAGGCGGGAGACTAAGGCGCACAGGGTTAGCAGGGAGGGCTCTCGGGGCAGGTGTGGGGATGTCCCTGGAGCTGTTCTTTCAGCTTTTCTGTGGCTTTGACATTTTTCAAAATCAAAAGGCAAGGAGAAAAGAACAACAGCTTTGTTCCACCTGGAATTTATTTTGGTTTCAGTCCCCTTGGCTTTGCCGGCTCTCGGGCCATTGTCCTGGATTTCTGGTTCTTGCCCCTTTTTATAGCACAGCCAGCGTCTGTTGCCCTCTCTCAGGAACTCCTCTTTTGGGTGAGCTCTTCTTTTTGGACTTGGACTTGTTTATGATTGAGTATCTTTCTGGCAGACACATGACTTTTCTAGAAGCAGGTGAGAACTGGCGTGCACTGATGCCTGCTTTTTGGTTTTGTTTTCTTTTAACCTTATGTGTCCCAAGTAAGTTTGCAAGGGAATCTAGTTCTCTGCGACGCCGTCCTCCTCAGGAAAACCACCACACCGACGTGCCTGTAACTAGCTGCGCTCAGCAAACCTAGATGGGAGCTTTCCCCTCAGGTGAGAGTTCTTGCAGGAGGTCAAGGTCTGCTTGGGGTCTGTGGACATGGGCTTGTCAGAGACTGCTGGGTTTCATTTCCTGAACTGTGACGGCCTTAGGTGAGTAACTGGCTGTCCAACCAGGAGTCTTTTGCCAGGGGAGCGCTCACAGGCCAGTCTTGCCCGGAGCTTCTGCCACCTTCCGTGGCTGGGTGACTAATGGGTTAGTGGCTTTGGGAACGGGGATGTCATTACAAATGGATGATGGGGATTTGGCTCCTGAACCTGGTTATCTGGGTGCGCCTGTCTGGGTGTTTATGCCTCCACCCCTTGGGAATGGGGACAGTTTCTTGGAGCCCTCCCAGCCCCTGTGGCCTCCATTCCATTCCTGTCCACAGTCTGAGCTTTTCCACAGTGGCCCCCAGCACACCCTCCAGGTGACAGTGGTGCCTTAGGAGCTGCATTAGCTGTGATCCCCTCTCAGAGCAGTGTGTGCATTTTCTCTGGTCAGTCCTCACCTCGCCTCCTGCCTCCGCCCCCCGCCCCCCCCCCCCCCGGTCCTTACCTTCCCATGGGACAGGTTTAGTGACCCCCCAGGACTCCTCGTCCTCACGCTGCTTCCCCAGTGAGTTACAGAAAGAAGCACATGTAGGTTCTGGAGTTGTCTTTGTTTAAAATATTTTTGATTCTGATTATCGGCTTGTTCAACATTTCGGAAGGAAGGAAACCAAGTCTTCAGCAGCCTCTTAGGGGAGGTTTCCTCCTTCCTTGGATTATTTTTTGTTCGGAGCGAGCTGGAGGGAAGGGAGAGGGAAGTCACTGCCTGTGGAGTAGGCAGAGCAGTTATCCAAACAAACAGTGTGTGGCTCATGGGACAGTGCAGGTGTGATGAATCCTTGCAAACTGTAACAATGGTGTGGGTATGTTTAGAGCCCATGTCCACAGAACCCAAACATATCTATATTCTTATGCAAATTAGCTCATACCTATATACTGAAAGCCTATAAGAAGAGGGCAGTATCCCTAAATCCTATTTTCTTTTAATATATTTTGATTGATTTCAGAGAAGAAAGGAGAGATACTAGTAGAAACATCAGTGATGAGAATCATTAATCTGCTGCCTCCTGCACGCCCCCTACTGGGGATGGAGCTGGGCATGTGCCCTGACCAGGAATCGAACCTCAACCTCCTCGTTCATAGGTTGATGCTCCACCATTGACCCACACCAGCCAGGCTAAAACCTATTTTCTTAAGAGATTAGAGAAGTTTCACCCAGGAAACCACACCTAGAGCCCGTCAGCTGGGGCCTGAGGACAGCCACCCCCAGAGCTGGGCAGTGAGCAGGGGCCGGCTCTGGAGGCCAAGCGGCTGCAGCCTGCCCATGTAGGGGCATGCACTACTGGGGGCCGAGCTCTCGCCCTGCAGGCAACTCGATTGACTTAATGACCTACTTGTTGCAATGGGAACCTGGAGGCGCCCTGACCCTGGATTCTGAGGGGCTGCAGTGAACCAGGTTCAGGAGGCTTATTCATTTGACCCAGTTCTTGGAGACTGTAACGGAGGAAGAGCTGGGGAGGGCAGTGATTCCTGGGCGGACCTGCCTGCCGCTGGGCTCTGGGAGGGCCGGGCGGGCCGTGCCTGGGCCTGCCTCTGGGATCAAGGCTTGTCCCTGCGAGAAGGAGGTTTGGTGTGAACGTGTCCATATGGGTCGCAGTGGAGGGACCTTTTGCAGCTCCCGACAAATAAACAGCACTGTGTCACTTCCCCCTTCCTCATTCAGAACAAAGAAACCCTGCACATCTGACATTGCCCTGGGCAGCAGGGTTGCCGTGCCCATGCTTCTGTGGCCGAAATGAACATGCTGGCATCCTTCTCTGAAGGTGACTAAGGTCCGTGAAACCTCCTGGCCAGGCTCCTTCCCTGGGGTTTTAGGCTTGGAGCTGGTCCTTCCAGCCTCAGGTGACTTCTGCTAACTCCTTGAGAACACCGACCAGCGGTACAAACCAGGTTTTCCCTTGGTGAGGGGCGGAGGTCAGCAGGCTGGGGCGCCTCAGACGCTAATGTAGGTCACAGGAGAGAAAAAGGTCCTTCTGCCACCAGCTTGCGTGGGCGGCTTTTGGTACTGGCAGGTGCTCAGCCCACGAGGGTGGCCCAGCCTGGGAGCCCAGGAGGGGGTGGGCGCTTCCATCCCTTGAGAGCTGAGGGTTCCAGCCCTTACAGTCACTTATATCTAGGCCAGGGTTCAGGAGTCTGCATTGCCCACTCCCTGGAACCTGCCAGAGGCCGAAGGTCACAAGTCAGACTGAGTCAGAGGACCTTCCGGAGCAGGATTCTGTAGGTGCTGGTTCCTGACTCCACGGCTCAGGCTCCCCCCGGGCCAGGTCTCAGGGCTCCAGCTGTTCTCTGGGAAGAAAGAAAGAATCTTTGTAAAGTCAGTCAAAAGATGCCTTTTTTCCCTTCTGTCATTGTTCCCCTGCTGTGCGGAGAGGAGATAAAACCGCCACCTGCGTGTCCCTTGGTCAGAACTCTAGAGCTAATGACTCCCGGGATGGGGAGTGCCCGGGGCAGCGGAAACCTCCCAGGCTCCCATTCCCTTCCGGGCTGCATTGTTCTCAGACTGCCAGGGCTGGCCCGCCAGGTCCCCTTTCTGAGCTGTAAAGAGGGGGGTTTCTCCCAATGCAGGACTCAAAGAGACAGTGAGATTGGGTAACTTTTTCTGTGAACCAGGCCAAAATCACAGGTACATTTTTATACTAGAAGTTCTAAACAGAAGCCTTAGACCAGTCCAGTTACATCAACATGTTAATCTGCACAGACAAGCTCCTTCTGTGCCTCCGAGTCTCAGATTCTCTGAGGTAAGGACATCCGGAGGCCCGGAGGCTTCCTTCGAGGTCCCCAAGTGACTCTAACACAGCCGTGACCGGCAGCACTTTTCAGCCGTCCAGATCCTTCAGCACAAGGACCTCCGGCTCTTCCGGGGCCACGGAAATATTGGAGACGTGAAAAAAAAGGATCTGCTCCCTCCGCTCTCTGAGTTATGTGAGCATTCTGTTTAATGTGATGTGGGTCCATTTTACCCTGTCTCTGAAAATAAGGCTGCCTGGGGCCTATGAAGGCCTTCAGACCAGCTTGTGGCCTGCCCTCAGCGGGCGTCCAGTTTGGAGATGGGAACAGAGATGCAGATGCCCAGGTGCCATGCCAGGGCAGTGCTGTGAGTGGAGGAAATTTGGGCGGGTGTGCAAACACAGGCGTGCAGGCTGCCCAGAGAAGGTACCGACAGAATGGTGAGCAGTCAGGGGGGAAGTGTTCTAGGCCGAGGGACCAGCAGATGGGAAGGCCCGGAGGGGCTGAAGCAGCCTGGTGCAGTGGCCGCTCTGAGGGAACACTGAGCAGGGTTTCTCTCCCCCAGTGCTATGGAATGGGGGCCAGACAACTCCTTGTTGTGGCAGCTGTCCTGTGCATCGTAGGGTGCTGAGCCACCTCCCTGGCACCTACCCAGTAGCATCCTCCCAGTTATGACAGCCAGAGCCCTGCCCAGGGGTCAAGCATCGATCTATGAACCAGGAGGTCACATTCAATTTCTGGTCAGGGCGCATGCCCGGGTTCCAGGGTCCATCCCCAGTAGGGGGCCATGCAGGAGGCAGCTGAGCAATCATTCTCTCTCATTGATGTTTCATCTCTCTCTCCTTCTCCCTTCCTCTCTGGAATAATAAAAAAAAAAAAAATTAAATTAAAAAACAAAAAAGAAATGTCTTGGGACATTGCCAAATGCCCCCAACTGAGGACAGCCAGGATCTGACTGCCTGCCCTGCACCAGGGCGAAGTGGTGTCATGTGCAAGAGTGGCCTGTGGGGCTTGCTCAGAGGGAGAGTCACGCCACGGAAAGGAGGGTGCACCCCCAGGTCTAGCCTAACCTCGGTTTTCTGTGTTGAGACCTTCCGCGTGGTCATCGGGACAGCAGGGAAGGATGGCCATGTCCTGGTTGTTACCGGGCTGTTTTCAGTCATGTCCGGGGGATCTGATTCCTATGCTTCGTGAAGGGCCTTCATCAGAGTGGTGTGCACCTGCAGCAGTACACACCGCAGTGCTGTGAAGGGGCAGGTCGAAGCTCTGAGGGTAATTCCATGGTAATTGTTGAGAGTTCTGGAATCAGACCTGGGCCAGCAGATCTCTGGCCAGAGATAAGACGGGCCCATCTGTATTTGAGCTTCACAGATGCTCCCCACTCGTGAGGGCCAGCCCTGGCTGGTGAGGTGTGATCGGGTGGGATATAGACATAGCTACACACACATCCAGGCGCGCGCGCGCACACACACACACACACACACACACACACACTTGTTTTCCTGAGCCATTTGAGAGTAAGTTGCAAGCATTGAGGCATTTCCCCCTTAAATACTTCGGCCTGTATCTCTTAGGAACCAGGATTCTTTGCAACATAATCACAGGATAATCATCATACTCAACAATATAATGTTGATACAATACTATCCTATACTATATAATAAAAGCCTGATATGCTAAGTGTCCGGTCGTCCAGTCGCAGTTCAACCAATCAAAGTGTAATATGCTAATGACATGCTAAGGCCGCTCAACCGCTTGCTATGACGTGCACTGACCACCAGGGGGCAGACGCTCCAACCAGTAGGTTAGTTTGGTGCTGGGGTCTGGCTGATCAGGACTGAGTGAGATGGGCAGACATGCCCTGGAGCTCTCCTGTGGTCCATTCCCAGCTGGCCAACCTCCTGCATCCCTCTCCAGTCCCAATCATGCACTGGTGGGGTCCCTTGGCCTGGCCTGCGTCCTCTCACAATCGGTTTCTTCCCGATCCTGCAGACCAGGCCGAGGGTCCCCACTGGTGCACAAATTCGTGCCCTGGGCCCAATAATGGTCTTTAAGACTCCTTTCCCTCCCTCCCGGGATCCCATCAAGGACCATTCACTGTATTTGGTTGATATGCTGCCTTATCTTCTTTTCTGATTGGCAGTAGTTTGGGGCTCTGGGTTTTTTTCTGTAAAGTAGATTTTCATTTTAATTTCAATTAAAATGGCTAACGCATCTACAAATTTCTGAGCCAGAGGGGCTAATAGGATGGAGAGAAAGTATGGATTTCTATCCAGGCTCTGTTACTTATTAGCTCTGTGGCCTTGATCAGGTGATTTACCTTCTCTTGAGCCTCTGTTGTTTCATCTTTAAAATGAGAATAATTCTTACCTCGCAAGCTTGTTGTGAGAACTCAAATGAAAGGAGACGTGTGCTGGACGTGACTGACATTGTGCCTGGCCTTGGAAGTGCTATAGCAACAACAGTAATTATCATTGTTCTGCAGGCTGCCTGGCTTCACAGAGCAGGAAGGAGCTCTGGGTCAGGTTTGAATTGGGGTTGGCGACCTCAGGACAAATTCCTCATCCCGAGCTCATCCCCTAAGAATGGAGCTCATCCCCTAAGAATGGTGCCACGTCCTGCAAACTCCTGACTCGCAGGCCCAGGCCGTCATTAGACCTGTTTTGCTCGTGCTGCTGGAGGGTGCTGAGCCTGGCTCTGGACTGAGGAGGCTGAAACGTTTATTAATTAAGGCAGTTGCTCATGCGGCCCTAGAGTCCGGGAGGTTGCAGCTTAATTACCGAGAGCAGAACTTGTGGAAATTCTCGCTGGTGCCCCAGTTTTGATGTCGCTGGAGGACTGAGGTGCCGCCCCATGTGGACCCCCAGCCAGAGCTGCGGCTCAGGCCTCAGTCTTGCGCCCCTCTTCCTGGCTCTGAGCTAATTTTGATCCATTTGCTTGTATATTAGAGAGCAGGACAGCATGGGGGTAAGAGCTCAGACAACTCGAGCTTGACTCCTGCCCCAGAACTAAGGAGGACTCGCTGGTTGGGTGGTCACAGGCAGGTTACTCTCTGCATCTCTGTGTCCGTACTTGTGAAACCTCACAGGGGTGTTTGTTGTGAAGACTGAAGGTGAAGACTGATTCACATAAGTGGAGGGTTAAGAACAAGGCCTGGCCTAGCCCTGGCTGGGTAGCTCAGTTGGTTAGAGCATTGTTGGGGAGGTTTTGGGTTCCATCCCCAGTCAGGGCTCATACAAGAATCAAACAATGAATGCATGAATAAGTGGAACAAGAAATCAATGTTTCTCTCCCCCGCCTCTCTCTTTCTGTTTCACTCCTTCCCCCCTAACCTCCTTGCCTCCCTCTCACCCTTCCTCTCTCGAAAATCCTCAGATCAATAACATAAACTTATTAAAAGTTTGTATAAAAAACAAACAAACAAAAACAAGGCCTGGCTAATAGTGAGCTAGAAAATGTCAGCTATTACTTTAAGCGCTGATCACAACCAGAGGTGACTTTGCCCCTTAGGGGACATATGACAACATCTTGGAGACATTCTTGTTTGTGTCCATGTAAGAACGTCCGAGCCTGTAAAGAGTTTTTATAAAAAACGTATTTAAGCCAAACAGAGGATATGCCTGGAAGCAAGATCTCAGCAGACTGAGAAAAGTGCTTCCTAGCCCTGGCCGCCTGGCTCGGAGGTTGGAGCGTTAGCCCACAGACTAAAGGGTCACGGGTTCGATTCCCGGCCAAGGGCGCGTACCTCGGTTGCAGGTTCGTCCCAGCCCCTGAGAGGGCACATGTGGGAGGCAACCAATCAATGTGTCTCTCTCAAATCGATGTTTTTCTCTTTCTCCCCCTCCTCTACCTCCGTTTCCCTCTCTCTAAAAAAAAAAAAAAAAAGGAAAAAGAAAAACGCTTCCTAAATGGCAGTTTCTCTTATATTTTTGAAACTAGGGAGGGAAGATTGCATGGAGGTGCGAGAAAGCAAGTGGGGATGGGGTTACGGAGCGTTAACAAGATGTGTTCTCACCCTGGCCCGGTGGCTCAGTTGTTTGGAGCATCAGCCCGATACACCAAGATTGTGGATTCGATCCCTGGTCAGGGCACATATGTGAATTAATCAAGGATGCATCCATAGGTGGAACAACAAATTGATGTTTTTCTCTTCATCTCTAAATCAATAAAAAAAAAGTTTTTAAGGTTATGTGTTCTCTTAAGGGTGGCTTAATCTAGGTGTACAGACACAATAGACAGGGCTTGCTTGAGGCAAAGATAAAGCTTTCACTGAAGAAGTTATATGCCTGCGGCTTAACTTCCCACCATGACCTGTCCTCTTAGGAATTTATGATCAGATCTCCCTATGGGGTTATTTTCTGTGGAACCCCTTTTTCGGCCACAGTTGTCACAACCGGGGGGGGGGGGGGGGCGGCGGGGAGGTGCTATTGGCATCTACATCGTGCACTGTTTAATGTTAGGAATATGTTCTGCATCGTTAGGCGATCTCGTTGTGCGAATATCAAAGTGCATTTACAGAAACCGAGGTGGTACAGCCTTCTACACACCCTGGCTCTGTAGGGGAGGAAAAGTAATGCTTCCTCTACCCTTCTGGGTTCTTGGCTGAGACATCCCTGTAAATAAAGTCAGATTAACAGGAGACAGACAGACAACTTTAATCACGTGTATTTCCTGTATATATGGGAGAGACCCAGGAAAACTGAGTAACTCACCCAAATGGTGGAAGCACCGCCTTAAATACCATCTTCAGCGGAAGACGGAAGAAGATGGGGTGAGGAGTCAGTGGTGGGAGGGTTCCAGGAGAAGCACCGTAAGGAGGGTAAGGTTGGGGTGCAGATCTGAGTTCCGCACTAAGAGTTTCTGGAGGTAAGGTCATCCCCAGTCCCTGGTACAAATGGAGACTTCCCTTACACCTGCAAATGCATTTTCTAAAGGGGAGCTTCTCCTTCTACATGAACTTCTCCCATGTTCCCGTTTCTTAAAGTTCACCAGCCTAGAATAATCCTCGTGCCAAATAGACACATTTGGAGGCAACACGCACTTCCCCTACAGCTCCTGGGCTACACGACTGTGCAGCATGTCACTGGACTGAATACTCTAGGTCTTTGTAACACAGTGGCATTTGTGTAATTACAAGGACTACGATTCGCTGGACAATTGGAATATTTTAGCTCTATTATACTCTTATGGGACCACTGTTGTGTATGGGGTCTGTCGTTGACTGAACGTGACGGTATTAGCTAGGGCCTGGGGTGCTGCTAAATACCCTGTACAATAGTCGGTTATCCCGTCCCAAGTGTCCGTAGTGCCCAAGGCTGAGAACCAGTGACCCGGGCCAGCAGGTAGAAAACACGGGAGGGAGGTCCTGTCCCCCCCCCCCCCCCAGTGGCTCTTCACCCCTCAGCGTTCCTTTGAGCCCGTTGGGAGCTGATGGGAGAACTGGGAAGGAGGGGAGAAAAGGAAGCTGGGGTATTTTAAACCTTTGAATTCTTGTTTTTGTTGACTTTTACCCCCACCCTGTAATGAGAATGCCATTTACATGCATTGTCGTTGCTGCCTTCTGATCCGTCAGTAGTGATAGTGACTAATGTTATTGAGTGTTCCAGGCACTCTCCCAGTGCTTGCTTTACTTGTTATCCCACTTAATTTTCAGCCAGCACTTGAGGCAGGTATCATCAATGCCCCCATTCTATAGATAAGGAGACTGAGGCTTCGAGATGGGAAGGCTCTAAGCTGTCTAAAGTTTAACTCCTGGTCTTTCCCCAACACTGCTCCACCTGTGTCTCCCCCTTCTTGGTTGATAGGAACCCCCACCTTCAGTTGCTCAGCCCACACACCTGGGAGTCACCATCACACCTCCCTCCTCTCACACTCCTCACGGCGCCCACCAGCCCTCCTGACGTCCGGCCCCACTGCCACCGCCTGCCTTCTGCCTGAATTTCTGCCACGGCCTCCTCACTGGTCTCCCCACTTCTGCTCTCACCCCTCAGTCTCTTCTCCATTTTTATGTTGGGGTGGCCCCGCTAAAACCCAAGTCAGACCAGGCCACAGCAGCTGCCCTTTCTTAGAGGTCAAGGTCGGGTTCTCACAGAGGCCTCATGGCCTCCTGTTGCCCTGTCCCCTTACTCGCTTCCCTCACTTCCCTCCTGCTGCCCCACAGCCTTTCATGCTACTCCCCCAGCGCACCCCAATGCCCCTCCCGGGCTCCACCCAGCTCGGCTCCAGGATTCCCTCAGCGCTCCCTCCCCTCCTTCATGGCTTTGCTCAGGGAGGCCCAAGCCGACCACCCACACTGCTGTTTCCCCTCACCCAGCTCTGTGTTTAATCATGTCCCATTGAGTATTTCTTATTTGTTTGTATGTAGGGATTTTTGACTGTTTCTTGTTACACTGTTGTATCCCAGTACACAGTAGGTGCTCAGTAAACTTGCTGACTGAATAAAGAAATGAATGCGTTCCCCAGGCCACACAGCTGGAAGTGGCACTGCCAGGACGCTAAGTCTTCACATGCACTTAGGTCGCTCCTTCTTCCGAAATACGCTCCCTAACTCCCTCCGCTCAGTCCAGTGTGCCGTGTCTCCCAGAAGTGCCCTGGGATCTGGTCGGTCACCACGTTTTGACTCTGTCTCCGCACATAGTCACAGTGACACGGTTCAACCTGCCAAAGTGTCCCAAGCCCAAACCCTCCCGTGCTCACCGACCCTTCCCTGTCCCCTCCCAGCCCAAGCCCCGGCTCTCACCTGGCCCGGTGGGGCTGTCCCCTCCAGCTCTGCTCCAGGCTCTGGTCCACGCTGCACCTTGCTGGTCTTATAAAGTCAGATTCTCCCTGACTCCCCACTGTCAAGCACCTCTCCCACCTCTCAGAGATCCCCCTGTCCAGCGCCGGCTCTCGAGGCCTCAGCCACACCTTCTTCTTCCTCCAGTTCTCCAAGGCCCAGTCTCTTCCTGCTTCAGGACGTTGACACGTGCCCCTGAGCACAGAAGTGGCCCCCACCCCGCTCCCCCTCAGAAGTTTGTGCCATTTATCAGTGTCCGAGGAGGCACCTCCGGGTGTGACTTGATTAACACCCGTCTGCCCCACTCACTGGGCGCCACTCCTCACAGTGGATCATAACTGTTGTTGCTCCCCTGTGTATCTTCGTGCCCAGCACAGGGCCTGGCCGTTTATAGACGCTCAGTAATTGTTTGTTCAGAGAATGTCTGTTCCTTGTGCCTGTCGTGCCCTTCTTCTCTGCCAGCAAACTCCTATTCATCCTTCAAAACCCAGCTCCGTGTCTTCTCCCCAGAGCTCTTTGCAGGTAGTCCCTCCTCCTCTGTGTTCTCGCAGAGCTTTGCACATGCCCTTACTCTGCCGCTTCTCACACTGGGTCAAGCTCTTTTCCTCCCGCCTCAGAGCTGCTCAGGGAGTGGGCGCTGGCCCAGCGTGTCACATGCAGCTGGCGCTCTGGATGTTGTGTCTGACCTGTTGTACCTTGTAGGCTGGTTATCCGTATTGTTTGTATTGTTTTTTGTTCACCTTGCGTAATTCGGTTTCCTCGGTCATTTGGTCACCCCCTGGAAGGCAGGCTCAGTGTCATAGCCCCGCTCTGTATCCCCGCTCTTAGAGCTGACACGGGGCTGTGGACACACAAATCCTTCTTGCGTCCGTGCTGTGTCTACTTCAGGTTGTGGGGCTCTGGGCAGTTTGAGAGCCCTGTGACTTCCTTTTTCTCATTCTAGCCCAGCCATATTACTTGTGGGGCCTAACAGTATTAGGAATTTCAAGCCAGGGACAGCAGAGCTTAAACCCAGAGTGAGGCCCTTCTAACTGCCCAGGCCTCCTGCCCACGAAGCCAGCCCTGATCGCGTGTACCCAAGGGAAGACATGGTAAGGTCATGTTTTCCTTCCCACAAATGGCAAAATGCAGGGTCCCCGGGGCAGTGACCGACCTCTGGCTCTACAGAAACTACATATTAACCTTCTCCACCGTCGCTGAGAACCGCTGCTGTAGAGCCTAAGACCATCGGAAAACACAGATAGTTACATTACGATTCATAACAGTAGCAAAATTACAGTTATGAGGTAGCAACGAAAATAATGTTATGGTTGGGGGTCACCACCACATGAGGAGCTGTATTAAAGGGTCGCGGCATCAGGAAGGTGGAGAACCACTGCTGTAGACAGTAGGAGGCTAATTGGCTGTTGTGGTCGATGAAGAAAGGAAAGCCCCTCAGAAGTGGGGGAAGGTGTCTCTTTTCATCTCGTTTTGAAGGAACGTGGGGACGTGGGTGAAAGTTCCCCAGGGCCCTTGGTATTTGGGTACTTTGATATCTAGAGGAATAAAAGAGCAATTAGTCACTATAAATGTCTGTTCCCACAGGGTAGTCTGAGGGTGATGGCTCCTCCACCCCAGGGCCATTGGTAGTTGAAGGGATACAGAGCAGAGACCCAGAGGGCAGAGACATGTCTACCTGTAGGGGAGGCTGCTGAAATCTCACTTTTTATGGAAAACACATTTCCCTCGGCCCCTCGGGTGAGCGATCAGCTTCCTTTGCAGAAATTGTGAAGACACAGGGTTTCCAAGCTCCCATGGTCCCGTTCCTGCCCTTGGAACAGGTTTCTCAAAGTGTTGTCCTCGGACCCCTGTCCTCACTGCAGGGCTGAGCCGGGAGGCCACCTTGAACCCAGGTGCTGAGGTCTGTGTGCCACAGCGGAGGAGGTTGACCAGGTGGCAGCCCGAGGGCAAGTCTCCCTGGTGACCCCTGCCTGTCCCCCTGTGTCTCCCACCTGTTGGCCTCTTCTCCTTGTCCCTGTTTCTGTTAATTAACCTGCAAAGGGCCTGGGCGATGAGCGGTGTGTGGGAGACAGAAGACAAGAAGACCGTGTTCTTTGATTCCTGGCAGAGGTGTGTTGGGCACAAGCGGTTTTGTGGCCAGGCGAGTAGGTTGTAAGTTACCTGCAACTGTGTTGTGTGTTAGTTTATGCTTCCGTGTACCAGCACAGACACAGTGCACGCCGGGCACAGAGGAGATGGAGCGCAGGGACCTGTGCCTGACTCAGGTTCGGTTTGGAGGGTGCACCTTCGTGTGCGGGTGTGGGGCTTGCCGGTCAGCTGCCCTGGAGTGACTCACTCTGGTCCCAGCACAGCTTCCCTTGGACTTGGTGACTAACTCAGGGGGAGGAGGGTGTGTGCTGACCTGCTTTAGTGGGAAATGACAGCAGGCACAGCCGCAGTCAGCACCTCATCCCAGAGGTGTTGGTGCAGGCTCCTGGGCTGGCCAGACACACAGGTATTTCTGGACGGCGGCAGGGCCGTTGCCATGAGCTTCCCGCCCGCGGCCCTGTATCTGTCAGCACGGGCGTGTGCTCCAGGTTGGACTCCGGCAGCCATTGGGGCCCTCCTGGCTCCTCCCACGACCCATGTTCTGTTTCCACAGGGCCGCACCTTCCTATTTCTCCCGGCGCAGCCCGCCCGCCCGTCACAGTTGAGCGCCTGTTTGCCTGAAGTTAATTTCCAGAAGCAGGTAAGGACCAGGGGAAGGGTGTCTGGGGATGTGGCTTTAGGTCAGTGTTGGGAGGGCCCTTGACTGCGAAGTGAGTGCATCTCATTTCCCTTCTCCACTGTCCCTAATAATGCTCATTCCTTCAGAGGGTGGGTTCCTGCGGGAGTGTGTGGCTCTGCTGGTTACTTTCAGGCTGTTAACATGTAGTTTCTGAAGTGATACTTTATAGAAGCTCTATGAATAGCACAATTATATTGTATTATACTTGTATGCAAATGTAAACGTACATTTCAAATGTGAGCATTTAAAATATATCACTTTTTAAAATTTTTTAATTTTTAATATATTTTTATTGATTTCATAGAGGAAGGGAGAGGGAGAGAGGATAGAAACATCAATGATGAGAGAGAATGATTGATCGGCTGCCTCCTGCACGCCCCCTACTGGGGATCGAGCCCTCAATCCAGGCATGTGCCCTTGACCGGAATCAAATCAGGGAACCTGCAGTCAGCAGGCTAGCACTCTATCCACTGAGCCAAACCGGGTAGGGCTATTTTTGATTTTTTTATTGAATCTATTGGGGTGACACTGGTTAACAAAATTACACAAATTTCAGGTGCACAATTCTGCAACGCAACGTCGATACAGTCTTGTGTGTTCACCATCCCAGGTCAGGTTAATAGATCACATTTTTTAATGGACAAAAGACAACTGTTGGGACCCATGGAGCAGAGGGGGCTTGTGTGTCTAAAGGAGCCCCTGCTGTCTGGCCCAGCCTGAGGTTACCCAGGGTTCTCCAAGCAGGGACAAGATCACCCTGGGCATAAGTGTATATTTCAGTTTACATAAATGTGGGTGTTCACGCAGCAGTAGCTTCACTTTGTAAATACAAACGAGTGCAGGCAGCTGTGTTTGTGTTCAGGGCCACGCGTGCCTGTCAGAGAGCAGCCGGCTTTCGGAGCAGGTTGTCAGAATGGGTCTGACTGCTGCACGCACCATCCAGCAGCCCCGCTCGCCGGTCCCTCAGCACCATCTCCCCGACTCCTCTAAAGAGAGGTCAGCTGCTTCGAAACTGGATTGTGCTGGCAAAGATTAGTTCCCTGCAGAGACTGGGCAGGATGTCTCCCGGGCGCGCAGTGTGGCCGCTCAGGCCACAGCCCCCACTTGTCACTCCGCATCCTTCCCTGTGGCCGGGAGCCCTTCCTCAGGGTCCATTACCGGCCAGCCTTCCTTCAACAGAGATGCGGGCTCAGAACCAACGGGTGTGTGGGGGGTGAGGGGCATGAATATGCCTGTGTGTCTGCAGCGATGTGTGTACCTCAGTTTCTGTTCATTGCGTTTGTCCCAATCAGATGTAATTTTCTGGAATCACCTCCACTTTGATCTACGGTTTGATAGATAGCCTCAGGCCGCTCCCTCGCTATTTATGTGGGTAGTTGATAGTTGTTTATTTCCATTTTCTATTCTTCAGCTCATCTATGCCTTCCCTAGTTAGCTTCCAGAATGTTATATCTCTAAGAGAGGGAGCAAGCCTGTCTCTGATTGGGCAGTTCACAGAGATTTTCTTAGGATTTAGAATGGAAATCCTACCATGTTAGGTGAGGGGGTGTTTATGGGGCTGGCCGGGAAACCATTACATGTGGCCCTCATGGCTGAGTCACAGAATGAATAAGTGGTGTCTAAATTAGCAGCATTTTAATGGAGACAAGTTCTTGATCCCTACAGGGGAGAATAGGAGTTCTAAATGAAGCTAATCTGATGTTTGTCAGAATTTGTAATGAAAATTTAACAGCATGTTTGCGTAGATCGGCACCAAATCCAAACATACTTTAATACCCTTGCAGCATACCAATGACTGCAGTGTCTGTTGTTTGGGTTATTATAGCCTGCTCTCTTCAATTATTCATTTGCTTCTCACTGACACCCGTGCTGCAGATTCTATTTGGAAATTATTTAAACCAGTTGTGAAGGCCTAGGCTGCTTAGATGGGAGCGTGAAGGGCGGAAATGTGTGCTCATTGGCCACCTTCTGCCCCAGATCCAGCCCTGGGTGTGCCCTCTGTCAGGAGGCAGGGCGGGATCAGCTCATACGAGAGCTGGAAGGATCCTGGAAGATCGTAATTTTTAGAAATAACAGGAATCTTCTTCCCCCGAAGCAAGAAGAAGCAGGTAAGAACCAGTCTCTGCCGGGCAAATGTGCCGACTTGGAAGTAACCTGGCCCCAAAGACATATTCAGGCACCCAAGACACCCTTTAAGGCCCTCACTTAGTAATCACTGCATGAGTGTGGGAGGTCCCTTGGGACAGGCCACAATGGTGGAAGATGATGGAACACCCATCTATCTGTATGGGGTGCCTGGGGTCGGAGAGTAGGACAGAGCAAAATTCTGAAAAATAAAACCTCCCCCTCCTCCTCCCTCCCTCCCTCTCTCTCTTCCTCTCTCTCTCTCTCTCTCTCTCTCTTCTCTCTCTCTCTCTCTCTCTCTCTCTCTCTCTCTCTCTCTCACACTCACACACACACACACACACACACACACGCACTTTTCTGTTGGTTCTGAGCCTGCATCTCTGTTGGAGAAAGCGTGGCTGTGGCTGTGGCTGTCAGGAAGGGACAGTGAGGAAGGGGCTCCCCACACTGTGAAGCCAGGACCCCTAGCTCCTGGGATGTGCAGCATCTAGAAGAACTGGCCCCTGAATGAACGACTAGATCTTGCTCTGGGGCCTGGCACTGGGTAGGATCGGTGTGGGCCTGAGCCCGGCGGGCCTGCTGGCCTTGGGGACGGCTTGTGGCACAGGAACACCGGTTCTTTTGTGTGTGGCGACATCTAGTGGCTAGTCACGTGTCTTCCACGCTGTCTTTCGCAAGGAGAGCGCACACTGACCATATTAGCCCTGGGACACGGGGCGGATTGGAGATTTAATCCTGGGAGCCTCGCTCCCCGTTTGGAGGAACGTGGAGCATTTCAGATGTCCTCTGGAGAACACACAGGCCACAGCACGCCAGCTGCTCGGGAACGAGAGTCCTTGGGGAAAGCTCAGCCTGGTTCTGGAGGCTGGGTTGGTACTTGGGCCTCTTTCACACGATGGCATTTGGCCCTAATTGGTGTGGATGTTAGAGGGATGGGGAAGCTGAGACACGGCAGGCCAGTCTCCACACTGCATTCAGCCACTGGCCGTATTCCTTAAGCTCCTCCAGGCGCGGTGCTGGGCGCAGGAGGACAGAGTGAGCGAAGCACACGTGTCCTGGCCTCCCGGTCAGGCTGGGAAGAGACAAAAGCAAGTGCTCCAACAAGGTGCTTTCAGAAAACTGGGACAGCCAGGGCTGCGTGACTGTAAGGGCTGGGGGTGGGGGGCAGACCCTGCTTTGGCTGTGCTGCCAGGAAAGGCTTCTGGGAAGGCGGCTTTGAGTGAGACGGAGGATGAAAGGAATCCAGTGTGGGCCCAGGGGGCACTCGGTGCAAAGGCTGCCGGGGAAAAGGGCTTCTTGGCATGTTCTAGAACCCGACTGGGGCCAGGAAGGCCGAGCGGCAAGGGGAGGAGGGAGGAAGGGGCAGGGCCGACTGTGCGGGCCTCCTGGGCTCTGGCAAAGGCTGTGGTGTTGGGGAGTGCTGTCATCTGTCCGGCTTTTTTGTAAAGATCATTTGGCGGTTGGGGGGGGAGCGGAAGGCAGTGAGAAGGGGTCAGCGTGAGAAGTGAAACCCGGAACCCAGCTTGCCCGCTCAGCTGTGCTGGGAAGTTAGGGTTGCCCCCTGCACTCTGCGCACCTGGCCCAGGGGGCGGCGGGGGGCTGCCTCTCATCGGAGACCATCCTTGAGGCGCCTTACCGCGCTGTCCCAGGGACCCGTTGTTAGACCCTCTTCTGCACCTGGAGGAGGGGAGGCGGGTGGACAGTTGACTGGGGAGCCTGGGGCTTTGGTGGCAGCAGGGAAGGCCCTGAAAGGGGCCCATGTCACATCAGGCACAGGGCCGCTACTTAAACCCCAGCTGGCCAGCCTTCGGCCCGTCGCGTGGGCTTTTAGGGCCAGGGCCTCGGCTAGGCTGTGGGGACCGAGCTGTTGGCGGGGACGTCCAGGGAAGCTGCTGTGCAGGCGCTGGCACATCTCTGAGTCCGCCCTTTGCACAGAGAGCCGCCTCCCCAGGAGGTCACCCTGCCTGGGAGCGCCTGCTGGTCCGGGGCTTGCCACCCGAGGGATGGGTGATGGTGCAAGGACTGTTCTTGGCCCACCCGCCGGTTCCCTCGGGCTCCGCGCAGCGCCTGGCCCTGGGCTGCCCAGGCTCCTCCCCCACCAGCTGCCGCGTTATTTCTGACTCGTCCAGGAGTTCCAGATCTGTAATCTAACCCCTCCAGCCCGGCTTCCTCTCCGCTGGCTCCTCCCCGAGGGGAAGCCCTGGGACTTCTCTCCTGGGACTTCCTGCAGGTCGGTCCCCGTTGCACCTGGACACAGCTGCTGCCTGCAGGAGCCGCCTGGGACAGGTGGGCTGGGCCTGTGAGGGTGGTGGCAGTGGGCCTGGGTCCGGGGCCCCGGAGCCCCGGCCCGCCTGTCCCCATCGAGGGACTCCTTGGAGCCCAGCCCGGGAACTGGCCTCTTGGTCTCGGCAGGGGCTTTGCCTGAGAGAGCGGCCTTGGGGCTTGGGGCTGGGTGCTGATCCCGCAGCTCCTCCAGCGAAGGTCTAGCCAGCTGCCTCTGATCGTGCCACTCCTGCTCCTGGCGGAGTTGCCTGCTTTGAGAGGGACACCGTGGGGGCATGTCGCCCATCTCTCGCGGCGGAAGGCAGAGCTGGCCAGGAGTCTGGATCACCTCGGTCTCCCTGGGCTGAACTCTGCCCTCAGCGGGGCTAGTGGGTCTCGGGAGAACAGGCAACTTGCCACCTGCTCTGGGCTCTCAAAAACAAGACCCTGCAGCGAAGTGGGCTGCCTGACACTCCCACGAAGCTCCCTGTCTCTCTGGGCAGTCTCGTCCTGACACCCCCGTGCTTCTCGCTCTGCAGCAGTCCCCAGAGCTGGCCAGGGGATGAACCGCGAGGGGGCTCCCGGGAAGAGTCCGGAGGAGATGTACATTCAGCAGAAGGTCCGGGTGCTGCTCATGCTGAGGAAGATGGGATCAAACGTGAGTGCCTGTGCGGGCAGAGCCGCGGCTGTGGCTCCCGCCTGGAGCAGCCGTGGTCGGGAGGGGATGCTGAGCCTGTGGTTTGGCTCTGTGGCTGGTTCATGTGGCACTGAGCCTGGGAAGTGCCGTTCCAGGGGCACTGCTGGGCATCTTCCCACCTCTGGGTCAGGTGGGTGAGTCTCTCGCCCAGGGAGCGCCCAGGGGCACTGGGCGGCACAGGCACGGAGAGGGCAGCGCTTCCCAGTGGCCCTGCGCTGCCCTCGAGCCCAGCCTCCGGTCTGCTCTGAGTGGCCAGGCTTCGTGGACCACGTTTCAGGGCTGGCAGGAGTGCTTGCTCTGGAGCTGAGGCGTCAGACCTCCAGGGAGCAAAGGAGGTGGCACCTCTTGGGGACCAAGCAGGCCTGGCAGGTGCCTTCAGAAGCGATGGTCGGCCCTCACCTGCCGCTCTCCCCTTGCAGCTAACGGCCAGCGAGGAGGAGTTCCTGCGCACCTACGCGGGGGTGGTCAACAGCCAGCTGAGCCAGCTGCCGCAGCACTCCATCGACCAGGGTGAGTGAGGCCCGGTGGCCACCCCCTTCCCAGGGACCCAGTGAGGCTCCTTTAGAAAGCACCGCTGCAGCCCTCCGGTGGTGGTGGGGGGTCTGTGAGAGACAAGGAGGGGCCACAGCTCCCTCCCCTCCACAGAGCTGAGCCCCAGGCAGAGCCGCATCTAGCCACGGAGCCCTAGGTCCCTTGCCTGGTCCCGGCCTGCCAGGACCCCTTTCTAGGCCTGGGGAAGGCAAGATGTGGAGGTGTCCGGGGCCCCTGTCGCTGCAGACGCTCTGATTGCTGCATTCTTCAACCGTCGGCCTGACGCCTGCCCACCCAGCCCCCTGCCAGGGGGAGTGGCACTGTCCTTGTGTGCTCGGACCTGGCCGGGTGCGGCCTACACAGTGGCTGGTGTGTTCCTGGCTGTGCCCAGAGGGGAGGCCCAAAGGCCCTGGAAGGCTCTGTGCCCCCGGGAGTTAATTCTTTTTTGAGTGCCGTCAGCTAATCATCATGATGGTAGCGGGGCATTTGAGTATATTGTCTAGTAGGTGTGTGCTAAGTGCCTGATACGTGTCATTTAATTTAAGTGTAGATCGCTACTATTTGTGTTACTTCCACTTAGCCGGCAAGGACACAGTTACTGCCCTTGGTCAGGCAGCCACTTACGAGGGGCCCCGGGTGCAGACCTGCAGCCGGATTCTTCATCTGGGTACTGGGTTCGCCACTGTCTGCCCTGGGGCAGCAGAGGCTGCTGGGCACTTACGGGGCTCCTCCTTTCTGGAAGCTTTATGTGACCCTGTAGCCCAGTCTCCCATCCAGCGCCTCCTTCCAGTTATTTTTTTTGTCCTTATTACACTAGTTTGAATTATTTGCCATAAAATGGTGTGGCACGTCCGATGTGAGGGGCTGCATAAGCCGAGTGCTGAGGGTCTGGCACTCGGCTGCTGGTCTTGGAGTTGCCCTTGTTCTCCTGGATGTCACAGGCTCTGCCCTGGCTCAGGGCCCAGGTCCCAGCTCTGACGCTGGGTGTGACCTGGCCTGTGCACCTAACTCAGCAGAAACGTACAGGACGCCCCAGTGGCTCAGGCAGCTCCCTGGGACAGCCGCTCGCCGGGCCACACGCACAGGGCAGCCTGTCCGGGGCCGCCTGCACTGTTGGTGGAGCTGGAAGGGGACATGGGTGTGGAGTCTGCCCTGGCCTCCTGGGGTACGCTTTCTGGAGCGCTCTCCTCTTCCAGGCTGATGGGGTTTCTAGCACAGACCCCTCTCCCCGTGTGGAACCACATCTGTCCAAAACCCTCACGTTTCTGAGTCCCTGGGCCTTACCTTCCCTCCCACCCTGGTCTTGGCTCACTGAGTTAACCTGAATTTGAGCAGGGGTGGTAAGAATGCCTCTGGTAGAATGTTCTTACTGGAAAAATCAAGAAAAGCTGTAGAACTGTGTCAGTATAGAAACCAACACATTCATCTCTCCCCCCACACCTACGCATGTATAGAAAAGCTGAAATAAAATACACCAGGCCTGGCCGGTGTGGCTCAGTAGTTGAGCATCGACCCATGAACCAGGAGGTCATGATTTGATTCCCCGTCAGGGCACATGCCCCAGTTATGGACTTGATCCCCAGTAGGGGGGATGCAGGAGGCAACCGATCGATGATTCTCATCATTGATGTTCCTATCTCTCTCTCCCTCTCCCTTCCTCTCTCTGAAAACAATGCAAACTTTTTATTTTTATTTATTTATTTTTATTTAGAAAACACACTAGGCTGCTAATAGAAAATTTTGATAGAGGGTAAAACTATATAAGGGACTTTCACTTTCCAAGTCACACATTTTTGTAATGCTAATTTTTTAACATGGCCCACACATTTCTTTTGTAATAGGGAAGTTTAAAAAAGTGTTTTTATGAGAACTCTTTACCTCGCTCAGCTAACCCAACAATTGAGAATGAAGTGAGCTCTGTCGAGTCACTTGAGGAGATCATGGTGACCTCACCTGGCCCGAAACTGCTGAGCAGTCAGGAGTGAGTCATAGGTGTGTGGTGTGACCATATGGGCCCCAGAGCCTGGGCCCTCCGAGTGCGGGTCGTCCACGGACCCAGGCTGGCCTCAGCCACCTCTCTCTCCGGGAAGCAGGCTCCTGGAGCTGAGCCTGGAGCCAGGGGAGAACCTCGGGGAGGCTGGTGGCAGGAGTGGCTCTCTGCTGCCGGGATGTCCTGCAAGTGGCCCCTCACTGCCACGGTCACTCTGACCTGAGCCTCACGGGAAGGCATGCGCTACGGAAAGCCCAAGGATTCCGGGACCTGAGTTGGAGAGGGGAGGGTGGCTGTGCCTGGAAGAGCCTCACGGCATGCTGTTACTTCTCAAGACACCACGAACACACACACTGGCAGCCAAACAGCACCCAGCCCACCCCTCCTGCTGTGCAGCGACAAGCCTGAGAGCAGGACCTTCCATTTCTGCCCTCCCGTGGCGCCAAATGGCTGTCGGCTAAAATTCTAGTCTGCCTGCCTTCTCCATGGGCAGAGCCGACCTCAGCTGATGCCACGGGGCATGCTGCTGTCAGAGGCTCCAGTGCTGCCCGGGTGGCAAAAGCCTGGCTCACTGCTTCCTGTGCAGGGGCCCCAGCAGGAAAGACCCCCAAAGGCCTAGGAGCAGAAGCCTGGTGTGAGTGCCTCCTGCCACGAGGTGGCACTGTCTCTCAGCAAATGCCCCTTGCTCCCTCCTGGGTGTCTGCAGCCTCTTACTGTTCCAGCTCCCCTCAGTAGGGGGCCCGAGATCACCCCACCAATGGATCTGTGCTTGGCATTAGTCCTGGGGTCCTGCCCACAATCTTTAGGCCCACAAACGCTTCCCCTCTGCAGCTGGAGGGGGCTGGTACCCGGGGCGCTGCTTGCCCTCCCTAGACCCAGGGAGGAGAGTGAGCTGGGCAGTCTTTGCCCCCTGTAATCTGGCCCCTCGTGCTGCACCCAGGCCTCCCAGCCTCCCCCATGCCCGCTCTCCCCCTGGTGAACTTGTATCCAGTATCTGCTGGGCCCAGGCAGGTGCTGGAGACCCTGGAGCGTGGGCCCGCCCCTGAGGCCTCACTAAATGGTTCCAGCAGAGGGTCCCGGTGCCCCCCAGTACTGGACTGAACAGTGGACATGCCTGGTCTGCTGGTCTGAGCCTGAGAGTGGAGAAGTGGCTGAGGTCAGCCTGGGTGTCCCATGGACAGCCCGCACTCAGAGGGCCCCGATTCCGGGGCCTATATGGTCACACCCACACGCCTATGACTACTCAGCAGTTTCTGGCCAGGTGAGATCATCATGATCCTTCTAGAAACCCTGCTTTTCCTCCTCGTCTTCCATGATATACACCTCTCTCCCCCTCCCCCAGGTTTCTGCCTCTCTGCTCATCCCCTTGGGAATGCCCTCGTTCCCTTTGTCATGCTGGTCTTCTCTGTATTCAGTCCTCTCAGCTCTCAGACTCCTACCTTCTCTTTGGGAGTCACATATGCTGCGGTGACTTCCACAGACATGTGCCCTCAGCGCAGACCCCGCTGCTGACCCGCCTGTATGCAGCTCCTCCTGACCACCTCACCATGGAGGTCCCACACTCAGCAGGTCCAGATTCATAACCTTCCCCCCCATGTTCTCAGCCATGACAGATGTGTCCTCCTCTCTTCCCCAAGTATCTCGAACGCTACCAGCAGCCTTAATGCTGCTCAGATCTGCTTCATCTTCTCCATCTTGGTTTGAACACCCCTTTGGTCTGAGCCAGTATTCATTCTCGTCTCAATTACTGCAAAAGCTCCTAATTGGCACCCTGACGTCTCACTTGCCCCCCACAGTGCATTCTCTACCCCCTGGCAGAGGGATTTTGAAGGCCATGTCAGCAGGCCTCCCCCCACTTAAAACCTTTCAGTGGCTCTCTGCTGCCTGAGGTGGAAGTCCAGCCCCCTTAGCATGACGAGCGAGACCCCCTGCCAGCTGCATGACCTCAGGCACCGTAAGCTGCCACAGGGAATGGCTCTCAGCTCCTGTCTCGGGCCATGGCTGTTCACACCTTTCTGCCTCTGTGTTTGCCTCTCGGCTACCAGGAGCCCAGGAGCCGGACCCTGACCACCCCCTCCCTCCCCGCCTCCCACAGGCCAGGCCCTGACCACCCCCTCCCTCCCCTTCTCCCGCAGGCCAGGCCCTGACCACCCCCTCCCTCCCCGCCTCCCGCAGGCCAGGCCCTGACCACCCCCTCCCTCCCCGCCTCCCGCAGGCCAGGCCCTGACCACCCTCTCCCTCCCCGCCTCCCACAGGCCAGGCCCTGACCACCCTCTCCCTCCCCTTCTCCCGCAGGCCAGGCCCTGACCACCCTCTCCCTCCACTTCTCCTGCAGGCCAGGCCCTGACCACCCTCTCCCTCCCCTTCTCCCGCAGGCCAGGCCCTGACCACCCTCTCCCTCCCTGCCTCCCGCAGGCCAGGCCCTGACCACCCTCTCCCTCCCCGCCTCCCGCAGGCCAGGCCCTGACCACCCTCTCCCTCCCCGCCTCCCACAGGCCAGGCCCTGACCACCCTCTCCCTCCCCTCCTCCCACAGGCCAGGCCCTGACCACCCTCTCCCTCCCCGCCTCCCGCAGGCCAGGCCCTCCTGTGATTTCCATCACACACGTACTCTGTACTCGCTGTGCTGCTCACACACTGTTTCCTGGTCTGCCTCCCGACCAACTCTGAGCTCCTTGAGCCTGGGACTGTGGCTTCCCTTCCTGTGTTTGTGGGGCTGGGAGCCTGCAGCCCCTGAGGAAGGCAGAGACATGGAGCCAGTTCTCTGAGCACTGTCTTCGGGCCCCTGAGGGTGGCCAGGCGGACCTGACAGCCTGACTTTGAACCAGAGGAAATCAATACTTTTCTGAGAAGGTCGCCTTGCTGAGAAGGCCCAGCTGCAGCTTCCAACGCAGGCGCAGGCGGGACAATGCGAGCTCACTCCTTTCTTATTGCCAGCGCTGCTCCCTCCATAGCACAAGCTGACACCTTTCCTGGCTATAAAATAACGCACCGTCAGTGCAGGAGACCAGGAAAGACAGAAACAGCTTGAAGGATTGAATCCTATTACATAGCCATCATCACTCTTACCTTTTGTTAAATTTCCCCTCAGCCTTTTAACAATATGCATCTATTTCCACCCTAAAGTTGGGACCTTATACTGTAAACATTTTACTATCCATTTTAACATCCAGTTTTTTACTTATGATCCTTTTACAATGTTTTAAACAATTCCCAAGAAAACTTGTTAGCAATTGCATAATATGCAGCCACATGGCTGTGCCCTATTTTTTGACCGATCCTTTATTGGTGGGCATTTGTTTCTCATTTTTGCTGTTAATCACAACAGCAGACACTTACCGAGGTCCTCCTCTGAGCCTGGTTTCTTGTTGAGGGTTTTCCCAGAGGCCTCTTCACTTTGAGAAAGAGACAGTGGCTGCAGAGGTTAAGTAACAAGTCCAAGGCCGCAGAGCTGGTCAGCGGGTCCAGGGTGCGCCACATGTTGACTCTCCTTATGTGTCAATCTTCAGTTATTTTAAGAGAATTCGAGGAGTGGCTTACAGGCCCTAAGCGTTTCCAAGCAGGGCAGTGTTTTACCTGAGAAACAGGCGTGACTTGGCAGTTACCGTGGCATTTCAGGAGGGCCAGGAAACACTGGGACGAGTTTTCCTCTGCTTCGTTATCCCGGGCCCTGCAGGCCTTCGAATGTACGGTTCTCGAGAGCTCCCGTCTCTTCCTGCCCCGGCCCCGCGCAGGGAACGGGGCCGCAGCGGGTGCCCATCCCAGGCCCCCAGCACAGGGCAGAGGCCCCTCTGTGGCCCGCCAGCTGCAGAGCTGTCATCCTGGTGCGGGCTTCGTATGGGCCCTTGCCCAGGGGTCCGGGGCTGTGAGGGACCCAATTTGCTAGGAAGCTCTTGTCCTTGTCCTCCCCTCTCCTTGGCCTGGGAGCTGTGGTGCAGGCACAGTGGCTCCTCACGGCTGTTCCAGCCTCATCGGATCACACTCTTTCTGCAAGAGACTTTCCAGGGAAGGTCCCCAGCCTGGAGCCAGCTAGGCTGTCCCAGGCTCTGCTGGCTCCCGCCCTCAGAAGCCGAGGCTGCTGGCTCAGGGCATGCAGCCAGAGAGCCCAAAATAGGTCATTTGATCGCAGGGTCACACGGAACCCAGGTAAAGGAGCTGTGGTCACGGTCACGGGCAACAGCAGGGAGCCAGCAGCTCCGAGGGAGTGGCCCACCCCTTGCATGGCCCTTTGCAGTCGGTCACCCCACTTGGCCCTCTCAGCAGCGTCAGAGGAGGTGCTGACACCGTCTCCATCTTACGGCCAGCGTTCTTCCTGGAACCCTCTCGCACTCCTTCCCACCTCTGCTCTCTCACCTCCTCCATGCAGCCCTCCCTGCCTCTTTTGGGTCATCACTGCTCCTCCTCTCGCTCCTGAGCCGAGTCTCCATAATCACACAATCAGCGCTGTGCGCAGCCCTAGTCCAGCTTCGGGCCTACAGCTGGGCTTTGCTGGATCCTTGCGTGGACCGGGGCTTCTCCCAGAGGCACTGGTAACAAGCTCAGGGCTGAAATTACAGTCAGGCCCCGGGAGGACTCACTCTATGGACGGGAAGCTAATCTGCTTTAACTTTAATCAACGCTTACATGAGAATTACCTGTGACCTAATAATAAAAAAACTGAACCCAAAAAATTACACATACATTGAATCCAACTGAAAAATCAACCAGAGGGACTTGGTAACTTGTGTTACAGAAAAATAAAAATCCAAGAAAGGGTGAGGAATGCGCTGAAACGCAGGCCGCTGCTCAGTTCCGCATTCTGGTTCCGGCCGGCAAAGGGCGGCTTTGACCTGCCTTTGCAGCGTCAGGGCCTGTTGTGTAGAGCTGAGAACGATGCCCGTGTGCAGCTCCAATCGGCCTCCGGACACCCCGTGAGAGGTGACCTCTGCCTTGGACAAGAGCACCAGGGGGCCGCTCTCCCGGCGATGGGACACTGCTCATGTTAGCCCACGGACCTGTGTGCCACGCACGTGCTGTTTGACAGCCCCGCCCTCGAGCTGCTGGTCCAGCAGGGCAGACACAGGGCAAATGTGTGAAGAACTTTGGGCCACAGGTCACAGGATGGCTAGTCCCCAGAGAAGGGCACCTCGCTAGGAAGCCACAGAGAAGAGGCGCCGTTCGCCTGGGCCTGGAAGGATGCGTGGGAGTGTGTACATGGGAGACTAGGGGAGGATGTCACAGGGAGCCCCGGGGAGGATGTCACAGGGAGCCCCGGGGAGGATGTCACAGGGAGCCCCGGGGAGGATGTCACAGACCCAGGGAGCCCCGGAACCTGCCCAGCGTGCGCGAGTGTTGAGTGTCTACGTGTCCCCTCAGAGACTGGCGTGGCAGATGCCGGGCGGGTGGTGAGTGGCCAGAAAGGCAAATGGGCTCAGGACGGAGTTTATTCTGAAGACTGCAGGGGGTCACCACGGCCTGAAGGGGAGCTAGCCAGGTCAGTTGTCCTCCATTTAGGGTGAGCGCTGGGGACAGGTCATGGGGCAGAAGGCGAGGCAGGGAGACAGCTGGAAGGTCACAGTGATGGCCGGTGCAGTGATGTGGGACATTGAGGACCGAGAACCTGCAGGCTGGGTGAGCAGGTGGGGATGGGATCTGAGACCGAGGTCCTGGTGGATGAGACAGGGAGGGGAGCTCTGAGTGGGAGGGGCCTGTGGGTGTCCAGGAGGGGTGGGAGCAAGGTCAGAGAGCAGGTGCAAGGTGGGAGCAGATGGAGGACTGGGTTTGGGTATTGGTGAGGCATGGGGTCAGGTGAGGTTGTCCAGGGAAAGCAGGCAGGGTGAGGGCAAGGGGAACTCAGTGAGCACAGCACGGAGCACAGTGGGAGGACCCAGGGCAGCTCTGGGAGGGGCAGGTCCGCAGGGTCACTGTCAGGGTTCCCTGGGCTTCTGATTAAGAGGCCAGTGGTGACTTTTCCCAAAACAGTGTCTGTGGAGCGCCGGCTGGAAGCAGATTGCTGTGGGCCAGGGAGTGAGTGAGACGCGAGGGAGTGGAAGCAGGACACACCTCTTTCTGGATGTTGGCCGAGAAGGGGCAACACAGGTGGGAAGCGGAGATCAAGGGACAGTCTGCAGCATCGAGTTCTCAGGGTGTGGGCCACAGATGACCACCCTGAATCACCGAGGGTACTTGTTAAAATGCAGACTCTTCCCCTTCCCCTCAGCCCTGTGGAATCCGGCAGGTGGGCCCAGGAATCAGCATGTGAAACCACCCTCCCGGTGATCCTGATGCCTCTCAGAATCTGGGAACATGCAGGACTTTGCAGACCTGGTCTCTCCTGACCCTGGAGGGATCCACGCACTCCTCCCAGATCCTGGCCCTTTCCCTATAGCAGTGGTTCTCAACCTTCTAATGCCGCGACCCTTTAATACAGTTCCTCGTGTTGTGGTGACCCCAACCATAAAATTATTTTCGTTACTACTTCATAACTGTAATTTTGCTACTGTTATGAATCGTAATGTACATATCTGTGTTTTCCGATGGTCTTAGGCGACCCTGCTAGCGGTTCCCACAGGTTGAGAACCACTGCCCCACAGGTTGAGAACCGCTGCTGTAGAGCCTAAGACCATCGGAAAACACAGATATTTACATTACGATTCATAACAGTAGCACAATTACAGTTATGAAGTAACAACGAAAATAATTTTATGGTTGGGGGTCACCACAACATGAGGAGCTGTATTAAAGGGTTGTGGCATTAGGAAGAACCACTGCCTTATAGTTAAGCGTCTAGTCTGGGAGAGCTTACATTTTGGGAGACAAAAGAATTAGAGTGAGGGGGGCACGCACTGACCTGAGAGGACAGACTCCAGAGGTAGTAGGGTGTGTGTGTTGGGTTCAAGGGGCATGTAGAGGGTGGGACGGGGCGATGTGAGTTTAGGGAGACGGGTCTGGACTAGAGCAGGTGGGTTTGGGGGAGGGGTCTGGAGTAGAGCAGGTGGGTTTGGAGGAGTGGGTCTGGACTAGAGCAGGTGGGCTTGGGGGAGGGGTCTGGACTAGAGCAGGTGGGCTTGGGGGAGGGGTCTGGACTAGAGCAGGTTGGTTGGAGGAGCGGGTCTGGACTAGAGCAGGTTGGTTGGAGGAGTGGGTCTGGAGTAGAGCAGGTGGATTTGGAGGAGCGGGTCTGGACTAGAGCAGGTTGGTTGGAGGAGCGGGTCTGGACTGAAGAAGAGCTGGTGTGTAGAACCCAAGTTGTGACCCCACAGATGCGGACTGTGGTGCCCTGTGTGTGGGCGTTGTGCTGGTGCTCAGGTGGGAGGAGAGGTGCGATGCTTCAGGTTTTGCAGATGAAGAAAGGGGAGTGGATGTGCAGGGACTTGCCCTGTATCACAAAGTAGGCCAGGTCAGCCCAGAACTGGGTTCCAGGGTCCCAGCGTCCACAGAGGCTGCTCAAGCCCAGGCAGGGCCCTCAATGGCTGGTCAGGAGGCCCCGCCCCTGCTGGGAGCCCGCTGCATGCTCCCCGGTGTGCCCCTTGTCCTGGCAGCCTGGGTGCCTGGTGATGGGTTGTCAGCTGGGAGCCCAAGCCTGCAGCCCACTTTGGCTGCTGACTCCTTGGTGGATCAGGGCTGCTGTCCCCATGGCAACCCGTGTCTTACTATCTCTGGGTAAAGCCATCCCCTGGGAACTTTGGGCATCAGAGCTGAGACCTATAGAACCCGGGCTCCTAGGCTGCAGCTGCTGTAAACAGTGAGTGCCACCCAGTGGGCGGAGTTTGTCTGGGAGGAGGCCTCGTCTGGGGCGGTGCTCGAGGCTCGTCCCCCGTGGAAACTTTCCCCTGTGGGGGAGCAGCTGAGACCTGTTTGTCCAGGGGCCTTGCTGCCTGGCTCCTCTCTGCAGAGCCGGTAGCTGAGCTGCTGCCGTGTTGAGTAGCGGGTGGCAGACTCTAGTTGGTGTTGACTGCAAGACAATGAGGTCACTGGGTAAAGAGGTGCCCCAACCAGAAGTCATACGGCGAAGAAGGGGACAGGGGAGGCGTGTGGTCGAGCTTCCTCTTTGGCCGGGGGCTGTGAGCGTTGGGGCAGGTGGGTTCCCTGGAGGGCTTTGCAGCATTAGCCAAAGGGAACACCCTCCGCTGTCTCCTGCCCCCGCAGTGTGGGAATTTGGAGACTGGGGCTTCCGTTTGTATTTCTGAGTTTCTTAGGCCCCACTGCAAGCGTGTCACTCAAAGGCTAACACAGGCCAAACAAGGTTTAAGTTTATGTGGGCCGCAAAAAAGCAAAAGCTTCAATTTTCATAGAAATTAGTTTTACTTAGAAAAGTATAGTATGAAACAGAGAACAAGAGCGATGATAAGGTTCATGTTCTCTTCCCGACATGTGGCATCTCTTCTCTGCTACTCTCTTTCCCACTTCGGGGGAAGTCTTGTTCGCAGTGAGTCCTTTCAAAACTGACCCAAGGTCAATGTCAGTAGTTCTGGATCTGACAGGAGACTTATTTCCTTTCATAATTGTAAATAACTGCTCACACCATTATATTGGCTGGGCCGCAAAAGTATTTGTTGTGGGCCACTTGCCCCAGTGGTTTACCCTCATTGGGAAGGTGTTAGGCCCCTTCGAGGTCAGGAGGTCAGGAGACCCCTGCCCCAGCACATCTGACCCTGGAGGAGCCCTGGGAAGCCCTGCAAGCAGGGGTCCGGGTTTCAGAGAGGCCCCTGTCCCCAGAGTGCATGGCCGTGGGGAGCTGGGCCTGGAGGAGCCCATGGCTCCACATCGGGTGATGTGGGCGCCCCCACCCACGGCTGATGCCGTTCTGGGCGTAGCCCCTTTTCTCCGGTGACATCTTACAGGGCTGTCCTGGACTGTGGGCCCGGGCTGGCCCCCTTTGGGAGCTGAACCCAGCATCTGGTACCTGGTGTCCGTTTCTTGGCTCAGGGCTGCTTTCTCTCCCCCGACCACCTTTGAGAGCCAGCTCTGAGCGGGGCAGTGCAGGATTCGGAGCGGGGAGAGCTCTGGGGTCCCCTTGTCCCCCGGCCACCCGGCGGAACGGCAGGAACTGCACTGTCACGGCTGGGAGGCCTGTCCCTTGCTCCCTCGTGGGCCCTCTGTGGTCGCTCCTGGAGAGGGAGGCTGGAGTTGGGAGCTGTCCTGGTCTGCCCTGGGGCCTCAGCCCAGCTCTCAGTGAGCCCCAGGCTCGGTGCTTTTCCAGGACTGAGTTCTGAGCCCCTAGAAAAGGGTGAGGTCTCCGACAGGGGGTCACAGCCACATCTAAGACGCAGAGGCCGTGAGTACCGTCACTCCATCCGTCGGTCTCAGGGCTGTGCCATCTCCGTGTACCTTTCTGTTCTTCATCCACCGTCACGGACCCAGTTATAATATGTGCCTGAGAGGGCTGTGTTCTGACAATTCCGGACAGACTGAGGGGCTTAGTGTATTGATGGAAAGACCTTTGAAAGACTTCAACTCAGAGCCTCAACTGTCTGAGTGCCTGGTGGGCTTTCTCCAAACCACACTGCCTCCTGGGCCCAGCGCCCTGCAGTGAGCTGGGCTGCCTGATGGCTACATGTAGCTTCCCGTCAGCTGGGACCCGGGCCCGGGCTGGTGCTGGTTGCAGAGCCGGTTCTGGGCTTTCGATGCTGCTGTTGTGCATTCCTCCCGAGCTTGGAACAGACCAGCTACCCATTGTCTGTCTCCCGCCCCCGGCTTAGGGCCAGCTTCCCTTTCACAAGCTCCTCATATTTGTCATTTTTCTCTCCCAGTCACTTGACTGGACTCTGTTAAAGGGGCAGAGCTGGCCCTGGGCGTGGGCTGAGATGGCCCACTGCGTGCCCTGCCCTAGTTCAGAGCTGTGCCCTCAGCAGTGCCTTGGCCCTGCTTTCCATGCAGGTGAGCCCTGGGACTGGGGAGGTGTCTGGCAGGCAGCGGCCAGGGCAGGGGGCGGGGCAGGGGACAGGTGTCGGGGCAGGGCTACTCCCAGGGCGGCATTCTGGGTTCCATGCTGAATTTTCTCCAAGGCGGCGAGGGCTGCTTTGATGTTTAAATCCTGGGTTTGGTTCCGTTCTCTTTGGTCAGAGCATGTACTTATTCTGTGTTGCTTTTTCAGTTTGCTGTTTTTTTAGTATCTTTGCACAGCACAGGTGTGATGAATATCTATAGCCACCTGAGATCCTGGCCTGCGGTTCTTTTTTCCTTTTGCTGCTTTGTCTGGTTCTGGCTCTCTTTGTCTTGGTGGGAAGGGACGGACAGGAGCTCTAAGCCCGGGTCCAGACAGTGTTGGCAGAAGTGCCGAGGCGGTGGACGAGGCGGTGGACGCGGCCTCACCTGCAAAGGGGACAGGAAGCCTCGTTAACCGCCTGGAGGCAGTGGGCGGGGCCTGCTGGCTCCTTTGCAGTGTCTTCCTGTTCTGAGCCCCATGATTCCGCAGTGGGAGCACCCACGGGAGACACCACGTGCTGGCCTTTGAAGGAGAAGCGGGGACTGTGTGATCATCTCTGAGGTCCCTCCTGGCTCTAAAGCTCGGGAACTCACTGAGCAGCTCATCCTCGCAGTTAGGTAACTGGCCCAATCCCTTGGAGAAAAGGGGAGGGAAAGGTGTCCCTCGCCTAGGGGCCTGCTGGGTCCAGGGTCAGGCCTGCTGAGGGTGGGTGCCAGGCCCACTGGCGGAAAGGAGAGGCTGGGACGCACACAGGGCAGCTGTGGTGTCAGGGGCCCTGGGCCTGGGTCTGGGCTCCTCCAGGGAGCCAGTGGCCATTCCCTCTGCCGACTCTCCAGCCCTCCCTCCGGGGCAGCCGGTGCTGATTCTGCGATGCAGCTCAGGTCCCTGTGAGGAAGCCCCCGAGGCGGGCGAGGGCAACGCGTGTCTGCCCCTGCGCATGGAGCCAGGCTTCTTGTGCTGACAGCCCCTCCAGCGGTCTCCCGCCAGCCCCCACTGACGAGCGGGCTGGGGAGGCGGCATGGGGAAGCTGGCATCTGCTAGGTAACCAGCTCAGCGGCCATGCAGGGTATGATGTAATCCTGGACTCTGTGGTTGCTAGGGAAATTCTGCCTGCAGTGGTACTGCGTGGTCCTGGGACTGAGCGAGAACAGAATGTCCCCGAGGAGACGGGAGGAATTGCAGGGCTTCCCAAGCAGAGGAGCCCCATCCCCAGGAGTCAGACGATCTGAGCTCCTCTCCAGACCTCCTTCCCCTTTTCAGGGTGAGCTGTCACAGCCCATCGAGGCAGGGGTGGTTACAGCACCTGTGCCCGGTGCCAAGTGAAGGCGCATTTCTGCGACGATCCAACCTTGTGGGCGGGCCCTCCTGCAGCGCCCATGGCAGGTGCTCCCTCCATTGTCCACGAGGCAGACAGGTAGGAAGGAGGTCGGCAGGCGACTGCCAGGGTGAAGGAGAGGGTGCCCTGTGGTGGGGAAGCGGCCAGTACCATGCCTGGGGGCGGAGGCCGTTTCACAGGCCAGTTCCGCTGCGCACCTCCCACACCCGCTCCCCCTTCAGTGGCCTTTCTGTGTCTGCTGTTCCAGGCCTCCCTCCCGGGAGAACTCCTCCAGAAGAGAAGTACGTCAGAAAGGCCACGCAGCCAACTGTTATTCTGAGCGCAGCCAAGAGCGTCCTTGAGAAAAAGGGAAAGTGCCAGGACTCAGGGAGGGCCAGGGCCAGAGGCTCAGGGGGCTTGGGGTCTGCAGGGTCTGCGGCTCAGTCAGCTCCTTCCTCCCAGCAGCTCTGGGCGGGGAGGCAGGTCAGTCTTTCAAGTGCTTTCCCTCCCTCCCCTGCCTCTTCTGGCTGCACGGCAGAGCCTGTCTATGGAAAACAAGACAAAGGAAGTGACTTCATGAGTGCCTGGACCAGATTCTCAAATCCATGATTAAAAACAGCAGCAATAAAGATTATGGCCATTATCTGTCGCCTGTGGAGCCAGACCGCCTGCTCCTTGGAACAGGTGCTGGGTTTGGGCAGAGGCCTGGCTCCTAGAAATCACAATGAGCAAGGTCTCCACAGGGAGCAAGACGAGAGGCTCAGGAAGAAAAAGGGCGGTTCCGAGGGCCTCACTGTGGTGACTTTGGAGTGAGGGGTGTGAGCCGAGCCTGCTCCAGCAGCAGCCCTGGGTTCTCACACTCACCTCCTAGCTGTGCAGCCTTCAGCAAGCCTGAGCCTCACCCCCTCACCCCCTCACCCCTCAGCCCGCAGTCCCCCAGCCCTGCAGCCGGTTGCAGGCATATCCTCCGGCCAGGCTGCAGAGGAGGCCTGCGGGGAGGTGGGCACCTCCCTAAGGTGGACTGATGCTGCACGCGAGGGCCACAGCCTCCTGCCTCGTCCCAGGTGCACCCGGTGCCAGAGGCCCATCCAGCAAGTCTCTTCCGCTCGCCCGCAGGTGCAGAGGACGTGGTGATGGCGTTTTCCAGGTCGGAGACAGAGGACCGGAGGCAGTAGCTACGAATCCCAGGGAACATCCTGAAAGCTGGCGTCGGCCAAGAGATCTGTGTGGACCTCATCTGGCTGAGTGGCAGCGGGTCCCCTTCCCCATTCCCCTTCTACACCCCACCCACCCCACCCCACCCCCCGGCCACTCAGCAGGGCTGGCATCGAGGGAAACACCGGTGGTGCAGTTATGATTGGCTTCAAGGGACGGACTCATGATTGGCTTCAGGAAGAAACCTTTTTATTTTTAAATCTTGACCAACGGAAACCTTTTATTTTTATTTCTGACTCTTATTTTTTAAATTTGCGCCTCGGGTACATGGCTTCCCAGGAAGCTCTCCGAGCTCTGGTGCTTTCTTTATTTAGGTCACTTTTTAGGAACGTGAAGAGGTCCGATTGGCTGCTCAGACTCGAAAAGGATTTTGATTGGCTGGCTAATGGGAAACGATTTTTTTCTTGAATGGCTGCAGGTGTTCTGCTGATAGCAACAGCTTCTCTCTTGAATGCTGAATACAGGGTTTGGGACATTGGTTGTTATATTTGACTTGAAAAAAAGAGAAAGAAACCAAATGCGCTTTGCAATATTTATTACACAGCTGGCTGCTTTCACGTGTTTTGTTTGTGTTTGCATTCGATTGTGTGTTTGGTTCCCCATTGGCTCCCCCATGACTCCCGTTGCTCTGCCCCCCATCCGCTCCCCCTCTGCTGCACGCAGTCCCTCTGCAGCCCCGGGGGAACCTGGAAAGTGCATTTGCTTTAGTGACCACACCTGACTCCACCAGTAAGGGGACCTCGAGGACCCCAAGCGGCATCCGCAGCTGGAAAATGGGGCCCCCAAGGAGGTTTGTGTTGTCCTGGAGGAGCAGCGGGAGCTGAGCAGTGACCAGCCATCAGCCAGGATTTATGTGCATCACTTCCAGGCTGGCAGCCAGCCAGCTTCCCCGGACAGGAATGGAAGGCCCGCTGCGCCGGCCCCCCGCCTGACCGAGCTGAGCAGAGGCTGCCCCAGGCAGCTCTGTCGCATCCATTCTCTGCGTCTGCTTCCTGAGGCCTCATCTGGGGGTCCTCCTGGAAAAGGCAGGAGCTGCTCCCCCAGTTGTGAGACCCCACAGTGTCTGCCCAGGAGCCCGGAACCCACACAAAGACCCCAGCATGACTCAAAGCCTGCGAGTCCTTTGCCTCCAATCACCCACCCCTGACCGCCCCCAGCCAGGCTCCCAAGGTGTGTGCTGCTGGAACGGTAGGTCCCGGCCAGCACTCCGGTTCTCTCATCCGGGCCTGTGCCTCTCCGTACACCTCCTTCCCAAAGGCCCCTCCGCATCAGCCTGGAAGGGACGGCGTCTTTTCTGAAGGGCTTCAGTGAGCAAGGCCCCAGGCTGGTCCTCAGCGCCGGCCCCAGAGCACATTGCAGAGCCCGGTCTTGGATGGCTGTGGGCACCCAAGTCTTCCCACCTGCCCTCCCCCTTCCCCTGAGGCAGCCTGCCCTTCTCCCCTCTCCTCTCACAGGACGCCCCCTGGGGAGGTGGCAGAAGATGCAGGCCCAGGGAGGGGAACTCGCCCCCTCGCCCTAAGGTAGACGCCCGTCCTTGCCCCGGAGCGAGAGCCAGAGAAGACTCGGCCACATTCCCCCTTCTCAGGGCTTGGGGCTGCCATGGAGCACAGGGGCCAAATGTTAGTGTGTCCTAGGCCTGAGCCTGGGAGAGCCCTACAACGGGGGGTGGGGGTGTAGCGGGGAGGGAGGGTGTCACACTGCTGATCTTGCCCCAGAAGCAGGACTTGAGTGTCATGGCCTAAACACCGTGTCCTCCTCCACGCATGGGCCCCTGGCCCTGGTTAGCCGACCATTAACTGCAAAGGCCATTGATCCCCAGGGACAAGGACTGTGGGGACCCCACCAGGGGCCTCAGAGCATCTTCCAGGGGAAGGAAGATGCATGTGTGAGAGCACACACAAGCACACACACAAGCGCACACACACTCCGTCAGTGGGCCGCAGCTCCGGGGGCCCTGGGGAAAGGTGAGTCTCCAGCCCCCCGTTATCGTAGATGCCGGTGTTGCTGGCTGCCCGCTCTTTGTACCTGCAGCTCCCAGGAAGGGTCCATGTCCTGGCCCATGTGTTCTCCACCCCAGCCCGTCCGCGTCAAGGTCATGGGCCTCCCTCTTGTAACAGTGATTGCCCTGATCTGTCTCATCTTCTGAAGAAGAAAAGGCAAAGTGTTGCCGTGGCTTCTTATTTTCACTAAAAATATACCTGTCAGAGAAAAAAAAATGAGCAATAAAGATGTTTAATACCTTGTTGTGTGAGCCGAGCTATCTCCCTGGGCGTCGGGTGCATTTGCTGCCTTCCACGCGTCACGTGGGCTGTGCCACTGGGCCCTCCCTCCCCGAGGAGGGCCTCGGAGGGGTGGGAACACTGGTTCTCTAGCTGGGTTGTCTGTGACCTGGAGTGGGGTTCGGGGTTTGGAAGAGTTTCCAAGTCTACCCCTCCCGGCTGACAGGGCTGTGGGAAGGCTGAGCCCCCCCTTTTCGACCTGGAGATTCCAAATATCGTCCTGGATTAAACCGAGGTCAGTAAGCTTCAGAGGTGACCTCACCGTCCGAGCTCGTGAGCAGACACTGTGCATCCCCTGAGGTGTGGAACCCTGCCATTCCAGACACTCCTGTGCGAGGCAGTGGTTCTCAGAATGCTTGTGGCAAAAGCCCAAACAGCATATCGGTCCCTCGCGTCATTCCAGAAATGGAAGATTTACTGGAGCTCAGGTGTGAGTCAGGTTTGGAAGCTGAAATCATTTCTGCTTTAGGAATTTTTGCTTCGGAAGCATGTTCTAGGATTTTTCATTTCTACTTTTTTTTTTTTTTCCTAATTACATAGACTCACTACTTCTATTTCCTTTTCAAAGGGTGTCACTGGGTGCTACAGGCCCTGGGGTTTATGGGATATGGTGGCAGGTGCACAGCTCCATCATTTACTGTTAGCGTTGAGGAAGACGGGGTTGTCTGCAGCATCTCTGAAAAGGCCTTGCCCCATCTCTGCTTGAATACCCGGGGAACTCACTACCTCGCAAGGTAATGCATTCCATCCTTAAGTTTCTCTGTAACTTCCTTTTCCAGGAAAGAGCTTAGTTATGGACAGGAAGACAGCTATGTTAACCAGAAATGACATAGAGCCACATAGCAAGGGCTCACATGAGGGTAAACTCCCCCACCTCCACACCAGTGTTCCTTTTTAAAAATATTTTTATTGGTTTCAGAGAGGAAGGGAGAGGAATAGAGAGATAGAAACATCAATGATAGAGAAACATCATCGATCAGCTGTCTCCTGCATGCCCCCTACTGGGGATCGAACCTGCAACCCAGGCATGTGCCCGTGTCCGGAATTGAACCCGGGACCCTTCAGTTCACAGGCTGACGCTCCATCCACTGAGCCAAACTGGCCAGGGCCACCCCAGTGTTCTGAGCGGCACTGTTGGTAGCTAACCCTGGAGTTAATGGCTCTCCTAATCTGGGCCATTGAGCAGAGAAGGGGGGGCTGGCTGGCCCTGTCCTACCTGCCCAGCCCCCTGGGACTGGCGCTGAGGGAGGAGCCCTCCCGAGCTGTCTGACTCCCTGGCCTCGGGAATTAGACAACTTGGGACACTTCAGCAGGCAAATGGAAAGCACGGGGTGGGGGGAGGAGGGAGCAGGGGGTGAGGGGGTAGGTAGTGCTGGGTCTTCCCCGGGTCCCTCAGCCTACGCAGCTGGCAACCTCCTGGGTCCACCTTCCTAGGTGTAGGTGCATGGCCAGTGATGACGCCCACGGCAGGATTGGGACGGCCAAGGCCCAAGACCCTTGGGGGCCAGGCTGAGCTCGGGGGAGGCCGGGTTGGGCTGAGCATGGAGGCAGGGCACCCTGCCTTTTGCTGGTGTTCCCCAACCCTGGGGGGGAGAGAGGTGGGGAATCAATGAAGTACTTCATCTCCCTGTTCCCACAGGTGAATAGCAGCTGTGAGAATCCGGGCTGCTCCAGCCTTTGAACAGCGAGGGCCCTTTGTAGCAGCGAAAACGATCCCTCCACGGCCCCTGGCTCAGCGGTGGGGGCAGGAGCCAGCTTCCGAGCCCAGCAGGAGCTCTGTGGGCCCAGGGGACCCCGCCACCACCCACCTGTCCTGGCGTCCGGCCCGTCCTCTCTCCTCTCTCCCCGACCCCTGTCGCTGTTGCTCATGGCCACCCAGCCCTCTTCCTTTCCTGGGGGATGAAATAGGCCCAGACTGACCCTGAGGCCGTGTTTAAAATACGCTCCTCTGTCCTAGGAAGGAGCTTTCTCTTCTGGGGAGACAGCTGGGTGTGTAGGAAATGTGGGGGGCTTGGGGGACCATGGCTGCGGCCCTAATTTAAAGAAAGGCCTCCTCAGAGGACAAGGGCAGTGAAAGGCTTTCCGAATGTCAGCCAGAGCCTCGCTTTCACTTTCCTCCCTGAGGCTGGAGCCACACTCCACCCGCACTCTCACCCGCACTCTCACCCGCACCCTCACTCGCACTCTCACCCGCACCCCCACCCGCACTCCCACCCGCACCCCCACCCGCACTCCCCCCCCACTCTCACCCGCACTCTCTCGGGTGGTTCCCAGGGATGGTTTCCCAGGCCTGCGGGCAGGGAGGCCAGGAGAGCGAGACTGCTGCTGGGAGCCGAGCCCCACCCGCAGGCCTCTCACCGAGTCCCAGGAAGCAGCAGAGTGTGCCCAGATGGCCTCTGTTTGCACACCTGTGGGAGCCCCCACCCCCTGCACAGCCCCAGGTGTGACTTCAGACTCAGAGCCTCTGACAGTTCCTGCCTCCTGGCCCTTGGCCTTGGCCCTGGAAGGAGGTGGGTTTTCACCAACATCATTTATTTATTCACTAGAGGCCGGCCAGGGGAGGGGCTGCGACCTCTGGTGGAACTAGAGGTCGAGGGGACAATTTGCATATTAGCCTTTTATTATATAGGAGGATTATTTATAAATCGTCACCCGAGGTTATGTATTTTTTTTTAATTGACTTTAGAGAGAGCGGAAAGAAGAGAAAAAAAAATCAATGTAAGAGAAACATCTTCGATTGCCTCTTATACAGACCCCAACCAGAGATGGAACCCGAAATGGTTTGGTGTACGGGACGATGCTCCAACCAACTGAGCCACATAGCCAGGGCCACAAACATCTTTTATTTTTTTTACTTTTTAAAAATGTTTTTATTGATTTTTAGAGAGAGAAGAAGAGAGGGGAATAGAGAAATAGAAACATCAATGATAGAGAAACATCATCGATCGGCTGCCTCCTGCACACCCCCACTGGGGATCATGCCCCAAACCTGGGCATGTGCCCTGACCAGGAATCGAACCAGTGACCTCTTGGTTCCTGGGTCAAAACTCAACCCCTGAGCCACATCGGCTGGGCCACAAACATCTTTTATGCAGGTGGCTCCGTGCCCTGGTCTGGACACAGCGAATGTGTACTGGGCGCTACCTGTGTGCAGGTGCATAGCACTTCGTATACACCCTCTTCAGTCGTGCGTGAGGTAAGCATGTGGTTTTACAGAAGAGAAAGCGGGGGTTCCATAGTTTGCCAGAGCTCAGCGTGGTACAGCCAGAACTTGGGCCCAGGCGGTCTGCCCCACTTCCAGCTTGGACTGAAGGGAGCGGGCGGGGGTGAGGGGTAAATCCTGGGTCACTGGGCTGCCCAGCACCCTCTCCCTGGCCAGCTCTGTGACCCCAGGACCAGTCTGGTATTTGGCCCTGTTCTCAAGCCCCATCATGTCCCATTGTAAGTAGGTTATTAACAAATATTTGTCAGGTGGGTTAACCCTCTGATGGGGTTAACCTGGGGCCACCCCTCATCTCCGCAGGGAAGCTCTGCCCTCCCACACTGGCTCCCCGTGGGGACCCGGCAGTCCTCCAGGCTAAGCTGGTTTTTCAAGAATAAGCTGCTCTTCCGCTTTGTACAACTCTTCCTGTTCACGGCGGGCACCTGGCCATCCGGCCTGGAGCACACCTGCCCCCCACAGAGGCCAGCCACAGCCCTGCCTCCTTACCGTGGCCTTGTACGCTTGGGCAGGTCTCGGCCTTCATTTTCTTATCTGTAAAGTGGGAATAATAATAAAAATGATTGTGCCTTTGCCAAAGTCTACACAAAAAAAATGCTTTGAACCCAGTAAAACCCTGGTCAAACGTTACTTGATCCTGACCCTGACTTTGACTGTTTACTCCCACAGTAAAATCTTCACGTGTAGTCGGGGGCTGGGGAGACATTCTGGCTGTGGGAATGGAGTCTGGACCTGCCATTTGGCAGCTGGGTGGTTTAGGACAAATTATCGGGGGGAAACAGGGGAAAGCAAGAGCATCGCCTAAGGCTGTTGCTGAGAATTAATGAGATGACGCAGATGACAAGGTGGCCGAGTGACCTGCCCACTGTGGATGGTCAGCACATATGGTCATCGTTAGGTCACCACGATGGTGCCCCCCCCATCCTCTCTGCTATGCCGTTCAGAGGAGGCCGTGTCTGCAGCCGGGCTCCTGGCGGGGAGGGGCACCGCCCGGGGGCAGTCAGGTGCTGGCTAAACTCTTCTGGATGCCGATGAAAGAGCTGAGATGATTCCAATAGAAGCCAGGGCGGGAGCTGCCTCCTGCTCCCCACCCCCACCCCTGGGCCTCCCTCCCTGCTAAGCAGCTTTGCCTGGGGGAAGGGCGGGAGCTGAGCTGAGGGGTCCCCCAGATGGAGGTCGTCCTGGCTGGACAGGCAGGGAGGGCCGTGCAGAGCCTGGGGTGGGCGTCCTGTGTTCCAGGGACCCTCCTTCTCGCTCGTGCTTAAACTCCAAATAGAATCAGAGCCAGCCAGGGAAGGGGATAAAATTAAATCCTTGATCATGATCAAGTGGTTTAAAAAAAACACATCAGTCAGAGGCTCCTTCCCACTGCAGCCGCCTCTGTGAGCAACAGGAGGACAGGGAGCTGCTGGGCCCTGAGCCCTGAGTGCCAGCACCCCTCCCTCCCTCCCTCCCTGCCCCTCCTTCACCCACTCCCCAGGGCCTGAGGGGCCTTCCCTATTCCCTTCCCTTCTTGCCCAAAGCCCAGCAGACCTGGGACAAAGCCCCTAAATGCCTCTTAGTGTGACGGCTGCCCTAGGGGGAACGGGGGGGTGGGGGGGTGCCCTCCTGCACTCTGGGCTCAGAGCTACCAGACCTGGGTTTGAATCCAGACTTTGCCAGTTCTGTGCCTGCCTGAGGCCTGGCAGTGGAGGATGCACTGGCTGGAGAGAATTTCAAAACCATAGAACTGACTCAAAGTCTGGCTTCCCCATTTTTTGTCTCCATGCACCAGCCACGCTAACCCCGGGACTGCCCCCAACCTTTGACCTCCCCTAGGCTGGGGCCTTGCTTGAGGGGCAACAGGCGGGGGATGTAGGTGGGCTGTGGCTGTGGGAGGGACTGGTGCCCACCTCGGCAAAGGTCTCCCAGGCCGGGCTCTGGCGCCCCGTGCCCCTCCCCAGCCTCACCTGCCGTCCCGGTTTCTTCAAGGCAGCCCCAGGGACAGCAGGTGGCTGAGCTGCTGGCACCTGGCGCAGCAGAGCCTGTGGGCGGGCAGGGAGGGGGGGCTGAGGTGCGCCTTGGCTGGGGACCTAGGACGCCGAGAGGAAACAATCGGCGGTAAAAATAGTCCTTTGTTTGCTGTAGGCCACATCCTCAGGAGCCCGTGTGAAAGAACAACACCAGCCAGGCTCCCAGCGGGCAGGGGGCGGAGCTGTGCGTGGGGAAGGGGCCTGGCTGAGGGGAGGCCGGACAGCGCCCCCCAGCCCCATGGGCCAGCCTCCCCTCCGCTGTTTCCACAGATCTTGCCACCCCCTTGGGCCACCTGGCCAGGCCTATTGTGCAGGGCCCCTGGCCGCCCCTGCCCACCCACCCCCTGTTCCCGCTGGCTTGCCCCTTTGGGAACTTGTCTTGGGGGTGGTCCAGCATCCCAGGGGGAGGCAGTCCGTGGACTTTTCTCTGGCAGATCACCCCACACCCCGTCTGGAGCTGCCGAGGCTGCAGAGAGGCCACACCCGGGAGGGACAGCCTGGACTCCACCCCTTAAGGTTTCTATGGGGCACCTATCTGTGCCCCCCGCCAGGCCCCCCAGCTCCCGTGCCTGCTTCAGAGGTGCGCCCTGAGCCATCGGGCTGGCCCCCGGGACCTCTGCCGACTTCCAGAGAGTTCACCCAGCCCGGGCACAACACTGGGCCCCTGCGAGGCACTCAGCCAGTCTGAATGAAGGCCTACTGTGCGCAGCCTGGGGAGGCAGTGGCCAGAGGGATACAGACACGCCCTGTGGTGGGAGGCTGCTGAGGCCACCCCCTCGGAGATAGGCGAGGACAGAGCCGTGTTGTGGGGGAAGGACAAGCCCTCAGGACCAGGCCGTGAGCCGGCAGCCCCAGCCCGCCTGCAGGGAGCTGCGGGGTCCCACGGAGCGTCCCACAGAGCTCCTCAGCTTGCTGTGGGCCCCCCCTCCCTGCCCCCGCCTGGCTCACGTGCGGTCAGGGCCAGGCGGTGGTCCCCGGCTCCTCCCCGCCGTCAGACCGCGAGGAAAGCTGGAAACTGCTTCTGAAGAAGGAAACAAAACGTTTTGGGGGGACGGGTCGGGGCAAGCCCAGGATTCGGGCACAGTTACCCACCCCGCCTGCGGGTTCCTGCCGCTGCCAGCCCTCGCTCAGGCCTGCTCTTGCCCCCGCTCTGGGCTGTCATCTATTCAGGGGAGGGCAAGAGGGGGTGTCCTGGTACCTTGCCCTCCTCTGAGGTGCAGGGAGGAGGAGCTCCTGTTTGCCCTGGAAGGCCCGAGAAGCTTAGGAGACTAAGCTCTTAGAGGTCGTTAGGCAGAAGGGAGGCCGGGCAGTGTGGGCGGGGGTGGGGCATCGCAGAGAGCACGGACTCGGCCAGGGTCAGGGTCCTACAGCCCCCTCTGCCACTGACCTCGGGCAACTCCAGTCCCTGCGCCTGAGCCTCAGTTTCCCTGTGAACGGGGTGGTCATTGGTGCTGCTCCGAATACTTCCAGCTCCGCCTTCTGGTGGAGATCGTGTCCTCCCCGCCTTTTCCAGTTCAGCGTGGCCCTGACTGGCGTTGGCCAGAGAAGCCTGGGCAGAAGCGATGGCCGTTTCTGGTGGAAGAGTTCAGATCCGGGCAACGTTCCAGAGGCGCTGCCATCCGACCGGGTGCTGGCGGAGCCCGGCCGTCGGTGAGGAGTGAAGAGGGTCCGGGCCTGGGCATTCCGCAGTCCCCGTCTCCCCGACCTCTGGCTGCATCAGCGACTCGGCCTCCGCTGCGCCTGGCCTTCGGACTCCTGCTGTGTCAGAGCGTGCTCTGTGGCTCCCAGCCACGGCTTCCCTGCCAGGCCGTGTGGAGCCGCATGCTCTTCTGGGACCCGAGGAAACACAAGTCCCTCGGTCCTGCTGAGCCTGCCCCCTCCTCAGGGCTTCTGTGCTTGCTGTTCCCTCTGCCTGCACTGCTCTTCCACGCGGCTCAATTTCCCCACGTCAGCTCACATGTCACCCCCGGTCTCAGCCCGTTCAGGCTGCTCTAACTAAATATCGCAGACTGGGTGGCTTATAAGCAACATACGTTTATTTCTCATAGTTCTGGAGGCTGGAGGTCCAAGATCAGGGCGGTGCCGGCACGGACAGGTTCCGGGAGGGCCCTTTTCCAGGTCGCAGGCTGCCCACTTCTCACTGTGTTCTCACCTGGTGGAGGGGGCCGGGGAGCTCTGTGGGGTCTCTCTCAGAAGAGCACTAATCCCACACGTGAGGGCTCCACCTTCGTGACCTAATCATCCCCAAGGCCCCACCTCGAATACCCTCACGTGGGGGGCTGGCATTCCAGCAGATGAACTTTTGGGGAGGACACACTATCCAGACCCCCGCACCCCCTCAGAGGGTCTCACTAACCACCCTGTTTTGCTTTCATTCTCTGACATGCTCTTTCCTATTCTCCTGATTCTTTTCTTTCTCCGAAACAGCCTTCTTTATGAATTTCTGTCTTCCCTTGTTTATCTCTTGTGCCTCTCGTTAGAAGGTAAGCTCGGAGGGTCAGGGACCTAATCGCCCTTCTTCACTGCTCTGTCCCATACCTGACATATTGTAGGGTCTCAATGAAGGTTTGTTGAATGAATGAGTAACCTTGACCTTGAATTGGCTCTTCCGCTGAGCCCTCTGTGACCTACAGCCGCAGTGACCCTATTTTCTGAACTAAAAGCGTGCTGACAACAGGAAATCTGGCCCTAAGGGGAAAAGGACATCATCTGTTTCTCTGGCCGAGGCCTCGGGCACGTTTCGGTGGGGCTGGGTCCTGGCCCCGTGTGGCACCCCATATTCACGGATTGTTAGGTCTGTCTTGGCTGGTAAATCAATGCTGGGCTACAAAGGGGCTCAGGGACTCGTACTGGCTGGAACTTTTTGGTTTGCAGGCAACAGAAACCCAATTCCAACTGGATTGCGTCACTGGGTAGGCTCTGAGGTAGTTCATAAGATCAAGGCAATTGCTGCAGAACCAGGGCCTCAGGGCCTGGAACTGGAGCCTGGATGCTTCTAGAACATTCTCTCCCTCTAGGTCCATCTCTGCTTGTTTCTGCTTGACTTTGCCTTTTGGTCTCTTTATTTCCTTTTAGACCGACCTCCTCCTCTGACAGCAGAACATGGCTCCTGGCAACTTCAGGGGAAGCAAAGTTCTTTCTCTCAGTGCCTCAAACAATCCCAGGGCAGCCTCTGATTGGCTGTAGTTGGGTAATGTGCCACCTGTTGGGCCAATCGCAGCGGCTGGGGATTTAGTCCTATCCCTTTCCTGTGGCCAGGGTGGGACAGGCTATTGAGAGCGTGGTCGCCACCAGAGCCACATACAGTGGAAGGGGTGGTGCCTAAAGTGTGATCAGACACAAGCTGTCACCACCAGGCTCTGATGCTGGCTGAACCCCAGGAGAGAGCAATCCTACAGTGACACCAACCCTAGGTGCTCAGCCAGCCTGCCATGGGGGAGGGGAAGAACAGGGGCAGGAAGGCGACCTGCCCATTGGCATGAACATCAGAATGTTCTTCTTCCCCACGGAGACCTGGTTTTGCCATCCTTGAGTGGCACTGTGGTGGCATGCAGCCCTTCCTGGAATGGCAGGTGGCCCACAAAAGTAAACAAAGTCTGGAAAATGTTGCATGTTATATGCATCCTTTTGGTGTCACGGTATATTAAAGGTTCTGAGAAGTCCTGCAATAAAGACATCCATTTCATTTAGCTCTTCCCTTATTTATTTGACCACAGAATTCTTAAGTTTTTTAAGAATTCTGGGGAACATTGGTAAGAACTGCTGCTGTGGAGAAAGGGCACAATATAGAAAATCAGAGCTCAAGTCTGAGCCCTGCTGCTCATGTGTGACTTCTCCAAGGCTCAGTCTTCCCATCTGTGAAATGGGTGATACCGCCAACCCCCACAGAGTTGTTGTAAGTGTGGAGTGAGAACAGGCCTTTGATAAGTATCGTATAAGCTGCAGAGCACTGTGCAGACACCTGACCGTTGTAACTGGCTTAACCTGGAAAATAACAAGTACCTTATTTATCTCATAAGGTAGGCAATCCTCTATCGTCAAAATTAGGGGGTGAGCCTGGCCGGTGTGGTTCCGTGGTTGAGCATCGACCTACAAACCAGGAGGTCACAGTTCCATTCCCAGTCAGGGCACAGGCCCAGGTTGCAGGTTCGATCCCCAGTGTGGGGCATGCAGGAGGCAGCCGATCCATGATTCTCTCTCATCACTGATGTTTCCTATCTCTCTCCCCATCTCCCTTCCTCTGAAATCAATAAAAATATATTTTTAAAGATTAGGGGGTGACAAAGGGAGAGGAAATGACGCACCCAGGATTGGCGGAGCGGGTGACTAATTAGCGAAGGAGGACTCCAGAGCAGTGCCGAGGGTCAGGATAAAGGCCCAGGAGCCGGGAGGGCAGAGGGAACGTGGAGGGCAAGCCCTGGGGCAGAGGCGCCTGGCGGGAGGGAGGTGCTGGCCATTGCTGCTGATCCCTCCGGAGACCTCCGAACAGACAGCAATGCTGATGCCCCCGCCCCACGCCCCTCCTTGTCCCACCCACGGCACTCTGCCTGGGACACAGGTGTGGCTCCGAGTTTGCTTGGGCCACCTTAACAAAATGCTAACGGTGACTTAAACAACAGGAATTTATTGCCTCACAGTCTGGAGGCTAAAAGTCCAAAATCAAGGTGTGGGTGGGATTGTCCCTTCTGAGGGTGACAGGGAGCACAGCCCCGGTCAATGATTCTCTCTCACTATTGATGTCTCTCTCTCTCTCTCTCTCTCCCTCTCCTTTCCTCTCTGAAATCAATAAAAACACAAGGGGAAATCTGCTCCATGTCTCTTCTTGGCATCTTCTCTCTCGGTGGCCAATTTCCTCTTTTCTTCCTCTCTCTCTCTCTCCCTCTCTCTCTCTCTCTCTCTCTCTCCTTTTGTTTGGTTGTTAATCCTCACCTGAGGATATTTTTTCCTTTTTTTTTTTTTTATTTTTTTTTTTAGAGAAAGTGGAAGGGAGCAGGAGAGACAGAGAGAAACATCGATGTGAGAGAGAAACATCGATGTGAGAGAGAGACATCGATTAGTTGCCTCCCACACACACACCCTGACCAGGGCAAGGGATTGAGCCTGCAACCGAGGTACCTGCCCTTGACCAGAATTGAACCCGGGACCCTTCAGTCCACGGGCCGACGCTCTATCCACCGAGCCAAACTGGCTAGGGCCAAATTTCCTCTTTTTACAAGAACACTAGTCTTCCTGGACTGGGGCCACCCAAATAACCTTGTTTTAATTGATTACTTCTGTGAAGACCTTGTCTCCAAATAAAGTCCCATTCCGAGGTACTGGGGGCTAGGACTTCAACAAATGAATTTGGGGAGACACAGCCAACCCACAACAGTGGGCATTCTCCCAGTGGGCGTCTCCCTCCGTCTCGCCAGCCCACCTCCTTGGCTGAGAGCATGTGGACTGCATCCTGCCGGAAGAGAGGGGCGGTAATCGTGTTAATTGCCACAACAGCAGATCTGCAATTAATATGCCACGGGAACAAAGAGTAAATGCACTGAGCGCACACGATTGGGCTTAAACTACACCCTCAGCAGAGCTGTGCCACGGAGCCCCACTGTTTATGCTCTTTTGCAAATTAGCAAAGACAGCAAACTAACATCTGTTTCCCCTTCATCCTGCTCAGAGGGGAGCTATGGGGGGGACTAAAGGAGGAGTGTCTGGCCGGGCAGCCTGATGCAGAGCCGGCAGAGGTTGTAGCTCTGAGCCTCATGTCTCCAAGTCTGCAGAGCCGGCACGGCCATGGTTGAACCTGAACTTAGGCCCCTGTTCCCCATACTCAGCCCCACGTTGGGCACCTGGCCAGCACAGCCAGGTTCGGTGAGTCTGAGAGGGGGCGGTGAAGGATTGAGAAAAGACAGACAAGAGAATAAAGCTGGGTCTGGGTGGGACACTGTCCTCTCCAATGGAGAGCTAGCGACAGCACCACAGCCTGCAAGCCGAGTCGTTATTTTATAACCAGTTTCCACGAGGCAAAGTAAGGGTGTGGTTACAACATTCTCTCGGGTTTTTAATATACTCAATTACGTGCATCTGATCAAGCTTTGTTTCCTTGCTGCACCTCCCGCAGCCCGTATCAGTCAGCCATGTGGGGCTACAGGTTCGGACCATAAGGTCAAGCTTACAACTACAGCCTTTGGCTATAATTGTGCTGGGACTTGCACGTGGCTTTGCCACGAGAGGATCGTGCCCTCTCATTAATCCCAGGCTGAACCTGTCCACACGCTGTGGCTGCTCTCCACAGATCCTGTCCAGAGCCAGGCACCTCGGCTGTTGACCTGACTGGGCCTGGCAGACACCCCACCCAGCGGGACGGGACAGGGGCTTTGTTCTCTGTGGAGTGTCTCACATATGGTGGCGACTACTTGGGGCCCTAGGGCAGGTTTGGAGACATGAGGTTCAGAGCCACAACCTCTTCCTCCATTCCTGGGGTGGTGGCCAAGTCCAGGGGCACATGGTAGATTCTCCCAGAGGGGCAGGTAACAAATGCTCTGGCCCCCTCTACCTCTGCTCTCTCAGCACAAGGCCTGATGGCCTGTGTTTCTGGTCCTGGGGACAGATTGGAGTCGGCCCCGCACGTGCTTGCCTCCTTCAGCTGGAGGGCACCCTCCCAGGCCTGGAGGTGACTGGCATGAGCTTTAGTCTGAACAGGCAGCATCCCCTGCCCAGCTAGTGCCAGGCAGAACCTCCCCTGCCCCCAGCGTGCATCTGGGGCTCCTCACCCTGGGCCTTCCCATCTGCCTTGCCCTCTTGCTCCAACTCCCTGGTCTTCCCTTGCCATCCATCACGACTCCTCGCTGGGCCTATGCAACCAGGGATCAGGGTGGGAGTGGGATTCGCAGACTCTTCAGCTGGGCCCTCCCCTCCCCTGCAGGCCACTGGTCCTCTCGCTCCAGTGCTTTCCAGCAATTTGCTCCCTGCCTTTCCCAGTCCACTGGGCTGCCTGGCTCCTGCTGAGCCAGCCGCTCAGGCTCATGGGAATTCTCAGGGGACAAGCAGCCTCCTCATTTGCACCCCTAACTCAATGCCTTCAGATGATGGGAGCCCAGCACTGCAACTCCAAGGAGGGTGAGTGAGAGGGGAGCGGAGAGGAGGCAGGGCCACCCCCTCCCTGCTGCCCCTGGGGAATGCACACAGGCCGGAGCAGAAGCGCCTCCCTGGGTAAGCCTCCCTAGTCAGATATGGGCCCCTTAAAGCATCGGCAGGATTTGAACAGGAGAGAGAGGAGGGCTGGCCCCTCCTGCCTGTCCACGCCGGGCTGGGGGCTGACCGAGAGGACCCAGCTGGAAGGATGGCCGCCAGGTACTGAGCGCTCACGGCAGCATCACGTGTAACCCACACAGCATCCCTGTGAGGCACGTGCCCCTGGGATCCCATCTTATAGATGATGAAACAGAGAGAGGAAGGCCACAGAGCTGGGAAGTGGCAGGCTCGGGGTTAAATGCAAGAAGGCTCCAGAAGGGCTCACACCTGGAAAGGCCACACGCAGGTGAGAAGGTCATGTGTGCAGTGTGTGAGGCGGGAGCTGGCCTGGGATGGTTGAAGGGCCTGGTCCTGGGCTGAGACATCCCCTTCCCATCACTGTTCCAGCCCAGCGTCTTGGCTCACCCACCTGGCCACCCGCCACCCAGGAGCTTCCGGAGCTACGGGGGCATCAGACAGGACGGAGGTCAGCGGGCACGTCTCCCGTCTCGATAGCCCTCTGACTTTTCCTGGCCTTGCGGTCACTTTCACCATCAGAGCAGTGTCCGGGAGTCAGGAACGCCCTGGGTGACAGCGTTGGGGTCAGACAGGCCTGGGTCTGAATCCTGACTCTAGCACTTGGCTGTGTGACCTTGGGCAAATGACGGACCTCTCTCGGCCCGGCGTCCTCCTCTGTAAGGCAGGATAACCACTGCATTCCTTGCATGTGACGGGCTAGCAGGACATCGGATAACGCACAAGCAGAACGCGTCCTGCAGGGCCCGCCCACAGCAAGCCCTCGCTGGGTGAGTCGTGCTCATTATTTCTTGATCTCTGGGGGGTGATTAATCCCGCTACCCAGGTGAGGAAGGAGAGGAAAGAGGTACCCAAGCAGCTAGACGAGCTGGAGGCCTGAAAGGGCCAGAGATTCTGGAACCTGGCTCTTGACTTCTGCCGGAGTGGGCTGGCCCAGGGGGCTTCAGGGCTGAGGCAAAACTGCAAGAGCCCAGAGGAGCCTCATCGGAGGGCTGAGGGTCCTGGCAAGTCCCTGCACTCCTGGGAACCCTTGCTTCCCATCAGGTAGACAGAGATGAATGAACCCCTACCAGGGAGCCCTAGCCGGTGTAGCTCAGTGGATAGAGCGTCAGCCTGTGGACTGAAGGGTCCCAGGTTCGATCCAGGTCAAGGGCACATTGCCTGGGTTGCAGGTTTGATCCCCAGTGTGGGGGAGGAGGGGGTTGCAGGAGGCAGCCGATCAATGGTTCTCTCTCTCTCATCATTGATGTTTCTCTCTCTCTCTCTCTCCCCTTCCTCTCTGAAATCAATAAAAATATTTTTTAAAAATTAAAAAAATAAACCCCTACCAGGGACATTGCTGTGCGTTCCACATGCATACAGACGCCCCTGTGAAAGGGAACGTGCTTGACAAATGCGAACTAGAAAGAGCTGCATGACAGTGGCTATTATCACCGTCATCATCTCCTTCGACTTCTCAAAGTCCATTTGCATACAACATATCATCATCATTATCCTCTCCACGAGAGCAGAGTAGTGACACTTCTAGGTGTCACCCACTGAGCTACACCCCTCAGATGTATCCTCTCATTTAAACCCCACAATAGTCTAAACGAGGTTTTACTATTATTATGCCCATTTTACAGATGAGGAAACTGTCTGGACTTCCCTGCTAATCACTGGAACCAGGCTTTGTCTGAAGCAAGACCGTGTGAGTAAAACATTCCTCCTGTTTGTTAAACCGCTGGGCCCTACAAGCTCCTCCCAGCTCCCGGGAATGGGAGGGAGCTGTGGAGGGAAACCGATGTGCCCGTTTTCACTGCGCAGGAACCTCGGCCGGGTTTCCTCCTGGGGCAGGGGAGGCTGGGTCTTTCTGCCCTCGCCTTTCCCTCCTCATTGAAACCAGTGCAGTCCTTCCCATCGCGGTGTTGTGGGCAGACAGGGCAGACAGAGTTTGGGTTGTGTGTCCCGCATTTGCCCATATGTCATGTGTGTGTGTGTGTGTGTGTGTGTGTGTGCGCGCACGCACGCGCAACCCCGGCATATGCTGTGACTGGGAACCGAACCTTGACCTGCTGGTTCATAGGTTGACACTCAACCACTGAGCTACACCAGCCGGGCTTTGCTTGTATTTTTTGATGGAAGGCTAAGTGCAAAACAGGCAACACAGCCATCTACACGTGAAGGAGCGATCAGAGAGGAGGAGATAGAAATGGGACTAGACTTCTCTGAGCACCGTGCTTTCAGGGTTTGACTCTGGAACTTCGTGAATATTTAACATAACCATACAACAAGATTAGACGAAAATTTTACAAAACGGAAGGAAGTGGACAGATACGCATTTGAACCCAGGTCTGTCCAACCAGAGTGTCTGCCCTAAGTCACATCCTTCTGTGTCTCATTATCCCTCCTACAGCAATGGAGTGGCCTGGCCTGACCGAGCACCCGGCGGGGCCACGGGGGAGTCTGGTGGGGGTGCGGGGCTGTGGTTTTAGTACCTTCGGGAGTTTGTATTCAGTGGCTCTCATCCGATTTCTCACAACCCGCTCCCCGGCACCCCGAAGTGGGCTTGCTGCCAGGCACACTGTCAGGAGAGCGGTTATGGTGGCTGCTCACCTGCCTCCAGCTGGTTCCACACGCACGCGCATGGCTCGCTGTACTAACAGCAGAAACATGCCCGCCCGTGGGTGGCTTGGCTTCCTGACACACAGCTTTCCTGCCCGAGGTCTCATTTCATCCTCATGGCACTCGGGCCCTGGGAATGGTCCTCCCGGGAGGAAGCTCAGGCTGGATGAAGCCGGCCTCCCAGGGCCTCGCACAGCTGGAGGGCGGCAGCCCGGTTTTGGTATCGGGGGCGTAACCTCACACAGGGGCGAAGGCACTGTCTCCGGGCTCAGACAGACATGAAACGGAATCCCAGGTGTCCTTTCTAGCAGTGGGCTCTTGAACAAATGTTACATTTTCCTAACCTGGAACAATGGAAGTCCCTCCTGGAGTGTTGCTGGACAGAAATGACAGGAGCTTAGTACAGAGGCTGTTGTGATTAGCAAGAGCCATTTCAAAAATGCAGCATCCTGCCCGGCCGGCGTGGCTCAGTGGTTGAGCATCGACGCATGAACCAGGAGGTCACGGTTCATTTCCCGGACTGGGCACGTGCCCAGGTTGCGGGCTCAATGATGCAGCAATAATTCTTTCATGATTGCTGTTTCTGTCTCTCCCTCTCTGAAAGCAATTAAAAAAAATATGTATATATTTTAAATGCAGCACCCTGGATATTGTGTCCTCTCTACCTACTGCTCCTTCAGAAGTCATGTCTTCCCTGCTCGGCTGACAAAGTCACCCCCTTATCCTCCCATCTAAGTACCCGCTAAGGACAGGGCTGGGTGTTGCCTCTCTTCCTACTGCCCCAGGCCCCTGGCACGGCCCCTCTGCTAATCACAGCACAGTCTGCATCGATCCCCATTGCGGGGCCCTTCTGAGGATTAACTAGTCCATCACGTGGAGACCTTTGCGAAGCGCCAACATGGCCGAGGCTATCGTCAGGCGGAGCGGAAAGGCTTCCAAGGCGTTCAGGCTGAGCCCGGCAGCGGCACTACCTCTCCCGCGGGCACGTCCCAGCGGGTGCAGGCTGCGCGGAGCCCTGCCCACCTGCTGCGGGACCTTTCTGATCGATCTCTTTGTTTCTTTAAGGGACGGTGAGGGCGAGAAGATAAAGGGATCGGGATTCCGGACACCGGAGAGCGTTTGTTTGCGTTTCTAATAGAACTGAATACATTACACTCTCCCTCTTGGCATCGGCCTACTGACTCAGAGAACGCGGTTCTGAGATTATGCCTTTCTGATTTTGTTTTGTAAATCTCCAAGGTCCCATGTGGGATCTCTGTAATAAAAAGCACACACACCAACAAACAGCAACTCATTTAGTTCATCACTGGATGTTTACTGCGCTCCTACTGTGTGCTCAGCAGTACGCTAGGAGCTCAGAAGGCTCCTGAGGGAAAAGAAACTGCCATGTTTTGACCTACTGTATACCAGGCTCTGTGAGGCGCTTCAATTGCATTGTTTCATTTAAGTCTCACGACTCGAGGAAACAGGTACTGTTATCCCATTTCACAGGGGAGGAAAGAGAGTTCCATAAGTTGTCCAAGGTCATTTGTAGGAGCAGGAGTCAGAAGTTCCATCCAGGGCAGTCTGACTGTACCGTCTGGGTCCTTCCCACTAGAATAATGGGGAGGAGAAGAGGACACAAAGTAGCAGATTATCAAGTCTTGGCTGGTTAAGAGATAATCAGGAGGACTTCATGGAGGAGGCAGCCCAGAGGGGCACTGTAAGGACTGGAGGCTCAGGGCAGAGGTGGAGAAGGGTCCTGGGAAGGAATGAACTGAAGGCAGATAATGGTAAACAGCAGCTGGTTTGGCACAGCGGATAAAGCATCGGCCTGTGGACTGAAGGGTCCCAGGTTTGATTCTGGTCAAGGGCACATGCCCAGGTTGCAGACTTGATCCCCAGTAGGGGGCGTGCAGGAGGCAGCCAATCAATGATTCTCATCATTGATGTTTCTCTCTCTCTCTCCCTTCCTCTCTGAAATCAATTAAAAATATACATTTTTCAAAGATAATGGCAACAGCAGACCCTGAGGTCCACTGGGTGTGGCCTAGTGCTGAGAGGAGGGAAGCCTGACAGCTGTCTGGACCTGATGAGAGGGCCCCCACCACTAGGAGCCAGGGAGGGACGGACGCACAGCAGTGCCTGGAGAGGATGACTCTGCAGAGCTGGCGGGGAGGAGTGGAGGGGTGGCCTGGAGAGGGCAGGGGCCAAGCAGGTCCGCTTGGGAAGGGTCCACCCCAGGGGAGCGTCGTCCTCCGGGACTCAGAGGAGGGGGTGGCTGGGAAGCAGAGGTGGGATCCCCAGGCTTTGGTGGAGGAAGCCTTTGAGGGGGAAAGGACAGGGGAGGAAGAGCATTCATTAGAGGCTTTGAAACCTCCTCAAGTCACATCACGCCTCTGCTCACTGCTGTTCAAGGTCGTCCCTGTAGGATTAAGTCCAAATCCCTCATCCTGTCACTTCAGGTACCTCACAATCTGGCCTCAAGCTACCTCGCCCACTACTCCCCTAAATAAGTCCTCCACTCTCAACAAATGGAGTGACTCATTCCCTCTCAGCCTCCCAAGCGGCCCACCCCTCCACCCCAGCCCACCAGCCAGCCAGCCCCTCTCAGCACACACCGGCAGGATCGCCTTCAGCTCTCCCAGCACCGTCTGGAATCACTTACGTAATATTTTATTGCCATTGAGCTTTTGCTGTTGGTGTCTCCCTAATGCCACCGCCTGTCCTGGAGGGTATTTCTTCTTATAGGTGTTTCAGCTGGGGAAGTCATCACCCGTTTCCTCATCTGCAAAATGGAGCCAATCCTGTTGTCTCATCGTGCCTGGCCCACGGAGCCCTCCATGACGGTTCCAGTTCTTTCCTCTAGTGTGTGTGGGGGTGATGGGGGTGATGGGGGGAGTGGAGGGAAAGGAGAGGACCCAAGACCCCTGTAGGGACCACCGGAGCGGCGTTTTATACATTTGCATCACCCTAATATCTTCTAAAAAGGGCGCGCGCACAAGCCACCTTTAAAAGCCACAAACAGATATCTTCAGCAAATGGAGGAATCTTGAGTTTCAAATTCAGGACGGACTCCCTGGGACATGCAAACCTCCTCCCCTCCACACACACACACACACACACCGCACCTGCAGCGCAGCCCCTGACCACGTACAGAGCGCGGTGCTGACCTCGCATCCTTGGGCACCGTTCACGGCCCGAGCGCCCCCGCATCCCCTCTACTTGGCAGAGGACACCGAGGTCCCGGGAGGCGACGCGACTTTCCCGAAGCGGCCAAGGTGTGGGCGCTCAGGGGCCACCGGCTGCACCCTCCAGCGGGGTCTGCACTCCTTGGGGGTGGGATGGGCAGAGGGGGAGGCCCGGGTCGCGGGGTTCCGCTCGCTCGGCTCCGGAGCCTGGGAACGCGCGTGGGGATGGAGAGCGGATGCTCCGGGCAGCGGCCGGGGCGGGGGTACCTCCCCCGGGCCCTCCCATCCGCTGGGGAAACTCCCCCGCGGCCGCGTCCCCACGGGTGCGCGCCCCTCCCCGCCTTCCCGCGCCCCGCGCGCTCTGCGGGCCGCTGCGCGCGCGCCTGGCCTGGGCTCCCGGCCCCGCCCCGCCCCTCCGCCACTTAGCCCCGCCCCTCCACTCGGCCCCGCCTACATCCCCGCCAGGCCCCGCCCCCAGTCGGGTACCCAGGTCGGACCCGAGAGAGAGCGCCGCCGCCATCTTAGTTGGAGCCGCTGCCTCCAGCGAAGCGCTGCCTCCGAGGCGGGGAGGCGCTCGCGGCCCGAGCGCGCGGCCCAGAGTCCCGGCGGCGGCTCCTCCGCGGCCCCTGGTTCCCGCCGCGGCTGCTTGGCTCCGCGCCGCCTGAGACCCGCTCCGCGCCCCGAGCGCCTCCCTGCGTTCCCGCCGAGGGCCGGGCGCCCGAGCGATGCTGCGCCGCCCCGCGCCCGCGCCGGCCCCGGCCGCCTGGCTGCTGCTGGCCGCGCTGCTGTGCGACTGCGGCGTCTGGGCCGCGCGAGGTGAGCGGCGGGGCGGGGCGGGGCGGCGCGCGGGCCCGGGGTCAGGCGCAGGGCCAGCGCCGGGAGCCGGGAGGGAATGCGGGGGTCGGGGCGCGGGAGGCCGGGGGCGCGCGCCGCGGGCGCCGGGGGAAATCGAGCTCCGTCCTGGGCGGGGCACCTGGGTCCCGGCCGCCCCCGTCGCAGCCCCGGGTGGTGGTGGCGCGGTTTGAGGGACGTGCCGCCCGGCCGAAGGGTCGGTGCACCGTGCCCGGCAGCGCCCGCTGGCTGGGCTGCGCCCCCGGGGAGATGCCGGTACGTGTGCTGTGTCTCCGATGTGCATCGGGCGGGGTGCACGCACGGTGCGGTGTGTGCTTACATAAGCGCCCACTCCTCCGCATCCCTGTCCGGGATCCCGAGTCTGCACCGCGGACACGCATCCTCGCCCCTTTCCTCCCCCTCCGCCCCCCAGCAAACGAGCAGAAGCTGGAAGTTCTTGCTCCCCTCGCACCTTTCCCCCCGAAGGTGAGATTGCGCGGGGGTTGAGGACCGCGGTCCCCCCCGCATTAGAAATCTCCGTCTTCCCCATCCCCGGCGCCTCGGTCGTGCGAGGACTTCATGGCCTCAGCAGAGGAAGAAAGCCCTCTTTGATTCCTGAGGACAGAAATTATTCTATGGTTACTTGGCAAGAAACACTCCTTAGTGAGCTGGTTATTTTGTTGTTTCAGTCTTCATCCACTTAACCTTGTCAACGTTCCGTGCTTTCTGATATTGACTCATCTTGCCAACGGAAAGCTTACGCATTGCAGATCCAGGCTTCCGAACGGGTCTTGGAATCGTAACCATTTTCCTTGGCCTGGGAACAAGTAACCTAGGTGTAGTTTATAGAGTACTTGGATCTAGTCCTCTGATTTTTTTTTTTAATAAAAAAATTTGGGGCGTGGGGGAGAGGGTTGATGCAAGCCTAGATGAAATGGTCGTATTTCAAATTAGTAAGCTTTGAAAAAAATGATCATTTTCTCTTCCTTGGTGTGAATACGGAGAGAACTATGGTGTTAACAACAATCTAAAGGGCAGAAGAGGCAAAAGCATCTTTTGTTCCACGTTCCTTTCTTCACAGGGAGGATGATAAACTTTGGGTACTTCTTTCATTTCATTTGTGACGCTCTATTGACGATCAAATTCAGATTTTAGTATCAAATTGCTCTCAATTTGATCTTTAAAACTTACATCAAGCTAACTTTTAAATGTTCTTGCCAGATTTGGGATGGAGGTCTGAAAGTCGAATATATCATGCAAAAATGTCAAAGTTTTGCTTCTCTGAGGACAAACACATTTTTAAAATACGTGCTTGGGTTGGGTATTTGGGGAACAGTTCAGGTGTATTTAGTTTAGTCAGTGATGGCATTTCCCATTAAAATCCATTATTTTCTTTTGTCTTTTCACCCACATTTGCTATTCATTATTGACTAGTTAGATTAGTTCTTAGGTGTTATTGAGATACTGAAACAGTGTAAATTTCAGTATCAAAGATCTTCATTATGACGCATTAACAAATCTTATGTGAAAGATGACTTGAGACTTTTGTAACTTGCTTAACTATGTCTAAGCTTTTCTTGGTGCATTTGTAATACTTGAGAATTCTTAGTCTTCAAAATAAAAATATTTAAACATCAGTTATTCTGCTGTGTTTGTTATTTTTTCCAGCTTGCAAGTTAGAAAATGTCTCCAGAATATTGCATGAAATGCTGATAAGACGATTTCATTTAAAAATGTTATAAATGAATTTTCTATGTAAACATGCAATTTGGGGAGACACGTTCTGTGGGTTTACTTTAAAAGATAATCATTTCAAGTAATATCTGAATGTTTTACTGCTGCAAGATAGTCTGACATTAGAGACTGCTGTGTTCATACATGAGCTACCTCTAATAAACATTAATGGGATAAAGATCACAGAAATTGCTGCAGAGAATGTTAGGTTTTGTAATCTAAGTTGCACTTTGACTATTAGTTTTATGGAGAACCCTAAATTTCACTTTAGTTGTAGCTATAGTTCTAAAAAAAACATCAACTAAACCAAAATATTAGAAATATCTGTGGCATATTGTAGGCTGCCTTCCTTCTCTCCAGTGAGTCAATTTTGAGGAACCAGAAAATGAAATAGAGAAAATAGAAAGCTTCTATGAATATTTTTAAAAATGCAAGCATGTAATGCATTTCAAATCCAAATAAATAATATTGACTGTTTTTTTCCTGTTTGTATGCAGAATTCTCAGTGAGGTTTCTTCTTACTATTTGAAATTTATCTCTCTCCCCAACCCCTGAGCCCTCCCTTCCCGGCTCACTTTCCCTTTTTTTCACAGCACTTGCTCTGATGCCCTTTGTCACTTAGTTATTTTGTTTATTGTCTGTCTCATTAGGAATATGCCCAGGAGGGAAGGGGGTTTGGTCTGGTTTGCTTGCTTATGTATGTTATTTTTACTGAAAAAGCCTACAGACAGAGTATAAACCAACGGAAATTCTGCAACATGGATATCAGAATTCATCAGTAGCTACTTTTTCAAGGACCCTCCTGGTGATTGTAGTGTTGGGGATATTAGATTAAGAAAAAAACTGTAGCAGCTTTTGAAGGCTGGAGCTCTGTGGCTACCACTTGGAGTCCATTTTTAAAAAAACCACACGCTGTAATTCTCAGCCTTTTTAGAAAATGGTTTCTTAATTTGTTACCTTGTTCTTCAAAGCAACTTTGAGGAAAAAGTCATTTGAATATAGACTTCAATATTATGCTTAATCTAGCATTTTTATTGCTAAGTGTCATTTATTCACATAGGAAACCTATAATGCTAAAGGAATAATTAAATATTAATAATTCTGAATGTATTCCAGTTTAAGAGCTGTAACTGATTAACTGGAATCTTGTTCAATAGAGTCTGTCCTTGGCTACATCCTACTTTACGGAGAAGAAGCATAAAACCAAGCAGTTTCATAGGAACTCATTTTCAAAAGGAATTTTTAGGAGTTTATATCATACATTTTCAGTGTCAGTACTATTTGATTTTTGAGCTAAAACAACATTTCAGTTTTAGATATGAGGAGTATGACCAATACGTGAAATATTAATGAAATATTGTAACATTATTTTTTACATTGAAATTAGAAAATCCTATAATTGCATGACATTACTTTCAGGACTTGGTTAAGTTTATTAAACCAACTTTTCATGTTTAAAATGAGGAACCTGATGTGCTCGCTTCGGCAGCACATATACTAAAATGAGGAACCTGAGGGATGTTAAAATTTTAGGACACGAAAAAGAATTGGATTATTTTTATTATTGCTAAGACAGGAAATGTAATTTTTAGATAGGGTTTTCATTTATGAGAGTTAAAACAAAGTAGGAGATCTGATTATCTTGGAAGTCACCCAGAGTGTAGCTCACATGTTCTGGTTAATTGAGGTTTTAGATCATTATCCTATATAATAAAAGGCTAATATGCAAATTGTCCCCTCAACTGGGAGTTCAACCAGGGGGCGGGGCTGGCCTGACAACCGCCCACGACCCCTCCCCCAGGCCAGCCCTGCGTTAGATTGGCCCCCACATCCCAATCAGGGCAGGCCGGCGGACCCCACCCGTGCACGAATTCGTGTACCGGGCCTCTAGTGCTTTTATGTGGACCTTGCTTTTTCTGTGGTCTTCATTTGGTAAGAGCAGAGGTACTTGAAGAAAGGTTGTGTCTTTTTATAAATGAAATTCAGGATATTGATTTGTTATGGAATACAGAGCTTCAGGGATATGAATTCAAAAGTGGTGGGGCCCTGGCTGGTTTGGCTTAGTGGATAGAGCGTCGGCCTGGGGACTGAAGGATCCCAGGTTCGATTCCAGTCAAGGGCACATGCCCAGGTTGTGGGCTCGGTCCCCAATAGTGAGCGTGCAGGAGACAGCCGATCAATGATTCTCTCTCATCATTGATGTTTCTCTGTTTCTCCCTCTCCCTTCCTCTCTGAAATCAATAAAAATATTTTGGGGGAAAAAAAGTGGTGGGAATGATTTTATGCAATGTTGTATTCTTTTTGTTGTTGTTAATCCTCACCTGGGGATATTTTCCATTCATTTTTTTTAGAGAGAGTGAAAGGGAGGGGGAGAGACTGAGAGAGAAACATTCATGTGAGAGAGACATCGATTGGTTGCCTCCTGCACGTGTCCCAACCTGGGATGGGAATTGAGCCTGCAACCAGGTACATGCCCTTGACCAGAATTGAACCCAAGACCCTTCAGTCCACTGGCCGAGGCTCTGTCCAAGGAGCCAAACCAGCTAGGCCTGCGCTGTTGCATTCTTTTTTTTTTTTTTCAATGTTGCATTCTTGCATTCTTCAGAAAACAACCCTTAAAAGTGACATTTTGACACCAGTAGAGACTGTGCAGGCCAGAAGCCTCACACTGACAGTTCCCTGCCCATGTGTCAGGCTGACAAAGAGTGCCCAACTCTTCCATAGAGCCCCCACACCTAGAAATTGGAGCATGGTGTTAACTTGTCCCTGATTTAATAGGTCCTTTCTAACCTGTCCTTGGAATATTTTTGTTAATTTTCTCATTTAGCTGTAGGGTGATATTATTAGATTAAATTTTTTCACTAAATCTGTTGCTGTGTCCCCCCAGAATAAGGCTGCGGCATGGGAGAGCAGTGGCATGGTTCAGAACAGACTCCGGAGCTCAACTATTGGGCTCAAAGCCCGGCTCTGCTGTTAGGCAGGCTGCTCACTCTCTCCGTGCCTCAGTTTCTTCATCCTTCTTCAGAAAAGGAGGCTATTAGTACCCATCTCATAGGGTTGTTAGGAGGAGTAACCTGATTTTGGAAGTGTTTGAACACGACAGTAAACTGTGTTTGGTGTTTTATGAACTCCATTCTATGTAACTACCCCTTTCTAAAATTGAGGTAAAATCCACATTACATAAAATGAACATAAGTTTGTTGTTGTTTTTAAAGAATAGTTCATTGATATTTAGAGAGAGAAACATCAGTGTGAAAGCGTAACATCATTGGCTGCCTAGGCCTGTGTCTGGCTTCGTTTTTGCCACGTGGCTGTCCAGCTGTTCAGCACCATTTGTTGAAAAGACTTCGTCCTGTTGTGCTCCTTTGTCACAGACCAGTTGGCTGTGTTTATGTGGGTCTATTTCCGGGCCCCCTACCAGGAATCGAGCCTGCGACCCAGGCATGTGACCTGACTGGGAACCAAACCGGCAAACTTTGGTTCGTGGGCTGACACCCACCCAACTGAGCCACACCGGCCAGGGCAAAGCAACGTAGCTTTTAACAGTTCTGGGTTCCTAGCAAAACTGAGTAGAAGGTACAGAGAGATTCCATATATCTGGCCCCACATGCACAGCCTCCCCCACTGTTGACATCCTGCACCATGGCGGTACGCTCCGTACCACTGAGGCCCTACCTGGACAGCGTCATCACCCAAAGTCCGTAGTTCACACCAGGGCCCGCTCTTAGTGTTGTACCTTCTGTGGGTTTGGACAGATGTATGACGTGTACCCACCACTGTAGTATCACACACAGCAGTTTCACTGCCCTGACAATCCTGGGCTCTCTGGCCATTCCTCCCTCCCCTCGAGCCCCTGGCCGCCACTGATCCTTTTACTGTCTCCATAGCGTGTCTTTTCCAGTATGTCACCGAGTTGGAATCACAAGGTAGGTAGCTTTTCAGATTGGCTTCATTCACTTAGTCATGTGCATGAAGTCTCCGCCATGTCTTTTCATGGCTCGGTAGCTCATTGCTTTTTATCACTGAACTAGAGGCCCAGTGCACGAAATTCGTACACTGGTAGGGTCCCTAAACAGCTGCCGGCTGCTGGCCGGGGCCTCCCTCCCTTCCTCTGGCCGGCCCCACTCCCTGGTTGAACTCCTGGAAGAACTCCCTGTTGAGGGGACAATTTGCATGCTACGCTTTTATTATATAGGATAATACTCCGTGGTTTGGATGGACCACAGTTTTACCCATTCACCCACTGGAGGGCCTCTCGGTTCCCCCCAGGCTTTGGCAATATGAGTAAAGCTGCTGTAAACACCATGTGCAGGTCATTGTGTGGACATTCGGGTAAGTGCCAAGGAGCGTGCTTGCCGGGCATATGATCAGAGTCTGTTTGTTTATTTATTTTTCCCTTTAATTAACCTTTAGTCCGTTTAGTTTTGTAAGAAACTGCTAAACTGTCTTCTAACGTGGCTGCACCATTTCGCATTTCTACCAGCAGTGACAGAGAGTCCCCATTGCTCCACATCCTCACCAGCATCTGGTGTTGGCAGCGTTTTGGATTTTGGCCATTCTCATTAGGGGTGAAATGGTATTATTATTACTGCTTTAATTTGCATTTCCCTAATGACTTATTGCTGTTGAACATCTTTCCATCTGTATATCTTCTTTGATGAAGTGTCTGTATTTTTAAGTTGTGTTGGTTTTCTTGTTGTTGAGTTCTTTGTGTATTTTGGATGACAGTCCTCTGTGAGATGTGTCTTGCATATATTCTCTCCCGGTTTATGGCTGTCTTCTCATTCTCGTGATACTGCCTTTTGTAGAGCAGAAGTTTTAAGCTTTAACCAAGTCCATTGATTTCTTTCATGGATTGTGCCTTTGGTGTTGTATCTAGAAGGTCATTACCATACCAGGGTCACCTAGGTTTTATCCTGTTACCCTTCCAGGAGTTTTATGGTTTTGTGTGTTACACTTGGGTCGATATCCACTTGGAGTTGATTTTTGTGAATGGTGTCAGGTCTGTGTCTAGCTGCACCGTTTGTTGAAAAGACTTGGTTCAGACCAGTTGACTGTATTTATGCGGCCTATTTCCGGGCTCTCTGTTCTGGTCCACTGATCTGTCCGTCAGTTCCTTCACCAATGCCTTACTGCCTCGATTGCTGTAGTTTTATATAAGTTTTGTTCTTACCTTTCAGCATCGAGCTGGCTTTTCTGGGTCTTTGGCCTCTAATTCCAAAGTCTGCCAGCCTGCCTGGTTTCCCCCTCCTGTGTGCCCCCTGGTGTAGATACCACCTTTCAGATGGCAGAGGGTTTGACAAGCAGGGTTCCACACACAGGAGCCGAGTTGGGGTGCTGTGGCGCTAGCACCCCTGGTCTCAGCTCCTTGGCCGCCTCATCACACCGACGTTATTTAACGTGAACCCCCAGGTCCTCCCGTCCCGTTGGTGGGGAGCCAGGCCTCTCACCTCCTAACTTGATGCTTCGTTCCACATCCATCCATCCGTCTCATCCTCAGATTCAAGGTGAAGGTTGAAGAGAGCCTTCCAAGTCTGAGCCTTCAAAAGGTCAGGAGACTGTTCGGTTTCTGGGTTCAACATTCCGTGACCGTTGGGGGTGGTCATTAACCCTTTGTAAGTCCGCCTGTCTTTGTTGTCACCCAGTTTCCATGTCCCAGTCTTGTCCTGGTCACAGGAGCTGAGAAGCAGGCTGTTTGAATGCCTTGCCCCCCGAGTTCAGCGCTGTCCTAGCTTCACCAGCGGGTTGTCAGGTTCCCACCGAGGTGCTGGGCACCTCCTGATCGCGGCTGACGTCACCCCAGCTTCCCCGGGACGCTCCCTCTAAAGAAAATGCTTGGATACCTTGTTCTTATGAAAATGTCACCAGCTGTTTGTGATTTCTTTTCCTTCTCTAGAGGCACCAAAAACCAGAGTAGTCTTTTGTCCATGGTCAGTGTCAAACTCATTGCGGGGAGTTTAAAATGTCCATCTTCGGCCCTGGCTGGTGTGGCTCAGTGGATAGAGTGTCGGCCTGTGGACTGAAGGGTCCCAGGTTCAATTCCGGTCAAGGACACATGCCTGGGTTGCAGGCTCAATCCCCACTGGGAGCGTGCAGGAGGCAGCCAATCAATGAGTCTCTCTCATCATTGATGTTTCTGTCTCCCTCTCTGTCTCTCTTCCTCTCTGAAATCAATAAAGATATATTTAAAAAAATCAAATAAAACGTCCATCTTCTTCCCTGTCAGACCAGGTGCTGTGCGGTGCTCATTCCTTAGAGACCAGCATCTGCCGGTGGGCAGTTCTGTCTGACCTTTTCCCAGGGCCCGGGGGTCAGCACCCAGAGTAACTTAGGGAAGTGGGTCCTTTTCTCCTCCCTGCGGTCCTCGCAGCCCTGGGCAGGGGCTCCCTGTTGTCACGCCGGTTCTGCTCTCACGAACATAAACCTGCTTCCCGAGAGGCTCAGCGGCAAAGCAACAGTGAGCTCTCATCTCCTGTGTTTACTGTAAAGACGTCACACTATTTAGCCAATGACACAGGGACTCTGTGTGAGAGCAGTGTCTTGCTGTCATTGGTATTGTAAGGATGTAGCTAGTAAAGAAACAAAAACGAGCAGAGCAACGCCAGAGGCCTGGTTTTTCTGACTGCGCCATGGATTTGTTGGACAGTCCAGGCAGGCATGGCGGCACCGGGTGAGGCTGTTTAGAAGCTGCATTGACAGTGAACGCAGGCAGGCCTGGAGTGCCCGTGGCCTTTCCTGACCGAGCCCGATAACGCTTCCATTGTGGATGAAGGTCAGGCCTTGGAAATTGCCACCGGACTATTACGTTACAGCTCAGGACAGCGCCCTGACCTCTTTCAATTCAAGACAAATGCGACGATGATAAAGGAGAAAGAAAAGGGCAGACCTGGCCTGTATTTTCTGATAACGTTGCAAAGTGGGAGATTTCAGGAAACCATGGCATGTATTTTTTTGGCATAACTATATTTCTGATTGACTTGCGTTTTAAGAGTTAATTGATAAACAGGCGCCTCCCAACCACACAGGTGCTCTGGACAGTTTCCACGCACACGTGATGACTGGGAGGCCTGTGAGGACTCTGCCCAAGTGTTTTCCTTCTCCAGCTTGCAGGGCGCTGGGGTTTCTTATCTTATTTTCTACTTTTAGGTTAAATCATTGAAGTTCTTTGCAAAATGCAAGTGTGGGTATCTTGGTCATTATCATTCTTTTTGTTGTTGTTAATCCTCATCCGAGGATATTTTTCCTTTGATTTTTAGGGAGAGTGGAAGAGAGAGGGAGAAACATTGATGTGAGAGAAACCGAGGCACGTACCCCTGACTGGAATCGAACCCGGGACCCTTTGGTCCGCAGGTCGAGGCTCCATCCACTGAGCCAAACTGGCTAGGGCAGGGCATTATCCGTCTTTAGCGCCCAACTCCAGTTAGTTTCTCAGCGGAGCTGCCAGTCTTGGCAGGGTTGTGGGGACTGGAAGGTGGAGCAGGTTTTGATTTGGTGCGGATGCAGAGCCCGGAGTCGGGAGGCACGTGCTGATGGGCGGGCAGGGGTCCCCTAGCTGACGCTGCAGGGACCGGGAGCAGCGGGCACAGAAGGGCAGCGAGTGACGCTGAGGATAAAGTTCGCCCTTGTGCATTGCGTTACCTGTGAGCAATTCTAGATGTTCTGTTGCAGAGAATTAATAGTCATGCATGAGACGATTTCGCTTAAGGGGGGCTTTTATGCTGCAACAAAAACAAGGAGACAACTGCACGGGCTTTGAGCTGAGCGGTGTCCTGAAGAGGGAGCCAGAGCCGGCCCCCTGCTCTGCGGGGTGCCAGAAGGCAGGGGAGCCTTGGAGAGGATGGCCCCTTTCCTCAGAGGCTCTCCAGAGGCCTCTGCGGCGGGCCCTGTGGCGGTGTGGTTTGCTCATTGTTGGCGAGGGCGGCAGATCTGAAGAATGTTCCCTCCCGCCTGCCCAGCCCCAGGTCAGCCTGACCGGCTCAGACTCCAGGGTGCGGCCCAGCAGGTGGACTTGAGGGAAGATGTCTAGAATGTTCTGCTTCGCTTCCCGGTGACAGGCCACTGCTGTGGTGGGTAAATGGAGGCATTCTTGGCCTCTGATTTGGTCTTCCCTCCTCTGTTAGGATACCAGCCTGAATCATTTTAATAAGTGACGTTTCTCTGGTTTCCCACCTCTCCTCACTGCAGAGATAAACCTTCTCCACTCCATCCCTTCCTCCCCTCCCCCTTTTTACTCCTCACAAAACGGAGTTCTGAAATATGGCTCCTCAGTACTCACACATGAACAGCCACCACCTGAGGTCAGAGGACCTCAGCCCTAAGCCCAGTGCCCATGCACGCTGGTCAGAGGAGATCCCCAGTCCCCCGGGATGTTGACCTGCGAACCCCATCTTTATGCACCAGCTGGGGGGTTGCAGGATTCAGGCCCAGTGCCTCTGGGTTTCCAGGATTACCGTAGCCAAGGGCAGGGCTCCAGGCCCCGGGCGCCATGTGGGGTCCCTGGCCAGGGAGCAAGGCTGGCTGCAGGGTATTCATGACTGGGACCCCAGACCACTTCCACCTGGCCCCTCCCAACGTGACCCCTGAACCTCAGGGAGACCCCTGAGTTCCTGAGTCGAAGGACTGTCTTCCCTGCCCACCTCGCCTGTCACCTTTCCGAACTTCTAGAAGAATCGTGCAGGAGCTTCTGCCATTGGAAATCTTGTAGCCGGACACGAGGCTCCCAGGTCAGTGACTGCCACAGCAATTTGTGACATTAAAGAGAGGAATAAGTACGGGAGATTCATGAAGCCCGGGAGACTAAAGTAGATAAGGAATACAGACGTTACTGTTAGACGCGCCCATTATGTTTTGGGTTCATGCCTGGCCTGTTAATTTTATGGGGTAACTCTTAATATTGAGTAAAACAATTTAATTAGAAAAGTAATTGACTTCGGCACTTCACGCTGGTAAAATGTTTTCATTTGCTTACTAGAAAAGCTTGTGAAAATGATATTAGGTTGCTTTGAAAATTAAACGATAACTTTTTATAAAAACCTGAGTAGTAGAAAAATGAGGTAATGGGTAACTGAAGGGTAGCCTCTTTGAGTGTAAGCACTTGTTGCAGACTTCTTTTAAAATTTCACCTTTTTCCTGGTAATTTTGAGTGAAGTATGCCAACCATCCTTGGTGACTTAGGATCAGGTCTTGGACTGTAGACAGCGTGTGCAGGAGAAGCTGGGTCTTCACAGCCCCGCCCATTAGAGAACACACCTGGGACTTGTTTAGAGAAGGACATTCTTAGGTCATTGGTCCACCGGCCATCCAGCCATCTGTCTGTCTGTCTACAGAGTTTCCTTTTCATCTTTCTCATAGCAGTGAAGTAAGAATGTTTAATTATGTAACCTCCTGAACAGGGTAACAGAGATACCATCCATAAAATTCCCTAGGGAACCACATGGAAAGCAGCCTCTGGAAGTTACCTTTTTATTCTCAGTGAAAGCATTGTGTTTCTGTCTTTTCACATGCACTTCTCCCCCTTACTCAAGAGCACTCTGTCATCTCAGCATCAAGTTATCTTCTTTGTTACTCTGACCCTTTCTGGGTCACCAGCCTTTCCATCCTCTAAAACTGCAGCAACAATGTGGCACCTTCCATGCTTCCTCCCTGGTCTGTTTGTTTCCCAGGGTAGCCCGTGGGGAAGTCTCCTCTGTGAACTGTTAAGATATTGCTGCCAAACACCATGAAATACAAGTAAAATGTGAGCACCACAACATGAAGGAAACCTAGTTCTGTAACTTGGTTCCCGGTCCCATTGAGGTGCTGGATGAAGATGCCAGAGGTCCGAGGGTCCACTGATAGTGAAGCATCCATCTTATATGAAAACTGCTGTTTGAAATTTTAACCCTGCTAATTGGCTTCTGTAAATTCTTGCTTGCTAAGACTACTCCCACTTCAGCTAGGCCATTAAAACTTCCCCAGACAAGGTTATCAGTGCTGGTGCCATGCCTCTCTGGTTGAGTTCTCAAGGCCAGCACATACGGGCTCTTTAAGAACTTGCAAAAGGGGCCAGAAACACTCCATATTTGGGAGACAAAGAAGGTAAAAACATATAAATAGGGAGAATTCCTGCATGTTGGGGCCCAGAATTTGAGATACATTTTCCTCTGGACCCGCGCGTAATAAATGTAACCCCATCTCTCTAAGTATTGCTTTGTTGTTCTTCGGTTTTCTGTAACAATAGATTGCCCTGTTTGAAATGGTGATTTTCACCTGCACTGGTTCCCGCAGGCGTCTGAAGCCCCCCACGCCTCCTGCCCGTGTTTTGTGTTTTCACGTGTTTTCCTGCGGAGAGGGTGCGTGGCTTTCTTTAGGTTCTCGGAAGAGCCCGGGGACAGGTGTGCACTTCGCTGCGGAAGGTCCTGCCCTGCAGCCACGGACTTCCGGCTGTTGTCTCAGGTTTGGATGCTGGATTTCAGCAGCTCCCTCTAACATCACCTTTTACATTTTTTTAAAAAAGAGTCACATAATAGCATTTGACAAAATCTAACACCCATTCATGATAAAAAGTCAGCAAGTTAGGAAGAGAGGGGAACTCTCTCAACTTGATAAAGAACATCTATTTTTTTTAAAAAAAACCTATGTGGAAAAAAAAAAAGGGAAGTTGTAGAAACCACTAAAGCATTATTCTTTAAGGGTGATGAATGGTTTAAAGTTTTTTTTTCCCCTTAGCACTAGAATTCAGGATGAATTATCACACACACACAGATGTATTGAGTTAAATTATTTGATATACCAAAATAATCGAATAAGTATAAATCCTAATTGGATATTTGAGAATGTTTTAGGTGATAATACCATTATGATTAGTTTTAAAAGAGTCCTTATCTTTTAGAGTTGTATGTTGAAGAATTGAGGGGGTGAAGTTATCTGATGTCGGGGATTTGTTTCAAAATAATGGAAACTGGTGGTAGGAGGGTAAATCAAACAAGATTGGTCCTGTATTGATAATTGTAATAGCTGAGTCCTGGGTACATGGGGTTTATTGTTCTGTTCTTTCTACTTTATAGCTTACATAATATAAAAAGATAACATTGCCTGATATAAGACTTGTGTGGTCACACCCATTGGGTGGCTAATACCAAAGCCCAGAAAATGACAAGTGTGGGTGAGGCTGTGGAGAAATTGGGAGCCTTATGCTCCGAGGGTGGGAATGTGAAAATGGCGCAGCCGCTGTGGGAAACAATATTGGCAGTTCCTCAGAGAATTAAAACCAGAATTACTGAATGACCCAGCAATTCCACTTCTGGGTGCATACCCAAAAGAATTGAAACAGGGAGGCAAACAGATGTTTGTATACCGTGTCCATGGCATTATTCACAGTAGCCAAAAGGTACTTGGCAACCCCAGTGCCCTTGACAGATGAACGGAGAGACAAGATGTGGTCCATACATACAATGGGATATCATTCAGCCTTAAAAGGTGACGCACGCTGTAACACGCATGGACCTTGAGGACATTATGCTAAGGACATAACCACTTACCAACTGTGGCTGATTAAAAGTTTCCTTGTTTGTTTAAAAAAAAAAGCCAGGTGATTTTGTTTGCTTGCTTTGTGCTTTACACTTAACAGAATCACTGTATAATGCTACTTTTCTTCTGCTGCATGAGAGATAAATTTAGGCCTCTCCAGGGCCTGAGCCTGTGGGGATTTCGTTAGCTGTAGGTTGTATTTCGGAAGATGATGATGGGGAGATTGTCATGGGAACGCCTCTGGAGTCTCTTTAGCTCTGGTCCTTCTGCCTTTGTAGTTTTTCCGAAAACATAAGCTGCTGCTTAAGATGAACTGATCAACACATACTTGTTGAGCATCCGTGTGCCAGGCATAGAGTGGGTCCTTCACTAACATCCTCTATAATAAAGAGATAATATGCAAATTGACCCTCATGCCCTCACAAGATGGCTGCCTATGACCAGGCTGGCAGGGGGGTTAGTGAGGGACGACCAAATGACTGAACAAGCAGGCTGCATGGGGTGACCAGATCAGCAGGGGGATTAGTGAGGGATGACCAAACAGCTGAACAGCAGGGGGGCAACCTGGGGCAACCAGGCCGGCAGAGGGGGTTAATGAGGGACAACCAAATGACAGCAGGCTGCATGGGGTGACCAGGGTGGCAGGGCGGGGGGGCAGTTGGGGGTGACCAGGTCGGTGGGGGGGAAGGGGGGCAGTAAGGGGTGACCAGGCTGGCATGGAGGGGGCAATTAGGAGCGACCAGGCCAGCAGGGGGAGCAGTTAGGGGCAATCAGGCAGGCAGGCAGGTGAGTGATTAGGAGCCAATGGTCCAGGATTGTGAGAGGGATGTCCGACTGCTGGTTTAAGGATCAGGCCTAAACCGGCAGTTGGACATCCCCCAAAGGGTCCCGGATTAGAGAGGGTGCAGGCTGGGCTGAGGGGACCCCCCCTGCACGAATTTCATGCACTGGGCCTCTAGTTATCTATAACCCTCAAAACAAGGTTGTGGAAGGAGGTCCTGTTCCCGACTTACGGGGTAGAAATAGGCAGAGGTGGTTAAAGAATCTGCCCCTAGTTAGAATGTCAGACACAGATCATTTATTAACTATATTCCTGTCTTCCTTACCAGACCACACTGTTTAAAACTTTTAACCGCTTCTAACAGAATAGAGGGAGCTCATTGGCATAGCAGAGAAGGGGTGCTCACCCTGTTGCCCTAACCACAGCTCAAGCCCCTCCAGCTGTGCCTCGTTATACATCAGTTATCCCAGTCTTGCTAGTCCCAGAATGATCCACAGCCTTTTCTACCTTCGAACCTTATTTGTATTTTTTACTCTGTTTAAAAACCCCTCAAGCCCCAGCCGGTTTGGCTCAGTGGATAGAGTATCGGCCTGAGGACCAAAGGGTCCCGGGTTCGATTCCAGTCAGGCACGTACCTCAGTTGCAGGCTCCTCCCTGGCCTGGGCCAGTCGGGGCACGTGCAGGAGGCAATCAGTCGATGTGTTTCTCTCATATCAGTGTTTTTCTCTGTCTTTCCCGTTCTCTTTTCCTCTCGAAAATAAATGGAAAAATATCTTCGGGTGAGGATTAAAAATAGATAAATAAAATACCCCCTCAAAAGGATGCTCCTTTTAAGGATGTTCTTGGGAGGTCTCCATTGTGCTTCTGGTGGTCCCCAGAGTGGGCCTCAGATATTTCCAGCTCTCTCCTCCAGACACACGCTAGAATTGCACTTGCCCTCCCTGGTGATGTGGGTGGGCCATGGGACCAGTTCTGGCCCACGAGTTGTATTTCGTCTGTGTAGACGGTTCAGCTCCCACTAGACCACCCTCCAGAGCGCTCACGCTTCCCCTGGCAGTGGCATGGCCACATGTGACATGGAGGCTGCAGGTCTCACGGGCTCTGTTGACCGTCCCAGTTCCCACCACTGAGCGAGTTCCCGCCCCCAGTTTTCCCCACACCCCTGGACCCGGTGATGATGGCCGCACCCGTTCAGGAGGTGGATGTTCGTGGATACGTTTGTCTCTCCGGCAGATTGCGCCTGCTTCCCCAGCACAGCACCTTGCAGTGCGCTTCTGCCTCGCCGACGGTCCTGGGGACAGACTTGGAGTCCGTGGTGATGTGAAGCCAGGAGGACCTTTGATGTCAGCTGGTTTTCACGGATCAGAGCTGGTCTGGTCTGAATATGAACGTATGACGGGGGCAGTGCTTAGAGAGTCCATAAGAATGGACGCCTTTTTATTTGGGGACGTCTGAATAATTTATGAATTTTCAATGTTTCCTGAGGAAAAAATAATCAGTTGGAGGTTTTATATTGATATCATTTAAGACACTTTTCCATGCATACTGCCTTTAACACGGGGTCTGCTAACACATTACATTCCACTCCTTACTGAGTCAGGAGCTAGATTTTTAAATCCAAGCCTGGCAGTGTGCAGCATGCACTCAGAGGCACCTGCCGCCACCTAGTGGCGGTGTCTCCTAATTGTATACTCTTTTTTTTTTTTCTAGAAGTAGGATTACTGGGTCAAGTGGGAGTTTGATTTTTAATTTTTTGAGGAAACTCCATACTGTTCTCCACAGTGGCTGCACCAGTTTGTATTCCCACCAGCAGTGCATGAGGGTTCCTTTTTTTCTGCATCCTTGCCAGCACGTGTCATTTGTTGATTTGTTGATGATAGCCATTCTGACAGGTGTGAGATGTAATTATATACTCTTGATGGACCAAGGTTAAATGTTGAATCTGCAAACAAAACATGTAACATTATCTAAAATTTACCGGTGAATTGCGTACAGTCTCTTAAAACATATAGTTGTCGCCTGACCGGTGTGGCTCTGTGGTTGAGCGTGGACCTGTGAACCAGGAGGTAACAGTCTGATTCCCGGTCAGGGCACATTATGGGTGTGTAGGAGGCAGCCGATCAATGATTCTCTCTCTTCATTGATGTTTCTATCTCTCTCTTCCTCTCCATTCCTCTCTGAAGTTAATTAAAATGTTTTAAAAAACATATTTGTCATTACTTATTATGCCGTTATTGGGGCAATAGGACTAGATGTTCTGGAATGAGAAGTGGCACCTATCCAGTTTGTTTCTGGAAAGAGTGGGTTTCTCTTCGTAAATGAATTTATCAGCCGGGAACTCTGGTGCCGGGTTGATGTCAGGGCTGCCGCACACGGGCTTTGCAGCCACCTTGCCAGGGATCTGTGACTTGCGTGACCTGGACAGGGAGCCAACCTGTCTTTTGCCCACAGAGTTGGGATGTACTGGGAAAGTGTAAGTTTTTATATTTAAAGTTAATCCTGGAGCTGACTATTGTAAGCATTCTTTTCACTTTGGTTTTTAAATCAGTGACAATTTATAACCACAGAAGCTAGCCAGGTCTTAGAGTAATAGGTGCACACCCCAGATACAGCCTACATTTACAGAGCGTCTGATCGCCAGCCTTGCCATCCCCGGATTTTAATTAGTATTTTTCCATTCAAAATGTCACTGGCTTTTTCATGATGTAGAACGTGAAGCCATGGATCAGGAGAAGGCTTTGAGCACGGTGACCTGTGCCTAGCCTTCTGGCTGCTCGTCTCTCCACGTTATCTGCGGGCTCCTTTCGGATGATGACAGAAACATCAGTCACTTGCCTCCATACATATTTTATAATGCCAATTGAATGTGATGAAATATTTAAAATATCATTTATTAAATATTTAAAAGTTCAGTGTTTGAAACTGGCCAGCTCTCTTCGTTCTACTGCCCGCCTAAAGGAGCAATTTAGAAAACCTGAATTATAAAATTAGAATACTGGGAAAAATCAGAGACTTAAGAATATCACTATAAAATTATTTTTTTGCCTTGAACCATTAGTAATTTTCAGCTGCAGGCCTTTCCTTCCGGGTAGCAGAAATACACATTTTACGCTACTACCTTTTAATACTTTCTGCTATTTTAGATTTCCTGCACTTTGCCTAGTGTTTTTACCTTCTTACTGGGTTAGAAAAATTCACTTAAAGTCTAAGGAGTATTATGGATTCACATATTGGAATGATCTTCCGTTTCATTTGCTTTGCTTATAATTTTATTAATAAAACTTTAAATATGAAAACAAATTGGAATTTGCTATTGCTCTTCATGGTGCATTATTAATAGTAAATTGAATGAATAGCTTCTGTGTTTTGAAAGGAGAGGTCAGTGACAAACTGGAGGGTCTTCACAGTGGCCTGTTTACCTGTCACACCTGAGGCCCATGCAGCCGTCCAGCCTGCGCCACAGCAGGTGTCAGAGCAGGTGTCACGAGCTGTCTGGAGCAGCGGGAGTTTCAGCCGGTAGGAAAAGCCCCCGCCCAGCCCGGCTGCAGAGTGAGGCTGTTGCCTGTGTTCCGAGGACCCTCCCGGAGCAAAGGCTGCCGCGGACTGGGCCCCGCACAGCGCCCCCCAGTGAGCTCGGCGCCCTCGGGGTGCTGCTGAAGAAGGGCAGGGCAGGTGCACCAGAACTTCTGAATTCTCTGCTCTCCCGAGGCTCCTGGCCCGGGGCAGCTGTTGTGTGGGGAGAGCTTTTCCAAAGGCTCTTTCAATCTTGGCCTTTATGATCTGGGTTTGGTATCCTAGTTGGTCCCCCCATAATCTAAGCACAGGACAGATCCATGGTTTGCACATGGACCGCCAGGTTCTCTCGTCTCCTTTGCTTTGAATATCCACCTGTCAGAAACAAAAAGTCTCACCTTCTCGATGTTTACAACACCAAGTCATACCTGCTTTTCAGTTCTCAGCACCAAAACTGCCTTCTCTAAGAGAGGATTTCGAACCAGGATACTGACTTTTTAAAAAATATATTTTTTTGTTGACTTCAGAGAGGAAGGGAGAGGGAGAGAGAGAGAGAGAAACATCGATGAGAGAGAATCATTGATCGGCTGCCTCCTGCACACCCCACACGGGAACGAGCCTGCAACCCAGGCATGTGCCCTGACCAGCGATTGAAACATGACCTCCTGGTTCATAGGTCGACGCTCAACCAGAGCCACGCTGGCCGGGCCAGGACATTGATTTTATTTGTATGGTATATGAGGCTCCTTACACACTCATTCATTGGCCCGATACTTCCCGAGTGCTGAGATGCTAGTTAGCAAACGGCAAAAGGTCAGCCACTCGCAGCATCTGTCTTTGTCCATGTCTGAGGGGAGAGGGAGAAGGTAATGACACAGCAGCCCCTTGTGGCCTCTCCTGTGTCGGACGCTGTCAGCCTGGCAGTGTGACGGGTTTGATCACACAGCACCCTGTGACGTGGGTACCGCTCCTGCCTCGGTTTACAGTTGAGGAAACAGGCCCACGGAGGCAGCCAGGTAGCTGCCCCTCGGTCCCAGGCTGGCGATGAGCAGCAGCAGAGAAGGAGCCGGTGGGGCCAGAGCAGCGGGTGCGGGTGTGGTTGGACGAGGGAGCATTTGAACAGAGACCTGAGACTCTGGCCGGGACTTGAGAGGTCAAAGCTGTTTTAATATCGAGACATTGACTTGCTTTTCCCGCATCCTCGCGAGAGCGCGGTGGTTTCCTAGAGGCCGCTGGCGTGTGCGCGGGACCCGGGAGGCGCCACGGGGACCAGCTGGCTCCTGAGAAGCTGGGCAGTGAGCGCAGACTCGCAGGATGGAAATGGTGCCGCTCTTAGTGCGCTTTGTTTTTAAAAATGCAGTTTTTCTGAAAATGGTACTTAGTTAACTTACAATGTTTTTTTTTAATGAATTAATAAATATTAAAATTTATCTTGGTTTTAATTTCCAATACAGTAAATTCTGATAGGTAGGTAGTGAGATAAATGAGATAGATGGGTAGATCCCACATAAACAAATGCTGTGAGGATCTGCAGTAACTTTGTGGTGTGGCCGGTTCTGGGCGCACATATTTGAGGACACTGTTTAGATCAGATCCGTCAGGAGGGCAAGAACGCGCTTGTCACCTGGCTCTTGCAATAAGTCCCGGAGAGCAGAGAGGTGACGAGAAGGCTGCGCCTGCATTTTGTGTGTGCGCCGAGTTTTCCATGCGGTAAAATGTAGAACAGAATTTCCCGTCGTAGCCATCTTAAGTGTACAGTTCAGTCGTGTTACGTATGCTCGTTCATATTGTTGTGCAGCCTGTTCCAGAACTCAACTCTGTACCCATTCGACTGGTCCTGTGGGTCTGCGGTGCCCTTGCAAGTGAAGCAGGGGTTTGCTGTGGGTTGGATGTGGCGGGCATGAATGTCCGATGAGGCGTCATTCATTGCAGAGCTGGGAGCTTGTGTCCCTCCCGCACGCACCGCGCAGGAGGGGATGCAGGTGAGGCCCAGGTGCTTCTCACCTGTCGCTCCGTAACCGTCATCACCCGCAGCAGGAAAGCAGTGTCCCCTTACGGGACGTTGTATTCGACGTGGTTAAACGTTTACATTTAATTTCAGATGCTTCTGGATTGATTTGCACTCATGGGAAAGAGTCTGGGTAGTTCCTTCAGCAATTAGGCACTACCTGTTGGTCATAAAGTTCCATACCCCGAATTGAGGACCTCTCTGGTTAACCGTATCCTGAGATGGGATGCGTTACACCTGAGACAGAAGGAGAGCTGGTCACACTCGAGGTGAAAGTAGAAAGACATTGAATGCGTTCCCGCTGTGAGGTGGAGCCCAAAACGCACTGGTGGAGCCCAGAATGCACTGGTGGAGCCCAGAATGCACTGGTGGAGCCCAGAATGCACTGGTGGAGCCCAGAATGCACTGGTGGAGCCCAGAATGCACTGGTGGAGCCCAAATGCACTGGTGGAGCGAGCGCTCAGGGAGGAGGTGGTGGCTGAGGCCCGGACAAAGCCAGGCCCAGGCAGAACAGGAGGGATCAGAACTAAAGACGGGTGGCACCAGGCCGGCGCCTGCCAGACGGCACAGTTCTCCCTGAAACACGGAAACTCCCAGTTACCGTGCTCGCCCCTTTTCCAGATGTGGCGCCAGCCCTCTCGGGAGGGGGCGGGGCTGGCTTACAAACTCGGACATGAGATTGAGAGGTTACTCAAGGCCACCCAGAGGTCAGTTACACCTGCTCAAGGTCACTCAGTAAAGATAGAGGATGCTGGAATCTGACCCCACGTCAGCCTGACTCCAAAGTGGGTTATTTATTCTTAAACAGTTTTCAGTCACCTATTTCAGGAATTCACATTTTATTTTAATGCCTTAGATTTGTAATTTTATATTCATAAGTCTTGTCTATTTTGTGTCTTTGTGATGCTAATTTTAAATAGGTACTATTGTATTGTCATAAAGAAATAACACTTTTCTTTGTCACTGTTCTGTAATAGGTCCAAAACAGTTTGAATTTGTCTACTGGCCATCAGTCTTTTTTCTTTAATTTGTACAGCAGAATCTGGTTTCTTCCTGGACTCAGATAGTTTCTCCATTACTCACTCTAGAATTTAGAATTTCATGATATTTGGGTCTTGATAACAAACCCTGCAACAAAAAATGCAAGTGTTGCCTTCCAGACCAATGAGAGTCTTATGGTTCAGACATAATCGATGTGTCTTCAAAAGCAGTTGAGTTTAAAATAGTCAGTCTAGCTCTGGCCGGTGTAGCTCAGTGGGTTGGGTGTTGTCCTGGGCCCCGAAAGGTTGCCGGCTCATTCCTGGTCAGGGCACATGCCGGCTGTGGGCTCGATCCCCAGTACGGGGCATGCAGGAGGAAGCCGATCCCCCCTCCCCCTCACATCAATGTTTCTCTCGCTTCCTCCCTCTCTCTCTCAAAGTCAATTTAAAAACTCTTTTCAGAGAAAGTAGCGGTGTTCTAACCTGCCTGTTTCCTTTCCTTTTGAAACACAGCTAACAAGCACAAGCCCTGGCTGGAGCCCACCTACCACGGCATCGTGACAGAAAACGACAACGCCGTGCTCCTCGACCCCCCGCTGATCGCCCTGGACAAGGACGCCCCTCTGCGCTTCGCAGGTAGGAGCCTGGCTTTGTTGGCTCTGGTGGCTCCGGGACCGGGGGCGATGCATTGGGAACGTTCTCACCCTGTCTTAAAGGGTGTCGATGGCCGAGGGTGGTTTGTGGCTCCCGGGCACCATCCTTTTTCCTGTTCCTTTAAATGGTTAGGGCGCCTGACCAAAAAGCCTGCACGTGTGGATGAAAAGCACAGTATCACGTCGCATCGTCCCAGGCCTTGTCTTGATGTCATCAGATAACACCTAGGCCAGTGTCTCAAAAAATCGTGCCCACAACGCACCCGAGGGTGGTGTTAAAATGCAGATTTGGATCCAGAGGGTCTGGGGGACCTGAGATTCTGCCTTCTCACCTGCTCCCAGGTGTGGCAGGTCCGCGAGAGGCGAGGATCCGGGTAACAGCAGCTTAGGGTCCTCTCGCACCACCTCGGTTTCAGTTACTGAAAAGACTTATTCGAAAATCTAAAGCAATCTTTATAGAGGAATCCTGTGGCCCAGGTTTTACTTTCCATAAATTTTTAAAGTGGAGGTATTTCCTAAGGCTGTAACCTGACTAAGCGGCAGGTCTGGGGCCGCGTGGAGACTTGCTGTTTGGCTGACATGTAACACCACTTTGCACTTCAGAGCGTTTCTTGCTTGAGCCGCGTGTCCATAGTAACTTCCCTGACGGACGTGAATTGTGCCACGTCGCCCTCTCCCTGCCTCAGGGTCACAGTTAATTTAAAAGAGTAGTGGTTGCATGGCATTTTTTTCCAGGACCAAATGTCTCATGTTAGTGTGTGCTGTTTGCCTGGGGACCAGTAAGAAGGCTTCAGTTAACTTGTATAGATCAGGCGGTGCATTAGTTCACAGTGTGTACATTGAGGGAAGTGGACGTGTTTCTGAAGAGCTGTTTAAACCAGCGTCACCAACCGGTGGTCCGTGAGGCCCGAAAGGTTGGCGGCCGCTGATTTAAACAATACATTTATTTGTTCTTCATTCTCTTCAGGTGCCACAGCCCACGGTCAGGGAAGTAACTGAGAACCAGCTGTGCTGTGTGAGTCAGTGGTGGACACAGACCTTCCCAGTAGTGTTGCTTAATTGGTTTTTAGAGAGAAATCCGATTAGATGGACGGGAGAGGACGCGCTCGATGCCGTGAAGCCATACACAGTGCTTGTGCAGTAGCTGAGATGATTTTCTCTGCTCCTTCCTTCCCCCAAAGTAGTCATCATTTTTAGCATTGCACCTCGGTGTGCTCTGGAACTGACAGACTTGGAGTGTTTGTGTGTGTACTTGTACACGCAGCCCCTGCGGGCCACTTAGTCACTACACATGCTCCTCTGTGCGAGAGAGACGGTCAGTGCTGTGTGAATAACGGGATAGGATGATCCAGTTTGTGTTTGAGCAGACTTACACGTTTCTGACTTTCCCTGCATCGTAAGGAGTGATTGGGCCTCTGTACTGTGCAGTGTCAGCTGTACACGGTCCTGTGGCCTGTACCTAGACCAGCGCCTGGCACCAGTTGACACTCCATAAATGTTGTAGGAGGAATGGCTGAGTAGATTGCTTGTCAGACTTCTGAAATAAGTCCTTGGCTAATGTTGGCAGCTCAGTCACCAGAGTGCGTTGTCATTGTCCCTCATCAGGCGTTCGTACTGAACGCAGAGTCTTGCCCAGATTGCTTTCTTGGGGTGAAATAGGAGAGTAAAATCTTGCTATTTGTCAAGTAGTTTAGGAAATTAAAATAACTAAGTTTCTTATTCAACCCCTTTTCCTTAATCTGCTAAAAGCCCGAGTAGAGGTGGGAAGAAACTGTGTTGTCCATTTTGTGTCCTTGATGGGGAGCTTGAACCCCTCAGCAGGCCGCCACGTGGTGCCTTTGGACAGTTGTCCCTTCACTGCCCACGTCAGAGCTGTCGTCCCCCTTCTCAGGCTCTTCCTTCTGGCAGGTGTTTCACCCGGCACCTTTCCCTGCTTTCCCGCCGAGCACAGATTTCGCAAGGTTAGGAAAACAGTTGCGATGGAAATAGAATCCAAAAGAAATTTCCGGACAAGAATGGGGACTTTATTTTCATTGATAATTAGAACCAACTCAGGTGTGTGATCCCTTTCTCCGTATTCTTTACACTTTATGTGACTCGCCCTGAGGATGGCGATGGGCTGACTCCTGCACATCCCCTTGCCCCCGCCCCCCAGCACTGCCTTTTAGCATAGGCGATGGGCTGACGTTGTGTTTGTAGCAATGAGTTGGACATATTTGGTGAAGCCCCATGAAATTGCCATTTTTATATGTCGAAACTATCAAAATACTTGAAAAAAATGGAACATTGGAAATATCCTGTGGTTTAGCCTAATTACTATAAGGCAGTAATTCGTTGAGTAGCGGATTTAAGTAAGTATCTGGATGTTAGGATGAAACTTCACATTAACAGTTACTGACTAGCGTGGACTCATTTTGGATGCAGTTGCTCCAGGAATGGTTGGTATCGGTAATCACTGACTATTAAGTTCCAATGCCAGGTCCTTGTAGAATGTAAAGAAGCATAAAAGTTGGCCCTTCTTCTCAGAGCACTGATGATTAGGTCCCAGAAACTGGCATGGACCAGTCACCAGAATAAGCAGCAGCCTGATGCCCAGCTGGAGGGCGCGGGCACCAGGGCCGAGTGGAGAGGCGAGAGCGGGGGGGAGAGTCAGGTTAGCAGGGATGTTGTAGTGGATGCTGCTCAGCAGGGGTCGCTTTTCCCAGGGCCAGAGCGGTGGGTCTACAGTCCGTCACCCGCCTTCCCCAGCCAAGTGCACGCACGGCCCAGGCGAGGCTCACAGGTGTCTCCTCCTTGGAGAGCCACCGATTCTGATACTGGCTGAGGTTGCGTTCCCTCTGTCCAGGCCAGTTTGCTCTGGGCCTGGTCTGGCCCCTCTTCCTGGTCTCTCGAGCTGCCTTGGTTTCTGCTGTTTCCAGGTCCCTTTCTCTGGCTTGCAGCCAATTCCGTGAGTTCGTGACGGCTTTGCAATGAAGCCCCTTTGGCCTGAGTTAGCTGGAATGGATTTCTGTTGCTTGCCACCAGTGAAACTAACCGTTGGAGCGGGCACTCACGGCCTCCAGGGGTGTGCAGCATAGGGCAGGTGACCTGAGGGGGGGACGATGGACTAGGCTCTGAGACACCCTCGCTTTCGGGGAAGAGCAGTGCAGTTCGGGGTTATACCCAGATTTGGAAGAAGACTTAGGAAGAATGCAGAGCCGGCCTGAAGCCCAGGTTTCTCAGAGGGATGGACGAGGAAAGTGAGGGCTAACACCGGAAACAGGAACCCTTGGCGCGACTTTGGATATCAAGAAGTCAAATCTGGCCGAAGCCGGTTTGGCTCAGTGGATGGAGCGTCGGCCTGCGGACTCAAGGGTCCCGGGTTCGATTCCGGTCAAGGGCATGTACCTTGGTTGCGGGCACATCCCCAGTGGGGGGTGTGCAGGAGGCAGCTGATCGATGTTTCTCTCTCATCGATGTTTCTGACTCTCTATCCCTCTCTCTTCCTCTCTGTAAAAAAATCAATAAAAATATATTTAAAAAAAAAAAAAAAAAAAAAAAAAAAAAAAAGAAGTCAAATCTGTACGCGTTGTTACAGTTTTGTGTTTTGCTTTTTAAGAATTCTGTAGTAAAGTTCTTTTTGACTGCTTTAACTTTTTTTGTTGTTAATCCTCACTGGAGGATATTTTTTTCATGGCTATTTAAAGAGAGGAAGGAAGGTAGGGAGAGAGAGAGAGAGACATCAATGATCAACTGTGTGAAAGAGACACATTGATTGGTTGCCTCCCGCACACACCCCAACCAGGGCTGGGGATGGAACCTGCAACCCAGGTGTGCACGCCCTTGATTGGGACTCAAACCCGAGACCCTTGGGTGCCTGGGCTGATGCTCTAACCACTTAGCTACCGGCCAGGGCCCTTTTGACTGTTTGTTGTTGTTGTTTTTAATATATCTTTATTGATTTCAGAGAGGAAGGGAGAGGGAGAGGGAGATGGAAACATCAGTGATGAGAGAGAATCATTGATCGGCTGCTTCCTACACACCCCCCACTGGGGACGGAGCCTGCAACCCCGGCATGTGCCCTTGACCAGAATCAAACCTGGGACCTTTCTTTCTTTTATTTATTTTTTTTTAAATTTCTTTATTGATTAAGGTGTCGCATATTTGTCCTCATCCCCCCATTCCCATCCCACACCCCTCCCCACGGATGCCCCCACCCCCCTGTTGTCCTTAACCATTGGTTAGGCTCGTATGCATGCACACAAGTCCTTTGGTTGATCTCTCCCCCCTCCCCCCACCCTCCCCTACCCTCCCTCTGAGGCCTGATAGTCCGATCGATGCCTCCTTGTTTCTGGTTCTGTTCTTGTTCCTCAGTCTATGTTGTTCATCATTTCCCCTAGATGAGTGAGATCATGTGTTACTAGAAATATACTTATAAGAACCGAATGTGAGACGAGCAATAATAGTTATGCTGACAGGCAAATGAATCAGTTTGTAGTGAGTTTCTGGACCAACAGTTCTTTTGAGACCCAATTTCAATGTCCACCAGTTCCTTATGTGTACATGTCAGCACTGACTTTTCAGTTCTGGATGGTGGACAAATGGTGGTAATGCAGGTCCGACTCCCTCTGGTTTGGTCTCGGCCGGACCCAGGGGCGCGGCCTCACCTGGACCCGGGACCCAGCATCACCCGGGCCCCGGGGCGTGTGGCCTCACCCGGACCCAGGGGCACGTGGCCTCACCCGGACCCAAAACCTGGGACCTTTCAGTCCATAGGCCGACACTCTATCCACTGAGCCAAACCAGCTAGGGCCCTTTTGACTGTTTTAGATGATCTTAGGGGAATGAGGGGGAGAGAGATGGGGAAGGTTTGCCCATTCCAAGGCAAGTATAGCTGGAAAGGTTGTCGGGAAACCTGGTGCGGTAGGGTTTCAGGTAGACTTACGTAGCAGGGCAGGTGCACATGGTCTGAATTCAGTGGGAAAGGGCTGGACAGAAAGAGAAAAGACTCTGATAGGTGGTTCTGAGAGGCCTTCCTTGCAGAGGTTGAGAGAAGGTGAGTGTGGGAGAGGACTGAGAAGGCAAAGGGGTGGAGATGCACCGTGCTGTGACTCCATGTAATCAGTGCATGTAACTGCATGTATGTAACTGTCCCGTGTGTGTAAATAACACAGCTGTGCATCGGGGTGGAGGAGAAGGGTGCCCATGACCATGAATGGAACCTCTGACCCTTCAGTGCGTGGGCCCAATGAAACTTTGCTTACAGACACAGAAATGTGAATTTCATATAATTTTCATTTAATATTTTAAAAGAGAGAAAAAACTGTAGCACGCAGGTTGTTCAGCAGTGTGAGCGGGTGGGTGTGGCCCAAGGCCATGGCTGCTGCCGGCTGGGGCAGCACCATCCACATCCCTTGCTGTGATGGTGGGAAGGTTCGCTGTCTGCATTCTCCATGCAGCAGTTACTAGGCCTGTGTGAGGAGAGACTGAATTTTAATATTTAATGTTAACGTGAATTTTAATTTAATTTGACACAGCCCCATGGGGCTAGTGGCTACGGCACGGGCATTGGCCAGCACAGATCTAGAGAGACACTGTGGATGCAGCGGGAACCACAGACAGAATTAGCCCTTGTAGCTCGTCATGAACAGCAGAAAGCTGGCATATGGTACAGTGCCCATGGAACCGACTGGGCATAGCGAACTCTGCTGCGGCCTGCTTTGTGGCAGGCCGTGTTCCGCGCACTGTACCTGGGTTTGCTCACTGGTTCCCTCTTACGCAGCATGAATGAATGCACCACAGCTGGGTGTGCCCTCCTGGATGAATGGATCTTAGACCCACAGGCTGAGTGAGAAGGCAGGCATTCTATACCATGTGATACCACTGTTCAAACCTCAAAAACAAGCAAAATGAAGCAACACTATTTGGGGATATACAAACACATGGTAAAACCATTTTTAAAAGCAAGGGGATTCAGACTGATGCCTTTGGGGGAGAGAAGGTGCCCTGTGAGGCCACACAGAGTGGGGGGCAGCGGCCCCGACCTCCTCCCCTGCAGTGGTCCTGGGCGAGGTAAGCAGGTGTAATGTGGGCTGCTAGACTAGTGTTTCCCGAGTAAAGAGTGGCCATTGTAGCATCACCACCTCATACTGAATTGGCTTCAGTTCCCACGGAAGCATATGTCCTGTTTATATTTGTTGCCTTAGTTGCATTAGAACAAGATTAGATTAGAAAACATTGCTATTTATTCAGCTCATAAACAAAGGATTAAACATAAAACCCATTGTTTGTTTCACTTAATCTAATGATGAGCTGAATGTTACCAGACTCTAACCACAAGAACTTACATTGAAAGGGAAAAGCTGAAAACTGTCAAGGACAAATAGTTGTGCGTCTAAACTGTTACGATGTCTGACGCACGTGAGGGGGTGAGGAAGCGGTGGCTGTGTTATTTCATGGGCAGTTAGTGCAATTTCAAAAATTATGCAGGAGTTCCTGGTAAGTAGGGTTCAAAGAGACACTTTGTTACTGAAGGTCCAGTTATGCTATAGCAGTTCTACTGAGCTGATTGTTAAATTGTGTCAAGCTTTTCTATGTAATATGTGCATCTTTGACTTTTTTCCTTATTGTTCCGTCCTCATTCTTTCCTGTATTACTGACATGGGTTTATCTTTTCTCCCTTCAGAGAGTTTTGAGGTGACAGTCACCAAAGAAGGTGATCAAGGGTTCTTTCTCTCCCTCTTATGACTATTAACCCACTAACTTTGTTTATAAAATTGGGAATCAGCCCTTCAACAGAAGAAGCTGTCATGCTCTTTTACCCCTTTTATTCTCCTATTTTGTTTCTATTTTTAAATATATTGATGGAAACTGTATGTAACCAAACCCTTGGTTAGAAATATCTGGAAATCAGACATCCATTTGAACTATATGGATAATACTGTACATTTTCCCCTAATTGAACTTAAGAGATTCACTTTGTAACCATTTTCTATTAGTTGTAATTTTGGAAGAGGTCCATCTTACTTTTATATGAAATACATTTGTTGAAGTTTTACTTATACATTAGAACGTTTATATTTGTTCTCCCATGGGCAAGAATGGAAACATAGATTTTTAACTCCTAATTAAGCTGGTGAGCCAACTTAGGTGACTTTCCGTTCCCAGTCAGGCTTCCTTTGAGGTCCGATAGGGTCTAGTCCGAAACAAGGGCCAGTCTAGCAGCTCTCTCCCCATGCGGGCCCTGCATCGCACTGGTAGGCGCTAGCTGTTGAAATGGATGCCTGAAAAGTTGGTATTTCTACCTTCTCGTTCAGTAGTTTGCTTTGATTCCCTAATTTTAGCCAGGCTCATTGCACAGGAAGACTTGTTTCTTCGGACTTTTTTTTTATATATATACAGACTTTTTGTAATTATGATGCTGAACTTATATCTCACGCTTCTTCCTCTCCCAACACGTGACTGTGTTTTAGCCTTCTCTCTGGTCCAAGCCAGAATAGCTGCCCACTTCCCCTGCCCGGCAGTGTCTGTTAGCAGCCTGGGCAGTTTGCTAATGAGACCACTGTGCCTGGGGCTGTCCTAGTACTCCTGTGAAATGCCTGTCTGTTTCCTCTCTCTTTTGTATTCCTGCATGAGTGGATGCAAAGTTCAATGAGTTGCTTGGAAAGCTAGAACCTGCTTCTGTGTACTAAAGCCCAGAACTCACCCTGTCACCAAGCACAGCGCCCGGCTTCCCCACAGCCCCTCAACCCCTGGCTGCCATTGTGGTCATTGGTTTCCTTTGGGGGAGGCGGGTCTGACTGCAGCCGGTTTGGCGGCAGCGATCTAACCTGTGCTGCTTTGACTCCCCAGGTGAGATTTGTGGCTTTAAAATTCACGGGCAGGATGTGCCCTTTGACGCCGTGGTGGTGGATAAGTCCACGGGCGAGGGACTGATCCGCTCCAGAGAGAAACTAGACTGTGAGCTGCAGAAAGACTACACGTTCACCATCCAGGCCTACGACTGCGGGAGGGGCCCCGACGGCAGCGCCAGCGCCAAGAAGTCTCACAAGTAAGTGAGCCGGGGGGGCGTGTGCGAGTGACCGTGCCTGCTCCTGTGCCCAGCACCTCGGTGCTTCTGAAATAGAAGCTGTTCTCCGTTGGCCATCGGGACGTAGCCGTTAGATCAGACACCCTGGCAGACGGCTCCAGCAAGGGCCTGGACCCTAGCAGTAAATGAATGAATACCCTCGCAGAGAAACCAAGGCCCACAGCGAAAACACGGAAAGCCCACTCTTCCCCTAGGAAGAGGTCTTATGGGTATGTGTGTCTTTTGTCTGTAAGTCTGAGGGCATGAAATTCATTCGAGCTGCTGAGAGAAAGCCAGCTGGTGGGCTCCCCATGGGAGTGAGCCCGGCCTCTTGCCAGCCGAAACCGCCCGACTAGTGGAGGCGGCTCTGGGCAAGACATGGAGTTAGAGTCTTGTCTTCCTGCCTGCCCGTGTGGCTCAGTGGTTGAGTGTTCGACCCAGGAACAAAGAGGTCACAGTTCAATTCCCGGTCAAGGGCATGCAGGAGGCAGCTGATCAATGACGTTTATATCTCTCTATCCCTATCTCTTCCTCTCTCTCTAAAAATCAATAAAAACATATAAAAAATGAAATAAAAAAGCATCTAGCCTTTCCTCTGCCACTTACCTGCCCTTCGGCATCGGGCAGATTTAATTTTGTTGCGTCTCAGTTTCTACTCGGTACGTGGATTGAGGAAAGAGGGCCGAGACGATGTCATATGACTGTGGTGAGGGTCAGGATGGGGGAGGGGTGGCGAGGGGTGCAGAGCGTCTTGGGGAGCAGTGCGGTGCTGAGTGCAGAGCTTGTCTGGTTCGGAATACGCCCTGGAGGCCAGCAGTGTTCTGTCTGGGAGCCTGCCCTGACGATGCCTCGTTTCTCATCCCCGAGCTGGGGCGATGGAAGCTGGCAGCACGGGGTTCGCCAGGAAGGGCCACACTGAGGTCACGTTGAGGCCCCTCATTTGCTAGATCCACGGCAGGTGGTGTCCCAACCACGGGTTGCTAATGGTCTCTGTTCCTTGGAAGCAGGACAAGCCTGTGTTAATGCTCACCGTATCCCATCTTCCATCTCTGTTTCTTATCCCTTCTTCCTTTGGCTCTAGTTGTTTCTGAATTTTGAAACAAAATATTTTTAACTTTGTGATAACAGAGCTAACAGACATCTGGTATAGTATATCTCCCTTTTACATGCCCTGTCCCACGTCGTGAAAGAAAATCCCAGTGTTACTGCCTTTTTTGTTTTTTAAATCCTCACCCGAGGTATGTTTTTAATGATTTTTAGAGAGAAGAAGGGGGAGAAAGAGAAACATCGATTGGTTGCCTCCTGTACTCACCCCGACTGGGGACTGAACCCACAATGTTGGTATATGCCCTAACCGGGAATCAAACCTGAAACCTTTGTGGTGTCTGGGACAACACTCGACCACATGAGCTGCCAGCCAGAGCTGTGTTGTCGCCTTCTTACCAGGTACCTTATTCCTAGACCTGGAAGGATCAACCCAAATTCCTGCTTTAACTTGTCTGTTGTCTCCAGGCTAAACCAAAAACAATGAATAGTTTACTTTTATCTTCATACTAGAGGCCGGTGCACGAAAATTCGTGCAAGAGTAGGCCTTCCTTCCCCCGGCTGCCGGCCCCGGCTTCCCTCCGGCACCCGGGACCCGGGCTGGTTTCCCTCCAGCCCCGGCTTTGTCAGGAAGGACATCTGGAATGACATCCAGAAGACGTCTGGTCTAATTAGCATATTACCCTTTATTATAGATAACATTTAATAAAACGTATCAGAGAAAGGAAATTTAAAAGCAGGGCAGAATTTTGGGGGATAGTAAAACAAGCAGAGCCCACAGCTTTCCCCCTCTTCCAGAGCAACGGTCCACATTCAGGTGAATGACGTCAACGAATACGCACCTGTGTTCAAGGAGAAGTCCTACCAGGCGGCCGTGGTGGAGGGGCGGCGCTACGAGAGCGTCCTGAGGGTGGAGGCCGTGGATGCAGACTGCTCCCCTCAGTTCAGCCAGATCTGCAGCTATGAGATCGTCACTCCAGACGTGCCCTTCACAGTCGACAAAGATGGTGAGAACAGAGGGAAGCGTTCCTTGCCGGGGGACGGTCCCGGCAGACAGACCCTCCTAAGCCGGTCAGCTTCACACCCAGACTTTGTACGTCAGTGGAACTCATAAACCGGAGAGTTAGTCCGTTCGGGCGCTGGAACCAAATGCCACCAACCAGGAGGCTTAACCTAGACATTTCTGTCTCACATTCTGGAGGCTGGGGAGTCCGAGATCAGGGAGCCAGCCCATTCAGAGTCTCTGAGGACCTGCTTCCCGGCTGACAGGTGCCACCTTCTTGCTGTCCTCACCTGGCGGGAGAGACAGGACACTCTGGCCTCCTCTCTTCTTATAAGGACAGATTCCAATATGGGGACTCACCCTCATTGGCTCCCCTAACCCTAAGCTCCTCCCAAAGGCCCCCACCTCCTAACACCATGACACTGAGGGGAAGGACTTCACATGTGAACTTCGGGGGCAGGAGCGTTCAGTCCATAGCAGAGACCTGCTGTGGTGTCCGTTTCCCAGTTGAGCTTTTACGCTGTCCCCTGAACGCCATGTGTTCTCCGCGGGGCCGTTCCTTTTTCCTTTCCCATCGAAGTCTAATAAAACCCCTGCCCATCATGTTGCTGTTTTTTATCTTCTCCCCTTTCGGTCAGCATGCATCTGAATAACGGACCCTTCTTGGGCCTGGTTTTCTGTTCTCCGTTAGATTTGAATCTTCTGCCTCATCTTGAAGGTGAAGGTTTAAACCTCATTGCCAGACCCTCAGTAACTGAACAGATCGGCTCGTTCTAGAGTTTAACCTCTTTATGAGGTTATGGCTTCAGGATGATGCATGTCCCCATCGTTAACCCACAGTCCAGGTTCTCTGCTAAAATCTCGGCACGACAAACACTTGGCAGACCCCTGTATTCATGGTCCCAAGCAGGCTCCTCTCTAGTGGGTGGGGTAGGAAAGCTGTCTCTTGCTAATAAGGTCAGTCTGTAACAAGAAGTATTTAATGCAGCTTTGAGCTTGTATTTAATATTGGAAGAATTTGAATCATTTTGTCTTTTTTATTCTCTTATATGTAAATCTTCAAGTAAATATAAAAACAAACAAAAGTCTGTAAGAATGAATGGAGTTGAATTGCATGGGCTCCGAGATGGGTTAGTGGAGACTCGGGAAGCCAGGGGCGTGTCGTGACCTCGGGGTCCCCCTGTCGGTGCTTCCTGGTGCTTCTGGGTTTGTGTGTGTCCGCGGGGACGTGGAGGGGCGAGCAGCCCGGGTGTGGGTCTCACTGTTGTTTCTTTCTGGAAGGTTATATAAAGAACACAGAGAAGCTGAGCTACAGCAAAGAACACCAGTACAAGCTGACCGTCACAGCCTACGACTGCGGGAAGAAAAGGGCCACCGAGGACGTGCTGGTAAAGATCAGCGTCAAGCCCACCTGCACCCCCGGGTGGCAAGGTGAGCCCTATTCTCACCTCCGTGCTCACCCCTGTTCTTAAAGTTGAGGCACGAAACCTAATGTGTGAACTTCCCTCCCCTCTCGCCCTGCCCGGGCCGGTGCAGGATGGAACAGCCGGGTCGAGTATGAGCCTGGCACAGGCGCCTTGGCGCTCTTCCCGAGCGCCCACCTGGAGACGTGTGATGAGCCCGTGGCCTCGGTGCAGGTGACGGTGGAGCTGGAGACCAGCCACATAGGGAAAGGCTGTGACCGCGACACCTACTCTGAGAAGTCCCTTCACCGGCTCTGTGGTAAGGAGGCCTGCGGTCTGCAGTGAGGGCGAGAGGGACCCTACACGTGTGTGTGTATGTACGTGTATGTATGTACGTGTGTGTGTGTGTGTGTGTGTGTGGCTTCACGATCATGAACTAAAACAGACGCTAACTCTGACACAGCTGCTGCTGCCTCACCGGCTAATTTCCCTTCAAGGGGGTACATGACCCCATGGAAGTCTGTTCAAAATGTTATTTTATGTGCATTTTTAAGAACCACTGATTTGAAGACAGTATTTCTCTGACATACATTGAGAATCATCAAAATAGAAATTACATATGTGGAGGGAGTTTTAAATGAAACGGGATGGTAATTTAAGGACTGAAGAAAAAACTACAGGTAATGCGGTAGCTTTTGGCAAACGTGAAGAAGAAAATCAAGACCAAAAGCACCCACATCTAACTGCGGTCTCCACGGACCATATCCCCAGGCCTGGGTGCAGAAGGTTATCCCCAGGCCTGGGGTGGAGAAGCCAGAGGGAAAGTTTTCTGCTTTATCTCAATGGGAGGTATGGCTGCCTGTCACGGAAAATGCTGAGGAAGAGGTTTTACTTGGCTGGTGAGAAGATACCAGTTACTTTACATGGCCTCTTCATATCAGAAGGGTCTTGGGTGTTTCAGGAGCTATTCAGCATCAGCTCGGCAGGGAGCATTTTCCATCCTCTCTCTGGCCGGCTAAGAGCAGCTAGATTTAAGCAGCAGTGTTCGTGTCTCACTGGAAATGGTTACATGGTGAATAAGCAGAAAGGGAAAGTGGATTGTCTGCTGGCGCATCCCCGTGATGAACACACTCAGGTGTTGTACGACTCTGTGTTCATAACCATGTACCTAATCTGTAAGTGAAGAGATCTGGAATGGGCTCTAATTTTAAACTGTGTATACTAGCATAATGTATAAAACTACCTTCTCGTAGTGCCATTTTTTATGGTAGTAAATGAACACTTTCTCAGCAGGACAGTTTAAAGGTAGGAAGAATGGAAAGAATTCCATATCTGAGTGCTCACTGTATGCCGGGCGCTTCCGCATGAGTTATTTCATCTTCCCGTCAGGCCCACAGAGGAGGTGGTATTGACCTGGTTCTTACAGAGGAATTCATGGAGACGGAGGGAAGCTGTGTCGCTCACCCAAGGACACACTTAGGAGGTGGCAGACTGGGATTTGGACTGAGGTCAATGTTACTCAAGAGACCAGGTTGTTCAGCCAGATCATGCAGCTCCTGGGAACTGAGACGCGAGGACCAGGAGAACTTGCAAAATCTTTTGCAAATTTTTTTTTAATTGAGCTTGGCAATACATACAATAGTTGTAAAATTTTTCATGCTTTGTTTGCTTAGTAATTCCATTTCTAGGAATTTTTCTAAGGGAATGATCATGGAGACACGCAGAGGTGTGCATCAAGGGAAGGTTTATCCTAGGAAAATGTGGGACACCCTCAGTCCACCAGGGCGGTCAGTTCAATGAACTAGGGCACATCCGTGCCATGAGCCGCCAGGCAGCATCTCCAGCTGTGCTCGAGTATGACTGGGAATGTGCGTGTGCACATAGGCTTCCATGTTTATCATATGCACATAGTCATCGAGGCCTGCAAGTGCTTATATGCAAATGTTAATTGTGGGTTACAGATTTACTTTTTTCTTCCTAGCTTTTAAAAAATATCCACACTTAGTACTTATAAATTTTGCTTGTCATAAAAACCCTTCCTTTTGAGCAAAATAAAGTGGATCTAGGGAACCGTATAGACCCAGGCCAAGGGCGGTGCCTTTTCAGCTCCTCACACCCTGCGAACCACGGTCCTGTGGCGTTTCAGGGGCTGCGTCCGGCACTGCCGAGCTGCTCCCTGCCCCGAGCGGCTCCCTGAACTGGACCCTGGGCCTCCCCACGGACAACGGCCACGACAGCGACCAGGTCTTCGAGTTCAACGGCACTCAGGCAGTCCGGATCCCGGATGGCGTCGTTTCCGTCAACCCGAAAGAGCCCTTCACGGTGTCCCTGTGGATGAGGCACGGGCCTTTCGGCCGCAGGAAGGAGACGATTCTCTGCAGCTCCGACAAAACAGGTGAACATGCTGGGGCGCGTGCTCCGTGTCCCCGCGGAGGCTGCTGGGGGAGCGTGTGCTCCGTGTCCCCGCGGGGGCTGCTGGGGGAGCGTGTGCTCCGTGTCCCCGTGGGGGCTGCTGGGGGAGCGTGTGCTCCGTGTCCCTGCGGGGGCTGCTGGGGGAGCGTGTGCTCCGTGTCCCCGCGGGGGCTGCTGGGGGAGCGTGTGCTCCGTGTCCCTGCGGGGGCTGCTGGGGGAGCGTGTGCTCCGTGTCCCCGCGGGGGCTGCTGGGGGAGCGTGTGCTCCGTGTCCCCGCGGGGGCTGCTGGGGGAGCGTGTGCTCCGTGTCCCCGTGGTGGGTGCCTTGGGGTGCGTGCTCCGTGTCCCCGCAGGGGCTGCTGGACTCCTTCCTCCGAGGCCCCCGAGGCTGGATGGTTACACCAGGGCGGCCTGTCCTCAACACATCCCCCTGGCATTTGGGCATTTGATAGTAAAAACCCAAGTGTATTTGTTTCTGACCCTGCCTTGGCCCAACTGGGGAGTTCATTGATGCTGATAAAACCGTGTCTTCAAAATCCATTAAAGAAATAGCTTTTATTTCTCCTTCGGGTCTTAAGTTGGCAATTTACCAGTCGCATTTCTCTCTGCAGATATGAACCGGCACCATTATTCCCTCTTTGTCCACGGCTGCCGGTTTATTTTCCTCCTCCGTCAGGACCCTTCAGGAGAGAAGAAGTACAAACCTGCCGAATTCCACTGGAAGCTGACTCAGGTGAGGGACAGGAAACCGCCGCTCCTGCTGCTTTCAGAGACGGACCCGTGCGGCCACCGGCCCGGGCTGGCTGCTTCCGCCGTGTGTGCTCACAGTTTATGATTTCTGTGTCTGTGGGTCAAATTAACTCCTTCCCACTGAAAGCCTAAGTTATTTTTACATGTGTGTATTTTATACATAAAATATACAAATGGTACGTGTTAAATTCAAAAAAAAGTGTTATAACGTACTGGAAACACAGCCCTTGCTTAAAAATTGGGGTTGAGATCCTTGCGTTTGTTTATTCATTACTTAAGGCTTTGCCTCCCAAAAGGTGCCACGGAGCCCCAGGGGCCTCGGCTGATTCAGGCGCCGAGGAACATTTTAAAGTTCCCAAAGAACCAGCCTTTCAGATGCCGCATGGCCACTAGCTTGAGGGAGCTGGCGGTTTTGCTATCAGCTCATGTGACATTCCATTCGACAGAGTCATGCCTTTCCCAGCAGTTTCTGAGGGAGAAAGCCAGTTCAGTGGGACCTCATCCTCAGACTTCATTTGTCCTGGAGGCTGTCCAAGAAGCGATTTGTTTGAAAACCGAGCCATTTTTTTAATTTTAGAAATAATATACCTAGAGTTAATCGTTCCAGACCCCCAAAAGCAAAAATACACAAAAATATTCACAGCACAATTTCTTGAGATGTTAGCAGCCCGAGGTTTAACGACAACTGACTCACACTCACGCATCTCTCCTCTGTTTGTCGCCTGAGAGATGTATGACTGATCATAGAGGTATCAGCATGAAAGGGCTGTCCGGTCGAGAACTGAAGCCTTGTTCAACAACTGAGACCTTTTTTCTGTGAGCAACTTGATTGAGAACCGAATTGTTTGAGAACTGAGCTTGACAACTTTCAAACGCCCAGTTGGTCAGCATTACTGCTGGCTAGCGTTTATCATGGTGTTAAAAATACACGCCTCCTGCCCCCGCCGTCCCAGATGAGAAGCCACTGCCTTTCCCCCTGCTCTCGGTCAGGTCCGCGCGGTCCCGTCCCCGAGCATTGCTGTGGGTGTTGTATGTTAAGTACAGCCTTACTCCTAACGCCCCGACCCCGCAGCACCTGTACGCCGGGGTGCAGTGCTGCCTGTGTGTCTGGAGGAGAGGGGGGTGGACACCCCGGTGCGAACCTTCCCCTGCCTCTCGTAGGTCTGTGATGAGGAATGGCATCACTACGTCCTCAACGTGGAAATCCCACGGGTCACGCTCTACGTGGACGGAGTTTCTCACGAGCCCTTCTCGGTGACTGAGGATTACCCGCTTCACCCGTCCAGGATCGAGACTCAGCTCGTGGTTGGGGCTTGCTGGCAAGGTAACAGGCATGGGCACCCCGTCTCCCCAACACTCGGGAATTCAGTGCTTCAGTGCTCTCCTCAGTACCTCACCCTCCGTTCCTTTATCTTTTCACTCCTTTTCCCGGGCATCACCGCGGCCATCCGAGCTCCGGGCGGCCCTGTTGATGGGCACTCGCTGCAGGTGTGTTAAAGGACACCTTTCCTCGGAGCCTGGGGGGGAGTGTTGCACAGAGGGCGAGTGTAACTGAGGAACATTTATAAATTAATCAGTTGTTGAAAAGTCTATGAAAGCATGGAGGCAGCGGTCAGGCACAGAAACGTCGGTGTGCTTTGGCCAGATGCCTCTTCCGGAGCCGTTAGCGCTTGACAGCCTGGTGGGAACACCTCAGGTGCCACGTTTGAGGGTTCGTGGCCGTCTCTGCTGGCTGACCAGGCACGGCTGTGGTGACAGCCACCAGAGCAACAGCACCTGGGTTGGTGCTTCCTGAGTGCAGGCCGGGTGCCGATTGCTTTATGTGCCAGTTGCTTTACATCATCATCTCCTTAATCCTCCCAACGGGTCTGTGGGTGGAAGCTGTTGGATCCCTATTTTACTGAAGAAACCGAGGCCCTGAGCAGTGGTGAGCCCGTCCCCAGCTGGGTCATCGTGGCGCTGGGGTTTGAGCCCTGAAGCCGCTGTGCCAGGGCCGAGCTCTGACCTCTGGACCAGGGGTTGTAACCTTTCCTGTGCCTGGAGCCCTTACCGTGGCCTGGGGAAGCCTCTGGACCCCTCCTCAGGTTTCCAAGGGAACCAGTTAGATTGAAATATAGTTCCCAAAGGACCAACAGACCAGATGTGGGAAAGGTTAGCACTGGGCTCCGTTAACCGGAGAGCAGGCCCAGCGCCCGCGCGACTGCAGAATGGCCCGGGCCGCGGCGATTCCCGTGGTGTCTGCCGCCGTGCCACCCGACAGGGAAGAGCCGCGCGCTCTGGGCCAGCGCTGCAGTTGCTGCTGACACCACTGTGGTTTGTGGCTGACCACGTACGACCAAGGGAACACTGACTGTGAGAAGGTGGTGAAGAGAAGCCTGTGACTTTTCCCATTCAGGTTAGGGATCCCCCACTCTGCCTTCGAGGTTCATGGGCCCCACATTTGCTCGGGACGCGACTGTGCGCTGGGTCACTGCAGGCACCTGCTAATGGGGCTCCTACTTCCTCCCTGTGGAGACATTGTGGTTTGAGTTAGAAATTTGTGAGCGAGCCTGGTTTCTAAGCTGTCTTTGATTCTATTATGGGAATTTGAATTTCATAATTTTCCTGCAGGTCCTTTCAAATGAAACGGAACAAGACGGTAATTTAGAGCGAACCTCTTCGGTGAATTCCCATATTTAATTTTGGTGACAATTCATCCATGAGGCAGTGAAACATTGAGACCAAGGAATGAGGAATAAATTACTAGGGATACAGAAATTTTTTGTTGCTGATCTTGAATTTTCTGTTCAAATTTGCTTCCCAAAGTAAACAAAAAATTCTGAGAAATTATCTTAAAAATACAAACTCAAGGGCAAACCTAAGTGTTATTTTACATTCTGGGAGCTTTGTTGGTTGGGTTAAAACATCCCCCTTGTCACACCCTGCCGCCCCGGGACCCTGCTCATGTCATCCAAAATGGCCATTTTCACCTTCATCCTTCGCTTTCCACCTCAGCTAGAAGAGTCTGCCTAAACTCCCAAACCCGGCACAACTTGGTAAAAATGTAATCACTAGGGAGGAAGGTCTCCGTGGCCCCTTTCAGTGGATTTGAAACCACTTCCCTGACCAAGTCCCCATGGAGAGCTGGGCTGATGGCACGTCATGGAGGAGTCATGGGGACCCTGAGCTTTCCAGGGCTCCCTGCCCCCACCTGCCTCGCCTCCCCCCCCCCATGCAGCCCCCAGGGCGTCCACATCGCTGCGGGGCTATGAGCGCAGAGATGGCTCCCACCTGGTTGGGAAGCGGAAGTTCTGTGCTCCGGCACTGGGTGTGCCTCTCCAGTCGGGCGTCATCGGACACCGGACCCCTTCCAGGGGCCGTGGGTGAACCTGTTTCTCAGGGGAATTCCTTAACCTCTGCCTCTCCCTTCCTGTTGGGAAAAAGTGGTTGAAAATGCCTTCTTCTCTCTGCCACTTAGAGGTTCAAGTCTAGACCGATGTGAACTTGTTTGGAGCTTTCTGAAGAGACGACTTTTGCACGCCCTCTGTACACCAGCCCGTGGGCGCTTACGTGTCCCTGCCGCCCTGCCGGGGAACTGTCTGCGGCCGGCGGGTGGTGCCGAGGCCGTGCGTCTCCGCAGCCAGTGAGCACCTCCTCACGGCCCGCCAGCCGCCCAGGCTGAGGAGACGGAGCTCAGTGTACAGGCGCTTCCTCATCTTATTCTGAATCCGCCCTACGTGTTGGCCAGGAGGGTGTGGGGCGGTGGAAAGAAGAATACCACGAGGCTGGGTGGGGTGGCAAATAGCGCTTCTGGGAAAAGGTGATTCCAGGCGGAGTATGTCCCCGAGGGGACACGGGACTTTTTCTCTCTGCATTTTGTACTTGTAGCTTTTCAGTATGAACTGTCCAGGTCCGCTGTGAAGAGCCTCACCTGGGGTCCTTTCCTGGTGTCTTGTCTTGCTTCTCTGCAGAGTCCTCAGGAGTTGGAAATGACAATGAGACTGAGCCTGTGCCCGTGGCCCTGGCAGGTCGCTGGACTTTCCCCTGCGGTTCACCCCCGTCTCGTTTAAACACAGACATCGGTCCATTGCACATTCTGCATGAAATGCCCAAACTACATCTTGGCCCCAGTCACCGTCTGAGCTGCTGCTTTGCATTATCCCCCCCCACCCCCACCCCCACCATTGCTTCATGGGGTTTCCCTTTTCTGCCTGTTCTGAGCCCAACTACAGTGAGCAGAAGACTCATTAATGCAGTGCACTAATGGGACTTTTACTTTTCTCATCCAGTTTACCCTGATGCCGCTGCATGAGACTCCCTGCCGAAATCTCATAGGCGAGGTTTAGGGGTACCTCCCGGTTCTCAGGTGGCTGAACCACGAGACAGGAAAAGATTCCTTTTTCGATATGCTAACCTGACTGATACTCAATTTTGTTATATTTTGGTTAATCCTCACCCAAGGGTATATATTTATCGAGAGTGGAAGGGAGGGGGAGAGAAGATTCGACGTGAGAGAGATGTATCAATTGGTTGCCTCCTGCATGCACCCCGATGGGCTGGGGATCGAGGCTGCAACTGAGGTACATGCCCTTGACAGAAATCGAACCCACCACCCTTGGTGTGCGGGCCGATGCTCTAACCAGTAAGCAAACTGGCCAGGGCGATATTAAATTTTAAACCTGTTTCCTAGAAATCTCAGTCCCTAGCAGTGATTTATAGTGTTGTCTAGTGTCCTTATTGGGAGTGAGACCTGCTGCTGAAAACCGGTGTCTTCTCTGTCCGTGGAGGGGCAGTGGTCTGTGCTACGGTCTGTCGGGCCAGTTTCTGGGTTTTCGTTTTCTGCCTGACATCCTCACTTCCCAGCTGTCCTCAGTAGCAGGAGACGGGCATGATGGCACTCGGCACAGCCACCTGCAAGGCCTTGATCCGCGGCTTGAGTGCATCCCTTTTCCTAGTCATGCTGTGTGGGCTCACCCCCAGATTTGTACGTATCCCTGAGCATGCTCAGAAAAAGCAGCACGAGTGGGAGCCAGCGGGCGGACAAGCAGAGGCTGGAGCTAGTAAGACACTGTGCACCGTGGTGACAGGTGTGGGCTAGGCCACCCTTACCAGTGAGTGGCAGATGTGTGGGGGCACTCATGGGACCTCCTGGCTTCCAGGCTTCAGGCGAGGGACCCCCGAGTTCTCTTCTCCTGGCCACATGCATGATCACAAACGAGTTAATTTCTTCATTGCGCTTCCATGTAGACTGCAAGGCTAACAGGATTTGGTCTGAACTAACCTGCATGTCCATCCATCAAGCTGCCACCACCAGTAACACTGCGTTGAGACATGAAGCAGGGACTCTGGGCCGCACCCCTAACTGCCTGCCTTTCCCCCCGCCCCGTGTTCCAAAGGTGGTGACCTACACATGACCCAGTTTTTCCGAGGTGACCTGGCTGGCCTGACCATCCGGTCTGGGAAGCTCACAGACAAGAAGGTGATTGACTGTCTGTACACCTGCAAAGAGGGGCTAGACCTGCAAGTCCCCGAAGACAGTGGCAGAGGCGTGAAGGTAACACTGGCATTCACCTGGCTTCTAGACCACAAGGCGGGGGCCATTGGCAAAGGATTGATCTGTGATTGGTCTTGAGCTGTTTAAACTTGTAACATGTCTGACACAAAATGTGTGGTTTGCTCCTCTCACACCAGCCAATTCCTCAGCTCTCTGGACACCCACTGTCTTGGTGTCCAGCAACTTAATTCTGACACTTCCTGGATTTAGCTTCAGACTTCACAGGTGAGGGCTCAGCCCACCAGGCCGCCCCACTCCATGTGCCCGTCGCAGGAATCTGCCCTGGGGTTCTCTGCACTTCTGTTGGCCCTGGCCTTGAAGTCCGGGCTTCCCACCATCTTCACACCGTCCCCTTTTAGGTTCAACAATTTGCTGGAACTGCTCAGAAACAGATGACACTTTACTATTAACAGTTGGTGATAAAGGCTACACTCAGGAAAAACCAACCGGAAGGGATGCACAGGGCAAGGAGCTAGGGCGGGCGCATGGAGCTTCCACGCCTGCCCAGGAGTGTCGCCTCCCGGCATCTCCCATGTGCACCAGCTGGGAGCTCCCACCCTGGTGCTCTGGGTTTTTATGGAGATGCCGTCACGTGGTTGACTAGGTCATTGCCCATTGGTGGGCCACTCCTCCGGCCCCTCTCCTGTCCCCATAGCTCGGGGTGGGGCTGAAGTTCAACACTTCACATGGTTGGCTCCTCTGGCAACCAGCCCCCATCCTGAAACTAGGGCCCCACCAAGAGTCACCTCATTCACTAAACTCTGGGGTAGTTGGGAGGACTTGCTGTGGGTAATAAAAGATTCCTGTCTCAGGAAATCCCTAGAGGCTTAGGAGCCCTCTGCCAGAAACCGGGACGAAGACCAAATGTGTGTTCCTGCACCGCGTACTTCTGCGCCCTAGAAGGCACCTTCAGGAGCGGGTCTCCGTCACCGGAGTTCCAGGTTTTCTCTGTGATTTCAGCTTCTCGCAGCGGAACCTTACTCCTCTCCTCTCTCCCTTTGGCACAATTTCAGGTCCAAGCCAACCCCGGCCGGTCGGTGCTGACCTTGGAGGCAGAGGACGTGGGGGAGCTGGAGAAGGTCATGCAGCACGTGGCCTACCTGAACTCCCGGCAGTTCCCCACGCCCGGCGTCCGGAGGCTCAGGCTCACCAGCACGGTCAGGTGTGTGCTGCTTTTCCCAGGGGCCTGTCTGCTCACTGGCACCGGAGAGGAAATGTGTGTGCTTAGGTTTCTAAGAACCCAGCCTCCCTCTGGCCTCCCTCTGAGCATCGGAGGATGTCTGTGGGGGACAGTTGGAAGCAGGCCTTGGGAGTGGCCGCCGTCCCGTTTGTGGCCTCCCTGTGTGCCCTCCCTGTGCCTCTCAGAGCCCTGACCTCCCGTCCCCTTCCCCGTGGCAGGTGTTTCAATGAGGCCGCCTGCGCCTTGATCCCTCCGGTCGACGGCTCCGTGATGGTTTTGCAGCCAGAGGAGCCCAAGATCAGCCTGAGCGGCGTCCACCATTTTGCTCGAGCAGCTTCTGAGTTTGAAAGCTCCGAGGGGGTTTTCCTTTTCCCTGAGCTTCGGGTTATCAGCACCATCACCAGAGAAGTGGAGCCCAACGGGGAAGGGGACGAGGACCCCACAGGTAACGGCCCGTCAGCCCGGGACGGCTCATTGCCTTGTCTCCAAACTGAGTGGCGCCCCTCGCCTGGGACCCTTGTTCTTGGGGGTTTGGGTGACTTGAATGTTTTGCCAATTCTGGAATCTGACCCGAAGGCAGAGCTCATTGTGATCTTTGGAAACCCACTTGGAAGGTCCTTTGATTTTTCCAGCTTGACGTCTGCTGGTGGGTCCCCCCCAGAGGACAGGGTCCCCCCTTCTGACCTTCCCAGTGGCCAGTCCTCCTAGACACGTCAAGTGTCCCCTTTCCTGAAAGTGACTCTCCTGCACCTGTCGTTGGTTCTTAAAAGGACTGGGCCAGTGAGATGTCGCATGTGACACACACACACACACACACACACACAGCTCCACGGCCTCTGCCAGTCCTAACTGGGCCACTTCTGCAGTTCAAGAGTCCCTGGTGTCCGAGGAGATCGTGCACGACCTGGACACGTGCGAGGTGACGGTGGAGGGAGAGGAGCTGAGCCCTGAGCAGGAGAGCCTGGAGGTGGACATGGCCCGCGTGCAGCATCAGGGCATAGAAGTGAGCCGCTCCAACCTGGGCGTGGTGTTCTCAGGTGAGGCCGCCTCGCCCCGCCCTCATCTCAGGGCCCAGAGTTCCTGGAGGGCGTTTCCTGGGGTCAGGCAAGGGCGTGAGCACTCCTTCCTTATGGGGGTCGAGGCCAGGCTCGTGTCACATCCTCGGGAGGGAGACGCCCAGCGCACTCTAGGTTCCCTCCCGCAATTGGGAAGCCACATGTAACCGCTGGCTCAGCGGCCCGGTGCCTGGCTCCAGCCTGCCTTTGTCCGCGGCCCTGGCCCTGCCCGTGCTCCCAGCTCAGCCACCGCCCTGTCTCACACCCCCGCCCCCCCACAGGCGTGGACACCATGGCCAGCTACGAGGAGGCGCTGCACCTCCTGCGCTATCGGAACTGGAACTCCAGGTCCTTGCTCGACCGGAAGTTCAAGCTCGTCTGCTCCGAGCTCAACGGCCGCTACATTAGCAATGAGTTTCAGGTGGAGGTGAGTGCAGGCTCCCCTTGAGAAGGGCCCCATGCATGGCCCTGGTGTTGGCAAATGCCAATGCTTAGAGCGACTGTGGTGGCAATTCCTGGGTCTGTCCCAGGGGTGTAGCATTTTCCAACCCGGAAGCTGCTGCTGGTCAGACGTGGGGGGGGGGGTTGCGTGGAGGACAGGTCATGGGGTGCCTCAGCCCGAGAGCCTGGGGCCTTTGGAGGGAGCTGGTCGAGCTGAGAGCAGACGCAGTGAGTGGATGCCTGGGGTGGGGGGGAGGGCGGGGCTGTTAGAAGTTGGACCTGCGATAGAAAGAGCAGCACCGGGGAGTCAGGGAGTCGGGCTGTTTGCAGTTGTAGAGGCCGGTCCTACTGTGAGTAGATCCTCGGCTCAGGTGAGGCTGCTGACACGGGGCCGGCACTGGGCCTGCTACGGTGACTCGGCCACGGTGGCCAGAGGGCCTCACCTTCTGATTCTCAGGGGCCTCCTCAGCAACCCTTTGTCCCTCAGGGTCTGTGGGACCACATAATCCTGGAATACCGCGTCCACGTGACCTCCTGGCAGCAGGAGGCTAAGCTCACGTGCAGACCAGGCGATGGGTGCTTTGAGCCAGAGGGCACCGCTTTAAAAGGAAACGCGTGGTTGGGACCTGCGCCCTCCTGCACGTGGCTGTGGTTTCGGGGACGAGGGAGAGCCCGAGCCAGTGCTTCTCAGACGCCCTGTGGCGAGGGCAGTGCTGTCCTCCGTCTCCTTCCCAGTCTGATTCTTCCGTCAGGCGCTGCCAGGATGAGTCACTTGAACAGGGACACACTCCTGGGGTGACAGTGCACTTGCCACGCAGTGTCTGAGTGCTTGCCTTGCTTTCTCCTGTCCTCCCGCCCGCTCACCAGCACCGTCGGAGCTTTGGGGCCGCCGGTCTCAGCTCCTGAGCGCATGTCCGTCCAGCACACTCAGCTGCCGCTCTGTCTGCCGCAGGTGAACGTGATCCACACGGCCAACCCCATGGAGCACGCCAGCCACATGGCCGCCCAGCCGCAGTTCGTCCACCCTGAGCATCGCTCCTTCGTCGATCTCTCGGGTCACAACCTGGCCAACCCCCATCCGTTCGCAGGTAGGACTGTGGGCCCCTCCCCGCTCCTGCCAAGAGCCCAGCTCCTGCTCCGAGCAGCCTGGCCGCCAGGTGCTGTGGTCCAGGTCACACGAGGAGCCTGAAGCACTGACAGGGCAGGCTCAGGCGTGGCTGCGGGGCGGGGCGGAGCTTTTCCCGTGTCCTGCTGTCCCACGGGGTCCAGCGAAGCGTCCAGCGTCTGTGCGGGGAGGTGGTGGGCACGGCGGCCCCGGTGGGGTTCGTGGCCAGGACCCGTCCGTCCGTCCCGTTGCAGTGGTCCCCAGCACGGCCACCGTGGTGATCGTGGTGTGCGTCAGCTTCCTGGTGTTCATGATCATCCTGGGCGTGTTCCGGATCCGGGCTGCGCACCAGCGCACCATGCGGGACCAGGACACCGGCAAAGAGAGCGAGATGGACTGGGACGACTCCGCCCTGACCATCACCGTGAACCCCATGGAGGTGGGCACGGCGGGCGGCCCCGACAGCAGCCCCGTGGGCCAGGGTCAGAGCCGGGCTCACCGCCGAGAGGCCTGTTGGAGGCCGGGCCACCGGCAGGAGTGGAGACGGAAGCTTTGTTTTCCGCTTCGTCTGTGACGAGGCGACGCCCAGCACAGCCCGGCCTGTCTGCTGCGGAGTGCCAGGCGGAGCCCTTCTTCTCTGGGGCCCGGGGCAGGAAAGGCATTGGGTCGTGGGGTGGGGAGCTGGGTGGGGTGGGGGCCAGACTCACGTGGCCGTCTCTTTGTCAGACGTACGAGGACCAACACAGCGAGGAGGAGGAGGAGGAAGAGGAGGAGAGTGAGGATGGCGAGGAGGAGGACGATGTCACCAGCGCCGAGTCGGAGAGCAGCGAGGAGGAGGAGGAGGGCGAGCACGGGGACCAGCAGCCGGCGAACAGGCAGCAGCAGCTGGAGTGGGACGACTCGACCCTCAGCTACTGAGCGCCCTCCTCCTGCCTCCTCGAAGTCTGCTGTCGGCTGCGCCCGCCCCAGGCCCACCGTGTACAGTCGTCTGGCCAGTAGGTCTGCAGTCCCTCCCCTCGCGACCGTCGCCCCTGCTTGGTGTGCAGGACCCCAGGCTCCCTCCCTGCCCTCCGCCTGGACCTCGTTACGTGAGGAGCTGCCCCTCGCTCCCTCCTGTCATCTCGCTCCGCGTGGCCCCTCGCACCTCCAGAAACGCCAAGTCTGGACTCGGTGACAAAGGGTTAAAACTGCTCACCCCACTGGGTCATCCTTTTTTTTTTTTTTTAATTTTTTCCAAACTAGTGCATGTACAAAATGGCCGAATGGGGGTTCTTATGTAGATGATGAACTGACTTTTTAATATTTTGTAAATAAATTGGGATTCCTCGTGTCCTTTGTGCTAGTGTAACCCAGGGTTGGAACGCAAGGTGAGGTGTGAACCCTGAGCTCAGGAGACCCCTCGGGCACCGGGCTGTCCTGCCTCAGGTCTCGCTCCCGTGTGGGCCAGGGTGAGGGGACCCTCTCTTAGGCTGGGAAGGCCAGGTCCTGTCTTTGGGACTCCACCCGTTCCTCGTGGCAGCGGGTGGGAGCTGGGTCCCGGTCTGCTTGCACACAGCTCCGTGCATGAACCCGGACTCCTCCTGTGGTCTGGAGATGGCAGCAGGCCCGAGTGACCCGTACTCAGTCTGGGGACACACTCACTGACAGACGCCCAGCGGCCCAGAGTCAGGATGTGACCCCCCGCCATCCCCGCCCCCCCAGCAGCCTGAGCTCTGCTCTCCTCCGAGCCCCCCCTCCCCCCCCCCTGCTCCCAGGAGTGCGGGGCCTGCTGCTGTGCTTGGCGATGAACGAACAGGGGCGAGAGGCACGAGTAAACCCCCAGCACTTGGTTCTTAATTTACGTGTAAAACTTCTGGTTTCTAAAACGGGGGGGGGAGGGGGGGTAATTTTGAATACTGTTCTGTGACCCTAACTGCTAGTTTCGAGGACACTGTGCTGTCGTGTGTCTGTGGCCACCCCTCCATGTGCTGTCACTTAGCTGCTGTTTAGACCGTGGACAGACGCTAGCGCAGAGATGAGCCGTCCTGGCCGTCTCAGCCGCGCGTCCCACCTCCGCGTGTACGTGGCGAGGTCAGACGTGTCTGCACTGCAATAAAGCTGTTCTAACTCGGCGGGCGCCTGTGGTCTTTCCCGCCCGGTTCCCCTCCGCGCCGACAACGTGCCACGAAAAGGCCTTTATTTCAGCTGCTTTCCCTCTCCGAGGGCTCTGAGGCTGCTCCTCGGCCTGCACCGCCATGCTGAGCGCTTCCCCGCACAGAAACACGGAAGGTTTAAAAAAATAGAAACTATCGCACAGGCACACAGGCCGTGCGCCCCGTCAGCACCCCGGTCAGCGCTGCCGTGTGCAGTGAGCTGCCCACCCCGGGAGCACGCTGCTCCTTTACGTAAACAACAGGCAGGCACGGCTTCTCCTGGGTCCAGCGCGGCCGGGGTCCGAGGGAGCAGCACCTGCTGGGAGCAGTGGGTGGTGGTGTCCGTGGGCACGGAGTGCTTCTGGGCTGGTGAGAGGCAGCGACCTCGGGCTCTGCTGAGCCTTGCAAGGCCTCGTTGGGGGGACCCGCAGTGTAGCCTGCCGAGGCCAAGTCGCTGCTCGTTCACTAGGGCGGCTGCCGGCTCCTGAAGGCCCGGGTTCCGGCCCCGCCCCGGCCAGCGGCAGAAGGCTGGGGGCCCAGGCTGCCTCAGGCCACAAAGACCTCACAGGAGGCCCCACCACACCCCTCACTCAGCGCAGGGACCTGACTGCCCAGCAGGTTCTCGAGCTGGGATTCCGGAAGAGACCCACCCTTCCCTGAAACCTTTTAGAGGAAGCTCGCAGGGAACGGCACGAAGTCCTCTGACCTGCTGTCCCTCGATCCACGACAGGATGAGCTAACGGAGCTGTTTAATACGCCTCGAGGACCAGCATATATTATCCTTACGGGGCCGGGCTGTCCCCTCCCTCAGAGGCTCAGTGAGGCGTTTGGCTATTTTTTTCTTACCCGCAAACAAAACCACTTTACAGCAGAGGAGAGGATTCCCGTACCCAAGAGTCACTTTAAAAGTGGAGAGCAAGCATCCCTGAATCTAGGGGGTACCAGGCTTCCTCTGGGAGCTGCCAGGATCAGGCGACGGAGAGCACGAGGTGGAGGGGCGAGCGGGAGCGCGGGCGGCCTGGCCGGCAGCAGGCACCGGGTAACGGGCGCCCGGACCCGTGCCGCCCCGCAGCCCTGGGAGAAGGCAGCTCCCCGGGGGGTGAGTCTGCTGGGTCCAGGCCCACCAGCTGGAAGACGGCGTACGGTCCCCCACGAGGTGCTGCCTCACAGTGTCTTCTCATCAGAGCCCAGGGCTCTGGCGGGCCGCAGGACGGCGCCCTCCCCTGCTCAAGGGTGCACGTCCACGATGGCTGTTGAGTTCCTGAAACGTTTCAAGTCATTAATAAATAACCAGTGTAAACAAAGGCAGCGAGTTCGTGCCCGCCGGGCGGCAGGCGCGCAGGCCCCGGGCGGCCGACGGTGGCGGCTCCCAGGACGCATGGCTCGCGCCTGCCCGGCCGGGGCCTGGCGGGTCAGCGGCCAGCGAGCCGGGCGGCTGCTATTGCCTGTTGTCTTTGGACACGTTGTGGGCCAGCCAGTTCACTTTGGTCTTCCAGCTCTCCCGCAGCGCCTCGTTGAACTTCACGCGGAAGTGCTTCAGCGCCTCCTCCTCGGTCTTCCCCAGCGCCAGCGAGTCCTGCGGCAGAACCGCGACCACTGAGGCCGGGCCTGCCAGGGAGGCCCCCCTCCTGCCTCCCCGCCTCCCCTCTGGGTATTTTCAGCTCCCTCCAGAGGGCTGCGCGAAGAGTGAGGAGTGGCCCAGCCTCTCCCGGGGAAGAGCCCCCTGGGCCGCACTGCGGGAAGACAGGCCCGCCCGGGGCGGGGCCTGCCCGGGCCTTTACCTTGAGATACTGGATGTCTTTGGAGCAGCTGAGCTCCGGCAGGCCTGCCGCCCGCATCAGGGCGAAGAGGTGGAGGAAGAGCAGCCCGTGGCGCCTCAGGATGGTGTAGGCCCTCTCGCAGTAGCCACGGAACCTGCACGGGAGGCGGGAGGCGGCCCTGGGTCCTCCTGGCGACTCCCACCCAGACCTGTTGCCTGGAAACAGCCCTGGGCGCAGTCCCCACCCCCAGCCTGGCTCCTCCTCCAGGACCCTCCGGGGGTGGGCTGACAGCCCCCTCTCGGCACCCTGTCTGGGGCCCTGGATCCCAGGGGCACCCTCACCTTTCAAACTTCTCACTGTTGTTCGTCTTGCCCTGCTGAATCACATGCACAAAGTCATAGGTGAGGATGAAGGGGACCCGCTCACGGTTGATTCCAAACTTGGTCTTGAAATTCCCCAGAAAGTGGCCAAAATCAATGTGGAACAGCTAAGGGGACGGGAGGGAAGGGCACAGACTGAGAAGGAGCCAGAAAGGCCAAGGGCGGGGGCCAGAAGGCGGGTGCTGCCCACAAGCCAGCCCCCCGCTGCCCCTACCTGCCCGTTCTCGCGGATCATGATGTTGTCGCTGTGCCGGTCGCCGATGCCCAGCACGTAGGTGGCCACACAGTAGCCAGCGCAGGAGAGGGTGAACTCCTCAATGGCCCTGTCCAGGGCCTCCCTGGGTAGGAGGGGGGGGGGGAGATGGGAAACCACGGCCTAGCCCTGCAGCTCCTGTCTTCCCTGCTACAGTGAGGAGTGAGGCAGGAGGTGGCACCGGGGCCGACATGCCACCCGCCAGGCCCAGCGAGCACCCAGATGGCAGCAGCTGCAGGAGTGGTCCCAGCAGAGCCATTCAGCTGAGCCAGGTCAAGTGGCAGGTTTCTGAGCCAACAATAAATGAAGGCTGTTTAGCACCCCTAAATTGAGGGTGGCTGTTACACAGCAATGGGTAACTGATACCTGGGGGAACGGAGACCCACCCACCCCAACACAGACCCGGGCAGTCCCTGGCTGAGCCCAGAAGCCACAGATGTCACAGGCCTGTCCCTTCACCTTTGACTCCTGAACCTCACCTCTTGGGGAGGAGAGGACATTGGTCCCCCAGGCCTGAGACCTACCCAGGGTTCTTGGACTTGAGCCAGTTGAGCAGGGCATCCTTGTTGAAAGCGGCCGTGGCGGCCATGTTGCTCTTGTTTAGCTGGATGTTGGCGATGGTGTCTGAGTGAAGCACCACCTCAATGAGGCCCGTGCGGTCCCCGGTGGAGAGGCAGCCGTAGGGGGTCATCCTAGCCGGGTGGGAGGAGGGCGGGCAGTGGTCAAGGGCTGTCACGGGGCTGCCTGACCACTGAGGAGCTCACCACACCCAGAACAGCCACAGGGGATGCTACGCAAGTGGTTGGCAATGAGGCAAGGCAGCAGCAGCTGGGAGCCCATGACTCCTGGGCCCGGGGAGGCTGTCGGATGGGTCAGCACAGCAACAAGATGCAGGCGGCCAGCACCTGGCTGAGCTCCTTCGCTCAGAGAAATCACGTGGCCGGGAAGCAGGCGGGGCAAGGAGCCGGGGATGTGTGGGGCGCACCCGTCCGCGGCCACACAGTAGCCAGCGCCGGCGAGACGGATGCTGAGTGCCAGGCCAGCCTTCCCCACCCTCGGCCTGTGGCCCTAGCGCCCCTTTGGCCCGAGTTGAAGCCGGTCCCGATCTTCTCAGAACAGCCATTTCTCCGGAGGTGGTTATGTCAGCTCTGACAGGGAACCCCTCCACAGGGACAGGGCCCAGGCGCAGGCACAGACGGAAGACGGGGCTCCTCACCTCAGGTCCAGCCCCTCCTGCTTCCACAGGATGTCCATGAGCTGGATCATCTGCAGCGTCAGCATGTCCTGGCGGAGGTCTGTGCCGCCGGCCCCGGAAGAAAAAGCATGAGTTTCTGGAGGGTTCCGCACTCCCAGCCATGCCTAGGCCCCAGCGTTTCCGGACTGCTCCTTGGCTCACCCTCCGGGGACCCCGGCCGCTCACCGTCCCCGTTCTTAAAGATGACGCCCACGCTGCCGTCGCCGCCCGCCTCCTCGTTGCTGTACATGACCCACAGCGGCTTCATCTTGGAGTCCATGAAGGTGCACTGCTCCACGCTGCGGGAGAGGGGGGTCAGCCGGCCCCTCGGGGCCCCTGTGGGGGGCGGGGGCGGGGGGAGGCCCGCGCTGGGGCTCACCAGACTTCCGCCAGCAGGATCCTGGGGTCCAGCGGGGACTGCAGGTGGGACAGGGCCTCCAGGTAGGTCTCCTGGCGCATGCACAGGTGCATCAGCTCCTTGGTCTGCGGCTTGGGGCTCTTCTGGGAGCTCACTTTGACAAAGTCGTTCAGGGCCTTCAGCTTGCTCAGCGCCTCCCCCTGGCCGGAGAGGGGAGGGCAGCGTGAGCAGGCCAGAGGGGCAGGCCCGGAGCCTCGGGCTGGCCCAGGTGGTTCCAAAGGGGCCTGGCTGACCCGGCCTCACCTGCTTCATCAGCACCTTCATGTGGTGGGTGCTGCCCCTGCAGTAAGCCTCCATGATGAGGCCGAAGCGCAGGGCCACTGAGGGCACGTGCATCTCGGAGCTGCAGGGGGAGAAGGGGCTGAGCCTCCCCGGCAGGGCCACCCAGCCCTCCCAGCCGCCGGGACACCCGGGCCGAGGGAGTGAGGCCGGCAGGCCGGAGGCCCCCCTCCCGTGGCCTTCCAGCTACCGGAGGTGCCAGAAGAGGAAGTGGCCGATCTTGCGGTTGGCCAGCGCCCGGTCCAGCAGGAATTTCGTCAGCTCGCAGTCCAGGTAGGACTCGTACTTGAGCACCTGCACCAGCTGCAGCAGGTACTGGAACAGCTCGTCGTCCCTGCAGGGAAGCGAGGCCGCTGGGCCTGGAGCTTCGTGGCTCGGGCGGGACAGGGGTCTGCGGGCCCCAGGGAGGGTCAGTCCCCACCCTCCCGGGGGGGGGGGGCAGAACCCGTGGGACTCACGTCAGCTTCCGCAGGGACTTGATGGCGAAGGAGCCCACGTGGCGGTCGGGGAAGCTGGAGTCCAGCAGCTCCAGGGCGCTCAGGACGGGCAGCTCCGGCCAGGAGCACAGCAGGTAGAGCATCTGGGGGGGCTGGCAGTCAGGGGGGCTGTGCCACTCCGGGCCGCCTCCCCGCCTCCGGGCCTCCCCCGCGCCCACCTGGGCCACGTCCTCGTGCTTGTTCCACTTGGTGACCAGCAGCAGCCGGGCCAGCGCCTCGGGGAAGCGCTCCTGCACCTCGTGGCGCATCTTCCACACCAGGTCCTTCTCGTGCTCGTACAGCTCCCCGGACCCGCGCCGCTCCAGGATTTCCCGGAGCTGCAGCTGCTGAGGGGCGCAGGGGGAGGCTGCAGCTGGCCACGCCGGCTCGGTGCCCAGCCCTGCACCCCACCACCCGCGGCCCCGCTCACCTCCTCCTCCGTGGCGCGCCCGTGCTCCCCGTGCCGCCCCAGCTCCAGGATCTGCAACGAGTGGCCCTGCTCTCAGCGGTGCCCCAGGGCCCGGCCAGCCCGCAGGGCCCAGGGCGGGAGACAGCACTGCTGACCTGGGGGCCAGCGACTCTCCGTGTGGGGCCTGTCCTGTGCGCTGGAGGGAGGTTAGCAGCATCCCTGGCCTCCACCCACCAGAAGCCAGGAGCCTCTCCCACTGGTGGTGACAACCGAGAATGTCTGTGGAGCCCTGGCCGGTTTGGCTCAACGATTAGAACATCGGCTGCGACTAAAGGGCCCTGGATTCGATTCCGGTCAAGGGCACATGCCCGGGTTGCGGGCTCAATCCCCAGTGGGGGGAGGGGGGTGTGCAGGAGGCAGCTGATCAATGATTCCTCTCACCATTGATGTTTCTATCTCTCCCTCTCCCTTCCTCTCTGAAATCAATAAAAATATATTAAAAAATAAAAATTTTTTTTAAAAAATGTCTTTGGCTATCCCCTGGGGGCAGGGTGGCCCCTTGAGAACCACTGCTTGAGGGCGTCCCAGAGGCAGTCAGGGACATCAGCTGACAGCCCACAGCCTCTGCAGGGCAGGTCCGGACCCCAGGTGGCGAGGCCCCCACTGACCTTGTCCAGGGCGGGGTAGTACACGGGGTGGGGGGCCACCTCGGGGAGGCAGATGACCAGGGCGGCGGCACTCTCGGTGTTGGGGTTGCTGCACACGGTTCCTGTGGGGTTCAGCAGCTCCCCTTTCTCGTCTGGACACGGGAACAGGAGGAGTTACACGGGGAACACCCCCATGAGGGCAACCCCCGCACACGCCTCCCCCTGCCTGGCCTGGGCCCACCTGGGACAGAGGGCCACATGTAGAGACAGCACTCGCCCGTCTTGAGCTGGTCCTTGTAGTCGAACAGGGTGAGGTTGGCCCAGGCGATGGGGCAGTCCTGCGGAGAGAGGGCGGCTCAGGCCCAGGCGGCCTCCCTCCCGCCTGTGGGACGGACCGGCTCCGGCCAGGTCCCTGCACTCAGACTCCCCCGAGGGGCCGGCAAGGCCAGCCCCTCGTGGCTCCCTTCTGCTCCCCACTCCCAGCTGCTGGAGGAACCCCTAAACACGCCACGTCAGCCCCAGAAAGCTGGCCCGGCTCAGCGGTGGGGAGTCAGCATGGCTCAGAGGCCAGTCACCTCCTGGGGCCATGACTCAGGAGCCCAACCACCGATCCTTCCCGGGCGAGGCGGACGGCGCCCGCTCCCTGCAGCAGAGTGTCCCTCCTCCCGGGCAGGACCAGAGGCCCAGCCGATGTCCCGAGTCACCCCGCTAGCAAGCCCGGGGCCCAGAACCCTCACGCCGGGGCCCTGGCCAGGGTGGGAGGCTGGGGAGGCGGGTCCCCAGGCTGAGTGGCTCCGGGGCCGCAGGTCTGGACGGGGGAGGGGGGGGTCCGCAGGAAGGTGCGGGCTCTGAGGCCGCCCCGCCGCCCCACGCACCGCCTTCTTGGACTTCTTCTTGGTGGAGCGGGCCTTCTTGGCCTTCTCGATGACGGCGTACAGCGCGAAGCAGAGCCGGGCCATGCGCGGCAGGTCGCACACGTTGATGTCGAACTCCAGGCGCTGCTTCCACACGGGCTCCGAGCACACGCTCACCTCCGAGCTGGACACCGTCTTGCACAGCGTCTCGTTGCCGTGGAAGAGCCCGGCCTGCACCACCAGCTGGGGAGGTGGGCACAGGGCACAGGTGGCACAGGGGGCAGAGGCCCCGCCCCTCTCCCTGCCCAGGTTCTCCCACCGCCTAAGGCCAGAACCTCCTCCCAAGATGTCCTCATCCCACATGGGTCTGAACCCCACGTCCCACGTGGGAGAAGAGATGAGGGCGGGGGGTGAAGGGAAGGGTGGTGTGGGCTGTGCATGGGGGACTGGTCTCAGCTCCCAGTGACTGTGGGACCCCAGGTCATGTTGCTGCCTGCTCTGGCCTCAGTTTCCCCAGCTGGGCTCGGGAACTCCAGGGACCTTTGAGCTCTAACACTGAGGGCTCCCTCCTCGGCTAAGTCCCAGGAGCCCCTGTGGCTGGGGAACGCGCCCCTGAGGCTGGGGAAGGCGCCCCTGAGGCTGGGGAAGGCGCCCCTGAGGCTGGGGAAGGCGCCCCTGTGGCTGGGGAAGGAGCCCCTGTGGCTGGGGAAGGAGCCCCTGTGGCTGGGGAAGGAGCCCCTGCGGCTGGGGAAGGCGCCCCTGAGGCTGGGGAAGGCGCCCCTGAGGCTGGGGAAGCAGCCCCTGAGGCTGGGGAAGGAGCCCCTGCGGCTGGGGAAGGGTTTAATGCCTCGGGAACGCCTGCCTCCTCCAGCTCTGCTGTAGCAGAAAGCTGCCTGCATCCCACCTCCACGATTTCGCCAGTGGGACCCAGACCTGCCTGCTTATGAAATCACCCCAAAAAGTGCTCCCCAAAGAGACCCACCCTCTGGGGACCCAGGTTTCACATTCTGCAAATGGGACAATAAAACCTGCACGAGCAGCCTGTCCCGAGGACGAGGACGGAGGAGCTGGTGTGTGGGCCTGGCCCCGGGGGTCCAGGCAGGCGATGTACACCCGCCCCCTCCATCCCCCCTGGGAGCCCCCAAAGGCCCGGCCCAGTTGGAGCGGCTCCCTTCCAACGCCCGCTGCCTCCCCAGCTGCGGTTTCCACGTCCCGGGCTGGGCCGGCCCCACAGCCTCCGCCAAAGTCCCGTACCCAGAACTCTCCGGGCCCCGTTTCTCCGAATCGGCCGCTGGCCACGGCCTGTTCCCCTCCCCCCTTCCTGTTTTGAAGCAGCTCACAACCACCCAGGGCCGGGATGCTGGGTAATGTGGTCAGGTGGCTTTCATGTGACCCCCCCTCTTCCTCTGCCACCCCTCCAGGCCACAGCCACCTTGTTTGTGCAAAAAACACCCGCTCCCCCCCCCCCCGCCCCCCCCGCCGCCCGCCCCGGCCCAAGAGCCCCCTACCTTCATCCGCTCGTCGGCGTTCACTTTGCTGCCCTGGATCAGCTCCACGCAGAAGGGCTGCTCCAGGGCCCACAGGGACAAGGACGAGGGCTGGGGGGGGGGGGGGGGAGAAGAGGGCCTCAGAGAGGGTCCAGAGGCTCAGGGCCATGGGGTGGGGGGGAGTGTTGTGGTGAGGCCCAGGCACCTATCCCACCTCCATCCTTTACCAGAAAACCTGCAGGCACGGAGCTCTGCCTCCGGCAGGAAGCAGGGGGGCAGGAGGAGGGCAGCCGGAGCCAGGCCTGGAGGCTGGCTGCCCCGGGAACCGCCCAGCACAGGGTCGCGTTGGCTGCCCAAGCTCAAAGCCCCAACTCAACACTGGCCAGCAAGGGGCGCGCGGCGAGGGCCCCTGGCCCCTCTGCCGGCCGGGGGTGCTGCCCGACAGGCCCAGGGCTGGGCACCACGTGGGGGGAGGGGGGAGGGGAAACAAGTGGCGGGCCCAGCTCACCTTCTTCATGGGGATGGGGGGCGGCTTGGTGCGCGATTTTTGGACCTGGGGGACAGGGTTGCTCTGCTCGTCCCGCATGGCAAGGATGGAGGAGGAGTGGACCATGGTCAGATGGGGGGTCAGCCCGCTGTGCAGGCAGCTGCAGATGTACTGAGATGGGACGGGGCAGAGTGAGCGGCCGGTGAGCAGTTCTAGCCATTCCCTGGACAACTGGCTACCTGGACCTTCTCACGCCGACCACGGCCCAGCCCAGCCCTCCAGCCGCTCCCGCAGGCTCTCCCTGCGCCTGCCACCTCCCGAAGACAGAGCCTTCCTGTGTGCACAGGGAGGGTCAGCCCAGCAAGGGGACACTCTCGCTGTGACCCCCAAAGGCCTGGCGCATCAGGCTCAAAAAGGGCCCAAGAACCAGCTCCCCCACCTCCCCAGGCCCCTGCCCAGGCCCCTGCCCGGCTCACCTGGAACTGGCAGAGCGGGTAGCTGCCGTACAGGTACTCCTGCTTCCCGTTCACCTGCAGCGTGTAGTCCTCGGGCTGCTCCACCAGGGGCTGCCGGAACACCGTCGCCTTCTTCCGCAGGGCGCAGGCCATCAGCGCCAGGGGCACGTCCTTGGTGGACACCTGGAAGGTGAAGCTCTCCTAGGGGGAGGGGGAGGGGTCAGCCCTCCGCCTGTGAAGGGACCCCGGGCCCTGGGGCACAGGCGTGGGGCTGCCTATATGCCCTCCCCAGCCCTCAAACGGGAGCTCCGCGGAGCAGGGTCTGATGAAGGCACACGGCCCGCGACCAGGAAATAGGTGTGAATGAGTGGACAGACAAGGACGAAGGCCATTTGGCCGTTCTGTCTTGTCGAACTGCCTCGGGGGGGATGTTCGACCGTGCCCCAGGCATGCGTGGATACCCCACAAATACCCAGTATCTGATGCTACAGAGAGGAGTGGATTTGGGGGGCTGGTGCGGGCCTGGGGAGTCTCACAGGGACAGCATCCCCCGTGGACACAGCGGCCCGGAAGCAGCACCAGCGGGGCCAGCCCTCACCTCACTGCCCTCGAACTTGACGTTGACCAGGAGGGCCCGGTTGGGGACCCGCAGGGTGCCGGCGCCCCAGGTCCGCGCCGAGGGCTCCAGCTGCAGGGGGAAGCTGTACTGCAGCCAGGCCTCCCAGCCCAGCTGCTGCCGCCGGGCGGCCGCCTCCTCACAGAACTGGCGCATCTTGGCTCGGAAGTCATTCACCTCCGGGTCCCGCAGAGAATCAAACTCGTGCAGGCCTGAGGCGGGAGGGAGCCCGGGGTCAGAGGGTCAGGGGTCGGGGGCCAAGCCCCGGGGGCAGGCAGCCTGCAGCACGCGGCCCCCCGGCCCGGGTACCTTTGCCGATGAGGAGGCTGATCTGCGAGTTGATGAGCTTCTTGACCCTGTCGCCCTCGCGGGCCACCAGGCGCAGGACGGGCAGGAAGGGCTGGATGTCGCACAGCCGCCGCTGCTCGTCCTCCAGCTCCTGCTGCTCCGCCGTCTGGTTGACGCAGGTGAACACGTAGGCCTCGGGGTCACTGAGCATGTGGAAGAGCGGCTCATACTGGGCTCGGTGCCACAGCACCTGGGAGGGACGGGCACCGGTCAGCGGTCAGCCCTCCGACCGAGGCGGGCGGGGCCCCGGGGTGGAGGCTGGTCTCAGTCTGGGCGTCCCTTACAAGCAGGCAAGGGCGCCCGGCCGGTGTGGCTCAGTGGTTGAGCGTCAACCTGTGAACCAGGAGGTCACGGTTCGATTCCTGGTCAGGGCATGTGTGCGGGTTGCAGGCTGGATCCCCAGTGGGAAGCGTGCAGGAGGCAGCCAATCAATGATTCTCTCTCATCATTGATGTTTCTATCTCTCTCCCTCCTTTCCTCTCTGAAATTAATGAAAATATATTTTAAAATAAAAATTAAAATAAAATTAAAAAGACAACAGCAAGATCCCAAGACGGCCACCCTCTCCAGACCCCGGACACTGACCACGGGGTCACCGGGAGTCCCGCCTCCACTCCTCTGCGTGCTCTAGAATCTGGAACCGAGCCTCTTACATCTCCCGGACCTCCAGGCACCCCCAGTTAATCGTTCTGGGGCTTATCACCCCGACTTGTAAATGCTGGCAAACAATTCAGAAAAGTGTAACGCACTGAGGGGGCCATGAGACCCCTCTGCAGGCTGTGTGCCCAGGGATTCTGGGGAGCCTTCTAACATCAGGGTTTAGTGCAAAGGTGTTCACCGCTGAGTCCCAGGGAAGACAAAAAAGGGGAAACCAGCCTTAGCTTTCCCCCAGGGGGGGCAGGTAATATGGTCACGAACCCAAAGGGATCACACAGGGGCGGGACCCAGAATCCAGGGGTTCCTGAGCAACAGAGCACTCCAAGAGGCATCATTAAGAGGGAAAACGGAAAATGCAGGTCAGCCGGTGTAATTCAAGCCCAGTTCATAAAAATGACAATAAGCCCAGTGTCCTGGCAGGTGTGCTCAGTGGGTAGCGCATCGGTCCACGCGCCGACGGGTCACAGCTTCGATTCCCGGGCAAGGGCACTACCTGGGTTGCAGGTTGGATCCCTGGCCCTGGTCGGGCGTGTGCAGGAGGCAACCAATTGATGTCTCTCTCTCTCTCTTCCCCCCTCCCCCCCCCCGCCCCGTTCCTCCTTCCCACTTTCTCTGCTATGCTTTCTAAAAATCAATGGGAAAAATATCCTCGGGTGAGGATTAACGAAAAATAAATAATAAACATATGAATTATATAGATCAGGACTCTGCAAACCACCAGGTTACTGGAAGACAGCCACGCCCCCTCATTTACATATCGTCTGGGAATGCCTTCGCCTTACAAGGCAGAGTTGGTAGCTGCAGCATTTACGGTATGACCGCCAGCAAAGCCTAGAATATTTACTATCCGGCCTGTGGCATAAATAACCACATGAAGAAACTGCAGTGGAGCTGGGGTGTGAGGTGAGACTGCTGGGACCCACGTGTTTCAGTATGTTCACAGTGCTGAAATGTGAATGAACATGCATGTATAGCTCTGAAAGCAGAAAAGTAAGATTAACCTTAAAGTAATGTTGACCTAAAGTTAACAAAATGAAAAAGATGTGACATTTTAGCTCTGAGATAAAAGGATATAAAAGTTCATAATCAGAATTTATCACAACAATCCTGTACTGTATGTAAAAAAGAAAACAGCCCACAGCCGAAGGGGTAACTGCGGTTATCTCAGATAATTTTTTCCTCCCACTGGATCATAGATAATTCTTTCCTTCTACTTTTTCTTGTTCCTCAATCTCAATGGGTCCATATTACTTTTGAAATAGAGAAAGAAGAAATTTAATATTTAAAGAAATCTCCCAGGAAGAGAAGATTAAAAACAACAACAAACAAACAAAAAACCTCAAGGATGGTCCATTGCACCATTGCTTCTTTTTTTTTTTTTTAAATATATTTTATTAATTTTTACAGAGAGGATAGAGAGTTAGAAACATCGATGAGAGAGAAACATCGATCAGCTGCCTCCTGCACACTCCCTACTGGGGATGTGCCCGCAACCAAGGTACATGCCCTTGACCGGAATCGAACCTGGGACCCTTCAGTCCGCAGGCTGACGCTCTGTCCACTGAGCCAAACCGGTCAGGGCTGCTTCTCTTTTTTGTTCTGCTCCCAAGTACAGCTTTTAAAATCCTGGTCTTGCCCTGTGGCACGACACATTACATGTCACACTCTGTAAGTGGAACAAGCCAGTCTCTACCAAATACAATCCCGATGTCTAATCTTCTGACTCGGTCATTTACCCTGAAAATTATTCAACAAAAACCCAAAAATACGCTTTCCAAAGATGTGTTACTAGGACGACAGCCCGAAAGACAAAAGACCAGCAAAAGCCTTGCGTGGCCGTGGATGGAGCGAGGTTCCAAAAACACCAGCAAGGCCGTGACGAGAAGGAAGGGCCACGGGGAGCACGGCCGGAGCTCTCCCAGGCACCGCGCAGGGGCAGCTCAATCAGGAATGCTAGGCAGACTCTCACTGCAAGTTTTTAAACAATTCCTAGATATGACTGACAGCACTTAAAATCCCCATCCGAGGCTCTGGAACCTGAGAAATCACGCATGTGAGTGTGGGTGTCTGTCTGTCTGAGTTCCAAACTCTAAGGACTAGCTTCAAGGTCAAGCCCTAGCTGGTTTGCCTCAGTGGATACAGCCTCGGCCCTTGGGCTGAAGGGTCCTGGGTTCGATTCAGGTCAAGGACACGTACCTCAATTGCAGGCTGGATCCCGGCGCCAGGAGGGGCATGTTCAGGAGGCAACTAGTCAATGTGAAACATGGGTGTTTCTCCCTCTCTCTCTTTCCTCCCCACCCACTCTCTCTAAAAATCAGTGGGAAAATATCTCGGGTGCGGATTAACACAAAAAATACATAAATAAGGTCAAGCCGAAACCGGTTTGGCTCAGTGGATAGAGCGTCGGCCTGCGGACTGAAAGGTCCCAGGTTCGATTCCGGTCAAGGGCATGTACCTTGGTTGTGGGCACATCCCCAGTGGTGTGCAGGAGGCAGCTGGTCGATGTTTCTCTCTCCCGCTCTCTATCCCTCTCCCTTCCTCTCTGTATGCCGAAACCGGTTTGGCTCAGTGCAGGAGGCAGCTGATCGATGTCTCTCTCACATCAATGTTTCTGACTCTATCTCTCTCCCTTCCTCTCTGTAAAAAACCAATAAAATATATTTTAAAAAAATAAAATAAAATAAAAATAAGGTCAAGATGGTACCTTCTTGATGGTGCTGAGGTTGGCATTGCGGGACACGGGGAAGTTCAGATAGACCCCCGTGGGCAGCAGGAAGTCAACCGCCACGCTCTGGTTCTCCTCGTTGGCCCAGAATTCCATGGGGCAGTCCACCCCCGGGGGCATCCTGCTTCCTCACTGCTCGGACACCAGTCGTCCTGAAAAGGAAGAGAAGGCAAGGTGAGCCGCGCCGGCAGGTGCTGGGGGAGGCCTTCGAGAGGACCCTTTGGAGAACAGGATTCGGGACCTTTGGCCGCAGGAGGCTCAGGATGGAGTCGGGGCCTCCCCCTGCCCGGGGTGGCCCAGGCCACCGGCTCGGCCGAGCTGCCTCTCATCACAGCGGGTACTCCGGCCACATCTCTCAGCAGTGGCCCAAGTTCAAGACACCAAGAGACCAGCTCCAAATCCTTGTTTCTCAGGAGCACCCCCGGGGAGACCCGCCACGGCCACCCACTGGCGAAGGAGCCACGGGGCCGGCACCCAGGACGGGAGAGGGACCGAGGGCGACAGCTCTGAACCCTCCTCACCCGACACCAAGTGGCTTACAAGGGCTTTGGGTCATAAACAGTATGCCGAAACACCTCACCCTGCCAGTCCCCTCGGTCACACCCACTCCACGGTAACCAAACGGCACAGGCTCAGGTAAAGGTCTCCAAGGCCCCCGACACGCCAGGCTGCCGTTCTGGTTATGAATAACGCCCATGGACGTTTTCAGACCGGCATTATACTAATATGTGTCCCAAACAACTCCTAGTTATTTCTGCATGCTTTACAACAGGGGGCCAGTTCACTGTCCCTCAGACCGCTGGAGGGCCGGACTATAGTTTAAAAAACACTATGAACAAATTCCTATGCACACTGCACAGATCTTATTTTGAAGTAAAAAAACAAAACGGCAAAAACACCCGCCTGTGGCCCGCGGGCCGTAGTTTGAGGACGCCTGCCTTAAACCTTTGCCGATACACGTGGCTCTAGTTCATTCTTTTTAACACTTGTGGTATTTCCCTTTGTAAATAAACCACGTTTTATTTACCCCTTCTCTTGCTGATGAACCTCAAGGTTTGTTTCTACTCTATGTACTACAAAAGCAATGCTACAATGTATATTCTTTTTCTTTTTTTATTTTCCTATTCTTTTTTAAAATATATTTTTATTGATTTCAGAGAGGAAGGGAGAGGGAGAGAGAGATAGATATACCAATGATGAGAGAGAATCATTGATCGGCTGCCTCCTGCATGCCCCACACTGGGATTGAGCCTGCAACCGGGCATGTGCCCTGACCGGGAATCGAACCATGACCTCCTGGTTCAGAGGTCACCGCTCAACCGCTGAGCCACGCCAGGTGGGCTACAATGTATATATTCTTGCTCGCATCTCCTTGTGTGCATGTCAGAGTCCCGGTGAGTGTTGTCCAAGAGAAATATAAGTGAGAGACATGTAATGTCAGAGTTACCAGTAGCCACATTTTAAAAATAATTAAATGACAGATAAAATTCAATTTAGCAATATATTTTACTTGACCCAGTATATCCAAAATATGGTCATTTTGATGTTATCAAGATAGAAAAATTACTAAGCAGATATTTTACATTTTTTTTCTCTTATTTTGAAATCTGCTGTGTAATCTATACTTGCTGTGCACACTACAATTCGGACAATAGATTTTCATCAGAAATCTTCCTCTCGTCCTGGCAGGTTTGGCTCAGTGGATAGAGTGTCGGCCTGAGGACTGAAGGGTCCCGGGTTCTATCCTGGTCAAAGGCACGTACCGTGGCTGCAGGCTCCTCCCCAGCCTGGGCCCTGGTTGGGGTGTGTGCTGGAGGCAACCAATCGATGTGTTTCTCTCACATCGACATTTCTCTCTGTCTCTCCCTCTCTCTTCTCCTCTCCCTAAAAATCAAAGAGAAAATATCCTCGGGTGAGGATTAACACACAGAAAGAAATATTCATCTCTAAGTGGATTTCATACAATGGCAGGTGAAAAAGTAGACTCACAGACTCAAACTGTTCTAAAGATACATTTAAAAGTTTTCAAATAAAGGAATTCAAGTACCCATTTTTACATTTAAATGAATTAAAAATTAAATAAAATGCTTAAAAAATGCCATTCCTCAATCACACCTTCGGAGTTCAGGGGCTCACAAACTCCGCGTGGCTGGCTGGTGGCCACACTGGACAGCGCAGCCCGGGGCGCACACTCGGAGGGGATGCCAGGTCACAGGTGCAACCACGGCATTAACATCACCCAAGCAAAGTGGTGACGTCCATTAGCAAGAGCAACACAACTTTCCTTTCTCACCGACACTTGGTATTGTCAAACTCACTCATTCCTGCCAACGGAATAGGCCTCAGACGCTCTCGTTATTATAATTTGCATCTCCCTGGTTTTCCATGAAAGGCTAATCTTCTCCCAACAGCCTGCTTATAAGCGCGGCCCATGTTGCTGTGGAGGTACTTGTCCTCGTCTTATGAGCTTGTGGAGTTTCTCTGTATACTCTAGATGGAATTCTTTTGTTGCTTAAACGAGTTGGAAATACCTCCGAGTCACCTTTTTATTTTGTTTATAGAGGGGTGTTTTTTTTTTTATGGGTATTTTTTAATGTTGATGCAGACAACTTTTAAACCTTTTCCTTTATGTTTTATGATTTTTATTCTTTAGAAAAACACTTCCCTAAAGTCACATCCTTCCAGATTTAAATGACTTGTAAAAATTAGCTGAAAGGAACCCTAGTGGGTTTGGCTCAGTGGATAGAGCATCAGCCTGTGGACTGAAGGGTCCCGGGTTCGATTCCGGTCAAGGACATGCACCTGGGTTGCAGGCTCATCCCCGTCCCCAGGTTGGGGCACATGTGGGAGGCAACCAATCGATGTGTCTCTCACACATCGATGTTTCTCTCTCTGTCTCTCCCTCTCCCTTCTACTCTCTCTTAAAAAAAAAAAAAAAAAGTTTATGCCCTAGCTGGTTTGGCTCAGTGGATAGAGCATCAGCCTGCGGACTGAAAGGTCCCAGGTTCGATTCCGGTCAAGGGTACATGTACATGCCTAGGTTGCAGGCTCGATCCCCAGTCGGGGGGGCATGCAGGAGGCAGCCAATCAATGATGCTCTCTCATCACTGATGTTTCCATCTCTCTCTCTCTCTCCCTTCCTCTCTGAAATCAATAAAAATGTGTTTTTTTTTTTAAAAGTTTAAAGGAAATGTTTAGTGGGAGACAGACATTCTGGTGGCCCCGCCAGAGGGGCCAGGCCCTGCCTCTGGCGGGATGCAGAGTGAGCAGCTCCATGAGCACGCCGCCCTCCACTGCCATGACACCACCTGCCGAGATCCCCGTCCCGATTGTCAAACCACATCCTACTTTGGGTTCCTCTTTCTGAGAATGGCCAGGCCAAAAGGCTTTCTTTTCTTTAAGAAAGAACGTAAAAAAAAAAGAAAAAGTTTTTTTTTTTTTTTATTTCTTAGAGAGGGAGAGAGAGAGAGGAACATTGATGTGAGAGGGAAATCTCAATCAGCAGCTCCCTACAAGCCCCCACTGGGGATGGAGCCTGAAGCCCGGGCATGTTCCCTGACCAGGAATCCAACCGGCAACCCTTCAGTGCGTGAGGCGATGCCCAACCAACTGAGCCACACTGGCCAGGGCACGCTTTCTTTTTCATTCAAAACGTTGGGGCTCCTCAGGAATGCCGGAGAACCCACTCACAATGCTCCATGGGCTTCGGCCGAGCTTGGGAAGTCAGGAGCACCTCCGGCCATCCATTCCTGAGGCCATGACCAAAGGGACGGACGGGGCCCCAAGACATAGCCCCCCTCAGTCCCCTGCCTCTTCCCACACGGAAACGAAGCTTCCCACCACACTCGGCCATCGGGAACGCAGGGACGTACTCTGATGGAAAAACTCATTCCTGCCCTGGCCTGGTGGCTCAGTTGGTTGGCGTGTCGAAAGGTTGTGGGTTCGATTCCCAGTCAGGGCACATACCTAGGTTGCAGGTTTGATCCCTGGCTGGGGCCTGTACAGGAGGCAACTGATCAATGCTTCTCTCTCACATCAATGATTTTTCTCTCTCTCTCTCTCTCTCTCTCTCTCACCTTTATTCTCTCTAAAATAAATAAAAAGCATATCACTGGGTAAGAATTAAAACCAACAACAAAAACCTCATTCCTACAAGGAGACTCGGGATGGCGTGGGCATCACATGATCAAGTGCCGGACACGGGGCAGGAGGAAGTGGGGACTCTTTCCCGCTTTGTGGGCCCCGGGCCCGGGGTGCAGCTGCCAATGAGCCCAACCGTCTGAAGCCCAGACGCCCGGCTCTGCAGTTTGCAGGGGGCACAGATGCCAGCTGGTGCAGGGGCTTCAGAACCGGCCCGAGAATGCACACTGGCACAGCCACCTGGGCACACTGACTGCATCCGCTATGCCCTCGGACCCAGCGGTTCCACTCCTGGGCAAACACCCGACAGACATGCAGGCCTGCAGCATCGCTGCTCCTAACAGCCCCGACCTGGAAACCACCCAAATGCGCGTCGGCGGTGGAGTGGGAATAAACTGTGTCCGCTCCCCCGGAACGGGACAGAGCGGTAGAATGGTCTCCAATCGCACACGATACAAATGCATCGCTCAAGCGTGAAGCTGAACGAAGAGTACGTGCTCACGATTTCAGTCACAGAGAGCAGGCCTGGGCAGACTAACCTCTGTTGGCAGAGAAGATGGGGCTCACCCCTAGGGGAGAGCAGTCACCCCGGGGGACGGGGGAATGAGGGCTTCTGGGTGCTGGGAATTTTGGGGTTTCTTGATCTGAAAGCTGGGGACTTTCCACAGACTCAACACATCCTCAGTTCAATGGGTTCAGATGGGCTCACTTCACTCCTGGCCTGAGACCCAGGCCCAGCCAATTGGAGCCCCGAATTCCTCCACCACCACCCCACCCCACCCCCGCCCAGTCATGGGGATTGGAAGCCAGAATGAGACTCAGGCCCAGCCAATCACTGCACGTCATCTCTACAGTGACTCCAGGATGTGCGTGTCAATGTCAAATCCGTGCAATGGGTTTTGACACCTGGATTTCTTTGGGGACTTGCCCCTGGGGAAGCAGAAAACACAGAATATGCACCTAACGCTGCTGGTGACCACCTGAGAAGAGGCCACCGTGGAAAGCAGAGCTCAGGGTGGCGAGGCCACGCGGGGGCCCAAGGACAGCCTCTGATTTCCTGGATCCAGCCATGCCTGAAGCTGACTCTATCCCTGCACTTCCAGTTCTATCAGCCAAGGGTCCCGGTTTCCATTCTGGTCAGGGCACATGCCCGGGTTGCAGGCTCGATCCCCAGTAGGGGGCGTACAGGAGGCAGCCAATCAATGATTCTCTCTCATCATCGATGTTTCTATCTCCCTCTCCCTTCTTCTCTGAAATCAATACAAAAAATATTTATATTTTTAAAAAGATACACTTAGGAGCTGGGTGGGTCAGATGGGGGACAGTGAGTGAGGAGGTAGGAGACTGGCTGGGGGTGGAAATTTCCCAAGATGGGGAAGTGTAAGGGAGAACCACGTTTTGGGGCAATAAAACAGCAAGAGTCACATCTCAGGCAGTGAATCTGAGCTGCTAACTGCACATCCCAGGAAAGACAGCCAAAGGGTGAGGCCAGGCTGGCGCTCAGGGGAGAGGTCGTTAGGGTCACGGGCTGTAATCTGGGGGCAGCAGTGACACACAGATGTGGAGCCATGGGGACAGATGAGACAGAGACAGAGGGTCGGAGAGGGGTAGGACCACCCTCAAGGCACTAGGGACCCAGCAAAGACGAACCATGAGTAATTGATCCTTCCTCACTCTTGAGTCATCCAGAACGTCCAGGCAGGCGTGTGTCTGTCCACATCTGAACCGTTAGTAAAACATCAAAGACAACTGGGCAGGGAGGAGCTCAATTCCTTTCCTTCGCCTTCCACTTCCGGCCAGCACAACGCACAGAAACAGCCGCCTGGCTGCAGGTGGCCTGGCTGCGGGGCTGCGGGTCTCCGTCCCAGGACCCACCATCCCCTGGCGAGCTGTTCTCAGTGAGACGCACTTCCTCCGGCCCGCACCAAACAACAGTTTCTCCAGCTGAGAACGTGCTGCGACTCCCTTCAAATATTCCAATAGAAGTTCCCCTGCTCCCCAGCCAGCAGCTCCCGGCCTGGATCTATTTCTAAGGAGGAGGGCAGGCCACGGATGCAGGCGCCCCCTCCAGGCTGGGAATAGGGCTGCAGCCCAACTCCTAGTCCCCTGGGCTGGCAGACCTGCTAAGAAATTCCTTTCATTCCTTTTGAAACTCCAGGGACCTGGGGCTCTGAGCTGGCATCTCCTGAGTCATCCCAAATGTGGCTGCCGCTCCAACCAGGAGCCGCTGCCAGGCTTTGTCAACGCACAGCGACAGGCTGTTTGGTGCTGCAGCCGGCAGGTGTGCGAGGGGACAGGCCGCGGGGAAAAGAGAAACGTGTCCCACTTCCCTGAGCAATACACACCTCCTCCCTGAGCGCCCTCGGCCAGCAGGTGCCTCCGGAAGTCACCCTGGAGCATGTCCAACCCGGGGCCCACAGGCGCATGTCTCAGGTATTTGGCCCGTGTTAGCCTTCGAGTCTGACATGGTCCCCGGGTCATCCCTCCAACCTGTCTACAGCGCGAGACGCTCATTAATCCCAAGACAAAACCTCTGCCCAACGCCCGATTTCGGAGCTGAAAGTTACAACCCCAGAAGCCCAAGAGAAGGGGCCTCAGAAACTCCTAGAAGGTGGTTATACACACCGTCCACGTATCTACGTCAACCCGGCTGGGAGGATACAAGACCAGCAGGCACCGTGACGAGGGGCAGGGGCCCCCGGGCCAGCCTTCGGCACTGTCCTGCGCGGAGGGAGTCCGCATCTGGACCTCCTGACCTGAGGTTACTTCCAGGTCCTTCTCAGCCTCAAATAGTCCTCCTAGCCCTGGCCGGTGTGGCTCAGTGGATAGAGCGTCGGCCTGCGGACTGAAGGGTCCCAGGTTCGGTTCTGGTCAGTGGGCTTGAGCCCCAGTGTGGGGTGAGCAGGAGGCAGCCGTTCAGTGATTCTCTCTCATCACCGATGTTCCTATCTCTCTCTCCCTCCCCCTTCCTCGCTGACATCAAGAAAAACATACATATTTTAAAAAGTGCTTCTAACCAAGTGTTCTGTCTCCCGCAGAGAATGACATGGGCTCTTCCTATCGCCCGACTTCTGTGGGAGCCAGACGCAGGCGGGCACCTCAGAAACGGGGTCGAAGGTCGTTACCCGGAGCACCCACTTCCCGGCGAGCTCCTGCACGTCCACCTCGAAGGAGCTTCTAGAAACCAGCCCCTGCCCTGACGGCGAGGAAAGGCCCTCCTGGAGACCCCGGGAAAGAGGACGGGAAGGGCCTCTCTCTGACCCCGAAGGCCAGGTCCTGCTCATTCATTCATTCATTCATTCATTCAGCAAATACCGATGTGAGCACCAGGGGGATGTGAGGGGACGGGGGCAGGACCCCCTGCTCCCACGGGGTGTTTAGTCCGACAGGGAGACAACACGAGGAAGCACAGTGGAGAAACAGGCCGATTTCCGAGAGTAAAAGAGCCGAAATGGAGTAAGAATGAGCTTGCAGGGAGGGTCTCTTGTCAGGGAAGGGTCCTCATGTGAGACTGTGGGGATTGAGGTTCAAATGAGGAGGAGGATCCAGAAAAGCTCTAAGAAACAGATTCCAGGCGGCGGGCACGGGGCCGTGCGGAGGCCCTGAGGTCAGGGTCCTGGAGTCGAGGCCTGAAGGCGAGCTGACCGGCCAGGAGAGTGGAGCCTGCAGGGGGCGCCGCGTGAGGAGTCCGGGCCTGTCACCAATGCGGGGGGAAGTCCCGGTGCTGAGCAGGGGGCTGACACGGCCTGATTTACACTGTACACGGAGGACACGCTGGCTGCTGTGAGGCAGTGGAAGGCAGGGAGGCAAGAATGGACGTGGGAAAGGCGTTCGGCCCCAGGGCCCCAGGTCAGGCTAGACCAGTGGTCGGCAAACTCATTAGTCAACAGAGCCAAATATCAACAGGACAACGATGGAAATCTCTTTTGAGAGCCAAATTTTTTAAACTTAAACTTCTTCTAACGCCACTACTTCAAAACAGACTTGCCCAGGCCGTGGTATTTTGTGGAAGAGCCACACTCAAGGGGCCAAAGAGCCGCATGTGGCTCGTGAGCCGTGGTTTGCCGACCACTGTGCTAGACGGATGGGCTGGCCCTCCAGGCCACCGCACGCCCCACCCTCTGCCTCTGCTGAGGGGCGGGCACTTTGGCCTTGACCTTTCCTGTCCTTCGGAACCTTCTAGACAAAGAACTAAAGCTACAACCAGAAGAAGGAGGGAATGGTCCAGGGCCCCCAACAGGTGGTCTCAGGATAGATGTGCTGTTTTTCCAAAATACGAAACCTTTCACGGCAGAACGGCAGTGTGTCCCTCGGGGAGGCCCCGTCTCCCAGCTTCCTCATGGCCACGGTGGCCCTCAGGACAGGACGAGGCCCCACCAAAGCCGTCAGCCATAGCCAGAGGGAGGCGGGCCAGGGCGTCCGGCACAGCTCTGTCCGGGGTGGTCGGCTGCGGGGGGACACGTCCAAAAGGGAAGGGGCGGGAACCTCCAGGAGCCGAGGCCGGGCTAGGAAGGCAGGGCTCCTGCCGCAGGAGGAAGGAGCGGAGGGCAGGGTGAGGATGGGGGAGACAGAGCGCCGTTACCCACAGACGTCCGCCTGGGGAGGAAGCTGGGGCCGCAAGGCGCTCGCGTTTCTTGTCTGCCCACTTCTGCCTCCCGTTATTTTTTAAGTTTTCTTCCTCCTTTTCTTTTTTAAACTTTATTTTATGTATTGCTCTGAGAGAGACTGATTTGGTTGTTCCGCTCAGTTCTGCATTCACTGGTGGATTCATTGGTGGATTCTTGTACGTGTCTTGACCAGGGACGGAACCGCAACCTCGGCATGTGGGGGGTGACACTCTGACCATCGGAGCCGCCAGGCCAGGCTTGGTGTGTCTTCCTTTTTTAAATGTCTACCCGCCCTCATTTCCTCATTTTAAAGGTGTCTCCCTTGAGGCCATAGTTTTCTTTTCTTCTTCTTCTTCTTTTTTTTTTTTTTTTTTTGTTAATCTTCACCCGAGGGTATTTTTTTCCATTGAGTTTTAGAGAGAGAGGAAAAGAGGGGGAGAGACAGAGAGAGAGAAACATCGATGTGAGGGAGACATTCATTGGTTGCCTCCTACCCGCGCCTGCCCGACCCAGGTTGGAGATCGAGCCTGCAAACCAGGTATATGCCCTTTTTAAAATATATATATATATATTATTGATTTTTCACAGAGAGGAAGGGAGAGGGATAGAGAGTTAGAAACATCGATGAGAGAGAAACATCGATCAGCTGCCTCCTGCACACCCCCTACTGGGGATGTGCCCACAACACAGGTATATGCCCTTGAGCAGAATCGAACCTGGGACTCTTCAGTCCGTGACCGATGCTCTAACCACTGAGCAAACGGCCAGGGCGAGGCCATAATTTTCAACAGGACCGTAACTTTTTTTTTTTAATTTAAGAACAGTAACTTATCATTTGAATACTTAAAAAGGAAGAAGTCTCTTCAATGGGGGGAAGCAAGACAGACATCAAAAGGGAGAGGTGTGGGTCTGGAGATTTTGTTTTATATGAAAAAAGTAAAGAAGACTTCTGACCCCTGCTGCTGTCAGAAAACGCGAACCGCGACCTGCAAAGTCCTATCCCAACTACCTCCCTGATGCTCAGCTCCAGGCCCACCGGGGAGGGGCTGCACCCAAGTGGATCCCCCGACGCTGCACCCCCCGATCAATAGGAAGGCCCAGGGTCTCAGGCCTGGAAGTGCGGGGAATTCAGGAAATGTCCTAAGGAAGCAATTCAAAGGTTAAAAAAACTCCCCGCACCAAGGTACCCATTGTGGTATTGTTTGTAGAAGTGATAAGTCTAAAGCAATAGGGAAATGACTAAGTCGCCGATCACACGCGAACTTAAAGGAGCGGGTGAGGTCACCAGGGCGCCCGAGCACGCTGCACGGCGAGTGTTCCCGACTCCGAAGGACACCACACACCCCCGTCCTCCGGGCAGCACGCCGCATCGAGAAAATTGAAACAGCTGTCCTACGGGTGCATGTGGACGTCACAGTAAGGACTTTTCAAAGTTAATATCCTTGAAAGTTCTGCAAGCAGATGATGGTTAAAATTACTTACCACCAGCCCTGGCTGGGGGGCTCAGTGGGTGGGAGCAACAGCCCATATACCCAAAGGCTGTGGGTTGAATTCCCGGTCAGGGCACGTACCTGGGTTGGGGGTTAGATTCCCATTCCCGGCTCATACGGGAGGTGGTCGATCAATATTTCTCTCTCTCTCCCCCCTCCTCCCTTTTCTGTCTCTAAAGATCAGTAAAGGGCATATCCTTGGGTGAGGATTAAAAAAAAAAAAGAATTGCTTAAAACTAAAATGCTTACAGCAAAAAAAAAAAAATAATCAGCAGTCCCCTGACCTCCACAAGCAGACACACCATCCCAATTTCAGGTGTTTCTTTGGGTTTTCATCTCTACATTTCCGAACAGTAGCTTTGCACTGATATTTCCGGGTTTTCAACTTTGAACGTCTTACCTTAAGGTGAGTTAGTGCTTCCCTGCAAGTACACACGCACACATCCTCTCGCCCGTCTTCTGAATACGGCCATGGGATCGCTTCTCGTCAATCCAACATCAGCGCTTACCACGTAAACATTGTTCAAAGCCAGGCCACTCAGTATGCTATGATTTCATTTCCCTTCTTGTTCAACTTTCTGTTATTCCTGTAGTTGATAGTTGCCTCACTTTACATTTTGTTTTCTGTGTACGGATATGAGTCCCCCGCCCCCCTGGCAAACTCTGCAACAGAGCTTATAAAACTCCTCAAAATGCAGCCAATGCGTCAGCTAAGCCACCAGCTCCCTTTTTCTTGGAGCTACTCCTCCCGGGCCCTCTGCGCTCCTGCTCCGAGGGGGCTGCTTGCTCCCAGACCAGCCACACGGCTGCAGAACTGGGCCTTCTCTGCCCCATCACAGGCGTTCCCTTCACCGCCTGGTCTCGCCACCAGCCAGGGGACGTGGTTGCAGGTAAAGAAGCCACGGCTCACCGGTGAGCCTGAGCCGGAGAGGAGCTGGTGGACTGGGAGCAGGTCCCAGTTCTGCTGGAGGGTGTGGGGAAGGATGAGTGATCAGTACGTTGAAAACAAAGCCAACAAAAAGATGAGGCCGCTATCAAGTCCGGGAAAAACAAAGAGCTGGGCGAGAAGAGAAATATAACGGCGGCCCACGACGGGAACTCCCCGCGGACCGTCTGATGGCGAAACGCCTCCCGTGGCCCCTGAGAGCTGGGTGTCCGTTTGCGCCCCTCACTGCTGCTGCGCCAAGGACGTGACCTTGCAGCCCCTCACTGCTGCGTGGACACAGTCCACCCGTCATCCCGCTCTCCTGTGTCAAGGACGACATCAGTGCACCTCCTCAGCGGAGCCCAGGTCCTGGCGACGGGGGAGGCTTGGAAGGGACTAGCTCTCAGGTGCCCTGGTGGGGTAAGTGTCTTTTTTCTCACCGCTCCGAGCCTCGGTAAGATAACGGCCGAGACCCCGCAGGCCATTCGGCAGCGGAGCCACAGGAGAACAAGAGACAATTGCACATTGTGCTCCCTGTTCCTCTTCCGTGGTTTACGTTCTCATTTCACTGGAGCACATCCTCCAGGATCTTCCTTGAAAAGAGTCACTGAGGGGGCGGAGGGGCGTGTCCAGTTTTTGAAAATCCATGCCTGAAAAATACCTTCATTCTATTATTGTGCCTGGGATGACAATTACAGAGTTCTGGGCGGGGAAGGAACTTCCCCTGGAAATTTGAAAGAGCGGCCCTCTGGTGCCGCCGCGGCTCGTGTTGCTTCTGTCCAGTCCGATGCCGTTCTGTCCTCTGGCCTGCTCTCTGTGGCCGCTTTTGTCTCTGCTGGCTTTTTGTAACTTTTCTCTATCTCTGGCGCTTTGGGAGTTCAGAATGATGTCCTGTGGCACATCTCATTCTTTGACAGACTGCTTCTTTTATTATTCATTGTGCTGAGTACTACTCAGAGACGCTTAACGCGGGGACTCCTGCAGTTCTAGACTTTTCTCCTGTAGTTTCTTGGATAACGTCCCCTCCTCCGTTTCTCTCCCCTCTTTTTCTTGAGCTCCTATGAGATGGATATTGAGCCTCCCAAGCGGATTCTCTCTAATTTTCTTATCTTCCCTAGAAATTTATTTTTCAATCTTCCAGCTCTATCCCATGGAAATTTTTACTACAACTATCGTAGTTTTATATCCAATAGCTTATTCCTGTTTTATGAATGTTCCCTTTTTTAAAACACCCATGCCTCTGACTTCTGAATCCCTTCTTTCTGCGTGTTGGGGTCTCTGTCCTTCCCGGCCGAGGCCTCGTGCCGTGTGCGATGACCCACAGCGGCCGCTGAAGTCGCAGAGCGAGGCGCCCCACGCTGTTCGCGCACAGGTGGGGCTAGCTGCTCGCAGGTGCCGCTACGAAGGGACGAAGCAGCAGCCTAGCTTCTCAACAGGGTCCCCCTCCATGTCAGTATCCGAGGGTCGTTTTTCTCACGAGGTCCATGTTCTCAGAAAGAAGGTCTTCAAGGCCCTGCCTGGAGGGGGGCTGAGCCAAGAAGGGGTGTCCCTGGATCCTCCTGTTCTTGGACGGTGGGGGCCTCCTCAGCCTCCCCTGCCCCCGCTGGCCCAACGCTGCCTCAGGAAACCCCGCAGGAGACGGAGCCCCTGGCTGTGGGCTGAGCAAAGCACCTGTGGCTCTACACACACTTCCAACCATCTTCTTGCTTCCCACCACCCTCCACGCCAGGTCGGGAACACTCTGCAGCCCCCATTCTTGAGCCTTGGGGTGGGGGGGTCCTCTGGACACATCAGCTTGTTCCCCCACAACACGGGGCATTCAGTGCTCTCTGCTCGGCCTCTCTTCCCCCGACCGGATCAGTACCTGTCAACATTTTCGCTCACATCCCTCCTCCTCTCTCATCCTGCCCTTTTTCTTTGCTCTCACTCTAGTGGGCTTTTGAAACAGCAGAAACAAACACATACAATCAGGTATGCTCGTGTGGAAGTCCACAATAATACTTAACAGTAAGTAAAACCAAGTTCCCAAAGATACACACAGAAGACGTGTGGGTGGGGGAGGATATTCCCACAAGGAGACAATGGTTGGTGCCGGGTGGGGGGAGTTACAGAACAGTTATGCTTGCATCTTTTTTTTCATTTTGCAAATTTTTGACAGTAAATGGGTGTTCTTATAAATAAAATCACTGAAGGTTAAAAAATTATTATTAAAGGGATCTTCTGAAGCAAGCACCACGGTGCGCAGAAGAAACTCGAATCACGGCAGCACAGGTCCACACTAGCCCCGGGCGTCTTCTGTGCTCCAGGCCTGGGGTCCCGGGAAAGCACCCGAGACCTCCAGAGGGTGGGGGGGGTGGGAAGTGCAAGGAATTCTGGGCCAATCTCTTGGCCTATGACACAGTGGCTATGTTTACCTGCTTTAGGGGTTAAAATTCTGCTAAATATTTTGATCTTTTAAAAGAGATCCACATGTAACAAAAAAATATTTGGAAAGTACCAATGAAGATCTAGAGAAAATGAGGTGAAGGGGGGGCCTCCAAGGATGATACCCCGCTATAACCCACACCCTTTCCAACCTCAAATGACTGTAGCTGTTCAAGCATCTGGGCAAGGAGGAATGAGCTGTGGGCCCACAGGATACATATGCACCCACAGAGCTTGCAAAGGGGGCCGCAGCCTATCCACCCGGGAGCTCCCCAACCATACCCAGCTACTCCCAGATGCCAGAGTGGGGTGCCCAGCCAATGTCAGTCTCTGGCCTCAGTTTCTTCACTGGCACAATGAAAGGACTGCATTCATCTTCCAGGCTAATGTTCTAGAAGCTCCGAGGAGCATCCTATTACTGATACAGTGACTGCCAACTCTCTGGAGAAACAGAATGTCCCCGGTAAGGACTCCTTGAGAAGCAAGATACCGAGTTATCAAAATTCAGCCAGTTCCTTTGGAAGGATGTTTTACTTTTTCTCTCCTCAAATAAGCCAGCCCAATTCTACCAGGACTGGGGCAAGTCCAATACCAACTATTGCAGCTGAATCATGGGCTCCAGGGCTCCCCGGAGCTCCCATCCCTTCCTGTCCCGGCAGCAGCATCCTCTCCTGGGAAGCTGGCTAAGGCCTAGTTCACTTCCCGCTTACGGGCTCGTAACACAAGTTCGGGTGGTTCTCTCTCAGCTCTCGTCCTACGGAACAGATCTCCTTTGGCTGAGTGGCCAGGGAGGGCGGAGGGTCACATTCCAATTTCAACTTATACACAAAATAACATCGCTCCTTCTCCCAGCATGCCGCTGGTCTCCTTCGCCCAACCTACCTCTCTGGAAGGGTCCAAGAACGACCAGCGGCAAAGGCCCCTCTGCCTGGCAGATCGAAGATGCGCTGGAACCAGTGAGCGTCATTCCGTCCTTGCTTGACTCTGAGCGCTCCTTATCTGTGGGGGGGGGGGGGGGGGGGGGGGAGAAAAGAAAAAAATGTAAGAGTCTCAGAAACCTTCCGTGCATTCCCTTGCAAAACTTCAGCGTCAACGCGACTGATTCAGCCGGGCTCCCTCTCTGCAAACCGGTCACATCCTGCTGGGTGGGCCTGCTCCACCGTCTGTGCAGCCCCAGCTCCTCCGGTGGCACCGAGCAAACCACAGGAGCGCGTCCAGGGCCCGAAGCAGACAAACATATACATTCAGATGACTCAGACCGTTTTTTTCGGGTTGTTTGTTGGTTTTGTTTGGCTTCTGAAAGCAGAGTACGTGATCTGAGCCAAGCCTGGGTTGGCGTTCCATTCACTCGCTGCAAACAGCAGGTTCCTGAACTTGAGGTCCCCATGCAAGACCCAAATTGCGTCCTAAAAGAGGACCCAGGCCAGCTCCCGGAGATGGGGAGGGGCCCACTCGCTGCACCTGTGGGCCACTCCTGGAAATAATCTGTCCCCAGAGAGGGAGTAAGGACCTGCCCCTTCCCTGACCCCGGATCCTGGGCACAGCTACCTCTATAGCAGGGAACCTCCCGCCTGGAACCCACGAGGCATGGCGGGGAGCAAGGGACCTGCACACCGGCTTCCTTCCCCGCAGACAGCCCAGCGCTAGGACGCTGTTGGAAAAGGCACCCCTTCCGAGAAGGCATTTCCCAAGGACAAGCTGAAACTGCCTGCGGCCAGCCTCCTGGAGGCAAAGAGACACCCCCCACCCCTACCCCCCGGCAGCCTGGGGCCGTGGGCGTGGGCGGTCCCCGCACTCAGCATCCCGGGGACATGGCAAAGGCTGCCCACGGCCCTGTCACCCAGGAGGTCAGCGCCAAGAGCTAAGGAAGAAATAACTTCCATTGGTGATCGATGGAGTTAACAAGAGGACGAAAAAAACAACAACAACAATAAAAAACAAACACGGCAGCTCAGTCCCAGGGAAAGGAGACGGGTCGCAGAGAAGGCGCTTTCCCACCGAAGGACAACAAAGCGGAAAGCATGATGGAGCCCAGAGGGGAGAGTCGGCGAAGGCAGGATTCGCCGTCCTCCGGAATCCAGGTCAGGAAGTGCGGGCCGGCCGGGACGGAATGCACCAGAGGGCGGCGGGGAGGAGGCTCTTCCCGGGAGAAAGGTGGGTCTTCGGCTCTGGCTCTCACGCCCGCCCGGACCTCCGGACCCGGGTCTGCCGCCCTCGGGCCCCTTCGGGTTCAAGGGCAAAGCTGGGGAGGCGAGGCCGGGCGCGGACGGAGCAGGATGCTCAGCCCCGAATCGGGGGCAGGGGGAGGGGAGGACGCGGCGCGATGGCTGGGTCCCTGACAAGTAAACAGCCTGCCCGGCACGGCGGAGGCCCGGCTCGTCCCACCCAGGGCGACCGCGGGACACCCCGACTCCCGGCCCCACCCCCGGAGGCACCAAAGGGGCGCCGTGAGACTCCGGGAGGAGCGCGCGAAGCAGCCCACACCAGCGCGCGGCCCCCGCCTCGGCCTCCCCAGCCCCCACGCCCCGGACCCCGGAGAGCCCCGCGGACAAAGCCGGGCGCCGGGCGGGGCGGGGCGTGCGGCGGGGGCACCGAGACCCCTCCACCGCGCGCACAGGTGGGCACCGTACCGGGTGTCGGTGCCGGGGGCGGGGCCCGGTCTCCCTGGAGACGGTTGCCCAGGGGACGCGGCGGGCCGGTCCCCGAGCGGCGGGTGAGACTGAGCCTCTGGCGGCCGCGCGGAGCCCGCGGGGGCCTGAGGGCAGGGCCGCGGCGCGGAGCCGGCGAGCGGGGCCACGGCGGAGGGGCGCGGCCCGGGGCGGGGCCCGGACAACGGGACGGCGCGGGCGCGGGCGCGGGCGGGGCCAGGGGCGGGGCGCCGAGAGGGGGCGGGGCGTCCCGGGAGGGGCGGGGCCAGAGCCTGCAGCCGCGCGGGCACCGTCGCCAAACTCTCGCGGCCGGAGCCGGGCGGAGCGCTGGAGCGCAGGCGGGAGCCGGGCGCGGAGCGGTCGTGGGCGGCAAACCCTCCCCAGCCCCGGCTGCACGCGCACGACCTGCGGGGTCGGGTCCCGGAGCCTCCGCGCCCCCGCCCGACCCCGGGAGGCCGGCGCACGCTGCCCTCCGCCCGTCTCCCGCCGGCAGCCAGAGGGTGCGAAGTGCCATTTGCGCAATGAGCGAGGGCCGGTCGTGCGCCAAATCGCCTTTCGCTCCGGGCTCCCAGGGCATCGCCAGAAAGGGGGGGACCTGTCACAGACCCAGAACCGGGGTCCCCCGATAACTGGCCACCCCGGGCTCTGTGCTCACATCCAGGGCCTTCCTTCCCGCGGGGCTCCCCTCCCACGGCGGGCGGAGAAAACAAGTGGGTTCCCGGACTTTCACTAACGCGTCTTTCTTTACAATGAACGGCTCGAGCGCCGATGCGAGCGCCCCGGCACGCACACCGGCGCGGCGGCTCTTCCCGGGCATCACCCTGCCGTGGGCATCGGCCCCCCTGGGTGGTGAGTGGGAAAACGAGGCTCCGAGGGCCCGAGCGTGGCCTCACGCACAGGTCACAGGCCGACACGCCCGCGCGCAGCCCCGCAGCCTCGCCGCGGCGGGGCCTGGACCACGCGCTCCTGGGGATGAGCTTTCGCGTCACCGCCACGTGGAGCGCGAGGGGAGGGGGAGGGCCAGAGCCACCGCGGCGGGACCCCACGGGGCGGAGCAGACGCGAGTGGAGGAAAGTGGGTGGAGGCCCAACGGCTCTGCGTCTCCGCCGCTGTCAGGGGTTCCGGGTGCGGGCCGGGCAGGGCAGGGCCCCCCATCCAGAACAGGCGGGGCGGGCAAGGAGCAAAACTCAGCCGGAAGCCTCCGGGGAGCAGAGGACCAGGTGGCTGGGTCGTGGGGGGTCCCGCGACCCTCTTCGACCTCTGCGTCCTCCCCTCAACACACACACAGAGTAAACGTGTCAGGGCCAGCGTCCCAGCACCCCAGGCGTCTCCAGGAGGAAAAAAATGGGGGTGGGGGGGCTGTCAGGACGAGAGAAGGCCACTCCCAAGCCAGACACTCACACTGAAGAACTCCCCTACATGCTCACACTCTGTCACAGAGGCCAGAGACACACACACATGCTGCTTCCACTAAGACACAGCCCCCACACACAACATGTAAACTGACACAATGTCAGACACCGAGACCACACACACACACACACACACACACACACAATCCCTGGAGAAGGCAGGGTTATCCAACTGGGGCTCAGCGCAGGCTTCCCCACCCACCTCTTTCCCCCTCACGCCTGGTCCCCAGCCTGGGGAGGGGTGCGGGGAGGCGGAAGACAGCCCAATGGCATGTGGGCTGGGGCCCCTGACTCAGTGGGTGGAGGAATGAATGCCTGGCCCCCTGCTGAGCCGCCCTTGCCCCACAGGGTGGGGTCCCTCAGGATGAGGAATAAGCCACTGGAATTCACAGCTGGACCTAGGACGGGAGCAGAGAAGCTGAGAGTTCTGACAGCCACCCTGACTTGGCCAGGGGTGGAACCCCTACAGCCCCGAGGAGGCGAGGATAATGGCCTACCCGTGCCAGGCCACCGGCAAGAGCTTCCAAGGGGCAGACCGGCTTGGTGGCTCCGCCCCTCCCCATCCCAGATATCCCAGATGTGGGGGCCTTCTCCTCGGGACCCATCCCACAGACTTCCCTTTCTCTCCAGCTGGGTCTGCAGGGAAGCCAAGTTCAAAGACAAGGTCAGGTCCTCAGCAGCCATGGAAGCCAGCGGCCTGCCTGGCTTGAGGTTAAAATTGGGGGTCTCAGGTACTGGTTCCTCTGGAGCCCAGAGAAAAGAAAAATCCAAGATGCTCTGAAATGGCAAAAGCCACAAAAATTCATCCTGCCTACATGACAAAGACATCCTGGAACCGCACTGACAAGCTCCCGAGACACATCACTGGGGTGGTTTGGGAGAATGAAGTGAACGCATAGACACAACGTCTCTGGTGCCTGGTGCGCCTTAAGTGTGTGCTCTCACCGATGGGAAACAGACACGAGGAGATGGACTGGCTTACCAGCACACAGCTAGTCAGGGGCAGGGGTGGAAGAAAACCCCAAACCTCCCGACTCCTCATTCGGGGCTCAGGTATATGCAGTCCTCTCTAAGATACAGGTGACGATAAGAATAAATTACAGTAGCCTCCCCTTTATCCGCCGGGCATACGTTCCAAGACCCCCGTGGATGCCTGAAACCGCAGACAGTACCAAGCCCTAAATATACTGTTTTTTTGCTATACATACAAACTTATGATAACGTTTAATTTACAAATTAGGCACAGTAAGAGACTAACAACAATAATAATAACATAGGACAATTATTATAACAGTCTACTGCAGTGATGGGCAACCTTTTGAGCTTGGTGTGTCAAACTTCGCCAGAAAACTGAGCATAACTCGGGTAGTGTGTCACTTTGAGGAAAAAACTAACTCCAAGACTCTAGTCGCAAATGTTTCATCCTCAGGAGCAGCAAATGTTTCGTCCTCGGCCTGCGGCCGCGTGTCATCAGAAATGGCTACGCGTGTCAGTGCTGACACGCGTGTCATAGGTTCGCCATCACTGGTCTACTGGGACACAGTGTAGGAATGTGGTCTCTCAAAATATCCTGTACTGGCCTCCCTTCTTCTTGAGGTGACGAGAGGAGACGATGATGAGTGAAGTGGGGTGAGTGATAACCCAGGCCGCCACGAAGCGGCTCCCCAGACTGGACGGCAAATGTGTGCTGACATGACAAGACTGTGCAAACAACTGATTTGTTAACTCCTGTGGATGATACAGAAGCACTTGTCTGTTTTATGAGAAATGTGGGTTCGACTAACTCCGAGTCCTCAAACAGCGCCCTCCACCTCTCTTCCCGCTCCCAGCGCCGGGCCTTTCAAACAGGAAGCCAACCACGGGGGCAAATCCCCATCAACTGCAAGGAATGCTGACTATTTAAGACCCCCGCCACCTCTTATCACGGCAGAGGCCGTGAGGAGAGCTAGGGCAGGTTCATGTGTAACATGGGAATGGGAGTCACTGTGAGAACTTCATCAACGGAGAAATGAAACCAAACCAGCCAACAACAAAAAACCAAAATGTCAACCAGTTATTTTATCCTTTTTTTACAGCGGTGGGTCCACTCGTCGATGGAGAAATGAAACCAAACGCAGAAATATCAAACTGCCAACCAGGTTACCTCTATCTCCTCTTCACGGCAAGACGGGCTCCGTTAGGCCCTGAGCGCGTCTGCAGCGAAGATGCTCACAGGGAGGGCGCCCGGCACCAGCGTGGGTACCGCGGGCCACGGGGCGAGCCACATCCCAGGTGGCGTGGGGCTGCCTCACGCCACCACTTAAAACTCGTACACTGTTTATTTCTGGAACTTCCCATTTCAGACCTGCAGACGGAAGTTGACTGCAGGTAATCGAAACCGTGGGTAAGGAGGGCCGGAACTACTGCAGTCTGCTGGACAAATAAATTCCCGTCGCCACTGTGAGAAAATCGGGGTAAGTAGAAAAGGTGCGTTCCCACCCTCTACTTGCAGAGAAGATCCTCTTTTAAGTCCCCGAGCACGAGGCAGGAAGCCAGATGAGCTGGCTCCGACCCATGAGAGCCCTGGCCACGCCCCACAGGTAAGAGGGAAGTTTATTTTCTCTGCTAATCACTCCCTCTCCCTCTCCTGGCACTCCCAGGCAACCTCCCTCCGAGGACATGCCAGCTGCTCCCGGCCGCCCACCAACGCCCCAACCACCAGCCTTCCTGGCCTAGGTCGACTCCTCCTGTTCAAACTTGAGGCTCCGCATTGCAGGGGGTCGGCGTGTGTCACCCCAGAATACCGCACGCCGGCATATTGTTGTTATGGTAAATGTGCTTTTATTGATTTTAGATAGCAAGGAAGGGAGAGAGAGAGAAACATGGATGGGAAAGAGAATCATTGATCGGCTGCCTCCCACACGCCCCCTACTGGGGATCGAACCTGAAATTTGGGCATGTGCCCTAACGCGACATCCAACTGGTCACCCCCTCGGTGCATGGGACAATGTCCAACCAACCGAGTCCAACCAATAGGGCCAGCATGCTATTTTGAATTAAAAGTAGCGGACAGCCAAAACCGGTTTGGCTCAGTGGATAGAGCGTCGGCCTGCGGACTCAAGGGTCCCAGGTTCGATTCCGGTCAAGGGCATGTACCTTGGTTGCGGGCACATCCCCAGTAGGGGGTGTGCAAGAGGCAGCTGATCGATGTTTCTCTCTCATCGATGTTTCTAACTCTCTATCCCTCTCTCTTCCTCTCTGTAAAAAATCAATAAAATATATTAAAAAAAAAAAAGTAGCGGACAGACAGCCAGGGCGAGGAGGACACTCTGAGCCTCCTTGGTCCCCGGAAAGCAGGAGGTGAATGTCCCACCAGAGACGGGGACACGAGGGCTAAGAGCCAAGCGACCATAAACATAAATGTCACTTCCGTCTTCCTACCTCCAGCCCCAACCCCTCTGGCCTCACCAGCCCTTCGCACATTTACTGTTTCTTTGTCTAAAAAACACAAAAGCCTCTTGCTTATTCTGGTCACTCCTTTGAGTCTCATATCTTGGTGGGGCTCCTGTACCTTCATGCGTAATTAAATTATTTTTGTTTCTCCTGTTAACCTGTCTTTTTATTACAGGAGGGTCGCAGTCATGAACCTAAAAGGGTAGAGGGAATGTTATTATTCCTCCCTTACAGAATTGTTAGGCGTGGCCGGATAAGATGCTGAATGGGGGCAAAACTAGTAAAGGAAGAGAAAAATAAGATGAAACTAACAACAACAAAATACCAGTTACGTGTTTGTTTTTTCATTCTATTCGGGAAAACGGGGAGATTCTGCAAAATAAGCCTCCTCCAAGGGACAGGCGGTTTCCATGGTGATGCACACAATGCCCTCCTGATCTTTCATCCTCAGGGACCAGGATCAGGGAGCCTCACGCCAGGAGTGTCTGGCCCCGTCATCCTGCCACCGGCACATATTTTCATTCATCTTTGAGACTCTCACTCCCAGCTGACTCAAAAAGTGGCTCATCTGTAGTTAAAAAGCAAAGTTAATTACGATCCAGAGCTTCTTCCTCTCTCTCTCTCTCTCTCTTCCTATGCACACTGCACATATCTTATTTTGAAGTAAAAAACAAAACGGCAAAAACACCCGCCTGTGGCCCGCGGGCCGTAGTTTGAGGACGCCTGGTCTAGATGATTCCAGCCCCCGTTCCCACTGACCCTGGGCATCTCGGAGCAGAGCCATGCTGTCTGCCAAGCCCTGTCAGCTCCTGGGCCCAGAATCTGGGAACGTGATCACACGGTGGTTGCTTCACCCTCTGAGATTGATGGGGTTGTGTTTGCAGCAATAAATCCCTGGGACTTGATCTCATTAAATCCTCAACACAGTCCCCCGAGACAGTTATTCCCACCATCTCCACGGGGACACCGGGCCCCAGGACTTCCCCAAAGCTACACGGGAAGTGGCAGAGACAGGGATCGGACCCGCGGTTAGCCCCCCAAAAACTGCTTCTAACAACGAAGCTTCGGGGCACGAGGCCCGGTTTTTGATGCGTGATTTATGCCCATTTCATCGAGACCCGATCCTGTCCCCTAGGGCAGTCCCGGGGAGAGGAGGGGTCTCCGGCGACTCCCGGTGGAGAGCGTGGCGCGGTGCCATGTGGGAGTGTCAAGTCCATTGGAATGGGGCCTGGGGCCTGTTCTAGTCAACATCCTTTTTTTTTTTTCTTTTTTAAAATATATTTTTATGGATTTCAGAGAGGAAGGGAGAGGGGGAGAGAGAGAGAAACACCGATGCGAGAGAATCGTTGATTGGCCGCCTCCCGCACGCCCCTCACTGGGAATGGAGCCCGCAACAGGGCAGGTGCCCTGACCGGGAGTCAAACCGTGACCTCCTGGTTCCTAGGCTGACGCTCAGCCACTGAGCCACCCTGGCCAGGGCTAGTCAACATCCTTCTTGACAACACGAAGGAAAGGAGACCCCAAAACTGGCTCATCCATTTGGTAGAAATGCAAACAGAACTCACAGGTACCTGGAGAAACCATCCGTAAAAGTTATTCTACCAGAAGTGGGTCAGTCTGGGGGAGCCGCACGCAAGGCTACATGTAACTACATGCTAACTTCCCGGATTACCGAGCGGGGGCAGCGAGAGCCAGAGAGGTCCCAGTTGACCCGAGCCTCATCCCTTTATGAACGGTTCTGCTGGGTGCCAGGGGCACAAGGGCCGTTCATTCTCTGTGTGAAATTATGCCGTCACGTGCCCCTCCCTGTATTCAAACTCCCGTGCAGCCACAGCATCGCAGGGCTGGCCTGTGTGACCAACACATGGCAGCGCGATGGCGGGTCACCTTCAGCATTAGGGCTTCGGTCTGGGGCACTACCTCTTTCTCTGTCTCCATCCCTCTGAGGGGAGCCACGGCCATGCTGTAAGGACACCCACGCTGCCCGATGAGGCCCGCGTGTCAGGAACTGAGGTGTCTGGCCAGCAGCAGGGGAGTCGCCGAGGCCGCAGCGAAGCCTGGCTTCCCCAGCTGCTCCCAGATCCCCGACCCGCAGAGACGGCAGGGTGAGGAGTGTTTGTGGCTTACGTTTGGGGGCGATTTGTTACACGGCAGCAGGTGACTCACACACCACGTGGCTGCTGTGTGGCCCAGCACCTGCTCAGGCGGAGGAGAGCAGAGGCCCTGTCCGTTCTTGTGACTGATCAACAGCCAGGACAAACCCTCCACTGTACTTGTCTGAGTCAGACGAGTTCCTAAAGAAACAAGTGGCTGCGTGGCAGAGGCCAGCCCCCCGAGACCACATCCTGCAGGATTCCTTTGATGTGAGACGGCCAGAACGGGCGCCTCCGTAGAGACAGAAAGCAGGCTGGTGGCTGTCAGGGGCCGGGGGGGGGGGGGGGGGGGGGATTGGGAGACCGTTCCTTTCCGAGGGGATGCACATGGTCTAGAATCGGTTAGGCCAGTGGTCGGCAAACTCATTGGTCAACAGAGCCAAATATCAACAGGACAACGATTGAAATTTCTTTTGAGAGCCAAATTTTTTAAACTTAAACTTCTTCTAACGCCACTTCTTCAAAATAGACTCGCCCAGGCCGTGGTATTTTGTGGAAGAGCCACACTCAAGGGGCCAAAGAGCCGCATGTGGCTCGCGAGCCGCGGTTTACCGACCACTGGGTTAGAGCAATGGTCGCACAGATCCGTGAACACACGGAACACCATTGCGCTGTGCACGTTGAGGGAACGTTATGGCATGTGAATCCTATTTCAATGAAGCTTATGGTACGAAGTGAGGAGGAGGAGGAGGAGGGGCTCGGGCAAGGTCACGGGTCCGGAGCGAGGAGGGGGGTGGCAGCAGGGAGGCTGGCCATCCGCAGGGCTGGGGAAAGCTGTGGTGCTTAAAGTGGGGGGCCTCTCCACGCTTGGGGCACCGGGCACCGTGGTGTGGGGTGCTCAGCACCGGCCCCACTCATTGCCAAAAGGCAGCGGGCATGCTAATCTCCCAGGAGGCCCTGCCTGGTCTCAAGCCGCCTGGAGCCCTCCCCGTGGGGCCTGGACGTGGCTCTGCCTCGCCATCCTCCGCAGGTGATTCCACCGCCCATCACGTGCCCCGGCTCGCACAGGCGGGCTTCCCACCTGCCCTCGCCGAGGCCCTGCATGCAGAGGGGGGGCCACCGAACCACAGGCTGGCCCTGGCCGGGGCGCTCAATGGTTAGAGCATTGGCCCGTGCACCGAAGGGCCACGTGTTCAAGTCCTGGTCAAAGGCATGTACCTGGGTTGCAGATCTGATCCCCGCCCGGGTCAGGCATGTGCGGGAGGCAACCGATTGATGAGTCTCTCTCACATGGATGTTTCTCTCTCCCTCCCTCTCTTCCCTCCCTCCCTCTCTCTCTCTCTCTCTCTCTCACGATCAGGGCAGTGGGTCCTTGCTGAGTGCCCCAGTGAACGTGGGACAAAGAGCGGGATTTACAGGGCACGGAGCGAACCTGCACATGGTACTTGGGAGGGGGTCAAGACCGAAAATAGAAGCCGCTTCCAAGCGGACTGCGAGCGAGGCGTGGGGCGGCGTGTCTTCCGAGGCCTCGGGGGTTGGGTCGGAATCTGTGTCCCTCTCCTGCCTCTGACGTTGGTTTTGAAGTCAGAATCTCAATGCGGAGAAGCCAGCGGTGGGACCCCGGCAGCCCCTCAGTGCACCCTAAGTCTGGGACGAACCAGGAACTGCAGCTCTACATGCAGGAATGTTCTCACATACAGAATGTTACTCAGGGAGAGGCTGTGATTTCAGCAGCTTTTCAAAAGGACTTGAACTCGGAGAAAGTTAGGAACCCCTGAGTGGGGGAGTCCTAGGGTGGGTGGATAAATGGGGTTGCAAGGCCCACTTCCAACATGGCAGGGAGTTCCCCAACAACAACAAACAATTCCCAGACACCAGCAGGCAGCCCAAGAATTCAACTCAATTTTGGCAAAACCCACCCAGACGTGACATCATGTTCCCCAGGTTAAGGTTCAGCCCTACAAGGCTGACCTACACACACTCACACACACTCACACACACATTCACACACACACACACACACTCACACACACACACATTCACATACTCTCACACACACACTCATACACACACACTCGCACACACACACACACACACACACACACACATTCACATACTCACACACACTCATACACACACACTCACACATGCGCACGCACACTCACACACACGCACACACACGCACACACGCACACACTCTCACTCTCACACTCTCACATGCACATGCACACACACACACACACACACTCACACATGCACTCACACGCACACACACTCACACGCACTCACATGCACACACACACGCTCACACACTCACACGCACTCACACACTCACACGCACTCACACTCACATGCACACTCACACTCACACACACACGCACACACACACTCACACACACTCACACACACTCATTCACACATACACTCACTCACACTCACAGTGGCAGTGGCGATGGGTCCCCTCACAAGGGTCTCGGCTGTTGGCAGTTTGCTCTGTCCTCCTGGGCTCCGCTCTGCAGCTGGCCGCCCACCCGGCACTCAGCCCGCCTCTCCACCCCCCGGCAGGGGCTCACGCCGCCTCCTCCTTCCTGCTCTCCTGAGACCCCAGGTCTGCAGACCACCCGGAAGCACCGGACGACACCGAGTACTCTGGACGCCTCTCTGTCACCCACCACCTGTCGGTCTGTCCTTGGCAGGTGCCCCATGCCCGCTCCTCCTGCACCCGGAGCAGGTCTGGGGCCCCTCCCTGCGGCCTCGGGATGAGTGGAGTCGGCCCCAGGACAAGGGCCTCCGCATCATCTATCGGCGGGTCCTTGGGGCCCAGCGGGCAGCCCATCGCTGAGCACCCACCACGGCCAGAGGATTCAGTGCCTCACGTCCATTTCTCATCCGATCCTCACAGCGAGCCCCTCGGCAGGCCTTCTGTTCACAAAGGGGGAGCAAGGGGCTCGGGGAGGTCCCAACTGCACGGCCAGTCTATGGGGGAGGCCGGTGTGAACCCAGAGTGACCCCTGAGCTCCGCTCCAACCATTGCACCACACCGCCTCTCCTGGGACCGTGCGAAGGAGCCAGGTTCGGGCCATTGGCCACGATGACACCGAGTCCTGTTGCCCTGATTGCGTCACCCGCCAGCTCAAGGGCCCTTGGGTCGTATTTCCCGTAAAAACTCCAAGCGTTGGGCAAGGAGGCAATTGAGATTTCAGAGGCCAGGCCCGCTTCCTCCGGACGGAGGGGGAGAGTGGCACCCCCCTGGGCGGACTGTGACTGCCCCCCCCCCCGCCCCCCAGCCTCTCCCTGCAGAGGAACGGAGCCCAGCCAGCCAACTGCAACCAGAGGGAAGGGCCAGGAGGAGAGGGAGGGGGTCCTGGGACAGAGGGGACGGGAGGACGGAGCTGGGAAGCCCCTGCACAGCCAACTGGCACCTCTCCCACCCGAGCCAGGCCCCCGGGCCCACCCCGGGCCTCCTCCGGGGGCCAGCACGGGACAGTGGTAGGAGCAGGCTCTGCCACGTGCTAGCTGGGTCAGACCTGAGTAAGTTACTAACCCTTCCCGTGCCCCCGTTTCCTCTTCCATTATACGGGGATCCCGGTAACATCACATACTGTCGTCTTTCCAAAGTGCCCGGACATTGCCTAGCCGCACACAGTGGGTGCTGCGACAGCGTTTGTCACGGTTATGACTATTATTAGACACAAAAAAGCAAGCGAGATGAACGCAGGTGGCGAGTGTGAGCTGGCTGACAGCAAAGCTCCCAAGTGCACGTGCGGCTGACCGGAGCCCCAGGAAAAGAAACGTCCGACGACGACGCCCCTCCGGGCCTGCGTGCTCACGGTCAGAGCGAGGGGCCGTGCAGTTTACTTTTTAATATATTTGTATTGATTTCAGAGAGGAAGGGAGAGAGAGAAGCATCCATGATGAGGGAGAATCATCAATCAGCTGCCTCTTGCACGCCCCCTACTGGGGATTGAGCCTGAAACCCAGGCATGTGCCCTGACCGGGAATGGAACCGTGACCTCCTGGCTCATAGGTCAATGCTCCACCACTGAGCCACACCGGCCGGGCTAGGGCCGTTCCGTGTAGATGGGAGTTCTGGGTTGACCGCCTCTGGCCCAGGCTCTGTCACTCTGACCTCTAACTAGAAGAATCAGGGGGGAATCCCCCACCCCCCCATTCCCTCTTCAAATCACCCTGACGGTGGCCTCGGCCACTCCCGGCTGCCAGGATGCCAGGCCCCTGCAGGCTAACAGGAGGCAGCCATGCTGGTTCCCAAAGTCCACCCCCCCCGCCCAGGCTGCTCACCTTGGCGATGACACGGCGCAGTAAGTGGGTGAGTGGATGAAATGTGGGCGTGGAAAGAAAGTGCCATTTCCACGAAAACAAAGCCGGACGCGTTAGACACTTAATAAGGACAAGTGGCCAAACCAACTTCCTGTTGCATTAGCCTGGGCGAGGCGACCGTGAGAGACTGGGGGAATGATAAAAATTCGGAAGTGTCCATGGCAACACGCCTCGTGTGGGAACCACGGCCAGGCCTCTCTCGCAGGCCCGTGCCTCCCACCAGCCGACCAGGGGACCGAGGGACATGGACACGTTTTAAGCTCAAATACAATGCTTGGATGTGAGGGGTAGCGTTTTAACATTCTCTACCTAAACCGGAGTTTCAGCTAATGTTGTCAGATCCTTCTTTCTAGTATTTTGCCCAATTCCATGTTTTTTCAAGCCGTGGTTGGAGACCCTGATTAGCGGAAGCCACAGATAAAACATAAACATCTCCCACAGCATCCATCTAACACAAAAGTCAGGGGAACTGTTCCTCGCAGTAAAATAAACAGGGACCAGCATGTAAAATCAACGTTAGTTACAAATAGAACTGGGAGCTTCAAAGCAAGGTCATGGCCGGGGTGGGCTGCTGCAGGCTAGGGCTGGAGCAGTGGGTGGGAAAGTTGGAGAAACACAGTCCCTGAGGGTCAAGGTCACTGCCAGCCTCGGGCCCTCTCCCAACCACTTTCCCACAAGCCTACGTAAGAGCATCTGGGGTAGCTGCCTCCGAGCAGCCGGCCCACCCGGGACCCTCCCATCTCGCTGCTGCAGCTCACAGGTGACAGGGCCCAGCCAGGGTCCACGGCCATGGCCAAGGTCACTTGACACGCCTCACTGGCGAGCTGCTCTGACCTGCCAGTCCCGGCCAGGTGATCCAGTCCAGGGGCTGCTCCCGGCACCCCCTGGGGAAGGAAGAAAATGGCCTGGAAAAGACCTCGCCGCCACAGTGCTCAGCGCCTGTCCCCAAGCGCCTTCCCACCTCGGAGGGTTAGAGCAGCTGAAACCACGAAACACCAGGAGAGGAGCAGGCGGATGACACAGGACAAAGCAACTCCCGTCCCTCCCTGTAAAACGGGAGCACTCCTGACGCTGGCCCGGCCTTCCACACGGATCGTTCGTGGAGGGGCAAAGAAGATCATGCATGGTCTGAGCCGGTTTGGCTCAGTGGATAGAGCGTCGGCCCGCAGACGAAAGGGTCCCGGGTTCAATTCTGGCCATGGGAGTGGAGCAGAGCTGCAGGCTGGATCCCTGGCCCTGATGAGGGCACGTGCGGGAGGCAACCAATTGATGTGTCATATCGGTGTTTTTCTCTCTGTGTCTCTCCCTCTCCCTTCACTCTCTCTAAAAATCAACGGGAAATATCGTTGGGCAAGGATTAAACACACACACACACACACACACACACACACACACACAAAGATCATGGATGAATCAATTTTACCTTGCAGTCCAAACCTCAATGACTTAAGACAAAGATACCTGTTCATATCAACCTCATTCCCTCCTGCCGCGTGGGCTGCAAAGATTCACGCATCCAATGGCATAAGATCCACTTTTGGGGTGCCCATGGCGTAGCACGGTTCTCCCTCCTTCCCAATGTTCACGACTATCCACTGTCACCCCGATTCTCAGATGAAACCCTGGAGGCTCACAGAGGTAAGGCGACTCGTCCAAGTCACCGACGAGTCGCGTGTCAACGCCAAGATCGGAACCTCCATCTAATTCTAGAGCTCTCGCGTTTGACACCGGCACTGAGCTTCCTTTCTGTTCATTCTTAAAACTGCGCCTTGCAGTGTGCTTCCTGCTGGGAACACGGAGCCAGCACATCTTAAGAAACGGCCGTCTGAGATCCGCTGCCGCACCTGATTGAAAAACAGACCTCACCACTGGTTTCCAAATGACAGCAACGGGCCGAATTATTCAAATCTTCATCACACCCCACAACAGGGATGAAGGACCCACGGCCCGTTGCCCCGGCGCCGGCCCGGGGACCATCAGAAACAGGACGTGTGGTCTCGCTCATCCCTTCACTGGCTCGGAACACACGAAACCTTTTCAAGGGAGGTTTTTCCCCAGGTGAGGGGGGAAGTTGGGCTTTTTTGGTGTTTTTCCCCCCCTCCCCAGACCCTGTTTTCATTTAAGACCAAGATCCTGGTTTTATTAGCGTCCTCCTCAGACACAGGTCAGCGGCAAAGAAGAAATGGGTGCATCTAGCCGGGGTAGAAGCCGCCGGGTACCTGGCGCAGGGCCCCCTCACCTGAGGCTCCCAGAACCCGTGCGAGAGGACCTCAGAGGCCACCTTGCTCTCAGGAGCCGCAGAAGCAGGCTCCGTGGGCAGGAACCCAAGCCCATGAACGCCTGCCTCAGTTTCCCAAACTGCACGAAGGAGGCTCTGGATGGCAACAGTGGGGCAGTGACCATGAGGAAGTCCTTATGTCTCATTTCCACGAAACAGAGCCTGCAGGACCTGGGGTGGGGGGGGGCGGCGGAGGGGGCAGGTCCTGGAGAAATCGCCCTGCTGGGGGCTCCTCTTCGTCCCTCAGGGAGGAAGCGGCACCCAGGATGGGCTCACTGCCTGACTCGGGGAGGCTCACACCCCAACCAGCCAGACAGCCACGGGCGCGGGGCATCCGGAGCTCCTGCCAGGATCGGCTCCCTCGGCAGCACAAGCGTCCAGCCCTGCGCTTAACCGCCATCCCTGCGGCTGCAGCGTGAAGCCTCCCTCTCGTTCAAACAAGACGAAGCTCGGGGGCGGGTGGGGACCGGTTGGACTGAACTCTGATATTTCCAATAGCAGCGAACATCACCTGAGGGCTAGGGCAGTGGTCGGCAAATGGCGGCTCGCGAGCCACATGCGGCTCTTTGGCCCCTTGAGTTTTTAGCAAAGCCAGCTTAGGAGTACCCTAATCAAGTTAATAACAATGTACCTACCTATATATTTTAAGTTTAAAAAGTTTGGCTCTCAAAAGAAATTTCCATCGTCGTGCTGCTGATATTTGGCTCTGTTGACTAATGAGTTTGCCGACCACTGTAACTAGGGAATGTTCATTATCTAGTTTACCTCATTTGGTTCTTAAGACAACCCCAGGAATAGGCCCATCGGCTTCCGTTCAGAATCGGACACTGAGGATCAGAGCAGGCGAGGGTTCCACTGCAGGTCACACAGCTGGGACGTGGGAGGCTGCAGTTTGGACCCGAATCCAGCCGATTCCAGAGTTTAAGGGTTTAACGGCTGCAAACCCCATGCTACCCATATAGCTAGCAACCCAGTCAGCAATCAAAGGAGGACATTTAAGATGATCGCCTCTTAGGCCGATGAGTAAAACTCTTCTTTTTCAAAAAAAAAAAAAAAAAAAAAAAAAAAAACCTCTTCTTTTTCCAATATCATTCAATGCTGGCACCAGGGTCATGAAGCTATCACGTACCCCTGGGATAAACCGGTCCCGTCTTTCCTGGAAAGCCATTTAGCTCAAGAGCTTTAACTATGTTCAGTGCCTTTGATGCCATCATTTTTGACTATGGAAAAAGTCACATGCCTGAAAGCGTCAATTACGGTATTTTGAGAGGGGTGTGCGTGTGTGTGTGCGTGTGTGTGTGTGTGTGTGTGTGTGTGTGTGTGTGTAAGCAAACAAATGTCCCCCAATGGAAGTTGCTTGAGGAAATGACGCTGTCCTGCTGTAGGACACGAATCCTGCCATTAAAAGAGGCGGCTAGTTGCCCTAACCGGTTTGGCTCAGTGGATAGAGCGTTGGCCTGCGGACTGAAGGGTCCCGGGTTCGATTCTGGTCAAGGGCATGTACCTTGGTTGCGGGCACATCCCCAGTATGAGGTGTGCAGGAGGCAGCTGATCGATGTTTCTCTCTCATCGATGTTTCTAACTCTCTATCCCTCTCCCTTCCTCCCTGTAAAAAATCAATAAAGTATATATAAATAAAAAGAAATAAAAGAGGTGGCTAGTTATGAAGCAGCGTGGAAAGTGTTAATGAGGCGATGTTATACCAAAATGCAAATTACACGAAGGGGACTAAGAAGTACAAACTGCCAGTTCCATAAACAGCCTCGGGGTGTAACGCGCAGCTTAGGGACATCGTCAGTAATGCTGCCATAACTACAGAAGGAGGCAGGTGGGTGCCGGATTTATCGGGGTGATCCCTTGGAAAGCTATCTAAGTGTCTATCGCTATACTGTACACCTGAGACGAATAGAATGTTATAGGTCAACTATAATTTTAAAATAAGTGGAAAAAAGGCAAGCTACAAAAGCACATGCCGCCCGGCTTCTCGGAAAGTCAGACCGAGAATGACCGTTCGATCCAGCAAGTCCACTTCCGGGTGTCCTGGCGTGCTCAAAGACTTCCCGCAGGAAGCGAGCAGATGTGTGTCCATCCGTGTTCACAGCAGCATGGTTCACAAGAGCCAAAAAACGGACGCGACCCAAGTGCCCGTCGACACAGGGATGGATACACGAAATGTGGCCCCTCCGCACGGGGGAATATTACTCAGCCTGGAAAAGGAAGGACGTTCGGACACATGCTACAACATGGATCAACCTTGAGGCCATTATGTTAAGTGAAATACATGAGTCACAAAAGGACAAATACTGTGTGATCCCACTCATATGAGGTGCCGAGACCGGTCAAATTCACAGAAACAGAAAGCAGGATGGTGGGTGCCTGGGGCAGGGGGCGAGGGGGGCGGGAGTGAGGGTTTAATGGGTAAAGACGATAAAGTCCTGGAGATGAGTGGAGGGACGCTGCACAACAGTGTGGATGTGCTAAACACCCAGGGCTGTCTGCTTCAGAATGGTCAATCCGGTGACGGATACTTTATCACAAGTGAAACGTAAAATTTAAGGTAAGAACGTGCATGCCTACTAGTTACACGTAAATTCCAAATTCATAAAAAAAGGAAAAGAAAAATACCACATGATCTCACTCATTTATGGATAATAAAGAACATTATAAACTTGAACAAAAAGATAGATACAGAGACAGTAAAGCATCAAACAGACTGTCAAATTACAGCGGGAAAGTTAGGGAGAGGAGGGGGAGATAAGAGATCAACCGAAGGACTTGAATGCATGCATATAAGCATAACCAATGGACGCAAAACTCTGGGGGGTGAGGGCATGTATGAGAGTGGGGGGGGGGGCAATGATAAGATATGTACACATATAATACCTTAATTTAAAAAATGAAAAAATAAATAAAATTAAAAAAATTTTAAAAAGGAAAAGATACCCACATCGGCAGTGGATACGTTGGGATAGTGGGATCATAAGAAATGACTTAGGGCCCGCACACCACCTACTAGCTCCTTTATAGACATGGCGTGTTCTGCTGTGTGCCTGGCACCTCATACGTGACAACATATGAAACCTTAAAGCCCAACAGACAGTAGGCATTGATGTTCTGATGTCACAGCTGGGGACGCTGAGGCTCAGATGGGTTAAGCAAGTTGCCAACAGACACGGAGCAGACGGAAAGTGGTTGAGACTAAAGCCCCGTCTGGCTGACTCCAGGGGTAATATTCCGTCTCCCGGGTGGCGTCCCCCATGCCCACCTCTGTACCCGCCTGCACCTAAATGACTTTTCCAAGTTCCAATAACTGGTTTGCGATCTTGCTTCCCTATTGATAAGAAAGCACTTCTTCCAGATTTCACACCAAAGCAAAAAAAACAACAAAAAACATAAAGCAAAGCCCATCCCGGGGAGGGTGGCTAGGCAGGAGCGTGTCCCTGCCCCTTCAGAGAGCCACGGAGCACCCCACATCCCCATCCTCCCCGCCCCCCCCCCCCCCCCGCCAAGCGCCGATGATGGGGGGCAGAGCTCCCAAATCCCTTCCAGCACCACCAACCCCCTCCTACAGCCGCGGTCCCCCCGGGAGGATGTGGGGACACAGCAGCAAACAGCCCTGTGCCCGCCTCTCCTGGCCCACTCAACAGGGGACACGCTAAAAGGGGAGGAGCCCTGGAGAGAGAGAAGAGGGGAGCCCTGGGCTGGGAGGCGCCCTGAGCCCAGAAGGGGCCGTCCTTTAAGGGGGGGCGGGACAGGAAGGGAGAGAAATGGGAATAGGGACCAGGAAGGGGCAGTGTTCCCCGGTGGAGACTTCACTGTGGGCTGCAGTGAGGGGAGCAGGGTGGGGGGGGGGAGGTGATGGACAGAGATGTGCTTTTCTGCCAATGGGAGGGGCCCGGGAGAGAAGAGGGGACCTGGGAGCCCGGAGGCTGCTGTGAGTGCGAGGCTGGGAAAGGGAAGCAGCGGGAGGAGAGGGAGGCAGCGGGACAGCAGGGCCTCTGGGGACCCTGACATCCTTGCCCAGGGTCCCCGGGGAGGCAGCACCCAGGCCGGAGGCAGCGAGTGTTGGTTCCCTGCAAACATGACTGTGCACAGCAGCTTCCCAGAAAACACCAGAGAAACCCTCCCCAACCCCCCGGCCGTGCAGTGGGCGGACCGGAGGCTCCCGGAAAGGTACGTCCATGCTCCATCCCTCGGAATTCCACGGGGAAAGGTCTCTGCGTATGGAACTGAGTTAAGGGTCTTGAGATGAGTTCATCCCGGACCATCCGGGTGGGACCTAAATCCAAAGACACACACGTGTCCTTAACAAGAGACGGAGAGGAGGCGCGGACACAGGCCACAGAGCAGAGGCCCCGTGAAGACGAGGTAGGGACACCGGGAGCCACGGAAGCCGGAGGCCAGGACCCTCCCCTAAGCTCCAGGAGGGAGCAGGGCCTGCTGGCACCTCGGCTGTGAGCTCCTGGCCTCCAGGGCTGTGAGGGAATAAACTGCTGCTTTAAGCCCCGACATCGGGGCAGTCTGTTGCAGCGGCCACGGGAGGGGACCCCAGCAGCCCTCCAGGACAGAGCATCCCAGGCAGGCGGCCCGTGCCTCTTCCTTCTGGGGAGCCCCCCCCCCCCCCCCAATGCCACTCTCCTGGTCTTTGTCTGAGCGGAAGGCAATCCCCCCAACATGCGTGAAACAGGAGCGGGGAGAAACGCCGCACCCAGGATCCAGCCGCTCCCCCTCGGCCTCGGAGGGTAGGGAGGGTAGGCGGCCGGAAAGCACCCATTTCCAGGAGACACCCGGCCTCACGGAGGGTGAACTGGTCGCGTCTGGGGGGGGGGGGGTCTCACACACAGGGAGCCGGTGCCCCTGGAAGGCCCCCCCCAGCCCACCTCAGGCCCCAGGCCTGTGTGGCCTCAGGGCGGGGACAGGGCATCCTTGGGGGACAAGCCACAGAGAGGCAGTGTTTGTCTGCAAGGAAAGGGTGAGCAGGGAGGTTCCCGGTTTTAATTGCGTTTTCCGTCTTGAAACTGGCAGCGTTTCTGCTATGATTGCGGGGATTTCCACCAACCAAGTCGAAGAAAATTCCGTGTCCACGTGAGCGGCCAGGACAGGAGGAGCTGTGCAGCCTCCGTCATTTGAATGCGAGGCTGTTTCTGTCCCTCCCGCCCGGCAGGCCCCTGCCTCCCTCCTCCGAGGCCAGTCCCCGAGGTCCGGGCGCTGGGACAGGGCAGGCGTCCACCTGCCGGAACCGTGTGTGCCCGTGCCCCCGGGGAGGGGCTGACGAGCGTTTCTAAGGAACTTTCCGGAGGGAGCATTCGAAGGGCCCCAAGCCCCACAGTCAGGCCGCAGGAGCAGCTGGCCGCCCGGAGGGAGGGAACTGCTCTCTAAACAAAAATGGTTTTGAAAAATCATCGGCCAAAGGGGAATTGCTTCAGAAGTTGCACATTCACTTCTCCCTTCAACTGTGCAATTGAAGAAAAACAAGACGAAGCAGGAACTGGCCCCTCGCTCCCCACTGACACCCCACCAACTCCCGACACAACAGCTGGGCTGGGGGTGCGGACGGGCCCCGGGTCTGAGGCGGGTTCCCTGTAGATCGTGTGTCCGTGAACCGCCCCTCCCCCGGGCAGGCACCCTCCAGGCCGGCCTGCCTGGCCCTCAGCACAGCCCAGCTCCCAGGGGGACCTCAGTGAACACCCGCTAAACCCAGTAAAGCGACAGACAGGAAGGCTCCCCCGGCAGCCAGCTTCACACCGAACCGAGGGGGGGGACTGGGGCTGCCACATGCAGCTTGTCCTGCTGGACCCCTGGGGCACTTGCCCTAATTCTAGAAACATCTATCTCCTCAGAGGGGCCTGTGGTGCTTCTGAACACGGGCGGGCGGAGGAGGCGTGGGGAGTGGGACTGGAAGGAGGTGGTCTTGAGAGCAGGCAAATGCCAGCCAGGCTTTAAGAGCACCCCCCTCCCCCCACCTTCACCCCCCGCCCCCCCCCACCTTCACCCCCGCCCCCCACCTCCCATCGTCCCTTGGAGAAGCTGTGAAAGCACCAAGAGGCATCAGCCCGGCTGCTCTAGGCCGCAGTCCGGAATGGAGGCCTGGACCCAGCAGGGCTCGTTCCTGCGGAGCCGGTTTCCGCTCAGAGGACCGCGGAGGAGGGTCTGCTCCCGAGCTCGGTACCAGCCGCACGGATGGGGCACCTCCACCCCACTGACCACACCCCTCGGCGGGTGCCTCCTGGCGGTGGTGGGCTTACAGCCAGCACCGAGGGGGGTGCGTTAAAAGCTCCGGCTCCGAAGGGACACCCCAAGCCTCGCCATCCCCACACCGGGGAGCTGTCAGGAAACCTGCCCCGAACCCCAGGCCTCCCCACCGCGCCTCCGGGGACAGGCTCGGCCTCTGGACCGGCTGGGGTTCGGGAGCCGCGTGGGGGCGCAGGTTAGCTCCCGCCTCTGAGCCCGAGGTCTCCCCTGGGAACGGGAGGCCCACCCTCCAGCTCTCGGGGTGACCTGAGAGCCCACGTGGAAGCGATCCACTCCGCGGGGAAGCCCCCGCGGACCATCCACTGGGCACGCCCCCCGGAGGGCACTGCCAGGCCCCCCATGGGGTCGGCGCTGGCTTCGGGTCCCTGGGGGCCGTGCACCCTCCACCGGAGACGTCAGAGCGAGGGACCCCCGCGCGCCCAGAGACACACCCGCGCCCCACATACACGGCGGCGCGCGTGGGGCCGCCGCAGGAGCCGGGGAAGCCCCACCTGATGGTCGGGGAGGCTCCAGCCCGCGGCCCCCCTTCCAGGGGCACCTGGACGCAGCCCCATCAGCCCGGGCTCGCAGGCAGCGCCCGGACCTGGCACACGGGCCGCCCCGGGCGCCCCCACCCCGACCCCAAGCCCTACCCGGCAGCCCGCTCCCGCCTCGGGACCCCCGCCTCCCCAGCAGGCGGAGCGCGGCCGGGGCGCAGCGCCTCCCAGCCCGGTCCCCACGAGAGATGATACCCCTGTTCCCCTCGAGTTAAAAAAAAAAAAAAAACACGCAGAGGAGGAAGCCTAAATAAAAACAGGAAACTCGCTTAAAAATAAGAGCCCCATTCAGACGGAGTTACGGGTAAGAGCATTGAAAGGAAGAAAAAACGGGTCCGGAAATGCAAAGCTGGAGGCGGTTTTGCCGCCGAAACCCGGGCTCCGCCGCAGAGCGGGGGCGACCTCCCGGCGGCGTAAACACCGGCGGCGCCCGGACCCCGACCGGCCGCGGGGCCAGGACGCGGAGCCGGCGCCCCGCACACCCGGACCCCGGGCCCCTCCAGCCCGGGCCCCGCCCGCGAGGGCTGCGGAGGGCGGGCAGGGCCAGGGCGCCCGGAGGGTGTTCGCGCCCCTCGGCCCGCGCCTCTGCGGGGGCCCGGGAGTCCGCGCCGCTCGTGGGGACGCAGCCTGCACCCCGCCACGGCCGGGGCGCCCCCTCGTCCGGCTCGCCCGCGCTCAGGGAAGGGCGCCCTCGGCTGAGAGCTCCCCATCTCCCGCGCCTCGGAGGGCGCACGCGAGGCCTCCCCACCGCTGGGAGCGCAGCCCGGACCCTGCCACCCGGCCGGGGCCCCTCGGGCCGGCTCCGCAGGCGCAGGGGAGCTGTTGGCGCCCCTCTGGGCGAGTGCATCACCGGGGGCGGCCGGGTCCCCAAGCTCAGCCTCGGTCGGGGTCCCAACGGCCCGCCCGAGGGGCGCCCCTTGCCGGGCTCGCTGGGTCCGGGGATGCGCTTTGGAGCGGGGCGCACGCCGTGCGCGCGGGAGACCCCTCGGCTGGCCCCGCGGCTCCGCGAGGCTCCCCGCGGCTCCGCGAGGCTCCCCGCGGCCCGTGCTCTCCCCGCCTCCCCAGATGCAGCCCGAGGCGAGCGCTTACCTGCCCCGCCGCTGACGGAGCCGGCGCGGCTCGGCCCGCGGCCGCCTGGAGCGAGGGCGCTGGGCGCGAGTGAGCCTCGAGGGAGGGAGGCGGGGCGCGGTGGGGGCGCCCCGCCTGCTGACAGCCCGCACACTCCACTTCCCACTTTGTTTCCTTTTTACTTGCAACAGGAAAAACAACAGGTCCTCCCGCCGCCTCATCTGCTCCCCCGCCCTCCCCACTTCCCCCACCCCCACCCCACCCCGTCTTGGGCTGGAGGGCATCACCCAGGTGTCTGGGAGCTGCGCTTGTCCTTCAAAACAAGTCCATAAGCACACAAAGGAAACGGCCCGATCCGGGCCCGGGATCCCCCCCCCCACACACACCAGCCCCCTTCACACACCCGAAGAACCTCCACAGCCCAGAGGGAAGCCTGGGGTGAGGGGGGGGTGAGGAAGGGCAAGCCAGGCCAGGAGCAGGTTACTGGTAAATGCCCAGTCTACCCAGCCCAGCCCTGGGGGAAAGTGGTGGGCTCCCAGCTTCGGGGGTGCAGAGGGATGGGACTAGTCACCCCACAGATTATAGCAGTGGCTTCAGATCCCGTAGGATATGGTGGGGGGTGAGCGGGTCCATTGCTTAGTCTGTCAATGTAAGGTCTCCTATGGAGAATTTTTAAGAGTTGATTTGAGCCCTAACTGGTTTGGCTCAGTGGATAGAGCCTCGGCCTGCGGACTGAAGGGTCCCAGGTTTGATTCCGGTCAAGGGCACGTGCCTGGATTGCGGGCTCAATCCCCAGTGTGGGGGTTGCAGGAGGCAACTGGTCAATGTTTCTCTCTCATCGATGTTTCTAACTCTCTATCCCTCTCCCTTCCTCTCTGTAAAAAATCAATAAAATTTATTTTTTAAAAAAAGAGTTTATTTGAGCCGAACTGAAGACAAACGCCAGAGAACAAGATCCCAAATCCTCCCCGGAAATTTCAGGAGGGAACCTAAGGACGACTACATGGAGGTGCGAGAGAGCGAGACTTTTAACGTGTATGAACCCCGATGCGCAGAACCGGTGGACCGGGTTTTAAGACAAAGATAAGCCTTTTAGTGAAGAGGTCGTAGGCCTGGGCGGGGCCGCCGACCGCGACCTGCCCAGTTAGATCACCGGTGGGGCTCCTTTCCGTAGAACCCTGTCTTCATCCACAGCTGGGTCTGGGAGGTGGAGCAGCTCTGTGCTCCCTTAGACAGACGAGGAAACTGAGGCTGGGAGAGAGGCTCTCCTACCCACACCTGCCCCCAGGCCCAGCGTGGGCCCAGCACCGGCTGCAGCAAGGGGCGGGGCAGAGATAGTCTGCCTTCAGCCAGGAAAGGAGAGAGCTTGGGCACGGTGAGGGGGTTGAGGAGGGGGTGACTACCTGGTCCCCGTTTCCTAAGACCCAGGCTGCTGGCTCTGTACTCCCCGCTGGACGCCTGAGGAAGAGCAGGAGGGAGGACGGTCCCTGTGGGGAGGAATGCTGGGTCTGTCGCCAGGAGGGGTCCCCGAACATCCTTCCCAGGGAACATCCGAGGCTAGCAGCCTCACCCCGACCCCAGGCCAGGTCACTGGTCCTCGGCAGAGGTACCCCCACCCCCTTCTCCAGGGTGATCCTGCCAAAAGCCGGAAGAGAAATGAACGTTTTCAGAGGGAAAATCTGATGTTGGGTAAGAATTCCCTGGGATTTCCTAACACCTGGCCTCGCCCTGCTTTTGCGAGGTTGCAGTTCAAACCCTCGGCCCTGGTTTTCAGCGATCTCTGTAAGGAACAGTCCGATGTAGATGCGTCCGCATCATCCAGAGCAACTCTCCAGGGAAGACGTAACTGCTGACAGCCCTTCGGCTCGTGCTTTGTAGCATGCGACAGCTCAGCAAGGCAAAGCTTATCACCCCCACTTTACGGATAAGAACATCGAGGCTCGGAAAGGTTGAATCATTCCAGATCCTCGCTCCTTTGAAAGTTTCACTTTCCTGAAAACTTGAGGCACTTCCTTTCTGAAACCACACTCTCAGGCCTGGGGGCCCAGGAAACCCGGGCTCACTGCAATGTCAAGTACCGTCCTCACCGTCCCCCACGTTCCTGACAGACTTGCCTTCTGCCTGCCCCTACGGTTTCTGTTCTCACTTGATTTTTTTAAAAATATATTTTATTGATTTCTTACAGAGAGGAAGAGAAAGGGATAGAGAGTTAGAAACACCGATGAGAGAGAAACATCGATCAGCTGCCTCCTGCACACCCCCTATTGGGGATGTGCCCACAACCAAGGTACATGCCCCTGACCGGAATCGAACCTGGGACCCTTGAGTCCGCAGGCCGACACTCTATCCACTGAGCCAAACCGGTTTCGGCCTCACTTGATTTTTTTTTTAATATATTTTTTTTTTTTTACTGATTTCAGAGAGGAAGGGAGAGGGAGAGAGAGAGAAACATCAATGATTAGGGAGAGGCATTGATCGGCTGCCTCCTGCACGACCACCATCGGAGATCAAGCCCGCAACCTGGGCATGTGACCTTGACCGGAATCGAACCCGGGACCCTTCAGTCTGCAGGCCGACGCTCTATCCACTGAGCAAACCAGCCAGGGCCTCACTTTCCTTTTAACCGTCGTCCTGTTGCTTTGGAGGAAGCCAGTTCAAGTCCCTGGGGATGGTAAGTGAAGTGGGCCGGGGTGAGGGGGCGCGTGGGCGGCAATGCCAGGAGGAAAGCAGTGCCTTCCGAGCAGCTGCCAGGCAGTCGCCGACTGTCACCCGCATGAGCTCCTGGCTGGGGATCCTTTGGCCCCATTTTGTGGAAGGAAAGGAGGAGGGCGCAGGCCCAGATGGACAGACGGCAGCTGCAGGCCACTCAGAGGAGCAGGCACAGCCCTCCATTTCCTTCTTCCCTGCCCCCCGCTCCTGCAGAACTTCCCCCTCCCAAAGCCAGCGAGCCCCGAGCTTTCTGCAGATGCAGCAGCAGCTCTGCCTTCTTCAACTTTGAGCGGCTGCCACCCACGCATGCCCACAAGCAGGGTTACCTCAGGGCAGCCAGAGCCGCGCTGAGCACCCGGGCACAGGCGGGCAAGTGTGAGGAGCCAGGGCTCCAGGCACCTGCCTCCATGCCCCGTCCTGGCAGGGAGCCCACGTGGCTGCAGGCAGAGCAAACATCCTCCAGCTCTGACCCTTGTCATTTTGCCTTGGCCAAGAAAGGGTGGTGGGCCCTGACCGGTGTGGCTCAGTGGATGGAGCGTCGGCCTGCGGAGTGAAGGGTCCCGGATTCGATTCCCAGTCAAGGGCATGTACCTTGGTTGCGGGCACATCCCCAGGAGGGGGCGTGCAAGAGGCAGCTGATGGATGTTTCTCTCTCATCCATGTTTCTAACTCTCTATCCCTCTCTCTATCCCGCTCTCTTCCTCTCTGCAAAAAATCAATAAAATATATTTAAAAAAAAAGGAAAAAAAAAAAGTAAGAAAGGGTGGTGAAGCCCAGGGGGAAGAGCTCCTTCCCTGGAGCCAAAGTGCCCGGGACTGACTTGGTGGCGCTGTGTGACCTCAGGTGTGTGACTCAACCTCTCTGTGCTTCCATTTCTTCCTCTGAAAAACAGGGACACTGATGATGGCTTTCAACTTTGGGAATCGTCTCTAAGATTGAAGAGTCCCTGGCACTTAGTGAACCCCCAGGAAATGTTAGTTATTGAGTGTTTTTCTAGAACAGTCTTTGTGATTTGCAGGACTGGGTGTTTTCACTCCAGAACAGCATTTTTCAACAGCAGCAGCAGCAGGTTGTGACATATTAGCACATCAGTGTACTGGAAATCCCTTCAGCGGGTCAGGTTTATGAAAATGGAGAATAGAAAGCATTGATTACGTTCTGTGTAGTAAGAGTGCTTCCCTCTCTGAGGCAATCAGTCAGGATGTCAAGTGCATTTCTCTTTTTAAATTGGTTTTGAGAGAGAGATTTGCTGTTCCACTTATTTGTGCATTCATTCATTGGTTGATTCTCCTATGTGCCCTGACCAAGGATGGAACCTGAAGCTTTGGCGTATGGGGATGATGCTCTAATCAACTGAGCTACCTGGCCAGGGCTCAAATGCATTTCTTTTTCTGTTTTTTTTTTTGTTTTGTTTTGTTTTGAATCCTCACCTGAGGATATGTTTCCATTGATTTTAGAGAGACAGGAAGGGAGGAGAGAGAGAGAGAGAGAGAGAGAGAGAGAGAGAGAGAGAGAGAAACATTGATCAGTTGCCTCTCAAATGCACCTGGACTGGGGAATCGAACCCGCAACCCGGGCATGTGCCCTGACCGGGAATCGAACCTGCGACCTTTCGGTGCACAGGATGAGCCACCCGGCCAGGGCTCAAATGCATCTCTTACTGCAGGTCCCAGTCAACACAACTAGAGAACTGCCGCCCTGGACCACATAAGGGGGGTGGCCATAAAGGGCGTGGGCAGTTAGAGTTTCCAGGAAAAGTCTGACCTGTGAGGCTACAAAGTCAGTGTTCAGGAAACATCTAACCAGTAAGGTGTCCACCTGAAATAATACCAAGTAACAGTGGCTGCAAACTGCAATTGAAAAATAATTTAAACTTTTAAAAAAGGGAAAAGGTCAAAACTGGAAGGATAAAGTCCATCAAGTAAAAAAGGGAAGAGATATTAGACAAAAGAGAGAGGAGAGAAAGAGGAAGGAAGGAAGAAAAGGAAAGAAACAACAGCTGGCTTTTAAACAAACCCTCTCCTGTTGTCCTAGTCCAGGGCCCGGGGATTGTGGACAGCGGATGGTGGGGGAGCCCGGTGGGGTCAGGAGGCTGACCCACCCTCAGGCCTCTGACCCTGGGGGTGACCCCGGCTTCGCAACATTGACTCCTTCCACAAGCTGTGCTGCTACAGTGCTGGGCTGAGGGGAACAGCGTTGCCTAAGCCAGAGCCCCGCCCTCCCCTCCCGCAGCCGATGCTCAGGTGGGAAAAGAAACTATGAAAATAAAAACAAGATACAGTGTCATGAAGTGGTAAGTGCTGCCCAGAAACATCAGGAGGGTGAGGCGGGGAGAGAGAGGTCGGGGAGGGGGCCAGGGAGTACACCTGAGTGAATGTAAACTGCAATTGGAAAAGTTGCCCCAAAACAACCACACAAATCTCACCAAGATGGGGGGCCCCCGTCTGAGGGACACAGTAGGGACGTGAACAAGTTTCCAATGGCCAGATCTGGGACCAACTGAGCAACCAAAGAAAGTACAAGGTGTAAATAAACGTCTGTGAGTCCAGACTGACATCTATAATAATAAAAGCGTAATATGCTAATTAGACCGGATGGCCCAATGGTGGAACGACCTTCCGGACGACCTTCTGGGCGAATCCAGTGCCGTTGCTGCGAGGGCCGAGCCCCTTGCACGAATTTCGTGTATCGGGGACTCCAGTAAAGAAATAAGGCCGTGGACACAGACAATGGGGTGGTGAGGGCCGGGGGGGGGGGGGGGGGGGGGGGGGGAGGGGGGTGACAGGAGCAGGCTGGAAGAGGTTAATGGGGGGAAAAGGAGGACCTATGTAATACTTTTCAACAATAAAGATTCAAAGAAAAAATATATCTTTTAAAAAAAAGAAATAATGGAATTGCCTTAGCCGGTTTGGCTCAGTGGATAGAGCATCGACCTGCAGACTGAAGGGTCCCAGGTTCAATTCTGGTCAAGGGCACGTACCTTGGTTGCAGGCTCCTCCCCTGCCTGGGCCCTGGTCGGGGTGTTCAGGAAGCAACCAATGGATGTGTTTCTCTCACATCGATATTTCTGTCTCTCCCCCTCCCTTCCACTCTCTCTAAAAATCAATGGAAAAAATATCCTCAGGTGATGGACTAAAAAAAAAGGAAAGAAATAATGGAATATCCTGGCCAGTGTGGCTCAGTAGTTGAGCATCAACCTATGGCCAGAAAGTCACAGTTCCATTCCCACTCAAGGGACATGCCCGGGTTTCGGGCTCAATCCCCAGTAGGGCCCATGCAGCAGGCAGCCAATCCATGATTTGCTTTCATTATTGATGCTTCTAACTCCCTCTCCCTTCTTCTCTGAAGTCAATAAAAATATATTTTTAAGACACAATAAAATTTTAAAAATATTTTTTTTAAAAAGAAGCGATGAAATGAATAGATAAGGAGGGGGACTAGTCTATGCGTAAGAATTCCAAATAAGTGACAAATGCCTTGCCTGCCCTCGGGGGAGAGAAGCTGTAAGTCCCGCTCCGGTGCCCGGTGACCTCCTCCCAGCGGACGGTGTGAAGGGGGACGGCCAGGTGACCGTGTCCACATCCTCAAGACAACGCATGTCGATGGCAGGCACCACCACCGCATGGGCTGAGCGTGACATGTTGGTTCTGTGGGCTTCCTTCCAAGAACCGTGAACACGAGTCTGGTCACGAGAGCACACCCACAGCCACACCCACAGCCACACCCAGAATGAGGGACGGTCCACAAAAACCCCTGGCCGGTTCTCCTCCAAACTGTCGCCATATCGCAGACAGGGAAAGCCTGGGGATGGTCACAGCCCAGAGGAGCCCAGGAGACCAGACGACGGGATGTCTTGGGGGACCGGGGGGGGGGGTGTCCCCGGGGGGCTCCTGGAACAGAAAAGGGATGCTGGGTAAGAGCTCCGGTGACCTGAGTGAAGTATGGACCTCACTTAATAATGATGCATCAATATTGGTTCATCGGGGTGACGATGGCCCAGCCGTGCAGGAAGGGAGCAATATGAGAATGAGGTGTGGGAATGCTACTCTCTCTTTGCGACTCCTCTGTCCATCTACAAACAACTCTAACATGAGGAGTTTCTTTAAAGAAGCAAACTCAGAATGGTTGGGGTGTGGGGTGGGGAGGCAGGACCGGGCCAATCCCTGGGGGCCAGGAAGGATGTGCAGAGAGTAGGGGCATCATGGCAAAGCCTGGAATACGGGGGTCAGGGGTGGGGGGGGGAGTGACATGGGGGGAGGAAGTGAAAAGGCCAGGCCTCGGTCTCCGGCCCTGAGTCTACCCTTGGGCTCTGATAGGGTGGGGGTGGGGGTCGGGGGGTATATTGGAACCTTCTCCTCTAGGGACCCTGAGACCAGCTCTGCCCCCACACCTTCCAGTCCATCCCCTCCTCTACAAAATGGGGTGTGTTACTCCAACTTCAGCTGTGGGACTAAAAAGAGCCAGTGGACAGGTGGGGGTTCCTGAACCCCATTACCGCTGTGGCCTTCCTTCGACAGGAGGCTGTGGGTCTAGTGGACAAGCAATAGCAGTGAATTGGCTCATGAGCCGCCATGCGTCACCTCAGCGTTCTGGAGGGCCTGCGTTCTCCCTGGACCCCAGCTGGCCAGAGGAAGTCACGGTCCATCCGGTTGATGGGATAGTACCCGGCCTTGGACAGTGGTGACTCTGGAGACCTGAGCATCATGGGAAACAGTTCCGCCCACGCGGGGTGAGGCTTATGCAGAACTGCCTCTGCTGGGTCACACTGCGTGTGGCAGGCGGCGCGGGAGGGCGTAGTCGGCAGGACGTAGCGCAGTGAAAGCTGTTGGGAGGAGGGTCACAGATGTTTTTATTCCCATTTTCCAATAGGAGCTCCAATGGGGAAAGTGCCAGAAGGTGAGAGCACAGGGCTCCGGGGCTGATGCCAGTCCCTCCTGTAGGACCCGCTCCTGGGCATCCCGGCGGCACCTGCCGCCTTCTCCGGCTGTATAAGCCTGCCTTGGAGCCTGCTGGGCCAGGGTGGTCACCTGCCCCCAGGTGAGCCACTCAGCGATTTCCCCAGGAATACGGAATCCGAAGCAAGACCCAGCCGGTGTGGCTCAGTGGTTGAGCATCAACCTGTGAACCAGGAGGTCACAATTCGATTCCCAGTCAGGGCACAGGCTCGATCCCCAGTGTGAGGCATGCAGGAGGCAGCCGATCAATGATTCTCTCTCATCGTTGATGTTTCTATCTCTTTCTCCCTTCCTTCCTCTCTGAAAATCAAAACCAATAAAACATATTTTAAAGGAGGAGGAGGAGGAAGAGGAAGAGGAAGAAGAGGAGGAGGAGGAGGAAGAAGAAGGGAACTGTGACTCTTCCGGTACCTGGGAGCTGTGAGGCATCGTCCGTGAAAAGGATGAAAGCAGCAGAGACGCTGCCGTGCACAGGGAGGCAGAGAAAACCGTGCAGCAGAGCACAGAGAGGGAGAGGGTCACTGGAGAGAGAGATCTCGGGAAAGCTTCAGCTCCTTGTCTTTGTATCTTTCTGAGGTCCCCCTGCATCCTTGCCTGGGGTTCTTATGAAAAGCCCCTCATCTTTGGCCTCATTCCCACATTCTGCTTAAAATCGGTGTCACTTCCTAGGGCTGCTGTGACCGAGCCGAGTGGCTTAACACCGGACGTGCGTTCTCACGGCCCCAGAGCGGACGGTCCTCCCCGAAGCCCAGGAGGCATCGCCGCAGCCCTCTCACCTGGGCGGCCGCCCGCAGCCCTGGAACTCGGTGGCTCGGAGATGCCCCCTCTCAGCCCCGCCTCCACGCTCTGACGGCATTCTCCCGTGTCTGTGTCTTGACCCAAACGTCCCTCTTCTCACAAGGACACGCGAATCAGGGCGACCTCATCGTAACTCATTAGATCGGCAAAGACCCTGTTTCCAGTTCAGGCAGCATTCTGAGACGCCAGGTGGGCATGGATTTTGCCAGCACAACCCCCGCCCCCCACCCCCCGTGGGTTGATGCTATTTGAAACAAACAAATCCCAATTAATACATAAATGGGTACAGGAGTGGGGTGTTGAAAGAGACAGTATTCAAACGATGTCCTGAGGCAGAGTGGGGGCCACCAAGACGCATTCCTGGCCGGGCCCCTGGCAGCTCCCGCCCCGTGGCAGCAGAGCAGTGCAGCTTCCTCGGTGGCCTCCTGGGACTCGGAACAGGCGCCCCGAGGCTGGGGCTGTAAGAAACCGGGGAGCGCGATGGCCAGGCTCTGGGGACCAGTGGCTTCCAGCAGCCTTCAGGAGGTGGGCGCGTCAGGCTTCCGTCCAGCTCTGCTCCAGGCCAGAAGCAGGGCGGGTTTCACTCTGATGGGGAAATTCCTTTTCCCAGAAGCCCACGACCACCGCCCCAGATGGCCACGCACCTGCTCCGCGGCGGACAGCACGGCCTCCGCCCCGTGCGTAACACCCAGGAAAGCCCGGAGCTGAGCCGTCGGAAGGGGACCTCCGGGGACAGCCCTGGCCTGGGGCCTCTGCCCGCCCAAGGCCGCGTGGCGTGAGGGCGGGAGGGCCAGCATTGAGGAGGAACGGGAGGAGGAGTCTTTCCGCCTTGTCCCACCAGGCGCTCCTCTCCGCCCCGGGGCTGCGGGAGAACACCGCCCTGGCAGGGCCGGGCTCAGGGGGGTGTCCCACAGCCTGGACAGGGGTTCATGGAATTGGTTATTGGTACGCGACACGGCCCCAAAGAAAGCTGACAGGAGACCCACTGGGGTTTCCTGGGGCTGGAACTCCGGGGAACCCCAAAACCTGGAAACGGGTTTGACATGTCTCACCTCCAGCATTTCCTGGGCCCACACGCGGGACGATGCTCCTCTCCTGGGAAAAGCCTCCAGCTCCTTTCCAGCAAGGGAGCCCGCGGAGGGAGGGAACCCGCAAAGCACGCCCCACACCCCCCCCAACGGCTGGCTCCTGGGGCCTGACCCGCTCCTCCCGCCTGGAAGATCACGTGTTCCGGAGGGTGCTTCCCTCTCCGGAGACCGGGGTACCTGTGGAGGAGAGGGGATGGAACACTTGGGGGACCCCAAGGAGACTCGGCTGAAGTAGGGGGTGTCTGCGGGACAGAGCGGCTCTGGACGGAGCCCCGGACACAACAGCTCAGCAGGACGTGGTCGCCTCACGTTTGGCAAAGGGAGAGGTATTGGTGGTTGAGTTGGTGGCATCAGGTTTAAGCAGGAACAAGGGAACGGGGTGTTTGGACCGTGGTGGCCCTTGTGCCACTGGCCCGGGAGCAGGGGCCCTCGCTCTGTGCTGGGCCCCCAGAGAGGGTTCAGCGAGTCTGAGGACGTGTGGAGGGAGTGACTGAGTGAGTGAGAGAGTGAATGAATGAACGAACGAATGAGTAGGGTAGTCAGGGCTGCACAGTGAGACTCTGCCCAGGGAAGTCAGAGCTCTGCAGCTGAGGGAGAGGACGGTGAGGTCCGGGGCCCGGCCAGTGTGGGGACAGCGTCTCCACCACCTTCGGCTGGGGGGGGGGGGGCGCTGCCGCCCAGCACTCTGGAGCCTCAGGTTCCCCTTTCAGAGTGGCCCTCCACCCTCACATCACCAGCTCTGAGCCTGGCTAGTCCACCCTTAGGTCCCAGCCCGGATCTGGGGAAATGCGTTTCCAGATTGAGGATGGGAACAAGGACCCCTCTGCTCCTCCTGCGAGTCAGGCAGCCTCACTTCTAGCCTCCCCATGTCCCCCCCAGCCTCCCCATGTCCCCCACAGCCTCCCCATGTCCCCCACAGCCTCCCCATGTCCCCGCCCAGCCTCCCCATGTCCCCCACAGCCTCCCAGCTTCCCCCACAGCCTCCCAGCTTCCCCCCACAGCCTCCCCCCACAGCCCCCAGCTTCCCCCACAGCCTCCCAGCTTCCCCCCACAGCCTCCCAGCTTCCCCCATCAGCCTCCCAGCTTCCCCCCACAGCCTCCCAGCTTCCCCCACAGCCTCCCCATGTCCCCCCCCAGCCTCCCCATGTCCCCCACAGCCTCCCCATGTCCCCCACAGCCTCCTCCCACAACCCCCAGCTTCCCCCACAGCCTCCCAGCTTCCCCCCATCAGCCTCCCAGCTTCCCCCATCAGCATCCCAGCTTCCCCCCACAGCCTCCCAGCTTCCCACCACAGCCTCCCAGCCTTCCCCCCACAGCCTCCCAGCTTCCCCCCACAGCCTCCCAGCCTTCCCCCCACAGCCTCCCAGCTTCCCCCCATCAGCCTCCCAGCCTTCCCCCCACAGCCTCCCAGCTTCCCCCCACAGCCTCCCAGCTTCCCCCCATCAGCCTCCCAGCTTCCCCCCACAGCCTCCCAGCTTCCCCCCACAGCCTCCCAGCTTCCCCCACAGCCTCCCAGCTTCCCCCATCAGCCTCCCAGCTCTGCCCACAGCCTCCCAGCTTCCCCCCCCAGCCTCCCAGCTTCCCCCCACAGCCTCCCAGCTTACCCCCACCAGCCTCCCAGCTTCCCCCATCAGCCTCCCAGCCTTCCCTCCACCCTCCCCCACCAGCCTCCCAGCCTTCCCTCCAGCCTCCCCATCAGTCTCCTCGCTGCCTTTTCCCCTGCCTTCCCCCAGCCGCCCTCCTGCCTTCTACCTGCCTGCTCCCCAGCCTCCCCCCAGCCTTCTCCCCAGCCTCCCCCTAGCCCTCTCCCCAGCCTCCCCCCCAGCCTTCCACCTGCCTTCCCCAAGCCTCCCCGCCCCCCAGCCTCTCCCCCTGCCTCCCCCCAGCCTCTCCACCAGCAGCATCTCCTGGATGAGCTGGAGACCACAGAGTCCAGAGCCTGGCAGCTGGTCCAGCACAGCCTCTCCAGGCTTCCCGATGCCCCCCTGGCTCCCTGACCCCCAGGCTCCCTTCCCAGGCAGCCTCTCCTTCACCCCCCCCCCCCCCCCAGCTCTAGGTGATGAAAGGGCTTTGGTGCAAAATTCGTTGGGGAGAAAAACAGGAAGTGGCCCTGACAGCCGCCTGCAGAGGCTGCCTTACAGGAAAGTGGTGAGGGGCAGCCCCAGCCGGCTGCGGGGGCGTGGGGGCGGCCAGGGGAGAGTCCGGCGTGGGACCCTCTGGCCAAGTGGGGCTTTATTTTTAGACCACACATCACACCTGCATCCTGCACTGCACCTCTCCTCTGACCTTCTCACAGCGAGCCTCAAGGTTAGCGCCATGAGCCCATTGTACAGACGAGCAAATAGGCGCTGAGACGTTGAGTGGCGAGGCTGAGGCCACACAGCCTTTCCCACGCTGGGTCACGGCCCCTCGATTCTCTCTCAGACGTGGATGCTATTTGTGGTGTGTTTCTGTTCTGGGGTGAGCGTGCAGCGGTGAGGGCGGCGGGGGGGGGGGGGGGTGCTTCTGGACCCTTGGTCTCAGCACGTCTGAGCTGGTGGAGAGGGTGTGGTGGCCTGTCCCCTGAGGCTCCTGGAATGTGTGACATGGAAGGACCTCGCTGGGAACCAGGGCGGGAGGGCGCCAACCCCTCAGTACAAATCAGGCTTTTATGGCCTCACCTGGCTGGTGGGCCAAAGGACTCAGAACTCAGGTGAGTCAGAACCCCTTTCCCTCTCAGGCCTGGAACTGGAGGAACCCCAATCCCGGAGCATCAGGCCCGAGAAGCATCACTGAATGAGACTCCAAGGAGAGGGGGGACTCCAGTGGCCCCCTGAAGGCCACTCCCCGCCAGGCCCAAGCCTCACCTGGACCCTAGCGGCCCCACCCTCACCCTTGGCTCAGTCCGCTCCCCGGGGACCCATCACAGCATGCAAACCAGGGTTCTCCTTACAGAGGCCCCCGGCCTCTCCGTACCTGGGCTCCTGAGACCTGAGGCCTTTGTGGGGTGGGGGGAGGGGTGTCCCCTATTGCCCAGGTTCCTCAGGCCTTGACCCACCCTGTGCTCCGGCCCCCCTTAGCTGCCCAGGCCTACTTCCTGACCATCACCCTTACCTCCAGCGACCTCTGGGCATCCCCCCAACTTTCCACAGAGTCTCCCCCCAATCCTGACCTTCCCTTAGAAGGCCCACATGGTCCTGAGGGAGGAACCGCAGTGTTGTGCTGGCCTTCCCTCACCCGCCACCACGCGTCCTCCGGCCATGACAGCAGCCTCTGGGGACCTCCAGGCCGCAGTCCACCGGAGGCCAGGCGGGGCCAGGACGGAGGCCTCAGCGGTTCCTCCGCTGCATGTGGGGGCGGGTGCCCTCTGCCTCCACGTGCTCTCAGGTGGGCTGCTGGGCTGCAGAACCAGAAGCAAATGGGGTCCCCTCCTCCCTCTGCCCTGTTTGGGTAGCGCCCCCTCAGCACTGAGCAGCACCAGGGGCCAGCAGGAGGCGGATGCAGGGGGGAGGCGGGCAGGGGGGAAGGCCTGGCCTCCTTTCTTCTCTGGAGGTCTCAGCCTCTGGTCCCAGCCTCTGTCCTATGAAAGCGAGCTCTGAAAATGAGTTGCTATAAGTGCTTAGAACAGGGCCTGGCCCTCAGTGAGGGCTCCATGCACGTGTATCACCATCATCTGATCATCGGCTGTAATGCTTACAACAACCCCGTGAGGGCGGCAGTGTGCTCCCATTTCACAGGTGAGAAAACTGAAGCAGAAGCTCACACAGCGGTAGTGGCTGAACAGGGATGTGACCCTAAGTCTGTTGGAAGCTTGTGCTCTGTCCTGGGGCATGACTTTCAGTCTCCCGTCCACAGCGCGGACAGACACACACACACACACACACACACACACACACACGCACCCCTCTCTGCACTGGATGGGCTGGGAGGCGGCACCTTGACAAAGAGGCGGAGTCCGAGGCGGGGGGCGGGGAAACCTTCCTGCCGCCCAGCCCACCGTCTCCCCAGCTCCCTCTCCCCCAACTTCTGGGGCCTCCGGGTTGAGCTCCAGGGAGGCACGGGCGCCACCTGGTGGCGACGGGGGCAAACGCCACCTCTGTCCCAGCCGCGCCTCTGGGCGCTCAGCGCTCCGGCGGCCAGGGCCGGCTAAGGTGTGCGGCGGTTCCGCCCAACTAGTGAGACCGAACCCGAACTCCCCTCCCGTCCTGCCCAGCTCCCCCCGGCGGCGGGGAAGGAGCGCGCGCCCTCGTGTTGCTGGGCTTGGGCGGCGGGTGATTGGGCAGGCATTGAAGCAACAAGCTCATTTTGCTGAAAATAGATGGAATGCTCCCAACTCCCCATGCCTTTCTCTATTCCTGCGCGCAGGAGGCGGCTTTTTCCGGAGTCGCTTCCCCGCTTAACTTTGGGGTTGGGCTGCTGGGCCCAGCTCCGACCTTCTCCCCTCTCCCACCGGCTCCGCTCCGCTGGCGGGCGCCCGGCTGCACCGGCCCCCGGGCTTCGCTCCCAAGCCCGCCCCCCCTGTGCCCGGCACCGCCCACCGGGCAGTCGGCAGTCCCTCCGAGGCCTCTGCCCCAACCAACTTCCCGCCCCCCACTTCCTCCTGCCTCAGTGAAAGTTGTCCCTCTCCCTGTGGCCGAGCAGACACGGCCTCACGGTTCACTGCTCGCCGCCGCCGCCGCGCGCAGGTGTGCCCGGCCTCACGGTCCGTGCCACCGCCAAGGGGGCGGGGCTACAGTCTGAGCCACCGCCAAGGGGGAGGGGCTACGGCCTGAGCCACCGCCAAGGGGGAGGGGCTACGGCCTGAGCCACCGCCAAGGGGGAGGGGCTACGGCCTGAGCCACCGCCAAGGGGCGGGGCTACGGTCTGAGGGGGAGGGGCTACGGTCCGTGCCACCGCCAAGGAGGCGGGGCTACAGGTTCACTCATTCATTCAACAGGTTCCGTCAAAGCCACCAGACAGGGTCCTGTGCCTGGGACACAGCAGTGACCCAAACTCCTGCCTCCAGGATATTCTAGTGGGGGGGTGTGTGGGGAGGGTATGCAGTGTGTGTGTGTGTGGGGGGGTCACATGATACAGAAATAAGAAGATGAACACGCGCATCCACAGCACCTGCATGGCGCTCCGTGCTGGGAAGAGGAAGCAGTGTGGCGCCGCATCACCAGACCCCAGTGCCTCCTCCCTTTGCTGGCCCTCCGCACCCACATCGTGTGGCTGCTGCCCTCACCCCTATGTTGCCTTCCTCTGGGCTACGGACCCCCCTCCCTCCTCACCCCACCCAAGCTCTGAAGCCCCACTAGGCGCCCTCCTGGGTGGTTTCTCCTTACCTGGCAGGGGATCCAACACCCACACCTGGCCCCCAGGCAGCTGGGCGGAGCCTCCCTCCTCACCACGCCTCCTGAACTGAATTCAGGAAAGAGAAGGGATGACGGGGGAGAAGGAGGAGAGAAAGCCGAGCCTCAACTTGATATTTTGAAGTTTCAAACCCTTCAAAAAGCTGACAGTTGTTCAGTGAACGCCATATGCCCTAGACATCTTCAGATGGGAGGAGACAGCTGGGAGGAAAACGGACCGTGACCTATCAGAGGGGCGGGGCCTGGAGGGGCGGGGCGGAGCCTGGAGGGGAGGGGTGGGACCTGGTGGAGAGGGGCGGGACCTGAAGGGGAGGGGCGGGGCTTGGAGGGGAGGGTCCTGGAGGAGAGGAGCGGGACCTGGAGGGGAGGGGTGGAGCCTGGAGGAGAGGGGCGGGACCTGAAGGAGAGGGGCGTGGCCTGGAGGGGAGGGGCCTGAAGGGGCGGGCCTGCAGGCGAGGGGTGTTGTCAGGTGCTGGGAGAAGGGGCAGCCGTCCCTGGGCTGGTAGAGATAACGTGACAGCGTATAGACTTCTCTCCCGAGTTTTGTATTCTTCCCCCGCCCCCCCCGCCCCGTTATTTAGGAAGCCAGCTCCCCAGCTGAGAGAGGAGGGGCGGAGGTGCTGAGGATGGGAGGCGGGAGGTGGAGGGGTGACTGTTCCTCTAGGAGCCCCAGGAGCCACACTGTTCGGAACTGGCTCTCCACATCCCTATTTCACAGGCGATGAAACCAGGCCCAGGAGGACTAAGTAAAGGGTCCGCCTTGCCGTGGGCAGTGGCTGAGCTGGTGTTTACATCAGGGTGTGCTGTGCTGTTAGCCTCTGAGCGCGGGGCGTGCGCCCCCCCCCCCATCAGTCACTATGTAACCAGCAGCCGTTACAGGGGTTTCCACCAAGCGCCTTTACGCTGGCCACAGCCCTAAGAGGTGGAACACAGGGCCTGTTTCTCCAGGAGGAAACAGTCTCAGTGGAGTAATTAGTTCATCCCAGGCGAGCGGGTCAGTAACTGACTTGTCCAGCCGAGTCCCAGCCCGGCTCCACATGCGCATGCTTTGCACTGGCAGCGAGCTTTTCTCTGCACATCTTCTCGTGTGCTCTGGAAATATACATACATACACACATGTGTTAAAACTGTAAGTGCTGGTGGACATGTATATGTACACAGGATGCAGGAAATCCTGCTTTCACTCCTCCTTCCCGGCTCCCAGGAGTAATTTTTGCCAACAGTCGGGTACGCGTTCCCTCGGGGCAGGACGGGCTATGTAATTGAGAGGCGAGTCAAGATGAAAATGTGGGGCTCCCTGTTCGAAACGTACTGAGGCTTCAGGACAGCCTGCTGGGTGCTCAGTCGGTGGCAGCACTGTCCTGCTGTGCCGGGTCGGGGGTTCGATCCCTGCTCAGGGTACATACAGGAATCCACCAAAGACGCCCGAGTGGGTGGAACAACAATCAATCCCTCTCTCTTCCTTCCTCCCTTTCTGTCTCAAAAATCAATCAATGAAAAAAAAGTTAAGACAACTGTCCCATTAAGCAGTGTTGTTTTAACAGTCAGGACGCCCGATTCTGTAAGTTGCTTTTCAATAAGCTTTTCACTTCGGCACAGATTTAGATTTACAGAAAAGGGCAGCGTTCCTGTGGGCCCCACAGCTAGTTCCCCCGTTGCTACCCTCTCCCACTATTATGGCATCTGTCGCAATGAGGGAACGGATATTACTATTAATAAAACTCTACAAGAAGCTCTTGCTTTTACGTAGGATAATATTTAGGAAGTCCATGCTAATTGCATACATTCTAATACGTTTGTGTGTGGTGGGGTGCAGTGCAATAACGTGAACTGGTTACTCAGCACGGAGCGAAGAAAGGGCCGTGCTAACTTGGTCTCTCCCATCCCGCTGGCTGGGCTGGGCCGGGGCCGCTCGGGGACAGACACAGGCCCTTTGGTGAAGCCCTCGGCGAATGCAGTGCACAGCTGGGCGGGTTTGAGGGAAGGGGCCAGATGACGTTGACATGTGGAAGCCAACTCCCCCTTTCCTGTCTGTAAGGTCACAACAGAGAACCCTTGTCCCCGTGCCCAGTCAAGTTCATGACAAACTTAGTCTCTGAATAAAAACCAGAAACCAACCAAATCTCCAGACAAAACCCCAGCCTGGATTTTGTCGTCTCCGAAGCCGCGGGGAAGACCCAAGGCCATAGAGCTCCGCCCTGGGGTGGCCGCTCTCCACCAGACTCTGCCTTAAAACTAACTTCGGGAAACCACCGCCTTGGCTCGGCCCCGTAACTCCTCCTGCGGCCCCGTTACTCCTCCTGCGGCAGGTCCACAGCAGCAGCCCCCGGGGACGTCCCGGCAGTGAGACCGGCAGGCTGGGGCCTCAGCCTGGCGCTGTGCTCACGCGTGTAACTGAGAAGATGTTTTGGAAATACCACTAGTAGAAGGAAGAGCTAGATTCACTTATAGAAATGTGTATAAAAGGCGCCGAGCCCTGGTCCGGTGGCTCAGCTGGTTGGAGCGTTGTCCCGTGCAACGAAAGGTTGTGGTTCAATTCCCGGTCAGGGCACATGCCTAGGTTTTGGGTTTGATTCCCAGTTGGGGCCATATGGGAGGCAACTGATGGATGTTTCTCTCTCACATCAGTTTCTCCCTCTCTCTCCCTTCCGTCTCTCTAAAAATCAGTAAAAACATAGCCTTGGGTGAGGATTAAAAAAATTTTTTAAAGGCACCAAGTGGCCCAGCAACATGCCCACCTGTCACACAGGCGCCTGGTTCTGGCTAAGGTGCCTCGGCTGAGGAGGCCCCTTCATATTTACGCATTTATTGACTTAATTTCCACGCACGGTGCTGAGCACGTCTGGATTCAGTGACAGAGGCACCACCACAGGAAATGCTGCCACACGTGGAGATCTTCCACTCACAATCGTTCTTGGTTCTCCAAAAACTGAACAACCAGGAAACGGTTTCCACCTTCAGCATCGAGGGGCACAGCGGAAGGACCCCATTAAATCCTCACCCGCACCCTCAGCCTGAGCCGTTGGGCTACTTCCCGCACGGAGCCAGGCAGATGAATCCCGGTGTCACACCCCGATCGCTTTCTGTCAACTCCGAGCTCACAGGGGAGGCCGCACCGTCTACCCCAGGGGCGCTCTTTGACGTCCAATGTGCTTTTTCGGGAGTTAAGAGCAGCTCTGACAACTGGAGGTTCCCCCCAAACCTCAGGGCTTGTCTTGGGAAACCAGCCGTCTCCCCTCCGAGCCCCTTAGCCTTATGAATGGTCCTTATTTGTGAACTCAGGTGTTTGTGGCGCCCCCTGCAGGCAGCTTGGCCCTGCCCTTTACCATCTTCAGGCGTCCTCAAACTACGGCCCGCGGGCCACATGCGGGTGTTTTTGCCATTTTGTTTTTTTACTTCACAATAAGATATGTGCAGTGTGCATAGGAATTTGTTCATAGTTTTTTTTAAACTATAGTCCGGCCCTCCAACGGTCTGAGAGACAGTGAACTGGCCCCGTTTAAAAAGTTTGAGGACCCCTGATTCTAACTCAAGGTCACGTTTAGAGCCCACTACCACCAGCCACCCTCCCCCTGGGTGCTGGGCCAGGAGTCACTCACCTTTACTGGGGCTCCCGCATCATGCTGTGGTTTCATGATCCCACCTTGGCCCTGGATGGCGGTCCAGTACTTCCGTTAACCCAAAGCCCCTAAAAACAGGCCCAGGCTCACCCCCAAGAGGCTGCCCCTCACCCCACCAGGGGTTGCAGGCTCAGTGACAACTGGCTCATCACCTCTGAGGGCCTCCCCAGTGCCCACCCTGTGCCTGCTGCTCGGGCCGGCTGACTTAGGCCGAGCCATGAGGCCTGGGGGGCCGCCCTGGAGGGGCTGACGGGGAGCCCAGCTGCTGACCCCCAGGCCATTCGAGGGGGCTCAGGAGGAAACAAGGCCTCTGACCGCCCTGCAGCCCTGGGGCCAGGCCTTTCTGAGACGGTGAGAATTCCTGCCTCACTCATGCTGTTGTGACACCTGCCTTCTCTGCACTCATCTGTTCAAATCCCTGAGCCTTTCTGGGGACACTGCCCCCCCCACCCTATGAGCCGGGGACCCCCGGAGCTCCGTGCTGAACAAATGTGACACCACTTCCACCTCAGCTGGGCTCGGTCCCCACCCTGTGGGGTCCTCAGGGGCCGAGCTGCAGAATAAAGACAAGTACAGTTCAAAGGCTGGTGTCTTTTCAATTTTTTTTGCTTTTGTAAAGATAAGGCTGGGTTTTTTGTTTGAAGGAAAACATTAGGTAAACCCCTCCCCGCCAGCCTCTCCAGGTCTCGGTGAGGAGCTGGGACCGGGGCCTGGGAGGGGGCCAGGCCTGGGGGTGGGGTGGGCTCCGTGGCGGGCTTCCTCAGAGCCAGAGAGGAAGTGCAGCTGAGAATGGAGTTTGGCTTTATTAGGCAGAAAATAAAATTAAAAAGTTGACACATGCCCACTGTACACATGGAGGCCGAGACACCCGCGCTGGAACCATCTCGGCAGCTGGACTCGGGTCCTGGTGTGGCCCTCAGGTCCCAACCCCCGTGTTCTGGGGAGGGGTCAGGGCAGGAGACCGTAGCTCTCAGGACGTGAGTGGGGGCAGGGAGAGGAAAGTCAGAGCAATCTCCTCCCCCACGTGGTAAAAAAAATTACTAAAAAAAGCACCCAAAGCTTAAAAAAACTAACCCTCCCTGGCTGGGAGGATGGGGGCATCCTGCTTCCCAGCAAAATGCCTCACCTGGCAGAAATGTGTAGAAAAATAAAATTAAACTTTATCCCTGAATGGTGGAGCGAAGACCCTTCCTCCCGCCCGAGCCCCCACCACGTCTCAGATTCATCCAGGCAGCCACTTCCTCCCCCCGCAGCACGAATGCCTGCAGTCATACGCATGTACATGTGCAGTCACATACACACATGTGCTGCCCCACCTTCTGTCCAAGGCCCAGGGCAGCAGGGACTGGGGTCTGACAGCCACAGCATTGTGGAGGGTCCCTGTGCCATCCCGAGGGCCCTCCTCCCCCCTTTGGGGGGGGGGGGCAGGACCCGGCACCAGGGTGAGGGGGAGCCATCGTGCAGTAGTGGCTGAAGGGCGATGGCAAGGACGGAGGAACAGGGAGGGAACAAAGCCAGCCAAGGTGGCCTGAAGACTAGAGGCCACACTCGGCCCGCGGTGTCAGCGGAATGAAAGGGAGGACGGGTCTCAGCAGCGGAAAGGAGCCAGGTTCATGGCGGTGGGGCCTGGTCTCATCTGCCACCTGCAGGCTGCTCTGGGCAGTCCCACGGCACAGCCAGCTGAGGGTCGAGCAAGGCCCCTGTGGGCAGCACGGGAGGGGCCCTGGGTGTGTTCTCAGGGTACAGGGCTGCTGCCTGAGAGGCCACCAGAGGTACTAAAACGGGTGCACTTGGGCAGAAGGGAGTTGGGGGGCAAGATGCTTATATGCGTCCTGCAGGCCCAGCTGAGCCGGAGACCCAGGAATTCTGAGGTGCCCACGGGAGAGCCAGAGGGCAGGCCGGGCTCGGGATGGTAGGAAGGGGTGAGGTGGGGGCAGCGGGTGGAGGACAGGGACACAGGGACCATGCCTCCCGCCCCCCCAGGGAGACTGAGGCCCGGTGGGACGGGGCACACGGTACTGAGATGTGACCGTGGCCCATGGTGCGGGGTCCAGGGCAGGGCTCCTGCTGCAGGTACAGTGGTGGTGGCCCCACAGGCAGGGCTGGACAGTGCAGCCCCCGGGGACCCCTGGCTCCGTGGCAGCACCAAACACAACGGATGTCAGCAGATGGACGGCGGAGTGTGGCCTCCCAGGCCCCCTCAGCCTCGCAGTCCATTCCGCCCAGTGAGGAGAAGGCGTTCCGAGGACAGTCCGGCGGCAGGGCCCTGAGGAGGGCGGCGGCAGTGGCAGCAGCACGCACCTGGACACGCTCTGGCTCTCCGGTGCCAGGAGGCCGAGCCCTCGGTCAGCGCAGGCTCTGGTACAGGTAGGCCGAGGTGAAGAGGGCGTTGGCAGTCAAGCTCACGGCCAGGAGGCCCTGGACCAGGGAGGGGCCAAACCGACCTTGGAGAGAGTAGAGACCCAGTCAAGGGCAGGGCGGTCAGCAGACGCCCCGGGTGGGGTCTGTGCCCCCAAGTGCCCCTGGCCCCCGGAGGACGCCCCACTCGGAAGGACACTGCAGCCTGGGTCACGGGTCAAGTCCTGCCCTAAAGGTGCCTCCTTCCCTGAGTCCGGGCCTCCGGGAGGCACTGGCTGGGCGCCCTGTGCTTGCCCCGTGGTGACGGGCGGGGCTGTGACCTGGCTTTACAGACAGGAAACAGGGCTTTGGGGGACTAGAACCCCCAGGCCTCCAAGGTCAGCAGGCGGCCCCTCTGCGCCCTGGCATGAGCTCGATGCTGCCGTGCTCCTCCCAGACCCCACCTGGTGTGGGGGCAGCACCCAATCTTCCCAGGAAACCTCCGTGTCCATCTTCAACACACGTGCCCCTGCTCCCAGGGCAGTGCCAGGTGCTGACGGGGTTTATCTCACAGCTGCCCTGGGGCCCACAGGCGGAGGCGGCAGGATGTGAACTCAGGTAACTTTGCCCGGCACAGGCCGGCGCCCTCCCGGGAGCTGTCTGCGGAGGCGAGGTCTCCTGAGCACCACGGACCACACGGGCAACCGAGCACTTGACGGTGGCTGGTGCCGCTGAGAACCCAGCGTTCACTGTTACCAAACTTTAATTTTGTTAAGATTTAAATAGCCGCCTGTGACCGTGTGACCCGAGGCTATTGGAACAGCGTGCAGCCCTGGACCTAGCAGGGAGGGAGCCGGCGGGACACAGGCTGCATCCTGGGGCCCTGGGCGGGTTACCTGACCGCCCTCCATCACTAGGGGGCCCCTCGAGGGTCTTTCTCGGTCAGGGTCCCAGACAGAACGGGTGATTCTGGCTGCACACCCGCGGCCCATGCTGCCCTGCCCTCCCCCTGAAACAACGCAGGGGCAGACCTCTCCAGCTGGTCTCCTCGGGGCACCCTTGGGTGGTGGTGTCCACCGCGCATGTGGAGGACTGCGATGAGTCGTCCTCCTTCTTGATGGAGTGGCTGCTGTAGGCGCTGCCTCCCTCCCGCATGGACCTCATGTCTGCAGAGAAGGGTGTCTCAGTGGGTGCTCACGGGCCACCCCGGGACAGACAATTCTTGAGCAAAAAAAAACCTGTTACCAGACGCAGCCTGGCAGGGCATAATGCGTTTCTGATCCATCCTAAGGAACAGACCAGCCTCAAGGTCAATTGCAAAACAATAAAAGAATATCAGCTAACAGAGCAATGTCCTGGAGGGTTCAAGGTCCTGAGAAGCCCAGCCAGGGGCCATGGAGCTGGGGAGAGTGGCCGCACACACCCCAAGATCAAGGACAGGCCCTGTGCAGCCTCCTAACGGGGGTCCCCACCACAGCGCTGATCCCAGAGGCGCCCCCACAGCCCAGCTGGGCTCTCCTGCCCCGGGGCAGGGGTCAGAGGAGCGTACCCACGGTGTGCTTCGTGTCCGGCGCCGGCTGCCTCTGTGGGACCTGGGGTGCCTCGATGCTGAAGTGGCTGCCGTTGAGGGGCAAGTGTTCGTCTGAGCTGCTGGGGGTGCTGGGGGCCTCCCCGGGCGGCGACGGGAACAGCAGCAGCTTCTGCCCCTTCAGGTTGAGCCGGGCAGGGCTGATGAGGGGCCTGCGGTGGCGCAGAGAGCCGGTGCTGGAGGCCACCGAGCCGGCCACGGAGGGCGCCGGGGAAGGGAATGGGGACGAGGGGCAGCTCCCCAGCAGCAGAGAGTAGTAATCTGGAGGGCGGAGGGTGACAAAAACAGTGCCTATAGCGCAGGCGTCTGCGATTGGTAGTCAGTCTGCACTTGCGGTTGTTACAGTCAGCTTGACGCCTCTTCTGTTCCTGTTACCCCAGGAGAAAGGCAAGGCTGGGCAGAGGGGGGAGGAGCCTGCGCCCGCCAGGCCCCGTGGGAGGGGAGAGGACCCTGGCACCTCAGCAATGTCCCCTCTGCCTCGCGATTTCTATCCAACGGCCGTGGTACTGCCCTCAGCTGAGAGCAAGGCCGGGCCGGCAACCAATTCTTGAGACTTAAGGTCAGCTCCCCGCCCTGCTGAAGCCGGGACCCCGAGTGTGCATCTCCACCAGCGGCCACTGATGAGGACGAGAGCATTCCATCTCACCCTAAACGATCATGCCCACTGCACAGAAGAAATCGAGGCACGGGGGTGTTAGTCACTTGCCCAGGCTGCACACAGGGAGGCGCAGGGATGGGATTTGAACACAGACCCTGCCTGACCCCCAAGTTCATGTTTAACACACAACCCTCTGGAAACCCCACCGAGGCAGCCTCCCCATCACTCCTCTTACCTGAAACAGGGGCCTCCCCGGATGGAGACATCTGAGACGGCGGGCGGCTCCCGCTGAACAGATACCCCGAGTCTGGAGAGGGAAGAAAGTGACACAGGTCAGGCCTGCCGAGCGACAGGGGCCCACCCTCCAGCCCCATGGCCGGCTCTGCCGAATCCAGCCTCTGTCACTCACAGCCCTGCCTTTCACCCCGAGGGCCATTAACCCGAGTCATTTCCTTTTTTAAGGATAAACCAAGACGCAGTGCCCACCCCCAGCCGTCTGCAACACTCTCCCTCCAGATGGTTCTGGGAAGGCTCTGGGTCTGCACCGCCGTGGGCCCAAACCCACCGCTCCCCACCCCGAAGGCCTGGACCCCCGGCTCCTGGCGGGCAGCTCCAGACAGCAGTCATGTGGGGAAGGGCAGCCGTGGGTCCCCTGCCCCGGCTGCTGCGCACGAAGGGCCCAGGAGGCCCGAGCTGGGCCAGGTCAGGGCTGTGACCGAGCAGGGACTCAGGGACTCAGCTAATCCATGGCTTCCAGGCAGGAGCGCAGGCAGCAGCCCCTCTCCCAGCGCCCCGCCCGTGCGGTTCCACAGAAACGTCCAGAGTCCAGGTCTGTGTACTCGGTGCAATCCCACCTTCACTCCCATCCGAAAGCCTCCGCCCCACACTGTCCCTGTGAGCCTCCCTCCTGCAGGGGGCACACCCCCACCTACGAGGACCCCACCTGCACGCAACCCTGAGCTGGGCTGACCCCCACCGCCCGGCAGCAGTGGGACCCGGGCAAGTCACAAGGAAACTGAACCCACTCGGCAGAGCTGCTGAGCGGCTGAAAGGAGACAGTGACTGCACGTTAGCAAGCCCTGGGGAGCCAAGAGGTGCCACATTCTCAGAGGATGGGGTCCTGCTCAGGGCCCCCCCACGGGCGAGGCCCCCCAAGCCCGCTCCAGGCGGCTCCCCCAGGGCTGAGGGTCCTCACAGAGCAGCAGCGCTCCGAGTGGGAAGGCGGCTGGGCTCACAGCCCCGCCCCAGGACGACCCTGCGGGGAAGGTGAAGAACGAGACTGCGCTCGTGACAAGGACGAGGTGGCGGTCATGGCAGGGCCCCGGGCGCAAGCACTCAGGACGGACCTGAACTGAGTCCTGCCCTCGGACCACACGGAACGGCTGGGGCACAACTTCCAGCCCAGGTCTGAAAACAGCAGCAGTAACAACAGGGCAAGAACAGGGTACGGAATAAACCCCGCGAGGGGCTCAAACATTTACTGAGTGCCTGCTGGGTGCACTGCCCTTGTGAGCACTTTAAATCCTCTCGCTTCTCTCTCACAACCACCAGGGGGCCGGTTCTACTACTGGTCTTATTTTCTTGAAGGAAACTGAGGCTCGGAGCCAGAGCCAGTAAGACCCTTGGTGAAGGGCAGCTGCTTAGTGGATGCGGCAGGATTTGAACCCAGTTCCTCCAGCCCGTACACAGCCGGAGTCCCGGTGCCCAGCTGCCCCCAGGCCCACGTGGCCCGCCGATGCCCGAGTGCCTCTTACCTGCTCGGGTCAGAGAGGGTATGGTGCCCAGCGAGAGGGCCCGGCTGAGGCGGCCTGGCAGCGAGGAGGGCGAGGCCCGTCGGGGAGACCGGAACAGCTGCTGGTTGGTGAGGGGCAGGAAGCCGGGCGAGGTGGGGAGGAAGAGAGACGGCGAAGAGGCTGCGACGCTCGGGTAGGGGATGGCCAGGCTGGGGCACGTGGGGAACAGGCCGGCCGAGTCTCCGGGGAGGTACCTGCAAGAGGCCACGGCGGGGAGAGGAGGTCAGCCTGGAGGGCTCTGGAGGCGGCTCCGCCAGCTGTCCCCTCACCCTTGGCACAGGTGGGGCCTGAGTCGGGGTCCCAGAGGAGGCGTGCGTTAGTTGAAGCGGAAAGCAGTCCGACCACATTCACACCATTAGGATCGGTGGCTGGGAGGTGCAGCGTGACCCACCGCCCCCGCATGCCCCTTCCGATCCGTCACAGCAAACTAGTTCCACTATGGGTCTCAGTATTAAAGTGACACTGTCGCCCTTGCCAACCTCACACCAACCCTTCGCCTTGAAGCAGAAATGCCCAGCCCCTTGCCAGGCTCCCAGTAGCGGCCAGTGGCCTGGGCTCCTCCTTGTCCTTCCTGCTCGTGCCCAGAGCCTCCCGACAGCGGCCGAGCTCGGGGCCCTGCTCCCCGGGCCTGACTCCAGGGATCCCGACTGCTGCCCTCTGGCCTCAGACAATGGACATTAATCTCAGTGTCTTGTAGAGCAGAGGGGGGCGGCCAGGCTTAGGATCCCCAGGAAGAGACACGCAGGACACAAGCCAAACTCGAACTTGGAGAAGATTCCTAAGTGACCACAAGGCTGCCCAAAAGATGGAAGGTGACAGTGTCCCTTTAACTTGAGAATGGTACAAATCACACAACAGGACCCGGTGGCCCCAAGCCAGAAGGTCAACCATGCTTCTGATTAAGGCAACCGATTACAGAGGCGGGGACGGAGACAGTTAATACATTAGTCTGCCCACTGTCTGGACGGAGCTGCGGGAGGTCCGGCCTTACCTCGGTCCCCAGGGACAAAGGAGCCCACGGACAATGTGCTGACGATGGACAGGCTGGCCAGGCCCTGCAGCAGAGCCGGGCGGCTGAGGGACCCCCCAGGCCCATCGCACCCGAGGAGTTCCCTGCTAGTTCTCACCCTCCCCTTCAACAAGCTTTGAGGAAAGGGCAGGGTCAGCATTGCCCTCCGGGAGATCACGTGACCTTTTTAATGCTGTCCGGAGTGCCAGCAGGCTTCCTGGACTTCAGAACCCAAGGCGGGAGCATGGGGAAATCAAGGCAGGAGCTCAAGCCAAGCTGCTCGCCCAGCCTCCACCTACCGACCTGTCCTGAAGCCAAGACACCTGGGGAAGCCTCCCCCACCCCCGATTTTACGGTTTTGTGGCAGAAGGGGGAGCGTTAGGGATGTAGAGGCAGCAAAGGACGCCGGGACCTTTGGCAACCTGCTCTGATGGTGCATAAAGCTGGTCCCTGCTGGGCCTGTGCCGCCAGAGGACCCAGGTGTGTCCGGAGAAGCCGCCGAGGAGCAGGGCACGCCCAGGCCCCTCCAGCAGATGCAGCAGGACGCCTCGGGGGGAGAGGGTCCGAGCCGGGCTACAGGTTTCGCAGGTGGTCAGCTGGCCCAGGACAAGCTGGGTCTTGCCAGCACTTTCCACGACCCCGCCCCGTGCCAAAAACCCGTCCGCATGATCTGGCACAGGGGCTGGCCCGTCTCTGATGCCACTAAAAATGTTGGCGTTGAGGGGGAGACAGTTCTTCGGTCTGACCCTCTCAACTAGCGGATCCTCGTAAGGTGCCGAGTGTGAGCTCTGGTCCCGACCGCAGCCCGGGTCCTGGGAGCCTCCTGTTAAAGGGCCGTCTCCGCTGGCTCCCGAACCGACACTTCCACGGGCCCCTGAGGCGCCCAGACCGCCCGCGCTCCGGAACCGTCTCCACAGGCACCAGCCCGGAATCTGAGTCTACGTCCCGGGATAAGGGGTCCGAGGAGGGCCGGGTGCTTGTACAGTGTCCCATCTGACAGAGCGACGTTGGCCTTTTTCAGCCCAATCCCAGTCCAAGCCAAGAGTGGAAGGAGCAAGCTATTTACAGTTTGCTGAGACGGGGAACTTCCCACCCGGCAGGGCACACAAGGACAGCTGGGCCCTGTCCTTCCATTTCCACGTCGCCAGCTCCCAAGCCTGACTCCGTGGGCACGCCTGTACCCCCAAGTCCCGCCCCCGGCACAGGCGCCTGGAAAGAACGTGAAAGAAAAAACAAAAAAGACGCGATACCTGACGCCCACGGGTCAGAGCAGGGCCCCGGAGGCATTTATTTAAAATACAGCATCAAACACACAACGTCCGGCCGGGAGCTGCGGTTACAGGGATTCGAGGGCCACTAGACAATCATCTGCAGTTCTACACGACCAGGGACAGACACACGGCAACAGGCAGACAGAGGGACACGCTGCTCCCAGGCCGGTGCTGCGAGGCGGAGCGCTCCTGGGAGGAGCCTGCTGGGCCCGGGTGGGGACCCAGACCCAGAGGGAGAAGACAGCACGTGTACCTCCCTCAGGTCTTGGGGACAGAGGTCCCTGGCAGGGGTGACACACTCCCAGCTAAGAAGCCATGATCCCAGCAGTGCCCGCACTTCCTCAGCTGTTGCCGCTAACGTCAGGAGGTGCTGGAATAGCCTCCAAGTAATGCAACTTGAAGGGACTGGGGGGCAATTAAAAAGTCACAGACTGAAAAGGCCAGGGAGCCTCCCTCGGCTGAGGCTCATTTCATGAGGGTCTTCCCATCCCCACGGGGGCAGGCAGACATCTGCTCAGCGGGGGCTCCCGGCCAGCTAGGGAGCTGGTTGTGGTGATTATAAATAACTTAAATACACACACACACACACACACACACACACACACACACAGATGTCCTGCTTCTCAGTGCCAAGAAAAGCAGTCATCAGCTTCCTTGAAAACAGGAGGCTCCAGAGACAAGGCCGCGCACAGCCCAGCACGCCCCTGGCTCTCCACGGGCAATGCCGCCTCCCCTGCCCCACAGGCTGGCTGGGAAGGGGCAGGCGGCCGCGCCAGCAGGACTAGGTCCTGGCTCTGCATCCCCACTCCTCCTCCGCTTCCCTCCACACGCAACCAGCGGACAGGCCTGGTGTGAGGCCACACAGCTGCTGGGGGGCAGCTCCTGACTCCCTGCGCTCTTCACGCGTGGGTGCGGAGGGGCACGGGATCAGGGGGTGGGGCAGCCTCTCAGGGCCCCGTGAACACGAGGATTAGTGACAGGGGCGCAGGTGCAGCGCTTGTGCTCCCTGGGACCTCGCTCGGGTCTGGCCAGGCCTGTGCCTCCTGCCCCGCCGCTCAGCTGGTCGGTGGCCCCATGCTGAGTGGCCCTCATGCCCGTGTCATCTGTTCTTGCCTTCCCTGGGCTCCGAAGTGCCGAGTGGCAGGACATGGGCCCTGGAGGGAGTGTGCAGAGCACTCGGAGGTTCGGCCTGGCCCAGGAGCCGCCGAGGCCTCTGTGGACGCCCTACAGGAAAGTAGAAATCGGGAGCCTCTGCACCCCCCGTGAGGGCTCTAGGGGCCAGAGGAGTAGTGACTGTGACAGGCGACTCACAAAATGACAAATGACCTGGTGCCCTCAAGGACCTGCACGTCCCTTGGGCCGCTTACCCCGTGCTAACCTTGGCCTTGGGCAACTAGGTCTTTCCCAGGCATCCAATGGAGGGGAGAGAGAACTGGGGCGTCCCGGGCATCCCTGGCCTGGAAGCCTGAACCCTGCGGGGGCAGGTGGAGGGCCCAGCCAAGAGGGTTGGGGTCCTGACTTTCTGGGGCAGAGCCAGGGGCTCCCAGGAGAATGGGCACGGTGTGCATGCCCTATTCTGCCTGTGTGCCCACAGCCGTGCCAAAGAGATGAATACAGGACTCTTCAGACTCCCCCAACCTGGGCAAGCTCCCACCATGGCCTGGGTGTCCAGAAACCTGCTGACCACAGCAGAAGCAGGATTTCCTACTGTTCACCGTGAGAAGACCCTTGCCCTACAAACTCATGATCAAGGCCAGTCTGGGCCCAAGAACTGCACCCTCCCTTCCCAGGAAAGGAGGTTGAGGGTGAGAGGGGCTCAGGAAGGTCTGAGTGGGAATGGGGCAGTGGGCCCAGGGGGCAGCCCAGACTTCTGGTCCCACCGGTTTCCAGCAGGACTGGCCGGGCACTGGGCAGGACCAAAGGGACAGACCAGAGAAGGGACATGGGGACGAGGTGCGGGCTCTCCTCTGGGCCCCGCTCAGCAGCACCTGCCCGTGTCAAGTTGCCCAAGGGGTCAGGCCACGTGGCAAGGGCTCAGTCTGCAGCCACTGTCACCAGCCTGTGCCAGGAGCTCAGAGATGGGGCTGGTGCAAGGAGGAGCAGACAGCAGCCCCATCCCACGGTGTCAGAGCCAGGCAGGGGCCGTGGCGGGATGGGATGCCTGGAGCTGCCCGGAGGAGGCCATAGGTCACCGGCAGCCTGTGTGGGTGTCGCCCGTGTGCTGGCCTTGGGGCAATGAGAGGGTCTTTGGCCCGAGAGATGGTGGCACTCGAGAGTGTCTTAGGCTGGGGGATGACTTATTGGTGTGGAAAGGAAAAAGGGGGGTGGGGGTGGGCAGGCCTGATTCCTCACGGAAGGGCAGGGGCTGGGCCAGGACTGGGGCTCTAGGCTGGGCAGGGATGAGAGTGAGGCAGGAAGAAAGCCAAGACAGAGAAGTGCCCTGCTCTGGGCTGGGGGCAAAGCTCTGGGGCTGTCTGTCCGTCTGTCCTCCCCCCGCAATCACTGCTGCTTCTCTGACCTTCGGGGCCGGAACCTCCGTGGGCCCGTCGCCTTCCTTGTGGCCACAGCTGCCATCAAGCCCACCAGGCAGCACAGGGACATGGTGCCGAACTTGAGCGTGTCCAGCCAGCTGGGCGAGCTGGCCTGCAGGTACTGTTCGGCCAGGTGCAGACCCAGCAGCAGGGCCCACAGGCAGGTGCAGAAGGCGTCAATCCTCCGGAGCCTGAGGGAAAGCGGGGCTGTGTGAGGGCCCATCTCGGCAAGACAAGTCCCCTCATCCTCCCACTCGCTGCCCCTTCACCCACCCCGTCCTGCTCCGAGGACAGAATCCAGAGCCAAGAGCGCAAGTGCCTCTCGACCCGCCTCCAGCACTTACACGCTGCTCAGCTCTGAGCAGGTCCGTTTCCCTGAGCCGAGTGTTCCAGCCTATAAAACGGGGCTCAGAAACCTCCCCAGCTCGGCCTCAGTGGCTGGGCATAAACCTATGAACCAGGAGGTCACGGGTCGATTCCCAGTCAGGGCAAAGGCCTGGGTTGCAGGCTCAATCTCCAGTAGGAGGCGTGCAGGAGGCAGCCATCAATGACTCTCTATCATTGATGTTTCTCTCTCTCTCTCCCTCTCTGAAATCAATAAATATATTTTAAAAAGAAAGAAAAGAAGAAACCTCCCTCAGAGTCACTGAGATGACATGGACACCAGTCAGAACAGGGAGGGAAACCAGGGCCCAAGGGCACCCACTCGACCCTCCAACAGCCACTAGGTGGAGGTTATGAGGAGTCTGAGGCGGAGAGGAGCGAGGCGCTTCGGCCCTGGTGGCCCAACCAGCAGCGGTCAGTGGGGGCTGCTCTGAGTGCCGCTGCCCCCTCTACGGCAAGCCATTTACTTGGTCTCGCCCTGGACGCCCAGCTGCTGGGAGAGGGACACAGCGGAGCCCAGTGCAGGCTGCGCGCCCAGCAGGCCCTCCCGGCTCCAGCCCACACGCACCTGATGCGGCCGGCCAGCAGCATGGCCAGCAGGCAGGTGAGCAGGCCCAGCACCGCGACGCCCGTCTGGTGGCCCCGCCCGTAGGCCCAGGCCTCCTGCAGCTTCTCTGTCATGTGCTCCGGCAGCAGGCCCAGCAGTTGCCGCCAGCCCTCAGCCTCAGGGGCAGTGCCATTGTCAGGAGCAGCCGAGCCATTGCCACCAGGGGGCAAAGCTGGGGGCAGGGAGACCCCCGGGGCAAAGGGGTCGCTGGTGCCGTAGAGAGTGGTGGCCAGCAGGAAGGCACAGGCCAGGAAGGCGAGGACGCGGAGCACGATGACCTGGACCGGGGCCTTCACCGCGGACGAGCAGAAGCTCTGAGGGAGGGAGAGACTGGTCAGCGAGATGGCAGGAGCCGCCCACAGCCACTGCCAGCGCACTCCGTGCTCGGGGTCCGGCCAGGGCCCGGGGCACTCTCTGAAGAACCCACCCGGGACCTGCTGATCCGAGAGCCGTCTTGACCAGGCCCGGAACCTCGGACCTTCTCGGCCGTCTCTAGGCTTACGGCTGAGACCCACCGACCCGGCCACGGCTGCCCCTTCACCCCGCCGTGTGGGGAAGGCCCCCACATTCTTTACAGAGAGCTTTTGATATTATGGTGACCTTATTCTTTCAAATAAATTTTTCAATATTTTTGCCAAATTCTCACCATAAATCCCTACTGGAATTTCAATAAACATATAAATAACTGGCCAAAGTTAAGTTTAAAAATACGGCAATAAGTTGTTCATGTAGAAACACGTGGTGAGGAGAAAAACCACAGGTCCGAGCGCCCTGCTGTGCAAACACGGGCTGTGGGCTGTGCGTGGCCATGAGGGCGGAGCCAGCTGCGGACTGGAAACCACCTGCCAACTGGACACAAGGCACATCTGGGGACCGAGGGGGTGGTTCTATCTACATCCACTCACCACTCTATCAGATATTTAAGACCCAACACATTCCACTAACTGAATACTGTGATAAAAAATGAGTGAGTTTTAGCTCGGCCGGCGTGGCTGAGTGGTTGAGCATCGACCTATGAACCAGGAAGTTACGGTTCGATTCCTGGTGGGGCACATGCCCGGGTTGCGGGCTCGATCCTCTGTGCGCAGAGGCAGGAGGCAGCTGACCTATGACTCTCTCTCATCATTGATGTTTCTATCTCTTGCTCCTTTTCCCTCCCTCTCTGAAATCAATAAATACATAATTTTAAAAAGTTAATGACTTTTAGCCAACTGGTTCCGGGTTCAAATCCTGGTGCCTTGGCACACGAGGTGTGGGGCCCCCCACAAGTTTCTTTACCTCCCCGTCTGGTTTCCTGGCTGTGAGCGGCCGCCACACGGCGCGTTGGGGAAATGCCAGGTGTGGGGAACGGATGCAGGTGTGGGAAAGTGCTCAGACACATCTGGGCTCAAGATTGTCAGGTATGCAAATGATGGGTGGACCCCAATACGTAGCCACTCTTCTGGGGACACCCTCTCCAGCTGCTGACACAGGGGCTTGGGAACAGGGCCCCACAGGAAGGTTGTTTCCCAGGGAGAAGGGCCTTGGCTCTGGAGAGCTGCCCACCAGTCTGTGGGCCCAGCCCTCTGTGAGGGGCTTTCCTGCACAAGCCCCAGGGCTGTGCCGCCCCAAATGCCCCGTGGGCGCACTGCTCAGACCTGCGTGTGGCTCTGGTCGGCCTCCCGGCGCCTGAACTGGTGGCTGACCAGCAGGGCGCGCAGCTGGCGGTTCTGGTGCTTGATGTAGTGCTCCACGGCCGCCTGGCACGGCCGGCACAGCTTGTAGATCTGCTCCAGGTGGTGCCGGTACACCTCGATCTCCTCGTCATACCTGCCCTGCGGGTCGGGGGCAGAGGCTCAGGTTCTTGGGTTCACTTACAAGCGGGGTGACCATGGGCAAGCTGTCCCCACTCTGATCCTGCTTCTTCCACTGCCCACAGGACAAACAGCACCCTGAGTGCGTGCCGACGGCTACCGGGAGTAAGGGCGAGCCCAGAGCCCAGGACGCAGCAGGGACCCACAGGGCACGGAGGCACTCTGGCCAAGTTCCACTGCTCCAGAGGAGGCCACAGGAGCAGGTGGCTCTGGGCTGACGCTACCTGGACTGGAGCAGACCGACACTCAGAGGCAGGGCCTCCCCGCTGGTGAGCCCTGAGTCTAGAAAGCATGAGAGGCCCTGGCTGGGCTGAGTGGGAGCTGCAGGGTCCTTGGGGCTCCAGGAATAGCCTGCAGACGGTCCAACCCTCCCCTCCTCCTAAGGATGCAGCAACGCTCCTCTCCCTGTTTCCAGGGCCCCCAAACATCTGTCTGCAGGGGCCAGGGGGGGTATCAGTTTGATCTTATCTTGCTGGGACCAAAAGCTGCCCTGGTTGCCAAGTCACACATGCCTCCATCTCTCTCTCCCAACGCCCGCCTCCCCCCCCCCTCCCCCGGTTCCCAGCTGGGCCTTGGGAAAGCCAGCATCTCGGGGCCTCAGCTCCTGAGGTCACAACCACCGGCCTGGGGGTGGGAAGGCAGGACCAGCTAGAGCAGTAGTCGGCAAACTCATTAGTCAACAGAGCCAAATATCAACAGCACAACGATTGAAATTTCTTTTGAGAGCCAAAATTTTTAAACTTATTCTTCTAACGCCACTTCTTCAAAATACTCGCCCAGGCCGTGGTATTTTGTGGAAGAGCCACACTCAAGAGGCCAAAGAGCCACGTGTGGCTCGCGAGCCGCCGTTTGCCGACCACGGAGCTAGAGGACAAGGCTGCTGGGCTCCACGGCAGGCCCGGGGGAGGTGAACTCCTAACATCCAGCCTCCCTCGCTCCACCAACTCCAGAGCAAAGTGTCGGGCCAGCGGTGGGCAAGCCTGACTCAGAGGGACAGGGCAGGTGGGTCTGACAGGGCCCCAGCTGGAGCCACCTGCCCCTGCCCAGGGACAAACCCCTCAGGACCGGCAGGCACTAGGTTTCCATGATGTCCCCAGCCTTGGAGCCAAGAGAGCAGGAACCATGCGATGGAGGGAGAATGGAGGCATGCTCCGACGAGATGAAAGAGGGAGCCAGCGCAGGTCAGGGTGGGGGAGGCCCGGTCCGGAGAGCCCTGGGCATGCCCTCCCCCAGGCGGCCCCCTCGCCCGGTCCCGGTCCCGGCCTCACCTCATCCCGAGGCGAGAAGGCGGCCAGCTGCTTGATCTTGGTGGTCTGGTGGTGGCTGCACCTCCTGCACAGCAGCACCTGGCTGCTCACCCACTGCTGTGGCTGCGCCGGGGCGCGGGGGCTGGGCGCGCTGCTCACCACGTGGTTCAGGTGCTCCAGGTACTGCGCGGGGATCGGCTTATTGTAGTCACCATTCTGGGGGAGGAGGGGCAGAATCAGCGGGAGCCCGACCCAAAGGGCGAGTCTCCACAGCGGCTGGGGCTCTGCGTGAGGCCAGAGGCCCGGGGCGGTGACACCCCAGTGGTAGCAGCTTCGAGTGCTCCCATTCCCTCCTTCCATGCAACCATCAGCTGCTTGTCCTCCACAGAATTTACCAGGAACCCCCACAGGCAAGAGTGCAGCCCCAGGGGGCACGGCCCGGACCAGGTGTGGTGGGGGGCGCTGTCTGTGAACCAGGTTTCCTATTGTGATGGTGGCTGGCAGAGCGGAGTCCCGGGACAGGGGCAGTGTGGCTGCAGAGCCTAGAGCCTCCCTGGCTCTCTGCAGAGAGCCCGCTGACCCCTGGCCAAGCGCCAAGCAGAGAGCGGGCGTGAGCCAGAAAGATCCGGGGCTGAACCCCAACCTGCCAGCTTCGGTGGTGTGCCTCTGGACAAGTCACCTCGGTCCCTGGGCTGCGGGGGGGTGGAATGGGGGGGCAGGGCGGCTGGACAGGGGCGGGGCCGCCGCACCTCCTGGAAGCCGTTGTACTGCTCGCAGTGGGGGCAGTCCCAGCAGTTGCGGTTCCCGTAGGGCACCACCGTGTCCTGGGCGCAGAACCAGCAGTTGACAGTGGTGTGAGTCGGCTTCGTCCTGTGCACAGGGGAGAGTCGAGTCAGCGAAGGCCTCTGTGCCTGCGCACAGCGGAGACCAGGAGGGGTGCGGAGGCAGCACCGGAGGCCCAGCATGGAGGCCACACGGGCCTGGGCTGCTCCTGGCCCTCCAGGTCCTGCCCACTCACCAGGTCCCTGGGCTCCAGCACGCCCACGAGGGGACCCAGGGCTCCAGCACGCCCACGAGGGGACCCAGGGCTCCAGCACGCCCACGAGGGGACCCAGGGCTCCAGCACGCCCACGAGGGGACCCAGGGCTCCAGCCCGCCCACGAGGGGACCCAGGGCTCCAGCACGCCCACGAGGGGACCCAGGGCCACCCGCCGCTGGCTCCTGGGGCTCCTGCTGGTCAGGCCACAAGGCCAGCCCTGACTCCCTCCCTGGGAGGCCTGTTCCCAGGCTGCGGAAATGGTGCTCCTAGAGCCCCCGGGGAGGCCAAGGGGCGGGGCTTAGACAGCTGCGGGCTGGGGCCAACCCTCCCTGGCGGAGGGAGTACCCTGCAGACAGCACACATGTGGTGACAGGTGCTGTCTGCAGGGTACTCCCAGCCCAGATACCAGGGATCTGTGCGCGGGCCCCTCCAGCCACCTCGTTGGCCAGGGGTGTGATGGGGGTGTGTGTGCGCAGCAACTGCCCAGCAAACCCCTGGTCCTAGGAATCTAGACACAAGCAGGTGACGGGAGGCAGCTGCTTGAGCCCTGGGGTCCTGGCCAGGCCACCTCCAGCTCTGGGGGCGCCATTCGGACCCTGCTGTAGTGGCAGCCACACCACACAGACGCCTCTACTGCCCACAGGGTGGCACGGCCCCCAGCTCCCAGGAGCCAGGGGTGCCAGCTCTGCCCACTTCTGGCTGCGAGCCCCGGGAGCTCCTCCTCTCCCGTTCTTCCTGCCTCCCTAGGGCCACGTTTGCAAAGTGTTGAGGTCACAGCACCTCGGGGATCCGTGCATTACAAGGACCCAACCACACAAGCCACACAAAGGTGCTTTGCCACGTGAGGGGCCAGCTCCGTCACCATCCTGCCCCCGAGAGCGGAGCTCCCACTCCCGACACTGCAGCTGCCTCCTGCCCTCCCTGCCCCCGACCACGCAGGTTCCAAGAGTTCTCCAAGCCTCAGTCTGACCACCTGTTAACGGTGCCTGGCCCAAACGCCCCCTAAAGGGTAGTCACATGGGGTGGGCGGAGAGAGGAGGCGGCTCAGGGAAGTGCCCCCCAAGAAACCCCTCAACCCACTTCTCCCCCAAGCCAGAGACGGACAGAGATGGAACCAGGATTGCCCCTGTAGCTGCAGCCCCGCACCCCCGGCCCCAGCTCTGAAAGCTCACAATGGACAAGGACTGCTCTGTCACGTGTCCACAGCAGAGGGCAGGGCCCGGGAGAGCAGCACTGCGGTCACAGGCGTGGCCTTTGGGGAGTCGCCCTGCCTCCAGACACCGCCACCTGCCACCTGCCTCGCTCATCTGGGCAGCGGGATGATAATCCCTCCCCGGAGCCGCAGGGAGCCAAGAGGGTCAGGTGGCCACCGCGCAGCACCGGACAGCTTTGTGGGCTTCAGGCGAAGAGCCTGGGAGGAGGAGGTCAGCCATGCAGGAGGTGTGGACGCCTCTGCTCTCCGCGGGGCCAGCACTCAGCACCCCGAAACGAAGCCCTGGGCTTTCTCTGTTCATCAGCACCTGCTTCACAGGCTCCCCAGTAACTGTGGGGCGTGTCCCAGTGGTGACGATGCAGGCAGGTGACCTCTCATCTGCCCCCTGGGACTCTCCAGCCCTTTCACCCCACAACCCCATCACCCCACACCGGCCTCTGGACTGAAGCCAAGCAGAAGAGCTGGCAGCCCATGAATAAAGATGGGGAAGGAGACAAAGACGCCAGCCCAGGGGAGGTGGTGGGGGCGCAGGAACTGCAGCCTCGGTCCTGGGAGCCAGCTCGAAGCCCCTCCCACCCAGAAGCCACCATTTCCACGAGAACCTCCAGTTCCTCCGCTCCGTTGCTAGGGAAATGAGCCTGGCCTGGAAGCCGGTGGCAGGAAGGGCGGAGGATTAGCCTTGGTCCCTGGGGCTAGCGGCTCCAGCTCCGGTCACTCAGCCCTTGGTGATCCCTGCCCAGCGTGTGAGTGGAGGAGGGGTCCCCGGGGGCAGGTGGGAGTCCACAGGTCAAGGAGTCACCCCCCACAGCGCCTCTGGGCGGTCCCCGCAGGGTCCGCAGGCCTGTGAGCGGCAGGTGAGCTAGCAAAGCGCTGGGAGCTGGGCTGAACCTCAGCCCCCACACACCAGCACTGGGCCCCCTGCGTCAGACACGTGGGCGAATGGGAACCCTGTCCTCTGGGCTACACCACTCCCCTGGCCGCTGTAAGACATTTGGGCCCATCTATTCTGTGCCAGCTGAGCCCTGTCCCCGACTTGCTCAGGGAAATGCCCCCTCCCGCCCTGATAAACCCCTCAACCCACTCCTCCCCAAGCCAAAACCTCTGCCCCGGCAAGACTCTGGGACCACCCACCCCTAGAGCAGGTCTGATGTGACAAGATAGAACGAGGCAGCGCGTCCCAGCAGGTGGGCAGATGGGAGGCCTGGAGGTGCTCGCCCAGCTCCCACTACACCTTCCCTGTGCACAGCTCTTGGCTCTGTGGGGCCCCGAGGAGCCCGAAGCAGCAGAGCAGGGGTCCCTCAGGGCCGTCCTCCACAGGCCTGAACACACTCCGGGGAGGGAAGATGGACACAGCATCACCCCAGCAGCCCGATCACAGCGTTTAGTTAAAACAAAGCTCGCGGCATCCCACCATTCCCTGCGGGTGGGCATATTCTAGGCCCCACCGGGCTGCAGCTCCAGGGCCTGGGCCCAGGGCCCTGCCAGGGGGTGGGCACCGCTGTGAGCCCACAGGTGAGAGACAGCCCCTGTCTGGGGGGCTGAGACTGGGGGAGGCCAATGTGCCAGCTGGTTTCCACCAGGCCCTGAGGGTGCCCAGCCTCCCCCAGAAGGGGCCTGAGAGTGGTCCCATGAGTCAAACTCGGTTCCCTTAGGGAGCAAGAGGTCACCTCTGGCAGGGCCCCAGGAGGAGGGGAGTCCTTGCTGAGCCCCTCGTTGGCTTCTCGCTTGCTCCTCTGTGCCTTGTGTGGCACACATGCTGTCCTATCCCACAGGGAGAATCCAAGAAGTTGCCTCCTGGGCAGCAGCGTCAGAATGCCAGCCAGGACCCCAGGGGCCTCCGGGCAGAACGAGCCCAAGTCCACAGCAGCCCTGCCACACCGAGACAGAGAGCCCCAACCCACCTCCCCGGGACAGACCTCGCGTTCATGGAGCTAGGCCCCCAGAGAGGGAGATGGCCCCCAGAGAGCGAGCCGGCCCCCAGACAGAGAGCTAGGCCCCCAGAGAGCGAGCCGGCCGCCAGAGAGGCAGAAATGAGCCAGCTCTCCACTTCCGACCTGGACAAGGATGAGAACGGCGACCTCACGGAGCAGCTGGTGACAGATGCCACAGGAGAGAAGCCAAAAAGTGGAGCATCTGCTATTACCCTGAAGAACAGGTCTGCTGGCCAGCAGGGCAGAAGGAACAGATGGCATTCAAACAGGCGGGGCTGCTGGGCAGAGGGGGACCACCCAGTGCGCCCCGGAGCAGCAGAGGGAGAGCATGGAGAGTGCTGAGCGGAACCGGCTCTGGCGCCAGGACAAGGCTCCGCTGCTTACCCTGAAGCTGCATGCCCTCGGCCTCCCACCATGACACCGTGCAGGATCCAGTCAACCCCTGTGGGCGGCCCCCGAGGTCCCGAGCATGGGCGCAATGCCGAGCCGCGGGGTCTGGGGGGATGGACCCAGGAGCAAGGCAGCCCCAGGCTGGGCTGGGAGCTGAAGCTGGCGGGGGGCGGGCCCTGCCGTTGGTTGGACAGCTGGGTGCCGAAGGGGAAAGGCAGGCAGCCTTCGTCCTTAGCTGTAACGGGGAGAAGAGTGGACCTGCCCCCAGGTGTCCCGGGGCAGCACTGGTGGGAAGGCCAGGTCGGCCCTGCCTGAGGCTCAGGGCACTGCCCTCCTCCTGGCGGCTCCCTGGCCAGCGTCCCCTCCACCTCTGTGCTGGGCTCCCAACCCCCCAGAGACCAAATCACTTCCAAACACGATTCTCCTCAGGAGGGTCACCCCAAACCCATGCTGCGGCCAAAGCCTCCGCTCCTGTCACAGGGCTCCTCTCCCTGGGGGACAGGGCTCAGCCTCGGGGCTGGTCTTGGTTCCATCATGACAGTGGCCGGTTCATGACCAGACAAAGCCAGTGCTCTGTGAGCACCTCAGAGCATCCTGGGAAGAGCTGGTCCTTCTCAGCAAGCCAACAGGTCCCAAGGCCACCCCACAGCACCCCTCCTGCTGCTGGAGTCACAAGCCTCCCAGGACCCTCCCAGATCCCCTCGCCCAGCATGCCCTTCTCTGCACCAGGGCCCGGCCTCCGGCCTCGGGGACAGGGAAAGCTGTGGCTGGCAGTCTGAGAACAGCCGGAGCACAAGACACAGGAGCACGCGGCACGGTCCAAACGCGGCCACACTACACACCAATGAGGCGTGGCCACGCGGGGGACAGTGCCTGGCCCGGCTCTGATCCCGGGTCACCGGGAAGCAGCAGCATCCAGGAGACAGACCGGGCGCTGCAGCCCTGAAAGTGCCTTGCATTCTGTCCCCTCCTTTCAATCAGCGGGTCCCGCAAGCCCTCCCAGCTCCCAGAACTCGGGCAGGAACCGGGACACTAGAGATGGGGGTTGTCAGGGACCCCTCTGAGTTGGGGCTCCTTCAATGCCTCACTGCCCTCCCCTGGAGACTGCCCCCTCCTCAGCCTGCCAGTCTGGCTCAGCCTGCACACAGCTGATGTCCCTCCTCCTCCTTCCTCCTCCGCGACGCCTGTGACTCAGTCACTCTCCCCTTGGGTGCCAAGTGGTACATGTGGTGGTGAAGTGAGAACAGCCAGGCTGCCCAGGTTCAAACCCCAGCTCGGTCACTCGTGGGCAGGTGCCTTCGCTTCTTCCACTTAAAACCTGAGCTTCACACACCCCCTTGCTGAAGCTACAAGCCCACCCACCGTCTCCCCAGAATGTTCTCACAGCCCCGCCTTTTCTCCCTGTCCCCCGGGAAGGGGGTCAGATGGAGACACATTCCCAGGGTGGGCCGCAGTCCCTGCTGAAGCTTTCAGCCCTGAGCCCCGGGGTCCCTGAGACAGGCTGGCTCTGAATGGGGGTTGGCGCGACCTTTAAGCCTGGCCAGGGCTGGGGGCGGCCCGGGACCAGCTCAGCAGCAGCCCTAGCCCAGGGGTTGGGGATGCTGGCCTCGGGGTCAGCCCACCCCTGACTCTTCTAGTTAACGAGTTTACTTAGTTCTGGGGGAGCAGGGGCTGTGACTGCAAAGGGCTAACGTGAGACTAGACCTGAGACGGGGGAGCAGACCACAAAGCGCCACCTACCACCAGGCCACCCCAGCCTGCTCTCGAGGACCTGGAGGCGGGGGTGAGGGCGGAAAGCAGTCAGAGTGCAGTCTGATCCCCGCTGAGTTCTCCCGCAGGGCTGGGGGCCCGGGGGGGGGGTGTAGTGTTGGGGTTTGGGGGTCCTGCAGATGCTGCGGCTCCCAGCACAGGTCTCCTCGGAGAAGGAAGTTTGTAACCCACGTGCGGGCTGCTCCCGCCCACCCCGCATGCCTGGAGTCCCCAACCCATTCCTCAGCCGCTTCCGGTCTTCTTTTGGGGGGTGGGGGGGCGTGCAGGGCGGGTCTCAGCACGTGGGCACACAGGCCTGGCCCCCACGCAAAGCCGCGGCCTCGCCGGGCACGGGCTGGGAGGCGCCGTGCCGCCCGGAACCGCCGAGGCGGGAAGGCCGCGTGCGGAGGGCGAGGGCGGGGGCGGGGGCCGAGGCCGCACGGGCCCGCGCACTCACCTCCGCGCGATCCGGTAGAGCAGCACGCCGGCCGCGGCGCACGCCGTGACCCCCAGGCCGCCGGCCAGGCCTGCCGTGGGGCAGCGGGCCAGCAGCGCGCTCACTCCCTCCATGGCTCCCCCGCGGCCGGCGGTGGGCAGAGGCGGCGACGCCGAGGAGGGCCGCGGGCGGATTACCGGGCGGCGGCGGCGCGCACCTCCTCGCGCCGTGACCTCCGTCGCTTTGTAGCGGGCGCGGGCCCGCCCCCTGACTCGGCGCGCTCCCGCCGCGCAGCCAATCGGGGAGTGGGACGAGCCCGATGGGCGGGGCGCCGGGGGAAGCGGCGGCGGCCCGACGGTGCCCTCTGGCGGCCGGAGGTGGGAGGCGGCGCGGAGCCCTGCGCTCCCGCGCTCGGCAGGCCCCTCCCGCATTCGGGCTACTGACCACTTGGAAGCTGTCTTGGCTCCTGCTGGTCCAGTTTCCCAGCGCCTGGGCCAGACCGGCTGCAGCGCGCAATGCTGTTTGCTTCAAGTTTCAGTTCCTTAAGCCACTTCCACTGAAGCCACGCCAACGGGCCAAATAATTTATAGAAGCATGATTATGTTTATAGAAACAGCTACGAGGTTGAATAAGTCATAGGACAGCCATATATCTGAACATAGGCGTTGGCCTGGAGGGATGGATGATAATCAGCTGCCTCCTGCCCACCCCCTACTAGGGATGTGCCGGCAACCAAGGTACATGCCCTTGACCAGAATCGAACCTAGGACCCTTCAGTCTGCAGGCCGACGCTCTATGCACTGAGCCAAACCGGTTAGGGCATGCATGTTAGTTTTTTTAAAATATATTTTATTGATTTTTTACAGAGAGGAAGAGAGAGGAATAGAGAGCCAGAAACATCGATGAGAAACATCGATCAGCTGCCTCTTGCACACCCCCTACTGGGGATGTGCCCGCAACCAAGGTACATGCCCTTGACCGGAATCGAACCTGGGACCCTGGAGTCCGCAGGCCGACGCTCTATCCACTGAGCCAAACCGGTTTCGGCTACACGTTAGTTTTAATAACATCCGGTTTAACTAAATAAGCCCTATAATATGTGTATGCTTCTAGGAAGTAGATGGGTAAATGAACTGCAGTTACCTCCAGGTGGGATTAGCGAGGAAGATGCATATTTTGTTTTAGCATTATGGATTTTCATTAAATTACTCTTATAACTAAAAAGAAACAAGTAGGAAATATTTGTACTTAATTACATAATGTTTCAGTGTCCCCACAACTTTTCCAGTGTTTTGGGGGTCATCATTCCAGTTTACTGCTGTGGACAGTGGTGGGTTGAGGGTTTCCTGTGGCCAGTTCATCTGTCCCACACCCTAGTTCTGTGTTAGAGCTGCCTGTGGAGAGGGGAGGGCACCACAGGAAACCTGGGGGTGATTAGTGTCTGCAATGGAAGCTCCTCATTCTTGGAAGTGGGTGTCAGGGCAAAGGCCTCTGGTGAGTCTGTTTCACCCGCCTGGGGCACACAAAGGAATGAACGAACAGCCGTGAAGCTGCCCTCTCCACGTGCAGCATTCTCTTCCCAAGGAAGAGCCAGTGTCTGCAGTGTCCCACTCACAGGAAGGGCTCTGTCCTGGGCACCATGGAGCCAGCGCAGCTCTTCGGGGATAACGCCTGTGGACGCACCATGGGGCAGTGAACTGGATGGAATGCTTTGCTGGGACTTGGCTTCAGCCAGGTCATTCCACAGGCTCAGGTGCCCCCGCTGCTTTTCATTCATCTACGGGACTAGCCGTCAGACCTACTACTGGTCAGCTTATTCCTCACCATCCCCGAGACCTCAAGCAAGTCATGTGAACCTCTGAGCCTTATTTGTAAAATGTGGATGATAAACCTGCCTCACAAGGTTGTCAGAACGAACTTAAATGAGAAAATACACAACACTTTGCAGTGTTTGGCACACACTGGGTAAGCAATAAGGGTTGTCTTTTTATAAATATACTAGAGGCCTGGTGCATGAAAATTCATGCACGGGGTGTGTGTGTGTGGGGGTCCCTCAGCCCGGCCTGCCCCCTCTCACAGTCCAGGAGTCCTCAGGGGCAGGAGACGACCTGGCAATCAGGGGAAGGCGATGCCCCCATCACACCTCTGCTGCTGCCACTGCCGGCAGTGCAAGCCTCAGGCCGGCCCTGGGTGGCTGGGGGGGCTGAGGGGACTCTGGAGGCAGGTGCACGGAGCGGCCAGACCCATCTGAAGGTGGGCCCAGCTGTGTTGTGTGTCTGCTGCCCTGGCAGGGCTGAGGGGACTGGGCGCCACCATCTTTGAGGGTGTGACGGTCAGTTAGCATACTCCCTCCTTATTGGCTGTGGGCACCGCCATCTTTGTGAGGGCGTGATGGTTAATTAGCATATTCCATATTTATTAGATAGGACTAGAGGCTTGATGCATGAAATTCGTGCAAGAGTAGGCCCTCGCAGCCCCGGCTTCGTCCAGGTCATTCTGCCGTTCACTGTTCGGTCAATTTGTGTATTACGCTTTTATTATTATAGATTACTTAAAAATAATAAGATCCCAATGACTAAGCTTGTAGAGAAGAAATAAATCAAGGAATTTCTCCATTAACAGTTCAGTGACATTTTCCGTTTAAAAATCCAGCCCTGGCCCGGCTGATGTGGCTGTGGTTGAGCGTTGACCTATGAACCAGGAGGTCACAGTTCAATTCCCGGTCAGAGCACATGCCTGAGTTGCAGGCTCAATCCCCAGTGGGGGGCGTGCAGGAGGCAGCTGATTCCTGAAATCAATAAAAATTACTTAAAAAAATATCCAGTTCTGACCAGTTTGGCTCAGTGGTTGGAGTGTTGGCCTGCATACGATAGGGTCAAGGGTTTGATTCCCCATCAGGGGCAGTCAGGAGCAAGTACCTGGGTTGCAGGTTAATCCTTCCCCTTGGGGTGTGTGTGAGAGCCAACCAATCGATGTCTCTCTCTCACATGGATGCTTTCCTCTCTCTCCCCCGCCTCCTCTCCCTTCCAATCTCTCTGAAAGATCAATGGAGAAAACATCCTTACTCCTTGGGTGAGGATAAAAAGATAAATTGCCCAGCTGGCATGGCTCAGTGGTTGAGTGTCCACCTATGAACCTGGAGGTCATGGTTCGATTTCCAGTTAGGGCACATGCCTGCTTTGCGGGCTTGATCCCCAGTGTGGGGCGTGCAGGAGAGCAATGATTCTCTCTCATCATTGATGTTTCTCTCTCTCTCTCTCCCCCGCTCTTCTGAAATCAATAAAAATACATTAAAAAAAAGATAATTAAATAAAAATCCAACAAGCCCCTTTATAGAGGAAGCATCCCTTTTTCCTGCCTATTCTCATCCTACCTTTGGGGCTGAGTTTCTTGCATTTCAGTGCCTGGGGGGCAGGAGAAGCAAGCAGAGGACTAACTTGTACTAGGTCAACATAAAATTTATTAATTCAAGAATGTCAGTGAAAATTATTTTGAAATGATTCTCTTACCTAATTTAGTGAATATTAAGCAACCTAATTTTTAATGTTCATATCAGATAAAATCTTGAGAAAAATTCAGGCTTTAATATGAATATTCGAACCAAGACGTTGGTAAGCGCCATATCACAAACAGTTAACACGAGGTTCTGGAATAGAAATCTTCACTGTCATACATTTAGGAAGCATGAAACATGCCTAGCTGTTGACAGTTGAAGCGAATTATACTAGGGAGCTCACCACCACCGACAAAATTCCTTCATGACTCAAGGGAAACAAAATAAACTCAACTTAAATACAATCAGAAACCACCTGCCCCTCATCCCTACCAGAGCGTCTGCCCCTGAATCGGAAACTCCACGCATCAGTTATTAGAGTCCTATCTTTCTAGACATTCAGACTGAAAACGAACCCAATGTTCAGCATGTGCAAAGTCCGGGGAGAGAGCTAACGGAGACAATCCCTCTTACCTGCCTCTGCCTTAGCTCTCTCACCGGACTTGTTCCTTATTAAACTTCCTTACAAGATGGGAGGATGGGCTTATCATTCTGCTAATTTCTCATTTCTAGATTTAAAAAATGTTTTTTTGAACTAGGGTATTTAAGCACCACCACCACTTCCGGGCACAATAAAAGTGAGCTAGCTCTTCAAGGAGCCGGCAATCAACCTTGGTCCCAGCAGCGGGGACCAAGAACAGCTCACACCCTCACGGGACTGCGGCACTCCCCACATTCCGTGTTCATGGCCGGCCACGCTCTAACATACCTGCAAAGTACCCGGGCTTGACTGGGCTTGGCTTCTGGAAATACATCCAGGAGCGAGGCCACTGGTAAACAGTTTTTTGAAATTCTCACCTTTGGTTCACTTGATCTTAGCCAAAAGGCCGAGAAGCGATTCACCTTTGGTTCAAACTGGGGATAGTGGATAACTTCAGGAAAATGCATATAGTTTTAAATATTTAATGTCAGAAAGTTGCTTTTTAAAACTCAGCAGCCTGAAAACTTGGAAGTGTCAATCTGTATGAGACTTGGAAATGTACAAAGAAGAAAACAGCTAGGCAATCTGTTCTGGTCAGCCCAGTGTCACCGACACGTGTCATCCCTACCTGCCGCGTGCGAGATTTGACATTCTGATTAGAAAACACGTGCACTTTGACTTTAGAGGTGGTCTCTGTGTTTCTAGTGTTACCAGCCTGAGTTTACAGTACCGTGAAGTGAAAGAGAACAAAAACCAAATTTATACTTAAATTAAATAGCATGATTTAATTTACTTGCTGCTTAATCCTGAATCCTCTTAAATTAAAAAAACAACAACAAAAGTTAAAATTAACTATTAACGTTAATGAATTTAAACCTTCCAGAAAACATGAATCCAAAAGGAAATGTCCAACAGGTGACTGAGCCACATATTTTATGGCCTTTCCTGTATCGGCCTCGAACTTTCTAAACATCAATGGGAAAAAAAAATTCTTTATCGAGTTTTGCAGTTTTATTCTTCCGGAGCACAATGTTCGGCCTGTTACTGAGGACTGTCTTCCAACAGGTACACAATTAACTCATAGGTGGACAGCACAATGGCCGTGTTTGGGATCTGCCGGATGAGCTGGGCAAAGAGTCCTCTATAGAAGGCAAGGTAGCCTTCTTCCCGGAAGACCAGCCGAGCGGTCTGGACAAAGGACTTGTACTTGGTGCCCTCCTCCCGCAGCCGCGTCCTTATCACTTCTGCAGAGAGAAACACACACTTTTGTGACAAATAAATTCATTTCCATGTAATATGAGGAGAATTCAAAGCACACAGCTTTATAATTATCAATGTATACCTCTGCCCAGATGCCACCTAAAATAATAAACTATGTTAAGATCTCAATAGATGCCCTGGCCGGGTAGCTCAGTTGGTTCGAGTGCTGTCATGCTATGCCAAGGTTGCGGGCTTGATCCCGGTCAGGGCACATACAGGAAGCAACCAATGAATGCATAAATAAGTGGAACAACAAACTGATGTTTCTTTCTCCCTCTCTCCCTTCCTCTCTGAAATCAATAAAATATATTTAAAATAAATAAATAAAGTTAAAAAAAATAAACTTTAAGTGAAAAATAAAATTCAAAGTGGAAGCTGAGAGATTTTAAGTGTGGCTCCTATGTCATTTTTTTTTTTCAAAGTTAAAGAATTTTAAGTAAAATCCAGATTTTTGGCTTCTTGAAAACATCAGAAGTTCTACAACACAGGCCCACGTTCTGCACAACAAGTTTTGGGAACTGGGGTTGAGTGACACCGAGTTCCTGCAACACACACACACACACACACACACACACACACACACACACACACACGGGCGTGGGGGAGGCCAGGCCCACTCGGGCTCGGTTCCCTCACCACCTGCAGGCATGTGCATTTCAGTCGGCTCCAGGTCCAGGTACACTGACAAATGGCACAGCCTGACAGCTGTCCCTGCTCTGGGAGAAGAGTGGCACGTACCGTGTGGATAGGCGATACAAGAGGCACATCCCTTGGACACAGCAGCAGCTGCCATGAGTCCAAAAAAGCTTGCGGAATTCTTCTCAGTCCCATTTGTAGAGGGGGCGAATGGCGCGTCCTTCAGATACTTCTTTAAACTTTCATAAATAGCAAAGCAGATGACAGTTTCTGAGATCCCCGCATACGAGGCAGTTAATCCCCGATAGAAGCCACGAATGCCTTCCGTCTGGTAAACGTGGCGCGCACACTGGAGCGTGTTCATCTGCTTGCAGCCGCGCACCCTGTGACAGAGACCAAGGACAGGCCATCAGAACACGCGTGAGCGGGCTCCAAAGACACGCGCCGGATGGAAGGAAATCAGTGGATGACACGTATTCTCCCACGGCGAGCCCAGGTCCACGGGCTGGGCCACCCGGCCGGCCCACAGAGAACGTGTGCCCGTACAAGAGTCACAAGAACATGTGCATAGCCTCTGGCCCGAGTTCGGAAAGGGCTTCGTGGAGGACGACATTCCTAACCAGCATGACCAATTCGTCCGAACACCTCAAAGGAGGCGGAGAGAGGTACCCTGGGCACCCGTGCCAGACCAGAACTGCTGTGCAGGCGGACTAGCTGGTATGTGAGGCACAATTACAGTGACGATGCCAATGTGTTTTAAGAAGACACTGAAGGAAAACCCGCCAGCCTTCGGCAGGGAGGGGAGTGTTAGGGTGGGTGACACTCTGATCGCTCGTCTCCAAACGGGGCACTAACTCCATTACTGCTAAATGCCTAAAACCACAAACGTCCAACAGACCACACAGCGACTACTCAAAAGACAGGCTGGGTGTCCTCCCGTGATGGAAAGTGCTCAACGGGCTGGATACAAGCTGAATCCCAGGACCCGACAGTGTGCGCACTGGTCAGGCAGAGACCCGTCCGGCTCCCATCACGCTCCACGGTCTCCCCCAGGCTGTTCTGTACCTGAGCTGGGGTGATCTTTCTAACACCCATCCAACCCGCCACGCCCTGCTTGCCACTCTGCAGGCAGGGTCTCTCAGCCTGGGGACCACTGACACTCGGGCCAGATCACTCTGTTGTGGGGCTGTCCTCTGCCCTGGAGGACCTGGCCTCTACCCACCATGTGTCACAGCACCCCACCCCACCTGAGCTTGACAACTAAAAATGTCTCTAGTCGCCACCAAATGTCCCCTGGGGCACGTGCCCGGGGCTGCCAGCAACTGCTCTACGGGCTCTCCAAACAGAGCCCAGGCCCAACTGCAGGCTCCTTCCCAGGGAGGGGCCAAGGCTGCGGGCCTGCCTGCTTCCCAGGCTTCTCTTTCCACGTCACTCCTGCTCCCGCACATTCGCATGTGGCACTGACCACGCTTCTCTTCTTCCCTTCCCCAGAGTGCACGGTGCGTTCCTGCCTCCAGGTTGGCCCGGACACGGTTCTCTGCCCGCAGCCTCTTCGCTGCCGCTTTCTCCGACGGCAGGGACGATGTTGCTGCCACAGGAGCTGCCTCTGTGCATCCTGCCTCGACTGCACTGGGGGCCCTGCGGGCCCTGCAGTACTGAAGGCCCTTATCCCACCAGACCGACTCCCTTTATTTCCTGAAAGCCGAGCCTCTGGAAGGTAGTGCCTGTGTCTCACTCCCCGCGTTTCCCGTGACGAGTGTGCAGGATGCATGTGAGAAACGCTCCCTGGTGAGGGACATGCTACAGAGCCATCCGAACAATCCTTTCCAACCTCCTGAGCACGGCTCACTGCAGGCAGATTAACAGGACGCACATGCGGCCCTCCGCTGACTCGAGCACTTATCTCTGCTAAGGGACTAGCACCCTGCACACCCTGGGATTGGGAGTGATTCCCGAAGGTTTCCAGGAGAGGAGCTGGTTAGAAGCTGGAAGGCAAGCCGGTGAGAGCACAACCAAGAAGGGAGAAATGACTCCTGGTGAGGGATGGTCGACTCAGGGCTAGACACGTAACAGCACGTTTTTAGGAAATTGCAAAGGACCTTGAGTGGTAAGCCAAGGAGTTAGGGTTTAACCCTGAGCATAATCGAGATTCATCAAAGGATTCTAAGCACATATGTTCAAAATTATTAGAACTGCTGCATTTTAGAAGGTTCTTTCGGGCAGGATGGGACGGGGAAATATGGGGTCAAAGGCCACTACAGAGGCTGCTGTGGTCACTGGAGAGAAGAACAGCCCCTACCGGCACAGGCAGGGGCTCCTGCTCTCCCCGCTGTCCTTTCTAAGTAGCTTAAGTTGGACTGGATTAGCTGCAAGTTTCCAGTGCCCACACAGTTACACAGGGTTCTTAGAGAGAATCCTGTCACAAACCTCACTTACCATCATTCCGCCTCTGAAATTACAGTAGTTACTGGGCCACGGCCTGATTTAATATATTAAGTAGGTATATCACTGTATCGTAATTTTAAAAAACATTAATAACGGTATTTCAGCAACTGGTTTCCATTGCTTCTACTATTCTAAAAAGGGCCTGCAGACTTCGCCGGACCACCAAAGGAATCTGCAGGCTGCAATGAGTTTCAGGCAGAATCCAGAATACTAGGGCCTTGGAGAGAAAATGGCCCTTCCCAGGCCTGGAGGCACTCGCTGCTCTCCCTCACTGTAAGGCATCTTCCTGCCTGAAAGAGAAGCATCTGGGGAGAGTCCCTAGCGCTGCAACTGGGGTGGGGCCCGCCAAGCACAGGGACCCCGACGGTCTGCGGAGGTCAGCACTGCACACCAGGGGCCACAGCTGAGTGAACTTGCGGCCACCTCTGTTGGTCTTTGTCCCCACAATGCTAGATAGCACGACTCTCCAAACAAAAGGAGCTGCTGTAGGCTCACATTCAGAAAGAACAAGACTGTGTACTGCACTCCACGGGGCTGGGGGAGAAATATCCCCAAGAATTCTTATGTTAAGGAAGCAACAATTAATAACTTACTTCCGTTCTAGCTGCATCCGGGTTTTAACCATCCATATAGGATTCATTAAGGAATTTGTGATAAAAGCTGGAAGAAAAAACACACCAGAAAATGTCATCACTGAACACAGCCAATGCTGATTAAAGTTGTCTATTCCCTCTGATAAGTGCTGAAACCAGGCTTTCAATGGTTTAATAATAAAAACGGACAGTAGGAAGCAGCTACATTTCTGTATCGCACAGGACGCTCCAGTCCCTAAAGTGTAGCTTCTAGTGGCCTAAAAGTCTCTCCAACCTCTAGAGCCCTGACTAGGGTTTCCAGCCTCTAGGTGGTGCTGTTGATATTTCTGTCAATGTGATGCCCATGGGAAACATGAAACCACTCTACAACTCAATTTATAAGCATCAGATCCCGAAATAATTTGTTTTTAAGGGAAGTTGCTGTCTTAATCCAAAAGGCTGCCTTATATCAAACTTATAATAAAAGGAACTAAATCTCCATTTAACGGAATCCAAAGGCAGACATTTTAATACCTCCTAATGTTTCAGGAAACTGAAGTTTTAACCCTGATCTGCTTACAAGAACCATTTGTTAGTGAGTCTCCCCATCTCAACACTGCTAATCATTCCAGAGCAACAGAGCAAAGCAGAGTCAGGCATCAGCCTGACTCAGTGACCCTCCTTGTGACCTTGCCCCCCCCAGGCCCGGGCTCAGCAGTCAGACAGAGGACCCCAGGGCGAGGCTGAAAGACTGCCGCAGGTTTGCTTTAGGTACTGAGGGTTCTTCTAAGCGAACGCTGCCCAAGTTAAGCCTGATAACCAGCGTTTAGGTTGCAGCTAACCCCTATCGGTCTCAAAGTGAAGGCTCCTCAGAGCTCCGCACTTAGCACACACGCCTTTCTTGTTTAACATTAGTTCCAACTGGGGTCCAGAGCATCATCTGTAACTACTCAGGGGGGTTACTGGTGCTTTATTTGACGTAAAGAGGTGTATACACTTACAGGCTGGCAGAGGCGGAAATTCTTTATAAAATGCCAATTTAAGTTCTCTAAAATACCTTTCTAGTTAAACAGACATAAACATAAATCTGTAAGACATGGCCTTCTCTCAGCAATCTACAAGTCCATGCTTTTTTTGCCAAGCATTTCCTGGGGGGAAATCCTGTTATAAGTTTCCTATAGTGAGTAGGAGGACTCCCTCATGAGGAACGCTCTGGGGCCTGTTCCGGTCCCACTAAAAGCCCACCAACCCCGACCCTCGTCGTAGAACCCAGGGATTAGGACAAAGTGCCAGCTGTGCACAGGAGTCATGAGAAAAGGAGCTTGAACTTTAGAAAACAATGTCATGGAATAGACATGAGAAGCACATTAAAATTCCTTGAAAAGAAGCACTGCACCCAACTAGCATGCATGGACATGGACATGTTGAGGCAGAATGAAAAGCTTTAGTGGCCAGAGAGATAGGAACCAGGTAACAAACTGACCTTAAACCCATTATTTTATCAGCTCTAACATACAGCGTCAGAAAAATGATTTCCGACGGAGAAGAGGCAGAGAGCTAATTTCTAATTCCTAGAAAAGGCTGTTGGGCATGGCACGTGCTTGCTCCTCCCACGGGTAACGTACCTGCAGAGCCAGCTGAGAAAATGTGCACAATATTGCTGTTAGGCACGAAAATGCCATTGAACTGCTCTTTGGCTTTGGAGTAACATGCAAAGTACACAGCCCTGTTAGAACAAAGGGAGAAGGAGATGAAGACACCGGTACGGCCAATATCATGTCCCTCCGCAACCTCTAAACTTCAGGTAAATAATATGGACACGAAGTTAACACGTAACGAAAGCTCGGCCTCCTCTGTGTCAAACCCAAACCTGCTGCAGGCTCCTTCAGGAAGGTCCTGCTCGCCCTCAGAAAGTATTCGGTGGAGGGAAGAGCCCAGAATAACGGAGGAAAATGAGATTTTGGTAACATACAAAGCCTATTTATATTCTTCATTCTGGATACATGCCAATCCTCTGAGCACCAGCATATACTGTAACATTTAAAATGTGTAGTATTTCTAAATATACCACACTCGTCCTGCCTCACACCAAAATGAGCGTGTGATTGGGGGAGGGGGCAATGCTGATCACAAACAGAGAAGATTCAGGGATGAGAGCAGCTCGTTTTCACTCAAAGAGACGGGCCACCTAGCAGTACGGCCCTTCCGTGGGAAAGGACTCGGGATATTACATCCACATGAGGGGAACCGGGTGAAAGTTCAAAGCTTACCTTGACGGTGCAACTCCAACCAAATTTGGACCCAAGCCTCTAAAAAGTGACTTTGGTCCCTCCTTCTCCAAGATTGACCTGAATAATATAAAGAAGATCCATCTTTAAAATCCTTAGGCAAGGTCTATGCAAAGCAAGCATCAGCCTTCCGCTAGCGCCTTGACTAAAGAATAATAGGTTGTTGCACGGCCCTGTGGTTTGGTGGTTGAGTGTTGACCTATGAACCAAGAGGTCACAGTTCGATTCCCAGTCAGGGCACATGCCCGGGTTGCAGGCTTGATCCCCAGTGTGGGGTGTGCAGGAGGCAGCCGATCAGTGATTCTCTCTCATCATTGATGTTTCTATCTCTCTCCTCCCTTCCTCTCTGAAATCAATACAAACATTAAAAAAAAAAAAAGACTATTACTAGATTGCTTACAAGACCCCAGTCTTTATCTGATTATGTTACAACACAGCATCGGAAGGCTGAAGAACACGGCTGCAGTAGCAGTGAAAATCCGCGCTTCGTAAGCATCAGTCTGACATGTTTGCAAGAAGCTTTTCCCCTGCTCACGCAGGAGCTGCTCACGCAGGAGCAAGGCACTCGAGGTTTGTACGAGGAGACCCTGAGGGACAACAGGCACTGGCAAAGGGCGGACACAGGGACAATGGCCCCACTATACCCAGGTCCCCTGAGAGACACGTTCAGAGACTTCTTTGGATGGCACTTCTTTTGGGTTTACTCCTTATTTATAATAACCCCATTTTCTAGATTTTTACTTATTGTGGGCAAGCCCTAAACAGATATAAGGAATAGAAAAGGCTAGTAATTTCATGGGCTGGATGGAAAAGCCTAGTACCTCAAGTCCAAAGAGAATACTGTGCCTGCTTTTTCTTTTTAATTTTTCTCATTGTGGTAACATATATGTAACAAATTTTTACCATTTTAATCATTTTTAAATGTACAGTTCAGGGGCATTAAGTGCATTCACATTGTTGTACAACCATCACCAGCATCTGCCTCTAGAACTTTTTCATCGTCTCAACTAAAATTCCACACCCACCGAACCCTCCCCCTCCATGCCGCCCCTCCCCCAGCCCTTGGCACCACCATTCTACTTGCTGTCTCTATGAACCTGACGGCTCCAGGGCCTCCTGGAATCACACAGTATTTGTGCTCTTGTGCCTGGCACATTTCACTTAGCATAACTGCTCACGGTTCACCCATGTTGCAGTACATGCCAGAATTTCCTTCTTTTTAAAAGCTGAATAACATTCCATTGTGTAAACGGGCCACATTGTTTATCCATTTATCTGTCAGTCGACACTTGGGTTGCTTCCCACCTTTTGGCTCCTGGGAAAAATGCTGCTATGAACGTGAATGTCCAAATGTCTATTCAAGTCCCTATACCCAGAAATGGAACTGCTGGATCATATGGTAATTCTAGGTTTAATTGTTTTGAGAATTGGCCATACTATCAACCACAGCAGCTGCACCTATCAACAACACACATGGGTTCCAATTTTTCCATATACTTGCCAACATGCTTTAAAAAATAACTGTTAAATATAGTTTTGATCAACAGTGACTAAGAAAATCCTAAAAGAACATTCTTTAGAAGCATAATCCCCACTGCAATGTAATTCTTTAAGTTAGTTAAGTTTATTCTTTTAAAAAATATATTTTATTGATTTATTACAGTGAGGAAGAGAGAGGGATAGAGAGTTAGAAACATCGATGAGAGAGAAACATCGACCAGCTGCCTCCTGCACACCCCCCACTGGGGATGTGCCCGCAACCAAGGTACATGCCCTTGACCGGAATCGAACCTGGGACCTTTCAGTCCGCAGGCCGACGCTCTATCCACTGAGCCAAACCGGTTTCGGCAAGTTTATTCTTTTTAAAAATATATATATTTTTATTGATTACAGAAAGGAAAGGAGAGAGAGAAACATCAATGATGAGAGAGAATCATTGCCAGCTGCTTCCTGCACACCCCCTACTGGGGATCGAGCCCCCAACCCTGGCATGTCCTGACTGGGAATTGAACCGTGGCCTCCTGGTACATAGGTCAGTGCTCAACCACTGGGCCACTCTGACTGGGCAAATTTACTCTTTTCAATGGCTCAGTTTTCTTGGTATCTAAGAGAATTTACATTGTTAAATTAGAGTCCTCTCTAATTCAATCTCCTTTTCTGAGAATTTTCTTTACTTGTAATTAGTACTTCCAATTTGACAGCATTCTAAGTTGGCCAAGCTCAAAAATAATCACATTGTTTTCAAAAGAGTTTATATACTGTTTTACTTTCATTATGACACTGAAGGTAAGATAAAAAGACATCTTTCACTTCATGGAAAAGATATTCCTATAAAACTAACAATAAAATGAATCCTGTCAATTCCTACTCTACCAACTTTGACTTTTCACACAGAGAAAACGTTTCCAAAACCAACCTGAAATTTTTGGTGCAAAAGAGGTTAAGCTGAGGTGTTTTAGTCCTTAGCATGTTGCTAATGATCAAATTTTCTCCATTTGTAGTTTTCGCTCCTGTTCTTTCCTTCCTCAGATCAGTGTAATTTTCATGATCTAGATTCCCAGAAATTTGAATCCTAACCTCTCCTCTCCACGATTTTTGATGTTTATAAAATAGTTCAATTGCTTGATGAGAAAGAATATTTATACCTTTAAGAGCATTCTTAAAAAGCAGTAGGCTAGCAATTAGACAAGAAAAAAAAGAAAAGAAAAGGTATCTAGATTGGAAAGTAAATCTATATTCACAAACATATAAATAGAAATACTAAAGAATCCCCTAACAATTACTATAATAAACTAGTTCAGCAAGGTTGCAGGATACAAGATCAATGTACACACACACAAAAATACCCAAACAATTGTATGTCTACACAGAAGCAATGAATAATCTAAGAATGGGAATAAACAGCTATTCCATTTACAACAGCATCAAAAAAATGAAATACTTATCTACAGAGAGACAAAGTAGATTAGTGGTTGCCAGGGGTTGGCGGAGGAGGAATGGGGAATGACTGCTCATGGGTACGTGTTTCTTCTTGGTGTGATGAAAATGTTTTAGAACTAAGATACGGTGATGGTCATATAACTCTAAATATACTAAAACCCACTGAACTGTATACTTTATTTATTTATTTTTTTAAATATATTTTATTGACTTTTTACAGAGAGGAAAGGAGAGGGACAGAGAGCTAGAAACATCAATGAGAGAGAAACATCGACCAGCTGCCTCTTGCACACCCCCTACCGGGGATGTGCCCGCAACCAATGTACATGCCCTTGACCGGAATCGAACCTGGGACCCTTCAGTCTGCAGGCCGACGCTCTATCCACTGAGCCAAACCGGTTTCGGCTGAACTGTATACTTTAGGAGGACAAATTGTATGCTTCTGAATAATATCTCAATAAAGCTACTACACTACCTCAAAATATTAGGGAGACAATAGTTATATTTTCTAATCCTATATAATAAAGAGGTAATACGCAAATTGACCATCACTCCAACACACAAGATGGCCGCCCTCATGTGGACACAAGATGGCCTGCAAGGGAGGGCAGTTGGGAGTGATCAGGCCTACAGGGGACGGCAGTTGGGGGTGATCAGGCCTGCAGGGGACGGCAGTTGGGGGCAACCAGGTTGGCAGGGGAGGGCAGTTAGGGGCAACCAGGCTGGCAAGGGAGGACAGTTAGGGGTGACCGAGCCAGCAGGGGAGGGCAGTTAGGGGCAATCGGGCCGGCAGGGGAGCAGTTAGGTGTTGATCGGGCTGGCAGGGGAGTGGTTAGGGGGTGATCAGGCTGGCAGGCAGAAGCAGTTAGGGGCAATCAGGCAGGCGAGTGGTTGGGAGCAGCAGTCCTGGATTGTGAGAGGGATCCCAGATTGGAGAGGGTACAGGCTGGGCTGAGGGACACCCACCCTCCCTGTGCATGAATTTCGTGCACCGGGCCTCTAGTCATAAAATATTTTCCTTGCTGGCAGGTATAAACCCAGACCCTTTAAGTTAGGGTGGGGAATGTCCGGCCCACAGGCGAAATCATTTAGTCTGGCCCTGCCAAGGCATTAGGGGTGAGTTAATTAAATGTTTGACCCAATATAGCAAGCTAATTTTTAAGTTGATAATTTTGTATGGCCTGTGAATGATTTTATAAATATCCAAATGGTCCTTGGCAAAAAAGGTTCCCCACCCCTGCTTTAAGTGATCCCAAGATACACTGTTGTTTGCGTGGTCCAGACTAAACCCTCTGGCCACCCTACGTGTCACATAAAGGTACCTTGTTGGACACACTAGACAACTAGGGAGGCATATCTCACTAAAGGACAGTAGATTTCTTTTCTCTTTTATCTTTTCATCGCATAAGGGCAAGGTCAAAAGCAATGTATTTAAAATAAGACCTAGCCATAATAATGGAATGCTATTCGACAATAACTACAAGTGAAAGAGGCCATAAACATATTGCATGACTTCATTTATATGCAAAGTCCAGAGGAGACACAGCTAGAGACAGAAGGTAGGTTAGTGGGCTGGGACTTGGGGTGGGGAATGGGGAATGACTGCAAATGGGTGAGGGCCTTCTTAGTGGAATGACATGTTTTAAAATCACATTGTTGTGATGGTTGCGCAAAACTATGTGAACATGCTAAAAACAGTCAATTGTCTTCTTTAAATGGGTAAGTTGTATGTGAATTACATATTAGTAAGCTGTTTAAAAAACCCTGCAGGGAGAAAAAGAAAGAAAGGCTCACTAAAAAAGACTGAGAGAGATGAGCAGGAACAGAGTTTAAACAAAATTTAGTTCTTGTGCTAAGTCAATCATTTACAAAAGATAACAGAAAAGTGGAATACAGACTGCAGATGAGATGAGTTAAAAAGTAGTATATCAAGCCCTGGCCAGTGGTGCTCATTGGTTAGAGTGTTGGCCCGCACCCCAAAGGGTCTTGGGTTCAATTCCTGGTCAAAGGCACATGCCTGGGTTGCGGGTTCGCTCGCTGAACCTGGTAGGGGTGCGTGCGGGAGGCAACCAGTCGATGTGTCTCTCTCACATTGATGTTTCTCTCTCACATTGATGTTTCTCTCTCTCTGTCTCTCCACCTGACACCCCCCCGCCCCCCACACCCACACACTCTCTCTCTCTCTCTCTGAAAAACCAACGGAAAAAATATCCTCAGGTGAGGATTAACAATAACAGCAGCAAAAAATAGTATATCAATATTAAATTGCTTGAATTTGAAAACTGCTGTGGTTTTTTAATCTTTATTCTTAGGAAATAAATGCTGAAGAATTAAGGGAAAAGGGGCACAATGTGTGGAACCTATTTTCAAACGGTTCATGAAAAACATGGATGTATACAGAACAAAATGACAACACAAATGTGGCAATATGTTAAAAATCTGTGACTCGAGATAAAAGAGTATAAGCAAGTTATTGGTACCATTCCTGTAACGTTTCTACACGTTTGAAATCATTTCAGAAAAAAAAGTTCTTTAATAAAAGTAAGTTATAGGCAAGCCATAGGTTGTAAAAATATTGAACTCGTGATTATAGCCCAATGTTACGGGAACAAGGGCCGTGACAGGCAAGTGTTTGGTTCTGTAAGTCAAACCCCAAATGAAGGTCATTCACACTAACCAAAAACAAGTCATTTGGCCCTCAGCAGAGGCATGAGAATTTCGTTTTTCAACTCTAAATACTTGACTTCTTTCTTACAACAGGCCTGATTTAAAAAGCTAAGATCTCTGAACAAAATCTTTTCTTAAATAACACCTGCAAGAGACCTACACCTTATAGCATGTAAGATTGTCAAATGGTCAGTATATCCCCATGTCTCCAGTTTAGATTCTATCTGTGGTTCCCATTAATGAACACTGTGCGGCCAGCCCAGGGGTCATTTAAACACGATTCCCGGACTCTCTGGCTCCAGGAAGCCTGAGCCTCGCATCTATAATGCAGCAGGGAACACCAGTCCTCAAGTGACCAGGGCTTCTTCAGAGCTGGGCAGGCTGTCGCCATAGTGACGCACATTAACAGTGGGCAAGAAGTCAAGCCTGTTACATAATTCAAACTTCTAACCTTGCTGGCTGTGTACAAAACTCTTCTGGAACAATCAAGTGCCTACTATAAATGGTACACTTCAGCCTCAAAATACAGCAGCAGGATCCAGGCCGATTTTCCCACAGTCAGAGAAACTGTCATTTAGGCAAGAAATGCAAGGAGAAGCGGGGCCTTATTTGGAGCATTTCATCTTCACTAGTTGTAGACCACGATCCAAGACAAAGGTCTCACCTGAACACTCAGTTTTATTTTTATAACACAGACTAGATCCCAAATATATTACTTTTCAGATAAAAAAGGCACCTGAGTAAAAAATTACCTGAGTGATGTAAAAAATAGGAGGAGCTCTGATTAAAAAAAAAAAGCCTGGCCGGCATGGCTCAGTGGTTGAGCATCAACCTATGAACCAGGTCAAGGTTCAATTCCGTTCAGGGCACATGCCGGGTTGTGGGCTCGATCCCCAGTGTGGGGCGTGCAGGAGGCAGTTGATTAGTGATTCTCTCATCATTGATGTTTCTATCTCTCTCTCCCTTTCCCTTCCTCTCTGAAATCAATAAAAAAATATTTTAAAAACACACACAGATTAAGTCATAAGACTTTAAAGCAGACACAAGAAATAAATTGATATATTATTCCCCTTTGGTGAATTTAACAGTGAGAGCCTTTTTAAAGTAACCATCTTCAAAATGTAAAGGTTAATGGTGCCGCAATGGAGAACATGTATTCTCTAGAGGGTCACCCTGTGACACAAACACTGATTTGCATTTTGAAAAATAAACTTCCCGTAAACAAGTTCGGTTAAGCCTTTTAAAGTAGTACTTCCTGACAGAGTAAGACTAAGAAGAAGCAACCTAACCATCATCCCTGCCCCTGCTAGGAGAAGAGAGATGGCTGCAACCAGGTGGCAGAGTGCCAAGCAGTGCCCTTCTGCCGATGCCCGAGACAGTGCCGCTCCTGCTGGCAGTCTGCCAGGCGTGTGGGTGACAGGCCACTGTGGGACTCAGTAGCAGGAGACGCCCATTTCCCCTGGAGCGAGTGTGCTTTCTTTAGGAGAGAACTGTGTAATGTGACAGTCCCCTTTTTGCCTTGGCTACCAAGAAACTCAGTTGTATTTAAAAAGTACAGGAAGTGGATATTACGATAGCCACCGATATTTATTTACATGTTGAGCTCTTTACATGTGACATTTTACTGATGTGCCAAAATGCATTCATTCCTTCTATTTGTACTAAATGCTTACTGTGTGACAGGCAGCATTCTAGGGGTCTGGGGACACCTCCGTCACCATAACAAATCAAAGTCCCTGCCGCGGAGGAACTTCCATTCTGGTGGGGATAGGGAGAGAAAATAAACAATACTAACAAGTAAGCTACACTCGCTGTTGGATGGAGGTAAGTGCTGGGGATAAAAATAAGGCAGGAAGGAGCGATGGAGCAAGAGGGAGGCTCAGTGTTAAACAGCACAGTCACTGCAAGGCCTTCCTGCTAGGGTGACAACTGGGAGCCAGCCATGCAGATAAGGTCAGGCACCAAGGCCCTGAGGCGGAATGTGCCAATGTTCCTGGCCTTTTAAAGGGACAGCTGAAGGGTGTAGGAGGAGAAACATCAGAGAAGTAATGGGAGCGGTGGCAGCTGTGTGGAGGCCGCAGGGACAGAGGACAGGTAGTCCCTGGAGGGATCTGAGCGAGGATCTGGGTTGAGAACAGACTGAGGATGGGAGGGAGCAGGCCTCAGGCCAGACCAGCGAGGAGCTCATGCAGTGAACAGGGGAGACCGGGTGGCTTCCATCAGGCGGGGGTGCTGACAAGCAGGGGCAAGGGTCAGGTGCTGTGCGTATTCTGAAGGCAGAGGGGACAGGACTGGCTGTGGGTGTGAGAAGTAAGATCCGAGGATGACTGAGGCGTTAGGTCTGTGGAGTGGAAGCTGGAGTTGCTTCGAGACTGCGGGCGCGGCAGGGCTGGGAGCTCAGTTCTGCACGAGTTCTGCTTTGCTTGCCACTGCACACCCAGGAGGAGCTGTCAAACAGGCAGCAGGACTGCAGCGGAGAGGCCGGGCCTGAGCCCTGGGCCTCCAACCAGAGGCTGCTAGCCCGCAGGTGGGGGGGGGGGGGGGGGCAGGGGGAGAGACACACAGGGGTTGTCCCAGCGTCTCGGAGTGGACCTTGGGCTCTAGTGGAAGCCGAGCCCTGCTAGGGCACTCGGGATTATTTACTGCTTTCAAGTCTTTCTTTGAAATAGGTGAATATACATTAAAAATGGCCTTGAGCCCTAACCGGTTTGGCTCAGTGGATAGAGCATCGGCCTGCGAACTCAAGGGTCTCGGGTTCGATTCCGGTCAAGGGCATGTACCTTGGTTGCGGGCACATCCCCAGTGGGGAGTGTGCAGAAGGCAGCTGAATCTCGATGTTTCTAACTCTCTAACCCTCTCCCTTCCTCTCTGTAAAAAAATCAATAAAATACATATTAAAAAAAAAAAATGGCCTTGAGCCCAGTCGGTGTGGCTCAGTGGTTGAGCGTCTGTCGACTTATGAACCAGGAAGTCAGGGTTCGATTCCTGGTCAAGGTACATGCCCTGGTTGTGGGCTCGACCCCATGTAGGGCATACAGGAGGCAGTTTATCAATGACTCCCATCATTGATGTTTCTATCTCTCTCTCCCTCTCCCTTCCTCTATGTAATCAATAAAAATATACTAAAAAAAGAAAAAGGCCTTTGAGTAAGTTGTATAATTCCAATTTGTGTTTCCTCATCTATAAAATGGGGTGATATCCCACCTGAGTGCTCTTCTCATACATACAGTTGGTGTGAAAAATCAATAAAATAATACTACATAAAAGTGGCAATTTTCAACAGAAAGCTATTAAATATCAGCTGAGAATCTTAATAATGTACATAAACCAAGCTGATGAAATAAAGCTTTAATAAAATAACTTGATTAAAAAAAAAGCCACTTTCTGAGTCCCGGGCCCAGGTGAGGCCGTGCGCCCCTGGGTCCGGGAGAGGCCACGCGCTCCTGGGTCTGGGTGAGGTTGGGTCCCAGGCCCGGGTGAGGCCATGTGCCCCTGGGTCCGGGTGAGGCCACGCGCCCCTGGATCCAGGTGAAGCTGGGTCCCGGGCCCGGGTGAGGCTGGGTCCCGGGTCTGGGTGAGGTCGCGCGCCCCTGAGTCGGGGTGAGACCAAACCAGAGGGAGTCGGACCTGCATTACCACTATTTGTCCACCATCCAGAACTGAAAAGTCAGTGCTGACATGTACACATAAGGAACTGGTGGACATTGAAATTGGGTCTCAAAAGAACTGTTGGTCCAGAAAGAAACTCACTACAGACTGATTCATTTGCCTGTCAGCATAACTATTATTGCTCGTCTCACATTCGGTTCTTATAAGTATATTTTTAAGTAACACATGATCTCACTCATCTAGGGGAAATGATGAACAACATAGACTGATGAACAAGAACAGACCCAGAAACAAGGAGGCATCGATCCGACTGTCGGGCCTCAGAGGGAGGGTGGGGGAGGGTGGGGAGATCAACCAAAGGACTTGTGTGCATGCATACGAGCCTAACCAATGGTTGGGGACAACAGGGGGGTGGGGACATCCGTGGGGAGGGGTGTGGGATGGGAATGGGGGGATGAGGACAAATATGTGACATCTTAATCAATAAAGAAATTTTTTTTAAAAAGCCACTTTACAAACCCTTTTCTTAACAAAATATAGCTCAACAAGAATTTTACTTAAAATCCCATTACTTATATTTTCATGTGGCTACAGTATAAATGGTTTTAAAAGTATTCGTGTGTAAGTGGTGTCTCGTTATTGTGTAGCCGTGGCTACTTTAACCAATGGCTGCTGTGAAACGCGTGGCCGTGCAGTGCGCTGTGCACTGTTCTTGGACTTCAAGACAGGAAGCTTTGAAATTTTGATTCACATTTTAGTAAACAATGGTCCTAACTGGGGAGAGAAAATACACACACATATATATAGTGTGTATATATACATACTAGAGGCCTGGTGCACGAAATTCGCGCACTCCGGGGAGTCCCTCAGCCTGGCCTGTGCCCTCGAGCCCTCAGGGGATGTCCGACTGCTGCGGAGGTGGGAGAGGCTCCTGCCACTGCCGCTGTGCTCTGCGCTCATCAGCCTGTGAGCCCAGCTTCTGGATGAGCGTATGCCCCCTGGTGGTCAGTGCATGTCATAGTGACCAGTCGGTCCGCCTTTTGGTCTATTTGCATATAGCCTTTTATTATATAGGACACACACACACACACACACACACACACACACACATACATATATATATATATAGGGAGGGAGGGAGAGAGAGAGAGAGAGAGAGAGAGAGAAAGAGAGAGAGAGAGATTTGTTGGAGCTAGAGAGACACCAGAGAACATGTAGAACATGCAAAAACCTGAGCTACAGAAAGCCTCACTTTGATCTACCTACAGGCCTGGCCCGCTGACACCCACAACTTTTGGGTAACAGTGTCCCAGTTACAGTAAGCCTATAAACACACTAGTCATGAGTTACTTGCAAGCACGCAAGAGGAAGTTCATGGAGGATGTTAGTAAAGCTGGCAAATGACCTGTCTTTCCTTTTGTCCAAAGCGCTGTATGTTCCCCAGAAGGTGCCATGTGAGACTGCCCTGCCCACACGTGTAAAAAGACCAACAGGATGGGGATGCTTCCACAGCCATGTCTTCTGCAGGACGTGGGGCTGTCCGCTCCTTCCTGAGGTCAGAGTGGGCCTCCCATCAGTGTCCCCGTCCCTGCACCCTCCTCGCGGTTTAATTTAAAAAGTGGGTTCTGGGGTGTTGGGTGCCAGCCTCTTCCTCTGGCTGGGCTTCTGATTCTTCACTGGGACCTTGTCCTCAGCAGCTGGTCTTGCGTTCAGTTTTGCTCGATAAGCTTGGATGCAGATCATCCACGTTTGGCATGGAGGCCTGTGTGCCTTGCAAACAGGCTTTACAAACAAAACGCACCTAAAAATAAATCCAGTGCTTTCCAATGCATTCTCCTTATCTAAAATGGGACTGAACCCTGTCCAAAGTGCTCCGTGTGGAGGTTATTCGGACAGAGTGCTTCCACGTTACTGCATCTGCCTCTAACACTTCCCAGCTGAACGACTACACGGAACGACTACCCTCTTCCAGTGGTACATCTCAGATACCAGGTGTAGTGAAATTCAACTACCATTTACTGAACACCTCTCTTTTTAAAAAAATACTTTTATTGATTTTTACAGGGAGGAAGGGAGAAAGAGAAACATCAATGTGAGAGTGGATCATCAATGAGCAGCCTCCTGCACGGCCCCCCTCCTGGGGATCAAGCCCATACCCTAGGCATGTGCCCCGACTGGGAATGGAACCAGCAACCTTTTGGTGCACAGGACAATGCCCAACGAAGTGAGCCACACTGGCCAGGGCTGAACATCTCTCTAAAGCACAGGCCCAAGGTGACATTCAGATGCCATCACGAGGTCTTGATTTCTGATTCTAAGCATAGATACCAACAAGTCAAATTCAACTTATGGACATTTGCTACTTCAAAAGCAAATGAAATATTTTTAATGTAGTAAAAATAATAAATTAGGCAGGTAGCCTAGGTCTGAAACAAATTAAAAAAAAAATGTTTTTATTGATTTCAGAGAGGAAGGGAGAGGGAGAGAGTGAGATAGAAACATCAATGATGAGAGAATTATTGATCGGCTGCCTCCTGTACACACCCTACTGAGGGTGGAGCCCGCAACTCAGGCATGTGCCCTTGACTGGAATCGAACCTGGGACCCTTCAGTCCACAGGCCGACACTCTATCCACTGAGCCAAACCAACTAGGGTGAAACAAACATTTTAAAAACCATTTTACTAAGTAGCTATTGAAACTTTTCTGTAAGTATGAAAGTATTTCCAAATAAAAAGTAAAAAATTAAAATGTTGTTTCCAGATTACTTCCCCTTAAAATATTCAAAACCTTTCTCTTGTGAAATTTAAAAGTTTTAATTTCATTCCATCATGCCATAGCTTCCTGCTAGCCCTCAGGATTTTGAGCAACAATTTGAACATGATTTTTTAGTTTGCTTTGTTAGGTTTGCTTTAACTGTCCCTGGATGGTGACCGCATGCACACTGGGTGACCTGCTGCCAAGGGTGCAAGGTCAGAGTTCAAAGGTATTGGTACAGAAACCTAATTCTTAGGTTTGGAATTAGGCTGTGCAAACAGGAGATCCATCTGATGTGCTTAACAAACATTCGGTATTGACAGTGGGGGCAGGGGTGTGGCAGGAGTCCAGGTTGGGGACTGAACTTACTTCAGAACCTGCAGAAGTCCAGGCGTCACTGACGTTGGTCTCACCACTCCAGCTCCATCAATGGCCCCCAGGTGAACCTGAGGGTAATAGACTGTCCGCAGAGCTAATTTCGAAGACTGCAACCTTGTCTTAATGACTTCGAGTGGACAAGTGAAAATAGCACCAACCGTGCCCCCGCACCTGTAGGAAAAGAAACCACGACAGGGTCAGAAAAGCCGTACCATTCTCTACACAAGTGAAACGTGAAATTTATATTTTCTTTATTTGAAAAAAGAGCTCGACCGGTTGAGTCCGGTGGTTGAGTGTTGACCTATGAACCAGGAGGTCACAATTCCATTCCTTGTCAGGGCACATGCCCAGGTTGCAGGCTCGATCCCCAGTGTGGGGTGTGCAGGAGGCAGCCAATCAATGATTCTCTCTCATCATTGATGTTTCTCTCTCTCTCTCTCCCTTCCTCTCTGAAATCAATAAAAATATATATTTTTTAAAAATGAAACTTACGTTCATTTGATAATTAGAACATAAGGGAGGCAAAAAAAATTATAGTTGAAATCACAGCCGCTAATGAGATAACCATTGTTATGTCAGCACATCCTTTAGGGCTTTTCTGTACTGGCTCTTTAATCTCACTTTTCCCGTTATCCAGATGTTGTGAATGTCAATATATACACTTACGTCATCGGTAATGGCCGCATACTATTCTCCTATATTGATGTATATTAACCAATTTCCTACTGTTAGACATTAAAGTCATTTCCGATTTCACTACCCTGTTGCGATGAATATTCTAGAAAATGCATCTTTTCAGTCAAACGAAATAGTTCTTCAGGCAATGCTCCTATTTGAAAATCATTGCCTACTACAACGGACTTTTAATAAAGTCTAATTAATTTGGACTTCATTGAAAATTAGGCTAAAGCTTATTTTTTAACGACAAAGTCCTTGAGGTCTGAACCAATCAATTCATCCTGTTTTTGTTAGTCAGAGTCTCTCTGAGTCAGGGGTCTCCTTTACAATATTTCATACCAAAATATTACCTGTATTAAAAATTTAAGTATTTTTCTTCAAGACAACTCACTGATCCTAAAATAACTCCTCCCACCTTTTCTTAGACAATACCCATGAAACTGCGCTCCGGAGGGCTGGTGAGAATTAACAATGTCATGTGCCATCGAAAGCCACCCGCACCACCAGCCACGCAGGTTCTACCCCTCGTACAAGAGAGCGCAGGGCCTGTGTCTCATTCATCTTTGTTTCCCTGGCATCAGGACTCCCAAGTTCACAAACAATACTTGCTAAGCAAAGGAATTATTAAGTTGAAGTTTCAAGGAGGGTGTCTTTTAAGGGCTCTCCATGTTTGAAGACAGAACTTCCTGTCTGCCCGCTATCACAGGGGACCTTCCCAGGAGCACCTCACTAGGGTACAGGTAGAGCCTGGCACACTAGAAACGATACAGCACCATATCTCTGAGGGGAAAGCGGTGACAAGGACAGGTCTGTCCGGCTCACAGAATATTAAGTTAGGAAATCTGGCTGGGAACCCAGCACCTGGCATGGCGCCTGAGTCAGGAATGGGGTAAAGCCCCCGTGTAGTATTTTAAAATCAAGAGCCTGTAGCTCCACAGGGCAAGTCAAATCCTGGTAACTGGACTCAGAGAGCTGGAAGCTAGCGGTTTAAATGCTAGCATTTCTACCATGGAGTGAATGACCACCTCATGGTAAGCATGCAATCCTCCAACAATCCTTCAAGGTAGGAACTCTTTAGCCTCAATTCACCCTAAGGCATCGAAATGTCAGAAAAAAGAGAGGAAAAGGTAGACTGGGGGCGGGGATAGCCATATTGGGCTATTTGTAAACCTGCTTTAGAATCATGACGATAATACACCTAAAACAAACTGTTTATATACACAGTGTTTTCTGAACTGGGAGCCAAAGCCCATCAACCACAAAGCAAGGGGATCGGTGAGAACGGGCGGGAGGCCGGCAGGCAGGGCGCGATGGATGAACCGGCCGGCATTTACCCCTCAGGGATTGGGGGCTAATAGAGAGGGGACCCTGGGTCTCAGTGAGGTCACAAAGCAGCTCAGTATCTAATCTGAAACCCAAATCCAGACCCTCTGTGTCCACAGCTGGTTCGTCCGTCCCACTGTGCTCAGGTTTGCCCTCTGGGAGCATTATGGGAAGACGGGTGGTGCAGACAGCTTTGCCAGCTAACGTACGCTGTTTCACTCTTACTCAAGATGGAAAACTGGTGATCAGACAAGTAGGACTTCAAAACTCTAATGGGTCCTTTTGTATCAAGAAAAATTGTGAGCCCAACTGAATGCTGTTCTGTAGTAATTGGCTCTAAAGAAAATAGGATATAATGGGGAGTGTTTAAAAAAATAACTTCCTAACCATGTCTATTCACACAAAATATTACTCTTATCTATTACCATAAACATGTGCTTAAAAGGTATATTTTAAAACATTGGAAAATTTACATGCTACAAAATCAGGTAAAGGAATAGCTGAAACCTATTTATGCTCAATAACATGACTCCATGTCACCGAAAACAAACAAAAAACCCCACCACAAAACAGCTTCTGAGGAACTCTTTCATCAGAAAGCCAACAAGTTCGAATGTGGCCCAGGCCCAGGTCAACCACCTCGCTTTGCCCCAGGTCAGCTGCACTCCTTATCGGGCCGGCTGTCATCCAAATCTATGCCCCTGATCAAAGGATGGCCTTTGGGCGGTGTGCTTGCCCAACTGGGCAAATGTGCTACTATCAAGAGGCGGTGGACTCTGAGGATGGCAAGCCACACTCACTCCGTCACTGGCATGGGCTGCACGCCGTGCCCATGGCGGAGGGGTGGCCTTCCAGACCACTCACCAGGGGACAGAGTAAGGCGCTCTAAACAATGTTACTACTCAGAAGTCAGTCCCTTCTGACCTACCAGGAAAAAACTCAGAGGAAAAAATGTCCAAAGGATATTCTGAGTCGTTAAAGCTGTGGTATAATAATACTCTTAGAAGAACCTGATATTCAATTGAAATGTCCAAAGAAGTCTTCCTGAATCTTAAACCTTTCAGAGCAGAATTCTGTATCTTTCAGCTCAACTTCTTTTTCTTTCTTTGTGAGCCAACACATCAAGACAATCATCTGAACCAAAATGCTGACTTCTCCAGACTGGCTTTCCAAAATTTTCTAAAAATATTTCATCATGTTGGCCACAGAGCACTTAAGAGTACAACCAATTCCATTCTTTGTAGAAGCGTTCCTGTCAATCCCCAACTGTTGGATACAAAGAAGCCCTTCAGTGTCCGCCTGGCTCCTAACTCCTAACCTCGGTGACTAGCTTGGATGGAGCCCCACCCACCGCGGCCCGCGGCCGCAGAATTCCCTCAGAGGACTCTTCAGGAGTCCCAGGTCAGAAAGGGTGGAGGCAGCAGCTCTGGGCAGCCTCCCATCCAGCCTCCCGTCGCTGCTTCTCAGCTGTGCTCTACTGAATGCCCCCTTCCTGCCTAGGAATCACAGGCAGGTTCCATGACTTTCTGGTAACTTTCAGCCCCAACACTGGAAACCCATCTTGGTTCCACCAGTAGCCCCTCCCCCAACCACCTTTCAGCCTTACTTGGCCTGCAACCCTTCACACAGCACCAGGTGCCTCTCCTTCCTCTGGTCCTCATGCTCCTTGCCACCAAGCCAAGGGGCCCAGGTATCCTCCCCTGCCGGCCACAAGGCGACAAGACTGGCACTAGGAGGAAGTCACCGAGTCCTCTCATCCTGGTGGCATGGGCTGATGCAGCACAGCCTCCCACCTGCAGGAAGAGTCTGCCACACAGCAAGTGACTGCTCAGCCTCCCCAGCTCCCTCTGCATGGAGCCCAGAGCACTAGGGCAGGGGTGGGGACAGGGAGAGACAGTGACAGGAAAAGCCTCTCTCAACACCACATGCCACAATGTTGACAACTATAACCTTCCTCCTCTGCACACACAATCCGGGCGGAACAACTGGTGCAGGCGGGCAGACTCTGCCCCCTCTCTAGGCCTCAGAGCAGGCTTCTCTGGGTTCAGCCCAGGACCGGGAAGCCGATGCTCAGCCAACAGGCAGAGTCACATTCAGCATCCACTCACACAGGGACACAGTGTGGGCATCAGGAAACAGACTAGTCCTGGTGAGATACCAATACTTTAGACCTCATATCCAAAGTGGGGGACATCCTTAAGAGGTGCATACTTAAGAGGTCCACAGACATACAGGAAGAAGATAGCACAGAGAGAAATAGTTTCGTTACATTAACCATTATCATTCCTACCTCTAATTTCTATTTTGTGCATGTTTCTAATATATATGTAAACTTAATAAGAGTAATAAACATACATGGAGATATGAACAAACATCTTAACCATAGGGCTGTGTGATCAAAGTCTGAAGACCATTACTATTCTAGACCAGTGGTTCTCAACCGAAACAATGTGCCCCCATCCCGTGACATCTGGCAATGTCTGGAGACATTTTTGGATGTTGACATTGGGGGAAGGGGTATTAGCATCTAGTGGGTAGTAGGGAGGCTGCTAAACACCCTACAATTCACAGGACAGCCCTGCCCCACCCCAAGCAAATACTCATCTGGCTGAGGTTGAGAGCGCAATAAAATGGACAAGCTATCGGAAGGCAGTGTAAGGAACGTGGAGGCCACTGCTGCTGTCTCCCAGCATCCATGCCTCTTCCTGTCTTAAGACAACTGATCCCAGATGTCTTAAGCCATGCAGTTTGGATGCAACTGAACCATTTCTAGGTTTAGCCCCGACCCAATAACAACGCCGCCACGTGTTCAGCAATGGGCACCTTATTCAGCCCAAGCAGCATAGCGCCCCTGGGAGCAATGCCTGGTTTAGAGGCCGGTGCATGCCCAGGTTGGTCCAGAGTTAAGCTCCAGCCAGACTTGTTCAATGGTGGGGAACATCGGGAGCTGCTGTCAGCCATGCTGTGTTCCTCGTGTAAGGACCAACCCTGGAGTCAAGCAGGTATTTCTAGAAGGCAGAGCAGGCATCACTTGAGGTCCCACAGTGATACTGTCCAGCTATTTAGATAAGTCCTCACCACGCCTAGCTTTCTCTAGAACTCAGGTGTATGCACCAATAACCAAGCCAGTAGGAACTGAAATTCTTATTATTTACAACTGAAAGCCTCCTAAATGAGCCTAGTCAAAAGCCTTATACCCAAGCTTTTCAAGGAAACGCGGCGGAGTTTGACATGCTTGGCTTAAAGGGTTTTACTCTTATCAGCAATCTTCCAAAAAGCAGTTAGGACTGTTTCTAGTAGGCTAGGTTTCTCACAGGAGGAGGAACTCCCTGGATGGTAATTTAATTCGCCCCTAAGGAAACACTCTAGTCACTGATGTCAAAGTCCAGAGGAAATCTCTGGGGTACTCCATTCAGCAAAACCACCCAAAGGCTCTGCACGGAGCAGCAGAAAGACCAGGAGGGCCCGCGTTATTTCTCAGAGCCATCGCAACAGTCGCTCTCTGAGGCCTAGCTGTCCAGTCTCCTAAAAACTCTTATCACCTGGATTTTTCTGTGCTTTTTCCCTTTTACTACTTGTTTCTTTTTCTATAAAGACATTCCTCCTCCCATTCTCTCAGTCTTCCTGCGCAGAACTGAAGTCTTGTGTTTATTACATAGACTAGTGGCCCAGTGCACGGAATTTGTGCACGGGGTGGGGGTGGGGTGGGGAGTGTCCCTCAGCCTGGCCTGCACCCTCTCCAATCTGGGACCCCTCAGGGGATGTCTGACTGACAGTTTAGGCACAGTCCCTGTGGGATCAGGCCTAAACCGGCAGTCAGACATCCCTCTCGCAATCCAGGACCACTGGCTCCTAACCGCTCACCTGCCTGCCTGCCTGATGGCCCCTAAGCACTCTACCTGCCGGCCTGCTCGTCCCCAACTGCCCCTCCCACTGGCCTGCTCGCCCCCAATTGCCCCCTGTCAGTTTGATTGCCCCCAACTGCACCCCCCTGCCAGCCTGATCGCCCTAACCGCCTCTGCCTCAGCCCCGCCACCATGGCTTTGTCCAGAAGGATGTCTGGAAGGTCTCCCGGTCTAATTAGCATATTACCCTTTTATTAGTATAGAAGATAGAGTCCTGGTGCACAGGTGGGGGCCAGTTGGTCTGCCCTGAAGGGGGTCTGGGGCTGGACTGGGCAAGGGGCCTGGGGCAGTTTGCAGGCCAGCCACGGCCCCATTAGAGGGTCCCCGCTGGGGCAGGGTGGGCCTGGGCAAGGGGCTGATGGCCGTTTGCAGGCTGGCCAAGCCCCCATCAGGGTGGGGGTCTCCGCTGGGGGGTGTGGCCGGCCTGGGAGAGGGGCCATTTACAGGCTGACAAGCTGAGGGCCATTTGCAGGCTAGCCATGCCCCAACTGGGTGAGGGTCCCCGCTAGGGAGCATGGCCAGCCTGGGTGAGGGTCTGAGGGCCATTTGCAGGCCATCCACACCCCCATCAGGGTTGGGGTGTCTGCTGGGGAGCGGGCAGCCTGGGCGAGGGGCCTGGGGTGGTTTGCAGGCTGGCCAGCCCCCTGATGGGGTGGGGGTCCCTGCAGGAGGCGGGGCGGCCTGGGCGAGGGCCTAGGGTGGTTTGCAGGCCTGCTAAGCCCCAGTCTAATTAGCATATTACTCTTTTATTAGTATAGAAGATAGGTTTAACTGTTTATCTTTTTACCCACATAGGCCTGTCTTGATTCCTCCCAGGCCCCCCGTGAATTAGGCTCCTCTCCTCCAGTTTACCGTATAGCAGAACAAAGCTAGACTGTTAGTACATATATAGCTTTATGTGATCAGAGACATAAAAATTTTAAATTATGCACATAAATTTTTACTCTTTAAACTCTGAATTTCAAGTAACAAGTACCATTTTTAAAAACTTGGTCTTTTCAACAAGACCTCTGTTTTCTACACACACACACACACACACACACACACACACACGGACATTTTAGGCACTATAGCCAAGACCAATATGCTCTTTATTATAATCGCCACCAGACTGATAGTAAACGGTTTCAGACTCACAGCTTTTTCATGACTATGATACGGACTCTACCCACAAAGGACACTGGCAGACCCTGTGACTCCAACCTCTGGAACTTTCTTTGTAGTTTCCCCTTTCATGTGCTATCTCTATAGTCACTCCTTAAAAACACTAGTACTTCTTCACATAGAACTTTCTGGCACAAGGCTTAGAAGATTCTGATTATGAAAATTCTGTATTCATTCAGTCAAAGCAAAATGCATAGTTTTTGATGCAGCTAATTATCCTTTAGATGCTACTTCCTGTCTTCTAGCTCCTGGTTAGAGCATCATCCCTAAGTTTCGGGTTTGATCTCAGGCCAAGGCACATACAAGACTCAACCAACAAATGGAACAACAAATCGATGTTTCTCTCTCCCTCTAAAATCAATCAATTAAAAAAAAATACATGTTACCTATGCCAAGATAGTTTCAGCAAATCTTAACAGAGAACTATGTTCATAATTCACAAATAATCAAACTACTTCTTCTCTTAATTTGGGACAATTTAATAAGCCACATCAATCTATACTCCCAGGCATGACCCACAATACCTTTTATTCACTTAATTAATCATTAAACAAGTGTCCATTAAGCATCTGTAACATGTAGGATTCTGTACTTGGGATGTACCAGCAAAGAAAACAGACATGGCTACTATCCTCAGGAAGCTAAATTCTAGCAGCAGTCTTTCATCCAAATACCACACAACTTTTAAAAGTGTTTACTATAGATATGAAATACACTGGATTAAATCAATTTATAGTCTTAGCATACTTATATAAGCTATATACAAAATATGTGCACATTATATTGGTCTTATCAAAAGTTCTTTAAGCATTTGAAATAAATCTTGCATCTTCTCTACATTGTACCCCTAGCAAATATATTAACACATGCCCAACACTTCAAAAGAAACCATTAGCCAGTACAGATTAAACTTGTAGGCAAAAGCATGGTACAGGCGTATACTAGGTGACAGCTATTCATAATAGGGGGGTGGGAGGAAGATTGAATTTTGAAAATATCTTATATATTTTAAACCCTTAAAAACATACCATAGTGGCATTAAGATATATTTTAAAGCCTCTGTAAGTATGCTTGATGACAAAAGAAAAAATCATGGCATAAAAATAAGACCTAAAGCATATAATCTAGGCCATTAGCCTCGAGAGTTAATGACAGCTTAGTCTATTTCAGGTGCCGAGAACATCTCCTAATCGCACCCGGATGTTACTGCTTGCTCAGCAGGGGAAGGACATCCCTCACCCTACATGTGCACCAGAGCCCCGTCATTCGACAGGGAAAACGTAAGGGATTTCCTCAGCAGACATAAGGCCTAGACACGGAAAGAATTTTACTGTTTCTCTTAATGAGATGTTAAGTTCAAATAGTAGAAAAGGAATGATGGGTTTTGTTATATAATAACAATAAAATCTGTGCAAGTACATTTTGTGTTTTGATAATACTACCCAGATTTTGAGATAGGAGGAAAGAAAGCAGAAAACAGTAAAATCCCTGACCATATTAAAAGTCAACATCAAATGAATGAGGTTCATTCACACAGAAGGCACCACCCTAAGAGATGTTGTTGTTTTTTAAAATATATTTTATTGATATTTTACAGAGTGGAAGGGAGATGGATATAGAAACATCAATGAGAGAGAAACATCGATCAGCTGCCTCCTGCACACTTCCTACTGGGTATGTGCCTGCAACCAAGGTACATGCCCTTGATCGGAATCAAACCTGGGACCCTTGAGTCCGGCCGATGCTCTATCCACTGAGCCAAACCAGTCAGGGCCTAAGAGATGGTTTTATGAACGTGCTGGTAGGTAGCAAAAGCCTTAAAAATGGTCCGGCCAGTGTGTCTTAGCAGTTGAGTGTCAACCCAGGAACCAAGAGGTCGCCTGTTGGAATCCTGGTCAGGGCACATGCCCAGGATGCAGGCTCCATTCCCAGTAGGGGTGTGTGCAGGAGGCAGCCGATCAATTATGTTTCTCACTGATGTTTCTGTCTCTCTTCCCCTCACCCTTCCCTCTCTCTAAAAATCAATATAAACACATTTTTAAAAAAATTAAGTTAAAAAAACGCCTTAACCTTTTGCACTCGGATGTCGAGTGTTAGCATTAGAATAAAGGAATCGAGAAAAAAGCAAGCGAGTGCAAAGGGTTAAAAATATGTTTTAACTCAGCAATTGTACTTCTAATGTTTATCCAAAGGAAATCATCAAAGAACTACACATCTACACAAAAGGATGTCTAGTTATTTATATTGGCAACAAACAAACAAACAGCAATGAGAGATTAGAAGTTACGTAATCCGAGTATTATGTATCCCTGTCATAAATTACTGTAACATCCTCACTGAACTCGAGTCATGGGCCTGGAACTGGTTTGCCTCTTCACTGAAACCACTGGACAGGAAGTCTCCACTAAAGGTACACGGGGAGAATTCACTACCATTAAAAATGTAACATATTAGGAGGAAGAAAGCAGTTCTGAAAATACGAGCCTATTTTAAAATTAACTACAGAATGACATCTGGTCCACAGATACACACACAGAACCTTTTTCTAAAGTGCTGACTTCTCGGTGTTGGTTTGTGGGTGATTTTTCTTCCGGTTCTTTTCTTGAAGGGCAACACTATATTAAAAAGATTTGCAGCTTAATGTAGGGCTATTTCCACCTTTGCAAAGAACCCAAGAAACTGCCTTTTAAAAAAGAAATAATTAAACCTGAAAGACTAATGAGTTGTTTTGGGTGTAGCTTTTATTTTCGAGGATCTAAAAATAACTTTATCCATTTATAAGCCTGTGATACCTGATATAATATTTATTCAACATCATTAATTGGGGATAGCATTAAACTTTAGATGTTAGTTTCCAATGGCTATTCAATAGAAGGAGACAGGTGACACTTGAAGAGCTGGGGCTGACTTCTTTTCAAAGGAAATGAGCTTAGTTCTTTGGAAAGATTCCAGTAACATGGAAACTAGTTACTTCTAGCAAAGCAGCATCTCACCCACTGGACCAAGCTGGGGGTTGACTGATTTTAACTGTAGAATATACCCATTCAACACTTGGCTCCTACAATCTTCTTCCCTAAAAGAAATGCATTTTAGGCTAATGGGAAGGCATCAAAATCCATTTAGTTACTCTGAAAGCCTCCTTTGGAAGATTTATTTTCTTTCTTGAGTGTTTTAGGTAAACCTGAAGTGCTGCTAATGAAGAAACTAAATCCTGTTAAATTCAGGGCTTCAGGCACTGCCCTAATGAACTCCCTAAATTTTAATCAGTTTTCCTCCATCACAAGGCTGGTGCTTCCGGTAGGAGAATCAGCAGCCAGAGGGCACTGTGAAGGGCATGCGGAAAGATTCATCCCGACAGGGTGATCCATTCCGCGGCCAGCCTCCCGGAGCCTGCTCCGAACAGGCAACTCTCCAGTACGAAACACAAAGAATTTTCAAGAGACCACCTCCCTAAAAACAATAAATTAAAATCAGAGTATAACATCATCAGAAAAAAATTACCCTTCTTGGCTTTAATAATATGGCCGACTTGTTTAAAATTCTCCAGAATGACAAATTAATACTTTGCCATAATTTAAGAATTGCTGCCTGCCCCCCCTCCCCAAGCTGAAATATCAATGGGAAGAAAATATCAACGGGGAGATGAAGTGAAAGGATGAGAGGGAATGAGAGGGAAGATATGAATGTTTTGGTTGGAAAAACAAAGAAACTGCCCTGACCGGTGTGGCTCAGTGGATAGAGCGTCGGCCTGCGGACTGAAGGGTCCCGGGTTCGATTCCGGTCAAGGGCATGTACCTTGGTTGCGGGCACATCCCCAGTAGGGGGTGTGCAGGAGGCAGCTGATCGATGTTTCTCTCTCATCGATGTTTCTGACTCTCTCTCCCTCTCCCTTCCTCTCTGCAGGAAATCAATAAAAATATCTTTAAAAAAAAAAAAAGAAAAACAAAGAAACTGCTCAGCACTTCCAGTAAGTACATAGAACTCAGAACCCTTTCACCACAGTTATTTTCACAGGTAAGTTCTCAACCATTACTCGTTTGTAACAAGGAAACATATCTAGGCAGCAGTCTAAGCTGCAACTAAAATCCTCAAGTCAAGAGGACAAGCCGGAATAAATCCCATTTTATACAGAATGTCCGTCCTATCCTTAAACACTGCTGTGCCGGGCCTGTGAGGTCCTCCAGCAAGACTCCAGAAGGACCCAAAGCCACGGGCTGTATTGAAGGAAAACAAGTACTAACACTCAGAAACATTTAACCATCTATTTTCTGAAGAAACAAACAAATCAGCGCTGTCATGAACCCCGTGATCACCCATCCTCCCTAACAATGCGTTGCCTCCCCTGAAAACCAGCAGTAGCAGCCGCGTGACGATCAAACGAACGCAGCTCTCAAAACAGAAGCGACTTACCTCGGACGCGTCTACCGGCAGGAAAGCAGCATTTCAACACGCTTTCCGGACCTTACTTTCTCCCGAGGGTGGGGGTGGGGGGTGGGTCCCCCAACACTCCCACAGGTTGCTGGCCGCATCACAGTCGCCAGCACTTCCCAGGCCCTTGCCGATACCCAACACCTACAGCCCACTGGACTGTCTGAGCGCGGCCCGAGCTACCCTGCCAAACTCCGGGGCCAACCCGAGCATCCGTCCCACTCCCGGGCCCTGGGCGGTGGTGGTGGCGGGGGGTCCAGGCAGAGGGACTGCAAGGGCGGCTGGCAGGGAGGACGCAGGGCAGCTGAGCCACGGTGACCAGGCAGCACCGCCGGAGGGACACTCGTCACACCGGCCTGTTATTGTTCAAAAGGACTAACAGCGGGAGACGCCGCGGGGAGGGGGAGGGGCGTGGGGACGCGGCAGGCTCCGGGTAAAGCCACGCTCGGGGGATGCGGACCCCCGGAGGGAAAAAGGCCGACGCCTCCCGGGCCTCGTCGCCGCCCCGACGCCGGGACTTCCTCCTCGGGGAGCCGGCGCTTCGGCCTGGGGAGGGCCGGTAACCGGCCAGGGCGCACGGAGGGCGTGGGACGGGCCCAGAGAGCCGCGGGGTCGGGCCGGGACGCTCACCCGCCGGCGAAGAGGTGGAGCAGCGTATTCTCCTTCTGCTGAGAGCCGGTCGCCATGGCCGCGCCGGTTTCGCGGCCCGCCGCCGCCGGTGCCGCAGGCGCGAGGCGGCTCGAAGGATGCGCGAGGCGGCCCGCTCCGCTAGCCCCGCTGCTCTCAGGCGTCCGCCGGCGCCGTCCCCATGCAGGCGCGTCCCCACGACCCGCTCCCTCCGTCCGCACCCTCCGCGGCGTGGCCGCCGGCCCTTCACCCGCCTCTGCGGCAGCGGCCCGGCGTCCAGTGGAACCCCACCGCGCGGCCGTCACGTGGCGGGGGCCGGGTCCGACGTCACCCGGCGGCGCGCGCCGGGGCGGTGAAGGGCGGGGGTGTGGACCCGGATCCGTGCTCCCATTGGTCGGCGAGCGGATATGGGCGGGGCTAAAGCCCAGCCCGGGGCGGGGTTCCGCTTGGAGCGCGAGACTGGGCGGGGCCAGCCGGGGCCCTCGCGGTGGAGGGAGAACCGGCTTAAGCAGCCTGGTACCTGCTCACGGGCTGAGAACCTGGGCTCGGCTGGCTGGGGAGGCCCTGGCCTTTTTACTTTTTTAGTCTGTATTTTCCTTTACTTTGTGATACGCACGATGTGCAAAAATGCATAATAATTACATATGACATCTCACAGCTCTGTACTCACCACCCAGTTTAGGGAAAAAACCACGATCAAAAGCACTAAAACCCCCAGTGTACCCCTAGTATAATTTTGTATATTTCTTATTTTTCTAGAAATAGCATTACATGCTGCAATACGCTTTTTGGCCTATCGTTGGTGATCATCTCCAGACTGCTTCTCTACTTGTATGTCCTTGGGTCACCGTCACCCTCAGCCTGGCATCTTCTCACCTCCAGGTCCCCACATGCAGGCCTTCCCAAGCTACCCTGGCAGCGCGCCTATCACATGACTCCGTGTGATTTCCTCGTGTAGGTTTCTGCCGTTACTTTGTGGATCAATTGGTTTAAGTTGTCCTTTGGCCAGTGGAATGTCAGCTTCAGGAGTGCAGGGACCTTGTTTCATTTGCTCACAGTTGCTCCTGGCAAAGTATCTGAGGCTAGTAACGCCCAAGAAATGAGTAAATGTCCCTAACTGAACTCATCATTCCATGCCTCTTTTATTTCCTGTCCTGGAAATATGATGACACCACCATCTGCACAGCCACCAATGCCAGAAACTTTCATGTTACCTTGAACTCCTCTCCCTCTATCTCTCCCTCTCTCTCACTCGTTCTCTCTCTCTCTCTCTCCTCTCCCAAAAGTCCATCACGCACCTGGCACTTCTATCTCCTAAAATTCTCCCAAAGCGCCCACCCCGTCTCTGTGTTCCTTCCACTGCTGCTGCCGTTTCAAGTCAAAGCTGTACCTTGACCAGACAGGAGCGGCTAGAAGTCCTGTGTGTAAACACAAAGAGAGCTTTAGTAGAAGGGGAATCGTGTGCAAACACAGGAGCTGGGGATTTGATTGCTGGGACTCTTTAAAAACAACTCTCGGGGGCAGTCATCCAAAATGCAAATACAGTGAATACTCTATATTAAAACCATTACTCCCAGGCCTAGAAAGGGAAGGCCACACAGCACTCCACATTATGGGGAAAAGGAAGGAAAGAAGGCAGGCAGTGAGAGAAAGTGTTTCCGATGCTTTCTGGATCTCCCAAGTCCCTTGCTTTGGTTGTTAGGAAGTCCGTGTTGGTCTTAGCTGAAGATTTATGAGGCAGAAGGGAAGAGGAGGAGAAAGTAATGCGACTCTGTTAGCCAGGAGGGAGCTGTGCCCACCTGGGTAAAATTCTAAACCCAAGGAGACACTGCTATCCTTGGATGCTCTCTCACAGAGGTGTTTGAGGCTGGGACCCAGGCCTCTGACGCCAAGGCAGCACCCAGCCTCCTGCCTTTTTTCGGGGGGCAAGGGGGCTCTGCCAGTCTAGGGCTGAGCTAGACACATAAACAGGCCTCCCCACCTGCTTGTTCATAGTTATGCTGCCTTCGGGTTGGAGTTTTTCCAAGGTCTTTCATGTATATTATCTTGTTGGGTACTCACAATGTGTGTAGCCTGTTGTTTTCATTCTGTCTCTATGGACAAGCAGGATAGATTTGCTCAAGGTCACACAGCCAGCTAGTGGCTGATGCAACAATCTTTCACGCCTCCATGCTTTGGGACATGCTGTTGCCTAGGAAGCTCCCTTCCGCTGTGGGCCAGCCAGAGGAAGCTATCTGATTCATCCATCCATCCATTCATTCATTCATTCACCCATTCAGCACGTATTTGTTGAGTTTTTTTATTTATTATTTTATTGATTTTCTACAGAGAGGAAGGGAGAGGGACAGAGAGCCAGAAACATCAATGAGAGAGAAACATCGATCAGCTACCTCCTGCACACCCCCCACCGGGGATGCGCCCACAACCAAGGTACATGCCCTTGACCGGAATCGAACCTGGGACCCTTCAGTCCGCAGGCTGACGCTCTATCCACTGAGCCAAACCGGTTTCGGCTTGTTCAGCTTTTTACTCTGTTCCATTCAGTGTTCTAGGTTCTGAGGATACACCAGGGATTAAAATGGATAAAAATATTTAGCAAAACGGTAGCAATCAGATCCAGCAATAGGTAAAAGGGATGATGTGAATATTTCTCTCTTTTCCGCGTCCAGAGTGGCTAGAGAGTGGTCTGGTTCCTGAGTAGGGGCAGCTGGGGATTGAGAAAATGAAAGAAAGAGACAGACACAGAGATAGGAAAAAGCTGGGGCTGGGGGGGGACAGCTGTCCTCTGATGGAGAGACAGGGACTCAGAGCCAATACAGCGTGTTTATTTTACACAGCAAAATACCAGGAAGTTTTACTAAAGCCCAACACAAAGGAGATTATGCACATTCTTGGGTGGGCCCAGAGTCTATTCATTCCTGGTGCTTGGCTGGATTTAAATAACAAAACCCACCCGGAGCACCTGGGCTGAAGGTCAAGCTGACAACACTCCTGCCTCTGGCAAAGCGTGTTTCCAGGACGTGGCTTTGCCCACGCCACTGGATTCAGCTGACAATAATTAAAGAAATGCCCGTGTGCCTTCCCAGGCGCTCTCTACAGGATGATATCTCATGGTCAAATGAGATATGCCCCAGGAATGTGAGGTTGGTTTAACATTCCAAAATCAATCAATAAAGTTCAGCATATGTTGTGTATTGCTTTAATATGATTTCCAATCCACCTGTTTATGACAAAGAAAAAAAGGTGCTTTGATATAAGAATGAAGTAAGTCATGTGAGGATGTCACCTTTTCCATCTGTTGTCATTGATAAGCAGTCAGCAGCCTGGCTACTGGGGCCCCCCTGGGGGCTTATCCATTAGAACATGTGGGGAAGCAGCTATGGCAAGGGGACCTTTTTAGACAATAAATACTGAGAACTTGGGAGGACTATCTGAGAGTTTCAGTTTGGATGGAGGGACTCCTGCTAATATAAAAACGTCCAGAAGACCCTCGGGTACCTGTCCTGTCTTGGTGAGGTTCTCCTGGAAGATAGTGGTGATAAATATCTCAGCTCCAGGTGAAAGAGATCAGCCCTCCCACCAACGCTGGCATCTTCGTTCCCTAGCAACATGCCCTAGCAACCCAGGACTTAGACTTTTGAGCTGGCAGCAGGAAATCGGCTCTTTGGTTGGTTGCCATCGCTCCCAGTGCCTACTCACATCAAAAGATACACCTCTGTGGAAATTTGGACTCTATTCCTTCGCCTCCCCTTGCTGGGAACAGTAGTGTGATTAATCTGTCATTTGTTTGGAATAACTCATTTCTTTATTTGACTTACTAAGAGATACCCTGTATACAATTGGCTTGTGAAATAATTATACACTGAGTGGCCAGATTATTATGACCTCTGAACACATAATAATCTGGCCACTCAGTATGTGTCTGTGTGTGTGTGTGTGTGTGTGTGTGTGTGTATATATATATATATATGAATATATATGTATATGTATATACATATATACATACATATACATATATACATATATATATATATATATATATGTATATGTATACATATATATATGAGGCCCGGTGCATGAATTCGTGCATGGGTGGGGTCCGGACAGCCTGGTCAGGGAGGGGACATGGGCGGTTGGCCGGCCTGCCTGCTGGTCGAACTCCTGGTCGAAGGGACAATTTGCATATTAGCCTTTTATTATATAGGATATACACTGAGTGTCCAGGTTATTATGCATTCAGAGATCATAATAATCTGGCCACTCAGTGTATAGATACTTGGTTAAAGCACAAGTGGGGCAACTCAGCTAATCTGAGTGCCCTGCCTGGGGGAGGTTCAAGGGTTTTATACATGTCCCCCCTCTAGGTTTCAAGGTTCCCCTGCCAGATATCTTGGCAAGGGACTAGATTTCAAGGTCCCCTTTTACATTGTTGTGGCTTTTCCCAGTATTTGTGAGAAAGTGGCGATTTTATCTTGGCAAGTCCCAACACTGCTGACTTCTTTGCTCAGTGGGTGAGATAAACTCCCATTTCTTCATCCCTCACCCCTTCTCCTCATCCTGCCCTAGAAGCTATCTATACTGCTTAACAATCAGAATGTACATCGATTAGTGAAAACTCATTAAAAATTACACTTAAAGTGGCTACATTTTATTGTATGTGAATTATATCTTGACAGAGGTGGTTAGAAAGAAAACAAAAAGCAAGGCAGACTCTATATCCTATATAATAAAAGGCTAATATGCAAATTGTCCCCACCGGTGGGAGTTCCACCTACTGGAGTTAGATGTGTGCTGGCCACCAGGGGGCGGCATGGAACATGGTGGGTGTCAGCGATGTGGCGCTGGCAGCAGGTAGCAGTGGAGGCGCTGCTGCCCTGATGGGCCCGATGAGAGCAGGACCATGGCGGGATGGTGGAGCAGGTGAGCGGGCGGCACCAGGCCAAGGTGGGTGCGAGCGGGGGCCCTGATCGCCCCACCAGTCACCCCACAGATCGGCCCTGATGGCTGGCTAGGCCTAGGGACCCTACCTGTGCACAAATTGTATAAATATAAACAATAGTATAAATATAAACCATATATATCAAGTTTGGCAATAGGTCAGGGCTTGGACAGATAGTTATACCCAGAAATCCCCTTGGTGTTGCTGAGTCACAGACCAGGGGACCACTCCCAGGCTTGATGGGGTGGGGAGGAGCGGCTTCTTTGTTTGTTTGATTCTCTTAACCATTCAAATTCTAAAGGACCCCAAGGTTTCTGCTGACGGGTTGCCAGTTTCTGCCAGCTTTCTCTCTCTGACTATTGGCTGTCAAACTTCTAATTGCTTCTTCCATGCTGTTTTTCTGCAAAAGCTGCTGGTGGCTGGGAAAGCATCCCAACCTCACCCCCAGCGGCTGGGGTTTCACATCTTGCAGAACATTGTAAGGAGCAGTTCCGCTTTGCAGAGAGCCTAAGGCTGGAGCAGGGAGCCTAAGGCTGGAGCAGGGCCGGTTTCTCGCTGAGGCCCCACCTAGAGTGAAAGCACACACAAGGCCTTTGTCTGCTCAGGGGCAGGAGGGCCGCAGGGCAGGTGGTGTGGTTGGGAGCAAAGGACAAATCCCAGCTACTCTCTCGCCTTTGCTTTCTCCTTAACAGATCCAACCAGAGCCAAGTTTCAGCGACAGCCTTTTTTGTTTTTGTTAATCCTCACTCGAGGATATTTTTTCCATTGATTTTTAGAGAGAGTGGAAGGGACAGGGGAGGGGGAGACAGGGACTAAGAGGGAGAGAGAGGTGGGGGGAGAGAGAGGTGAGAGAGACACATTGATTGATTGCCTCCCACATGTGCCCACCTGGGATGGGGGATTGAATCTGCAATCCAGGTACGTGCCCTTGACCAGGAATCAGGAATTGAACCCTGACCTTCTGGTATGCAGGCTGATGCTCTGACCAGCGAACCACACCGGCCAGGGCCTGCCTTTTGTTTTGTTTTATTGGAGAAAAATAGAACCCCACGTACAAAGGGAAGAGAGCACAAACATTCAACTGATGGCCCTAGCCAGTTTGGCTCAGTGGTTAGAGCGTCGGTCTGCGGACTGAAGGGTCCTGGGTTTGATTCCAATCAAGGGCACATGCCCAGGTTGCAGTCTTGATCCCCAGGAGGGGGCATGCAGGAGGCAGCTGATCAATGATTCTCATCATCGATGTTTCTATCTCTCCCTCTCCCTTTCTCTCTGAAATCAATAATAAAAAATATATATATATTTAATTCAACTGATACAGAACAATGGCTGAAAAGTCACAAGGATCCAATGTTGTTTGAAATTACTTTCCAATTTCTTAAACAGCTCCTCTCAGGAAAAGCAGAAATGTTTATTTGGGTTTTTAAAAAATCAGAACTGCTTTAATGTACTGGGGATGGAGCCCCAAACCTGGGCATGCGCCCTGACTGGGAATTGAACCAGTGACCTCTGGGTTTCTGAGTTGATGCTCAACCACTGAGCCACCCTGGCCAGGCTGCTTTAATGCCGTTTGCAGCCGTATGCTTCTTTGACTGTTGGAGCCATTAGGAAGGATACCCAGGTCCTAGCAGAGACTTGGGTCTGGTGTCCACTGTGGGTTGTTCTCCTGAGTTCTCAAAGGCCTGTCTACAGCTGTTTAAACAAAGTTGCCCGTGTCTCTCTAATTGCACCGAGGTGAGAGGTAACAACTCTTATCTAACAACTAGAGGCCCGGTGCATGAAATGTGTGCACGGGTAGGGTCCCTAGGCCTGGCTGGCGATCAGGGCTGACTGGGGCCTTCCTTCCCCAGCTACCAGCTGCTGGCTGGGGACTTCCTTCATTCCACACACCGTCCCCGTCCTCCCCCCCCCCAACCCCCGCCCCGGTGGTCAGTGCACATCATAGTGAGTGATCAAACTCCCAGTCTCCTGGTCAAACTCCCAACGGGACACTTTGCATATTAGCCTTTTATATATAGAGATACCCCATATTTCCAGCCTTCCCAATTTCTTTTCAGACAGCCATTGCCTATACTGTCTCAGCTCCTCTGGCATTGCATAAAGAGCTCATCTGACAAGGAAATACGATTTTGTGTGCCTTTTCTCCATACGTGGCCATCTACTGCTAACTCATCCCTGCTGCTCTCTGAGATACGTAGACGGTTCCACAAGGCCTGGTAGTCACTCTTCAGGAATTTTTACGTAGAATTGATCCTGTTTGGAGGAGACTCTTGGGGTCACGTTCGTCATCTTGAAAGCTGGTCCCTTTTCTGAGGATCTTAATTTTTTGAAAGTGTGATGCTGTTTCAGCTGAAAAATTGGCAAAAGCAGTTACAGTCTCAACGAGGCTCTGCAGCGGAGCCTTCTGCCCTCGGAAGGCCTGTGTGGCCCAACTCTGCCAGGCTGCCAGGGTCAGCCTGCCAGGCTCTCTCTCCAGTCTTACGCGGGAACCTGTTTTTTCAGTCTTTGTCAGCCCCTGTCCAGCACCCATTTCCCTGGCCATTTCTTAGAAGGAAAGCACCTTCGGTGAAATGTCAATTCAAGAGGCCTGGCCCAGCTGGTGTGGCTCAGTGGTTGAGCATCAACCTATGAATGAGGAGGTCATGGTTCCATTCGCGGTCAGGGCACATGCCCAGGTGCGGGCTGGATCCCCAGTGTGGGACGTGCAGGAGGCAGCTGATCAAGATTCTTTCTCATCATTGATGTTTCTCTCTCTCTCTCTCTCCCTCTCCCTTCCTCTCTGAAATCAATAAAAAATATATTTTTTAAAAAAAAGGGAGAGAGAGGCTCAGACTTATGTTTCCAATATATTTTGACTAATGCTTGGAACTGAAGGTCACTCAGTGTTAACCGATGACACTTGTAGCCGGACTCTCTGACTGCCCAGGGCAGACGATGCCCTTTTCCTTTCTCCTCCTTCCCTCCCACTCTCCCTTTTGTCCCAGCTGCTGAGAGGCCGTACAGCATAGGATTCTCCTGCCAAATGGCCAAGTTACTTAACCTCCCCGTGCCTCAGTTTCCCCACCTGAACAACCAGGCGAGTTATGGTACATACTTCAGAGTGAGGGTGGTTAATAATAAATCTGCTGACACTGACCATGCGCCGGGCACTGTCCTAAGTCCTTCTAGGACTCTCCCGTTGGAACTGTGATTGCGTCCCTGTTTTCTGTGCCAGGGAGAAGGCCAACAGCTGGCCTGGCTGGGAGGTGGTGGAGCTGGGATGTGAACAGAGGGAATGCCTTGGCAGAGGGCAGGCGCTTCCCCACCCAGCTGCACAGCCTGAGGACTCTTAACGGGCGTAGGGCCCTGCCCGTGGCCAGTACTGAGCACATAGCCGTGTGTGTGTGTGTGTGTGTGTGTGTGGTGTGTGTTACCAGGATCCTCACCAGTATCTATTAGAATCCACCAAAATGCACAAGAACTCTTGTGCAATGTGAAAAAGCAGAGTGGGCTGGAGAGAAAGGTGAAGGACATGCGTCATCCTAAAAGAAGGATGGCTGTCATTTATTGAGCACCTGCTGTATGCCAGTTTGGGGTGGCGGATGCTATAAGCACACTCTCGTATCCAAAGCCCCAGCGTGTTTCACAAGTCAGAGTTGTTCTGATGATGGCAGAGACATCAAATGGTGCGCACACCTCAACACGACACCCCTGGCCCAGGGTAGCGCTCCGTCTTCAAGCACGTACGATTTTGAACAGTCATGCTGTGAGGGATTTCAAAACACCCTCTAGCCCTGGTGGGTGTGGCTCAGTGGTTGGAGCAATGGCCTGTGACTGAAGGGTCCCGGGTTCGATGCCGGTCAGGGGCACATGCCCAGGTTTCAGGCTTGATCCCCAGTGGGGAGTGTGCAGGAGGCAGCTGATCCATGATTCTCTCTCATCATTGATGTTTCTCTCTCTCTCTCCCTCTCCCTTCCTCTCTGAAATCAATAAAAATACATGAAAAAAATAATAAACACACCCTGTCAATAGCCTCACAGCCAGGCAAGGTCAAGGGTTGCCACCGAACAAGGTGCAGCCGGTCGGCCAGGTTCTCTGCCAATTTTCAGGGCTTTTGGAGACGGAATTGCGGACGAGGGACTGCGGAGTGGGGTGGCCAGGCTGAGTGTTGCCTGAGGTCGCAGAGCAATGATGGCCATGATGAGAAGAACACGCACCATAGCCCGGCCCAGGGTTACCTCATTTCATCGCCCAGCAACCACGGCCTCTTAGTATTCCCCTTCTACCCGTGAGCAAACTGAGCTGAGGAGAAGCCAAGCCAGCTCCCCCTGCCTGCGGAATGAGTACGCTTGACCACCATGCTGGGGCAGATGTTCATCACACCCACCCTAGAATCAGGCCCTGTGGGTTCAAATTCCAGAACCTTGGGCAAGTCACTTCACATCTCTGTGGAGAAGGGCTAATCGTACCTGCCTCCCAGGTTGTGGTGAGGGTTAGGTAAAGTAATTGTGCCTCGACCAGAGAAACTGCCAATCATGAGTCTGATTGGGATGCTTCTGGCTTCCCAGCCCCACAATAGGGTGTAAGCCACATTGATTGGTGGGAGGAGACTGGCAGTTGGCAAGGCCACTGGGCAAGAGAGAAGGGGGGTCTGGGTTCCTGTCCACAGTGTGGCCCTGAACTGGGGAGATGCCCGCTGTTCTTCTCAGCCTGGTACCCAGCGCTGATGTTCTGAACTCGAGGGGTGCTGGGTTAGGAGCATCCACATGGAGGTGTCCACCCCAAAGGGAGAGGCTATGGCGTCTGGACCCACAGCAGCCTCCAACTGCTGAGGGGCTGGGGAAGACACCATTCATTCATTCATTCCTTCATTCATACATTCATTCATGCAACCAGTACTGATTTGCCCCCTGCTCTGCTGCAAACCCGGGCATGGCCGGGGCCGTCAGAGCGGCGAACTTTATAGGCTCCTGCCTACGTGGAGCTTCGGTTTCGTGTAGAAGGAAGTGGAACAAGCTCTTCAAGAGACAAACAGGGCTGTCTGTGAACTGGCGCAGCTCCCGGCGGGGAGGGGCCGCTTTGCAGTGAGTGGGCTGTTTTCGGGGCTCGCTCTCCCGGGGAGGCAGAACCTGGCCCCCTTCGAAGGACTGGGAAGAATTCGTTAGCCCCTGGAAGTTAGCCCAGGCTCCTGCCCGCCCGGAGGAGCTGGCTCGGGTTGCAGGCCTGGCACTGCCGCAGTGTAAGTGGGGCAGAGCCCAGGCTGCCGCTCTGGGCCCAGGACTGGGGGAGGGGACAGGCCTGCCAAAGGGACCCGGAATCCGAGCCTGTGCCTGTCCCAACGACCTTCCAGGGGGAGTCCATTATAATTGTCCCCATTTTACAGATGAGGAGACTGAGGTGCAGAGGCCTTGGCTCCAGTGTCTGCGCCCTAGCCCCTCCCCACCGGATTAGAGGCTCTGGGCAGAAGGGTCCTCAGGCTTCCCCCTCTCGCTTTCAAGTGAAGCTGCCCTGAAAAGTCATCTTCCTGTGGCAGCCGATCACCCACCTGCCTGATTTGTCCATCTGTTACAGGGAGGGGCAGGAAGGCAGGGGGAGGGAAGAGAGACAGGCGGGGTTCTCGGTATCAGAGGGCTCTTCCTGCCTCCCCCACGGCCATCACCGGCAAAGCTAGCGAGAGCCGAGCGTGTCCCTGTGTGCCCCGCCACTTGCAGGCTGTGTGACTTGGAGCCAGTTACCTGCCGTCTCTGGACCTCACCTGCCTCCTTTAGAAACAGGTGCTTCCAATGCTGACTTCACCCGGTCCTCCAGAGTCTTCCCCATCACACGCCTTCCCTCCCAGTGAGAAAGTGGCCTCTCACGCTCCCTCGGGACTCGGCCTCCAGGTTTCTTCCACTCGGCGAGCTTCCCCAGGACAAGGGCAGTGTCCTTCCCACATGGGCTCTGAGGGCCGGGGGGAGAGGGGATGCCATTTAGTGGATAAATAGGGTGGGTCATGTGACCCACGATCATTTTACCGCGGGGGAAACTGACGCGGAGACGCGCATTGTGCTGAGTGTCCAGCTGGTCAGGGACAGAGGTGAGAAGACCCCCGAGTCTCACCCTTCCCCACTCCATGCTCCTTCTGTGATGTCCGGGTGCCCACCCGAAGGACATGTGCTGGGCAGGTGACAAAGTGCTGTACAGCGTGGTCCCTACACTCAGACTGCCACGCTTCCCGGCACGGTGGTTGGGGCCTTTCTCTCTCTCTAGGTGACCTCGTCCAGTCCCACATGTTAAAGGCCATCAATATGGCATCCGTACCCGTCCCCCATTTCTTTCTTTAAAAAAAAAAAATATTTTATTGATTTTTTACAGAGAGGAAGGGAGAGGGATAGAGAGCTAGAGACATCGATGAGAGAGAAACATCGATCAGCTGCCTCCTGCACACTCCCCACTGGGGATGTGCCCGCAACCAAGGTACATGCCCTTGACCGGAATCGAACCTGGGACCCTTCAGTCCGCAGGCCTGACGCTCTATCCACTGAGCCAAACCGGTCAGGCCCCCTCCCCCCCCCCCCCCCCCCCCGCCCATTTCTATCTGCAGCTTCATTTTCCCTGAGGTATGTTCTGGAACATCACCTACGTGACACTCCCGACGGAGGAAGTGAGTGTTGACACGGCACATCTATTGATTCCTCGTCCCATCCTCCCACACCTGCTGCCCCAGCGCCTCCCAGACCTCGCTGGATAGTGACCAGTAAGGGACATGGCCCCGCGGGCTGATCTCTAGGCCTGGAACCAGTTCGGGCTTCATGGTGTCACTGAACCAGGAGAAACCGGATCCAGTTTTCTGCAGCTTCCACGCGAGCGCCTCCTGGGTGGACACCAGGGTCTCGGGTGAGAATAAGAAGTGGCCCCCACCCCTCAGGGAGCTCAAGTTCCGGGGGGGAGACCACCCATAAGCGGAGACGAATGTACACGCAGTCATGACCTCGTGTCCGAGCCGTGGAGGAAGTAGCAGGGTGCTGTGACGTTGACTGCTTTGCGTACCTAGCATTCCCTTTGGAGATGGTTGAGGGAATAGGGGTGCGGGGGGAGGTGTTGGGGGGGGGACGGCCTCCAGGGGCCGCAGCCTCAGCGAAGGGCGGACTTGAACACCTCTCCCAGCGGAGATTAGGAGGAAAGTGTCTGAGCATCCGGACTCCGGGAGGAAGGAGCAGGTGGCCCACTCGGTGAGGCTGCCCGAGGGGAGCGGGTGTGCGTGCCAGCACCTCGGTGAGCCGGAGAGAACCAAACCCGAAAGCTACCTGAGCCTTGGCTGACCCCCAAGCGTGGCCTTGGCGAGGCCGGGGGCAGCTAGTTTGCCTGGGGGAGGGGCCCCCGGCCGCAGGGAGGTGAGGGACGGGACGAAGGTGCACAGGGGGTGGGTAATGAGCTGTGCCCACTGTGGGGACATAGGCCAGATCCCGCTGGCAGCCCGGGGAGGCTGTGGGAGCAGCTCAGCACGTCCCCCCGAGGGACACGAGGCTGACCCCTGGCTCCCTCACACGGCACGTGTCCCCACCGCCCGGGAATGGGTTCAGGAAGCCACAGGGGCCTGCCAGGGACGTGCCCGCCGTGCCGTTGGGGGCTGGCCGAGGTGGGCCCGTGGCAGTGTTTGACCCACGAAGTTAACCAGTCCTGGGGGGACAGGCCCAGCAGGAGCCACGGCTTCACAGGGTCCCCATCCTCAGGTGCCGACAGAGTGTGAGCTCAAGCCCCCCTTTCCAAAGCGCAGCCTGCCCCCGGCGGTATTTCCAGATTCTTCTGCCTCGGGGCACTCCTCCAGGCCTCCAGGCCTTTGTACGCGCTGTGCTCGGAGACTTACCTCAAATGTCACCTCCCTGCGGAGCCCTGGCTGCTGTCGGTCCCCAGCCCCAGCTGACCCGGCTCCTCCTGCGGCTCATGTCCCGCGGCGGCCGCTTTGTTGACGTGTTTTTCCTCTTTAGTTCTCCCGGCCCAGGAAATACATGTCAAACAGATAACAGGCCTCCTCTCGGCCCTTCCTTGGGAACCTGCACAGAGAAGTCGGCCAGCTTCGCCCCTGTAACCCCTCTGTGACCTTGAAAATAATAACAGTGAATTCTTGAAAACATCCGGAGAGGTTCAGGCCAGGTCTCCCTGGAAAGGGTGGGTGTCGGTGCTTTTGTTTTACACGGACCGAGCTTCACCGCGCAGGCGTGGGTGGGTTTCAAACGCACCCTCGGTTCAGGGCACACGGGGTATGTGTGGGGGGTGCTGCCCAGCCCGGAGCCTGGCGGGGCCTGGCAGCGGCCCCCGGGACCTTGCTGTGCTGTGCGGTGCTTCCTTCCCCCAGCTGTCCCCTCTCACTCCAGCGAAGGCTCCAGGACACGCTCGGGGCTGCCAGAGCTTCTTAGGCAACCACAGGGACACGCCAGTCTCTCACCCGCTCTGCACCCTGGCTGTCAAGGCCACGGCACAGGCGGCGGGCGGTCACGGATCACTTTCCCATGCCCAGAACTGGAGGGCCATGCTGTTCCTGAATGGCCCATTTGGTCACAGGTCACATGTCTTGAGTGAGGCGTACACTGGGAAAGTGACTTTGAGTGGGTGTTTTCATCCCAGGACCAACTCCGGGGAGGGGTGGAGGCGGGGGTACCCATCCGTGGAGAGTGTCTTTCTTAACCTTTTTTTAAAAAAACATTTTTATTGATTACAGAGAGGACGGGAGAGAGAGAGAGATAGAAAATCAATGATGAGAGAGAATCATGGATTTGGCTGCCTCCTGCACGCCCCGTACTCGGGTTCGAGCCCACAACTTGGGCATGTGCCCTGACCTGGGAACTGTGACCTCCTGGTTCATGGGTCGATGCTCAACCACTGAGCCATGCTGGCCGGGCTCTTCACTTTGTTTTTTTATAGCTCAGATTTGACAGCAGGAATTATATCCACCCACAAGGATTGAAGCAAAGAAAAACTGATCCATCAGTTAGACTCAGAGTCTGTATGATACACCTGGCTTAATGGATTTTATTTTTAATTTTTCAGAATAAGGATTGCCAAACTACAGCCTGCGGGCCTGTTTTTGTATGGCCTGGGAGCTAAGAGTGTTTTTGACATTTTTCCATGATCGGAGGAAAAGCACAGGAGAATCATTGACCGGCCGCCTCCTGCACGCCCCCTACTGGGGATTGAGCCCGCAACCTGGGCATGTGCCCTTGACCCGAATTGAACCCGGGACCCTTCAGTCCACAAGCTGATGCTCTATCTACTGAGCCAAACCGGCTAGGGCTTGTTTGTTCACCATTCATTCATTCATTCATTCATTCATCCCCCTGATAGATAGGCAATGCTGTGTTGCCAGGTGCCACAGACGAGCGACATCATTAATGGCTTTGTCGCCAATATTGTAACCCAGGGCTCCACAAACGCTCTGGGAAACAGTACCAACGTTCAGCTCTGCAGCCATCTCAGTCCCGGAGGCTGGAAGTTCACGATCAAGGTGCTGGCAAGTGTAGCTTTTCCTGGGCCTCACGTGGTGGTCTCTCTGTGTGTGCATCCCCGGTGTCTCTCTCTCTTCTTAGTCCTGTTGGCTTAGGGCCCACCCATCCGAATTCATTTGATCCTAATCACATCCTCAAGGCCCCTTCCCCAAACACAGTCACGTACTGAGGGACTAGGAGCTGGGACTTCAACATGTGAATTTTGGAGGAACACAATTCAGTCCATAACAGTGTTCCCTAAATCCAGGGGCCCTGTCCTTGGCATGGATAGGAAATGCCTTATCAGGCTTCAAAGCCGCTGCCGGCTCCTGCCTTCCCACCTGTGGAGCCCTGAGGGTCTTCTGATGCCCAGACGTTGGGAAAGGACCCTCGGAACATCCAGCCTCCTGGTCGCTGCTGATCTGCTGTCCATCCTAGGCGACTTCTTCTCGATGAAGGTGGGAACCCCACCCCACCCCCCGGCCGCAGAGTCTGAGTCTGCCCCCCGCCCCCCCCCCCCCGCATCCATCTGGAGCCCCTGAGGATGCAGGTGAGCCTCCATCTGCCTTCCCCTGACTGCCACTCCCTAAGCCCCCAGCCTCAGTCAATGCAACTCTTTTTGGAGATGAAAGAAACTCTGAACTTGGGCCCACGGGTTGAGGCAACCAATCGATGTCTCTCTGCCCCGCCCCCTCTCTTCCACTCTCTCTAAAATTCGATGGAAAAAACATCCTTGGGTGAGGATTAACAACAACACACAAACAGGAACAAGCGAACAAAACAACAAAACAGACCCTAGCTGATGGCTTTCAGGCAGTAGTGTTTATTTACCTTAGTCATTCTCGCACAGGGGAGGTGTCACTGTGTGGATTCTCAGGCCCATTCAGAGTTACTTTCAGGACAACCCCAGCTGGGGCTGGCCCAGGTGGTCTCTTCACTGGAGCCTGAAGCTGCAGGGCGGGGAGCAGAGGTCTCTCAGGCTGTGGGGTCCTGAAAGCTGAGCGGAAGCCAACAGGAAGCAGGCCGCACACACCAACGGTCACACCTGTTCCAGCTTCCAGTTGTCGCCTCTCTCCAACTCTAAGACACGGACTTGGGATCGGAACCCGGGGCGATTTTGCAAGTGGCAGGAATTCAGCCGCGTGTGCGGGCCCGCTGCCCTGCCCCGGAGAGAGGCCGCGTTCGGACGCCAGATCAAACGCAGACGGGGCTGCAGAGTTAGGCAACAGCCGCGAGGCAGCCGAGGCAACCGGTGCCAGAGGCGCCTCTGAGCGCAAGTGTCGCACGCACAGCGCCCCTGAGGGTGACCCGGCACAGGGGTCACAGCGGGAGGTGGGTTTTCAGAGCAATTGCAAAAAAAACGCGCTGGTGCTCAGATGCCAGCCCTACCTGCGGCCTCCTCGCACGTTAGTGGCCAACGGGCACTCGGCGTATTTCCTGGAGCCCGTCTCCCTGTGTGCCACCAGACGGGTCATTCAAGCAGCCGGTGCTAGTGCCCCTTCCACCACTTTCACCTTAAAAACAATTTTTAAAATTGATTTCAGAGAGGAAGGGAGAGGGAGAGAGAGACGGAAACATCAGTGATGAAAGAGAATTATTGATTGGCTGCCTCCTGCACGCCCCACACTGGGGATCGAGCCCGCAACCTGAGCATGTGCCCTTGACTGGAATTGAACCTTGGTCCTCTCAGTCCGCAGGCCGACACTCTAGCCACTGAGTCAGACCAGCTAGGACCATTTTCACCATTAACTCACTTGTGCTGGGTTGAATGGTGGCCCCTCCCCAGATATTTCCACGCAGAACCTGGGAATGTGACCTTGTCTGGAAAAAGGGTCTCTGCAGATGGAACGAAGTTCAGGATCTGGAGAGGAGACCACCCGGGATTAGCCAGAGGGGCCCTGATCCAGGGACCGGAGTCCTTGTAAGAGATGAAAAGGAGAGACACCGACACAGAGACAGAGCCCAGGCTGGGGTGATGCGCCACCAGCCAAGGGAGCCCCTGGGGCTGGAGGAAGCGAGGAGGGCCCCGTCCTGGAGCCTCTGCAGGGACTGGTCCTGCGGACGCCTCGGTGTTGAACTCTGGCCTCCGGGACTGTGGGGGGAACATCGCTGTTGTGTCAGGGCACTCAGCTGCTGGCCCTTTGTAACGACAGACCCAGGAAATGTCTACAGTCCTTCTGAGTCGTCTGTAACCTGTGAAATCTACTTACCTGTTTAACAGACACGTATTCCTTCCGTGGAGCACCCTCTGCACGCAAAACAGATGGCTTCAGATTTCTGAGCAGAAAGGAAGTCAGGTCTGAACGGAAAGGAAGTCAGGTCTGAGCGGAAAGGAAGTCAGGTCTGAATGGAAAGGAAGTCAGGTCTGAGCGGAAAGGAAGAGGTTTTGTGAGTCTGCTCCTTGTTTTCTGGAAATCACTGAACTGAGCCTTTTAAGTCCCCCGGATCACCCCGGCCGGTGGGGCTCAGTGGTTGGAGCGTTGGCCTGCACATTGAAGAGTCTCCGGTTCAATTCCTAGTCGAGGGCACATACCTGGGTTGCGGTTCGTTCCCTGACCTCAGCCAGGGCAAGTGCGGGAGGCAACCAATCTCTCTCTCTTTCCTTTTCCTTCCCCCCTCTCTTCTACTTTCTCTGAAAAGCAATGGAAAAAATATCCGCAGGTGAGGATTAAAGAAAGACTCCTGAAGGCTGTGGCCAGATGGAGAGCTAATACATTAATCTATATATATAATCAATCTATCTATCTATCTATCTATCTATCTATATAAAGAGGTAATATGCAAATTTGTCCGGGATGCCTTTACAGTCATGACCGGCACGGCTCAGAGCACGCCCCCACCCCAGCGCGCGCACACACGGGTCCTCTGCCGTGAGCTGCAGAGGAAACACCTTTTCTGACCGCTCATTGGCTAAGCTCCCTGTACGCCGCCACTCGCAGTGCTCTTGGTAACTTGGGTATAAGAATCCAAGAAGGTGATCTAGGGTTTTTCCACCACACTCCTGGAGGAAAAAACGAAGGTCTGCTGCTGGAGGGGCTAAGAAATGTCATATCCTGCCCTAACCGGTTTGGCTCAGTGGATAGAGCTTTGGCCTGCAGATGGAGAGGTCCCAGGTTCGATTCCGATCAAGGACACATACCTCGGTTGCAGGCTTGATCCCTGGCCTGGCTGGGGCTCCTGTGGGAGGCAACCAATCCATGTCTCTCTCTCTCTCTATCTCCCCCGCTCCCTTCCACTCTCTCTAAAAATCAATGGGGAAAAAATATCCTCGGGTGAGGATTAACAAAAAACAAATAAGCCCTAGCTGGTTGCTCAGTGGTTAGAGCGTTGGCCCATGGTCCCAAGAGTCCCAGGTTCGATTCTGATCAAGGGCATGTACCTCGGTTGCAGGCTCCTCTCTGACCCGGGCCCTGGTTGGGGCGCGTGCAGGAGGCAACCAATTGATGCATCTCTCTCACATCGATATTTCTCTGACTTCCTCTCTCTCCCACTCTCTAAATATCAAGGGGAAAAAATCCTTGGAAAAGGATTAAAAAAATAACAATAATAAATAAATAAAAGATAGTTAAACAAACAAATCAGAAAACCTCCCCCAACCAATCAACCAACAAACAAATCCATTAAATGATAAGTAAACAGGTGTGGGTCCCGGGGTGCAGGGCTCCTGAGGACACCTGTCAAGGCAGTAACTTTAGTGCTGTGACCTCTCCCCTCCAGGGAGCTGGCCCCTCTGCAACTGGTCCATCTGTCAGGTCTGAGCAAGTGCACGGAAAGTCATCTGCCTCCCCCTGCGCCCTCCTTCTCCCTCTGTGCTCCCCCTCACCCCGCCCCCGCAGTAAATAGCTCCCAGAGGCCAAGGGGACGGACTGTACCGCTGCAGGGGGGGGGGGGGCGGGCCAGGCCAGGGCAGTTATTTATAAGCCCGGGCAGCCGCCAGAGCTCTGATCAGACTGGTTTGTTTGAGTCTCTCTGTGCCAAGTTTTTTCTCTTCCCAATGAGAGTCGGAATCTGAACTCGGCCAGGTGAACCCAGAATCAAGCCGCTGGATCAATGCTTGCTCGCTGGCCACGGTCAAGGCCCCGACAGTCCAAATGTCCCGTTTGTTTCCCACGCCCCTCCTGGGTAAATCCCTTATGGTGGGAAGGAAACGGTGGGCCGGGGGTGTGTGTGTTGGGGTGCTCCTAAGCGCAGCTGCCGAGAATCTGTCCTGGATTGTGCCCTCAGAGGGGGACAGGCTAGGGCTCACTGTGATTTACAAAGGAGACTGAGGTTCCCGGAGCAAAGGCCTTCGGAGCGTCCGCCGACTCCAGGGCTCAGGGCCCCGGGCACTTTTGCTTTCATGGCTCTCTTCCTCCAGAAAAATTATTTAAAGTTATATTTTAGCCCGGCCAGTGTTGCTCAGTGGTTGAGCGTCCACCTATGAACCAGGATATCAGGCTGCGGGCTCGATCCCCAGTGTGGGGGCGTGCAGGAGGCAGCTGATCAATGATTTACTCTCATCATTGATGTTTCTCTCTCTCCCTCTCTGAAATCAATAAAAATATATTAAAGCCCTAACTGGTTTGGCTCAGTGGATAGAGTGTCGGCCTGCGGGCTGAAGGGTCCCAGGTTCGATTCCGGTCAAGGGCATGTGCCTTGGTTGTGGGCACATCCCCAGTACGAGGGTGTGCAGGAGGCAGCTGATCGATGTTTCTCTCTCATCGATGTTTCTAACTCTATCCCTCTCCCTTCCTCTCTGTAAAATATCAATAAAATATAAAAAAATATTTAAAAATCGTTATATTTTATAACTGTTGGTTTAAAGATAAACATAATTCAGACTGGGTTCATTATTATACATTTATTATCAGTGTATTTATTTTTTCTTCTGATCTTACAAAGTAATCCAAATAATTTTGTGGGCTCCTAAAAGTCTCAGGATCATGGGCCTCCTGGGTGTGGAGGCTGAGGCTGCCCGGATGCAGCTGGGGCCTCCCCGCCCCGCTGATTTATTCTTTAACGGGCGTCTGTGTCGAGGTATACTGTGCAAAGTGTCTTACACACAAAGTCACATTTCTCCTCCGAAACAGGCCCCTGGGGTGGGGAGCCTTGCTGGCGACCCCCAACCCGCAGACGTGGAAACTGAGAAGTCAGATAACTCGTCCAAGGTCACACACAGCGGGGGCTGGGCCCGCAGCTCCTCACACCCCACAGCCTTGCTCGTAACCTCTGTGCCGGGTGCCTCCTCACCCACATTTGACTTTGGGAAGTTTGCGTGGCCACAGTCAGAGCTGCACACAGCTGCCTGGAGGCCGCGTTAATCAGTAGCCACTTGCACCTGGCCCAGTGGGCAGGCCCCGGAGCAGAAAGTACAGTACAGATGGGGCCGCAGGGCTGCCAGGCTGTGCACGCCCACCCCTGCCTCCCTCTCCCTGGGCCCGGCGTCCTGGGTGTTGGCAGTACCCCCAGCTATCCCAGGCCCAGGGCCACTGCCCTGTGGGAGTTCGTAAAAGGTGGATCCTTGCCTGCAGGAAGCTGGTGCGATGAAGTTACAGGTCTACTGTGTCCAGCAGGTCCATGCTGTGCACGATGCTCCCTTCAACCATATCGGGGCCTGTCCAGGCCTCCCAGTGCCAGCGCCACTGCCAGCTTTCAAGGAGTTTCTGATCTGAGTGATGTGATGCAGCGAGCCCCTCCCCCCATGCGCCGAGAGAGAGAGAGAGAGAGAGAGAGAGAGAGAGAGAGAGAGAGAGAGAGAGAGAGAGAGAGAAGGCGGGGCCCGGGGGAGGCTGCAGAGGAGGCAAAGGACCACAGCTGTCCCACGGCCAGGCCTGCCCGGGCATCCTCGCATCCCCAGGCCTCCTCAGTCTGGGAGGGAACAGTGGGGTGGGGGTGGGGCGCATGGTGATTGAAAAGCCAGGGCCGGGAGGGCTCCCTCCTCTGGCTGGGCTGCGTCTGGGCTCCCATCCGGCTCCACCACTTTCCAGCTGGGAAACTTGGCAAAGACAGCGCCCGTCTGTAAAAACGGGGGCACTAAAGGCAGCCCCCGCGCGGGTGCGGGTGAAGGTTACGGAGATGACACAGGTGGAAGGAGAGAGAGGGTCACCAGGGGGAATTGTTAGTGCCCCCGGGTTGCTGCTCGCGCCGCTGCGCCCCCTGGTGGCCGTGGAGGGAACTACGCTCTGGCCCGCTGGCTGCTTGGGGCTGGGCCACCTGCCCCCAGCAGCTGCCTCCACTACCATTTACTAATCAGGAGCCCTCGGCCCAGCTGGGGTGGCCCAGTGGTTGAGCTCCGACCTATGAACCAGGAGGTCATGGTTTGATTCCCGGTCAGGGCACATGCCCGGGTTGTGGGCTTGATCCCCAGTGGGGGATGTGCAGGAGGCAGCCGATCCATGATTCTCTCATCATTGATGTTTCTATCTCTTTTTCACTCCCTCTCTGAAATCAATAAAAAAATATTTTTTAAAAAAAGAGTCCTCAATGGTGGCCATACTGAATTTTCTCCCAGCTCTCTGCTTTGAGGGACAAGATTGGTGGACGCTTTGGGGTGAAAACATTGGCAAAGTGTTTCAAATTCTCAAATTGATGGCACTAGTGTTTAATTCGCAAAAAGAATACATTAAGAGAGAGGGGTAATTTACTGGTGAAATAACTGCTTGGCCATTAGGGGAAAATTCTAGATTCCACTGAAAAAACCCTATTGAGTAACCCATTTGTGAAGATCAAGTATTTATCAATACCATCTTTCTGGATCAGTTTTTGGGGGTGTCCTTGGACGGCCAATGAGATCTTTCACGTGACCGTGTCCCCAGCCCTCGTAGAGGGAGCCCCGGAGGCGGCACTCACCACGCAGCCCTTCACGATCCTTTCCTGGGACTTCCTGAGTGGTTGGATCCGGAGGACAGGGCACAGGGCACAGGGGTGCCGACCTGCAGCTGGACGGAGGCGACACCCACGGCTGGGAAGGCAGAGCGGGAACCCTGCGGAAGCGAGTGAGGACGGGCCGTGTTTGCGGTTTTGGCCTGGACTCCAGGTTGTGAAATCAGGGCACTTGAGCCATGTTTGTCTACATTTCATCAGGCCCAGTTGGCCCCCGGTGACATCTGAGTCTGTCCCAGTGTTTATATCGCTGGAGTTGCCCTGGAAGTCGGGGTGCTGCCTGCCAGGCTGTGATGTGGTGGCTGTCCCAGGAGTAGCAGCGCAGGCCTGCCCCTTCCATCCCCCCCACCCCGAGCTCAGGGGAGACGGGCAGCTCAGAGAGAGGGGCCTGTGGCTCGGGACCGAGGGGGGAGAGGCCGGGCTCCAACCTGGGCTCAGGTTCTCGGAGCCCCTCGGATTTCACACCGCCTTCCTCCCAGACAGAACCTTTCTGCTCACTGGCCCAGAACCCCCAGGACTTGGGTACATTCGAGCTCTGGCCATTTGAAAGAGGTGGACCGTGCAGCATTTTCTCATTTTCCTCTGACTTTGTCTCAGGTGTATTTTCTGTTTTTTAAAAAAAAATGTTTTTTTTGTTTTTGTTTTTTCCCCTCTGATAAAAGGACCAGAGCCATAGAGGGCTGGCTGGGGAAAATGGGACAGAAAAACAAATAACCCCTGTGTATCTCTGCCCACAAAACACGCGGCTCGGGTCCCCCTAGTCATGATCACGGCCGTCACCCCAGAGCACCTGTAAATGTAAGTGAGGCGTTAAAATAGAAAAACACTAAGAGGAGATCGTACGTGCGCTCACCGGCACGCACAGAGACAGGCGCGTGAAGCGACGACGTGGTAGTGAGCTCGATGGTGGTGATCATCTCACAATGTTTATCACGAAACCAGACAACCAAGGGGTCCGGGCTGCCTGTCACTACTTGAGCCAATTAAGCAGAGTTGAATCCGATGTGAGCGTTTATTCGGATCCTGCCGGCACGTGGGCGAGCTGCAGGTCATCCAGGAAAATTCGCTCTGCGCCTCCCCAGTAAGCCAGCTGCTCATATTGGGTAGGACATAGATTACATGGGGAAATAGGCACAGTATCAACATTACAGGTTACCAGCAATGCCGGCTGGGGGGTGGGGGAGGGCATCAGAGAGGGCAGACGCCTCCAGGAGTAGATTGTCTCAGCCACGAGGTTGTAAATCTTTCCATAATGCCAGGCAGTTCTCGGGGAAGGAGGATGGATTGCATTCCGATGTGAGCTCCCATGTCCCAGGGCGTACAACTCCCAGCCAGGTGAGAATGCGCTTTCTCTAAGCAGAACTGTAAACAGAGCATGATCCGTGTTTCTTATCATTGTAGCTAGTCCCCAATATCCTATTTCTGCCCCGAACACTATTTCTGCCCCTAGCACTTACATCAGATCTTCACGTTGTACACCTTAAATCTATACAGTTTTTTTCCCCAGTTTTTATTTGTCAATTATACCTCAATTATAGAAAAGCACCTTTCTTCAAATAAATTGCAAGATGAACAGGGAACCTAGAAATAAAGAGAAATTGAAATGGCAGGTCAACGACTCTCAGTGGGCCCTGATTCAGACAGGCTGTTCACAAAAAAGAAAGAAAAGAAGCACATTTGGCATTGGTGACATGACAGTGATACTTTCATGATGGTGAAGTTTCTAAAGGTGTGATAACAGTATTAAGGTGATGTTAAAAAGAGTCCTTATGGCCTATGCATTCATAAATACTGTATCCACAGATGGAATAATATGCTCTCTGGAACTTGCTCCAAAATAATGCAGTTGGAGGGAGGGGATGGAGATCAGGATGAAATGAGAATGAGATCGGGCTCACATTGGCAACTGTTGAAGCAAGGTGGTGAGTATGTGGGGACTCATTAGGTGATTTTATTTATTATTATATTAAAAATATTTTTTTATTGATTTCAGAGAGGAAGGGAGACGGGGAAAGAGATAGAAACATCAATGATGAGAGAGAATCATTGATCGGCTGCCTCCTGAGCACCCCCACAGGGGATTGAACCCACAACCTAGGCATGTGCCCTGACCGGGAATCAAACCGTGACCTCCTGGTTCATAGGTCGACACTCAACCACTGAGCCACGCCAGACGGGCTGATTTAATATTTTATGTTTGAAGTTTTCCATAATGAATGTCCATAACAAAAAGGTTTTAAAAATAAAAAAAGGGGGGGATCTTCAGGTGCAAAGGAACTGAGTGACGGAGAGGTACCCCAGGGCTGGGAGAGAGCTCCCTCCAGATGCCCTTCTATGGTACATCCCCAGTGCCCGCCAGGGGGCGTCCGAGACCATGGTAACTGACGCCGGGCCGAGGGGCTGGGCGGGGCTGTGTGCGGCCCTCCCCCTCCCTTCTCAGCCCCTCGGAAATCTGCTGAGGCTTCAAACTCCTCCGAGGGGAAAGGGGAAATGTCTGGGCACAAACCGAAGAGATGTGCATGGGCCGAGGCGAGGGCCAGGATCGCAGGAATGTGGCTGGGAACTTGCGGATGAAAATGGGATTTTCTTCCTGTTTTCTTATCCTGGGGTCACTTCAGAGAACTCTGTTTCTTTGGTTTCTGTCCCAGGATTTCTCGTCTCCCTGGCGTGTGTTTTTAAATCGAGTTCTTAGGATATAATTCTCATACACAACCCTCCCATTTAAAGTGCTCAAGTCCATCGTCGTTAGTGTATTCACAGATATGTGAAACTGACACCCCCGTAATGGTTAGACTTCTTTACCACCTCTAACGGCAACTGTGTACGCTTTAGCTGTCACTCATCGATCCTCCCGCCCCCTGCCCCAGCCCTGAGCATCCACCAATCCACTTCCTGTCTCCAGATTGCTCCAGTCTGGACAGTCCCCTGTGTTTGTTTGTTTATCTTCATTGATTTCAGAGAGGAAGGGAGAGGGAGAGAGAAACATCAATGAGAGAGAATCATTGATTGGCTGCCTCTTGCACGCCCCCTACTGGGGATCGAGCCGGAAACCCAGGCATGTGCCCTTCACCGGAATCCAATCTGAGTCCCTTCAGTCCACAGGCGGACACTCTATCCACTGAGCCACACCAGCTGGGGCTCCCCTGCGGTTTTGATGAGCCAGCAGGCTTCCTTCTGTCCCACCTGGAGGTGAGAACTGAATGGGGGCCCCGGGGCCTCCCGCCCTTCCCTCTGCAAGCTTGGTCCGCAACACAGAAGTTGCAGAGCCACTGTAATCTCTGGACCCCCCCATGAAACTGGTTTCTCCAAATCAGTGTCTAAAGAGTCGGGGTCGCCCGGCCAGTGTGGCTCAGTGGTTGAGTGTCGACCTATGAACCAGGAGCTCACGGTTCGATTCCCGGTCAGGGCACATGTCTGGGTTGTGGGCTCCATCCCCAGTGGGGGGTGTGCAGGAGGCAGCCGATCCATGATTCTCTCTCATCATGGATGTTTCTATCTCTCTCCCCCTCTCCCTTCCTCTCTGACATCAATAAAAATATATTTTATAAAGACTCGGGGTCCACTGCAGGGGATCACACCCTGGTCCAGTGCACACGCGTGTGCACACTCAAGGGTGATGAGCAGTTACCGTCTACAAAGGCCCCCACCCCCTCCTACGTGGTCAGGGGACTGTCAGATGGCGCGGCCACTGTGGAATCGGCCTGGCCTCTCCTCAGACAGTGAAACGAAGTTCCCATACGACCCAGCAGGTCTGCTCCTCTGCCCGCCGGGTGCAGAGGATGCCGGGAGGGCAGGGCCGCGGGCAGGAGAGGGGGGAACACCCAGGCTCAGCGCCGAAACCCAGCCTCTTTCACCGTGTCGTGCCCTTGGCCTTCGTCACCTACGCCATGAAGCTGACCCAGAGCGGGCGCCGTCGGCCTGCAGGCGGGCCCAGGAGAGGTGCCAGCACCCCTGGAAATAAGACGGCGTTTCTCAGCCAGGGAGTTTCCCGTTGGGTCTTCACCTATAGCGTCCACCTATAGCTTTGGAGGGAATTTTGAGGAGAAAAGGCAATAAAAGTGATGAAGAGGCTGGAGGGCCTGATGAGGAGGAGAATGGAACAGCAGCTTGGCCGCCGCCTGGCTCGGGGAGAGCCCAGGCCTCCCCCTGGCGGCTGTCCAGGGTCCCAGATGGAAGACGTTGGGGGAGTCTGGGAGGACATAAGGAGAGTAATGATGTGATTTTATGAAAAGGAAGTGATAGGCTGAGGATCAAGCCTGTCTCTGGGCAGAAAGCCTGTTTCGGAGAATAATAGCGTCCCGGGGGCCGGGGACGTGCTGCTCGGCTGGATTCAGAGAACGTTTCACAAGATCAAAGTCGTCGGAGCTGTTCTGTTGGGAGTGGCCACCCCTCCCCAAGGCCCACGGCCCCCCCCCCCCCCCCCATCTCACGAGTTTGTTGGAAACACTGTCGCTGGTTTGCAGTCCAGGTTTTGGGGGGCGTGGCCAGGCGGCTGGGAGGAGCCCTTTGCAAAGGGGAGCAGATGGGTGTGGTCGACAGAGAGCACCTGCATCCCCCCTCCCCCCCCCGGCGGGGCCAGGGCTGGACCAGGGACCAGAGGCAGTGGGTGCTCCCCGAAAAACCAGAGGGCTCTGGTGGTCCGAGCTGAGCAAACATTTGTTGGTGCCTTCTTTTTTCTTTCTTTCTTCTTCTCCTTCTTCTTCTTCTTCTTCTTCTTCTTCTTCTTCATCCTCATCTGAGGACTATTTTCCATTGATTTTTATTTTTTAAAAATATATTTTATTGAGTTTTTACAGAGAAGCAGGGAGAGGGACAGAGAGTTAGAAACATCGATGAGAGAGAAACATCAATCAGCTGCCTCCTGCACACCCCTACTGGGGATGTGCCCGCAACCAAGGTACATGCCCTTGACCGGAATCGAACCCGGGACCCTTCAGTCCTCAGGCCGACGCTCTATCACTGAGCCACACCGGTCAGGGCTCCATTGATTTTTGTAGAGAGTGGGAGACAGAGAGGAACATTGGGTGAGAGAGACACATGGGTTAGTTGCCTCCCACATGCGCCTCAGCCGGGGCCAGGGGTCAAGCCGGCAGCCCAGGTGCGTGCTCTTCACTGGACCCGAACCTGGGACCCTCAGCCCGCAGGCCGGCGCTCCGGCATCTCCTGAGCCAGTTCCTCTGGTGTCTGGGTTCCTGTGCCCACTGGGTCATGGCGCCATTTCTGGCTGGAAAGGCAGTCCCATGGCCGTCGCCTTCGGCACCTACTCACGGCCACCACTTGAAGCTGACCGCGCGGGCACAGACACTCACCTCACCTCCTCTGGCCCCCGCCTTTGCTGACGAGGACACCGAGGCCCCTGAACGGTCAGTGGCTTCCCCAAAGGCACCCGCACGCCCAGACCGCGCGTGCGGAACGCGGGGACCCTGGTGCAAGGGCTCCACGCCTGCGGACACGCGAGGGCAGCGCTTCGACACCGGGAGTCACACAGATTTCAATGGGCGGAGCCCCAGGTGCTGCGTGTCCGACGGGCATCCCGGTGACACCTCCGCTGCTGCCCCAGGTCCCACAGTGACAGGGGCGGGCTCGTTCTTTCCACTCCGGGAAAACAGAATCGATGGCAGTTTCGAAGCCGAACCGTGCCCGAGCCCCCTCTGCCGCAGGCCCCGTGCAGGGCCGCTGCCCGTGCTGCCAGGGCCTGTGCGACCCGAGGGTGAAGACGGAGGAGACACCTTTCACCTCTGGGATGGGGGCCAGGAGTGCTCGGTCTGCAGCCAGCGACCCGGACCCTTCTTGTGCATTAGAATTACCGGTGTGTGTGTGTGTGTGTGTGTGTGTGTGTGTGTGTGTGTGTTTTCAGGCTTTTAAAGCCCAGATCGCTCAGGCTCCCTCCCTGGAGACTCTGCTCCAACTGGTGTGGGTGGGGCCCAGGGTTTAGAAGCCCCCAGGGGATGCTGAGTGCAGCCAGGGTGAGAACCCCGCTTTTGATCGGTAACTTCCCCTCATTCATTCCTCCTGTTAAAACAAGGAAACAACAGGCCAGAATGGAGTCACTTTTGCTCAGCCATGCCTCCGAACCCAAACTTACTGCCTGACCTAAATGCAGTGTCTGCCTCTCCCAGGAGGGGAATTTTAAGCCAAGCCATCTGGAATTTCCTGATCAGCCCTAGCCAGGTAATCTGCTGATAAGACCCCCTGCCTTCCCCTAAGGAAAGGTGTCCTTGACTAAAAACGATCCACTCTTCTTTTTTTTTTTGTTAATCCTCATCCAAGGATATTTTTCCGTTGATTTTTAGAAAGAGTGTGTGTGTGTGTGTGTGTGTGTGTGAGGGTGGGGTCGGGGGGGGGGAGGGATGGGGAGAGAAACATCAATGTAAGAGAGACACATTGATTGGTTGCCTCCCACCCATGTCCTGCCCTTGACCGGAATCAAACCCGGGACCCTTCAGTCCATGGGCCGACACTCTATCCACTGAGCCAAACAGGCTAGGCCAGTGGTCGGCAAACTCATTAGTCAGCAGAGCCAAATATCAACAGGACAACAATTGAAATTTCTTTTGAGAGCCAAATTTTTTAAACTTCAACTTCTTCTAACGCCACTTCTTCAAAATAGACTCGCCCAGGCCGTGGTATTTTGTGGAAGAGCCACACCCAAGGGGCCAAAGAGCCGCATGTGGCTCGAGAGCCGCAGTTTGCCGACTGCTAGGGCCACTCTTAACTTCTTAGTTCCACCCTCTTTCTGCCCATAGAGGCTCGGGGCGCCCTTGTGGTTGCTGAATAGGAGGCTGCCCGACTTGAGTTGCTTAATAAAGCTCTTCACACTTACCTGGTTGAAGTTTGTTCTTTTGTGTTGTTAATCCTCACATGAGGACACTTTCCCCCCATTGCTTTTCAGAGAGAATGTAAGGGAAGGAAGGAAGGGAGAGAGAGAGAGAGAGAGAGAGAGAGAGAGAGAGAGACATTGATGTGAGAGAGACACAGCGACTGGTTGCCTACTGCACTCTCCAAAACCCAGTGATGAGCCCTTGACTGGGAATTGAACCCGTGACCCTTCGGTGCGCCGGCTGATGCTCTAACCCCTGAACCACACTGGCTGGGCTGAATTTTGTTCTTTAACAAGTTGCATAGCTGACATTTTACAAGATCAAAGTCCTAGGGTCTGCTTTGTTGGGAGTGACCCCCCCCCCCAGTATTTTTTGAGGCCCCACGATGTGCCAAGCACTGACACAGCTGTGAACAAGTCCCCGACCAGTGGTGATGGGAATATAAAGTCGGGGAGGAGTCGGGGTGGGTGAGGTGGGGCGTGGGGTATTCTCGAATACACGGGCAGGGCAGTTCTCTAGAGAAATGAGCTCTGAGCACCGTGTGGTGCTGGGGTCGGGGCGGGGAGGCCCAGGCCCAGGCCCGTGTCGGGAGCTCCCAGGATGATGGCGGAGACCTGGGAGCAGGTGCTGCCACCCGACGGGCACCGAGCACACGAGGTTCTGGTGCTCGAGAAGCAGAGAGAAGAGTGTCCGAAGCTGCCTGGGTATGGAGAGAGCCTTCCCGGAAGTGGACTCGGAACTGAGTCTCAACAAACAATTACGTCTTGGAAAGGGAGGAAGAATGTTCCGGAAGAACCCACACGAGAGGCGTGAACTGGGAATGGTGAGATGGGGTCCGTGTGGGCGCCAGAAGTCCCTGATGGGTGGATCGTGAGGAGCCGTGTGTCTGGGTTTCATCCTGAGGGCTGTGGCCACCAGCCCGGGGTCCTGGACCAGCCACAGTCCACAGGCCACGTCCTGCCCACGGCCTGTTTGCTTTGCTTGTTATTAAATTTATTGGATGGCCTGTTTTGAACAACCTGCAAACTAAGGACGGTTTTTGCTTTTTGAAATGATTGGGAGGTGGTGGATCAAAATAAGAATATTTCATGACAAGAGGTCAGGGTTCAATTCCCGGTCAGGGCACATGCCCGGGTTGCAGGCTCGATCCCCAGTAGGGGGCATGCAGGAGGCAGTTGATCAATGATTCTCTCTCATCATTGATGTTTCTCTCCCTCTCCTTTTCTCTCTCTCTAAAAATAATCAATAAAAGCACATTTAAAAAAGATTTCATCGGGACTCTGCCCGATGCTTGTCTGAGGCTGCCTTATGCTTATCTGAGGCTGGCTTCCCTCCGCCGGGCAGAGTGGAGTCGTCCTGACCGAGGCTGCGAGGCCTGCGCCCTGGGACTGCGGGCCGCCTGGTCTGTCCACGAAGACCTGGAGCTCTGAGACCGGCCTCGTAGGCAGGCGCCCAGGGAACCAGACGGAGGTCGGGGCCCTGCAGAGTCCCTGCTGCTGAGGCCGCCCGGCCCCGAGGCTGCCCCTTCTGAGGGTGGAGACCACTGGGCACCGATCCGCGGCTGCTGCTGGAATTTCACCTGCTCGGTGAGGCTCCCTCACCAACCCTCTGGGAGCGGGGATTCGGCCCCGTGAGCCGCCTGAAACGTTCCTTCTGGCCGATGTTTATAGCCTCATGGGTGCTCCAGGCCCGGAAGGAGCCGGTGGTCCCTGGAGCGGCCTGCCCTTTCCCTGCAGCCCCTCTCGCGGGCTGAATGGCAGGTCCTTTACCTAGAATCAGCTTTCATTGTTGTGTTTTCCCTTCGGGAACAAGCTGTCCATTCAAGGGCAGGCGTGAACTTGGCTTTCTGGAGCGGGAGGCCTGGAGGCCGCCTCCCATTGCTCCACTGCAGGAACCCCGGCTCCTGAGTTCACCCTGGGACCCCGGAGGGAAGGCAGGATTGGGGGTCAATCAACCAACACTGGGTCCCCCAACTGAGCCTGAAACAGGGGCCCCATTCCTTTTTCAAAAAATATTTTTTTTATTGATTTCAGAGAGGAAGGGAGAGGGAGAGAGAGAAACACCATTGACGAGAGAGAATCATTGCTGCCTCCTGCACGCCCCCTACTGGCGATGGAGCCCACAACCTGCGCATGTGCTCTGACCTCCTTGTTCACAGGTCAATGCTCAGCCGCTGAGCCACTGAGCCGGGCAGAGGGCCCATTCTTGATTAGGTCCCAGGGTGGACGGGCTATTGGGATTCTAGGGCTGGCTGTGAGTCAGTCCAGGGCGGTTCCACAGCCGCTCCAGGCCCGGCCCTGCTCGATGAGGCTCCCTCACCCACCCTCTGGGAGAGGGGATTCGGCCACGTGGGCCGCCTGGAACGTTCCCTCTGGCACGATGTCTATAGCCTCATGAAGCGTCCAGAGAGACAGCGTCTGCTCCCTGACAAGGAAATGGAGGGACAGGCAGGGGAAGGAGTGCACCCGGGAACCAGAGCCACTCCCAACTACAATCCTCAGCCTCTGGGTCAGGCACCTCTGGGCAGCCAGGCCCCAGGCCCTCCTGGGTCACCCAGCGCAGCCCCACCCCGTCGGCTCAGACCCCAACTGGCATCCGGAGGGCGGTCCCTGCCAGGAGCCCCCGGGACAGAGAAGAAAGTGCACGGAGGGCTCTTTGCCCCGCCCCGGCCAGCGTCCCCTCTGACCTCCGCACGCAGGCCCAGACACTGAATCAAAGCGCGTGGAGCTGGCTGGCAGGAGGCAGGCAGAGGCCCACAGAGCAGGATCGCCCGGCGAGGAAGGGCACGAGGGATGAGCCCCCGACAGCCTCCGGGCTGTCGTATTTAAACGCGCGCATGCGACCGCTACCAGAGCACTAGACAGGATTTGGGGGTGTCTAACTCTGGCTGGGGGCAGAGACCCCCTTCTCCCCACTGTCCACAGTGGGTGTCAGAGGCATCCCTGTGAGCTGACGCTGCAATGGAGCCCCAGCTCTCCCCAGCCCCCACACAGGCAAGGGTGGGGGGCCCCAAGAAGGGCAGGGCCCCAGAGTCCAATCTGAGCCAAAGCAAAGACCAGTCACTAAAACATCACCAAAATATTAGAAATTGCATCCTTAAGTACGGGACGCTTGCCTGGACAAAGGCTGCTGGTATAAATGAAAACTCTGTATCTTCGGGAAACATTTGGAAAATAAGCTCTCTTTCAAAGCCGTGTTCCAAGGCATTTAAAACAATATATTTTATTGATTTTAGAGAGGAAGGGAGAGGGAGAGAGAGACAGAAAATCAATGATGAGAGAGAATCATTGATTGGCTGCCTCCTGCACGCCCCACACTGGGGATCGAGCCTGCAAAGCAGGCATGTGCCCTGACCGGAAATGGAACCCTGACCTCTTGTTCATAGGTCGACTCTCAACCACTGAGTCACGCCGGCCAGGCAACAAGGCCAAAGGCATTTTGTTCATTTGTTCGTTCGTTCATTCATTCATTCCATCAACAGACCGACTGAGGCCTTACTCTGGCCCAAGCGTTATGCCGGTCAGTAGTGAGTCAGGCACAGACGTGGCCCTGGAGGATCGCGGTTTGGGTGTGTGGGGTTGGAGAGGGGACACGGACAGATAATTAAAAACAACTTGTAGGCGAGTGCTGCGACTGAACCACACACAGGGTGTGCAGCCGGGGGATGGCTTCCGGCCGGAGGGGTGGCGGGGCACTGAGTCAGGGAGGCTTTTTGGAGGAGGTCATGCCTGAATCAAGTGATAAAGGATGAGTAAGCATTTGGGGGTCCAGGTGGGGGGATGCAGAGGGGACAGCAAGAGCAGAGATCCAAAGGCAGGAAAAGCATCATGTGTGTGCGTGTGTGTGTGTGTGTGTGTGTGTGTGTGAATTGTGTGGCTGACTTACTGAATGAGAGGCGGAGGGTACAGGGATGAAGGGGGAGAGCGGGGAGGGGGGGGTCAGATCTGGAAGGCCCTGTGTTCCTTGCTAAGGAGCTGTTTTTTATCCCATCAGGGATGGGGAGATTCCAAGGCAGGTGAGTGAAATGGAGTCCCCTTTGCCACGCGCACTGTTTGGGTTCCTTTCAGTTGCGTATTACAGAAACCCAGTGCCAATTATTGTGAGCACAAAAGGCTGGCCAGCTTTCCAAAGTGAAATGTCTGAGGATGGGTAGGGTCACCTTCAGGCAGAGCTGGATCCAGGTGCTCGGGCCGTGCTGACAAGAGCTGGCCTCCCCGTTGTCTCTGGGTTCTCCCAGGTGGGTTTTATTCTCGGGTGGGCACTCGTGGCCCGGTGGCAGTGGTGGCTGCCGCAGCAACTCCAGTCTCCCATTCTGCAGATTTAGCGGGCCAAGCTAGCAAAAGTCCTGCGGCTGCTCTCATTGGCTGGGATCGAGTCACAAGCCCGTCCCTGAACCAATCAAGGCCCGGGTCATGTGCCCTCCCTGCGAGCACATGGATTGAGGAAGGGGGGGTTGGGGTGACTTTCCCAAAGTAAGATGCAGGCGCTGTGAGCAGGAGAAGGGGAAACGGGGTGCGGAGTAGGGAAAAGCAACAGACATCGGGTCACATACCCATTGCAAGGCCCCATTTACCTGGAATGTCCAGAACAGGTAAACCCGAAGGGCAGGGGGAGCTATTGGTGGCTGCCAGGGGCCGGGAGGAAGCGGGATGGGGGTGGCGGTTGAGCGGGTGATGACAATGTTTTGGAACCAAATAGACGTGGTGGGTGCCCAACACGGTGAACGGCTAAATGCCGCCGCACTGTTCACTTTACAGTGGTTGATTTTACCTCACAGGAATCTCACCGCCATAAAAAATAAAAACATGCCACACGTGCCCCCCAGGATCCTGGGGTGCTGCTGGGCCATGCCACCCCTTCCTTCCTCCTCCTCCTGCTCTCTCCCTTCTCTCAGCGGACCGGACCGGGAAGCAGGCGTGGTTCCGGGCGTGGTCACGGCAGGTCCGCTTCCCACTGCAGGGGCTGGAGACCTGGTGGCTGGTCTGGAGGCTGAGCTCATGTACCTTCAGGAGGCCTGGTAGATGGAGCGCCAGGGGATGCCGGGCACGTCCTGTTTGCCAGCTGCACCGGCTCAGGGCGGCGGAAGGGCGCTGCCCTCGCAGGGTGCCCGCTGCAGCCCCAGGCCGGCCAGGAGCCCTGGGAGGGAGGGGTTCCGTCATCACTTGGCACGGGGATGCGCACTTGACGCCACCGTGAGAAAGGGCTGGGCTTGGGGAAGCTATTCGCGCTGCAGTCGTAAAGGAGAAGGGTTTTGGCTCACTCGCTGGGCCTTTCTGAGCCCTCTGGGCTGGGGTTTGGGCAGAGCCCAAGCCGCCTGGGGGCTCTCCCAGAGTGAGCGCACAGACTCCTGCAGGACCAGAGGCCGGATCCAAACCCTCCTCCTTGGCTGCTCGCACCAGCCCCTGCGGCGGGATGAGGACTTCTGGTGCCCGCAGGCCTGGCGCGGGCTCGCTGGCGCGGGCACAGGGACGGTCCCTCGGGCTCGGCGGTGCTCTCTGCTCCTACCTGGAGCTGGACAGGCTGACCTGCAGCCGGGGTCTGGTCTCAGTGGATGCTTGGGGATTCTCAGGACGGGGTCCTGGGCCTGTTTACAAGGCAGATCCTGGCTCTCCCCTCCCCCACCTGCCACGGGGTCAGAACCTCTTGGAGCCATTCCCCTCCCCTCTGCCCCCCCCCCTCCTCCGGGGGGGGGGTTGGCGCACAACTGAAGTGAGAGAGCAACCCTGCTTTGCTCCGGGAGGTTGAGGGTTTCCCCTCCTGCCTGGAGGGTGGGGTAGCAATTCCTGTGATGCTGGGTTCTGGCAGACAGTGTGGGGGGTCCTGGCACCGAGGCCTGGGTTTGAACCCTGTTTCCACTCCTTACCAGCTCTGGGACTAACCGCTTCACTTCACTGGTCCCCAGTGTCCTCGTCTGTAAAGGAGCCCCCCAAATTCGTGCCCACGCAGACCCTCGAAACGTGACCTGCTTTGGAGATAGCGTCTTGGCAGATATAGTTAGTTAAGGATCTTCAGGTGAGATCACCCCAGATTTTGGGTGGGCCCTAAATCCAATGACAGTGTCCTTATAAGAAAAGGAGAGGACACACGGAGACATACACAGCGCACACAGGCCACGTGGGGATGGAGGCAGAGAGGGGGGTGATGTGGCCACAGCCAAGGAGGTGTGCACCTACTGGCTTGATCTCCCACCTCCAGCCTCCTGAGCTGTGACAGGGCGGTTCCTGTTGCTTTAAGCCACCCAGGTGGTGGTCATTTGCGATGGGCAGCCCTGGGGAACGAAACAGAGGCAGGTACCTCCTAAAGCGTCTGAGACACAGCACATGGCAGGTGCTCCGTGAACAGCCGCTGTCATCACTGTGCTGGGCGTGTCGAAGGAGCACCCCCAGGCCCCCCCCTCCCCCCGCTGGTGCACTGTCTCACCCCACAGCCCCCAGCTGCCCGAGGCTGGAGCCCTGGAAGGCTGCCTGGAGGGAGCGAGAACAAGGAGCCGCCCGGGAAGGCGGCTGCAGGCGGAGGGCTGAGGCCGCAGGAGGAACGCTCCCGCCATGAATCACGCGCAGCAGGCCCGTGGCTGCTGCTGACACGTTGCACCCCGGGGGCCGCACAGCCGTGACCTAATGCTGGTTGTCACTTACTCAGGGCCCCTCCCGGCTCCGCCCGATGCTTCAACGCTGCCCAGAGGGAGCTGTCCCCACCCCGGCCTGCGCTCCCCTCCCCTGCACGCACTGCGGGACCTGCAGACCTTCCCAGCCAAGGCCTTCGCAGAGGCTTGTGATTTGAATGCGTTTGGAATGGGCGACGTGGGAACCCTGGGCCGTGCCAGAGCGTCTGCCACGGCGGCGCGGGACAGCCGGCTGGGATAGGCTCCGAAGGGGTTTGTTCCCAGGCTGGACGCTATACAAATAACGGCTTACAGGTGGGGAAACTGAGGCCCAGAGGAGATAAGGGCTTGCTCTCCACTTTCAGGTCAGAGAGCTCCTTGGCGACAGAGCCAGGGTTTGGATTTGAGGCTGACCTTGGGGAAGGCTCTGTGCTACCCCCTGGGCCAGTGCTCTCTTCTTGGCTCTGGAAGCTCCTCTCCTGCTCCCGGTCTCCGGATGTGGCTCCGAGTCAGGGCATCGTGGCTCCTGCCTGGAGAGACCACCTCCCGGAGGCGCACAGGGCTACGGACAGCAGTGAGCACAACCAACTCCGTCCGTGTCCACCGCCTTCGGGGATGGAGAGAGCTTCCCCCAGGTTCTGGGTTTGGGATCTTGGCCACAGTTGCCAGACCACCGTGAGCAAGGGTTTTAGGGGACTCCTAGACAGGACATGGGGCGTGGAGGATGGGTCCCTGAGCCTCCAGGGTGCCTACAGCCCCCCACCTGTCCTGTGTCTCCTGGGGAGAGAGCTACCCGCTTCCCTGCCCGTGAGCTTCGACCGGGGACCTAGCGCTGTGGACGGGGCCACTGTGAGCTCTTCAAGCCTCCTGCTTATTTCTTTTTACCATCATGACCTGAAGCCAATATTTAACGGTTACCAAGGCAACAGCCCAAATCTCCCAGCCCTTGGCCCCCCTCCAGCCTCACACGATGGGGATGAGGGCATGAGGGGGAACAAGAGAGTGAGTCAGCCGCCCCCCACCCCCCAACCACCTGGGAAAACAGTCACCGAAAGCCAGATCGCAGCCTCTGCTGCGGTAATTGTTTGCGCTCCTGCGACTCAGCACTTTTCACACAGGCGCAGCGGCCAGGCAGGCCTCTGTCCCAACGTTTTGTTTTGTTTCGGCCGTTATCGTTGGAGCCAGTAGGGTTTCCAAACGTTTTGTTGGAGCTTAATCTACACGAAGAACGTGTGCAAACCGTACGTGCAGAATCCCGCCCCCCCCCCCCCCCCCGCCAGACTGAGCTCACCCGGCACGGGACCAGGCCCATGAACAGCACAGGGCAGCCCCGGAGCCCCCGTCCCCAGGCCTCGTAGCCGTACCCACAGGGAAACCACGGTCCTAGCGGCTCACAGCGCAGCACGGTTTGGCCTGTGTCTGCGCTTTCTATTCACGGATCCTAACCATGTTCTCTCCTGGGATGAAGCCAACAGCACTTTTGGTTTCTGAGAGACCCGAGTGGCCCTCCCCACCCCCAGCTCCAGGGAGGAGCGAACAGAGCCGACTGGAAGGCACCTGCCCGTCCCACAGGCCACGCGGTGTCAAGACAGGGGCCGGGAGGCATGCATAGAAGCGGTGTGTGTGTGTGTGTGTGTGTGTGTGTGTGTGTGTATGTGTGTGTGTGTGTGGTTTTCAAAAAGGCACAGCATCCTTCTTTCTTGTGTGGCATAACCGGGACTTCCCCGGCTCGTCTCCACCGATGCACAGGGAAGGGGAAAGGAGGGGGACCCCAGAGTCGTGAGAAGGCCACCAGGGAGGCCTCCAGAGCCCTGGCTTCTCCCAGCAGGGGACCTCCCCACTGCAGGGCTGGCTCCAGTGCCCGTGCTCATGCCTGGTCGGTGCGGGCAGGGGATGCAGCAGCCTCCCGGTGTCCCCGTGGTGTGGGCGGGCCTGGCCCTGCCGGGCAGGGTTCTCCCGCGTTCTGTCCTGGGATTGGGGAGGGGAGCCGTTGCTGGTGCTTCACATCCTCTTGGACCGGGAGTCTCACGTCTACCAGTCAGTGTAGACGGCTGCCTTGGTGGCTACGTAACCAGAACCTCCCGGGAAGACGAAAGAGGAGAAACAAGAGCCTCAGAGAGCACAGCCGTCCCTCCGTATCCGAGGGGGATTGGTTCCAGTCCCTCCGCCCCCCTCGGATACCAAAACCCGAGGATGCTCAAGTCCGGCAATAAAGTGATAGTATTTGCACATAACCTACGCACACCTCCCTGTCTGCCTGAAACCACCTCTAGTTACCCCTACTGCCCAATACAATGGAGGTGCTGGGTAAGTAGCTGATACGCTGTGTTGTTTAGGGAATAGCGACAAGAATCAAGGGCCTGTACCTGACCCCACAGACGGACCCCTGTAGCCTCAGGGCACGGTGCACGTTGGCAGCCACGTAACTTTTTCTTTCTGAAAAATTTTGATCCACGAACCCGGGGACAAGGAGAGAGGGCCCGACTGTATAAACCTGCGTTTCTTTCTTCTTCTTAGGTTCGATGCTCACAGAGTTGCATTTCATAAACTATAATAGGACTTTCTATACATGAATCCTAACCGTTCTATACACGAATCCTAACCGTTCTATACACGAATCCTAACCGTTCTGTACACGAATCCTAACCGTTCTATACACGAATCCTAACCGTTCTATGCACGAATCCTAACCGTTCTATACACGGATCCTAACCGTTCTATACACGAATCCTAACCGTTCTATACACGAATCCTAACCGTTCTATACAGGAATCCTAACCGTTCTATACAGGAATCCTAACCGTTCTATACACGAATCCTAACCGTTCTATACACGAATCCTAACCGTTCTATACACGAATCCTAACCGTTCTATACACGAATCCTAACCGTTCTATACAGGAATCCTAACAGTTCTATACAGGAATCCTAACCGTTCTATACAGGAATCCTAACCGTTCTATACACGAATCCTAACCGTTCTATACAGGAATCCTAACCGTTCTATACAGGAATCCTAACTGTTCTATACACGAATCCTAACTGTTCTATACACGAATCCTAACCGTCTATACACGAATCCTAACCATTCTATACACGAATCCTAACCGTTCTGTACACGAATCCTAACCGTTCTATACACGAATCCTAACCATTCTATACACGAATCCTAACCGTTCTGTACACGAATCCTAACCGTTCTGTACACGAATCCTAACCGTTCTATACACGAATCCTAACCGTTCTATACAGGAATCCTAACCGTTCTATACACGAATCCTAACCGTTCTATACACACGAATCCTAACCGTTCTGTACACGAATCCTAATCGTTCTATACACGAATCCTAACTGTTCTATACAGGAATCCTAACCGTTCTGTACACGAATCCTAACCGTTCTATACAGGAATCCTAACCGGTCTATACAGGAATCCTAACCGTTCTGTACACGAATCCTAACCGTTCTATACACGAATCCTAACCGTTCTATACACGAATCGTAACACCTAAGAAGGGGAAAAGGAATCCGGGGGTTGCTCAGGGCTTACTCTTGGTCTCTGTACTTACTTTGTTGGACTCGGGACGAGCTGGCTAAGCCCAGGTCTGCGGGCCCCGCCCTGAGCTGGCCTGGAGGGGCCTCTGCAGCTGGCATCCGCCCGTGGCCCCGCGTCTTCTTCCTGCGCCTGCACACGCTGCTTCAGCGCAGGTAGGAGACAGGAAGCTCTGCCCGCCCCCTTGGGGACGCTTGTCCCAGACCCCGCCCCTGTAAGCCTTGCTCTTTCCAGTTGCTCATAGATCCCAGAGCTGCGTTTTTCTTTTTTAAATGTTTCTTATTTATTTTTATTTTTATTTTTTTTTTTAAATAGTGGAGCTGGGACTCAAGTTCTGGTTTCAAAGCTATACTCTTTTCTTTTTTAAAATTGATTTCAGAGAGGAAGGGAGAGGAAGAAAGAGAGAAACATCAATGATGAGAGAATCATTGATTGGCTGCCTCCTGCACGCCCCCTACTGGGGATCGAGCATGCAACCCCGGCATGTGCCCTGACTGGAATAGAACCTGGGACCCTTCCGTTGCAGGCCGGTGCTCTAGCCACTGAGCCACACCAGCCAGGGCCCGGAGTTACATTTCATTTCTTTCGCCCTCTCGTGGCATTTCTCTCTCAGATGTGGGACAGGCTCCCTCCGGAGCTGGACTGGACTGTGATGCTGCTCACCAGAACACATTGCCACACCCCAATCCTTCCTTTGGGGCCCCCCTCCCCGGAGTCCTGGCCCCTGGAGCCACCCTCAGGGAGATGCCGAGTGTGGGAAGGCGGTTTCTGGAGTGTGCAGGAGGCACCTTTGCCCCCTCCTCGCTCGAGTCTTCCTCCTGTGGTTCAATGTGAGATCACACGGCCTGGACTCTGTCTCGCAGGAAGGTCTCAGGACCAAGGGGGCCAGCAGCGTCCTTCTGGCGGAGGTCCCCACCAGCTATGGAGCCACGCCCTCGCCCCAACGCTCTCTCTACCCCGCAGGAAATCCTTGGTCTCAGCTCCTCTTACTCCAGGGAGATCGCCAGGATTGCTCGTCCTCCCTCCCCCTCACAGCCGGGTCAGCTCCTCCGTGGCCAGCTACGGGGTGACCAGCCTCCCCAAAGGGCCGACACCGATGCCTCCTCTGCCCCGAGGGTCACCAGGCTCATCTGACCAGAGTGTCCCCGGTGCAAGGAGGCTGGGGGAGGGCGCAGTGCGTCTTCTACAGCACACGGTTTGTCTGGGCTCCTTTAGGGGCCGGCGGGCTCGGTGAGGACGGTGCGGCCCCCGCAGAGGCACGCGCGGATTTACGAGCTGTCACCGTCCTGCTGCGGACAAGCCTTCCTGCCGTTCCCTCTCCTCTCCTCATTCCCCGCTCTCCTTCCTTTTCTCGTTTTAATAACCCTGGCTGCATAGTTCCTCTAAACCAAACCATCTGTGTGCGAGCTCTCAGGAGCAGCCATGAAGGCGGTGAGGACCGGAGCCCTCTGGGCGCAGCCCGTGCCGGCGTCTCCAGGAGGCCCGGCGAGAAGTGCAGGGTCCCCGGGGGTAGCGCATCGGGCAGGGCCCTTTAGGGCCTGGAGTTGCCTGTGCACCGCGGAGAGGGTCCTAGGGCTGAGGCAGGGACAGCGCAGGCTCGGGGTCCCCTGCCTGCCGGGCGGGCGAGGCGCTGCAATGCGACATTGTGCGCATCCATCCGGGCTCACGGTGCCGGGATCACTGGGCCTGAGCCGAGCACAGAGGAGCCGGGAAACAGCTCACAACAATGCGCAGCGCCTAGGTGACGGGGAAAGAGGAGTCTGTTTGGGAACAGATTTCGGCCGCCCCTTCCAAGGCATTAGTAATTCAAGCAGCAGCGAGCGTAACACTGACTTGGGAAACTATGAAAAGTCGTATAACAATGTTCTTCCCACAGCTTTCATCGTTGGCTCGCCGGGTTCCGCGCGCCGTCAGCCACCTAATCACAAACAGAGGAGGACGCAGCCATCTGGCAGCCGGGCCCCTGCGTGATCTGTCCGCTGCGCTGGGTCCCTTCCTGGGCCGGGTGTCACCAGGCCCCAGCAAACCTGGATGGCGAGTCCCACCCAGCCACGGCCCCGAGGGTGGCGCGCGCACATCTAGGAGAGAGAGATTTTAAAACCTTTTTTTTTTTTTTTTACCTTGGCTGGCATGGCTCAGTGGTTGAGCGTCAATCTATGAACCAGGAGGTCACAGTCAGGGCACATGCCCGGGGTTGCGGGCTCAGTCCCCAGTAAGGGGTGTGCAGGAGGCAGCCAATTAGTGATTCTCTCTCATCATTGATATTTCCATCTCTCTCTCCCTCTCCCTTCCTCTCTGAAATCAATTTAAAAATTACATATATATATATCCCCCAAACATGTTTAATGGAACTTATTTATTTTTGGTGGGAAAGGGGGTGGGAAGTGAGAGATAGAAAGAGGAACCACCTCTTTGCCTGGGACTGAGAGGGTCCCAGGCCAACCGGGATGAGTTAGGTGGGGATGTCCACAGAGTAGGGAAAAACCCAGCATCCAATGGCAGCATCGGGGATTTGCCCCTAACTCCCCGCTAGCCCCTGGGAAAATCGCATAGCTTCCCCAGGGCTTACCTAGAACAGGAATAGATTGGACTACAGCGGGGAGATGAAGTTCAACAGCCTACAGGCCAGGCAGGTAATCTGAGAGTGAAGGGGGCGGGTGTGAGGGCACAGGTGCCCGGGGGGCGGTGGGCAAGCAGACCTGGACACGAGGTTCCTTTCCTCACCAGCCCATCACCACCAGGTGGGGGGTGAGCCCGGCCTGCCAGACATCTGATTTTTAAAAGAAATTTTGGTGAAAACTCCCACATTCTGAACTGTTGGCTCACATATTAAGGACATCCCGTATGGGCCGCACAAACACATCTGCCTGCCACAGTGGCCGCTGGGCCTCTGGGCCACTGGTTTGCCACCTCTTGACTACATGAGTTCCAAGTTTCCTGTCCGTTCCCACCGTCAATGATTTTGCAAACTCCAGCCAGCCGGCCCCTCAGCCATTTGGAAATTAATTACATTGTTTACTCTGAGGAAGAATATATATATATATATATATATATATATATATATATATATATTTCAAAAGGTGATTTCAGGGGCTTAATTCTAAGAAGCAATTTCTGTAGAGTGTCCCAGGCCTGTATTTTTATCCATTTATTCAGGTGCTGTAGATATAATACTTTTAAGATGTCTGTTATGACCTGGGTGAACCTTGAAAACATTATGCTGAGTGAAAGAAGCCAGACCTGGAAGGTCTCATGTCGGATGTATCCATTGATATGAAATGTCCAGAGTAGGCAAATTCATAGAGACAGAAAGTAGATTAGCGGCTGCCAGGGACTAGGGGAGGGAGGGTGGGCCCATTAGGTCAGAGTTTCTTTCAGGGGTGAAGAAATGTTCTGGAATTTGATAGTGTTGATGGCCATACAACCTGGTGAGTATTCCAGAAACCACTGAATAGTACGCTTTAAAATGGGAACTTTTATGGTATGTGACTTATATCTCAATTTTTTTCTTCTTTTTTACTTATATCTCAATTTTAAACTAGGTGTTTGAGGTGTCAGTTCTTCCCAAATTGATTTATAGAGTTTATGCAATCCCAGTCAAAATGTCAGCAGGCTTCTTTTTTGGACAGAAATCGACAAACTGATTCGGAAATGAACAGGAGGTGCCAAGGACACAGACTAGCCCAAGAGCTTTGGAAACGAAGAGCAAAGGAGGAGGAGGTCTCACACGCCCTGATCTCAGGGCTTGTAAAGCTACGTAACGGAGACAGGGTGGCGCTGGTGTAAGAAAGGCAAACAGATCGATGGAACGGAACAGAGAGCCCAGAAACAGGCCTACACCAATACGGACAACAGATTTCCAACAAAGGTTCAAAGGCAAGTCAGTGGAAAAAGAATGGTCATTTCAACAAATGTTCTGGAACAACTGAACACACACACACACACACACACACACACACACACACACACATACAAACACACACACACAAAACACAACCCCGAAAAAAAAGGACCTTGATCCATACTTGCATCATATAAAAATATCAACCCCAAATAGACACAAATGTAAAACCAAATCATATAAAACTTTTAGAAGAAAACCCAGGAGAAAGCCTTTAACATTGGTTTAGGCAATGAATCCCTAGAAATGGCACAGTCCCTAAAAGAACAAATTGATAGAAATTGGACTTAATTCAAAGGAAAAACTGTTTTTTTTTCACACACTGTTAAGAGACTGAAGACAAGCCACAGACTGTTTAAAATATTTACAAATCATATATCTGATAAAGGAGTTGTATTCAAAATATATAAAGAACTCTAAAAAGTTAATTATAAGAAAACACATTTAATATGTTTTAAAATATATCTTATATAATACATGCCTAATATGCTAAGTGTCCGACCATTTGTTTGACCGTTCAACCAGTCGCTATGACATGCACAGACCACCAGGGGGCAGATGCTCTGACTGGTAGGTTAGCTTGCTGCTGGGGTCCAGCCTATTGGGATTGGGCAAGGCAGGCTGGACATGCCCTGGAGCCCTCCCATGGTCACTCCCTATCCCTGATCATGCACCAGTGGGGTTCCTCAGCCTGGCCTTCACCCTCTCGCAATCCGGGACCCCTCGGGGGATGTTGGAGAGCCGGTTTGGCCCGATTCCCGCAGTCTAGGCTGAGGGACCCCACCGGTGCACGAATCCGTGCACCAGGCCTCTAGTGTGTGTGTGTGTGTGTGTGTGTGTGTATATATATATTGATTTCAGAGAGGAAGGGAGAGGGAGAGAGATAGAAACATCAATGATGAAACTCATGAATCAGCTGCCTCCAGCACGCCCCCTACTGGGATTGATCCGGCAATCTGGACATGTACCCTGACTGGGAATTGAACCATGACCTCCTGGAACCATGACCTCCTGGTTCATGGGTCAACACTAAACCACATTGGCCTGGCAAGAAAAGCCATTAAAAAAATAGGCCAAATATTTGAACAAATAAACAGATGCTTATTTTGTTTAATAAGCTATATGTTCCTTTCTGGATGGCCCATACACATATGAGAAAATGCTTTATTAGTCACCAGGGAAATGCACATTAAAAGCACACTGCGATATTGCTGCACAGCTATCAGAATGATTAGAATGAAGAAGGCTGACCATGCCACGTGCTGGCAAAGATGTGGAGCAACTGGAACGCTCATGTATCGCTGGTGGGAATGCAAAGTAGTATGGCCACTTTGGAAACCAGTTTGGCAGCTTTTATAAAAGTTAAACGTAGTGCTCTCTTTGGCAGCACACACGCTAAAATTGGAACGATGCAGAGAAGATTAGCATGGCCCCCACGCAAGGATGACACACAAATTTGTGAAGCGTTCATATTAAAAAAAAAAAAATTAGACACACAACAGCCGTATAACCCAGCCACTCTACTCCTAAACATTTACCCTAAAGAAAAGGAAATATATATTCACACAAAGATTTGCATACACATGTTCACAGGAACATCCTATATAATAAAAGGGTAATGTGCAAATAGACCAAACAGCAGAACAACCAAACAACCAATCAAAGCGTAATATGCTAATGATATGCTTAGGCTACTCAACCGCTCTCTATGACGTACACTGACCACTAGGCGGCAGATGCTCTGACCGGTAGGTTAGCTTGGGTCAGACACACCCTGGAGCCCTCCCACGGTCTCTCCCCAGCCCGATTGTGCACCGCTGGGATCCCTAAGCCTGGCCTGCACCCTCTCGCAATCTGGGACCCCTTGGGGGATGTTGGAGAGCCAGTTTCAGCCTCCATCCCACAGGCCACTCCCCTTGGGAGGGCGCCAGATGCAGGGCTCATGGCTGGCGAGCACTGCTTTGGCAGTATGAGCCTCTCCCGATCGGGACTGATTGGGGGAGAGCCCACGGCAGGCACAGTGGGGCCGGGATGAGCAGGAGTGGCAGGTAGGAGCTGCGGGCGGCATTGGAATGCAGGTTTCAGCCCGATCCCTGCAGGCCTCCCGGAGGGACCCCACCCGTGCATGAATTCATGCACTGGGCCTCTAGTTACTTATAATAAACAAAAACTGGAAAAACCCCAAATGCCCACCAGCAGATGAATGGGTAAATAAATTGTGGTATATCCATACAATGGGATGTCACTCAACAAGAAAAAGGAACGGACTGTTGCTAGGTGCAATAGCATGCACATCTCAAAATAATTATGCTGAGTGAAGTAAGTCAGACAGAAAAGGACACGCTTGTATTAGTTTGCTCGGCAGCCCTAACACAGCGCCGCAGACCAGTGGCTTGAACAACGGAAATTGGTTTTCTCACAGTTCTGGAGGCTGAAAGTCCGAGATCAAGGTCGGTGGGTCTACTTCCTCTCAGGCCTCTCTCCTTGGTCTGTGGACTGACCATCACCTGGTATTGTCACGTGGTCACCCCACTGTGTGTGTCTCTGTCCTAATCTCTGCCAAGCACACAACTCAGAATGGATTGGGGCCCGATCTGATGACCTCATTTTAACTCAATTACCCCTTTAAAAAGCCCTATCTCCAAATACAGTCACATTCTGAGGTACAGGGTTGAGGACTTCAAAATATGAATTTGGGGAGGGGTACAGTTGACCCCATGACGATACTGTATGGTTGCGTTGATGTAAAACTAGGAAGCCTAAGCTAATCTATAGCGCCGGGAAGCAGACAGGCGGCTGCCTGGGATGGGGAGCAGAGCGGTGGGAGGAAGAGATGAGGGGTCCCAGGAAACTTTGGGGGAGCCATGGACACGCTCACATGCTCATATTCTAGATTGTGAAGACGTTTTCATGAATGTATACATATGTCAAAAGTTATCAAATTGTATACTTTCAATAGGTGCTGTTTATTGCATGTTTTATGTTTTTAATGATTTCAGAGCGGAAGGGAGAGAGGGAGAAAGAGAGAGAGATAGAAACATCAACGATGAGAGAGAATCATTGATCTGCATGCCCCGCACTGGAGATCGAGCCTGCAACCCCGGTAGGTGCCCTGACCAGGGATCAAACCGTGACCTCCTGGTTCACAGGTCGACGCTCAACCACTGAGCCACGCCGGCCAGGCTTAAGCTATTTTTAAAAAGTGATTTCAGGGGTTCAGTTCTAGAAAGAAGTCTCCTCTAAGTGTCTTGGGCCTTTTCCACTTCCGGCTCCATCCCGTCCACAGACGTCAGGAGGAGGCTGATGGTGAGCGGTCCTTCCTGCCCCCTCACTTGCTTCCTGTCGCCCTGTGACCCGTGACTGTGACGAGGCGCCGCTCCTGTGGTTGTGTCATGTTGTATGAGGCTGTTGACCTTAAGACAGGAAGACACCAGCTCTTAAAAGCGGAGCGCTTTCTCTGGCTGGAGGAGATGGAGTGGAGAGACGGGGAGCGGGAGAGGGACTGGATGCTGCTTTGAAGGTGGAGGGGCCGTGTGAGAAGGAACGTAGGTGCCCGAGGTGTTGAGGGAACCCCCTGCTGACAGCCACAAGAAGACAGGGACCTCGGTCACCTCCCTGTGCCCCCTCCACCCCCAAAATCCTATGTTGAAAACTAGCCCCCAATGTGATGCTGTTTGGGGACGGGGCATTGGGGGTGCTTAGGTCATGAGGTGCAGCCCTCATGAACGGGGCTAGTGCGTGGGAAAGAGACCCCGGAGAGCTGCCCGGCCCCTTCGGCCACGTGAGGACACAGCAAGGGCCGGCCAGCCAGGAGCCAGCAGCGGGCTCTCACAGACACCAGGTCTGCGGGCACCAGGACGGTGCGAGTGGCTGCTGTGTACGTCTCCCTGCCTGTGGGCTTCCGTTCCAGCAGCCGGACAGACGGACAGTCCGACGCCCGGGATGAACCTGGAGGTGAATTCCTTCTGAGAGCTTCCAGATAAGGCCTCGGGTGGCCGTGGGAGACCCTGAGCATAGAACCCGGTTCCGACCCAGAGAACCGGCGGCTACTAAACAGGTGCTGTTTTAGTTTTTTCATTTTTTTTACGTTAGTGTTTTTTTGTTGTTTTTAATATATTTTTATTTGATTTCAGAGAGGAAGGGAGAGAGGGAGAGAGAGGTAGAAACATCAATGATGAGAGAGAATCATTGATCTGCTGCCTTCTGCATACCCTCCACTGGGGATCGAGCCCGCAACCCAGGCAAGTGCCCTGACCGGGAATCGAACCAGGGACCCTTCAGTCCGCAGGCTGGTGCTCTATCCACTGAGCCAGACCGGCTAGGGCTAAATGGGTGCTGTTTTAAACGGCTGAGTTCATGCTAACTTGTTATGGCAGCAAAACAAATACCCCCCCTCAGAGAGGGGTTCCCGGCCACCCTATCTGAAGCAGCCCCCACCTCCCACACCTGTGCTGTTCTCTCAGTCCCTCCGCTGCCGCAAAGCAACGATTCTGTCCGTTTTGTCTGACTCTCCCGTCCTAGAACTTGGCCCGTGAAGGCAGAGACAGGGCCGCTCTGATTCACCTGTGGGTCTGAGCACCTGGCCAGAGGCGCTGCCCCTGCCCCTGCCCCTGCCCCTGCCCGGTGACTGTCATTGGATGGATGTGTGGTCCCTGAAGACCGCTCCTGTTGCCGGCCAAGGGGAGTCACGTGACCTCCCTGCTCCCTTCCACCTGAGGACGCAACTGTAACGTGCTAGTGTAATTAGGAGACTTCTCAACAAAGGTTCAAACTAAACCAACCGGATGTTAAAAGTTATTATTCCTAATTTCCTCCAACCAAAGCAGCTGGTTAGCCAACTTTCTCAGCTGAAACTGAGATTTCGCTGTAGTGCTTGTTTGGAATCTTTCTGGAAAAACCAGTGATGATGCTCTTGTTTCAGCAAAAAGGACTGACCAACTCTTAGGGCCCTGAAAAGTGAAGAGGGATGGGAAAGGGTTAAACAGGGAGCTTCCCTGTGACCCAGCAGTTCCTCCCCGCCCCCATAGCTGCCCAAGAGAAACAAACACCTGCGTGTAGCCCAGGCCGGTGTGAGTCAGTGGATAAAGCATCTGCCCGTGGACTGAAGGGTCCCGGGGTCGGGTCTGATCAGAGGCACGTACCTGGGTTGCAGGCTCAATTCCCAGCTCTGGTTGGGGTGTGTGTGGGGGGCAACCGATCGATGTATCTCTCTCACATCGATGTTTCTCTCTCTCTGTCTCTCCCCTTCCCTCCCACTCTCTCTCTCTCTCTCTAAAAAAAAAAAAAAAAGATATGTTGGGAAAAAAAGAAAACCCACGTGTGAACAAAATTGTGTTCAGGAGTGTTCACAGCAGCAGCAGTCATAATAGCCAAAAAGCAGAAATAACTCAGAGGGCCATCAACTGGTGAATGGATACACAGCATAGGGCAGCTACACAATGGAAGCGAATCAGACATAAAAGGGAATGAAATCCCGATCCACGCGCAACCTGGATGGGCCTTGAAAGCATCAAGTGAAGGGAAGGAAACAGTCACGGGAGACCACGTGTTGTGTGATTCCATTTATGTGACGTGTCCAGGACAGGCAGGTTCGCAGAGAACATAGATTAGTAGTTTCCCAGGGCTAGAAGGGATGGGAGGGTTGGGGGTGATGACTGAGGGGTGCGGGGTTTCTTTTTGGGGTTCTTTTAGAACACTGTGGGGATGAACGCACAACTCCAAACACGCTGAAACCCACGGCCCTGTGTGCTTTCAAAGGGTGAGCCGTATGGTCTGCGAAGTATCCTACATAATAAAAGGCTAACATGAAAATGACCGAAGGGTGGAATGACCGGTCACTATGATGCGCGCTGACCACCAGGGGGCAGACACTCAATGTAGGAGCTGCACCCTGGTGGTCAGTGTGCTCCCAGAGGGGGAACGCTGCTCAGCCAGAAGCCGGGCTCACGGCTGGCGAGCACAGCGGCAGTGGTGGGAGCCTCTCCCGCCTTCGTGGCAATGCTAAGGAGGTCCGACTGACGGCTTGGGCCCACTAAGCCATCAGTCGGACATCCCCCCAGGGCTCCCGGACTGCAAGAGGGCGCAGGCCAGGCTGAGGGACCCCCCCCAAGTGCACGAATTTTGTGCACCGGGCCTCTAGTATCTCAATAAAAAATATGCCACAAAAGTAAGAATGAGAAAAAAGGGGGTGGGGTGAGGGCTGCAGGCACTGCAAGGTGACCACGTGGGAGCGGGACCCTCAGCCCAGGCTCCCCCCCTGCCCAGGCCACTCCCTGGGGGACAGACTCTCAGCACCGCCTCCCAGACTCTGGATCTAAGAAAGCTCTTATTTTTCTGCTCTACTGAAAACTCAAGGTCATTTCCTCTTCTTTCTTTAAATGTTTTTATTGATTTTTAGAGAGAGAGGAAGGGAAAGGGATAGAGAAAGAGAAACATCATCGATGGCTGCTTCCTGCACAGCCCCTACTGGGGATCGAGTCCACAACTCAGGCATGGGCCCTGATGGGGAATCGAACCAGCAACCTCTTGGTTCCTGAGTCGATGCTCAACCACTGAACCACACCGGCCAGGCAGACACAAGGACATTTTTACATATGATCATGGCTGTTCTTGTATCTTCAGACAAAGAAATAGGTCTAAAATCCAGCGTGTTAAGACCAGAGAGCATATGCAGCCTTCAGATCTCCCCTGGTGGAATTAGTTATGTTGTGAAGGAACCTCCTGAATTTCTTTCTGGGGGCCTCCCGCTGGGCCTTCTGAGAGCCCGGATCAAGGCCTGTGGAGCCCCCCCACAACCCCCCTGCAGGAGGGGGCGTGGTGCTGGCCTCCCACAGGTGTCAGGGCTCATCAAAGCCCTCCTTGCCCGATTCCAACAGTCTGGCTGATCCCTCCGAGGAATTTCAGCTGCTGGGAGGAGCCCACCACGTGAGTCACACAGATGGCGGGGAGAGACATTCCTCCTGGGTCCCCAGTGACCCTGGGTTCTCACCCAGAGCGCCCCTTGTCAGCGCTACGCAGACGCAGACGTGACTTATGGGGGGTATCGATCGTCTGGCCCTGGATGGAATGTCAGTGCGGGCCGTGGCGACAGCAGGCGTGTACAGCGGAGCCCGGAGAGGTTCTCACAGCCTCGGGCCGCGTCCAGAACCCGCTCCCTGCAGCTTCTAGGCTTCAGTGCGGCCTGGAAAGGACAGAATCCTCCTCCTTTGGCCTTTCACAAACTTCTTCGCTTGACGCAGAAGGCGAGGCCTGGCGCTGCGGTGTTCTGAGACCTGCCCTTTCCCACACGCGTGGCATTTGTTTGTGTCTTCCTGCGACTTTCTATAACCATGTCTGACAAGTACATTATTTTATTTTATTTATTTATTTTAAAAATATATTTTATTGATTTTTTACAGAGAGGAAGGGAGAGGGATAGAGAGTTAGAAACATCGATGAGAGAGAAACATCGATCAGCTGCCTCCTGCACACCTCCTACTGAGGATGTGCTCGCAACCAAGGTACATGCCCCTGACCGGAATCGAACCTGGGAGCCCCCAGTCTGCAGGCCGACGCTCTATCCACTGAGCCAAACCGGTTAGGGCCATTTTTTTTACTTTTTATTCTCACCCGAGGACATGCTTAGAGAGAGAGAGAGAGAGAGAGAGAGAGAGAGAGAGAAAGAGCGAGAGAGGGAGGGAGGGAGAGAGATGGGAGAGAGAAACATCCATCAGTTGCCTTCCGTATGCTTCCTGGCTGGGGATTAAACCCGCAACCCAGGTATGTGCCCTGACTGGGAATCGAACCCCCAACCTTTCCTGCAGGGCTATGGCTTCCTTCCCTGAGACCTGTGGGCGGCATCTGGGAGCACAAGGCCGGAGTCCCCACAGCCGTCCGGCTCTCCGCGATCCCAGTCCCTGCACTGGTCTGTGCCTCTCCCACTGGGATCAACACCCACCTCCCCTCTTGGCCCAAATCTAGATGAGATCTTCCCAGATGGAACCGCATCGGCGCCAGGTTGGCCGAGGTGGGCCCTGAAGGGCCTCATGGGAAGCCATGGGTCTCGGGCTGGCACAGAGGCGGGAAGATGTTAGCGACGGAGGCGGAGGAGGCTGGTGTCCTACCCGGGAGGCCCACGCCGGGTGCTCTGACCCGCTCTCGCCAGAGGGCGCCACACTCCTCCTTTGTGGCCACCCTGGTCTCACTTCCCGGGTTCAAAGCCTCAGGTCAGACGCTCACCGTCACGCCACTTCGCAAGCGGCTGGTAGGCATCGCCGTTTCCTCCCGGGAACCTGACGATTTCACGGGAAAACACAGCTGGCCAGACAGCGGCTCTTTGGTAAAAGAACCTGTTTTTGGATTGAACAGCGGCAGGAGTTCCCACTCCCCTTTAGACTCCAGAGTCATCTCCCCCTTTCCGAGGGCAGCATCGGCCCTACTTGGGGTCCTGGGTGGTGAAGAGGTGCTGAGACGGCGGGTGTGACCATGGGGCCTCGCTCTAAAGCCGATGGGACAGACCCTGCTGGTCCTGGCGCAGCTGCTCGGCCAGGAACCCAGCGGGACGGCGCCCTTTCTCGGTGGCCGCTGGTCAGAGAAGGACACCGAGCGGGAAGCCCTCAGCCATGCGGGGGCTGGGCATGTGCCTCTGCCACGCAGACCGGGAGGTTTGTCCGGCTCTCACTGTCAGGGGGCCCCACGCGGGAAACCTGCTCAGATATTTGGGGGTGCCCAGGCCAGGAGTCCTGAGGGGGTGAGAGGTGAAGCCACCCCTTGGAGAGGGATCCCAGAGCAAGGGGAGGGGGGGGCGTGCCATCAAACGGTGCGTGTGTACCCTGTGTGGAGGCGTGAGTGTGTGAAAGTCACCAGGATGCAAACTGGGGTGATCCCCTCCCCCCAGTGCCACAGGGGCACGGCTTACACCAGAGCCGGCTACGGCCTCGGCCTGTGGGCCTGTGGCTCCCAGTTTGCCCATGTCCAGCCTCGCCACGCCTCCTCCGTCCAGGGACGTTTTCACCAGGGACAGGCTCCGAGCTCCCCAGCCCCACGTCGCTGAGGGTACGGGCAGCCCTCCCACCTGCCCCACCTCATGCTCCAGGAGCCGGGACCTGGGGAGGGTGGCCGAGGCCTCACAGTCCCCAGCCCATGCCTGGAAGGGCTGGGGGCCTGGGTCCCAGCAGCAGCTCCTGTTCCGTTGGGGCCTCCACGGGTCAGTCTGGCCCTTAGTCTCCCGGGGGCCTGTGTTCTGGCCACCGCTGCCCCAGGGGGCCTGGCCTGTGAACTCCGGCTCCCTCAGCTGGTTTAGGCAAGTTTTTGCCCTTCGACATGCTCATGATGGAGGTTCCATGTGGTGATGGGCATTTGGGGGAGGGGGCGTGCAGAGAGAGAAAATGACGCTCAGGCTCGTTCTCAGAGAGAAGAGCGAAGTCAGAACTCGGTTGGTCCTCAGGCCAGGCCTGGCTGGAGCCCGCGCGGCCTCGGCCCCGGTCCCGGTCCGTCACGGGTGGGCCGGCCATGGAGGGTGCGACGGCCCAGGATGACCCTCACATGCGCGGCTTCCTAGAGCCAGTCCCGTCCTTTCCTGTTTCATGGGAAGACTGACTTCATGTTTCCGACCCCTCATTTTGCCAAGTAAGAACGTTAAGGACAACAGCCACATACTCTTCTAATCATTTTCCAAAAAGAAAGCTCTTCCCACGGAATTACTTAATCTCACAGCAAATGACCAACGGATGGCCTTTCAAAGGAACACATTTAGCTTTATAAGCTCACACGGCTGTCCCGTTCCCTCCATGTCGCTGCTGGCGTGTGGCTGCGCCCTCAGGCCCTGCAGGCCTGGGCCTCTCTCTCTTCCCTCCCTCCCCCACCTGGGCTGTCAGCCTCCCTTGGGACTGACGTCGCTCATTCACGGGACATTTCACTGTAGCCTTTCTTCTTTTTATAAACAGAGGCCTGGTGCACGAATTCGTGCATGGGTGGGGTCCGGCTGGCCCGCCTTGATTGCTGCCGATCAGCCGGGCCAGCTGGGGGGAGGGGACACGGGAGGTTGTCTGGCAGGCCCGCCGCCTGGTCAAACTCCCAGTCGAACTCCTGGTGGAGGGGACAATTTGCATATTAGCCTTTTATTATATAGGATTTTTATTGATTTCAGAGAGGAAGGGAGAGAGAGATAGAAACATCAATGATGAGAGAGAATCATTGATCGGCTGCCTCCTGCATGCCCCACACTGGGGATCAAGCCCACAACCTGGGCATGTGCCCTGACTGGGAATCGAACCATACCCTCCTGGTTCATAGGTCAACGCTCAACCACTGAGCCACACTGGCTGGGCCAGTGATACTTGTTGAAGATGGTAAGGCAGACTTCATTCAGGGGGTGGGGGCGTGGCGGTAGCTGTAGAGAGACTCACACAGGGTCTTGCAGGGAGGGAGGGAGATTGGACCAACTCCCCATATAGCGTGGGCATTGATAGCCAAGGGGCAGGGGAGGGCCAGTGGCTGGGAAATTAACAAGAGAAAACATCAGGGGTCGGGGCTCCTGGCTGAAGCGGCCTCCCGGGTCCTTGGGGAAGGCAGCCGGGTGGTCAGACATCCCCTGGGAGACGGAGGAGGAGGAGGAACCCTCGGATATCGAGAGTTGGGGTTCTTGCTGAACCGCCCAGCAGGGTTCTTGCTAGCACGGGGTTCATGGGGAAGGAAGGACAGAAGAACTAGGAGGAGGCTCAGGGGCCTGAGTCGGTCAGGCAGGACTCTGTTCTTCTCCAGCGTTTGCCCCGAGGACAGTCCTCAGTTTCCCCGTCCCCTCTGGTGCCAGGTGCAAAGTCTATGGCACAGCAGCCCCCCACCTCCAGGAGCCATGTTCTTCTTGGGGCCACAGAAAGGGGAGGCCCTCAGACCTAGAAGAAATGGAGACCAAAACCAACCCACCCCCAAACGCCTCGAGCTGTTCTGCATTCTGGGAGGCAGGTGTTTGGCACGAGAGGATGCGAGCCGAGCCGAGGGACTGAGAGGCAAGCAGGGGTGCGGCAGGGTGGTGGGGGGCGTTGGCAGAAACGGCTTCAGGGCATGCGACGAGCGAGGAAGAGGCTGCGACCCAGTGTTGAGTGTTCGCGTTGGGAACTTGCTCATCTCCCCGACCTTCCCGAGCACAGAGCCGTCTTTGTTATTGTTGTTGTTCCTTGGTCTTCAGATCCGAGAGGCTCCCCCACCCTGGGCTTGATGCTGCGGTGGAGCCACAGCGCCAGGCAGAGCCGGAGCGGGACGAGGCCGACCCTGGGCTGCGGGGCAAGCCGTGGCCGGGACAAGCTCCATGGGAGGAACCGGGGGGCGTGGGAGGGAGGCGTGGACCTGCCGTGGGGCTGGCTGGTGTGCTGCCGCGGGACGCCGGAGTCGCGGGAGGAGCTTGCTCGCAGACCCACGGTTTCCATCGCTCGCTTCCCTTCTTCGACAGCGTTGCCTGCTCCTCCTGCCTGAAGGCCAAGGCCGCATCTTCCTGAGTCTGGAGGGTGACCCTTCACAGCCTGCCCCCCCCCGCCACTCACCTGCCCAGCCCTCTCCTCCCACGTCCCCAGGGAGCCCCTCCGGCCTCAGACTGATCCCTGGATGCTCCCAGAATCCCTCCAGCTGGGCCACTCCTGCCATCCTTCCAGGCCCGGTGAGAGCGATGGCCCCACCCCGTCACCCCGCCCACCTCCCCCCAGGCCCAGCAGGCTGTATCCTCTCCACCCGGGGGCGCTCCCACGGCTCTCGGCTGGCAGCAGGCACATCATGACTCGGTTTTGTGAGGTCCCCCTCCTGGGCTCTAACAGCCAGGGGACCTCCGTCTTCCTCATCTCAGCGCCCACCCCCGCCTGACACTCAGGGGTGTCTGCTGAGGGGCTGCCCAGAGAGAGGGCCCGATCGTGTCCACCCGGGGGCCTGCAGACCTTCCTCCCGGGCGGAGGACAGGGACGTGGCTGCACCTCCCCTCGCACTCGTTCACCGACTCCCAGCATAACAGCTTCCTCTCCCCGTGTCGGAGCACATCTGCTCCCACTCGCTGCCGTCCTGCACCGGCCGTAACTATCCCGCTGGCCCGGGGCCTGGCCAGGGGCCGGGAGCGTGGAGAGAGTGAGCGGCGCGGTGAGGGCGGCGGGCGTGAAGAGGCGGGAATCGCCCGGTCTCCCTCCTCACGCACCTCCAGCACCGGCTGGGGGGGCTCCCACGTGGGCTGGAGACCCCCGCAGTGTTCCCGGGAACCAGCAGATGCAGATCGACGGCGGCCACCCCCGGTCGGTGGTTTTCACACGCTGTCTGGTGCAAAGACCCAGCTCGTCCCTCCTCGCCGGCAGCCGCGCTGGGCCGCGGTGAGAGGCCAGCCCGGAGCGGCAGGTTCCTGCAGGCGGGGATGCCGCGCCGCACACGGAGCTGCTCCCCACGCACATCTCAGAAGGAATCATGTAATTCCGTGCACCCCTGGAAGCGACTTTTTCTACTTAACTCACTGGCGGCCCAAGACCCACCAGGACTGTGCTCTAGAACCCGCGGCTCCCCGAGGAGGAGGGAGGAGCTCGGTGTTTGGGCGAAGGGGCCGGGGAAGCACTCGGGGCCCCTCTAAAAGCACCCACGGCAGGTGCAGGTGGGGGCTGCGGAGGCGCCGGAGAGAAACCCCCTCTCCGGGGCCTGCTCAAGAGAACCCTCTGTGGCAGCTCTGGCGGCCCCGTGATGCCTGTGACCTTCCAGCGTGGTCGGATCACCAGGCCTCTGGTCACCTCGAGTCACCGTCTCTGTGCCACGGGCTTCACCGGAGTTAAACCTCTCCCCCCTCGGTGGCTGCTCCCGGCCGGCAGCCTGTGGGGGGAAGTGGGGAGCCTTCTCGAAGCACCTCTGAGCCTGGGTCCTCCGGAGCAACCACCGCGGGCTCACATCTGCGTTTACGCCAAAGAAGGCGCCTCCCCGGGGCCTGGAGGTGGAGGAGCCCAAGACGCGCAGGAGACTCAGGAGAACCAGCGGTTTCAGTCCACGTCCACGTCCACGGGCAGGGGACCCGTGTGCAGCTTGAAGTCACTCAGAGAGAGTTCTTTCTCGGCCTCCTGTTCCGCACAGGCCTCCCGTGGGGAGGTTGGGCGGGGGCGGGGGGATGCAATCAGCCTTGGCTCCCTTGGGCCACAGGAAATATTAAAGGCTGACTCTTTCTCCGGGAAGGGGCTTTGGGGTTCCTGGGAGACCCCCCATGAGCTGGGGGGTTGCTCACTGTGGCTCCCTCGGGGGCATGAGGACTCTTCAGCTGGTGCCTTAGCCCAGTCCCCGGCAGCCCTCGGGCCAGCTCTTTCTCATGCCCACATCTGGGCACGGGGCAAGCACCAGGGGGTGGGACTCGGTACCCACCCGGGCAGCCCCCTCTCCTCGTTCTGACGTAGGCTTTCCTGCTGTCCAGATCTCGTGGGCATGTGACAGACACCAGCTGTGTGGTCCCCAAGCTCCTGGGGATGGATGTCTCTCAGGGGCCTCCTGAAGTCCTCGCAGGCCGCTCCTCTCAGCATGGTGGGGGTGGAAGTGCCAGAGCAGCCAACAACTCTCCTTAAAGAAACCATCTCATTCCCCCCCCCCCTTGGCCTTGCCAGCCTCTGCTGTGGGGCCACGGGTCCGAAGACAGCTCTCCGAGCCGGCCTAGCGCCTCACTTTGGAACACGGGAGTAGCTGCGCCCACTGGTGTGCGCTCTGCCTCCGACCTTGACCAGAATGGAAGCAGAATCGCTTTTAACTTCTTGTTCCGTTTGTATCGCCGAGCGTGTTAGGCCAGCGGTCAGTCCTAGGAGCAGTTCGTCTCCTTCGGTTTCATGATGTCCCGGGCATCGCCCCTGTCCTACTATTGCCACAGTTACGCCGGGGAGGGAAGGCTGGGGGCTGGGGTGGCCTTCGGGCACGAGGCGACTAGACTGCAGACTAACGGGCTGGTTGGTCGCCGCATGGTCACCAGTGGCTGCCGCAGCTCCGGGAATCGTGCCCACCGTCAAGGCGGGAAGGAGGGGCGGGGGCGGGGGCGGGCCAGTCCTGTCAGTCTCTTATAGAAGCAAAGCTAAACCTCTCCCAGGGGGCCCAGGAGAGGGCCAGGCACCGGCGGCCCTCCCAGCCTGAGTGGGGAGGGGCACGGGAGGAGGGTGGGGAGCGTCGGCGTGCTAGTCATGGTGCCACGTCAGCGTCTGTCTCACTGAGCGGCCACCTCAGCCGAGATGGTGACTGTGCTCGGGGCAGCCTTTCCTTCCTCCCCGGCCTCCTCCCCTCGCTCTGTTCTCCAGGGCGGTCCCTACGCGGCGAGACGCATAAACACTGCACTTGTTACTATCGCTGCCCGTGGTCATCAGTTGGGGTGGCATTTTAACCTGGGTTCAAGCCAATTCAGGTGGCACCCAGGGCCGGACTTCAAGGCATGAGAATGTGTATCCAACACGAGGACGGAGGAGGCAGGTTCTTGGCAAACCCTGACCGAGAAGTCGGAATAGCCTTCAGACCGGCTTTTCTTTCACCCGACGTTCCGCTTGGCATTGGCTGCACGCAGACCTTTCTAGATAGAACTGCCGTGTAGGCTGCAAGCAGTTGAATTTCTGGTCTAAAATTGGTTTTTCGGCCGCATTTCTCGAAGGGGATTAAATGGCTTCCTGCAAGTAGGCGGGCTACCCTCTCAGGCTAGCTCGGCGCCGCTCCTGCCAGTTACCACTTCAGCTCACTCACTCTTGCCTTCAGGCCCCAGAGAGCTTTGAAGTTACCAGACCCGGTGACGGTAGAGACGCTGCGGCACCAGGAGGAATCTGGCGGGTCTGTGACGAGAGGCTTTTAAAAGCGTAGTAATCAGAGCATCATGGCACTGGCAGAGGAACAGGCACACAGATCCATGGAACAGAACGGAGAGCCCAGGGGGAACCCCACAGCTTTACGGTCGATTACTATTTGACAAAGGAGGCAAAACCATACAACGGGGTAAAGAGAGTCTACTCAGCAAGTGGTGTTGGGCAAACTGGGCAGATGTGCGCAAAAACATGAAACCAGACTGGCGGCCTTCTTACACCAGAATAAACTAGGAATGGATTAACGACGTAAATGTGAGACTCGAAACGATAAAACTCCTAGAAGAAAACATAGGCAGTAAAATCTCGACATTTCTCTTAGTAATATATATTTTTTTCTGATCTATCGCCTTTGGCAAAGGAAACAGAAGAAAAAATAAACAAGCAGGGCTACATTAAATTAAAACTTTTTTGCACAACAAAGGAAACCATCAACAAAATGGAAAAACAACCCTCTGAAGCGGAGAACGTATTTGCCAGTGATACAGCTAGTAAGGGGTGAACATCCAAAATTTAGAAAGAACTTACAAAACTCAACACCCCCCCAAAAAAAAAACCACAGACAATCCAATTAAAGACTTCTTCAGGCAAAGGACCTGAACAGACTCTTCTCCGCAGAGGACATGCAGATGGCCAGCAGACACAGGAGGAAGTGCCCCATGCCACTCACGATCAGAGAGACGCAAATCAGAGCCACAGCTGCTGTACACGCCCTGTACACAAACATGGCCACGCCCCGGCAATGGAGTATTGCTTAGCACTGAAGACAGGAGCTACCAGGCCATGCAGAGACATGGAGGAACCCCAAGTGCATGTGACTGAGTGAAGGGAGCCAATCTGGAAAGGCTGCAGACCGTGTGACTCCAACTCCATGACATCCTGGCAAAGGCCAAACTAGGGCGCCAGTAAAACCATCTGTGGCTGCCAGGGATCGGGGGTGGGGAGGAGGGGGGGAGGGATGCATAAGGGGAGGATTTTTAGGAGTGAAATGACTCTGCATGACATTTGCCAAAATCCACAGAATGTCCAACACCAAGAGCGCACCCTAATGTGACGGACAGACTTAGGGTGATAATGAGGTGCAATGTAGATTCACCGATGGCTAACGAATGTTCCATCTGGTGGGGGATGGTCATAGTGGGGGAGGGGGCTGTGCATGTGGGGTGGGCAGGAGGATCTATGGGAAATCTCTGTACTTTCTCCTCAATTTTGCTATGAACCTAAAACTGCTCTAAAAAATAAAGTCGATTAAAAATATACATGAGCCCTGGCCTGTTTGGCTCAGTGGATGGAGCATCGGCCTGCGGACTAAAAGGTCCTAGGTTTGATTCTGGTCAGGGGCACATGCTTGGGTTGTGGGCTCGGTCCAGTGTGGGGCATGCGGGAGGCAGCCGATCAATGATTCTCTCTCATCATTGATGTTTCTATCTCTTCTCTCTTTCTCTCTCTCCTCCCTTCCTCTCTGAAATCAATAAAAATATATTTAAAAAAATATATACATGAGTCCTGGCTAGTTAGAGCATTGATGTGCAGACCAAAGGGTCGTGGGTTTGATTCCCTGTCAAGGGCACATACCTCTGTTGCAGGTTCCTCCATCCTGGTAGGAGGCAACCAATCGTAGCTCTCTCTCCTCTCTCCCTCCCTTCCACTATAGAAATCAATAGAAAAAATATCCTTGGGTGAGGATTAAAACACACACACACACACACACACACACACTCACACACACACGAACATGGTTAATGAGAGGCCCAGGTATATTTATTCTCAGAAGTCCAGCCCATTTCATTCCCAAGGTCTGCCAACAAATTCCCCTCCGCAGGTGAAATGGGTGTCGTGTCAGGTGGAGGGAGATATTCTCCCAGGAGACACACGATTCAGGCAGCCTCACCTTCCATCGGCCCCCAGCGCCCGGCCCCCTGCGCTCACCCTGTGCGGCGAGCATTGCCCGGTCAGCAGTATACCCCGTCCTTTAGACACAAGGCGTGTTATTTAGTCTAGAAACCCTCAGAGGAAATATCCGCTTGCACGTGAAGAATCTCTGGAATGTCTCTGCTCCTCTCTGCGCGGCGTCCCTGTCTCTGAAACCGGCCCGGAAAGCTCACACAACACGAGCGCGGCCGTGCTCCCGGCTGGCTGCCCCTGCCCGTGACGGTGGCTGTGCCGGGGGGAGGAGGAGGAAGAGGAGGAAGAGGAGGAGGAGGAGGAGGGGGAGAAGAAGGAGGAAGAGGAAGAGGAGGAGGAGGAGGAGGAGGCCCCTGTGAGGATCAGAACCGGGAAGTTTTACACCATCGGGACCACATAGGAACCAACTCCGTAGCCGTACACCACAGCCGCCCGCTGCCCGCCCCGTAATTAAGGCGCGGGACCTGGACCTGCAGGACGATGCACACCATGGCTCGGGCCCGACACTGTCTTAGTCTCTCTCCTCCTCAGGTTGCCTTTGCTGCCTATCCCTCCGCTTCCTTGTCTCCAGCATCTCTCATCCCCCTTCTTTTGACTTTATTTTTAATATATTTCCATTGATTTCAGAGAGGAAGAGAGAGGGAGAGATAGAAACATCAAGGATGAGAGAGAATCATTGACCGGCTGCCTCCTGCACGCCCCACACTGGGGATGGAGCCCCCAATCTGGGCGTGTGCCATGACCGACTAGAAATTAAACTGTGACCTCCTGGTTCGTGGGTTGACACTCAACCATTGAGCCACACCAGCCGGGCCTCTCTCATCCCCCTCCTAAACCCCCCTCCCTCCCCAAACTGATGTTGACAGATCCGGAGCTTATTTAGGTAAGGCCCCCCCAGGGCCCGGGGCCATCCAAGGGCCTCTTAGAGCCGTCTGTGAAGGCATAAAATATGGCGTGTCTGTTTTTGCCGTCTCTTAAACAAGAGGAAGGAGCCAGCCCTCCTCCCCCATCTCTGGGCGCCTGGCGGCCTCTCCCGGCAGTTTCCAGGGCTGTCTTGTCTGCCTCTGGGCCCGGCCTGGTGGCAGCCGCCAAGGTGAAGGACCCCCCTGCCCAGCTCCCGTGACACATGGCCCTCCGTGCCAGCAGGCGGGGCTGCACAGACCAACACGGGGAGGGGAAGGCGGACCAGAACCCGAGGGGAAGAGGGCACCCTGGGAACAAGGACTCTTGGAGCGCCAGGTGTGAGTTTGAAACAGGAGCCTGCTGACGTGCACTTGGGGGAAGGACAGCTGGCGCTCGGAAAACGGGTCTTTGCAGATCAGCACTTCACTCCTGACAGCCCGGCCAGTCCTCACGGCCCACGACGCCACGCAGCCGAGGCCGCGGCCCTTCTGCCTGCGCATCTCAGATTCCGAGCTCAGGAGTTTATTTTCTAAGTCCCAGGCTGCTAAGTTATCTCTCACATTCCAGCACACACACACACGGACTCTGTTTCTCAAAATGCAGTCATACATGGGAATTTTATGACATCAAACCCCCAAAAATGTGGAAACGTTGGTTTCAAACGACTTAATGGGGGGAAAGAATCAACCTCTTGATTCGCGATGGCTCCGCTCGGCTCCTGGCTGGTTTCTGAAGCGGCGGCTGGCACGGGGTGAGGGCCGGGCCTCGGAGGCATAATCCAGTATTCACATAGGCCCGGGCTTGGCACCGCCGCGTGGTCTCTGATCTGGAAATATTTCCCCTTCAGACAGGAATAGAGAGGTTACTCGTGGGTCACTCCCCGTCTCACAAAAGGCTTTTCAAGCCAGACGAAAGAAAAGTAGTTCTGATCTGTGAGGAGCGACCAGCTGTAAGCCTCCAAATTGTAAAGATGGGGTGAGCCTCGGGGACTGGCCGGCGTATCTCTGGGGTGGGAGGTCGGTGTGTAACCATGCTGGGCTGAGAAATACAGGGTTACAGCCGGGCGGAGAGGGCGACGCAGGCCCGCTTCCTCCAGGTGTCCCTTACGCAGACTTTCCAGCGGGCGACTGGCTGCAGGCGCCGTCCCTCTGCCCGTGGCGTGGGCATCGCTCCCTGGAAAGCTGGGTGATGGCCGCCTGCCTGCGCAGCTGCCTCGCCCACACCGACTGGGGAGCGCTCTGCCCACAGCAGCGAGTGACAGCACCGCAGATGCATTTGCTCCCGGGAGCGCATGGGAGCCAGGAGCCCGGGCCCTGGAGGAGGGCGCACCTGCCTTCCTAAGTCACAGGGCCTCTGTTTCCCTCTGGAGGGACCCGCCTGCCGGAAAGCAGCACATACAGACTCCCAGGGGCGGTGCAGGAGGGGACGGAGGCAAAGCATCGTCCAGTCCACAGGTCTCTCCCAGGAACCGACAGCTTCCTGCAGCTTAAAGAGCTCACTTAGCGCCTTAACCGAGAGTGAATTCCTCAGTCACTGGAGAAACTCTGGCAGAAATGCCCAGGGCTGAGGCTAGTGACTGGGGGCAGCGAACAAAAGTGTCAAAATTCCTTGTCTGCGTGGAGCTGACATTCCGGTGGAGAAGGCAGGTAAGGAAGACACAAGCCGTGTGGGCTGTTTTCGAGGGGATGGGAGCTCGTGGGAGATCACACGAGGAAGGGGGCATGCGTGGAAGGTGCAGGGACCAGGGGCCAGAGTGGTAGGGGAGGTCGCACCGAGTATTGGGCCTGTGAGGAGGGAGGGAGAGAGGATGCCACGTGGATGACCTGGAAAGAGTGTTGCAGGCGGAGGGAATGGCACGTGCCAAGGCCCTGAGGTCGGTGAGTGGTGAGTTCAAGCCTCAGCAGGGCGGCCATGCAGCTGCAGCCGAGCGGGCAGAGGGCACCGGCGATGGGGCCAGAGCGTGCCAAGGAATGAGCTTTGCGTAGGGCCCATCTTCAAAAACTTCCAGCAGCATCTTTGAGGGGAAAGACCAGATCGGGGATACGATGACGTGATGGGACAATGGTGGATGAGACAGGCTACGGAACTGACGGCAAGGAACTAGCGCTGGGGTACCAGGAGCGGGGGACGGCCTAGCACCTGGGGTCGGAGACAGGTTGTGCCCCGAGGAAGCGTGGAAGAGCAGTGACCTGGATGGCCCTGGGCAGGCTCTCTGGACCCCACGGGAATGGCGACCCTCCTGCGGCAGCCGGACGGACCCATTAGGCAGGAGTGCGCCGAGTCTTCGCCTCACACGGCCGTTCGGGGCCGAGGAAGAACGCTGGGACGGCGTCTCCTCCGCGCATCAGCGGCCCAGGGTCTCACAGTGCTGTTAGGAGGCGAGGACGCGGCCTTGGGAACACACTGTGCCTCGCGGAGGCCGAGAAAGAGGAAGCCTCCTCCTGGGTCTGCCCTTGCACCCCGTTCTTAACCCACCTCCCGCTCCACGTTCACCCCCAGACTTTGTGAGGCAGCCCTGCTCGAGCGTCTGATGCCCACAGTTACTTTGGGATCCAAACCAAATGGCTCTCTCTGAGCCTCCCACCACCTGATGGCACGGAGATGAAGAAATCGCCACGGAGCCGCCTCAGACTTCAACCCCACGCTGTGCGGGGCCCACGGCCACTCGCAGGGCTCAGGACGCGGGTGGACAGGTCAGTGACGGCTGCGCCCCTGTCAGGCTGCGGGCTGCCGCCTCTCCTCTCTGCCCCGCAGTTTTCCCAGTCCCTCCGGGAACGGGAAGACACTGCTCCATAAACGTGTGCTCTCACACAGGAGTGTCCTGAGCCCGTGTGAGCTTTTGTGTTTGTTTTCACCAGTGTGGGGAGTTGGCCCGGGACACGCCGGCCTGTGGGACATGGTTACCTTTGGAGGTGGCGTCCAAGGCACTGAGTCACTCTCTCACCACACAAGTGGAGCCATCCTGGAATAAATAATAAAAAAAAACAAAACAAAACAAACAAACCTACCCTGTTTCCTGGCAGCTCCGAAGCTCCTACGGGGCAAGATGTTGCAATACCAAGGGGGCAAGCTGGAGAGTGAGTGCCGGGCTTGGGGGACTGGGACGTGCCCTCGGTGTGCCAGGCTGCAGCCCGGGCTCTGTCCGCCTCTGCAGGGAAGGGCTAGGCGAGCAGCGAGCGGGGCCAGAGCCCAGAAAACGCCAGAGACAGTGGCTGCCCTGGGCGAGCTGCGGGAAGGGGGCCTGGAAGCCCTGACGGCTCCGGTCAGGTTCTAGTGGGAACGCTGTGTGCTGACCAGCAGCTCGAGTCCTCCGCCGAAACCCCAGCTGTGCTGGGAACTGACCTCATTCATGAAGTAAACACTGAATCAGATACCAGCGGGCCTAGCCCCGGTGGAGTGGAAATAACAGGGACGTTCCCATAATTACGAAGCTGCCAATTGGACTTGGCGAGAGGAACTCTGAATATGTCAATCGCAGTGAGTTCATTACCTTTTCCTGCCAACTTCATCAGAAGCCAATTGCCTTGTTGCGGTTGAAATTATTTGTGTGAAAATGCTTTACTTACATTTCAGCTTTTATGCCCCAGATAATGTACTGGAAAGCAGCGTAGTCTAGCAACTGGAAGACAATATTGGGAACCCGTCGGTTGGCGCTCAGTCCTGGCCGCGCCTGGAGCGCTCCGCGGGCCAGCGGTTACCGCACTTGGCCTTGGGATCCTGTTGCTGGAAGACGGGTTGGCGAGCAGGGTCTGTCCCATGATCCGGGCTCGGGTGCAATCCCGGGTCCTGGTGTTTGTGTTCTACTTGGTGGGCACCTCTCTCACATTGGCTTACACTGGCCCCCGCCCCCCCCCCCCCCCCCCCCCAGCTTGGCTCAGAGGCTGCGCACCCGGGTGACAGGTGGGACCTGTCCTCGGCTCCCTTTCCCCCCTCGCTCCTCCTTCCTTCTCACTTGGGAGACGGAGGAGTGGGGCAGTTACCACAGTCCCCGACACCACCGGGTGCGACGCAGCTCCACATTCTGGGAGGAGTCATTTGCAGAAGCGGTTCCTCCCTTATCCTCGCGCACGTGGCAGGCGGCAGAGCTGAAGCGTGGAGCCAGAGTCCCCGGTTCCCTCCCCAGCTCTGCCCCCGACAAGACGGGTGACCGGGGCAGGTCACCGAGACTGTCTTCTGTGGCTCCATCTCAGCCCCTGAGCGACACCAGTGGACACAGCACCTGCTCGCCGGGGCGCTGGCGGGAGGCGTCCGGGGTTCGTTCACGCGGAGCACTTAGCAGAGCCTGCCACGTGGAAGAGCTGAGCGTGAGCCTCTGTGGTCACTGTCGCGGCCATTGCTAGTCTGAAGGAGTGAGAACAGACACTCCGAATGGACGCAACCCAGTGATACGTTTACGAGGTGTAAACCAACAGCGGCATCCCAGGCATGGCGACAGAAGGCCAGGTGACTCCGCTGTGACCGATCCACTACGCCGCTTAAAGCACTTACCAATTTCATTTTTAGTTTCTTTATGTCTGTCACACCGGGTTTATGCTTACTCCTCCTTCCTGAGGATCGCCTCATCCGATTGTTGACAGTAAAGTAATGCCAAGAAAGGCGCTGTAATGTGTCCCCATTTCATCCGCAGACGAGTCCGTGGATGCTTCTGTTCTTCATTATACGTGGAGCTGCATAAGCGGTGCCTGTCCCAGGCCCGGGGGCTGTTTCTCCAGCTGATGACGAGAGCAGCTGGCATCCGTGAGTCTCACAGAGACCTCCTTCCCCCGTAACCTAAGCCGTTTGCCCTGTTTCCTTTCAACACGGCCAAGGCTGTTTATTAACTCCCTCTGGGTACCCGGGGCGCCCTGGCCACGCGGGAGGGCGGGAGGAGGCAAGCCCAGTGGCTGTTCCTTCTCGAGATGAAAATAATCGGCGCTGACAAGCCTGGGCAGGGAGCGCCGAGCACCTCTGAGGTCTCAGGGTATTTCCAGGAATGGTGGGGAATTGAGATAAATGTCCCAAATTAAAAAAAAAAAGAAAAGATGAATTGAATCAACGTAAGGCCAGCGAGCTTAGTTTTGATCACGGGCAAATTCTGGAGCAGATAATGAAATGAATGGTTGACCAGTATTTAGAAAGGGGGATTCCCAAGGTCAGTATCGATGATCAGAGGAATGTCTTTCACTCGATTATAAATCAGGTGAGCACCGCCTTTGCCACAGCGCAATGGCTTTTGACAACAGTGTCAGGGTTTCTCATGAAATCCTTACGGACAAGAGTGACAAAGACTGCCAGAGCTCGAAGGGACATTAGAAAATCAGGTGGCACATGCTTGTTTAAGGGGGTACCACCTGTTCAGGGCCACGTAGCTACTTAGTGTCAAGGCTGGGGCCCACGCCTGGTTCTGTGTCCCAGGCGAAGGCTCCACCCACTGCCTAGCGAGGCGGAATATTAACAGCAGATGGGACAGTGCTGTCCCCAGGCGTTCTCTAATGGCCTGCCAAACAGTTCTGTCCTTGGCCCCAAACCCTTTCACATTCTATCAACAACTTGGATAAAGCCAAAGATAACTGCTTATCAACTGTGCAAATAACACGAGACTGGGAGGGGAGGCCAATATGTTGGAATTACAGAATCGGGATCCAAATTATCTCAGCAGGAAAGAATGAGCCTATCCAACAAGATGAAATTTAGCTGGAATACATGCAAGGTCCTGCACTGGGCTCCAAAACTTGATTGCAAAAGTATAGGATGGAGCTGGAAAACATGTCCAACCCCACCCACAATCAAAGACATGCAAATGAGAGCAACCGGGGGAGATAATGACTTTCCCCTTTCTGACGGGCGATGATTAAAAGAGTGAAAACTCCCCAGGTCCGGTGGTGAGGGCGCGGGGCAACAGGCTCGCCGTGGGTGTATAAGCAAAAGCTCTCTTTCTGGGGGGTCACCTGGAAATGTACAGCAAAAGCGATCACATGGACCATTTGTCCCACCAGTTTAGTTTATGGAAATGTATCCCGAGACAAGTCTACAGCCTGGCTGGTGTAGCTCAGTGGATGGAGCGTCAGCCCATGGACCAAGAGGTCCCAGGTTCGACTCCCAGTCAGGGCCCATGCCCGGGTTGCGGGCTCGATCCCCAGTAGGGGCCGCGTAGGAGGCAGCCGATCGAAATGCCTCTCTCATCGTTGTTTCTATCTCTCTCTCCTTCTCCCTTCCTCTCTGAAATCAATTAAAAATATATTTAAAAAAACAAACAAAGACAAGTATGCAAAGGGTTATGCATAAGGCTATGCACAAAAGCGCTGTTAGGAAAAGAATACTTTCGGGGCCGATGTTCAGTTGGGAACAGAAGACCAGGGGCCTCTGAGGGGCACCGCACAGCTAGTGTCAAACACTCGATGCGATCAAGCGGAGGGATTAGGGTCTGTGTCGCTCCTGAAGGCCAGACCAGATTTCACAAGAGACAGATGTGGCCTAATACTACAGAGCAGATTCTAACCGTCAGTTCTGTCCCAGATTAGAATGGGCTTCCTAGTACCTTCCCAATCACTGGCCGATGGCCCGTAGTCCAGGGTGTCCAAGAGGACAGGCGCAGCTCTTCAGCCACGGGGAGGCAATGCTCATGTGGTTCCTTCCGAGGAAAAGTCTCCGCTGCATTGTCATCAAAGGGCGGAGTCACCATTCGAGTTGATGGTGGGTGGGCGGCCACACCAGGTTCCATTTCCTGGCACCGAATTCTGGGAAGGGAGTGAGGAAACTTCCTGCTGCCCAGCTCCACTCTTACGGAGAGCTGGTGGGAGATGGCCGCCCCTTCACCCCCAGTCTTTTAGGAATACCTGCTGCGTATCAGTTCCCCTAGGGCAGTGGTCGGCAAACTCATTCGTCAACAGAGCCAAATATCAACAGTACAACGACTGAAATTTCTTTTGAGAGCCAAATTTTTTAAACTTAAACTTCTTCTAACGCCACTTCTTCAAAATAGACTCGCCCAGGCCGTGGTATTTTGTGGAAGAGCCACACTCAAGGGGCCAAAGAGCTGCATGTGGCTCTTGAGCCGCAGTTTACCGACCACGGCCCTAGGGTAAACCTCGGGGAAGCTTTGAGCTGAACCTGAGACAGGAAATGAAGACGAGTGCTTCTCCTCGCTAAGTCATTTCCACCGTGTTTTGGTTCCCAGTAGACAGACAAGTGGGTACGTGTGCAACTGCTCTCTCTACACCTTTTCTCCTTTGCATTGATTTCATCTGAAACTTCCCGTTTCGTCATAAACCACACTATATGCAGCACCCGGAACACAGAGACTCAGTGCTTCTGAATGCCTCTCCTTAGCGTGTTCTGACATTTCTTTGCTCGCTACTTCAGTGGGTGAAGCCCGTTCCTGGCCTCTCTTTCGTTCAGTCTTCCCATCGACGGGAAACACTCATGGCCACACGTGGTGGGTCCACAATGCGACATACAGATCACGTACCGCAGTAGTGTGCACTTGAAACCTATATGAGCCTATTAACCAATGTCCCCCACATACATTTAATTAATTAAAAAACCCCTTCCTGGGCCCTTACCTGTAAGACACTCACACGCCGTCTGCCAGGGAGCCCTCACTGCCACTCCACTCCGGAGCCCCGAGTAGCCTCCTTCCAGCCCATTGGTGGCAAGAGTACTTTTTCATGAGGCAACTCATCGCATCACCAACAACAGACCTGGGTGTCCTCCTCGGCCCTGCCCAGGCTGCTCTCTGCAATGCCCTCCCAAGACCCCTCACTCTGAGCTCAGGCCACGTGGGCCTGTCATTCCTTCCAACTTGTCACAGTCCTTCCTGTCATAGGATGTCTACTCATACTCTTTTCTTTGCCCGGAAGGCAGCCTTAGGATCTTAATTAAAGCTCTGAGCTGAACTGTGCTTCCCAATTCATATCCTGAGGTCCTAAACCCCAGCGTCTCAGAACGTGGCTGTGGCTATATTTCAAGATAGGGCTTTGAAGGAGGTAATTATGTTAAAACTAGTGGCCCGGTGCACGAAATTCGTGCGTGTGTGTGTGTGTGTGTCTCTCAGCCCAGCCTGCACCCTCTCAAATCTGGGACATCCCTCTCGAAATCCAGGAGTGCTGGCTCCTAACCACTCACCTGCCTGCCTGGCTGCCTGATTGCCCCTAACCACTCTGCCTGCTGGCCTGATCACCCCCAACTGACCCCCACTGAAGCCTGCTTACCCCCAACTGGCCCCCCTGCCAGCCTGATCACCCACAACTGCCGTCCCATCCTGGCCTGATCACCCACAACTGCCCGCCCCTCTTGGCCCCTAACCACCTATACCTCAGCCCCGCCACCATGGCTTTGTCCAGAAGAACGTCCAGAAGGTCTCCTGGAAGGTCTCTCAGTCTAATTAGCATATTACCCTTTTCTTAGTATAGATGAGGCTGCTAGGGTGGGCTCTAATCCAATCTGACTGGTGTCCTGGCAGGAAGAGGTTAGGACCCCTGGAGAGACACCAGGAGTGCAAGTGCCCAGAGGAAAGAGGGGACCAGCTGCAAGCCAAGGAGAGAGGCCCCAGGAGAAACCAAACTTGCTGACGCCCTGATCTCAGGACTGTGAGGAAATAAGTTTCCGTTGTTTAAGCCACCTAGCCCGTGGCATTTCGCAGGACAGCCCAAGCTGACTAATACAATTAAGAAGAACTCTTTCCCACCCTCACCACTTCAGCACTAATTGCTTGTCCTCTGTCACAACTTGTGAATAATCGTTTATTTGGATGACTGTATGGCTATTGTCTGTAATCCTTCCTCAGGATATAGACTCCAGGGGAGTGAGGAAACATGTGCATTGAGGTTCTCCATTACGTCTCCAGCAACCAGCAGTGCGTTGGTCACACAGGCAGGTGTTTCATATTGTTTAATGAAAGGCAGACGTATTATTTCACTGATATAAAAAAGTGAGGAAACTGAGCCCGGCCGGGGTAGCTCAGTGGTTGAGTGTTGACCTATGAACTAGGAGGTCACGGTTTGGTTCCCAGTCAGGGCCCATGCCTGGGTTTTGGGCTCGTTCTCTAGTGTGAGGTATGCAAGAGGCGGCTGATCAATGATTCTCTCTCATCATTGATCTTTCTCTCTCCCTCTCCCTCTCCCTTCCTCTCTGAAATCAATAAAAATATAATTTTAAAAAATTAAAGAACTGAGACTCAGAAAGGTTAAACTTCCTAAAAGTCACAAAGCAGCTAAGGGGCAAAGGGGGACTGGGGCCCAAGCCCCTAAAGCGCTGGCACTTAACCACTACTTAACCCTCTAATTTTGAAATACATCCATTCACTCAACAAATACTGAGCACCTATCACGTGCCAGCTTCCATCTAGGAACTGGGGATGCAGCGATGACCAAAGAGACAAAACTGCTGCCTTCATATGGAGAGAGGACATCAAATAAGATAAAGAAATAAGTTTTAGTGTATATTAGGTGACAAATGCCATGGAGCCCAACGGGAACGTGGGGTCAGGGAGTCAGATTTGTAAAGTCAGGAGATTAGAGGAGGCCTTTTGGAGTCAGGAATGTTGGAGCCAAGCCTCAGAGGAGGCGCGGGAGGGAGCCCTGGGGATGTCTGAGGACACCTAAATTCTGTGTCCCCGAGGCAGAAGGAGGCAGGACACATGACCTATGCGGCTGGAGTAAAGCGAGGGAGTCAAAATTAGGAGAGGGACTCAGGGAGTTTCGGGAGCTGGTGGTGCAGGGATGTCTGGCCATGGAAAAATGTTGGCTTTTACGCTGACAGAGGAGTCTTCGGAAGGTTTTGCGCAGAAGAGCAACACAGTCAAGCCTTACTGGGGCCTCCTGCCCCCCGCAGAATCCGACCCAGAGCAGCTTGACTTTTTACTTTCCTTGGACCAGAGGCACTTCCGATATTTACTATTTTAGTTTAAGAAACCCAACAAACTGAATTTTGGGCTCTGACTCTACCTTTGGGGATTCCTGGGATCGCCAGTCGGGACAGAGCGAGAGCGTCCGGGTTGCCAAGGGAACCCGCGCGGAGAGCTTTCCACAGGGCCTTTCGCGTGCTTCCGGAACCTCACCGACGTCAGCTGACCAGTTCTCCTCCAATCCCCTCTCGGGGGCGGGGACCGACGCACCGTCTCCACAGCAACGCTTTTGCCAGTCCCAGCTCAGGGCTTCCGCACGGCAGAGGCGCGCTAGGATGACGTCACGCACCCCGCGGCGCTAGAACCACGTCAGCTTTGGCTCCGGAGACAGGGCTCTGCAGACAGGGCTCCCCAGCCTGGGACACTGCGCATGTGTCACCTCAGCTTGGCTCCTGTTGCTTTTAAACACTGAGTCGTGAGCGTGCACAATTATCTGCCTGCCCTCGCTGGCGCGCCTTTAATTTTAGCCAGAGAAATCATCGGGGGTGCTAGTTCTCGCTGGCTTTCTGGGTGCTGTTTTGAGGGCAGCTGTCCGAGAATCAGACAGTTCGTTCACTTTGTCTTGTCAGTCTCTCACCTCTTCTGGCGCATTCCTCGTTGCATCCATACTACCACCTACCAGTCTGAAAATGCCAGCTGAATTCCCAAATTGCTGTTGCCAGCAAGCTTCCTCTATCCTTTCTAAACCGATGCTTGTAGGATCAGCAAGCAAATTTTTTTTTGCACCAGTTGTAAAGTAAAGGTAACCAGATTCCTCCTGAGGGCCTGAGTTCTCTAAGTCAAGTGCGGGAACTTTTAAGGACTTGGGACTTATGTTGACCGGTCATGGTTCTTTCTAACCTGCTTTCAGATGTTTAGGCAGGATCCTAACAAGTCCACCTGGCTAAGTACATGAGCTGCAGGTAAATGAATTGCCCTGGTTCTGAAACTTAGGAAGTACCCATTGTCCTGGGCAGTATGCTGAGCCCTGGGTATAGCGGTGATGGCAATTCCCCCATAGGTGGTAGCTCGCTTTACTGATTAACTCAAGAAACATCGCACAACTGTGTGCCCGGCACAGCTTGGATTGTTACTGCTCATGGGGAGAATGAAGTGTGATCTAGGATCTAGCATTCGTCCAGGAGTCAGATTTGATTCCGAACCTTGGCTCTGCTCCTTACTTGCTGAGTGATCCTGGGTGAATTACCCTCTTTGCACCTCAATTACATGATTCATATAAATGGGCATAATAATGCCTACCTCCAGCCTGGCTGGTGTGGCTCAGTGGTTGAATGTCAACCTATGAACCAGGAGGTCATGGTTCGATTCCTGGTTGGGACACCTGCCTGGGTTTTGGGCTCGATCCCCAGTGGTGGGTGTGTGGGAGGCAGCCAACTGGTGATTCTCTCTCATCATTGATGTATCTCTCTCTCCCTCTCTGAAATCAATAAAAATAAATATAAAATGCCTACCTCTTAAAGGTGACTGATGAGACTTAAACCGCATGCCTGGGTTTGAGGAATCTTTTCTTTCCACTTCCTTACATTTATTCCCTTCTCAGTCTGTCTGTCTGTCTGAGGCCTCATACCGAGGACACCACCACTGGTGGGAAAACAGCCTCCTGACCAGCCCCCGGCCTCAGAGGTCGTCCGCAGATTCTCCTCAAATTGTTTTAAAAACAGCTTTCACCCAGACGCTGCTTTTTGTGGGTCTGTGTGCTGAGGCCAAGTTATATTTAAGCAGAGCCCTCCCACCTCCTCCCCAAACAAGCTCCTCCAAAACCACCCAAATCCAAAAGTACAAAAAAAAAAAATAAAAAAAATCCTTTTCTCCAAGTGCACGGTGGCTTGACGCTAACCATGTGCCGGGGGTCGGAGGGCGGCCTGTGAGCTCAGGGCAGAGCCTGGGTCGCTGTCTGAGGACGAGGCTCTGCAGGGGCTGGGGAGCCGGTGTCTGGCTGCCCTGTCACCACAGGGCCTGTGGTTTCCTACCCTGTCTGCATCCGCGTCCCACTAACCAGCAGCGGGAGAGCAAGCAGACGTGCGCACCGGCCGACACACACGCCCAGCCTGCGCAGCCTTCCGAGGAAGTGGAGCACCAGATGTTCTGGGTTTCCTGTTCGGTGCTTCCACAGCTGGTCGAGTCTGTGGTTGTGGTTTGTCTGTCTCGGGCTCATGTGAGAGACAAAAGCTGGGCTGACGGGAAACCTCCCCTCCCGGCCCCCCTTCCCCAGCTCTAACTGATCAGCCACATGGAAGCCGGCAGGTCAGACGTTTCCTGAAACACCCAGAGCCGGGATTCTCCCAGGAGGAGGCTCTTCCTGCCCCCCGCCCCCCCGCCCCCCCTCATCCCCGAAAAGCAGCCCCTGGGCTCGCGGCCGGCCCTCAAAGAACCTGGGGACGATAGAAATCTCTCCAGCCCTAACCCGTTTGGCTCAGTGGATAGAGCATGGGCCTGCAGACTGAAGGGTCCCAGGTTCGATTCTGGTCAAGGGCATGTTACCTTGGTTGCAGGCACATCCCCAGTAGGAGGTGTGCAGGAGGCAGCTGATCGATCTTTCTCTCTCATCAATGTTTCTAACTCTCTAGCCCTCTCCCTTTCTCTCTTGTTTTTTTTTTCATTGTAAAAAATACAATGAAATATATTTTTTTTAAAAAGAAGTCTCTCCAAATACACGATTAGCATAGACTTGCACCCCTGCTGAACAGAAGGAAGCCGAGGCCAGGTTGCTACTGTCAGCGACCCCGCGTCCCCACAGAACAGCCAGTAAGAAGCACTCCACAGGCGAAGGGACGGATGAGGAACAGGGAACTGCAACTCCGGGCTTCGCTCTAAAAGCCCCCGCTGGCCATCACTTCTCATCAGCCCTTTGGGTGCAAACAGACACGGCTTCGGAGCGGCACCGTGCTCCTGGTTTGCTGCGAGTCCCTGGGCCTCTCCGGGCCGTCTCCTCACCTGCAGAACGGAGACGATCATATTATTTCACCAGCTCGTCAGGGCCAGTGACACACGTGGCTTTGCTTGATATGGAGACTTGCCCATAGACACTGCTGGTTTCCTTTTCTTCTTGCAACACCGCTGCTGACTTAAGGAGAGGCACGGAAAAAGCAGACGAGTTACAGCCAGCAGAGCACTGGTCCCAGGACAGCTGTCGGGTGGGGCCGTGGAGCAGGAGGGCCGGCATTGTGTCGGTGCCCACTGAGGGGGGACGCTGGGGCGCGCGCAGGGTCTCTGGGAAGGGCCACCCAGTGTCTTTCTCTGGCTGTGGAGTAGGGTGAGCGTCCTGGGGAGCTCCCAGGGGAGAACAGGCAGAGTGCTCCTTGCGGGTCTGTGTGCTGAGGCCAAGTAGTGATGTTAACAATATCAGTAATGACATTGATAGTTATGGCTGCTGTTCAGTCTGGGCACGGGAGCCGGTGCTCCGAGCCCCAGCCTCCCGCTGCCCCCCGCCTCTGAAGTCTGGTCGACGGGGTTCAAAGGTTGGCTGCGGCCCTGGGCCAGAGACTTCCCTTTCTGTGCCTCCGTCTCCTCGTTTATAAAACGGGTGAAGCGATAACCACATCAGAAGGCCGTTGCAGTGAGTCGATGAGTAAGAGATCCATAGCACTTAGAACAGCTGTGGGCCGTGGGGGGGACGGATAAAGGGTAACCGTCACCTGCACACGTGCATTGCATTCTGACAACAGCCTCACGCCAGGGAGGTTCTGTTACTCGTTCCGTTTCACAGGTGAGAAAACGGAGTTCAGAGAGAGGAGGTGACCTTTGCAAGCTCACACAGGTAGCACGCAGTGAGGGCAAGACTTTTCTCCAGTTCTTTCTCACGCCTTCTTTTATATATATATAATTTTTTAAATTGATTTTTCACAGAGAGGAAGGGAGAGGGACAGAGAGTTAGAAACATCGATGAGAGAGAAACATCGATCAGCTGCCTCCTGCACACCTCCTACTGGGGATGTACCCGCAACCAAGGTACATGCCCTTGACCGGGAATTGAACCTGGGACCCTTGAGTCCGCAGGCCGACGCTCTAACCACTGAGCCAAACCGGTCAGGGCTCACTCCTTCTTGTGTGAGGTTTGAACCACCTCCCTCAGCTGCATTTTCTCCTTCTCCTCAGACTCCACCCCCCCACCCCCATTCCCACCCCATCCCACCCCCACCCCCGCCCCTCTTCCTGCCGCCCAGGACCTCACCCCCTGCAGCTTCCGGCTGGATTTGCACGTCCAGACCAAGGCCCTGACTCCCCGTTTCCTTGCAGAAACGTCACTTTGCAGAGTGGCTTCTTCCAGGCAGTTGCTTTGAGCTGGGAACAACCTGAGTGAGTTCCCGGGGAGAGGTCAGGTGTTTCGGGGACGGCTGTGCTTTAACCCAAAGAAATGGCTCTTTGGGGAGAGTTTGTCGCGGAGCAGTCTGGCTGGGGGGACACAGGTGGTTGTCGTCTAAGTTGGGGACGTGGCTCTTGGCTGCTCCCCTCAGCCCCACTGCTCCGGGGTGGCTTTGTCTGATGGACGAGGCAGCATGATGTGGCGCCAGGGTTCTCAGAAACAGGGAGCAAAGCGATTGCGCCCCAGGAGCTTCGAAGATACAGCTCCAGGGCCCGTCACAGAGCCCCGTCACAGAGCCTGGGAACTGCATTTGGAGAAATCCCGGCATTGTGCCAAGAGACGCAAGGCCCAGGGTCAGGTTCTGCCGTTGCCATGCGACCTCGCAGGACGTTAAGTCTGGCTGAGCTTAATGCTCTCGTCTTTAAAATAGGGATGAACCCCGTCTCACTGGTGTCACGCCCTCTCCCATGCCTTGGGGTAAGAGAGAGGGCCATCTTTATGGCCGGGGTCAACCACGCGCTATAGAGAAATTCAAAGGAAGGCACAGACCCAGGCCCACGCCTCAGAGAAGCTCCTTAAATCTTTGGTGAGATGGGGAACCATGGGGCCCCCTGAATATTAGCTCCTAAGCAATCCTGTGAGTGAAGGCTGTTGGCCAGAGGGGTGGGGTGTTGCTTGCCACCTCCTGCACGCCAATCTCTCAGCGAACAACACGGTCAAGTTTACCAGTGTGCCCGGAGCTTGAAGCAGTCAGGGCAGGCCAGGTGCTGCTGCAGTAACAACCAACCCTGGGCCTTGCTGGCTGAACACAACCAGTTTGTTTCTCGCTCATGCTGTGTGACCAGCCAGTCAGCAGGCGGTTCTGTTCCACAGACTCACCCAGGGACCCAGGCGGACAGAAGCTCCACCCTGCAGCTGCACCATCCGGACTCCTCCATCGTCACGTCAGAGAGGCCCAAGAGAGACTCGAGTGTGGGCTTTTCGCCGCCTCCGCCTGGCAACGACACACATCACTCCTGCTCAATTTCATTGGCCAAAACAGGTCACGTGGCACCGCCGGACCCGTAGGGGAGCAAATGGCGTAGTGGGTGAGCTTGTTGTTTCTGCTCCAGGATATTTCCAAGAGGAGGGAGGTCCAGGCTTCCAGCTTGGGCACCAAGACCGACGTCCCTTAGAGAGAGGAGGAAGGAGCACAATCTGAGGCGCTCAGCTTTCCCGTCTGGTGGAGTGGAGTTTTATTTGTTTGAGAATGTGGGTCTCCCTCCCCCGCCCCCTTCTCATTCTTGTCTACCCTCAAAACATGGGAAGAAGATCAGTCTGCCCCCAGCAGCCAGCAGTCTGGCCCAGGCCCCCAGGATGGAGAGGAGCCAGGGCCCAGCGGGCCGGGAACTGCCCCAGGAGCTCCCGGGGTCCCGGGGGGCACGGGGTGGGAGGCTGATGCTGCCAGGAGGCGGTGTGCCCGGCCCCCCACTCCGCCAGAGTCCCCGCTCTGCGCAGAGCCTGGCCCCAAGCAACCCAGATGCCTTCAGAGAGGGGAACGTGGCCTGGACCCAGCGACGGGGGCAGCGGCATTTCTGGAGCCCGCAGCTCGGGAATGCGCCCGGAGAAATCTCATTCCTCGAGTGTTGGTGGATTCATGCACTTATTTGTTTAACCTCAAATCAAGCCACAGCCCCCACGTCTGGGCTGCTTGGAAAGGGTTGTTTTAAAACAGCTGACCAAGCGGAAAAGCCGGGCCTAGGTGCGGGGAGGCTGTGCAGGAAGCGGGGGCTGGGCAGCGCCTCATTTTCCACGGTGTGCCTGCCGTGGGTGGGGGCACGCTGGCTGACTGTCTCCGAGGTGGGCTCACCCTCGGCCTGCCATGTCCCCTGGGAGCGCAGGGTGGGAGGGAACCCCGGAAGAGGCCTTTCTCAGATCGAATCTCGACCCCAGCGTTGCACTCGGCAGAGCGGAGTTCCTGTGTGACTCTGTCCCGCCAGCCTCCACTTCCCCCCTTTTAGTAACAGAATGAGTCTCTCCCAGGAGAACCTGCTTCATTGGTTCCTGCTTCGACCTGTCCCTGATTTTTATCCACCCACCCATTTACCATCTGGGACTTCTTGGAAAAGGAGTGGGGGAAGGAAGGAAGGAAGGAAAGGAGGGAGGAAGGGAGGGATAGAGGAAGGAAGGAAGGAAGAAGGGAGGGAGGGAGGGAGAAGGGAAGGGAAGGAGGGAGGCAGGCAGGGTGGAAGGGAGGGAGGGAGGGAAGAAGTAAGGAAGGAAGGAAGGGAGGTAGGGAGGGAGGGAGGAAGAGAGAGAGGAAGGAAGGAAGGAAACAGAATCTTGCAAGTGGAACAATCCTCCCAAGCTGAGGTTGGCGTCATCTCCCCTGCACCCCGAAAACCAGCTGCAGTTACTATTACCCTTCATCCCACCACCCTGCCTGCAGCACGGGGCGGCCTCACGGAGCTCTGTAGAAGAAGCTGAGCCGATCCCCCTTCTGTCTGGGGTGTTGGGGCGGGGCGGGGGGGTCCAGACTGCAAAGAAGGGGGAAGCCTGTGTCAGCTCAGTGCTCAGGCCCCACCATTCAGGCCCCCCCGATGGCGGGGGCACACCTGGCGCAGCGCCCGGCCTCCTGCACTGGCCCCCGGCGCAGGTGGAGCTGAGACGTAGTCCCGACAAGAGCCGCGGCCGCTGCTCCTTTCCCGTGAGGCCGTCCCGCTCCCACGTGTCCGGCTCTGCGGCCTGAGCTGGTTGAACCTTCCGTCCGTCCGAGAGGGGAGGCCTCTGCTCACCGCCGTCCTGCAGGAGGAGCTGATGCCTCGGGAGGTGGGAGGTGAGGTCGCGTGTCCGGTCACGCCGCTAAGGAGAGCCGCTGCTGGGCCTCACACGCGGCCTGCCGGGCCCAGGCCCCGCTTCACGTCTGTTCAGAACGGGAAGCAGAGAGAACCTGTTGGTCGTTCTCACCCGGCAGCACCGGATTCGTGGTAAGTGCGACAGGCAGGGACCTCAACCCAGGCTGCCCCACAGCACCCGCCGATGAGCGCTGGCCCCAGACCGAGCGAGAGCAGGGCCAGGAGAGGCCACAGCCATCGGGGCTCCTGGCCAGATGGACGGGTATGGCTCCTGGTGCCCAGGCCGCCCTGGTCGCGCCCAGTCGTGGTCTCCCGCAGCTCCCGGGGGAGTCTCCCCCTCCCCCCCACGCCCCATGCGCCCTTGTCTGTGGAGACTGCTCCCGGGAAGGGGCCCTCTTTGGCTGAGGTTCTAGCTGGTTCCAGGAACGCTGGCTGGGCTGACTGGTGGTGAGGATGGAGGTGCTGGTGGACGGCAGGGGGAGGGTCCTAGGAACCCGGACTCACACGCCAGCCCAGCCGCGTGCTCCCACCCTCCCTCCCCCCGGGCTTGGAACAGGGCGCCCTTGCTGACCCAGGAGCCATGGGAGGTGGAGAGGAGACGGGGAGGGGGAGGGTCGGGGGATGGGTGTGGGGGAGAAGTGGTCCGGGAAGTGGGAGGGGGAGCGTGTGCCCAGGGCAGGAGAGGACAAGCACCAGAGAACGGGGAGCAGAGCCAAAGGGAATGGAGGGGAGTCCCGGGGGGGGCTGACTGCCCCAGTCTGGGGATGATGTCGGCCTGTCGGGGGCCGGGGGCCTCTGGGTGTGTCTGTGCCGGGCAGGAAGCGGGCAGCTCCGTGGTGTTGGCTCCCAGGTCTGCGGGGCAGAGTGATGCCACCTACCCGCCCGGCCTTCCTGCAAGGAGCCTGTACACCTACCGAGAGGGAAACTGAGGCTGCGTCCAGTCGCCTGGAAGTTGATGTGGGGAGCCAGGACTCACGCCGGGACCATTCCTCTCGGTCCTTAAGCAGGTGTCGCCCCGCCTCCATGGAGGGAGGGCGCGGAGGCCGGCCTGCCGCTGAGGCCCCCGGCCTGTCAGCAGCTTCTCCTCGGGCAGGAGTTGCTTTTCCTGCGGCCTCTGAGGGGCAGCAGGGGCCCCGCATTCCGAGCCCGGGGGCGGGGGGGGGGAGAGTGGACGCGTGGGCGCGTGCAGGTGTGAGTCAGCGAGCGGGGCGTGTGGGGGCAGGAGCGTGAGAGGGCGTGTCAGTGTGGGGTGCGGGTGAGTGTGGGGTGAGAGTGAGTGTGGGGTGCGGGTGAGTGTGGGGTGCGGGTGAGTGGGATGCGGGTGAGTGTGGGGTGCGGGTGAGTGTGGGGTGCGGGTGAGTGGGGTGCGGGTGAGTGGGGGGTGAGTGGGGTGTGGGTGAGTGTGGGGTGCGGGTGAGTGTGGGGTGCGGGTGAGTGGGGTGCGGGTGAGTGGGGTGCGGGTGAGTGGGGGGTGAGTGGGGTGTGGGTGAGTGTGGGGTGCGGGTGAGTGTGGGGTGCGGGTGAGTGGGGTGCGGGTGAGTGGGGTGCGGGTGAGTGGGGGGTGACTGGGGTGCGGGTGAGTGGGGGGTGAGTGTGGGGTGCGGGTGAGTGTGGGGTGCGGGTGAGTGTGGGGTGCGGGTGAGTGGGGTGCGGGTGAGTGTGGGGTGCGGGTGAGTGGAGGGTGATTGGGGTGCGGGTGAGTGGGGTGCGGGTGAGTGGGGGGTGAGTGTGGGGTGCGGGTGAGTGTGGGGTGTGGGCGAGTGTGGGGTGCGGGCGAGTGTGGGGTACGGGGGAGTGTGGGGTGCGGGTGAGTGTGGGGTGCGGGTGAGTGTGAGTGCACTGGTGCGAGTGTGTGCGTAGGGGTGCTGCTCCCAGGAGCCAGCTGCCTCTCGGTTCTGGGGCCCGGCCACCCAGGACCCCTTGTCCCCGCAGTCTGGCTGGGACAGGAAGTCACTGGCCCTTGGTGTATGGGGCAGCCTCCCCCACACCCCCCCAGTCGGGAAGGACGCTGGGGTCTCCGCAGAAAACAGCACCCGGGCACCTGGGAGGGAGCGGAGGGAGGCCGGGAGGGTGGGTGGGAGACAGGCCTGGGACTTGAGGGGGGATGAGTTAAGCATGTGCCGTCCCACCCATGGTCAGGGCTTTCTCCCTCTTGTCCAAGCTGCTCATTCACACAGACCTTAGCGCCCCAACGATACGGCGGGGCGGGGGGGGGGGAAGGGGGTGTCTTTCAGATCTCTTCTCCCTCCACAGCATCCTGGCCAGCGTGGCCGGGCTGGGCTCACAGACGACACCACTGCTGACCCTGAAAACCATGGGTGTTGGGGGTGGGGGTGGGGTGGGCATGTGGGCCCTTTGTTAGGATTGAAGGTGGGGCTGGGAGGGAGACTAACTTGGGTTCAAGTTCACTGTTTCCTCGGTGCGGCAGCCTTTCACCCCGTCAGCCCGCACCTGGAGGCTGGAGAATGTGGACGAAGACGGGAATCCCAAGAACAGAAAGACTTTCCTCTGAAGATGTTCCCGACGCTGTTATTTACCACCGTGGAGCGCGGGAAGCTCCCGTGTTCGCTCACGGGGAGAAGGCTAAAGGAGGGAGGGCTTTACCCGCTGCGTGGATGTGAGAGAGACGTTTAAAAAGAGGCAATCCTGTGCTGACTTAGTGGTCACCGAGACGTTTCGCAATAACGTAAGACGATGATAACCACGTTAAACAAACCACAGCCCTCTATCCAGCAGGTCTGCCTAAGAGAGAAAGCAACGGAAAACCCTGCAAAATGTGCGCTGGGTGATTTCAATTTCTCCTTCCCACTTTATATATATTATTGATTTTTTAGAGAGGAAGAGAGGGATAGAGAGCTAGAAACATCGATGAGAGAGAAACATCGATCAGCTGCCTCTTGCACACCCCCCTACTGGGGATGTGCCCGCAACTAGGGTACATGCCCTTGACCGGAATCAGGGACCCTTGAGTCCGCAGGCCGACGCTCTATCCACTGAGCCAAACCGGTTTCGGCGTTCCCACTTTTTTATGACACGCACGAATACTTAGATCGAGAGTAAGGATACTTTGAAAAGATCTTCTCTCCTCACCCTGGGGTTGGGGAGTCAACACCAACAGGAGAAGAAAAGCCCGTTACCGAGCGGCGCTCTCCTCCCAGGCCTCTCTCCGCAGACTTCCGTGTCTATAAATAGATGCGCGGTTGACGGGGAGAAAGAGCCCGAGGAATGTTGGAGGCGTTCTCTCTGGGCTCGAGGTCCGGTTCCCTGGAAGTTCCCTGCGGCTGCGGGAAGAGTGAGGCCTGTGGCCCGGGCTCCGGGGGGAGAGCTGCTCCGTGCTGGCCCTCAGACCCGGGGAACCTCCATCCTCGACCTGGGAGCTGCCCCTGGGACCAGCTTGCTGGCCGGCTGTCCTCGGGCCCACCCCCGCCTCCGGGCCCTCCTCCATGGGTTTCTAGGGATGAATTGGTGAATGAATCCCCACCTGCCCAAAGCCTGGAGCCTCCAACCAGTGGGAGACTTTCCCTCTCCCAGGGGGCGGGGCCGTTGTGGGCCGTGGGTGGGGGTGTCCATCTTGGTGCCACGGGTTGGTGGCCCCATCAGAAGCAGGTTCGGTGGGGCCAGACCTGCTGGGTCCTGCCCTGCCTCGCCCTGCTCACGTGGGGACCTTTGCCCCACGGCTCTGCCAAGGCCCCCACCCTGGCCCCCAGGGATGTGATAGCAAGATTCAGGTGGCTCCACAGGGCTGCTGACTCACGTACCCCCACAGACTAGGCCGGCTCACCCCTCCCAGGCCCGGGCCCATCCCACACACCCTCGATCTAGGAGAGAGCCCTCCTTCCTCCTCCTAGGAAATGCATGCGGGAGAGGGAGGGTGTGCGGGAGCGGGGGGGGGGGGGGGGGGGAGGCAGGGTGAGAAGGCCTGTTTCTGCACCGCCTCCCCACCCAGGGCCACCTCTCCCGCCCCCGCCCCAGCCCATCCTGTGGCCACATCTGCCCACACGAATAAGATCCTGTGATTCAGAGCATCTCCATTCTCCCCACATCCCCCGCCTCCTCCTTCTTGGGGCCCCCACCTCACCCCCACCCCCCAGGCTCTCAGCAGCTTTCTGAGAACCACAGCTGTTTCTTCGTGGTCAGAGGTGACCATGTCCAGAGTCCCGGGGTTCTGCCCTGAGCCGACTTCCCTCTGCAGCAGTCTGTTTCCACTTAGAAGGCAAAGCAGGTCAGGCTGGCCCAGCCCTGGGGTCGGGGTGAGGACAGGCTGGGAGGCTGGGCCGGGCTCAGGCAGGAGTGGGTGGCGGCGGAGAGGGGGGGGGGGGGGGGCGGTGGTGGTGGTGGTGATGAGGCGCCCAGGACCTGCCGTCCGCACTGCCCTCCAGTGCCCGGCACAGGGCCCGGCACACGAGAGGCGCTTGAGGGTATTTTTCTAGAACAGATGCTCTGCCCCAAGCCCCAAGGGGATGTGGCACCAGAGAGGGTCACGTTTTAATTTTTTGATGATGACAATTAGTTTGGTTCCATTCTCTAGCGGCCTAACTCCACCAAAAAGCATCCCCTACGCGCCCGCTGGATGTGGAACATGCGCTTTGGAGAGGGATGCTCTGTGGACCGGCCGTGTGTCCAGGCCTGGTGTGTTGGAATTTAGATGAACCGTCTTAGCAACGCTTCCTTTAACCCGCCAGACGTGTATTTTAGGTTGGGATTGTACGCTTAACATCATGGTTAAATGATAGTCAATGACAAATGGTATGAGGGGGGGCCTCAGACACCAAGGTGCCCCAGAATTGATGGCCGAACCCACAAGATGGCCACTGGCCCAGGAGAAGGCGGTGCCTGGAGGGGAGAGGAACCCCCCTCCGGGCTATAGTTGGACTCTTCTGGTTTCAGGGATAGAAGGGCCCACTCAAGGCTTCCTTAGAGACGGGGGTCTCCTGGGAGGAAGATTGTGGAGCTAAAGCTGGGAGGGGCCTCATCCAGGCCACGCCCTCAGGGGCACTGCTCTTCCTGTAGGCCCAGGGCCCCCTCCCTCTGCTAGGGGCAGTGTCCCTCTGTCCCCATCATTTCCAAGACCCCGCCCTCCTCTCCCTGGAGCGGGGCCATGACTCGGAGCCTGCCAATCAGGGTACCTACCCAATGGTCTGACTGCATCGATTGGCTTAGAAATAGCCATGACCCCAGCTCGCCAATCAGAACCCTCCCAGGTACTTTCCCCGTTTTTTTGGCCAGTTGTTGGACAACTGATCTCTTTTCTGGGGGCTACTGAGCCGGAAGGTGGGGAGGCTTTGAGATTCGATGACCCTCATCCTCTGTCCATAGAGAAGATTTTGTCTTAGAGATGTGAGAAAGATGGGGACCCGATGATGTCATTTGAACTCATGGATCTTTTTTTTTTTTAAATATATTTTTATTGATTTTAGAGAGGGAGTGAAGGAGGGGGGGGGAGAGAGAGAGAGAGAGAGAGAGAGAGAGAGAGAGAGAACATCAATGATGAGAGAGAATCATTGATCCGCTGCCTTCTGCACACCCCACACTGGGGATCGAGCCCACAACCCAGGCACGTGCCCCAACCAGGAATCGAACTGTGTCCTCCTGGTTCATAGGTCACGCTGACCGGGCTGAGCTCCTGATCTCGATGTACCTGAAGCTGAAGCTGGCCCATGTATGGTTTTCAGGTAAAAAACAAATAGGTCTCCCTCCCTCCCCCTTAAGCTGGTTTGAGTTGGGTTTCTGGCTCTGTTGCGTGAGAGACAAGCCTTCAGGGGTTATTGCTGCTGCTCTTCCTGCTGGAATGGCCTGGTGTCCTCAGGAGGAACCAGTTCAAGTTGATTTTTTAAAACTAGGCCCGATACGAAATGTCTTGACCTCAGATTCTTTCTGCATTCTCATGGCCCCCCAAGTCCCAACACCCCCCCACATTCACACACACAAGTTTCTCTTTGGCTGAGCTCCGTGTGGTAGACAGAATATTGGCCCTCCGAAGAGGTCCCAGTTTCCAGAACTCGCTACTATGTGACCTCACATGGCAAAAAGGATTCTGCAGATGTGATGAGAGTTAAAGACCGTGATCGGGGGAGTTCCTTGGATTATCCAGGTGGCCCCATGCAATGTCAAGGACCCTTGGAAGAGGGTAGCAAAAGGGTCCAGGTCCGAGATGGAGATGTGACGACGGGAACAGAGACGGAGTGAACCGAGACCGAGCATGTGGGCTCCAGGAGCTGCGAAAGGCGAGGCCACGGATCCCCCCCTACACCCTCCAAGAGCCACACAGCCCTCCTGACCCCTTGATTCCAGCCCAGGGTATTGGTCTGCTTGGCCCGCCATAACCAGATACCACAGACTGGGAGACCGGAACGGCAGACATTTCTTCCTCACAATTCTGGAGGCTGGGGAAGTTCAAGATCAAGGTGCCAGAAAATTCACTTTTGGATGAGGTCTCTTTTCCTAGCTTGTGGATGGCCACCTCCTCACTGTGTCTTCACATGACATTTTCTCTCTGTGCGTGCGTGTGTGTGTGCGTGTGTGTGTGTGTGTGGTCCTTCTGGTGTCTCCTCCTTCTATGAGGACACCTTCTATTGGATCAACGCCCCACACTTATGACCTGGTTTAACCTTCATTACCTCTTTAAATGCCCTTTCCCCAAATGTAGTCACAATGGAGGTTAGAGCTTTAATGTATGAATTTGTGGGGGACACAATTCAGTCCAAAACACCCAGTGAGACTGATTTTAGACTTCTGGCCTCCAGAAGTAGAAGAGAATAAAGGCATGTTGTTTGAAGCCACCAAGTTTGTGGTAAGTTGTTATAGCAGCAACAAGAAACTAATACACTCAGCCCAGTAACTCTCTCCCTCTCTCACCTTCATGTCTTCCCCCACCTGTGCCTTCTGCCTCGCACTCGTAGCTGTCCAGCTCCTGCTAATCCTTGGGCATTCAGCTCTGGTGTCCATGAAGTTTTCCTTGGCCCCATACAACTATCCGCTTATATATCTGTCCCCCTCCCTCCACCCAGGCTGAAAATTCTTGTCTCCCATTCCTGTCCAGCATACCTGGCTGGCATCACTGAGGCCGGAGTTCTGGCTTTACGGTTATTTAGGCAAAATCCTGGGACTCTAACTGAGATGCCCCATGGCCCCAAGCTCTGATGTCTGCAACCGAGACCCTGGCCGCCTCCCCTGGGAATCTGCATCCCCCAGACCTCTGCCTCTGACGGTGGCCCCTCCAAGTGCCCGGATGTCATGTCACAAACCAGGAGCTCTTGACCCTTCTACACCCTCTCCCCACATCCAAACCAGCACCGAGCTGTGTGAATTCTGCCTCCCAAGGACCTCCCGAGTCTCTCCACCTGCCCCCTCCTGGTCCTGCCCCCTTCCTGGTCTTGCTCGCATCCTGCCATCGCCTGCTGAGTGCTGAGTGCTGAGTGCCACACCTCCTGAGGCCTCCCAGCCCCGCCTGTTCTCGGGGCAGCTGTCCCCGAGTGCGGGCCTTCGCCAGGCTGCCCCGTCCTGGGTACCCTCCCCGGCTTTGCTGGGCTCATTCCTGGGCAGACACAGTGACGCTTCACTCCGGAATATTCTTTTTATTTTAAATATATTTGTGTTGATTTTTAGAGAGAGGAAAGGAGAGGGAAAAGAGAGGAACATCTCTTTACCCCCCTGCATGCCCCCTAATGGAGATTGAGCCTGCAACCCGGGCGTGTGCCCTGACCGGGAACTGACCTCCTGGTTCATGGGCCAGCGCTCCACTCTGAGCCACACCAGCCGGGCTCACTCCTGACTATTTAGACAAGTGTCTTCTAAGCTCAAGGACACTCTCTTGCGTGACCCAAGTCCCATGTTTATACCCAGGAGTGTAACTTTGGTGCAGAAGTGCTATACAACATGCGATGCGGGACTGGGCTCCAGTAGTCCCTACATGTTGCTGTCACTCAGGAGCCGACCAGGAGTTACACGTGGTGTCTGGTGGCATGTCCCCTTCACCTCCACAGTCCCTTCGGCAGCAGCTGGACTTGCCCATCACAGCCCTGAGCCTGCTCTGGAGAGGCAGGGCCGAGACGCCGGGCTTGGGTGTGTCCCCCAACTTCTCAGAGCACCCAATCATGGTTTTATTTTTAATTAAATTTTTTTATTGTTTAAAGTATTACATGTCTCCTTTTCCCCGATCCAATCCATAGTTTTTGAACTTGAGATGACACAACCCTGTGTGCTCACGGCTGCCCCTTCCTCTCCCAGTGAGACCTGCCGCCCGGTAAAGGGGATGCAGCTGAGGAAAGACTGGGAACTCTCTCCAAGGCTAAACCTAGACAGTGACGGTCACGGCAAGGGCCGTCCACCGGTCCTGTCCACACGAGACATGACACTGTCCTCTCAGAACAGGGAGGGAGGCAGAGGGCCCTCCAGGCGAGGGTGTGGGAGGACGGGCTGGCTACCCGCCCCCCCCCCGCCCCCCCCAGCCCAGGTAGAGCAGCTTTTTGGCTCTGAGCCTCAGCCTCCCTGTTGGCCGCCCCTCGCACCCATGCCTGTGAATTCCCGGGAGTCTGGGATTTGTGGGCGCGATGCAAAGCTGGGAGCAGCGAGGGGTTCCCGGGTCGACCTGCACCGGCCAGGATTCCCAGGCTGGCTCCCTAACAACGGCCCGGCTGGGTCTTCGGGGGAGAGGGAGAGGTCATTCGGAGTCACCCGTATTTATTGACACAGCCATGACTGTTCCTGGGACAGCTGTGAATCAGAGGAACTGCCGGGAATAGCACTCAGAGGCCAGACTCACCCTGTCCGACCAGCCGCTGGCGAGTGTCCCTCCGTCACCCCGCCCCCACCAGGCTCGGGCACTGCGGACACCGGGCAGACACAACGGGCCACCTGCTTCCGTAGCTTCCTGCCCCTGCTGCAGATGCACTGCGTGCCTTCGTTCGTTCAGCACACACATTGAGTGCTTGCTGTATGCCAGGCCGAGTTCTAAACACTGACTTTGGCTATTTGGTCTACTTTTTTTTTTTTTTTTTAATCCTCACCTGAGTATATTTTTTCCCCATTGAGTTCTAGAGAGAGTGGAAGGGAGGGAGGGGTGGGAAAGAGAGAAACATCGACGTGAAAAAGACACATCGACGTGAGAAAGACACATCGATCAGTTGCCTCCCACATGTGCCCCAACCGGGGGCTAGGGGAACCAGCAATCGAGGTACATGCCCTTGACTGAGAATTGAACCCGTGACCCTTTGGTCTGGGGGCTGACGCTCTAACCACTGAGCAAACCAGCCAGGCAGGTCTACATTTTTTTTTTTGAGCACCTACTGTATGCTAGGCTTTGTCTGGATACTAGGTTCCAGTTATTTGTCCATTTATTATTTTTTTTTAGCACCTACTGTGTGTGTGTGTGTGTGTGTGTGCCAGGCACAGTGGTGAATGCTCACCTGGGCAACCCGAGGCAGTGAGTGAAACCCAGAACGAGGCCCCGCCCTAACTCCCTTGGGCTCCTGGCATCGCTGCCCTGGGCTGAGGTTGGAGGAGCAGCCCCTCGCGGGGGCAAGAGTGAGACCTGGGGGTCCAGGTCTGGCTGCTCCCAGGCCATTCGGCAAGGCTGGCTGTGGCTCTCACCCGCTCCAGGTGTCCCCCGCCCCCCACCAGCGTGGCCCCGTTGCTGGGAGACACCCTGCCAAACAGTGCTGGTCGTTCTGCAAACCTGGCGTCGCCCGGCCCCGAGGGCCGCTGCAAGGAGCCCAATCCCCTAATTAGAACCGGCCGCTTGGCCCGCGCCCTCCCCGGCCTGCGCTGACTTCAGTGGCCGTAAAACTTGCAAAGTCTTTCCTGTGTGCTCTCCAGGGTGCAGCCTGCAGGAGCCTCGGCGGCGAGTCACTTCCCCTGGCTGCGGGCTGGCACCCTTGCTCAGGCCTCCCAGGGCCTGGCGCGCTGGGGGCGCTGGGAAGGGACGGCTGAACAAGACACTGCCCGCCCCGAAGCCTCTCTCCCGCATCCTCACCCCGTCCTGCGGCCCAGGCAGCCCAGCTCACTCCCCATCCTGCATGGCCCGGCCTGGGGCAGGTCCCAGGTGGCTCCCAGCCCGCTCCTCCGGGCTTCTGGGCATCTGTGCGGACAGACAGACAGACCGACCGGGCTGCCCGGGATCCCGCTAGAGTAGGGCCTGAGACCCGTCTATCTCCGCATCCCATCGCCCACCCCGGGGCTTGGCACGGCGCGGGCTTCAGGGCTACTTGTTGGTTGGCTGAATCAGAGGCTCAACCGTGGGTGTAAAGACCCCTCTTGTGCCCACGCTCCGGCAGGAAGGCGCTCACCCCTCTCCTTCGGGGCCAGAGTTGTCAAAGCCAAGCTCCTTCTCCCTGCAGATTCCAGATGGCGCGGCCTGGCCATCGATGTCTCCAGCTCCTGAGCCAACCCCTGGGTAAGCCCGGGCCGAGGTTTCCGCTTGGAGAAGCGCCCCATGGCTGGGCTGGCCAAGGACCCAACTCGGAACCTCTGACTAATCCCAGCTGCCCGGCCCCTAGTCCCCGTGCAGGGGAGCAGCTGGCACCAAGTCCCTCCCCCAGGTCCTCCTCGGCCCGCCTGGGTGAGAGGAGGCCGGGTGGCTGGACCCAGGCTGGCTCGGCAGCCTGAGCTCGCTTGGCTCCCCTTCTGCACCCCAAAGCCCGTGTCGGTTGGCAGAGAGCCGCGATCCCGGCCCCCAGCGTCTGCCGCAGCGGCTCCCAGCAGAGCCACGCCTGGCTGCGTGATTCTTGGGGAGATGGCTGCCCTTTTTCGGGCTCTGGGGGTGTTTGTCCACACTAGAGGCGGTGGGGTTCCCTGGTGGGAGGCCGGAGGTGTCAGCCAAGGCCAGGCTTCCGCAGGCTCCGCTCCCTCTTGGGGCCTCCCTCTTGGGCCTCCGGCTGCAGGATGCGCGAGGCTGCCAGCCTGGCAGCTGGCACGACATGGCTCAGCTTGCCCGAGGCACCGAACAGCGAGCAAGGGGGGTGCCCAAAGGCAGCCTGCAAATCGGTGGGGCAGTGGGTGGCCCCAGGATGCTGGCACTGGCAGGTCTGCATCAGCATCCTCCCTGGGGCAGGGCGGGGCGGGGACCCCTCCCCTCAGTATATGGGGCCCTGGCTGGTTCTCAGCCACCTTTCCCAGGGCATGCAACCCAGCTCTTGCTGATTATTTCGTCCCTAATTTGTGGGTGACCCTCTGGGACAAAGCGGGGCCTGGCGCTGGATGTTGGGGATGGAATGAAGGCGAGCAGCTAAGTGGGGGGAGGGGAGTGGGTGGGGAAGAGTGAGAGGGATATGAGTCCAGGCGTGGCTGCTATGGGGTCAGCTGGGAATGGGGAGGCCACCTCCCAACCCCCACCCCCTCCGGGTCCTTGTGGGTGGGGCCCACCAGCATGTCCAGAGAATGAGGTCTTCGGTGGGCCCTGTCCCTGGAACGGGGTGGGGGCTGGGGGTGGGGGAGAGCTGCCTGCAGCTGTACCCTCCTCCCAGCGTTCCCTCGCTGGCTCCAGGCCCCTCCCCCTGTCCCCACTGTGAGCCTAGCAAGGCTGTGGGGCCCCAGCCCTCCCCGGCCACCTGCCCAGTTCCCGTGTGACTCAGGAGGGTGGAGCAGCGCCTGGAAGCGCCTCAGCCTCCTCTCCCATAAGCTCCCGGCTGCCGGCCAGACTTCCCCACCTTTTCTGTGGGACAGGACGGCCTGCGCGCTCCTCAGTCCCGCAGAGCACACGGGACTTGAACCCTGCTTCCGCTCAGGAAAGACCTGGTGCGTTCCACTCAGGAAAGACCTGGCTTGTCCAAGGGTGTGGCCGGCTGGCCTTGGCCAGGGGCCCCGTGCCTACGGAGCAGCCGCCGCAGGGCCCGGCTTCACACCCCAAGCGAGGGCCACCACTCGGCCTCCCTGATGTCGCCGGACAGTCATTTTCTTTCTTTAAAAAAATTTTTTTTTTATTGATTTCAGAAAGGGAGAGAGAGATAGAAACATCAATGATGAGAGAAAATCATTGATCAGTTGCCTCCTACACACCCCTTATTGGGGATTGAGCATGTGCCCTTGACAGGAATCGAACCCGGGACCTTTCAGTCCACTGGGAAAAACCAGCTAGGGCTGGAGAGTCATTTTATTTATTTATTTATTTATTTATTTATTCATAAATCTTTTTTCACAGTTTATTTTATTTTATTTTTTAAATTTATTTCAGAGAGGAAGGGAGAGGGAGAGATAGACAGAAACATCAATGATGAGAGAGGATCACTGATTGGCTGCCTCCTGCACCGGGGATCAAGCCCGCAACCCAGGCACGTGCCCTTGGCTGGAATCAAACCTGGGACCCTTCAATCCGCAGGCTGACGCTCTATCCACTGAGCCAAACCGGCTAGGGCTGGAGCGTCATTTTAAATCTCTTCGGCTGCTGGGTCACCGAGGCCTGGACAGAGGACTGTGGGCTCTGGGATCCATCCTCGGGGACCAGCCTGCAGGGACCAGGAGCAGCCTCCACCCTCAGCCCCACAGGACCGGCTCCTCCTGGAGGCCAGAAAGGCCGGGGTCCTACCCAAGCTGGTCCCTAAGCTTGCAGGGGGCCTCAGGCGCCTGGGGGCCAGTTTGGCAGGATTCCGGGCTTTCATGGAGTGGCCCCGCGGTTGGTGGAAGGTAGATGACCCTGGGCCTCAGCACCCACCACTCTCTGGCCAGCACCGTCCTCTCCTGCCTCCTGGGACCTCTGAGACCATCCCGGGACACGTCCAGCAGGGCCCAGTCCCTGGCCAACAAGCAGCACCGCCAGGGCCCCTCCAGCCCCGGAGGCTGCCAAGATCCGCTGAACGTGTGATCCGTCCCGTAGGTGCCAACTCAGGGAAGGGTGACGGTCGGAATCCACCCTCCTCTCCTCTCGGAAATCATTTCCCTTAAAAAAACACACACAAACAAAACGCACAGCCCGTTATTGTGTCTGGAGTGCTTCCCCCAGAGCCCACCTGGGTGGACGGAGAGAGCGGGGTGGACGGAGAGAGCGGGGTGGACGGAGAGAGCGGGGTGGACGGAGAGAGCGGGCAGTGGCCGGTTCTCGGCCTCTTCAGTGGCTCTTTCTCCCTGGTCTCACCTTCCCGACGCTCGAAGCGCCAATGTGTTTGCCAATAAGGAAGCCGGTTTCGAAAAGGCTGTGGGATCTGTTGGCCACTCCAGGGAACGCTAATTGCTCACTTTTAGTTTTTCCTCCTCACCCCGTCTCTCCAGAATTTGGCAGCTCTTCATGAATGAGCCACGGCAATACATTTCTTTGCATAAACCCAGTAAGACCAGTTCCAAACTGTGTGGTCTCATTGACTAAGACTCTGATTGGAATGCCATGTCTCAGAGAGACCCGCCTGGACTCTGGATGTCACCAGAAAGCCTGAAGAATTAAGATGGACTCTCACCCGGCCGGCGTGGCTCAGTGGCTGAGCATCAACCTATGAACCAGGAGGCCACGGTTTGAGTCCCAGTCAGGGCACATGCCCAGGTTGCAGGCTCAGTCCCCATTGTGGGGATGTGCAGGAGGCAGCCAATCAAGGATTCGCTCTTCCTTCCTTTCTGAAAAAAAAAAAAAAAAAAAAAAAAATCGATACATTTTTAAAAAGATGGACTCAAAGCTGGTGAAGCCAATCAGAAGCCTCTGCAGAAACAGCCTAAGGCCTTGCTGGGTCCCAGGCTGGAGCAGGGCATCAGAGGATGGGAAGGTCAGAGCCGGCGCGTCTCCACGGCCACAGGGACTTCTGCTGAGACGCGGGGAAGAGAGGATCACTCTTTCCACTGAGGTGGCGGAGGAGGAACGTAAGCCTGGAGCAGCCGGTGGCCATCTGGCCAGCGCGGGGCGGGGACCTGCCTGGAGAGGGAGCCCAACCAGGAAGTCAAACCCAGAACCGAGAGGGGTCAGGCCCCGAGCAGCCCCAGGCTGAGCCTTCGGACTCAGGAACCACTAGACCCTGTTTAGCTTAACGTGGAGTCCTCTAACAATGCCCCGAACGCCGTCTGCACGGAGGCGAGCGGCCTCGGCGGGGGAGGAAGGCTGCGGTTACAGCCAGCAGTGGCAATGCCCGCCCCCCCTGCCTGCTGGGGGCATCATGAGGCATTGCACTCATCCTCCCACAGTTTTATTTGGGACCTTCCACGAACCCCGAGCGAGCCCCCTGCGTGGACGTCTTCCCCCCTCCGCTGTGTGGCCTGGGAGGGGATGGAGAACACCCCTCCCCAGGTGGCCCCTACCTCAGTTCTGGACCCCCTCCTGCAAATGGGGACCCTCTTTTCTGATGTTTTATTCCACCATGGTCTGGGCAGAGGCCCGGGGGCACGGCGGGAAAGCACCTGGATGCCCAGGTGATAACGGGCAAAGAGTAAGCGGGCACTTTGCCGGCGTTGTCATTAGCACCGTCAGCACAGGAGCTGGGCGCAGGCGGGGCTCCGTCAGGGTCTCCAAGGCCTTGGTTGTACATTCCTGGGCACAGAGGAGCCACAGCCCTCCCTTTGGGGCCCGGGTGGGATGTCACCGTAATAATACCCGTTATCTCGCGTCTCTACTTGCCCCTCGGGTCCTGGCTCCGCCTCGGGGCTGCTCCGCGTGGACCACAGGGAACCCCTTCTGGTTGGGAGCCCCACCGAGGGCTGGAGGGAGGGAGGAGACCGAGGACGAGGTATTCATTCTCCCCGCTCTCTTCCTTCAGGCCTTGATCAGTTTCCTGGAGCTGTAGACCCCGCGGCTTAAAACAACAGAAATGTATTCTCTCACAGGTCAGGGGTCGTAAGTCTGAATGGCACGGACTCTCTGAGGCCCTTGGGGAGGGGCCGCCAGCCCGGGGGGGGGGCGGGGGGGGGGCGGCGCCCCGTGTTTCTTGGCTGTGGGAGCATCGCGCCGAGCTCTGCCTCGGTCTTCGCACGGCCTCCTCCTCTGTCTGTCTCTCCGGCACCCTCTCCAGGGATAGATCAGGCCCCACCCTAAATCCGGGAGGATCCCTTCTCGAGATCCTTAACTAATTACATGAGGTGGCCGTCTCCCGGGGGGTGTGAATTTTGGGGGACACTGTTCAACACACTCCAAAGCCCGTGTGGACTGGCTGTGTCCCCTGAGTGAAGGTCACTGCTCCCCTCCAGGTGCCCCGCTCTGCCCGATTACCCTTCATGCTGGGCTTGGGTTACTGATCCCCACCCACCATTGTCCTGTCATGTTTGGGGTGCCAGCCGCAGGCTCCCACACGCTCCTCTTCTCTCTGAGGGTCCCCGGCACCTCGCTGTGATAGACCCCGTTTCCTGGAGGGATGCAGGCGGATACGATGACCAGCCGGGCCCTTCCGCCCCCTCCTTCCGGCTGCACAGCTAGCATCACTCCCACTTGGAGGCGCACAGGCTCAGTGAGGCCGCGTTAACCGCCCAAATCCCTGCGGCGGGCACGTGGCACTAGACCCCCGCTCCGGACCGCCGGGCTTCCCTGCCAGGGGCCATGCCCTCGGGGTCCCCGGGAAAGCCTGCGTGCCCCGGAGAGCAGTTCTGCGGGGTGTGGGGAGCGAGGCCTGACCGCGTGGGCTGTGCCGGCTCCGTTCTCCAGCAGCTGCTAAGGTGGCTCTCGTCCTGGGCTTCAGGCTCCCTGCAGTGGCTGCTGAGTCCGAGGGAAGACACCGGAGTGGGTCCCATGCCAGGCAGGGCGCCCCCCCCCGCCCCCGAGGGAGGCAGAAGCAGCGGAGACTTCTGGAAAGGGCGGTGCGGTGGCTGCAGCGCTGTGGGAACCGTGGGCAGGCTTCATCAGGCTCCCGCAGCCACGGGAGGGCTGGGCACACAGACCGGCCCCGGGCCTCCCCCTCCGCCGCACAGGGGCCCACAGAGGTCCGGGGGGGCGCGGGCAGTCTGTCCGGGCGGGGGGCGCGCGCGTGGGCGCTGTGTGAACTCCCCTTCCGTCTGCCTGATGCTCCCCACAAAGTGAACGAGCCCGGAGCCCGGCTGCCTCCTCCTAGCGCTTTGGATCAGCTCACCCCACCCCAGGCTCACCCTTTTTAAAAAATATATGTTTTTATTGGTTTTAGAGAGGGAGGGAGACGGGAGAGAGAGAGAAACATCACTGATGAGAGAGAGTCATTGATCGGCATCCCCTGCACACCCCACACCAGGCAGCCTGCAACCCGGGCACGTGCCCTGACCGGGCATCGAACTGTGACCTCCTGGTTCATAGGTTGATGCTCAACCACGGAGCCCCGCCGGCCGGCCCCCCGACCCTGTGGACCGCAGGGCCCTTTGCTGTGGGAAGGATCCCGCGCCCTTTGCACGAGGACCCAATGGGACTCGGGATGTGAGAGGTTGCCCAACCCGCAGCGGACACGGGACACGCGTCCTGTCCAATCTCATCCTCGCCTCCGCGTCTCGTCCCCAGGCCTGGCAGTCGGGCCACACTCTGCAGCGGGTCCTGTGTCGCCCCGTCCCCTCTGGCCACCTGGTGTCCAGCCAGGCGGGAGGCCCGTGAAGGCTGGGCCGCGGGTCCTGTGCTCCTCGCCTCCCTCGGCATCCTCAGCGAATGCAGAGACCCGGGAGCGAGGCAGGGAAGGCTCTGTTTTCTCTGGCTCGCGCGTTGAATAAACATGTTTTGTGCCAACTCGGTGCCAGGCGGCCTGGGACACGGGGAGGCGGAGGGGCCAGGCCGGCTTGGCATCAGAGCGTCTCTCTGTGGCCCCGGGCCCTGCCTCCTCCCAGCTGGGAGGGGCGCTTTGGGAAAACCTGTCCCGTCTGTGTCTCAGTTTCCTCCTCCGTGAAACCAAGGTGGACAGCGGCCTCACGGTCGTGCTGAGAGCGGACGGAGGCAGACCCTCCCAGGGCCCTGCCCGGGCCTGGCCGCCACGTCGTGGCTGGTGGGTAGGTGGTTTATCCGACAGCCCCGCGTGGTCTGATTTCACGGGTCACTCGCCCCAGCGGTGACCAAACCGCTCCTTCCTGACCCTGGACTCACAGGTCTTCAATCACCTCTGCTTCTGTTTAGCAACTCCTGTGAGCTGGGGGGAGGGGGAGGGCGTGCGGGGGACAGGACATGAGGTGTGGCCTCATCTGCCCTGGCCTTGCTGTCCTCTCTCTGGAGCCAGTGGGTGCTGTGGCCTCCTCTTCCCCTCGGCTCCTGTCCTGGGCGAGGTGCCCCCTGCCCGGCCCTCCCTGGTGCAGAGGACAGCCTGCCGCCTCCTGCTTGTCCCTGGCCGGCCCACCTGCCTCTCTGACTTCCCTCCAGCTTACGCCACCGGCATCGACAAGTCGGAGGTGCGAGGCTCATGGACAGGGGGACGGGGACAGCGACGTCTTGTCCCTCCCTGGAACTTCCCGGACACCTTTCCGCACAGCCAGGGAAGGAAGATGCCTGGGGTGGCCTCCTAGTGAGGGGAGGGACACTGGCCCCCGAGTAATTTGGGGCGACAGGAAGCATCTTCCCTTACAGCGTTCTCTTACAATCGAATGCGTGGGACAGAGCCTCTCCTTTTGACGCTGGGGGTGTGAGGGGAGAGGGGAGAGGAGAGGGGAGAAGAGGAAAAGTCCCAGGAGTGTGCAGTCCCCTTCCTGAAGGGACCCCGGTCTGAGTGGTCCTGGCAGAGGCCACCCCAGCGTGGGGGCTGAGCGGGACAGCCCTCCCAGCGCAGGCTGCGGGCCTGGTTTGGGGACTTCCTCGCTAACGTCTGCCCTCAAGACGCCAAAGGTCAGCAGAGACCCACAGAAAAGGCACCGGCACCCCCCTGGCTGTCGCTCTGGGGAGCTGGGGGAGGGCCCAGGCGCCCCCCTCCCCTCCTGCCTGTGGACCCCGTATTTTCTCTGTCTCGGCTCCCAGGGGCCCTGCCCTGTGGGCTGGAGAAGCCAGGGAGTCCCCCTGGGAGGCCCTCCTGTCCTGGGTGGGCTGCACACCCGATTCGGAGCCCGGTCCCAGGGCCCCGGTAATGAAAACAGAAGCCCCCTCATCCACAGCACCAGTACCGTGTGCCCGGCACTTACACGCATGTCCCGAGTGGATCCAGCCCACAGTGCCCCCTCCCACACCCCCAGGCCAGGGGCCATCTCCAAGCATCGCCTCTTGGTTCTGTGCAAATCTCCTTCTTCTGCTGCCCACAGACCCCGGGCTCCCCCAGCCCACACCAGAGGCCACCGCCCAGGAGGAGCCAGCTTTCTGCCCAGGGGCTCAGTCTCGGGCCTGGGGGAGGGCAGAGGTGGCCGAGGTCACGTGCTGCTCAGGCAGCCTCAGGTGAAGGGCTGCTGTCCGCGTTGACATAAACTGGCCTATGTGGGAGCGTGAGGGCAAATGTGAGAACTCCGGCCTGTGCTGGTGTCACTGGCCGAGCCCCCTTCCCTGGCCTGAATGCACTCAGGAGGCCCCTGCACACTCCTGGCACACGCACGCACACGCACACACATGCATGTGCAGCTGTGCTCGGGGATACCCTGAGGGCCCTCTGCAGGCCTGCTGCTCTCGGACCCAGCCCCGATCCCCACCATCGCCGGCAGGGCTTAAGGAAAAGTGGAGGCCAAATGAGTGAAGGAATGAAGGCGCGGCACGAGACAGGCAGGGCAAATGGATGATGGAGGAGCGGCGAGCGGCTGGAAAGTCTGCCTTGACCTCGTGGGCTGAGCAGGGCTCAGACCGGCCGCCGGGGTCTGTGCTGGGGGAGGGCGCCCTTCCTTCTCACTTGAACCCAAGTGGTTCCCCAGCCTCCCTGCCTGGGACCAGTGGGTGGGGCGCTGACTTGGGAGTTCAAAGTTGAAGCCCACACTGACCAGCTGGGTGTCCACTGCCCCAGGCCAGATGGAGGGGGTGGATGCTTTGCTGGGGTCCCAGGAGCCCCCCCCCCAAGAGAGGTCGGACCTCCTTCCTCCCACAGGCAGTGTGGGCTCATCGGCCCCCCAGGTGTGGGGCAGGGGTCTGTGGGGCTGGGGTCTGCAGGGCAGGGGCAGGGGCAGGGGCAGAGGCGGGCGGGAGACGGGCAGCCAGTCCCAGCCGCCCGCGGGGAGTCTGCTCCCCCCTCCCCAGGCTCACGAGAGCCGAGCACAAAGCTATTTTTATTTACGATCGTGTCCGTGGGCTGGCCTCTGTCTAGACAGCTGGTGTTATCACTCGAGGCCATCCCGGAATGCGCAGCCCCATTTATTGAGAACAGAAGACGGCAGATTAAACAGCTCATAAAAACGAGCTGGGAACAACCCTGGGCGGGAAGAGCAAGGTAACCCGCTCGGTCAGTGCTCTTGGCCGTGGGGATGTTTTCAGAGAAAACAAGGAGGGACGGGGCCCGGGGAAGCCAGCACGTCCTGCTGGGGTTCCTCCGCGAGAGGCGCGTCGGGAGCTACAGCCTCTCCCTCACCAGCAGGGTGACCGACGGGACGAGGGCTACGGTGCCCGCCTGGGGCAGGCCTGAGGCCGCGGAGGCTGCAGAAACCGGCAGAGGCTGTGGCCGGGCACCTGCTCTCTGGGCTTCAAGGCAGAGCCAGGCTCTGGGTGATGGACCAAGGACACCTGCTCTAGGCTCACATTCACCACCTCATTCATTCATTCATTCGTTCGTTCTTTCATTCCCTCGATCAACCCACAAACACAGATGGAGCGTTTATTTACATGACTCAGGTCTCGCCTTCCAGATACCCTCCGAGGGACATGGCGGGAGACAGACATGAAAACAGACTCAGGTCCTGGGTGACAGGCAGGAGACTCGCAATGATCTGATCGTATCAGCCCCTTAGTTAAAGGGCCGGCGCCGTGAGGAGACCTGGGCGCCCCAGCCCCCCTTCCTAGCCGCCAGCCTCATGTCTCACCAGGCCCAGGCCCAGCCCGGCCTGCCTGTCGCAGCCTCGATTTACCTAGGGGTGCTGGGGCCCTGTCCCCCGCCCCCACACATGGCAGCAGCTTCACTGGGCTGACCCACTGACACCCCCAGAGTGTCGGGGTGGGGGGCGCGCTCACCATGCACAGAAGAGGTCTGGGAGCACCGAACCCCCTTCCCAGGACACTGCACTGTGCTAAGTGGGCCCCAAGCAGCCACTGTGGCTGCTCCCCAAAATGAGACGCCCAAGGGTGGGGCTCAAGGGGCCACACATACAGGAGCAGCCGGGGTGGGGGGGATCCAGAGCCAGGGCCTGGGCCAGGAGCTGCCGCAGGCGGGAGCAGAACAGAGGACCCTGAGGGTCTGAGTTTAGGGCTCCTTCCAGGGGTGCCCGTGGGGCGCAGAGGCTGTGAGCCCAGCATGACTGAGGTTACTAGAAGTCGTACTGCTGCGGGCACCCACCACGGAAGGGCGCTCACCGTGGGCCAGACACTGCTCCCAGCACCTCACCCAAGGCCACTCACCGCGGCAGGCTCAACCGACCCCGATTCATAGGGACCTACACCGAGGGGCTCAGTTCCCTCCCCCCGGTGAAAAACTCCTATTCACCCTTCAAAGCCCGCCGGGCATCCCTGCCCTGGTCACCTGGCAGAGGACCTTCACCCTCCCTTGCATCACTCAGAGTCCCACCGCTCACGTCTGCTGGTCTGTGCCCACCCCCTGAGCCCTTTGCTCAAAGGCTTGGTTTTCGGAGTCTGAATCCCTGGTGCACCCCGGCGTCTGGCGGAGACAAGGGGTCCAGACGTGTTTGCCAAATGGGACAACGGAGGCTGTGGCCCCTGTTCTTGCTCCCACAGGAAAAGCCTGCTGGTCTCCCTCCGAGGGGGCCAGGAGGACTTCAAGGGCCTGGGTCCTCCGAGGGGCGTCTGGGCTGGTTGCTGCCTCGGCTCATCCTTCCAGGAAGCTGGGGGCGGGGGAGACGCAGAGGGGTGCCCGCTCTCAGGGATGGCTGCGGGTGCAGGAGGAGAGGCCACAGGGCCCGAGGGAGGGGTGCTCCCTGGGAGGGGCAGGCCCATGTGAGGTGCGTATCTCCCCTCTTCCCCATAAATAGATGCTATAATAATAAAACCTTGGGCATGTGTGGGCTCTGCAGCTCCTCAGGGCATCGCCCCTACCCAGACTCACTTGGTCTTTGTAGCACCACGAGCTTGGCTGGAAGGTGTCATTATCCCGTTTTACAGGAGAGGAAACTGAGGCTCCCAGGGGCAGCGTCCTGAGTCATGGGATCGGCGACGGGCCTTCTGAGTCCGAACCCCAGCACCCCTGCCCCCTGTCCCTGCCCCCTGCCCTCTACCCCCTGCCCCCTGCTCCCTGCCCCTGCCCCCTGCCCCCTACCCCTTGCCCCCTGCCCCCTGCCCCTTGTCCCTGCCCCCTGTTCCTGCCCTCTGCCCTCTACCCCCTGCCCCCTGTCCCTGCCCCCTGTCCCTGCCCCCTGTTCCTGCCCTCTGCCCTCTACCCCCTGCCCCCTGTCCCTGTCCCTGCCCCCCGCCCCCTGTCCCTGCCCCCTGCCCCCTGCTGGGTCTCTCTGTGCTCCGGCGGGTTGCCCGGTTGCTGGGTTGCTGTGGGCTTCTCCCTGCCTGGGCCAGCCTGGAACTCCCCACACTCCGCCACCATTTCTGGGAACCCGGGCTCCTGGGAGAGGGTGCCCTGGGGTGCTCTTTCCCCAGAAGTCGGGTTCCTTAGGGCTGTCGGAGAGGCATGCAGGGGGTCTCCCCTGGCAGCCCGGGGAGGCAGGGTCTCCAGGGCCCCGAGCTGCTCCCCCAGCCCCGCAGCCTCGGGACCCTGCTCCTCCCAGCGGGCCCTCGAGGCGTCCCGTTCGAGGAGAGCCGAACGCTAACACGTTGGCGGGGCTGTTTGCCTGTCCAGCGGACAAAACACTTGTGGCGCTCGCAGGAGGGGACTGAACACTGTGTCCACTTGGGCGGCGTCCGGGATTCCTGGGCCGACAAGTGCGCTTTCACATGCAACGAGATTAACCCCCTCCCCCTGCCCGCGTCCCCCCCCTTCCCCCTGTCACCCACAGCATCTGAGGAGCCCTTCCAAGTGGCCTCAGGAGTGAACACTGAGTCATGTGCCTCCCGTCACAGGCCTCCTCGGTGGGGGGAGGGGCTGAGAAACACCCCCAAACCTGAGTCCTGTGCACCCCCCCAGTCTCACACGGGGGACATCTTGGCTCGCTCATCAGGTTGGCCTCTGGCCCGACACGGTGGCCTCCATGCAGAGGTCGGACCCGCTGGTGCCTCCCTGGGAACTCCCTGGCTCACCGGGATTTCCAGAGGTTTGGGGACCTTCCAGAACCCCCTGGAGGAACCGGTCCCAGCCCTGGTCCCCCGTGGCCTTCCACGCGGCATGTAGAGGCTGGAAAGCAGGGCCTGCACCAGCAGGTGCCTCGTGGCAAAGCCGTCTGGGGGTCTCTGTCCATCCCAGAACGTCCAGCAGCCAGAACATTCCATAAGCTCAGGGTGCCTGCAAGACGCCCCGAAGTCAGGGCCAGGCTGCCACCCCCGGGAAGGTGAGGTGCTTCGGAAACCGGGCTCCCACCCTGGCTGCCCTCAGGCCGAACAGGCTCGGCGGTGGGGGAGGGAGCGGCTGGGACGCTGAGCAAAGGCCCATGGGCCAGTGCCAGGGCCCTGAACCCGCCGGGGCGAGCCGGACTCCAGCGGGAGGCAGGCGGCTAACCAGTAAGCAAGTTGTAAAGACCCGGCTCAGACACAACATCTGGCAGCTGCTTCAAATACTTCTCTGTCTGAAGCCGGAGCTGCTCGCGGCCGTCCAGTAAATCAAACCATGTGCAGCGTGCACCGCGGAGCCCGCCGCCCCCAGGCACCCTGCGTGGCCGCCCCCGCCGCGCCCCCGGGCGCTCTTGCTCTTTAAATAGCCCGGGGCTCACATTCCATTTCCTTGTACGATCAATTCCCAGTGGGCCCGGCTGGGCAGCTGCGGGGCGGCCAGCCGCCTCCCTCGGTCCCACAGAAAGATGGAGGGAGACGGGCACTGAGCCTCCGCGGGGAGCTTGGCACCGGGGGCATCACGTCCCTGGCTCGGCCTCTGTTTCCGACGACTTCTGGGCAATGCCCGCGCCTTCCCAGACCACCCAACCCACTCACTGTAGCTGGTCGGAGGGACACCCAGAAAGAGAGAGAGAGGGAGGCCAAGTCTCTGTCCACGGACAGGTGTCAAGTTCTCCCCACATCTGGCCTGAGCCTGAGCCTGAGGATTCCACGCGCAACCTGGGCACCCACCCCCTAGAAGAAAGCCCCTCAATTCTACAGCAGATCTGCTTTCAGGGGACTGCTGCCAGGGGCAGGGGCAGGGGCAGGGGCAGGAGGGAGGCGATAATGATGGGGAGGCTTGCCTTTTCGGCAGCATCCGGACAGGCCTGGCCCTGGGCTGTGTCCCACCCTCACTGTCCATCAACCCTCACGGTCATCCCACCAGTGGCTACTGTCTCAGTCCCGGTTCTAAAGGCGTGTGGAGGGTTGAGTGGTGGCCCGCAGACAGGAATGTCCATGTGCTGACCCTGGGCCCTGTGAATGTGACCTCATTTGTGTGTTTTTTCAAAGCCAGCTTAAAAAAATATTTTTTAAAAAATTGATTTCAGAGAGGAAGGGAGAGGGAGAGGGAGATAGAATCATCAACGATGAGAGAGAATCATGGATCAGCTGCCTCCTGCATGCTCTGCACTGGGGATCGAGCCCGCAACCTGGGCATGTGCCCTGACCGGAAATTGAACTGTGACCTCCTGGTTCATAGGTCGACGCTCAACCACGGAGCCACGGCGGCCGGGCTGGATGTGAGCTTATTTGAGAGAGGGTCTTAGCAGAGGCCACTGAGTTAAGGGTCTTCAGATGACTTCATCCTGGATGACCCAGGGGCCCCCAATCCATGACAATGGTCCTGCTGAGGCCGACAGGGAGACCAGGCAGGAAGGAGTCTCCCTGAGAGCCCCCGGAGGGAGCCCGGCTCTGAGTTCGGACTTCTGGCTCCAGAGCTGCAAGGATTCACATGTGTGTTGTATGAAGCCACCCAGCAGGTGGTCATTCACTGTGGCAGCCACAGGAAACGAACACAAAGTGGAAATGGGGGGTCAGAGAGCCTGGGCAAGGCCACAGGGCTCTTGGGTTTCCATCCCCAGGGCAGCGAGGGCCGGCCCTTCTCCCCCCCACGCGGCCCCAGCGCGGGGACCAGCTGCGAGGCGCAGGGCTTTGCTTTTCGGCTGAAGTTCATTCTCCCCGGGGTCATCGGCAGCCCTGCCGGCCGCCCTGCTTGACGGAGATCCCCGGGAAGGACCTTCGCCAACGCGCTTTCGTTGAAAAATCTCCAAAAGGTGGGGCCCCGAGACGCTGAGCTCCCGGTTCAGCTGCCAGCACTCGCTTCCTCGGGGAAACCCAGGGCCGAGGAGCCCGAGCTGGTTCCCGGCTCCCGGAATTCCCCCGTGAGCTTTCCCTCAGAGACAAGCACGTCGGGGCCCGGGGAGACGCGGCGTCGCAGCCCCGGCCTGGGCATCCTTTGCATGTGCTCTGAGCCCAGAGCCGACAGAGCTGACCGCCGCCAGGGGTCCCTCAGCCTCCCCGGACCGCAGCCCCTGCGGCCTCTGGAGGAAGCAGGCTCAGCACGTAAACCCGCCACCGTGCCAGCATCAGCACGGGCACCTCACAGCGCCGTCCCGGCCCCGCGCCTGCATCCGCGTTTCTGGGATTTCTGCTTCCCCCCCCCCCCAAGGCCCCTGGTGATGCAGGAGGCGCCGGTGACGTTCACGCGGAAGCCCCCAAACTCGGTCCCGTGGCTCGTGTGCTTCTCGGGGGCTTTCTCAGGGACGCGTAAGGTCACCCTCAGAGGAGTCAGGGAGGGGAGTGCGGCCTCGCTCTTCCTGCCTCTGGAGCCGACCAGGAAGGGGGTGCACCGGGCCGGGGGGAAGGCCCCGGGCAAGGTCAGCGCCCCTTCCCTGTGGCCCGCTGCCCTCAGTCCGGGCTTTTCCACGGGGACCACCCCTCTGCCCAGGAAACGCATCACCAGGCCAGCAGCCTGGGAAGAAAGGTTCGGAGAAGTGGTTTTTAAAAGCGTTTCTCTTAAAAAAAAAAAAAAAAAGAAAGAAAAAAAAGAAAAAGAAAAATAGAAGAAAAGGAAAATATCTCAGAGCCCAGCCGAGGACACCGAGGCCCGAGCTGGAGGGGATTGTGCCGAGCACACCAGGCCGGTGCCGCCAGCAGCTGAGCCCCAGGAGCCCCCGAGGGCCGTGAGCGGCTTCCTCTGGGCTCGCGGGCCAGGACATCATTTGTTGATTCTAGAGCCCAGTCCCAGCTCATGGTTTCCTCCCCGGTTGCCATGGCCCCGTCCCGAAAACACAGCAAACGCCTGGCCCCGGGCAGCTCATTTATTTCAAATATTCCTTGCAGCTGGACTCCAACCACGCTTGGGTGTCTGGGCTGCAGCATGAACTAATTGCTCTGTCCTCGGCCCCTCCCCGGCTCCCCCGGCATACTTTATGGTTCAGTAAAGTCCACATTCCTCATCTCACCGAGGAGAGGAGCGAGGGGCGGGAGGAAGGGTGGGGGGAGCTGAGTGCAGGAGATGGACAAGGATGCGGAGGGAGGAGGGAGGAGGGAGGAGGGAGGAGGGAGGAGGGAGGAGGGAGGGCCCTTCCCATCCAGAGGCTGCTCGCTACCTGCTGGAGGGCAGGCTATTAATTACATCCACATGGGCCGGTCCACTGGATGGTTTTATGAAGACCGCTCCCCTCAACGTGAAAGCCTGCCCCCCTCCCCACCCCAGAAGTCTCCAGGCTGCACAAAGGCCCTCCTTTTCCCTGTGTTCCCGACACCCGCCCCGCTCCCACCGCCTGACCCCACGCCTCCCCGGCCACCCGGCCAAGCCAGCCAGAGCTCCAGACGCCACCTAAAAACCATGTCAGACCCCCCTCCCTCCACACGTGTCTGGGGAAGGCATCTCGGGGTCCCCTTCCCAACACCCACCGTGATCTTGGGGGACTGTACCCGGGAAGAAAGCACATTTATCAGGAAGTCGGTTTAGGAACGTCCGGTCCCTTCTCCAAGGCCAATTCCAGGCCTGGACTGCCCCTTTCCAGAACAGAAAGCAGTGTGTGGCTCTGAGAGCGTGTGTTTGCACGCTGGCCAGGGTGCCCGCCCGGCCGGCCGGTTCTAACACCTCACTTCACCCCTGCCCCCCTCCCAGGAGATGGGCCCAGGAGGACCGTCCCTCAGGGAGGCTCACCCCAGATCACACCGCTCGCGAGGGTCAGCGCCAACGTCTGAGCCCAGGTCTGACTCAGGAGGCCGTGTGCTTGTCGCCGGGCCAACCCACCGACACACCGAAAGAATTCCCCTTTACCCAGCAACTTTCTGAGGGAAAGAGCTGACACCGTCCCAGTGGGCTCCCGACTCGGGCCAGGTCACTCGGGGAGTTTGAGAAAACAGCCGATTCCTGGGCCTGGCCCCAGAAATGTGGATTCGGTCCGGCTCAGGCGGGGCCTGGAGACGTGCATTTTAACAAACACCTCCCAGGTGCTGCTGACGCAGGCGGGCTGGGGAGAGCGGGCCGGGGGCTCTCCGAGAGGGACACAGGACTCTGGTCCCAGGGGCTCGGCCGTCGGGCCAGCACCCTCCCCAGCCCAGCGGACCCCGACGTGCCTTGAGGATGAAAAATGCCCACAGGATGCACTCTGGTTCATTCTTTGGAAACTAGTCACAACACGTGATCATTTCTCAACTGTTCTCTTGATCACTCACCCATCCTCCCATAAGCCAGCCTTTCCCGTGGTCTCGGCTGGGGGATGGGTGTGAGGACCCTGCCCACGGCGGCGGCCAGGGCATCCCTGTGCTTGGCCCTGGGGACAGACACGACTGCCCTGAGCCCGGACTCCAAGGGCACCCACGCCTGCTCCTAACAGCCCACTGTCACCTCAAGCTTCACAGCACGGGGGCCAGCCCCAGGCTCCCCGGGACGCGTGCAGTCCTTCCTATGAGGTCAGCAAGGCCCGCAGTCCGGGGTGCGGGCTCACCGACTTCCGAAAAGAGGTGGGGACGTTCTAGGATCACCCATCCAGGGTCCTCCTGCTCTTTTGGGGGCTCTGGCTGGCATCTGACGAGGGGAATGGGGTGGGGGGCGGCAATCCCCTCATTATCCGCTGAAAACCGGGGCCCATGGAGCTGGCCCCCTCTTTCCCCTCCCCTGAGGCACAAAGAGGGACTCAAAAGTTAATAAACTTTCCTTTATTCGGTTACTGACTATGATCAACCATCATAAAATAGAATGGGAGTGTCAAGACTGTACAGGCCACAGGGCTCTGGGCTGAGAGGAGAGAACGGTGGGCTTGAGGGGGACGCTGGGGGCGGGGGGACGGTGCAGAGACGACAGAGCCCTGCAAGCGTCCAGCCGCGGCGGGAGGCGCTGGGTCCGGCGGGAAGGCTGGGGCTGTGTGAGTGAAACTCTCATGTGCAACATTCATCGGAGCGGGACCCAGCCTGAAACAGGAGGGAGGCAGATCTTCCAAAGCCTCACAGGGAAGGTAAGGCCTGAAACAACAACCTCACAATAATAAGGGGCAATTTACATTCCTCACCCAGTCTTGGCACCAAGGTTGTGCTTTAAAAATATATTCCACTGGAAGACTTCTTTTTTTTTTTTTTTAAAGGTACCCTACAGCAGCTGTTTAAAACATAATTCTTACGGACAAATATATATGCATATATATTAAACATTTTAAACAAATAAAGTCATCTATTGTACCTGTACAGAAATGAACGGAGTCGACTTCGAGATAAAGAAATGGCAAACGTGGTGGCAGGGGCTGGGGTCTGCTACGTGGGGGGGCTGTGGCAGGGAGGGGGGCCCCTCTCCTGCTGGCTGCCCCGCCCCGCCCCGCCCCTCTGGCTCTGGGGGGTCGTGATGAACTAGGCACTACGCGGAGACGCGCGTGGGCTTGCGTGAGGCGTGACGCCTCTCTCGTCCCCCGCACCCCAGCCTGCTCTCCGCTCCTCAGGGACAGAGACCCGCTCCTCCTCCCTCCTTGGTCCGGTCGTCCCGTGGGAAGCCGGAGCTTCTGAGGGTGCACATGGGACATCTCAGCGAGGAAGGCAGAAGCAAAACCAAACCCACGCCCAAAGCCCACGGAAGACACGGAAATAAACCACGTGCAAAGGTGTGGGAGCCCGCGTGTCAGTCACGGCAGGGAGACACGGGAGCCGCCACCGCCGTGGAGCCGTGACCCCCAAGATACTCCGACCGCTCGGAACTCAGAGCAGAGCCCCCGGGGAACCGTAGGTCAAGGGACCCAAACAAAGACACTTGTGCCCACGTGGGGACACCCCACAGACAGCCCGGCGAGGACAGGCGAGGCACACACATGCCCGGGGTGGCGGGTGGGAGAAAAGCGAGAGAGCCCTCCAGCGAGGTGACCGGAGCCAGGTCCCTTTCTAAGTGGAATAAATAAATGGCTTTCGTTATTGTTAAGAGAATAAATACAGGGTCCGGGGCACCGGCATCGGGACGGACGCTGAGCCTCTGTGCCCGTGGGCGGGCGGTCCCTCCTGGCTGCTGCCTCGTCCCGGCGTGTTTCTGACGTCCTGAGCTTGGTCCCGGCACAAGCCCTGTCTGAGCACCTCTTAGCACCCCTGGGTCTGCTCTCGGGGCCGGGGCGCCTCTTGCAGGCCCCACCCCGGGACCCGGCAGGTGGAGGCTCCCCAGGCCACCCGAGAGCAGACGGGAGCGCAGGGCCGGGCTTCCGGAGGTCCTTTGTGTCCTTTTCCAAGGAGGGGCTGGGACTGGCATGCAGGGCCTTCGCCAATGCAGGGGAGGGGGCAGGGAGGCTGTGTCCAGAGCTGTCCGCGTCCGTGTCCCGAAGGGCAGCGGCGGGGGGAGGAGGAGGAGGAGGAGGAGGAGCAGGCCTTCCTCCCACGGCTGCGGACGCCGTCCGAGGCGCAGGGTCCGCGGGCGGCTGGGCGCTGGCACCGGTGGCTGTCGCGCCGGGTCCTGGCGGCGTCACTGGTAGAGGAGGTAGGCCTTGAGGGAGGCGGGCAGCGGCAGCGCGTGGATCTCGCCCAGACGCTCCTTCCCCAGGGCCAGGCGCACCGAGCGGCGGCAGAGGTCCATGAGCGGCAGGGGCTCGGCTGCGGAGACCGAGGAGAGAGAGCGTGTGAGGTTGGCTCGGCTCTGGGCAAACACTACCCACAGGAGAGCGTCCTTCCTATTCGCGTGGACACTCACAGGGTGATTTTCATCTTAAAGTCATCGTTCCTAGCGAGCACAGAACCCACCCTGGGCCGGGCGCCTGCGCAAGCTCTCTGCAAACACGCGTTCCCTCCCCACCACCTGGGCGACGAGGATTTCACCATCACAGGCAGACGAGGGGACGGAGGGATGGAGTCCGGATAACGCCCAGGGTCGCGCTGCTAGGCGGACAGGAAGCTAGGCTGTCCCCCTCTGACACCAGGGCGAGCGGCAGCCGCCGGGGCTCCAGCAGCCGGCTCTTCCCTGCGTGCGCCCCGCACCAGACTGCACGCAAGCTTTCGGGAAAGGAATTATCTTGTGAGACCCCCAACTGCCCACGGGTACTGTTCCCATCTGCATTTCACAGCTGGGGGCACTGAGGCACAGAGGTCATAGGCCAAGGTCACAGGCCGGGCACCTGGACTGGGAAGAGGCCTCTAGCTGCAGCCCGTAAGGGCGCCCGTGTCCTTGTGTCCCCTGAGGGCCCGGCCCTGTCCTCCTGCCAGGGCGGCTCCGTGCAGCCAGCGGCTCAGATAGACTTTCAGCCTCAGCAGGAGCCCGCCAATCCTTCCCTCCCAGGCCCGAGGCCCTGCTCACCCCTTCTCCCGAGGTGACCTCCCCTTCCCTCGTCCCTAAAAGCAGGGCCCGGGGAGCTCAGTGTTCTGGACATAGAAAGGGTGACGCGAACGGGTCTGCGGCTTCACCCACGGGCGCCCCTTGACTCTGAGACTCCTTTGTGAGCAAAGCGAAGGCCAGACCCCCCAAAACCCAGAGAGACCCCAGCATTTCCCTTGGGAGCCCATGCCACCAACACGAAATGGGTTCAAGTTCTCCCATAGTCACCACTGTGTCTCAGAATATTAAAAGTCACGTTAAAAACTCGAATTACTGAGGACCAATCCTATGGCTGAGGGTGTCGGGGTGAGGGGGAGTGACGGCTCACGGCGGTGGGCTTCTCTTGGGGTGACGGACAGGTTCTAAAGTCTATTGTGGCGACAGCTGCACAGCCGTGGATACACTAGAGGCCGCCGAGTCGTCCACTTTAAGTGGGTGAAGGGATGGCGTATGAATTACATCTCAACAAACCTGATCTTAGAAAAAACAAATCTTAGGATTGATAAGGCGTTTGCTAAATCCCAGGCTTTAGAAGAAGACAAACAACTGCTGTCCGTCGCCCGTGGGCCGTCACAGGAGAAGGAATTGAAGTAGTAAACCTTTTCCATGGAGTGCTCTGAACCCGGGCCGCTCCTGGAGGCCGGAGCATGAACCGAATGACCTTGCATCCTTGAAGGTCAAGGGTGCCACAGACTCCGGGTGAGCAGGGCCGGGTTTCTCCCCCTTCCTCCTTGCAGAGCCTTGGGGGTCTCCCTCACCATAGAGCATCCTTGCCCAGGCGGCCCCAGATCTGGCTCCTCACCTGTGCCCTGCACAGCAGATCACTCCTCTGCCTGGGCCTCAGTTTCCCCATCTGTTAATACAGAATCGAACCAGATGGTCCCCAAAGTCCCATCCAGCTGAGGTCCCGAAGGCCAGAAACAGCAGCGCTCGGCCTGGACCTGCTGTTGGGGAGCGGCCCTTCCGCTGGGCCGAGTGGGGGAGTTTGGAGGTGCTTTCCTTCCTCCACTCAGCGGCTCTCCTCCATCTTCCCCAGTCCCTCCTCCTCATGACGTGGCTCAGCCCCCACCGGGAGCAGAGGGGCTTCCCCTGGTGGCCGGAGGCACGTGGAGGCACCGACAGCCATTGACGGTGGCCCGAGAGCCCCGCCGGGCTGTGGAGTGAGGCCCGGGAGGGAGCTCCCATCACACTCTCTTGGCTTAATGGGTTTCAGGTCAACTCACTCTCCCCTTATGAAGAGACACTTGTGCACAGCGGGCCGGCACCAGCCGGCGTCCGGCTGCCCTAGTTCGGGTGGCTCTCATCACAGCCCCAGTGGCAGCCGAGGCTCGTGGGGCTCCTAGCGTGTGCCTGGTGGGGGCTGTGGTCCCCATCCTACCATCCTACCGATGGGGAAGCAGGTTCGGGGGGGTGAGAGCCGGGGCCCCAGGTCTGAGAGCCCAAGGCCAGAAGACGGAAATACATCCGTCTATGAAACGCTAAAGTGCGGCTCTTTCTGCACCAACGTGAAGCGAAAGCTCCCAGCAGCTCTTTGCAGCTCACCCAAAGGGGCAGGCCCGACGGCTCCCCCCAAAAGCAGCTGTGGCGTGTGTATGTGTGTGTATGGGGCGGGTATGGGGGTGGGGTGGGGGTGGGTGAGGGTGTGTGTGTGTAGGGGTGGGGGGTGGGGTGGGGGTGTGTGTGTGTAGGGGTGGGGGGTGAGGGGGTGGGTGAGGGTGTGTGTGTGTAGGGGTGGGGGGTGGGGCGCTTCCCCTGCCTGGCCACCTTTGGGCCACACTGAATAGCCCAGTTAGGGAGGGTTCTCGCGACCAGAAGGGCGTGTCCTTCAGACATGCCACCTCTCCCACGATGGGCTGCCGGAGTGGCAGCTGTCGGCTGCTGGGATGCCTTATGAGCTGAAAATAGGACCCATCACCCAGGCGTCCCAGGCGTGGGTCTATTCCCGGGGCCTCAGTACACAAAGAGGTCACCCTCCCCAGCCCATCTCGCAGGAAGGAGCCAAACAGTGAGGCAGGGGCATGGGCTGGCTGGTTTCCAAAGGCCGGGGAGGCCAAGCGTGCGCCAGCCACAGAGGCAGGTGTGGGCGCTGTGCTACGGAACGCCTGTCCCACGGGTTTTGGTTGGTTGCTAACAGGCCCCAAGAAGCCCCCCGCTCGCCCCAATACTTCTCGCTGGGGGCTGCAGGCTCTGTACCCAGCTCCACCCACAAAGCTGGGTGCCCACTGGGATCCACCGAGGAGGTTCCCAAGCAGAGGAGGCCGAGCTATTGGGTGAGCCCTGGCCGCTGTGCCATCTCGCTCATTTGCATCGTTTATATGAATGAGAGGGGGCGGGTGCCAGGACGCAGCTCAGGAATCAGGAAGTGAATCAGGCGCTATTTATGGGAGCAGAAGGTTGCGGAACTGGGGCGTCCATGCGCCCACTTCCGCGTTTCTCGGAGAAGCGGTTACCTGGGGGCCCGTGTGACCATGCTCGGCCCAGCACCGCAGCCCAGGAGGGAGCTCCCATCACACTCTCCAAGTCCTCGGAGACTGGGACACAACTCGCGCTCCAGAGCCCACGCCGTGTCTAGTGCACGGCTAAATGAATGCGCTTTGGAAGTGCCCCGGATTCAGCGACGTCCCCACCCTCACCTCCTCCGCTCCCGTCACGGGCCTGGCCTCACTCCTGCCGGCAGCGGCAGGGAAAATGCTCCGTGAGATGGATTCTAGAACGCGTGGTGGGACTGCCCTCCCGGGACATGTGTGCCCGTCCCTTTACATGCAGCAGCTCTTACAAAAAAGCAGCAAAACCCAACACGAATCCCTCGTCTTTGCCAACTGGGGAAGGACGCCTGGCACCTGGCCGGGAAACGTGGTCACCCCGGGTCCCCTGCCCCTCAACTCTGAGAGCCCACTGTCCCCGGGGAGGCAGGGCATCTAGAACAACCACGTCCCTCACCGGCTTTTTTCCCCAGACCCCCTCAGGGGACCCCGGAGCCGCCAGCACAGAGAGAAAGACCCTAATGAGCGAGAGAGGCCACTTGCTTACAACTATGTGAGCACAGTTATGCGAGAGGACCTACTACCGCCAACGCCACAAACCCCAGCTCAACAACACGCTGGCTGCTGTGCTAGAACTTGGTCAACGCAAATTCTAAAGGCAGGTCAACCAGAAACAGACTACATCTATCAAAGACCATCCATCCATTCATTTACTCACCATCCATCCATCCACCCACCCACCCGCCCATCCATTCATTCATCCACCCACTCATCTACTCATTCATTACTCATCCATCCATCCACCCATCCATCCATCAAACCTGCCACCCGTCTATCCATCCATCCACCCGCTCATTCATCCACGAGGTGCTGCCAGGTTGGCCGGCAGACTCCAGTGAGAACTTTCCATTTAACCAGAGGCAAGCAAGCGTCGCCTCTGAGCACCTGAGGATGCCGGGGCGTCTACTGAAAGACATCTGAGTCCCAAGGACTGCACAAGCTCCTGGCCAGGCCCGCCCAGGACCCCACGGACACAGGCGGCCGGGGCAGGGCCACCTGGGACGGTGCAGAAGACACTTACGGTCGAGTCCGTTCAAGTAGCGCATGCGGATCTCGCAGTGGCCCCAGACGGCGCTCACGACAGGATACAGTTTTTTGCCTTTGAGTCCCCGGAAAGCCACGCCCATGTACTGTCCGTCCACAATGAAGCTCAGGGTCCCGTCGTCCATGTCCAGGGCCACCAGGAAAGAGTCGGGGACAATGAACGTCTCGTCCGGCTCCAGAAAGGCCGGGTACGTCTTGCTCGGCTGGTTCTTGCCGTCGTGGTAGAGCCGGTTGCGCCCCAAGTCCCAGCCCCAGGACTCGTGGTTGTTCCCCACGAGGGTCGTGTAGCCGACGGAGTGCAGGGGGGCGTCGGCCGTCGCCACCCCCACCACGGCGTGCGTGCCCCGCTGCCGCATGGCCCACGTGATCTGCCACACGTGCAGCCCCCGCGTGTACCCGACCTTGCCCCTGATGGCGTCCGTGCTCTGGGCCACCGGATGCCGGTGGAAGATCAGCTTGTCGTCCTCCTTGACGAAGACGTTGAGCGAGCGGTCGTTGTTGTTCCACGAGTGGAGCAGCTGGACCTCGTAGGACACGGGCGGCATGTCCAGCAGCAGCTCCAGGCGGGTGGGCTTGCAGTAGTCCAGGCCCTGGAGCTCCTGCTTCAAGGGCCGGTACGTGGGGTCCCTCATGTCCACCGTCTTGATCCCTCCGGTGACCTTCTGACCCATGTTCGCCTCCGGCTTCACGGCGTCCCCGACTCCCAAGGCAGACGCATCAACGGCGGGGCCTCTGCTCCCGAGGCGGCGAGGCGGCCTCTGCACGCGGCGGCGGGGTCCGTGCTGCCTACCGGGGGGGAAGAGAAACAGGACCCGGTGAGCAGGGGTGGGGGCGGGGGAGACGGTCCACCGGGAAGGCCAGGGTCAGAGCGACAGGCCGGCCACAGACGCGTCCCCGCAGCCCGGCTCTGGGCTCCCATCACCCCCGACACGGGCCGGCCGGGGCCCTGGCACCGAGGGAGCCCTGCCCTGTCCCCGCAGGTGAGCTGTCCTAAGGGAGAGGCCCCAGCCTGGCAGTCGCCGGGAGAGAGAAGGCTCCGGAAGGGCGGCGAGATGCTCCGCTGTGCCGGGGGCACCACGTTCCTAATCGTGGTTTCTCAGGCAGAAGGCCCAGTGGGCACAGGTCTGGAATCAGCCCGTGCGGTGGGCATCTGCCCTGGTGCCAGCACGGGGGGGGGGGGGAAGGAGGGCTGACTTCCTATGCCTGCTGCCTTGGGAGGCAAAGCCCTGAGACGCCCCTCCCAGCCGCTCTCCCTCCCGGCACAGCCGCCTCCCGCAGGCCCCTCGGCTCACGCCGGGGAGGGAGGCCGGGCTGGGCAGCCACGGAACTCCCGGTCAGCGAGGGCCTCAGCCCCGGGCTCTCTGCTCGCTCGCGGGCCCTGAGCCTGCAGCAGCCCTCCAGCAGGTCCCACATCCGCATCGTGCCTGGACTGGGGTGCCCGTGACGCCCTCTGGAGGCCCTGAGGCAGCCCCATGCCAGGGGGCATGAGCCTCGCCCGCCGCCCAGCGTTCTGGGCCAGCCCATGGATGACCACCGCCTTTTCCTTCAACCGGAAGCCAACGTGGGCTCCTCGGGCTCCAGCAGACCCTCTGGGAGGAAGTCCGACTCCAAGACCCCTCACTCCTGCTCTGGCTGCCCCAGCCGCTGGCTCCTTTAAGGGAGGGCAGGTGGTGGGTGGGAGGAGAGACCTCACTGCCTCTGTGCCGCCCCCGCCATCAGGGGGCTCAGCAGGAGGAGGGGCTGAAACGTGGGGCTGAGGGACTCAACCACCCTGCCGTCCCATCTCCCCCCCCCCCCAACCCCCGTGCCCGCCTTGAAGAAGGGAAAGTAACAGGGACTGGGCTCCTGAGCCTCTCTCTGGGCCTGCGGGACGCTTGGCTGCCCAGTGGGGGCTGGGCTCCTAGGACGAGGGAGCCTGGGTGGGGGCTGCGGGGCTCCCCTCCGCAGTGGGCTCATTGCTTTCCCGCCGGGAAGCAAAGACAGAGCGCTGCGTGGCCCCGAGGGCGGGGACCAGGGAAGCTGGGCGCCTGGGACCAGCAGGCCCGGAGAGGAGGGACGTGCAGGGGCTGGGCGCTCCCGAGGCCTCCAGCCGCCCGGAGCTGGCCCTGCCCTGGGAGGAGTCCCGGGAGACGATGTCTTCCTTCGGGACAGGCCGGCCTCCTGGAGGCTGGCTCCGGGCGGAGGGAACGTTCCGGATGAGAACCCTGGGCCCCGGACCCCGTAACTCAGAGGCAGGCCATGCTTCTCCCCCTCCCAGTCGTTTCTTCCAAGACAGGCTGGGGACCCCTTGTGACAAATGCCTGCAAAGCCGGTGCAGAGCTGAGGCGTCCTTCTGCAGCTGGGGGCCCACCTGGTTCCAGAAAGTTCTGTGCGTATGGAGACCTCAGAGACCTCACATCCTGGATCTCCCAGGACAATCCGTTTCAAGCTTTCAGTCCCATCGACCCCCGAGAGCCACTGACACCTCCAGGATCCCCCTTACGGCCCCACTGAGGGGCACCCCATGGCTTCGGGGCTGGCGTGCCAGGCCTGCGAGGGAGGGAGAGCCTGAGGCTGGGTGTGGAAACGTGGTCCCGGTGACCCCACAGACTGGCCTGCGGATGCCCCCCAACCTCCATCCGAGCATCCTCTGAGCTGGGGACAGCGGGTTTCAGTCAGAAGCACCACACCCATCTCTGTGTGGACACCCCCCTCTGCCGGTGCCCAGTGAGCCCTCTGCGGGACCCGGGGGGACACGGTCTGCTCTCTGGGAGGACGGGGAGGAAATTAACTTCCCGAGTTCATTTCACTGCCCCTTGGAGCAGGACAGCCATTGCCCTGCTCTTGGCTCTGTCATCCCAGCGGGAAGGCCCCTCGGAATCTCACTGAGGAGGGTCCCACCCCGACCATGTGACAGGTGACGCTGGGCGGAAGGGCACTGTGGGAGAGGATGGCGGTGGGGAGACCATGATGACAGGTGACACTGGGCGGGGGGGGGGGAAGGGCGCTGTGGGAGAGGATGGTCGTGGGGAGACCACTCACACACATGGGTGCACACACACCTGGGCACTCACACACACGGGTGCACACACACATAGGTGCTCACACATGGGCACTCACACACATGGGTGCACACACACCTGGGCACTCACACACACATAGGTGCTCACACACATGGGCACACACACATGAGCACACACACACATGGGTACACACACACCTGGGCACTCACACACACGGGAGCACACACACACTGGTGCGCACACACATGGGTGCACACACATGGGTGCTCACACACACGGGTGCGCGTACACACGGGTGCACACACATGGGCACACACACAGGTGCACACACACACGGGTGCTCACATGGGCGCACACCCTCAGCACCAGCAGCTGCGGCATCCAGGCTGATGAGCAGGATGTTCCCAGAAAGCACATGGCACGTCAGCCACCGTGTCTCCAAGACCGCATCGCCCGCTCCTCCCCACGGCTGTCTCAGCCAACCCTCAAGACAGGCAGATTCCTGGACTGTGCCCCTCCTGTCCCACCAACCTCTGATCACCCCATAACACCCCGTCCCCACCGTCCTCAGTCCCTGGGGCTGCAGGGCCGGTGTCAGGCCTGGGGGAGGGGCACGGGGGAGGAGGCTGTCCTGTCCCCACAAACCTCTGATCACCCACACGACACCCCGTCCCCACCGTCCTCAGTCCCTGGGGCTGCAGGGCCGGTGTCAGGCCTGGGGGAGGGGCCCGGGGGAGGAGGCCGTCAACACGCGCAAATGCAGCAGGGTGAGGATTCCACCAGGCGGAGGCACGTGTGTGTACATATGAATACCCATGCACACATCCCCATGCGTGTGCTCACCGTGTTCCAAGGAGCGCTACCTGCAGGACCATTTTTCTATGGGTAACGGGGTGGCCTGTTGGGCTGGGCTCTCCTAGCATCTTTTTCTCCAGGTAAAACCAGTTAAAGATCAGAAAGGGTCAGAGAAGAACTGGTGGCCATAAAGGCAGGCGGGGAGCGCAGGAGAGGAAGGACAGCCTTCCCGAGACCCCGGGAGGTGTGTGTGTCGGCACGGCGGCCGCTCGGCAGCTCGGCTGGGGTCTGGCTCGCAGGCCCGAGGGCGAGTGAGAGCTGCCCCACTCGCCCGGGAAGTGTCGTGTGGACACGTCCTCCCCCGAGTGGCAGGCACACCGCCCAGGCCAGCACATCACGCAGGCCTTCTCCCTGTCCCAGCTCTGTGGGGACGCAGCGGAGCCTGCCCCCGAGGCCGCCTCATCTTCACGCTCCCCTTCCCTCAGCTCCGCTGGTCACAGCTGCACCGGACCCTCCTCCCACTCACCTACCCTCTCGTCCCGTCCCCGCCCGGCAGCACTGGCCCCCGCAGGGCATGGTGACAGAGAGAGGAGGACAGTCCCCAAGATCAAAGCCGGGCCTGTGGCTGTGAGGGTCCCGTCGCGTGCGCTGGAGGGCTGGCTGCGGGGAGCGGGGGACGGACCACACACCCACACAAGGGAAGCAGGAGTGACGGTCACAGCGGGGACGCCTGTGCTGCACCCAGACACCGACTCATCTTTCCCTGAAGAGGGACACAGAGGGCATGAGTGTGCACAGGTGTGTACACACACACACGCACACACACACGCACACACACGAGAAGCGTGGCAGGCCTTCCAGATGTTGCACTTACTTACGACAGAGTGAACGCGACCAAAAGCCCTGGGACCGAGGGGATGGGGGTCGCGCTCAGTCAGTCACTAAGGGCTGTGGTTTCCCCTCCTGAGCACCCCCCCCCCCCCCCGACGCCCCACACGTCATCAGCTGAGTCCAAAGCCAGTTCATGGCTCACGGCGAAAGGGGTGCCTCTCGGGCAAAAGCCCCCCCTGTCCCTGCACCCCCCAGAGCCGGCTGCCCATCAGGCATTCCAGGGGGACCCAGGCGTGCCCCAAAGCCTCCCCCCTCCTCCCAGGGCCGACTCCCAGCGTGGGCTCAGCCTGGGGCCCGGGATCAGCGCCCGCATCACAAAGGCCTGCTTCGAGGGGGTTTGGGGGGCCACAGCTCCCCACAGAAGGCAAGAGCAGCACCCACAAACCCCTTCCCTCTCGTCTCCCCAGCGGGACCCTCTGTGCCCACAGGTGGAGGGGCAGCAGGTCGGACTTGGAGGCGCCCAGCACCGGATGCTGATCCCTGGACGGCGAGGAGGAGTCGGAGGCACCAGGCTCGCTGTGGGGGTCGGAGACCTGGTGTGGGGGGCCCGGCCTTGAATGATCTGCGGCAGAGATTCTCTCGTGACACAAGGGGGTGGACACACCCACTGTTTTCACCTCACACTTCACGGAGAGAAGGGATGTGGCCGAGGACAGCGAGAGGGGACGGGATGTGGGACCCACGGGGTTACAAAAGGTTGAGGGACCCGAGGGGATGTGGGGGTGCCTCTCAGGGACAGGTGTGGGTGTGTCCCAGACACAGAGACAGACCCCAAATCGGGACATGCTTCTCGGCCTGCAGGTGCCACCCAGGCGTAACACACCCAGCGGTCCCCCCCCTCGGGTTCGCTCTCCCAGGAAACCCTAGAACCCCGCGCAGGGGCACGTGGGCAAAGACACGCACCGAGCGGCGAACGCCGCAGCCGTGCACAGAGGAGGCAGCCCTCCCCCCGCCCCGCCCCGATGTGCTGGCGTCACATAAAGTGAGACATGATGCTCGCATTTAAAAAGCAACTTGGAGGACAGTATGCAGCGCGAGATCCCAGCTCTGTATGAACAGGATTAATAAGATTCTCTCGCCCTGGCTGGCGTGGCTCAGTGGATAGAGCGTCGGCCTGCAGACTGAAGGGTCCCAGGTTCGATTCCAGTCAAGGGCACATGCCCAGGTTGCATGGTCGATCCCCAGTGTGGGGTGTGCAGGAGGCAGCTGACCAATGATTCTCTCTCATCATTGATGTTTATATCTCTCTCTCCCTCTCTCATCATTGATGTTTATATCTCTCTCTGAAATCAATAAAAATATATTAAAAAAAGAAGATTCTCTCTGTGCGCCTGTATCTGTTTGTAGGTGGAGGGAGGGAGGGGTTTAGAAGCACAAACACCAGACCGTTCACAATGGTTTACCCTGGAGGTTGTGGGGGGGTGAGGGGGCGCGGAAAGTGGGGACGCAGTTCACTTTCAACACGTATTGAATGGAAACTTTAAAAGATGCAAATGTTACTTGCATTGTCATGACGATGACTGTTAAGCACACCCAAAGGAATACAAGGCTGAAAACTATGGATTGAACACCCTCCACTCACAAGAACAAGTGGCCACCAACGTGATTCCTGAAGACTCCCCGCTGGTGTCGCGCCTTTTCACCGAGCAGAGGATACATGTTCATTTGCCCACGGAGACGCACCCCGAGTCCACAGCGGACAGTGAAACTAAAGGTCCAAACGCCCAGCGGGAGCTCTGGAACCACCCCAAAGGGGGGAAGGGGGACGTTATTTCTACAGCGATTTCTCCCGAGATGCCCGGTGACACTGCTTCTAACTGGCAAACGTTCATTTGCCCGTAGAAATGGGATCGCCGTCTGTCTCCACCGGCCCACACAGGAAACGAGCGAGCTGGGAGACCCGCACCCCAGCCGCCGGGCTGGACAGCGGGCCGGGCACCCCTCTGCAGGCTGGGCAGGGGGATCGGGGGCGGGGGGCAGGGTAGTGACCGGAGAGGGGTAGGAATTTCAACCCTGGGCTCGAGGACAGCAGGCTCAGCACCTGCCTGGCGCTCCGTGGAGTCCCCTCCACAGCAGCCTTCCAAAGGCCCCCTCAGCTCAGCGCCCCGCCCCGCCCACACGAACCGATCCTTTTGTTCTGTGTGTCAGAGAGAGTTCACTGAGGGAGCAGCACTCTGGGTGGTACCGGCGGCACATCCAGGGTGACGGGTGACAAATGCATGGAGCGGGGTGGGGGCGGGGCCCACAGGAGCGGCAGACACACACTCACCTCCTCTCCGCTCAGTTCCCCCTCAGTGCGTCCGTCCGTCCGTCCCACTGACCCCCGAACAGTAACACCATTGTTTTGACCCAAGACGGGGAAAGAATGAAATTCAGGATGTGGAACAAGGTGACCTATTTATAAAGCCTCCTTTCACCTGAAGATCAAACACGCTCCCTCCCGCTGCAGCTCCGCCCCACACGCGGGTGGTTGCAGCCCAGGGTTTTGCAAGAGAAGCCGCCCCGAGCGATCTGTGATCCTCGCAGCTCGGTGATGGCAACCTCTGCCGCCTGGCTGAGCGCCGGCTCTGCCTGCCGGTGAGGGCCCGGGCTCCTGGGAGCCACGGCCGCCACGCTTCCATGTGGGAGCGCCCCGGGCATCCTCCATGCAGGCCTGGCCACGGAGCCCTGGGGGCGGTGCCCCCGCAGCAGGATGAGTGCCATGTGGTCACAGCCCCCGCCCCCTCCCCCCTGTCCCCTGAGCTGTGTGCTCACTCAAGCAGGGACGCAAACGTCTCTGCCCCTAGAATCAACCCAAGTGTCGGACCCTTCTGGAAAGTTCTGACGAGTGATTTTGGAGGGAAAAGTCCCCCCACGGTCGGTCCAGAGCTCTAGCCTCTGACCTCAAAAGACCAGAAACGCACCTGCCGTAAACACCTACGGAAGGACCCGGATGACTCATCAGGCACTTTCAGAACGGGCTCGAGCCCGTGGGGCCGGGCCTGGGAAAGGGGAGCGACATTCATACAGAGACTAGAGCTCACAGGCGCGCCGCAGCCCGCCACGGCTGTGATGGCGACGGCTGGGCTCGGAGGGACCTCAGTGCCACACCGCGGGCCACCGAGACCTCCCGGAAAGTGCGCCAGGACAGTGGCAGGCCCGCCGTCGCCTGGCAGTGGGGATGGAGTCCCGGTGCCGGGCCCCTGACGTCGCCCAGCCTGGGGTTGGGCATCCGTCTATCTCACCGCGCCTGCCTGGTCCACGTAGGAACCGGGGCGCCCCACGGAAAGGGGGCAGGGAGGCGGGCAGAGAGCAGTGCCACGGCACCTCCCCGGGGAGAGCCCACGGGAGCCCAAGGGGAAGGCTCGGGGACACTGGTCCCTCCTCGCCCCTCCCTGGCCGGGGGCAGCAGCCTGCACTCCCCCAGGTGACGGGCAGCCTCAGCCGCTGCGTCCACGACGCGCCCCGCCCCTCCCGCCGCCCTCGAACTCGCGTGGACACCTGAAGGGATGGAATGGTGAATGCCAAGTGCGGAGGGCACTCGGCCAGGCAGTGCCCAGGCAGGCCCAGGTTCAGGCCTCACAGGGCGGCCGAGGAGCCCAGCCCACCTTGAAGGGTGTTTTGGGAGGGGAGAGACCCGCAGACACCCTTCCATCAGGCGGGAAGAGGGTGGGGAGGTGGGACGCCGCCCGTGAGGCCGCACTCCGGCAAAGCTGCCTGTGGGGGCACAACGTCAGAACCCCCAAATCAACCATCCCCTTGGGCCCGCCGCAGGGCAGACGTCCCACACACGTCCTCCAGGGGCAGAGGCTGGAGGGATGCTCTCCTGTCATTGGGTTCACGGGAGTGGTTCTCAAAGTGAGGTCCCCAGGCACCAGCAGATCAGCATCGCCGGTTAGAGCCGCAAAGGCACGCCCCGCCCGGACCTCCTGAGTCAGAGACGCGGGGTGCCCCCTCCCCCGGCCCCCTGCCCCGTCTGCATCCTAATGAGTCCTCCTGGGGATCAGGCGCTGCTGGTTGAAAGGACTCGAGCTCAATATTTGGAAACTCCCATCCACAGGACACGAGAACCGGCAGGCGCGGGTTGATAGCCACAATTTGTAAAACTTCCTGTGCTATCTTGACGTGACAGATTTCAAACCCTACATATGCTCCTGGGAAAGCTCCACCCGGGAACATGTAAACCGTAAGGTAAAGGGTCCCCCTCCCACTCTCTGGTGCAGATGCAAAGACAGTCCACTTAACAGCAAAGGACCCCCCCCCCCCAAGTCCTCCCCAGTGTGCTTTCCCCAAATACTCATGTATCAGCGCGGAGGTCACGTTCACGTGTCAGGAGCGGCACAATATCCCACTGTCATCATTTCCGCAACGTTCCCTGACAGAGGGACCTCTAGGTGTTTGTACGAAGCGAGAACTTTCTCCATAACAGGACGGCCCCAGAGCAGTTTCTGCTCGTTTCGTTCACGGCCACCTCTCCTCTCACCACCCTTCAAATCTTGGCCCTCAGCACCCCCCCGACCACTGTGGAAGGAAACCCCATGTCTACCCCCTCGCCAGGCGTCCCGGGCTGCGAGCTGACCGTGGCGGCGGCCGGCGCTCAGGAGCTCCTGCACAGCTCAGTGGACGGAAGGTTTGTCAGTGGGGCCTGGAAGGGACGGCAGCCAATGAACTTGGAAAGGGTTCTGAGAAACCGGGCAGCGTGGCTCCTGGCGCAACCTAATCCCCCTCCCTGGGGGTTCTGGGAACCCAGCAGGAAGCCCCGGGAGAGGTGAATCCGGGCGGCACAGGCCGGTCCGTGCAAAAAGGACGTAAACCTACTTCGGAGGCCCCCGCGGACTGCAGGAACTTCCTCCGTGCGCTGCGGCCTTCCTCCTCCGACCCAGTCAACCCGGAAGGTCCTGGCCACCTGGGCCGCCGAGGCCGCCCGGGAGGGCCTCAGCGAGTCCAAAGGCGGCACGCGGGAGGGTCCGGGGGCCAGGCTCCATGGCGCCAGCGGGCCCCGTGGGGGGCAGGCAGGGAGGCAGGAGGAGGCCGCCCCCGCTGGCGCCTCCGGGGGTATGACAGCCCCACAGGTGCTGGCCGGAAGGATGGCCGTACAGGGGCACAGGCAAAGGTTTGCCACGGCAAGTGGAGCGAAAGGCACAACTGTATCTGCGCTGAGAGTGAAATCTAGAAAAAGCCTCCGCAGGCAGATGCGGGGAAAGGGCTGAAAAGGGACCCAGGAAAGTGAAAATGCTGTGTGTGGAGGATGAGCTTCTGCGTTTCCCTTTCTCTCAGACTTCCTCACCGTTGCTGCATTACTGCAGAAACGCCATAGAGGGGTGAACTTCAATGGTCACCAGTGGACGGGTGGATAAACCAGTTGTAGAACACATACACGGTGGAATGCCGTGCAGCCATAAAAAGGAATGAAGTACTGCCAGGCCAGCGTGGCTCAGGGGTTGAACGTCGACCTAGGAACCAGGAGGTCAGGGTTCTATTCCCGGTCAGGGCACATGCCCGGGTTGCAAGCTCGATCACCAGTGGGGGTCGTGCAGGAGGCAGCCGATCGATGATTCTCTCTCATCATTGATGTTTCTATCTCTCTCTTCCTCCCTGAAATCAATAAGAATTCGTGCATGGGTGGGGTCTGGCCAGCCTGGCCAGGGGAGGGGACATGGGCGATTGGCCGGCCTGCCTGCTGGTCGAACTCCTGGTCGAGGGGACAATTTGCATATTAACTTGTTATTATATAGGATATACACTGAGTGGCCAGATTATTATGTGTTCAGTGATCATAATAATCTGGCCACTCAGTGTAAAAGGTCACATATTGCATTCTTTTTTTTTAAAAAAAATTGTTATTGATTTCAAAGAGGAATGGAGAAGGGAGAGAGAGATAGAAACATCAATGATGAGAGAGAATCATTGATTGGCTTCCTCCTACACGCTCCCTACTGGGGAATCAAGCCTGCAACCTGGGCACGTGCCCTTGACTGGAATCGAACCCGGGACCTTCAGTCCCCAGGCCGACGCTCTACCCACTGAGCCAAACCAGCTAGGGCTGTTACATGTTCTTTATATGAAATAATTAGAATAGGTAAGTCCACAGAGACAGGAAGCAGATGAGTGGTTGCCAGGAGCCCAGGGCCAGGGAGGGGGGAATGGTGAGCGATTGCTAACGGGGTCCGAGCCTCTTTTGGGGGCGCGGGGGATGAGAATGTTCTGGAACTCGATAGAGGTGGTGGTTGCACAACATCGTGAATGTACTAGATGCCACTGACTGGACCTGTACTAAGGTTATTGCTTTATTGTGTGGATTTCACCTCAACAAATAAAAACACAGGTGAAAAATGTGCGCCTTCCCAAACCCGCCTGGCAGGCGGTGGGAGTGGGGAGGGGCCACAGCGCAGAGAAGCGGCCTGCTCGCCGGGGGGACACACAGGGACACGGCTAACGATAGTCATACGTGGGGAGTCCGCCTTCCAGAGCTGCGTCCCCCGCGCCCCGCCCCTCCCCTTCCTCCAGAGGAAAAAGCGCAGAGCTGCGGTTTGGCAACACCACGGCCCCGAGACGGCACCTGTAGATCGCGTTTCTCCGGAGGAATCCGGAATGCGCGCCTGCACTGCCGCGCCTGCACCCCAAGTGTGATGTGGGAGGGGGTGGCCGGCACGCACCAGGGCCGCCGGCCTGAGGATGAGGACATGGAAGAACCGATGTCACGGCGGATCACGCCTGTGCGCACACTCCCCACCCTGGGAACCAGGCGGGTCGAGCGGAGAGACGTGCAGGGATCCCCAGGCCCTGCTTTTCCACAGAGCAAGGCAACACCCTGCGGCCGCTCCACATCGGCACAGCAGGAGCCATCCCAGCCCTCCGATCCGCTCCTCCCTCCGCCCACGGTGCCGAGGCCTGCCTGTCACCGGTGCGGCCCCAGCGTGGCCTTTGGCCCGGTTAATGCACAGGTGACCGGACCAGCTGCCACACAGAGCCACCCGGGGATGCCGGTACCGCCGCCGCCCACAGACACTGTCTGGCCAGGCTCACTCCCGTGAAACACGAAAAGCTGGCCGAGAAGGACCCTGCTCAAGGCCTCTGTGTATACAGTAGGTACCAACTAAATCTCAGCTGCTTACTCGCCCATCCCACACGCACCTGCGAAGCCCAGATGGGCTTCCCAAGACCCCCTTCTTTGTTCCTCAGCCCCTGGGGACCTCAACAAAGTGGGTGACTCCCCAACTGGGAGCCTCATGGGTGACTCCTCCTGACTGGAGTTCAGGAAAGGAGGGCAGTGTCCCGCCCGCATCATCCCTGGTGGGAACTGGCAGGAACCGACAACATCGACAAGGCCGTCCCCCGCAGAGGGGCCCACCCTGAGAGCAGTCTGTGAAGGGTCAGCTGATAGGCACCTGGAAAACACCCACGTCCACACGAGGGGACTCGGGCGGGAATCCATTCCACCAGTAGCTGCTGGGCACCTGCAATCTACACACAAGTAGAACTTGCCCTCATGGAGCGCGGAGTCTAGTGGGGGAGACGGGGAACAGTCATTTGAACAATTAACGAAAGCTTCAAGGGCAGAGATCTTTGTCTGTGATGCTCACGGTGGTAGCCCCCATGCCTAGAACAGAGCCTGGCACATAGTAGGTGCTCAAGAAACAAGCCCGGAATGCATGAGTAGCTACTACAGGGCCCGGGAGTCAGTGTTCAAGACAGACGAAGCCTGGGAGTGAGGACAAAGCAGGAGATGGGGGCGGGAGGGGGAATCCAGAGAAGTCCTCTCTGGTCCAGTGATACACAGAGAGAGACCCGGGGGAAGCGGGGGAGGGGGAGAGGATGGGAAGAGCATTCTGGGCAGAGGGAACAGGAAGTGCAAATGCCCTGAGTTGGAGCACGCTTGGCATGTTGGGAGAACCGAGGCCACCTGGCTGGAGCGGAGGACGGAGAGGCTATCGGAGGAGACAGGGTGAGAGCATGCAGAGGGCAGCGCCCCGGGCCGCGGGGGCCGGAGGGGACTGGGTTTCGTCTCCGGTGTGAGGAGACACCCAGGAGGGCTCTGAGCAGGCAGAGGACGCGGTCTGACTCGTTGCAGCAGAGTCCCTGTGGGCGGCGCTGTTGAGACGAGGCTATTGGCAGCCAGAGTGGAAGCAGGGTGACCAGCGAGGGGGCTGGAGCGGGGAGGCATGTTGGGCTGTGGGTGGTGGGAAAGCCAGAATGCAGAGCGTCACCCCAACTAGCTATGACCCAGTCGGTGACGTCACACCTGTCTAAGGGAAGGGCTGCTTAAGGAAGGTGCCGGCGAGTGAGGGCACAGACACAGCCCAGGAAGGTGGCGGCCTCCTCCATGGGCCCAAGGACTCCAGCTCTTCTTAGGGCTACCCCTGTGGTGACCACAGAGCTAGCGGGCCACAGGCCAGAGGTGCGAGTCCTGAGGGCTGCTCGCCGGTGCCCTGAGCTCGGGCTCTGCACCTCCCATCGGCCGCTCTCTGGCACGCACGATCCTGACCTTGTGGCCCCTTCGCCTCAGGTCTATACATCAGGCTCTTGTGAGCTTGATAGACATCTCCAAACTCTATCAACGTTGGGTACACGGGGGGAAACCCAGTTCCTGATCCTGCAATATGGGGGTCAGCTATAGTGACCCCAAGGCCCAGTCCACCCCTCGGGATCCTCATCTGAGTGGCCCCCCCTGCCTCTATCTGAGACTCCTTGGAACTGGACCAGGGCCAGTCGAGGGCGACTGGCTTACGAGGTGCCGACAACGATGGAGAAGACACTTGCAGTCTGGAGTGGGGCCTCCTGGACTTAAACTTCAGCTCCACGTGCTGGGCAACCTTGGGCGCGTTCTCCATCCTCCCTGAGCCTTGGGGTGCTCATCCACTGAAATGGGGGTGATGACTGTTTGACCCCGTTATGGGCGTAAAGGATTGCACGAGGAGCCCTTGGAAAGCTCGGCACTTTGCAAAGAGCCCACGCCGGTGATGGGTTTGGCATCCAGTGGCCCAAGGACGGGGCGGGGGGTTGGTCCCCTGAGAATGGGGTCTCCAGAGCAGTCACGCAGACCCCGAAACCCATTCCCCACCCCTCAGCCCACGCTCACTAACGGTGACAGCGAGGCCTCCGCAGGAAGCCCCCCACTGTGCTGGCTCCAGGAAGGGGTGGCAACTGTGGCGGGGGGTCTGTGGGGCCCTCGGTGTCTCCGGGGCCAGATGGCCGGGACACACACACTCAGAAAACTGTCTCAGGAACGCAACTGTGACCCGGGGCGAGTCTGTCCCACTTGTCACCTCTGAGAACACAGAGGAAGAAGGGGAAGTGGGAAAAGGAAACTGGACCAATGTCCATTTAATGGGCGAGTCCCGGGTGGCAATCAGGGCCGAGGGGAGAAGAAGCAAGAACGAAGGCACGTGCTTGCCCGGCACCCTTGTCGGCCCAACTTCGGAAACGTAAGCCAGCCCAGGACCGGCCATTCGAGCCACTCCAGGCCCCCCTACCCCTGCCCCCCGGCTCCTAGATCCACGCAGGGGCTACAGATGCACAGCTCACGTGCTCGCCTCGGCACGGCTGCCCCGAGACCTCAGACAGGCCGTGCTGCAGAGGTATTTCCTCCGCACGGTGGACTCCCCGTAAAATAAAACCACGTCCCTTCTCAGGCAGAACGGGGAGCAGAGGCCATGCCCCGCATTCCTGTGTCAAGGAGGGCCTGCCTCGTCACAGCCCGGCGGCCCAGACGCGGCCCCCGGCGCGGGGACCCCCCGGGCGGCGGGCTGCCATGGCTGCAGGAAGCCCGCGGTCCTCTCCGCCGAGGACGGCTGACGCGGTCCCAAGTTTCCGTTCCCATATCAGAAGCGCCTCCTTTCTGCTGAGGCAGCAGACCTGCCAACAAAACAAGCCGCTGGGACCCACGTTTTCGTAACACAACGCCTTCCCTTGAAACGCGCTGCCATGAATCACGGAGGCTTAATCGCTTCGGCAGCTGGGCCGGTGGAAGGAATCCGTGTGAAAGCCGGACAGCGGGGCTCGGGCGGGCCCCACGCGCCGTGGCCCGGCCCCTCGCCCCGATATCCCACCTCTCCTGATGGACAGCACCCCCTCTCCAGGTCCCCAAACGGAAAAGCAGGCACGCCCGGGATCCTGCACGCGGAGCCGTCCAACTCCTTCCTGGAGAAGCAGTCACTTTCGGGGTGCGGCGCTTGTCACCCTGCGTGCCCCGCATCGGGTCCCACCAGGGCGGCCGGGACCCAGCTCAGGCATCACCTGGGAGTTGCTGGAAAGGCAGTGCCCGGGCCCCTCCCCCGCAGACGGCCTGGGGATGGCACCGCAGCCGGACACCCAGGGGCATACGTGCCCAGGCGGGTGCGGGCTGTGGTGGGAGTCCTCCTGACGTGGAGGCCTGGGAGAAACACCTCAGAAAGAGAGACACAGGGTGGCCATCCCTCTGCAGGATGCCGGCCCTGAAACTGGCTCAGGACACACCAAGTCCAGAAGCCGACAGGTTAACCCAGTAACAGGCAGGGCTGCCGGACCTACGGGAGCGGGCCCTGGGGGGTCCTTGCCTTCCTGAAGGTCTCGGTTGCTCGGGGTCGGGAAGACCAAGGTTACGGCAAACACCACATCCAGGCCCCTCCCCATGCTCACAGCTGAGCAGGGGCTCCCCTCTGCCCACCTCCAAGCTCCGTAAAGCCCCCTCAGCCCCCTCTGCTCCTCCAGGATCCCCGAGGCCACCAGCCACCCGGCCTTGCTGCTTTCTCGTGGCCACACCTGTCATAATGCTGCTCCTTTCACACCAACAGCCGCACCCCGCCTCCCCCTCCATCCAGGACCTGCCCTGCCCTCTGGCCACAGCGCCTGCCCCGGCCCAAACCTGGGCTGCTTCACAGCTTGGCTCTGCTCCCCCGCAAACCTCCCCGAATTACTCAGGGCCCAGGGGCTTGCGGGAAGCTAGAAGGAAGGTCACTCCGGGCCCCACGTCGCATGCTGGCTGAGGTCCACCCGCCTGAGGTCCACCCCACACGGCCCGCTGGCCAGTGGCCTCACGGGCGCCCAGACACCTACCCGGGTCCGGAGTTCTGGAATGACTCGGGCAGTGCCGGGGGAGAGCGCCAGGAGAGAAGCCCTCGGTCCTCGGAGGGGGGAGCTGAGAGGTCTGCAGGCAGCACCTGGCCCCGTGTGCCGGCCGCCGGGCCCTGCCGGGTCCTGCCGGGTCCCCCGACCTCGCTCGCTGGGGCTGGAGCGGCCCTGGCCGGAGCGAGCTCCTCCGTCACCAAGGGGAAGCGGCCCTTGGTTACCACCGGCCCGGGGAACACAGAAGGCAAACAAACCCTGGAGCGGCTCCTGCTCCTCCGACCGGCCTCACTGCTGGGAACAATTACAAGGTAACCGGCCGGTTCTCAAACGCCCTCAGCAGGGCGGCTGGGGCCCGGGGCCCCCGGTAACCAGGCCCTTCCTCCTGCTGCTGCGCGTCCCGGGACCCAGGGACCCTCCCCCCACCCGTCCACCGGTTCAGGGACGGACGCCCCGAGAGCCGGCTGAGGTCCCAGAGGAGGCCGCCCACACAGACGCAAGGGGGTGCACTCGCCCATCTCAGCAGCCACTGAGTCAAGTTTGCAAAGTGACAGGCGGCCCGGCAGGTGGGGAGGCGCCCTCCCCGCAGACCCCGCCCGCCCGGGCTGCAGGGCGGACGCGGGAGAGCACTGTCCCTTAGCCTCCTCCGAGCACCCCTTCCCGCACGGCCAGCTGTCTTGTCCCCAGGCAACCTGTCATGAAACGGACAGAAACTCACCAGCAAATGACAAGATGCCTGTGCACCGGGCTCCCGCTGCACCCACGCCGCGGCCCTCCCCCGGGACGCAGCCTGGTCACTGATCCCCACTGCCTCCTGGCAACGCACACCTGGAACCCCCAAGCAGCCACCACCTCCTCCCTGGGAAAAGGGGTTCCCCCACTCGGGGGCACCCCGCAGCCTGGGCCCTGGCGGGGTCCCAGGTCCCCATAAGCGGAAACCGGAGTGGAATGGGGTACAGGAAGTGACAGTTCCCCCAGGTCTCCCCCAGGTGGCAGGGGCACGTGCAGGGGCCCCCCTGTCCCTGTGGGTTTACACCTGAGCCCTGCACAGATCCAGCCATGCTCTCTTCTCTGCTCCCTCTTCAGAAGGGGAGCACCCCATCCCCCCAGCCTTCTCGGGGGACAGACCGCCGACCTGGGCGGGGGAATGTGGCAGCAGGTGCAAACCCCCCACAAACAGGGGAGCCACCTGAACACTTGTCGCACCCACCTGACCCCGCACGGCCCACAGGTTAGTTCTCCCCAGTCAGACCCTGGCTCCGAGGCCTCCCAGCGGACACAGAGAGAGAGTCAGACACACAAATAACACAGAGAGAGACAGACAGAAAGACAGCGACACAGGGAGAGAGAGAAAAGCAGAGACACACATACCGAGCAGAGACAGAGACAGAGACAGGGAGAGGAACCGAGAATGCAGCCGGGGAGGCAGCAGACGGCACAGGAGGCAGGAGGGTGGAGGCCCCGCAGCCTCCGCAGAGGACTGTGCAGGCGTGCTGAGAGTCCCAGGCGACAAGGAATGTTCACGAAGAGGCCAACGGGTCCCCCCGCACACGTGGGTCCTCAGACAATACTGGGTGCTGCCACGGCCCTCGCTGTGCTGGGGCGCTCGGGGCACTTTGCCCCTCACACACAGTCAGGTGTCAGGCGCTGGCTGTCATTATGACTGTCACCTGCTGCTCAGGTGGCCCCACCTCAACTCCCACGGTCATCTTCCAGCCACTGACCCTGGAACCAGAGAGCCCCCACTGTCTGGTCAAGCCCACAGAGACCTTACAGAAAACCGGATAAAAATGCTTCGTTTGTAAAATGGGGCAGCTGCTGCGGAGGGTAGTATGGTGAAGCCGGCGTGGCTCAGTGGTTGAGTGTCGACCTATGAACCAGGAGATCAGGGTTCGATTCCTGGTCAGGGCACGTGCCTGGGTTGCAGGCTCGATCCCCAGTAGGGAGCGTGCAGAAGGCAGCTGATCGATGTTTCTCTCTCATTGATGTTTCAAACTCTCTATCCATATTCCTTCCCCTCTGTAAAAAAAAAAAAAAAAAATCAATAAAATATATTTTAAAAAATAAAGTATTTAAAAAAAGAAGCATATTATATATATATTAAAAAAAGTAAAGACAGAAGTACCACGTGTTCCCGCACTTCCACTGCTGGGGACACAGACCCAGAAGAAGGGCAAGCCGGGTCTCGAACACATTCACAATCTCCACAAGCTGGAAGCAGCCGCGTGCCCTTGGACAGATGAACGGACATCGCTGTGCAGTAGGTCTCGTCAATGGAACTGGAAGGGGACACGGCCTGGTCACGGATCCAGTGACACGGATGAACCTTGAGGACATCACGTGCCCGTCACAAAACGACAGACACCGCACGCGTGCACTCAGGTGAGGCACCTGCAGGAGCCAGAGCCCTGAGGACAGGCAGTGGATGGTGGCCAGGAGCTGGAGGGCGAGCCGGCCCCTCCTGGGGACAGTCTCAGTTTGGGAGGATGAGAAAGTCCTGCAGATGGCGGTGGTGATGGTTGCACCACCGTGGGACAGTGCTTCTGCCACTGAACTGCACACTCGTAATGATGGTTACAATGGCCAATCTTAGGGTACCTGTATTTTACACAATTAAAAGAGGCTTCGTTTTATATGAGAAGAAAAAAGGAAAATCCGAGGCCTAGAAAGATTACATGATGAAAGGGGCCCCTCTATCCTGAGGCTCCTGGAACGATGCTCAGACACCTGGCCAGCTGTCCCTGGCCGTGCCCCGTCTGATCTGTAAGTCGACCAGTGTCCATGCAAGGAGCAGTTTTCCCAGGAGCTGTGCTGGGCAGGGAAGGCGGCCTCGAGGCAGCAGAGGCAGAGAGTCACCATTTATTTACCTGGCTAACGGGCTCCTTCAACCTGTTTGCCAACCTCCCTTCCTTCCATCTATATATATAAAAGCCTAAGCAACCATCGCAACCGAGCGGACGACCGAACAGGCTGCGTGGGGTGACCAGGCCTGCAGGGGGGGTCAGTGAGGGACGACCAAATGACCGAGCAGCAGGCTGTGTGGGGTGACCAGGCCTGCAGGGGGTGTCAGTAATGGGTGACGAGGCCGGCAGGGGGACAGTTAGGGGTAACCAGGCTGGTGGGAGGGGGGGGCAGTTCGGGGTGACCAGGCTGGCAAGGGGGAGCAGTTAGGGGTGATCAGGCAGGCAGGCAGGTGAGTAGTTAGGAGCCAGTGGTCCTGGATTGTGAGAGGGATGTCCGACTGCTGGTTTAGGCCCAATCCTGAGGATTGGGCCTAAACCAGCAGTCGGACATCCCCCAAGGGGTCCCGGATTGGAGAGGGTGCAGGCTGGGCTGAGGGGACCCCTCCCCATGCATGAATTTTATGCATCGGGCCTCTAGTTTGAAATAAGAAGGAAGAGACCTGAATGTTCACAGGCTGCTTCCCGGGCAAGTCTATGGGGCTCCTCACCCACTGCTTCCCACGGCAGGTGCTTCGCGAACCTGACAGGGAGACAGAGCCGGCAGGAAACAGACGGGGCCTTGAAAGGAAGATACGTTGACGCGAGGCCAGGCCCCAAATGGCTAAGAAGCTGGGACAGGTTGCTGTCCAGGAAATGAGTCATGTCTCCGCTGGTCCCTGGGGGCCGCACCGTGAGCAGACACCCAACAGGCAGACCCCGGCTCTCGGGGTTCTCAGGAGGAGGCCGCTTCTGGTAGATTCCCCTGGGGACCGGGGACCAAGGACAGGGGACCGGGAACCTGCTAGGACTCACACGGACCACAAGGGCGGCTGGTGAAGAGCATGGGACCCAAGGCCGAGGCGGAGTGCCACAGAGCCCGTGCCCCCAGCACCCTCTCCTGCAGCCGCCCACACTTCCTGTGGCCTCGTCACCCTCCACGCACTCAGGCTGCGGAACCCAGCAAGCCGACGACTTCTCGCACCAACCGCTTTAGGGAAAGTACTCCTTCAAGGTCACAACCTCCTAATCAATACATCGAACGGCCGGAAAAGCATCTCCTCCTCCTCCCCACCGCGTGGAAGAATCCCGACCACGCCCTTGACCTTGGAACGCTGGTTTCCGTGACGGATGCTCCCCGTGCGGCAGGGCTCCCACCCCGGCTCCTTTGCCAGTTCTTCCTCCTGCCCCTGACACACAGATGTTCCTGAGGGGCCCTCCCTCCACGGGTCCTCTTGAACTCGACACAGCCACCCCACAGCATCACTCGCGACAGCTCAGACTCAAGTATTATTCTGTACGAGTTTCAGGTGTACAGCGTAGCGGTTAGCGGCCCAGGGGTCGGCAAACTGCGGCTGCGAGCCACATGCGGCTCTTTGGCCCCTTGAGTGTGGCTCTTCCACAAAATACCACGGCCTGGGCGAGTCTATGTTGAAGAAGTGGAGTTAGAAGAAGTTTAAGTTTAAAAAATTTGGCTCTCAAAAGAAATTTCAATCGTTGTACTGTTGATATGCGACTCTGTTGACTAATGAGTTTGCCGACCACTGGGTTAGACAATCACGCAGCTTACAGGCTGGTCCAACGCAGCACTCTTAGGGCAACCCTGTCCCCCATCACTCACAGCCCACCCCCCAAACAAATAGGGCCCCTCCCAGCCCCTACATCTCTGCTATTTCTGTCCTATCCTCCCAGCCCGTCACCCAGATCCAAACGCCCCATCTTCCTGGATTCCTCCTCTTCTCGGCTTCCCACATTATCAGCAAATGGTACGAATTCGCGCATAATTGCCCAAACCTGTCCCCATTCTCAGTGTGAAGTCATTATCGCCTCCCAGGCTGGTGCCCCTAAGAGCCTCCACGCGGGTCCCCCTGCCCACAGCGTCTCTCTGACCTCAACCGATCTTCCCACAACGCTCTCCCTTGGACACTGTCTTCATTTGGAAAATCTGTAATTAAAAAATGCACAAAGGAGGCGTATTTTCAACACCTACAATGAACGGCTGTCAACAGCCTGTCACATCTGCTGCTGGCCCTCCTATTGCCCAACGGTCACATGGCCAGAAGATTCGAACAGGCAATTCAGGAGAAAAGTCAACAAACAGCCCTGGCCAGTTTGTTCAGTGGTTAGAGCGTTGGCCTGCGTGCGGACCGAAGGGTCTTGGGTTCGATTCCCGATCAAGTGCACATACCTCGATTCGATCCCTGGAGTGTGGGAGGCAACCAATCGCTGTGTCTCTCTCACATCGATGTATCTCTCTCTCTCCTCCCCTCCTCCCTCCCTCTCTCTAAAACATTCAATGGAGGTGGGGCCTCTGGGAGGTGATTAAATGGCCATGAGGGTGGAGCCCTCGTGAATGGGATTCGTGCCCTTCTCAGCAGAAACCCCAGAGACGATCTCTCTCCACACACGTGGATACAAGGAGGTGGCCATCTGCAGACCAGGGAGGGCTCTCCCCAGACACTGGGTCTGCCAGCACCTCGACCTCGGACTTTCCAGCCTCCAGAACCGTGAGAAATACACGTCTGCTGTGCAAGCCGCCGTGTCTGTGGTCTTCTGTCAGAGCAGCTCAAGATGACTCAGCCAGATGGTAAATTTTGTTACGTGTATTACCACAGTTTTTCAAAAAGGGACAGGAAGACGTGCTCCAGGTTAACATTGGGACGGGCATGACAGAGGCAGAAAGGGAGGAAGGGAGGAGGGGTGGTTGGCAAAGACGAAACAGTCCCCCCCAAAAGTGCGCACGTGAAGCCACGGATGTGTGGGAACCGTCAGCGTGACGAGGCCGGTGTCAGGTGATCCGTCCTTATTCAGGTCCACAGACCCAGCATCTTTCACTTCTTCACCGTGAGGCGCCACACCGGCGGCAACAACCATAAAGCTGCCTGCATCGTGGCAACAGTTACCGTCAGAAAGGCACACGGGCTCGAAGAACAAACCCCGACTCCCTGTTAACTGCGGATTCAGACCGCCTGTGTCCCCGGGAGCATCCTGTGGAACACGCGCCCGTAGCGTGCGTGCATTCTCCGAGGAACGTGCGTGACTGCCCCCGGGCCGCTCCTGCTCTGACGCTGCGGGTGGCTTCCTCCTGCCTATCCGAGGAGCCCAGACCTCCGAGGCGGGCGGAGGCAGCTCCACAGGTGCCCACACTAATGCACCCACCACGCACCTGGGAGGCAGGCCCTCCCCACAGGACCATGCAGAGCCCTGGACCCCCTGGGAGACCTGCATCACCTTAAACAACACCTAACCTGACCAACTGACTACCCAGCCACGAGCTAACTAACTACCCAGCCACGAGCTAACTAACTAACTACCCAGCCACGAGCTAACCAACTGACTACCCAGCCACGAGCTAACTAACTACCCAGCCACGAACTAACCAACTGACTACCCAGCCACGTGCTAACCAACTAACTACCCAGCCATGAGCTAACCAACTACCCAGCCATGAGCTAACCAACTACCCAGCCACAAGCTAACCAACTAACTACCCAGCCACGTGCTAACTAACTACCCAGCTATGAGCTAACTAACTACCCAGCCACGAACTAACCAACTGACTACCCAGCCACGTGCTAACCAACTACCCAGCCACGAGCTAACCAACTAACTACCCAGCCACGTGCTAACTAACTACCCAGCCATGAGCTAACCAACTAACTACCCAGCCATGAGCTAACTGCAGCACCGTTGCTCTCCACGACCTCACGTTGGACTTGGAAACAAACCTCCGCGTGCGCCTCCTGCCCTCAGAGCCCGGCAAGTTCTCACGGACTCTGGTGAGCAAGGGTGCCCTGCGGACCCAGAACAGTGGCCTGAGACCCGTGCAGACCCTCAGCTTCCTCTTTGCCTGCACCCACGCGTGGCCACTGGCTCCCGCCGCCCAGAACCCGCTGCCCGACACCACATCCCTAAGACGAAAGGCGGAGGGAGATCAGCTCTTCCCCCACGGGGTCCGGACAGATCCGCAGGCTCCTGAGAGCACCGAGTATGGGAGCGGAGACCCCCCCAGAGAGTCACAAACCCACCAGCATCTTACAGCCTCTGAGGGCCCGGCCAGTGTGCTCAGTGGTTGAGCGTCAACCCACGAACCAGGAGGTCACAGTTCAATTCCCGGTCGGGGCACACGCCCGGGTTGCGGGCTCACTCCCCAGTAGGGGGCGTGCAGGAGGCAGCCGATCCATGATTCTCTCTCCTTGTGGATGGCTCTGTCTCTCTCTCTTCCTCTCTCTGAAGTCAATAAAAACGTATCTTTAAAAAGGGCTCTGAGAAGGCCTGCAGGACAGGAGCTTGGCAGGTGTTTAACTCTGTGGCACCCACACTGGACAAGAAGGGACATTCTTCCCGCAGCACGATTCCCACGACACCCCGGACGCCCGTGTGGAGCGCCCGGAACCCCTCTCAGCTCTGCAGCTTCTCCATTCTGTGCCGAGCAGGGCCCCTGCCTCTCCCCACGCCCCGCTTACCTGGCCCTTAAACGTGCAGGCAGAGCTGAGCGCGCTCACTGGGAGGTACGACGCTGTTTACCTCCAGCTCTGCAAACTCTGCGAGGTCCACACCGCGTCCCCAAGGCCCCCACGTGTCGGTCTGCCTCGAGCCCAAGGTCAGAGGTCAGGGCCTTGCTTTATGGAGGGCAATCTTGGCTGGTTCTGAGCCCTGTTGGGCCCGTCCTCTGAATCTAGACCAGGATTTGGCAATCGATGGGCCCACTGCCTGGTGTTGTCAGTAAAGTTTTATTGGCACCCATCCCTGCCCTTCTGTTCACATACTGACTGGCTCTCTCACTCGCCCACGATACCAGCAGTGAAGTAAATGCAGCAGAGGTCACACGGTGCACGCAGCCTGCATTGACTCTCTGGCCCGTAGTTAGCTGACCTTTGGTCTAAACCTGGAAAATGTCGTTGACCATTGAAGAAACAGGGCCCAGCCCCTCTCCCAACTCCTCCCAGAGCCGGTCCCAGCAGGCTCAGCCCACCAGCTGACACCTCGTGCCCAAAGCACAGGGCAGTGCCAGGACCCTGCTGTCTGTCCCCCCCCCCCCCCAAACCTCCCGGGCCCCTTGACCCCTCCCTTCACAAGCCACAGCCTCATTTAAAGCAGCTACCAGCCTTTTTTGGGTTATGAACCCCATTTGCCAACTTTAAAACGTGTACCCCCAAAAGACCTAGATTGTGTGGTGGACTCCGTCTTAGGAACATGCACCGGACGTAGGCACTGTGCCCGCCTCTCCCCAGGGACGGGCAGTGGCTGTATCAAGGGCCAGGGGTCATCCTGATGCCTGCCCTGAGCGCTGCCCCGGAAAACCCCAGGGTGGGAGGAGGCTGGGTCCTGGGACCAGGAGCCACACCCACCTGGCGCTGGGCAGGCAGGAAGGGAAGGATTAGGGACCCCCCACAGAAGGCGCCGGCTGCTCCCCGACAGCAGACACCAGGGCCACGCAGGGGGATTTCTGTGTTTTGACTCAGAGCACTCGCAGACTAACATGCAGCAACGAGGAAAGCCCCTCAGAGGCAGCGGCCAGGGAGTGGGAGGAAAGGGACTTCTGGGGGCTGGCGAGGGGTGGGAGGGCCGGGCACCTCTGCCCAGCGGCTGCCTCCCAGGGCCCCCACTGCAGCCCTCCAGGCAGCCCATCACCGGGGAGAACACTGCGCCCAGACAGTCGGTGGCCCCGGGAATCGAGGCCCCGTCTCACCTCCTCGGCCGTTTGGAGGCCTTTAGCCCCTGTTCAAGGTGGTTCGGGGCAGCCACTCGGACACTTCGGGTGAGTCTGAGTGCTTGCACGGGGGGAGTCTGGTGGCCCCCATGGCACGGGGCAGAGACGGGCTCAGAATAGTGACGTGAGCGGTGCTGGGGCTGACCAGGTCCCCGCGGCCCCACGGGGTGATGCCTCATTGCCCAGGCATCTCGTGAGCACCCGGGCCCAGCGGACCCCAGGAGGGCAGAGCAGACTCGGCCCCACGCAGAGCCTTCCGCCGGGCCCTCCCGGGCCAGGGGCGGCAGGATCCCGCCTCTGCCCAGCCCCACCGCTGGGGGAGACGGACCACAGGGGGTGCAGGTGCCTGACCAGCCTCAGGGACCCCGACTCCCCGTCGCATCTTCCCTGCTCCCGGGACTCGCCAGGGCAGACCAGGGGATCCAAGTACATCTCCCCTCGAGTGTTTGTGGAGAAAAGGAAATGCGGCCACAGGGAGCTGCGCGCCAGCCCAGGAAGCGGGCCACCCAGGCGAAAAGGCAGCCCCGGCAGCGGCCGCTTTTAGAAACGCCCTGCGCGGCCGCCGCAGACCGTCGCCGGCGCTAAAAGAGGGAAGTGAACGAGCAGCTCTCCGGACAGCACGGAGGATGCCGGGGCGAAGCTAATGACAGGTTTCAGCTCCGCCACCCAAATCTGTCCAGACGGCCCCATAGGGAGAGGGGCCTCGCAGAGCCTGAGACCGCGGGAGGAAGCTGGAGGGGGGCCCCCCACCCCGGGCCGGGCTGTGCTGAGCCCTCCTGAGGTCCTGGCAGTGCCCACCCTCCCTGCCGGCCTCCAGCCTCCACACAGAGCCCTCTCCAACCCGCCTCTCATGGGGCCTGCTCAGACCGGCTGGTGGCCGTTCATGAAACATACGGGCCACCTTGGCAAGCTCACCGAGTGCCCGCTGTATGCCAGTTCATGGGGCCACCTCAGGGACAGCGATCCAACTCCCCGTATACACGCCTTCTATGACCTGGTTCTGACCACGATGGTGGCCTCATTCCCCACTGCCCTTCCGGCTGCAACACACAAAACACAGCGTCCCCGCCACGCTGGGGTGGGCATCGGACTCGCCTGCCCAGCCCCGGGCCTCTCTTGTTTCGGTGACGCCCCTCCATTCTGACTTGGGAGACTCCGTCTTCCCACTCCTGGCCCCGGGGTTTGCGCCTACTCTGTCGCAGCTCTGGGGGCGGGGACACGCCTCAGTCCACTGCACTGGGGCGTCACCCACCCCCTAACAGGGAGTCTGCAGGCCGGTCAGAGCCCATCTTGGGATTTCAGCTTTAATGACCTTCTGAGAAAGAGGCCCCGAACACGGAAAGCAGATGCTTAAACTGAGAGGCAATTGCCCACGCCAGAGTCCGAGCCCCTGGATCCAGCCACGCCTGAAACCCCCTGACTTTTTAGCTGCTTCCACTTCAGCAAACCAGTGGCTTGTTGAAGGCTGTTTGGACTGGGTGCCTGTCCCTGACCACTGGAAAAGTCCTACCTGACTCGAAGCCAAGCTTTTGGAAGACTTCGCTTTTTTGCTCACGCTGTTTCTCCCACTTGGAACGCTCGGCTTTCTTATCAGGCTTTTCCCCGGGGAGCTTTGAGCCTGGACTCAGGTCCCCCCTGGGAAGCCTCCCTGACCTCTCCCCGGCGTCACTCAGAGGCCTCTGCTCCGCGTCCTTCACGCCCGTGTGTGCTTTCCATTCATGCACCCCGTCCTCAAATATGTGCCGAGCAGCCCCGCCCTGCCCCGCGGTCGGCGGGGAGCCGCTGCCAGGCTGTTTTCTCACCTGCCTCTGCTCCTGGAAGGCAGGGACCAGGCTGTCCAGCACCAGGCCCAGAGCCTGGCGTGCAGAAGGCACCGGGCAAACAACGGCCCCCCTGCCTCAGGGTGGCCCGCCTCCTCCGCGGCTGCATCGTGAGTGGGCGCTGGGGTGGAAATCTAAGCCCATCCGAGGGTGAGGCAAACCCTGTCGGTCTTACTTCAATCTGCCCAGGACCCAGCCATGGGCCGTGGGCAGCTTCTGCTCACCCTCATCACCTCGCTGTCCCCTCCCGGTCCCCAGCACCAGCCTCCTCTGCCCGGACCCCCCAGTGTTTCCACTCAGTGAAAAGCGCATGTCCCACAGCGGCCCACAGGCCCTTACAGCCCCACCTCCTGGGCCTCCTCGACCTCTCCCCTCTGTCCTCCCACACTCTGGCCTGCCTCACTGGCCTTCTGGCTGTTTCTGACACATGCCAAGCTCCTACCCCAGGGCCTTTGCACTTCTCGGGCCCTCTGCCTGATACCAGGTACACTGGGCCTGGGCACTCAGGTGGCTGTTCCCTCATTTCCATCACGGACACCTTTCCCAGCCACCTTCGTTTAAGTGACAGCTGTTCTCTGTCCCCAGCATTCCTGCCCCCGTGTCCCCCTCAGCTCCTCTCCACAGCACTTTCCAATGATGCTCACCTGTCCGCACAAGAACACGTGTCCCACGGGGCCTGGGCAGCTCCTGGAGCACAGGGGGTGCTCAACGAGTACCTGCTGAAGGAGGGGGTGGCTCCTTCCATCCCATGAAGCCACTTTGAACCCCGCCACGCTCTGCAGAATGCCACCCCCTCAGAAGCAGGGCCTCGGCCTCCCCCTCCGACACCAGCTTCCTGAAGGGGGAACAGGTGTCCATCTGTCTGTCCCTGACCTGGTCTGGACCCTCCCCCGGCTGATCTGCAGCTCCACTGCCCCGGGTCTGCCCTCTGGGGCCCCTCGTTCCTCAACGTGGCCAGAGCTCACTCCTCACACCCCACACTGTCCCCGGCCAGAGCTCACTCCTCACACCCCACACTGTCCCCGACCAGAGCTCACTCCTCACACCCCACACTGTCCCCGACCAGAGCTCACTCCTCACCCCCCACACTGTCCCCGGCCAGAGCTCACTCCTCACACCCCACACTGTCCCCGACCAGAGCTCACTCCTCACCCCCCACACTGTCCCCGGCCAGAGCTCACTCCTCACACCCCACACTGTCCCCGGCCAGAGCTCACTCCTCACACCCCACACTGTCCCCGGCCAGAGCTCACTCCTCACACCCCACACTGTCCCCGGCCAGAGCTCACTCCTCACACCCCACACTGTCCCCGGCCAGAGCTCACTCCTCACCCCACACTGTCCCCGACCAGAGCTCACTCCTCACACCCCACACTGTCCCCGGCCAGAGCTCACTCCTCACACCCCACACTGTCCCCGGCCAGAGCTCACTCCTCACCCCACACTGTCCCCGACCAGAGCTCACTCCTCACACCCCACACTGTCCCCGACCAGAGCTCACTCCTCACACCCCACACTGTCCCCGGCCAGAGCTCACTCCTCACCCCACACTGTCCCCGGCGTGTGGGGCTGGCCAGTACCGGAGAGCAGGGCGCAGCCAGCCCCTCACCTGCACCGGCCGCCCTTTCCTGGAAACCAGTCCGCAGTGGGGCAGAGGTGGCTCCCTCCCGGCTATGGGGGAGCCTTCCCTGCGGCCCCCTCCCACTCGGTTTTCCAAGAAACCACGCGTCTGGCCTGGACCAGACAATGCTGGCCCCAGGCACCCAGCACAGACTTGTCCCAAACATGACCGTCTGTCAGCTCTATCTGAGAGGTCGAGGGTCACCGGAGTTATCTCCGCCGTGAGCTGTGACTCTGAGGCGGTCCGGCCGTTCCCAGAGAGTCTGGGCGCCTCCTCCCTCCGGAGCCACACAAAGTTCCCTTTATGGCAGCCCGGCAGCCGGCACCGGCAGTCTCAGCCTCAGGGAAACCCAGGTTTGGGTTTTCTCCGAGGGCACAACCAGGCCTTTGTCTTGACTTCGCCCCATCCCCACCAGCTGGCTGGCCGGCCTCCTGCCGAGTACACAGCGTCCAGGCCCCAGGCCCCTGCAGCCAGCCCTTCCGAGGCCGGGCACAAAGAGACGCCACAGACGACAGCAAGGGACGCGCTCCCCACACTGAACACAGCCCATGTCCCCCACCGGAACCTCACAGAGGACCCACTCCGTGCTGAGCAATGGGGTCGAAGTGGAACCTGCCACAGGGGCAGGCGATCGATGTGATGACAGCTAATTAGGATTCAATTCCTTAATGCCACCAATCGTTGTGAATCCTACCACGCACCTGCCTGCAGGGGCAAGAAGAAGGTACCGCCCACCTGGGGCCCATTGCAGCTGCAGCGGATGCGCCAACTTGCTGAGAAAAGCGTGAACGTGTGATCACTTGCAGGGATTTGGTCCCCTACCTTGGCACACAAACGGGATACGGCCTTAAAAATTAAAAAAAAAAAAAAGAAAGAAATGAAAAAAGGAAGGAAGGAAGCAAGGAAGGAAGGAAGGAAGGAAGGAAGGAAGGAAACAGGAACTGGGACCAAATGGAGCGAGCAGGGTGCCCCAGGAAGATTCAGAGCTCAATTCCAGGGGCCAAGAGGAGACAGTGACAAGCCCACAGGCGCCACCCCCCCTCTTTGGGGTCTGTATGCTGGCTCTTCTTCTTGCAGGAAAAGTCCCCCCAATTTCCCGCTGGCCACCAGGAGGAAGGGCCTGAGAGGGAGGGAGGGGAAGAGGGAGGAGGCTCACAGTGCCATGGTCCCACGGTCCCGTGGGCACGGCCCCTGCCGTCTGTGGGCATCTCAGCAGAAACCCACGCCTCAGCACCCTGGACACCCAGCTGCAGACGTCCGTGGTGTGGACGTGGCATCGTCTCCCTGAGGCCCAGGCGGCCTTAAGGATCTGCGAGGGCCACTTCCCCAGCATCTGCCCAGCTGGGCTCCGGTCCCGGGGGTCACGGGCGGGGCGGGGTGTGGGGGGAGGCAGCCGGAACCACCTCCTTGGAGGAAGACGGGGCCGTGCACGGGTGGGTTCCATGGAGACTAAGGGGAAGCCCGAATCCGGCCCCCACCGCAGGGCTGCAGGCGCGGGGCGGCTTGGCGACACGGTGTGGGCCTTCAGGGTCCGCCTTGGCGCCTGGGCTACAGGGCATCTTCCGAGATGCACCGTGATCTCTGCCGACAGGCCCTGCGGGACAGCGCCCGGGCCAGCTGGGGGAGAAATGGAAAACCCCAGCGATTCTGTGGAAGAGACATCCGCTGCTGAGCGCCAGGCAGAGGGGCTGGGGGGCCGGAGAGGGGCCAAGTGCAGCCGCCACCCCCCTCGGCGCTGGCCCAGCAGGAATCAGTCTGTCCCGTCCGGCCCGTCAAAGCCGCCAGCCCCATGGAGCCATGGAGCGGAAAAGGTCGGATGCTCAGACAGAGGGTCAGCCGTGTGGGTTTCCCCTCTCCAAGATGGCAGAGGGGAGGGGGCACTGGCAGGCCCACGGGAGGCCCGGCCGTCGAAGGCCAGAGCAGGGAGGGACGGCCACCCTGCTCCCAGACACTCCCTGTCCCTGCACGGCCAGCATCAAAGAGTGACGGCCAGACACTGTCACCACGGGGAAGGTCACGTGTGGGTCAGTGCCGGCGGCACGGGAAGGGAGTGACCTCTTTCCGAGGCCCATTCAGGAACCTCCCTGCAGGCCCAGACGTCTGCGGCGGCCAGACAACAAAGGGGAGGGAGAGGGAGGGCGGAGGTGTCTGATGGTCCCGCACGCGCTCCCCTCCATCACGGGGGCCCCATGGCTGCCCCTCAGCCTCCAGCTGACCACCAGGGCGGCCGGAGCAGGACCGAGCGTGCTCCACCAGCCTCCCCCTGCCTGGCCCTGCTGACCTCCGGGGGTCCTGTCCGTCTCAGCCCCGTGGAGCCCGGCTGGGCCCAGCCTCCCCGGCCTTCAGCACAGGACGCTGTAAGCTCGGCGCTCACGGGCAAGCGTGCCGTTCCCCACACGGCTGTGCCCGACACTCGCCACGCCGGGCCTTCCTGAGACGCCCTCCCCGCCGACCACCACGTCAGGACTTGTAAATCCTGTTTGCCTGCAGGTGCAGTCACAACACGACCTGGGAGGCGAGCGAGCGAGACTGGGGAAAAGCTGTGGGGGCGAGAGGCAGGCGGGGGCGATGGAGCTGACGACCCTGGGTTCAAATCCCAGGCCTGACCCTTCCCTGGCTGTGACCTGAGGTTTTCTGGGCCTCAGTTTCCCCACCTACAAAGCAAGGGCAACAACCTTATGGGTCTCACAGGGTGTGTGGGGGTGTGTGCGCGTGTGTGCGCATGCGTGTTTCTGAGACACACAGAAGTTTTATTCATCACGCGTGCTAACACTTGTACTGACGCAGACCGGTCACAGAGAGAGGCAGGGGCGGGCCGGGAGGGGCGGGGCAGGGGCAGGCGGGCATCTAGCACCATCGCCGCTCAGTGAGGACTTGTCACTACTTCGCAGAGGCCAGCGTTTGGGACAGCAAACTGACCACCAGCCACTTGTTACGGAGATGCCGATTTCGGATGTCACACTACATTGCGAGCAATTAGGGGTTTCATTCCTTTCTGTGGTTGTTGTTTTGGGATTTTCATTATTATTATTATTATTATTTGGTATTTTTCCCCCCAGTGGCCGTCAGAAGCTAGGTGGTAGGTGCATCCCCCTCTCCCCACAACAGAACAGCATTCCTGTTGAAGTTCCTAAGACAGGCGATTCCAGCATGCAAAGGCTGATGGGACATCGCCGGGAAGGAGAGAAACGCGGCCATCGTCTAGGGATAACATACTCCTCCACTAAAGCCATTAACACGCGGGATCCTCGCCGCCTTCCCAGCGGGGCTCTCCGCGATTCCCCGGCAGCTGAGCCAAAGCCAAAGCACACAGGAGACTCTGACCGCGCCCTCCATTATCGACGCCGGATGGGGATGGTCCCCTTTAAGAGGGGGACTCCGGGGACGATGGTCCCCTTTAAGAGGGGGGCTCCGGGGACGATGGTCCCCTTTAAGAGGGGGGCTCCGGGGACGATGGTCCCCTTTAAGAGGGGGGCTCCGGGGACGATGGTCCCCTTTAAGAGGGGGGCTCCGGGGCGATGGTCCCCTTTAAGAGGGGGCTCCGGGGACGATGGTCCCCTTTAAGAGGGGGGCTCCGGGGCGATGGTCCCCTTTAAGAGGGGGGCTCCGGGGACGATGGTCCCCTTTAAGAGGGGTGCTCCGGGGACGATGGTCCCCTTTAAGAGGGGGGCTCTGGGGACGATGGTCCCCTTTAAGAGGGGGGCTCCGGGGCGATGGTCCCCTTTAAGAGGGGGGCTCCGGGGCGATGGTCCCCTTTAAGAGGGGGGCTCCGGGGACGATGGTCCCCTTTAAGAGGGGGGCTCCGGGGACTATGGTCCCCTTTAAGAGGGGGGCTCCGGACGGGTCGCAGCGGCCGCTGCAGCTTCTCCGTCCGGCGCTCTCTCCCAGGATGGTTTAAGGTGAGATGGTGCTGGTGCACATCCCGGGCCTGGTCCGTGCTGAGTGCTCGCTCAGGAGAAGCTGCAGGGACGGGTCCCGGACCGAAGGAGGAGCCGGGCCCCAGGGACTGCGCCCTGGGATCTGGTTCCTTAATAAAGAGCCAATCAAGGCCCTTGGGGAGCGCGGGGAGCGCGGGAATTGACTCTCTGCCCAGCGCTGTGCCAGGCCTCTGCCCGTCGGCACAACAGGCACGTCGGGGCTGCGCCCGCAGGGCGAGGGGCTGCAGCGGGAAAATGGGCAGCTCGGGCCCAAACGGGGCCGCACGCGGCGGGCACTCGGTCAACGGTGCCCGTGGGCATTGCTCTTGCTGCTGCTGCAGGTCCCAGGCCCGCTCTGCCCCCAAACTGCCCCCCGGTACCCGCTGACGCCGAATGGCCTCTCCCATGAACTGGGCAGCGTCTGGGCCAGCCCAATGCCCCCATCCTGTCTCCCCGACTCCGCATGCGTCACATCTTCCCTTCGCGGCTCTCGGGCTGGGCCTGGAGTCGATGGCAGGTGACAGCGACGGTCGGGGCAGCTTATGACAAACAGCGCCCCTTCCTCTCGTGGGTCCTGGATGTGATGAAACGCGGCGTTCACGGGCTGCCGCGACTGCCCTCCCGGGTCACAGGCTCTCGCAGGCTCTCCTACCCCGTCCGGGCTGAGCAGCCACGTTCACCGGAGGTCTGAGAGCCGAGCCCCTGAGGCGCCTCCCGTGGGTACCAGGGCGATGGCGAGCAGGCCGGGCAAGGTCACACGGAGGGGCGCAGGCTCTGCCTCTCCCAGCACGGCCCGGTGCTCGGAGGCCGCCCGTGCCATCCAGGACATTTGGGACTTCACCCCACCCCTAACCCAGAAATGCGACACAAAAGGATCCAAAAGAACCGGCTAAGCCCGAGGAATGTAAATGTTTAAGGCCCCCGCCTGCGATGCTCTGCAGACTAAACTAAGGTTTAAGAGCGTCTGTCAGCGTAGGGCGTGTGTGTGTGCGTGTGCATGCGTGTGTGTGCGTGTATGTGTGTGTGTGTGCGTGTGTGTGTGTGGCGGGCGGGGGCAGGAGGAGGAGGCTCAGAGGAAAACAGGGCCGTTTCCAGTCCCTGCAGTTACACCGCCGCCTGCTCCAGCCGCCGTCCCATTGCCGGGGCCTGGAGCGCGTGTCAGCCGCAGGGACTCAGCGAGGGGACCCGCGCGGAGGAGCAGCAAGATGCCTGTCTGAAAAGGGGGAAGGTCTCCCCCTGGAGCCTCGGGGCGACCCCTCCGGGTCACACACCAACCTTTCCTATAATTCCGCCCCCCGAAAACCGGCCTCAGAAACACCAGTGACGACCATGAAAAGCCCCCCACAAGGAAACAAGAGACAGAGCCCGCCTCCAGGGCACCTTCGAAAGGAAGGTCCTGGTCAGCCAGAGGTGGCAGCCCCTCAGGAGTTGCGGTCAGACCCTAACGCTGGATGGAGTGATGGCTGAAAAGCAATCGGCCGATCCCATCCCACCGTGTGCCAGGCACTGTGCCAGGCTCAGGGGCTGCCGGACAAGGTCCATGGAGCTCTGCCTTCGTGGAGACAGTTAACAGACGGCCGTGAAATCTGAGCTGCCTGGATGAAGGACGCGAGCTCTTCCGTGTCCTGAAGAGGCTGGCATTCATTCATTCATTCATTCATCCATTCGGCAAGTTCCCACGGAGCCCCCATGTTCCCAGCCACTGCGCCAGGTGGGCCCCAGGACCCACCCGTGATAACCCAGGTCTCTGCCCTGCAGGACGCTTCAGCGACTCCTAGTACATCCCCCAGGATGTCCTCGGAGCCACTGAGCACGGAGATACCCCCCCATCTCCCTCGGTGATGTGGGGTAAGCCCGTTTCTCCTCTCCGCTGCCTGAAACACTTGCCAAACAGAACAGGGGGGCGCACGCTCCCCCGGGGACCCAGGGATAGAGGAGAAGCACTGAGCGAACCCCGTGTGTAAACCCCCAGCAACAGTGCGCCCCAGAGCACCACGACGAACAGGCTCTCCAACCTCCCAATCAAATGGGGGGCAGGGGCACCCCACATCTGCACACAGCTGAGGTAGGGCACGGGGAGGAAAGGCAAGAGGAGGGCAAAGCCATCCGGCTGGGGGAGGGAGGGGGGAGGTGCTGCAGGTGGAAGACAGACCCACCTGCCCGCACAGGGCAGCGCTGCCCGGAGACATTGGGTAACCCTCCCCGAGCCTGCCTATTCCTGCCGCCACCCCGCCCCGCCCCGCCCCGCCCCGCCCCACCCCACCCCACCCCACCCCGCCCCACCCGCCCCACCCTAGGACAACGCTGGCACATGTGGGTGCTCAGGAATATTTGCAGGAGCTTCTGCTACGAACATTGAAGAGGGCGGCAAAGAGAAACCTAAGTTAAGGGAGGGGGGGCAGTGCCCAGAAACAGTGAAAAGCAGACCCCAACCGGACATGCGGAGCCCCTGTCGGGGGACCCCAGCCCTGTGCCGAGCAGGAAGTCCGGTGCCACCCCTGGAGTCATGCATTCCATGGGCGTGAGCGTGTGAATCCCCGTCCTCCCTCCTGAGGAGCGCCCTGCCTCTGACCCCGGGCCCAGGAAGGCAGGTGTCTGGCCGGGCCGCCCGGGAGGTGTGGGCTGGATGCCTGCAGACAGGAAAGGCGGGAAGCAGCTTCCCGCCCCAGGACCGGGGGGTGTGGACGCGGGAGCTCACTCCAAGGGGCTGTCCTGTCTCTAACCACCAGGCTGGACAGTGCTTCACCAACACCCCCCGCCCCCGCCCAAACCACACCAGCCACACCCGGGCACTTCCATCACCCCGCCTCACCCATCCAATTCCCCTCCGCCCCTGCCGCCCCGTGGCCCCGCTCCCCACTCCCGGCGGACACCTGGGGCTGCTCCACGGTCCGGCCGCCTCCCCATCCATCATCAGCCACACTTCACCGCCCCCCCCCCCCGAAATGTCCCCATTGCCTCCGCAACGCGACTTCAGGGGGAGCCGCAGCGGTCCCTGCCCTGCAACATGGGTCTTATGCCCACTTAAAAAAAATTTTAAATTTTTATTGGTTTCAGAGAGGAAGGAAGAGGAGAGGGAGAGAGAGAGCTAGAAACATCAATGATGAGAGAGAATCACTGATTGGCTGCCTCCTGCACACCCGCTACTGGGGATCGAGCCCACAACCCGGGCACGTGCCCTGACTGGGAATCGAACCGTGGCCTCCTGGTTCATAGGTCGACGCTCAACCTCTGAGCCATGCCAGCCAGGCTCATGCCCACTTTTATGGATGTGGAAACTGAGGCTCAGAAAGGCCAAGTAATTGTCCGGGACCCAGGTCGGAGCCAGAATCAAAACTCACGCTCCTCCCGGGATGCTGGACGCCTGAGGCGGGGGCGGCGGGGGCCGTGGGGACAAAGAAGAACACGGAGGAAGGCCTTGTGGGCCACGGCGAAGGATGCGGCCCTGGTTCTGTCTCCTCCGCGCCCCCTGCAGCCTGAGGATGCCGGGCCCCAGGCAGGGCTATCCCGCCAGCGAGAGAGCAGAGAGGCCGCGGCCAGAGGGCCAGTCAGCAGAGACGCCCAGGCCGGGAGGGACCCGCGTGGAGTGGCAGCCGAGGCATGAGGGTGTCCCAGCCAAGGAGCCAGGGGTGCGTCATGGGTCTCCCAGGCCCACCTTCGCCCCTCGCCCGCTGTCAGCCGGACCCCACGGCCCCCCCTCACCAGGCCACAGGAAATGCCATCTGTCCCGGGCTGGAGCTTCCCAGAACCAGCGCCACGTTTCCCCGACCTGCCCGGAAAGGGAGAGTGCGCCCAGCTGTTTCCTGTGGCCCCACCGGGCTCGTCACGGAGCCCCGACGGCCCACGATTCCCCTGGCTCCCAGGGCCCGAGAGCCGGGGCCGCGCACCCAGCCAGGGCTCTCCAGGCCGGTCCGGGCCCCGGGAAGTTCCAGGAGAGCAGGCCCTTCAAACCCCACCGAGCAGTGACAGGGCGGGACTCCCCTAGGTCCTCGCCCGTGTCCTGCTTCCTGTCGGGGCGCCCCCAGGCCGCCGGAGCAGGACAAGCCCGGCACTCAGAGGCTCGTGCGAGCATGTGGGACGGGTGGAAGGTAAAGAAGGAAGAGTGCCACCAAGGAGCTGAGCCACTGCAGGGCTGAAAAAAAAGAAATCAGTTCCCACGCCACAGGAAATCAGTTGCATACAATTTGAAACTCTTCCCCTAGCTGGTGGCCTGAAAAACACACTCTCTCTCTCTCTCTCTCTCTCTCTCTCTCTCTGACACACACACACACACACACACACACACACACACTCACTGACTCTCTCTCTCTCTCTCTCTCTTTCTCCCAGATACCTAAACTGAAAATCCTGGAGTCACACTGAGTTTTACAATGATCTTTATTAAGTGCTTACTACGTGCCAGCTACCCTCTAAGCCCCTAGCGACTTTGCATGCCCACATGCCCTTCCACCAGTGACAGACCTCTTCCCTTCCTCCTCCCCTCTAGTTCTTACACATCCCAATGTCACCTCTTCCGGGAAGTCTCCCTGGATTCACTTGCTGAGCGTAAACCCTTATTCTCATCAAAATCCCCCAGACCTCCAATTGCCTCTCCTTGCTCTAGCTTGGGGCGGGTGATGCCTAAGATGATCCTGTTTGAGGGTTAACTGTAGATTTGCCCTCTTCCCTTCCAGAAAGCTCAGGAAGCAAGCTCTCAAGGGCCAGGATTAAGGGTTGGAAACTCCAAGGCATGTTCCCTCCCCAGAGCAGAAAGGGCGATGAAAGGTGAGGCCCCACTGCACCGCAGGCCTAGGGTCCGTTATGGGAAGGACTGCCCCAGACAGTTCGCCCCACACCAGCCCCTTCCATCCACGAGGTACTCTTACCACCCCCTTTCACAGATGGGGACCTGAGGCCCAGGTCACAGAAGAAGGAAGTACCCGAGCAACACTCCAGCCACCTCCATCTGCCTCCCCGGCCAGGCTGTACCTGCTCCAGCCAACACTCCTAGACTAAATCCAGCTTCTGGGTGGCCTCCTGCAGAGAAGAAACCCATCAACCAGAGACGTCACACACGGTCTGTCTGCGGTGCTCTGAAGGGGTGCAGGGCCCCTAAGATACCCACACTCTCCCAGATGTGTTGGAAAGAGTGTCGGCCCCGAACCCCCCAGGTTCCCCTCAACCCCCACATCCAGAGGCCTGGCATCACAGAGGCCCCAGGACCCTGCCCAAACCCGACTCCGAAGTCTTCTCTGCTCGGCCAGGACCCACCCAAACCAGCGTGCTAACATGACCTGGGAAGACACACGTGTGCGCGCGCACACATGCCCGCAGCCCTTCGCTGTCCCCTGGGGACGGCCTCCCCACCCCGCCCCCGGAGAATGTAAGGTGCCTGGGTGCACCTCCATCTCCAACTCACCTGAAGCGGGCCCCGCAGCGTGTGCGGCTAGCTGGGAAGTGTCTCCTTCCGAGCCCAGGCCCCCTTCCCCCAGCTCCCCCGCCCCTGCCCTGCCCGGCAAGGCTGCGTAGGGAAGAGCTGGGGCCGCGGTTCCCTCTGCAGGAACCGGTGGCGGTGGCCGCTGCACCTCCCTGACCTCCTGCTCCCGTCCCCACTTGCCAATGACTAAGCGATTTCCACCTCGGGGCCTGCCTGCCAAGAGCCCGCTGGCTGCAGAAGCGGCCCAGGATGCCCGGACCGCACACACCAAAACCCATAATTGGCGAGCCCTCTTCTCGGGAAAGAAAACCCCCTCCGTGTTTTGTTTTGTTTTGCTTTCTCCTTAAATGAAACAAATCCACCCACGTAGTTACTGGAAACTTGAGCATGTGAAACTGAGCCGTTTGCAAAGAGAATTTAGTCAGCAGCACGGTGAGCCGGGGAGGGGAGCGGCCCCTGGGTGGGCGGAGCCTCCGTGCTCTCGAGGTTCCCATCCACCCGAGAGGGGCGTGGGGTGGCCCCGACCTCCACACCGAACGGCAGGGCGTGCCCCGGGCAGGGGTCCAAAGGAGAAGGGATGGCCCGTCGGGAGGGCACGTTCGCCTGCACAGGTCGAGGGTGCATGGCACAAGGGGCCCCGGTCATGACATGCAATGGCTTAAAAGCCTGGCCTCAGGAATCCGACCCTCGTTTGAATAAACCCACGCCATCCAGGGAGCGGAGCCTCTCAGAGTCTCGGTTTCCTCATCTGGAAGATGGGGCACCAGAACCTACAGGGGCCTTGTCAGGGTCGCCAGAGACATCCACAAAGCGCTGCGTGCCTGGCCCCCAGCAGCAGCCCTGAGGGCTGACTCCGGGGGGAGCTAAGATGGGCGGGTGTCCCTGTCTGGGGGCTCTGTCCCCCGGAGCCCTGTCCCCCGGGGTGCCGTGGAATTGGCTGAGTTAGTGCCCAGCCCTCCTGCTCGCCCCAGGACACAGCATGTGAGGGGGGAAGTGGCCAGGCCAGGCGCCAGCGGGTACAGGTCTAGTCCCAGCGCCCTGAGCCCCAAGCTATGGGACCCCCTGGGCTCCTTGGCCTTGCCCTCCTCATCTGTACACGGAGGGTCCAGACGGTTTATTCTGCGTTGTTTCTTTTAAAACAAACAAACAAACAAACAAACACCCCACTAAGTTATTTGCCAACATTTCTTTTAAAAACTGGATTCCTGGCTTCTCTTAGCGCGAAAGAGAAACGGACACTGTCAGTGCCCTGGACGCCACTCCTCCAGGTGAGCGAGGCCACCCCTCACACAGGACACGGGGATTCTACTTTGCCACAGTCCTCCCCCGCCCCTGTAGCCTCACCCCCACTCTTCACTTGCACCTTCTTCCAGGCCCCTTGGGGCATCTGAGTTTGCGACCCAGTTTAAAACCCCAATTTTACTCAGAAGCGTGACATGAACCACTTTCCACTCGAAACGTTCACAGGAAGTATCCCCCGGGACGGTAACTGAAGTCTGACGGTTAAGGCTGATTTTTCTTGCAGAAAAACAAGACGACGTAAGAAGACCCACGCCCCAGTCTGGCCGAGGGAAACCCTCCGCCGAAGCAGTAATTTTCTGAAACTCTTCATGTGGTTCACGGGCCAGAGAGCAGCGGCAGGTGCCGAGCCTGCCCTTCCTTCCTTCCTAACCTCCCCCCTCCTCCGGCGGGTGAGCCGGGAGAGGCCTCCTGCTCGGGGTCCCCCCTCTGGACACACAGGAGGTGGGCCGGGGGGTCCAGACGCCGCTTCGGGCGCGTCCAGGACAGCTGCTCACAGAACGGGGAGCCCCCGGCTGCTTTGTTTATTGGGGGGCCAAGGGAGGCAGGGTCAGGAGGAACACAGCTGGTCTACTCACAGCCCAGCAGAGATTGGAAAGTGTCAGGTGGACGTTTGAGGGCATTTTCAAGTTGTCGTGGTCACTCCCGAAGCGGAAAGCACGAGACGCACAGCCTCCACCCTCTCGCCTCCGCAGGGACAGAGTTCATCCACCTCCACGGAGCGCCTGCTGGGGGCCGGCCACCGAGAACGGCAGGGGCACACATCCCCGTGGCACCCGGCACACATCCCCGTGGCACCCGGCACATCCCCTGTGGCACCCGGCACCCCCCCCCGTGGCACCCGGCATCCCCCCGTGGCACCCGGCACCCCCCCGTGTCACCCAGCACCCCCCATGGCACCCGGCATCCCCCGTGGCACCCGGCACACCCCCCCGTGGCACCCGGCACACATCCCCGTGGCACCCGGCACATCCCCCGTGGCACCCGGCACACCCCCCTTAGCACCCAGCACCCCCCCGTGGCACCCAGCACCCCCCCGTGGCACCCAGCACCCCCCGTGGCACCCGGCACCCCCCCGTGGTACCCGGCGCACCCCCCTTAGTACCTGGCACCCCCCGTGGCACCCGGCACATCTCCCGTGGCACCCGGCAACCGCCCCCCCCGTGGCACCCGGCACACCCCCGTGGCACCTGGCACACCCCCCGTGGCACCCGGCACACACCCCGTGGCACCCGGCACACCCCCGTGGCACCCTGGTACACCCCCCGTGGCACCCGGCACCCCCCGTGGCACCCTGGCACCTCCCCCGTGGCACCCGGCACCCCCGGATCACAGAACTGCTGCCTTTTGACCCAGCCCCGTCCCCACCACATCGGGAGCCTCCTCGCACTCAGCGGCCGTGTGGGGCAGTGACCCAGCACACACTGGGTCTGCAGAGCACACACTGGGTCTGCGTCCAGCTTCCCTTCGTGGCTGTGTGATCCCGACCAGCGATGTGACTTTTGTGCTGCAGTTTGCCCATCTTTAAAGTGGGCATCAGAAGCCCCACTGAACAGAGCCCGTGGCAGCGCTCAGTAAGGTAAAGAACAGTGCCCGGCGCATTGCAGGAGCCCAAGAAATCTCCAGTGCACTGCACTGCGCCCCTTGTGCACGGGCTGCTGGGGACACCGCGGCCTCGGGCCCGGCCGGGGACAAGCGGCACGCCCTGTCACTGGTCACCTTAACGTGACACCCTCCGCCTGCGCTGCCGTCGGGAGGGGCTCTCCCCCACTGCCTGCTCCAACGTGATGGCAGGTGCGCAGCTCGGGGGCTGCTCCCCCAGAAACTCCATGGCCGCACCTGCCTACGTGGCCACCAGCACTTAGGGGACCCAGGATGGCTGCACCCCCGGCCCCGGGCCCCACCTGCCCGGCAGGCTTCAGTTCTGAGAAGAAATGGGTTCTGATGGCGTTAGGGTTGCCCAGCTGTACACAGTGGGCATGTACAATGGTAGCATGTGAACTGCAACGCTAGAAAGGAATCCTGCATTAGCGCCTGCTGTATACACGCCGAATCCCCAAGAGACAGCATCCCACTGCTCCCCAGCCAGAAAGGTCGGCGCTACCGCCTGTCTTAGTAGCAGTTCAGGGGAAACAGTTACAGCGAGACAAGCACGGGTCATCGCGAGGGCTCCCGTCTCGGTGCGTCCTGACCCTCCGGCCTCAGGAGAGAAACCCAGCCCCACGTTTCCTCTTTGTCCCCACGGCTGTTTCCCCGGCTGGGCCTGAAGTGTGGTCTGGCTGCCGCAGAGAATTCCCCATGAGGCTCCAAACCTGCCTTCCCAGGAAGAAAACACAGATCGCACCCCGAACCCCAAAACCTGGTGGATAAAGCCACGTGGCGCCCAGCACCCGGCGGCTCCGGCAGAGCCACCCTGGGTGCTGCCAGTTCCCGAAGCGGTGTGGGGAGAGGGCAGAGGCGGGAGGCGGGAGAAGACCACCCCCCCCCCCCGCCTGCCTCTAGGAAAGTGGTCCCCAAAGTTACTCCCCGCCCCCAACTTACTTTCAGCAGTTCAAGCACTTCCCCGCACCCCAAATTAAGTCTTATACAGAACTCTACCCCCCTTTAAAAAAAAAAAAAAAGATCAGAGTGAGACTGCGCTGGGTCCAATGCCTGTCTTCCCACCCTGGGGGCGTGGGGGGGCGGAAGGGGGGGCAGCGGCGCCCACACGCAGCTCCTCCCAGAGCCAGGCAAGCTGAGGAGGGCTGGCATCCCTGGGAGCTCGGTGCCCCTCGTCAGAGCTGCCCAGGAAACCAGGACATGGTTTTAAACCCCCAAAGCTGCCCGGCCCGTGTGGCTCAGTGGTTGAGCTTCGACCTATGAACAGGAGGTCACGGTTTGATTCCCGGTCAAGGGCACATGCCCGGGTTGCGGGCTGGATCCCTAGTAGGGGGCGTGCAGGAGGCAGCCGATCCATGATTCTCTCTCATCATTGATGTTTCTGTCTCTCTCTCCCTCTCCTTTCCTCTCTGAAATCAATAAAAATATTTTAAATAAACAAACAAAAAACCGAAGAGCCCCATCTTCCCGGAAAGGAGGCCGTGCGTGGGCATCGAGGAGGCGGGCGAGGAGAGCCGCCCGTGCGCGGGGCGGTGACGGCGTGCGGCTCCCATTCTGCTCTCGCAGGGGCTCAAAATTTTCCATGAAAAAAAAAATACATGTAAACACTACAGCAAAGCACAGCCTCAGAGGTGGTGACACCCCCCCCCCCGGGGCGGGGAGGAACCCCAGTCACGGCCCAGGCCTCCGCTCAGACGTGGCCTCCCGGGTCGGGGCTGTCTGGGCGGCTCAGCGCAGGCACCGCGACAGCCCAGACAGAGCGGGCATTCACGGAGTATTGGCTGAACGACGAAGGAATTTAAAAAAACCCGCTACCCTGAGCTGTCTAGACACCCCTGAGTGTGACTCGCTAGTGAGGGCGACGGGCTTGCTGGACCCTGGAGGGCAGGCAGGGCAAAGGGACCCGGCAAATCGGTTCAAAATTGGCCCCCAGGCCACAGCGGGAAGGCGGGGACCTGCCCTTTGAACATCACATCCCTCCAAGGACAGGAAGTTTTGTGAAAGGGACCCTGACATTTGCACATAATTTGACATAATTCGAATACGTTTCACACCCACGCTGACCCTTAGGATGGCTTTCCAAGCTTCACACTCGAGGGGACCTTTCTCATGACAGCTTCTCAAAGTCTCCAAACTGAGAGGCAGACCCTCTCACGGCGCCTCCCCCACCCCCCATCTTCAGGGTAAGCAAGCAGCGAGGCTCTGGTCCCCGGGTCCTCCTGTCCTATCCAGGGGTCCCTCCCGCGGAAATCCACGGAGGGGCCCTCAAGAACTGGCCTTGCACAAAACCCACCGTACCCTGAACCCCGTGTTTAACCGCGGGGTTGCTTGGGGCTCCTGGGACCCACCTCAGAGGCAGACCCACCAGCATGGCCGTTTCCTGCCCACCCTGTCCCTCCACCTGCTCCACTGCAGACTCTCACTGCTTCTCATGCCTCCAGAGCCATGCAGGTAAACAGTAAGCGCCCAATAAATGGCAGGTGTTCGATAGTCACAGTAGAAAGGACACAGGCTGTGGAATCAGGCCAACTACACCCTCCACGCAGCCCTGTCACCTCCGGCAACTTAGAAGATGCGCCTGCAGCTCACTCCTTCCTCGTCCACACACGGCGAGGCAGTACCTGACGCACTGGGCCGCCGGAAGGACTAGAAACCCATCGACGGGGTGAGCACCGGGCCTGGCACGCGGGAGGCACTGGAGAAAGGCTAAGAATCCTGCTCAGAGCAGATGGGAGCGGAGACCCCTGAACTAAACGGCAGGCAGCCGGAGGGTGGGAGGGAAGAGGCAGGAAAAAGACGTCGGGGGCTCCAATGACCCAGGACCCACCGGTCTCCTTTCTACAAGCTGCCCCCCAACCCGCAGTCATGGTAGCATGGCTCTGGGGCCCCCGGGCCGGGGCCCACTGCTAGAATGCCGGTGACCGGTCAGGGCAGGCAGAGAGCAAATAGCACGATTGCTGGCTGACCCTGGTCAGGACATCACTACCTCGGAGACCAGCAGGAAGCTCTGGGCCAAACTTCAAATGACTGAGAGACAGTCCACCCCCTTCAGACCCTGACTGGTCTCAGAAAACAGGTTTGGGAATGTACCCTAAAAGCAATGGTCACTGCTGATGAGCTTTAAGAAGGGAGTTGACATTGCAAGGTATTCTTTATTGTTGTCATTGTTGATTTAAGGGAGAGAGGAGAGAGAAAGAGAGAGAGAGAGAGAGAGAGAGAGAGAAAGAGAAACATTGATCTGTTGTTTCACTCATTTATGCATTCATTGGTTGCTTCCTGTATATGCCCTGACGGGGCATTGAACCCACAACCTTGGCATACGGGGACAGCGCTCTAACCAACTGAGCTACCCGGCCAGGGCTTCCCAGGTGTTCATTTTTATTTTTTTATTTTTTGTATTTTTATTGATTTCAGAGAGGAAGGGAGAGGGAGAGAGAGAGAGAGAGAAACATCAATGATGAGAGAGAATCATTGATTGGCTGCCTCCTGCACGCCCCACACTGGGGGTCAAGCCCGTAACCCGGGCATGTGCCCTGACCGGGAATCAAACACTGACTTTCTGGTTCAGAGGTCGACGCTCATCCACTGAGCCACACCGGCCGGGCTCCAAGTGTTCATTTCTAAAAGATCACTGGGAAAAAACGAAAAACAATGAGAAGGATTGCTCCCGACAAGGGGACGGGGCTGGGTCTCTGGTGGCAACGAAGGGGAGAGGCAGGCAGGTGTCTGCAGTTCCAGGCGGACGTTGTGGACAAACTGTCCGAACCACTCTGGTCCCACCTCCCAGGCGCCCTCCAGTGAACCAGGAAGGGAAGTCCAGCTTCCTCCTGGGAAACACCGTAATCTGAAGCCGGCCCGGAGGTCACAGGGTGGGCGCTTCCAGTCCTAGGAAATGTCCAGAGTACGCACGTCCATGGACTGACGCAGGTGGTGGTTGCGGGCGCTGGGGCGGGGCGTGGGGAGTGGCTGCTCACTGGATATAGGGTTTCCTTTTGGAACTGGAGAGAGGGGGTTGCACAGCACCGTGCATGCCCAGTTGTCCCTCCGTATCTGCGAGGGATCGGTTCCAGGACCCCCTGCGGATACCAAAATCCACGGGTGCTCAAGTCCCTTATGCAAAATGACGCCGTATTTGCATATAACCTACACACAGCCTCCTGTCTACTTTATTTTACTTATTTTATATACTAGAGGCCCAGTGCATGAAATTCATGCACGGGGTGGGGGGGGTCCCCTCAGCCCAGCCTGCACCCTCTCCAATCTGGGACCGCTGGCTCCTAACTGCTCACCTGCCTGCCTGACTGATTGCCCCTAACTGCCCCCCCCTGCCGGCCTGATGCCCCTAACTGCCCTCCCTGCCAGCCTGCTGTTCAGTCATTTGGTCATCCCTCACTAACCCCCCTGCCAGCCTTGTCGCCCCACGCAGCCTGCTGTTTGGTCGTTACTGTGAGGGCATCGTGACCAATTTGCATATTACCCTTTTATTAGTGTAGATATATTTTTTTATTGATTTCAGAGAGGAAAGGAGAGAGAGAGAAACATCAATGATGAGAGAGAATCATGGATTGGCTTCCTCCTGCACGCCCCCTACTAGGGACTCGAGCCCACAACCTGGGCCTGTGCCCTTGACCGGGAATCATAGGTTGACCTCCTGGTTCATAGGTTGACACTCAACCACTGAGCCACGCTGGCTGGGCCTCCCGTCTGTCTACTTTAAATCACATCTAGATTACCCATAATGCCCAATACAATGGGAGTGCTGTGAAAATAGTTGTTATACTGTATTGTTCAGGGAATAATGACGAGAAAAAAGGCCTGTATGTGTTCTGCACAGACACAACCACAGAGCACATTGGCAGCCACAAAACTTTACCCCCAAACCGTCTCACCCTGCGGCTGGTTGAATCCACGGATGCGGAACGCAGGAGACAGAGGGCCAATTGCACTAAATGCCACCGAGTTGTCCACTTTAAAATGGTTCATTGTAATGTTACGTGAAATTCACCTCAATTTAAAAAACCCACCCTAATGAGCCCACGTCACAGAGCCGTCAGCATATTGAGAGGATTAGAGCCCTCCTGGAGTTGATTTCCACTGAGCCACACTGGTCCCATTGCTGCCGGGAGCCCCCATTTCCTCACAAACCTGGGGCCACTCTGTCCTCGCTCCATACGTCCAATTAATCCCCACCCCCGCAGGAGGACGGCATCTCCCCCTCCCCCTCTGCTGTGCCCAGAAAGCTCACGGGTCAAAGCCTGGCTACTTACGGTGAAAAGGCGCAAAGCAAACGGCAGGAAACAGCGTCCACCGCGAGGGAGGCCCAGGGACCCAGGGACCCGCTGCAGGGACCCAAGGCCAAGAAGGGGGGCAGTTGACAGGGAAAAGTAATCACCCCGGAGGCCCTGAGCCATTGCCTGAGGGGTCAGGTCAGAGCTCACCCTCCAGGAGCATCCCATGCGCCCAGCCCCTCCCGCCACAGTCCATCCCCTGCGCCCAGCCTCTCCCCCCACAGGTCCACAGCCCCTCCCCCCACAGGTCCACAGCCCCTCCCCCCACAGGTCCACAGCCCCTCCCCCCACATCCATCCCCTGCCATCCTCCTGCCTCTCTGCCCTGACTCAGCTCCTCTCCAGCCTCTTACCGGCCCATGCTCACTGTCTACACCTGCCACCCTTCCACCAGGAATGCCTCCTGCCTCTGCCTGTCACCGTCCCATAATGCCCTAGGCCAGTGGTTCTCAACCTTCCTGATGCCGCGACCCTTTAATACAGTTCCTCATGTTGTGGTGACCCCCAACCATAAAACTATTTTCGTTGCTACTTCATAAGGTAATTATGCGACTCACAGGTTGAGAACCGCTAGCAGGGTCGCCTAAGACCATCGGAAAACACAGATATTTACATCACGATTCATAACAGTAGCAAAATGACAGTTATGAAGTAGCAACGAAAATAACTTTATGGTTGGGGTCACCACCACATGAGGAACGGTATTAAAGGGCCGCGGCATCAGGAAGGCTGAGAACCACTGCCCTAGGCACTGCCATCACAGGGCCCGTCTCCCCCACCACACGGAGATGGAGCGAGACCCCCTCTCCATCCTCTGTATCCTCAGCCCCAGGAGACTGGCTGCATACAGTAGGTGCTCAATACATGTTTGCGTTAAAGCGGCCCAATAACAGCTCACGAGAGGGGCCTCGTCTTGGAGTTCCTGACCTCCCGTGGGGTCCGAGGGGAAATTCTGGTCTAGAAATGAAAAGCTGACAGTCAGGTTCGGTGAGAGAGATGCCATCGCCCACCGCCCACCCCACACGCTGTGCACCAAGCATGTGGCTAGCCCTGTGCCGTGGCTAGTCCTGATCCCTGTGGCTAGTCCTGTGCCCGTGGCTAGTCCTGATGCCCGTGGCTAGCCCTGTGCCCGTGGCTAGTCCTGATGCCCGTGGCTAGCCCTGTGCCCGTGGCTAGCCCTGTGCCCGTGGCTAGTCCTGTGCCCGTGGCTAGTCCTGTGCCCGTGGCTAGTCCTGATGCCCGTGGCTAGTCCTGATCCCCGTGGCTAGCCCTGTGCCCGTGGCTAGTCCTGATCCCCGTGGCTAGCCCTGTGCCCGTGGCTAGTCCTGATCCCCGTGGCTAGTCCTGATCCCTGTGGCTAGCCCTGTGCCCGTGGCTAGTTCTGATGCCCGTGGCTAGTCCTGTGCCCGTGGCTAGCCCTGTGCCCGTGGCTAGTCCTGTGCCCGTGGCTAGCCCTGTGCCCGTGGCTAGTCCTGTGCCCGTGGCTAGTCCTGTGCCCGTGGCTAGCCCTGTGCCCGTGGCTAGCCCTGTGCCCGTGGCTAGCCCTGTGCCCGTGGCTAGTCCTGTGCCCGTGGCTAGTCCTGATCCCTGTGGCTAGCCCTGTGCCCGTGGCTAGCCCTGTGCCCGTGGCTAGTCCTGATCCCTGTGGCTAGTCCTGTGCCCGTGGCTAGTCCTGTGCACGTGGCTAGCCCTGTGCCCGTGGCTAGCCCTGTGCCCGTGGCTAGTCCTGTGCCCGTGGCTAGTCCTGATGCCCGTGGCTAGCCCTGTGCCCGTGGCTAGTCCTGATCCCCGTGGCTAGTCCTGTGCCCGTGGCTAGTCCTGTGCCCGTGGCTAGCCCTGTGCCCGTGGCTAGTCCTGTGCCCGTGGCTAGTCCTGTGCCCGTGGCTAGTCTTGATGCCCGTGGCTAGCCCTGTGCCGTGGCTAGTCTTGATGCCCGTGGCTAGCCCTGTGCCCGTGGCTAGTCCTGTGCCCGTGGCTAGTCTTGATGCCCGTGGCTAGCCCTGTGTTGTGGCTAGTCCTGATGCCCGTGGCTAGTCCTGATGCCCGTGGCTAGCCCTGTGCCCGTGGCTAGTCCTGTGCCCGTGGCTAGTCCTGTGCCCGTGGCTAGTCCTGATGCCCGTGGCTAGCCCTGTGCCCGTGGCTAGTCTTGATGCATGTCACCTCCCTGTAACCTCACTCCACCTGGTGCGGCGGCAGCCACCCTGCACCGTCAGGCAGGCCGAGGCCATGAAGGGAAGCCTGTGTCTGCCCAGGCCACCCGGCCGGGAGGGGCTGGCGTGTCCTCTGAGCCCGGGTCCAGGCCTCGCCGAGCCCTGCTCGGAACCACCCCACTTCAGGCCTTGGCTGCGCTCATGCGGCCAGTGGGTATCCAGTAGGAGCCTACTGTGTGCACTGAGCACTGGGGATGCAGTGATGAACAAGACCCATGCGTCCTACCCCCTGCTCTCCTGGAGCCCACAGTCCGGTGGGACACAGCCCGCTCCCGGGGTGCCTCCAGGGGTGAGTGTGTGTCTGGCTGGGGTGACTGGCTCCCCTCCCTACAGGTACCCGGGAACCAGCGGGTCTGGGACGAGGGGAGACTTGGTTTTTAGACGTTAAGTGAGAAGGGCGTGTAGGCCATCGGGTTGGCGTGAAATGTGCAGGTGGCGCGTCTGTGCGGGGGGCAGCGTTGGGGGCACCGGGTATAGATGCTGGTGACTGAAGCAAGGGGGGGTGGGGGGACCTGCTGAGGAGGCGGGTGGACCCAAGGAGCTGTGAGGAGGGGGTTTGGGGAGACAAAGCAGGAAGGGCCAGGAGGCTCAGCAGACGCAGGAGGCGGTGAGGAGGTGCGGGGGGAGCTCTCTCAGCAGAAAGGAGGGGGCAGGGGAGCAGCACCGAAGCAGCAGAGCTGGTGAGTGGAGCGAACTGGAAAGCTCTGTGCATGTGGGCGGCAGGGGGTGACCTCCAGGCTGCAGAAGCCAGGACGTGGGAGCAGGTGTGCTGACCTGGGAAGGAGGCTGGCCTTCAGCTGGAGGGCCACTCCTCTCACCCCGGTAGCAGCCCTGGGGGTGCAGAGGCTGCTTGAAGCCAGACCCCGGGTCCTGGCCTGAGACCCTGCTCCCAGCCCGCCCCCCGCCCCCCCAGCTCCCACCAGCAGCCTCAGCTCTTCTCCGAGCAGCCAGAGGGGCAGCGAGCGGCCTGTGAGGCTGGGCCTCAGGGCAAGGCAGGAGCCCCCGAAGTCCACCACCAGAGCCCCTGCATCCCCACAGCACCCCAAAGGCTCACCACGAGGCCCCTCCCTGGAGCCCTAACTCAGGGAGAGCAACAGAACACCAGAGACCAAGTGTCCCTCGGCGGGTGGACGGATAAAGTCAATGTGGTCCATCCACACCACGGACTGCTGTGCGGGTTAAAAAGGAAGGACACGCGGACACAGGCTACAACACGATGAACCGTGAGGACACCGTGCGGGTGAATAAGCCAGCCACAGGGGCACAGCCTCCGAGGGACCTCGAGTAGTCGCACGCATGGACACCGAAAGTGGGCGCCAGGGCCTGGGGGAGGGGGGGAGGGGTGTTAGAGATTCAGATTGGCAGGATGAAAAGTCCTGGAGGTGGACGGAGGTGATGGTTGCACAACAGTGTGAGTGTGTTTAAATGCCCCTGCACGGTCCGCTCAAAAATGGTGAAAACGGTAAGTTGGATGTTATGAGGGTGTTATTGTGATTTCTTTTCAAGAGAAACGTAGAAAACCCTAAACCAGAGAGCCTTCCCAGGTGGCTCTTGGGCACCCTGGTGCCCACTGCAGAGACCCCGGCACACACCCTCCTGTTAGCGGCCTGTCTGGCAAGGGCACTCGGAGCTGGCGCAGCCGCCCGGACCCCGTCACCAGGGCGATCCCAGAATCCTGCTGCCTGCGCCATTGCCATCCCACATGCCCTTGGTCTTGGCCCACATCACCCACTGCCCCCCTCATGTTCCCAGAGGTACCCGCAGATGCTCCCACACTCCCCCACCCATCGCCCAGACGGTGAATTCAAGCCGGTGACACGTGCATTTAGGTCAGTCGGGTCCAGAGCTTGTGACAAACCATTTCCACAGGCCCCGTCGCCAGCCCTGCTGGTGCCCAGCGTTCTAGCAGAGAACAAGGGTGAATGTGTCAAGGACTCAGACCAGAGCCTGGGCCTAGCACCCATGTAACACCGTTTCCCAGCATTAATGTTACTATCATCGTCGTCATCGTCATCGTCAAACAAGGTCCCCCATGGGGCACGTAGCACCTGCTGCCTGAGCCTGGCCCCTGGCGGAGGGCGGAGGGCGGGGGGCGGAGGGCGGAGAGCGGAGGGCAGGGGGCGGGCTTTTCCTCGCAGGCGGGGAGGATGAGATCACGGGGACCAGGGTGAGAAGGAGGTGGAACATCCAAAAGAAAAGTCCCTTTAAGTCTGGATTTTGTCGGCCAGGCCTGTGGGGAAGGACCCGCAGCAGGTGATGTGCCCTATGCGGAGGGAGACCACGCACCCGTCCCTACCCTGCACGTTGGTCTGATAAAGACGCTCCTTGGCGCCCAGCCAGCGTGGCTCAGGGGTTGAGCAACGACCTGTGAACCAGGAGGTCGGGGTTCGATTCCCGGTCGGGGCACATGCCTGGGTTCCAGGCTTGGTCCCCAGTGTGGGCGTGCAGGAGGCAGCCAATCAATGATTCTCTCTCATTGTTGATGTTTCTCTCTCTCTCCCTCTCCCGTCCTCTCTGAAATCAATAAAAATATTTTTTTAAAAAGACACTCGTTTGCAAACTTTTCAGGAACAAAAAGATAATTCGATTCACACGTACCACAACCTATGTCTTGAGAAGGATGTGCTAAATTCTCAGGCTAAGCTCGGGAACGCCGTAGGGTCAGAGGTTTGGCTCAATGTGAAGATGTTTCAGCAGGCACGTGTCTGCTCCCCCAGGAGGAGGGGGTGCCAGGACCAGGCACAGCGCGGAAGGCACAGCTCTGTCCTCCACCAGCGTGACCCCCACCAGCGGGCCCCTGACCCTCAGAGAAATTCAACGCCCCGCGGCCTGCCCAGGGCGTTAGGGTTCTGAGAGGCAGCCCTGCGGAGCCCGGGAGGGGGGTTTCAGCCTGGCCGGACCAGCCCACGGAATGCAGCCCCACCCAGCTCCCGAGTGACATCACTGGCGCCCCCAACAGGACCTCTCCCTCCTGGCACCCCCAGAGCCCACGGATTCTCCCCTGACCCTTGACCTCCCTAAAGCCACATCCGTCCTGGCTCATGGCTGTCAGAGCCAAGGCAGTCAACATGCCATTGCTTTTTTGTCTCTGTGCTTCCCTGGGAAAGAAAAGGAAGACTTAATAAAGTTATTGCATTAGGTCATGCCACACCCCCATCCGTGTACATGCACATTCTTCTCCCCCCCCCCCCCATCTCCTGGTAAAGCACTCTCTGCAGAAGAAAAGCAGTCAGAGGAGTGCTTAAAATGATCTAATCCACCCATCACTTCACAGCTGGGGAGGCATGAGTGCCTGGCCCATGACCTCAGCCCGGGGGGACAGTAACCAATGGCAACAGCTAGGGCTCCGAAGACTTGGTCCATAGCCCTGGCTGTGCACTTTGGGTAAGTCAGCCACCCTCTCTGGGCCTCTGCCGGGGAAGATATCCTGTAAGACAGGACTTCCCAGCTCCTGGAGGCCAGCCTCTGCCCCAGAGCTTCAGCCAGCGCTTCCCAGCACCCAGAGTGGGAGCCCAGGCAGGGAGCGGGCAGAGAAGGGAGGAGCAGCCGGTCCCGGCTTGCTGCTCTCCTCACACCCCACACCCTCCCCCACCTATCCCAGGGAGGCTTATTCCAGGGACACCAAACCTTAGTCACTGGACGGCGCTTTTCCCACCAACACCTGTTAAAACTCACTCATGACCAGTTTCTGATGCTACCGGCTGGAGTGTTTAATTAAATATTACTCACTCAGGAAGCAGCCCCTGCCAACTCACCCCAAAGCGTACAGTTCATTTTCAGAGAAAGAGAGAGAGAGGGGGAGGGAGAGGCATCTGCACCCGCCTCAGCTGGCACCAGCAGGGCCCCCTCGTCCAGAGTGTGGGGTCCAACACAGCCCAAAGTCAGGAACCAGAGGGTCCACAGCCAGGTGATCATGGACGGCACACACACACTCACTCAGAGACACACTCACTCCACACGGACACACACTCACACAGATGCACTCAGACACACACACACACACACACACACTCACACACTCAACACAGATGCACTCAGAAACACACAGATGCACTCACACTCACACAGATGCACTCACACACACACAGATGCACTCACACACACACAGATGCACTCACACACACAGATGCACACACACACAGATGCACTCACACACAGATGCACACACACACATAGATGCACTCACACACACAAAGATGCACACACACACAGATGCACTCACACACACACAAATGCACTCACACACACAGATGCACACACACACACAGATGCACTCACACACACAGATGCATACACACTCACACAGATGCACTCACACACACAGATGCACACACACACAGATGCACTCACACACACACAGATGCACTCAGACACACATACAAATGCACTCACACACACACTCACACAGATGCACTCAGAAACACACACAGATGCACTCACACACACACACACACAAATGCACTCAGAGACACACACAGATGCACTCACACACACACACAAATGCACTCAGAGACACACACAAATGCACTCACACACAGACATGCACACACACACACATGCACTCAGAAACACACACTCCCAGATACACATGTATGCAGAAGTGTACTCATACCTCAGAGCCACACATATACACTCTCACATACATGTACACACCTAGTCACACACCCACACAGACGGGCTCACAGGGACGCACTCACAGGGCACACAGCTCAGGCACACACCACCCTCACTCACTCACTCACTCACACACAAACCTGCAGGCGCAGCCAAGCGGGGCTTGCACATCCCCAGGAGCCTGTGCCCTGAACGTGACCAGGACCACCGCCCGGTCCTCACCCCCGGACCAGGTGACCATCGCGGGGCTGCACCCACGGACCAGGCCGCTCGGGTTCTCCGCTTTAACGATCCCCCGACATGACCCTCGGCTCCGAGCCGCGGCGGCTCCGGGGAGGCGGGCGGGTGGCGCCGCCCGGGTGTCGCCCAGCGGGCTCCCCGGGGGAGGCGCTCCCGGGCCGGCGGGGGAACAGCCAGGGGCCGGTCCGCGGCGCTGCAGATGCGGGCGGACTGGCGGGAAAAGCGAAACTAACTTCGCGGAGCGGGCGGGGCAGGTGGGCGCCCCCGCTTCGGCCACGGGAACAGAGGCCCGGGGGGTCCCGGCGCCTGGAAGTCGGCGGGGGCCGCGCGCCCGAGGCCCCTCCACCTGGGCTGCAGCCGCCGGGCGCCACGGCCGTCGCAGCCGCGGGGACCCCCGCCCCGTCTTGCCCTGCAGGTGGGGACCCCCGGCTGCCGCGACCCGCCCGCGCCTGCAGCGGCGGCATCGTCAGCGGCGCCGGGCGGCGCCCGACCCCCTCTCCCGGGACCCGAGGCGACAGCAGGCTCCCCGCGCCCCCTACGGTCCCAGGTCGGGACCCCGCCGTCCCCGTGCCCGGCCCCGCGCCCACCCACTCGGTCCCCAAGTGCGCGATCCCCGAGCCCGCCCCGCCCGGCCCGCAGCCCCCCGTGCCCGACCCCGGCCCTGCCTACCGCGCCGGGGAGGCCGCCGCCGCCGCCCGCTCTCCGGGGCCGAGAGGCTCGAGCGCCCGGGCCGCGCCCGCCGCAGGGACCGAAGCCGCCTCCTCCCCGCGGCCCGGCGCCAGCGCCTGGAGCCGGTTCCGGTGCGAGCGCGCGGGCCGCCCGAGCGCGACTTCTGTGCAAAGAACAAAACGCGACCGAAGGCTTTAAAGTGAAAAAAACGAGCCCAGCGCGGGGGGGGGGGGGGGGGGCGGCCCGACCTGACCCCGCCCCCGCCCCCCCCCCGCCCCGCCCCGGGCTCGGGCGTGCGGGCGGCTGCGTGAGGCTGGGGCGGCGGAGGGCGCGGGGCGCCGGCGGTCCCGCGGGGGCGGGGGGGGGGGGGGCGGACAGCGCTTCCCGTGTCCCCCGCCCCCCTCCGCCGCTCCCTCCTCGCCCCACCGAGGCCGCCGGGGCGCGCGGGGTGGCGCCGAGGCGTCGGTCCCTCCGGAGGCGTCTTTGGGAAACGCCGGGCGGCCTCCGCGGGGCCAGAGGCCGGAGTTGCAACACACGCAGGAGCGCGCAGTGCCGGCCCGGGAGGGGGTGGTCTTGCTAATAATAATTCGCAATCTCCGGGGGAGCGGGGGCTGTTTCGGTAACCCCGGAGCAAGGCCTCGCTTGCCTCATCTGACATTCCCAGCAGCTGGAAGTTCCGCAATTCTAGGGCACAGGAGAGGGGCTGTGGGCAGAGGTGAGCCCCGCTCCAGCATCCGGATGCACGTCCATTTGGGTGCCCGGTACCCACAAGGAGGCGGGGCGGGGGGTGTCTCAGGACTCAGACCCCAGGGTCTGAGCACCTGGGCACCCCAGCGCCTGATGGCTCCAGGCAAACAGCAGGCCGCGTTCCATGCGTGGTGATGAATGAATGAATGAATGAATGAGCGAGCAATTGCCCGGGAGGTCCCCACGCCTGACGACTTCTCTACCCGGCGCCCTGTGGCTCTCGCTCATCAAAGGCATTTTGCTCCCCGGCCCCTACACAGCAGCCACTTGCACCCTAGAACGTTTTAAAAGGAATGTGTGTTTTAAGGACAAAATCTTACATTCCTCCACCCCGGCTGTGTCGTGTCCTTGAAGGGTATGGGGAACTGGCATTGCTGGAGAGGCTGTTATAAACAGCGCGGTGTCTGGTTATTTCATCTGTACCAGAACCTGGAAGGGCAGGGCGGCTGAGCTCATTGTAAAGACGACGAAGCCGTCGGTGGCCAGAGGCCCTGGCCTAGCAAAGCTTGGAGCCCAACCGGGCTCCGTTAGCTTCCAAAGTTTGATGTCTTCCCACCTCGTGCTGTGAATCAGTTTTGCTTTGCTTTGAATTTTAAACACAGTGTGGCTCGACTGGCTGCAATGGGGTGGACAGGCCTGTGTGGGCATCCTGGCCGCTCAGCTGACACCCCCGGTTCACGTTGCCTCGGGGCGTTGAATCCAGTCTCGTCAGGTGGGCAGCCGCTGCCCACAAGCCAGGGGCGCTTGGAGCTGACTCCCTTTAGCCACTTTGCCATTTGAGAAGTGTGCCTTGTCCCTGATGGACGTCAGGCCCGTGGGAGAGGTGTGAGAGCACAGAGATGGCGGCGGGGGTGGGGGGGGGGTCTTTCCAGGCCCCTGGTGTACCCCAGAGTGTGGTCTTGAAAAAGCACAGCTGCCTTGGGCTTCATTCCTCTCCCCCAAAGGGGTAACCCTGATCCCAGGGCTGTAATGCGCTGAGGGTGAGCCCCCATCGGGTGCCGGCCTCTCACGGGGCGGCCTCACTTCTCATCCTGGAGGCATCTTCCGGAACCGACTGGACAATGCAGATTGCGTGGACCTAATTCAAGGGGCAGGGTCTGTTTATCTGGGGCCAGAGACCCCACCTTTGATGGGAACCCTGACAGATGGTTCCCAGCCTGACGTCCTCAGCACTCGCACCCCGCCCGCCTGCAGCATGAATCTAAAAATCCCAGCTCTGATCCACGCAGGTAATTAGATCCTGCTGACCTGAATTTCCCAGAGGCGTCCCCGGGGCCTCCTCCCCGCCAGGACACTGGGCTGCTGGGCCAGGTGAGCTTGGGAAGCTGGTCGCCCAGCAGAGACCCACAGGGAGCGGGGTTGAGCAGTCGAGGAGACCAAATAATGCCCCTGCGTGCTCCTCATATCAGTGCCGATACTGTTGTTGCTTAGAAGACACATAACCTTGCAATGCCGTGACATCAGCTGATAAACACCATCCGGGAATCTGCAGACGGACTCCAAGTCCTCGACTAAGTATCTGTGTTCCACAGGGTGAGGAGGCAGGAGGCTGCCTCTGGGATCCTGGTGGTGCCACCCCCGCCCCCAGCTCCACCCCCACCCACACACACATTTCATCACTTGCATCAGTACAATTTGCTCACGTCTCTAATCTGTCTCAGGAAAGTGACGGGGAGAAATTATAAGATAGCAAAATGAACAGCAACTGCTTTTTCTGATGACGAAGAGTCTGTCCAGAGATGTCTCGTGCACTCTTTGGGCCCCTAGAGCAGAATTCTACTGTTTCTTTCCTTCCTTCCTTCCTTCCTTCCTTCCTTCCTTTTCCTTCCTTTCTCCTTCCTTCCTTCCTTCCTTCTTTCCTTCCTTTCTTCCTTCCTTCCTTCCTTCCTTCCTTCCTTCCTTCCTTCTTTTCCTTCCTTCTTTCTTTTTTTAAAAATATATTTTATTGATTTCAGAGAGGAAGGGAGAGGTAGAGAGAGAGAGAGAGAGAAACATCAATGATGAAAGGGAATCATCGATCTGCTGCCTCCTGCACACCCCTCACTGGGGATGGAGCCAGCAACCAGACATGTGCCCGACCGGGAATCAAACCGTGACCTCCTGGTTCATAGGTCAACGCTCAACCGCTGAGCCACCCTGGCCGGGCTCCTACTGTTTTCATAAGCATGAGGGACTCCATTTTCTCCAAGTCCCTTTGCTGATTGGAGTAAATGGGCAAGGAATTTGGAACTAGACACGCCTAACCCAAACCCCAGCTCTATCATTCACGAGCTGTGCGACCTTGAGCAAGTTCCTTAACTTGAGCAAGTTCCTTAACCTCTCTGAGACTCAGTTTCCTCGTCTGCAGTATAGCTCTACATGTTTCCCAGAATTTGTGGGGTGAAGGACAATCATTCAACAAATATTAATTGGGCACCACATGTGCAGGGGGTTGTGTTAGAATGAAATCATAGGGCTTTGAGGACTTTCCAGATAATGGACACATGTTACATATTATTATTGACAAGAATAAAATGAGGTTTCCTTGCTCGGCTGTGGCTCAGTGGTTGAGCATCAATCTATGAACCAGGAATCCCAGTTCGATTCCCGGGGTTGCAGGCTCAATCCCGGTGTGGGGCGTGCAGGAAGCAGCCAATCAATGATTCTCATCATTGATGTCTCTCTATCTCTCTCTCTCTCTCTCTCTCTATCTATCTCTCTCTCTCCCTCTCTCCAAAATCAATAAAGATACATCTTTTTTAAAAGAGGTTTCCTCGAAAAGCATGGGATCCATAATACAGAAGTGTGGCAAGGTCCACCAGAACAGAAAGAACACTGGAGAGTATTAATACAATTTAGACCAATTCTGCATCTCTAACAAAAGATTTTCTTATCTCAGGCAGTGACACTGAAGTAGAGTGGACCTTATCTTACAGAACTTTGATCTTACAGCATTCATGAATTAGTACATTGATTCATTTCATAGACTTCTGGCCTTCAACTTCTGTGGGTTTCATTAAGGATCACATATTGAACAGTGCCACCTGCTGGCAACATAGGATATTGCAGTGTAGCTCGATCAGACATTGTCACTCATCAGAATAAAGGACTCATGCCGTTCCAGTGGCTTTAAAGGAGACACTGGGGGATAGCCAGGCTTGAGGAAAGTTCCCATAACTTTGAAAAGAAATTCATAAAGAAGTGACCTTGGACTTGTGACAGTAATGATTGCAGCCAGCCACTGAGGACCCCCAGGCAGCCAGCTACCAAGATGTGGGAGCAGAGCCTTCAGTCCCGGCAGAGCGCTGGCACCCGACCCAGAGGGACAGGTTCTGCCCCAGCCGCCACCCGCTGTTGGCACAGGCCCGTGGAGGATCTAGGCGAAGGCGCCGTCAGGAGCCAGGTGGCTCTGGGCATTGGCACCTCCCTGCCCCTTTCTCATGTTCTGGGTCATCTGGTCGCCCTTGTCCTCTGATTTCCATGTGCCACAGAGATGCCCGGTGCCTCCCGGGATGAATGGTGCTCTGGGAGATTGGGCCCACCCAATGCCGGTCAGCCCCTCCCCACCTCCCCCAGGAATGCCCCCCAGGGGCAGGCCAGCCCCTTCCTGTCCTCCACGCTGTCCTTGCTCCAGTCCCTTGGGGAAGCCCAGTCTGGGTGAGGCCCCCAGGGTGCCCACTCTGAGCCCCGGAGGGGAAGAACTAGGGTGAAGGGAGTTGATTTTTTTTTTTTCTATTTAAAGGGAAAAACCCAAGCCAATATTTTTAGGTGCCAGCTAAGAAGCGGCTTCCTCTACACAGGGCCTTCCCCGTCGGCTGTGTGAGGCGGTGCTGGGCTGGTGGGGACAGATGCTGACATCTGGTTTTAGTGAGGGGTCTGCTTTTCCCCACTCAACCAGCTCCAGAAGGAACTTTCAGGAAATTGGTGGCAATCGGAACCCGGCTCCTCTGGCCTCTGGATTTCATTCCGCTTCCAGACCACCCAGGCGGCTGGCACTCAGCGGGAGTGGGCTGAGCTCTGTCTGGGAGCCGCATCTGGGAGACACTCTGCAGCAGATGCCTGAAGCCATCTGTCAACCTGTGTGTCTCTGTGCCCAGCAGGACCCGTGCAAGGAGGGGCTCCAGGCGACCCTGCAGCTGGCCTGTGAGGGGGTCACCCCTGCCCCCCAGGGCAGCTGGGAAGGACACAGGGATGGCAGCAAAGGCCCAGAGACGAGCTCTGCCTCCCATCAGGGGCTCCGGGTTCCGGGTGTGGCTGGGGGAGGGGCATGCAGCTCTACTGAGACCTGGGCATGTGGGCAAAGCAGGCGCAGAGGAGGGGCCCTGCCCGGGCTGGGCTGCTGATGGACAGCTCTGTGGACCAATCTGCCTCCACAGCCACGATCCTGACAGCGGACCGAGTCCTCGGAGGGGCTCCCAGGTCACTGAGTAGGAGCAGATCCTCTGGGGCCAGGGGGCCTGGGAGTTGCATCCTATCAGCCCCCAGAACCCACAGCCACAGCCCCCGAACCCTCGGCCCACGGCTCTCGGAGGATGAGGCCCAGGCCCGGAGGGGGCTGGGCTGGGCTGGGCTGGGCCCATGGCCCGCACCAGGGCTCCCCGCTATAGCACCCCCGGGAGAAGGTCTGTGATGCCCCAGGGTGGGCAGTGCCCCCACCAGGCACCCCCGCAGCTCCAGCCAGCCTGCGACCACCTGGTCCTGTCTCTTTCCCCACTGGACTGGGAGCCACGGGCTGGGTCCTCCTCTGTCCTGGGCCCCCATTAATGCCCAAACCAAGCACAGTGCTTGGCGCGTAGTAGGTGCTCAATAAACACCGGGGCGGGGGTGTGTGAAGTCAATTGGCAACTGAACGTAATCTGCGGCCCCCGGCACCTTTCCCCGGAGCCCTCCTGTGCCCACCGCCCTCCTGTCCACCTGCGCCCCCCAGGACGGCAGCACACCTGGGGGCCGGCCTATCGGCCGCTCGGTGCTCTGCTAGGCTGTCCTTTCCTGTGCGCAGGGCCGGGCTCCTCCCCTGTGTCACAGCCCCCGGGACACGAGAGACCTGCAGTGCCGGATGAAGGGACTTGGTGAGTGGACACAGTCCCTGTGTGTGCCTCCAGCGCGGAGGGAGCCAGAGTGAGGGCCACACTGACCCCCTTCCCAGAGAGCAGCCCATTACCGGTTAGCAGAGGAGGAAAGCGAGCTCAGTGGTAAACCAGGCCCCGCGCTCCGCAGCGAACCAGCACGACCAGGATTTGAACCCAGAGCCCAACTCTGACCCTCACAGCACGCGGTCCTGCAAAGGCCGCGAGCAGCAGGGATCCGGGTCCTGGGCCCAGATCCTCCCAACGGCGGGAAGTGTGCCATCGGCCAGGGGAGCGTCCCTGCTGCCTGGACGGGCCTCGGGTCTGAGAGCAAATCGCTCTCGGCAGGGGCCCTCTGCGAGCCGCAGCCCAGACCTGCGGAGTCGGAGGGAGGGTCAACGGCGGGGAACAGCACGGGGACCCCGAGAGATGAGACACACGGGGAGGCCAGGCTGCAGGAGCGCCGTGTCCTTCCGTGGGGACGGGCCAGTCCGGGCGGCCCTCACAGCTGGTGATCAATTTCCACTCACACGGTCCCATTGGCGGATCTGACAGGAGCCGGGGGCCAGGGCGCTGGAGAGGCGCCCTGCAGACCGAGGTTCTGGGGCCCAGGTTTGGGGAGAGGCGGGCGAGGAGGCGGAGGGTGGGCAAACAGAGACCCTGCTGGTCACCCTCTCTCCTTAGGAAGCGGGGACGGTGACCAGAGAGCGAGGACACCCTCCATGCAGCAGTGAAGTCGTCATATTTGCACGGAATCAAACCCTTGCTCAGAACGCCGCGGCTGTGGCGCCTCGGAGCGAGAGGCACCGGGAGTGATGTTCGCGCTGGCGGCGGCGAGCCAAGGAAAGCACGTGACCCAAGTTCATTTCTGGGCGCACGACGGACCGACCGACCGCACTTCTGGGCGCGGCCCCTCCGGCTCCTTCTAGCTCCGTTCTCGGAGCCGGTGGGGTCGGCGCAGGCCTCGGCCGAGCTCTGGTTGTAAGCCGTTGGGTTGGGTTTCTGGGGGGATGATGGGCTCCCGGAATCACTGGACGATTAGAAAACCGTTTGGGCCGATGGTCCCTCCTCCGGAACACGAAATGACGACTGCTGCGCCTGTTGTTTCGGCCGGCGAGCGAGACCGCCCTGGTGCCTCCGGGCCGGTGGGCACGGGCCACGGGGCTGAGGCTCTGACACGCGTGGCGCATCCATGTGGGCAATGTCTGCTCCTTCCCCCTTCCCCCCCATCCAGTGGCCGATCCAGAGACAGGCCCTGCCCCCGTTCCCATGAAGGAAGGGCTTTGGGGGCAGGGATCTGATTAGAAAAGGGAGCAGGGTTCTTGCCTGGAAGCTGATGGGCAAAGCACTGGACAAAGACAGAAAATCATGACGGTTCACAGCCGAGAACTGGGGGGAGGGGAGGCCGGGAGGGGCGAGGGCTCCCCAGGACCCTCCTGGTGCTGGCCCCGCCCCCCCCCCCAAGTGACCCAGGCTGGACCCAACATAGTCCTCCCGGGGCGAACCAGGCAGAGCCATGAGCCCGATGCCCTCCCCTCCTCTGGCATCTTGCCCCGCCCAGGGGCTGTGAGCCACTGGCAGCCACGCACGATCACCAGATTAAACACGGGACGCCCAGGTCAATGTGACCTTCAGAACAACAACCAGTAACGTTTCAGCAGAAGTATGTCCCAAATGTTGCATGGGACACACTTCTACTTGAATTGCATTTCTGTTCTTTGTCTGAAACTCGAATTTATCTGGGCGTCCTGTCGATTTATTCGCTAAATCTAACAACCCTAATGCACGAGGAGCGGAGCTGTGTCCTGGGGACACCGCCGCGGTCCCCTGGTCCAGCTCGGCTGACGCTGCTCCCACGCAGGCCTTCCGGGGAGGAGCTGAGCGTGGCCTTGTTCTTTCAGATCCAGTTCGAGTCACTTGCAACCCAAGTGCAGGGCGGCTCCCCAAGGGGTATCAGTGAGCCACCTGGCCACGTTTCCATGACAACAGCACAGCCAATGCCCATCACACCACCCATTTGTCCCAGCCCCAGGCTACCTCCCCTAGGAAGCGCCTTCCCTGTATGCTTCCCGGGCAGAGGCGTGATCAGGGACAGGACGGGACTGCGGACTCTGGTCTCCAGCCTTCATCACCGCCGGGACCACCCCTCCCGCTGTGGGCTCTGGGCCGGAGGCGGGTGTGTGTCACCTGTGCCTCTGGGTCCCTGGGGAGCCCACCCCTCTGATGTGCACGCTGCTCTGGCTCTTGCCCCTCTCCACCTTCCCCCCCACCCCACCCCCCTCCCGTGGTTCTGCAGTTCTATTTGACCGCCCACAACCCTTACGTTCCTGGAACGTGGCACAGCGAGCATCAGGCAGAGGACATGACAAAGCCAGCAATGGCCCCTGGTCCTGCTGCTTGGAACTGCTCCCTCCGGGCCCCTCCCTCCCTCTCGGGTGCCCCAGTGCACGCCCCCGGCGGGCGTCCTGCCCATCCCGTGGGCTGCCAGGAAGATGGGGACCCCGGGCGACGGGATGCAGGGCTGGGCTCTGCGGCCCCATCTGCAGTGGGTCCTCCTCCGAGGACACACAGCCCGGTGACACGGCCCCAGCCCGCCACCCTCCCGCTCCCACAGAAAGAAGGAAAACAGGAATTTTGGCAAAACCATTTTATTGTTTAAAAAAATAAATGTTGCATCTGACATAGAAAAAGTCGTTTTGAAATCTGAATGTGTCTGTTTGAGGCCTCTTTAAGGGCCCAGCATTCCCATAAAAACCGGGCAGTTTTTTGGCTAAAGGCACCGCAGTCTTGCTGCTTGGCAGGGGGGGTGTCGTGCCCACCGCCTCCCCACCGCCCAGGGGGCTCCCCGGCTCCCAGCCCCGGACAGAGACAGGGACGCCATCCAGACCCAGCACCTGCTCCCGTGCCCACACCCCCTCCCGGCGTCTTGAGGGCAACTGCCCCCGAGCACCCGACAGCCTGGCCTTCCCCGGTGTGAACCAGGCCCAGGTGCCAACAGCCCTGGGCCCAGGGAGGCCCTGCTGGCATCTTCTCACCCCGTTCTCCCCAATGCAGAAGCCGGGGGTCAGGGAGTGCCCCCTTCTCATGGAATCACCTCAAAAAGCCAGTGGCACCCCGAGGCCTGTGGTGCCAGCAGAGCATAGGGGAGGGGTGTGTGCGCGGGGGGGGGGGAGGCGGGAGGAGGGGGTACACTGCAGCCCACATTCTCCACTCCAGCAGGTGACCCCAGGGACCCGCCCGCGTGGCCCTGCCCTCTGGGGTCTGTCTCTCCCGGGCGGCAGGTGCTGACCGCATTGGCCTGTCACTGGGCCCCGGGCCCTGTCACCGCTGGCCTTTCCTGGGGCTGTTCCCTGACACGCGCCAGGCAGCGTCTCCGTGTGGACTGAGGCCTGCGGGCCCGTTGGCTGAAGATAAAGACGCGCTGGGCAAGGCCGATGCCAATGTGAGGCTGTGGGTGTTTCCACTGAAAACATTTTGTTTCCGAAAACTAAACTGTAGGCAAGGTCTGATGGGCGCTCTCCTTTCTACCACACCACCCCTGGGGGGCGGGGAGGCCGGAGCGCCCAGCCTGTGATTCTGGAACGACACCCCGGGGAAGAGCTGGGGTGCCAGCCCCGGCGGAGAGTGCTGACTCGCGGCTATGAAGCGCCGTCTGCAGAGAAGCGGGCAGGAGCGTCCCGGAGCCGGACTGGGACTGTTGCCTGCGGTTAGCAGAAAACGGCTCCCAGATCAAAGTCAGATTCCAGCTCACAGCAACCTGGAAAGTCCCTCCTCCTTTCCAGACACACATGGCAACCAGGTTTCTCCAGAGATGCCAACCCGACAGGCCCCCGGAGGCCTCTCTGTGCAGGGCTCCGCGGAGGCTGGCTGCGCTGCCCGGGCACCCAGGCTCCCGGAGGGAGGTGGCCCCGCGGGCGGCTGGGAGGGCACGTCTAGAATCCTCAGACCCGGCTCAGGAGCACCTGGCCCGTCTCATTAGACGTCAGTTCCAGAATCACCAGGGACGGAGGCTCCGCCCGCTACCTCACAGGGTGCTGAAAGGATCAGACGAGACCGGGCTGTGCTAAACGGTTAGTATTCAGCCCGGGACTTAGCCTCTCCGTCACAATCACTCCCCGGCTTCTGGGGAGAGCTTCCTCACCACCCACTGCTCTCCCCGCCTCGGGACGGGCCCCGCCCCTGTCCCCCCCCAGCACTGCAGTGCTCGGGGAGCCCCTGCTCTGGCTCAGGCAGCCCCGCTGTGCTGGGTGGGCCCAGGCGTGAGGCTGCAGGACTGGGAAGCCCGGGTTCGAGGCCCAGCATGGTGGCAGTGTCCCCGTGGGAGCCAGGCAGGCGTGCTCCCTCCCAAGCCTGGGTCCTCGGCTGTGGAACGGGGTAAAGCTGGATTCCAGCAGCATTTTTCAAACTATGCATCAGCTCAAGTTAGCGGATGACAAGCAGCATTTTCTTAACGAGACAGGAAAGAGGGGCACCATGCTCTCGGGCAGGTCCTGACCGCGCTGGGCTGGAGACGGGGTCTGGCTGTGGGTCACGGGCCCAGACGTTTGGAAACCACCAGCTGAGGTGGCGGTTCTGAGACGCGCTTCCCGCTCAGGGGAAGGAGGGGAAGGGGGAGGGAGGGAAGGGAGTGCGGACAGTGCCCCCCAGGGGACTTTGAAGACAGCAGCTGATTGTGGAAAGGAAACCGTTAGCATTTTTGCCCCATCCCAACCCCGTGTGCAAACTCCCCACAGACAGAGGGTGCATTCGGGGCCAGGCAACCCTCTAAGAACAGGACATCCTCGGCTCAGGCCCGCAGTGACTCACGATTATTCAGAAGTGGTGACAGCTCACCCTTTATCCCAGACCGAGACGCAGGCATGTGGAGGTCCCGTCCTCTCTGGTGTTGCAACCCCAGAGGAACACGTTTCCAAGGAACAGCTGGGCGAGCTGGGGCCAAGGGCCCAGGGAGGCAGAATGCAAAAATGGGAGCAGGACACGGGGAATTCCTGGGACACAGGGGGAACGCCTGGGAGTCAGATCAAAAAACACCGTCAGGGATGGTGCGTGAGCGCCCCCACGTGGCCACCGTGGCCCCCGACCTGCCACCACCTGTGTCCACCAGCATCTCTAGAGCAAAAAGGCTGAGATGCTGACCCAGAAGGGAGGAGACTCCCCACCCGGCATGATTCTGTGCTGCCGAGGTCAGCAGCCCGCCTGCCAGCGGAAGCAGAATTTTAACGGGGACCACCTCCCAGGCTCCCATCTCACATGAAAGCAATAGTCCTTTAAATCTGCAGCCGTGAGGAAAGTCTGAACAGTCAAAAGCAGAGAAATGGATTTCGGGGTGCCCTCCTCACCAAGGAAAGCCCGTCTGATGGCGTGTCTGCCTCCCAGTGAGGCCAGGAGGCGGGGTACAGTCACAGGAAGCATCCCTTATTCCTGACAGCCACAGCTGGGGGCATGCCCAGGTGGAAAGCTGCAATACTGTGTCCCGTCACTGCTGGTTTTTAAAGCATTTCAGATACCCCTGGGGTCTCGGGAGAACAGGCCCTGCGGCCCCGCTTCTGGAGAGCGGAGCACCTCACCTATTCCTAAGGAGAAGCTGTGCCTTGTTCCCGAGCCTCCCACAATGCAGCGGTGCAGGGAGCGGCCGGAGGGACCGGCAGGCAGGAAGTGGCGGGCTGAGAGGCAGTGTGAGGAGGGTGCTGCAGCCCCGGCTGCCGGAGCCGCGGCCGCCCCAGCTGAAGGCCTGGCTCCTGTCTGGTCCGATCAGAGCGTCTGGATGGTGCACCACTGGACGTCACATCTCTCCCCCAGCGGGCTGTCCCCATCAGAGAGATTGACGAGAACTTTCCTGGTAAACCAGGGAGGACTCTGAGAGCACAACACCCGCCAGGAGGTCCTGAGTGGAAAGAGCCCTCGAAGGAGGGATCCCTGGGATGGCCTGATGGCTGTGCCCAGCGGGCGGGGCGGGGTCCCCCCATGCAGAGAAGGTCATTACTGAGGAAGGGCCCCTGACAAGTCACGAGGTTTTGGCACCGTTGTAGCACCCAGTGTTTGCGGCTGTGTGCTTGTCATCACCTTCCTGTCTATACATGGAGGTCTGGGGACAGCCAAGATACCACGGAGGGATGGACGCCCCCCGAGTCGGGACGAGGAGGAAGGACCGGACACACGGAGCAGGAGGCAGCCCACAGGGGGCAGGACAGCAGCCGAACGGCAGAGGCTCCGGAAGGAAAGGGAAGCAGGGGCTGCACCTGCCTGGCACGGCCCCTGCACCCGCTGTGCCAGGCTCCCTGCTGCAGCTGGGAGCTCCCGCACCCAGCCTGGCCGCGAGGCGGGCTGATGCTGACGTGCAAGCGCCAGTCTCTCCGTTAGGGGGACGCCTCTCTCCTAACCTGGATGTGAAGCTTCTCACGAGCCTCCATCTCCTCCTTGTCTCTGGGTCTGACCACATCTGGACAGGGACGATCAAAGGGGTTGGGACGGGCCTCTCCCGGGGCTGACCCTGAGGCATCCGGTTCCAGAGAGCCAGGCGCCCGGGCAGGTGGCAGGACTGGGGAGGGGAGAGGACAGGGGAGGACAGAGGCAGCCCGGGAGTGAGCAGAGGGCGAGGCCCCATCACCCCAGAAATGCCTCGTAGTCCATGTACCACACCAGCTGGCCCGACACGGGCTGGACGCCCGAGATGGGCCACTTCTTGGGCTCGTGGCCGACGCGGCTCACCAGCAGGGTGATCTCGCGCTTCAACCGGCCCATGACCAGGACCGCCACCCTCCTGGCGCGGTTGATGAGGGGCAGGCTGAGGCTCATGCGGCGGCGCGGCCCGGAGGGGCTCTCGGTCAGCACCACCAGCGGCTCGCCCTCCAGGCCGGTGGGCGACTGCGGGAAGAGGGAGGCGGTGTGCCCGTCGGCGCCCATGCCCAGCAGCACCAGGTCGAAGCTGCTGTTGGCGACCAGGGCGGAGATCTCCTCGGCGTAGGCCTGGGCGCCCTGGTCCTCCTCGGCGCAGAGCCGCTGGTGCCGGCGCACGGGCATGGGGTGCACGTTGTAGTGCGGGACCCGGACGTGCTGCAGCAGGTGCGTCTGCAGGCCCTGGAAGTTGGACTCGGGGTCCCAGAGCGGCACGCAGCGCTCGTCCACCAGCCACAGGTGCGTGCGGGCCCAGGGGAAGGCGTAGTGGCCCGTGGCCAGCTGCTGGAACAGGGCCACGGGGCTGGAGCCGCCCGAGAGCGCCAGGTGGAACTGGCCAAAGCGCCGCACGGCCTTCGCGGCGGCCGCCTCGACGTCGTTGGCCAGCTTTGCGATCAGCTCCTCGGGCCAGGCGGCGACCAGCGGGCCATCTCGGTACGTGGCCCTGAGAACCTGGAAGTCGCTGGGCGCGGGAGCAGAGCCGGGCCCCGGCACCAGCTGCTCCGGCTGCTGCACCGAGAAGGACAACTGGCCGCCACTGAACTCAAAGTCCAGCAGGTGCCCGTTCTCCGCCCCGCCGGGGTAGAGGCGGGGGGCCTCGCGGGCCAGGCTGTCCAGCAGGGGCGTCCAGAAGGCCCAGGAGGCCAGCAGGTTCTCCGTGGTGATGAAGGAGTCCTTGCGGCCGTGGAAGATGCGCGATATGAGGACGGAGTAGGCGTCCTGCTCCCGCACGGGGCTGTAGGCATAGAAATCGGACAGAGGGCGGCCGAAAAGGCGGAGGCCGGGCGGGCCCCCCAGCTCCTCCCAGCTGCCGGGCAGCGTGGGCCTGAACAGGTTCCGGCTCACCAGCACCGCGGGGCTGCCCAGCGCGCCGTGCCCAATGTGGAAGATGATCTGGCGCGGCAGACACGCGCTCTGCTCCGCGACCCAGCGCTGCTCGCTCTGCGCACAACACGCCCGGTTCTTGAACAGGACCCGGACGTAGCCCACTCGCTCGTCCAAGGCTTTGCCCGACATCAGGAGGAAAGGGACGCCCTCCCAGCGAAGGTTGTCCAGGTGAACGAGGATGCCTGAGGGGACGAGGACAGTGGAGGTGACACTCCGGCACGGGAAACGGACTTCCCACCCACTCGCCTCCCTTCCTGCCTCCCTGCCAGCCAGCCCTCTCCCCCAGCCCCGCCTCTGGGCACCCACGGCCTTGCTAGGCTCACCTTTCACCTTTCACCCCCACCTTTCACCCCCCCCACATGATCTTCCCTCCAGCAGTGCTCAAAAAGCAGCCTCGCCAGGCCAGTGTGGCTCAGTGGTTGAGCATCAACCTATGAACCAGAAGGTTACAGTTCAATTCCCCGTCAAGGGCACATGCCCGGGTTATGGGCTCAATCCCCAGTGTGGGGCATGCAGGAGGCAGCCCATAGATGATTCCCTTTCATCATGGATGTCTCTCTCTCTCTCTCTCTCTCTCCCTCTCCCTTCCTCTCTGAAATCAATACAAATGTATTTTTTTTTTAAAGAAAGAAAGAAAAGGAGCCCTAGCCAGTTTGGCTCAGTGGGTAGAGTGTCAGCCTGCGGACTGAAGGGTCCCAGGTTCAGTTCTGCTTAAAGGCACATACCGCAGTTACAGGCTCGATCCTTGGCCCTGGTCAGGGCCTGTGCGGGAGGCAACCAATCGTGTCTCTCTCACATCAACGTTTCTCTGTCCCTCCCCCTCCCTTCTACTCTCTCTAAAAATCAATGGAAAAAATATGCTCAGGTGAGGATCAACCAAAAAAGAAGAAAAAGGAGAAAGAAAAACAGCATCGGGACCATCGCAGACACCGCCTCTCCTAGACTCACCGACCCCGAGGAAGGGGAACTGGGCTGAGGACGGACCCAGAGCCTCTGAGAAGAGTCCCAGGATGGGGGATGCTGACTGCTGGGGGGCTGGGGCGGGGCTCAGGCATGCCTGAGCAAGGTCAGGTGCAGAAGGGAGGGGGTGTGCAGGTACGGAGGACTTCGAGGGTGGCGGGTTGGGGGTGGGTGGACTAAGGGCCAGGCTGAGCGTCCTCCTGACTCAGTTCCCTGCCCGTGTCCCATCACTATGTCTGCGACCTCGGCAGGTTTTCCACCGTCACTGAACCTCACATTTCCTCCAAGTGGGGATGATAACCATGACTGCCTCGTGGTGCACGCGTGAGGACTACGTGAGATGATGTACACGAAGTGCCTGGCACACAGCAGGTGCTGCTCCTGTTGGGGGTATTATCTGCCGTCTGAGGGAGCACCCCTCCCAGAAAGCTCTGCGCCTCGGGGACTGCCCAGAGGGTGGCTCTGGGGGCCCTGCCTGGCCAGCGCGGTCCTTGCCCGCCGGAGGTGCTTTGGGCAGTGGCCGTTCAGGCTGGCAGCCTCACTGCGGGGGGAGGCGGGGGAGGTGGGGACACGACGGTGAGAGCCAGGCGTGAGCCAGCCCGGAAGGATCTGTGGACAGGGACTGAACTGACACGGTCACGGGGTGTCCTGCGCCCCGAGGGAGCCAGCAGGGGGCCTGCTGCTTTAAGCTGATGGAAGGCCACCGAGCGCCCCTTGAAAATCCCACTCCAAGACCCTTCCGCCCAAACCCAAGGGCGTCTGGGCTGGGAGAGCGGCGGGGGGGCGGGGGGGGGGGGACGCGCCCGGCCGGGGCCCACCTGCGAAGGTCGGCGTCAGGCTGAGGAAGCCGGCCGGCTTGTGCAGCTCCCTGCGCACCTGCTCGCTGTAGGCCTGGTACTGGCCCAGGACGGCGCTGCCCTTCCGGAGGCCCCGCAGCGCCCCGAAGACCTGCAGCTTGTGCCGCAGCACGGCCTCCGAGCTGCCGACGTCGGGGGGCAGCTCCATGGCCACCAGGGTGAGGATCTCCGTCAGGTGGTTCTGCAGGACGTCGCGGATGACGCCGTACTCCTCATAGAAGCTGGTGCGACCTGGGGGAGGAGGACGGGAGGCCATGAAGGTGGGCGACACGCCCGACGCCCCGAGGTGCACCGAGACCCCAGCCTGCGTGCCTCGTCCGCACCCCCACGCCCGGTCCGCAGAGCCCACAACACGGTTTATGCAGAAACCCCCGAGAGCCGTTCAAGAGAAGGTGTCACCCTCTCTGGGCTTCTCCAGGAAGTGGGTGGGGAAGGCTCTGGCCCCGGCCAAGGCCAGGCTGCACGTGCAGACACCTGGCCGGCCCCGCCCCGCCCCCCTGGCTTCACGGAGAGGGCCCGGGCTCTGGGGTCTGAGGGCCGCTTACTGGTGTGACTTCCGAGTGCCTGTGTCTGCCTCCCGCCAATCAACGGGGCTGACAACTGCCACCCGTTACCGTGCACCAGGGTGCCAGCAACATGCAGGCGCCAAGGACCCACACAGGTCCTTGTCCTCAGCTGCCAGGGAGGGAGATGGAGGGGGGAAAAGTAAGTCAATAGAGAAACGTAGAGATGTGACAGAGGCAGGGAAGGCCCCTGAGACAGAGTCAGCCCTGCAGCGGCAGGGAGAGCAGTTCGAGCAGAAGCCTGAGGCAGGATGGAGCCTGGCTGGCTCATGCGCCAGAGGGAGGGGCAGGAGGGCAGGAGGGCAGGGGCCTGGAGCCCAGGAAAGGGGCTGGACTTGCTTCTGAGTTCAGGGGGAGCGCCTGGAGGGTTTCAAGCAGGAAGGGACAAGTTCAGAAGGGCTGTGGAGCTGTAGGGAGAAGGGCTGTGGGGAGAAGGGCTGCGGAGCTGTAGGGAGAAGGGCTGTGGGGAGAAGGGCTGTGGAGCTATAGGGAGAAGGGCTGTGGGGAGAAGGGCTGCAGAGCTGTGGGGAGAAGGGCTGTGGGGAGAAGGGCTGTGGGGAGAAGGGCTGTAGAGCTGTGGGGAGAAGGGCTGTGGGGAGAAGGGCTGCAGGGCTGTGGGGAGAAGGGCTGCGGGGAGAAGGGCTGCGGGGAGAAGGGCTGTGGGGAGAAGGGCTGTAGGGCTGTGGGGAGAAGGGCTGTGGGGAGAAGGGCTGTGGGGAGAAGGGCTGTGGGGAGAAGGGCTGTGGGGAGAAGGGCTGCAGGGCTGTGGGGAGAAGGGCTGTGGGGAGAAGGGCTGCAGGGCTGTGGGGAGAAGGGCTGTGGGGAGAAGGGCTGTGGGGAGAAGGGCTGTGGGGAGAAGGGCTGTGGGGCTATAGGGAGAAGGGCTGTGGGGAGAAGGGCTGCGGGGCTGTGGGGAGAGGGGCTGTGGGGAGAAGGGCTGCGGAGCTGTAGGGAGAAGGGCTGTGGGGAGAAGGGCTGTGGAGCTATAGGGAGAAGGGCTGTGGGGAGAAGGGCTGCAGGGCTGTGGGGAGAAGGGCTGCAGGGCTGTGGGGAGAAGGGCTGTGGGGAGAAGGGCTGTGGGGAGAAGGGCTGCAGGGCTGTGGGGAGAAGGGCTGTGGGGAGAAGGGCTGTGGGGAGAAGGGCTGCAGGGCTGTGGGGAGAAGGGCTGTGGGGAGAAGGGCTGCAGGGCTGTGGGGAGAAGGGCTGTGGGGAGAAGGGCTGCAGGGCTGTGGGGAGAAGGGCTGCAGGGCTGTGGGGAGAAGGGCTGCGGGGCTGTGGGGAGAAGGGCTGTGGGGCTGTGGGGAGAAGGGCTGCGGGCACGAGTGCACTTGCCCACGGTGAGCACAGCGCCCGGGGCGGGTTCACACACACACACACACACACACACACACACACCCTCCTCCAGAGCTCGGCGTGAGCTCTGACTGTCAGAGTCAAGTGCAGACGCTCCAGCTGTCTGGGAGCCAGGTGCCTGCGCACAGCTCCTCGCGCCGCAGGGCTCCCATCCGCACTCGCAGCCGCCGGCACAGAGGAAGCCTCACATCACGACAGGAGGGCAATGGCGGTGGGGGCTTCGCTGCCCTGTCCGCGACGCAGGCTGCTTCTTACCCCGGCAGCGCCACTCGTGCGCGGGTCAGCTTCCGGAGATGTCACTGACCTCTGGCACACCCTGCGGGCCCTGCCTTCTGCCGGCCCCTGCCGGACTCAGTGCCCGCCTGTCGCTGCCCGGCGACACCCGGAGCTCCATCGGAGCAGGGGCTGGTCTCTGCTCACCGCTGCAGCCCTGGCGCCTGAGCGCGCCGCCCGCAGCCCCGGGACACCGTACGGCGGAGAAAACGCATAGACACGCGTCGTCACGGATCAATTGCAAAAAACATGTCGACAGAAAGAAACATGAATGCTTCCCCCAAAAAATTAATTCTGAACACAGGATGGAAAATGACCAGAGAAACAGAACTTGGACAGGAAAACTGCGCCTGGAACTTGGGAATGCTTCTGGATCAGAAACAAGGGAAGGAGTCAGCGTCGGCTACTGGAAGTCAGACCTCGGAGACTGTCCTGAATGCAGGACAAAGGGACAAAACAGCCACCTCCAGCCAACACACAGCACGGCGCCCTTCAAATGCCACAGCCATGGCAACACCAGGCAGAGGCCAGGGCACGGTCTACCGCAGTTTGGAGCACTGCAGGCGAGGCGGGAGGCAACTGGGGGGGGGGGGGGGGGGGGGACCCGGAGACACTAGAGCCGTTTTAAAGTCGGGATGGGGGGTACGTGGTATTTGCTATACCACAGCCCTGTAGATCTTATGTGTCTTTTGTAAGCATTCCTTTTTATCAAGTCAATATCTAACTCAAACAAACAACGAGGAGGGCTCCTTGTTCAGGCCGGCTGGGCCAGCACACTGCTTTCAGCGGCCACCGGGGTCCTGAGTGAGGTCCCAAGCCACCTGCCTGCCCGGCTCCCAGCGCGGCTCCGGCCAGCTGGACGGCGAGCAGGGCCAGGCCGTGAGCAAGGGAACAACCCGCCCTGAATTCAGCCCAACACGCCACGCCCAATGCGAGGACCAGTGCTGTGGGGCGAGAGGAAGCCGCAGCCTGCCTGCAGGGAGGCACCGAGTCCCCGGTGGGGAGTGCTGACTCTTCTTCTCACCGAGAGCTCAGCATCCCTGGCCAGAGCGGAAACCCTGGCACAGCAGACCGTCCAGCCCTGTCCAGCCGCGTGCTCAGAGTACCCCCACTGAAAAGACGCTGGCCGAGCCCGCCCCACAGCGTTCTGACCGTCAAAGCTCTTACAATATTGCTGAGACAACACCAGGAAAAAGCTATGACAATAACAACGTATGGTATCAGCCCACTTACTCCTCACATGCCGATATCTAAGGACGTCCTGCTGTGACCCCTGGGACTCAGAGAAGTTAGGTAACTTGCCCAAGGTCACACAGCTGGTTAAGGTTTGAACCCAGGCCGTTGGTCCCAGCACCTGCAGTTCTTGCCACCAAATACCTCCCTTTCAACTTCCTGCCACCCCATTGAAACGACCACAGAACATGGCACTCAGTGTGACACTCGGTGGCCCAGCACCAGGGACTTCAGAACGGAGCACCGTGGTCGGAGGAGCAAGCTGAGCGGGGCTCCAGAGGACGGGACAGGTCAAAGGTCGGGGACCCCGTGCCTGGGGGCCCAGTGCAGGTGTGAGGGGAATGGGGCAGCACTTAGGTCCCCCAGGACAGTTAAATGCCTCACTGCCATCAGGTGGTGCCTCATGGAGTGTGGGCTCAGGGTGACCAAGTCTTCTAAACATGTGGACCATTGAGTGTAACCTCATGATTTTTCAATGTGCACACATAATTCAGATTGCTTAAAATGCTGCGTGTCTCAAAGACATGCATGTTGGGCTGACTGTCCCTGGGCCACATCCCAGTTGGGGTGGACAGCAGAGCCAGAGGGCACACAGTTCAGAGGCAACGCCTGGCCCGGCAGAAGCAGCCGGTTGCGGCTGGGAACAGCAGGAATCCAGGACAGATGGGAAGGATTAGACTGAGGAGTCTGAGGAGCTAGTACGTTCTTGACCATAACTAGTTAAAGAGCTACCATGTGACCCAGCAATCCTGCTGTCACGTATACACAGGAGAAAGGAAAGCGTATGTCCACACAAAAACTCGTACATGGACGCTCATGGCCACATTGTTCACAATAGCCACAAAAGAGCAGCGTCCTGCATGTCCACCAGCTGACGAACGCATGACTAACAAGTGGTCTGCCCACAGAACGGAGTATTAGGCAGCAATGAAAAATGTCGCTCTGACAAACGCTACAACATGGGTGAGCCTTGAACACATCTTGCTAAGTGAAATAAGCCAAACACAAAAGGCCACAGATCGTATCAGTCCATTGATGTGAAATGCTCAGAACAGGCAAAGCCATAGAGACAGAAAGGTCAGGGGCTGCGGGGGGCTGGGAGAGGGGGGAGTTAGAGAGGCAGCCAGGGGGCACAAGGCGCCTTTGGGGGTGATGAGAACGCTCTGAGTGGGTCGTGGGGATGGCTGCCCCACTCCGGGAACATGCTCGAGCCGCTGAACCGCACACCTCGAAGGGGTGAACTGCGTGACACACAATCACCTCAATAGAAGTGTGTTTTACAAAGGGTTAGAGCGGGAAGTGGGGACGTGAAAGAGGCGCTGTGGGGAGATCGCCGGCCAGGGCCTGCCGGGGACCTGTCAGAGGGGCTGTGGAATGACATCCAGCAGCAGGGCGGGGTGCGGGGAGCAGCAGTGAGCGGACGGTATTCCGTGGGTGAGTGAACGCTGGGTGGAGACGGGCTGGAGGGGCGAAAGGCAGCTCAGGGTCGGGACCTGGAGTGGGGTCTCCGCCCGGCCGCCTGCTCGGCCATGCCTTAGCCCCGTGGCCCCGGCGAGTGGCTGTCTCACACATGAGAGGAATCGTCACGTGCCTCCCAGTGGGGCTGCTGCGACGTTAATGAGCCCACACACACGCAGGCTGGGAACTGTGCCTGGCACACAAGCAGCACCATGAACACCGGCTGGTGTTTGCACTGTTACGGGGGTGGCATGAGCGGGGCCCAGCCAGGCAACTCGGACAGCAGTCACCACGTGGGAATAAAAAGAGTTAGAAAGAGTAGTTATAGTTCACGAGAAAAATGCAAGGATGGTTTTAGTCCTAACGCTGCTGAGTCTGAAGAGGTGGTGTGGCCTCCAGTGAAAAAAATCTAAAAGGGGCCTGGCTAATGTGGCTCAGCAGTTCAGCATCAACCTATGAACCCAGGAGGTCATGGTTCAATTCGGGTCAGGGCACATGCCCCGGTTGCGGGCTCAATCCCGGGTGTGGAGCGTGCAGGAGGCAACCGATCAATGATTCTCTCTCATCATTGATGTTTCTCTCTCTCTCCCCCCTCTCCCTTCCTCTAAAAAAAAAAATCCTAAAAGGTAGCTGGTGGTCTGAGACGGGCCTGGGGAGGCAATGACTGGGGGATATGCTGGATTTCGTCAAATCAAAAATGCCATTGATGGTGAAAGAAACATTTTTTTATAACCTCGAAGAAAAGGGGTGCCAATTCAACTGTCACTTCACCAGTGGGAAACCCTACTTCAGAGATGGGGAAAACGTGTCTTAGAATCAATGAATCGCAGCAGATTTAAGAGTATAAAGAGAATAAAGCTTTGCAAACAGAGGAATTTTTGATGGCGAGAACACAGCAGAGTCCTTAAAAGCCCTGTTATCTGCTTACTATTCATTAGTTTAGCAAATCCCTCAGCAGCCCTTTTCCTATTTTTATCCCCCCTCGATCCGTGGGGAGAAAGCACTTCGAGGCTTACTGCCCGCTGTGTAAAAGAGAGTTTCCTTTCTTCCTAATTTCCAGCCTCAGGGGGTGCCCGCGTTCAGCACGGCCCACAGACTGCAGACTCTGATCCTTTCCTGGCTGGCTCTGTCTTTTCAGAGTTCAAGTGCAGTGACCAGAACCTGTGCCTCTCAGGGGGAGGCCCTGCAGCTAAGCACAGGCCCAGGGAAGGGAGGGGCTGGGCCTCCTGAAGATCCCAACAAGCTGGGTTTTTCTAGTTGCCACCAGCTGTTGTGGACTCTTTTAGGTTGTTTTTTTCTGAAAATGATCTATATTGACCTCTAGCATCCTTTCCTGGGTTGAAAGGTGAGGGTTAAAGTCCATCGATGTGAACAGGATGGACCACAGCACAGTGGGATGGACGATGGAAGGAAGGCCCAATACACTTGGCTTCCATCCTGCCCGAGTCCAGGGCTCGTCCACGCTCACAAGCTGGACAGACCCACCGCTTTGCCCCCCAGCTGCGCTGTCCCTCGAAACCTCAAGGGGTGGCATCCCATGGGAGGCAGAAGTCTGGGGAGATGGAATAACAAAGAAGACTTTCTCCTTTGGCCTATTCATTCCACTTCAGAAGTATACTTAGAGGGAAAATAAATGTAATACTCATAAGTGTTCTAGAATTAGAGCGTGGTTGCACAACTTTGTGAATATATTAACTAGTGAACTGTAATTTTAAAAGGGCAAATTTTTAAAAAAATATATTTTTATTATTTCAGAGAAGAAGGGAGAGGGAGAGAGAGAAACATCAATGATGAGAGAGAATCACAGATCAGCTGCTTCCTGCACGTCCCCAGCTGGGGATGGAGCCCACAACCCAGGCATGTGCCCTTGACCAGAATCGAACCTGGGACCCTTCAGTCCGCAGTCCGATGCTCTATCCACTGAGCCACACCAGCTGGGGCTAAAGGTGAGCACAGGCAGGGCCAGGCTTCCTGACCAGTGGGCCGCTGGCTCCTGGGCCCAGCCCCCTTTTTGTTTTCAGTGATCCCAGAAGGCATTGGTGCGGATCCCAGCTGGCTTTTAGTTTCTTGTGTTTTTAAAGCCCTGTTTGTACCAGGAAATTTTATGGCATGTGAATTATATCTTAATTATTTTTGAAAGCTCACAAAGGACTATTTAAATTAGCAAAAACTGAAACTACCAAAATGCCTAATAATAGAACAATCCATACTCTGTGGCATAAACAGAATTGAACAGAAATATAGAGCCACTAGAAGGTATATATTAGCCCGGCTGGTGCTGCTCAGTGGTTGAGCACCACCCTATGAACCAGGAGGTCACAGTTTGATTCCCATTCAGGGCATATGCCCGGGTTGCGGGCTCGATCCCCAGTAGGGGGAATGCAGGAGGCAGCCAATCAGTGATTCTCTCTCATCATTGATGTTTCTCTCGCTCTCGCTCCCTCTCCCTCTCTGAAATCAATAAAAATATATTTTAAAAATAAAAATAAATAAGTCAGGTGGAGCCCAGGGCCTGAGGCCATGCCCACTCCCTGTCCTTGCCAACGTACATAGAGAGCAGCATTTCCAGTTGTAAAGTATTCCCATGTACATACATCATCCGATGTAACCCTCAAGACACTCCGAGAGAGACAGAGAGGGAGAGACAGAGACAGACAGACCCTGGGTCACCGTCACTATGACGGTGGGACCTGAAACCGGTCCTGCTGCCTCCACATTACAGGAGATCCCAATTTCCTGGTACAAACAGGGCTTTAAAAACACAAGAAACTAAAAGCCAGCTGAGATCCGCACCAATGCCTTCCGGGATCACTGAAAACAAAGAGGGGGCTGGGCCCAGGAGCCAGCGGCCACTGGTCAGGAAGCCTGGCCCTGCCTGCGCTCACCTTGGCAGCTCTGCAGAGGGGGGCGGGGGGGGGGGAGGGGCGCGCCTGCACTGCTGAGTGCGCTCCGGCCCCTCTGGCACACCAGGCGGAAGGCAGGCCAGCTGGTACCTGGGAGGAGCCTGGCTGCCCGTCCCTCAGTGAGAGGCACGGAGCGGCCACTCCGCCCTCCGAAGTGGACATGCATCACGCTCCCTCCCCAGGGTCAGGACAGGGACCCTCCCCAGCCGGGCCTCAGTCCGTTAGCGGCCCAGCCCTCCTTCCACAGAGGCTTTCCCAGGAGCCCGGACGGGGACCGGCAGGCGTCGTCTCCACAGAAGCAAAGTGGCCCAGCCGAGGTCACTTCCTGTATGGCTCACAGGGCTGTTTCAGGGGACCCGGGTCCCAGGTTCCTGTGACTCTCAGGGGCTCACTGGATGGGGACCCCTCAGGAGGGCACCCAGATGAGAAGAGGGAGCTGCACTGGCAGCTGGAGGGAGGACTGCTTCTTCCTTCCCTCCTCCCATGTCTCTCTCTCAGCGTCTCTCTCTCTCTTCCTCCCTCCACCCCCTCCCTGTTGTCTATGCAGCGGCCTTGATGCTGCAGCAAACTCCTCTGGGCCAGAAGCTGAGGCAGAAAAGGAGGGAAAAAAAACACACTCACAGCCGTGGAGGGAGGGAGCTGGGGCAGCCAACCCGCCCCTGTGGATGTGAGCGAGTGGGGGTGGGGACATCCTAATGACCTTGCAGCTCACAAGTCCCTCTCCCGGGGCCTGCAGCAGCTCAGGCCAGAACAGCTCAAACCCCCGCCCCTGCCAGCACTCGGTGGTGGTCTAGGCCTCCACCAGGGACCCATCCCTGCCTCCCTGCACAGGACTCAGCGAGGGGTGCACACCTGCAGGAGGAGAAAAGCCAGGGCTGAGTGCTGGGGTGCTGGAGGGAGAAGGCCTCACTCTGCCCTGTGGCTTCATGGTCAGAGCAGAGCGCCGGGCTCAGAGCCTGCCTGCTGGCCACGCTCAGTCCCACTGCGGCAGGCGGTGACCCCCAGCAGCGGGCGGTGACCCCCAGCAGCGGGGAAAGACTGCCCTGCCTGTTTCCTACCCAACCCCGGAGAAGGCGAGCCGAGGCGCTGACATGCGGGACACAGGGCTTCCTGGCCCTGGTGGGGGGGGGGGGCTGCCGGGTCTGGGCTCCAAAGCAGGACCCAGAGGGGACAGCGAGGCTCAGTGCTTGGGGCACCAGAGCTGCACAGGCCACTTCCCGGATGTGAAGAATGCGTGTCCTAAGTCCCAGTGGGGTTGGGGGAGGAGAGAGACAGAGAAAGACACAGAGAGAGAGACACAAGGAGAGAGACACACACAGAGAGAGAGAGAGGAGAGAGACAGAGAGAGACAGAGAACTCACTTCCTCCAAAATGCTGCACTTTGTCTAGCCCCTGGCTCCATGGGGATCCTGCAAAGAAACCCCAAATGACAACGGGGCCCAGAAATAAGAGGCCATGCGTCCACCGGGACCTCCAGATAGTGCGGCTCTTCCCCAACCCGGCGCGGGCACAGCAGCAGCTGCCACACAGGCGTGCAGGAGGGGTAGTCCTGCGTCCTAGCCCTGCGGTGAGCAGCCAAGTCCCGGCAGAGCAGGTGCTGGCTCCCCCAGCAGGTGCGGCCCGCCGGGCTCCCCATCCTGCCTGCCCTCAGGGCATCCTCTGCAGAGAGAGCATGCGGAGGCCCAGCACTCATGCCGCCAGGACATCAGACACACACAGGCCCCAGGAGGGAGCCCCGGCCTGACCCCTCGCTAAGGACAGCAGGGGGATCTGGCAGGGTTGGGGGGATCCCGAGACCCCGGAAAGCTCGCTGCGTGGGGACCTCTCTTCTGATGTGGGTCCAGGCTGGAGAAACCCAGCTCCTCTGAAGGACAGCAGTGCCCTTCGGGCCTGGCTCCCAAGGACTGCCTGACGCCCCAGCCCACCGTGCCTCCCGCCCCTGCCTGCCTCATCCAGTTTGGAGTCTGTCCCGATACACTCTCTCCCCCCATGAATCTGTGAGGTATTGGGGGACAGAGGCTGCATCTCATTGCTCCCTGTGTCACCAGACTTCTAGCTCTACATACACATCCAAAGAGGAGGGAGAGCAAGCTGGAGAGCACAGCCAGGGGGAGAGAAAGAAAAAGAGGAGAAGGCAGAGAACAAGAGGTAGTCCTCCTCGTCCCCCAGCCAGGCCTGAGGGTCCGGTCCCGCTCCGCCCAGGCACACGGGCTGAGAAGCGGTCTCAGCATGAGCTGGAAGCCGGTGTGGGAGCCAGACAGTCTGCCCAGGACCCGGGTGCACCACTTCCGGTGTGACCTCGGGGGTACCCCCGAACCTCACCTGTAATGGAGGTAATAACAGTATCCACCTCATTTGGCTAATGAAGGGTTTAGGGCACGACAAGAATTAGCTTTTATTATTTCAGGTAAGAACCAACGCTTTGAACATATCCATGCTCAAAAAATTTGATGAACTCCCAGAATGCCAGGGCTCAAAGGGGCTTTGGCCACGGTCATCTACGCAACTTGCTCATCTCCCAGATGAGGGGAGCGGTGTGCTGAGGGCACCCAGGTGAGGCAGAGACGGGCCCACACGCAGGTCTCCTCGCCCAGCTCACCCTGCTCGCTCACGGGGGTGTCATCCCGCACCTCCCAGGAGGGTGCCAGGTGCCAGAGCAGGGTGGCCTGGACCCTGCGGGCTGCAGGGACAGGGATATGACGAGGGAAGGAATGGGAGGGCAGCCCGCAGTGGCTCAGTTGACTGGAACGTTGTCCCATACACCAAAAGGCTGAGGGTTTGATCGCATGAGGGAGGCAACTGATTGATGTTTCTCTCTCACATCGATGTTTCTCTCCCACATCAATGTTTCTCTCTCACATCGATGTTTCTCTCCCACATCGATGTTTCTCTCTCACATCGATGTTTCTCTCCCACATCGATGTTTCTCTCTCACATCGATGTTTCTCTCCCTCTCTCTCCCTCCTGCCCCCCCACAGGGGAAGTGAAGGAGGGCAGTGGAGGGAGGCGCCTGGCGCTGTGCCACGGGAGTGGATCTTGTTGAGATGCTCAGCAGAGGCTTCCTAGGAAAGTGACACCTGAGCTGAGGACCAGGCACGGAGGGGCCGGCCCGGAAGGCGAGGAGATGACGAGAAGCCTTCCAGGCAGAGGTTGCCACTTGGACGAGTACAAAAGTCTGAGGAAGCCTCACGCGACCCGATGGTCCCCCGCACCCCCAGAGAATTCGGGGTACCTTCTGGCACTTACTGCTGGCCAACCGCTCAGCATCAGAGCCACATTTACTTGAGGAGACCCCACGCTCTGAGGGCAGCGCTGACCACTCAGGTCTGCCTGCAGGGCCCTGGGGGCTAGCGGTCCACACACCAGCGACAGCATCCCTCCGCGAGGCACGGGCGGAGGCAGGGGGCCAGCCAGCGCCGCAGCACACACAGGGCAGGAGGACAAGGAGGCGTGAGCGGGGCCATTCACGCACCTTCTGCATCCACCGTCTCCTTCATGACGATCTCCACCCGCTCCACGTGGTGCCGGCTCCACAGGCCGTCCAGGGCCTTGCGGTTCTGGTCTCGGAAAGGCAGGATCTGAGCCACGGCCTGGCGGGGAAGCAGACGGGTGTGCCGCGGGTTCTCCTGGCTCCCAGGAGGGCCCCACCCTCTCTTCCCGACTCCGAGAGGCGATCAGAGCGATGGCCCCTGGCCGTCAGGCTTCCCGGCCCAGGAAGGACTCCAACCTTTAGGTGACCGCCACAGGGCCACCGGCCTTTTAGTTTGCCAGGAAGGGGAATAGTTAAGGTGATCTCTTGCCGTTTACCATCAACATTAAATAACAGAAAGATACTGTAACACCAAAAATGGAATAAGGAAAGCTTCAAGTTGACATTCAGTGTTATTTTTTTCATTTTCTCATAAACAAGTGAAATCTCCCCGGGACAGGCCCTGGCCTGAGGACCACTCTGGGAATACTGCAACTCAATGAGGCCGGACGGAGAGCCACGCCGGAGGCCTGGGCTCGCCGCCTGGTCAGCACCGGGCACACAGGCGTGCCCTCTGCTGGCGTTTCCGGGGGTGGGGTGGGGGGAAGTGCCCTAACGGGGCTCCGAGGGCGCAGTCAGCCGAGGTCGTCCCTCGGGTCAGCCCCGCGCTCTGCCACAGGCCCGACTGAGAAGCATGGGCCTCGGGTCCCTGTTCCGTTTTAGGATCTCGTTGCCGGCCTTCTGGCTCGAAACAGAACCCAGGAAGAAAAAATATTGAAAACCAGGCCACTGGGTGTGGAATAAGGGGATCAATTCTAATTCCCACAGCATACCCAGCCAGAAACCGGGCTCAGACCCCCGTGTCTCGGGGCCACCTCCGGAGGGCGCACAGGGCACCGCTGAGAGATCGGAGCCCGGCCCCTGCGAGGAAACAGGGCAGGACACGTGGACAAGGGCCACACAGACCTGCTCACCATCTGCCCTTCGCCCCTCACCTCCCGCCCACCTTCAAAACGACCACAGAGCGCGGGTCTCACACGCCTTCAGGCCCAACCCCACAGTCAGTGCTGTGGCCCCGTCCACGGGTCGACCCAGCTCGCTCCGGCCTGGCAGGCTCACCTGCTTGCCCAGGTAGTGGTCCACCCGGTACATCTCCTCCTCGTGGAAAAAGCCCCCGAGGTCCGCGGCCAACTGCTGGGCTGACCGGTGGTTGTGGCCGAAGGGCTTCTCCAGGACGACGCGCAGCCAGGCGCCGGGGCCCGGGCGGCAGCTGCTGTTGATGCTGCGGGCGATGTCGGTGTAGGCGAAGGGCGGCACGGAGAAGTAGAAAATGCGGCCCGCCTCCCAGAGGCCCTCGCGCTGCACCAGCGCCTCAATGTCCTGGCTCAGGGCCACGTAGTCCTCCGTGGTCTTCAGCTGGCGGTACTGGCTCAGCCGCTGGAACTGGTCCTTGAGCTCAGCACAGCGGGCGGGTGTCACATCCTTGGGGCAGGAAAGGGACTCCAAGACCTTGGCCACGACCTCCTGGCCCTGCTCGGTGGCCGTCAGGGCAGTCCCGTGGAAGCTGAAATTGTGGCCCTTCCCCGCCTCCTCCAGGTACAGCTGGAACAGCCCCTGCCATAGGTATTTCTTGGCCAGGTCCCCAGTGGCTCCCAGCAGGACTACGGAGACGTGTCCCTGCAGCCCCTGGGCCCGCAGGCAGCCCAGAAGGGCCATGCACACCGCCACCACGAGCATCCTCCGAAAGCCCGGGCGCCTGCGGAGACACACAAGGAACAAGGAAGGATCAGACACGCTCAGGTGGCGTGATGTGGGGCGAACACGATTCCAGGCTATCGAACATTTCCTGCCTGGCAAGAAACAGCCACGTGTTTCTCAGGAAACCGCTAGTCCCAGCGCTCCCCCCCCCCCCCCCCCCGCAGCTTGTGTTAGTGCCAGGAAGCTGGCGGGTAGGCAGCGTGCTCTGTAAACAGGACTCTGCCCGGGAAGGTGGCAGGCCCCTGGCGGAGGCGGAACGTTTTGCTGCAGGAGCATGGGAAGGTGGCACAGCCGTGAGGGAGGCCCCAGGGCTGCCATGGGATCGGAGCTGTCCACCTCATGACCACGGCCAGTCTCTGCCCGGCGCACAGGCTGCCTGCACCATCGGGGCAGCTCAGGGACGGTGGCAGGTCCTTGGCTGGTGGCCGGAGCCGTGAGAGATGCCACTCCTCTCACCTCTTCCACTGGCTCCAGCACACAGCGAATACGGGTCGTTGCTACACCGGGTGATAAAAGCACAGACCGGAACCAAAGGACGGAGTTTGAATCTCAGCTCAAGCCCTCACCTTGGACAATTATATGACCTCTGTTCCTCGGTTTCCTCACTTGCAATGGGGGTATTAGAGGTACCTACATCCTAGGGTTGTTACAAGATTACAGTGAGTTAATGTTTATATTGTGCTTGGGACAGTGCTGTATAAGTATCACGGTATATTAATAAGAGCAGCAAACACTGAATGCGAACACGTTCCAAGCATGAACTTGATGCGCGTGAGCATTAGATCTCACGGAACGCGGACAGGAACCTGAGAAGACTCAGTGGTGGGTCCACCTCATTGCCCTCCTGCAGGGAGAAGAGCCGAGGCAGCTGAAGGTCCCCAGGGGAGAGGCGGGGGAGCTGACTGCACAGCAGTGGCACGCTGCGGCCTCCCCCAGGCGGGCCTAACACTTGGCTGGTTGCAGCCTTATTTGGAGCAGCTGACATGTATGAAGGGCGAGAGGCCTCGCTCGGACCTGCCACCAACGCACCAGAGGACTCGACTTCTCAGCCTCTGTTCGAACCGAGGGTGTAAAGCTCATCGGGCTCAATTTACTCCGAGGCTCCCCCATCCTTCCATTTCCACCAGGGCCGCGCTCTGAGGGGGAGGCAGGAGAGAGGGAGGAAGGAAGGAATCCAGCCAGCAGCTGGGTCTCAGAAACAGGTGGGGGAATGAGCCCAGCCTGGGTGTGCTAATGAGGAAGGAACTAGGCCCGGCCGGTGTGGCTCAGTGGTTGAGCATCGACCTATGAACCAGGAGGTCACGGTTCGATTCCCAATCGGGTCACATGCCCAGGTTGTGGACTCGATCCCTGGTGGGTGCCCTGCGGGAGGTAGCTGATCAATGATTCTCTCTCGTCATTGATGTTTCTCTCTCTCCCCCCCTCGCCCTTCCTCTCTGAAATCAATACCATATAAACATTTATTTATTTATTTATTTATTTATTTATTAAATAGGAACTAGAAGGACTGATTAGCACCTATTATATGGCAGGCAGATAAAGGATGAACGAAATCCTCCACCACGAGTCTGTAATCTGGTCTACAGAGAGCGAAACTGAGGTTTAAAGAAATCACAGGACGTGACAGAAGCCCTGCAGCCCTGCAGCCCGGCCAGCCGACCTTCCGCAGGCCTGCATTGCCCCTGGATCGAGGCCCCGGAGCTGCCTCCTGACTCAGGCATCTGACCCCCTCCTCCACTTGCCCTGTGCCTCGACCTCATCTCTCTGGGGACCCATCCCCGAGACGGCACCGTTAGCAGCCAAACCAAGAGGAGGATCCAACCACAGTGTCCGCACCAGCAGGCAGAGGACACCTTCCCTATTGTAGCTTTAACTGGAGGGCCAAGGGGCTCCCCTCTCCTTCACCTGCACCCCCTCTGCCCCCCAATGCAGAGGAGCCACAGGCCCCTTCTCCTTTCTTCTCCTGCTCTCCAACTCCTGGCCCTGGCCCTTCAAGCATTTCCTTCGTAAGTGGCAATGCCCCTGTGGGGAGGGAGGAAGAGCTGCAAGGTCAGAGCAGGAGAAAGGTGAAGCCTGGAGCCGCCAGCTGGCAGGCTGCGTCTCAGGGCTCCTGATCCGAGTGGCGGCCAGGGTTCTGGCTGTGCCAGTACACGCAGGGGAAGGAGCTCAAGAACCTCCGGTGCCTGGGTGGGCAGGTGAGGGAGCCCACGGGCCAGAACCGCCGGCCCGGCCCCAGAAGACTGCAGAAAGCTGCAACGGATGGCCCCGGGCCTGTCCCTCTGTAATCCGGTTCTGACTCAGAGCTCTTGCTGCAGCCTCCCCTGACCAGCCCAGTTCCCAGGTTTGCCCCCTTACCTCTTGTGGATGTCCCCAGAACGCCTTGAAACAAGCACAAATCAGAGCTCCCAGTGATTGCAGCAAGTCTGCTTACTCTGTGGTTGCTAAACGCCCGGGAACAGCTCCTCCCTGAACCAGTGTGGGCGGTGTGTGTGTGTGTGTGTGTGTGTGTGTGTTTGGATTTGCTTATTGCCGTGTTTGCTTAACCTTAACAGTGTTTCTCAAACTTGAATGTGCATCTGGGTCTCTTGAGGACCTTTTTAAAATGCAGATTCTGATGCGGAGGGTCCAGGGAGGGGCCAGAGATGCCGACAGCTGGTCTAAAGAGCACACTTAGAACAGCGAGACTCTGGAATACGGAGCACTGCGTCTAGAGCGACAGCTCTCATCAGAGGGGCCTCATCAGAGGGGCCGCAGATCAAAACCCGCACACCTGCCTCCTGCTCCCTTCACCACGGCCATGGGCGCCTCCGCGTCCACGGCAGGCTTAGATCTGCCCGTCCCCCCAGCAGCCGGCTGCTGACCCCCGAGAGCCTGGCGCGAACACCCGAGGTGCCCGAGCAGGCAGTGTGTGCAGAGGGCCAAGTGCCTCGACCTTCCTCCAGACGCCTGTGGAGGAGGCTCAGCGAGGAGGCTCGTTTTACAGCTGAGAAAAGTGTAGGTGCGGCAGCTGTGGGGCTACACAGCCTGAGCCTCCGTGCCTGTGTGGACAGAGCGTGCCATTTCAATCAGAGGGCCTGGCTCAAAGCCACCTGGGGCTCGGCCACACGACCCTGGCTTGGCATACAGTAAGTCACCTCAACAGTTAGGGTCCACGCCTCCTCACTGAAAAACAGGGGCCCCCGGTGGCCCCAGCACGTGCCTGTGGCCTGAGCCCGCTCTGCTCAAGGCTCTCCTTCGGGAGGTTCTGCTGCAGCTCGTCCTCCTGCCTCCTCGCCTGCTCTGAGAGAAGAAATCTAAAGTTACATCCCTGAAGCTCACGCGAGAGCATGGAGGGGGCACTCTGACCGCTGACCCTGCTCTGAATCTCTTCTCTTTATCATTAATAAACAAGAAAACCCTCAGTGAAAAGTTCGAGAAGCCACAGGGCAGGACGGACGGAACAGTGGACGGAGTTGGAACACGTGGTGATTCTTGCCCGGGGCCTGCTGCTAACCGACCACACCACCTTGAACGAGACTTCTACGCGGGCTGGGCCCCAGCGTCCCATCCAGGACATGAGGTCTGAGCTCCAGGACCTACCACACTCTCCTGTCCTCAAGTCCTATGCTCTCCAAGGAAAGGAGATAACCATCTATTAACAGAGAGACACAGCCCGAGGCCAAAGTAGCAGGTGGAAATGCAGAACTAAAATATGAAGCAATAAAAACATAATAATAATAATAATAATAATAAAATATGAAGCAATGAGTGTCATTCAGAAGTTAAGACAAAACTCTATGAAGCTGTAAGTTACATGCACAGTAGATGCAAGTTCATTTACAACAATTATTATTCAAGACACTCGCCAGAAACACAGTGCACAGCACAGGGCAGGCCCGAGGCCTCCTGGGGGAGGGGCAGCAGGAGGTCTTCTGGCGGCTCTTCAGGGCTTTGGGGCTGACCGGGCACATGCCCAGGGTCCAGGCACCCCAGCTCCAGACTGAGGGGTCTGCAGGCATCCTGGGGACTCACCTTTTACAGCACAGCTCTGCTAACATCGCAACGTGTGGACACTGGCCGGCCAGAGGGTCTGGGTCAGAATCGGGGTTCCAGTCTTTGCTTCTGCCCAAGCAAAAGAGGCGGCTATGGGGCACCGCACGCCGTGCCTGCCCAGGCCCGCACAGACCCGGCGCGTGCTGCACTCGGCGGTGTCTGTAACGCCCGGGAGGAAGCGGCTCTGGTCCTCGGGGCCCAGCAGCCGAGGGCGGGAGAGGAGCAGGAGGTCAAGGTCAGAGGCCGCTGCTGCCCTGCCCCTTCCCAGCACGGCATGGCATCCACACCTTTGCTGGTACCCACACCTTGGGCGCCCACTTTCTGTGTGCCAGGCAGGAAGGAGGAAGGTTTTCTCAAACCACAGCCCAGGACTTTGGAATCTTTAAAAGGATGTGTAGAAGGAAAACAAGTGAAACGAAAGATCCTTTCCAACTGAAGTACAAGGGGCCGTGCCCAGTCCCTCTGTGAGGGCCAACTCAACTTTCCCTGCACTCTTTCCTGCTTGGGGGGCCGTCTGTGCCACCTCCCCCACCCCTCGCACATGCACGTTAAACTCGGGGCCGTTTTGCCTACTCTCAGAGAGTCCTGATTCCCATCACCTCTTTGGGTACCAATCTTGGGTCCCCATGACCCAAACGCTGTGCAGGGCCCCCTTGTACCTCCACACAAGATTCAATTGCTAAACGTCCAGGAATTTTTCAAGCCAGTTGTTAAACACAGCCATTGTTTATAACGGGATGATGCAAATTTAGAACTAAACCCATTACATTAAAAACACAGGTAAGACTGCATTTTACTATTATCCGTGCTCCTGACATTAGTTCCATCTGTTGTATCTGTAAGGGAAGATGTTCGGTAACAAGTGCTTGAAACTGGCCAGCCAGGAGTGTTTACACAGCAGATATTGGCGAACACGGCACACCAGGCTGCCCACCAGCCTGCACCCCACCAGCCTGCACCCCTGCCCAGCAGGTTGTTACACATTTACCAGCATGCCTGGCCTGCTCTGCCAAGTCTGTATTTCCAGGCTGGACTTTCTCCCCCTAAGCTGCACACTCAGACAACCAACTGCGACTCTGACACCATTAGTTGTTGTCTACAAGACTTTCCACGCTTGAAATCAAACGGACTTATCTCCCAGCCTGCTCCCAATGCTCATGTCTCCATTCCCAGTAAAAGGCACCTCTATCCTTCCCGTGCTCAGGCCGGGAAACTCTGGGTCATCAGTGAGTCAGCAAATCCGACAGTTTTGTAAAAACACCCACCTCTCTTCACCTTGCAGCTCCACGCTGGTCCTGGCCGCCCCCGGCACCTGTCTGGGCTGCTGCAGAAACCTGCTAATTGGCCTCCCGCTTCTCTCTTCCCCGGAACACAGCAGTCAGAAGTGGTCTTTCACAGGCGGGTCAGATCACCATGTTCTTCTGTTCAGGGGCCTGCAGGGTCTACACATTCTGGCCTCCCAGCTATTAGCTCTTTGATCTCTTCCCCGGCTTCCCTGCCCCGCTCTAGGCTCCAGCCACCCATTCTCCTGCCCCAGGGTCTCTGTCCTTGCTGGTCCCTCTGCCTCACCTACTTCTTCCCACAGACGTCCACTTGGTTCACCCCTCACCAACTTCAATTCTCTGCTGAAATGTCACCTTCTCAGTGAGGCTTTCTCGGCCGACTATGTAAAACCAGAAACCTCCTGCCCCCAAGTCAATTCCTGTTTCATTTCTCTCCATGGTACATGTCACTTTTTAATGTGTGATAAGTGTGTTTATTTTGTTACTAGAGGCCTGGTGCATGAAATTTCGTGCACTGGGGGGGGAGAGAGGGGCGGGTCCCTCAGCCTGGCCTGAGCCCTCTCGCAGTCAGGGAGCCCTTGGGGGATGTCCGACTGACAATGGGGAGCGGGCCTAAGCCGGCAGTCGGACATCCTTAGCACTGCTGCAGAGGCGGGAGAGGCTCCCGCCCTCACCACTGCGCTCGCCAGCCGTGAGCCTGGCTCAGGGCTTCTGGCTGAGCGGCGCTCCCCCTGTGGGAGTGCACTGACCACCCTGGAGTAGCTCCTGCGTTGAGCGTCTGCCCCCTGGTGGTCAGTGAGTGTCACAGCGACCGGTTGTTCCACCATTCGGTCAATTTGCATATTAGCCTTTTATTATATAGGAGGATTGTGTGTTACCCCTCCCTTCACAAGAACATACGTGCCAATGGGGACAGAGGTTTCCGTGGTGGTTCACTGCATGTCTCCAGTATCCAAACAGGGGCCTGGCACTCAGAGGGTGAGCCATAAACATCTGCTGAATGAACAAGTACATCCCACTGGCACGAGACCACCGCCCCCTGTGTCTGAGCTCTCTGCGCGTGAGCGATGGCACGGGAACAAGTCTCTAGCGGTGACGTCAAGCACCGTGGCACGGCACACATTAGCAGCAACTTACTGCTTGTACCAATACTATGAATAATAAAAGAGATCTTCACAGAGTATTTAATCATGTGTCCGATGCTAGGCTAAGAGCTCAACATGCATCACACCACAACCTAAGAAGAAATACTGTCCCCATTTTTAGAATGAGGAGAGAGGAAGCGAAGGTGGGGAGAGGTGAAGTAACTTACTGAAGGTCAGGCAGCTTAGAGGCGACAGGATTTGAATCCAGGCAGACTGGCTCCAGCCCTACCTCCCCCCTCCCTGTAAAAATGCATGACTCCAGCCCCGAACGGCGACACGTCTACACTGTATTAGTGTGGACACGGGTCCTGCTCCTCTAACAGCCCGGACACCAGTGGTTTGAGAGGCAGGCTATTTCTCTAGCATCCGCTACCCACGCAGGGAGGCAGCTCTACACCCTGAGGTCAAGCAGCCCTGAGCACTAGCCGCTGTCATCAGCCTCGGCCCACTCTGCCTGACCGTGATTCACTCCCCTCCTTCCCCCTGACGTCAGGAAAACATTGTGTTTAAGCCTGAGTGGCTCTGTTAAAACCAGGAAGGCCCTTCCAGTTTCTGAAGGGTGAGAACTCTGGGTTCCAACCCCGGCTCGGCCACACGACAGCTGTGTGACCTGGCACATCGTTTAACCTTCCTGTATCCACCGCGGAGAGGGAAAACAAGTCGATAAGAACAAAACGAGACGCTCCGTATAAAGAAGCTTGGCATACAGTAAGCACCCAAGAAACGTTAGCCCCGCCGTTACGCAACAACAGCACCAGGAGTAAAGGGACTTATTGTGAAACCAACGGCATCACGAGTCAAGGGACTTTTCTTGCTAGCTTCCTGGAACGGCTACGAGACCAATTCACCGCCTCACGGCAGAAAATGCCAAGGAACAACGAGCTAGCTCGTCGACAGCTCCTTGACCTTCCTACCACACAGATGAAAAAGCAACGGGCAATGTTGCTGAGATGGTTAAAAGTCCCCCCCCCCCCCCAGCCCGCGAGGGGGTTAAATTGGGCCCAGAGAGCACAGGAGAGGAACGAACCCTCTAACCCCGTAGCCCTAGGCTTTGGCTTCACCGCTGAGGGCCTTTTCTCCAGCTGTAAAATGGGGTTCGTCACCTCACTTTAACCCCTGGCCAAAACCCCCAGAAATACGATGGGAGGCAACAGTGGTGAGAACTCTCCCCAAGAGCCTCCTGGCTCCCAACGGGGGCAGCAAGAAGCAAAACCAGACTCCCTGCTCTGCCCCCAGTGAGGGTCAGACACACTCCAGGTGCAGTTTGCCAACCAGGGATGACAATCGCATCCACAGAGTGAGAGTGGCCGGGCCACAGGTGACCAGCGGGCCTCTCGGCTTCCCTCTCCTTGCCCGCAGCTGTAACTGTTTCCCTTTTCAATGGCCTAAAACAGCGGTCGGCAAACTCATTAGTCAACAGAGCCAAATATCAACAGCACAACGATTGAAATTCCTTTTGGGAGCCACATTTTTTAAACTTAAACTTCTTCTAACGCCACTTCTTCAAAATAGACTCGCGCAGGCCGTGGTATTTTGTGGAAGAGCCACACTCAAGGGGCCAAAGAGCCGCACGTGGCTCGTGAGCCGCAGTTTGCCGAACACGGACCTAAAACCATCCGACAGGAACTTAGCAGCCCTGGCTGGGTGGTCAGTTGGTTAGAGCATAATCCTGAAACACCAAGACACACCAGGGTTGTGGGTTTGGTCCCGTCAGGGCACATGTAAGAATCAGTCAATGAATGCATAAATAAGTGGAACAACATATCGATGTTCCTCTATTTCTCTCTCACACATCGTTTAAAAACAATTTTTTTTAAAAGAGTAACTTAGTAAACTCCAGCGTTTGGATACAAATGACTTGCGTGTTTGCCTGGAGTGGTTACTGATGAGCAGTCATGTACCTCAAAGAAAGTTACGCAAAAAGCCGCCAGGAAAATGAGTTCTGTTCATGCCAAGCATTTTTACCTCAGGTGCTCCTATAACTTACACACTGAGCCTCATACGCTCAAATATCCAATCAGCCGTTCACTGCTGCAGAGCGTGCAAAGCATGGCTTAAAATATGCCCAGGCTACACCAGCGTTCCCGCATCCGCTACCTTTCCTCCTGGGGCGGGGGGGGGGGGGGGGGAGGAAGAATAACGGGGGTGAGGAAGGGAGCAAGGAACCGAGGAACAGAGGCTTATGATTTTTCCATAAGTTCTCATTTCTGGCAAAACTTTCAAATTTGAGTGAGCTGATTTTCAGAGCTCTGGGCAGGTTTACTTCTGGAAAACTATTCCTTGTATCGATGCATTGGAAACGCTGGTTGAAAGCCGAGGGCTGATGCCAAAGATGAAGCAGCTCCCAGGAAAAAAGCACCGAGTTCCTCCTCCCATTGAACTGCCTTCCAGGGAGCCTGGGAAGGGGCCCTGGTCCCCGGACTAGCCGCGCCGGGGCCAGGCTGCCTGCAGACAGACTATGCCCAGGGGTAGGGCGCGAACAGTCATTTATTTAGGTGCGAGGGTGAGAGGGGAATTCCGGCAAGCTCTGGCCCCGCCTGCTTCCCGGCGGCTGCAGGCAGGCGGGGGTGGCGAAGGTGACGTCCCAGCAAAATGCCCGGGGGTTTCACAGCCGCGCGTGGCCGGCGGCCGACCCACCGACCTCGGGTTCGGCCCCGCGCGCGCGCAGCCGCCTTCGGGCCAGAAGGCGCGCCGGTGGCCGCAGGAGCCGAGAGAAAGCGGGGGAGGAGCTTACTGCGTCTCGCCCAGCCGAGCCGCTCGGCCGCCGCTCCGGGAACGTCGCGGGGCGCGGGGCGCTGTAGACCCGGCTCAAGCCGGGGCCCCGCGCATCCCTTTCCGCGGGCCGGGCTGCCCGGCAGGTGTGCGTCACGGCCCCGCGCCTGCTGCGCGCTCGGGTTTCGCCACCGGAGCCGGGGCGGCGAGCACGGAGGGCGCGAGGCCAAGTTCAGCCCCGCCGCCCTTTCCCTGCCGGGAAGCGCGGAGACCAGGGCGTCCTCGGCGCGCGCGCAGGGGGTCCCCGCGTCAGGGGGTGGGGGGTTGGGGGGGAAATCCCCGCGTCAGGGGCGCGCGCACGCGCAGTGGGACTGAGCCAGTTGCGCGCGAGGGAGGCGGAGGCGCAGGCGAGGCCACGCCCCCCTGGCCCGGGGTCAGGGGGCGAGAGGGGCGGGGCCTCGGGAAGGATTTCCTGGTTCGCGTGGTCGCGCTGGTCTTCGGAGCGCAATGGCCGGGCAGGTGGCGCGCCCTCCCTCCCGTTCGCAGCGCGGGGCCCTCCTGGGCGACGGAGCGGCTGCGTCTGAGACGCACGGGGCCGCGAGGAGAGGCTGTGTCCTGGCGGAAGCCTGGGAGCCTGCTCGCTGGCTCCTCCCCAGAATCTGACACGCGCTGTGGGAACAGGGTACCATTGACCCCCCCCCCAGGCCTCGCTTTTCTCCATCCGGGTGGTCTGCCTGAGTGGCTGGGTTCCTCCCATGTTCAGTATCCAGAGGTATTGATTTAGGGGTCGGAGAGCCCGCTGTTCCCATGCTTCCACCAGGCAGCTTTAATCTCTGTTTATACCCGCGTGACCTTGAAGACGGTGACCTGGGACTCAGTTCCTTCACCTGTGCCACGGGGCAGTGAGAGAGCACCTGCCCCAGGGCTCTCAGGCCTGTGACACGTGCCCAGTAAATGGTAGCCTGCCCCTGGGTGGCTTTGTTAGGGAGACAGTAAGTGGGAAGAAGGCCCTGCCCTCTCTGTGGGGCGACTTAAGGGGTACAGTGAGGCAGCCTAGCCAGCTGCCTGGCTCGGCATCCAGTGAATGGTATGTGGTCCTCTACCCGACGCCTCACCGTTATCATGCAGTACCCGCCCCTCGGCCTGCAGCAGCCCTGTGCCCACTTTCCTCCCGGCCCCAGCGTGCTGTGAGTGCGCCCAGGCGGCCCCCAGGCATTTCAGAGGCGGCTGCTCCTCCCTGCTTCTCAGCAGGCCCCGAGTGACCTTGGGCTAACGAAGGCAGGGACACTGCCACAGTGGCCAGCCGGACCACCCAGGACCATCCCTTGGACATAGATCCCCCTTTCCCACTCTGTCCCTTCTCCAGACCCGCCTTCCTCCCATCCCTGGGACAGGAGAATGCATGGCCATCTCGCTGAAGGATGCTGGACCCCCTGAGAGAGGGGATCTGACCCGAGCGGGAAAACTGGAAGCAGCTTTTCATTTCTTGAAGGGTCTGGTGGAGGTAGCCGGTCGGGAACTAGCAGAGGGAACTTGGCAGTGGCCAGCAGGACGAAGTAGGGCCAACAGGCGTAATTACCACACAGGATGTTGGGCAAGAGGGTTCCAGGAAAGCTGGGGAGGCAAGGGGGCTGGACCCCGGCGTCACCAAGGCCCGAGCCATCTGGGGGCCTGCACTGGGCTGCTGGGACTCAGCAGGGATTTCAGCCATCCTGGGGGGACTTGTGCAGAGGGTCAAGGAGCCAGGTACCCACTGGCTGCCTCCACAACTGGACGTGGGCAGTAGGGTCTGGGCAGGGACCAGCCAAACCGGACTGGGTGATACCAGGACTCCTGGTAGGAGCCCTTCCCATGCTCTGTAACCCTGGGTGCACCATGCACCCGCACAGCTATGTAAAACCGGGCCAAGGCAGGCACAGATGGGAGAAGCCAGGTGCCCAGAGGCAGGTGAGCGGAGGGGACCTTTCCCAGACCCCTCTGCAGCCATCACAAGGATGATCGTCAGGTACCTTGAAGGCATCTTTTAAAATACCCCAAAGCCAGTCAGTGGTAACCGGTTTATTAAGAAAATGTATGCCGAGTTGCATGTTGTGGGGTGGGGTCTGAGGAGTGATGGCAACGAGCCTAGGATGTCACACCTGGTTTCCCGGGAGTGTTTCCACTCCCACACGTCACGGAGGCCTTTCCATTTCTCCGCCCTCCTGGCTCACCTTTCGTGCTTACCTCAGTCTCTCCCCACTCGGCACCTTCTCGTCTGATCTGGATCATTGCTTTGCTTTCTTTCCACCTGCGAACGGTTTGGTCTCATCCAGGTGTGAGAGTACGGCCCCCAAAGCAAACATCTAAAACCTCGTCCCTGGGCCTGATCCCCGGAGTCAGCACCGTTGTCGACCTGAAGCTTTTCTCATTTCTGTACGCACAGCAGGCACTCCAGGCCACACCACCGGCGACCAGGTGGGCCCGGAACACTGGAGGGAGCCTGAGAGAGGAGATGCCGCCCCGCCCCCCGCAGGGGTCCCGGGACCTGAGCTGGGCCTGTCCGGGAGCGCCCTGGGGCTCTGTCAGCAGGTTTTGTTGTCTTCCTCAATCGCGTGGTAGGCAGAAGTCGGGGTCACAGGCTGCTTCGCAGACGCAGACACGGACAGTGAGACCCAGGGTGATGAGTGACTCACGAGGATGTCTGTGGAGTTTCTATTTTCGGGCAGCGCTCCCTAGTCAGCCCTGCCCGTTCACTCTTGGCTTTTGCGGGGGGAGGGGGGGGGAGGCGCGGGGGACTGAACAGGTGTCATGGGTTTTCGCCGCAGTAGAGCAGTAGAGCTTTCCCTCCCCAGGCACGAGGACGCCAGCACTCTGCTTTGTGAAGGATGGCTTCATAGAGTCTCCATGAATAGCTGTGTGTCCGCTCTCTGTTGCTGCCGTAACAACTTGCCACCATTTATTTAGTGGCTTCAACAACACAAACATAGACTCTTCCAGTCCCGTCGGTCAGAAGTCCCCCGTGGGTCTCCATGGGCTGCGTTCCTTCCTCGGGGAGCCCTTCTCTTGCTCAGTTGGGTGCTGGCAGAATTTAGTTCCTTGTGGTTTGGGACCGAGATCCACGCGTCCTTGCTGGCTGTCAACAGGCCGTTCCCAGCGTCCAGGGACACCACATTCCCAGCTTGTGGCCCCCAAGCTCCATCGTCAAAGCCAGCAACAGACCATCACGTGCTTTGACTCCCCGTGTCAGAGTCTTTACCTTTAGTCACACCTGCAGAGTCCCGTTTGCCAGGTAAGGCGACGTACGGGTTCCGGACGTTAAGGCCTGGACGTCTGTAGAGTCATTATTCTGTGCACCGCAGATCGTACGTTTGCAGATTCTCAAACCCTCTGGGTTGTCCAGGACCTTTGTCACATGGTTGTTTTTTTAAAAAATGTTTTTATTGGTTTCAGAGAGCTAGGGAGAGGGGAAAAGGGATAAAAACACCAATGATGTGAGAGAATCATTGATCGGCTGCCTCCTGCACGCCTCCTACTGGAGACCGAGCCCACAACCCAGGCCTGTGCCCTGACCGGGAATCGAACCGTGACCTCCTGGTTCATAGGTCGACGCTCCACCACTGAGCCACACCAGCCGGGCACATGATTTCTTTAATAACAGCTTTACTGAAATATAATTCACATGCGACGCCATCCACCCGGTTAGAGTGTACAGTTCGCTGGTTTCTAGTATTGTCACAGAGTTGTGCAGCCACCACCACAATCGATTTGGTACGTTTTTTATCACCCCTTCCTCATTAGCAGTCACTCCCCAGTTCCCCTTGAGCCACTGATTTGCTCTCTGTGAATTTGCCTACTCTGGACTTCTCATTAACAAGGAACCATACAGTATGTGGCCTTGTCTACATATAGGTTACATAGACACATCTATGTGTATCTACATAATGTCTTCAAGGGTCATCCATGTTGTAGCATGTACCAGTGCTTCATTCCTTTTCATTGCTAAATAATACTTGATTGTATGGATTCACCACATTTTATTCATTCATTCATTAGTTCACAGACATTTCCATTTTTTAGCTACCGTAAATAATGCTGCTGTGAACATGTGTGGACGTGTTTTTGTGTGGACGTATGTTTTTATTCATAGGAGCGGAATTACTAGGTCATATGATTATTCTGTGTTTATTTTTTTTAGAAACTGCCAGACTTGTTCACAGCAGCTGCGTCATTCTACATTCCCACCAACAATCTACCAGGGGTTCTATTTCCCCACATCCCCGCCAGCACTTGCTGTTATCTGACTTTTTCATTCTAGCCACCCTCACGGTGTGAAGTGGGATCTAACTGTGGTTTTGATGTGCATTTTCCTGGTGCCCAGTGATGTTGAGCATCCTTTCATGCATTTATTGGCCATCTGTATGTCTTCTTTGGAGAAATCAAGTCAGAGTCTTGGTCCACTTTTCACTTGGGTTGTCTTTTTATTATCGAGTTGTTAGAATTCCTTATATATTCTAGATGCAAGTCCCTTCCTGGATATATGTATGATTTGCAAAGATTTTCTCCTGCTCTGTGAGTTGTCTTTCCACTGTCTCAATGGCATCCTTTGAGGCATATGAATCTTTAATTCTGTTGATGTGCAACTTATCTCTTTTTCCTTTTGTTGCTTGTGCTTTTGGTGTCATATCTACAAAGGTTTTGCCGAATCCAATGTCATGAAAATTGACGCTTGAATTTTCTTATGAGCGTTCAATAGGTGCCGTGGTTCTTGTCCCAGCCTTACAAAGGGTTCAGCATTCTGGAGAAAGGGGCTGCACGTAGATGATTAAAGAGTCCGGAGATGAAAGATAATTTTGAAAGGCATTGGGGGTCAGTGGATCTTCAGCTGAAGGAGCTAAAAGACTCTTATCTTGACCAAGGACTCTTGCTTTTATTCAACACAATTTGTCCTAAGGCAAGGTGGACATATACACTTCAAAGGGTAGGGTATTAAAGGGTAGAGTACAAAAGCATTATCAGTTTGGAGAATAGCCTACAGCTGTTCGGGTGTTTGGCCAACAGGAGGCAATAAAATGCCCTGAGCTGTCTGGCAGTTAACAATCCTATTCAGGTTTGGGGGAAGTGCCGTTTAGCCGTTTCCAACAGGTAAATTACATATGTGGCTCACCCTTGTTGAACCGCCCAAGCTTCACCAACCTTTTGATGAAACTCTTGTAATTATTGCATGCTGGAATTGGTTCCCGGCAAATAGGTTTAGCTCTTACACTTAGACTTTTAATCCGTTTTTGGTTAGTTTTTATATATGAAGGGAGAGGTAGTGGGTTCAAGTTCATTCCCTTGCACACAGGTATCCAGCTGTCCCAGGATGCTTTGTAGAACGGTCACAGGATGAGCTCCAGGAGCATCTCCTTGGATAGCTACGCCACCCTGACGTGACCACAGTCCCTACCGGGTCCAGTGAGGCAGGCCCTGGCTGACCGCTGTCTGGCAAATGGTAGACCCCCCACAAGTGCTTGTCAGATGAAAGTGATGCAAGGTGGGGAGCCAGAGCCACCGAGTTCGGGTGCCGGATCCCCTTTGCTCTGCACATGGCTGAGTGACTCTGGGAACTTGAGTGGCCACGGGGCCCCAGTCTGAGGAGGTGCCCCAGTGCCCTTGGGGAAAAGGGGAAATGCTACTGCTGCCTGAGCCAGATCTCAGGGCGGGAAATCCCAAATTTTGCTTTGAGGCTGCCTGGGGTGTGTGTATGGGGGGGGGGGGGCGGGTACGGGGTGGATGGGAGGGAGGTGTCAAGGGGAAAAAAGAGAAGACTGGGGAGCAGCTGGCCCAGATGTGGACCAGGACAGGGGACCTTGAGTAACAAAGCAAGAGGCACCTGTACTCAAGGTCAGCACTTCTTGTTTTAAGCTTTCAGCGGCAAAAGCAGGGGAAGGCTCTTGGCTGGCAGATGAAATGAGAAGATAAAGCGCTGGCAGCCACCCCAGACGTCTCTGCACCAGCAACGCTGCATTGCACCCTGCGGGCCAAGCGGAGGTGCGGCCCGGGGACAGCCCAGCTGTGGAGCAGGCGACCGATGAGCCTGGGGTCGGGGAAGGACCGGGCACGCTTGCTCGCAGGGGAAATGCGATGGTCAGCAGGACCTCACGAGACAGAGGCGCTTCCCGTCGGCTGGGCCAGGAAGCAGGACCGTCTGCCCTTCCCGGCCCTGGCACTGCGGCGGCCTGGCCCTGGGCCAGGAGTGTGGGAGCCTCTGCCGAGCCGGTCACTCCCTAGTGGCTGCAGGGCCACGGCCTGGGACAACTCTGCACCCCTCAGCTCCTTCCACCCCTCCCCCGTCCGGTCCTGGAAGTACAGGTAAGGCCCCCCGCATGAATCTGTCCAGTGCTACACCCCACGCTGTGTAGACTTGGGGGACACAGCTGTGAACAAGGCCCCTGTTCTCAAGGAGCTTATGTTCGACTCCAAGTGGGGGGCTGGGGGGGTGGGGAGACGGACTATAAACAAGTAAAGAACATGGCAGAGTGACAAGTGTGGTAAAGAAAATACCACAGGAACGTGGAATGGGATGTCTGACGGCCTAGTTAAGGAAGCCCACTCCAAGAGGTGACCTTTGACTGAGAGGAGACGGGGAGAGGCCGGTCCTGCATAGCTGGGGACAGTGTTCCAGGCAGAGAGAATGGCGCGTGCAAAGGCCTGAGGCAGGAGCTCCCCTGGCGTCTCTGAAGAACTGAAAGGAAGCCATGTGGCCAGGATACTGAGCAAGAGGTAGGAACTGGGCGCAGAGGCTCAGAGGCCATGGAAGAATATGGGTTTTTTTCTCATGTGTAGTGGAGGGCTTTGGAGGATATTAAATAATCATTTTCATTTGGAAAAAGTCCCCGGTTCCTGGGCCTCGGGCCCCAAGGAGAGCACACTGAGGGGGTGGGAAGTTTTCAAAGGGTCCAGACAGGCAAGAGACTCAACTCCGGGTGTTTGGAAAGGTGTGATCATTCAGGTGTGGCAAGGCCAGCTGATCGGGAGGTGACTGCCATTGGGAAGATGGTTTGTTACAGTCCCCAAGAGGAGGGGGCAGGCCATGTCACCCGCACGGCCACATGGGGCAGGACCAGGGTTGGCCCGGAGGCAGAGGGAGCAGGAGAACGCGGGCAAGAGCCTGCATTACGGTTTCTGTGGGAACACGGGGTGAGCAGGCTCAGGCCCGGCCAGTGTGAACAGTTTCAGTGGTTTGGGGACTTAAGGGCTGCCCTTGGTTTTCTGGTACCTGCCCTGGGTGATCAGGGCAGGGGACAGCGGCCCTGGGTGTGAGCGCCCCCTGGAGGAGGAGGTTGGAGGTGTGGGCTTCCTATGGGTTGGTTTGTAAGTGAAATGTGCCCTCCAGGGTGAATCATTGACTATTTCTAGGAATTGGCTGGCCTTGAGCGGGGGCACCTCCTTCAGGGTCAGCCAGGCCCCGATGCCAAAGCCTCAGAAACTCATGGTTAACACACAGGAGGCACCTGTATTCTGCAGAGAGAGGCTCAAGGAAGGAAATTGACAGGGTTTGCTGATATGTTAGATGTAGTGACGAGGGAAGAGGAGGAATCAAAGATACTGTCTGGGCTTTCGGCTTAAGCAAGCGGGGCCCCTCACTCTCAAAGCGAGTCTTTGGGGCCACGTAGCTGCCCACAGGGAGTGTAGACCAGTGGTCGGCAAACCGCGGCTCACGAGCCACATGCAGCTCTTTGGCCGCTTGAGTGTTCTAACGCCACTTCTTCAAAATAGACTCGCCCAGGCTGAAAACCGACGTCTGCGCATGGGCCACGAAGTTTCCTTCGCACTGTACGTGCGCACCCGCACGTGGTATTTTGTGGAAGAGCCACACTCAAGGAGCCAAAGAGCCACATGTGGCTCGCAAGCTGCGGTTTGCCGACCACTGGTGTAGACTGTCATGGGAGAGCCCGGCTTCAAGTAGGGAAAGCTGGCCACTTCAAGTAGGGAAAGCTAGTCAGCGCACTGTACATGCGCGCCCGCACGTGGTATTTTGTGGAAGAGCCACACTCAAGGGGCCAAAGAGCCGCATGTGGCTTGCGAGCCGTTGTTTGCCGCCCACTGGTCTAGGAGCTTGTGCATCTCAGGTTTCTGACCCTTGCAGTGGCCACACTGTTCTGGCCAATGAACTGCTTCCCGGTGTGCCTGACAGCTAAGCAGCTTCCCTTTGGTCCTTTCCAGTTATTAATTAATAACCGCGTTATTGGAATGGTATCAGTGTGTCCCATGTGTACTTTCATTCATCTCAAACTGTGATTTCTGGTTCGCTTTCCCTTGTCCGAGGCTCAGGACCCTTCTGTTAGAGGGCCTCTGCTGCCCGAGTCCGGGAATCTAGTGCCGCTATAAACCCATCTTCTCTGTGCGAGGAAATCTCTTCGTGGGCGTTTAGGACGAAGCCTTTCAGAAAGACCCCTTTGCTCATGTAAAGAATTGTCCTTTAACTCTTTTGTTTTGTAAGATCTAATCTAGTTAAATCCAATGACCTATAGCAGTAAATAACTTTTTTATTATTATTTTTAAATCAAGATAAAGAAAACAGAACACCTATGAAATAAAATAGGTGCTCAATAGAAAGTTTTCTGTAACTTGATTTGATGGCGTAGCCGCCAACCAGAAGCAGGACTGGAGTTGTAGCTACAGAGAAGCTGCCATACCCTTGACCTGGTAAGGGGCTCAGTGAGCTGCAGATGGTACAACGACTGGAGTTGTGGTTTTCGAGTTCTTGCTGATTTATCACAGCGCGCCTTCCATGAGTTCGGAAGTATCGATTGCTGGTGACAGATTGGATCGTGTGGTTTGGGGCAGGAGGTGAAGGGCTTGTGCGGCTTGCCCTGACCCACCTCCCCTGACGGTGGCTCTCTCTGGTCACATGACTGCAGTTCACATCTTTGAGATGCTTGGACGGCGCTTGCTGACATTCATTGTCACTGTTTTTCAGCCTCTGGTTTATGTGTCTTGTCAGCTAGATTGTAGACACTTTGAAGGTGAGCTGTCTGGTGGCTTCTGTGTCTTAGGAACGTAACCCTCCCCAGCATCCAGCACAAGGCCCCCCCCCCATAATTCATGCTTGTGGGTTAAAATGGTGAATTCGTTACTATAGCATAGCTGTCAGTGGCAGGTTTCTATCGGGCCAGTTTTTTTTACATCAAATGACACTATCCAGAGAGTGCAAAGAGCCCTGGCCGGTGTGGCTGTTGGTTAAACATCATCCCATTCCCTGAAGGGTCACCGGTTCAATTCCTGGTCAGGACACATGCACAGGTTGTGGGTTCCGTCCGCAGTCAGGGTGCATACGGAACGCAACTGATCAATGTTTCTCGCTCACATCAATGTTTCTCTCTCTCTCTCTCTCTCTCTCTCTCTCTCTCTCTCTCCCCCCCTTCCTCTCTCTCTAAAAAGTCAACAAAAACATTTTTTTAAGGAGAGTGAAAAAACAACCTACAGAATAGGAGAAACTATTTGAAAATCATGTGTCTGATAAGGGATTAATATCTAAAATATCCTACAACTAATATCTAATATCCTACAATTCAACAACAAGAAAACCAAAAACCCTGTTTGAAAACGAGCAAAAAACATGAATAGATGTTTTTTCCAAAGAAGATACAATGACCAATAAGCACCTGGAAGGATGCTCAACATCATAGTCCTTAGGGAAAAGCAGATCAAAACCACAATGAGACAGCACTTCACACCCACGAGGGTGGCTGGGATCAAACGCACAAAAGGGGAAGTCGGTGCTGTGAGGATGTGGAGAAATCGGGTCCCTTGTGCGTGGCTGGTGGAGTGCCGCTGCTTGGAAAACAGCCTAGCGCCGTGGTCGCCAAACCACGGCTCGCGAGCCACATGCGGCTCTTTGGCCCCTTGAGTGTGGCTCTTCCACAAAATACCACGGCCTGGGCGAGTCTATTTTGAAGAAGTGGCGTTAGAAGAAGTTTAAGTTTAAAAAATGTGGCTCTCAAAAGAAATTTCAATCGTTGTACTGTTGATATTTGGCTCTGTTGACTAATGAGTTTGCCGACCACTGGCCTAGAGGCTCCTCCAAAGGTTACACAGAATTCCTGTGGGACCCAGCAATTCCCCTTCTAGGTTTGCACACACAGAATTGAAAGCTAGGTGAGGCTGGGGTGCAGATGGAGCCCTCAACTCAGAAACTTGTACACAAGTGCTCAACAGCAGCATATGCACATTTGTCCAGAGATGAAAACAACCCAAGTATCAGTCAGCAGACAGACAACTTGTGGATGTCCACACCGTGAAATATTATCCCGCCACAAAAGGAAGGCAATTCGGATCCACGCTACAACATGGATGAACCTGGAAGACATTATGCTGAGTGAAGGAAGCCCCAAATAGGCACCTCAGAGAGACAGAAAGTAGGAAGGTGGGTGCCAGGGGCGGGGGGGGGGGGGGCCGGGGGAAGGGGTATTGTTTGGGTGCAGATTTTCTGTTTGGGAAGATGAGCAAAGTTCTGGAGATGGACGCTGGGGATGGTTACTCAGCATTGTGAGTACGTAACACTGTTGAACTGAACACTGCAAATGATTAAAATGGTAAGCTTTATGTGATGAGTACTTCATCACAATTTTTTTAAAAATTTTTATTGATTTTTTTACAGAGAGGAAGGGAGAGGGATAGAGAGTTAGAAACATCGATGAGAGAGAAACATCGATCAGCTGCCTCTTGCACACCCCCTACTGGGGATGTGCCTGCAACCAAGGTACATGCCCTTGACCGGATCGAACCTAGGACCCTTGAGTCCGCAGGCTGATGCTCTCTCTATCCATTGAGCCAAACCGGTTAGGGCTTCATCACAATTTTTTAAAAAATCACTGAAGCCCTAGCCGGTTTGGCTCAATGGATTGAGCGTCGACCTGCGGACTAAAGGGTCTAGGTTCGATTCAGGTCAAGGGCACATGCCCAGGTTGTGGGCTCGATCCTCCGGTGGGGAGCATGCAGGAGGCAGCTAATCAGTGATTCTCTCTCATCATTGATGTTTCTATCTCTCTCCCTCTTCCTTCCTCTCTGAAATTAATAAAAAATATATATTTTTTTAAAAATCACTGAAAAGGGAGACACATGTAGGGTTATCCCCAAGACTGACACTTATCAGAGCTGGGACTGCAGCCAATGTCCACGCAGCAAAAGCCACCTCAAGGGCCCAGCTCTTCCTCCACACCTCCTGGGCCCGTTCGCCGCCGCACCTGTCCCACCGCAATTTGCTTGTGAAGGATGGCCATGTGTTGGCTTAAACCAGACCCTTTGCCTGAGTACCGGTCCAGGATGGGAGAAGGTTCAGTTCATGTGAGTCCCTGCTCCAAAGTCAGAAGGAAATTCAAATGTACACCAAGGTCTCCGAGACCTTCCCTTCCCAGGACCCACGCAACTGGGTCATGCGACCATGACGTCTCCCTGGCGCTTCCAGAAGTGAGCGCCACGTTGACGAGGCACCAAGTGAGTGTCTGCATTGAGTTCCAGGACGTCAGGCAATGTCAGAGCGAGGCTCCCGGGTCCTCGAAGAAACACGAGTTACAAACAGAACAGCAGTGAGCGCGGCCCTGAGCGCCGCCTGCACAGAAGCAGGATCTAGAGGTGAGGCCGGGGTGCAGGTGGAGCCCTCATTAGTGCACGTGCCAATCGCGCCCCCCTGCAGAGGGGAAATGAGCCCTGAGCCCTTAAAGCTTCTGTGCTTCTGTGTGTGGCCGCCGGGACTCGTTGGCTGCGAGAGAGAACTTCATCTTCCTCCCACTGCGGGTACACGCCTGCTGGAATGCTCTGCTCCGCCTTGGAGGAAACCTAAGGATGAAATCCACCTCCCTGGCCTCTCTGTCCAGCCCGGACTTCAAAAGTCTAGTCCCATGTGATAGTCACAACCCCGTTACAGCTTCTGCCTGCCCCGGCTCCTGGGGGGGGGGTGGGGGGGATCCTGTGTACACACACACACACACACACACACACACACACACACACAGGTGAGTGTCTCCCTTGCTAGTTGTGGCCTCTGCCTCAGGATCCCAGCAGGGCAGGAAGGCGACGAAGAGGCCAGGTGAGGTCTGCCTGCTCCTTGGGTTCCGCAGGTGTTTAAAGGGTCTCCGGGGACTCCTTCCGCAGGGAAGACTCACCTGCTGTTCCTTGGATTCCAGTGAAAACAACCCCTCCAGCTGCTCTTTTGTTACTTACTTCTCGTGCCACCCTCAGCCCCTGGAGGCCTCCCTTCCCTCCAGGTGGTCCGCTGGGAGGTCTAAGACTCTCCAGACCCACACCTCGACCCCAGCAGTGTTCTCGCCTGGCAGTGCCATGTGGGGGTCCTGGGAGACGGGCCTGACCTCTGGATCCTCTCCCTACAGATCCTCTGGGTCAGCGGGAGGTGATGGAGGCAAGCCCCCGCTCCTCCACATGGGGGCGCTGCTGCCAGCCACTGGCTCTGGGAAACGTTCTTCCATCGCAAACCTGCTGCCTCTCTTTCCTTCCTCAAGGTAGTTATTGAACTAGGGATGCGAGCAGCCGCCGGCCTGTCCTGTGCAGGCTTGCCCTGGCGCCCCCACCTCACCCTGGAGCTGGGAATGGTGGCCTCAAGCCTGGGCCTGCGACTGACATGGAGCCCGAGTCCCGTTTAGCATCCTGTTAAATGACAACGGGACTGACGAAAAGCAAGGCTTTCTTCCCCGCCCCCCCCGCCCCCCCTCGGTTCAGGGTTGCGCTTAATACTAAACCTAAAAGGTGAAATGTTTCCAGCAGAACTCAGGGGACCCGTGTGAACCATTGAGGGACTTCAGGAGGCTCAGAGAATTGCCCCTAAACACGAGTCCCCAGTAGGAGTGCTCACAGTCCGTGAGGTCTTTTTTTAAACACATACACACACATACACACACACACACACACACACACACACACACACATATTTTTATTGATTTCAGAGAGGAAGGGGGAGAGAGAGAGAGAAGCATCAATGATGACAGAGAATCATGGATCGGCTGCCTCCTGCACACCCCCTACTGAGGATTGAGCCTGCAACCCCGGGCATGTGCCCTTGACTGTGAATTGAACTGCGACCTCCTGGTTTATAGGTCGACACTCAAGTGGTTGAGCTACGTCAGTGAGGGCCTTCATGGCCCAGTCGGGGGGAGCCTCAGCGAATGGGAATTCTCCTCGTTGGATGAGTTTGGTCAGGAATGTGGAAGATGTCTCCAGTGCCTCCTCCTTCCTCACCTCACCCACCTGGGAAGGAACCCAGGCACCTACTCAGGCCGTTCCACACACAGTTACCACGTCCTTGGGCAACCACTCCGTTGGCCCCCACACCCATCATTTGTCCCCTGGTCCCACGCCGTGCCTGGCACACAGTAGGATCTAGACCAGTGGTTCTCAACCTTTCTAATGCCGCGACCCTTCAATACAGTTCCTCATGTGGTGGTGACCCCCAACCATAAAATAATTTTCGTTGCTACTTCATAACTGTAATTTTGCTACTGTTATGAATCGTAATGTAAATATCTGTGTTTTCCGATGGTCTTAGGCTCTGGTTGAGAACCGCTGCTGTAGAGCCTAAGACCATCGGAAAACACAGATATTTACATTACAATTCATAACAGTAGCAAAATTACAGTAATGAAGTAGCAACGAAAATTATTTTATGGTTGGGGGTCACCACCACATGAGGAACTGTATTGAAGGGTCGCGGCATTAGAAAGGTTGAGAACCACTGATCTAGACGAAGCCGGAATTGAGTTACAATCTCTACGGAGATCCACAGAGACCAGGAATTTATTCTTCAAGGAGTTTACTCTTCTCCTTAAAAACGTACTTTTTTATATTAGATCTTAGGTATATAAAAAGAACAAATAATCTGCCGCTTTATTTTATTACTCTTTTATTACATTAAATTGTGCCCTTGGTGGCTTAGCACCATAACAAGTGAAGTCTATAAAACAAAATAGCAGGCACATTAAACTGCCTATATTTTTTAAAAGTGGGCTCTTAACATCCCCCTGCAGAAAAGGCCAGGTGTCCTGATACACAAAGAAGACAGTGTTCTGTTGGGTCTCTCTGCCTACCCAGTACCCAGTCTCCTCTTCTGGTCACGGACCCTTGACTTGATTCAATGCGGCGACGTACAGTTGTCACACTACGTTTCCGAGCTTCTCTTGCAGCTACATGTGTCCACGTGGCCAAGTTCTGGCCAATGAGATGATAGGGGGGTTAGAGCACGGGCACATGCTTTTGTCATAGTCGTTCCCTGTCTGCTCCTGGCTTCTTGCCTGGAATGCTGATGTGACACCTGGGGCTCCAGCAACTCTCTTGGCTCCTGAGGCCACCGTGAGACTGGAAGTCGGATGCTAAGGACGACAGAAGAGAAAGGTAGAAGGAGCCCAGGTTCCTGGCGGTGCTGTGGCACCACCATGACATCCAGGGCCTCTCACCTCTGGAATTTTCTTTTCATGTGAAAGAGAAATAAACTTTTATTGTTTAAGTCTCTGTATTTATAGTTTATGTCATTTACCCGGTTCTTACCTGCTACATCCATTGCAAAGGGTCGCTTAAGTACCGATCTTTCTGTTACCCGTTTTGGAAGGAAATCTCTCCGGAGTGCATTGTGTCCTCTCCTCCCTTTTCAAACCAAGCGTGCAATGAACATGGGGTTGCTAGATAAAATAGACGACACCCAGTACATTTGAATTTCAGATAAGCAACAAATAAATATTTCATATACCAAATACTGCACAGGGCATACTGATATTAAAAAGTAATTTGTTGTTTATCTGAAACTCAGATTTAACAAGTTGTCCTGTGTTTTGTTTCCTAACCCTGCCAGCCCTGACTTGGCGCCTTCGTCCCGCTGCTCGCTGGAACGGGGTGAGCAGTGCCGGTGGGCCTGTCCGGGCAGGGGCGGCTCCCAGCCCCTCTGTGAGCCGGACTCACTGCCATGCTCTTTATGGCTCTCCGCAGCCCAGAAGGTTTCTGTCTCGTTGGCGGTCAGTCTATCAGTGGCCCTGCCTGTTGCTCTCTAAGCAGCTTGTCTGTCTGTCTGTCTGTCCGTCCTAGCTCCCGCTCTGTTGGCAAGGTGCCCTCAGGATCTGGGGGCACACATGGTGTTCAGCGTGCATGCCCAGAAGGTGCAAGGCTGGGTCCCCCTCCAGGACCCCCACTCTCAGCTCCATGACCTCAGGCAACTCCTATGACCTGCGAGCGTGGCTCCCCGCCTACGGTCACATGGGGCAGTCAGAGCTGCCTCCCGGGTGAGGGGGGCTGGAGTGTGGGGTGCGCTGGGGCAGTGCCCGGCCCTCACCAAGCACTCAGCCCGCGGGGCAGTTGCTGTTTGGAGGGCTCAGCAGTCGGATAACCAGCCGGAGCAACAAGGATCCAGGAGTAAAACATGAGTTCCAGGACGCAGAGGTCCCTGGGAGGAGGCAGAGGAGAGTGAGGGCTCGGCTGGTGACGGGTGGGAGTTTTGGTGGCCAGTGTAGGTGTTGTTACGAGTCCCCCAAATCCACATGCCGAAGCCCTAACCCCCAGCACCTCAGAACGACTGCATTCAGTTAGAATGAGCTCAGTGGGGTGGGCCCCCAGCCAATCCTGACGGGTGTCCTTATAAGAAGAGGCGATAGGACACAGGGAGGGCTGGCCATGTGAGGACACCAAGACAGGCCGAGAGGCCTCGGGAGGAACTGTCCCTGCGACAGCCTGGTCTCGGCGCCAGCCTCGCGCACTGGAAAGCGCTTCTGCTGTTCGTGCCAAGGCGTCTGCGGTGCTTTGTCATGGCAGCCCGAGCAGATTAATGCAGGTGTCGGAACAGAAGGCTCTGGAAGGACCGTCTGGAGGCAGCCGTCATCCCTTACCCGCAGTCACTGTTGTTGTTGTTATTGATGTGAGGGGCTCTTCCGGGCACAGGCAGCTCCGTGACGGACGCCATCGTCCCGAGAACAGACAGAATCGTACGTGCCGGGCTGGGGGAAGCAGAGGGCCGAAGGCAGAGCGGGTGCCGGGCTGGGCACTGTCTGGGAACCGGAGGGGGAGGGGCATGGAGACAGGGCGCTGCCAAAGAGGCCGCCAGAGGCGGGACCAGCTGACCTGCAGGTGAGCAGCCTGCTCACTCGGGGAGTCTCCAGGGGCAGGGGATGGAGGGGGGCATTTCAGAGACCCCCCTCCCCAAGGAGGCCAGCGCTGCGGGGCTGAGCAGGGAGAGGAGAGAGTGGCCAGGGGAGGCTGGGCTGGGGGATGGACGAGGAAGGCGGGACCCCACAGCCTGCCGGCCTGAGCATTTGCATTTTGTTCCAGGCGAGGGCCAGCTCCCCGGTGCACAGCTGCAGGACAGCGCTGGCCATCCCGCCAGCCCGGGCCAGGCCCGCAGCGCCACTTCCCCGACTTCCCCGCGGTGGTCTGCGGAGCTGCCGTGGGCTGTGGGAGCCGGCCGTCACTCACAGGGGACTAGAAGTCCCTGAGGATGGAGGTCAGAGGTTTGCCCGGAACTGAGGGAGAATCCCACCAGGCACAGGTGGGAAAGGAGGGAATGTGCTCATTCCTTCAGTTCTTCTTTCTTTTACAACTATTTCTGGGGCCCTACTGTGTGCTGAGCGCTGCTCTGACGCGAGGGACGTGCCGTGAATGAAACAGCCGACTGCTCTGCGCGGGGGAAGCCGCCCTCGCTGCAGGGGGCCAGGTGTGTCAAATCCACAAAGAACTGTACGTGGTCAGGTGCTGACAGACACCCTGCGCAGCAGAGAAATGCAGCTGGATCGGCAGGAGCGGGAGGGGGTGCTGGGGTGCTGATTGGGAGGCGGAAGGACTCTGATGAGGCCACAGCCCAGGAGAGGTGGGTTCCACAGCCACGGCGGCCATTTCCAGGGCCCCAGGCAGGGGGCCCCCTTGCACTGCACCACCTTTCATCGGGCAGCCAGGCCTGGAGACGCCGCCCTCCGCCCTCCGCCCTTGGCAGTGTCTTCATTCGTCTAAACACGGGCCCCTTGGGAAGAATGTCAGGGAAAGCAGGGAACCGCCAGCACCTTAGAGAGATGAACCGTCTAGGGAGGGTGGGCCCATGTTAGCCCAGTGTGGACAGATGTGTATCTCCCCACTGCCTGCACATAGTAGGTGCTCCATAAACACTTTTTACATGACAAGGGAGAACGCCCACGGAGCGCACACGTCGGCGGGTGGGTCGGCATCTGCGCGTGTATGGCTCTGCGGAAACCGCTGAGAGGCAGGTGTGTGGGGGGGCTGCCCCCCGTAGCAGGTGATGGAGGAGCGGAAGCAGCAATGCGGCTGCCCGGGTGGAAGGGCTCTCGCTAATTGTGAAACACGTTTGGCTTGGTCCCCGGTGCCCTCCAGGGCATTGCTCAGAGCGGAACGGACGGGGCACGGCGCAGTTACCCACGCAGGCCACGCAGGTGGTCAAGACGGGAAAGCCTTCCTCTCCCGGTGGAGACGGAGCCGCCTCTCGGCCCCTCCCCGGGACGGGGGTTTGTGTTGGTGGAGAAAAGGCCAGCCGACCCCCTGAAGGTCATCGCAGAGGCCTGGCCCCGGAAAGAGGGGCCACTGCGGCGACCCCCACGCTCTCCAGCCCCAGCCCAGAGTCCTGCCCCCCAAAGAGGCAGGGACTCTCCTGAGTCAGGCGGCCACCTCGAGCTTATCTCGGGGCTCCTGCCTCACCCTAAAAAGGGGAAACCCTGACCTCACCTCTAGAGTAATCTTGTAGAGCAACATCGGGTAGGACGCTTTCCCGCGTCTAACCTAGTCCCCTACGGCTGTTACCAACGTAAACGGAGCAGGGCGGCTATTGCAGATTAACCCCACGTGGGGCCGCCCGTGGGGAAAACCGGGACCCTGCCCGCCCCCCACCCCGTGTGGGCAAACTGCTCACGGCCCGGGGAGGAGACCCGCAAAGGAGCTGGGCTGCACGAGTTACTTGTCAAGGTCTATGTCGCAGGGCCATTTGGGCGGCAAAGCTCCGAGGATTCAGGGCCAAAGGGAAATCCAACACGTGTGAGAACTTGCTCTCGAAACAGCATGGGGAGAGAAGAGGGACTCAAGGACCCATAGGTGGGCAGTTCCCAAAAGATGATCATTGTTCTCAGGTTCCTTCTTTCTTTTCTTTTTTAAATATATTTTTATTGATGTAAGAGAGGAAGAGAGAGGGAGAGAGAGATAGAAACATCAGTGATGAGAGAGAATCATGGATCGGCTGCCTCCTGCACGCCCCACACTGGGGATCGAGCCCGCAAATCGGCATGTGCCCTGACCGGGAATCGAACCCTGACCTCCTGGCTCATAGGTTGACGCTCAACCACTGAGCCACACCGGCCAGGCCCTTCTTTCTTACGGATTTCAAAAAGAATGCTCGTTTCATGCTAATGGTTGACCTGGCAGGTGTCTCACTAACCCCTGGTGACAGAGTGAGGGGTGCTGCACCATCGCCCCCCACGCTTAGGGTGACCTTGTACGCTTACTTGCGCGGTGAGCTTTGCCGAGTCCCTGCGGGCGCATCACGGGCGGCACTTGAAGTGACATCAACGGGGAGCACAGGTCACAAGCGCCCCGTGAACGTCTGTCAAAGAAGCACATGGGGCTGTGGGCCGGAGAGCGAGCCAGTTGTCAGGTTGAGAGAGAGAAGAACCCGCCGCCCCCCCGCCCAGCTCGATGGAGCAGGAGTGTGGCTGAGAGCACGGACCCCCGAGGCGGCGGCCCACATCCTGCCACCGAGCCGTGCCACCCAAACCTCCGTGCGCCTTAGTTTCCCTGACTGTGAGTGGCGGTGACCACGCAGCACCTGCCTCAGAGGGCCGCGGGGAGGCCTCAATAAGCCAACCCAACTAAAACACCGAGAAAGATGCTGAGCAGTCTTTTTATTTTATTTTTATCTTTACCCGAGGATATGGTTATTGATTTTTTCTTTTTTTTTTTAGGGAGAGAGAGAAACGTTGATATGAAAGAGAATATCGATAGGTTGCCTCCCATATGCGCCCCGAAACCCGCAACCTAGGTATGTGCCCTGACCGGGAATCGAACCCGCGACCTTTCGGTGTATGGGGTGACGCGCCAACCAACTGAGCCACTCCAGCCAGGGCAAGTGTCTGCTGTTTGAAGCCACCAGGTGTGTGGCCGTTTGGGGCAGCAGCCACAGGAGACGAATGTGGGTGGCAATCTTGAGTCTCCACCTTGGAGGGGACAGAAGAGCCTGCTTTGGTCCCCGAGCCTGCGTGTGTGGTCTGGCCTCTGCCCACCAGAAAACGACTTGGTTTCCTTTCTGCTCTCAAAGAGTTGGAATTCCTCGGCCCAAGACTTGGTATCATCTGTGGAGGGGAAACCGAGTCGCAGAGCAGAGAGGTCATCCTCAAGGTCACGTGCGGAAGTGGCAGAGGCAGACTGCTCACCTCACAGGGGCGAAGACAGGTGCAGAGAAACCGCAGGACGGAGAATCTGGAGACCTACCTCTCCCTGGCCGGGCGGCCTTGGGCAAGGCCCTGCCCCGTCCGGGGCCTTGGTTTTTCTGTCTGTGAAATGGAGGGATGGTGGCTGCGCGCTCTGCAAGGTCCCTCTCCCTGTGACGCTCCGTGGGTGCACGGCCAGCCCCTGCCACGGCGAGGGGTGCAGCATGGCCTGCCCTCGGCTCCGTCCCCCAGCACAGCCTGGCAGGCTGCTGGGTGCAGTGCTGGCGCCGTGCCGAGCACGCTGGCCCTGGTGCATTGCAGCCCCGGCCCGGCCCCAGCCGATGCAGAGCCGTCCCTCCTGGTCCTGCTCAGACACAAGCTGCACGCCAGCTCTCACTCCAGTGATGAAATGCACATGCAGTTGATGCAGTGGGGCCTCCTGAACAATGTACTTGGGAGCCTCCGTCGTCGGCCCGTGCCCCCCACTTTCCCCTTTATGGTCCTTTCTCACACTCCCAGTTTGCATTACATTCGAAGTCCGGGGACTCCCTCCTTTCCCACACCCTCTCCTGTGCATTATGCCAGGAGGCCCTGTTTTAACCAGCTCTGCCTTTAAAGCGCGTCTCCCTCCCGGAATGTTCCCGTGAAACCCGTCTCAACCCGAGGCGATGCTCCCTCGGTGGAGGCAGGAGCCAGAACTTCCAGAATCCCAGACACATCGGGACAAAACTCACTTTGTGGCCATCTTGTATGTGTGATATGCATGCCACATCTTAAGTGGCATTTTCCGGATGGAAAGCGGGAAAGAGAGATCTCCCAAACTGTCGAAAATGCGGGCAGAGAGGAATTGTCCTATTCTCTTTACCCCGGGTGGGCCGACCGCTGTCCTTTTTAAGGAAAGTGATGGTGTGGGCTTGTCTAAAGCACATCAGACCATCACGCCTTTCCTCTCTCCGTTCCTTCCCCGGGCGTCAGGCTGCAATTCTCAAACTTCCAAACAAGTGCCACCTTCTCCAAAATGTGGGCTCCGAAGGGACGGAATGACGAATTCTGCAGTCCCCGTCCCCCCCCCCCCGCCCCCCTCTCTCCTGCCAGAAAAGCATCTTAGGTGAACCGATGTGGGAGGTGGGGCGAAGGCTTGGACCTGGCTGTGAGGAAGTGCGGGGAGGGAGGAGGCTCTTTGGAGATGCGTCTCGGTCGGAGCAGGCTGGAGCAGGCTGGAGCAGGCGTCTTGCAGTGTCAGGGGTTTAAATTAAACGGGGGCGGGGGAGAGACCAGCCCCGCACCGGCTGCAGCCAGACTCCCGCATCCTCTCCGTGCAGGACCCAGCTGACACTTCAGATCGGGCTGCCTCCCCGGCTGCAGTCTGCAACTTGCGGGCGGCGGGCAGGACGCAGCGCGGAGCGGAGGAGAGAGGTAACTTTCGGGGAGGCGGGAGGCGTGTGTGGGTTCCCCGAGGCCAGGCTGCTCAGCCTCCGCACCTCGGCTGGGCAGAAGGACGCCTTGCCTTGGGGTTTTAAACCGCGTTCTCCACTGAGACGCCGGAGCCCTCTCCCTGCACTTTGCACAAACTCTGGGCTCCGTGAACTTCCCCCGGGCCCTTCCCCACCGGCTTCCCAGCCGCGCAGCGTGGGGAGAGCTGAGTCAGTTCACAGGAGTCAAATTCTCGAAATAATTGTAAAATGCTGCTCACAATTGTAAATGCTGTTATTATTTTCAAACGGGTTTCTTGCTCGTGTTGTTTTGCACCTTGCATTTGAATTAAGCTACAAAGAATCCAAGTTTGTGGCAGAGATTTGAGGGGGAGCGGGTGAGGATGAAAAAAATCCTTCTCCATTGCAGCCTGCTGCGGGGCCGGCCACCTGGCTCGCCGCAGAGGCTGCCGCGGTGCGGGCGGCCTGGCTTCACCCCGCTGGAGCCTGGGCCTCCGATTCCCACCCCCTGGCTTCTCCAAGCCCCCCGCCCCGTCCTCCGTCCGCTTGCCCACCCACCCTCCGCAAAAGACCCCGGTAAGTGAGCGGGTGTCCCTGACACTCGGGGTTTGAAGGAGAATTTGGACACTGCAGCTTTAAGAATGCCGTACTGCGAAATCTTTCTCCTTCAAGTGACTGCAGAACCGCAGCAGCGGCGGCAGCCGAGGGGGGGGGGGGAGGAGGAGGAGGGAAAGGGGAGGCGGGGAGGAGGATGAGGGGGGCGGGGGGGGGGAGGGATACCCACTCTCAGTCAGCCGTTGGGTTGGGTACCGGGGACTGGGGAGCGCTGAGCCCCCTGCAGAATCTAAAGCGCAATCAGGACCTTACCCGGTGGATGTCCCTCCCCCAGGCTCGGGCTGGGGGACCCCACAGACTTAGGATGAGTTTGCAGAGTCCTTGCCTCGGTGCGTGCGTTCCGCCTGGCGGGCTGGCTCTCGGAGCTGTTCTCCACGGCAATCTCTCCGGTCCGGCCTGGCTGAGCCCTGGGGACGCAGCCGCAGCCTGGCGGCCTTGTTACCTGGGGGTGGAGCTTTTATTCTTTGGGGTTTACCGAGATGAGCTTTGGAGGGAAACTCGAAACCCTGATTGCGACTGCAGGGGCGCAGGCTGCAGCATCGACGAGGGATGAACCCCCTCTGTGTCTGTGGGTGCTGAGTGATGCTGCGCGGGGTGCTGGCGGTTGGGGGGGCTCCAGAAGGGGCTCACCGAGGCGGGGATCCCACAGAAGCTGCAGGGCTCTGGCTGGGGAAAGCACGCAGCCCTGGCACCTAAGCCCGGGGCTCCGCGGTCTCGGGCCAGACGCTTCCCCACCAGCCAAGGGCAGCCCGCGGCCAGCTGCTGCCTCAGTGGGTGCTGGCGGCGGAGGCTCCCAGGCTGCACTGCTCGCATGGCCTCCCCAGACAGACGTGCTTGGACCGGGGTCTGCATTGGGGGGGTGACGCCATGCGGGGCCGATGGTGGCATCTGCCCAGGTGGTCCCGGGCACTGGGAGCACTGAGCTCCTCAAAACTCCACCTGCAGCACAAAGGTGTCCTTTTACAACAATAACAACAAAGATTCTTTTTAAAAGGCTTTAGGTCTCACAGTCAATCGGCTCTCCCTCTCAGGGCAGCAAACCTCTCGGATAGAAATGATCCAGGCAGCCCCCCAACAGCCAGGACCGAGGCTGCAGGGGCCCTGACCCCGAGGGCTCCCGCCTTGGGCTCAGTTCTCACACAGACAGGAGCCGCTGGAGGGGAGGGTCCTGGTGAGAAAGCCCGGCCCCGCTGCAGGGGCCGCTGGCTCGTGGCTGCTGGGAGTGAGGGGCTCGGTCAGACCTTCTGTCGGAGGGAAACGGGCGCCTAGACAGATCCGTCAGAGGGTCTGAGACCCACGGCTGCCGGGACTGGACAGCGCTCTGCGGGTGAAAGCAGCCCCTCCCCCCATCGGGGTGCCTTCCTGCCTCTAGACTGTCAAAACCCCCATTCGGCCGGCCCCGCGGCCCCTGCGTCCGGCCCCACCCGCCTTGATACACCCCCTGTGTCTTTAAGGCCGTCTCTGACCTCTGCTCCCAATCCGTGGTGCTTGCAGGACCCCTTGAGTGGCACGCAGCCCCTGGATGGTTCTGGACCGGCACCCCGAATGAGAACGGCTCGGAGCCCGATGAGCCGTTGGGTGCCGTGTGCCGGGGTCTGTGCAGTCGGCAGCCCGTGGGCTGGAGTGGAGCCTCATTGGTGCATCAGGTGGCACTGGCCCGTGCCCACACCCCAAATGACTGGACAAATGGGACGGCTGTGCAGGTGGCCTCCCCCCGGGGAGTGAAAGGGATGACAGAGGAGCACCCTCCAATCCTGGAATTAATTCCTTTGTCTCTGGAATCGGCCGAGAGATGGGCCTCTTGTCAGTGACCGAAAAGCAATGGAGCCGCTGGCCCCCAGCACCCCGCCCAGGCCCCCTAGTCTCGGGTTCCCCGTGGGAGGTCCGGTGAGACAGGAACGTCACAGGTGTGCTCCGAGAGGGAGCAGGCGACACTGAGCCCAGGGCTCTGGCCTCGCGGGGGCTTGTGGCATGAGCTGCACACGCCCCCCTCCCGGGCAGGAAGATGGGCTTCTAGTGGCTTCTCAGGGCCAGGCCTCAGGCAGCGCCGTCTGGGCTGCAGGGACCCATCAGGGCAGTTGGGGATGAAGGTGACACCAGACCCTCAGGATTGGGCAGGGAGGGGAGGCCCCTCGACGCCCTCATCCCTGGGGCAGGACAGGGAAGCCAGCTGCCCGGAGCCGGCGAGGGCAGAGCGGGCCCGGCCACAGAGGGGCCAGCGCTCCCAGGCTCTGTCAGGTGAAAACTCCCACGCACCTGGTGACAGCCGCCACGTGCCCCCAGTGTCCCCGTGTCCAGCCCACTCGCCGGGGCTGCGGGAGGATGGGAGTGAGGCAAACACTCTCCCCTCCTGGCCCCCAGGTCGGCTCCCCAGGGCCTGTGCTGACCTCGCAGTAACACCCAGAGCATGACAGGGGTCTGGGCTGGTCTTTACAAAGAATCCCCCAGGTCTCCATCCTGCAGAGCACTCAGGGCAGGTGCATTATGGTCCAGGAATCGTTGAGGGGGAGATGAGGCTGGAGCCGGTCCCTGAGTGAGGTGGGGGTGCCTGCAGTTAGGGGAGGGGGGTGCCTGCAGGAGCACGTTGGACAGGGGAGTGTGTCTTGGTCCGAGGCTCAGGGCGCCTGGCAATGCACCGTGCTGACTCAGGGCCTCTCCGCTCTCCCCTCCCACCCACCCCCACCCTCCACCTCGACTGTCCCGGCCCGGGCGGCTGCAGCGCTCTCCCGTCTCCTTGCGCAGGGGCAGAGGGAGCCCAGGCTGCTGCAGGCGCCCCCCCCCCCTCGGCGGGCGGGCGCCGGGGCCAAGTCAGCAGAGCGGGCTGCGGGCTGCAGCGGGGTGCAGAGGCCCTGCACCACTGCTCGGCTGGCGCCCGGCCGTGTCCCCACGGCGCCTCCTGGCGGCTGCGCACAGCCGGCCTGAGCCGGACCGTCCCTGATTGGCGCAGGGAGTGAGCCTCTGGCTTCACTGATACAACCTTTCTCCCGACTCTACTCCCTCGGAGTTGAGGACCAGGATGGGAGGCAGCCTTCCCCGTGGGAAGGAAGGATGGTGAACAGGCTCTTGTACCAACCGGCTCGGCGCGTGCATCGTTCTCACAGGCGCTTCGGGGATGGGCGCCTGCCGAGCCTGGGACACGTCGGGAACCTCCGTGTGCAGCCCGGAGAGGTGGAGGCTGAGAGGAGCCGGGAGCTGTGCCTGGGCGGCTGTGTCCCCGGTTCTCCTTTGGATCACGGACGCCAGTTTGGAAAGTGACGCTGCCTTTCCAGTTGGCGGGTAAGGATGGGACCCCCGGCACAGGCAGCCTCTGGGGTGAGGGCAAAGGGACCTTCGTGGCCCCCACTCTTGGACGCTCCCCCTCGGGGTTTCTGGGACAGCCTGGAGACGGGTTCAGGCACCGAGGCGGGAGGAGGGGTCCCCCCTTGTCATGGAATTGGTTGCAGAGGTTCAAGTTGGATGTGGAGGGCGCCCAGCTTCCCCTGCAGAGGGCAGCTGAGCAGCAAATGTGGGCGGGGTCCTGCCGCAGGCTCCCCCCTCCCCCCCCCCCCCCCGATGACGTGAGGGCCGTGTGGCAGGAGCCAGGGGCCTAGGGACAGAGAGGACAGTCCCAGGGCGTCTCTGCCCAGAATAGCAGCCTGTGGTGCGGCTTCATTTATGCCAGCGTCATGAAAACGCTGCCCGCCTTGTCCCCAGGGGCCCGTTCCTGGCAAAAGCCTTGTCTCCTGGCAAGATGGGAAGTGATGTCACGCTGTGCACAGGAGCCGCTCTTCTGGGGCCGCTCACGGCGGTGAGGCGGTTCGGAGCCTCCCGCCTCTCCTGCCCTGGACCCGGACTTCTGAGGGGAGAGCCTCGGCCCTGGGACCGCTTCTCCCCATCACTCGCCCGAGTGTCTCCACCGTGGAGGCTGCCCTTGAGGCCTGCATTGCCCCGGAGGGCGATGGGAGGTGGGCAGAGAGGGCAGGCATCATGGGGACTGCAGACCCTGCTCTGGGCTGATGTCATCGGCTTTGGGGCCTGCCCAGGCCCGTGGCTGCCCCAGGACGCGCAGCAGGGGCCTCCTGCTCAGCCTGGACAGTCACAGCACCGCAGACTCCCTGCCAAGGACACGGGGACAGGCGGCTCCAGAGGATGCCTGCACCCTCCAGGCGGAGCCGACTGGTAGCCCTGGAGGAGAGGGGTCGAAGGAAAAGGGGGGCCGGGCGAACAGATGGGGGGCCTGGTCTTCAGAGGGAGACGGGGCACTGATGGTGTCCAGCCGGGAGCCCACGGGGAAGGCACAGCACCCAGAGCCCCGAAGCAGGGGGCTACCAGGGATGCAGGCGGGGGGCAGCGGGAAAGGGTCCCCGGTGCAGCTGGGGTCCTAGGGCGCCAGGGCCAGACCCCAAGCCCCGGCCCTTCCCTGCTGGCTGGCTTTGCTCTGCACACAGCGCAGTGTCAGCCGTTTCTCAGCTGCTCTCCTCTGCAGGTCTGCAGAAGGCCTCTCCTCCGACGCGTGTGAACTTTTGCCCCGAGAGTGAAAGATACTCCGGAGTGATCTGGTCTCAGCACCAGGCTCAGAGAGGAGCGCAGGGAGGCCCAGAGAGGGACCGAGGTGCCCGAGGACGCGGGACGCCCAGGGCAGACCTGGGAGTCCCTGGGACACGTCCCGACTTGGCACGTGGGACAAGGATGGAGCCATCAGCGCTGCACCCGTCAGGCACCCTGTCTCAGGCGACACAGAACAAGGTAAGGAAATGGGGGACCGGGAGGTGACACAGACCTGGGGTCCCAAGAACCACGGGCAGAACTTCCTGAGCGTCAGGCCGTGCTGCTCCGGGGATGGGACGCTGCCTCCGAGCAGGTCTGCAGCGCCTCCGATTTACAACTCTCAGCGGGCAAAGTGCCGGGGGGGGGGGGGGTGGGACACGAGGGGGGGATAGAGGGAACAGGGTGGTGGAGGGGGGAGGAACTCGGGCTTTTATGGTTCCTCCTCCTTCACTGCTGGGAAATTAGGGCCACCGGAGTCTGGCAGCTCCCAGTCTGGTCGCTGGAGTTGTAATTCAGGCTTCCTCCAGCAGAGGGCTCCTGAGGACGAGGGACGCAAACCCAGCCCGTCCGGGAGGGGCGGTTTTCGGGATGGGGTGGTTAGTGTTATATGATCCCATGCATGCAGGCAGAAGAGGTTTTCAAGATTTTGTGTCAACTAATAAAAATTAGGAAGTCTACTTAGAAATTCCCCTGCCGTTCAGGATCCGTGACATCTCCTAGGTCACCTAGGTTTCCCTCGGGCTTCTTACAGCGATCCGATCCGTCCAGCGGCCCCAGAGGGGTGCACAGGCGCTCGGGGCGCTCTGGTTTCTCAGAGCAGGCTGGGCTAGTTGCTCATGCACCTGTTCCCTGAGGACATTAACAGTGTTCCCGGGGAGGGCTGCCCGTCTTTGAATGGGGGTGGGGGCAAAGGTCAGATGGGACAACCCACCAGCGACACTGCACTGAGCTCTCAGGCCGCCCGTGGGTTTCAGGGGGCGCCTGTGCCCACCCCTGGCTCAGGAGACCTTACGGAGAGGCAGCAGCAAGTCCAGCCACGAGTCCGCGTGGACCAGCCACGGGGTTGGGACTCATTCTCCCCCACCAGCCTCTCCCTGAAAGGCCCGGCCCTTGTGGTGTGCAGGCCCCCTCGCCCCAGAGCCCAAATACTGTCGGTTGTCCCTCAGAGAGATCAGGCTTCCTTCTGGGTCGTAAATGGGCTTATTTCACGACAGCGGCCCAGGCATAGGAGGTTTCGTTGGAAAAGTACAAATTTGGGTTTTCTTCCAAACAGGAGGGTTTGGAGCGATTTGATGAAACTGTGAAATGGGCCGAGCTCGTCTTTGAAGCTCCCCCACTGTGGTCACCTCACTGACCTCGGGGCTCCCCCAGGCTCCAAGGGGCTGCAGGTCCCCTCTGAGGAACGCCTCGGCTCAGCCTGGCGCCTCGGCTCAGCCTGGCGGCCGGGGCGCCGCGTCTGTGTTGTGCCTGACCCGTCTCCCCCACCTTAGAAGTTTACACATTCTGTTTGGGAATCCGGTGCCCACAGGCCCCTGGACGGCGCCCGCTCTCCCAGCCACTTCCCAGGGACTGCAATGCCCTCGCTCAAAGGAGGGGTTCCAACCGGCGAAGTCACCCTTGGGAGAGAAGGCTGGTGCGGGGCACCTGGGCGCACCTGCCGGGAGCCTGCAGTTCGCCGCCTGCACCCCCGGCCTGGAGGTGTCTAGTGCTCATGACTGTTGGCCTCTTTGCCTCTCTAGGTCTCCACAGGCTCCCCCCTCGCTCCTCCCCACCGCGCTCCTCCCCGTCCCGTCCCGTGAGAGGCGAGAGCCCTCGGTCTCTCCCAGCCCGCAATCCGGATGCTGCGAGCAGTATGGTCTTCTGAGGGCCGTGCCCCGCGTGCGTCCATTTCTAGAAAGATCTGGGTGATGCTGGTCCGCGGCTACCAACACCGAAAGGGGCGGTGACTGCCCAAAAGGTACGGGCCAGTGTGCATGAGGCTACACAGAGAGAAAGGGGGTCCGCTAGGCCAAGGGCGTCATCGTTGGTGAGTCAGCCCCGTGGCCCCCAGCCGACTGATCTGTGGAGCGAGGGTCCGGTGCCCTTCTCTGTTGACCTCGCCTGTCCTTAGCGTGGACGTGCCGTAGGCGGGCGCCCATCCCACCAATTACTGTGTCTCTGACACCTGCCCTGCTTCACCAGGCCCCACCTGTCCTTACATTTCCGCCGTATCCGCCACGCTGCGTTCTCAAAGCCCCGGCGTGGACTGCTCTCTCTTCATAGAACAATCCACGTTTCCTATGGCGTGGGGTTTCCTTCCTTCCTTCCTTCCTTCCTTCCTTCCTTCCTTCCTTCCTTCCTTCTTTTCTTCCTTCCTTCCTTCTCCCCTTCCTTCCTTCCTTCCTTCCTTCCTTCCTTCCTTCCTTCCTTCCTTCCTTCCTTCCTTCCTTCCTTCCTTCCTTCCTTCCTTCCTTCCTTCCTTCTTTCTTCCTCTCTCTCCTTTCTCTCTCTCTCTCTCTCTCTCTCTCTCTCTCTCTCTCTCTCTCTCTCTCCTTTCTTTCTTTCTTCCTTCTTTCTGATGAGTCGATAGAACAGAATCAATAGCCTGTAGGTCCTGAAGACCTCACAGGCCAGGGAGGCTGTGGTGATCAGGAACGCTGTGCTGAGTTCGCATTTTCTGAATTAGGAGAGGAGTGTCCCTCTCCCTCCAGGGCCCCTCGGCTGCAGGAGTGAGTGTGCTCACCGTGGGCCCAAGGACCAGCCTTCTGGGTGCTCTTCCCTCTGATGCCTCCCTGGGGCCCAGGCTGGGAAAGGCCCCGTGGGTACAGCCTCTGGCTCTCCCGCCCGTTGGTGCCGAGGATGGTGGTGCCGAGGATGGTGACTGTTGGCCCAGCGCCTGGTCCGGTGCTCGGGGAGCGGGAGAGAACTTCTCGCTGTTCCGCAGCAGCAAGGGGGCAGTGTGGCTGGAGCAGAGTAAGCGAGAGAGCGCAGCTAAGTGAGATCCAGGCCAGTGGGGGCTGGTTCACTTGAGCTTTTAGGCTGCGGAAGGGCCTCTGGCTTTGCCTTGGTGGTGGTGGGGGGGGGGGGGAGCCCTGGAGGGGTGTGAGCAGTGTAGTGATGTGATCAGACATCAGGCCTCTCCTGGGTGCTGTGAGGACCGCTGTGGGGAGCAGGGCCGAGAGGAAGCGGCCGGGAGGCTGGGCGGCAGCCGGTGAGGCCGTGAGCGTGGCCTGGACGAGGGGGCAGAAGCAGCGCTGTGATGGGAAAGCAGAGGAGGGTCTGCATCTGGCTGGGTTTCGAAGGTGGAGCCAGCGGGCTGTGCTGATGGTCAAGGTCGGCTGCAGGGACTGTTGCCAGCACGCGGGGAGGATGCCGGGAGGAGGGGGCTGTGTGTGTGGAGATGGGGGGACTTCCGAAGGGCAGTCAGGGGTCACTGCAACCAGGACTTCAGTTTGGGAGCGATCGCGTGCTCAGACTCCCGTTACATCGTGAGACTTGGCTGTCCGAGTCCGGCGGTCGGTGGAGAGGCTGGGGCCGCAGATGGGAACGTGGGCGGCGTCACCGTGCAGCTTTGATTGACAAGCGTGAGGCTGGATGAGATCACCCAGGGAGGGCGTGCAGGTGGACTGGACCCTGGGGTCCCCCAACACAGAGAGTGGGGCCTGCAGGAGGAACCGGCAGAGGGGACTGAGGGAGAGGTCGGTGAAGGAGGTGAGAACGGAGAGAGTAGAATCCAAAACCCAAGTGGAAAGGAAAACGGCTTCAAAAGTCAAGGAGGGACCAGCTGTGTCAGCTGAGGCCGATGGGCCAAGCCAAATGGGACTTGGAGCTGGCCATTGGGTTTAGCAACGTGGAGGTCACCAGTGACCTTGACAAAGTAGGGTAGGACAAAGGCCCGGCGGGAAGGGAGCGGGTCTGTGAGGCGGGCAGGCAGCTCAGCGGGTGGGCACTGGCCAGTGTCCACGAGCAGGGAGGCCGTCCTCTGCCACGGGCCGCCGCAGGGGCCGCCGCAGGGCCGGGGCCGGTCCTCTTGTCCCCGGGATTGCCGGGAGACAGCCTCGGCCACCAGTCCGCAGGGCCGGCCACATGAGTTCTGTCCTCCTGGGAGCTGAAGGAAAGGCCCCCAGCTCGCGAGGAGCGTAAAGGACAAGTTGGATGCCAACGACGAGTCTCTTTCCCTTTTGCACTTGGGGTCTCAGCCCCCCAAAGTGGGTTGTCATGGAGACGCCTGTCAGTACCTAGTATGCCTCCCGTGCTGAACAGGAGGTGACACGGCCCAGGCTCGCCGTTCCCTGACGCTCCCGCTTCACTCGGGGTGGACTTCAGAGCGGCGCTGTCCAGTCCGGGAACCACGGGCCGCAGGTGCTGACGCCGTGAGGGAGGAAATGCCTCGGACATTGGATTCAGGTAATAAACTCCAGTCATCACAGTGGCCAGTGGCTTCCGTGCAGACAGCAGGGACACGGGCTGTCCCACCATCGCAGGCAGGTTTTAGCCTCTTCAATTGTTGGGAGGAGGCAGTCAAGGACCTTTCAAAATTGTGAGGAAAATTCTGTGAGACGCTGGCTGTTGTTTTTGTGGTTTTTTTTTGTTTTTTTTTTTGAGAAAAGGGTTAATAACTTTCGTCAGATTCTCAAAGGATTATGTGACCCCCCCCAAAAAAAAAAGGTTAAGAACCATCAATCTGGAGTAATAGATTATATACATAGTGAGACATACATTATCTACATGTATGACAATGTATATTACATGTATGGTGTGGGGTAGCCAGCACCTGGTGAGACAGAATGGAACTTTAAAAAGCCTTTTTTATTGACTTGAGAGAAAGAGAGGAAAGGAGAGACGGAGTTGCTGGTCCCCTTAGTCATGCATTCCCTGGTTGGTTCTTGCCTGTGCCCCGATCGGGGATGGAAGCCGCGACCTTGGCGTATCGGGACGATGCGCGAACCAGCTGCCCTCCGGCCAGGGTGGCGGAAGGTGACGTTGTACTTGAGGGGAGAGAAGCTGTGGGCCCTGCCTCCGGCAGTGGAGTCACAGACCTCCCCCAGAGGAGCCCCTCTGCCCTGGGAAGGGCCACTCAGGGTCCCTGGGACCGGGTTTGGGGACAGGAAACGTGGCTGAGGACGGCCTTGGCCAGGTAGAGCGGTGTGCCCGCCCCGGCGGAGCGGGAAGACGGTGGGAAGGTGACTGGACGCCTTGGGGAAGGAGGTAGAGACCCAGACCCTTGCACTGCCTGGGATGGGCTGGCATGTCGCTGAGGAGGGCGGCGACAGGAAGGCACGCACTTCAAAGGGTGAGGTGTCCGGGGATGTCACCTGAAGCCAACCCCGGGACTGAGAGTCCTGGGAAAGGGGGTGGACGCAAAGTCCAGGCCGCGCTCGGAGCAAGGACAGGGCCAGACCCCCGGGCTCACACCTCAGCTCTGCAGCTAACTAGCAGCAGCGGCACCATGACCTTGGGCCTAACCTCTCCGTGCCTCAGTTTCTTCATCTGTAAGATGGGGCTAATTAAAGCTTAGGGTTATTATGAGGATCAAACAAGGAACAGCACTTGTGCCCGAGCCTGGCCCAGGGAGACCCCTGGTGTGTCTGTTGAATAATCTCATGTGTGGGTCGGCAAGACTCGCGGCTGTCAGAGAGCTGTGGCACTGAGGGTCGAGGGCGGCCCCGTCTGAGGGAGGAGGCATCCTCCACCATCCTCCCAGCAGGTGTGGCCTGGCCGTCCCGGCTCTTCTGAAGGGGCAGTGGGGGCGGGAAGCAGGACTGGAGCCGAGCCTTGGGGTGAGCTGCTGCTCCCGGGGTCTTTGAGGGGGCGGGACCCTTGTCCTTCCCACAGTCCTCAGGCTGGGACGTGGGCCATGGTCAGTGTGGCCCTATTTCCCTCTTGGAGCTGGAGCAATGGGGGGGACCAGGGACGCGTAGTGACGAAAGCTGCAGGCCGCACGCAGACCCGGCGTCTCCCCTCTCTGGACTCAGGCCTGGGAGTTTTCACTCATCCAGTAAAAACTGAGGGGTCCCCCTGGGCTAGTGCCTTTGTCAAACATGGCCCTGTGTTCTGAGGCTGACGGCCCTGCCTTGGGCACTCAGCACAGGTCCCGATCCCAGGTCTGTCGCTTCCAAGCTGCATGACCTTAGACAAGGACATGGGGCTGAAGCCTCTCTGAGACTCCGTTTACCACCTGCTAAGTGGGCATCAGAGTAGGGAGGCGATAGCGCTGCTGGGGGACCAATGAGAGCAAGTCTGCAAAGCAGGGAGCAGGGCGTTGCATGGACCACGAGGACTTGTCCACAGCAGCTGAAGGCTGGGTGGATGGGTGTGCATTACACGCAGATCCATCCATCCACCCATAGGTAGCTCCTAGGAACAGGCTGGCCTCTGTGTCCTCGGGAAAAAGGGTGCCTTGATGCTGAGCCAAGAGCGGCTTCAGGGAAGCAAAGAGGACCTCAGAGCTAGTTTAGCTAAAGTGCCAGGCCGCCAGCGCGGGGCGATTCTCCCGGGACAGCATTGCACTTCTTGTGTTTGTTTATTCTTAATCTGGGGATGATTTCTCCACTGACCCTGCAAGGGGAGTTGGGGTTTCTTATTCAGAGATGGAGCCTTGCACACTGTGCTCCCTGGAGCACCCCTACATGCCACACACACACACACACACACACACACACTGGCCCATCCACTGTCACCCCACCCCTACCCCCACCCCCACACGATTCTCTGAGGTCAGGGCTACAGTGAAGAAAGCCCTTCCCCCGAAGACCCCGTGCCCCTGCAGGTTCCGGTCCGGGGTCCCCGCGTCCCTGTCGTTCTGTCTTCAGGGGTGTGCGACAGGCTGCATTGGCCTCCTGGCCACCGGCCCCCGCGGCAGCCACCGCCGGCCCCTGCAGGGAAGGGCCGCAGCCACAGGATGCCTGCGCCTCCTGGGTCCCCCACAAGAGGCCAGTTCTGAGCCCGGGCGTCAGCATTTGCCAGGAGTGCCTGGGCTTCTGGTGGCGGCGGCGCTCACGCCATGTCCTTCCAGCCGGTGAGGAAGGCGGCGGTTCCTCTCGTTTCTGCTGAGACGTAGCTCACCTGCCATCCGCCTCCCCACTGCAAAGTGTGCGATGTAGTGGGTTTTCGTCTGTGTACAAAATCGTGCGACCATCACCGTGTTCCAATCCCAGGACCCCGTCATCCGTCTTTGTTTAATTCACGTTCTTGGGCAAGATGGACCCACAGGCCGGCCGGCTGGGGAGCAGGACCCTCGGGCCTCTGTGGTTGACTTTAGGACGGAAGGCCTCTGGGACGGCACTGTTTCGAAGCTGTGTGTGGGCATGTGCCAGGGCACACCGGGGGCCGGAGAAGCTTGCCGATGCTACTCCACAGCTCCCTTTCTCTCTAGCCCCCCTTTGCCTGGAAGTTGGGGGAGATGTATGTCGCTGGATGGATTCTAGAGGAAATGCACATGGGCGCGGGGTGCTCGCACCTGGCAGGGCTGGAGAGAGGAGACAGAGCCCAGCAGAGAGGGGCCTGACACAGTCCTCACTTACACAGAAATGCTTAACGAAAAAAAAAAAAAAATGAGGCCTGGATATATTTGGGGCTCTCTGGATAGAAAAGTAGATATGAATCTGGTCCCTTCAACTCTCTAGCTGGTGCCTACCCAGCCCGGGCACCTTGCGGGTCCTGCAACCGTGCCACCGTGTGAATCTGCGGGGCGGGTTTGCTTCTGACAAAGTGATTTCTGTCCCGCAACAACCCCCAGGGCAGAGGGAGGCCGGGGGCACCCGGTCCCTTCAACCTGGACACAGAGGGACAGCTGGTCCCCGGAGAGTCCTAAGGTCCCGCCTGTCCCACTGGGTGGGATCTAGGATGCCTGGGGTGGGGTGGGGTTGGGGAGCCCCTTCCCACAGGGAGGGGGTTTCAGGGCCGCCCCTGCACTCACTTGCGTCCGCACCAACTCCAAGGGTGTCCTGCCCTCACAGGGTAGCGGGAACGGAGAGAACGGAGAAGTGAGTCCCCGGGGCTGTCCCCGCCTTCCCCCGGCTCCACGCTCTGGACCGACCCGCATCAGCGTTTGTGTCTCGGGAACGTTCGTTCGTGCCGGGTGCGGAGAAGGGGCTGCATCCGGCGCCCTGAGCTGACCCCCAGCCCAGGAGCCCCGGCTCCACTCCTGAGCGCTGCGCCTTGTTGGGACCCCGGCCGCCTCCTGCCGTGTCACCCCGGTGGCTGGTAGCGCGGGAACTTCCCCGGTGCCGGTTCCTGGCACCAGGACCCCTTTCCCGGCTCCTGAGCCCGGGGCTGCGTGGACCTTCCAGCTCTCCGGCGGGCAATGCAGGTCCAGACCCGGACGCCGCCCTCATCCGCGCCGGACACGGGTGTCTTTTTCCCTCTTCTAGGGAAGAGGCCCTGGGCTGGGCCTCGTGGGGGCCCCCAGGTTTCTCTTGGTCTTCTTACAGGCCCTCTCCGCCCGCCCGGGCTTCGGGCCCGCCTCGGAGGGCGAGGAGCCCCCGGAAGGGTCTCGGCGCCACGGGGCTGGGACATGGTCCCGGAGAGGCGCGCCCTGGCATTCCGGCCGGCGGAGGCGAGGGGCGCTGCGCAAAGTCCGAGCTCTCACCCGGGAGCAGCCCAGGAGACCGAGGGGCCCCTTTGGCCCGGGCCCCGCCTCACGGCCCAGCGCGCGCCGTCCCCCTGCCGGGCGCCCCGGGCAGTGCGCACAGCCCATCCCCCGACGTGCCCCCGGCGTCTCCAGCGCCCCCAGCCCTAATCTGGCTCCGGCGGACCCCGCCCCTCCGGTCCCCACCTGGGTTCTTCCTTTTCAGGTGGAGGCGGTGCCCGCGCCCCGAGCGTCTGGGGCGCGCCGACTGCCCGGATCTTGGGCGGTGGAGACGCGTCTCCCGCCCCGGGTGGCGCGCGCAGGAGGGAGGACCCGGACGCGGCCCCGCCTGGGCTTGCGCTGGGCTTGCCTGGGCTTGTTCAGAGCCGGCGCTTCCCTCCGCGACCGCGCAGAGCCGGGGGATCTGGAGATTTTGCCGGAGCCTCGCCGCCAAACTCGGGGAGGAGGGGGCCGGAGATCGCGCCCCGCTCCCCGCGTCCTTCCGAGGGGAGCGCAGGTAACGCCTGGGTTCTCCGTCCGCGGGAAAGTTGGAGCAGACGGAGGCAGGGCTAGACCGAGCACTTTAATTATAATCGTCATAGAAACCCTGTTGGATTGTGTGGCCTCCGAGTCATAAAGGGGAGAATTTCCAAGAAGCAACAACATGCTCTTTGATTTCATGGTCTCTGGAGAGAAAGGATTCCTTCTCTGGCTTTGCCCGCCGGCTCTTGCTTCCTCTCGCTGCACCCTGGGCGCAGGAGGGCGGCTGGCCTGGGAGTGGAGCGGGGGCCCTGGTTTTACTGCCGCTGCCCACCCACGTGAGGCCCGAGCAAATCCTTGACCCCCTGAGATGGGGGGCCGGGGGCGTCGAGACTGACCCCCCTACGCGGCTGCGAAAAACCTCGGGCTGTGCAAAGTGCTGCGGCCGCTGTATAGTGTGATGAAGAGGGCAGGTCTCCCAGCTCGTGTCCCAAAGAGAGGCCCAGGAGGGGGGTTCAGGCTTCCAGTCCCGCAGGTGAACGTGAGCTCACCCTCCCTAGCGCCCCGCCCCACTCCGCGGGCTGCAGCCCTGCCCGCCTGGGAACTTGAGGGAGGGCGCGTCTCCTAGTCCGGTCTCCTAGTCCGCGCTCCTGGCTGAGACCTGCAGGCGGCGTGTCGCGGGGTGGGGGGGTGGCCAGGTAGCGGGGATGGGCACATGCTCCGGCGCCTTCACTGTTGCTGTGCCTGGTGGAGCCGAGGGAGCGAGGGGCGCTGGCTGTGCAGAATGGCCAGGGCCTTCGCCCTCCTGGTCCATCCGCGCCGGCCTCCTGCAGCCAGGGTGGCTGGGCCTCCTGGAGTGGCGCCGGGGGACCTCTGTAGCAGATGCCCTCTTGTCAAGGGGCACGAAGGCCCGCTGGAGGTTACGTGGGGCGGGCAGGCTCTGCGTCTGCCTCAGGTCTGAGCTCTGGGGCACAGGGCCTTTCCTCTGAGCCTCAGTGTCCCCCATGAGCCCCCAGTGCTGTGCCCCCGGGCGGGATGAGTGGGCTGTGCAGCCTGGGAGGCTCCCTCATGGTCTGTCCACGGGTGGAGAGCGGGTGGGTCAGCACCTGCAGGGACCCCGGGGCCCATTGGCATCTGCTGCCATCCAGGGTAGTGGCCTGTCTCCTGACCGTCCCAACCTGAGGGCTGGCCGACTGGCCCGCTCTGCCCCGCCAGTCAGCTCTCTCTCCGGCGTCAAGGATCCCTGGACTGGACTGCATGTTTACTTCCCGCCCCAAGTCCTTGGCACACTTCACACATCAATACCGCGAAACCGCGCCCGGCCTCCGGGTCCTTCTCCACACCGCACACCAGGCGGTACTTCCCTGGATTGCGTCACCTGAGGGCCCTCCCGCCCTGAACCGGCCCTGGTCACTGGCCTCTGGGCTAGGAGGTGTGGGAAGATGGAAAGACAAGCGAGATGCCCCGGTCACAGGCTGCTCAACCTCGGGTTAGGGGAGGTCCGACGTGTCTAACAAGGCAGCGATGTTCACGGGTGTGCGCAAGAGTTTTTAAAACATGTAGCACCCAGCCGTTTAGTCGGGGCACGGGCCTCTTTGCCCTCAGATCCCAGGTGGGGAACCTTTTTTCTGCCCAGGGCCATTTGGATATGTTTACTATTACCCGAGGGCCATATAAAAGTATCATCTTAAAAACGAGCCTGCCATATCTGATCAAACATTTAACTAACTCTCCCCTAATGCCCTGGCAGGGCCAGACCACATGATTTCTCAGGCCTCTGGCCCGCGGGCCAGTCATTCCCCACCCCTGCCTTAGATTGTCAAATTAGCCATCCGGTGTGGATGAATCAAAATTATACCTTTTTTTTTTGGTCAGATAGGCAAAAAGATATTTTTTTTTGGTGTGCCGCAAGATTTTAGGAATTAGTTTGTGTGCCATGAGGTGAAAAAGGTTGAAAATCGCAGTAATAAGGAAATAGACAGGATTCCTTCCTTCCTTCGTCCGTTCGTTCAGCAAATATTTATTGAGTCCCTGCCATGCGCTGGCCTCCTTTCAGCTTTGAGACGACAGCAGTAAAACAAACGGGCACATCTTGACTTGTGGGGAGCTGGTCTTCGGTGGAGGAAACGGGAGATACATGAACAGAGTAATATTTGAAACTGTTAGATTGTGACCAATGCTATGAGCCGTATGAGGGTGCCGGGTGCCAGGGAGGGGTGTTCTTTTGGATGGGGTGGGGTGGGGGGTTAAGTCATCGAGGGAGGGGAGGGCTTTCCAGGCAGCGGGGCCAGCAGAGCAGATCCTGTGCTTGGTGCATCTGAGACATTGGCAAGGACGCCGGCGAGGCTGCGGAGAGGGCTAACAGGTGCCAGGTGGAGTCAGGCAGGGCCAGGTCACCGAGGGCTTTGTAGGCCCCAGGACTTAGCAAGAAAACCCAGCGGGTGATGGCAGCAGCCTTTGGGGGGTTTTGAGCTGCACCTGTCATGATCTCACGTCTTAAAACCATCCCTCTGGCTGTTGTGTAAAGAGTAAACTGAGCTGAGAGTAGCAGCAGGGACGCCCCTGGAGGCTGTTCCTCGGTCCCTCTGGAAACCATGGTGCCTGGACTGGGGCTGTAGTGTGGAGAAGACCGGGGGCGGGGGGGGGTGTAGGGGGGGTAGGGAGGCTTTGGAGGTAGAGCCAACAGCCTGCTCCTGGGTGGATGATGGGGAGTGGGGGGTGGGGGGAAGAGGACACAAAGATGACTGCATATAGCCCTAGCCAGTTTTGCTCAGTGGACAGAGCGTTGGTCCTCGGACTGAAGGGTCCCGGGTTCGATTCCGGTCAAGGGCACCTACCTTGGTTGCAGGTTCCCCAGCCCTGGTCAGGGTGCATGCAGGAGGCAACCAACTGATGTGTCTCTCTCACATCGATGTTTCTCTCAGTCTCTCCCTCTCCCTTCCACTCTCTCTCTAAAAATCAATGGAAAAATATACTTGTGTGAGGATTAACAAACAAACAAAAAACAAAGATGGCTGCACAGACTGTGACTTGCACAGATGGATGAACTGTTCACCAGGATGGGGAGATCTGGGGGAGCAGGCTGCAGGGTTTTCTGGGAGATCTGGGGTTTTGGTTTGGCTAGTTAGTTGCCCACGTGGAGATGGTATTGGGTGTTGGAACCTGGAGTGTAGGAGAGAGGTCTCGCTCTCCATGGGCCTGGATAGGATTGCTGAGGGCAGGGTGGGTGGCAGAGCAGGAGGTGGGAAATAGCCATCTTGGAGAACAGGGAGAGGATGGGCAAGGAAAGTGACAGAACAGCGCCTGATGTATGGCAGGTGCTTGATCAATATTGGTTGGTTGGGTGGATGGATGGATGGATGGATGGATGGTTGGATGGATGGATTGGTGGATGGGTGGATGGATGGTTGGGTGGATGGGTGGGTGGGTGTATGGGTAGGTAGGTGGGTGGGTGGGTGGATGGATGGGCGGGTGGGTGAATGGGTGGGTGGGTGTGGGTGGGTGGGTGAATGGGTGGGTAGGTGATGGGTGAATGGGTGAGTGGATAGATGGATAGGTGGGTAGTTGGATGGATGGGTGGGTAGATGGGTGGGTGGGTGTATGGATGGGTGGGTGAGTGGGTGGGTAGTTGGATGGATGGATGGATGGATGTGTGGGTGGGTGTATGGATGGGTGGGTGAATGGGTGAGTGGGTGGATGGGTGGGTGGGTGAGTGGGTGAGTGGATGGATGTATGGATGGGTGGGTGAGTGGGTGGATGGGTGGGTGAGTGGGTGGATGGGTGGGTGGGTGAGTGGGTGGGTGAGTGAGTGGATAGATGGATGGATGGATGGATGTGTGGATGGATGTATGGATAGGTGGGTGGGTGAATGGGTGGATGGGTGGGTGAGTGGGTGGATGGGTGGGTGGGTGAGTGGGTGAGTGGATGGATGGATAGATGGGTGGGTGGGTGGGTGGGTGGGTGGGTGGACAGTTCCAGGCATGAAGTGTAGGACTGCTGTGCAGTGCTAAGGATCTAACGGCCATGTAGAGACTGCTGGCTGCCAGATTCTAGCAGCGAGTACGGGAATGTAAGGAAACAGTAAGTGCTCTGGGATTTCAGGGGCACACAGGACTGGGGAGAGGCCGAGGCAGTTTGGGGGGAATAGAAAGGATTTGGGCTGAGCCTGGGAGAGCAGCCAGGATTCAGAGACAAGTGTGGAGAAGGGGAAGGGACACGGAAGGGAATGCGATAGCAAAGCTGGGAATGCGGGAGGCCTCCTTACGGTGTAGCTGTCTGTTCCAGGCACAGGCGTGGGGCTGGGTGGAGGGAGGGCTCTTATGAAGGGGGAAGGAAAGGCTGAGGACTAGAGGGCAGGGGATTAGCAGGGGAGCCAGAGCCTGCCCCAGAGGCCTGTCTTCACGCCCTGGCCTCCACCCTCTCGGATCCTGTCCACTCCTGCCTCCCACCTCGGGGAGCCAGGTGGCACCTCTCGGTCTGGTCTCTGGTCTCTGTGAGGTAGGGAGGGTGGGGGGTTATGATCCCCATTTGTTTTTTAAGCCTCACCTGAAGATATGTTTTTATTGATTTTAGAGACAGAGGGAGGGAGAGGGAAACATCAGTGTGAGAGAGAAACATCCTGTACAGACAGTCCTCGGGTTACGTCGGACTCGATGTACGTTGTTTCGTGGTTACGTCGCCATCTCCCATTTATTTATATAAAAAAAAGTTCCGTCATTTCGACGTATGTACATATGTGCTTTATGTTTTTTATTATTTACCACAAGTAAAGGTCAGGAATTGTTATCTTTCTTTTAAATTTGTTTTACTGCTTCACTTCATTACTGCTGTGTATGTGCTCCATGTGAGTGACGTGGGTGCTTATGTAGGTGGGTTCCGACTTAGGGCGAAAATCGCATTACATCACGTCATAGGAAGGGATCTCCGACGTAACCCGAGGACCTACTGTACACACCCCGACGGGGGAATCAGACCCCCAACCTGGGTATGTGCCCTGACCGAGAATCGAACCCGCAACCTTTTGGTATACGGGATGGCACTCCAGCCAACTGAGCCACCCGGCCAGGGCAAGATCCTCATTTTTGATAGAAGAGTGAGGTGCTGGGAGGCTGGTGCCACCTCCTTAGGGGGTGATGTGGGTGCAGTCTCCCCCCGCCCGCTGCGCCCTCCAGCTGTTCCTGCCCAGTTTGCACCTGTGGCCTTTGCTGAGGGCCCGGCCTGCTCTCCTGTGTTAGGTGTTAGGGAGGCAGGCAGATCACTTGTTGGTACCACACCGAGAGGAGGGGTGCTGACTCCAGAGCCATCGGAAGTGGCATCTTGCGTGCGCACACGTGTGTGTGTGTGTGTGTGTGTGTGCGTGTGTGTGTGTGTGTGTGTATAGTCAGGGAGGACTGGCAGGGGCCCTTTAAATCCAGCCTCAGTGATTGAAGTCCTTAGCAATGGAAGCGGTTGGTGGCCCGCGGTGGGCTGTCCCCTTGCATTCTGGGCCTGGCTGTAGATGCCATGCGGAGGCTGCTGGGTGCCGGGGTCTAGCAGCTCTTTCCTCCACTGGAAGTGCCCCGCCAGGGCTCCAGCGCCCTTAAGCGCCTGGCGCGGAGTCAGGGGCTGCTGCCCAGGCCCAGCTGTCTCTGGCTGCGTGAATCGGGAAGCATGACTAACCGTCCCGGGTTTGCTTCCTCATCTGTCAGGTCGGGCTCGTGTGAGGACCCCTCCGTAGCGTTTGGTGTGAGAGAAATTAGACGATGGACACGAACTCTGCAGCAGGCTGTGGCCGCTACGAGGCCTCATCCGTGATGAAGAGCCTCGCTTTCCCGGATGCGGAATAATTTCAGGAAGCCAGGAGAACCTTCCTCCACCCCTGCAATCCTGGGAGGCTTTGGAGGTTTGTGTTTGGTTGGCTTTTGCATTGCAAATTTCCCTCTCTCCACTTCCTAAAAATGGGTGCTTTCCTTTGTTGTTGTCGTTAGCTAGCATTGCAGATACTTAGGGGGGTAAAGTGCCTTGGGTTGATGCAAAAAGGCACCCTGAACCGCCGCCCCCCCACCCCCCCACCCCCGTCCCCGTCCCTGGCTGTGGGCAAGTGGTAGCTGACCCCACTGGGTAGACCCCAACATCTACCCGTCTAGACCTAGGGCCCCCCCCCCCCCCCCCCGACCTCTCCCGCACTGTCATTGGCTGACCCACTCCTCCCAGCCTCCCCACCTCACCTGCCGGATTCCCATCGGACCCCCCTCCTTCCTCTGGGCGGATCAGCCTGGGGCTGGGCGCCACGCTCCCTCCCCTCGGAAGAAAGTGGAGTTTCAACACTCAGGAGAAGAAAAGCGGGTGGAGAAAGGGAGGGTCCCTCGGAGGAGAAGGAGCTGGGTGGGGGCAGGGAGGCCCCCTTGGGGGAGGGGTGTTAGCTGACGCGAGCGGAATGGATTCCTAACCCTGACATTAAACATATTCTGAGGAAGTCACATCGTCTCACAACAAAAGGAATGACTCAAGGAGGACTTGGAAGTGGGGGGACTGCTGTCATTATTGCCCCTCTCCTTCTGAAACCCACCCCCAGCGCCGGGGAAGCAAGTTTTATAAAATCCTGGACCATGTGATGGACCACGGATCTGCCCAAACCCCAAAGCACATCCACATCGCTGCCTGCAGCCCCGAGAGGCAGGGAAGCAGCTCCTGTAAAGCTGCTGAGAAGCAGCTGCTCAGGGGCCTGGGTCCCTCCCAGCGGCTCCCTGCCCTGCACGCCACCTCCCTGCTCAGGGCTGAGCCAGAACCGGGGAGGGCTGTGGGCGGGAGGTAGAGAGAGCCGCGAGGATAAGGCAGCGCGCTGGCCTTCTAGCAGGGAAAAGGTGGGGCAGAGTCATAGTTCAGCCTGCAGGGGGGCGAGGACAGCTCTCCAGCCCCCCACTTTGGCACCCACCGAGGACTGTCCTGGCCCCTCCAAAGCCATTTGACCCAGGACACTTCCAAACTCCCACTCCTAAGCCACAGCTTTCCACTCTGAATGTTGTTTTAAAGGCAAACACTTCCCTGCCTGCCTCCTCCTCTCCCCTTCACCGAACAACCGCACCGTCTCCCAAATGCTCCCCGAAACGCAGCTTCGCCGGCGCACCCCGAGCTCATCCCGTCCATTCGTGTGCGTTGTGCCAGGTCAGCCTGGGCGCTGCCCCGAGGCTCGCTCTCACGCTCAGCCTGGAACCCGTGTCCATTAACTTTGGTCGAGGTTGCCTTGGAAGCGGGGAGAAGTAGGAAGAAGGTTGTTTGGGAGTGAGATGGCCCTCGTTTCACCCCCATTTCCTCGGGGTGCTGGGCAAGGATTGAACACCTCTCAACCCTCTGCCCATCTGGGAATAGATTATGTTTGCCCGGCCGGCCTCACAGGATTGCCCGGAGGGTCGCGAGACGGTTATCTTCACAACGCTCCTTGGTCTGCCTCCAGGTCAAGGCTCTGCACCCGCGGGCCTGACCGACCATCGCCGCCGCCCCCGCCTTCACTGCCCAGCCGGCAGCAGAGGGGGACAGTCAGGCGGGGACAGCGAACCCTCAGGGAGCTCTCTGAAGTTGCTTGTTTAATCGCTGTACTGATGCGATGCGGAAGCTGCTGTTGTGTCCATTTTACAGATGAGGAGACTGAAGCCTGGGGGGACGTCGCCGGGCACACGTGTCGTGACGGCAGAGCCAGGGCTGGCACGACCGGCACCCTGCCGCGACCTCGGTGGGGGACACGAGGCCCCGCCCAGGAGCTGACGTGGTCTGAAGCGCTTTGGGAGCTGCTTCTGTGGGCCTCACCTGAGCCGCCTCTGTTGCTGAGAGGTAAGTGCAGGTCCCGCCCACACTCGAGGGCTGGGGCCGGCATCAGGGCGTGGACACCACCCCGGGGCCACCGCAGGGTCTGTCACCACCGTTTCTAATTCTGTTTGTGGACCTTGTGTCCTCATAGTGTCTTGTTCTGTCAGCAGTTTACAACCTAAAAAAAATAATAATAAAAGTAAGGCCCGGGTGGGTGTGCCCAGTGGTTAGAACATTGGGCCGCACACCATAAGGTTTCGGGTTCGATTTCTGCTCAAGGGCACGGACCTGGGTTGCAGGTTCCATCCCCGGCCTGGGTCGGGGCGCATGTGGGAGGCAGCCAATCAGTGTGTCTCTCTCACATCGATGTTTCTCTCTGTCCCTTCCTCCCTCCCTTCCTTCCCCTCTATCTACAATCAACGGAGGAATATCCTCGGGGGAGGATTAACAGAACAAAAAAAGTAAGGACACCAGCAGCATTTATGTTATTTTTATTTTTTACAGTTTTTGTGAGCATTTCTGGCATTTCCCCCCAGCCCCCTGGATTGCGAGGACCCGCCCTCCGGGGAGTTGGTACCGTCAGGGCTACTACCTCACTCCCTCGGGTAAACGGTCCCAGGAATTTTTTGAGAAAATCAGACCCACAGAAGACTGTGGCTGAGTCAGCAGAGAGAGAAGGGAGAGCCCGTGCAGAGTTCAGACAGTGAGTCAAAACTCGCACCTTCCCCCATCCTTTTATTTATTCCTTTACCCACTGAGGCATGTCCACGTGTCCGGCACACCCTGTGGGCATCTGTGTGCTGTACCCACTACCGTGCTGGGTGCTGAGAGACGTAGCCACACCCCACCCCCCCCCCCCCACCCCGCACCCCCGCACCCCCGCACCCCCGCACCCCAGGCAGGGTAACAGAGGAGAGGGCACGCCCTCGGCCTGGGACGCCATGGGCGGCTTTGCGCCCTGTGGGTGCGGGGACCCCCTGGAGGTCACAGCCGGGCCAGGCAGACAAAGGGAGCAGTATGCTTGCTTACCCCAGAATAGACACGGTTTACCTTTTCTGCCGAGTCAGTGTCACGCCGAACCTCGGTGGCCCCGGGGCCCCAGCCTCAGCGCACGGGCCCTTCCATGTGGTCGGTGTGTTTCATGGCCTTTCCATGTCTTCTGTCCTCCGCCCCTCGCTCATCTCTTAGTTCTGTCAGTGACTCTGATTTCAGCAAACCTCCTTTCTGAGTTGCTGCTGGGGGTCAGGACCCCCCCCCCACCCCCGCTGTCAGTTAGCCTCGTGTGGGGGACCGAGTTAACACGGGGTCGGAAGAGCAATCCTGCCCTCCCCGCAGTGTCACAGCGAGAGGACTTCACCGGGAACACGGGCATTGCTGAGATCCGATGCTTTGTTTACTATCAGTCCCATCGTTGACTTACTTGACTTTGAATTTCCGCTCACTGTGAAGCGGGGTGAGGTGTTATTCACGGGGATTATAGATGAACAGAAACGAGAAGCTGCCCGGGACACAGTATTAGGGGTCCCAGTACGATCTCAGGAAGGGCAGCAAATGCTCATGGAGTTGGGCTGCTCAGAGGCCTCGTTCTTACTCACTCCTCCGTCCCCCACTCCCCCAAGCCCCTGCTTCCCCCTCCTGACCCTGATCGGCAGCCGTGGGAGCAAGCAGGCGCAAAGCTTACAGGTGCTGGGGTGGGGGTGCAAGTTAGCACCCATGACGCTCTTCCTCAGGGTGACCCTCAGGGGCCAGTGATGCTCTAGAACCTCGTTGTGGTCCGAGGGGCCCTCCGTGGTCACGGCCACCTGCTGGGTGTTGGCAGGAGGCGGGATGTCAGCCTGCGGCTCCTCCCCTGTGGGTGCCTGGCCTGGCACAGGAGCTGGTTTTTCCCGTTTCCTCAGATTAGCCGGAGGAGGTGCTCTCACTGCCTCTACCTTTCCCTCTGCCCCCCTGAGTCTCACTCGGGGCAGTTGTGGGGGTCCGGTGACCCTGATCGGGGCAGTTGTAGGGGTCCGGTGACCCTGATCAGGCAGCTGTCGGGGTCCGGTGACCCTGATCGGGCAGTTGTCGGGGTCCGGTGACCCTGATCGGGCAGTTGTCGGGGTCCGGTGACCCTGATCGGGCAGTTGTCGGGGTCCGGTGACCCTGATCGGGCAGTTGTCGGGGTCCGGTGACCCTGATCGGGGCAGTTGTCGGGGTCCAGTGACCCTGATCGGGGCAGTTGTCGGGGTCCGGTGACCCTGATCGGGCAGTTGTCGGGGTTCGGTGACCCTGATCAGGCAGTTGTCGGGGTCCGGTGACCCTGATCAGCAGCCATGGGACACTCAGTGGAAAGTTTTCAGAGCAGGGAAAGTGTGTTCCCAGGAAAGGAGGTATGGATACGAGGTATTTGCTCTCATTTTTCTTTTTTTTTAAGGTTTTTTGAAATTATAAAATTAGTAGTAATGCTCATAAAAAGTCATATGGTCCAGAGGGGGGTGAAGTTAATGGGTTGGGCCCATTTCTGGTCTGCGTCTCCCCCCAACTCCCAGCTCCCTAAGGCGGCCCCTGTGAGCCCTGGGCCTGCGTCTGCCCTGGGCGCGGCCACCCAGCTCTCGGGAGGTGTCTGTGGACTCTGCTGGGCCTCAGGGCGACCAGCAAATGCCCCGGATTGAATTGCGAGGGGCTCCCTTTAGTTCCGGAGCCTCTGGCTCTTCGGATCCTGTCACTCAGTTGCCCCACACACACACTTTGTCTCTGGAGGTTGGGGTGAGGTTTCTGGAGGTTGGGGTGAGGTCGGGCTGGACTCACCCGGGGGCGTGGCGCCCGCCCTGGCTGGCAGGTCAGGAACGCAGACTGACTGCTCTCCCGGGCGGGCGAGGCCTTTATTCATCCGGGCGAGACAAACACGTGACGGTCCCTGCCCGGGAGGCACCTGCCCCGGGGAGGTGAGAGCTATCATCGCTCTCTCCATCGCTTCACTGTGAGCTCGTCCGAGGGGGAGTTCTGCAGACGGGAACCCCGGGAACCCCTCGCCCAGGCGGGAGGCTGTCCCGGAGGCCCCTCCCGGGGTGCTGACCCCGTTCTCACCTGGCCAACGTGTCCCCAACCATGGCCCTCTGGGCTGAGGGACATGTCCGGTGACTAAAGATGACTGTTTGCCTAGGACTTCTAAAAAATACCTTTTCATTGTATTACAGCCATTTTTCTCCATGGAGGGCTGTTGACATTGGGGTGGAGTCGTTCTTGGTGGTGGGGGCTGTCTGATGCCTGTGAGGTGGTTAGCACCTCCCTGGCCTCTACCCACTGGATCCCAGTGGCGCCCCTCCCTCGTGGTGACACTGCCCAATGGGAGACAAAGTCCCCCCTGCTCCCCCTCCCCTTCCCCCTCCCCTCCCCCCGCCCCCGAGAACCACTGGCTCCGGGTGCGGGTCAGAGGGGCTTTCTGGGCCGCCGCTTTGCATCACCGCCTGCCTCTCGCTGCCCCACGGCTTCCTTTGTTCTTGCTCCGAGGCTGAGCGCATGGGCTCATTTGTTTGCGTGACTCACCCAGCGCTAACCACACGCAGCCGCCCCACGCTGGGGGATCCCAGGTGACTTATCACACACAGGACTTTGCCGGAACCTCCGCTCCTTCCCAGCTCCCCCGGGGAGAGACTTCCCTAAAGTCCTGACGAGCAGGCAGAGCCCCTGCCGACGGCTTTCCTGCCGCACCTTCGCGGTTCCGCTTTCTGAAGTCCCTGCGCCTTTCTCTCCCGTTACTTCCGGTCTCAGCCCAGCGACTAGTGGGGGATCTGAGGGCCGGGCCGGGCGGCCTGGAGCTGGCCGTGCTGGGAGGACTGCTTAGGGCCTGTGACCCAGCACCGGGGGAGAGGAAGGCCGCGGACCGGCGGTGTGAGAGCCAGGAGGAGGAGGACAGGATGGGCCCCCGGGGTCACACCCCCCCTGCTACCCATCAGGTTCCTTGAGCAAGACCCGGCCTGTTTGCTGGCCCCGCGGGGGACACAGAGAGCCACTGGCTTTGAGGGGCCTCAGGAAGCACAGTGTGGCTGTGAGAAGGGACACCGCCCCCCCCCCCCCCGAGGTCGGAGGCCACGCCACGTTCTCCTTCCAGCCTACGTGGGCGGGGCTGGACCCCGAGGAAGGAGGTGGGGTGTCTGAATTCCACCACTGGGCCCCCTGCTCCTCTCTCTGCCTCCCTGTCCCCGCAGGGAAATGGGCCCTGGCTTCCGAGGAGCGGGTGCAGACCTTAGCATCTACCCTGCACTCGGAGACCCCCCGGGTGCTCCCCGCAGTGTCGCTGGTTCTGTTGGGCAGGGGCTCCCAGGGGCTCGGTTTCATGGGCTGCCGCTGGGGCGCACGCCTGAGCTTGAGCCGTGGCTGGGATGGCCGGTCCCCCCAGCAGCCACGTCTGTGACCTTGCCCTCAGACAGCTGGCACTCCCAATCCACGTGCTCGATGGGCATCGGGGCCGGAGAGGGAGGGAAGGGAAGCCAAGTGGGCTGCCGAGGACTCTCAGTCCCGACGGCAGGCCCCGAGGCCGTGATGCTGCCGCCCCGATGCCACCAGCCCCCCAGATGGCTCATCAGGACCCTGGTTAACACACCGAGCCAGGCCTCCTCCCACAAACCAGGAGCACCCCAGGTGCTCAGGGCTGGGGACAGGGGATGGGGGCCTGCGTGTGCTCAGAGCAGCGTTCGGGGCGCCCGGATTCCCTCTGCTCTCGGGGCTGCTCTCCTGCCTTCACCTGTGCCTGGCAGAGCTCCGCGCCTTCCGGATTCCAGGTCCGCAGTAGCGGTCTGTTGACGGCCGGGGAAAAGCACTTTCCCAAAATAGCCGCCCGCCCCAGGGGAAGGGCAGCCCTGGAATTTGACCCTGATGGTCACCCCTGCGGCCTCGCCTGGGCCCCTGGGCCCGCCCAGCCCCACCTGACTGTCACCGTCATGGTCAGCGAGGGACGGCTGGCGGGTGTGGGGCCGGGTTTTTCCTCTCTTCCCCACCCTCTTCCTCTTCCCGTTTGTTCTTTCTCTTCAGCTTTAAGTTTAGAGTCCAGATGACTCAGGAGAGATGTCCCAGCACCTGATTGGCTGGGGGCAGGTCACAGGATGGCAGCGGAGCGGAGAGGACAGGAGAGGGGAACCCACGAGCCGTGCCGTGACCTCCGTAGGTGAACGCACACCTGTGGAGGGGCCCGGGCGCTGGCCCAGCCCTGCCCCTGGCAGCCACACCAGTCCCGGAGGCGGCAGCAAGGCCGACACGCCGGGCCGGTGGAGCCGGCCCCACAGCCATGGGGCCACCGTGAAGGTCCGATCCCTGCCCTCCCGCAGCCCACAAAGCAGGTAAAACACCTTCTAATTTTTTTCTGCTGGTTTAGTTCACCGTCAGCTTGAGGGAAAGGCCTTTGGGATTAGTGGGGAAAATCATGAATTTGTTTGGCCGGGATTTACTGGGGTTTTGCATAGGAAATTTGGCCTTGATGTTAGAAAAGGGACAAACATCACTGCCTGGTCCTTGGTTCTGAAAAGCAAATATTTTACCGAGCTGTACATGTTCAATGGCCAGCGGGGAGGGCTCGTCCGGAAGGGGTGAGAGTATTCGTGATGCCGATGGTTGGGGCTGTTTACCTGTTCAGTGTGGAAGGGGGTTGGGTGGAGGCTCAGCTTTATCCAGGACACCCGCAGCCCCTACGCAGAGAAAACGGGATTGCTGGGCTTCTTCCGAAACTCAAATAGACGTGACCGCCCCGTGGGCTGGATTTTGTGCGGCACTGAGGTTCTGAACTCACCTCTCCTGGTGAGAAGACTCCGCTCGCAAAGGCCGGGCTCTAGCCTTTCACTCCTACTGTCCAGCCGGTGAACGCCCCTTCCCCGTCTCCTGTCTCCCAGGGATCTTGGGGGTGGGGGGTGGGGTGCACAGGAAGGGAGGGAGCGCAGGTCTGAGGAATAGACCCAGGACCCCCCACCGAAACAGGGAGGGTCCTCATTGACGTCCTTGGAAACATCTTGACCACCTGCCTCTGCACAGCGGCTCTCCTGTCCTGTCCGCCTCCATCGCGGGTGGTCGCCCAGATCTTGGGGGCAGGGAGGGGCGGGCAGGGGGGAGTGCAGCCAGTCTGGAATTCCTCCACATGTTGCACTTTGCAGGGGGCGGACCCGGAGGCTGTAAAATTTTATGACAGAGTCATTTTTTTTGATAAGTGGTTTTCTGCGCCCAAATTGCTTAGATGATGGATATATCAGTTAGGGTTCCCTCCCTCTATGAGTAGAAGAAAACTCCATTCAAAATAATTTAAATAATTAAAACATTAAAAAAGGTGTAAAACATGCCTTAGCTGGTTGCTCAGTGGTTAGAGCACCGGCCTGCAGCCTGAAGGATCTTGGGTTTGATTCCAGTCTAGGGCAGTTGTCGGCAAACTCTTTAGTCAACAGAGCCAAATATCAACAGGACAACGATTGAAATTTCTTTTGAGAGCCACATTTTTTAAACTTAAACTTCTAACGCCACTTCTTCAAAATAGACTCGCCCAGGCCGTGGTATTTTGTGGAAGAACCACACTCAAGGGGCCAAAGAGCCGCATGTGGCTCGCGAGCCGCAGTTTGCCGACCACGGGTCTAGGGCAATGTACCTCGGTTGCAGGCTCGATCCCCGTCCCGGGCAGGGCACGTGCAGGAGGCAACCAGTCCATGTGTCTCTCGCATTGATGTTTCTCTCTATCTCTCTCTCCCCCTCCCTTCCATTCTCTCTAAAAAAAAAAAATCAATGGAAAAAAATATCCTCGGGTGAGGATTAACGAAAACAAAAACTAATTTGTAAAACACCAGCCCAGAGGCCAGGCGGCTCCGAGGTGGGCACCTCCAGCGGCTCGGCCACGTGGGGTCAGGTTCTCTCACATCTGCTCTGCACCCTCCGAGTACTGGCTTCAGCCCAGCCGGCTCCCCTCCTGGGGTCTCTCCTGATGACTGAGGAAACCTCCCAACCCCCTGCGGGCTTTCCCACACATCTCATTGGCCAGAATTATGCCTCGTGCCCCGCCCAACCCATCGGTGCCAAGAGACGGGATGGTTGTGGTGGAATTCGTGGGACGCCTGACTAGGGAGCCGGGAAGCCTTACCTGAGCCCAGTCAGGGCCTGTGAGGAGAAGGGGGCGTGGACTTGGGACAGGCGACCAACAGTGTCTGCTGCATCCGAAAATGTAAACCCACTCCGATTTCTAACTGATTTGGAGAAATGCAATAGCTCTTGCTCCTAAAACACATGTGTGTTATACTCAACTCTTTTTTTTAAAAAAATATATATATATATATATATATATATATATTTATATATTTATATATATATATTATTTCAGAGAGGAAGGGAGAGGGGGAGAGAGATAGGAACATCAGTGATGAGAGAGACTCATCCACAGGCTGCCTCCTGCACACCCCACACTGGGGTTCATGCCCACAACCCGGGCCTGTGCCCTGACCAGGAATGGAACCATGACCTCCTGGTTCATAGGTTGACGCTCAACCACGGAGCCACGCCGGCCATATTAATTCCTAACGCAAGGGCAGCTTCAGGCAGTCACGGTGTCCACCCTCAGCCTTTCACTCCCAGGAAGGTCCCTCCTCTTTACAAAACCTCAAGGCTGGCGTTTTCAAGCGTTTGAGCTTTGCTCCCTCCTGGTGACCCGCTGCCTCCCGGGCTGGCTGCTCAAGGCTGCATCCCTGAGAGCTAGGATAGGGGGAATAAGGTTCTGACTATTCAGAGGCGTTAGATGAACAGAACAAGCGCCACCAAGCTCACCTGCCAGGAACGCGCTGAGTTCTCTCTTTTCTCCTGAAACTCGGGGGGAACGAAGGTGCTGGCTGCCCCGCGGGGGGGAAGCTGGTTCCGGTAGGCACCGGCCTGATGTCCTTGTTGAGACTGAAAACATCCAAGTTGGTCCTTTTTTGGACCACCCCTGAGACCGCCACTCTTAGGGCAGGTTTCTCTCCGCCCGGCTCCGGCTCCGGCTCCCGCGGATGGGGCGGCCTCTGAGGCTGCGCTGAGCTTGCTCACCTCCCGCCGCCGGTCAGGGTTACCGGGTCAGGGTTACCGGATGAGAGCAATGCGAGGGCCAGAAAATTCTGTCCAGCTTTGGGTGTCACGGTGGAATGCGAGAGGACACTGCTGGCCAGTACCACACGCACGGGCTCCCGTCGGCACGGGGAGAGCGTGATGCCAATGACCCAGCCTCTTCCTCCAGGTGGCCCCGGAGAAACACTGTTCTCGCGGCTCCGAACGGCTGTGCGCCCTTCCTGCCGGCTCCCCTTCTCCGTGGCTCCCCCAAGGCCAGGACATCGCCCTCCCCCGACGAGTCCTCCACCCAGCACGGTGTCGCCATCACGGTAGGTGGCGGTGGGTGAGGGTCCCCCGTTCTCTCTGAAGGACGCGCTGTGGGCAGGGCTCCTGAATGCACCTCCACATCCCAGAGGAGAGGGCGCCTGCTCCCCCGGGAGGTGGGACCTCCGAGCGCCTTGTTACCAGAATCACTTTTTCTTTTGTTCTTTTTTTAAAATATATTTTATTGACTTTAGAGAGGAAGGGAGAGGGAGAGAGAGAGAGAGAGAGAGAAACATCAGTGATGAGAGCGAATCATTGATCAGCTGCCTCCTGCACACTCCCCACTGGGTATCAAGCCCGCAACCCCGGCACAGGCCCTGACCGGGGAATTGAACCGTGACCTCCTGGTCCATAGGTCGATGCTCAACCACTCAGCCACGCCGGCCGGGCTAGCTCGTAAAGCTTACGCACCAGGAACTGAGAGCTCCCCTGGTAAAGGTGACTTCTGGTTTCCTTGCCTTCCCCCTAGTTCCCTAGGCCAGCAGCGCCCACCCCACAGCACGACGCGTGGGGCCCGGGGCTCACGGGCCCCGTGTGAAGTGAAGGCCAAGTCAGGCTGCGCCCTGAGCGCGGCCTTGAACCGCCTGTGTTACTGCCACGGGCGCCCACCCGTCAGGGATGGGCCAGGGGCCCCTCCATCTGAAGGAGCGTTCGTGTACATCTACCCTTCGCTCGGCCCTCGGGTTGTGACTTCCCAGGAGAGTCTGACTTGCTGTGCTTTGTGGGTGGGCCGTGCCTGGTCAGTTGAAGGCCTCTAGGAGCAGAGCTGGGGTTTCTCTGGGGAAGAAGAAACTCCGCCGGTGGGCCCAGGGTGGCTGCCTGAGAGGCGCCCGCCTGCCCGGCTGCCCTCCAGCCCCGGGTCACGTCAGCCATTTCCTGGAAGTGAATCGTTTCACCTCCACCTCCTTCCGGCTGCTTCTCCAGCAGATCTCTCTGACCATACACGCTCGCATGGTGCTCGGCATGGGGGCGGGGGCTGCTTTATGCTGCGCTGACTTCTCACGTAGACACGTGGACACCCTCTCCCCTTCCTCTCCCAGGGAAGTGCTGGCTTGTGTTTCTCCTTGTGGCCAGTGGTGGGCCGGCCCTGGGGGTCCGTCGCCAGTCTCAGCGCTCTCCTCCGTCCTCCCTTCCTCCCCAGATTGCCTTCTTCTCCACAGGTCCCGGGGGAGGCAGGGCCAGCTGTGGGTGTTTCTTTGGCAGTGTCTTAGCTGGTTGTTGTGAGTCATAATGAGGGAAGCAATCAGCAAGTATACTGCCCTAGAAATGCTGCACGTTGTTGGGCTCGAGAGGAGAGACCAGCGCAAGACGCCCGGGCCAGCGCGAGGCGCCAGGATGTGGGAAACGTGGCTCATCCTGTCGGTTGGTGAGGGGCGCTGGGGGATCGGCTCGGGGGGCCCTGGAGCCGCCGGCTCAGGGTGCTGCGGGAAGAAGGCAGCATGCCGGGGAGGGCTCCTGGCTGGGGGAGGTGGGCATCTGGGGGTAACAGTCGCCAGCGTTTATGGAGCAATTCGTATGTGGGAGCCCTGTTCTCAGCATTCTGCACGCATTGCCTCGTGCGCGAGAGGCTGCTGTTCCGTCTCACACCGAAGGAAGCCGTGCAGTAGGCAGCAGTAGCTAAGGGTGCCGTTGGTAGGAAGCGGGGCCAGGATTTGAACCCAAGCAGCCAGGCTCGAGGCTCTGCACTTCGACCACCGGCTCGTGTCCTCGGGGATGGGCCGCGGGCAGCGGCACGCCCCTGTGGACCCGCTTGGCGGTGACCTGGACGTGAACACGCACCCCCTCTGCCTCCGGGAGACACATTCTGAGAGCAGTCTTTGTGGAGAATGCACCTGTAGGCTCTGCCGATGTGTCCGCCCCCGAGGCCCAGGCCGCCGGGGTGAGGAGGGGGTGGTGAGTTGTCTCCGTGGGCTGATGAGAGTGGCTCCTCCGAGCCAAGGACGGTTCAGTGCTCAGGGTCCCGCCAGAGGCAAGCTTCCGCTCCCGTGGGCTGAGGCCATGGCCATGGGCACTGGACCAGCCACCAGGGGATGGAGAAGGAAGGCCGTGACGGCCCCTCCAGGTCTTGGAGCACCAGGCACACCCAGGGCCTCCGGCGAGCCAGGGGCAGCCGCCAGCGGGCCCTGTGCTTCGACAGCTCCCAGCCGCCTTGGTCCCTGCCTCCCTCCCGCCGGTGTCCCTGCGCTCTGTGGCCCTGAGCCCTGAGGACCCAGTCTCCGTCCTCTGATATTTCCCTAGCGTCTCCCATCTGGCGCGCACAGAAACTCGCCCAGGTCTGGGACGTGAGGCTGGGTGTCGGTGGCTTCTCCTCCACCCCGCGGACTAAATCAAACCTGCAGGGTCTGGGAGGTGATGGACCGCCTGTGCCTCTGACACCGGCCCAGGACAGCACCTGCCGTGACCCCCGGCTTCCACACGCCCCCTGCTGCTTCCCTCCCAGCCCCTGCCCACCTGATGGACCCCACCTTTCGCTCTGCCTGGTCTGTCTCACTGCCCCCGATGGCGGAGGCGGAGCCTGTTTCTATTCTGACCACGTATGAAAGTCAGAGGCCCCTGAGAGAGGTTTTCTGGGATTCAGAGTCGAACCTTGACCTGGACACACTCCGATGGTAGGCCTTCCTGTGGGAATTACTCTGCTTCTCCTCAACGCTCAGAGGGCCTGCCTCCCACCGTGGACTGGCCACGCCCAGGCCCACTTGGCCACCAGTTCCTCTGGGCTCCCCAGCCTCCAGCGGAGCCGGCTGTGTGGGCTGAAGTGGGGCCCTGGAATGCCTGGAATGCCGGCTGCAGTGACAGAGGCTCCTCGGATCCCGGATCCCTCGCGGGAGCTCTGACCAAGGCAGCGTTTGGGATGGTTTTTGAGCCAAAGTCTTCGCATTTTTCCCAGCTCCAGGCAGGAGTGAAGCATGTCTGCCTTCTCCCGCCACCGATTGATCCGGGGCCTGAACTTTTAAATGGAAGGGCTCTGACCTCAGTAGCCTCCTACTCCGAGTCCAGGTTAAAGGACGAGCAGTCTCTTGTCCGCTCCCACGGTGCTCTGGGTTGTGCCACAGCAGCAAGGAAAGGGTCCCCCCCGGGTGGAGGTCACCGCGGGCGCCCCGGGTAGTGAGTGGCCGCGGGAGCAGCAGTCTTGGCGTCCGCCCAGCGCTCTGATGAAGCGGGTGGCTTGGCGGCCATTGGATTTGCTGCTGCCGCCTTCAGAGCAGATGTACAGGGTGTGTGCTCTGTCTGCCTGGCAGGAGAGAGGTGCTCGGGCATCCGTCTAGCGCTTTATCTTCCTCGGTCCAGGAGGCACCCAAAGCCGTCTTGGCCGCATGGGAGTGAGTTTAGAGAAGGGATTGAGACCAAGAGGAGCTACCCGCCTCATCCCCAACCCCCCTCCTCAGTCCCCCACCCCCACACACGGGCCATGACTTCGGAAGGTCAGGGTCGAGGACGTCGAGGATGTCCACACGCCAGGCAGAGTGCACATCTGCTTTCAGGACTGTAGGGAGGACTGTGGTCCGTAGCTGATGGGCTGGACAGAGGGATCAAGAATTTCATAGAGTGACTGAGTTAGGGGCACCTTTTATGTTCTGAGGAAAAGTATTTGATCTTGGTTGAGAGGCAAAGTGGGGTTTTAAAGTCTTTGATTAAATATATGTGTGCATATATATTTAATAAGCTCTGTGGATTATCCTATCAACTTCCTGGTTTCGTTATTGTTCTGTAGTTTCACAAGACGTAACCACCAGGGGAAACTGGGTAAAAGGTACACGGGATCTCCCTGTACATCTTTTTTTTTTTTTTTAATTTCCTGTAAATCTATTATTTCAAAATAAAAAATTAGAGCATATATATTTCTATTTGATTAGATGCTGTGCGATATCCTGGAACAGAAAAAGGACATGAGTAGAAAAAAAAAGGTAGAATCTAAAAGAGGTCTTTAGTTAAAGGTAATATGTCATTGTTAATGTCTTAGTATTCACAAATGTACCATTAAAAGAAACGGGGGGAAGGATCTGAGGGAGTCTGTACTATCCTTTACAACTTTTCTGTAAATCTAAAATTATTCTAAAATAAAAAGGCTTAGAAAATCAAAAGTCTGTGTGTATATGTATTGTCAAATTCAAATGCCAACAGGAATGCCCAATTTGGGGTGTGGTAAGGAAGGAAACCTGACTTAGTGCAAACAGCTGGAAGGAGCACAGCATGGCGGTGAAGACACTGCTGGGGAACATTCCACAGTGCTACAGCGAGGCTGCTGTGGGAATGGCACCACCACGAGGCTGCCCAGGACCAGCCCCCCTCAGCTCGGCAGCTCCCCAATGGTCCGCTCTGCCCCTGCCCTTGGCCTGTGACCCTGGCATGAGACATGGGGGAAATGCACTCTCAGACCTACAAGGTGTGTGTGTGTGGCGACAGGGGGAGCTGGCTTATATAGACAGAAATCCCGACCACTAGTTCCTGATTGGCCAGAGTAGAGCTGCTCTGATTGGTCAGAGCTGTGTAGCTCTAATTGGGTGGAGAAAGCCGCAGCCCTATTGGTTGAAATAGGACTCCAGGGACTCCTTATAAGCACTGCTCAGATGGCAGAAACATAGTGCAGGGGGGGTAGCGGAGAGTTCCCCATGAGGTGCAGTTTGCCTGGAGGCCCCTGTGCAGAAAGGGCTGCGAGGCTGTTTTTGTTTTGTCTTGTTTTTCTTTTCTGAACCCATTTAGCCACAAGGAGCCCTTCTTAGTAGGTGTCCTTTTGTCCTTTTTTTCCCCTCGGGGTTCACAGTATCTATATATATATAAAAGCCTAAGTAACCGTTTGACTGCCCGACCGGTAGCTATGACATGCACTGACCACCAGGAGGCAGATGCTCAACGCAGGAGCTGCCGAGCTGCGGTGACTGGGCAGCTGTGGTTCTCAGGTGACGCACCCAGAACCAGAGAGGAGGAAGCCCAATTCCAGGGTGTGTCACCCAAGAACCATCCTCTCGCAATCCGGGACCCCTCGGGAGATGTCGGAGAGCCGATTTCGGCCCGATCCCCGCAGGCCAGGATGAGGGACCCCACTGGTACACGAATCCGTGCACCGGGCCTCTAGTATATATATAATTTTGCTCCCTTGTTTGGCTGTATGGCCAGAAGGAACCCTGCAGAGCTCTTAAAACCAATAGGAGCCCTGAATCCTCTCCTCCAACGTTAGGGAGAGCTCACTGTGATACAATCCCATTTTCCAGACCAGAAACTGAGGTACAGACAAGAACTGAGGTAATCAGATTGTGATTTCCTGGAATATTTAAACTTAAATTTTTTTCTGTTTTCTAAGCTTGTGCTTGCAAACATACAAAATAATCTATAAACTATAGCTGTTATACATTGGCGGGGGGGAGGGTGGGGTAAGGAAATGACCTTTGCACCCTTCTGGGCTGTCCCCAGGACCAGTGGCTAAATTTGGTGGGGAATCCAGTCAAAATGAAAATACGGAGTCGGCACCTGGTCCATGCCTTGCAGCAAGGGTGCTTCCAGAATGCGCGAGGACTGGTGGGCGCCAGGTGGTTTTGCTCCTCGGAGCACCTGCCTGGACCTTGGGGGACCCCTCACCCCACCAGATGCAGTCCAGAGGCCCACCCCAGTGACCTCAGCTTAATCTCCTTCAAGACCCTATTTCCAAATACAGTCACATTTTGAGTAACTGCGGTGTTACTGCTTCAACATATGAATGTGTGTGTGGCGGGGGGGGGGGGGTGGCGGGCGGAGGGGATGGCATGGACACAATTCAGCCTTTCACAGGGATTTTTCTGGGTTTCAAAATCGAGGGTTAATGCTTAATATCTCCCCAGTCTGAAAAGCCGAGAAATCGTCGACTCCAGTTTGTTCTCCGTCCACAGGAAGAGGCTCCGTGAGACTGGGCCGCCAGCAGAATGTGGCTGTGGGTGGTTGCTCAAGGGCATGAGGCACGGGTTACTTCATACCGGCTTTCAGGGCGACACAGGAAGAGTGACTGTGCCCGAGGACAGGAGCCAGCTGCTCCCCAAGTCCTGCGGAGCCGGGGCAAGAGGAAATGAGTATGAACAGAAGATTGGGGTCGGAGATGGCAAAAGACCTTCAGGCCGGCAGGGGTAGGCAGGGTCAAGGTCCTGAGAGCCAGGAGTAGTAATGTTGGGAGACCTGTACTCAGTCACCTGGGGTGTCCAGGAGTCCGTGCCAGGTTCATAATAAGCCTTAACCCTCAATCCCCCCATCGGGGGCGGTGCCCAGGCATCTGTGTTCTTAGAGAGTTCCCTGGGCAGGGCGTGATGACACAAGATTGGTCGTGTGCCGTAATTATTGAAGCTGCTGATGGCTCCCTGGGGGTTCGTGTGCTTTTTCAGTACAAAACGTTTAAGGAGAGAGAGATGGAGAAAAGGGGGGAAAGCTCCCGGGAGGTTCTGAGGCCAACCCTGGTTAGGACACAGATGGGGGGGAGGAGGCCAGAACCTGCCCCTGGGCTTCCTCTGACCTGGGAGGAGTGGTGCCTCCTGGTGGTGAACAGTGGGCACTGCACACGCACTGTGTGTGACCCGGGGTCTGGGTGTGAACCTGAGATGGACAACGTGTGCCCCTGGGGTGGCCGTAGAGGTGAAAGTGAGGCAAGCCCTGGGGGCAGGCTCTTTGCCTTGGTTATGCCACGGGCCCCTCTGCCATCTAGCCATGCCTGTGACCCAAAGGTAAAGGCAAATTTGCAAAGTGGCATAATTATAGTATAACTAGAGGCCCGATGCACAAAGATTCGTGCAAGAACAGGCCTTCCTTCCCCTGGCTGCCGGCACTGCCTTCGCTCCAGCCGGAGCCGCCTTTCCGCCTTCCCATGCTGCCCAGAGGCCCAGAGCAGCTGGGCAGTGCGGAATGCCTGTGTCCCGCCCCACCCAGGCCGCTTGGTGCCTCTTTATGCAAATTAACCCACCATCTTTGTTGGGTTCATTTGCATACTCACTCCTGATTGGCTGGTGGGTGTTGCGAAGGTACAGTCAATTTGCATCTTACTCTTTTATTAGTGTAGATATAATGATCAAAGTAGTTGATAAAAGCACATTTGTTTTAGAGTGGTACACGTTCCCCTTATGAGCACGTTACGGAAGATCCAGTGGCAGGATGACTATAAAAGTAGTGATGAGCATGAATGGCATTTTGAGAACTCTGAACCATGATGTGAAAATACCTGTGATTTCTATTGTTGACAGAATCAGGTATACTGCTAAGAACTCTCCAGGGCCCGTTGCTTGCCTTCCTAGGTCGAGGAGATGCCAGATTCCTGTGGGGAGTTGGTGAGAATAGATGCACCTAGTTGCCCTCTGGGTGCGTGGCCCGCAGGTAAGAACCTGCCTTAGAGAGGAGCCAGGGGCCACGTGCTCCCCTCACCAGGGCCAGGTGGCTATTGTCTCCATATTCCCATCATTGGTCCCACACACGTTGATCGAGGGCCTACTGTGTGTCAGACACTGCACAACGTAGACCAGGTCTTTGTCCTTCCCAGGGGTGCATCCCACAGAGAAACAGATGATAAACTATACATAGAACAGCCCCGTCGGCGTGGCTCAGTGGGTGAGCATCAACCTATGAACCAGGAGGTCACAGTTTGATTCCCAGTTGGGGCATATGCTCAGGTTGCAGGCTCAATCCCCAGTGCAGGAGGCAGGCAATCAAAGATTCTCTCTCATCATTGATGTTTCTCTCTCTCTCTCCCTCTCCCTTCTGCTCTGAAATCAATAAAAATATATTTTAAAAAACAACAACACAATACATAGAACAGATTCAACATGCTTAGAATTTCAGTCACATGTTCCTATGGAATATATTATATAACATAATATATAATATACTAGAGGCCCAGTGCACAAATTCGTGCACCAGTGGGGGTCCCTCAGCCTGGCCGAAGAGTCCTGGATTGTGAGAGGATGCAGGCCAGGCTGAGGGACCCCACTGGTGCACTATCGGGGCTGGGGAGGGATGCGGGAAGTTGGCCAGCTGGAGAGGCCTCCAGGGCATGTCTAGCCTGTCTCACTCAGTCCGGATCGGCCGGACCCCAGCAGCAAGCTAACTTACTGGTCGGAGTGTCTGCCCCCTAGTGCTCAGTGCACATCATAGCAAGTGGTTGAGCAGCCTTAGCATATCATTAGCATATTATGCTTTGATTGGTTGAACAGCTGACTGGATGACCAGACACTTAGCATATTGGGCTTTTATTATATAGGATAATGTTTCCTGTATAATTGATACATAATTCTTCTCAGTGGAAGTTTCAATCCTATTTGCTTTAAAGTCAGCGTTTGCCACCTAGTCTAGCCCATGGTCCCTTTTTATAAGGCAAGAGAGATCGCACCTCCTCTGGCAAGTTCCCAAGGGCTTCTGGGAAGGCAGGGTGCTCATGCCCCGCCAACCCCTATTAAGAATCACTGTTATTCATAATAGCATTATTCACAAGAGTCAAAGGTGGAAACAGCCCAGGTGCCCGCCCATCGACAGGTGAGTGGATACACACATGCCCGTGCCATGGAATGTCATTTGGCCATAACAGGGAACGAAGAGCCCATTGCTGCCACGTGCACGAACCTCAAGACATTGTGGGAAGTGGAAGAAGCCAGACACAAACTACCACCTGTTGTCTGATTCCACGAATGTGAAATGCCGAGAACAGGCAACTCCACCGAGAGAGAGAGCAGGTGAGCAGTTGCCAGAGGCTGGGGGGGAGAGGCGATGGGAGTTATTGCGTAAGGGGTACAGAGTTTCTGTTTGGGGTGACGAAAAGGTTTTGGAAATAGCAGTGATGGTTACACAACCTTGTGAATACCACTGCATTATATACTTTAAAATGGCCGAAATGACAATTGGCTATAGTATAGACAGTTTACCACCACTTACAAACTAGGGTCACTTTTTTGAGACATCTTTCTGGCTGGAGACCCTGACTCAGCCTGGTGACCGCAGGGCCCTGGCCTCCCTTTGCTGACGTCCCTCCCCACACTGGGCTCTGGGAGCTCTCAGCCTCGTGGCTTAGACGCGATCGGTAAGCTGATTGCCTCCAAATTTCTGTCTCCAGATGGATCTCCCCAGAAGTCCAAGCTGCCCCACTGGGCTTGTCCAATAGGAATCTGACCACAGGCCCAGAGCTGAGCTCCTGCGGCTGCCTCCCCGTGAACCTCCCCCCACCCCCCACCCCAAGGAGCCGCTCTGCCCCTTCAGCTTAGAAATCTGGATGCTCCCTCGACTCATCGTTTGCTCACACTGACACCTGACCTTTCTGAGAATCTGTCAGTCATCTCTGCCTCGGGAACACAGCCATGACCCCTCACCTAGTGACACAGACGCCTCTGAGCCGGCTGTGTTCGTTCCCGGCCACCTCTGCCCAGCCCTCAAGGGTTCCCATGTCACTGTGTAAAAGCTCAAGTCCTCCTGGTGACAGGGGGCCTCGTGTGACCTCCCGCCCCTCTGCCCGCCTCTCCTCTCCCTTCTCTCCCTCCAGCCACAGTGGCTCCTTGCTGTTTGCTGAAAACACTGGCCATCCTTCCCCTCAGGGCCTTTGCACATGCTGTAAAAACATGATATAAGGGCCCTAGCTGGTTTGGCTCAGTGGATAGAGCATCGGCCTATGGGCTGAAGGGTTCCGGTTTGATTCCGGTCAAGGGTGCATGCCTGGGTTGTGGGCTTGATCCTCAGTAGGGGGCATGCAGGAGGTAGCTGATCAATGATTCTCTCTCATCATTGATGTTTCTTATCTCTCTCTCTCTCTCCTTCCTCTCTGAAATCAATAAAAATATAGTTAAAAATATGATATAAGGGATGAAAAATGGAACACGCGTGGAGGGCGCTGAGCGTGAATTGAGTTGGCAGGATGTTGCTCTGGGTGAGTCAGTGAGTGAGTGGGGCGTGTCTGCAGAGTCCACTGCCGGGGTTCTTGTTCCAGCATTAAGAAGGGTTCAGCAATCTGGAGAAAGGCTGTGCGTAGATTAAATAGGAGTCCGGAGACGAAAGATAATTTTGAAAGGCATTGGGGGTCAGAGGAGCTTCAGCTAAAGGAGCTAAGTTCTCCTTCTCTCAGGACCCCTTGCTTTTTATTAACGCAATTTGTCCTAAGGCAAGGTGGAGACATACACTTCAAAGGGTAGGGTTTCCATCTACAGAGTCCATTGTCAGATTGGGGAATAGCCTACGGCTGTTCAGGTGTTTGGCCAGTAGGAGGCAATAACATGTAGATTAAGATGCCCTGAGCTGTCTGGCAGTAAACAATCCATTTAATGCTTCCCTTTCCGGTTTGGGGAAATGCCTTTAGCCATTCCCAACAGGTGATAACATATGTGACTCAGCCCTTGTTGAGTCCCCAAGTTCCATCAACCTTTTGATGAAGCCCTTGCAATTATGACATGCTGGGACTGGCTTCCGGCAGTCCACCACTGGGGCTTTATAAACCTCATACACTTAGGATACACTACATTTATACAGCCACACGCAATTCAATCAAGCACAAGAGAAAATGATGCAATTTAGAGACATGGTAAAAATGAGATGTGTGAGGCTGTTTTACAGCAAAGTTTTTTGTAAGTAAAGAGTACACTCTAAAATAACGATAAAAAGTATGGTAGAGCCAATATAGAAAGCAGGAACCTCGTCCTTCATTACCATTACCCAGTGTTACATGCTGCACATAATTATATGTGCTGTACTTTTATGAGACTTTATAGGTTTGTTTACACCAGCATCACCACAAGCCCAAGCTCAGGGTTCCTGGTCCCCTCTCCCTGGCTTGCAGACAGCCACCTTCTCGCTGTCCCCTCCCTGGCAGAGGGCGAGGGAGCGCTGGTGCTTCCTCCTCTTCTTTCTCAGGCCCCACTCCCATCACAGGGCTCCATCGCATGACCTCTTCTAGCCCGAAGCACTATCCAAAGGCCCCGCCTCCTAATACCATCACGTGGAGGGTTAGGGCTTCGACCAGCAGGTTTGGGGAAGGGGGTCCGCACACATTCCGTCTACAGCAGGCCTTTAATCGCATCGTCAAATCCCCTCACGCAGTGCCTGGCTCAGTGTCTGAGTGAATAAGCCCGGGACGGGATTGAGTTGGGGGTCTATAGAATTCCACCCACCCGACAGACGTGGTCGGGACAGAGGTGCAGGGGGGCCTGGCCCTCCCCTGGATTACGGCACCTGCCCCGCTGGCTGCAGCGCCCCTAAACTGGCCCACCTGCAGAGGGGCTCGGAGGAGAGGCCCCGAGGAAAACGGCCTTCCCTTCAGTCCCTTAGCTCTGCCTTCGTCGGCCCGGGTGGCTGGGAACGATGGTGCCGTGGCCGCCCCCAGAGCTGGTGCCACGCCCATCGGAACAGCGAATTCAGGGTTTCCGCGGGCAGCAGGCCCAGGTGCACAGCTGGCTGGGGCAAAGCCTTCAGAGTTTGGGATGGGGAGGGACAAGGCTCAAGGTGAGGGAGGAGAGTTTAAGCACATCCCCCACCAGGACCTGGGGCTTCTCTTGTAGGAAAATACACCCACCAGATGGTGTGCCATGCAGGGGAGGCCCCTGACCTCCGAAATGTGGCTGGTCGGGCCTGTCCTGGCCTTTCCCCTGCGGGGGGCCCCAGGTCACATGAGCATGCCCAGGGGTTGCTGGAAGTGGGGGCGGGGAGGATGGAGAGGGGCTCCCGTGGGCTGGACTCCTCTCCCACGGCCTCTGCTCTCACATCGCGGTACCCGGGTAGGAAGGGGCAAGACAGGCAATGCACACCTTTAACCAGGAAATGAGAGAGCCCACATTCCTACCGACCGCACGAGGAAGGCCCCTCTTCGGCTCGGGGTTTAGGAATCACAGACGGGGCCTGTTACCCAGGTTGGAGTTGAGCTCAGGAGATCAGCTAGGGCGCCTTCGATGTAGAGGCCCCCTGTTGCCTCTGTCAGAGGAAGGGGCTCTGGGCCATTTCTGGGGCCGGGGGAGGGAGGAGAGAGCAACAAGCCCACCTGCTCCTGGGGCCACCAGCCTGGGCTGTGGGGCCTCTCTGGGTCTGTGTGGCCTCTCTGGGTCTGTGTCCTTGATCGGCGGCCAGATAACGGGGGAGGGGGGACAGGGGGCGGGGGGGGGGGGCGGCTGGGGAGGCTGTCGCTGTGTGTCGGGACCTGGGACCTGGCCCCTTTGGACGTCGGTCATGGAGCGACAAGACAATCACCAGCTGGCTTGGCATGGATGCTAGAGAAACAACTCGGGGTCAAAATAAGACGCCATCTGAATTCCTCACTAGTTCCCTGGAGGGGAGGAGAAAGGGGACCAGGAGGACGTAGCATCCCACGTGGGGTGGGCACCGCCGCAGGCAGCTCGGAGCCTGGGTTCTCCGGGGGCTGCTGCTGTTGGCCAGGCCTCCTGGAGGACCAGCCGCCACTGGGGGGGGGGGGGGGGGAGAAGCAGAGCCCAGGACTGGCTCCCTTGGGCGGGGGCCACACGGGCGGCTTTAGATCACCCGGCGACGTAGGAGTCATGATTTTTGCCTCCTGCTCACTAGGAGTGCCGGGACCCATCGGGGCAACACCAGGGAGCTCGGACCTGGGAAAGTCAGCCTCAAGCTTAGAGCTGAGTGACCTGAGGCTGTATCATCTCCCGTCTTTCCCATTGCCCCCCGGGGGGATGTTCTGGGAATGCTGTTTTCCAGGGCAAAGCAAACCAGGCGGCCTCCTGACCACCCCTGCCTGCTGCATAGCCGGCCTCTGCCCTAGGGAGGTGGAGGAAGTGCTTTCATCGCAATCAGCAGGGAAGGGACTGGCAGGCTGGTCTGCCACCAAGCAGCGTGCCAGGAGATCTCTCCTGTCCTTTCTGCCCCCAATACCCTGAGGACCAAATGACCATGAGCTGGGGAGAAAGTCCACTCCACGCTCTTGCCCAGCCATGTTCCAGAGCCCAGGGCTCGTTGCACAATCCACGCTCGGACCTGTTCACACCAGTAAAAGCTGGGAGGCCTCACTGACAGCCAGGGCCTGTGTGTGGCCGGGGGTCCTCTCGGGAGGAGGCCAGCGGCTTCCGAAGTGACTGGAAAGAACGCAGCTGCTCCTCAGCTCTCTGCAGGCCGTGTCCCCGGATACTTGCCCAAACCGCTGGGAACTGTTGTTAGTAACTATTTTCCCGATGAAGAGAGAATATGTGCTCCTTCCAGCATGGCTTGTAATAGCCCAAACCCGGAAACAGCCCAAATGTCTAAACACAGTACAATGGATAAATATATTATTTATTTCATGGAAGACGACACAATGGACACAGCAAGGAACATGAGTGAACTGCAGCTTCACGTCAGAACGTGGATGAACCTCACAACAATAATGTGGAGCAAAAATCAGGATATTCAAAAGGTAACATAGAGTGTGATTCCATTGATGTGAAGTTCAGTGACAGGCAAACTACTGTTTTGTTTAGGGATGCATCCATGAATGGTTAAAAAGAAAAAGCGGTAGAATGACAGAGGAAGAAGAAAGAGGTTTGGGGAAAGGCTTCTGGTAATATTAATATTTCTTGCGCTGGATGGGTATTTGCTTTATAATTATTCATTAAGTCATACGGTTGTATGGTAGGCACTTTGCAGTATGCCTGTTTCATAATCAGTGATTTTAAAAGTTAGATACAAAAAGATAACCTATGCCCATGATAATCTGCCTTTTCTGACTCAAATGCAAAATCGAATCTAGTGTACACGGAAAACTACAAACATCATTGAAAGAAATTAAAGATGACCTAGTTGAATGGGAAGACATCCCATGTACATGGATAAGAAGGTGTAACTCCATTAAGATAGCATTATTCCCCCAATTTATCCGCAGATGCAACACAATCCCTGTCAGAATCCCGGCAGGCTCTATTGGCAGAAATGGAAATGCTGATCCTGAAATTGATACGGAATTGCCAGGGACTCCAAACAGCCAAAACAATACTGAGAAAGAAAAGCAATGTTGGTTCCCGATTTCAAAGTTGTACTACAGTGCTACAGGAACCCAAACCATGTGGTGCTGGCAAGAAAGAACACTTGGCTGTACATCTTCACGAGTTTGGATGAGGCAATGGTTTCTTAGAAATAACACCAACAGCCCAGCAACCAAAGAAAAGAAGTAGGTCATGTGGACGTCGACAAAATAAAAACTTCTGTACCTCCAAGTGCACTACCAAGAAAGTGATAAGGGGACCCACCGAATGGGAGAAAGATTTTGTAAATTAACCTGATAAGTTTCTAGAATCCAGAATATCTAAAGAGCTCTTACAACTCGACTCCATAACAAAAAGACAAACTCAATTTAAAAATAGGCAAGGAGCCCAGCCAACGTGGCTCAGTGGTTGAGCTTCGACCTTTGAACCCGGAGGTCACGGTTAGATTCCCGGTCAGGGCACATGCCTGGGTTGAGGCTCGATCCCCAGTGGGGGGGCATGTGGAAGGCAATAGATCAATGAGTTCTCTCATCATTGATGTTTCTGTCTCTCTTTCCCTCTCCCTCTCCCTCTCTGAAATCAATAAAAATATATTTTAAAATTTTTTTTAAATGAAAATAGGCAAGGGAATTGAATGGGCATTTCTCCAAAGAGGATATGCAAATGACCAATACGCATATGAAAAGGTGTTCCGTTTCATTATTAGAGAAATGCAAATCAAAACCACACTGTAACACCGCTTCATAACCACTAGGATGTCGGGAATAAAAAAGCAGAGAGTCAAGTGTTAGGAGAATGTGAAGGAAGACATTGGAACCCTCACACATTGCTGTAGTGATACAAACGGTGCAGCCACACAAAGCTCAGCATTGAGTAACCCTATGACCCAGCAATTTCACTCCATGAGAACTGAAAAGCTATGTCCACACAAAAACTTATACATAAATGTTTAAGTCATAGCAGCATTATTTATAACAGCTAAAAAGTGTCCAAATGTCCACCAGCGGATGAATGGGAAAACAAATGTGGTCTATCCACACGAGGGAATATTGTCTGGCCATAAAAAGGAATAAAGCACTGAGACGTGCTACAACATGGATGAACCTTGAAAATATGCTACGTGAAAGAGGCCCCTGACGGAAGTCTGATTCCATCTCTGTGAGCTGTCTGGAATAGGCGAATCCGCAGACACGGAAGGTAGATTAGCGGTTGCCAAGAGCTGGGGAGGGAGAAGGGGAGCAAGATGGGCAGTGACCACTACGGGGTTTCTTCTTGGGGTGATGAATATGGTGTGGACTGCGACAATGATGATGGTCACACAAACCTGTGAATATACGAAAAGCTACTGAATTGTACACTGAAAAGTGCCAATTTTATGGTAAGGTATATCTCAATTAAAAATACGAAATTATGAAAAAAAAAAACACAATAAATTGGAATGGCTTCTTTGTTTTAAAAATTACACCTAATATGACTAATTTTTTTAAGATAGTGTGCTCATTGTAAGAAAAACTGTCACATCCCCTCCGGGGAGTAGCCACCACACCCTGTGGACACTCTGTACCCTGCTTAGGGAAGGAGGATCCTAAGTGTATTTTTGTTACCAGTGGAAGGAATGCCTCCATCCCCCGCCCAACACACACACACACACACACACACACACACACACACACACACACACACACGCTGGCTGGAAGGAAGGTAATATTAGCCCTAAAAATTTGAGTCCTTGGCTCCCAGGACAGACGTCCTAGCCATCTGGTGAGTGCAGGGGCAGCCTTTCAGGAGGGCGGGGCTCCAGGTCTGGAAGCCCGACCACCCACCGGACTTGGGCACAGCAGGGGCGTGGTGTGAAATTGTTCGTGGGGCACGTGGGCGGGTGCAGGGGCGGGGCTGGCACTCGGGGGCGGGGCTCAGGGGCGGGACGGGGGCGGGGCCCGGAGCCGCCTGCAGGGCGTGGGAGCGGTTTGCGAAGGACGCGGGGGCGGGGCTTGAGGGCATGGGCGGGGCTAGGGGCGGGGCCAGCAGCCTAGGCGGGGCGAGGGGCCGGGACTGGAGCCGCTGGCGGGTCCGTGCAGAGTCGGCGGCGGCGGCGGCGGTGGCCGCAGTGGCGGCGCGTCCTCTGTCCTCGTGGCGCCCTCGCATTCGGCCCCCTCCCCGCCCGCCCGGCCATGCCGCCGCCCGCGCCGCCCACCGTGCTGGTGCCGTCGGAGCGGGCCGTGGTGCTGCTGTCGTGCGTGCTGTCCGCGCTCGGCTCGGGCCTGCTGGTGGCCACGCACGCCTTGTGGCCCGACCTGCGCAGCCGAGCGCGGCGCCTGCTGCTCTTCCTGTCGCTGGCCGACCTGCTGTCGGCCGCCTCCTACTTCTACGGGGTGCTGCAGGACTTCTCGGGCCCCTCGTGGGACTGCGTGCTGCAGGGCGCGCTCTCCACCTTCGCCAACACCAGCTCCTTCTTCTGGACCGTGGCCATCGCCCTCTACCTGTACCTCAGCATCGTCCGCACCACGCGCGGGCCCCGCGCCGGCCGCCTGCTCCTGGCTTTCCACGTCGTCAGGTGGGTGGCCGTCCCGTGGCCCTCGCGCCCTTCTGGCGCCCTCGTCTTGGTCCGATCCCGGCCGGGCGCCCAGCAGGCAGTGTGCGCTCTTCCCCCGGGCGGCCCGCGGCGAGCGGGACGCGTCAGGCTTGTCTGAGAGGTGCACTGTGTGAGCATCCCCATCTGCTTGCCTCCGCCTGAGGCCCCACCAGGTGGGCCCCGGGCTCAGCGCCTGGAGGGAGGAGGGCCAGCGCTCGCCCTCAGAGCTCGCCTGGGAACTGAGATGCACCTGGAGAGCTGAGGCCACTCTGGGTCCTTGGCTTCCGCTTCCCTGCCTTCTGACCACCTGTGCCGCCCTGGGGGGAAGCCCTGGATCCCAGGCTGGGAGATGGGCGAGGGGGCTGCCGCAGGTTGCAGAGCCTGCAGCGTCCTCCCCACCCCATGCCACCTCTCTGCACCCTGACCCACAGGAGCGGTGCATTCCGCTGCTCCTAGGCTGCGGGTCCAGCTAGCCCTCTGCCCAGCGCGGTGCCTCCGCTGTCACATTTACAAAAGACTCCTCTTTCTCTTCTCTCGCCTCATCGCTGGACCTCGGGCCCTGTCTGTTGTTATCTCTGTCCTGGATGGTCTTGACGGGCTGAGTTGAGCAACTCTGAGGTTGAGGTCAGTGGCAGTGGCTGGCCTGGAGGAGGGCCGCAGGCTGCCCCAGGGAAAAGGAGAGCCTCGCCCTGCCCTGGCGTGGACGCTCTCATCACGTTCCCCTCGCCTGAGGAAGAGAGTCGCCTCTCCCCTCTCTGTCCTGGTGTCATTCCCAGGTTCAGACACCTGGGGCTGTCCTGCCCGAGCCGAGACTGGGCTCTTACAGGCACTTCCTCTCCTCCCTCCCCAGATAAGAGCCCCAACTACTGCCCTAATTATAGGCCCTCTCTGCGAAACGCTTGGGTGCTTTCCAACGCCCGAGGAGAGTCAGCACTTTAGCAGAGACACCTGGGGGTCACAGCAGTGAGGTCACAAGACTGCAAGAGTCACTTGACCTCTTCTCAGAGCTGCTGGCTGGAGGCCGGCTGGTTCCCGGGAAACGAAATGTCCCGCCGCTCAGCTGTTCCAGTCCCAGCTGCAGCTAGCCATTCAGACGGTGCCGGATGCTGCAGGGACCACAGACAGGGGTCTTTCCGCCCCTCGCAGCATCCCGCCCGGCCTCTGGGTCCTTGTACAGACCTAGGCCTTGGCCGGCTGGTTGGGAGGGGGCAGTGTGTATGCCAGAGTTCACGTGGACTGGAGAAGGCACCCAAGGCTTTCTGTGCAAGAGTCTCTTCTCTCTCCCCACTCTTTTTAAAAATAGTGAACCCCCACACACACTGAGTGGCCAGATGATGATGATCTCTGAACGCATAATAATCTGGCCACTCAGTGTATATCCTATATCATAAAAGGCTAATATGCAAATTGTCCCCTCGACCAGGAGTTCGACCAGCAGGCAGGCTGGCCAACCGCCCAGGTCCCCTCCCCCTGGCCAGGCTAGCCGGACCCCACCCATGCACAAATTCATGCTCTGGGCCTCTAAGATATAGATAGATAGATAGATAGATAGATAGATAGATAGATAGATAGTGATAAAGATAAACCGAGTGCTACAGTTCCTATAGAAAAGACAACTTTCCTAAGGAACCTGAGTCGGGAGTTCTTTCTGTTCACGTCTAGGGGGTTTCCCGTGATGTTTAGGAAAAGCTTCCTGAGGAGGTCAGTGTGTCCTCTTCTGGCCATGAAAAAGGTGCACTCTGTTCATCCAGTTTGTTGAATGGAACCCACCTGCTTCTTAAAAGAAAAAGAGGAGAGGAAATACCTGGGTCCAAGCTAGAAAGGGACTCGGGCATTTCCCCCCTCAGAGGCGGGAGCAGTTACTAGGTTGAGAGAAGCGGTAAAACCCGTCTGACAGGTTCATCTGTTGACCTAGATCCTCCCAGACTGGAGGTTAACGACCTTACTAAGCACCCTCCTTGGTCCTTTGGAGCATCAGTGCCTGTTGGTGTGAGAAATGCCATCTTCGGAAATCGGCTAGACCGTCATCGGCAAACTGCGGCTCTCGAGCCACATGCAGCTCTTTGGCCCCTTGAGTGTGACTCTTCCACAAAATACCACGTGCGGGCACACACGTACAGTGCGATTGAAACTTCGTGGCCCATGCGCAGAAGTCGGTTTTCGGCCTGGGCGAGTCTATTTTGAAGAAGTGGTTCTAACACCGAGCCACATTCAAGGGGCCAAAGAGCCGCATGTGGCTTGCGAGTCGCGGTTTGCCAACCACTGGGCTAGACTGTCACCACGTTACCATTTCAGATAACACAGTCAGTCCACTTCAAACCTCTGGCCCTGAAAACTAAAATATGACAACACACAAGGTTGTTAACTATATTCTGTAAAAGAGTTTTTATGAACTGATTATTTTTAAACTGACAGATATCGTGTTAAGTGGACAAAAGCCACATTCGGACAAAATATAAAGGTTGGTAAATAAATATGGGGAAAAATTTAGCCCCATTCGTTAGTACTCAAAACAATGCAAGTTATAACATTTGAGGTATCATTTTCTCATTGGATTAAGAAAAATATACTAAGGCAGAACAGGGACGTATTAAATGCCGATGAAACTGGTGTTTCCCTACATTGTTCTTGGCGATGTAATTCGGAGTAATCTGTGTGGAAAGCACTTGGCTCATACCTCTGGATCCGGTAATCCTATTTGTAGAGACCTAGCCTAAGGAGATAATCCCGAACGCACGCAAAGCGGTTTGTGCAAAGGAGCTTGGGAGACGCTGTTCTCACGGGCAGAATTCAAAAGCCACCTCAACGTCCACAGAGGAGGGAACAGTGAGTTACCGCGGGAAGTGGTATACAGCCAATACTGGCTGTGAACTCTGTACCTCTTTTGTTTTTAAGTGGCATGATAGCCCTAGTCGGTTTGGCTCAGTGGATAGAGCATCAGCCTGTGGACTGAAGGGTCCCAGGTCCGATTCTGGTCAAGGGCACAGGCCTAGGGTGCAGGCTCGGCCGCCAAGGTCAGTCCTCCTGTTACAGTTCCATCTTGCCTCTTGGCCTTGACACTGGTTTTTTAAATTGAGTTTAATTTGACGATGAGATATTTTTAACTTTCCAGATTTCCCCCATTATTAACATTTTAGCATGTCACCTTTATCCTCCCCAGTTATTTCTTCTTCTTCTTTTTTTCTGGAAACATTTAAGAGTAAGTAAGTCGCAGCCCTGATGCCCCTGAGGGTGTGTCTCTGGAAGACAAGGACAGTCTCCAAGGACCACATAGGGCCCGGCTGGTGTGGCTCAGTGGGATGAGCCAGGAGGTCAGGGTTCGATTCCTGGTCAGGGCACAGGCCTGGGTTGTGGGCTTGATTCCCAGCAGGGGGCGTGCAGGAGGCAGCCCATCAAGGAGTCTCTCTCATCATTGATGTTTCAATCTCTCTCCTTCCTCTCTGAAATCCGTAAAGAGTATACATTTAAAAAAAGAAAAAAAGAAAGAAAAAGAACCAGATAGGCCTCCAGGGGCAGGAGGGTAGCCGGCAGCGTGCTGTTGGGTTGCAGACCTCATGAGACTCCAGTCCTGTCACACTGTCCCCGGCAGCAAAGGGAGTCTGGCCTGTGTGCGGACTTCGCCCTCAGCCTGAGTCGGGACAGTTCCTCCGTTTCTCGGGGTCTCTGTGCTGGCTTTTGGAGGAGCCGCTGTCCTGCGGCAGGGCCTCTGCCTGGGCCGCCTGGCGGGTCCGGGCCGCTGTCCTGTGGCAGGGCCTCTGCCCGGGCCGCCTGGCGGGTCCGGGCCGCTGTCCTGTGGCAGGGCCTCTGCCCGGGCCGCCTGGTGGGTCCGGGCCGCTGTCCTGTGGCAGGGCCTCTGCCCGGGCCGCCGGGCGGGTCCGGGCCGCTGTCCTGTGGCAGGGCCTCTGCCCGGGCCGCCGGGCGGGTCCGGGCCGCTGTCCTGTGGCAGGGCCTCTGCCCGGGCCGCCTGGTGGGTCCGGGCCGCTGTCCTGCGGCAGGGCCTCTGCCCGGGCCGCCGGGTGGGTCCAGGCCGCTGTCCTGTGGCAGGGCCTCTGCCCGGGCCGCCGGGCGGGTCCGGGCTGCACCGTTGTCAGGAGCCTCGCAGGAGCGTTCTCTCTGCCTCCTCCCGGCGGCTTGGGCTGTGCCTTCCCGGCCTCGCTCCTGTGATCGCTTGGCCTAGCCCAGTGGTCGGCAAACTCATTAGTCAACAGAGCCAAATATCAACAGGACAACGATTGAAATTTCTTTTGAGAGCCAAATTTTTTAAACTTAAACTTCTTCTAACACCACTTCTTCAGAATAGACTCGCCCAGGCCGTGGTATTTTGTGGAAGAGCCACACTCAAGGGGCCAAAGAGCCGCATGTGGCTCGCGAGCCGCAGTTTGCCGACCACGGGCCTAGGTGCTATCGGCCCGGCCTCCGCTGCAGTTACCGTGTTCCCCTTCGTCACGAGGAAATGTCTTGTTGAGGGAAATGTCCTGTTGCCCTCAGACTCCGCGTCACGGACAGTCCCGTGAAGGGCACTTCCTGGTTGTCGGGGGAGAGGATTCAGGGTCCAGGGAAGCCCCGTAGTCAGTCCTTCTCTGCTCTGTTGGGGGAGCCTGGTACAGACGCCCTGTATTGCACGTTCATGCGCGTGTGCATCTGTGGCCACCGGGTGCAATCCTCACCTAAGGAAGGGCTGGGCCCTGGCCGGTGTGGCTCAGCGGATAGAGCGTGGCCTGCAGACTGAAGGGTCCCAGGTTCGATTCCAGTCAAGGGCACATGCCCGGGTTGCGGGCTTGGTCCCAAGTAGGGGGCATGCAGGAGGCAGCCAATCAATGATTCTCTCTCATCATTGATGTTTCTATCTCTCCCTCTCCCTTCCTCTCTGAAATCAATAAAATACATATTTAAAAAACGGAAGTGCTAGAAGCTCGGGCCACAGCTGCTGTGTGTGGGGTCAGTCAGTTCCCTTCCCATAAGACCAGCCCCGTTGGCCTGACCCATCCCTGTGGCCCCAGGAGGTGACCTGCCTTTCTAGAGCAGCTGCCAGCCGCTCCACCCCGCCAGGCGGGCTGCTCCCCAGGGAAGTGGGAATGGGTCCGGCTGGGTCAGGGAACCGGCCCCCCACCTGCAAGCCCCGGGCCACCCCTGTGCCAGGCCTCAGCCCGCCCGTCCTGTGAGCCTGAGGGAAAGGCGGGCGGGGTGCCTCGTCTCACCATGGCAGGGGAGAAGGGTGCTGGCCAGGCTGCCCCTCGAGCGCTCCTAGGATTTCTTCTGGCTCCACTGAGGCGGGCATGGGCGCGGGCACGACCCCTGGCAGGGACAGGCCCCCTGTGCCTCCGGCCCACGTGCTCGCCACCCTCTGGAGTTTGCTCGGCCGTTCTGGAGGAAGAAGGAGTCTAGGGCACCCCAAGTTCACCATCAAAACTCCTGCATGGGGAGTGGGAAGTTCTAATCAGAGAAAAGGGGAAACGGACCCTGAAAGGGAAGGCCCTCTAAGTTCTCTAACTGGAAGCGGTCTGCGGTGGGGCCCAGCCCGGGGGCCAGGCGGGCGGCCTGTGACTGGGGTGCTCCTGGCGCGGACCTGGCTTTTCTGTTGCCTCCAGACGGTTTCGGGGGGCGCTGCTGTGGCAGGTGGTTCTTGCACTGCACGACCGTGTTCACGGGCCCTCCGCAGGCTGACGGCGGAGGGGACACTCTTCCCCCCCCACCCCCCGGGGCAAGGTCAGACCTGCCCATCCTTACCCGGGCGCAGGACAGATCGGGGTGCCCACCAGAACCAGGGCTGCAGGTGGTGCCAGGGCGGGTGTGTAAAACTGACTTTGGGCGCCCCTCCCCGCTTCTTCGGCCAGAGCTGGCGAGTGACCTCGAGTGACCTCGTGGTGGCCTGGCCGTGGCTGACTCCCTGACCCTCTCCCACATTCCACCCCTCCGCTCCACACTAACAATTAGTGCCCATTGTTCCCGAAAGAGACCGCGAGGCGGTGGGGCCCGTGACCCCTCCCTGCAGGCGCAGGCCTCCCACAGCAGCTCACAGGCCTCCCACAGCAGCTGCGGTTCCCTCTGGGGCCCCTCGTCCTGCTCCCGAGAGCCTTCTAAATCAGCACATTGTGGCCTCCCGGTTTTGCTCTCAAAGCGCTTTCTGAGTGATGTTAACATTCAAGGCTCCCACAGCCCGGTGGCACGAGGCCGGGGAGGGGAGAAGGCCCCTTTGTTTCCCTCCCAGCCACCTCCGCCCGCAGGGTCTGTAGGAGGGGGAGGCCTGGGTGGAGGGAGCAGGGCTGGAGCTCCACAGTGGGGCCAGCTGTTGAGCGACCTGGAGCCCCTGCGGGCTGACCCTCAGAGCAGGGGGCGGGCTATGCCATTGCCTGTGAAGGAAAGTGGAAGCGGCGCTCTGTGTCCCCCGCCCTGAGGTTTGGGAAGGTCCGCCCTGGGCAGAGCTGGGAACTCGGAGGGAAGCCCAGAGCACTTGCTGTTCTGGGACAGGCGCCTGGAGGTCGGCTGACAAATGCCAGGGACTGGGGGACGGCTGATCCGCACCTGGCTCATCCAGTTCCACTTCCCCAGGAGATTTGAGAACAAAAAGGACGCCAGTTCTAAGAAGAGCAAGCTCCTCCCGACAGATCTGAATGCCTTTGGCCTACCCGCCCCCCCCCCCCAGCTCTGGCCGACAGGGTGGGGGGTTGTGGGAGGGAGGTAGGGTGTTTCCCATCCATCCCTTCCCCTCTGGAGGTGGGAGGTGGGGTCCCCAGGATATGACTCCGCCCCAGAGCCTCTCTCAGGAAACCTCTGAGTTAGTGTCCTCGGTCTTACCTAATACAGTGTCCCAGCAGGGCACCTCAAACAACAAAAATGGCCCCCAGTCCTGGCGGCTGGACGTAAGGTGGGGTGCAGCAGGGTTTGCCTCGAGGCCTCCGTCCTCACCTCGCAGATGGCTGTCTGCGTGTGCTGACCCTCTGCCTGTCTGGGTCCTCTCTCGTCTTGTAAGGACACCAGTCAGATCGGCTTAGGGTCACTTTTACCTCCCTCACCTCTTTAAAGACCCTCTCTCCAACCACAGCCACCTCCTGAGGTCCTGGCGCTTAGCTCTTCACCATAGGAGTTCTGGGGTGACACAGCTCAGCCCCTAACCTCCTCGGGGCGGGGGTGGGGGGACGGCTGACTTGGACTTGGACCTCAGTTGTGAGGCAAACACAAGTGAGAGCTGGGACCCCGGCACCTCTGGGGGCGGGGGGCCGTCGGAGCCCCTCCATGTGGGGATTCTGCTCAGGGTGTTCTTCAGGCTCCTTCCATCCGGGGGACCCAGCCTGCTCCCCTCGCCTGAGTCAGGGGTTTGGAGAGAAGGGGCCTTATCCGTCACAGCTTTGGCCTGGTCCCCACCCCCAGCGCCTTTGTCTGCATCCCCTGCACTTGGCCCTGTGGCTTCTGAGCCTTCTCCCCACGTGCCCAGCTCTGGTGCCAGCTTCACAACCTCAGGGTCAAAATGTGGGTCGCAGCCCTGACCGGTTTGGCTCAGTGGATAGAGCATCAGCCTGCGGACTGAAGGGTCCCAGGTTCGATTCCAGTCAAGGGCATGTACCTTGGTTGCAGGCACATCCCCAGTGGGGGGCTGTGCAGGAGGCAGCTGATTGATGTTTCTCTCTCATTGATGTTTCTAATTCTCTATCCCTCTCCGTAAAAAATCAGTAAAATATATATTTTTTAAAATGTGGGTCGCAGGTGTCGCAGGACCGTTCGCTGGCCGTTCTGACCCCCCCCCCCCCCCCGGAGGCCTCTGAGCATCAGGGCAGCCTCCCGCCACGGATTTCTAGGTCAAAACCAACGTAAGCCCCTGGTGCTTTCCGGTGCTGGTCTGACGTGATGTCTCCCTTGTTCTGGCGTATTGTTTGGGGGGTGACTGCCATTTTGTGGAGGAATAAAGAACCGTTAGGTGGTACATGTCAGAAATCACAAGTGCACGTTGCCGGAAAGCAGGCATGTGTCGCACACGTCTGTGGAGTGCCTTCCAGCTCATGTGACTCTGGGAGGACGGGGCCTCTTCAGTCCCTGTCCCCTGCCTCTCCGTCCACACGTGTGTCCTGCAGCCAGCTGCTGAGACCCAGTGGTTACATTGGAGGGCATTTGTGAGCTGATTGTTACATCCAGCCGTTATTCAAATTAGATCATACCAACCTAAAATTAAGTGATTATACAAAATTAAAATAACTCAACATTGATTACATCCTAATTATTTCACTGCATTTCACTCTGGCCTGTGTACTTGAGGTTGTTAGCATTGTTATATCTGTGCAGTGGAAGTCCCAGCTGATGGTGTGCTGGCTTGAACTTGGCCCTGGTGTAAATATTTACACCTTGGGAATTGCCAAACAGTACAAGTCAGGGCTTGATGTATTGTTTTGTTGGTTGTGTAGGGCAGAGGCCAGCAGACTTGTCCTGTAAAGGACCAGGTAGTAAGTACTTTCAGCTTCACGGGCCATGTGATCTCAGTTGCAGCGGCTCAGCAATGCTGCTGCTGTAGATAATATGCAAACACATGAGTGTGGCTGTGTTACAATAAAACTTTATTTAAAAAAAAACACAGACCTTGGGCCGGATTCGGTCTGAGGGCCATAGTTTGCTGGACCCCTGATCTGGACTTAAGAAAGGGGTGGAGCATCCGTTAATAAGTAAAGATTAGGCTTAAAAGTGTTCCTTGTCTCTGAATTTAAGCAGAGATGGCAGCCACGGGGTGGGGGTGGGGGGCAGGCAGGAAGCCGGGTGTTTCAGGGGGAGAGCATGAGAAGTGTCGCCAGCAGGAAGAAAAGAAGAAATACCCCTCCCGTGCTGGAAAGTTGTTATCTGTTCCCACCGAGAACCTGAAGTCACGTTCAGGCCTTCGTCTTCCCTTATGGCTTCTGCTTCCGCTTTCCTCTCCCTTGTTACGGAAGAGGACAATATCAACCAGCCCCACATCCCAGAGCCACTGTCTTTGCTAACTGCAGCCATGGAGTGAGTGGCTGCGGAGACCAGCGTTGGGTGAGAACCAACAAAAGCACTCTGAGAGATTCCGTTGGCCATGCGTGGAACTTACCACGAGGAGTTTTGTATGTTATTTCTTCTAAATTGTGCTTCACATGTTTTATACCAGCACATTTTACTTTAACTTTATATGTGCCCATTTATACACATGCACACATGCACGCAAATGCGTTTTCCTGGAGAGCCTGACGCTGGGACTGGTGGAGCCTGCCCTGTCTCGGATTAGGAGACAGTCCCTCCCACCCCATTCCCACGGCTCCCTGGTCTTGCCTCTTCTTACCACCTGCCCCTTAAGTACCTCCCCCAACAGCTTCTGACCCCACGGGAGCTGCCACCTGTGCTTAGTTCACACAGCACCTGATTGATCAACCCTCCTTAACCCTTTCAGAGCCTTCCCTCTGCCTCGTTGGTCTTCTCGCTGGCAGCTCCCAGCGCACACGCGGCTCCGGCCCCGGCTCCGGCCCCGGCACACCCCAGTAACCTAGAGGAAATGCACCCCTTTGGAGCTCTAGTAGGACACACCTACAGTCTCAGACTGTGGTCTGTCACCGTGTGGTCCCCAAGTCTCCGGTAAGGGCCCGCAGGACCTGGAGCACGGGGAAAGGATCCCCGCGCTGCCTGGGGGGAGCACCCTCGGCCTGTCCCTCCTCGGCTCCTCCTTCCAGCCGGACTGGGGATCCTCCGCTCCAGCCCAGCCTCCTTCCTGGTGACTGTCCTACACACACACACACACACACACACACACACACACACACATACACACGGTGCTTTTCCCTTCCCAGAATTCCTTGGAGGAGCCCTGTAACCCATAGCGTGATGAGAAACCACACATGTAGCTGCAGGATTGTGGTTTTAGCAACTTTAAAAGCCTTTTACTTCCTTTTCAGTAACGTGCATGCCGTGAACATTGAAGCGGTGGATTGGGGAAAGCTCTGGGTCACTTGGCTCAAAGTTCGTTCATTCATTCATTCATTCATTCATTCAGCAGGCCATTCTTTTGCCCCTATCCAGTGACAGAATAGTGAACCAACACAGCCCTCGCCCTCAGGGGCTCTTAGCGGTGACATGTCCTCACACCCCAGGGTGGCATGAGTTTTTAAAAGGTAACCCTTTATTACGACAAAACAGTTTGACACTAATATATTGGGGGGAAGGCAAAAGTAGGTTTATAGTTGTGAGTATGCGAAACAGTTTATTCTTGTATTATTATTTTTTAATCATTGTATTATTTTCCATAAGAATAACTGTAAACCTACTTTTGCCCCACCCTGTATATTAACTTCCCAGATAAATAACTGCATAGAATAAGCATTTAAAATGGGCAAACTCCTTGATACCTTCGTCATACCCTTTAACTGTTGTGGGGCTTTGCCCCTTCTATGCCTTTGTGACTGCGAGGAGGACACGCTCCTTCCTGCCCCCCCTCTTGGGGGCGAGGACACTGGGGGCCCTGGCATGGGGGCTGCTGGGAAGGGCCTCAGGCTCGGGGCCGTCCCTGCCGCGTTGCTGTGGGGATAGGAATTCAGCTCCAGAAAAGTGAGCCTGGCGCTGTCCCGGCTCCTTAGAAGCCCCTTCGACCCTCGCTAGGCACGCCCCCTCCCCACAGAGCCCCCGGGACCTGGGAGATGTGTCCCCCCAAAGCCCAGATCCCCTTCCACATCCTCCCTACCCGGGCAACCCCAAGCCATCAGAGTGTGCACCTAGACCCGGCCTGGTCAGGGGCTGGCTGTGAGGCGTTGGGGTGGGCAGAGCGGGGCTGGATGGGGCTTTGAGGACTCTCGCCCCTCTTTTCTCCCGGGACACTCGGCGAGCGTGATTGTCCTTGTCTGAGAGCATCCAGTCATTTCCCCCGGGCTGGCTGCGCTGGGAGCCGGGGCCTGATCCCGTGCTCATTTGCTCCTTACTCCTCAGCTGGGGGGTTCCACTGGCCATCACCGTGGCAGCTGTCACCCTAAAGAAGATCGGCTATGACGCCTCGGACGTGTCCGTGGGCTGGTGCTGGATCGACCTGGAGGCGAAGGACCGCGTCCTGTGGATGCTGCTGACCGGGAAGCTGTGGGAGCTGCTGGCCTACGTCATGCTGCCCGTGCTCTACCTCCTCATCCGGAAGCACATAAACAGGGCGGTAGGTGCCCGCGCCCGCGCCCGCGGCCCCGCCCACAGCTCCGGGTGGCCCCTGTGCCCGCTGCCGGCTTGCCCCTGAGTTCTGGCATTGGGCTCGGCCACCTTAGGGGACAGAACTAGTAATGGAGAGCCCTAGCCGGTTTGGCTCAGTGGATAGAGGGCTGGCTCCTGGACTGAAGGGTCCCGGGTTCGATTCCAGTCAAGGGCACGTTCCTGATTGCAGGGCCGGGGTGCATGCAGGAGGCAACCAGTCGATGGGTCTCTCTCACATCGGTATTTCTCTCTGTCCCTCCCTCTCCCTTCCACTCTCTCTAAAAATCAGTGGAAAAACATCCTCGGGTGAGGATGACCAACAAAAAGACTAGTAATGGAGAGCTTGCGAGGCGTCAGTCCCTGTGAATTACACACGTCATGGGTTGTCTGGTTTGCTGACCACACAGTCCTGTCAGGAGCGGGTCGTGTGACTCCTCATTTGTGGATGAGGAAAGGGGGGCTTACAGAGGTGAAGGGCTCCCCAAACCCACTCAGCTCCCAAGGAGAGAGCGCCAGCCTGTGTGCCCGGCCATAGCCCTCTACTGCCCCCTCCTGGACAGCCCTCGGGGTGGCTCAACGGTGAGAGGACTTTGGATGAAAGGGAGTGGTGTCCGAGTAAGTGAACTGGAAGGGAGGCCACGGGTCTCCCCATAGTGAACCGATAACTCACCTCGCTACCCTTGAGGATGCGGGTTATGTCACAGCTGGCCGACTTTCCAGGCACTCGGGCGTCCATAAATCCACACGCTGGGCCAGCTGGCCAGACGGCTGGGAGACTGCTGACCCCGAGGGCTGGCCGCAAATTCCAGGGAAGAGTGGTTTTCCTCTGACGGGCTGGCCAAGCTGCTCCTTGTGCTGAGCTGCTGGTTCTGCCAGTGTAAGGATGGGCTTCCTCCCGGCCCCGGGCAAACTCCCGCCAGGAAAGGCCTCGGTAACTCGCCCACGATCGGCTCGGCCACGCGCTCAGGGCACTCTCATTGAGCATCTACTTCCCAAACCGCTGTGTGCGGTGAGGACCCAGGCAGGGATCCTGTCCGAGGGAGAGGCAGGAGTGTGAGTCATTATGATAGAAGATGCTCGTTATGATAGAAGATGCTCATTATGATAGAAGATGCACGGTGACCAGAGGCCAGAGCAAGAAGGCGGGTGCCCGTGACACTCCGAATATGGCCTCCTTCCCGGCTCCCACTGCAGGTGACTGAGTGTTCGTGGCTGGACGCACAGCCAGGTGCCTCCCTGTCACTCAGGGAAGACTGTTGCCCCAGCAGCCATTTCTGGGTTTGTGGGTGCTCCCGCCAGCTGTGTGACACCTGATCCTCACCCTGGATTCCCACCTGCACGGAGACTCGTGGTTCTCATTTTACTCTGACCTGACCGGATTCTCGTCCCTCCTGTCCCCCGCTTCCGGCTCAGCTGGAGAGATGCTGCAGGGCTTACCCACTGGCCTGACGCCCTCTGGGCCAGGGGGTGCCCTCCCACCTCCCCCTTGTTCCCATTGCCCTGGGAGGGCTCCAGGCTCCGGGATGAAGGCTCCCAGAGCTCCACCAGGCTCTGCCCGGGGCGCCCCTCCGGAGCTGGCCTTCTGTGTCTCTCCTCCTCCCTGCCCTTCCTGTAATGGCAGGAAGTCTGGGACCACTGGGCCGGATGCCCCGTGTGTGAGGCATCCACATGGAGATGTGGCACAGGCCGTGGATCGAGGAGAATGGAGTTCAGGAGAAGAATGTGGGCTTGTGAGGGGAGCCTGGGGCTCGTGCAGGTGGGAGCTAGTGAGGGGAGCCTGGGGCTCATGCAGGTGGGAGCTAGTGATGGGTGCCTGGGGCTCGTGCAGGTGGGAGCTAGTGAGGGGAGCCTGGGGCTCATGCAGGTGGGAGATAGTGAGGGGAGCCTGGGGCTCGTGCAGGTGGGAGCTAGTGAGGGGAGCCTGGGGCTCATGCAGGTGGGAGATAGTGAGGGGAGCCTGGGGCTCGTGCAGGTGGGAGCTAGTGAGGGGAGCCTGGGCTCCAGCGTGCAGGAGGAAGGTGCTCCACGCCTCACTGCTCCTTCTCCTGCGAGTCTGAGACCTGGGAGGACGGCAGCCCCTGGGCAGTCTGCTCACGTCGCTCTGGGTGTTCCCGCACAGCACCAGGCGCTCTCCGAGTACCGGCCCATCCTGTCCGAGGCGCACCGGCTGCAGCACCACAGCTCCATGGCGGATAAGAAGCTGGTCCTCATCCCGCTCATCTTCATTAGCCTTCGGGTCTGGAGCACCGTGCGATTCGTGCTGACCCTCTGTGGCTCCCCGGCCGTGCGGACCCCGGTACTGGTCGTTCTGCACGTAGGTAGCTCTGCCCGCCCACGTCACTCCCCGCCCTGCTGCTCCCAGTGGCAGTTTCTGATCGCTCCCCCCCGCAGAGTGGGCACGTCCCAATGCATCAGCCAATGCAGGGCTGCCAGGGGCTCGGCTCCACGGTGCCTTCCTGCCGCCTGAGAGCCTGGGTGAGAGAAGGGGGAAGGTCAGCGCGGCTCTAGTGCAGCCCCCGCGTGTGCGTCCGGGTTCTGCCCAGCGGCCTCAGGAGAGGATGCTCCTGGGTCCTTCCCAGCCCAGGAGACCTGGAGACGGGGCTGGGCCGGCTCTGCACGCTCAGACCCACCCAGGGCGCTGCCTGCCGTCAGCCCACATGCAGGGTCATGGCACCAGGCCCCCGGGGTGCAGGGCAAGGTTTGGGGTCCACAGCACTTGCCCCCCCGCCTATGTGCTGAAGACCCCCTGCAGCCCTGGCACTCCTGCCCCTCCTCTCGCCCCTGCAGGGAATCGGGAACACGTTTCAGGGAGGTGCCAACTGCATCATGTTCGTCCTCTGCACCCGCGCCGTCCGCACTCGGCTCTTCTCCCTCTGCTGCTGCTGCCCGTCCCCGCCTCCCGCCGAGAGCCCGGCCGGCCCGCTCAGGGCCTCTACGCCCTCCAGGACGGGGGACTCGGGGACCCAGGTGGACTCCGAGGAACTTCCACACACCTGAGCCCTCCCTTCCTCCCGGGACCATGGCTCTGACCCGCTGCAGGGAGGGGGCACTTTGCAGCCGGAAGCCCGCCCTCTGCTGTCCGAGCTCTTGAGGCCTGTGGAGGGGCGGCCGCAACTCAGCTTCTTCTACCTCCTGGACCCTGAGGCAGCGGGTGTCCGCACCCGGGTCCGCTGTGCTGGGCGTCTGTCCGCGTGAGGGTGGCAGTGAGTTTCAGGGACACCAGTAGGACGCGATCACTGCCAGGTCAGCGGCCTCTGGACCACACAGCGCTGTTTACAGTTTGAGGACCCACCCCCGTGGGAAAAGCATGAAGAGCTACGTACACTATTGACCCTCCCAAGTCAAACGCCAGGGGGCGCTGGAGAGGTGGCCCCACCTGCGTATCATGGAGCAGATTCCCGGCTGGTCAGGCTGTGGACCTGCCCCTGGAGCGTGGCTGTTCCTGGGAGCTTTGCCAGCCAACAAGAGCCGGGTACCTGGAGCCAGGTTCCCTGGGGATGCGGCCTCCTGGGACCCTCCCCAGCCTCTCGGGTTGCCAGCCTTTGGTGTAGATGGCATCCGAGTTTCCAGCACAGGCCAGAGCCCAGACTCCTGCCTCCACAGTCACGTCAAATGCAGGTTCCCTCCTCCAGGGCGCCGGCCGGCGGGGCAGGAATAGGAAGGCCGTGGCGGGGACTCCCTGGGGATGCCCAGGGTCGCAGGTCTGTGCTGTGAGCTCCGGCCGGGCCGTGTCGGGAGGGGTCTCCTCACTTCCTAGTTCAGTCTTTACAGGAAAGGGGACCACGAATGCCCCCAGTACTGATCCCTCCCTGAAGGCGCAGGTTTGGGAGTTGGTTGGGGAAAGTGACACATGGGTCGCAGGTGATAACTTACGTTTTAATAGAAAAAGGACTTAAAATGAGCACCTGTATCTCTATGCTCTGTGCCTCTCCCGCCAGCCCTTTAACTTTCTCGGAAGTCACAGAAGCCGTTGGCTAAGGGGATTCTTAGATGTCACCACCGGAGCCTTGGTGGGGGGTCCCCCCTCAGCCTTAGTGGGGGGCGGAGCCTTAGTGGGGGCGGAGCCTTAGCGGGGTGGAGCCTTAGTCTGGCCGGAGCCTTGGTGGGGGCGGAGCCTTGGTGGGGGCAGAGCCTTGGTGGGGGCGGAGCCTTCGTGGGGGCGGAGCCTTAGTCTGGCCGGAGCCTTCGTGGGGGCGGAGCCTTCGTGGGGGTGGAGCCTTTGGCTGGAGCCTTGGTGGGGGTGGAGCCTTAGTCTGGCCGGAGCCTTGGTGGGGGCGGAGCCTTAGTCTGGCCGGAGCCTTGGTGGGGGCGGAGCCTTCGTGGGGGCGGAGCCTTAGTCTGGCCGGAGCCTTCGTGGGGGCGGAGCCTTCGTGGGGGTGGAGCCTTCGTGGGGGCGGAGCCTTGGTGGGGGCGGAGCCTTGGTGGGGGCGGAGCCTTGGTGGGGGCGGAGCCTTAGTGGGGCCGGCACCAAGACAACGTTACCAAAGGTGTTACCCCCTGGGGTTTCGTGAGGACTCCGCCACACGGAAATGATTTTGGAGCCTATAAAACGGTTCTGGATTAAAACCAAAGCCACGCCACACTGTGGGTTCCTGTTTCACTCCGAAAAGCAACGCCTGTAACAGGAAGAGAACCTGAAAGGCAAGTCGTCTGCAGAACTAGTACAAAGTGCTCCTTTCCGGTCTCCTTTAAAGTTCCTTTAGGAAACTCAGCAAGAGGCACACACACACACACACACACACACACCCTAGGATCCGAGGAAGCGCTGGGCAATCCCCTGACAGAAATGGCCTGCGTGAGGGGCGTTCGGGGTCCCCTGAAGATGTCACAGCAGGTCACGCCGCAGGGCCGGTCCCGACCCGCATGTTAGCTTCTAGGATGGAGCCGGTCAGGGAGCTGCTCGCTGCAAAAAAGAAGTGGTTCGCAGCTGAGGCTGAGCATGGGCCGCCGAGGAAAGTTGCGGGAACAATTCCTGCTCAGAAGGGCGCCCCGCCACACCCACACCCCAAGTCCCAGGCCCAGGCTCAGCTGGGGAGTTGACCCAGACAGGCTGCAGTCAGAAACGGCCGTCAGGGGGAGCCGGGGGCTCACAGGAGACATGGCTGGGTGCCCTGCGCGCCCCCAAGTTCTCATCCCGGCGTTTGGAGGCCTGCTGTGCTGCTCCTTCTGTCAGCACCCCCAGCAGCCACCGGGCATCTCCACCGCTGCTGCCCGCCCGTCCCTGCAGCTGGGGCAGGTGTTGCTGTGAGTGGTGGGGGCTGTGGGCAGGCGAGGGGCTTGTCCCAGGGCCTGGGCCTGAGGCCAGGGCCGACCTGGGAAACAGCAGCTGGGTGGGTGTTGGGACCTGGACGGTGTGAGGCTGCGGGGGTGAGGTCACACGGGGCAGGGGAGAGCCCCCGGGTGGAGGCAGGAGCACACAGCGTGTGTTCCTTTGACACTCGCTCCTCGTCAGTGTCCCTCTTGTTGATCCACCTTCACCCCCAGGGACACGTGTCCTCAGCTGGAACAGGTGCAGTGGACTCACTCTCGGAACCTTGGTCTTTATCGTTATTTTAATCCTCACCCAACGATATGTTTTTTATTAGTTTTTAGAGAGGGAGGGAGAGAGGAACATTAACTGGCTGCCCTCCGCACGCGCCCCGATTGGGGACTGAACCCGCAAAACGGGTTTGTGTTCTGACCCGAGACCCTTAAGTGCACGGGATGATGCTCCAACCCACTGAGCCGCACCGGCCAGGGCTGATCCCTGGTCTTTCAATCAGGTTTACCAGGCACTTGCTGCCTCTTTTTGCTTCAGAGTTGTTTTTGTTTGTTTGGTTTGACTTTTTAATAAAGGTTATTACTTGGCCCGGACTGAGGTTACAAACAGAGCTCCCCACATGTCCACGACAAGAAGAAATATTTTTACAAATGTCCCTTTTATGGCATCACAACATAGCGGGAGGTTTCTTTGCACGTGCAAAACTGTAATGAACACCCTGACCATTTAGGTTGAGGCCAAAGTCCTGCTGTTTTAAATGAAATAAAGTAAATTATGTTCCCTTTTCGTGTTTGGTAAACGGATGGCCTGTGACGGGGGGCGGTGGGGCAGGGTGGCTCCCCAGAGCCTTCCACGTGGGGACCTGGAGTAGGCGTCTGGACCCTTCCCTGTGGGGACGTGGAGTCAAGTAGGCGGGGGACCATGGCTTTGGAACACAGAGTCCCAGGCCCTGTCCCATATGGTACCAACAGGTCCGGGTTCCAAGGACCCACGGCTTGGGGCCAAACTGTCATGAGGGGGACACCCCAGCATTGAGTCCTCCCAGCACGCCTCTGCCCGCTGCAGCGGCAGCTCCAGGCGTCGGGGGCAGGGACAGCGGGTCACACGGCTCTTCCCCGAGGGCAGCGGCCTGGTTCTGAGCGGGTCTGCCCAGCCCACACAGCCCTGCCTTCGAATCTCTTTTTTTCTTCTTCTTTAACTGCTATATCCTGGGAACTTCACTCCTCCAAAATGCCGCTTGATTATTTGTTCTACTTTCTGGGTTTTGTGAAGTTAAAAATACATTAACTGTCAAGAGAAGGAGAAGACAGGCCACCGACGGAGAGAATATTTGCAAAAGACACAGCAGCGCATCTCCAGGAGAGGGTGCCCGGGGAGCAGCCTCCTCCTGTGCCCTCTGAGGCACACGCAGGCTTCTGCTCTGATGTGGCACACGCGTCCCTGGAGAACCCCGCGTCCTCCCATGTGGCACATGGAAACAGCAGGGATGCAGGGGAAACTGGAGTTGAGGCAGGCCACTCGGATTTGTGCAAGTTCTTAACCAGAACGCGAACAAAAACAAGTGCCATTTAAGGAAGTCAGCAGCCTGGGTAAGTCTCCGCTGAGGTTCGCACCCAGCAGCTCAGGGGTCCACATTTCTCCTTTAAGATGAGGGTCTTTAGGCCGTTCATTCCCAAGGGGGGAGCCCTTTCATGTCGGGGTTCTTGTTCCAGCATTAAGAAGGGTTCAGCTGAAACCGGTTTGGTTCAGTGGATAGAGCGTCGGCCTGCGGACTGAAGGGTCCCAGGTTCGATTCCGGTCAAGGGCATGTACCTTGGTTGCGGGCACATCCCCAGTAGCGGGTGTGCAGGAGGCAGCTGATCGATGTTTCTCTCTCATCGATGTTTCCAGCTCTCTATCCCCCTCCCTTCCTCTCTGTAAAAAATCAATAAATTATTATTTTTTTTTTTAAAAAAAAAGAAGAGTTCAGCAATCTGGAGAAAGGCTGTGCATAGATGAAGTAGGAGTCCAAAGATGAAAGATAGTTTTGAAAGGCATTGGGGGTCAGAGGAGCTTCAGCTAAAGGAGCTAAAGATTTCCCTTGACTCAGGACCCTTGCTTTTTATTAACACAATTTGTCCTAAGGCAAGGTGGAGATAATACACTTCAAAGGGTAGGGTACAGAAGCATTGTCAGATTGGGGAATAGCCTATAGCTGTTCAGGTGTTTGGCCAACAGGAGGAAATAACATGTAGATTAAGATACCCTGAGCTGTCTGATAGCAGACAATCATCCTATTCAGGTTTGGGGAAAGTGCCTTTCCAGCCGTTCCAACAGGTAATTACATATGTGACTCAGCCCTTGTTGAGCCCCCAAGTTTCATCAACCTTTTGATAAAACTCTTGTAATTATGACATGCTGGAATTGGCTCCTGGCACTTTCATCAAAAAGTTAAACTTGACCCAGACCATAGTCAATGAAAATGTCTCACAGCTTCTTCAAGGGTTAGGCTCCCTCCCCGTTTTCTGTCCTAACAGGTTTTCAAGCAAATGTTTGATGATTCTATCAGTGAGAATCAGGCTCAGCTGCAAGCGACAGGAAACAAAATGGAGGAGTATTTCATGTTAAGTTCAGGCAGTGGTCCCGGGCTGACATAGTGCCCCACAGGGCAAGGGACCCAGGCTCCTACCCTCTTGTTGCTCTGTTCCGTGTGGCCTCACCCGCGTGGTCAGTGCCGGGGGCACCCTCATTTTAGGCAGCAGGGGTGGAGAAAGGGGCAGAGAAGAGAGCAAGGTTCCTGGAAGCACCACATGACACCTTTGCATATGTGGCATTAGCCAGAACCAAGTCATGTGTCCACCCAAGTACCGGGATGATGGGGAGAGGCAGTCTTTATCTTGGGCAGCCGCAGATTCTCCCCCAGATAATTCCGTTACTATTGGAGAGGGACTGAGCAAATGGATTTGGGGAGCCACAGCAGTCTACAATTGAAGCCCATGGCAAAACTTTAAAATTCCAGAACATTCCTAAGTAGAGGTGAGACCGCCAGTGACCTGAAGTGCTTGAGAGAGATAGAAACATCTCAGCTCAAGTTCGATTTTTTAATGAAGCCTTTCTTGACCACCCCCACCCGCTCCCTGGTCTCAAAACAACCCAGGGATTGCCAGTCTGCTTTGAGGTGCTAATTCAACATGTTACGTTCTGGTTAAATTTTCCTATGTAAACTTTTTTCAATTCTGAAAAAGCTTCATTTTCAAAAAGGTTATTTTTTTCTTTTTCTTTTTATTCCAGCACTAATCTAGAAAATTCTCTTATTTCCCCTCCGCATCATACTGTCAGTCACCAAGTTTCATCAACGTTACATCCTCTCTCAAATGTGTCCTCTAATCTCTTGCACCATCATCTTTCAGCTATTCTACAGCAAGAACTGCCCCCATTCCTCTTCCCCAAACCCATCGGCCTCTTGTCCCCCTCAAGGGGTGGTTAACCTTTAAAAACACAAGCCTGAGCACTCTCCAGAACTCTCCATGCCTTCTCTCTGCTCCTAGAACAAAATCCAAGCTCCTTCACAAGGCCCACCAGGGCTAACTATAGTCTGGCCCCGCCCATCTCACCAGCTTCCTTCTCCCTCCACTCTTCCTCTCCGTTCTGTGTTCTTGAACACACTGACCTTACAATTTCTTGAATACATTTTTATTGATTCAGAGAGGAAGAGAGAGAGAGAAACATCAACGATGAGAGAGAATCATTGACCGGCTGCCTCCTACTGGGGATCGAGTGCGCCACCTGGGCATGTGCCCTGACTGGGAATCGAACCATGACCTCCTGGTTCATAGGTGGAAGCTCAACCACTGAGCCACACCGGCCGGGCTGACCTTACAATCTCTTGACGGCCTCACACTCTCTTCTACCACAGGGCCTTGGCACCAACTGTTCCCTGTCTGGGAGGCTCTCTCTACCGCCCCATCCCTACCCCCTTTGCCTGGGTAAGCTCTCTCCATCCTTCCTTCCCATCTCAGCTCAAGCTCGCTTTTTTAAGGAACCCTTTCTTGACCACCCCCACCGGCTCCCCGGTCTTTAGAGCCCGTGTGTAGTTATCAATTCATCAATGTGCTTATTTGACCAAGTAATGTTTCCTCACCCAGAGTTAAGTCGCATGAGGCCGGGGCCCTTTTTATCTTCTGCGCCCCGTGGCACCCCCTCTGCCACAGTAGCTGGCTCCGTAAAATAAATGTAAGCCTATGCGAGGACTCAAGTCATCTGGAACCCCACATCCCAGGGGAACCACTGTTTCCAGATTCTGGTAAGTCCTCTCAAACTGTGTGCTGACACATTTCATAACATAGTAGATGCTAGTAATAAATAGTAAAAGCGATTTGGGAGTGGAGATCTGAGACCAGCATCCTCATGTCAGAATCCTTGGCGAGCAAGGGTGCTTGGCCAGGCTTTCAGCGGGAGGACCTAACGCAGGGCCCTCTGGGAAAGAGGAACCCTAAGATGATGGAACCCTAAGATGATGTCCCTGGGATGGATCCCACTGTGGGGGGCGGGGAAGAAGTCCGGACGGCCTGGCTGGAACCGGGTGTGGCCCCTGCAACTTACCCACTTTCCCCTGAACCTGAAAAATGATGCTTTGGCTCTCATCAGAGGTCGTTTCAAAACACAAGTCAGTTCCCTGGAAATACTAATACGTGTTCCTGGGACACACCTGAGCCTGCTACCTGCCATCAGACACAGGTCCCGGGCTAATCACTGCTGCGTATTAGTCACTGGACACCCCGAGGCAAGACTCGCCTTCCATTGGCCGCGTCCCTTCTGGTCCACGCCCCACAGAGGCAGGGGCGGCGGGAGGGCGAGGCCACGCCGCGGGTGGGACGCGGAGGCCACGCCGGGTTTCGGCTCCGGTGGGTAATAAACGAACATGAAAGTTCCGGAAACCAAAAAGACCACTTGCAGGGGGCGAACCGGACCACACACCCCAGGTCAGCCGGAGGCAGGGGCCTGGAAGGACCCCGGGTGGGGACCATCCCCGCCTCTGATCAGGGGCCACCCCTCCCCCCTCCCCCCATCCTCCCGTACCCCCACCCCCACCCCAGCCCCGCCCCGGGGCCTCCTGGCCTCCGCCAGGCCTCATGCTGCCCGGGACGGGGGGGGGGGGGGGGGGGCGGCTGGAGGCCGCTGGGCTCCCCTCGAGGGTCCTGGGCCAGGAGGAGGCCGGGAGGGCGCCTGGGCCGCTCCAGCCCGCGCCCCGCGGCGATGACCGCATCACGCCGCACCGCCCGCCCCATCCTCGCGCTGCGCTCCTGCCCGCAGGCGTTGGTGACGACACCCCGTGCGTGGGGTTCCCGGGACGGGCAGGAGCTAGGTACCGCCGCCCCACCCGCCCAGGGGGACACCCGGGGGCCTGGTCTCCCGTCGGGGAAGTCGAGGCAGGGTGGGGAGTGTCTGCATCCCCGTCACTCCGGGCGCAGCTCCCCTCGGCCCGAGGCGCGGGGAAGGCGGGAGGCAGACTTGGGGGGGGGGGGGGGCAGGTGTTCCGGTTTCCCCACCCCCCGCCTGACTTCTGCAAACTTGGGACACTGATTTTTGTTTGCACCGCCTGTAGCTTCCCCTTCCCTCCCAGTGGCTGAGCCCCCTCCTCCCACCTGAAGTGCATTTTCCTTGGAGACGTTTTTATAACTCTTCCAAACTGTTGGAAGCCTCGGCCTTCCCAAGCTTTAGGTGGAAATTGTTGCCTTCGGGCTGGAGAGAGGCAGGGTGAGGGAGAGAGAGATAGAAACATCGATGATGAGAGAGAATCATTGATCGGCTGCCTCCTGCACGCCCCACACTGGGGATCGGTCCCGCAACCCCCGCATGCACCCTGATGGGGAATCGACCTATGACCTCCTGGTTTGTAGGTCGATGTTCAACCACTGAGCCACGCAGGTCAGGCCAGTCCTCCCTTTCAAATAGGGACATAGGGACCACCCACCCCTGCAACACACACACACACACACGCACACGCACATGCACATGCACATGCACACACAGGCACAGGAGTTATTACACCGTCACCCTCTCCGCAGTCCCCCACACGGCGGAGCCCGACCACAATCGCCAAGGTTGCTGCTGAGGCCGGAGCCGCGCCTGACTCGCAGGTAATCTCACTTGAAGGTGAAGGCGGCGAAGCCGTGGCCAGAGGAATGGGATCGGGTGCCCGGCACACACGGCGAGCACCTGTCCTGCGCAGATGCCAGTGTGCAGCCTCCCGGGACTTTGCTCTGGATTGTGGCCCGGGGCCACTGAGCACGTGCCCGCAGGGGGCCTGGCGGTGGCCTGGCCACACGTGGAGCACCCAGACCAGCATCCGTGACTCACCCTCCCTGCCCTGCTGATAAAGGGCTCGGAAAGATCGATTGCGTTTTCAATAGTGATCATTACACAGAGAATAACCGCTCTGGGCCACCTCTGAGGGGAAATAAACCCTCCGAGGAAGTGCTGCGTGGTCAGAAGGGCAGAGATGGGGGGAGGCCGGGCTGGGGGGGGGGGCGCGGCTGCCTGGCAGGGACCACTTCCTGGGGCCACTCTGGCTCCCTTGACCCAGTGCTGAGGGGATGGCAGCTCTTGCTTTCCTCCCATGTGTTTGTGACAGAAATAACCCTTCCAGTCACTCACCGCGGGCCTGGCTGGCGAGGCGCTCGCCGTGGGGACCGCAGACTGTGTGCCCAGCAGGAAGGCGCTGGGCCCGCAGCCCCGGGTGGCTGTGTGTGGCCGTGTGCCCACTTGCTGAGCTGAGCCCCAGGCATTTGAAAGGAGAAGTGAGAGGAGGCGGCCCTGGGGTTCCTGAAAGGGTTACTGGGCTTCGGGCTATAAAAACGCGATTGGATTGGCCAGGACTTGACCGGCCAAAGTGCAGCCAGGCCTTCTCTGTCTCCACGCAGTGCCCCCCCTCTGCTGGCTGGAAGCAAGTGAGCGGCGCGTCTTCCCAGAGCGAGGATGGAGGAGGGCACGGTCAAGAGGGAAGGGGTAAGTGGGCTTCCGGGGAAGGGCGTGGAGCAGCCCCCGGGCCGGGCAGCCTTGCAGGGGGACCTCCTGGGAGCTCGGGCCGGGGGAGCCCTGTTGCGGGTGACCTGCCCTCAGCATTCACCCAGCAGCTGGGCGTTTGCGGGGACTAGAGAGAGGAGGCGTTTGGGGCGTTGGGATCTGAGATCCTTTGGGAATCCTGCTGCTGGAGCAGCCTGGACCGGTGCCTGCAGCCAAACTGAAGGGACTCAGGGGGGTTCATTTGTCCCAACTTCCTTCACCAAAAGAACCTGCGGTGAAGGGACCCCAAAACCAGCCACAAACTCCTTAGACATGGCTGGTGAGGGGGCTTTCCTCTTTTGTTCTGATTTTGGCGTCAGACTTTTACAATTAACCTTTTCAGCAGGAAACATAACAAACATGAATTTAGACGCAGAAAAGACGCTGCAAGAGGTGAATGGAATTCACACCTGCAGCGGAGGTTCCCTGCCTCTTAGATGATGAGACCCGCCCCCCCCCCCCCTTTTTTAGAGACAAAGGTTTTTCTGGACCTGCTGTTAGACCTTTAGAACAGCGGTTCTCAACCTCCCTAAGGCCGCGACCCACAGGCTGAGAACCGCTGCTGTAGAGCCTCAGACCATCGGAAAACACAGATATTTACATGACGATTCATCAACAGTAGCAATATTACAGTTATGAAGTAGCAACGAAAATAATTTTATGGTTGGGGGTCACCACACCACGAGGAACGGTACTAAAGGGTCGCGGCATTAGGAAGGTTGAGAACCACTGCTCTAGAGTGTCTTGCTGGAGGGAAATGCATAGACAGAAAGATAATTTCAATTTATGAGTGCTTTTCAGGACTTGTATTTTGTTCACCACAACAGCATGTGCTTATATTTGTGGGAGGAGAAGCCCATATCTGGGCAAATTATTGTTTATTCGGTTATGATTGTGAGACCCTGGCCAGAGGCAGGTTTGGAGCCTGCTCTGTACGGGGAGGTAGAGGTACCTGGAATTCATTCCGGCTCCATGTGGGGACTTGGGCAAGTGATGTAGCCGCTCTGCGCCCCAGTTTTCTCATCTATAAAGTGGGTATAATAACCATGCCATCTCCTAGGGCTGCTGGAACCGTTAAATGGCAGGGTGCATGTAAATTACCTGTCACACAATGAATTCCCCATAAATGTTCTGACTTTTTGGTCATCGCTTAGAGCAGGGCACTGTTGACATCTGGGCCGGGTGATTCTCCGCTGTGGGGGCTGCCCTGTGTGCTGGGGGGGGGGGGCATCCCTGGTCTCCCTCCCCGGCTGCCAGTGGCACCCCCGTCCCAAGGAGAATCACTGCTTCCGAGACCGCTGAGCACCGGCACCTGGATTGATTGATTTTTGATTGATTCTCACAACTAAGACAGTGTGAGCCCCTCTACTCTACCGAAAAGGGACTGGGAGGCCACGAGAACTGAGGGGTTTGGGGCGGTCACGGGAGGCCCTGGTCTGGTCTCTGGCCCCTCTTCCAAGAGCAATGCACCGCCCAGGTGTGTCCCCCCCAGGTGAGTGCCGAAGATGGAAACGCCCCCATGTGGTGGTGCCTGACAGTGGACAATACATCTGAAGAAATAATTAAAATGTTCACATGCAAAAGGTATTGGCCGATCACAGCTTCCTGCCGCCTCGATTCTCCGGGGGAGGGAGCCTCCAGCCCCCGGGGCAGTGCAGCTTCCCCCCGGGGCCGCCTGAGGGTGGACCTGCCCCTTTGGGCACGTGCTGAGCTTCCTGGGAGAAATCAAAGCAAAACTCTCCCAGGGGTGACTAATTGTAAGAGTCTGCAAATCATTAAGCCCAGCGGAGGGGAGGCTTGGGAGCCAGGGAGCAGGGGAGGGCCCGGCGGAGGCTGCAGGGAGCGGGCCGGGCTGCGAGGGCTGGCCCCGCCGGCTCTCTGTCCCTGGGGGCTGCCTGCCCCGGACCCCTGGCCTTCGGGTCCTCATATGTAACGAGAAAAGCATCCCTCTGATGTGCCTCAAGGACTTTCTGCCGGGAAAGAGACCTCTAGTCAAAAGAAAACAATAAAATGGATTAGAAAAAAAATGCCTAAGTGCTTTGGAAATGAGAATGCATATTTTTTGTGTGGAGTGATCCCCTCTCCACCTCTCCCCCTCTCCTCCCGTTCCCCCCCCCCCCGCCCCCACCCCCGCCTCCAACTACAGTAGTTCAGCGGCATTGAGCAAGCAACTTTCCCTCGGGTCCTCACCGTTAATAATTAGCGGCGATAGGTGTGGCTCTGAGCGTTTTACACACGGGGCGGGCAGCAGTGGGTATTGCTGACAATAAAGAACTCTGTGCCAAGCGCGCTGGGGGCGGCGAGTAGGCCCCGTGAGCACTTAGAGGTTGTACCTGAGTGCCCCGTGCCACCGCGCCGTCTTCTGGGTTAACGAGCTCTGGTCGTCCTCACACCGGCAGGTCGTTTTCCAAACCAACAACCGTCAACCTCCTTTTGCCCGTCCCTGTGTCTGACCTCCTTTATTCTTTTTCTTTTTCATCCTCACCTGAGGACATTTCCTCCATTGATTTCTAGAGAGAGTGGAATGAAGGGAGGAGGGGGAGAGAGAGAGAAAGAAGAGAGAGAAAGAGAAACATTGACATGGGGAACCTGAGATCGATGTACGTGCCCTTGACAGGGAACCTAACCCAAGACCCTGAGGGCCACAGGCTGACACTCTAACCACTGAGCTAACCGGCCAGGGATGAACTCATTTATTCTTCACATCAATCCTGTGAGGAAGGTAGTGTCATTGTCCCCATTTTTTTTTAAAATATTTTTTTATTGATTTCAGAGAGGAGAGGGAGAGGGAGAGAGAGAGAGAAACATCAATGGCGAGAGAGAATCATTGATTGGCTGCCTCCTGCAAGCCCCACACTGGGTGTGCCCTTGACTGGAATCGAACCTGGGGCCCTTCCGTCCACAGGCCGATGCTCTATCCACTGAGCCAAACTGGCTAGGGCTCGTTGCCCCCATTTTAGAGGTGAAGGAACCGGGACACAGAGCAGCTCAGCAACTGGCCCAAGGCCACACAGCCAGCAGCAGGGGAGCGGGGATTCGACCCCATGCTCTTGGGCTGCAGCCACTGGGCTCCGAAACCCAGTGATAAGACAAGGCACCGCCAGCCTCACCCCCCCCACACACCCCGCAACGTGGACCTCTCTTTGTAAAACTTGGGGTTCCACAGTGTGGTAAAATGACGTCAGTGCTGACAACACTCACTTTTCCAGGGATATTTGCATTCTGCCTGGAGATTCCGGCGAGGGGAGTCTTAGGCGGAGCGTTCTGCGATGGTGGGGAGGGGGTGTGGGTGCAGGTGCCTAAAGGAGCTGACGTGGCAGGCTTCCTTCCCGCCTCCTCACCCACACCTGCCGGAGGGCCGGCCCTGGAGATGGGTGTTCACTGGAGTCTCAGGTCCTCAGCGCGAGGCAGAACGGGAGCGTGGGCACGAGGGAGGTGGTTCCAGCTTCTCCCAAATCCCAAAGGGAAGAAAAGGACCAGAAGAGAACAAAGAAATGTAAGCCCTGGCTTTCTTTTACATGCTTTTTTCATACATTACCTTTAGTGAGAATAGAACATACAATTCATCGTTTAAAGCAGTGGTTGGCAAACGGCGGCTCGCGCCCGAGCCACATGCGGCTCTTTGGCCCCTTGAGTGTGGCTCTTCCACAAAATACCACGGCCTGGGCGAGTCTATGTTGAAGAAGTGGCGTTAGAAGAAGTTTAAAAACTTTGGCTCTCCAGAGAAATTTCCATCGTTGTCCTGTTGATATTTGGCTCTGTTGACGAATGAGTTTGCCGACCACTGGTTTAAAGTATACAACTCACAGAACTGTGCAGCCACCACCATAAGCAGCTTTAGAACATGTTTTTTATCAGCCCTAAAACACCTATACTCATTTTTAGCCACTCCACATTCCCCGCCATCCCTGCCTCCTCTCGCCAGCCCTAGGCAACCACTAATTTATCTCCTGTGTCTATGGATTTTTCTGTCCCGGACAGTTCACAGCGTGAGAACCAGGCAGGAGGTCGCTGGCCTCTTCCATTTATCATGTGTTTAGGTTCGTCCGTACTGTAGCGTGTGTCAGCGCGTCATCCCTTTTTATGGCCCAATAATACTCCATTGCATGGAGAGACCGCATTTTGTTTATCCGGTCATCAGCGGATGGACATCTGGGTTGTCCCCGCTTGGGGCGGTTATGAATAATGCTGCTGTGAACATCCATGTTCAGATTTATATGAGCATGTTTTCATTTCTCTGGGGTCCGTGCCTAGGAGCGGAATTGCTGAGTCATTTGGCAACACTACGTTTAATTTGGCGAGGAACTGGCTGACTTTTCCCAAGTGGCTGCGCCGTTTTGCGTTCCTACCAGAAATCCCCACCTCTGTCAACACGCCTTATTCTCTGTCTTAGTGATTTTGACATCCCAGTGAGTGAGAAGGGCCCTGCCTGTCCTACATCGCAGGTGGGGTGCATGTGGGTATGTGCTGGGGGGTGCCTCCTGCCTTGAGAAAATACAGGGTAAGGTGGCCACAGCCCTGGAACCCGCCTTGCCTCCTGGGCACCATCACCTGCCCCCCCTTTTGTCACCCTCACCCCCCCCCCACTGGCCCCAGAGGACGGTGAGGGCTGAGGACCGCACACTGGAGCCCACCGCTCCTTGACAGACTGCTTGTCTGCGGCTCTGACCTCCCTCGCCAGAGTTTCTGGGGAGTTAAGCGCTGCCCATTCATTTGGCGGACGGGGGAGGAGAAGGCGGAGTTTCACCCGCGGCTTTGCCCTGACCAGGGCTCCTGGCAGGTCCGCTCCTGCTCTGAGGGGCTGGCTCCTCTGTTCTCGGGACATCCTCTGTCCTCTATCCGTCCGGCTCCTCCCTTCTCACAGGAGGTCCTCTTTAGATCAGACCGGGCACTGCCCACAGGCCCACAGGAGCGCCCGGCTTGCCCCCGAGGGGCCTGTGCCCACGTGGCAGGGTGAGCGTGAATGAAGGTCTTGAATGGAGGCTCCCAACAGTCGTGTCCGGCCCAGCCCAGGCAGCAGATCCTCTCTGCGGCTGGATGCTTTTCTAACTCATCCTTGCAGTAACTCTGGGCGTGTTACCATCCTCACTGTTTTAAAGATGAGGAAACTGCCCTGGCTGGTGTGGCTCATGGGTTGGAGCACCATCCCGGGCATCATCCTGGGTGGCGGGTTTGATTCCTGGTTGGGGCACATGCCCCGGTAGCAGGTTCAATCCCCAACTGGGGCTCATGTGGGAGGTGGCCTGATTGATGTTTCTTACATTGATGTTTCTCTCTCTCTCTCTCTCAAATCAATAAAATAAATTAAAAAATAATGAAGATTAAACTGAAGATGGTGGAAATTAAGCTAGAAGGTGGCAATGGGCAAATTCAAAGTGAGATCTGCAGAGTCTAAGAGCAAAGTTCTTGCCGCTTCATTTTTCTCCCGCTCGGCACGAAGGACTGCCTTAGATGGAGGCTCGGTTTCCTCGCGTGTCAGGGGTTATGTGTGTGTCAGGGTCCCCAGCTTCTCACGCCGCCCTCTGCCTGTTTCAGCGCAAGTGCAGGGGCTCAGGGACGTGCTCAGTGGTCCTAAATCGTTTAAATCGCTTGCATTTTTCCTCTCTGAGTTCTAGGGCTGTTGGCAAATGCAGCCACGCAGCAGGAATGCATGGATGGGGTGTTCGAGTAGGTCCCTCTGACCCAATGCATCTCAACCGGGGGCAACGCCCCCCGGGGGGGGTCATTTAGCAATGCCTGGAGATTAGGGTTGTCTAATCCACAGATGGGGGAGGCGTGCTCCTACAACGCACACAGGACAGCCCCCCATAACGGGATTATCCAGCCCCGAGTGCTCCCGTGGGGGAAGCCTGCCTAACCCCAGGTGAGCAGCGGGCGGGTTTCAGGACCAGGGAGCCGATGAAAGATGCAGATCTTCCGGTTCCATCCGGTCTTCCTACAAGACGTGGAACCAAATCGGGACCCCTCGGCCCCCTGACCTCACCGTGACCTCTCCTCCCGCAGAGGCTGACGCTGGTGCTTGCCCTGGCCACGCTGATCGCGGCCTTCGGGTCCTCCTTCCAGTACGGGTACAATGTGGCCGCTATCAACTCCCCTTCCCAGGTAGGTCTCTGCGGGGAGCGAGACCCGGCCCCCACGACCCAGGGAGGTGGGTTGGAGCAGCCCGGGCCCCGGGGGGCAGGGGAGGCGCCAGGGTGGGACTGCACACACGTGGAGGGCAAGCAGTGGGTCCTGGAGGAAAGGGACCCTCGCGGGCACAGGGGACTGGCGGGCACAGGACCGGGGACGAGCCCCGGGCCCAGGGCTGGCTGGACCCCCGGGGGGCTGGCCGTGATCTCCCGCAGCCTTGCCATCTACGGAGGAGTCCGGAGCGGCAGGGATCACCCACTGACCTGGAAGACCGGAGTCCCTCCTCTCTGGTGTTAGAAACACCCGGGCAGTTTGCCTCCCAGAGGCCTGGAGCCCTGCCCAGGGGGCCCTGCCCCTGCTGTTCATACAGCGTTGTCCTCCCCCGCTTCCTGCACCTAACAATGTCCACACCCGTGAGCCCCGCTGTCCCCTGTGGGCCCAACAGCTTACGTTGCTCTGTCTGCAAAACCGGGCCTCCTGTTCTGCTTCCTTCCGCAGCTCATGAAAGAATTTTACAACGAGACCTACTATGATCGGAAGACCTACTACTTGACCGACTTTAACTTGACGCTTCTGTGGTCTCTTTCTGTGTCCATGTTCCCCTTTGGAGGCCTCATCGGGTCCCTCATGGTCGGCTTCTTGGTGAACAAATTTGGGAGGTAAGGAGAGGTGACCTCTCAACTCCGCAGAGCGCATACACCCTGTCGGAGCTCAAGGCCTAGCCCCACGCGGACACCCTTACCGTACGGTAAGGCAAAGCCACGGAGGTGACTTCTGTCTTCTGACGTGGTCTTTAGACCAGACATTGGCCAAATGTTGGGGTCGTAGGCAAGGTCTTGGGGTGAAGAGGAAGTGGCAGGGCTCGGGCTCGGGGCGGACACGGAGCGAGCAGAGCGCTTCGGGGCCAGGCCTCCTCCCGCCGTCTCTGCTCCCTAGCCTGGCAGGCTTTTGTGTTTGCTTGTTTGGTTGTTTTTATGTTGTTTTGTACCAAAACCCAAACCTAGTTCTCTTTTCTTTTTTTCTTCTTTTCTTTTTTTTTTTAATATATTTTATTGATTTTTTACAGAGAGGAAGGGAGAAGGATAGAGAGCTAGAAACATCGATGAGAGAGAAACATCGATCAGCTGCCTCCTTCACACCCCCTACTGGGGATGTGCCCGCAACCAAGGTACATGCCCTTGACCGGAATCAAACCTGGGACCCTTGAGTCCGCAGGCCGACGCTCTATCCACTGAGCCAAACCAGTTTCGGCTCTTTTTTTTTTTTTTTTTTTTGCCTTTGGAAGAGTCAGACCTCAGCTGACATGGCCAAGAGGTCAGTCCCAACGTAGGTCACAGCACGGGGTTCTTGAGCTCAGCCCCCTGGAGACCAGGGACTATGCAGGACGTAGCCCAGATTAAGTTCCTGTGAAACCCTGAAGCGGATGGGGTTACCAGGCACTTCCTGGGACGCCCCTTGCACTGTCGGTGGAGTGGCTGCCAAGGGGGAGCCTGTATCTTTGCCCCTAATTCTGGAAGCACTGGAAATTCTGGAACTTGATTCTAAGAAAAGTCCTTAAGTCATCCCACTGCCCCGTGTCAGGTGCATGGGCCCCGGGGCCCAGCCTCGTGCTAAACAGCATTGAAGAGGTCCTCCCCTCGACCCCTCTTCGCGGATGAGCGCAGGGAGGCTGAGCGGGACCAAGTCCCCGTTCTTGGCCACAGATCTAGTAGCTCAGCAGTCAAGGCAAGGCCAGAACCCGGACTTCGGTTCTTTCTCCGGTCTTTTCAAAAAGAGTCTGCGAGTACGAACTCACGGCTGCTGCTCTGGGATCTCAGGTCCTGGGGTCTTCCTGGGAGCTTGGCATTGAACTCACAGCATTCCCTGCGGGCCCTCGGGGAACAGGGCACCCTTCAAGTCACAGTGGGCCCTGCAGGACCCTCCTCCTTGAGTGAGGGACTTGTGGTTCCATCCGCACAGGAGCCGACCGTGGCTGGGTCAGCTGTCTGCTTGGGAATGTGATGAATGCTATTTAACTGCGTAGGGTTTTCTTAACGATTCACAAGTGTTCCTTAATAGCAGCAACTAGCATTTTCTGTGCCAGGCTTTAGCTTGAGTGCTTTTAGGGTTATTAATTCCTCTAATCCTTAGAAAAGCTCCACCCCCGTTTCAAAGACAGGGAAAACGAGGCACAGAGAGATGCTGTAGCAACCCAAGATGACACCACTGGGGGGCAATTTCGCTTCTGAGCCCGAGCAAGTCACCACCACACTGTCCTCTGTTATATCAGGCAAACAGCTTCTCAGTCCATTGTTTTACTTTTTAATCATACACACAGTAGTACATTTTTTAACATAAAAATTTCCATTGTTCAAGTGGTCAACTTTAATTTACAGTTTTTGCTTTTTATGTCTTAAGACAGCCTTTTACCTTCCTGGAGACGTAGGATAGTATTCTATAATTTAAAAAATAATTCAACAGTTTTGTTTTTCCCAGATAGACCTGGAATTTTATTTTGTATATGGTGAGTGGTGAGAGAAAGCTAATTTTTTTGCACCTAAAATCTGTATAATTTTATTACCCAGTGTCACCCTAATCCTATCTAATAAAAGAGTAATATGCAAATTGACTGTACCTCCGCTATACCCCAAGCCACGCCCACCATCCAATCAGGATCGTGTATGCAAATTAACCCAACCAAGATGGCTGCAGCCACGGAGTGAGCAGGAGGCTTGGGTTTCCCTGGCAAAGAGGAAGCCAAGCTTCCCGCAGCCCTGGCCTCCACTCAAGGCTACAAAGTCTCAATTATAGAAGATAAATAAATCCCAGATATCAGGGCCTCCTCTTGGGTTGCTGGGAGGTGTGGCCAGCCTGCAAACGACCACAGGCCCCTCGCCCAGGCCGCCCCATACCCCAAGGGAACCCCCACCCTGATCTGGGACACCCTTCAAGGCAAACCAGCCGGCCCCCACCCATGCACCAGGCCTCTATCCTCCTATCTAATAAAAGAGCAATATGCAAATTGACCATCACTCCAACACAAGATGGCTGCCCCCATGTGGACACAAGATGGCTGCCACAAGATGGCCAGCAGGGGAGAGCAGTTGGGGGGGACCCAGGCCTGCAGGGGAGAGCAGTTGGGGGGTACCAGGCCTGCAGGGGAGGGCAGTTAGGGGTGACCAGGCCTGCAGGGGAGGGCAGTTAGGGGCAATCAGGCTGGGAGGGAAGCAGTTAGGCATCAATCAGGCTGGCAGGGGAGTGGTTAGGGGGTGATCAGGCTGGCAGGCAGAAGCAGTTAGGGGCAATCAGGAAGGCAGGCAAGTGAGCAGTTGGGAGCCAGCAGTCCTGGATTGTGAGAGGGATGTCTGACTGCCCTCGAGGGGTCCCAGATTGGAGAGGGTGCAGGCTGGGCTGAGGGACACACACCCCCTGCATGAATTTCGTGCACTGGCCCTCTAGTAAATTCAATAAAAAGGAAAAAAAATAAAATTAAATACAGTGACTACTGATAGGAAAGAACTAAAAAAAACACTAATTTTTTTCTATGTGAAAAGCCATTGTTCTTAAATTTCTTATTCGTGTTCCTTTACTCTTCTGTATTAACTTTTAAATCATTTTATCAAAATCCCTGAAAAAGATTTCATGTTTGTCGTAGGATTTTAGGAGACTTCACCTTTATTAGCTTATAGACGTTCTATTTATAGTTTGTTAATGCTGTTTTTTTAAAAATGTTTTATTGATTTTTTACAGAGAGGAAGGGAGAGGGATAGAGAGTTAGAAACATTGATGAGAGAGAAACATCAACCAACTGCCTCCTGCACAACTCCTACTGGGGATGTGCCCACAACCAAGGTACATGCCCTTGACCGGAATTGAATATGGGACCCTTGAGTCCGCAGGCCGACGCTGTATCCACTGAGCCAAACCGATTAGGGCTAATGCTGTTTTTTTAAATTATAATATCAAATTTTATGGACTTCTTTTGCAGCTTCAATTGATAATATTATATTTTGCCCAGTATAACCTTTTTTAAATATATTTTTTATTGATTTCAGAGAGGAAGGGAGGAGAGAAAAACTAATGACGAAAGAGAAACATTGATCGGCTGCCTCCTGCACGCCCCTACTGGGGATTGAGCCGCAACCCAGGCATGTGCCCTTGACCGGAATTGAAGCCGGGGCCCTTCAGTCGGCAGGCTAACACTCTCCCCACTGAGCCAAACCAGCTCGGGCTTCAGTATAATCTTTAATATGGTGTTTATGTATGCCAAAGAATTCCACCGGGGACATTTGCATCTATGTTGATAAGTGAGGTTGGCTCATACTTTTCTTCTAATGTTCTTACCCAGTTGGGCTTTCAGATTATACCCAAATCATGTCAGTCTATGATTGCAAAACCTCGTACTGTATTCCTGGATACTGGATACTGCTGTCACCAGGCACACACTCGATGAGCCTTAGACCAAACTGGTTTTCACTTTTGTTTTGTTTTTAGTGTATTGATTTTTAGAAAGAGAGAGGAAGAAGGGGAGAGAACGAGGGAGAAGCAGAGAGAGAGAGAGAGAGAGAGAGAGAGAGAGGCAGGGAGAGAGAGAGAGATTTGTTGTTCCACCTATTGATGCATTCACTGGTTGCTTCTTGCATGTGCCTTGACTGGAGTTGGGGCCCGCAGCCTTGGTGTATCAGGACGATGCTCTCACCAACTGAGCTGCCTGCCAGGGCCCAGCCTGGCTGACGCGCTGTCCTCTGCAGGAAAGGGACCTTGCTGCTGAACAACTTCTTCTCCATCGTGCCCGCCGTCTTGATGGGATCCAGCGAAGCTGCCCGCTCGTTTGAGATGATCATTGTCGCCAGGCTGCTGGTGGGCATATGTGCGGGTAAGCCAGGCGCCACTGCACTGCCGAGCCGTGACTGACAACCGTCCCGCGGAGGGAGGACGGGCGCCAACCTGGGGTCGCTGAGGCCAGACGCACGCTGTCCCTCTGTGCTGTGTGAGCCAGGCTCGAACCCCTCCGCCTGGCGCTTACTTCCGGCTCCAGTGCGGACAGTGGGCGGGTCTCCCCTGTGGTGTTTCCTGCGAAGCAAGCTGTTCTTTGAAAGACTGAGGCACAGACTCTTAGCTTCCGGAGGGTCCTTCCTCCCCAATCCTTTATTCCGGTGTGTTCTCAGCAGCAGGTCAGGACCAGCGAGTGGGTGATGACATCTGTTTAGAGGGCAATGTTTCTGTGTGTGTGTGTGTGTGTGTGTGTGTTAATCCTCACCCAAGGATATTTTTCCATTTATTTTTAGAGAGAGTGGAAGGGAAGGGGAGAGATGGAGCAAAACACCAGTGTGTGAGAGACACATTGATTGGTTGCCTCCCACACGTGCCCCGACCAGAGGATAGAGCCTGCAACCTAGGTGTGTGCCCTTGACCAGAATCGAACCCAGGGACCCTTCAGTCTGAGGGTCGACGCTCTATCCACTGAGCCACACCGGCTCGGGAAGTGAGCAACGTTTTGTTTTGTAACTAGAGTCCACTGAGTCACTGTCTTTTGAAACTTTGGTTTCAGTTATCTATCTGCGTACGCCTGGGAGACCCGGGTTGCCATGTAAAAATGTATTTCTGTAGCTTTTACTGTGGGTTGTGGCCAAAACAGCTTGAGGAACAACCGAGTGCCTGGGTCCCTCTAACGGAAGGAGTTAATGGTAGCAGCCTCTCCACTTGTATGAAGCACTGAGAGTTTGCAAAGGGCTGATCGTGGCTTCTCTCTCCCTCCCTCCCTCAACGCCCACCTGCTGGGCCGGGGAAGGGCCTGCCTTCGGCCTCCCCCCTTAGGAACCTGGAGCTGCTCTGCGAACCCCGCAGAGCTGGGCCCCCCAGGCTGTCCTGCTGGCGGCTCTGGGGAGCTCCCTACAGTGGCTTCCGACTGAAGAGGGGTGGGGAGAGCCTGCGGGGGGCCTCCCTCGAGCCCATGCTCTCCCGTAGGCAGTGTTGGCCAGGCCGTTCAGGGTGAGTGCGGGGTAGAGTTAGGAGGCACCTCACTTACCTGCTCCATCCGCCCTGGCATTGCCAAGTAACTGTTTCTCCTTCCAAACACGGGGACAGGGACAGACCATTTGGCCGATGTCCGCAAACCCCGTACCTGAAGTTAACTGAGCACGGGGGAGACTTGAGGCTTTCCTTCTCCGAGACCAAGCCAGTTGGGGGGAGGCCTGAAGCCAGGCCGGCTCGTGCCCGCAGGTGACACCGGTCAAGAAAGTGAGGCACCGGTCCCTGAGCCTCTTTGGTCAGACTGCATTCTCCTTCCTCAGAGTTCAGAGGACCAAGAATTAAAAGGGGCGTTTGCTTACTTGGGCAGTTTTCTGAAAGTTTCAGCCCAATTATGTGGCTGCCGAGTAAGAACAAGCGTGCTGGGGGCCGCGGCCTGGCCCCGCCTCGCCAGGCCTTCCTGATCGTGTGTCGTCTCACCCTCCTCCAGGTCTGTCTTCCAACGTCGTCCCCATGTACCTGGGGGAGCTGGCCCCCAAGAACCTGAGGGGGGCCCTGGGGGTGGTGCCCCAGCTCTTCATCACCGTGGGCATCCTCACGGCCCAGATCCTGGGCCTTCGGAGTGTCCTCGCAAACCAGAAAGGTGAGCGCGGCCGCCTCCGGGCCTCAGCCCTCCCTCCGCTCGGCGCACGGACGTTCTGCGAGCTGGGCTTTTCTCTCTGCTCGGCTGGCTGTCCCTCCGGCCCCCACGCTGCCCTGGCCCCACGAGGTGCTGGTGACAGACGGGCTGACATGTTCTAGTCCCTCTTAGGACCGGGTGAGGTGGCTTTGAGGGGGCACGAAGCCGCCTGACTTGCTCCTGGCCTGATGGTGGTGTCCCTACCAGGGCCAAGACAGAGTTAGTGTTCCATTTCTGGACTTCCTACAGCGGGGCCCACTGGGTAGGCCAGTGGTCGGCAAACTCATCAGTCAACAGAGCCAAATATCAACAGGACGACGATTGAAATTTCTTTTGAGAGCCACATTTTTTAAACATAAACTTCTTCTAACGCCACTTCTTCAAAATAGACTCGCCCAGGCCATGGTATTTTGTGGAAGAGCCACACTCAGGGGCCAAAGAGCCGCATGTGGCTCGCGAGCCGCAGTTTGCCGACCACGGGGGTAGGCGACGGCGCCCAGCGTGGCGCTGGTGAGACGGGCGCCTGAGTCTGGCTTCCTTGCCGGTGCAGCGTGGAATCCCTGTCGTGAACTCACCACGACGTGTGTCTCCGTTCCACCACACGGGCTGGCGCGGCTCCCGGGTTTTATTCCACCGTCGGCGATGCTCTGACCATTCTAGTTGGCGTGCCCGGGTGGCCCGGGCCTACCCCTGGGCAGGAGAGCAGGGTCAGAGCTGAAGGGCCCAGCACCCCCAGCTCCCGCCGGCCTGTCCTCCAAGGACGCCACGTGTCCACTCGACCGTGGAGACTTCCCAGTTGCCCACATTCTCGCCAGCACTTGGCGGTGTCGGGTTTTCACTTTGTCCACCTGGCAGGTGGGCACTGGCGGGTCGTCACCGCCCCTCTTGTCCGCATCCGCAGGGTGTTGGTTCAGCGCCCTCCTGGGTGCTGGGGACACGGGATGAGAAAGCCGCTCCCAGGAGAACGCATCCGGCTGATGGGGCAGAGTGGCCAGCTGGGTGCTGTGGGGCTGGGGGCGAGAGGCAGGGTCCTTGGCTGGGGCCTCTGAGAGTGGCGCCCATCCCCCTTGCAGGCTGGCCCCTCCTCCTCGGGGTGACTGGGATCCCCGCGGCTCTGCAGCTCCTGCTGCTGCCCTTCTTCCCGGAGAGCCCCCGCTACCTGCTGGTCCAGAAGAAAAACCAGGCAGCGGCCAGGAAAGGTGATGCTCTCCTGGGGAAGGCGGGGGGCAAGGGGGTCAGGGCCGCCGTGTCCTTGCTCCGGGGAATCTGTGGGCCCCCCTCAGACGCCGCCCCCCTGGTCCCCTCCCTCAGCCCTGAGGAGGGTGCGCGGCTGGGACTACGTGGAGGACGAGATGGAGGAGATCCAGCTGGAGGCCGAGGCCGAGAAGGCCGCGGGCTTCATCTCCGTGGTGAAGCTGTTCAGGATCAGGTCCTTGCGCTGGCAGCTCATCTCCATCATCGTCCTCATGGGCGGCCAGCAGCTGTCGGGAGTGAACGCGGTAGGGGGCGGCCTGGGGTGGGGGCAGCGTGGGGTGGGGACTGCCTGGGGTGGGGGCGGCCTGGGGTGGGGGCGGCCTGGGGTGGAGGTGGCCTGGGATGGGGACGGCCTGGGGTGGGGGCGGCCTGGGGTGAAGGTGGCCTGGGATGGGGGCTGCCTGGGATGGGGGCTGCCTGGGGTGGGGGCTGCCTGGGGTGGGGGCTGCCTGGGGTGGGGGCTGCCTGGGGTGGGGGCTGCCTGGGGTGGGGGCGGCCTGGGGTGGGGGCAGCCTGGGGTGGGGGCGGCCTGGAGCCGGGTGAGGGGGTGGGCGGGGGGAGGGTAGGCTGGGCCGGGGCCGCGGGCAGGCGGTGGCCTGGCCAGCCCACCAGCCTCGCGTTGCCTTCCAGATCTACTACTACGCAGACCAGATCTACGAGAATGCGGGGGTGTCAAAAGATAATGTCCAGTATGCGACGGCGGGCACGGGGGCTGTCAACATGGCAATAACCATTTTAGCCGTGAGTGCCCCGGGGAGCTGAGTGCCCTCGGCCGCCCAGGATGGAGGGCGCCTCGAGAGTGGGGGTCTTGGCCCAGGAAGGAGCCCTCGGTCCCTTGCGGTGTCGCCTCTGGGCTCTGCTCAGGTGACAGCCTGTCTCTTACGGGAGGTGGCCTGTGGCTCTTCAAAGACGGAGAGGACCCCGCCCTCAGCCCCAAAGCTCCCTGTGCGAGTGGCGCTTCCTGGAGCCCCTGCCCGTGCCAGGGCCCCAACATGAAGGAGCAAGGGGACCCCAGGAGTACGCAGTGCTGGGCCCGCTGGCCATTCAGGGGCACGCCCCTGGGGGCACAGAAGGGGTGTGCGCAATGGGCGGGCGAGGAGCTTCCTGCAAAGGCCGCTCCGGGCCGGGGTGTGGCGGGGGACGGCTCGAGGCTCCTGAGCCCCCACTTTTCCCGGCCCCTGCCCTCCAGGTGTTCGTGGTGGAGCTTTTGGGGAGGAGAATCCTGCTGCTCCTGGGCTTCTCCATCTGCTTCTGCGCCTGCTGCGTGCTCACGGTCGCTCTGGTTCTGCAGGTGAGGGGGTGCGGCCCCCACGCCCCGCCCCCGGCAGCCCACTGCCCACTTCCTGCCCATTTTCCAGTGGCAAGAGGTGGCACTTCCTGTTGAAGGAGGAGCCCAGTGCCGGCCCTCTGGGAGCCGAGATTCCTGGCGCTCCCTGTCCCAGGCTGTCCCTGCACTGCCCAGTGTGACCCCACTGTTTCCCCCACAGACCACCGTCTCCTGGATGCCTTACCTCAGCATCGTCTGTGTCCTCACCTACGTCATAGGACATGCCCTCGGGCCCAGTAGGTACCCAGAGCTGGTTATGCCTCCACTGCCCTCTCCCGCACCTTGAGCTCCCTGGAGGGGCTCTGGGAGGGCTTTGGGGGCCCCTGTTCCTGCTGCAGGGGGTTGGGCAGAGCCTACTGAGAGCGGAAACAGTAAAGCGGTCGTGGAGGCTGAAACACGCTGCCCCGTGGGGTTGGGGGTGAGAGCCTTACAGATGGTCAGGCCTTTAGGGACTTCGTAGGGTGTTGTGCTGAATTCTGGCTTCTGGCCTCCTCACCCTGCTGCTGCCCCTGGGGCCCTGCAGACTCGCCACGCCCGCCCTGCACCACACCCCGAGGCCCCTGGAACCCAGCAGGGGCCCCAGGACCCTTGGTGGGCTCGCTCTGCCTTCAGCGAGGGCCGCTCTCCCTCCGCCCCCCGCAGGCCCCATCCCCGCGCTGATCATCACCGAGATCTTCCTGCAGTCCTCCCGGTCCTCGGCCTTCATGGTGGGGGGCAGCGTGCACTGGCTCTGCAACTTCGCCGTGGGCTTGCTCTTCCCCTTCATCCAGGTGAGCGTGACCCGGGGCCCCGCACCCACGGGCCCCTCACGCGGTGAAGGGGACGCCTCTTCCAGGAACTGAGCCTGGCTGCCCTTCCCACAGGGGGGCCTCGGGCCCTACAGCTTCGTCATCTTCGCCGGGGTGTGCTTCCTCACCGCCACCTTCATATTCCTCGTGGTCCCCGAGACCAAGTCCAAGACGTTCATGGAGATCAACCTGGCCTTCGCCAGGATGAACAACGTGTGCGAGGTGTACCCAGAAAACCAGGAGCTGAGGGAGTTCCCGGAGGAACAGAAGAAACTTCCGGAGCAGATGGAACTTCCGGAGGAGACGGAACTTCCGGGGGAACGGAAGGAGCTTCCGGACAAACTCCGGTCCGTGTCGGAGGAGCTGCAGGCCGTGTCGGAGGGCCTGAAGGAGCTGCCGGAGAAGCTCAAGTCCGTGTCGGAGGAGCTGAAGGCGGTGTCGGAGGCGCTCCAGGCCGTGTCGGAGGAGCTTCCGGAGGAGCCCAAGCAGCTCCCGCCCTCCACCGTGAGGCTGTAACTCGGGAGGAGGAGCCTGCTGCGTGGTCCGCGGGCAGCTCCCTTCTGGGGTTTTGTCTGAGTCATAGTTGTCTGTAAATACCCAGAACTAGGACAGTCCAGTGAGGGGTGCCCAAAGGGCTGCTGGGCAGTTATTAAAGCCGGACCGACCCACCCCCAGGCCCAGGTCACAGTGAGCAGCCAGCCGTCCTCCCGCCGTGGCTGGGCCAGCCGTAGTGTGGCTGCTGTAACACCAGCTTTTAGGACACGACGCCTTAGTGTGGTGGTGGCATAGAAGGAATCAAACTGGGCCAGAGAAGCAATCCTTTCTCCAATCCCATGGGTCTTCCGGGGGCCCCGGGCCTGTGTGCAGAGCAGAATTCATCCTCTTGTCGGATCCATCTCCAGAACCGCCACTCTCGGAAAGTGTGAGGTCACAAGTAACGGCGTCCAGGAAGCTGGAGGACAGGTCCCTGTGGAGACTTGAACCAAGTCAGGGATTCTTAATCCTAAATTACATTGTGCGAGGACAATGGAATTGCCTCAGTATACTCAATAAAACAAATGTGATCATTTTTCACCAAGATGTGCTTCTTTTCTATGAGCAGGTGGGAGGAGGGGGGTATTCCCGGCTGCTTCAAGCAGTTTGACTGCGCTGGAGTGTAAGCCCATTGAGAACACGGGTTTGTCCTGTTGTGTTTATCCCAGAATTCCCCACTGCCTGGAGCAGGCGTGAAGGAGGCACTCAGGCAATATCTTCTGAAAGAGGGGGAGAAATGAGAGATGAGGTGGTTACAACGTTGTGAGTTTTTAAATTTGAGATTGGGGAGGCCTCTGCATGTCTTCAGGTACATAGGGAACACCGAGAGGTCCTAAAGGTGAGATGGGGAGGGAAGGAGGGAGGGATGGTGGAAAGGAGGGAGGGAAGTGGGTGTGCCCCCCACAGATGCAGCAGAGCTAGAAGCTTTGCATAGAGACGTGTGTGTGTGAAGAGGGCATGTGCAAGAAGATAGAGAAAACTTTGAGGCATGGGAAAGGACAGTGGAGAGAACACCTACTGAGTAGAAAATCTGGTATTGGGAGGGGAGGCCAAAAGCTCAGGACCAGGTGGGACAGAAGTGGGATTGGGAACAGCTTTTGTGGGGGGAGAATGATAAATTAAATAACTTATAAGAGTGTTGAAGACACAGACAAAGTAAAAAGCAGAATGCTGGGGTTGAACCATCCTTGACCTTCTGCAGCAGGGATCTGCAGTGTGGAGGGGCCACAAAAACAGCCAAGGATGGACGCTCTCAACTCTGAGGAGCAGGAAGGCTGGCATGTGAAAGGTCACGGAACTGTGGTGTTATTAATTCAGTTCCGGTTACCTGCATTGTCTCACACACAGGAAAGCTGTGGGGTCCGGGACTCTGGAGGTCTACTCCCTCAGGTCAGCCTTGGTTCAGCCACTCAGTAATTGCATAACTTGGCTTGAACTTTTCTGTACCTTCTGGCTTTTCTGTACCTCAGTGTCCTCTTCTGTTAAATGGGAGTAATGATCAATGTCTCACATGGTTGGTTATGAGAATTCAATGATGTTTTTGTAGTGTTTAGATCAGTGCCTGGGGTATATTAAACACTGAGTTATTTATGTTTTAATTAATTTATTTTTTCAAATTAAATCGTTATTGTTGAAAGTATTACATATGCCCTCCTTTTTCCTCCATTGACCTCTTTTAGCCCACCCCGACTGCCCTCCCCAGGCCTTCACCACCGTATCGTCCATGTCCATGGGTTATGCATATACGCATTTAAGTTCTTTGATCTCTTCTCACCCACCCACCCTCCCCCACCTTCCCTCGGAGGTGCCACAGTCTGTTCCATGCTTCTATGTCTCTGGATCTTTTTTTTTTTTTTAGCCTTGCCAAAACAAGGCCACCAAAAATTTTAGCTGCCTCCCAAAAAAAATTGGGAGAGAGAGAGAAATCTCTGGATCTATTTTTGTTCATCAGTTTATCTTGTTCATTAGATTCCACATATGAGTGAGATCATGAAGCACTTAGTTATTTTTACGTGCTTGGGAATGAGCTTGGATCTTGAGAGCAAATAAATTCACAGGTAAAATACAGTGAGAAACCTGTACTATCCATGGATACTGAGATCTAACAACCAAGTAAATGGATTGTTGCAGTGGTAAGTTACAGATAAACCACGGGAGGGAGTCTAGAATGATCCACGTAGTATTAGAGTAGAGCTGGAGATAATGGTATGAGCTCATGTTCAGCTTCCTATAGACTCAGGTGGCTCCATATGGGAGCGTTTATAGATGGGTGCATTTACCGGGCCAGTAAAATCCAACCAGAAGAGAAAGGGATGGGCCTGGTGCTATGGTGGCACTGAAGGAAGATGTGGAATTAGGGAAGGCAGAAAGGATTTCTCCAGCTGGAGAAGATGCAGTTGGGAAGTGCAGGATGGCTATTCCAGGTGAGACGTGGAGGTGTGAGGTGTTTAGGGGAACTCTGGGTTGGTCTGACCTAGAATCTGTGGGTCCCTAGGAGCCAAACTGAGTCAGAACTTTGACCTCTAGATAATACTGGTGTTTTCGTGATCTCTGAGTTGCAGAGCGTGGTGTGGCAGTAATGAGGACAGGGTGGGACTTGGGTAGGGCGACCGGTTGATAATGACGGCCCTGCAAAGCCAGCAGTGGTCAGGCCCAGCGGGGAGGGGGGTTCAGAGAGAAACTAAAAGGATGTTGTGACCACTAGGCCAGCACAGGGGAGATGTCATTTATTCAACCAATTTTTTGAGCACCGACTATGTGCCCGGCAGGGGATACAATGGATCTAACAGTCAAAAACACAAGATCATTTCCGATAGGACTCGGGGTAAAGTGTTAGAGAATGTCAGGCGAGAGTGGGTTTACTTTAAAAAGGGTGCCTGCAGGGAGGATGTTTGTACCACGATGGTAAGGCCCTGAGGCTGAAAAGCCACGCCCATAAGTGGAGGACGGGGGCCGGCCACTCCAGTCTGGTCATTAATAGGGTCTATTAAGGGGAACTCACATCCGAGGCATGTCCTGGGTGGCTGCAATGTGAAATGACTTCCCGTGCTGCTTGGCAAATGCTGACAAATTATATAGTCACTAGTAGCCCTGCGCACAAATCCGTGTGCCAGTAGCTCTCTGCGAGGCCTGGCTGCTCCGCGCCCACGGCCCAGAGGCTCTCCTAGGCCCAGAGGCCCATCCTCGGCCAGGCATGGAACCCTTGCCTTGTCGCTGTGGTGACGAAGCAAGCATTTCACCAGGCCGCTTACGTTGCCCGCTCTCAGCGGCTGCCCCCCTGGGACTGGGGGATTCCGGCAGGGCTGAGAGGACTGGACGCCACCATCTTGTGGCTATGGGCGCCGCCATATTTGTGACAGAGTGACGGTTAATTTGCATATTGCCCTTTTATTAGATAGGATGAGGGTGGGGTTGAGTAGTCATGCATGCTAGTCCGTGAATGGCAACAGGTCCAGGAAATGACGGGCTAGACCAGGTGAGGACAGTGGTCTGTTCGGGGACCAGCGCAGAGCAGGAGACAAGGGAAGGGGGCTGGTGTATGCCCCAATGAACATCAGTTATGATCACACAGCCTCGGGGTGGGGTGGGGGTGCAGTCAGCTGTCTCCCCCACTGGCCCAGGTCCACTCGTGGGTCCGCAGCGGTCACCTCCTGGAGCAGTCTCTCCTCCACAGAGGCCCTCCCCACGGAGGTGGCACTGCAGCTGAGACCTGGGGGAGGAGGTTTCAAGCAGAAGGAACAGCAGGAAGGAGCTCGGTTTTGCCATCAGCTTGACTTTGTTGCTGTGGTCGACTCAGAGGAAGGCAGGAGAGACATCCAGCGTGGATCAGTGTTATCCAACTCTGACCTCGTGGCCAGCCAGCCAGGGAGCGTGCCAGCGGGACGCAGAGCGCACTCCACGGGGAGCTGAAAGGCCTGCTGGACCAGCTCTCCAGGGTCTGTAGGAGCAAACAGAGAGAGAGCTATGGTCTCAGAATAATGCGCCCCCACCCCCGCCCCCCACCTGTCCATGCCCTAATCCCCAGGACCTGGGACTGTGTTACGTCACATGGCAAAGGGGGATGGAAATTGCAGATGGGCCCTAACCAGTTTGGCTCAGTGGGTAGAGCGTCAGCCTGAGGACTGAAGGGTCCCAGGTTCGATTCCAGTCAGGGGCATGTACCTTGGTTGCGGGCACATCCCCAGGGGGGAGTGTGCAGGAGGCAGCTGATAGATGTTTCTCTCTCATCGATGTTCGTAACTCTCTATTCCTCTCCCTTCCTCTCTGTAAAAAATCAATAAAATATATTTTTAAAAAATAAAAAGAAATTGCAGATGGTGTTAAGGTTGCTAATCATGTGACTTGGAGATGGGGGATTACGCTGGATTATTCCAGCAACCACATTGAAGAGGAAGGAGCAGGAAGACAGCAGCACAAGAAAGGCTCAGCCTCCGGTGCCGGCTTTGAAGACGGGGAAGGGGCCGCGAGCAAGGAAGGCGGGCAGCCTCCCGGAGCTGGAAAGGCAAGCGAACGGATTCTCCCTGCAGCCTCCAGGAGGGACCCGATCGTAGCCCCGTGAGACCGAATCACAGTCACGACCTCCAGAATTATAAGGTAATAAATGTGTGTTGTTCTAAGTCACTAAGCTTGTGGTAGTTTGTTACAGCAGCCACAGGAAACTCATACAGACCTTGGTACTGGGCAGTGGGGGAAGCGCGAACAAATACCTAAATATATGAAATGGCTGTGGCACTGGGCGCGGGGGAAGAGGCTGGGAGAATTTGGAGGAGCGTGGTAGAAAATGCCTAGATTGCCTTGAACAGACGATTAATAGAGATACGATAGTTCACTGTCCACTGGATGGCCAGGCTGCGCAGCCACGTTACAGGGCAGTAGAGTGCCACCTCGGGGGGAGACCGGTGTATGAGTCAAGGTCACTGAGAACAGACAGTTCACACACTTGGCTCTAGTGCAGCATGGACTTCCAGCAGAAGAGGAGCGAGGGCCCTGGGCTGTGGCTCAGCTGGTGGGAGCCGTGTCCTGCGCACTGAAAGGCTGCCGGTTCAATCCCCAGTCAGGGCACATGCCCAATTTGCGGGCTCCGTCCCCGGTAGAAGGCGTGCAGGAGGCAGCCGATCAGTGATTCTCTCTCATCATTGATGTTTCTCTCTCTCCCTCTCCCTTCCTCTCTCTGAAATCAATAAGAACATATTTTTAAAAAGGAGAGAGGGCCTGCACAGATCCAGTCCCTTGCAGGGTGTGGGTCCCCCGCTGTGCGGCTGTGGTGGGCGGTGTGGCTGCACGTGCTGCGAAAGGACCCTGACCCCTCCCCCGGGGGTCTGAAACGCAGAAGGCTGGGTGTGCCTGAGGGCCTTGCCTGACTTGCTTTAAGCAGAGCCCAGGGGCACACACCGTCCCAGCCCAGGGCCCATGCTTCTGTGACAGAGCCGGCAGGGTGAGGGACACATGGCTTTCTTTCCTAACAGCTGACCACTCGGCCGGCCAGGCCCCAGAAGCAACGAGGGGCTCCGCAGAGACACGGCTCTTTAGAGCAGCGACGTAAACCCGCGCGCCCCGAGAATTCTTCAGACGTGCGATCGCCGACCATTTAGTCAGGGGCGAGGGCCTCTTCTCCCTTAGATGTCAAATAGCAACGTGGCAACAGCCAACACAGCAAGAGCCATCCAGTGGGCACGAGTCAAGGTTATACCCAAAGGACGGCGGCACGGCAGAACAAGTGTACGGCGTGCTGCCGAATGTTAGTACTCGGTTGCTGTGTGCCCGGCGATGAAGAGGGTGGGGGGCCCTGCTTCAGAGAATCCCTGACTGTCGGGCGCAGGTGGGCAGGAGCAATAAGTGTTCTTCCCGTGTGCTGCGCCCTCGGGCTACCGCCCACACGCCAGCACACTGCGCCCAGGGCCCCGGTACGTCTCGCGCTGGTGACTTCGCGTGACGTGCATAACGAGCTGCCACGTGCTTACGTGATTTTCACGACGGTCCTCTGATCATTATTCCTACCCTTTGATGGTCATTTCCTAATGAGCCCGGCATCGTTACTCCGGCGTTCCGTGCTTTGTTTTCTTAGTAGAGGTCATTCTGAAACGAACACCTGTGCTGAATATGCTACTGACTTGCCGAGTGCCGGTGGGTGTACCGAGGAGTAATCACGTTGTCTGCCTGTAAGAGTGTTTCGTTTGCGCTTTCCTCCAAACGGACAACTAGTCCACGTCGCTGAGAGGAAGCACAGAGAACTAACAGGCAGAAGCGGCCGAGACCCAGGCGAACCCCCAGTCCTGCTCACGGCCAGGGGCCCATGGCGGGCACCTCCGTGGTACGCTGGGGGAGCGTCTGGCCTGGGGCTTGGCCGAGGCCAAGACAAAACCCATGCTTGTGTGAAACTTATCTTATCAGACGCCCAGGGAGAGTGCGCTCGGGGGAAGCGGGCAGGGTCCAGAGGCCGAAGGCAATCAGGCCACCCAGGCCCCGGGGCGGAACCGCGGGCGCGGAACAGACCGGGCGTCGCTCCGAGGCAGAGCGCACTGCTCCTCACCTGAGCAGCATGGAGGTGCCCAGCCCACCCCGGGAGGGGGTAAGTGCCAGGCTAGGAAAGGCCCCGTCACTGTCCCTTTCCCACCAGAAGAGGGGACCCCTGGAGGGAGGGGACGGCTCCTGAAACGCCTACAGGGACGAGGACAGCACCGGGGTCAGCCAGTGTGGGGACAGCTGCTTCCTCAGACACCCCAGCTCAGACGCACACAGGGAGGCTGAGCCCCGCTCTAACGGGGTGATGGCGGCTGGAGGACGTTGCAGATGCCACCCTTCTCGCAGCCCCGGCCCCGGCCTAGTCCCGTTGCCCGGCCTCTGCAGGTGCCGGAACCCTGCACCCGCCCTTCTCTGGAGGCTGGATCCCAGGCCAGCAGGGCTGAGGTCTGCGGGCGTCACGCAGCTGATGGTAGGGTGGAGTTAGGGGTGCAGTTAGAGGCAAGCAGAGGGTGGAGGTGCCCCCGGGCGGTGGCTCTGGACCCGCTGGTTTCCTGGAGTCCTGGGAAGCACCGCCTCAGGCTGCCGCAGACCTGCCCCAAGTTTGCCGCCCCCTGGGCTCAGAGGCAGTCTCCCCACCCCCCCCCACCCCCCCCCCCCCACCCCGGAGCTGCCCTGGCTTCTGAGGTGGCCAGGGAAGCGGGATGTGGTGGGATGTGGTGGCCCGGAGTGAAGGACAAGCCTCAGGGCTCTCCAGCCCTCTGTCCCTGGCTCCCTCCACCTGGACACTCCTCCCCCGGGCCCAGGGCTCAGCCACTCAGGGCTCAGCTCCGAGGCCCTCCTCAGAGGCCTGCCCTGCACCCTGCAGAACATGGTCTTCTCCCCTGTTACCCTGTTGGTCCTCATAGCACCATTGGTATGTGTGCTGTGCGTCCTTTTCCTGCTTGGCCTCCCCTCCCCAGAGTGTAAACTCCAGGCGGCCAGCGGGCGCTGCCCTTTTCCCGGAGCCTCCCCCACCCATCCCGCGCCAGCACACGCTGGGGGCTCAGCTATATCTTTAAGGAGGGGATGACTGTGTGCCAGGAGCAGGAAACCATGCCTTCCACGGTGCCCTCCACGGTGCCCCCCACGTCTCAGAGCCCTGAGAACCCCACCCCCAGCCAGCCACCGCCCCACCTTCCCTGGGCGGGTCCTGGGGTCCCCGACATCTGGCCCAGCTGGTGGGAGCCCACTTCTCGAGGTCCAAGGACCCACCCCCGAGCCTCTGAGCATGGACCTCCTCTCGGCCTCACCTCCACAGAGGCTGCAGCCCACGCTGGTGCTGGCCACCCTGAGCGCGGCCTTCGGCTCGGCCTTCCAGTACGGCTACAACATCGCCGTGGTCAACACGCCGCACAAGGTGGGCGCCGGGCCCCGGGGCTGCCGCCCGCTCCAGGTTCGCTCTCGAGCCGCCCAATCTTCTGGGCTACGATGGGGCCATGTCTTGCAGGTCTTGAAGTCATTTTACAACGACACCTACTTCGCGCGGCACGGGACGCCCATGGGCGAGAAGCGCACGCTGCTCCTGTGGTCCTGCACCGTGGCCGTGTTCCCGCTGGGCGGCCTGCTGGGCTCGCTCCTGGTCGGCGGGCTGGTGGACAAGTGCGGCAGGTGCGCGGGAGGCGCGGGCCCCGCTCGCAGGTCACGGGGAAACCACGCTGTCTCTGGGTGGTTTGCACGAGGTGGGGGCTTGATGTGACCTTGAAAAGCCTCGTCCCCAAGGTTCCCGGGACCCCTTCCCTTGTCCTCGCGCGGGAACAGCAGGCCCTGTGTCCCCAGCCCCGCGGACGAGGTACAGCCCTGAGAGCAAAGCTCCGGACGCGGCTCCCCTCGGTGCCGTGTCAGCACCCGCAGCAGGTGCTCCGCAGGTGCGTGCCGATGGGTCTGACTCGTGGCCAGGTGACCCGCGGCTCCAGGGGTGACAGCGGCAGCCTCGCCCCGCGCGGCCTCACCAGGGCTGCTGGTCTGAGGGTGGGGCTCAGGCTGAGTCACTCCCCAGGCCCCTGTCCCGTGTCTTCTTGGAGATGCACAGTGGCTCTGTGTCCTTTGCGGGGCTTGCCCGGGCTCCCTAATCGGGGTGCCTCCGCCCAGTAGCTGCAAAGAGGTGACTCCCCAGATAAGGCGGGGTGCCCGGGTCAAGGTCCCCAGGAAGGGAGGGTGAGCCAAGGCCTCAGGGTGAGGCAGCGGGATGCCATCTGGCCACACCCACTCGGAGGAATTCGCAGTGACACTTGGACTCAATACGCTGAGACCGGCAGTTTTGGGGTGTGCGTGGAGAACCCTCTGAAGTAAACAGCTTTTAAAGCACCGCAGTGCTCAGTGCTCACGCACGGGAGACACTCTCGGCGACTGGACACCAGTTGTGCGTTACAGCGGGCCTCAGGGCCTCTTCTTCTAGGTCAGTGGTCGGCAAACTCATTAGTCAACAGAACGGCAAACCGCGGCTCGTGAGCCGCAGGTGGCTCGCAAACCACAGTTTGCCGACCACTGTTCTAGGCGCTTGATTGGCATGTGCCATATGCCAGGCACGCGAATGAGGAAACATTCAGTATGTGGTCATTATGCCCTAACCAGGCTTTTGTGTAATCCAGACTGTGCTGTCTCAGCTACACCAGGGGCAGCTGGACTGTTCTAGAAGCCCAGGCGTGGCCTCCTCACCTGGACGCCCCGTCACAGAACTGGGGAGCTCAGGGATGGTCTCTTGCAGCCCTCACCTTGCAGACGAGGACCCTGAGGCCGCTCTGGTGGAGCCGGCCTTGTCCTAGTGGGTTCCTGACCGCCCTGAGCCGGAAGGGCTGGGGAGGCCAGGCCGGGGGGGAGATGCGGGGCGGGGGGGGGGGGGGCTGTCCTCTCCGGGCCTCAGTTCTCAGTCTGGGCCCCGATGGCAGCTCTCAGAGGAACGGCCGCCCCGGAGAGGAAAGGGGCCTGAGCAAACCATCCCACACACCTGGGTGTCTAGCGCTGCCTCGTCGGAGATTTCCATGGGACTCTGGGCTACCCCTCCAGAGGGGTTCTGTGTTTCTATTTAAAGACCCATCCCCCCCCCCCACCCTCGCTCCTGGCCTAGTCCTCAAAGGCCCAATGGTCCTCAAAGGCGGGCAGAGTGTGGGCAAATCTCAAAGGCCAGTGCGGCCAGCAGCCCCCCCACAGCTGGGACCTCTCTTCCTTCCTCACCCTCCTCTGGCTTCTCCTTTGGCAAAGCCCAACCCAAGTTGGGGTGCGGGGTGTCAAGGGAGCCATTGCTAGAAGCCTCAAAGGGCACAGAGCACAGTCTGGAAGGGAGGGATGGTCCTGGGGGGCAGGGCAGCATGGTCCCTTTTTCTAGACACCCCTCCCTCTCGTTCATAGACTCCTGGGCTGTCAGCCTTGTCAGGGATCTGAGCGATGCTCTAGTCCCGTGGTCGGCAAACTCCTTAGTCCACAGAGCCAAATACCAACAGGACAACGATTGAAATTTCTTTTGAGAGCCACATTTTTTAAACTTAAACTTCTTCTAACGCCACTTCTTCAAAATAGACTCGCCCAGGCCGTGGTATTTTGTGGAAGAGCCACACTGAAGGGGCCAAAGAGCCGCATGTGGCTCGCGAGCCGCCGTTTGCCGACCACGGCTTTAGTCTAACCCTGTGCCCCGCCTGTTGTGGGAACCCCCTGGGGGTTCAGCATTCCTGACGCTCTTCATCTAGTCTGGCCTCTGCTTGAATACCACCAGGGACAGGAAGCTCCCTACCGGAGGCGGCAGCCACTCCTGGCCCCTCTCTGCTGCCTCGGTCAGCTCCGGCGGTCAGCACCCCCGCCCGCCCCTGCTGGCCCCAGACCTTCCTTCCTGGGACTTGGTGCATTGGTCCCAGCTTCCCCGTCCTTCCCAGCCATCGGTCTAATCGGGCAGATTCCCGCACGGCGGTGCCAGCTGCCTGCAGAGCAGGAGTCGGGTCAGGACAGCCTCCCGCCTCAGCCCCCGCCCTCTGGGCTCCGCTGTCCTTGCAGAAAGGGAACGCTGCTGATCAATAACATCTTCGCCATCGTCCCTGCCATCCTGATGGGAGTCAGCAAAGTGGCCAAGGCTTTCGAGCTGATCATCCTTTCCCGGGTGCTGCTGGGAGTCTGCGCAGGTACCTGGAGCGACAGCCGAAGCCCCAAGGCCGCGCTCAGGTTCACCAATGGGGGGAAGGGTCTGAGGCCGACATGCCCAGCGCAGGGGCCGGGGCTGGAAGCCGGGGAGATGAGGGTCCCCCTGGCCCTGCCCGGCCGTGTCCCTTCTGGGGCACCCTCCTGTCTCCTTTCCCGGACCCTTCAAAGCTCATGCTCTCCCCTCCCCCTCACAGCAATAGCTATCAGGGATGGCCTTTAACAATGCACTGTGCGTGGTGAGCACACAGCGGAGTATACACATGTCGTGTCATAAGTTTATAGGACGTTACTGACCAATGTTACCCCAATAAGTTTAATTGTAAAACTTGTTTAAGACCCCACTTTGGCCTTGAAGTACAGCTAACTGAAAGGCTTTACACGGTATGTTCTGAGGAGGATGTCCAGTGTGCCCTGAGGGGGAGGGGCTTCGAGCAAAAGAAACAGAATTTGGGGTCTCGGTCAGCAGGGGAGCCAGGTCCCTTAACCACAGTGGTTTCTTCTGTTTTTTCTTAAGAAGTGATACAAGTTATCTGTGCTTTAGGAAAGTCAGAAAATAGGTCAAAGCGAGAGAATCGTCCCAAAGTCCCACTCTCCAGGGCCCCCGCTCTGCAGCTAGGACGGAGAGGACACTGGCATCATGCCCTGCAGGTGGCCCCTGGGGCCTGAGGATTCTGGAAGGGTCCCCTCATCAGTGCAAACTAAGCAGCCCTCAGGGGCTGGTTCCATCTCCCGGCGGGGAGGCGGGGCTTGCAGGGGCGGGGCTTGTGCTGGGAGGCGGGGCTGTGTGGGGATGGGGTTGTGTGGGGGCAGGGCTGTGGGAGGAAGCAGGGTCTTGTGGGGGCGTGGCTGTGCAGGAGGCGGGGCTGTGCGAGCTACCTATCAGTGGCGTGGACACCCAAGAGAAGCTGGGGGTTATGGGAAGGAGCTGACTTACATCCTGGGTCCTGGGTCCGGGAGGCTGGGACTGCTCTTCTCCCCTGATTTTTGTTTTGCTGGAACCAGGCATCTCCTACAGTGCCCTCCCCATGTACCTGGGAGAGCTGGCTCCCAAGAACCTCAGGGGCACTCTGGGAACAATGACCGAGGTTTTCGTCATCGTGGGCGTCTTCCTAGCGCAGATCTTCAGTCTGCAGGCCATCCTGGGCAATCCTACAGGTACCCACCCGGTGCACGCCAAGGTCAAAGGGGAAGAGGGGCCTGGGGGTCGTGTGGGGCCGTGGGCGCTGGGTCCAGTCGTTCGCTCAGCTGTGCCATGTTATTGGTGGATCAAGCCCATTGAGGCCGAGTGGTGACCTTTGGGCTGCGCAGGTGACCTTGATGAGGACAGTCATGGTGAGCGATGGGGGCAAATTGTGCTTGGGAAGGGGAGGAGAGGACTGGGGACAAGAGGCACACACACTCTTGGGAGTTCTGCTGGTGACGGGAAGGAGAGAGCTGGCGGGTCGCTGGATAGGAAGTGAGCTGGAGGGGGTGTTGTCCCCTGGGAAGAACAACCACGCACTTGGCTGCTCACTGGCCCAGGAGCGGGAAGGCAGTGGGACCAGCATGCACAGGGCTGGCCATGGTCACTGTTTGTGGGCAGGCATGGCCCTTGTAGATGTTCTCTTCTGGTTCCTTCATCTCCTCAGTGGAAGAGGAGGCAAGGCCATTGCCTGAGAGGGGGTGGGCGGGGGTGGGGATGGTGGGAAGTTAGGAGAGGGTGAGGGTGGGACCGAGTCTAGGCTGCAGGTGCAGTGGGTTTGGTTTTGGTTTTTCATTTTACACATTTCCCAATCACGCATTCCTTAGTGGGTGGACTTAGTCTTTGTATTCCCCACGGTGCCTTGAAGGGACTCGGAACCCAGCAGGTGCTCAGTGAAAGGTCTTTAGTATCACCAATCCCAGGCTGCCCCAGGCAGCTGAACGGTAAACATTCATCACAGGAAGGGCCCTGAGTGGAGGCCATGCTGACCGGCAGCTGCCCAGACCAACCTTGAATGCCTGGCTCATGCGGTCTCTTGCAGCCCTCATCACCCTTTGTGTGGTGCTTTATCATCATCATCTATAGATATAAAAGGCTAATATGCAAAGTGTTCCCTCAGGAGTTTGCCCGGGAGACCGGGAGTTCAATCACTTGCTATGATGTGCACTGACCACCAGGGGGTAGCGCAAAACAAAGGAAGGCCCCGGCCGGCCGGCAGCTGGCAGCTGGGGAAGGAAGGCCCAGGCCAGCAGCCAGAAGGCCCCGAACTGCTCTGATCACCGGCCAGGCCTAGGGACTCTACCTGTGCACGAATTTCGTGCACCGGGCCTCTAGTTGTATCGTAATCTTTACTGATGAGAAATCTGAGGCTTGGTGAGGTTAAATAGCGTCCAGTTCCCACCATCGTGGCAGGGTTACTTGAGTCTCGGCACCGCCCGCCTCACACAAACCTTCAGAAGGCGCTCAGATAGCCGCGGTGCTGGGCCTGTCCCCACCGGCCCAGCCTCCAGGGAGGTAGACTGGGGTCATTTCCAGCCATAAAATTAGGAACAAGGCCTGGCTGTGTTTTCTCTGGGCTCACACTTTTAAGTCAAACACCGTTCCTAAGAAAAGCAATGCTCTTCCTGCAAAAGGGACGAATGACATTTCTCTTTAAAATTATAATTATTTTTCTCCATTCGTAAATGTGGAGCCCTGTGTGGGTGGGTCGTGGGCAGCCGCATGGTGGCAGGAACTAGGTCCCTGCTGGCCTTGGCTCTCACCGAGGGCTGGAAGGTCGTGGGCGAGTGACCTTGTAACAGGAGAGTCAGGCCCTGGGGAAGGTCGGCTGGAGGGAGCCAGAGCCCCCAGGGACCTGCGGGTCAGTGTCAAGTTCTCGGTGCTGGTCCCTTGCAGGCTGGCCCGTGCTCTTGGCGCTCACGGGGGTCCCCGCGCTGCTGCAGCTCCTGTCTCTGCCCTTCTTCCCCGAGAGCCCGCGCTACACCCTCATCCAGAGAGGAGACGAGGACGCGGCTCGACAAGGTACCAGGCTGCCCTGCCTCCCCCGCCACCGGAATGTCCCTCCATGGCGCCCAACGCACGGGACAGGCGGTGGCCGGTGGGGAGAGGGCCTCCAAGGGGCAGGCGTGGTGGGCTAGGAGGAGTCCGGGCAGCGCCGGGGTGAGGTCCGGGGGGGAGCACAGACAAGGTCACAGCCACGGCTGACCCATGCGGACTTGAGAGCCTGACCAGCATGGTATGTGGTTGGGGTTGGGGACACCATCACCTGGTTGGGGTCCTGGTTGGGGTCCTGGTTGGGGTCATGAGCACTCCGCACTGGGAAAACGGGGAGCCGGTGGCCAGAGGTGGGCCAAGCAGGTGGGCAGCTGCCCTCTTCCCTGAGCACGGGTGAGTGCGGTCAGCCAGGGGGCTGCTCTGCTCCCCGCAGCTCTGAGGAAACTGAGGGGCTGGGCCGACGTGGAGGACGAGATCGCAGAGATGCGCGTGGAGGACGCGGCCGAGAGGGCCGAGGGCCGCCTGTCCGTGCTCAACCTGTTCACCTTCCGGCCCCTGCGCTGGCAGCTCATCTCCATCATCGTGCTCATGGCCGGCCAGCAGCTCTCCGGGGTCAACGCGGTACATGGGGCCACGCGGGGCGCCTGTGTGCCCGGCAGCCACGAGGGCGGGGGTGGGGGGGTAGGGAGGGGGCCGAGGGGGGCTGTGATGGGTGATCGGCCCTGCAGGCGGCTGCAGAGGTGCCTGGCCAGGTTCCCCCTCAGAACTCCTGGTCCATTCGAAAGCCACTGGATTCAGTCAGACGGGCAAACGTTCACCCGGGACTCCGGCAGAGCGAGGCTGCACCCCACTCTCCTAACGCCACGTCCCAGCTCTTTCCCCACCCCAGCTGCCTCCCCCTGTCCGAGGGCCCCTGGGCCTTGCACGCTGTTTGCTGTAGAGCCAGGAGGGAGGCCGGTGGCCGGCGCCGTGGCCGGTCCTCACAGCCTGGGCTTCGGTTTCAGATCAACTACTACGCAGACACCATCTACGCGTCGGCCGGCGTGGCGGCCGCTCACTCCCAGTATGTCACCGTGGGCGCCGGCGTGGTCAACATAGTCATGACGGGCGTCTCGGTGAGCGACCAGGAATACCCTTTCCACTGGGGGGTCCTGGCAGGTGCCCCCAAGCCGACAGGGGCCCCTCAGAGTCCTCTGAGGTGCTGGTGACCCCGGTCCCAGGTCACTGAGGGACACAGACTTTGGGATATGCACGCGCACGTTACTTCCTTTGTAAAATGGTTACAGTGATCGCAAACCCAGGAGGCTGATGGGGGTCCCAGGCACGGAGAGAAGGTGGCCTTCTCTCTCTAACCTGGGTGCTGGGCTGCTCCCGTGAGCCTCGCTGGCCTGCAGGACTGGAAGGGAGGGGCACGCAGTGACCGGATAGGGCCTGCCACCGAGTTGGCCTGGGTGTGGCCCCGGTGCCGGTGCCGGTGCCGGTGCCGGGGCTGGCGGCAGGGATGCGGTAGAACTGGAAATGCCTTAGAACCGGGAGAGGAAGGAAGGCCAGCCAGGGCGGCGCGGCCACGTTGGGAACATCCGAGAGGGTTCGGGCTGAGAATGGTGCGTGTCCGGGAAGCGGGGGAGGAAGGGCGTGGGAGACTGGGCCTCGAGGCGGGAGGTCAGATCCTGGGTGCTCATGGCCTGACGTGGAGCAGCAGGTGACAGGAGGGGCCATTCTAAAACGCAGGATTGTTATTGGTCAGGTTCGGGGAGGCCGGCAGAGCAGTAGGTGACTGCCATTGGAAAGACAGTCCGTCGCTCATAGTTCCAAACTGTGTGAGGAGGTGGGGGCAGGCCAGGCCACTCAGGCCCCGCGGGGAGGCACCAGGGTCAGCCCGGAGGCAGAGGGAGCGGGGGAACGTGGGCAAGAGCCTGCATTGCGGTTCCTGTGGGAACACGGGGTGAGCAGGCTCAGGCCCAGCCGGTGTGAACAGTTTCAGTGGTTCTGGGGTGCAGGGGCTGCCCCCCTTGGTGTCTGGTACCTGCCCTGGGTGATCAGGGCACGGGGACAGCGGCCCTGGGTGTGAGCGCCCCCTGGAGGAGGAGATCGGAGGTGCAGGCTCTGGATGGGTTCGTTTCATAGGAAAAGCAATTCACGGGCGACGTGTGCTCTCTCTAGAAACTGGCCAACCAACGTAGGAACAGTCCTCCCAGGGGTCAGCAGGGCCCCAAGATGTCACAGCATCCAATGCAGAAACTAGAAAACGGAGAAGGGGTGGTGGGCGGGGAGTTCTGGGCGCCCCTGGGCCCTGGAGGCTCCTCATGCCCTCCCTCCCCAGGCGGGCACCGTGGAGTGGCTGGGCAGACGGCTCCTCCTGCTGGTCGGCTATGGCATCTGCGGCTCGGCCTGCCTCGTGCTGACGCTGGCGCTCCTCTTCCAGGTCTGGCTCCTTTCCCCGCACCCAGCACCCGGCACCCCCTCCCCACCCGCAGGGACCCAGAGCTGCAGGCGGGTGGGAAGTCTGGGTTACAGACCGGCTCCAACAGACCAGGGTCTCAGCGGGTCCCGCTCCACACCCTTCACTGCTAGTATTTTGTGTTGTTGGGTTTTTTTGTTTGTTTGTGTGTTTAATCCTCGCCCCAGGAGACTTTCCCGTTGGTTTTCTAGAGAGAGTGGTGACAGTGACCTGTGTAGCTGGGTGGGTCGAAGTCTGTTCCCCTGGTTTTGTGCCGGCCATTGTCCTGTCGGTGGGGAGATGGCCCATCAGCTCTCCTGGTCCCCGGGCTTCTAGAAGGATCCTCTCAGCTAGCGTGGAGTCCTGGTCCCGGCGCCATCCTGCTGATGGTCTGACCTGGGCTGCTGCTTGACCCCCAAGGGCCCCATGCCCTCCTGGTCCGAGGTCAGGCTCTCTGTGCCGAGTCCACATCTCTAGGATTGACACAATAATGTCGCGCTCACAGGGGTGTCGTGAGGATTAATGGGTAACGTTGTGACGGTGGAGAGGGAGTGACCTCCTGGCAGGCAGGGAGGGCTGGAGGGCTGGAGGAGCCGCTGTGAGCTGGGTGACCAGAAATCCAGGCTCCTCCCTGTGGCGGGAAGGCGCCTGGTGCGGGGACTCACCTGCCCGCGCACTCTCGGCCCCGAGCTCTCCGAGGCCCGGGCCGGGCCTGTCGGGCACCCACAGCCCTGCTCTCCCCACAGAGCGCCGTCTCCGGGCTGTCCTACCTCGGCGTCATCTGCGTCTTCTCCTACATCGCGGGACACTCCATTGGGCCCAGTGAGTCCCCGCCCCCCGCCCCCAGCCCAGCGCCGGGCACCCGGAGGAGTCCGTGCATGTCTGCGGAGTGAGCGGGTGTCCGTGGCGCGTGTGCTCTGGTGTTCTCTCACCTTTTCCTCTCCTCCTCTACCAGCCCCACCCGCACTCGGAGGCCAGGCTCAATTTACCTTCTCCTTTTTAAATATATTTTTATTGATTTCAGAGAGGAAGGGAGAGGGAGAGAGATAGATAGAAACATCAATGGTGAGAGAGAGTCATTGATCAGCTGCCTCCTGCGTGCCCCCTACTGCAACCCAGGCATGTGCCCTTGGCCAGAATCGAACCCAGGACCCTTCAGTCCACCGGTCAATGCTCTATCCACTGAACAAAACCGGCTGGGGCTCTTTACCTTTTCCTTGAAGCCATTCCAGTTCACCTTCATCCATTCAACAAACATTCACCGAGTGCCAGCCATGCCACAGCGCCCCCCCACACACACACACACTCACACACACACACTCACACACACACACACACACACACACACACACACACACACACTCACACACACACACTCACTCACACACACACTCACACACACACACTCTCACACACACACACACTCTCACACACACATACTCACTCACACACACACTCACAAACACACTCACACACACGCACACACATGCACTCACACATACACTCTCACACACACACTCACACACACACACATACTCACACACACACACTCACTCAACTCACACACACACACACACTCACACTCACTCTCACACACACTCTCACACACACACTCACACACACACACACTCACACACACTCTCACACACACTCTCACACACACACTCACCTCACACACTCACACTCACACTCACCTCACACACTCACACACTCACACACTCACACACACACTCACATTCACACACACACTCACACACACACACTCTCACACACACACTCACACACACACACTCTCACACACTCACACACTCACACACACACTCACACACACACACTCACACACACACACTCACACACGCGCGCACACACACACTCCTGTGGCTCCCAGAGATTCCAGCCTCAGGTCCAGCACCCAGCATGGGGCTGGGCCTCTGCAGAGGGAGCTCCTGCCGGCCAGCCCCCATTGGGGTTGGGGGGACCTGGCTTCATGTCCAACCCTCAGCTCCTGTAGCCTCCAAGCACACAGCCACCCAGGCGCCCTTGTCCCTGGTCCCCGACCTGCAGTTACATGCCCATGCGACCTGCTCGCAGCCTCGGCCTTCACCTGGGCCTAGCTGCCTGCCAGCCTCCAGGCTCCCGCCTGCGCGCCTCTGCTGGTCCTTCTGAGAATCAAGCCCTGTTCTCACTGCCTGGGAAAGGCACCTCTGAGTCCTAAGACTAGAACATTCCCTGCAGAATCTCGGTTTAAAAGAGCTTTTCATAAACCAGAATCAAGGTACCGATCCATTCAGCACAAGCTGATGGATACCTGCTTAGTCTGCGTGCCGGCCCCGGGCGGACTCAGCCCTGTTGAAAGACATGGGAGCGGGGTTTCGGCCTGTGCCCTGACTGCAGGCAGGAGGCCCTGGGAAAGGGCCGGCGTGCGTGGGGCCTGCGCTCCGCCCGCTCTGCCCTGGCTGCCGGTGTGGCCGGGGCAGCGGCTCGGGTGCAGGCCTCAGGCTCCTGTTTGGAGAACATGGGCGATCTGCTGCGCTGGCGGGTTGGGGGCCGGGTCCTGCGCGGATGTGGCAGGGAGCCGGGTCCTTTGCCCAGGTCCTCTAGCGGGAGGGGGGCGGCAGGACCGGGCGGCACAGACCGCCTCCTCGCCCTGAGGACGGTCCCCTCCCCGGAGCGTCGAGTCTCTCGTTAGATGTCCCCAAGGGCAGCTCATTCCGGGGCTTTGAGCTCCTCGCCACCTCCATCCACGGAGACGGCATTTCCACTGTGGCCATGCCGCCCCCGTGAGTTGGAAATTGGCCGGGAGGACAATCTTATTCTTTTTGTGTGTAAAACCTTAGATAGAGCCCTAGCCAGTTTGGCTCAGTGGATAGAGCGTCGGCCTGCGGACTGAAGGGTCCCAGGTTCGGTTCTGGTCAAGGGCACATGCCCGGGTTGCAGGCTCAATTCCCTATTGGAGGGCAGGCGGGAGGCAGCCGATCAATGATTCTCTCTCATCATGGATGTTTCTATCTCTCCCTCTCCCTTCCACTCTGAAATTAATAAAAATATATATATTTTAAAACCATAGATAGGTATACAGTAAACAAGCAGATATACAGTGTATCTGTGGCAGTGAAACTTTATAAGGGATGATGATTAGAAAAAAATGGTTTTATAGATTTTAGACAAGTCTCCTTAATGACGAAAGTGCAGAAACAGACCCAAGGCAAGGTGGGTGCAGCAGGTGCCTGCCATTCCCCAGACCACCACAGGGGGCAGCACTTCCCAGGCACAAGCATTCATACAGCTCTGCTCCCCTTCATTGAGAATCTCAAAATGACACCAACACGGGGGAGAGTGGACTCGGTGTGACCTCGAGGCCCCCGAGGGAGGTTGTCCCCCGGCCCCTGCCCCGTGCCCTGGCGTGCCCCGGAGGAGCCAGCGGGGAGAGGAAGCAGGGCGCTGGCTGAGGGATGCCAGCTCCTCCCTGGCCATCTGGGACCTAGGAGGCCCTGGGTCCGAGTGTCATCGTGTTTGCCTATCGGAGGGTCTGGGCTGGGCTAGGGCCCCCCGAGCCCGCTGCGCCCCACTGGCCCTGTGCTCTCTGCCCTCGAGGTCCCGTGCCCTCGGTGGTGAGGACCGAGATCTTCCTGCAGTCCTCCCGGCCGGCCGCCTTCATGGTGGACGGAGCGGTGCACTGGCTCACCAACTGCATCGTGGGCTTCATGTTCCCTTCCGTCCAGGTGAGCAGGTGGTGGGCGGGAAGCACAGTGGGTGGCCCCTTGCCCCCCTCATTGCCCCACCCGCCGCCCACACCGAGGTAGAGCCTTCAGAAACCCAAGTTCTACTAAGAACATCAGCTATTTCGACATACGCGGTACCTAATTGGCCAAACTCGGCAAATGTGCCAGTTCCCACTCGCGGTGGGAGCCCCTCACTCGGTCCTGACCAGCTAACTACCCGGGGCTCCCGTCGGCCGAGGTCAAAGGCAATCGGCAGCACCCAGGAGCCAGGGGCAGGGGACAGAGCTCCTTGCTGCTGCCTCCTTCCTGTTTCTGAAGGCAAGCACCTCGGCTCCCCCTTCTCCACACCCCAAGGCCGGAGGACACGGGGTCCCTATTGTGAAAAGGCTGGGGAGTCCTTTCCGACATGAGGGCGGGACCCAACGTTCCAGCCCTCTCACTCCTCCGGGAGTCACACAAACTGGCCACCGAGAGGCTCCCAGAGGCCCCCCAGGAGCGGCCCTGCCCGTTCCCCCTCCTTCCCGCCTGCTTTCTCGTCTCTCGCCCAGGAGGCCATCGGGGCGTACAGTTTCATCCCGTTTGCCGGAATCTGCCTCCTCACCGCTGTGTACATCTACGTGGTGATTCCTGAGACCAAGGGCCAGACATTTGTGGAGATAAACCGAGTTTTTGCCAAGAGAAACGGAGTGGAGATTCCAGAGCTGGAAGAAGAAGCCACAGATGCGGAGCCTCATGCATCTCCGCCCGCCAAGGAAACTTCCTTCTGATGGCCCTGCAGGTGCCACATCACAGCCTCCGTCCCTGAGAAAGGGACTCCTGCCCCAGGCCTCACCAGAGGGTCACAGCTCCAAGCTTTTTGTGCCCCCAGTGGCAACTGGAAGGCTTTGGAAGGATCAGTCCCTGGTTTGGTGGAGACGTGGTTAGCTTCCAACCGTAATTACTGGGTGGTGTGACTCCGGAGAATGGGCAGGTCCTGAGCATTGATTGGCAGGACTCGATGCTCTGATTCTGTGGACGTCTGAGTCAGAGACTCATGGACTGCTTAGAAAAACGCCCTCTCTGGGTTGGTCAGCTGACATCTGCCTTGGAAACAGGAGAGCGCTGTATCGAAAGATACAAAGTACCAAAGCTCACTCAGTAAGAAATAGACAGCCTGTATAGTCCTACATCGACTAAAGAAATTGAATTTGTAGCCAAAAACCTTCCCACAAAGAAAACCCCAGGCCCAAATGGGTTCACTGGTGAATTCTACCAAACATTTCAGGAAGAAATAATGCCAATTTGACACAAAGTCTTCCAGAAAATTAAAGAGGAAGGAATACTTCTGAATTCGTTGCATGAAGAAGTCATCATTATTCCGATTCCAAAACCAAACTAACGATGTTACAAGAAAACTACAGATTAACACCCCTCATGAACATGGATACAAAAATTATTAACCACATTTTAGCAAATAGAATACAATAATATAAGGATAATTATATATCCTGACCAAGTGGGGCTTATTCTAGGAATGCAAGGTTGGTTTAATCCTCCCAAAAATTATCTATAGATTCAACACAATTAGAACCAAAATTGCAGCAGGTTTTTTTTTTTGGGCGGGGAGGGTAGAAATTGACAAGCCCATTCTACAATTCATGTGGAAATGCAAACAAAAAACAAAAAACACTAAAGTAACCAAACCAACTTTGAGAAAGATGAAGTTGGAGGACTTACTACCTCATGTCAACACTCATATAAAACTGCAGATATCAAAACAGTCTGGTTGGTATAGCAGGTAGATCAATGGAGTACAATAAGGAACCCATAAATGAACTTCCACATCCAGAGATAACTGGTTGTTGTCTAAAGCAATCTGAATGGTGACGGGATAGTATTTCCAACAAATGCACTGGGGTAATTATATCCATAGTTGGGGGAAAATAACTTTTATCCATACCTTACATTAACTCAAAATGGACCACAGGCCTAAATTAAGACTTTATAAAACTTCTAGAGTAGAACATAGGAGATAAATATTTGTGAGCTTGGATTACACAAAAACAATAACAAAAGCACAATCCACAAAAGAAAATATTGCTAAATTGGACTTTGACACAATTAAGAACTTCTGCTATTTGTAAGACACTATTATGAGAATGAAAAGACAACCACAGACTGACACACACACACACACACACACACACACACACACACACACACACATATATATATGCAAACCACATATCTGAGAAAAACTTGTATCTAAATGTACAAATGTGTAATAAATAAAGAACTCTCAGAACTCAAATAAGAAAAAAAGCAATTCAAGCTTAAAAATGGGCAAAAGAGTTGAATAGCTACTTCACCAAAGAAGACACATGATGGTAAATAAGCACATGAAAAGATGCTCAGTATTATTAGTAATTAGGGAAATACAAATTAAAACCAGGATAAGATACCACTACGCACCTGTTAGAGCATCTAAAGTTAAAAAGACTACATCAGCCCTAACCAGTTTGGCTCAGTGGATAGGGCGTCAGCCTGCGGACTGAAGGGTCCCAGGTTCGATTCCGGTCGGGGGCATGTGCCTTGGTTGTGGGCACATCCCCAGTAGGGTGCAGGAGGTGTGCGGGAGGCAGCTGATTGGTGTTTCTCTCTCATCAATGTTTCTAGCTCTCTGTCCTCCCTTCCTCTCTGTAGAAAATCAATAAAATATATATTTTTTAAAAAGACTGCATCAAATGTTGACAAAGATGTGGAGAAAATAGAACTCTTATGTTCTGCTGGCAGGAATGTAAAACGGTGCAGCCAGTTTCAAAAAGTTTTCCAGTCTCTTAGAAAGTTAAACGTCTACTATATGGTCCAGCATTCCACTCCGGAGTATTTACCCCCATATCCACTCAAAGGCTTGTACACAAATGCTCATAGCAGGTTTATGTGTAATGGCCCCAAACTGGACACACTACAAAAGTGCATCCCCAGGTGGATGCATGAACGAACTGCGGTCGATCCATACAACAGCGTACTTCTCAGCAGTGCGAAGATGCGAACGCCGCCACCGGCCACAACACGCATGAACCGCACAGTCATTCTCCTCCGTGGCACACGACAGACCGAAACACACATGCTGTGTGATTTTACTTGTATGAAGTTGTAGGAAATTTTGCCAACTCAACTATAGGGACAGAAAACGGATCAGCAGTTACTGGGGGGAAACTTTTTGAATGATGGACATGTGTATTATCTTCATCATGGTGATAATACAGAAGTGTACATATGTCAGAACATCAAATTGTACATCAATCCTATCTAATAAAGAGGGAATATGCTGTTGACCCTCACGCCATCACAAAGATGGCAGCACCCATAGCCAATAAGGAGGGAATATGCTAATTGACTGTCCCACCCTCAAAGATGGAGGCACCCACAGACACAAGATGGCGGCGCCCAGTCCCCTAAGCCCTGCCTGGACGGCAGGTGTGCCTGCCTCCGGAATCCCCCAGTCCCCTCAGCCCCCCAGCTGCCCAGGGCCGGCCTGAGGTGCAGCCAAGCCTCGAATGGCGGCTGCCCAGCCACCCAGGGCCGCCTGAGGCTCAGGTAACCAGGGCCGGCTGAGGCTTGCGCTGCCGGCAGTGGCAGCAGCAGAGGTGTGATGGGGCGTCACCTTCCCCTGATCACTGGGTCGCCTCCCACCCCTGAGGGCTCCCAGACTGTGAGAGGGGGCAGGCCGGGCTGAGGGACCCCCCCCCCCTCTCCAGTGCATGAATTTTCATGCACCGGGCCTCTAGTATATATATAAAAGGCTAATATGCTAAGTGTCTGACCGTCTGACTGGTAGCTATGATACGCACTGACCACCAGGGGGCAGACACTCAACGCAGGAGCTGCCCAGCTACAGTGACTTGGCAGAGGCGGTTCTCAGGTGACGCACCCCAAAACCAGAGAGGAGGGAGCCCAATTCCTCACGGGGCCGCACGATTCCACCTTTGGCCGTGGGTTATGTTGTTGCTGGGGCACTGTCAGCCCCAAATCTGGTTTACTGCACACTTGCGTTTGCGTTCCACACCCTGTACGACAGCAACTTTTCAGAGTGCCCTCTCGCACTCTGGGACCCCTCAGGGGATGTTGGAGAGCCGATTGCGGCCCGATCCCCGCAGGCCAGGCTGAGGGACCCCACCTGCCGGAGGGACCCCGCTCACTCCGCAGACGCCCTTTGAGCCACGGTGCCACCCCAGGTGCAGGCGGCCAGGAAGGGACCGTGGGAGGTTGGCTCCAGGGCACGACCGGCCCTTCTCGCCCAGTCCCACCCCGCCGGCCACCTTCTAATTAATTTCCTTTCAATGTGCACGAATCCGTGCACCGGGTCACTAGCTTTTAATAAGAAATGATTAATTAAAAATATTTTCAATTCCTCGTTAATGAATTGCACTGTCTCTGGGTGGTTTGCACGAGGTGGGGGCTTGATGTGACCTTGAAAAGCCTCGTCCCCACGGAGCCACAGACATGATGCCCTGAAGCCAGTGCCTGAGGTTCCCGGGACCCCTTCCCTTGTCCTCACGCGGGAACAGCAGGCCCTGTGTCCCCAGCCCCGCGGACGAGGTACAGCCCTGAGAGCAAAGTTCCGGACTCGACCTCCCTTGGTGCCGTGTCAGCACCCGCAGCAGGTGCTCCGCAGGTGCGTGCCGATGGGTCTGACTCGTGGCCAGGTGACCCGCGGCTCCAGGGGTGACAGCGGCAGCCTCGCCCCGCGCGGCCTCACCAGGGCTGCTGGTCTGAGGGTGGGGCTCAGGCTGAGTCACTCCCCAGGCCCCTGTCCCGTGTCTTCTTGGAGATGCACAGTGGCTCTGTGTCCTTTGCGGGGCTTGCCCGGGCTCCCTAATCGGGGTGCCTCCGCCCAGGAGCTGCAAAGAGGTGACTCCCCAGATAAGGCGGGGTGCCCGGGTCAAGGTCCCCAGGAAGGGAGGGTGAGCCAAGGCCTCAGGGTGAGGCAGCGGGATGCCATCTGGCCACACCCACTCGGAGGAATTCGCAGTGACACTTGGGCTCGATACGCCGAGACCGGCAGTTTTGGGGTGTGCGTGGAGAACCCCCTAAAGCAGGGTGGAGGATCTTTTTTCGGCCGAGGGCCATTGGGTATTTATCACGAAATTCCAGGGCCACACACAGTGATCAACCTGAAAATGACGTTGCTATGAAGAAAGCTCCTGACTTCCTGAATTCCGAGTCCCGCCTGCAGTTGCCTAGGCAGGGCCAGACCGAACCACATGGCCCTTGGGCCCGACGTCCCCCACTCCTGCTCTAAAGTAAAGAACTTTTAAATCACCGCAGCGCTCACGCACGGGAGACACTCTCGGCGACTGGACACCAGTCGTGCGTTACAGCGGGCCTCAGGGCCTCTTCTTCTGGGCGCTTGATTGGCATGTGCCATATGCCGGGCACGCGAATGAGGAAACATTCAGATGTTGTCATTATGCCCTAACCAGGCTTTTGTGTAATCCAGACTGTGCTGTTCTCAGCTACACCGGGAGCGGCTGGACTGTTCTAGAAGCCCAGGCGTGGCCTCCTCACCTGGACCCCCCGTCACAGAACTTGGGCAGTGGGGGAGCCCTAAAGACGGGTCCCCTCACCTCCGTCATTTTGCAGAGGCCCCTGGGCCAGGAGGTGTGGGTGGAGCCGGCCTGTCCCAGGCGGGTCTGGGCGGCCTGGAGCATCCCTGCGGCTGATTCAGCTCCTGGTCTTCAGGAGGGGGAGAGGGGAGGGGAGAGGGGCAGGCGGGGAGCTCAGGGCAGGCCGCATACACAGCCGGCAAGGTTTGGCTCTGATGAACAGCCCCTCAGAGAGAAAACTGGCTCCAGGTGTGGGGTCAGGTGTCCCCTGTAAAACCCACTCAACCCAGCCCCGCCCCCAGCCGCGGCCTCAGAGCTTCCCAGGTTGGCTGCCTGGTCCAGTGTTTCGGCCGCTCCTCCTTCCTCTTCCTAAGACCATGGATTTCGGTTGACAAGGACCTTGGTTAGCGGTCTCTCAGTCCCTGTCCCCAGAAGGCACCCCTTGGCAGCTCCCGGGACAGCCCTGCAGGTCTCAGGCCTCGGCTTGGACGCCTCCATGGACAGGCAGTTCCTCGCCGGCAAGGCCAGCCCCTCCCAGCACGGACGCTGGAACAGCCGCCGGGCCTGCACGCCTGGCTCCGCACGTGGGTAAGCTGCTTCTCCGGCTCACCTTCCCGTCTGAGAAACGGGAACACTGCTGGTTCCTGTCTGCTCACGGGATTGTTGAGGGGATGACAAGTGTCGGTGCATGTGGGCAGATACCCTCCGTGTGCTCTGGCTGACTCGGGGTCCCCGTCTGCCCGCCTCCCCTTCCCCTGAAGGCATTTCTGAGCCCAGGCTGAGCCGGGAGAGTGGGGAGTGGGCCCCGCCACCCCTCCTGTGGCTGATGGAGTTGGTGTGCAGGCACCCCCTTGTGGGCTCCGTCTGCGTGTGTTCTGGGCTCCGTCTGCGTGTGTTCTGGGCTCCGTCTGCGTGTGTTCTGGGCTCCGTCTGCGTGTGTTCTGGGCTCCGTCTGCGTGTGTTCTGGGCTCCGTCTGCGTGTGTTCTGGGCTCCGTCTGCGTGTGTTCTGCGCGTTTCCTCGTGTAGCTTTTGGGGAAGAAGCCGGGTGCCTGCTGGGGTGGCTGGGTCTCTCCCTGGCCGCCTGCTCCTCTCCTGCTCCAGTGTTTTCTCCACTTTCCAAATGCACCGCCGCCCGGGAGGCTCGGCCCGGCTCTTTCCGGGGAACCCAAGCCAAGCCGCGCCCAAGCCTTCGCACAGTGGCGGCCGCCGCGCTGCGGTTCACTCGGTGCCGACGGTTATTGTGAGCAGCCTCGTCCCCGAAAATGGTCTTCCTGCTTTGATCCCAACCCCCTCCTTGGAACTCGGGCCCTTGTCCTCGCCGCTGCCTGCGCACCATCCCGACGCGGGGCCCAGACACCTTCCTCGGGGCGGGCTCCCACGTTACCGTCCCCCCATGGATCCGTCCGTTGTATGTTTTCTTCTTTTTTTTTTTAATAAATTTTTTTTTTATTGATTTCCAAGAGGAAGGAACAGGGGGAGAGAGAGAGAAACATCCATGATGAGAGAGAATCATTGATGGGCTGCCTCCCGCACGCCCCCCACTGGGGATAGAACCGTGACCTCCTGGTTCATAGGTCAATGCTCAACCACTGAGCGACGCCTGCCCGGCAGGTTTCATGTCCAGGAAGACGCTGCCACCTCAGCCGTCTGTCCCCAGAGCCGGGCCCGAGCCCGGGCCCCGTTGCAGGAGGGAGTCCCGCTGGTCAGGAGCGCGCTCGCCTTCCTCCCTCGTCCTGGGGGCTCAGCGAGGAAGACACGGAGCTGGGCCGGCGGCGCTGGGCTCGCCGCTCCGTCTCTGAGAGGAGCAGCCGGGGCAGCAGGGGGCGGGCAGGGCCCCTGAAGGTTCCCAGGCCTTCTTCCCTGTGAGTGACCCCCCCTGAGGGCCCGGGCTCTGTTCCCCGTGTCCCGTTTCCACCTGTGACAGCCCCACGCCTCATTGTCGGGTCTGGGGGCGGGGGCGGGGGGGAGGGGCCTCCAGCCTCCTCAGACTCTTAGATGTGTCCCAGTTATGGTTCTTTAAAAAAATATATAAATTTCCCGTATTTCTTCTCCTCCTGCTCCCCTTCTTTGCTAAAATATTTTGAGGTTAATTACAGACATGGCATTTCACCCCTAAATATCTTACTTTGGATTTTTTCAAAATAACGTCATGTTTTGGTATAATACCTTTATTTCACATACAAAAAGAAAATTTCAATCCCCAAATACCATCTGCTGTTCCTGCCACATTCACTACCTGCATCGCCCCCAAATGTGTTTGCGCTTGCTCCTTTCAGACACCAGGGGGCGCCATTGAGCTTTCCGTTCAGTTTCCCACCGCCACCGCCACCCGAGTGTTTGCCTTCCTTTAACTGGCCGGTGATGTGAATTGGAGCCCTGGTGCTTGTGACGCTGCAGGCCCAGCTACAGGCCCAGCTCGCCCCCTCCCCTGGGTTTCCTCTCTTTCTCTCTCTCTCTCTCCCTCTCTCTCTCTCTCTCTCTCCCTCTCCCTCTCCCTCCCTCTCCCTCTCCCTCCCTCTCTCCCTCTCCTCTCTCCCCCCCTCCCTCCCCTGGGTCCCCATCCTTCCTACTCTCCCTCTGGCTGCAGGCATCCTCTTTGGGTCCCGCTCTAGGTAGAGGGCCTCGATTCTCTGCAAATATTTACTGGGCACGTGCAGTGCCATTTCATTCACACGAAGATTCAAATGACTGGTGATGACTTAACCCGTGACCTCTCCCTGCAGTGTGTTCCTTTACAAAGGTATTTTTTAAAATATATTTTTATTGATTTCAGAGAGGAAGGGAGAAGGAGAGAGAAATAGAAACATCAATGATGAGAGAGAGTCATGGATCAGCTGCCTCCTGCACGCCCCACACTGGGGATGGAACTGTAACCCGGACATGTGCCCTGATCAGGAATCCAACCGTGACCTCCTAGTCCCGTGGTCGACAAACTGCGGCTCGCGAGCCACATGCAGCTCTTTGGCCCCTTGAGTGTGGCTCTTCCACAAAATACCACGGCCTGGGCGAGTCTATTTTGAAGAAGTGGCGTTAGAAGAAGTTTAAGTTTAAAAAATTTGGCTCTCAAAAGAGATTTCAATCGTTGTACTGTTGATACTTGGCTCTGTTGACTAATGAGTTTGCGGACCACTGACCTAGTCCATAGGCCGATGCTCAACCACTGAGCCACGCGCCGGGCCTTCTGGTATTTCGGATCCAGTCTCCCTGGTTGTTTCTGTGGCGTCTTATTTGGAGATTGTGCCCATCCAGCGGGGGGGCGGGGTCAGGTCCCTGGTGACAGGAGGGTGCACAGGAAGGGCTGGGCAGCTGTCACCCAGGTGTGAAGGTGCTTTGAATTTCATAAAGTGGACACAGAGGCAAGAGGGACCACAGCCCAGTGCAGTCCCGTCTTCCTGTGGGAGAAAGACCGGCCCAGGGACACGCATGTGCTGTTAGTCCCTGACACGCCTGTAGCTTATCATGTGACCTTTACAGGTCCTGGGCCTCGGGTTACCAATATGGAAAAATGAGAGGGGATGAGTAGATCTCTCAAGTCCCCTGGGCCCAGCCAGTGTGGCTCAGTGGCTGAGTGTGGACCTATGAATCAGGAAGTCACGGTTTGATTCCTGGGGGCACATGCTGGGGTTGCCAGCCGGATCGCCAGTAGGGGGCGTGCAGGAGGCAGCCGATCAATGATTCTCTCCCATCATTGATGTTTCTATCTCTTGCTCCCTCTCCCTTCCTCTCTGAAATCAATAAAACGAAATAATATTGTATTGTGTGTATGTATGTAAATTGTATTGTGTATGTTGTATGTATGTATGCATGCATACATACATACATATATACATACATACATACAATCCCCTGGGCACAGGCCCCGCCATCCTCCCAGCGGCCACTGGAGGGCAGCACCTCCTCTCCAAGCGCAGCCGTCAGCTCAGCCCTCCCACCGTCCTCTGCAGAACCCCGGCTTTAGTTAGATTTTCACTGAAAGGACCACGAGGAGGCCTTTTGGGGGGAGCACCCCTGAGAGCACCAGGGACCAGCTGGTGGGCTGTTCCTGCCGGATATTTTGTCTCTCAAACCTCTTCTCGGGCCCACGCACTTGTGGACACCAGCCTCGGACATGGGAATTCCGGGGCCTGAGAGGGTCTGGCCAGCTCGGCTCCCAGAGGCCCGAGGGGGCGGCAGGGCTGGTCCTTCCTCCCAGGAGTCTGCTCCGGGGCTGTGTGAAGGCAGATTCTTCCTGCTCTCCCTGCGGTGTGCCCTCCGACCTCTGTGGCTCCCAGGAGGAAACTTCTGGAAAACAAAATTGACTTGAGGAACTCAGTTAGAAAAGTGTTCCCAGGGCGAATCTGGGGGACACCCGATTGGCCCCAAACCAGCATCACTGAGCGTCTCGTCGTCATTTTCTTCGATGTTAGTTTTTAGTTTTAAACTAAATTCACCCAAATTCCTGCTCTGCGTTGTGTGTAGTAGTGAAAAGCTGAAATTAGAAATTAACAGAAGGCAATAACACAAGTCAGCAGTAATATTTACACTTTGCACAAAAATTATTAAAATGTCCATTGGTGGCTGGAAACTTTCCATTTTTAGCCTTTTAATATTAAAACAATGCGATTTGGCTACAAAAAACTTGAAATTTTGAAATGTTAGGAGATTCTAGATCTTTTCCCTTCATCCTTTCTTTTGTTTTGTTATATATTTTTTTCTCTTTTTACAGAAGCAATGCTTGTTTATCAAAAATGTATAGTCTAAGCCGCTTGGAAAAGGATCGTTTAAATCCTTGGTGTGGAACCTTCCAGATCTCTTTGTATATTCACACACACACACACACACACACACACACACACACACACTCTCACTCATACCAGCCTCATCTCCAAACTCATTCTCGAGGGTGAGACATTAACAAAATTTACAACTCTTTGTTACTTCAAATCTGGGCTAGTGCGATGGGCTAAAATTTACTACAAAGCCCTACGATTCTAACTGAACTCGTGTACCCTCAGGAGCTGCAGGTGGTCAGTCACTCTCGTCACCTCCCTGGTGCTGTCTTCCTCCTCCTCCTCCTCCTCAGGGGGGACTCACTTCCTTTCACGTCCACTGCCCCCCACCCCGTGTCCAGCAGGTGGACAGGCGGGGCCCCAGGCCTCTGCTCCCCCAGGGCCCCTGGGCAGTGATGGAGGCCAAGCCTCCCAGCCGGGCTGGCGGGCAGGTGGCCGGGCGTGGGCAGCTGCAAACACCCCTCTAAACAACAGTTCTCCAGCTCTACCCCCACCTGCCCTGGCATCCCCACCTTCCTCGGATCCTGTCTCCATGCCCAGCAAGCTCCTGCTCGCCCCTGACCCCCCCACCCCCCATCCTGCTCACCCGAGGTAGCAGGTGCCCCTGCCGCGCCCCCACCAGGACCTCCAGGCACCTGCCCGCGGAGGGGCAGCAGGAAACACGCTGGGAACGAGCTGCAGGGAGACCAGAGGCTTTGGGGAGACCACAGCCCGCCCCGCCTCAGTCTCTCTCCCAAGCCTCCATCCTCAGGGAGAAAGCACGGGGTGCCCGGGAGCCGGGGAGCCCAAGTGCTGGGGTACGCGTCCTCCCGGCTCTGGGAGAAGTGCAGGCGACGATCATGCTTGTCCCGGGCACAAGGACGCGTCAGAGACGGCACTGCGCCTCATTGTCTTACAAGAGCTGAGAGCCATGGCCTTTAGGGACCCCTCCGTCATACTGGGGGGCACGTTGCCTGGCTCCTCCCACTCCAGAGGGAGGTGTCACCAGACAGCTCTGCCCCTGAGGGACTCCGGGCCTCAGTTTCCCCACCAGAGTCCCCACCTCGGCACTGCTGTGAGGCTGCAGACGGGGGAACCTTTGAAGCACAAGGTCAGTGCGAGAGGCCTTCTCCCTAAGCCGTCCCCAGGACGCTGGGCCTGAGCCCCCGGCTCGCCCCCCGAGCAGCTGCCTCACCACGCTGGTTGAACAAGCAAAGGAAGACTTCTGGAGGCGAAAGAACGGGGCGGCCAAAGGCCTGGGTTCAAGTCCTAGCTTTGTTGTCTGCCACCGGGAGGCCTCGGGTAGTCGCCTGGCCGTCCGCTGCCTCTGGGCCCCTTTTCTGTAAACTGGGAATGAGGCGGCCTCGGCCTGGACCCCAGGCCTCCCCACAGGGACGAGCGGAGGGAGGGGTGGCGGCCGCACAGGAGCTCAGGAGGGCGAGCGCCCCCCCCCCCCCGCCCGCCCTGAGGAAGCTGGAGAGGGTAAGGAAGGGGCCTCCGTGAGGGTACCCCGCACGGAGCAATGGAAACAGGCCACTCGGCTGGCCCGTCTCAACCTTGTCTTACTGCATCCACCACGGCTCGAAAGCACGGGCCACTTTTATCCCACGTGACTAGTCCGTGGTGGAACTCGCACTTGAACCTGGGTCTAGAGACGACGACAAGGCGACGCCACTCACAAGGACGAGCCCTCCCCGCTCCCTCCAGCTCCCCTGGCTTTTCTCCCTCCGCTCACAGGGCCTGGCCCCGCTCCAAACCTCCCCACCCACAGGCTCCCCACAAAGAGGCTCCTTTTTCTTTTTTGGGGTGTGTGTGTGTGTGTGTGTGTGTGTTAATATTTATTGTGATTTTTTGTTTTGCTTTAATCCTCACCCGAGGACATTTTTCCATTGACTTTTAGAGAGAGTGGAAGGGAGAGGGGAGACAGAGAGAGAGAAACAGAGAGGTTGGTTGCCTCCCACACAAGCCCCAACCAGGGCCAGGGATCAAGCCTGCGATCGAGGTACATGCCCTTGACCAGAATCGAACCCGGGACCCTTCAGTCCGTGGGCTGATGCTCTGTCCATGCTCCAACCGGGTAGGGCTCTTTCCAGTTTCTTAATCTTGGTCCTGGAAACCCCTCCCAGCTTGATCCCCATCCCGTCACCGGGATCCCTCCGGGCAGGACAAGGAGGGGGTATGTGACGTGTGACAGAGGAGGAGAAAAGAGACATTGCCCCAGTGACACATTTCCAAAGCCATTTATTGCATCTAAACGCTACGGGGAGGTCGGAGCCGGTTTGTTGTTTAGAAAGATCAGCGAGCAGGATTCGACGGGAGGCGAGCCCAGCCCTTTCCTTCCTGTTCCAACCCGTTCCCACCGGGTGTCGCCTCACGTCCCTCCTCAGACGTGTCCGCCAGCTCGCTGCCTCCCGGGAGGACGGTCTGGGGTTTGAATCAGAAGTCGCGCAGGTGCGTCAGGGGGAGCGGTGGGCCCAGGGGGTGGCGTCCTGGGACAGGCCGGGCTCCTCCTGCCCGGCTCACGCCGCACGCTCAGTGGTACCAGCCTCTTCTCCTCGCTCTCTTCTCAATGAAGCTCATCAGCGCATCGAGCTTCCCGTCGATCTTGCGCAGGTAGAACTGGAGCTCAGCGCCCAGAGCGTGTTCTGTGAAAAGAAGAGTTCGTAGGAAGAGGTCAAGGCTCGGGGGGTCCCCATGAAACCAGAGAACGTGGGGCAGCAGATGCCCTTCCCCACACTGAGCTCAGGGCAGCGTGGGTGATGCCTCCGAGTGCCCGCGTGCCCGTCCGACTGGCTTCCGGCATCTTCTCTGGGTCTGAATCTAGGCTGGCCGGCTGCCCGGCTGCCAGGGGTGACATGTCGAAGGCGGGTCTGTACTCTTGCACCTCAGTTTCTCCTGGGATGCCCAGTGGCCCTTCCTCGCCGTAGAGGACGTAGGCGTTTTCCGGTAAGTTGCCCGTGGTCTGTGTTTGACCAGCGTCTGGCTTGGGCACTGCCCTGGCTCTCAGGCCCTTCCTCACGGAAGGGTTGGTCCTACTCCAGATCCGTGAGATGCAGAACTAGGCGGAGCGCGTGGGTCACCCACCGGCTCCACTGAGGCCATCACTGCTCAGAGGGTGGGCCTGACGCCACGCCCTCTGCTCCCTCATCGGCGAAGGCGGGCCATCACTCGGGCCCCTCCAGGGCGGGGTGGGAGGAAGCCTCTGACTCTCTCCCGGGAGTCACAGCAGCATCCCAGGCAAGGAGACGCAGGAGGGCCACGGTGGGCCCACGGCAAACAGCGACGGGGAGTGCGTGGCCTACGCGGCCCCGGTACCAGGGACATCTGAGCTCCTTCGTGAGGGCACACCGGAGTGACATCCCTGCCCCTGCCAAGTAGACGAAGCATTTGCGATGTGGCTGTACGTTCTGTCCCTGTGGCAGGACTGGTGTGGCCCTGGCCGGGTGGCTCAGCCGGTTGGAGCATCATCCCGTGCACCAGAAGGTTGCAGGTTCGATTCCCGGTCAGAGCACTTACCTAGGTTGCAGGTTTGATCCCCGGTCAGGGCATGCAGGAGGCAACCAATTGATGTTTCTCCTTCACATTGATGTTTCTCTCTCTCTCCACCTTCCTCTCCCTCTAAAATCCATAAAAACATATACTCAGGTGAGGATTGGGAAAAAATTGTGTCAATTTTGAGTTGGGAAAACTGGGGAACCTGGCAAAATCAGAACAAGGAGAGAGATAGAGTCTAAGCTCCCTCTGACTAGGCTGCTAGCAACTGGACCTGCTGAGGAAGATGCCAGCATTTTGAAAAAGGAAGCGTTACTGCTAACATCGTCCAGAGCAGCGGTCGCCAACCGGGGGTCCGTGGACCACTGGTGGTCCGTGAGGTCCGAGAGGTTGGCGACCGCTGGTCTGTAGTATAATATGGGGAAATTATCATTATAGCTGGATTCGCTATTTTTTCTCTTAGTATCATATTGGAGGAGCAAACTGATGCGAGGGAAACCAATAAATGGACCAGGAGGGAAAGATGGGGAGAAAAGCATATTTTGAGGAGGGGCTAAGTACGGAGATTTAACCCTTTGCACTCGCTTTTTTCTCGATTCCTTTATTCTAATGCTAACCGTGTCGAGTCACACTCGACATCCGAGTGCAAAAGGTTAAAAATCTTAAAAGAGACAGGTAAAGACGGGGTAATATTGATTGGAAACTGATTCCATTGTGTTAGAGGATATAAAGGTGTTGGGAATGGTAAATAGAAATAGATTGTAGAGACAGAGCAGACAAAAATAAAGATGGGAGAACTGCAGAATATATTCTTACAACCACAGAACCGACGTCGGAGCCTGACCCAGTGGATTAGCGATTCCAGGGGGGGTCGGACGGCCTCCACCTACGCCCAGCACCCTGGTGTCAGGGCTTGATCCCCAAGAAAATGTGGCTAACAGTGTGGTCCCCCCTCCCTTGAGGGGATACGTAGGAGGAGTTGAGATGGCTTGGGCTACAGGCTAAGATTCAAGTGTGTGGGAATGATTTAGGTTGGGTGACACTGAGGTTAACTTGGGCCTACACTCTGATGGGAGTGTCTGGATATTGCTGACATCTTGCTTCTCCTACTGTCTGTGGCCAGGACCAGGCAGGTAGTAAGTCATACAGCCGCCCACCCTCATCGACCCCTCGGTTCCATTCACGGGCATCGCTGCCGGGACTAGGAAAACGAGTCACCCCCTTTGCCACGCCCGGTACATGTTGGTCCATCTGAGCCTCCTGCTGCTCAGACGACTCCCCTCCCCTTTCGGTGGCCAGGAGAGAGAGGTCCACCAGAGACGGAGGAAAACAGCAGTCACCAAATGGCCAAGAAGAAATGAGAGTTGATCTTACGGTAATTAGAGTGATACACGAAGTTGGCTTCCACCACTCTGTCGTTCAGGGGCTGGGCCCGGCGGTAAACATTGCGGATGGTCTTGTTGTGGTCGTCCAATAAGGAATTCTCTAGCTTCCAAATCTGCAGGCAACAAGGAGTGACATATGGAGAGGCAGGGACACAGGGGCGATGGAAAAGAGTTTCGTTAGAAATGGGACTCGATCTTGGACTTGGGCAACTCGGAGAAAACAGCTGTGAGATCTCAAGCCCAGAGCAGGGTCCGGGTGCTACCTGTCAGGCACAGGACACGCATCCCTTTATTCCTCCAAAAATCTCTCTCAATCATTTTCTACGAGTCTTGGGTCAACAGTAGAAAGGGGAGGAAGAAGTAAACAGAGACGTGCCAGGCAGCAAGCTCGATGTTCATTTTCCTGAAAATATCTGCATTCCATCTACATCCTCGAAAGGCATTTTTGCTGCATGTATAGTTCTAGGTCAGCTGTTCATTCTCTTGGTGCTTTGAAAAGATGATTCCACTGCTTTCCGACTCTCACTGCTGCTGTGTGGAGTCTGCTGTCAGTGTAATCATGCTCTCTTCATGGTAATCTGTTCTTTCCCCCTCTGGCTGATGTTTAAATTGTTTCCTTTGTCTTTGATTTGTTTGTGGTTTCACTCTGATATGTTTAATATGTGGGGGGGGGGGGGTTTGCGGGGGATGTTTTAAAATTTACATTGAGCCCTACCTAGCTGGTTTGGCTCAGTGGATAGAGTGTCGGCCTGTGGACTGAAGGGTCCCAGGTTTGATTCCGGTCAAAAGCACATGCCCTGGTTGAGGGCTTAGTCCCCAGTGCGGGGTGTGCAGGAGGCAGCCAATCAATGATTCTCTCTCAATATTGATATTTCTATCTCTCTCTCTATCTCTCTCTCTCTCCCTCTCCTTCTTCTCTGAAATCAATAAAAAATATTTTTTAAATAAAATGAGTAAAATTTACATTGACTCATGGGGCTTACTGAATACGTCTATGACTTGGTGTCTTTCAACTCTTCTGAAAATTTGTCAGCCAATATTCCTCAAATTGTACCTCCTCTCTATGCAGCCTCCCTTCTCCTAGAGTTTCAACTAGATATTTGTTAGACTTTTCCACTCTGTTCTCTGTCTCTCTACTTCTTTTTCACCTCTTTTTCTCTTTGTGTTTCATTTTAGATAATTTTCTCAGCTCTGTCTATTAAATGCATTTACTCTGTTTTTACTATCTTTTCAATTCTAGAAATTCTATTTGGGTTTGTTTTTTTCAAGTCTATGTGGTCATTTTTATACTTTTTGTTCTTTTATCATATTTAAAACTCATATTAAACATATTAAACATGCTTATACCTATTATGCAGTTTTACATACATAAACATTCTTATTTTATATTGACAGATAATTCTGCTGCCTGAAACTTGTGTAGGTCTATTTCTGTTGACGCCCACTCATAGTGTCTTTTTCCTTGTGTAATTTGTGATTTTGTTTCTAATTAAGCTCATTTCCGGTAACTTGGTGGAAATTCGTCAACATATGGATTTAAGGTGCACATTTCCAGAGATAATTTACATTTGATTCTATTAGGTATCTGGGGCACTTCCAACTTTTGGTTGGCAACATTTTTGTGTGTGGGTATGGGTCTCCTTGAATATGGGTCTCTCCACCTTCCCTGGAGGAGGGAAATGAAAAGCGTAAGAAAAAGCAATATTTTTTCCTGAGGAAGAATATCACCCAAAAGGAAATGTCAGCTGTGCTTTGCACCCGCAGTACGTCTGCCCTTTATGTAGCTCAACAAGTCCTGTGCCTATGCTCAGCTGGGGGGGAACGGATGACCGCTACCGCCCTTCTCGAAGGGCTCCAGGAGTTTGCGATGGCAGAGACCTACAGTGATGCTGTCCTTGCCCAAAGCCATTGGTGAAGTCAGAATGCAAGCCCGGGAGGACGGGATTGTGTACTTCCAGGGCCTACGGCAGGCTCCGAGAGTGCCCCCAATGAGTATTCGCCTTCACTGTGCAACTCCCCTCCCCTGGCCTGGCCCGGGCTCCGTCCTTTTGCTGCCTGAGCTACGGCTCCTTGGGTGCTGGTGAAGCCCGTCTGCCCGTCCCTGCCACAGCACTGGTAAGATCCCCCCTGGCAATAGAGGGCGGCCCAGCAGCCCTGTCCATGGAGAACACCGCAGGAGCCCGGCACTTGGCCTTGTGTGGGGTTCGGGGGAGCACTCTTGTTAGCCAGGCAGTCAAAAGGGGGGCCCGGGGGAGGGGCTGCACGCGGTACCTGAGCCTTGGAGAGCTGCACGGTGTCGGCCAGCAGGAACCAGTGGACGTTCTCCGTGCAGGGCGGCGTGGTGAGGGAGCCCCAGTAGCTGTAGTAGTGGCGGAGGTTTGGGGGCAGCATGTCCTGGATGTCAAGGCCGCTCAGAACGGTGCTTTGTCCTAACAGAGGGGACCGCAGACAAAGGACGTGAGGGACTGCGGCGGCCCCTTGGGAGGAAGCTCGGCTCAGAGCTCACCACCTTCAGACCTCCTGGCCCACGCGGGGCGGGGGGGCACCGAAGCTGATTCCTGGGAAACCTCTCCCCCGTGTCCTGCTTCCTGGAAGGATGAAGAGCAGAGACCTGGGGGGAGACCCCTCCGCTCCCTCCTCCGGGCCAGGTTCTCCGCCCTGAAGGCTGCTCCTCTGTGACTAGGGAATGGTCAGGAGGGTTGCTGCGGGGGAAGGGGAAGGTGTTTTAAAGTGCTGGATGGGACCAGCACACAGGCCAGTGCTCCTGAGTGTGACTCATCATCATCGTCGCCGTTGTGGGCCGAGGCCAGGGCAGAGGGGTTTCGGGGGAGAAGAGGAGCATGAAGGGGACATTTTGGAGAGGGGGAAGCCAGCGCCCGGAGGAGCCGTCTAAGGTTTCTACGCGCAGCCTCAGGACCTGTCCACATCGGTAGCTGTGAACAACAGTAACGCCCGTTCGATGTCTGTTTTTCCCCACCATTTCCAGCCGTGGCTACAGGCTGGGAGTTGGTCTGGGCTTTGGCCGGTGAGCTTGGGGAAGATGGGGGGTGGGGGGCGAGGGCATGGAGGGCGTTTGTCAGAATGAAGGCCCTGGAACCTGCGAGGTAACGAGAGATGAAAGGCACGAGGCTGACCCGTAGTGAGAAGCAGGAGGCCCATGGGCGGGAGGGCGGGAGGCTCGGGGGAGGGGCAGGAACAGACGTGGCCACAGTGGGATGCCCAAAGCCACGCCCTCAAAGCTGACGTGGTTGTTGCTCAAGGTCAAGGGTTGGCCCTGGGAGCAGGCGACCCTCTGACCAGACCTGGCCTCCCGGAGGCAGAGGGCGGGAAGACCAGCCCCCGTCTGCGTGTCCGGGCACGATGAGGAGGGGCTCCCGTCTAGCGCCGTGGTCGGCAAACGGCGGCTCGCGAGCCACATGCGGCTCTCTGGCCCCTTGAGTGTGGCTCTTCCACAAAATACCACGGCCTGGGCGAGTCTATGTTAAAGAAGTGGCATTAGAAGAAGTTTAAGTTTAAAAAATGTGGCTCTCAAAAGAAATTTCAATCGTTGTGCTGTTGATATTTGGCTCTGTTGGCTAATGAGTTTGCCGACCACTGGTCTAGAGATTCGTCTCAGCTTGACACCGAGGGGGACACCTCTCTCTAGGGACCAGGATCACCCTGCCAGCTGGGGCCGGGGGGGGGGGGGCGGGGGAGAGCACTTAAGTGAAGATAGCGCTGGCCGTCCAGAGGCCCCAGCTGTGGGAATGGACAGGTAGTTTATGACCAGGCTCTCAGCGGGTTCGAGGCCTGGAACAGCAGGAATTGCCGGAAAAGGAGACCTCGCACAGGGAGGGTGCTCTCCCTTCACAGGGCTCATCTGCCACCCTCCCCACCACCACCCCCCACCCCCATCCTCACCACACACTCATTCCTCCTCCCTCCTGCCGCTGTTGCCTCCCTTACCTGAATACCTGACGTTTTTCAAGTGAGAAATGAAGTTGCTGTAATAGGTGTTTTCCGCGTTGTCCTTGACCTGCAGGGGAAACAGCAGTGACCTCGGTGGGGAGCCTGGCCCCGTCCCCTCCGGCCCACCTGCCGGGCCCCTGGCTGACTGGGCAGAGCCGCGGGGGCTGAGCGGGGGCACAGTCTGGCTTTGCCATGACTGCCCGGGCTCCCCAGTCTCTCCCCGGCAGACAAGCTCTGAAGCATTTTGGCAACTTCGTGGGAAGGGCCGGAAGTCACGCCGGACTATCCCGGTGACCCCGTCAGGCCCTGACTGCCCCGTCCTGCCCGCTGCCAGCTCTCTTCCGTTTTTAGATGAGTGTTGACGTTCTTAACGTCAGAAAAGTTGCTTTGGGTGGAAAAGGTCTATTTTCAATGGTTCTTCCCAGTCAGTGGGGTTGGTCCACGTTCTCTTCCGCCATGTATACATCCAGATTTCTGGGGTTTATAACCGCCGCTTGCCGTTTGCTTTCTACATGTGCCGTGTCTTGTCATAGCCGGTTTGGCTCAGTGGATAGAGCGTCAGGCCTGCGGACTGAAGGGTCCCAGGTTCGATTCCAGCCAAGGGCACATGCCCAGGTTGCGGGCTCCATCCCCAGTTGGGGGCGTGCAGGAAACAGCCGATCCATGATTCTCTCTCATCGTGGATGTTTCTCTCTCTCTCTCCCTCTTCCTTCCTCTCTGAAATCAATAAAAATATATTTAAAAAATAAATATAAAAAATAATAAATGTGCTGTGTCTTTTTTTGTCCCTCTGTTCCACCTTCTGTGTACCATGGGACCACGTTTAGTTATGTTCTTGGTGGTTGCTGTAGTGATTACAATATACAACTTAACTCGGGTTGATACTAACTTAATTCCAGTCAAATATAGCAACTTTTGTCCTAGCCGGTTTGGCTCAGTTGATAGAGTGTTGGCCTGCAGACTGAAGGGTCCTGGGTTTGATTCCAGTCAAGGGCACATGCCTGGATTGTGGCTTCAATCCCCAGCAGGGGGCGTGCAGGAGGCAGCTGACCAATGATTCTTTCTCATTGATGTTTCTCTCTCTCCCTCTCCCTTCCTCTCTGAAATTAATAAAAATATATTTTTTAAATAATAATAATAAATAAAATATAGCAACTTTCCTCCAGTGTAGCTTTATTTCTTCCCCATCTTTCGTCATCTATAATTACATCTACGTATATTATAAATCCAACAATACAGTGGCATTATTATTGCTTTAAGCTATTTTGTGGTGGTGGCAGGCGGGGGGGGGGGGTTTGAGACAAAACAAAATAGTATCTGTAGATGCTCTTTTGTCTGTACCCACTGATCTAGCTACCATTTCTGGGCCTCTGCATTGCTTTCTGTGGATCTGGGTTACTGTCTGGTGTCATTTTCTTTCGGCCCAAGGATTTCCTTTCATACTTACAAGAAGGTCTGCTAGCGATTATCTCGGGTTTTGTTTATCTGGGGGTGTCTTCATTTCACCTCATTTTCAGAGTGGTTTAGGACATGGCTTCCTGGTCGACTGTCACTCCGCCGCCTTCTGAGGACTTGTTTCTGCGAGATGTTGCCGTTAGTTGTACCGCCAGCCTGTGTATAAGACAAATTCTTTTTCTCTTGTTGCTTTCAGCAGTTTGACTTTGATGTGTCTGGGTGTTTATCAGATGTGGGTTTGTTGTGTTTCTTGGGCTGGTAAATTAATGTTTTTCATCGAATTTGGGGAATTTGGGGCCATTGTCTCTTCAACTTTTTTTCTGCCACTTTCTCTGTCTCCTTCCCTTCTGGGACCCCCATTATACGTATGTTGGGACATGAGGTCTTGTCCCCATGAGTCTCCAGGGCCATGTTTGTTTTCTTCAATCTTTTCTCTTCGGTCTTCAAGATGGATAATTTATTTGTTCTGTCTTCAAATGCACGGATTCTTTTGCTGCCTCAAATCTTGCGTTGAGCTCTTGTGGTGAATTTTTTCATTTTGTTCATTACACTTTTTAGCTCTAGACTTTCCATTTGGTGCATAATTATTGTTTCTGTTTATCCATTGAGACTTCCCTTTAGGGATCATTGTCATATTTTCCTTTAATGATTTGAACGTAGTTTTTTAAAAAAATCCTTTGAACATATTTATGACAGTTGTTTTCAAGTGCTGTCTGCTAAATCTCTCTGGGCCCACTCAGCATCAGTTCTATTGACTGCTTTCTCTTCTCTAAAATATGGATCACATTTTCCAATTTCTTTGTGTTTTTTTTTTTTGTTTGTTTTTTAATATATTTTATTGATTTTTCACAGAGAGGAAGGGAGAGGGATAGAGAGCTAGAAACATCGATGAGAGAGAGACATCGACCAGCTGCCTCCTGCACAACCCCCACCGGGGATGTGCCCGCAAACAATGTACATGCCCTTGACCGGAATCGAACCCGGGACCTTCCAGTCCGCAGACCGACGCTCTATCCACTGAGCCAAACCGGTTTCGGCTCCAATTTCTTTGCATGCCCAACTTTTTGTTGTTGAAAACTGGACATTTTAGATAATGCATTAGTAGCAAATATGAATTCTGATTTTTTAAAATTGTGCTAAGGGTGTGTTTTTCATTTGTCTGTATGTCTGTTTAGTAAGTTGTCCTGGCTTTAGTGCACGATACATCTCCCAGCAGTATGTAGCAGCCGATGTCTTTGCTCTACTCCGTTTTTTGGTGTTTTGTTTTATGTGGTTTTCTTTTTTTCCTAAAAGAACAGGAAGGGCCCTAACTGGTTTGGCTCAGTGGATAGAGCGTCAGCCTGTGGACTCAAGGGTCCCAGGTTCGATTCCGGTCAAGGGCATGTACCTTGGTTGCGGGCATATCCCCAGTAGGGGTTGTGCAGGAGGCAGCTGATCAATGTTTCTCTCTCATCGATGTTTCTAACTCTCTCTTCCTCTCCCTTCCTCTCTGTAAAATATCAATAATATATATATATATTTTTTTTAATAATAAAAAATAAAAGAACAGGAAGGTATTCCCTCCCAGTTCTGGAGGCTAGACGTCTGCCCTGATGGCCACGCCCCCTCTGGAGGCTGCAGAGGCGAGCCTCCTGGCCTCTCCCAGCTCCTGGGTGTTGTAAGCAACCCTTGGCGTCTCTCCAGTCTGCACTCCGCCGTCACATGGCCTTCTTCCACCTGCATCCGCGTGTGTCTGCCTCTGCTCAGTTCCTCAATATCGGTTTTAGTTTGTAGCCCGGATTCCTAGGGGCCACCGAGGGTCAGCGGAGCTGTGGTCAGTCCAGGCTCTGAGCAGAGGTCCTGCTAAATGCCCTGAGCCCTTCCTTAGACTTCACCCTCTGCTGCTGGAACTGGGTGAGGGCCGAGGAGCACGAAGCCCAGCCGGGTCTCCCGCTGGCCGCAGCATTTGCTCCCACCTCTGGGAAGCTGACAGGCCCTCCGTGACTCATTCCCAGGACATCGTCCATAAATTTCTGATCGCTCTGCCTCTTGCCGCTCTCCCCAACTGGGACTGCTCCGCAGGCTGTCAGAGCTGCGCGTTCTCTCCGTTTTCTGTCTTTTCTTTCAAATGTGCTACTTATACTGACAGCCCCCCCCCACCACCACCACCACCACAACCATGAGTTTTCAGCTTTTACCCAGAATCCAGTCAGCCCCCTGCCCCAGGCAGTGCAGCTGCTGGCGTTCCTGTCCAGCACCCCGCCCCCCACATCCCCCGCCGTAAGCCACCTTGCTGACCGGGTTAGGGGTGGGGATGGGAAGTCCACCAGCTACCACTGCTCTTGCTCAAAATTCTAGCCCAGCGGCAGCATGGCCAGTGTTTGAGCTTCAAACTATGAACCAGGAGGTCACAGTTCGATACCCAGTCGGGGCACATGCCCGGGTTGTGGGCTCGATCCCTGGTGTGGGGCATGCAGGAGGCAGCCGATCCATGGTTCTCTCGCATCATTGATGTTTCTCTCTCTCTCTCTCTGTCTCCTGTCCACTCTGAAATCAATAAAAAAAATTTTTTTTAAGTCTAGCTACTTTCCACAAGTAAATGCCTCCGTTCGCTGTTGCCTTTGGCCTGCTTCCAGAGCGCTGAAGTGGCTGCTGGTGACCATTTTATCCAACTTAATACCTGTTTGCGGGGGACGGGATTCAGCGGCTACTCCTTGCCACGGAGCCGCACGTCCCACCCTCCAGACTTCCTCAGAGACTCAGAGGAGTTGCCGGCACCTGCGGCCGCAGGCCTCCCCTTGCCCTCCCCGCAGCTGCGGTTCAGTCAGCCCTGCGATCCCCGCTCTCTCAGGTCACCTTGCACAAGGTCCCCGAGTTTGATGACGCAGAAGGAACATGTGCTAGAAATCCTCCCGAGTCAGCATGTCCAAGGGCTGGGGGCTCAGGAACGGGGGCGCAGGGACAGGAAGGAGACCCCCACCCACACTGAACGCCCGTGTGGACGCCGACCTGCGCCTGCCCCGCGGAGTTGGCCTACCTCGATGAGGGCCGCCAGCACGGCCAGGCCGTCGGGAGCATCCTTGGCTACGTCGTAGCTTCCGTATTTGGAATTGTAGTGGACGACGTGAATCTGGGGGGGCAAGACAAGGTGGGTCAAGGGCCGTCGTGCAGACTCCGAAGGCTTCAGGTTTGCAGGAAGGAGGAAAGCAGAGGCTCCATCGAGGCCTCAGACCGTCCCACACAAACAATCCGCCCTCCGTCTCCCTCCGTCTAGGCCACGAGATCTGTCAAGTCCAGAAAAGTTCACCCTGGCCGGTTCTGCTCAGTGGTTAGAACATTGGCCCAAGGACTGAAGGGTCACGGATTCGATTCCAGTCAAGAGCACAAACCTGGGTTGCAGGCTTGATCCCTGGCCCTGGTTGGAGCATGTGCAGGAGACAACCAATCGATGTGTCTCTCTCACATTGATGTGTCTCTCTCTCTCACCCTCCCTTTCACTCTCTCTTTAAAAAAGAAAATTAATGGGACAAAGGAAAGACCAGAGAGTTCTCCAAGAATGGAAAGAGCATGAGTGGGAGTCTGGGAATGTGGCAATCCAAGGGCATTTCCCTGACCCCACCTCCCTCCAGGCAGCCAAGCTGGCAGAGTCCAGCCCAATCAGATGAGGCCCCCGGGTTCTCCTGCGGTCTCCGTGGGCTGGACGTGAGCGCCTTGCCCAGGAGGCCGCTGTGGTCCTGTGATCCTGTGGTCGTCCTAAGGACAGATCTGAGCAAGACAGGAAACCAGAGAACCCAACACACAGAGACCAGGCGAAGTGGAGACGGCTCGCCGCACTGCGCATGCTCTGCCTTCCCTGAGGATGGGGCCCTGGCCTGAACCCACACACAGCACTGATCAATGAGCAGCGAATGAATGAAAAATAAACTCAACCTCCGGAGACATGACCATCACCACTGCAGAAAGTCTTTGGGGCTGTTTGAATAAGAAAAGTGACGATGGCCGCAGCTGGTTTGGCTCAGAGGGTAGAGCATCGGCCTGCGGACTGAAGGGTCCCAGGTTCAGTTCCGGTCAAGGGCACGTGCCCGGGTTGCAGGCTTGGTCCCCAGTGGGGGGCGGGGAGGGGGGCGTGCAGGAGGCAGCCGATCAATGATTCTCTCTCGTCGTTGATGTTTCTCTCTCTCTCTCTCCCTCTCCCTTCCTCTCTGAAATCAATAAAAACATATTTAAAAAAGAAAATAGAAGTGACTGTGGGTTTGAGAGAGGGGTCCTGGCGGGACCCTCACGGTACCTCAGCCACGTATCGGAGCCCGTCGATGGTGTGCTCGGAGCCGCTGATCTCCGACGACGCGCCGCCCCAGTGGAAGTGCATCTGCAGGGCCACGTACTCCGTGCCCTGGGCCGTGGTCATGCGCATGGTGGGGGGCAGGCTGATCTGCACTGGAAGAGAAAACGGGGGGCAGCGAGGGGTGCAGGCGGCCGATGGGTCAGGCCTCCTGGGCAGGCAGCCTCCCTGGTCCCGGATGAGCTTAGCGTGCCGCGAGCAGGGTCACCTGAATGGGCGTGGAGCTTGCTGAGAACAGAGCCATTCTAAAGCGTCGCCAAGTCATCTTGGAAGCGAATTTATAAAACTCTTCCAAAATGCATGAGAGAAATCGGAGTAACGTGCGGGAGCTGTGAGTGTATTCTGGTTGACAAGCTGAGGGGACCCCAAAGGAACGGGCCACTGGCCGCCGGGACGTTCTGCCCACGCAGAGCATGGCTGTTACATTGTCTGGTCCAGGCTTCCGACGTGGGGGCCGTCCACACCCCGCTTTTCCTGTCGACCTCCTCCCCTTTCTCGGAGGGAAGGGAAAACTAGAGCTTCTCTTCAGCCTCTGAGACACACTGGGCCTCCTGTGGGCACTTGAGCTAATCAGACTCCAGAGGGAAAAGGAGGAAAATCAGACAGGGGCACAGACCGGGGAGCAAAGCCAGGCGGGGCTGTGGCTTTGGCAGCATTGCCTGCACCCGGGTTTGCCTCTGTCTGTCACCCGGGTTTGCCACTGTCAGTCACCTGGGTTTGCCGCTGTCAGTCACCTGGGTTTGCCTCTGGTTGGGTCTGAGTGAGCGCAGGAGAGGCTAACGGGGACTGAGGGAGCAGCGGGGACGGAGGCTAAGGGCAGAGGCCGCACACCTTCGGAAGAGCCTCCTCATTTTGTTTCAGGGCCTAACGCCGGTCACCCTCAGGCTGTGCTCCAGAGCAGCGATCGCCAGGTGGTCCGCGGACCGCTGGTGGTCCGTGAGGTCCGAAAGGTTGGCGACCGCTGCTCTAGATGCCCTGCGACCACCCTGGTCAGCAGCCTCGCCCTCCCCTTACCTGTGTGGCCGTTGTTGATCATGGAGAAGTCGCCGCCCTGCACGTCGTAGCCGGTCAGGTTCAGCGCCTTCAGGGCGGGGTTGTACTGCACCTTCCTCCTCTGCAGGTCGATGGGCGACTGTCTGTCCCGCCCGCAGGTGGGGTACTCCTCGTGCCAGTGCGTCTCATCGCTCGGCCCCTCTGAGCGGGGAGAGAGCAAAGGGGAGCACAGGTCAGGGCTCTCCCTGGGGCACCCCGCTTGGGGCAAAGGTCAGAGCCCGCCACTCACAGCAGGGCCTGCCCAGCCGGGGCCCCCAGTGGCCGGCAGGCTGCCTTCTAGAAAGCAGAAGGGGGTGGGAGGGGCATCTGAACCCACTCCAGGGGCCCCGGCGTCTGGGCTTCCCTATGGCAGTGCCTGCCCTGCGGACACGACGTGGTGTGTGTGCGTGTGTGTGTGTATGTGTGTGTGCGTGTGCGTGTGCGTGTGCGTGTGCGTGTGCGTGTGTGTGTGTGTGAGTGTGCTTGTGTGTTTAATATGTTTTTTAATTGATTTTTACCGAAGGAAGGGAGAAGGATAGAGAGTTAGAAACGTCGATGAGAGAGAAGCATCGATGAGCTGCCTCCTGCATGACCTCTACTGGGGATCAAGCCCACAACCCAGGTACATGCCCTTGGACAGAATCGAACGTGGGACCCTTCAGTCCACAGGTCGGTGCTCTCTCCACTGAGCCAGGCCGGTTAGGGCACAACTTGGTGTTTTGGAAACAGTGGTGACTACACAGCCTCCGTTTTCCCTCTGAAGGACGGGCAGCTGATAAACGCGTTAGGGGCTCCGTGGCTTGGGCATCGCTGGGCCCAGGACCTGGTGCGAACGGAGAGCATGGCTTTTCCTCGTTTCCTCGGGTGCCACAGTGTCCTACGCAGCCCCCACCCCTGACAGTGACACGGCCCCACTCCCGCCGGCAGGATCTCCCACCTGCTTCCTGGCCCCAGTCCTTTCACTGACGACAGGTACTCGGGCAAGAAAGGAAGCGCCAGATCCAAAGATGAGCAAACAATTGGTTAAAACAGAGCAGCCCGGCCAGCGTGGCTCAGTGGTTGAGCGCTGACCTATGAACCAGGAGGTCAGAGTTCAATTCCCGGTCAGGGCACTTGCCTGGGTTGTGGGCTCCATCCCCAGTGGGGGACGTGCAGGAGGCAGCCGATCAATGATTCTCTCTCATCATTGATGTTTCTATCTCTCTCCCTCTCCTTTCCTCTCTGAAATCAATACACTGTGTGTATATATATATATAAATAAATATATATACATACACACACACATACATACACATATACATATATATATATCAAAGTAAGGAAATTTATCTCTCACAGCCACAGTGGGGAGAGTGATGACCTCAGAACAGCTGTGGGTCCTGGTCTCACCCCTGTGACTGTGGGTCCACGCTCCCCCCCGCCCCCCCCCCAGGGGTAAGGGCACAGCTTGTGTTAAGGAGGACTTCGGGCCGGGGCCGTGAGCAGCTTCTTGGCTTTGCAATAGGAAGTCCATTCTGCGCTTCTCTGCGTGATGTACAGACCAGGTCTAAACGGTTCTCTCCGGGAGGCGGACACACAGCTCAAGATCGAAGGCCCGGGCCCGGGCCCCTGCCAGCGCTGGGGGGCGGGGAGGCCCTGGCAGTAGCTGCCCCAGTTCTCCGGGCCCTTGGTGGCTGTCTGAGGCCCAAAGCCCCAGCGGCCGGGCTGTTGGCTTTCCCTCTCTTCCTCGCTCTCCCAGCAGGGCCACGGCCTCGTGGGCTCCTCAGCCCAGCACCCAGCAGCGGCGAGGGCTGGCCAGCCGCCCCTGTGGCTGGACCCCCTGGGTCTCCCTGCAGTGTCCCTAGTCCCTCTGCCCTTGGCCTACAGGACATAGGTCCTCCGAATGGGTGCTTCCCCGTGTCGGGGGCGGGCTGTGCCGAGTGGGCCCCACACCGTGTCTGCTCCTGGTCCTGCGTCGGCCAGTGGCCGCCCGTGGCCTGTCGGGGCCCGTGCCTCAGGGCAGCTCAGAAAAGATGGGGGCGGGGAGGCAGGCGCGCTCGGCACTCCACGGGGCAGGGGTGTTTCGTGTCCAAGCCCCACAGACGTGGTCTTCCTATCCTTGGCGCCCACGGGGCTAAATGCCAGGGGCTTTGATTTCACAGGTAAAAGTCGGGGTTCAGTGAGGTGATGATTCCAGTGTCAGCAGGTCCTGGCAACGGAGGGAGGGCAGCTGGGGGCCCCCAAAGGCCCGGGTGCCCGGAACTCAGGTCGGGACGTTCTGGGGCGGCCTCGTCTCATGAGACAGCTGAGCCCTGGAGGCTGCGGGAAGCCCTGGTTTCTGTTTTTGTTTTTTTTGTTTTGTTTTTAAATCCTCACCGAAGGATATGTTTTTATTGGTTTTAGAGAGGGAGGGAGGGAGGGAGGCAGGAAGGAAGGGAGGGAAAGAGGAACATTGATGTAAGAGAGAAACAGCTATTGATCGCCTTCCATACACATCCCAACTGGGGATCGAACCCGCAACCTAGGTGTGTGCCCTGACCAGCAATCGAACCCCTAGCCTTTTGGAGTGCGGGACGATGCTCCAACCCACTGAGCCACCCGGCCAGGCCAGGCCAGCGGGCAGCCCTCTGTGACGACTTTATTTCCCACCCACAGACCAAGAAAGCAAAGGGCTTTGCCGTCGGACAGGGCGGGGGCTCCAGGCTGGCCCGGGCGCAGGGACGTGTCAGAGCACAAGAGCGGCGGGTGAGCCGGGTCCTCTGAAGGGCGAGCATCCATCCCGTTCCCGCGTCACGGCTGCCGTGCGGAGCGTCCCCCTCACCCCGCGCCCTGCAGCCGGCGGGGGAGGGCACACACCATCGCGTGTGGGGAGCTCCCACCCGGTGAAATGCCCGGCTTCCCCGGGTCCTCAGGAGGGTCACGGGGTCCCGCAGCCCGGGGTGGGGCTCACCTGTGTACGTCCAGTCGTGCTGGGCCAGGGCTCCCAGGAGGAGCAGGGACGGCAGGATGACCAGAGACCTCATGGCGCTGCAGGTCCGGAATCGGGGCCGGGCCGGGACGCTCTCCTTTTAAAGGCTCAGAGACCAGCTGTAAGTCACAGTTTCCCACGTCGGGCTGGTTGGCCCAGCCTCGGGCACCCACGGAAGAACAGCCCCTCCCACAATGCTGGCGCCCACGTGGCGGGCGGTGTGCGCCGGGCCTCCGTCGCGCTGCCACGGCCAGTTAGCCTGTAGGTTTGGCCGTTCCGCGTCCTGACGGGAAAACTCACGTGAAGGCCACACAGGGCGGCCTTTGTGGACGGGGACACCCGGGAGGGAAGGCCCAAGGCGGGGAGCGGCGGGGGAGGCTCCCCGGGAACAGAGCTGCTTCCGGCCCCTCGCTCCCGGCCAGCGGCGCTCTGGGGCCCGGCCAGGGGCCTGGCAGGGGCATCGCCAGGGCCTGCACACCCTTGCCAGGTCCCGCCTGGTATTTCCTGTGTCTCGGCAACTGTCACCAGCCACCGCTGCTGACTGGGGCTGCCCTCAGCCGGTACCTCGGGCACGACCCGCCCCACGCGTGGGCCTGGGATGGAGACGGCAGTGGAGGCCGGCGTGTCTGCGCCTCACTCTGAATTCGGCGGCGACCCTGAACCCCCCGCTCATGAGCACGTCCCTGGGTGTGCCTCGGGGCCACCGAGCTGCTGGGGCGCACGTGTCCCCACGAAATGCATTTGTTCCAACAACGGGAGTGAGCTCCGTCACACCCAAAGCAACGGGACATGTCAGAGCGATGCATGGCCTAACCTCCTGCATCCGCTTGGGTCAACAGCCCTTGAACTGAGCCGACGGAGAGCCTTTTGATTGATACCTGCTGGCAGGCCAGCACTTCGCATGCCCTTCAGAGAGGGCACAGGCCAAGGGCAGCGCTGCTGAGGGTGCTTGTGCCCCGGCCCATACAATGGACCCCCTGTTCCAGAGCACAGAGCGAGGCCCCAGCCTCCACAGCTCACTGCCAACTCCCCCCGCCCACCCCAGTCCAGGGGTGCCCGGAGGGCAATGGCAGGTGAATTCGGCATGGTGAAGGGCATGGGGAAGGGCAAGGACTCTGACGCCAGACAGACGGAGCTCAGATCCCTGCCCCCCGCTCAGCAGCTGTGGGACGGGTGGCGAGTTACTCAACCCGCCTGGGCCTGCGTTTCCCGGGGTTTGGAGATGCACCTCCCTCCCGGGGATTAACAGCGAGTGTGTGTGTTGTTCTCAGAGCAGCAGCTGGGACGTGGCAAATGGCACTTTTATCTACTCGGACCCCTCACCCTGTGGAGAGAGGGTGTGATTTGTCATTGGCACCCAGTCTGTTAGTGAGGGAACTAGAGGCAACAGGGAAGGACTCCTTCTGCCCACGGAGCTCTGTTCCCCGTTTGCTGGGTGAGAACCCCGCTCTGCATCTCAGTGATCAGTCCGCCCGATGGGCCTGGCCCTGCCGAAGGGCCGCCTCGCAGATCCCGCAGATCCCGCCTCTGCTGGGGACAGCGAGGACAGCCTGGACCTTTAGGCAGGCCAGGGGACGTGCCCTCCTCTGGCGGGGAAACACAATGGAGCCACGTGAGGTTTTTTCCTGGGGATCGGACAGAAGGAGAGAGCTGGACGGCAGGGTCCCGATGTGGAGGAAGCGGGAGGTCTGGATGCTCCGAGGCGGAGGGTGGCTGGAGGGAGAGGGGCTCAGAGTTGGTGAGTGCAATGGTCAGCAAACTCATTAGTCAACAGAGCCAAATATCAACAGCACGATTGAAATTTCTTTTGAGAGCCACATTGTTTAAACTTAAACTTCTTCTAACGCCACTTCTTCAGAATAGACTCGCCCAGGCCGTGGTATTTTGTGGAAGAGCCACACTCAAGGGGCCAAAGAGCCGCATGTGGCTCGTGAGCCGCAGTTTGCCGACCATGGGGCTAGTGCAGGATGGGGTCGGGGTGCTGCACAAAGCGGGAGACAGGGGGGCCGCGGGAGGGAGAGGACGCTGGAGCAGAAGCTCAGAGACAGGAGGCTCCAGGAGCCGGCCCCACGCAGGCCTGCGCTGCGGAGAGGGCGAGTGTCCATTGCCCATGGCTCCTGCCTCCGTTTCCCACGGAGACCCGCTGCCCTGCGGGTCACGCCCTGGGAAGCCCGGGAGCCCGGTGCCTTCACTGCCCCCCAAGCCCTCACAGCTCCCTCTGTGAGTCTGTCGTCACAGCAGCCCCGTGTGGAGCCCACGGCAACTCTTCGTCCATCGGGCCTGGGCTTTGCTTGGGGTCTCCGGTCCTTGGCGCGAGCCTGAGGGGCTGGTGCCTGGCTAACGGGTGGTCAGGGTCGGTAACTAAGCTCATTAAGCCATCGGACCAGCCCGGCCCATCGTTAATGAGGGAACGGGACCAAGAACGAGGGTCCCCCATCTCCTGGGACACATACGCCGTCGACATGAGCCACAGGCAGGCAGCGCCACTCTGGTCGCCTTCTTTCTAACTCACGGTCGTCTTTGGCCCTAAAATTTTCCATTCACTGGAGTTGCCTTGTGTTTGTGAAGCGCGTTGCTGGTTTGCGGGGGGCGGGGGCGGGTGTTGGTCTGTGGCTTCAGTGTCACGTTGGACTCTGGACTGGTTCTGCTTTCATCCATCCGCGTCTCCAGCGCATCGAGGTTGTCTCAGCCTGAGCCCCGTCTGGGAGATGAGCTGACAGGCGTGGCATTTTCACCACAACATGATGTCAGCCCGAGAAAGGACCTTTTGTTCTTCCTCGGTGCCGCCGCGGCGCCATGACGAAGGCCCGCTGAGGCCAAGAAAGAGCAGGGAGCAGGGGGATGCGGTGCGCCCAGGTGAGCAGGGAGGTGCCGTCAGCCAAGGTAAACAGGGAAGCACCCAGGGACGGGAGGGGACCGGCCCGGGGGCACAGGGAGGGGGACCGGCCCCGGGGGCATAGGGAGGGGACCGGCCCGGGGGCACAGGGAGGGGGACCGGCCCGGGGGCACAGGGAGGGGGACCGGCCCGGGGGCACAGGGAGGGGACCGGCCCGGGTCCAGGTGCACAGGGAGGGGACTGGCCCGGGTGCACAGGGAGGGGGACCGGCCCGGGTGTGCAGGGAGGGGGACCGGTCCAGGTGCACAGGGAGGGGACTGGCCCGGGTGCACAGGGAGGGGGACCGGCCCGGGTGCACAGGGAGGGGGACCGGCCCGGGTGCACAGGGAGGGGACCGGCCCGGGTGCACAGGGAGGGGGACCGGCCCGGGTGCACAGGGAGGGGGACCGGCCCGGGTGCACAGGGAGGGGGACCGGCCCGGGTGCGCAGGGAGGGGGACCGGCCCGGGTGCACAGGGAGGGGGACCGGCCCGGGTCCAGGTGCACAGGGAGGGGGACCGGCCCGGGCCCGGGTGCACAGGGAGGGGGACCGGCCCGGGGGCACCGGGCGGGGGACCGGCCCGGGTGCACAGGGAGGGGACCGGCCCGGGTGCACAGGGAGGGGACCGGCCCGGGTGCACAGGGAGGGGGACCGGCCCGGGTGCACAGGGAGGGGGGCCGGCCCGGGTGCACAGGGAGGGGGACCGGCCCGGGTGCACAGGGAGGGGGACCGGCCCGGGTGCACAGGGAGGGGGACCGGCCCGGGTCCAGGTGCACCGGGAGGGGACCGGCCCGGGCCCAGGTGCACAGGGAGGGGGACCGGCCCAGGTCCAGGTGCACAGGGAGGGGACCGGCCCGGGTGCACAGGGATGGGGACCGGCCCGGGTCCAGGTGCACAGGGAGGGGGACCGGCCCGGGTGCGCAGGGAGGGGGGCCGGCCCGGGTGCACAGGGAGGGGGACCGGCCCGGGTGCACAGGGAGGGGGACCGGCCCGGGTCCAGGTGCACCGGGAGGGGACCGGCCCGGGCCCAGGTGCACAGGGAGGGGGACCGGCCCAGGTCCAGGTGCACAGGGAGGGGACCGGCCCGGGTGCACAGGGATGGGGACCGGCCCGGGTGCACAGGGAGGGGGACCGGCCCGGGGGCACAGGGAGGGGGGCCGGCCCGGGTGCACAGGGAGGGGGACCGGCCCGGGTGAGCAGGGAGGGGACCGGCCCGGGTGTGCAGGGAGGGGGACCACCCCAGGGACAGGGAGGCCCCAGCAGCCCAGGTGAGCCGAGGCTCAGGTTGGCGCAGGCCTGGCTGGAAGACGGACCTGGCTACAGAAGAAGGTGTACGTTTGGGCCATAAGTAACACAGATGGGACCTTGTTCTGTTTCATTCGGGAGTTTCCGCTCTGGAATCGTAAGAACAAGTCGTCTGGACAGCGAGTTTTGTCGATGGCTAAGGGCTCAGTTCTGCCTAAGCAGCAAGGCGTGTAGTCCATTTGGGATCAAAACCTCTAAAACACACCACACTCTTCCCACTTTTCTTAAAAAGATAAATGTAATTAAACTTAACGACGGAGGCCCCATTCATATGAAAATTATTATCCTGCACTGTGATGTCTAGATGCCCACAGGGCCCATAACTGTATATGGCTGTCCTCCCCACGTGAAAGGAACCCTAACTCACTATTTTTTATTTCCTATATCTGATATCGGGGGGAGGGGGGGCAGTCAGCCAGCTGACTCAGCTATTAAAGCAATGCACACCCACACTCCTGGTGGCAAACTATTGACCGCCATGGCCAACCAGAACAGAAACGGGACGCGGTGCCGGCACAGGTCCACAGGCCCCGGCCTGGCAGGAGTCAGCCCTGTAGCTGGGGGCCGGGAGGGGGGGCAGGCCGGGGGGGGGGGGGGGCAGGCTGAGAGACCCGGGCAGGACTGGGCAGCAGGGCCACCTGGAGGGACCCACGTGCTGAGCTCATTTGTGACAGTCGGCGGCCAGCTGCGGCCTCTGAGGGTTGTCTCTCTGCCTCTCTTCCCCTCCTGGCTTCTTATTTGCTGCATTTTTATCAGTTTGTCCAGAAATCAGATGACTATGCTTCTTAGAGCTGCATGCACAAGGGGAGTGGACAGAGGGGACCCTGAGGGCCCGGAGGCTGGACTGACACCCACGCACGAGGGCGACACATGCAGCAAGGCGGTGAGGCGGCTTCCTGGCCTCGCCCCGAAGAGTTCCAACAAGTTGCACAACTACAATCCCACAGAGAATTCCCTGCGCACACCCAGCATGGCCAAGAGGTCGGCGCCCCGGACACCTGGAGGTGGGTGTCTGCGAGGGAGCAGGGGCGGGAGGGTGGGAAGGAAGGACGGAGACAGACACAGCCCAGCCCTGGCAGACGCCCCAGCAGGGGAGGGTGAGATTGCAGCACCCACTCAGCAACCAGCAGCCCTGGGGCCGAGGCAGCCGCGGCCTGAACGGCCAGCACACATCACGGCGGGGCCGCGGGGCGGGTGATGCGGCAGAGGGGCAGGTCGGGGTGTCGGATTATTGCCCTCGCTCAGCGGGAAGCAAAGGGGCAGAAGCAGCCTTCTAGCCTGAGTGACCAGTACACGTTTCGCTAACCCCAGTGGAGCAGACGAAGTGGCCGATGCGAGAACCCGCCTCCCCCCACCCACCCACCCATTGCGGGGAAACCATGGAGGGCCAGGCAGGGACCGCCCTCCTTTCTCTACAATCAGCTCAGCAAGCAGGTAGCCTGGAAGAGGCACGTGGCCAAGGCGCCTGAGGAGCCTCCCCAAGAATTCAAAATCTGGAAGTCAAACCCTCTCCCCTCTGGAGACCCACACCACGGAGCAGAACCCTCCCTCCGGGGCTGGCTGTGGCGTGACCGGTCTAACAGGCAGGAGGACCATGGTGGTGACTCGGCACAGAACGCCGAGGAGAGACAGTAGAATCAGATGATGAAAAAGATGAGCATGGCCCTCGCCAGTGTGGCTCAGTGGATAGAGCGTCAGACTGCAGACTGAAGGGTACCCGGTTCCATTCGGTCAAGGGCACATGCCTGGGTTGTGGGCTCAATCCCCAGTAGGGGACATGCAGGAGGCAGCCCATCAATGATTTTCTCCCATCATTGATGTTTCTATTTCTCCCTCCCTCTTCCTTCCTCTCTAAGATCAATAAAATATTTTTTAAAAAAAAGAAAGAAAGAAAAAGATGAACATACTTCTAAAGAGCCACAGAGGAGCCTGGCTGGCGTGGCTCAGTGGTTGAGTGTCAATCTATGAACCAGGGGGTCACGGTTTGATTCCTGGTCAGGGCATATGCTGGTTGTGGGCTCGATTCCCAGTGGGAGGCATGCAGGAGGCAGCCGATCCATGATTCTCTCTCATCATTGATGTTTCTCTCTCTCTATCTCTCTCTCTCTCTCTCTGAAATCAATAAAAATATTAAAAATCCTATATAATAGAGGTAATATGGAAATTAACCCTCACGCCCTCACAAGATGGCTACCTACAAGCTGGCCGGCAGGGGGGTTAGTGAGGGACAACCAAACGACTGAACAGCAGGCTGCATGGGGCGACAAGGCCAGCAGGGGGGGCAGTAAGAGGTGACCAGGCCAGCAGGGGGGAGGGGCAGTTAGGGATGACCATGCCAGCAGGGGGTTGCAGTTGGGGGCGACCAAGCCGGCGGGAGGGGAGGGGGCAGTTAGGGGCAACCATGCAGACAGGCAGGTGAGTGACTAGGAGCCAGCAGTCCAGGATTGTGAGAGGAATGTCCGACTGCCAGTTTAGGCCCGATCCCCGGGATCAGGCCTAAACTGGCAGTCGGACATCCCCCAATGGGTCCTGGATTGGAGAGGGTACAGGCTGGGCTGAGGGGGAACCCCCCCTTCACAAATTTCATGCACCGGGCCTCTAGTAAAAATAAATAAAGAGCACAGAGTAGAATCAGGAGAGCCAACAAAGAAGAAAAAGTAGAAGACAGCAAATAGCAAGCAATTTTGGACTATGAAACTTATTGAAAGGTCTTTTGTTTTTTTGTGGATTTTTTCGCAGATAAGTTGATATTGTAAATGATTATGAACCATCTACATTTAACAAATTAACTAATGTTAATTAACTAATAATCATTGCTATAGGAACTTTCCACTGTTGAATTCACTTTTTATTTTAAAACTTTTATATGTTTAGAACTCAGATGGTGACTTGTGGTTGTGACGTTGACAACACTTAGAAGCATTCTTGCTATCACAGAATTGGTGACATGCTTTGAGAGCCTGTCACATGTTAACATGCCAATGTTCTATGAACCTTTTATAAAAGAACATATGTATATATTTTTTTCTGTCTAGAAGGATTGTTTTATTTTTTAAATCTTTAGTGTTGGAAGTATTACATATGTCCCCTTTTACCCCCCATCAACCCCCTCCAGCCCACTCCTGCCCCCCACCCCAGGCCCTCACTACTCTACTGTCTGCGCCCATGGGTTATGCATATATGCATACAAGGTCTTTGGTTGATTACTTCCCACCCAACCTCCCTCCCCCGCCTTCCCTTCGAGATCTGCATTCTGCTCCATGCTATGGGATATATTTTTAAAGTAAATCTATTGTAATGAACTGTGGGGGAGGAGGGAGAGAAAGAAGAAAAATCCCAAATTAACAATCTAACATTTCACCTTAGAGAACTAGAAAAAGAAGAATAAATAAAGCCCAAAGTCAGAAGAAAAAAGGGAAATTAAAATTACAGCAGAGCCCTAGCCGGTTTGGCTCAGTGGATAGAGTGTTGGCCTGCGGACCAGAGTCCTGGGTTCGATTCCGGTCAACGGCATGTACCTTGGTTGCAGGCTCCTCCCCAGCCCGGGCCCTGGTCGGGGCTCATGCAGGAGACAACCAATCAATGTGTTTCTCTCACACCGATGTTTCTCTGTCTTTTCCTCTCTCTTCCACTCTTTATAAAAATCAATGGAAAAATATCCTTGGGTGAAGATTAACAACAACAAAAATTATAGCAGAATTAAATGAAATAGAGAACAAAAAGACAATAGAAAAAGTTAATGAAACAAAGAGCTGGTTCTTCGAAAAGATAAGATTAACAAGCCTCTGTCTAGGAAAGAAAAAAAGAGAAAAGACTCAAATATTATCAGAAACGAAAGAGAAGTTACAGTGGACACCACAGAAATACAAAAGACTATACAAGAATACTATGAAGGGCTACCTCCTCCAAATTTGATAGCCTGGAAGACAAAACAAATTCTTAGAAATGTACAATCTTTCTAGACTGAACCGTGAAGAACTGGAAAACCTAAATAGATCAGCAATAAAGAAATTAAAACAGTCATCAAAAACTTCCCAACAAGTAAAAGTCCAGGACCAGTTGGCTTCACTAGTGAATTCTACCAAACATTCAAGGAATATGTAATACCTATCCTCCACAAGCTCTTCCAAAACATTCAAGAAGAGGGAATACTTCCTAACTCATTTTACAAGGCCAACGTTACCCTAATACCATAACCAGGCAAGGACAACACACAAAAAAGAAAATTACAGGCCTAAATCTCTGATGAAGATAGATGCAAAAATCCTCAACAAAATACTAGCAGATTGAATACAGCAATATATTCAAAAGATAATGCATCATCACCAACTGGGATTCATTCCACACACATAAGGGTGGTTCAACATATGCAAATTAATGTGATATACCATATTAACAAAATAGAAGATAAAAGCCATATGATTGTATCAACAGATGCAGAAAAAGCACTTGACAAGATACAACATCCATGTATTATTAAAACACTCAATAAAATGGGTATAGAAGGAAAGTACCTCAACATAATAAAGGCCATATATGACAAGCCCGCAGCTAATATTATACTCAATGATGAAAAACTGTAAGTTTTTCCTCTAAGATCAGGAACAAGAACTGTTATGCAACATAGTTCTGGAATTCCTAGGCAGAGCAATCAGTCAAGAGAAAGAAATAAAAAGCATCCAAATTGGGAATGAAGAAGTAAAACTGTCACTATTTGCAGGTAACATGATTCTATATATAGAAAACCCTAAAGACTCCACCAAAAGGCTATTAGACACAATAAACAAATATGGTAAAGCAGCAAGATATAAAACCAATGTCCAAAAACCTGTTGTGTTCCTATATACTAACAATGAAATGGAAAAGTAAATGAAGAAAAGAATCCCATTTGCAATTGCAACAAAAAGAATAAAATCCCTAGGAATAAATTTAGCAAAGAAAGTGGAAGGCCTGTACACTGAAAACTATATGACATTGTTAAAAGAAATTGAAGACACAAAGAAATGGAAAGATATGCCATGTTCATGAATTGGACGAATTAACATAGTTAAAATGGCCATATTAACTAAAACACTATACAGATTTAATGCAATCCCCATCAAAATCCCAATGGCATTTTTCAAAGAAATACAACCAAAAAAACATCAAATTTGTATGGAATTGCAAAAGACCCCAAATAGCCAAAACAATCCTGAGAAAAAAGAACAAAGCAGGAGGTATCACACTTCCTGACTTCAAATTATACTGCAAAGCTACAATTATTTAAAAAAAAAAAAAAAAAGGAGTATTGGTAGAAAAATAGACAGACCAATGGCATAGAATTGAGAGCCCAGAAATAAACCCACACATATAGGGGCAACTAATTTTTTACAAAGTAGTAAAAAAATATAATGAAGAAAGGAAAGCCTCTTCCATAAATGGTGTTAGGACAATTGGAAGGTCACGCAAAAGAATGACAGCACACACAAAAATTAACTCAAAGTGGATTAAAGACTTGACAATAAGACCTGAAATAATCAAATACATACAAGAAAACACAGGCACTAAACGTATGGATCTTTGTCTCAGAGAGTTTAGGGGAACTTGACCCCTAACGCAAGGGAAGTAAAAGCAAAAATAAATGAATGGACTGCATCAAACTAAAAAGCACAAGAAACCATCAACAAAACAAAAAGGCAACCAACTGAATGGGAGAAGATATTTGCAAACAATACCTCCGATGATGAGCTAATATCCAAAATATATAAAGAACTCAACAACAAAAACAACAAACAATCCAATTAAAAATGGGCAGAGGACCTCAACTGGCACTTTTCCCAAGAGGACAGACAGATGGCCAACAGACACATGGGAAGGTGCTCAACTTCACTAGCTCTTGGGGAAATGCAAATCAAAACCAAAATGAGGTCCCACCTCACACCTGTTAGAATGCCAACTATAAAGAAGACAAGAAATCACCAGGGTCGAAGAGGATGTGGAGAAAAGGGAACCCTGGTAGTTGGCTAGTGGGAATGGAAATTGGTGCAGCCGCTTCGGGAAAAAGTATGCATGTTCTTCGAAAAATTAAGAGTAGAGCTACCTACCCTATGACTCAGCAATCCCTCTCCTGGGTATCTACCCAAAAAATTTTTTTAATTTATTAGTAAAGATATTATATCCCCCTATATTCATTGCAGCATTATGCACAGTAACCAATGGATGATTGGATAAAGTGGTACATATATATAGTAGAATGCTACTCAGCCATAAAAATGATGAGATATTGCCATTTGATCAACATAGACGGGTCTTGAGAGTGTCGTGCTAAATGAAATGTCAGATGGAAAAGGATAAGAACCATATGATTTTGCTCATATGTGAGCTATAAAACAAAAAGCAACAAGCTAAGAAACAGCAAACAAATTCATAGACACGGACAATAGTGCAACAGTTACCAGAGGGAAGGAAAGTGGGCGAGGGTAAAAGGAGTCAAATATACGATGACGGGAGGAGACTAGACTCTGGTGGCGAGCGTTCAGTGCAGAATACGGATATTGCACCGGAAATTTATATAATGTTGTTAACCACTGTTACCCCAATAAATGTAATTAAATAAAAAAATTAATAACTAAAACCAAACATCTTTTTGACTACTCAAAAATTTTTATTTCCTTTCTGACTTTCAGTTCTGTCCATGTAAGTAACTAATAATATCAAATAACTTACTTGCGGAACATTCAGCCATATTACCCCGCCGCAGTTCACCAGGGACGCCCAGGCCTTCTCTCCCCAGCCTCCCTGGTGGTGAGTTCCCAATCTTATAGGGTACCTCCATCATAGCTACCCTTCTCCCAGTAACCCACATCAAAAACACCCAGCTCAAAACCCTGGCGGAAATTCTCTGTTACTAGTTTATTTATTAGCAAACTAAGGACCCAATACCTAAAAATATATACAGCTCAAACCGCCATCACATCCCACGCGCCTTCTCTGTGCAAACTCACCGCAGGACCTGCCGCTGGAATCGGAGGTGGCATTTGTCTCTCCTGCTGGCTGCACCTGCTACCTCTTGGAGTAGACAGAGTCCTGCTTATGTCCCTCTTAGGGACTCCACCCCTGGTTTGCTTTTGTAGGACAAGTTATGTGTCTTGGGCTCCACCCTTACTTGGTCAATAAGCCATTCCAGGTGTGTATTGAGCAAGTGGAGAACTGTATTAATTGCCTGTCGCCACTGGGACAAATCGCCACAAACTCAGTGCTTCACACCACGCAAATTTACTTTCTCACAGATCCGAAAGTCAGAAATCCAATGCAGTCTCACCGGGCTCCAGTCAAGGTGTGGGCAGGGCTGGCTCCTTCAGGAGGCTCTGAGGGAGAATCCGTCCCCTTGCCTTTCAGCTCCTGGGGCCGCCTACACTCCTGGGCTCACAACCTCCTCCTCGAATCACTCCAGTCTCGTGCTTATCGTCACATCTGCTTCATCCATTGATCTTCTTGCCTCCCTCTTGATCCCAATTAGGGCCCACGCAGATAATCCAGAATAATATCCCCATCTCAAGATCCTTAACTTTAACTTACATCAGAGCAAGTCACTTTTGTGATGTTCATGGGGATTAGGAGTGGACTGGGGAGAGGGGGGGAGGCATTATTTATTCAGCCTATCACAAGGACACAGGGAACCACCAAGCTAAATTAAAGCATGGGCTGCTGAAATTTGGACTTAGGTTTTTAAAAAGAGAGTAACACATCAGCCATGTCATGAAACACCGGGGATGGAGGGGGCTGCAGGGAGACGAGTTGGACCACCGCGGGTCCATCGGGGGAACGCTCAAGTGCCAGGCTCTCCTCTGACCTCTTCGTGGCCACCATGGTAGAACCACAGTCAGCTGGTTGGACTGGAACAGCAACCTAGTAACCTGGAAAAGTGTCAGTAGCACCAGGAAAGGGGGTCAAAGACCCAGTGTGATCCATCTGCCTGGATGGGCGGGACCGACGCCCCGTGAATGTGGCCTGAGTCACAGTCTGGCAGGCAGGGGGCGCTTCTGCAGCAGAATGGAGAATCCTTAGCTTTGTGGCCACACACACTCTGCAATATTGAGCTAAAGTGAAAAGGAAAACGTAAATACACCGAAATTAAAAATATGTGAAGTTTTCCCACTTCAGCAAAGCCAGTCTAGCTTATTTTATACCACACCTTTCACTGAGAAAACTAGAAATGCTGGACAAATTTTTTTTTTTCCTGAGAATTTCTTTGAAAGCAGCAAAGCAGGGATATATAAAGAGAATACTATATCACCAGAGGTTGGGTTTGCCACTGGAATGCAAGGTTGGCTTAACGTTTAAAATTTAATGTAACAAAAATAAAGGAGAAAAAGATACTTTAACATAGGCAGGAAAAACAATTGAGAAAATGTAACACCCAGGAGAAAATCAAAATCCAATTATGATTTTTAAAGAAAATTCCTAAGAAAAAGGGTGGAAATTTTTATTAATCTGATAAAGAATGTGTACCAAAAATTCTATAATAAACATCAACCCAAGCGGAGGCCCTGGTATCTGGAATTTATTTTCCTTCTACAATTGAAACTTTGTAGCCTGAAGCGGAGCCAAGCCTGGGGCTCCCTCCGAGGCCGCAGCCATTGTGTGGGGTTATAATTGAAACTTTGTTGCCTTAAGCGGGTGGGCCCGGCCAGGGTGTGCGGAAAGCTTTGCTTCCCCTGTTGCCGGCGGCAACCCTGGCCTGCTCTCTCAAGCTCCATTCTGCCGCCATTTGTTTGAATTTGTTTACCTTCTGTAATTGAAACTTTGTAGCTTGAGTGGAGGCTTAGGCCTGGCCAGGGCTGGCGGAAAGCTTGGCTTCCTCTGTTACCTAGGAAACCTTGCTCTCTGTGGCTGTAGCCATCTTGGTTTGGATTAATTTGCATGCTTGCTCTGATTGGATGGTGGGCGTGGCTTGTGGGCATGTCAGAGGTATGGTCAATTTGCATATTTGTCTATTATTAGATAGGATAGTGGCCCGGTGCACAAAATTCGTGCACTCGGGGCAGGGAGCAGGGGGTCCCCCAGCCTGGCTTGTGCCCTGTCACAGTGCGGGAGCCCCGCAATCCATCGCCCCAAAGAGGTAGGCCCTACCCACCCATCTGGGGCTCCTCGATGGATTGCCCCAAAGAGGTAGGCCAGAGCTGGGGGAGGCCTGTGGACCCCCTGCCGGGGCCATGGCAGAGAAGGGCCTCTGCACGCGCCTGCAGACCCCCGGCCCGGCCCACGGCGGAGGGGCCTCTCTGCCGCAGCCCCGCCCCTGTCCCCGACGCTGCAAGTCCCCGTCCGCCTGTGCCTGCTGTGCACGCAGCCTGCTCATCAGTCGTTACTGTCACGGCGTCCTGGAAAATTTGCATATTACCCTATTATTAATATAGATAGGCACTCACAAGAAAAAAATATCCAGGTGGCCCATTAACATCTGAGAAGGTTAAACTCTTTAGTGACAAAATAAATGGACATTAAAACCACAGCCAGGTACCACTCAGCGTCATCCTTAGCCTGATGGCACACACTTAAAGGCTGACCACACCAATTGTCACCAAGATCACCAAACCATGTGAACGCTCATCCATTGCTCATTTGTGCACCAAAAGACACGGGCAGGAATAACCATAACAGCCCTATTCACGATGGCCCCAAACTGGAAACAGCCCAAATATCCACTCGTGTGAAAATAGGTTAATGATGTTATCATTCCAGATGGCTTCCCACAACCAAGAGGAATAATTGAAGGTGCTGTTTGCAGTCAGGCCTCCTGGACTAACCCCAGCCTAGAGAGGGCGGGTCCTGGTGCCATAACTGGGCATGGCCGGAAGTCCACAGTCAGGCTGGAGTCAGGACGACGTCTGAGGAAGTCCCTCTCTAACAAAAAGTTGGGAAGTAAGGTAGTGATGGTGAGCACCTACCCATCCTTCTCTTAGTTTGCTAAATGAGCGAATCCCTTACTGTCTAAAGCCAAAGGGTCCCAGGTCACTCCCCTTTCTTGGTCAGAATACCTGAGCAGGGGCCCCAAATATGCCTTGTGTTAGATTTTGAGTTTCCTCCTATAGCTGGTGACCCATTGAAACATTCTGGAAAAGCCCTAGCCGGTTTGGCTCAGTGGATAGAGCGTCAGCCTGTGGATCAAAGGGTCCCAGGTTTGATTCTGCTCAAGGGCACATACCTGGGTTGCAGGCTCCTGGGTTCCTGGCCCAGGCCCTGATCAGGCTCCTGCAGGAGGCAACCAATCCATACATTGATGTTTCTCTTTCTTTCCCTCTCTCTTCCACTCTCTCTAAAAAAAAAATCAATGGAAAAATATCCTCTGGCGAGGATTAACAAAACCAAACAAGAAAAGAAATATTCTGGGGAGCACAAAGAAGCCAGTGTTGCCATTTCGCTCATCTTCCATCGCCTGCACTCTGCGTGCTTCTCAATGCCCTGCTTGCAGAGTCAAACGCACCCTGCAGGGCACCCCTCCGAGGAGCCCCACTGGAGGAAGGATGCAGTTCTTCGGGCTGAAGCATAGGCTGTGCACGTGTGACATCTAGTGGCCAGAAAAATATCGTGCAGAAGTTTTTTTTATTCCGTACAAAATCCCAAGTGTCATTGCAAACAGCTAGTCTGTATGAAGGACCCGCAGTGAGACAGGCATGAATTTGGTGTCTCCCTTCTAGAATGTCAAGGACAGTCCAGGCTGGGGGCAACCTCTTTGAAGCGGGGAAGAGGCCCATAAAACGTTGTTTGGATATTCAGAAACTCCCAATCCCCAGGGTATAGAAAAAACGATGAATTTTTCTTAATTGAGGTGAAATTCACAAAACACAAAATTAACTCTTTCTAATGAGTACAATTTAGTAGTATTTATATTCACAATGTTGTGCAACCACCCTCTTTATCTAGTTCCAAAACGTTTTCATCACCCCAAAAAAATTCCGTATCCGTTCAGCAATCACTCGCTGCTCCTTCCTTCCTCCTGTCCCTGGCAGCCACCAATCTGCCGGTGTGTCCGCGGGCTCACCTGTCCTGGGTACAGGTGTGAATGGAAGCAGTGGATGTGCCTCTTTTGTGTCTGGCTATTTTCACTTAGCACAATTTCCTGAGGTTCACCCGAGTTGTAGCATTGTATTAGTACCTTATTCCTTTCTATGGCTGGTAATATTCCATTGTGTGTGTGTCCGTTTTGTTAATCCATTCGTCTATTCATGGGCATTTTGTGGTGTCCATCACTTGGTTATTAATGTGCGGCTATGAACATTAGTGTATGAATGCCCGATTTCCTTCTTAGGCATGGCGTGGCTAGGTCACATGGTGATTCTGCTCAGCTTTTTGAAGAAAAAAATTTTTAGATTCCTTAAAATATGATAGAAGAAATGGAAAGGTTTTTATTTTTTAATATTTTTTTAATTTCAGAGAGGAAGGGAGAGGGAGACAGAAACATCAATGATGAGAGGAAATTGTTGATTAGCTGCCTACTGGGGATCAAGCCCACAACCCAGGCATATGCCCTTGACCAGAATCGAACCCGGGACCCTTCAGTCCACAGGCCGATGCTCTATCCCCTGAGCCAAACCGGCTAGGGCTGAAAGGTTTTTAGACTCCCGAAATGGATAGAGAAGTTTATTTGGACCCGGACCAATGTTTCCCCTGTGACCCGATTTTCCCCCCTTCATTCATGTGTATCTAACTCCTCAGCCCAGAGCCCGTGGGAATGAATGCAGATGGAAGAGAGCAAAGAACCCACTCAGGGGGAAGTTCATTTGCCTAAGAATCCTCTGTTGGCATTTGTTTAGCTCAGCAAACAGAAATCCTCCCCAGGCCTTTGGTATGCGCTCTGTCATAACACTGCCTTGAAAATCACTGGCAGACCTGGGATGAATTTGGACAGCCAAAGTGAATTAATTAAGCTGAAAAGAGTTCTCAAACAATGTTTTCCCTGATGCGGTTTTTATTCAAGCCTTCCAGGTCACTAATTTAGGAGAAAACAATGTTGGGGGGGGAGGGGAGTTGGTGCCCTCTACAGCAAAATATGTTGATTTGACATCGCTGGAGAAGGAGCGGCTGGGCATAAGAGAATGTTCCCTCTAAGCATCCATCGTAAATACGTTAACCATTTTGGATGAAATACTTCCTAAAACGAGCGCTCAGTGTCCTGTCTTCTTACACAGAAGATGCTGAACCTGACTATGAACCTTTGTCGGACCATGTTTGAGCTACAACACAGAAGTCTTCTCAAGAGCAAAGGGCTCGGCAAGGGCGTTAGAGGTCCTGCAAATGGCTTTTAAGTCCTTCAGCATGATCTGTACATGTGACTTATTTCAATCTACTTCTGAGAGGCAGAGGAGCTGAGCTCTGCTAAATCGGAAATGCCAGCTCCACCGGTAGTTAGAACCCACATTTGAAAGACATCCAAAGCTCACTCTGGCCCAGTTGTGGCTCAGCGGGTTGAGTGTCCTCCCGTGCACCAAGAGGTTGCCCGGTCCATTCCCAGTCAGGGCACATGCCCGGACTGTGGGCTCCATCCCTGGTAGGGGGCATGCAGGATGCAGCCAACCAATGTTTCTCTCTCATTGATATTTCTCTTTCTCTCTCCCTCTCCCATCCACTCTCTCTCTAAAAGAAATCAATAAAAACACATTTAAAATTAAATAAAAATAAAGTTTGGGCTTTGATCTTTTTTAAAAATATATTTTTATTGATTTCAGAGAGGAAGAGAGAGAATCACTGATCACCTGCCTCCTGCACGACCCCCATTGGGGATCAAGCCAGCAACCTGAGCATGTGTCCTGACCAGGAATTGAACCATGCCCTCCTGGTTCATAGGTCAATGCTCAACCATTGAGCCACACTGGCCAGGCAATACAAATGTATCTTTAAAAGACTCGTTGAAAATGTCAAGAGGTCCACCTCGCTTGTCGCCCAGCTGACGTGGCTCAGTGGTTGAGCGTCGACCTATGAACCAGGAGGTCACAGTTCGATTCCCAGTCAGGGCACATGCCCGTGTTGCAGGCTTGATCCCCACACTGGGGATCGCAGGAGGCAGCCGATCAATGATAGGGAGATTCTCAAATTGACCAGCCGGAGGGCCAGGGTCACCCAGGAGTCACCCCTAACACAGTGGCTAGTCCACCATAGCCGCCTGGGTTGGCACTGCCAGTGCCCTAGAGCGTGAACTCCCCAAGACGGCCGTGTTCGTGGAGAAGCCAACCTGAGGGGCCCTCCAGGACCAGAGGAGACATCACAGTCGTAGGGCCCCTTACTGGGAGATGAGGCAGTTAGTTAACCAAGACCAGCCTAGTCCTAAATGTGAGCTCTCTACTCAGCGGCGTTATCCTGCAGCAACTGTGCATCTAATGCCGGGGCCCCTCTGGTTCAATTACGCAGGGCTTCCTCTACGTAATCAGAGGAACCTTTTGGCAACGTTCCCTGGCACGGCCTTAGCACCCCACTGGGAAGACAAAGCAAAAACAGTCCTTAGCACCCCACAGGGAAGACAAAGCAAAGACAGACCGAGGGAAATGGGTGGCTGTTGTTTCCTCTGGGGGCCTGGGGCAGCGCTGCATAGCAAGAAAACCGGTCCTCCCAGGAAAGAGGAAATGGCCGGCCCGGTGCACCCCACCAAGAGGTCCGGCTCGCTTGTGGCTCAGACCCCCCCCCTCCCCCCCCCCTTGCAGGTGAGAAAGTGAAGATGAAGACCCAGCGGGACCTAAGCACCGCTGCCTCCCCCGCCTCCCTCTCCCTGACCTTTCCCCTTCTGGAAGCTGCCCTCGGGGCCCACAGGATGTCACCCCTCCTGCCCTGGCCACCTTTATTATACCCGACCTGAGCCCCAGCCACAAATGTCTGGTGGGCTCCAAAAACATACAAGTAATCCGTGCTTGGAAAAAAAAGAAATGAGATGAATAAAATAATGAAGGATCCAAGCAGTGTGCTGAGGAACAAAAGTAAACCCTTCCTTTCCCCTTCCTCCCCTTAGCCCATCCCTGGAGTTGACCTTGTGGTATGTGTCCTCCTAGCCAGCCCATGGATGCACACATACACACACACACAGCTGCAGGCATGCACGCATACGATACACATGTGCACATGCGCCCACACATTTCCCAGTGACTGTGCATATGAATATTCCTGCTTTATTCCTTTTGTTCTGACCTGGGTTCACAAACTTCAGGCTGCTTTCAGAAAACAAGGGAATCATTTTGAAAGGTTTGCGACGCAGGAAACAAGACACAGAGTCCAGGCGATGGAAAGGGGGGGAGGTTTTAATCTTGTGCTCCCGGGCGAAACTCACCAGTCCGAGAGTGGGCCAGGGGAGTTCGCGCCAAAACGGGGGCTTAGGTACTTCCTTTATACAGCTGTTTGGTGAGGGGAGGGTGGAGGGCATGAGAGGTGTGGAATTCCTGCCTCAGGCAGGGGTCTGGGCAGGCTGGCAAGGGCCTGGGAAGGCGCCAGTTATCTTTGTCACCATCTACCTTGCAGATGCTTGCATGGCTGTGGTCTTTCCCCCCTGCCTCGACCTAACACATTTGATACGACCGATCAGCATTTATTAAGGTCCTGTTGGGTCTTACTTGCCTCTAATTCTCGTTTCCACTTGTCACAAGGCTTGCTGGAGACGTAATCCTCCGCCTCCGTCTGTCGCTAACAGTAGAGATGTCCCATAAAGACGTCAATGGATGGCTTGATGGTTTGGTTTTGTTGTTTTTTAAAAATAATGAAATTTACATGTTATTATTCTAGCCGATTCTAAAAATGTGTGCAGGCTTAACAGTGTCAGCTGATGATGACCTAGTGATTTAGTGGTCCTTGTGTGTGTCTGTGTGTGTGTGTGTGTGTGTGTGTGTGTGTGTGTTTTGGGGGGGTGTTTTTATTTTTTACTTTATATTTGAAGACCTCTGCTTCCTTCGGAGTTAGTTTCCATCTTGGAGGGCATCTCAATTAACATGCAAAGGGATCCCCAGGAAACCCCCTGGAGAGCCTGAGTGAAGCCACAGAAGAGCATGTCTCAGGTTTCTTTACCTCCCTCCCCACTCCTGTGAGAGGACTAGAGGGGCTGAGGAATAAACACGAAGAGAAGCTCAATTTAACCGACACTCATAAAGTGCAAATTAAAGCAAGATGATGTTTTCCGCCTCAGAGACTAGTAAAATTAAAATGCCGGTGTTATCAAATGCTGGGAACACGTTTACACCATGGAATACTGTGTGGCTGTAAAAAGGAAGGATCTGTCCCCCTTTGCGGCAGCATGGAGGGACCTGGAGAATATTATGCTGAATGAAATAAGCCAGTCAGAGAAAGACAAGTATCACATGATCTCACTTATTTGTGGGATCTAATAAACAAAATAAATTGACATACAAAATACGTCCCAAGGCATGGATGCATGGAACAGACTGACAGACCTAAGGGGGGGGGGGGGGGGGGGGGGGGAGATGGGAAGAGATTAACCAAAGAACATATATGCATATATGCACAGTCCGTGGTCACAGACAAGAATGTGGTGAAGGCCTGGGGGGGGTGAGGGGTGTGGGTGGAAGAGGGCAAAGGGGGAGAGGGGGAATGGGGAACATCTGTAATACTGTCAACAATCCTATATAATAAAAGCCTAATATGCAAATCGACCAAACGGCAGAACAACTGGTCACTATGACATGCACTGACCACCAGGGGGCAGATACTCAATGCAGGAGCTGCCCCCTGGTGGTCAGTGCGCTCCCCCTGTGAAGCTGGGCTCACAGCTGGCAAGCACAGTGGCAGTGGTGGGAGCCTCTCCTGCCTCCGCAGCAGCACTAAGGAGCAGCGAGCAGGCAGGCGGTAAGGAACAAGGGCTCCCAGACTGCGAGGGGGATGTCCGCCTGCCGGCTTAGGCCCGCTCCCTCCCTGAGAAGGCACAGGCCAGGCTGAGAGACCCTCCCCTCCAGTGCACAAATTTCGTGCACCGGGCCTCTAGTAAGTAAATAAAGAAGAGTGAGACTTTTGGAACAACTTAAATGTCCATTAGCAGGACACTAATTACATCATGCCTGATATTTAAACTATGACACTCAATGCAGCCTTAACAAGAGCAAGGACAGATAAACCCTTTGGCGTACTCAGAAAGGTGCACGTGATACAGTGGGGTGAGGAAAAGGAGAAGATCGCAGACCGATACATCCAGCATTGTTCCATTTTGATGTTGTTTTTTTAAGTATGTCTCCATCTCTGTATGAATGTGTATGCTTCTTGGCAGAGACAGGAGAACTCTGGGAGAGTCACACGCCAGACTGTTGTTAACAGTGGGAAGCAAAATACGGAGGAACTTCAGTTGACGCTTTTCTAACCAGCAGAGAGTACTTTAATAATTTTTAAAGCAAATAGTAAAAAAACACAACTGCTTCTTTCCGGTCCTATTTCAAAACAAACCAACGGGAGACGCTGCTAAGATATCAGCTGCTGGAACTTGATATTGAGAAATTGTCCGCTATGGAATAAAGACCGTATTATCCACGCACGCACGCCCCGCCGGCGCTCCCTGGCCCCGTGAGAACCGCTTCAGGATCTCCGCTGCCAAGGACTGCGTCTCCCTGCTTCCTGCCTGCGTCCTGCACCGTGTACCTGCCGTGGCCGCAAGAGCTTTGCCTCCTCCTCTGTCCTGCCTTCAGCTCCCGGCGGCGCCTGGCACGGTGCCGGACGTCGGTAAATATTTGTTGGATGAACCTTGACCAGCGGAGGGAGAGCCAGGGTGCTCTGGAACGTGTAACACGGGGGATCTTTCAACACAAATCGGAACCCAGAGGTGTTGCTCCCCCTGGTAAGACATTGTCAGAGAGGAACACCTTTCCCCCTACTCTCTCGTGTTCAGGCTGCGGGGCCTGCAAATTAAGCTGAGCCCACATAAAAACGTGACTCAAGGAGGTGATTAGAGTCGGGGTTTATATACCATCTTCGCCGAAACCGGTTTGGCTCAGTGGATAGAGCGTCGGTCTGCGGACTGAAAGGTCCCAGGTTCGATTCTGGTCAAGGGCATGTACCTTGGTTGCGGGCACATCCCTGGTGGGGACTGTGCAGGAGGCAGCTGGTCGATGTTTCTAGCTCTCTATCCCTCTCCCTTCCTCTCTGTAAAAAAATCAATAAAGCCCTAACTGGTTTGGCTCAGTGGATTGACCTGCGGACTGAAGGGTCCCAGGTTCGATTCCGGATGTACATTGGTTGCGGGCACATCCCCAGTAGGGGGTGTGCAGGGGGTATGCAGGGGGTGTGCAGGAGGCAGTTAATTGATGTTTCTCTCTCATCGATGTTTCTAACTCTCTGTCCCTCTCCCTTCCTCTCTGTAAAAAAAAAAAATCAATAAAAAAAAAAAAGATATATATACCATCTTCACAGGGGGGGAGTGGAGGGAGGGCCCTGAGGGAGAGATGGGAGATGGGACCGCTTTGTGACAATGCCTGGCAGTCTTCCCTGGTTGCTGCCGGGGTGCAGGCTGGGGGGGGAGGGGAGGGGAAGGGGAGTGACTAATGACAACTGAGTCCTGTTGAGAGGTTCTGCTTTTGGACAGAAAAAGCAGTTCGGGGGAAATCCTGCTCCCAAATACCTTCAGCGCAGACGGATTGTCATGCGCAGGGGCATGCAGACCCTTCAGCGTTTAAGGTGGCATCGTGGCTGCGTGTGCTCCTGCATCCGCCAGCTGGGCGCCTGGAAGGCGGGGGCTGGATCTGTCGGTGGAAAGTATTTCATAATCGTCACTGTGCACAGAGCTTTTCAGAAGAGCTCAGATGTAAAGCAAACAAGGAGGGGGTGCTCTCTCCTTACCTATGTCTAAGAACACCCCAAAACTCTGTGTGAATCTACCCACTATTGGGGGAGAACCCCAAACTCAACAGCATGGCTCAGTGGTTGAGCGTTGATCTATGAACCAGGAGGTCATGGTTCGATTCCGGTCAGGACACATGCCTCAGTTGCAGGCTCCATCCCCAGTGGGGGGCGTTCAGGAAGCAGCTGATCAATGATTCTCTCTCATCATTGATGTTTCTCTCTCCCCCTCCCTCTCCCTTCCTCTCTGAAGTCAATCAAAATACATTTAGGAAATCCGTTGCATATCTTAACATAGATGAATCCTGGAGACAGAATGCTAACTGGGGGAAGTTCCGGCGTTCCTTGCACCTCTGAATGTCCATGCGCAGTCTCCTGCCCGGATGAAGAGGCTGTGCTTCTCCGTAAATGGGACCAGGGGTGGCAACTCCTCTGACTGACGAGAATAAATTCAACTCCTAAAGGAGCTCCAGCCTTGGGGAGCTGGCATCTGTGGATCTGAGAAAGACCTTGGCACCTAGCGAGGCCGGGGCAGTGTCCAAACAGGGCGACTTCCGCTGGAAAGTAACAGAAGCGTCTTTGTCTCTCCAGGGTGCAGAGATCTACTTGTGATGAACGGAGGAGGAGGCAGGAGCCCAGGATGCGGATGCTAATGCTCAGCCCTGGGGCCTTGGTTTCCTTTCCTTTATTTTAATCTCAAGGTTTCACGAGTGATCTTAGAGATGTTCTAGCCCTGGCCGGTTTGGCTCAGTGGACAGAGCGTCGGCCTGCGGACTGAAAGGTCCCAGGTTCAATCCGGTCAAGGGCACATGCCCAGGTTGTGGGCTCGATCCCTGGTGGGGGGTGTGCAGAAGGCAGTTGATCAATGATTCTCTCTCATCATTGATGTTTCTGTCTCTCCCTTCCTCTCTGAAATCAATAAAAATATAGTTTTTAAAAAATGTTTTTTTAAAAAAGATGTTCTAAAGCTCTCTGAAGGATTGAGAGGTAATTCATTTTAATTCGCCTTGTGTTTACACACCGTGAAACCCTTTTGACAGAGGGAGCAACTGTCGGTCCAGTGGCGGGAACCGCGAATCATTTTGCAAACGGTTCGTTCTGTTTTTCTCTTAAATGGAGCTGCTTCGGCCTCCGTGGAACCTTCTCTCTGTAGTCATTGTACTCATTTCTGGAGCCACCAAGATTAAACCTCTTCCCTTTGCTGCATGATCTTCAATAACCTGAGCTCAGCTCTCAGGTCCCCCTGAAGTCTGCTCTCCTCCTGGGGGGAAGGGGGACGGGCATGGTCCTGCGCCCCACCCTCCTGCCTCCCCAGAAGGGCCCTCCGTGGGCTCTTTCGCAGAACTGAGCTCCCTTCCTCTGAGCGTGACCTGCCCGGGCGGGAATCGGCTGTTAGTGCTGCTTCAGTACTAGCTGCTCCATCACCCTGGGCCAGGGATTGGGATGAGGCCTTTTTTTTTTTTTTTTAGTTTAAAAAGCTGAGTAAAAGTTTTTTTTAAAAATTAGCCAAAGGAGATATGTATGTATATGTATATACTAGCAGCCCGTTTGCACGAAGATTCGTGCAATAGACCTTCATTCACCTGGCTGCCTGCACCAGTTTTCTGCCGGCACCAGGGACCCAGGCCTTGGCTGTGGCCACCGCCTTCTGCCTTCTTTCAGGGTCGGGGCTTGGCCCCAGGCGGCGGCCTTGGGCTCGGCTGCACCCCAGCATCCCTGCTACAGATCACAGGAGCCGACCCCCAGTGGTTGCCTGCGATCCGTGCAGGCTCCCCGCTGGTGCCCAAGGCCGGAGGCTTTCCCGGCCTTGGGCTCGGCTGCACCCCAGCGTCCCTGCCACGGTTTCCTGGTGGGCGTGGCTGGTGGGCATGGCTGGTGGGCATGGCTGGTGGGCGTGGCTGGTGGGCGTGGCTGGTGGGCGTGGCTGGTGGGTGTAGCGGAGGTATGGTCAATTTGCATATTACTCTATTATTAGGTAGGATATATATATATATATATAGATATATAGAGAGAGAGAGAGAGAGAGAGAGAGAGAGAGAGAGAACTTGGAGACAGAGACACAGGTGGAGGCATGTGACTGCAGCTGGTTTAAAGCGACACATCTACAAGCCACGGAGGGAGGGCCAGCAACCACCAGAAGCTGGACAGAGGCCAGGAACAGACGCTGCCTCAGACCTCTGGACTCCAGAACTGAGAATGCATTTCCGTCCTTTTAAGCCACCAGGGACCAGCTCCCTAGGAGACCCACTGGGCCGGGTATAAATCGACCCGTTCTGCATTGCTCCCCTCGCCACAGAGGATGCGGACGGCTCTGACGAACCGGGGCTGAACTCCATTCTCCGCTCAGCATCCTGACCGTCAGGGAACAAACAAAAACCAGGATCAGTCAGGACTTCCAACGCAGGAGGGCAGGGACCTCACTTCAAGAGAACTGAGCGGTTCCTGGGAAACCAGAGACTTCCTGCCCTCCTGTTAGGAGGTGCCAGGCAGTGCCATCCAAGTGTGGGGTGGGGGCATTTTGGAACTGGAACTGGAATTGTGATGCAATGTAATGCCGCTCCCACTCGGAGCTGCTCTCTCCTCACAGTTGTCCTAGAGAGAATACGGTACCCAGCAAATGCTGAGCCACGTGTCTCAAATCCGAAGCTGCTACAGTTCAGCTGTGCCTGTGGGTATAGCCATGGTCTGGACATGCAAAGGATGGGAAGGCTCCCGGGATAAAGTTTAGGGTTGCGGCCTCTCACCCAAACTCAAGGCTGCAGTGAAGTTCACCGTGAGGAGCAGGAGGCTCAGTGGTTGGGGTCGGTCCCCGGCGCCTCCGTTCACCAGCTGCGGGGTGGGCAGGTCAGCTAGCCTCTGTGCTCTGAGAAGTGGAGATGATCCATGCAACCCAGTCACAGCCTTGTCGCCAGGGTTAAGTGACTGACAGCTGGCAGAAAACAGGCCTCGCACTGTTATAATTGGTGATAGGGTGGGGGGAGGGGTGTTCTCATTATCTCATGGTCCATGTGGAGCCTCCATGGAAACCCTGCTCTCCGACAGTGAATTACAAGGAGCCACATCCTTCCAAAGGCTTTTCCATCTGGGGCTCAAGCAGTCTTTGGTATGTGCGAAACAGTGATAAACACACAAATCTTCATGGTATGTTATGTGGTGGGACCATCCACCTAGATCCTCTAAAGCAGTGGTTCTCAACCTTCCTGATGCCACGACCTTTTAATACAGTTCCTCATGTTGTGGTGACCCTCAACCATAAAATTATTATGTGTTTTCCGATGGTCTTAGGCAACCCTGCTAGCGGTTCTCAACCTGTGGGTCACTGCTGTAGAGCCTAAGACCATCAGAAAACACAGATATTTACATTACGATTCATTAACAGTAGCAAAATTACAGGTATGAGGTAGCAACGAAAATAATTTTATGGTTGGGGGTCACCACAACATGAGGAACTGTATTAAAGGGTCGCGGCATTAGGAAGGTTGAGAACCACTGCTCTAGAGGCCTTCCTAACTCCTCTGATCCCTTACCTCCCTTGAGCCACGTTTGCAACCCTGAAGATTCCTATCTGGCTGGAGACCTGCCCCTTTTTCAGCCGACGGGCAGTGTTCATCCAGGGACACACAAACCACTGGTGGATCGCAGGCTACTGCAAATTCACCTTCTCTCAGTCCCAGTGTCCAGCTGCAGTGGTCTCACAGGTGCCACCTGCAGTGCTTCAAGGCGTAGTCTTCTGACAATAGCTTCGGGCACTCACTGCCCCTCCCTGCCCACCAGCAAGGTGAGTGCCATTGGTGTGCCACCGCAAGGAAATTGCTCAACTAGCACATTAGTCAGTGCTGACGAGCAACTGAGTGCCTGTAACAAGGTCAGCGTCCCTGCACGGCCTGCGAACAAAGCCTCAGGAGACGAGGAGGGCATTTGGCAGCCTGTGGATTTGGGGAAAGATCGGAGGGCATCATTAATCGTTAACATGTGAGCTACAACTTGAGGTCCAAGTGCTGGCTCAGGGTTCTGTGCTGTGGTCCCAAGAATCTTGCCACAGCAGCTTTCTGTGATCATGTTCTACATTTGATTTCCTGCGGGGAATCACTGGTTCTGGCCAGAGAGCCGTTTGTCTCTCTCTAACCACTTTAAGGTAAAAAAAAAAAAGATTGTTTTGGAGCCTGTTCAAGGGCCACACCTTAAAATTGCTCTGAAAATGAGAGCTGATTTCTGTAGAGACGATTTAAGAGATGTTGGCTGTTGATTTAGCTGCTGAGTCATAGGGCTGGGATCTTGGTGTTAAGCAGTCTGAAACATCAGTTCATTGCTGGTGAAATCACAAACTCTGCTTGCAAAATTCATCTGATGCTTTAGGAAACATTTTACAATTTCCTTGGGTTTTTTTTTCTTTTTTTGCTTAATTTAATCCTAAAGTTCTTGCTTCTTAGTGGAAAACAAATACCGTGCATTCAAAAGGTCTTCACCTTCACCTTTACTGAATGTCTTGGAAACCTAAGCCAGTAGCGTTGGGAGATTTTTTTTTTTTTTTTAAATGCTAGGAATTAAGGAAGAAAGGCAGTTTTTGCTGCTGACCAGAAGAAATAATAATTAAATCCAAATACATATTTGAATGTCTCTATGCAAGGCAATTGGAAAATATGAAAAGCGTTGTTTTTGAATGGCATTGTTTTAGCCTTCAGACTTTCAGACCAAGAGGAATGCCGAGAAATACAAAAATAACTCCACCAGAAAACTCAGCGATGGCCTGGCACCCCCTTGGAGGGGGGGCATGTGCTGCAGAGCAGATTTGAAATGTCCCGTTCTTTTTTGATCAGAAATGAAAAGTCACTGCGCTCACACCTTCCTGCTTTTCATTTTCCAGACTCTACCGTAGAGTATGTCCTGCTCTCAACGTTGAGACAACCCCCGCATCCGTGTGCAAACCCGGCCCCAACCCTTCCACGCTGCTGCACGGGAAGCCAGGTGGATCTGCTCCACCGCGGCGGGAAAGGGAGGGAGGGGGCGTCTCCGTTCACGATGCAACATTAACAGGCGCCGGAGGATGAACTACCTCTGGGCACGCGCACGGAGGTGTGCGTGACACACAGGAAGCCAAGCGCTCAAACCGCACCGGCTGCAATGAAAGGAAAGTGAACTCCCTTTCGGCCACCGGGCCTGACACTCAAGTCTGACCCACGCGCAAGGACAAAAGGACGGGGTCACCCAGGCCGGCGGCGGGCAGCCCAGCGCACAGGCGCCGGCGGGGGCACCAGGCCTCGGGGAGGGGGCGGGAGGACGCGGCTCCGAGGCCCCCCGGCCCACCACGTCTCTAGGCGACGGGGTCTCCGACGCCACGCTGCGGGGCGGTGGGGGAGCGGCGGAGAGAGAAGGGCGGGGCCGCGAAGGTCGTCATCAAGGTCGAGGGCCCGACGTGCGGCGCCGGAGCGACGCTGCGTGCGTGCGGGACTCGGAGTACGTGACGGATCCCGGGAGCCTCATGCCGGCCGCGCACCACGCCCCTCCCCGGGGGTATCCGCGCCACGGATCCGGGGGTCCCAACGGGGGAAGGGAGTAAAGTGGGACGGGGGCTCGCCCGCACCCCCACCCAGCCGCCGGGGAGCCAAGGTCCCCCCAGCCCTGCAGCGCCCCACCCCCGCGGGTCGTCGCCCCCCCTCTTCCCCGCAGCCCCAGGGGCCTGAGTCGCCCCCGTTTCCCGAAGGGGAGGGTCCGAGTGACAGCGCGCCGGGCCAATGGCGAGGCGGCGCGGAAGGGGCGGGACGTGGGCGGGGCCTCCGGCGCCGGGCGGGAAGTCCCGGCCTCGGCGCAGGGACAGGCTCAGTCCCCGCAGCGCCGCACATTGTGACTGAGCGCTCGCCCTGCGTGTCTGCAGCTCCCTGCTTTCTCGGGCGACGGCCGGCGGCTAGGTAGGGGCTCGCGGAGGGCCGCCCAGCAGGCGCCCAGGCGGGCGGCGCGCGGGTCCTCGGGGGGCTCCGGCCCTTCCGACGCGGGGCCGGGGGATCGGCGGGGGCGCGGCGCCGGCTTTCCCCGGAGGGATCGCCCTGTGATTAGGGCGGGACGAGGCCGCATCGCTGCTCTGGGAGGTCAGGAAGCGAGCGCGCAGGCCACTCGGGACTAGGCGTTGAGCGGGGGAGGTTTGGGGGAGATGCAGGCCTCGCCCTGGATGCGTGTTCAAGCCGGGCCCTTCCTAACATGGAGCGAGGGGCCGGGGGCGGAGGGAGGCGCGGGGGCCGCTGTTCCCCTCCCCCACCGGCCGCCCACAGGTGGCCTCGGCCTGCAGTTGGCGGCTGGGTGTCCATGCCGTCGCTGCCCCGGAATGAGCGGCGGCTGCTGTGACCTCGGAAGGGCTTCTCCTCGGGGCGGCCGCGGCAGAGCCGTTGGGGAATGGGAAGCCCTCCAGGCGACCTCGCCCGGCCCGGCCCGCTCCCGCGGCCCGATCGCCCGGGCGGAGGATGTGGTTTTCAGAAAGCCGCCGGTCCGCTGCTTCCTCCGCCCCGGCCGGTGTGGGCGGTGGGTTGAGTCGCCCCCCGGGCACATGGAGGCCGCGACCACGCGGTCCGCTCCTGCTGCCCGGGGTTCGGGTCCAGGAGATGAAAAGCTGTGAAGACCCCCGATGAGACCCATCTTCCTTCCTGCCTGTGCTCCCTGAACCGAAATGACTTCCCCACATCATTTAAGCACGAATTGAATTTTATTTTCACGTCATGAAATAAGTTGATTACTTTGTCTCATATCCCTAAAGTGAAGCGAAAAATGAGCTCTCGCCCCTGGATGCTGAGGCGAAGTGGAGATGTGTTTAAAAGTGCATCCAGACTAAAGCCCACGCTTAAACAAATTGCCTTTTTGTTCGTGAGATAAGAGCCAGATACCTTTCCATCCGCTCATGAGTAAAGCTCCATTGTTACACAGAAGTGACTGCAGGATCTAATTTTGAAACTTTAAAGAAAAACGATGCCCTTGGCTGCTTCGGAACATTCCAGAGAGTGTATTGGAGGGCGCCGGCCCCGTGATGGCTGCTGAACACTCATTCAGTTCCCCTGCCCGCACCAGCCCTCGTGGTCAGCCTCTGCCCCAAGAGGCCAGCGAGAAAGGCTCGCTTTGAAGAGGTGCTGATGCTGTGGATGGTTTTTAAGGAGGGGCCCTCCCTTGGAGCGCCCTGCTGTTCAAAGATGGAATCTTCCCTCTATTTAGAAATCATAACAGCTCATAATTACTTTTTAAATGGGGTAAAATGCCCTTTGAAAGCAATGCTAATTGGGTGTCATTATTGACGTGTCCTTATCTTGCTAAAGACCCAAGTCCTGTGAGTTTTGGAAGCCCAGAAGCTGGAGGACAAAGGTCACAGTGCAGAGGCCAAGGGGCTCCCTGGTTATCTAATACCCACCAGTGGAACAGCCTGCCGCTGCCTCCAGTTTAACTTAATGAAATCTGGCCCAGACTTTAAATCGAATGTTTCACTACAAATCAGATTTGCCTCCCGTCTCCACCCCCACCCCACCCTTTAGTCCTAAACGGTTTTGCCTGTGACCTTCGTGTCCCCTTGGTGCCTTTCCAAGGGCAGTGCCAACCCTCATTGTTCACGAATGGCAGTAATCCGTTTCCAGCTGCCCCCTCATCACCATTCTCCCTCAACACGTGAATCTCTCCTGCTGGCTTTGCTTTGCCCGGCACACAGCTCTTCAGGCTTTCTGTTCTGTGCTCACAGGGCAAGGCCTGAGCTGCTGCTTTTTTAGGAGCAGTTCCCACTGCTTCCCAGCAGGCTTTTCCCCACTCTAGCCACCCAGTTTCCTGCCTTCTGAATGCATCCCGTGTCCAGTCCAGTGCAGGCTCTTTCTAGTCTAGGAATCCTCAGAAGTGATCCCTGAATGAATGAATGATCCCAAGGCTGCATTGTGGTTTACCGTGTGAACTCTTCCCCACAGAAATTCACCATGTCTATTCTGAAGGTGCACGCCAGAGAGATCTTCGACTCCCGTGGGAACCCCACTGTGGAGGTGGATCTCTACACCGCAAAAGGTATGTGCCACCTCTGTGTCTCTACTTCCTTCCTCCACACTCCATTTTTGAAAACTTCCTTAAAGTGACAGAGTCTGAGGCAGGAAACAGTCTCTTGCTGAAATAACGCCTTTCTTGCCCCTACATGCTGGTAGGTTGTGATTCCTGGCTGGGGAAGGGGGGGTTGTAAGGCAGGAGTCCTGGTCTTGCTGTGTCCCTTGACCCTAAATAGGCCCATCAGTAGTTTGCTTCCAAGCTTGATGTGACCAAATAAGCAAATGAATATAGCAGTCAACTGGTTTCCAGAATCACTCTCTAACCAGGGATCGGGGACAGGTTTTTGGGGTGTTGGGCTGTTCCAAAGGCCCTTATTTACCCCTAGGAAGAGTTTGCTCACATGAAAAAAATAGGATGGGGACTCTTAAAAGTTCCTCTGTAGCCCTGTGTTACCTCCACCAATGCCTCAGCTAGCTTCTAAGTGGGCATTGTGGGGGAGGTTGGAAGAGGAGGTTGGGTCGAATCGCTCAGTGTGCTGAGCACGTGAACAGCTGCCAGTCAGAGCTGAGTCACGCCTGTGACTCACAGCCTGGCTGAGGAGCCTCCAGCCCTTCCCTTCCTGCCCTGGCCTCCTCCTCTCCACCTTGTCCACGAAAAGAAAGCCCTTGGGTCTAGAAGTCATTGGACAAAAGTCCACCTGTGTTCTGCCTCCGGTTACCCACTGGGAGGCACGCTCAGAGTGGGGTTCCCTCTGAGCTGGGGCTTCGGGCGTATGCATGGGCGCTCCCAGGATGCCCAGGATTTCCTTGCATCTTACGGGGTTGGCTTGCTTAGTCAGCCGGTGGAACTTTCCACTTGGAAATTAATGGGCTTGAAAAAAAACAACGAAAAAAGATCCAAGCCACTAGAAGAATGTTGGGAGTGGGGCCATATTCTTTTTTTTTTTTTTTTTTTTTTTTTTTTTTTTTTTAAATATATTTTATTGATTTTTTACAGAGAGGAAGAGAGAGGGATAGAGAGTTAGAAACATCAATGAGAGAGAAACATCGATCCTACTGGGGATGTGCCCGCAACCAAGGTACATGCCCCTACCGGAATCGAACCTGGGACCCTTCAGTCCGCAGGCCGACGCTCTATCCACTGAGCCAAACCGGTGGGGCCATATTCTTTGAAACATTTTATGACTAAAATTAAAATTTTTTTAAATTTAAATAAATGGAACTTTCCCTTTTGTGTGTCTTAGCCCTTTTCCGTTAAAACAGGAAATAGTAGATTTGTTAGCCTTTCATCACTTCTTCCTTCCTTAGAATGTATTTCCTAGAGCAGTTTTACGTTCACAGCAGAATTGAGTGGAAGGTATAGCGTTCCCGTGTAGCCAGCCAACTTCCCCCACCCGAGTGGTCCATTGCTTCCAGTCAAACCTGCCCTGACACTTGTCACCCCAAGTCCCTGGATCACATTAGGGCCACTCTTGCTTTCGTCCCTTCTTCACCTGGTCCAGTACTTGATGGACAGAGGGAGCCAGGCCTGTGTCGAGAAGAATGTGTGTCCTGCTCGCTCAGTCATGGCAGCGACCAGCATACGAATAGACCATTTGATTACAATTCCCAGCTGATTTTTTTCTTTGTTCATTTGCCTTCACATCCCCACACACCCACCAGTTCTGCGCAGACCTCCCATGGGGCAGTGGCAATGCCTTACACTTTCAAGAAGGTTGAGGAGGCTGTCTGCCCGTGTGGTCAGATCTCCTCAGTACCGACCTTGACACTGTCCCAAGTTGTGCATTTTCCACTCCACAGGGCAGGCTTGGCTGGATGGCTGGTTTCTGTATCTGCAGAGGGTAGTTCCGTGCTTGATTGTGCTCTGGTGTTAAACTCTGCACTGTTGTCTGGATTCCTCTTCCCCGGTCTATCCTGCTTTCTGGTCTCCTGTTCTGCAGAGAACCCCAAGTAGCACTATCGCTGCTTAAACTGGAACGGCCAGGCCATAGGGCTTCCTCTTAAGCCAATACTTTCAAGACTTGAAAGCTGGCCGGAACTCCAGGTTGTCCAAGGGTGACTTAGCAACAGGGCCCTGGAGCTGGACTGGCTGAAATACCCGAAATGTGGCTGTTGATTATGAGTTGAAATGATACGGTCTTGGAGACATTGGGCTAAATATGTTACATTTACTCCCTGTTTTTAATTTTCAACTTTAACACAGCTGCTAGAACATCGTAAATCCCGTAAGTGGCTCACGTGTTCTATTGGGCTGTACTGCTCGCGTGGTCCTCAGACCAGCTGTGGGCACCAGCCATGCGAGCTCCTTAGAGACCCAGACCCGCGGCGCTCCGGGTTGGCAGTCTGCATTGTTACAAGATCCCCAGGGAATACGTATGCACATGGCAGTGTGAGAAGCTCTGCTCTGGAGCTTTTTCTTACACTAGAGAAATTCATCAGCTTTGCTGTAGGGTCTGCATTGCAGAATTATGCAAACTGCAAGGCAGGAAGGACAGTCTGAGTCTCCCAGTTGGGGGAAGGAAGTAACAGTGTTTCCTAATAACCCACGTCATCTGTGGGTGGGGGCCTGGGTGAGAGCTGTAACTGTGTTTCTTAGCCATCACTTAAGGTGACCAGATTTTAACATTGGTAAAGTGGGACACCATTGACCGGGGGGGGGGGGGGGGTGTCTTGATTAAAAATTTGGTCTATATTGTAATCGCTTTTGTTTTTTTTTAATAAAAGGAAATTCACTTCTTAGATCATCGTTGAATTTGCATCCTCTTACTCATTATGTTAAAAATCTAAAAAAATAATTTAAAATTATGTTATAAATTATTATATACATATTGCTTAAAAACACAGTAAGTAGGTACATAATTACATGAACATATTTTATTGTTAGTTTGTAAATTAAATTAATTTGATTGTTATAAAGTAACTATATTTTAAAAATTATTTTAATCCTATATTTCTTTCTAAATAATAACAATACTAACTTGTATTATTTTTCCTCTGAATTTGCCATAACGTAAGTCGTAAGTGTCACTTTCAAGGCCGGTGCTAGACTTTTTGCCGCCACTATAAAATATAAATAATACGAGTACTGTCTGCTAAATTCAAGAAAATTTATGTATTTATGAAATAAATTACTTACCTAAATTATCTGAATAGCTGATTTGTAATGACATCACTTGTTTAACTAGCTTACTAGCACGCAGTACGATGTGTATCGTCTGAGAGACAGTTATAAAATGTTTTCGTCGTTGCCAATCCCAAAAAATGCCATTGTTCATTAAGTCCAAACAATGGTGGTCGAATTCTAACAACTGATCAACAATGCGAACTTTGATAAGCAGTTCTCGATAATCAGTTCTCAACAATTATTTGTTATTATTAAAGTTTAACATTATAAAATTAACAAAAATAATATAAAACTCATATCCTGGCTAAATAGCCACATGGCCGCCGAAAACCGTCTATTCCCTTCCCATTCTCCCGCTGTTCCCTAGCTTGTCGTGCATTCTTTCCAAAAATCGGGACTTTTTTAAAACGCCGCGGGACGCGGGACAAATTGTTAAAAAGCGGGATGTCTGGTCACCTTACCATCACTGTTTTATTCCTTCTCCCTCACCACCCAGGTCTCTTCAGAGCTGCTGTGCCCAGTGGTGCCTCAACTGGTATCTATGAGGCTCTAGAGCTTCGGGACAATGACAAGACGCGCTATCTGGGGAAGGGTAAGAGTCGGCGCCCACAACCTGCCTCGAGCGTGGCTGCTCCTAGCCTTCTTTTATTTTAGAGAGAGGAAGGTGGGGGTGGGGGAGAGAAACATCAATAAGAGAGAAACATCAGTCATTTGCCTCCCGTATACACCCTGACTGGGCATCGAACCCGTGACCCTTTGGTGCATGGGCTGAATCTCCAACCACTGAGCAACATCGGCCAGGGCTGGGGCAAGCCTTACGATGCTATTTCTCTTGTGGCTTGTCTCCAGTCTGTAAAGCTCCTTGGTAGGCCAGGGAACCTCTGGATAAGAAGACATGTTCATTAATACTAACAAAAAGCCTTGCCCGTCTCCCGGGAGGGCTCGGAGGGTCTTCCAGACCACCGCCCTCTGCAGGTCTAGGAGGGAAGTATCTGGAAGGTCTGGCTAATGGTGGCCTGCAAGTCAGTGTGCAGCTTCATCTTTGTTGACTGATCCACAAGCATCACTCGGCAGGGCTGGCCTCAGGACCTTTTCACCGCTCTGTGGAAAGAACCAAATTACGGAAAACCAGTTCTCCATGCCGGGGGGGAGGGGGGGCGGGGGGGGGACGCTCACCCCGGGGGGCGGAAATTGGTTCTTCCAGAGAGAGAGAATCTTATAGAGACAAAAAAAAAAAATCTGTATTTGCCCTGGAAGAGGACAAATATGAAAGTCTAAGAAGGCTGCGAGGGTGGGGGGACCTGGCCGTGGCGCTGTGGGCAGGCAGTGTTCTCAGCCTGCCCCATGGTCTACAAAGGGCCCTCCCATGGGTTCCAGTGGCTCGGGGCCCAGACCTGTACTTGTCTGAACCAGGACAGGGCTGTGCCTTGATTGTAGTGAGGGTGAGCTCAGTCCCTGCAGCATCCTCCCACCTTCTGTTTCCTCTTTCCCTCAGTGTCCTTCACAGCCTTTCTCTTCTGTTCTTTCCTCCTCCTCTGTCCATCTCCACTGGTCAGGTGTCTCCAGACCCGTTAAGTATGTTAATGAGTTCCTGGCACCTGCCTTGTGCACGCAGGTAACGCATTGCACGCCCTTGAGTTTTGCAGCTGGTGTTTTCCAGTGCATGGTCTTGCCAACTAACCGCCCCTCAGACACGGGTGTCTGCTCTGTGTGCGGCTCTAACCCCGGGTCCGAGGTGAGAGCGCTGAGCCTGGGCCAGAAAGTCCTTTGATTTCGCGGGGAGAGAGAGATGGGGATTTGAAGGAGGTGCCATTTGGTGGGCTTCAGACTAGCTGGGTTCGCAGCGTGATTCTCAGCAATGCTGCTCAAGCCTGTTCTTCATTAATGTCAGTAATTTGATTTGATTGCTCCTTCTAGGTGTCTCCAAGGCTGTTGAGCACATCAATAAAACTATTGCGCCTGCCCTGGTTAGCAAGGTAGGACCTGCCTCCTGGTAACTAATGAATATTAATGCCATCAGAGCTCTCCCGGGCCAGCGGGCTCCTGTTTATGGAGGAGCGCATTCTGAGCGCTGAAGAAGCCGGTTGGACTCCCCGTCAGCAGGAGAATAATTTTGCCTTTTTAACCAACGCCCTGCGTGTCCACATCTAACAGTGCATGGAATTGGGGAGAGAGGGTGGGAGGCTGCCTTACAGCCCTGACTTCCCTCCAACTATCTTGCCCTTTGGGGTGTTAACATCCAGGGTTGTTGGGCGTAGTGTCCATGGTGACTGACTCATTTTTCATGAGCTGTGGATTATTTCTTGTATTTCTACTGACTTTTAACAGTTGAGCTCTTGTTCGGTTTTACTTGGGACCTCAATACGTAAACATATGGAAAGTAGAGCTGCAGTTGGTGAAGTAGGGCTGGGACCCAAAAGCCCGACGACCTACTCAGCAGGTTTAGTTCTCCCTCCAGAGCTCCTGGGGCCCTTGCACAAGGGGCTGATTCGAAAGCCCCTGGCTGGAGAAGTTTCTCACGGCCCAAACCCTCCACAGCCGCCTTGTCTGTTCTCGGGTGTGGTCCTGCCCCTTCTGAATTCAGCCTGTGTGCTGGTGGCTTATTTTGGCCTGGCCTTCATGGCACTCTGTAATTGGTCCCAGTTTCTCATTACTGCCCTGTCGGCGAACAGCCCTGTTCTTTGTGCCCTTACCTGGCATGACTAACAGTGAGCGGGGCTTTGCTGGGCAATTTTCCCTTGGGGAGGACATACGTCAGTCTAACTCGTAGTGAGGGTTGGTCCCTGAAGCCAGCTGCTTAAGTAACTGCTGACTTTTCCCACAGATGTCTCATCAAAAGGCAAAAGATGCCAAATTGTTAACATGGCATGATGGAGTTACATACAGTTTTATATTAGAGTTTTCTAGAAGGAACTATAAATGATACATTGTTATGATTCAATTATGAAGTTTTTAAGTAATTTTTATTAAAAATTGACGTTGAGCCAGTTTTCAGATACCAATTTTATTACTTTATAATCTCACCAAAAGTATTCATCTTGATCACTTATCAGCTGCTGCATTCGCCGTCATTGCGAATTGCCATGAGGCACCACTGAGGTGGAACTGCCTTTGAATAGCTTCGCTCGTTTGGACAGTGAATTGCTCATTATTGCCTGGAAAGTCACACTACTTGTAGTAATAACACCTAACTTGGCATCACAAGTTGATTCTGTCGTGTAAAATGTGACTCCGCCCTCCCTGAGTAGAATAACCTTTGCCCACAAGGACCAGATCTTAGGTATTTCTGTGTTGGCTCCTTGGTGCTTGGAGAAATGCCTGATGGTATTAAAGCCAATGAAGGGCAGTTCAGTGTCCCGATTTCTCTGGAATGAGGAAGTTTTGTGCGGCTCCCCCTTTTTGCCTGCCAAACAGATGTATAATAGAACTGATGTGGGCTCCGCACCGTTCCAAACTTCCATCGCTCCCGTGGGGTGCAAAGGCCGTGCCAATAGGGTGACCTCGCCTCTCTCCCTGTAGAAGCTGAGCGTCGTGGAGCAGGAGAAGATCGACAAGCTGATGATAGAGATGGACGGGACGGAAAATAAATGTGAGTGGTCCGAGGGAAGGTCGTGCAACCCTTTGGGGAGAGGTTACATGGTCCCTGACAGTGAATACAAGAACATCTGTGGTCCCTCCGAGTTTCCCTGCCTCGCCTTAGTCAGTCACAGCTTCAAGTGTCAGGAGCATAACCAGGTGACAGCAGCATGTCTGAGCGTTTCTCAAAGAGAGGAGTCCTTTATATGCACGTCCATACATCAGAGAGGGGTTTTCTCTCGGGAAGAGGCAGGCGAGGCCCCCTGGGATGCAGTTTGCATTTCTAACTTGAACATGGGGAGGAAATAAGACTCAGGATCAACCCAAGGTGCTCTCACAGGCAGAAGGCCGGCAGGAGAAAGGTTAATGAGTAAGAATCCCTCGATTAACTGTTCTGTTCCAGCTAAATTCGGTGCCAACGCCATTCTGGGAGTGTCCCTGGCAGTCTGCAAGGCTGGGGCTGTTGAGAAGGGAGTGCCCCTGTACCGCCACATTGCTGACCTGGCTGGCAACACCGAGGTCGTCCTGCCAGTTCCGGTGAGTGGCTTCTGTGGGAGTTGAGAGCCTTGGCTTTCTCGTGGGACCCGAGACCACATCATGAACTGGTCCACCTGTGACTCCCAACATGGTGGTGCGAGCAGGCTCTGGCGGTCTCAGCGGCAGGCAACCCCTCTGCCACTTGCTAAGCGTGAACTTGAGCTGGTGACTCAGCTTCCCTGTCCCCAAGTCTTTGATATTGACCAGAGGCCCGATGCATGAAATTCCTGCAAGGGGCTTGGCCCTCGCAGCCCCGGCTTCGTCCAGACAACCTTCCGGACGGTCGTTCTGCTGTTCGGTCTAATTAGCACATTAGCTCTTCATTATAGAGGATTACATAGGCTAGGGGGTGAAAATCGTACTTGCTGGGCTGTGTGCATGTACTGAGGAATGGCCGGTGCTAGAGGGGTGAGCGCCTCTGATGGTGTCCATTGGGGTTATCAGGGTGACCAGGGAGCAGTCAGCCACACGTGGCCACGCAGTTGGACGTCAGTGGCTTGCTGTCGGGCAGGATTCTGTGGACTGAGCCTGAACTTCTCTCTGCCTCTCCCAGGCTCTGAACGTCATCAACGGGGGTTCTCACGCTGGCAACAAGCTGGCCATGCAGGAGTTCATGATCCTCCCCGTCGGCGCCGCCAACTTCAGGGACGCCATGCGCATTGGGGCCGAGGTTTACCACAACCTGAAGAACGTCATCAAGGAGAAGTACGGGAAAGACGCCACCAACGTGGGGGACGAGGGTGGCTTTGCTCCCAACATCCTGGAGAATAAGGAAGGTGAGGCTCTGGAGGGCCCGTCCCGAGTTCTGCCCCACTGCCCCGCCTTACCCACCCCACCCCATCGGCCCGTCTTCCCCACCTGCCGCCAGGGAGCGGCTCCCCGCCTGCCTTCAGCAAGCATCCAAGTGCAGAACTGCAGAGTTTGGGGAGGGATGTAGTAACTAGCATTTGGTTAAAAAAAAAAAAAAAAGGAACTTATTAGTTGGACTTCTCAGTAGCCTGGTGGTTTGTTTAAATTGGGCTCGTGGGGTAGAGAGGCAGTTTATTCTCTTGCTCTGTCTGGCAATGGCAAGAATTTAAAATCTCTGTATTCAAGGAGACACCGTCTGTTCAGGACCGTGATCAATAATATGTCGTTCCTTTAACCACGGGATGCTCACACAAGCTGTCTCACTGAATCCTTAGGCACAGAATTCCGTGTGAGAATTGAGTGGAGGGTACAGGGAGTCCTAGCACAAGAAGTCACGGCTGAGTGCTTTTGTTTTGGAAGGAAAGTGGGGCTCGTGCTTCTTTGGTTACCTTCAAGGGCACCTGGTGAGAGAGAATGTGGTCAGCCATGGATAGTGATGGTATCGGCCATTTGACTGTAAAACGGCCTTCCGTGGCTTACCCTAACCAGCTGCTGGGGATGTCTGCTGTGGACCAGAGGCCACGTGTTTGTCAGTCTCCCTCCAGGTAGTGCTGCCACGTGAGGCCGAGCCTGGGCCCGTTCCCAGCCTCCCTCTTGGTCCCAGCCTTGCTCTGTTTAAAGCCCCGGGCCCCGGGCGGCTGTCTCGCTGGTCACTGTAACTACCGCGGCCAGCACAGCGTTCCTGGCGCTACACTCGGGAGCGGCTGGCAGTGAGCGCCTCTTTTCTGAGTCGGGATTGGATTTCCCACTTGCTGCGCTAGGGGTGCTGACCAAAGCAGAAAAAGGGAACCAGATCCTTCCAGAGCCCCTCTTTGTTCCGGCTCCCATTTGGCAGCTGTGAGAGAAAACTTGATCTCTCCCTGACTGGTTTCCAACCTGTCGCCGCCGTCTCTTTCCAGCCCTGGAGCTGCTGAAGAACGCCATCGGGAAAGCCGGCTACACCGACAAGGTGGTCATCGGCATGGACGTGGCTGCCTCCGAGTTCTTCAAGTCTGGGAAGTATGACCTGGACTTCAAGTCACCCGATGACCCCAACAGGTACATCACCCACGACGAGCTGGCCAACCTGTACAAGTCCTTCATCAAGGACTACCCAGGTGAGTGCTTTCGAGCCGTCCCCTTCTCCAGCCACTGCCGGGCAGCAGCGGACGCGGGTGGCTCTAAGTGCCAGGTGTTTACACAGCGGGGCTGCCTCCTGTCACTGTCCCAGCAACCTCCTGAGCAAATACTTGGTCACACCCGTGCGGAGAGAGCTTTGGTGGGCAGGCTGGGCAGGCTGGGCCGGCGCTCCTCTGGCCCTGTGCTCACCTAACACGTTAAGCGCCCAGTCAGTCTCCGGTGACTGTCCTTCCGTCCGGGAGACAAAACAGGCTGGGCACTTAACGTGTTAGTGTACACGGGATAGGCAGGGACTCTCCATACTGTTTCATAAGAGAGGAACTGAGGCACAGCAGTCAGTCAGTTGCCCAAGGGCACTCAGCAAATGGTGAGGTGAGATTTCAGACCAGAAAGGCTGCCATTAAGCCCCTGGTGTAACCCCCTGCGTGTAACCGCGGAGCTAGACAACCTGGTCAGGGCAGAGCCCAGATGCAACCCACCATGGGCAGGTAAGTGCCCGCTCACGTAGTAACTGCGGGTCCCAGGGTTGTGGGCAGCCTTTCCAGGAGCATGTGGGGAGGGCAGAGGGTTCTAACACGTGAGCCGGAGCCCTTCCTGCCCTGCAGGTGAGGGTGTGAGGCCAGGCGAGCTGCGTGGCGGGAGGGAAGTGGGGCTGGGCCGCCGTCCGCAGGCTGGGGGCTCACACTGATGAGGCCGGCCCCCCTCTCCTCAGTGGTGTCGATTGAAGACCCCTTCGACCAGGACGACTGGGAAGCGTGGCGCAAGTTCACTGCCAGCACAGAGATCCAGGTGGTGGGGGATGACCTCACAGTGACCAACCCGAAGCGGATTGCCAAGGCCGTGAGCGAGAAGTCGTGCAACTGCCTCCTGCTCAAAGTGAACCAGATCGGCTCCGTGACCGAGTCTATTCAGGCGTGAGTGTCCCCAGGAGCAGCCTCACGCGCCAGAGGTCCGCGCTTCAGAGAGCTCCTCTCTGTAGGGGGCCCTCCTGCCTGGAGCTGTAGCGGGTTTCACATTTGAACTTGGAGGGGCTTGCGAAGTAAGCAGTGTCACCAAGGGGACTGGGGCATTAGGCAGTTGTTGCCTAATCCTGACCCACTATATGACCCCAGACTGTAATTTCATTTCACCCGGAGGACATCGGGGAAGACAAGTCACTCCCCTCGGGAAGGCTGAACCCAGGTTTTTAAATGTGACTAGAGGGCTGATGAGGTCCGGGGTCACGTGAGGACCATCATCTCCCCAGGCCGCCTGCTCCTGGGTCCTGATCCCACCCCCACCCCCACCCCGGTATCCTAGACTCACCAGGGGTGGTGAGTCGCGCCATCAAAAGGCCAGGGGCTCGGGTGGAAATGGAGTCAACGGCATCTGGGTTGTTTCCTGGCTTCTAGGTGCAAGCTGGCCCAGTCCAATGGGTGGGGTGTCATGGTGTCCCATCGCTCCGGGGAGACCGAAGACACCTTCATCGCCGACCTGGTGGTGGGGCTCTGCACTGGGCAGGTAAGGCGCTCCCTGGAGTGAAAGCTGGTCCTTATATCCTCCCTCTGACCTCGACTTCCTGAGCACAGACTTGGGGGGAAGGGGGTGGCGAATGGGGTCCTGGAGGCCCCGTGTGTGTGTGTGTGTGTGTGTGTGTGTGTGTGTGTGTGTGTGTGTGTGTGTAGGTCCCTTTTATCCCCTTCTTCCTAGGGTCAGAGATCCTCCTTAAGAAATTGTTTTCTCGCCATAACACACTCCCCTCGCCCACAATGTCTCCCAAGACTCGATGCCCACTGTAAGCAAGCGTGACCTGTCTTTTCTCCTCCCAGATCAAGACTGGTGCTCCTTGCCGATCTGAGCGCTTGGCCAAGTACAACCAGATCCTCAGGTAAAGAGGGTGCCTGCCCTGAGTGTGTGGGTACTGCCCTCCACTAGGAGCTCCTGGCTCTGGGGCGTATGCAGTTCAGGGGGCCTGAGCAGTGTCACACTAGAGCAGAGCTGGGTGCGGAACCCACGGTGCCTTGTAGCATTGCCCCAAAGCAGGCCCGGTCGGTACAATGCTGCCATCTGCTGGTGAAAGGGAACAGGTCCCGTTGCACATGTAAAATTATAAAAGCCTTAATGATTTTATAACTCCCCCCTTCCTCAACCCTGGAAGATTTTAAGCACAAAAGAAACAGTGAGCAGTAAAATGTACGCCCTTTCCTCATCGCCCAGACTCAACAGCTGTCACTGTTCTCCATGCTTGTCTCTACACCCCCCTGCTTGTGACTTTAAAGCAAATTCCAAATGACAGGATTTCTTGTACTTCAGTGTGTATCTTTCTCAGGTCAGGATATTTCTTAGATAACCACTCTCGTTATAGTGCCCCAAATTAGTAAAAAGTCTATGATGTCAGTACCACGTTTTCATCTGTTCAGTATCCGGTGTTCACACTAAGTTCCCCTACTTTCTTCCCCATGCTGCTTACTTGTTAGAGAAACTGGATTTGCCTTTCATTTTTAAAGACATAACAATTGAAACATTGAGGGGATGGAGAGGAAGAGATGGGGCTGCAGATGGATGACAATCTGCCGAGTGGGTTGGGCGGAAGGGAGCTGAATGTTCTATTCCCAGCATCTCAGAGACGCTCAATTTTAGAGGATTCGAGAATAAGTTGTCTCGACTTCTCTGGGTGAGAAAACGTACTGAGTTGAGATTTGACTTCTGTTTTTCCCTCCCCCTCTATCCATCTGCTTCCCAGAATCGAGGAGGAGCTGGGCAGCAAGGCCAAGTTTGCCGGCAGGAACTTCAGAAACCCCCTGGCCAAGTAAGCTCTGGGCAGGCAGCCTGAGCCCCTCGGTCACCCGTCGGCTAATTAGACCGCTGCTGCTGACATCTGCCCGGGCAGCCCAAGGCCCCCAGCCGATACCTGCAGGGGCCCTGCCTCTCCCCTCCCTGTGGGGTTCTCACTGCTTCTTAGAACTGCCACAAAGCCAAGCCTGACATCGGAACCCTGGTGGAAACCCTAGCCCTGTAGTCATGTGACTGGTCCAAATCATTGTTCTTCTCACCTCGCTTCTCACGTGTCTGGAGCCAAGTGCATCTGCATTGTAATCTCCGAGGTGTCCACAGGCGAGATCCCCAGTGGTTTTGTGTGCGAAATAAAGTCTTCAGTGTCCTTAGGAATACTCTGTGTATAGGGTCTGTGAGTCTGTTCTTGTGTCGTGAGTGTTCACGGGGCATTGCCATAGGCCTGCAAGCGTTAGAGCCTGTGCGTTGTGAAAAAAAGGATGAGTTTATTGACATCTGCCCCTTGAAGTTTAGTGTTTGATGTTTCTTCCCCTAATATAACTTGATCAGTCTGTTGAGTTGTGTTCTAATATTCATTTGGGACGAGGAGGCCCCCTGGTGGACAGACATTCTTATTCATTGCTTACCTCAGGATTTAACCCACAAAGCACCGGTAGGTGAGGATATCTCTATTAAGAGGTTTATCACAAGGATTTAGCTTCCGTGGTTGTAGGGTTTGGCTGAGCAAACCCAAAATCCATAGGGCAATCCATCAGAAGGGAGGTGACCAGGACCCCTCCACTGGCACAGGTGAAGTGCCAGTTCACAGATGGAATTTCTCCTTGAGGGGAGGGGGGGGGACCTGAAGCCCTGATTCAAGACCTATCTGATTCTGTCAGGCCTGTGCAGGTCACCCAGGGTGACTACTTACAGGCAGCTGATTAGTGGCTGCAGTTATGTCTGGGAAATACCTAGGTTACTACCTGAACAACAGGACTCCGGTTAAGGTGGCACGTCACAAAGCCGACAGTCCAGCTCTGAGTGCTGCACCCGTGCACATCTTAGACCATGATCTCCAAGCTGACCGCACGAAGCCCTGCTTCCACTGCTCCGGGCGTAGCTCGCACATACAGCCCCACGCACTACCCTCCGTGCGTGCATGACCGCTTGCTGAGCTGATTCTGAGGGAAGTGCATTACCCAACTGGGCCGGACAGTCTTACTGGCGTGTATGCAACTCGAAAGCGGCAAATAGGCTTGAGTGGTTTTGTTTGCTGTAATAATTTGATGCTGGTTTTTAAGACAGTGACTGGCAAAGGCATTTATATCACTTGGGTTCAAGGGCAAGTGTAGGTAGGAACCCTTCCAGGTACGCTCCTCTCTGAAAGAAGGCCGCTAGCTGGGGCTTGGTGGTGAGGCCCCGGGTAAGTACTGGTGACAACTTCTGACGCAGCAGAAATGAAGCCGTTCTTGCATTGATTGGCAGAAGAATTGCCGACCAAGGGACCTGTTCCTGGGGCCCTGTCGGAAGCAGGACAGACCGCTGACCCGTTTTCCAGGAAACCGTGTTTGGGCCCTATGGTGGCCTGGGGTGTTGGCATGTCTCTGGACCACATGAGTTTACAGGAACTTGGTTTTTAAATAAACATCTTCGTTAGCACGTGTTTGCAGTCTCTGGGCTTGCTTTTTCTTTTTTTAATTGACTTAGGCAGAAACAGATTTGTTGTTCCACTTATCCATGACCAGGCATTGAACCGCTACCTGATGTATTGGGACAACGCTCTAACCAACTGATGCCTGGCCAGGGCAGATACACATGCTTTGAGGGAAATAAAATGACCTAGAACCCTGGCTGGTGCTCAGTGGTTAGAGCATTGGCCCATGCACCACAGGGTCTCAGGTTAGATCCCGGCCCCTGTCAGGGTGCATGCTGCAGGAAGCAGCCATGTGTTTCTTACATCCATGTTTCTTTCTCTCTCTCTCTCTTTCTCCTCTCTCTCTCTCTCTCTCTCTCTTTCTCTCTCTCTCTCTCTCCTCTCCTCTCCTCTCCTCTCCCCTTCCCCCTCCTTTCTGCTCTAAAAATCAATGGAGAAAATATCCTCAGGTGGGGATTAACCAAAAAAGAAAAAGCAAGTCCAGCCCTAATTGGGTCACAGGCGGTCAGAGCAGTGGTCACCAACCTTTCGGACCTCACGGACCACCAGTGGTCCACGGACGACCCTGGGTTAGAGCATCTTCCCGATACACCATGGTTGCGGGTTTGATCCAGGCAGGGCACATACAGGAATCAACCAATGAATGTATAAATGGGTGCTTCTTTCCCTCCCTCTCTAAAACCCATAACGTTTTTAAAAAGTGGAAAGTTTAAGAAATGTGTATCATGTCCTCCAACTTCCAAATGACTACATCTCTGCCACTCAAACGAAAACCGATGGGAAATGTGCGGCCGTGGGTCTAATCAGCCCTGCACCACCATCACCTGGGAGGCTTCCGGAGCCCCCGGTGCCAGACCAAGTACTGCAGCCTCAGGGTGGTACAAAGAAAGCAATTAAAGTTCCCCAGCTGCTCCCGGGGGGCCAGGCTTCCCCGAAACACCCAGCCTGGTGCTTTTAAATGAGAGCAGCTGAGGCCTGGCCACGAGCTGGGCCATGTTTCGGGGCGGGGGCTCGGCGTTCTGAGGCCTGTAGAAGCAGCCAAAGTCCGCTCTCCTGCAAGCAGTGGGAATGCCACCATCTCCCCCCTGCCCCTCACCAGCAGCGGGAATGCCACCATCTCCCCCCTGCCCCTCACCAGCAGCGGGAATCCCACCATCTCTCCCCTCTGCCCCCCGCCAGCAGCCACGGTGCGGGCAGCGTAGCGGCTGAGTCCAGGCGGAGCCCTGCTCTGAACTTCGTTGGCCCATCTGTGAGATGGGCTAATAGATGGCACAACCCCGGGTTCTGACAGCGAGTACCGTAAATGAGCACGTGAATTCATCAACCAGGTGCTGACACCGTACAAGGTACAGGGAGCCGGGAGCGGGGGGACCGGGAGGGAGGCCTTCAGAGCATGCACAGGTCGCGATGAAACGGGAAAGGGAGCCAGTGGAGTGGAACGTTCGCAGCAACCTGGGGGAAGCGCTAGGACCCACTGACCAAGGTGTTTGACAGCCTTCGAGGGTCATTTACATGCAATAACAGGCACCCATGCAGTGCAGTTTGGTGTGTTCTCACAGCACCCGAGCAGCCAGCATCACAGCACGACAGCGTTTCCAGCGCCCCCAAGAGTGCCTTGAGCCCCTTCCCAGTCAGTCTCCACCCCCAGCTCCCAGACCCAGTGTTTTTAAAAAATTCTAATTGTCAAAATCTAAAACACAGATTTCGTGTAAAAACTACCATTTCTGGGTTGTAATGGATTGGAAGATTGTTGACACTGGGCTTGCATTCCCAGGAGGCAACAGTAGGCTGTTCACTGCTGGTGGCCGCTGTGGTCCCGCCCGCTGCTTCCCTTACACGTGTGGCCGTTCTCAGCGTTTGAACCTGCAACTCGGTCCACGGTCTCCCCCGCAAAGGACCTGCCTGCTTCCTTCCTTTTCTATAAAGTCCTCTATCCCAGAGGTTCCGAGAGTTCGGGTGTTCCCGGCTTCTCTGTCTGGGCAGCAAGGGCTCCCCGGACACAACCTTGAGCTCTCCAGCTCATCTCAGACCCAGAAATGGGGCAGGCAGGCGCCACCCTCCTCTAATTACTCCCCTCGGTTCTTAATGGGAGGCCATCTGGCCAGTGGCATCCCTGCTTCTTCCTGCCAAGCGTGAGGGCTTGGTAATCAGGCTGCTTGCTGTCCGTGGGGACCAGGAATGCTTGCAGACTCATTTGCATATGTGACCTAAGACAGTAATTAAACCCAGGCGCCCCAGGGGTGAGAAGTAAGCACATTAATTCAGGAGCAATTAAAACCCTCCAACAAAACCCTCACACAGCCACCACTTCTGAGGCTGGCTCTCGCTGCTGACCGTCACCTCCCAGCAACCTCTGTTAGCAACCAGACTGCGGCCGGGACTGCACATGTTTTAGGGGGGCATGCGTGGGCCTAGGTGGGGGCAGCTTCCCTGGCTCAGACTTCTCTAGGGCCCCTGACCCTATTATGCAGAAGTTACTGTACAAGATTATGCCCCAGTCTTTTTGTTTTTAATTGTGGCAACATACACATAGCAAAATTTACGCTGTTAACATTTTCAAGTGTACAATTCTACTAGCATTAAGTACATCCAAAGTATCGTATAATCAACACAATAACTATTTCCAGAACTTTATTATCTCAAACAGAAACTCGACACACCATTAGGCAGTAACTCCCCATTTCCTGCTTCCCCCTCCCCCAACCTCTTGTAACTTCTATTCTTTTTTCTATGAATTTGCCTACTGTAGGTATCTATCTATATAAAAGCCTAAGCGACCGTCTCAACCGAACGGACGACCGAACAGGCTGTGTGGGGCAACCCAGCTGGCAGGGGGGTTAGTAAGGGGCGACCAAACGACCGAGCAGGAGGCTGCATGAGGCCACCAGGCTGCGGGGGGGGGGGGGGGGGGGGGGGGGGCGGGGGCAGTGAGGGGCGACCAAACGACTGAACAGCAGGCTGTGTGGGGTGACCATGCTGGCATAGGGGGCAGTTAGGGGCAACCAGGCCGATGTTGGGGGGGAGGGGCAGGTGGGGACGATCAGGCCGTTAGGCAGAAGCAGTTAGGAGTGATCATGCTGGCATGGAGGGCAGTTAGGGGCGACCAGGCCAGTGGGAGGGGGGCAGTGAAGGGCAATCAGGCCAGCAGGCAGAAGCAGTTAGGGGTGATCATTCTGGCATGGGGGCCAGTTAGGTGAGATCAGGCAGGCAAGCAGGTGAGCAGTTAGGAGCCAGCAGTCCAGGATTGTGAGAGGGATGTCTGACTGCTGGTTTAGGCCCGATCCCCAGGGATCCCCAGGATCGGGCCTAAACCGCAGTTGGACATCCCCCGAGGGGTCCTGGATTGGAGAGGGTGCAGGCTGGGCTGAGGGGACCCTCCCCTCCCCACCCCGCCCCCGTGCACGAATTTCGTGCACCAGGTCTCTAGTTTTATATAAGGCTCTTGTACAATATTTATCTTTTTTTGGGAGGATTCTGGCTTATTTTACTTAGCATGGTGTTTTCAAGGTGTATACATGTGTCAATACTTAATTCCTTTTATGTCTGAACTAGAGGCCTGGTGCACGAAATTTGTGCGCGGAGGGGGGTTGTCCCTCAGCCCAGCCTGTACCCTCTCCAATATGGGACCCCTCAAGAGATGTCTGACTGCCAATATAGGCCCACCGGGATCGGGCCTATTCGGGCAGTCAGACATCCCTCTCACAATCCAGGACTGCTGGCTCCCAACTGCTTGCCTGCCTGCCTTCCTGATTGCCCCTAACCACTTCTGCCTGCCAGCCTGATCACCCCCTAACCACTCTGCTGCCAGCCTGTTTGCCCCCAACTTCCCTCCTCTGCCGGCCTGGTCACTCCTATCTGCCCTCTCCTGCAGGGTTGATCACCTCCAACTGCCCTTTCTTGCAGGCCTGGTCCTTCTCAACTGCCCTCCCTTGCAGGTTGGGTGCCTCCCAACTGCCCTCTCCTGCTGGCCATCTGTGGTGGCCATCTTGTGTCCATATGGGGGCAGGATCTTTGACCACATGGGGGCAGCTATATTGTGTGTTGCAGTGATAATCAATCTGCATATTATTCTTTTATTAGATAGGATAGAGGCCTGGTACAGGGGTGGGGGCCAGCTGGTTTGCCCTGAAGGGTGTCCTGGATCAGGTGGGGTTCCCCTTGGGGTGTGGGGCAGCCTGAGCGAGGGGCCTGTGGTGGTTTGCAGGCCAGCCACGCCCCCTGGCAACCCAAGCGGAGGCCCTGGTATCTGGAATTTATTTTCCTTCTACAATTGAAACTTTATAGCCTGGAGCGGAGCCAAGCCAAGCCTGGGGCTCCCTCCGAGGCCGGCAGCCATTTCTGTTGGGGTTATAATTGAAACTATGTTGCCTTAAGCGGGTGAGCCCGGCCAGGGTGTGCAGAAAGCTTTGCTTCCCCTGTTGCCGGCGGCAACCCTGGCCTGCTCTCTCAAGCTCCATTCTGACGCCATTTCTGTTTGAATTTGTTTACCTTCTATAATTGAAACTTTGTAGCTTGAGTGGAGGCTTAGGCCTGGCAAGGGCAGGCGGAAAGCTTGGCTTCCTCTGTTACCTAGGAAACCTTGCTCTCTGTGGCTGTAACCATCTTGGTTTGGGTTAATTTGCATGATCGCTCTGATTGGATGGTGGGCATGGCTTGTGGGTATGTCAGAGGTATGGTCAATTTGCATATTTGTCTATTATTAGGTAGGATAATATTCCATTTTGTGGATATACCACATTTGTTTACTCATTCATCTGTTGATAGACACTTGGATTATTTCTACCTCCTGACTACTATGAGTTATACTCGTATGAACATCGGTGTACAGATATGTGTTCCAGTCCCTGCTTTCGATTCTCTTGGATATGCGCTTAGCAGTGGAATTGCTGGTCGTATGATACTTCTATGTTTAACTTTTGCAGGAACCACCAAACTGTTTCCACAGTGGCCGCATACCCTACCTTCCCTCCAGTAATGTATGAAGGTTGCAGTTTCTCCACATCCTTATCAACATTTGTTATTTTCCATTTTTTATTATGGCCATCGCAGTAGGTATGAAGTGGTATCTCACTGTGGTTTTGATTTGCATTTCCCTAAAGACTAATGAGGTTAAATCTCTTCATGTGCTTGTTGGCTATTGTTTATCTTTGATGAATGTCAAGTCATTTTTAATTAATTAATTAATTATTTCTTTAAATATTTTTTTATTGATTTCAGAGAGGAAGGGAGAGGGAGAATGGGATAGAAACATCAATGATGAGAGAGAATCATTGATTGGCTGCCTCCTGCACACCCCCTACTGGGATGGAGCCTGCAACCCGGGCATGTGCCCTTGACTGGAATCAAACCTGGGACCCATAAGTCCACAAATCGACACTCTATCCACTGAGCCAGACCGGCTAGGGCCAATTGGCCATTTTTTAAATTGCGTTGTTTGTCTTGTTGCTAAGTTATAGAGTTCTTTATATTTTCTGGCTACTATCAGAAATATATGCAAAATATATGATTTGCAAATATTTTCTCCCATTCTGTCATTTGTTTTCTCACTTTAAAAAGGAGGGCATCAGAACCAGTTTGGCTCAGTGGATAGAGCGTCGGCCTGCGGACTGAAAGGTCCCAGGTTCGATTCCGGTCAAGGGCATGTACCTTGGTTTCAGGCACATCCCCGGTAAGGGGTGTGCAGGAGGCAGCTGGTTGATGTTTCTCTCTCATCGATGTTTCTAGCTCTCTATCCCTCTCCCTTCCTCTCTGTAAAAAATCAATAAAATATATTTTAAAAAAATAAAAAGGGAAGGAAAGGGAGAGAGAGAGAAACATCAATGAGAGAGAATCATTGATTGGCTGCCTCTTGCACGTCCCATACTGGGGACTGAGCCCACAATCCGGGAATGTGCTCTGACCGGAATTGAACCATGACCTCTTAGTGGTCGTTGCTCAAGCGCTGAGCCACACCGGCAGGGCTGCTTTTTCACTTCGTTGATAACGTCTTTCGATGCACACAAGTTTCTAATGTTTGTGAAACCCAATTCATTTTTTTCTTCTGTTGCTTATGCTTTTGATCCAATTTTTAAGAAACCATTGTCTAATCCAAAGTCTTGAAGATTTATACGCGCGTTTCTTTTTAAGAGTTCAATTGTTTGGCTCTTACATTTAGGTCTGTGAGCTATTCGAGTTCACTTTTGTGTAAGCTGTTGCACGTGCGTAGCGAGGTCCTAGCACTACTTGTTGAAACGGTGTCATTTTTACCTGTCATAACCCCTGTCAACAGGTCACCGTAAACACTGTTGGAAAACCCTAGCCAGTCTGGCTCAGTGGATAGAGTGTTGGCCTGTGAACTGATGGGTCCTAGGTTTGATTCCGGTCAAGGGCACATGCTGGGGTTGCGGGCTCCATCCCCACTAGGGTGTGTGCAGGAGGCAGCCAATCAATGATTCTCTCTCATCAGAGTTGTTTATATCTCTCTCTCCCTCTCCCTTCCTCTCTGAACTCAATAAAAATATATTTTAAAAAAACCTGCTGGAAAGGTGGTGTTTGTAGAGAATGCCCCCCCCCCCGCCCCCAACCCACCTCACCCTCCTGTGCCTCCCTTGTCCTTAAGAAAAGAGCCCTTAGGGGGCAGTGAGGGCTCTCAAACTGCTGCTTTCACTGAGCTTAAACCTGCCAGGACCCGGAAACCCCCAAGTCAGCAAGAAATCGGTCTGCCCGTGTGGAGCCAGGACCCCAGACATGTGTGATGCCTGGGGCCACGGGAAGGACCCCAAGCCTCCTCCCGCTTCTGCTGGTGCAGCTTCAGCTACCCCTTCTCCCCCCTACCCCAACCCCGGCATGAGAGCGAGGTGCCCCTCCACCACCCTAGGGTGAAAGTCAGGGCCAGGGCCAGGGAGGGGCAAGAGAGGCCTGCAGGGCTCCCCACTCCTTGGCTGGGCAGCCGGCAGCTAGCAGTGAGCTGGTCCCTGCTCATCCTGGCTGGAGTGGAGGTGGGGGCCTAGGGCTTCCCTCGGCCGCCAGGGGGCACTGTGGGAGCTGCCCTGAGCCCCTGGGCCCTGCCTGCTGGCTCTGCCAGGCGGGCCCTTCTCTCCAGCCCCAGCTGGCTGGCACAGGCCTGCCCTTCCAGCTGACTGTCCCCTGTGGCACACCGGGGCTCAGGGCCAGGACAAAGAGCTCTGGGCAAAGCTCGGTGAGATGAATGGAGTTGTCACTGGATGAAGGGAAATTCCTGGACAGCAAGTCCTTGTCAGCACCTCTCCCGTCACCGCAGATGCTGTGGGAGGCCCAGAGGACTGGCCACCACAGCGCCAGGGAGACCGGTCAGAGCGCTCTTCCCTGGCTCGCGTGGCTGCGGAACCTTCGGGGGAGCGCCCCCCTCCCTCCCATTTCTTGCATGTTGAGGGCTTTTGTTCAGTCTTTCAAGGGACAAGGGGCCCGAGAAGGAAACTGAGGCAGAGAAGCAGAAGGACGTGCCTTCCACCCTCGCTGTGCTGCCCGAAAACCAGCCCCTGGGGTCTCAGGCAGTGGCCTCATCTCGCCGCCCCAGCGCCCCAGGACACAAAGCCAGGTGGCAGGTGCTGAGCGGGGGGTGGAGGGGGGCCCACGTGGCACAGCTGTGTTGGCATTGCCGGGAACACAAGCAGAGGCGGGCTGCGTGGCCCTTCCCGGGGAGGGAGCCGTGCCCAGGCAGCCGCATGGCAGCGCACAAGCCCGTCACCTGCTCTGAAGGACACAGGTGCTGGGCAGCGTCGCTCCCGCAGGCCTCGGGGGCCCGACCTCCACTAGAGGATTCCCCCGGGAGCTCCGTCACCCTGGTGGCAGCACCAGCTGCCAGGGCTGCTCTGGCCGGGTTTCCGCCTCGCCGTCCACGTCTGCCCTGCTCTGTGCTTACCTGGTCCCGCTCAGGGAGCAGCAGCAAGTCCACGAAGGGCCGGGCCCCTGGACGCCGGGCCTGCGGAAGGACGGGCTGGGGCGTGAGCCGATCCTTGGCCTCTCCTCTGGGGCATCCTGTGCTGTCCTGGCCTTCCCTTGATTTTATGGAATGATGGGCCTTGTCCTCTTCACCAACATCAAGTCCAGAGTACAGGGACCTAGAATAGAAATGAACCACTGACCTCAGGTATTTGAGCCAAAAAAGAAAGCATGCCCAGCCCTCAGGGTCGCTGGCACAGGAGGTTTGGAGAGCAGTCACTCAGGAACCAGCTGGGGAGGGCGCGGCGGGTGGGGGGGAGGGGGGCCGGTCACCAGACAGCACTTAAGGTCCCAGGATGCAGTTCTTGCCAAAAACACACGGATGTCTGTCACCCGGGAGCCCACGCAGAGCAGCTGCATTTGTCGAAGCGACGGTGGGGAGCTGGCAGTTGGTGCGGACGCCGGCGCAGGCTAGCTCCGACCTTATCTTTTCTCTGTGGGGACTTCTCCCACGCCCCTACTCTTCCTGGCAACACTCACTGCAGGGTCTGCTTATGACCTTTGCCCACAGGACTTGGTACGCAAAGTAGACTCAAAGCATAATGCTCAGTATTATGAACCATTTTCCAGTGAGAGAGAAGTCGGCCACCGGTTCGTTTGCAGTACCAAAGGGTCCTCGCTCTGCTGAGCTCCGGGTCTGCTCCTGGAATCCGCCCCGAGGACTCCGGCTCTGTCCCTCTGTTGGTCTTGGGACGTCTGTTGCTGCCACCAGCCCTCGGCCGCCTGAGTCATCAGCCCACAGTTGGGGGGTGCAAGGCAGCGCTCCCCCCGCAGCACCCACATGTGAATGTCAGAGCTGCGATCGTGATGCTCGGGCCCATGACAGCAGCAGGCCTGACGCGCTGGTTCAGACCTTGGCATTGCTTGTCCCATCGGTATCACGGGTTCCTGCTGTTTTCGCTTCTTTATCCTGGAGGATGGCTGAAGGAATTGAATGCGGAGAAAGGAGCAGGCGGAGGCAGCAGTCAGGAAGGAGCGAGGGAGGGGGTCAGGTCTGTGCCCTCTCCAGCCCTGTGCTCCGCTGAACCTGACTTGGCCACCAGTTGCTGGAGCAAGGCCACATCTTGAAGAATTATTTGTGCTTTTCTATCCACGTCCTTTGCAACTCCTCCCTTAGGAAGAGGCATCCACATGGTTTCAAGAGCAGGAGGGGCACAGTAAGAATGAAAAGTCAAGAAACAATATCCCACCCTAACCGGTTTGGCTCAGTGGATAGAGCGTCGGCCTGTGGACTGGAGGGTCCCAGGTTCGATTCCGGTCAAGGGCATGTACCTTGGTTGCGGGCACATCCAGTGAGGGGTGTGCAGGAAGCGGCTGATGGATGTTTCTAACTCTCTATGCCTCTCCCTTCCTCTCTGTAAAAAAATCAATAAAATATATTTAAAAAGCTGAAACCGGTTTGGCTCAGTGGATAGAGCGTCGGCCTGCGGACTGAGGGGTCCCGGGTTCGATTCCGGTCGGGGGCATGTACCTTGGTTGCGGGCACGTCCCCAGTGGGGGGTGTGCAGGAGGCGGCTGATCGATGTTTCTCTCTCGTCGATGTTTCTAACTCTCTGTCCCTCTCTCTTCCTCTCTGTGAAATATCAATAAAATATATTTTAAAAAATGAATAAAATATAAAATATATTTAAAAAAAGAAAAGAATCCAGGCACAGCCTTAGGCAATTTGATCAGTGGATAGAGCATCGGCCTGTGGACCAAAGGGTACTGGGTTCCCTTCCAGTCAAGGGCAGGTACCTCGGTTGCAGGCTCCTCCCCATCCCCAGCCCTGGTGGGGGGTAGGGGACACATGCAGGAGGCAACCAATCAATGTGTTTCTGTCTTTCCCTCTCTCTTCCACTCTCTGTAAAAAATCAACGGGAAAATATCCTCGGGTGATGATTGAAAAAAAAAGATCAAGGGACAGGTTGACAAAGGGGCCAGCAGTGAGAATGTCAGTGATTTGACTAATGTGTCCTTTAGTTCATCTCCTCCGTGCAGGGAACAGCAGGGAACAGTACAGACAACAAATGCATTTTATTCTTTGCAATGATTTATTGCTTTTGTGTGATCCCTTTAGAATTTTGGTTTCATTGGAAGTGCAAAATACTTTATTATGAAAAATATCTTTTAATATTTTTTCCATTTCTTCACCTTTCCTTTTTTTTTATATGAAGGCTGTTATGACTGTGCATTAATGACAAGGAGATACAACTTAGACTACTGATTCCTGAGATTTATAATGAAGGGTAAGTGATTCTTAAGAATCAGTTTGCCACATTACAAACGTCTGTTGCATTTTTTTGACCAGGTGGTAATTCTTTGGAATAAGGACATGCTGAAGGGTATCTGGTTAAAGCAGCCACACATTAATAATCCAAAGATTCACAGCCCGGATCAGATCTTTGTAGAAAAGCAATGGTGACGAAGGTATTCGTGACATTATTTGTAAACTAGCCAGGTTGAGAATGAGCCACATGGTCCCATAAAGACATTACCTTTTAGAGAAGCTGTTAAATAGTGAACTGAGGAGCAGCGATGACCAAGCTGCGTGGTGCATGATGAGCTCATGGACAGTCCTAATGGTCTCAGCAGCCATCAGAAAACCTGTAAAGTCTAGGACATTGTGAAGAGACTGTTTTGGACTCAGACCAAAATAAAAGTTTTGTGTTTTTTTTAATCCTCCCCCTAGGATATTTTTCCTTTGATTTTTAGAGAGTGGAAAGAGAGAGGGAAAGACAAAGAGAAATATCGATGTGAGAGAAACAAATTGATTGGTTGCCTCCTACACGCGCCCTGACCAGGGCCTGGGGCCGGGAGGAGCCTGCAACCGAGGTACGTGCCCTTGACCAGAATCGAACCTGGGACCCTTTGGTCCACAGGCCAATGCTCTATCCACTGAGCAAAACCAGCTAGGGCCAGACCAAAATAATTTAATGAAACGGAGATATTTTACCAAATAAAAACCAAGAATAAACTACTTTTTATTTCCACAAGGTACACACAGAACTCATAAGGAGGGAAGGGGTGCAGGCTACCCGATTAAATTCCACTCGGGGCAGAGCACCACCGGCCACAGCCGTGTCAGCACGGGTGCATTCGCAGGTGAACCAACAGGCTTCTTGAAGATAAACTTCCTTTTCCACAATAGCCATGACGTCTTCTTGTTGTGTCACAAAATATGCAAAGATAAGCGACGGGTTATTTGAAATATTTATTTGTTCCATTGAAGTTTCCTGAATTTTTTTACGTTGTATATTTTTGGTGTTTAGATGAGAAATCAATCTGCTCATTTTCTCTGTTCAGAATCCTCCCAAAATAATGTGTTTCAGGAAGTGCAGCTGATTCATGAATGTGGACATGCAAAGACAAGCAACTGAAGTGGTGGGTTATCATAAAATTAAACTTCAGATAGATAGCTGGAGGAAAAAATACCAGATTTTATTTTTTATTTCACACACACACACACACACACACACACACACACACACATCACTTTATTTCCAAATTAGAAAAATCTCACTTTAGTTACCGAGAGCTGAGTCTAGTCTATCAAAATCCATACAATATCCTGACTGGCGTGGCTCAGTGGTTGAGCGTTGACCTATGAACCAGGAGGTCACAGTTCGATTCCCCATCAGGGCACAGGCCTGGGTTGCGAGCTCCATCCCCAGTGGGGGGTGTGCAGAAGGAAGCTGATCAATGGTTCTCTCTCATCATTGATGTTTCTATCTCTCTCTCCCTTCCTCTCTAAAATCAATAAAATATAATAAATTTTATATATATACTAGAGGCCCGGTGCACGAAATTCGTGCACGGGGGCGGAGGGGTGTCCCTCAGCCCAGCTTGCACCCTCTCCAATCTGGGACATCCCTCTCACAATCCAGGACTGCTGGCTTCCAACTGCTCGCCTGCCAGCCTGATCACCCCCTAACCACTCCCATGCCAGCCTGATTGATGTCTAATTGCTCCCCTGCCAGCCTGTTTGCCCCCAACTTCCCTCCTCTGCCAGCCTGGTCACCCCTAACTGCCCTCCTCTGCAGGGTTGATCGCCTCCAACTGCCTTCCCTTGCAGGCCTGGTCCCTCTCAACTGCCCTCCCTTGCAGGCCTGGTCCCTCTCAACTGCCCTCCCCTGCTGGCCATCTTGTGGTGGCCATCTTGTGTCCACATGGGGGCAGGATCTTTGACCACATAGGGGCAGCTATCTTGATCTTGTGTGTTGGAGTGATGGTCAATCTGCATATTACTCTTTTATTACATAGGATAGAGGCCTGATGCACGGGTGGGGACCAGCTGGTTTGCCCTGAAGGGTGTCCTGGATCAGGGTGGGGTTCCCTTGGGGTGTGGAGAGGCCTGAGCAAGGGGCCTGTGGTGGTTTGCAGGCCAGCCACGCCCCTGGCAACCCAAGTGGAGGCCCTGGTATCTGGAATTTATTTTCTTTTTACAATTGAAACTTTGTAGCCTGGAGTGGAGCCAAGCCTCCTGCTCGCTCCATGGCAGCAGCCATTTTGATGTATCTTCTATAATTGAAACTTTGTATTCTGGAGTGGAGGCCTGGGCCCGCCAGAGTGTGTGGAAAGCTTGGCTTCCTCTGTTGCCAGGGAAACCCAAGCCTCCCTTCTGGTAGCCATCGTGGTTGGGGTTAATTTGTATACTCGCCCTGATTGGTGGATGGGCGTGGCTTGGCTGGTGGGTGTGGCTTATGTAGCGGAGTGATGGTTAATTTGCATATTACTCTTTTATTAGAGAGGCTATAAAAGATACTGACACCAGAGTCTGACTAGGTGATTTCGAGGGTTCTACCCCAATGAAATACCGTGAGATTCTAGGGTATATTGTAATGGGTTTGAAATACCTGGCTTCTGTAACTTTGTACTGTTCTCACGTTGGATTTAATGACATTTGTACTTTACACCATCCTATGGGTCCAGAACAACGTTAACAGGCTTGACTGAGTGGGACGGTGGTTATATCATTTCTCGTTTACTTTGGTGAATACCATTTTGTTGATTAGTACAGGTTTATATTCACCTTCGAAGGATCAAAATAGCAGTTCTTTAAAAACTGATATGAACGGAAGGGATTGGCTGTCAGCAGCCCATCGGGGCGATGAGAAGCGCCGACACCAAAATCTTTGCATGGGGATTAGAAGCAGATGAAACGTTTCAAGGAGCTGTTTCCCAAACTGGATCTTACTCCTATTACGCTCAGTTTTGAGAACCTGAGACCCTCTGTAAAGCACACGGAGCCTTTGTTTCCTGGGTAAAGGGCACTTGCCACCTCTCTAATGTTACCAAATTTACCTCTGCGATGAAAGGGTCTTTGCAAACAAAGTGCCAGGAGTTTGTCTTTAAAAAATATGGAGAAGAGCCTGGCCAGTGTGGCTCAGTAGTTCAGGGTTGACCCATGAACCAAGAGGTCATGGGTTCGATTCCCAGTCAGGGCACATGTCCAGGTTGCAGGCTCAGTCCCCAGTAGGAGGTGTGCAGGAGGCAGCCGATTGGTGTTCCTATCCCTCTCCCTTCCTCTCTCTCTCTTTAAAAAATATGTATATACTAGAGGCCCGATGCATGAAATTCGTGCAAGGGCCTTGGCCCCCACTGCCGTGGTGGCTGCCTCTGCCTCAGCCCCGGCCTGCTGCGGCTTTGTCCAGAAGGAAGGACGTCCAGAAGGACATCCGGTCTAATTAGCATATTATGCTTTTATTATTAAAGATGGAGAAGAAAGAGAAAGTAGATTTTTATAAAATTCTAAGTATCCTGTGGCTACTATTTGTTTTTTTAAAAAAATACTTTTAAAACCTTTTCCCTAACCAGTTATGTACAGAAGGTAATAGATAAGAGATTTTTGAAAATGCTCTTTTTTTTTACATCTTTGCTTCAGATATTTTCAAAATAAATAAAATATTCTTCTCATGCCATATTCCTGCCACAATCCCCAGAGGGTGAAGTCGATTTGACCCTTTTTAGTGAATGTTTTTATATTTTTATGATTTCTTTGTATAATATGTAGGGTACTGTTTAGTATGTTTTTTGTAATTCATATACATGTCATTTTGAAAATTTCCTTTAAGCTCCTTAATTTTTTTTTTTTTGGGGGGGGGGAGAGCATCACTACATGTAAATTATTTTACCTTCGATTATCATGTTTTCCCTAATGCTCCTGCTTTCTTTGTAGACCTGTGTTTCTGACCAGTATAATTTTCCTAACCTCTGAAGAACTTCTTTCTTTTTTAAAATTTAAATTCTTTATTGTTTAAAGTATTACACAAGTCTCCTTTCCCCCCATTGACCTCTCCCGGCCGCCCCCACCCCTGAAGAATTTCTTTTAACATTTCTTGCAAGGCAGGTCTACCGGCTACACATTCCTTCAATATTTGTTTGTCTAGGAAAGTCTTTATTTCTCCTAGACCCGTGGTCGGCAAACTGCGGCTCGCGAGCCACATGCGGCTCTTTGGCCCCATGAGTGTGGCTCTTCCACAAAATACCACGGCCTGGGCGAGTCTATTTTGAAGAAGTGGCGTTAGAAGAAGTTTAAGTTTAAAAAATGTGGCTCTCAAAAGAAATTTCAATCGTTGTCCTGTTGATATTTGGCTCTGTTGACTAATGAGTTTGCCGACCACTGTCCCAGCCCTTGAAGGAGAATTTCACTGGGTACAGAATTCTGAGTTGGTGGGCTTTTTCTCTCAACACTTTAACTATTTCACGCTGTTCTCTTCTTGCCTGCATGGTCTCCAAAGAGAAGTTCCATGTAGTTCTCCCCTTGCTCCACTATCCACGAAGTTTTTTTTTCTCTGGCTTTTTTCAAGACTTTTCTTTGTCTTTGATTTTCTGCAGTTAGTGGACAGTCTGTGTAGTGTGGATGGTTAGGTCTCCATTCTTTTGTGAGCTTGTGCCTGTGGGCTGTGACCTTCCTGGTGCCCTTAGGTGGGTCAGGAAGGCTGGAGGGGGCTGCAGGTGTGTATTTCCCTTTTCCGGTCAGGCTCTGGTGAAACACTTTCTCCCGAGGCCCCGGCACGTCGGAACGAACTAGCGCGCTTGGGGTGCATTTTGAAAGGGCTCCCCCTGCTGGAAGCATAAGGGGATTTTTAAAAAATTTTTACTGTGAGAAGATGGTAGGACTCCTAGAGGTAAAACTCACACAGTGTGGGGCCCCTCATGACTGGGTCCCCCTAGAGTTTGTAACGCTAAACTTGTTCACACTGAGCCTCTAGCAATTCATCAATTACGGTTTAGGTTCCCATAGCTGGTACTGGTTCCCATGGAGATTTCTGCTCAGGTAAGTTGTGCTTTTCTGTACCTATTTGCCTGCCTCCCTGTGACCTCAGTTTCCTGGTGGATCTAAGAATAGTTGCTGATTTTCACTTCAGCTTGTGTCTTGTGTGAATGAGAGCACTTTCCAAACTCCTTACATGCCAGACCGGAGACCGAACGTGAACACCTGCAAGTTAAACTCACTTGAACTGCTCTGTGAAACTCCCTTGTATATGACAGTGATTTATCAATGGTCCTGACGATGGACATTTCAGTTGTTTTCTATTATAAACAATACTGTTACGAACATCTTTGTGTGTGTCTCCTTGAGCATGTGTGGAAGAGGTTCTCCAAGATAAACACTGGGAAATGAAATTGCTGAATTGCATTAACAGTTTATGCTCATCTGGGACTTGACTACTGAGTGCCATTAGCTCTCGGAAGAGGTTGTACCAGTTTAGGCTCTCCAGCAGTGCGGGAGAATTCCATTGCCCTAAATCCTCACCAGGGCTTGCTGTTGTCGGATTGTACATTTTGCCATCTGATGGGTGTGAAATGGTATTCTGTGGGTTTAGTTTGCATTTTCCTGACTGCTACTGAGGTTCATTCATTCCACTAATCCTTCCTAAGCCCCTACCTTGGGCCAGGTCCTGATCAGGGCTCATGGAGTATATCAGTGAACAAAAACCAGAAAAAGCACCTGCCATCCCTACCCTCATGAAGTTTTCATTCAGGGGTGTGTGCAGAGAGGGGGGAAGGGGTGAGGATTGAGAGGAGGGAGGGGTAGGTGGCGATTTTATTTTATTTTTTTAATATATTTTTATTGATTTCAGAGAGAAAGGGAAGGGGAAAGAGAGATGGAAACATCAATGAGAGAGACTCATTGATTGGCTGCCTCCTGCACACCCCCTACTGGAGATCAAGCCCACAACCAGGCATGTGCCCTTGACCAAAATCGAACCTGGGACCCTTCAGTCCGCAGGCCGATGCTCTATCCACTGAGCCAAACCTGCTAGAGCAGTGGTCAGCAGACTGCGGCGACTCTCGAGCCGCGGTTTGCAGCTCTGACTTTAAGCTAAATAGTTAATTTTGTGCTGCCATGTTAACTCAAGCAGTTGAAAGTGTTGTTGATAGGCCCGGGTGAGCCCAAGTGGCCCTGGGTCTGGGAGTGGCCAAACGTTCCTGGGTCTGGGTGAGACCATGTGTCCCTGGATCCGGGTGAGGCCTCGTGCACCTAGGCCCGGGTGAGCCCAAGTGGCCCTGGGTCTGGGAGAGGCCAAGCGTCCCTGGGTCCGGGAGAGACCATGTGTCCCTGGATCCAGGTGAGGCCTTGTGCAACTAAGCCCGGGTGAGGCCACGTGCCCCTGGGTCTGGGAGAGGCCAAGCGTCCCTGGGTACGGGTGAAGCCAGATCCTGGGTCTGGGTGAGGCCGTGCGCCCCTGGATCCATCCGGGTGAGGCTGGGTCCCAGGCCCGGGTGAGACCACGCGCCCCTTGGGTATGGGTGAGGCCACGTGCCCCTTAGTCCGGGTGACGCCGTGCCCCTGGGTTCGGCCGAGACCAAACCAGAGGGAGTCGGACCTCCATTACCACCATTTGTCCACCATCCAGAGCTGAGGGGTCAGCGCTGACATGTACACATAAGGAACTACTGGACATCGAAATTGGGTCTCAAAAGAACTGTTGGTCCAGGGGGAAGCTCGCTACAGATTGATTCATTTGCCTGTCAGCATAACTATTATTGCTCGTCTCACATTCAGTTCTTATTAGTATATATCTAGTGACATATGATCTCGCTCATCTAGGGGAAATGATGAACAACATAGACTGAGGAACAAGAACAGAACCAGAAGCAAGGAGGCATCGATCGGACTATCGGGCCTCAGAGGGAGGATAGGGGAGGGTAGGGGGAGGGTGGGGGGAGGGGGAGAGTTCAACCAAAGGACCTGTATGCATGCATATAAGCCTATCCAACGGTTAAGTTCAACAGGGGATTGGGGCATGCGTGGGGAGAGGGGTGGGATGGGAATGGGGGGATGAGGACAAATATGTGACACCTTAATCAATAAAGAAATTAAAAAAAAAAAAAAGTGTTGTTGAGGCAAAAGAAATGGGCAAGTGGGAACCCAAGCGAGCATAGACGGTTCATCTCTTTAGATTCACCTCTCTGCATTCAGGCCAGTCCCTCCAAATGTAAGGACTGGGCCTGAAAAGTGAAAAGGTAGGAAGACCAATGGATTAGATGTTCCACTGGGGGCGAACACATTCTAGTAACTGGTATAACGCAAGAATGTCCCACCAGCTAGAGGGCCGTGCTGGGAGGATGGGGTGCCTGCCATTGAAATTAGGAGGGTGGAAGATTTGGGAAATACAAACTTTGGGGTCAAGGTAGAGACTAAGATCATGGAGGAGAGAATTTCAAGTTCAGGAAGCTAAGTTGTTGGTATTACCTCACACCCATCAGGATGATGGCTATAAAAGAAACAAACAAACCGAAAATAAGAATGTGGAGAAATTGGAACCCTTGTGCACTGTTGGTGGGAATGTAAAATGGTGCGGCTGCTGAGGAAAACAGTATGGAATTTTCTCAAAAAATTAAAAATTGTATAGCTGAAACTAATACAACTTAATATTGAATGTAAACTGTAATTGTAAAAAAACCCAAAAAACAAAAAAACACCTACCACATAATTCAGCAATTCCACCTCTGGAATTATACCCAAAAGAATTGAAAGCAGGGTCTCAAAGAGATATTTGTACATCATGTTCATAACAGCATTATTCATAATAGTTGCACATTGGAAGCAACCCAAACATCCACCAACAGATGAATGGATAAACAAAATGTGGTATATAAATACACAATGGAGTACTATGTAGACTTAAAAAGGAAATACATTCTAATACACATGACAACATGGATGAACCTTGAAGGCTGTTATAAACTGAATTGTATTCCCTCAAAAGTCACATGTTGAAGCCCTAACCCCAGGGTGACTGTATTTGGGAGGGGGGATAACCTTTTTTATTTTTTTTTAAATATATTTTATTGATTTTTTTACAGAGAGGAAAGGAGAGGGATAGAGAGTTAGAAACATCGATGAGAGAGAAACATCGATCAGCTAGCTGCCTCCCGCACACTCCCCACTGGGGATGTGCCCGCAACCAAGGTACATGCCCTTGACTGGAATCGAACCTGGGACCCTTGAGTCTGCAGGCCGACGCTCTATCCACTGAATCATGGATCGGCTGCCTCCTGCACGCCCCACACTGGGGATCAAGCCTGAAACCCGGGCATGTGTCCTGACTGAAAATTGAACTGGTTAGGGCTATATTTGGGAGGTGGGATAACCTTAATCACTTCCTTTACACGAGCCCTAATGCAATAGGACTGGTGTCCTTATAAGAAGAGGAAGCGACACTGGGGAGGCCGCTCACAGACAAGGCCGTGTAAGGTCACGGTGAGAGATGCCTGTTTTAAACCAAGGACAGGGCCCTCAGGGAAAACCAAGCCTGCTGGCGCCTTGATCTTGGACGTCCAGCCTCCAGAGCGGTGAGAAGTTACATTTCGGTTGTTAAACCCTCAGTCTGTGGTATTTTGTTATGACAGCCATAAGAAATTATTATACCGACATTATGTTAAGTGAAATAAATCAGTCACAAAAAGACAAATACTGTTTAATTTCACATACTTGAGGCATCTAAAGTAGTCAAACTCATAGAAACAGAGAGAATGGTAGTTGCCAGAGGCAGGGGGAGGAGTGAGAATGAGGAGTTGTTATTGAATGGGTAGAGAGTTTTGCAAGATGAAAAGTTCTGAAGATTGGTTGCTCAACTACTGAGCTGCGCACATAAAAATGGTTAGGATGGCCCTAGCCGGTTTGGCTCAGTGGATAGAGTGTCGGCCTGCGGACTCAAGGGTCCCAGGTTCGATTCCAGTCAAGGGCATGTACCTTGGTTGCGGGCACATCCCCAGTGGGAGGTGTGCAGGAGGCAGCTGATCAATGTTTCTCTCCCATCGATGTTTCTAACTCTCTATTCCTCTCCCTTCCTCTCTGTAAAAAATCAATAAAATATATTTAAAAAGAAATGGTTAGGATGGTAAATTTTATGTTACGTGTGCTTTACCACAGTTCACACACACACACACACACACACACACACACACACACGAAGCTAAGTTGTTAGAAGGATCAGCTATGTGTATGTTGAAATTGTTTAGAATGAAGACACGAGAGACTGAACATCTTTTTAAAAAAATGTGTTTATTGATTTCAGAGAGGAAGGGAGAGGGAGAGAGAGAGAAACATCAATGATGAGAGAGAATCATGGATCGGCTGCCTCTGCACGCCCCACACTGGGGATCAAGCCTGAAACCTGGGCATGTGCCCTGACTGAAATTGAACTGTGACCTCTGGGTTCATGGATCCAAGCTCAACCACTGAGCTACACCTGCCAGCACAAAACTGAGCATCTTTTTATGTTTACTGGGCATACAGATTATTGTATGCATTGCCTAGTCTTCATTCTTTGCCCACCTTTTTATTGGGTTACTTGTCTTTTCCCCATAGGCTTACCTGCTCTCTCTCTATATTCTGATCCCTAACCCTTTCATGGTTATGGAAATTGCAATGATCTTTTCCCAATTTGTGACTTTCACTTATTTTGATGTAACTTCTAGGAAGTCTTTAATACTAGTCAAATGTGTCTTTGAACAGTTTGTGCTTTTGGGGTCTCGTTCAACAACTTCTCCTATATCTTACTCTAAAATTTCTTTAGTTTTGCCTTTCACATTTTTTTGTCTTTAATCAACACTTTTTAATTTCTATTCTGGGTTTGAGAGTGCATTTTCATTAATATATTATCACAAGTGCCTTAAAGAAGTGTTTTAAAACATGTAAAATTTTAACATTATTTTATTTATTTTTAAAAAAATATATTTTATTGATTTTTTACAGAGAGGAAGAGGAGAGGGATAGAGAGTTAGAAACATCGATGAGAGAGAAACATCGATCAGCTGCCTCTTGCACACACCCTACTGGGGATGTGCCTGCAACTAAGGTACATGCCCTTGACCGGAATCGAACCTGGGACCCTTCAGTCCGCAGGCCGACGCTCTATCCACTGAAACATTATTTTTTTAATTGCGATTATATATATACTAGAGGCCCAGTGCACGAAATCCGTGCATGGGTGGGAGGGGATGGAGGGTGTCCCTCAGCCCAGCCTGCACCCTCTCCAATCTGGGATCCCTCTTACAATCCAGGACTGCTGGCTCCCAACTGCTCGCCTGCCTGCCTTCCTGATTGCCCCTAACCACTTCTGCCTGCCAGCCTGATCACCCCCTAACCACTCCCCTGCCAGCCTGATTGATGCCTAACTGCTCCCCTGCCAGCCTGTTTGCCCCCAACTTCCCTCCTCTGTAGGCCTGGTCACCTCTAACTGCCCTCCCCTGTAGGCCTGGTCCCCCCCCAACTGCTCTCCCCTGCAGGCCTGGGTCCCTCCCAACTGCCCTTCCCTGCAGGCCTGGTCGCCCCCAACTTTCCTCCTTTGCCGGCTTGGTCACCCCTAACTGCCCTCCCCTGCAGGCTTGATTGCCCCCAACTGCCCTCCCTTGCAGGCCTGGTCCCTCCCAACTGCCCTCCCCTGCTGGCCATCTTGTGGTGGCCATCTTGTGTCCACATGGGGACAGGATCTTTGACCACACGGGGGTAGCCATCTTGTGTGTTGTAGTGATGGTCAATCTGCATATTACTCTTTTATTAGATAGGATAGAGGCCTGGTACATGGGTGGGGGCCGGCTGGTTTGCCCTGAAGGATGTCCCAGACCAGGGTGGGGGTTCCCTTGGGGCGTGGGTTGGCCTGGGCCAGGGGCCTGTGGTGGTTTGCAGGCCGGCCACGCCCCCTGGCAACCCAAGCGGAGGCCCTGGTATCTGGGGTTTATTTATCGTCTATAATTGAAACTTTGTAGCCTGGAGCAGAGCCAAGCCTTCTGCTCCCTCCGTTGCGGCAGCCATTTCTGTTGGGATTTATGTATCTTCTATAATTGAAACTTTGTAGCCTTAAGCGGAGGTCTGGGCTGGCCAGGGTGTGTGGAAAGCTTGGCTTCCTCCATCACTGGGGGCAACCCAAGCCTCCCTCCTGCTCTCTGTGGCCGTAGCCATCTTGGTTGGGTTTATTTACATATTTGCTCCTGATTGGCTGGTGGGCATGGCTGGTGGGCGTGGCTGGTGGGTATAGTGGAGTGATGGTTAATTTGCATATTACTCTTTTATTAGATAGGATATTTTTAAAATATATTTTTGTATGTTGTTTTTTTTTTTTAAATATATTTTATTGACTTTTTACAGAGAGGAAAGGAGAGGGACAGAGAGCTAGAAACATCGATGAGAGAGAAACATCGACCAGCTGCCTCTTGCACACCCCCTACCAGGGATGTGCCCACAACCAATGTACATGCCCTTGACCGGAATCGAACCTGGGACCTTTCAGTCCGCAGGCCGACGCTCTATCCACTGAGCCAAACCGGTTTTGGCACTCTTGTTCTTAATAATAGAGACTGACATGCATTTCCTTTCTTTGTGGTAATCAACTCACCCGAAGTTTTTATGTCCTCGGAGAGAGTCACTCTAGTCTCCTCACTGGTTCCAGACTATTTCTCCCTTCGTCCTGGGACTAACATGAGTCGCCTATTACCAGGTGAGAGGGGTGGCGGGTGCTTCAGTGGCCGAGAAGATCCTCTCTGTGGCTTTCTCTCGCCTCTCCTGGGGGTTAGTGAGAATCTGCTGTTAGACTGAAGGCAAGGGGACTCTTCTGGACGTTGGTTGGAAGGCCTTTTGCGGGGAGGAGTTTCGGGGATCATTCTTACAGACTTTTTAAAAATATATATTTTTATTGATTTCAGAGCAGGAGGGAGAGAGAGAGATAGAAACATTAATGATGAGAGAGAATGATTGATTGGCTGCCTCCTGCACTCCCCCTACTGGGGATCCAGCCTGCAACCCAGGCATGTGCCCAGGCTGGGAATCGAACCATGACCTCCTGGTTCATAGTTCGATACTCAACCACTGAGCCATGCCAGTCGGGCATCTTACAGAATTTTTATTGATCAAGAGAACACGAACATTCTGTAACTTGTGGTCTGCTTTTTTTTGGGGGGGGGGGGAAGGGGGTCTTTTCTTTAGGAGAGACCAAATATCCTTTGTAAAGGTAATTATTATTTTTTAAATCCTCACCCGAAGATATTTTTCCATTGATTTTTAGAGAGAATGGAAGAGAGAGGAAAAGACAGAAATATCGATGTGAGAGAAACACTTCGATTGGTTGCCTCCTGCATGCACCCCAACCAGGGCCCAGGTTGGGGAGGAGCCTGCAATCGAGGCATGTGCCCTTGACCTGAATCGAACCCGGGACCCTTTGCTCCTCAGGCTGACGCTCTATCAGCGTCAGGCTGAGCCAAACCAGCCAGGACTATTAAAAAATGTATTGAGCCCTAGATGGTTTGGCTCAGTGGATAGAGCATCGGCCTGTGGACTGAAGGGTCCCGGGTTCGATTCCGGTCAAGGCATGTACCTTGGTTGCGGGCACATCCCCAGTAGGGGGTGTGCAAGAGGCAGCTGATCGATGTTTCTGGCTCTCTATCCCTCTCTCTTCCTCTCTGTAAAAAATCAATAAAATATATTAAAAAAAAATGTATTGAGCCCTAGATGGTTTGGCTCAGTGGATAGAGCATCAGCCTGTGGACTGAAGGGTCTCGGGTTCGATTCCGGTCCAGGGAACATGCCTGGGTTGTGGGCTTCATCCCCAGTAGTGGGTGTGCAGGAAGCAGCCGATCGATGATTCTCTCTCCATCATTGATGTTTCTATGTCTCTCTCCCTTTCCCTTCTTCTCTGAAATCAATAAAAAATGTATTTTAAAATATGTATTGAAATACTTAGTTGCTAAGATTCAATTTTACTCGTCATTTTTTGGACACAAGCCATTCCAAAAGCACGTGGAGAATGCCGCCGCACCACCGACCCTGCTGGAGGGAGGCTGCCCTGAGCACTGGGCTTTGTCCAGGACACCCTTGTCCCTCCACGGCTTCCAGCACCCCACAGGGGCCCGGGGCCAGGACAGGGCTGGGCCGAAAATGATATGATGAGCGGGGCCATCAGGCTTCTCCCTCTCAGGAATTCTGAGCAGGAAACACTCCATCCACGAGGCAGTCAGCTGAAGCAGCTGTACTGGTAAGTCATAAGCCACGGAAAAGCCACAGAGGCTGTGGGAGGCCACAGGCAAGCCACGATGATGAGGGAGTTGAAATGATGAGAACGCAGACACTTTGAAGTGAGGAAAAGCTACACATAAAGGGTGAGGAGGCCCGCGGGTGGGACCGAGGAGGAGACAGTGGGCCAGTGACGTTAATGGTGGGGGGCTGGGGTCCCGTCCTTCTGGTGGCCCCTCTCCGCTTCTAGTCCCTTCTTTTCCTTCTGTCCCATGGTTCAGCTTTGCCTGGACTTCCTAGTAGAAACATTCTCACGTACATCTCCTGTTACTTGAGATGTGTCTCCCTTCCTTACCACACAAAGAACAGAAGGAAAAGGTTCTTTCTTTTTGTAATGAACGGGCTTTATTTTTTAGAGCAGTTTTAGGTTCACAGGAAAATTGAGCAGAAAGTACAGAGTTGCCCTATACTCCTTCACCTCACCCCTAGTTTCCTCTGTTATTAACATTGTACATTAGTGTGGTCCATTTATTACAATCCATAAACCAATATGGATACATTGTTAACTAAAGCCCGTAGTTTACAATAGGGTTCACCGTGTGTGCGTTGTACGTTCTGTGGACTTTGACAAATGTATAATGACATGGATCTACCTTTATGCTATCGTACAGATCAGTTTCACTGCCCTAAAACCCCCCTGTATTCCACCTATCCATCTGCCACCCACCATCCCCCACCCCCCCGCAACCCCTGGCCTTCCCTTCCTCTCTCACCATGTCTTCCCCAGACCTAGTTGTGCGTCCCCTAGAATGTCTGTAATTGGAACCACACAGTATGCATGCAGCCTTTTCAGATTGGTTTCTTTCGCTTAGTCATGCCTTTAAGGTTCGTCCATGCCTTTCCATGGCCTGGCAGCTCATTTATTTTTGGTGCTGAATAATATTCCATAGAACGGGTCAACCACAGCTTATCCATTCCCTTATTGAAGGAAATTTTGGATGCTTCCAAGTTAAAATGCTCTTTTTAAGAAAAAAAAAATAACATAGCAGAATTTATTCTGGAAGTTGTTGTGTTAGGAGTTGAGAGGCCTGGGAATGTGGGTATTGAACAATTAAAATGCCTTCCATGTTGAATGCAAAGGAGGGAGGCATTCAAGTGGGTGCCCAGACATGCCCAGCACAGACACGAAGTGTGGATGCAGGGGCTGAAATTCCTTCTGGGTTAGAGTTACTTGCCTGCTTGCTCTGTGTGTGTCGTATGTTTGGACCAAAGAAGTGAATTTTGGTGGCAACAGCCCCTGCCACATCCATGCTACGTGATTAAATTCCGGATCCCCCAAACGACACGTGAGACTCTACAGCGCATTTCTTCTGGACTCCTCCTTCCGAGGGCCCCTTTGTGACCAACGCTGGTTTTCTTTGTTCACCGTCTAGACAACATCGCGTTTGTGGATAATTTTTAACTCCCCATAATTACACCCTTATTTTCCCTAGAAAACCACGCCTTTCCTCCAACGTAAACGTAAGTAATTCACCGATAGATGTGGAGGAAGTGTTTACCATGAAACGCAGCGTCCCCCAGGGTGGAACTTGCCGGCTCTTTGGCTCCCTCGGCTAACAGTGGACAGCTGTTTATAAGGGGCTGCGGACTAGCGCGTCTCAGCGAGATCTGACAAAGGAGGAGGCCTGCTAATGACCAGACTTGGAACTGGGCCAGGACAAGGAACCTCGGCATCTCCTCCCCTTAATTCTCCCACAAAGCCCGAGGAGACTTTTCGGTAACCACTAGCGGTCAGAAGTCAGATGCTGGATTTAGATCTCATCCAGAAAACGGCTTAGTGCCCTTGGGCAGCTGCTGTGGCATTGGCTGGCTCCATGTGACTCAGGGAAGGCGTCCCTCCACTGGGTCTGATGTGGTTCAGTGGAGCGGAGTTTCCTTGAAATGTATCCGTCAGCGTGTTGGTAACCAGACCCACTTCTGCTTTGGTGGAAAGAAAAGTCACTGGAGTCTGGAGTTGAATCAAGAACCTTGATTGCTAGCCACACTTAGTCACGTCCAAACAATGGAAAAAGGCTTCTGATTTGTGATCCTTCTTTTTGGGAAAAGCTGTTGCACTTTTGTACGTATTTGCATGCATGACACAGCCTCCTGCAATCAGCCCAATAATCACCCATTCTCCATTCCAATTCAGTGCAGGGACTTTGAGAAAGGCTATCTAGGGTACTTACTTGGCCCGAGGGAAAAGACTGGAGAGGGAGCAATTCTGATTTACAACAAATTATAACGCAAAAACCCACTGTGGGTAAGTGCAAGGTGAGTGAGGGGCGAGCGCCTGCAGCAGGACCCTGTGGGGAGTAGCCAGCCCCCCTCTTGCTCATGTGCAATGGTAGGTAATGGAAGCTCATTATTGTCTTGTATTTGCACGACATAAACTTGGGAGGCAATTTCAAAGAAAATGCCTAGAAACAAGCTTCAATTTGTTATCAGACTTGATAAAGCACCCAGGTCTCCTGAAGACATTTTCTAAAATCCTCTCTCGAGGTTATGTTTTGCTGATTTTTAGAGAGAGAGGAAGGGAAAGAGATAGAGAAAAACATTGATGCGAGAGAGAAACATCGATCCGCTGCCTCCTGCATGCACCCGGACCACAGCCTAGGTTTGTGCCTTGACCAGGAATCAAACCTGAAACCTTTTTGGTGAATGGGATGATGTTCCAACCAACTGAGCCAGCGGGCCAGGGCATCTTAAGGCATTTTAGAGGAAAATAATTGACTTGTTCTAAAGCTTGAGTACTTCTGGTGAATTACGAAGACTAGTTGCCAGTGAAATGTTCATAGAACTTAAATTTCTTTTTTTTTTTTTTTGGTGAGTTTTTATTATTTATTTAAAAAAATATTTTTATTGATTTCAGAGAGGAAGGGAAGAGAGAGAAACATCAACGATGAGAGAGAACCACTGATCGACTGCCTCCTGCACGCCCCCCACTGGGAATTGAGCCCACAACTTGGACATGTGCCCTTGACAGGAATTGAACTCAGGACCCTTCAGTCCGCAGGCCGATGCTCTATCCACTGAGCCAAACCAACAGGGCAAATTTCTTTTCTTTTTTTTAATTATAAAAATTATACATGCTTGATGTGAAGAGAAAAAAAATCACACAAAACAGTAGACTGTATAAAAGTCAGTCTCATGTTCCCTCCTCACTCTCCGTTCCGTGCCCAGTGGACTACATTCTCCTGGTAGCTATGTTTCTAGACATTTTTGAAGTATATACAAATTTGTCCTTTTAAAATTACAAATAGAATTATACTTTACATAACTGTGATGTGACTTGCTTTTTTCATTTAACTCTGAATCCTGGTTATCATTCCATATCAATTCAGATTTACCTAATTCTTTTTGAACCCTGTCAAGTATACCATTGTATGTTTAAACATTATTCATTGTGGATGTTTAGGTTTTTCCAGGTTTTCACTATTATAAATAATGTTGCAAGCTTTTTGTATATATTTGTGTATAGTTATGCAAAATTATTTGTAGAATGGCTTTCTAGAATTGCTGGGCCAAAGGGTATGGCTATTTACTATCTTCAGAGATAGTGCCAAATTGTGTTCTAAAAAATGGTACGGTTATATTTTTTCACCAACAATGCATCAGAGTGCCTGTTTTCCCACATCCCCATCATACTGGATATTATGAAGTAAAAACGAGTTCTAATCTAAGAGATGATTTTAATTTGCATTTATTTAATTATGATTATATTGTGTTAAGGAAGTTAGCTCTCTATTTCAGGTGTGAAAAATGTTTTCCCTCTGCTTCTTCCTTGCATTGCTTTGTTGTTTCTTATGCCTTACAGAGATGTAAAATATTTACGCAGTAAAATTTATTGGTGTTTTTCCTTTATGGCTCCTGGGTTTCCTGTCATGCGTAGACAGAACTTCCTCAATCATGATTTGAAAAAGTTTTAGTGTTCCTTTAATACTTTCATGGTTTCATTTTTTAAAAAAATCATAAAATATCTGACATATACAAAAGAAAAAGCATAATCTATATATAGGTTATAGAGGACAATAATAATATAAACACCAGTAAACTCAGCCTAAGAAATAGTCGTTTAGTGATTCAGTTTTTACATTTAAAAATATCCACGTGTAATTTTGGGGAGAGTTTAGGAATGATAGGAATCTAGTTTAAAAAATGTTCTGCATTGATTGTATTTTTCTATATCGCTATCTGGTTGTCACATCATTTATTAAACCTTCCTCCTGGCTTCTTTTAAATAATGGTATTGCATTTCTTTTTTTAAAACATATTTTTATTGATTTCAGAGAGGAAGAGAGAGGGAGAGGGAGATAGAAACATCCATAATGAGAGAGAATCATTGATTGAGTGGCTGCTTACTGCATGTCCCCCAGTGGGGATCGAGCCCACAATCTAGGCAGGTGCCCTGACTGGGAATTGACTGTGACCTCCTGGTCCACAGGTCAACACTCAACTGCTGAGCCACACCGGCTGGGCTGGTATTGCATTTCTGATACCTCTGTATACAAAATAAAATCACTTCTATCTGTAGTTAGATACATAAAACAACTAACCAAAGTCCTTCTTGATATTTTCAGATTCAATAACCAAAGTCATCCCCATTTTCTAAAGCTTGCTGGAAAGAGAATAGGAAACTTTTTTTTTTTTAAATCCTCACCCGAGGATATTTTTCCTTTGATTTTTAGAGAGAGTAGAAGAGAGAGGGAAAGACAGAGAGAAATAACGATGTGAGGAAACACATCAATTGGTTGTCTCCTGTGTGTACCCTTACCAGGGCCCGGGTAAGGATCCAGGACTCTTCGGTCTGCAGGCTGATGCTCTTTCCACTGAGCCAAACCAGCTAGGTCAGGAAACTCTAATTTCATAATGGAAAAACAACCCATCTGACCTCTTTTACCTTAAGCAAGTTATTTAACTCCTCGAAGACCAGTTTCTTGACCTTTAAAATGGAGATAATAATAATAACACTTCATGGACTGTTGTCAAGACTAAATGGGCTAGACTCTCGATTCCAATAATTACAGGCTGTTGTTGTTCCTTGTGATTAAGCCCCTATCCCAGTGGTCGGCAAACTCATTAGTCAACAGAGCGGCAAACCGAGGCTCGTGAGCCGCATGTGGCTTGCGAGCCGCAGTTTGCCGACCACTGGGCTAAGGGATGCAACATGCATGGCCTGATGCTTGTGACATATAAGCTTTTGATCAATGGTTTCATAGATGTTCTTATTAAAATGTATTATTATTACCTTAGCCTCTCTGATCCTCAGAAGGAAGGCTGTATGTACTCTCTGGCTGTATGGCTGGACTGCGTGGGATTGTTTGCTAATTTTATGGCCCGATACCATACTATTATGCTTTACAACTATGTGGAATTTTGAGGTTCCTAAATTTACATTGTTATAAACAAATGAAAAGGACGCCCCTCCCTAATACCACAGTAAAGGTAGGTTCCTGATCTTCAGAGCCCCTCGTCACTGCTGAATGACCCTGCAGCAGCCACAGGCTCACCGGGGACGCCATGTCCATTTGCCCACCACCCGCTGACCTCTGATTAGGAACCACGCTCCTGTAAACGTGGATTTTGAATGAAACCATAGCCATCTAATACACTTTACCCCTCACTATTTCCAAACTGATGTTGAATGGTTTCATCCATATCTAGGATGTGGAGAGATGTTTATTGAATCTATTATGTTGTGAGAATTCAGTTCTCACATTATTAGGTATATGAGGCAGTACTAACCAGTTTTCCCATTTCACAGCTGAAGGAATTGTCGCAGACAGGATTTTTCTTCCTTAAAGTTCCTGGGGTGGGGTGGAGCGGAGGTAGAAGAAAGTATAGAGCAGTGGTTCTCAACCTTTCTAATGCCGCGACCCTTTTAATACAGCTCCTCATGTGGTGGTGACCCCCAACCATAAAATTATTTCGTTGCTACTTCATAACTGTAATTTGCTACTGTTATGAATCGTAATGTAACTATCTGTGTTTTCCGATGGTCTTAGGCTCTATAGCAGCAGGTTCTCAACCTTTCTAATGTCGCGACCCACAGGTTGAGAACTGCTGCTGTAGAGCCTAAGACCATCGGAAAACACAGATATTTACATGACGATTCATTAACAGTAGCAAATTACAGTTATGAAGTAGCAACGAAAATAATTTTATGGTTGGGGGTCACCACAACATGAGGAACTGTATTAAAGGATCTCGGCATTAGAAAGGTTGAGAACCACTAGTATAGAGGGATAAATGGTGATGGAAGAAGACTTGACTTCGGGCAGTGAACACACTAAATACAAATATGCAGATGATGTATTATAGAATTGTACACCTGAAACCTATATAATTTTATTAACCAACATCACCCCAATAAATTCAAATAAAATATTTTAAAAATTACTTGGAAAGGTAATGGCAAAGTCCTATTTGCTTTTAGATCTCGTGGGTCACAGTCCAATAACATCTGCTAGTTAAATTTTTCCTAAAAGGAAATGTTGGTCCAGCCAGTGTGGTTCAGTGATTGTGGGAGGTCACATTTGGATTCCTGGTCAGGGCACATGCGGGTTTTGGTCTTGATCCCCAGTAGAGGGTGTGTAGGAGGCCGCAGATCAATGATTCTCACTGAGGTTTCAATCCCTCTTCCTTCCTCTCTCTGAAATCAATTAAAACATTACAAAAAATGTTGGATGTGAAACTATAATCTGAATAGATATTCCAAAGAGAAAAATGATCACTTTATATGAAAAAATGAGTTAGTTATTTTGTGCTATGCGCTATCCCTTAATTATTTTTATATACAGATGTGAACTCCTTCAGGAAAAGTGTGGCATAAGGACACCAAAAAGCATTTAAAGCATATTAACAAGCGAACAATAGGTTGATGGTTCACCCTGGAGTCATGCTAGGGTCTGTGAAAGAACTCAGTAAACATGCTATGCATGAAAAAACTGCTAATCATAATTAAAATTTCCAAGGCCCCTCAATCCTATAAATTATATTAAATAGGATGTATTTGGTCTGCCCCTCACTCCCCTAATGGCCTCATAGACCCTGTGATTTCTCAGTCTTCGGGGAGATGGGAGAAGACGATGTTTCTCAAAGACAAAAAGGTGATATTTAGATTTTTTTTTTTATTCCCTCCTCCCCCCAAACTTACGGCACAGAGTTGTGTACATTGCTCTCTCTCTCTAAAATCCCCGCTCTGTCGGCGGTTATAGTCCCTTCTTTATTCCCTGATGAGATTTTTCAGGCTTTTTTTTCTTACTCTTTTCGAAAAGGCGGCGCGGCCCGCCAGTCTCGTTTTCCTCTTTCTTAATCTTTTGCCACGGCCTTATTTGAAAACGTTCATGCTCATCAGAATTTCCAGAGTCCCTAGCGGGCTGTCCGAACCCGCTCCGTGTTCCCCCGGGATGTGAACCCGCGTCTTCAGTGGCTGAAAAGGCAGATGGTGACCCGGGTAATAGCCGGAGCAACGGGACCGCGCGGCCCATCCTGCCCCCGGGACCTGCCCCCGGCGGCCGCGGCCCCCGCCCCGCACCAAGACGCGCCCCGCGCGGAGCCCAGCCCACCGCCCGGCCGCGTCCCGGGGCGCGCGCTGCAGCCGGGCCGCGGCGTCGCCAGAAGCCGGCCGCTCCCCGCCTTCTCTTCTGCCCATTTTATGAGAAAGAAAAAAAGAAAAAAAAGAGGAGGGGTCCCGCCCCTCCGCCCGGTCTCCGTCTCCCATTGGTCCTGCCTCCGCGCGCGTCACGCCGCGAGGGGCCAATAGAGAGGCGCGATACTGCGAGGTGGGCCGGACCCGAGCGCGGAGTGGGCGGCGGGTCGGTGCAGCAACCCCGCCGCGGCTCGGCCTCCATCGCTGAGGCGCCGCTGCTCCCACAGACGCTCGCGAGCCGTCCCCTGCGCTCCCCGCTTCGTCTTCCTCCCGCTCGCCCGGCTCGGTCTCGTCCCCGCCTCCGCCTCCGCCTCCCCGCGCTCGCCTCCCACATTGTCTCTGCCTCGTTTCCCCTCCTAGTTGAGGAAAAAAAAAAAACAAAAACCCACCAGCATCCTCAGGGAGCCCCTCGCCCGCCCTCGGAAAAACAGCACCAGACATGGTCCTGGGCTCCCGCTGCTGAAGGGCCGGCCGAGCGAGGCGCTGGGAGCGGCTGGAGACCGCACGGAAGGTCGCGGGAGGGAAGCCCCGCAGCCCCGCCTCTGCCCCCGCGGCCGGCCCCTCTCGGCCCGAGCCCGGCGGCCCCCAGCCCCGTGGGCCTCCCGCCCCGTCCCCCCGCTTTCCCGGGAGCCGGCCGAACACACCTCCATTGATGGTGTAGCGCATCCGGGGAAGGTAAGTCTCCAACTTGCCCGCGCGTGGCGGGTGCTTGCTTTTCTGGCTCCTGGTCCGGGGCGCGGGGCGCGGGGTGGGCGTGGATCCCGGTCCGGGGCGAGCCCGGGAGCGGAGGCCGGTGTGGCGCCGCGCACGTCCGGGAGAACCAGGGCGAGGGACGCGGCCCGGCGGCCGGTGAGGTCCCGCTGGCCGCTGCCTGCGCTCCGGGCTCGCCCGCGGGGGCTGAGCTGTCCGTGGGACTCCGTTCTCGGCTGGACCCGGAGCGGCGGGGCGGGCCGGGCTGAGCGGAGCATCTCCTGCCGTGTGTGGATTCGGGGGTCTTGGGGGGGGGGGACTTTTCTGCGTGTCTTCATTTTTCACGCTGGAGAAGATTCGCTCTTTTTTGTTTTTTGTTTTGTTTTTTGTTCTCAATCTCTAGTTCTCTGATGACTACATGATGAGACCAGACTCAACTTGCAGCGGAATAGGATTCTTATTCTCATGTCTTCATTCTGCCCTCGGAAAGAGAGCGGCTCCTATTTTAAAAACGTTAGAGGTTTTGGAAACGAGAGAAGTAGTTTTACATCGACGGTGTGTGTTGGGGGGGGGGGGGGAGTGTTTTATGTTTTAGGTTTCCTTTGAAACTGGTTGCTTGAGAAGTTGTTGAAAGGAACACAAAATGATTCATTGTGGAATTGTCATTTTCCTCTGCCTCTTTTCCAAGGGTTTGCTTACAATTTTTTTTTTTCTTCTGGATTACAGACTTCAAACATTGATTTAAGCAAAATGTGTCCTTGGGAAACTGGGTGTCTTAAATGTTTCAGTATGTGTTACTATTTTAAGATACATTTAGAAAGTAGTTTTGTGTGAATCCTGAAATAGCTTTCTCCAAAGCAAAAAAAAAAAAAAAAAAAAATTTTTTTTTTTAAAACCCAAAAAAAGGTATCTAGTAAAAGGTATCTAGCACTTGGGGAATTATAAAAACAAACATTTTAATGCAACACAAATTAATGCATCTTGTGCTTAGATTGGAAACAGTTTTGATAGTTGCTTTCCATTTAAAGAGAGACCTTTTTTGTCTGGTGTACACTGGATTCTTTAGCCTCAGTCTGTGGGGGGAGGGGAGAGAGGATGGATCTGTACAATAATAAAATCATCTTTGGGTAGCTATTTCCTTCCCTGGATTTGCTTGGGGAGTTAATCCCACCGTAAATTATAAACCAGTTCTGATTTTGATGGCCTAGGCTGGATGGAAAGCTGGCTTCCAGCTCTCCCTGTTGTTGTTGAGGTCGCAGGGAAAAGAGGCAGAAGCTCGAACACACACACACTCTCTTTCTCTCTCTCTCTCTCTCTCTCTCTCTCTCTCTCTCTCTCTCTCTCTCTCTCTCTCTCTCCCAGGCTGAGGGCTCATTGTTCTTCATACACACATTCATTCTCTCTCTCCCATATTTGGGACTAGGTTTGCACAGACAAACACAGCTCTTCTGGGGACAGAGGAGAGAAGATGGGGGAAGGGTGCATTTCTTTTTCAGCTTTCTTTCCACCCATCTCATGCCTGGCCTTTTTTTGCCACCTCGTCAGAGGCAGAAGAGTACATAGGAAACTAAAGGACACTCAAAAACATGTTCAGACTCCTCCACCTTCGCCTCTTCCCTTTGCACACCTGGTGTCTGCTGCTCTTTCTTCCTTGTGCACGTGAAGATAAACCCCCTGTTCCTGTGTCGTGGCCTGATAGGCAGTTTCCTCCGCATTCCTCATTGCCCCTGACTTCGTTGGGGACAGGGATTTGTTCCGTTGACTCTTATTTATTGTATTTATTGAATGTGACCAGGGTCGTCTTAGAAGTAGACGGTCTCAGTTACGCTTAAGATCGTACTTGAGGTTAACATTTAGCAAAGTGTGTGTGGGTGCTTGGACATATTAGTGGTCTGATGGTTCGATAGGTCCTCTGGCTCTTGAGCTGTCATTGTGTTTCGTTCTGTTTTATGAATAGGGGTTATTAGACAAGATCTGGTTTTCTGCTTTGGATGCCAGTGTAGAAGCTTTCTTGAACATTGGACAGGGAATAATAGGCTGAGAGCGTCCACCTGGGGTGAACCCAGCTCTGGGCCAAGGATGGAGGTTGGTGTGTATAATAGTAGGTTGCAGAATAGCACCTTCTACTGCTTAATTGCTTTGAAGGATGAGAAGATGAGGATGGGGGAGGGGAGTAACAGTTGAGGCCTAATGATTTTTTTGGATCGCAGTTGTAGTGCTCCTCGGCTAATGCCACTTCTCTGAGCTGCTATACAGATGTCCTTTGACAGGCAACGTTGCATGGAGGCTTTTTACGTTATTGGCTGTGTCTTGACATTAATTTGTTGTATTATCAGAACTATTTACGCATTGTGACTTCTAAGGACTCTTTTGAACTGATATTCTTCTGTCTCATATGAGAAATTTAATTTGTCTTGAAATATTAAACAAAGTAGGGGGTTTATTTGTGTTTTTGGTGTGGGAAACTATATATACATTAGCAGTCTTTAAAAAGTTTTCTTTACTTACTTAATTTTTAAATCTTTATTGTTGAAAGTATTACACATGTCCCCTTTTCCCCCCCATCGACCCCCGCCAGCCCACCCCTGCCCTCCGCCCCAGGCCCTCACCACCCCACTGTTTGCATCATGGGTTTAAAAAGTTTTCAGTATTTCCTTTGGGATTTAACGGGTGTGTGTGTGTGTGGGTGGGGGGGGGGATGGGGTGTGAGAGTGGAGTGAGGCAGGTAGAAGGTGGAGGGATAGGGGAGAAGCTCACTAAAATCAGCAGGTTTGCATGTGTAATATTGTTGCACTGCAATAGTGTTTTCAGTAGTCATGCAAACATAAATATAGTCGTCTGATAGAATGACTTACTGTATGGTTTAGATTTAAAAAGTCAGAGGTAAGAGAAAATGTGAAACGAGTGTGCACATAGCTTAACACGCCAAATTCCTGTTCAAAGGTTTCTAAACCAAGGTGTAGTTTGAGAGATAATCTGCTTGACAAATGCCTCAAAGGGTTTTTATTATCACACATCTTTTCTCATCTCAATTGTTTTAATGTAATAAACTGTTAGAGAGGTTTGTAGTGGCAAGGGGAACTCAGCATAGCATAAATATCTCTCTTCCAGACTGTTTCCTCATAGGAATGTGATTTCTGATTCACTTTGCTTTAAAAACTTAGAGCAAATCTCTAAAGTTGTATATCTTTTACAATGAATTATGAACAGTTGAAATGTATTATTTATTCAGTAGGAATAGAGTCATGTAATTTCAATCCAATATAGTCTTTGCCAGTGTTTTGTTTCAAGGTAACTAGAGTAACTAGAACCAATTCACAACAAAAAGGTAATCCAAATCAAGAAATACGTGCACCAATTATTTTTTCAACCTTGACTTATTGTTCAGTCAAAACTCTTTTAAAAAGTGGGACAGGTCCTAACTGGTTTGGCTCAGTGGATAGACCGTAGGCCTGCACACTGAAGGGTCCCAGGTTCAATTCCAGGTCAAGGGCACATGCCTGGGCTGTGGACTTGATCTCCAGTAGGCCTCATGCAGGAGTCAGCCGATCAATTATTCTTTCTCATCACTGATGTTTCTCTCTCTCTCTCCCTCTCCCTTCCTCCCTGAAATCAATAATAATTTTTTTTTAAAAAAGTGGGACAGTAACCACTGTCAGGTCCTGCCATAATTGTATGTAATATTGGACAGGAATATGCCAGGTGCTGTAAATATATACATATAAGAATATGAAAAAAAAGAAAGAATATGACCTGTGATTTTCTAAAAACCAGTGTGTTGAGTATTATTAGGGACTTAGTAAGCACCCATTACTTTTCAAATTAGTTTTGAATCTTTAACATCTTGTTCAAATTTCATTAATTAAAAAGAACATTTAAGTATTAAAATGAGTTGTATATACAAAATTCTTTTGGGAATTGTGTGCTTTCCTACTGACTGCTTTTGGCAGCTTCTTTTGCAGTTGATTTAAAGGTTAAGATAGCAGAAAATTCAGATGTTTGAGTCATTAATATAACTTAGCTGTGAACTTCATTACATATACTCATACACCCTTGAAACAATGCACTATTGTCTTACATAATCAGTTTCTGATAATGCTGTCCTCTGGTTGATCATAGGGGTTTTCAATAACCAGGAATTCCTCTTGAATCATATTTAAGTGATTGTTAATTATTAGTATCTTGGTAATTATTCCAAATTTATGGTTTTGCTTGTACTATTTAAGCGTGATTTTGGTGAGCCTGTTGGCTTGTGCTTGGTTTATTATCTAACAGAGTCCTAGTGTTTCTTAAATAATGAGAAGAAAGCATTTATGTGTTAGAAAATTGTTAAGATAGCTTAAGCTATTTTAATGAATATTTGATTACTTATAACTAAAACACTCTCAAATACTAAATATACTTACTAGCTTGGAGTTTGGTTGGAATTGTATAACTAACTTGGTATGCCAAGCAATGTAAGATGTAACATGTATCTGTATATTAGGTAATTAGATTGGATAGGATGGCTCATATAAGAACTATTTTTATAAATGAACTATTTGTGCCAGTGTAAAATTATTATTTTTATTTGGTAAAATTTGCCAGTATATCATTAACCATAAGCAATATATTTAACTGTAAAAATTTTCCTTATGTGGTTAAATTACACATCAGTGTGACCTCTAATTCATAGAGCACTTGGTATGTGAGGAATCCTCACAGCCTATTTGTCTTTGGGCCTTTGCATCAGAAGTTGAAGCCACCAGTCAGGCACTAATTTTAAACTAGTTATATATGTGATTTGTAAGGGTTTTGGTTAGGCTTCTTTGTTACCAAGAATAGGAAGTCTCCCAAGTCATCTCAGGTGTTGGGGAAAAGTGAAACAGAAATGTGAACCTTGAGAGTCAGGCCTCAAAGCAAGACGAGAATCCCAGGTTCAGTGGAGACTTACGGACACTGCAGTACTGTGAGGGATCCCACCAGCTCTAGTGACCAGACTACCTTGTTCCCTCCTTAACAGGAAGACTGCTGAGCCATACCCTCGTGCCAGGGCTGTGCATGTATGTAGCATAAGGACACCACTCTAAAGGGGACAGTATTTACATTAAGGGCCTGGGCTCCTGAAAGAGAGCTTGTGAGCAAGCATGGCCATGTAGCATCTCTAGAGTCCTGGAACAGCAGGGGAGAGCCATTCCTACAAAATCCCAATCCCCAGCACACGGCCACTCGCACACTCAGCAGAGCATGCACACGTACATTCATGGACCTATGCATGTCCACCAGGCTCCCAGAGGTCTGATTCCTGACCCTGTTACTTCTTCTGGAGGTGGTTGTGTGTGTGTGTGTGTGTGTGTGTGTGTGTGTGTGTGTGGTGGCACTTAACATGTGTGAGGTGAATACAGTTCATGGGGAGTGTGAACAGGTGAGAATGTAGGCAAGTGTCTGCATGTATGAATTCAGAGAAGCTGCCTGGGGAGGCTCTGGAAACTTCTCCCTTCCTAAGCAGAATCTGGCTATACTTGGGAGCTGTAGCCTCTTGGGAGTTTGATTCTTAATGGGACACATAGGCTCTGGCCACTGACTTAAAAAATGTTTGATATATAAAAACATCATTCAGGTGAATTTAAACTGAATGCTCCTTATTAAATCTAGAGCCTGTGTCCTCACTGTCCCCTCATTCCTCTTTCCCTCCCCTCTCCTTTATGTGTGGGCCACGGGTGTGATGGAGAGGCATCATCAGTCTGTGATCCTGTCTCTCTGGCAGGGCCCCCTCCTCAGGCTGTGCAGATTGGGCAATAATATACTAACTTACACTTTTCCCTGATGGGCTGGCCCACCTAATCCTCTTATTTTTCACTCCACTGTTTTATCTCCTAAGGTTTCTTTCTGTCTTTATGCTTCTGTTTCCATGTCCACGGACTTTAAAAAAAGTTTTTATTGATTTTAGAGAGGGGGAGGGAGAGGAGAGAGAAACATTGATAAGTTGCTACTCATATACACCCCGACTGAACCCGAAACCTGGGCATGTGTCCTGACCTCGAATGAAACCAGTGATGTTCTCCTTTTATTTTCTGTGAATCTATCCAACTACTTGTCTACCTGTTTATCCAAGTCATTGGTTCCCAAACTATATTCATAGCATACTAATATGCTACAAGTATTTTAAGTGTTCTGAGGACATTTTATTTGTTTGTTTGTGTTGCTTGGTTTTTCCCCTTCCCCAAAGAATACTATGACCTTCTTACAAAAACTAATATTTTGTAGGACAGTTTGTGAAACGTGTAAAATTAATCCTTTGTCAAGTGGCTTGTCCTTTTCTTCTTAATAATGAAGTTCCAAATGTTAGTCTTATGCTTTGCTGCTGTACACTATCTTTTTTTTTTTTTAATCCTCACCTGTGGACATGCTTAGAGAGGAGAAGGGGGGCCGGGAGAAAGAAACATTGAAGTGAGAGAGAAACATCAATGAAAACTATACCTGGAACATACTGCCTTACGTTTTTTAGTTTGGCCACTCTTATTTTCTACCAATTCAGTGCATTTTCTTTGGTTCTTTAACTTTCTCACTCGTTTTGTCACTTTATATCTTGTGTAAATGTTTACTTGCATTTGTATCTTAGTATTTGTATCTTTACTTGCATTTGTATCTTTACTTAGTCTTTGTATCTTTACTTGCATTTGTATCTTAGTATTAATCTTTTTCTTTTTATTAAATTGTAAACCTCTTGAAGGCAGAAAATTTTCCTTTAACTATACTAATATGTGTTTTTATACACGGAATTAGATGTATTCTGAAAGTCACAGTTCATTGAATCTAAGATGACATCGGTAGTAAGATGCACCATTATTTTATGTACCATAGAATGAAAAAAAGATGCTGCAATTAAACTGTAAGACCCGTTCCCAGTTCCAATGCTATACAGATGTAAAACATCGTGCATCCTAGAATCATTGAAATATGGTCATTTAGGTTATCTTTCTTTTTACAACTGTATATTCCATGAAAAGCATGTCTGAAGATAGATCTTAAAGCAGATTATTTTCTTTTTGGGAACAGTGATATATGTGGCATTCCTGCCTAAAGATTTTGCATGAAAATCTAAGCTATAACCAATGAACAATAAAAATAGATGCTGCCAGACTGTGGAGTCTCTCAGAGGGAAGGCGGGAGAGGGTGGGTGGGTGGGAAGAGATCTACCCAAAGATCTTGTATGCATATATGCACAACCCATGGACACAGACAATAGAGTGGTGAAGGCATTGGGCAGGGCGTGGGAGGGGGTAGGCTAGAAGAGGTCAATGGGGGGAAAAAGGGGACATATGTAATACTTTCAAGAATAAAGATAAAAAAAAAGAATATTAAAAAAAACCCACACAGATGCTGCCATAAACCTATAGTCATTTAGTTAAATTATGGTATAGTTTCCATACATTAGGTATAACCATTATATGTTTTGACTTGAAATAATGTGTTTTATGTTTATAATGTTCTAAAATACTACCCTATTGTGTTATCACTTTCACCTAAAATGTGTTAACTGCAGCCCAGGCTGGTGTGGCTCAGTTGGTTGAGTGTCATCCCATGCACCCAGAGTTCACTAGGTAGATTCAGTCAGGGCACTTGTCCTGGTTGTAGGCTCGATCCCTAGTAGGAGGCATGCAGGAGATTAATGGTTCTCTCTCATTGTTGTTTTTCTTTCTCTCCTTTTCTCTCTCTCAAATCAATAAAAACATATTCAAAATGTGTTAACTGTATTTTGAAATTATTTTTAAAAAAATGTTTTATTTTTCAATTACATTCGACCTACAATATTATATTAATTTTAGATGTACAACATAGGATTAGACATTTATACAACTTATGAAGTGATCATCTGGATAAGTCTGGTAAACATCTGACACCATGTTAACTTTGTGTTAAATATTGGTGTCCCTCCTGATTCTGTCCATTAACTTCTCCGTCAGCATTGTCTTCCAGAGTGACCTCATTTCACCTCATGCTTCCAACCTGCAAGTTTATAAATGCAGCCCTCCTCTCCTGCAATCCAGATCCATGTTGCCCTCTGACTCCTTGGATATCTTTTGGGCACTGAGCCTCAAAATTTACCAATCTGTATTTGTCTACTCTTAACCTTTTTACTATTGTAGCAAAGTATTTAAGAGCTCTAGTCTCAATCCCTAATCTGTTTCTTGTAACTCGGTGATGTTTCTTTGTCACAGTTTCCTCATCTGTAAAATGGGGATAATAATAGTACCCGTATCACAAGTTTGTTGTGAGGACCAAAGTAATTAATACACATAAAGTGCTTAAAATGTTTCCAGTAGAAGTACCTGCTCAATCAATATTAACCTATATTTGTTATTATTATAGTTATCATCAGAGATCTAGCCTTCCACTATGTTCCCTTTTTTTTGTTGTCTACGCAACACTCAACCACCAGGAGATAAGTAGAAGCAATGGGTCAACTCTAGAGGGTTTGCATAAGTTCTCTTTAAGTAACCAACTGTAAAGTTTTTACTGTTCCTTGAATATAGGAAATATTACAAAACAGTGCATGATTAAATACCAAGTAAATGGAGTAATGATGAGTTTTGGGGTGTTGATAAATAATTAGAATATCATAGCTCTGCTGTTCCTCTTATGATGTTCCTGAAGGAGATATATATATATATATAACAATGGCAAGTCGGAAATACAAAGTATTTTATTATTACCTAGAGGCCAGGTGCACGAAATTTGTGCATGGGTAGGGTCCATAGGCCTGGCCGGCGATTAGGGCCAATTGGGGCCTTTCCTGGCTGCCAGCTGCTGGCTGCCGGCCAGGGCCTTTGTTCCCCGCTGCCCCCTGGTGATCAGGGCATGTCATAGTGAGCGATTGAACTCCCGATCTCCTGGTCGAACTCCCAAGGGGACACTTTGCATATTAGCCTTTTATATATATAGATGGGGCTCTTGGCTAAAATACCAGTGTAGAGCTGTCTAGTAAACTGCTTGGAGTGTATTGCTTAAGCTTAAGGCTTAGGCAAGGGATTTCCCTTCCTCCTAAATCTCACTAATTTACTACAGTCTTTTAGAGTAGCAGTCGCCAACCTTTTGGACCTCACGGACCACCAGTTGGCAACCGCTGCTCCAAAGGTTTACGTAAACCAGTGGTTGCCAATCTTTTGGACCTCATAGACCACCAGTGGTCCGCGGACCACCGGTTGGTGACAGCTGTTTTAGAGCATGTTTGAGAGAAATGAATAAGAGCAAGATAGCAGAAGACCCTCATATACTAGTATATGTAGCTTTCAATCTGCATTTAATCTTCATACTTCTAAAGAAGATCCATGCCCAGCTGGGTGTGGCTTGGTGGTTGAGCCAACTGTCGACCCAGGAACCAAGAGGTCACCGGTTTGATTCCCTGTCAGGGCACATGCCTGGGTTGTGGGCTCGATCCCCAGGAGGGGGTGTGCAGGAGGCAGTTGACTGATGATTCTCTCTCATCATTGATGTTTCTACATTTCTCTCCCTCTCACTTTCTCTCAGAAATCAATAAAAATATATTTAAAGAAAAGGTCCAATCAGTGTTTGGACTTAAACAAAGAAAGCCCAATCGATACCATTAATACTCCCTCTTAGAGAGGGTCTACGTGGTAGAGAATGGATACATATATATATGGTGTGCATCTTATTGGCGTAGCTTCAGCTCTGTGGTAGCTTGGTCTAATGGTCGGGAGGAATAATTAAACACAGTTGGCCATACATCCCGCAGCCCCTCAGCCCGACTTTATTTGACAGTTCTGGGACTTGGAGGGGGAGTGGAATGGCAAGGGACCTGCAAAGCATTTTTCAAATTTCAGGATCTCTGAGATGAAATGAAGGAGAAATATCATATGATAAATAAGATTTGCCATTCAGAAAAGTGGCCCACCATTAATAATAACTGCTGTGGCATTTTGGTAATATGCTGATTCTCATTTTGGTAACAGGAGTGTAATCTTTGAGACTCTGATTATATATGATTAAGGTTAGCAGAGCAAAGCTGAAGCCCAATCATATTATACTCAGTTTGAAACAAGAATAAGATGACAGGACAGGGATGCTAGAAAAGAGGCATCTGGACTGTTGCACTCAGATTCTGCAACCTCAGTTTTATTGCTGTTTTGTAAACTCTGGAAGGGTTGAGATCACGTCAGCTTTGGCCACTTCAGTTGCACAAGTATACTGTGTGCAACTATAATTGTCATAAATAAGTTTACTCTTAAATGCCACAAGTTGTTTCTATCAACTTAGACCCAAAGTTATGAATGTGTTATACAGTTCTAGTGTCTAAGGACTTTTTAAAAAATATATATTTTATTGATTTTTTACAGAGAGGAAGGGAGAGAGATAGAGAGCCAGAAACATCGATGAGAGAGAAACATTAATCAGCCGCCTCCTGCACACCCCCCACTGGGGATGTGCCCACAACCAAGGTACATGCCCCTGACTGGAATCGAACCCAGGACCTTTCACTCTACAGGCTGACGCTCTGTCCACTGAGCCAAACCGGTTTCAGCTCTAATGTTAAAAAGTTGATTAGTGCCCTAGCCAGCTTGGCTCAGTGGCTAGAGTGTTGGCCTGTGGACTGAAGGGTCCCTGGTTTGATTCTGGTCAAGGGCACATGCCTGGGTTGCAGGCTGGATCCCCAGTAGGGGGTGTGCAGGAGGCATCTGATCAGTGATTTTCTCTCATCATTGATGTTTCTATCTCCCTCTCCCTCTCCCTTCCTCTGTGAAATCAATTAAAAAAATATATATATAAAGACATCTATTAGTGATTGCCTTTTCAGGAATTATACATACTAGGGCACTGGGGAGAAGGGTGGAGAGAGAGGGATTCTTACATTTCATTCTCCTACTGTTTGTCTTATGTAAATATTACCTAATTAAAATAAATGCATAAGAAAAGCCTGTGTTTTTTTTTTAAATTTTAGATTCTTGCCATTTTTTCCTCATAAGTTTTAGTGAAATATCTGTTAAATTTATGTATGAAATGGGGCATACAAAACCACCAAGACAGATTGTGCACTTGATAAATTTTTTCACTAATGGGACGGAGGCATGTACCCAGTTGAGTGATAGGTAGAGGAAAGTGCCTCAAGAGGTGAAGATGATACTACCCTTTAAGAAAGAGAATTTGCCCTCTCCACGTGGCTCTGTTGGAGTGTTGTCTCACATACCAAAAAGACTCCCAGTCAGGGCACATACCTAGGTTGTGTGTTTGATCCCCAGTTGGGGCACATATGGGAAGCAACTGATCGATGTTTCTTTCTCACATTTATATTTCTTTCTCTCTCCCTTAAAAAAATCAATATCCTCAGGCGAGGCTTAAAAAAAGTAAAAAAGAAAGAAAGAATTAACTCTGGCTGGAGCATTAGAGAGATTTGGTGTAGGAGAAGATGTTTAACCTGTGTTTTGAAGGATTGGCAGGATTGGACATGTGATAAATAGCTAAGAGGATTTCAGGCAGGAAATTGGAGCAAAGGCACAGAGGTTGGAAAGCATGGGAAATGGTGAGTACAGTGCTTTTGCTGCTTTTATGATGAAGATTATTAAATTGTGTTTCAATTTCCTTTTCAAAAAAATTCTTTTAAAATGTTCTGTAACAGATACAGGCAGACATAGTTCTTTAAACTTAGGTAATTTAGATTTGGTAGCTGATCAAATTTAAATTATAACAGCATTTTGAAGAGGAGTCCTTTGGGCTGATATCTCAAAGGAAGAAGACTGGTTTGGCTGGAACCATACAGCACTGGAAAGACAGGTGGAGTCGTAGCATTGGGAGTTTTGACACTGGGGTATGACTTTGAGAGCCTGATGCATTCAAATTAAATACAAATTATAATTATAAAATTTATACTCATTATAAGCACATTTATACTCTCTAAAAAGAGTAATGCCCACTCCACAATATTCTTGCAGGCATTTTCTATAAACTTATAAGCATGTATGTACACATTATACATACTATCTTGAATTTTGCTTCTTACTTAATATTTCAAGTCCATATTTTTCAAGCCAATATCTGTAGTTATATTTAAGGTCTTTTTTTTTTTTTTTTTAAACTTACTGCATAGTAGGACAATGTGTGGATATACACTGAGTGGCCAGATTATTATGATCTCTGAACACATAATAACATGGCCGCTCGGCATGTGTGGCCCGGTGCATGAATTTGTGCATGGGTGGGGTCCGGCCAGCCTGGCCAGGGGGAGGGGACATGGGTGGTTGGCCGGCCTGCCTGCTGGTCAAACTCCTGGTCGAGGGGACAATTTGTATATTAGCCTTTTATTATATAGGATATACACTGAGTGGCCAGATTATTATGCATTCAGAGATCATAATAATTTAGCCACTCAGTGTATACTTGAAATTCCTGTTGATGGACAATTAAATTGGTTTTGATTCTTTTTTTTTTTTTTAAATACCTTGAACCTGTACAATTGTATAGGTATATCTGTACAGTAAATTCTTAGGAGTGGAAATGCTGAATTAATAGGCATGTACATTTTTAATAACTTAGCCTCCAAGATGTGCCAGTGTACAAAGAGTGTTTTAGGGTTTAAATTTCCATGTTTCCTCATCAATTCTGGGTATTTTAATATTTTTTTAGAAAATATGTTTTTATTGATTTTAGAGAAGAAGAGAAACATAGATGTGAGAGAGAAACATTGATCGGTTGCCTCCTGTATGCACCCCAAGTGGGGACCAAACACGAAACCTGAGCATGTGCCCTGACTGGGAATTGAACTGGCAACCTTTCAGTGCACAGGATGATGCTCAACGAACTGAGCAACGACCAGGGTTGGATATTATGAAAGTTCTTAATTTTTGCTGACTTGATGATGAATGTACAGTATCTTAATTTGCATTTCTTTGACCATGAGTGAAGTTGATTTTCTTTTTATATACCAGAATTTTAAAATATTCATTTTGTGATTTCTCAGTAATAGACCCAGGTGGTTTATATGTTATATGTAGTACTTCTTTCTAAGTACCATTTATTTATTTATTAAAAACGACAGCTTTATTGAGCTATAGCTTCACCATACAATTTACTCTTGTAAAGTATATAATTTGTGGGTTTTAGTCTTTTATTTTAAAACTGAGTGCTAACCATTGTTGCTTTTTTCCCCCCAGAGAGATAGAAACATCAGCGGTGAGAGAGAATCATTGATTGATTGCCTCCTGCACGTACCACTCCCTTTTCCCCCTCACACTGGGGATTGAGTCCGAAACCGGCTTGTGCCCTGACCTGGAATCAAACCCTGACCTCCTGGTTCATGGGTTGACACTCAGCTACTAAGCCACACTGGCCACATGCTTTATTATTTGTAGTAAAACTATCAAGTTGAGCTGTAGGTCCTTACTTTTTTTCCAAGCTCATTCGTCTATTAGAGCCATGATATGAAATGCAACTTTTCCTGTTAGTTTTCCAGTCTGTAGGCCTCTCTTACCAGTCCCAGTCAGGCAGGCTAGCTGGGTTCTAAAATGGAATTATGCATGACAACTGCTTTGGAATCTCAGTGCTTTGGTACTGTTGGGGAGTGATTTCTTTTAAATAATTTGTAGTTGAAACTGATTTCCAACTGCTAGAGGTGATACAAACTTTTCGGCTTTTTCTGAAAAATTTTAATTACAAAAAAGACTTCTGAGGTAAAGAAATTTTTAAAATGTGATAAGGGTTTAAAAGTAGTTTTTTAAAAAGATGGGTTATTCAACTCCTTTGTTACTCTGGTCATTTTTTATTTCAGAGATTTCGTAATGTCTGCTAAATTTGTGTGTGTGTGTGTGTGTGTGTGTGATGATTACATTGCTTAACTTTACGAACAGTAATGATCTGGTCTGCACGTGTTTCACTTAGGATTCACAGATATTTTCGTGTGGAGAAAAGCATACTGGTAATTTGTTAGACCGAGGCTCTTACAGTCCTCTAGCATTGCTCCCATCTAACAGGGCCCCCAGCAGCTCCTGGCCACGTCTGGGACCCTCATCTGTATGGTTGTTCCACTTAGGAAAAGATGTCTGCAGAGGCTAAGAGTAGATGGTTTTCTTTTGCTTTTGTTAGAACCAAATGTTTCATTCTTTTTCTTTGATTTTTTAAAGTAATGCTTTAAACATTTAGTTTCCTGTTCTTCTTAGTAAGATATCCTTAAATTTGTGATTTTCTGTCTTTTAAGCTCCCATCTTCCATTATTTCTTCATCTTTTTATGCTTCTCTTTCTTTTTTTTTTGGATTGGTTTGGTTTCAGTCCTGTAAATTAGTGTCTCCTCTTTTTTACCCCTTTGACATCTCTTGTTACCAATTTTTTTCATGTTTTAGGGTTTGTTTTTTTTGTTTGTTTTTTTTTTACTACTATAAAGTCCCTTAGCTTTTGGGCTGTAATTTTTATTAAAGTGGATTTTTCCTTGGGCTTTTAATTAGATTTTCTTTCCCTTTAGTTCCTCTTAGGGAGATTAGGTCAGTGGCATGAATACTTAGGATGAGACTAAAGTGAACATTGAGTGGCTTGAAGATAGCATTTAGATCAGCTTGTGGATATTTCCATTTCCACTTGAGGGCTGTTTCCTGGCCTAGAGACACTGTCCTAAAAAAATACCAAAATAAAGTTTTTGCATATATATGCATTTGAATCAAGGTGAAATATGAGAATAGGGTAAGTTATGGGGGGGCAGCATAAATCTAGAAACAATGTATTGCTAAGAAATGTGATGTTGATTTGATAGAATAGCAGGGTCTTTTAAGCATACTATGTATGTGCTATGTAATTCATGTTTTTTTTTTCCTGCTTCACCAAAATGTCCTGAACCATGATAGCATATGAGCATTACAAGTAAATTCAACATATGTCTCCTGTTCAGCATGAGAAGACCTGGATTACGCCTGTACTATGGGTTTGAAGTATGATGAAGTGCCCTACTTCCTTAGCTGTCAAATGGCAACTGTAGTATATATACTGAAATGAAAAAAAAAAAAAGATATGGAAATACTTTGAAAATACAGACATGTTCTGCAAATCTGCACTGTTTTAGCTATCTCTTAGGCACTAAGGGCTATTGCAGCCAACAACCCTTAATCGAGCCATATATATGCTCTGTAAAATTACCTAGAGAAATCCACTGTTTTCTTTTAAATTTTTTATTTACTGAGTTGAGACAGAGAGAGAGAGAGAAACAGAGAGAAACATGGATTTGTTGTTCCAGTTACTTATACATTCACTAGAGGCCCGGTGCACGAAATTCGTGCACGGAGGGGGGTTGTCCCTCAGCCCAGCCTGTACCCTCTCCAATCTGGGACCCCTCAAGGGATGTCCGACTGCCCGTTTAGGCCCGAGGGATCGAGCCTAAACGGGCAGTCGGACATCCCTCTCACAATCCAGGACTGCTGGCTCCCAACTGCTTGCCTGCCTGCCTTCCTGATTGCCCCTAACCGCTTCTGCCTGCCAGCCTGATCACCCCATAACCACTCTGCTGCCAGCCTGTTTGTCCCCAACTTCCCTCCTCTGCCGGCCTGGTCACCCCTAACTGCCCTCTCCTGCAGGGTTAATCACCTCCAACTGCCCTCCCTTGCAGGCTTGGTCCCTCTCAACTGCCCTCCCTTGCAGGCCAGGTGCCTCCCAACTGCCCTCTCCTGCTGGCCATCTTGTGGTGGCCATCCTGTGTCCACATGGGAGCAGGACAGCTGGTTTGCCCTGAAGGGTGTCCCTGATCAGGGTGGGGTACCCTTGGGGCATGGGTCGGCCTGAGTGAGGGGCCTGTGGTGGTTTGCAGGCAGGCCACGCCCCCTGGCAACCCAAGCAGAGGCCCTGGTATCTGGAATTTATTTTCCTTCTACAATTGAAACTTTGTAGCCTGGAGCAGAGCCAAGCCTGGTGCTCCCTCTGAGGCCCGCAGGCATTTGTGTTGGGGTTATAATTGAAACTTTGTTGCCTTAAGCGGGTGGGCCTGGCCAGGGAGTGTGGAAAGCTTTGCTTCCCCTGTTGCCGGCGGCAACCCTGGCCTGCTCTCTCAAGCTCCATTCTGCCACCATTTGTTTGAATTTGTTTACCTTCTATAATTGAAACTTTGTAGCTTGAGTGGAGGCTTAGGCCTGCAAAGGCTGGCAGAAAGCTTGGCTTCCTCTGTTACCTAGGAAACCTTGCTCTCTGTGGCTGTAGCCATCTTGGTTTGGGTTAATTTGCATACTCGCTCTGATTGGATGATGGGCGTGGCTTGTGGGCGTGGCTTGTGGATGTGTCGGAGGTATGGTCAATTTGCATATTTGTCTATTATTATATAGGATTGGTTGCTTCTTGTATGTGCCTTGACTGGAGATCGAACCTGCAGCCTTGGCATATCTGGACAATGCTCTAACCAACTGAGCTACCAGCCAGGACTCCACTGTTTTCTTGAGGTGTTTCTTACACCAACACCACATGCAGATGTATATGCTCCAGATATTTTGATGCAGATACTACGAAGTGCTCAGTAAGTGTTCAGCTGTAGTAGAGAACTGTTTTTTGTTCTTTGGTGTTTTGTCATAAAATAGACTTTTGTTTTCATTTTTATGACACAAGACATTGAAGAGGCATTTTTATGGCAGTAATAATGCATGGGCTTTTTCTTTGAACAAATTCAGCAATTTTTTAATCTCCGAAATCTGTAAGTATACTCTTTTGTGTGTGTAAAAATACAATGGGGCTGATATCAATATGTCTTTGTATGAGTTAGGAAGAAGAGCAGGTAGCAGTTTTTCCTGCCACCTCAATCATGGGCCCAGGAACTCTTCATAGAAAGATATGGAGGGAGCTGGATTTCAGGCCATTTCTCTCTCTCAGGTTGCTTATTCAGGAATGAATCTCTGAAGCTTTTTTGTTTTCTGGGAGTCAAAGCTTAATCTGTAATTTTAAAACTTTCAATATGGGCCTTTATTTTATTTTTTTAAACTATCCTGAATCAGGGGGCAGTTATCTGGGTAAGTGCCTCTTCTGATGAAGTGCACTTGGTTTGGATATTTGGGGTAATTTCTCCTCTTAAAAATTAAGAAGTGGCCATATTTGTATTTATTCTCTTAGAATACAGGGGTGGGGAACCTTTTTTTTCTGCCAGGGGCCCTTTGGTTATTTATAACATCATTCTCAGGCCAGACAAAATTATTAGCTTAAAAATTAGCCTGCTATATTTGGTCAAACATTTAATTAACTCACCCCTAATGCCTTGGCAGGGTCAGACCAAATGATTTCTCAGGCCTTATACGTTTCCCACCCCTGTCTTAGAAGAGTACAGGCGTGCAAAGTCCTTGCATCCCCCAGTTCCATTTTGCTTGGGTCTTGCCTGCCTTCTTACAATTTCCTAGGATGCTGATTGCCAGCCTTGCTGATGTGGAGGTGGTTTTGAAATCCAAGCATCTTTTGAGGATATCAAAGGACTGAAGAGGAGGCAAATGTTAAGGTTGCAAAATGCTTACAGAATACCGCATGCTATTGATAGGCTTACTACAGTGATTTATGATCTTTGGAAACATGGGTCTTTGATACAGCTGTCATCAAGGTGGGCCTCTGGCCCAGTCTGTGCATTGCCCTGAGATGATTCAGTCATAAAAATAGGCCTGTGCTTCTCTGATGTACTCTCCTTCCCCACCGCTCACAGCCTCTTTAAAATTGAGAAAAAACACTCGGTGCAAGACACCACTAAAAAGAATTAACATCTGGGGGGAGTGCTAAAGAATTGAATGTTGCTAAAGCACCAAGGAGGGAGGAGTTTGACCTATTTTGAGCTCATATGTGACACCTAAAAACTCCAGTGACACTGAGTTTTAGATGACACTTTATTTTAGATGCAGTGATAGTTGTCTGTCTTTTAGAGGTGATTGTCTCGGAGGAGTAACTGTATGTGTACCCGTGGCACCGCCTCCCAGCCACTTACAGAGATGATTTGAGAAGGGCTTTAGGCGCCTGCTCATGGTGTTAACTGAAAAAGAAACTGTGGCCTGGACAGATGTGGTTCTGGACAGAGACCTGTTGTTTGTATTACACTGAATTAGAGGTCAGTATTTGACCTCTAATTTCTCTGTTTCTGTGGATATTTAAGAAGGTCCATAGAGTAATGGATGACTGTGAAATTAGCTAGCTGTGTAGTTAAAAGTGTATTTCAGAGTTGAGGTGTACCTATTGTGCTTGTGGCAACCTGTTTCTGCTATCAATTACTGATATTATTATTTTTCAAAAATATATTTTATTGATTTTTTACAGAGAGGAAGGGAGAGGGATAGAGAGTTAGAAACATCGATGAGAGAGAAACATCGATCAGCTGCCTCCTGCACACCTCCTACTGGGGATGTGCCTGCAACCAAGGTACATGCCCTTGACTGGAATCGAACCTGAGACCCTTCAGTCCGCAGGCCAACGCTCTATCCACTGAGCCAACCCGGTTAGGGCTGATGTTTATTTTTAGATGCATAGGAAAAGTTATACATTTGGGACTCTTTCAATTATAAACTTATGGGTTATGGAAAGATAAAAGTTGACTTCATTAAGTGAAAAAGGCGCCCTTCTAATTTATCTTCTGTGATGCTTAACCTGTTCTGTTGATGATAAATTCTGAGAGGATTATTCTAAGTTTATAATGATGATGTACTTTGTTTACCCTTAAAGCGTTTCTGACAAAGTTTTTTTCCTTCATATTTTTTGTTTTGCTTGATTTTTTAGAGAATTGTAGGTTGAGACTCATGTCTTTTTCTTCTCAAATATAGTATGCTCCCTTTTCTTCTCTAGTTCCTATGGGTGCCTAGGAGTGATGAGTTTAATTTGAAGCAGATTTCAGAAGCATCATACTTTTCATGTACCTATAACTAATTATGAAAAGGAAAACGCAATCTTTATTTTTAAGATGTTTTTATTGATGTTAGAGAGGAACAGAAAGGGAGAGAGATAGAAAAACATCGATGTGAGAGAGAAACATCAATCTGTTGCCTTCTGCATGCACCCTGACCGGGGATCAAACTCACAGCCTGGGCATGTGCCCTGACCAGGAATTGAACCAGCAACCTTCCAGTGCATGTGATGACACCCAACCAACTGAGCTACACTGGCCAGGTCTCAGTCTTATTATTTTTTTAAAGGAATAGACAGGTGATTAATAAGTGAAACGTAACAATTACTATAGAAATGGTCTGTAATTTCAGGCAATAGCTTCTTGAGGCTGCTCTCATCTAAGTCTCCTTTTCTCTGGGCAGTTGGCTATTAATAAGGGAGTATCTAAGTGATAAAAGGGGCTTGTCCATTCATTTGGCAGTAATTTTTTTTTTTAGTGTCTCTTGCAGGGCACTATACTAGGCACTGGGAACATAAAAATGAGTAAGGTGGGTCCCTGCTCTCACAGTTCATGACCAAAAGAAGGGAACAGCCCAGCTGGTGTGGCTCAGTGGTTGAGTGTTGACCTATGGAACCAGGAGGTCCTGGATTAATTTCCAGTCAGGGCACATGCCCGGGTTGTAGGCTTGATTCCCATTGTGGGGCATGCAGGAGGCAGCCAATCAGTGATTCTCATCATTGATGTTTCTATTTTTCTCTCTCTCTCCTTTCCTCTCTGAAATCAATACACACACAACAACAACAACAACACAAGGATCACGGTTGGGGCTTTATTAATTAAAATCTAAGCTGTTAGTCATATAACTATTACCTCCATTTTTCTCTTACTGGTATTAAGTTTATTCATTCATTTGTGGTGTCAAATAGATTTGTTATTTATTTTTATTTTTATTTTTTTTTTTTTAAAATATATTTTATTGATTTTTTACAGAGAGGAAGAGAGAGGGATAGAGAGTCAGAAACATCGATGAGAGAGAAACATCGATCTATTTGTATTTTTATTATTTGTTAGATAATGTACAGGATGATGGGTAGTCTTGCAATATCGGGGTGTTTGCTTGCATTCAGAATAAATAAATGAATAAGTCTTTTGTTTAGGTTGTTTTTTGTTTGTTTGTTTTTGTGCCTTTAAGTATCTTGCATTATCAGTGTATATGCTCTGTTGCCTGTCCCAAAAAAGCATGTACATTCAGTCCTGATCCTGGTGCTTAAACCTGTAGTTTCAGAGAGAAGCAGCTAGCACTGAATTCTATCTGACTTAACCTTCCACCCAGGATCTGTCAGATGGCAAACAGGTTTGGATGTGTGTTTTCCAAGTTTAATACTGATGTAAGTGGGATAAAAAAGAAATAAAAATACTACGTTTGGTCTCACAACTAGGAGGCAAACCTTGCAAGAATACAACATTTAGAGATTTCTAGAACAAAAGTGGACTGTAACCAAACAATGTAATTACTCATTGTTTAGCATAACAAATAAATATAGATCAAATTTAGGTTAACTAGAGCTTATTGTGGATTAGAGAAATTGACTAAGGATTCATTGGGAAACTAAGAGTAGGCCCTGAGGAATCGGTACTGTTTGAATAGGAACTGGGAGAGCGAGTTAGGACAGTCCAAGCAAGGGTCAACCTGAGGCAAGAATGAGTGTGGTATGTACAAGGTCAAATAAAGAGAGTCTAGTTGGAGTGAAGAATCTGTGAGGAGGCATGAGGTGAGGTAAGTTAGGTGGGCCAAATGATAAAGGCTTGGGATGCTAAGCACAGAATTCCTGTTGGCACCTAAAAGAAATGGGGAGAGAAGTAATAAAGTAGCAGGGCAGCAAGAGATGTGGAGGTCTGAGTATTTTTGGCCCCCAATTTGTAATATGAGGATAGGAGATGTGTTGGCTAGCCCTGGGAAAGATATGTATGTGTACTTGTGTGCTGTGTTAAAATTGCTTCTTGTCCCTTCTGTATTTGGCCAGATGTAGGACAGACAGAAGGAAAGAGACATAGCTGCAGGACAAAATGGGCTTTTAGAAACGAAGTGATTGATGTATCACTGTTAGCTTTTATCATATTTCATGAAAAACCTAGGTTTTTATGACACATATTTCAAAAGCCCTATCACCAAATTGAAGTAATTTTAGTTAAAAAATAAAAAATTATAGCCCTAACCGGTTTGGCTCAGAGGATAGAGTGTCGGCCTGTGGACTGAAAGGTCCCAGATTCGATTCCGGTCTAGAGCATGTACCTGGGTTGCGGGCACATCCCCAGTAGGAGTTGTGCAAGAGGCAGCTGATCAATGTTTCTCTTTCAGCGATGTTTCTAACTCTATATCCCCTCTCCCTTCCTCTCTGTAAAAAAAAAAAAAAAAAAAAAAAAAAAAAAAATCAATAAAATATATTTAAAAAAATAAAAAATTATAAATTATTAAGTTCTTGTATGATTCAGTTTCATCTCTTCTCTTGCCTCTCACCCCAAACATTCACTGTAGAGGTTTCAAACTTATTTCCTCCTCTTTTTTCTTTCTTTTAAAAAAAATTTACTATCACCTATTTATTCTTCAGGTATTAGTTTAGGCATTATTTCACATGGAAAACCTTCCTCAGTCAGGGTCGCACCCAGCTGTGCTCTCCCTCCCAGGGCTCCTGTACTGTCGTGAGACATCTCTTATCACACTGCACTGTCATTGCACGCTCAGCCCTGGAGCTCAGAGAGCTCAGGGACTTAGTCTTGTTTGCCATTGAATCCTCATCTGCCAGGGCAGGTCAGGCACATGTCACATGGCTAGTAAATATTTGAGCAATGTAAAAGGCTTATTTGTTATTGTAATTCATTTTCTTTTTAAAACTTAACATCTCCTATTATGTTTTTAATGTATATACTCCTTAAGTATTTTCCTGTAATTGGGCATGATTATTTTTCCTACATATTTAGTACTGGTACCATAAACTTTCTTGTACATACAGCACTTCTTTTATTTTTTTTCAATCCTCACCCGAGGATATGTTTTTTATTGATTTTAGAGAGAGGGGAAGAAAGGGAAGGGGGAGAGAGAGAGAAACATCAATGCATTGCCTCCTGTATGAGCCCTGACCTGGGATCAAATCTGCAATCCTGGGAATTGAACCCACAACCTTTGGTGAACGGGACAACACTCAGTGGTCCACCTGGCCAGGGCCAGCACTTCTTTTTAATACTTTAAATTAAAAACGATAAAGGAAAATGATACATATAGCACATTTTATTCTTAAGATATATTGTGTTTGACTTCATAGTGAGTAGCCTATAAAATAGCATTTGTCCAGATTTCATTTTTTCAAAGAAAGTATTCCTCTATTCTTACTCAAATTAAACAAATTATAAAGTTACTTAGACAGGGGAGAGAAGAGACACTGTTGGGGGTTTTAAGTAGGGCATTTAGGGACAGCTTCTCTGAAGAGGTGACATTTGAGTAAGGCCTTGGTAAGGAACCCTGCAGAGATACGGGGATAGAGCATTCCAGACCGAGGGAACTTTTTGCCCAGTACGAAAGTCCTGAGGCGGGAGCCTGCTGGTATGGTCAAGGAACAGTGGAACTCTGGAGAGTGGTGGGAGGTGAGGTCAGAATGAGAGTCAAGGGCCAGGTCTTAAAGAGAGCACAGTAAGGCCTCTGGCTGTTATTCTAAGTATAATGGGGTGGCACTGGGTCAGGGGTCTGACAGATTCTCATTTTCTCTAACCCACTGGCTGCTGTGGAAAAGTTAGGCTGCTGCCAGTCAGAGTGAAAGCAGGGAGTCCGGTGGGGAGGCTATTTATTGCAGTAATACAGGTGAGACATGGTGGGGGTTTGGGTAGGGTAGGGGTGGTACAGGTGATGAGTGGTCAGGTTTGGGATTTGGTAAAATGCTGTATCCTGAGAAGAAAATTTTACCACTCGTTTTAAAAACACACAAAAAAACAGCGTAAGGCAAACCTCTTGTTGAGAATATCAGTTAGTAGTGTTCAAAATGCCATTTTTTTCAGAGTATTTGGTGTATTCTATATCCTTGACATTACTAAATTGGTGAAGTGGGGAAAGGAACCTGGAAAGGTATGGGCTGGGGCTTGATTGTATTGGTAATCCATTTGCTGATGGAACAAGAAAGATTCCATAGCAGCAGATGTGCAAATTTTCATCTGTAATGGTCATTTATTTAATATACAGGGTATGTCTGAAGAATGTATGCTTGGATAAATTATATACTGAATTCTGATGCTTAGTGTGATTGTATTCTATACCTGTTTAGTATTAACTGTGAAATATATTGCAGCAGTAATAAGGAATGCAGTCAATGCCTTTCTGCTGTTATCAAAATCCACTAACAAGTTTTGTTGTGCTTGACTGCTTTTCATTGTTACACTTTATGGTTTGTATTAAAGCTGTAGATGTAGATGACATCCATTCTACAATGCTTTCTCAAGGCTTTACAAACAGTGAGGTTGTATTTTGAGTAAACATCTGTTTACTCCATAATAATGATAGATGCTAGACAGGTTATGGTTTGCTTTGGTTCTACTCTGTATAAGGTTTTAGCCAGGTGGAGAAAAGTATTGGACAGTGTTCTTGAGCTTTGTGACACTACATTGGCTTATGTGAATGCTTCACACAGATGCCCACTTTGCTTTAGTGCTTTAGCTCTAGAAAGACATTAGCTTAGCCCTGGCTGGTGTTGCTCAGTTGCTTAAGCATCATCCGTGCACCAAGAGGTGCCGGTTTGATTCCCAGTGGGGGCACATGCCTAGGTTGAGGGTTAGATCCCCAGTAGGGGTGTGCAGGAGTCAGCTGATCAATGTTTTTCTCTCTCTTCCTCTCCCTTCCTCTCTCTCTGTAAAATCAATTAAAGGAAAAATATATATTAAAAATGTTTTTATTGATTTTAGAGAGGAAAGGAGAGGGAAATAGAAACATCAGTAATGAGAGAGAATCATTGATTGGCTGCCTCCTGCATGTCCCACACTAAGGATCAATCCCACAACCTAGTCATATAGCCTGACAGGGGATTGAACTGTAACCTCCTAGTTCAAGGTCAACGCTCAACTACTGAACCATGCAGGCTGGGCCAGTAAAGATATTTTTTTAAGAAAGAAAGAAAGACATTAGCTTAGCCCAGGGACATCCTTTAGTGTAGGAGATCCTGTGAAAAGTGGGTGAAGGTACTTCTCAAGCCACTAAATTGAAATGGAGTGTCATTTTTTCCCCCAAAATTTGGTTTTGGGAGTACAAAATTTAAAATTAATGATATATGCTATTCACAAGATGTAAGATATTAAGTCATAGTGTTGAGTGTTTATTGTTTTTCGTTTGCTTTTTTTAGGGTTGGTGTCTTTAAAAATTTTTTTTTCTTTATTGATTAAGGTATTACATATGTGTCCTTATCCCCCCACCCCCAAAAAATTTTTAAAAAAATATTTTATTGATTTTTTACAGAGAGGAAGGGAGAGGGATAGAGAGCCAGAAACATCAATGAGAGAGAAACATCGATCATCTGCCTCCTGCACACCTCCCACTGGGATGTGCCTGCAACCAAGGTACATGCCCTTGACCGGAATTGAACCTGGGACCTTTCAGTCCGCAGGCCGACGCTCTATCCACTGAGCCAAACCGGTTAGGGCCAAAATTTTTTTAAAAATTGATTTTAAAGAGGAAGGGAGAAGGAGAAAGAGATAGAAACATCAATGGTGAGAGAATCATTGATTGGCTACCTCCTACTTGCCCCTTGCTGGGGATAGAGCCCATAACCCGGCATGTGCCATGACCAGGAATTGAACTGTGGCCTCCTGGTTCATAGGTCGATGCTCAACCACTGAGCACACTGGCCAGGCTAGCGTTGGGGGTCTTTTAAGATAGTATTTTAGAATCTAGTTTTCTTTAGCTACTTAAAAATTTAGAACAAGGATTTAGAAACTTTTTTTAGGTAGCAGATCACTTTATTAATCTGAGGAGAACTGTGGACTCTTTCTAGAAAAAGACACGAACATATTCATTCAACAAATTTATTCAGGATATGTTTATAGATGTTTAGGATATATCAGTGGACAAAACAGAAAAAAGGAAGAAAGAAAACCTAAGTACCCTGTCCTTGGGAAACTTATATTCTAGTATACTCAGCAAGCAAGAAACATAATAAATACGAACAGTATCTTATCTAATAAAAGAGCAATATGCAAATTGACCGTCACTGCCAGCTTAGGCCCGATCCCAGTCAGACATCCCTCTCACAATCCTGGACTGCTGGCTCCTAATTGCTCACCTGCTTGCCTGCCTGGTCGCCCCTCACTGCCTCTGTGTGCTGGCCTGATTGCCCCTAACTGCCCCCCCTGCCGGCCTGGTTGCCCCTAACTGCCCCCCACTGCTGGCCAGGTCGCTGCTAACTGCCCCCCGCCCCCGCCAGCCTGGTCACTCCTTACTGCCCCCCCTGCCGGCCTGGTCATCCCCAGCTGCGCCCCCCTGCCGGCCTGGTTGCCCTTAACTGCCCCCCCTGCCATCGTAGTTGCCCCCAACTGCCCCCCCCCCCGCCGGCCTAGTCGCTCCTCACTGCCCCCCCTGCCAGCCTAATCACTCTCAACTACTCCCCCTGTCAGCCTGGTCGCCCCAACTGCTCCCCCCGCCAGCCTGGTCACCCCACGCAGCCTGCTGTTCAGTCGTTTGGTTGTCCCTCACTAACCACCCTGTTGGCCTGGTTGCCCCACGCAGCCTGTGGGTTCAGTCGTTTGGTCATCCCTCACTAACACCCCTGTTGGCCTGGTCGTAGGCAGCCATCTTGTCAGGGCATGAGGGTTAATTTGCCTATTACCTCTTTATTATATAGGATGTGATAAGTGTTACGGAAAAAAGAGAATATGGAAGGGAAGGATGGCGGTGGTTGTGATTTAAATAGGGGAGTCAGGATAGTTTCATAGAGGGGGTGATAAAATTAGGCATGTGGAGTTCTGGAGTTTGAGCATTTCAGGCAGAGAGGAATAGCCAGCACAAAGGTGGGGGCAAGGAAGACAGGTCAGAACAGGACAAGCAAGGGGAAGAGTGGTGTGTACATTTCTTGGGGCTGCCTTAACAAAGCACCACGTACTGGGTGATTTAAAACAACAGACATTTATTCTTTCACTATAGGCCCAGTGCACGAAACTTGTGCACGGAGGGGGGTTGCCCCAGCCCAGCCTGCACCCTCTCCTATCCGGGACCGCTGGCTCCTAATCCTGGACCGCTGGCTCCTAATCACTCACCTGCCTGCCTGCCTGGTCACCCCTAACTGCCCCCCTCTTGCCAGCCTGATCGTCCCTCACTTCCTCTGCATGCTGGCCTGATCGCCCCTAACTGTTTCCTACTGCTGGCCTGGTCACCCCTAAATGCCCCTGCTGCCAACCAGGTCGCACCTAACTGCCCCCCCTTGCTGGCCTGTTTGCCCCCAACTGCCCCCCCCGCCCCCCGCCGGCCTGGTTGTCCCACACAGTCTGCTTGTTCAGTCGTTTGGTCGTCCCTCGGGCCGGCCCTGGGTGGCTGGGGGGCTGAGGGGTCTGGGGGACTCCGGAGGCAGGCACGCACCTGCTGCCTGGCAGGGCTGAGGGGACTGGGCGCTGCCATATTGTGGCTGTGGGCACCACCATCTTTGAGGGCGTGGCAATCAATTAGCATATTCTCCTTATTGGTTGTGGGTGCCACCATCTTTGTGAGGGTGTGACGGTCAATTAGCATATTCCCTCCTTATTACATATGATAGTCTGGAGGCCACAAGGTGAAGGTGTTGGCAGGGTTGTTTTCTTCTGGAGGCTCGAAGGGAGAACCCATTCCTTGCTTCTGTCCAAGCTTCTGGTGGCTGCCAGCAATCCTTGGTGTTCCTTGGCTTGTAGACATGTCACTCGAATCACTGCCTCTGCTTTTACATCTCCTTCTCTGTCTTATCTCTGTCTGGCTGCCATTGGACTTAGGGCCCACCCTAGGGTATTAAAAAGTCTGAGAAGAATAATCAGCCACAAAAACTGCTGAGAAGAGATCAGCACAAAAAGAAAACCCAAGAGACAGTGAATGATTATAGTTGGTCCAAGTGAGAAAAATGTATCAAGCAAGAGGGGGGAAATGAATGTCTCAAAAATCTCCTAAACCAGGTCACAATAGGACTGGGAATTGATTATTGTATTTAGCACTGTGGGGTCAGAGGCAATCTTTTTTTTAAAAATATATTTTATTGATTTTTTTACAGAGAGGAAGGGAGAGGGATAGAGTTGGAAACATTGATGAGAGACTCTGAAACATCCATCAGCTGCCTCCTGCACACCCCCTACTGGGGATATGCCTGCAACCAAGGTACATGCCCTTGACCAGAGTAGAACCTGGGACCCTTCAGTCTGCAGGCGGATGCTTTATCCACTGAGCCAAACTGGTCAGGGCAGAGAGGCAATCTTGACAAGATTAGTTTCAGTGGAGTGTTTGGCTGGGTTTAAGCGAGAATGAAAGGATAATTTGAGAAAGTGAATATAGCACCTTTTGGGAGAATATTTGTGGTAAAGGAGAATAGAGTAATATGGCTGTATTAGTGGGAATTTATCAAAGATAATTTTAAGACAGGAGAAATAAGAAATAATAGAAGTACCTTACCACCTCAAAATTTTGTATAATTTCAGGGGATTAATAGGTCCCCTGAATCCGTTTGTGAACCTGCAATTTAGAACTCTCGGCCTGTAACTTGTCAGTAAAATCATGGGGCAGCAACTTAATCTCTTCCCTTGAGATTTCTCTTTTCATATTAAGAGTTTGCATGGTCTGGTAATTAGACCACAAGGAATGAAAATTTCTAAATGTCTTTAATTTTTCTAATAAGGAGTAGGCCTTTGTGCAATTTTATTATCTTACACTAAAAAAGATTATTTTAGACGTAGTAATTGCTCAGGCACTAATTCTACATGAACTTAATCTTTATAGTAATCCTATGAAATAGGTATTATCCCCATTTTACGGTGGTAGGGAAATGGAGGCACAGAAAGGTTCAGTAGTAACTTACCCAAAGTCACTTAGCTAGGAAGTGGCAGAGCCAAATTTTGAACTCAGACAGTCTCACTCCAGAGTCTGGTCTTCTAACCACTGCAGTATGCTTCATGAATTTGTCCCAGGTGATATGTAATGAATATAGTAAGACTAGAGGCCCCATGCACAGGATTCATGCACTGGTAGGGGGCGTGGCCTGCGGGATTGACCCGCTGTGGGAGCACCGCTCATCCCAGTCACCCGAGTGGCTGTGGACCTGCCCTCTGAGTGGCTGTTCCCTGGTCTGGCATCTTCTGTGGAGCCAGAGCACTTGCCTCTCCAGGGGATCCGGCCCAGGGATAATAGCACTGAGAGGCGGGAGAGTAGGCCTCAGTCCTGTGGCGGCCACAAACCCGCCTGCGGGCGTCCAGAGGAGGTGGCAGGGAGTGTGCAGGAGGAGTCTGGGGTGAGGAGGCGATGATCACAGCCCGGGTTCCTGCCCATCGGCCCAGGTTTCGTAGTGTGAGCAGATGCTTATCCTGGTCAGCCGAGCGGTGCTCCCACTGTGGTAGTGCACCGACCACCAGGGGGCAGCTCCTGCGTTGAGTGTCTGCCCCCTGGTGGTCAGTGCGCAACATAGCGACTGGTCGACTGGTCATTCTGGTTGTTTCGCCGTTTGGTTGCTGGGCTTTAAAAAAAACCAATTTTTACTGATTTTTTACAGAGAGGAAGGGAGAGGGATAGAGAGTTAGAAACATCGATGAGAGAGAAACATCGATCAGCTGCCTCCTGCACAACCCCTACTGGGGATGTGCCCGCAACCAAGGTACATGCCCTTGACCGGAATCGAATCTGGGACCTTTCAGTCCGCAGGCCGACGTTCTATCCACTGAGCCAAACCGGTTTCGGCTGGTTGCGGGGCTTTTATTATATAGGACTAGAGGCCTGATGCATAAAGATTCTTGCAAGAATAGGCCTTCCTTCCCCTAGCTGCTGGCACCAGCTTCTCTCCGGAACCCAGGACCCGGGCCTTCGCTCTGGCTGGAGCCGCCTTCCGCCTTTGCTCCTGCCCTGCCGCCCTCCTGTAGCTCCCTCCACCCCCCACACCCCCCTCATAGCAGGCTTCCCGCCCCGCCCTGGCCTCTCCGCACCTGCGCTTGTGCTTCCCAGAGGCCCAGAGCGGCCAGGGTGGGGCGGAACGCCATCTTTGTCTCGTCAATTTGCATATTCCCTCCTTATTGGCTGTGGGTGCCACCATCTTTGTCTCGGAGTGGTGGTCAATTTGCATGTTCCCGTCTTTATTAAATAGGATTATAATAGTTTTTATCCCAAGCACTTGAGAATAGCTGCTTTTCCCCCCAGCATATTGGTGAACATCCTTTCCCATTATAGAACAGTTGCTGACTGGCACAGAGATCTACATTTTTTTCCCAGCAGGTGAAATTGCTCCCTCTTCATCTCTATTTTATTTTTTTTGGTCCTTTGACAATGAAGCTTGATATTTTGGTGTACCCTGGATGGCACTCTTCTCTTGAATCAGATGGCCTAAATTACTCACTGTTTACTATAGAGTGGTTCAAGTATGCCTTTAGGGATCTAGAGTCAAAATGGATGTTTCTGAGTCAGTGTGGTTTGAAGAGCATGTTTGTAAGGGTCTCCTAGTCCATTTGAGTAGTGCAGACTCCACTTGCTTTTGGTGTAGGCTGTGTCTCCTTTTCTTTACCATGCAGTCAGTCTTTGTTTCCTGGTAACTCAGGCGTATTCTTCTCCCTGTAATCTCTACCCCAGAATGGACCAGCAAGAGCCAAGTACACAGGAGGGTAGAGAATTCCAGGGCACAAGTCAAATTAGTGAGTGAGATGACATTGGAACCCAGTTTTCTTTTAATGTCTAGGCCCGTGGTCGGCAAACTGCGGCTCGCGAGCCACATGCGGCTCTTTGGCCCCTTGAGTGTGGCTCTTCCACAAAATACCACGGCCTGGGCGAGTCTATTTTGAAGAAGTGGCGTTAGAAGAAGTTTAAGTTTAAAAAATTTGGCTCTCAAAAGAAATTTCAATCGTTGTACTGTTGATATTTGGCTCTGTTGACTAATGAGTTTGCCGACCACTGGTCTAGGCTAATGCTTTAAAAAAAAAAGTTATTTTAAACAGTATAAGTACTTTCGTGCAATTATATACTTTTCATCATTACAACGAATGTATAATGTTTCATGCGTGTTTTTTTATTTTTTACTATTGTCAGTAACACTATGGATCGTCCCACTCAGCCCCCTATAAATATCAAGTGTCATTGCTCTAGGCACTGAAGATATGGTAGTGAATAAATTGAAAAAAAAATTGTGCTCTCAATGAGCTTATAACAGATAAGTATCTTCTCATAGTTATAATTATTTCCTTAGGAAAAAGTATAAGTGAGTTCTGATATTACAAATAAAATTGTTCAGTAACTGCATTTCTAAATATTAGAACAAATTTTCTTTTAAATGGTAAAAAAAAATCGTCTTTTACAGTATTTATTTTCTTTTATTAAAATGTATAGTGTTTGCCCCCTTACCACACAAGTGCTATCAAAAATTAAAATAAAGAGGGACCTCTAAAAGGAAGTGTTTTAAGTATCATCCATTTTTGATAATTAGAGAACTTGGTTTAATTGCTTTTTTTCATCCATCAGGTAAAAAGTACAAATAGGTCTTGTAATTTATGGCATGACTGAGAAATGTTTAAAAAATGTTTTTATTGATTTTAGAGAGAGAGGAAGGGAGAGGGATAGATAGAAACATCAATGAGAAAGAAGCATTGATCAGCTACCTCCTGCATGCCTCGTAACGGGGATCAAGCCCACAACCCAGGCGTGTGTCTTGACTGGGAATGGAACTGTGATGTCCTGGTTCTTTGGTTGAGGCTGAAGCACTGAGCCGCATCGGCCAGGTGATAATACTTCTGGTTTGATTCTTTTTTTAAGTCATTGAAGTAAGGTAGGTTGGGTATAATCTTTAAGTAGTTTATTAAAACGAAGCGGGAAACATGAGGTTCCTACAGCTAGTGAGTGTGCAAGTCAGAGTAAGTAGAACTGAAATCTAAAAGATGCTGACAGGAAGAAAGCAGGATCAAAGGACCAAAGGTTCTGTTGAGGCTGGAGGACAAATGTATTTGAATATTCAGATTGCTGGGGCCTGTGGTTGATAGAATGGAATGCCCTAAATTGGTAGTTTCAGGATGTTGTGGCTGTGCAAATGGATGGCTTCATGGAGTGACGGTAGAAGTCATTGGCCATGAGCATACCTAGGAACCAGATATCTGGCTGTTAGAGGGGCATATCTTCTTGTTGCTCTCTTGATTTTGGTAGGACCCAGGTGAGAAGGAAGATATTGAGCAGATGTTAAAGACTTCCAGAAATGGGGGAAAGGACCACCAGAGATCGTTCTATTAACACTCTGTGATATTTCTTTTGTGTAATTTCCTTTTCTTTTTATCTCATTGTCTTTGAATATCATTGAAAAAATGGATATAGTATTTTATAATTGGCTTTAAGCAATTTTTATGTTTTTTTAAAGAAATGTTGATTAATTTTTAGAGAGAGAGGAAGGGAGAGGGAGAGAGAAACATTGATTGGCTGCCTCCTGTATGCACCCCTACCGGGGATTGAACCTACAACCTGGGTATGTGCCCTGGAATTAAACCAGCAACCTTTCGGTGCATAGGATGTCACTCAACCAACTGAGCCACACCAGCCAGGGCATGTTTTTCTTACTATATAAAGTGGTAGTAGATGTTCATTGCATAAAAGTCAGAAAATACGGTTAAAAAGAAGAAAGTAAAAAAGCATCTATATATAATGTTAGCTATTTGTGATATACTCTTCCAGACGTTTTTTTCTACAGAGGCTGTATAAATACATTTTAAAAATGGTATCACATTGCTCTAGCTGGTTCGGCTCAGTGGATAGAGTGTTGGCTTGCGAACCAAAGAGTACTGGGTCTGATTCTGGTCAAGGACACATACCTTTGTTGCAGGCTCCTCCCCGGCCCAAGCCCTGGTCCGGGCTCACGCAGGAGGCAACCAATTGATGTGTTTCTCTTACATCAGTGTTTCTCTCTGTCTTTCCCGTTCTCTTTCACTCTTTCTAAAAATCAATGGAAAAATATCCTTGGGTAAGGATTAACAAACAAAAAATAGTTTCACATATATATATTTTACAATTACTGCACATTCAGTAAAACATGACTATTTTCATGTAATTCATGTCAGTAAACATACTTTCAGGATTATTTTTATATCTGGCTATTAGAGGGACAGCTATATGGTGTATGTGGGGAAGTCATTTTTTATATGAATTTACTATAATTTACTGACTGAATCTAATTATTATTAAGCATTTCTAACATCTGCTATTTTTTTCCACCGAGTTGTATATTGTGTCTTTAAATTAATGTGGTTTATAATGGGTGGACAGTGTTTTTGGTGGGTGGATGGATGCACTGAGAGTCGACAGTACTGAATAGTTAGTTTTAAGACCTGATTTGACACATAAATTATGGAGGCCAATTCAACTGTGTAGTTAAGGCCACACACATGAACATTTTACCTATAGTATGAACTTTCCAGGGTTCTTGGAATTGATATTTTTGCAGGAGAGGAAGTTGACCATGTCAGCTTGGGTTTTTTGTGCCTTCCTGGGCCAGAAGATTTATATTAAAAATGCCGGATGCTTAACAATTTGGAATTTATTTTGCCATGTTTACAACCAGATATTCTCATTTGCCTTTCTTTAAGGAAAAAGGATAGTCGTTGACTTTTTTTTCTTAATTAAGCATTAAAAGCCAAATTGGGCATGTAGAGTCATGACAATTACATAAATTGCCTTGTGTTTTCTTTTTTCTTTTAAATATATACGTTTTTTATTGACTTCAGAGAGGGAGAGAGAGAAACATCAATGATGAGAGAATCATTGATCAGCTGCCTCCTACACACTCCCCACTGGGGATCGAGCCCGCAACTGAAGCATGTGCCCTGACAGGGAATTGAACCGTGACCTCCTGGTTTATAGGTCAATGCTCAACCACTGAGCCTCACCAGCCGGGCTTTTTTGTTGTTGTTGTTAATACTTACCCGAGCATATTTTTCCATTGACTTTTAGAGAGAGTTGAAAGGAGGGGGAGAGATAGAGAGAGAAAAAAAAAAATGGATGTAAGAGAGACACATGCCCTTGACCGGTATCAAATCCAGGATCCTTCAGTCTGAGGGCTGACATCCTATCCACTGCGCCCAATTGGCTAGGGTGCCTTGCAGTTTGTGTGTGATGTCCTTGGGAACAGTACATGTGTTTTGCAGAATGCTTTGATTGAAAATATTTACACAAAATGAATGCATTGAAATAACTAATTTATTGCTCAAAATAAATCTGATTCTAAAGATAGGATTGGACTGGAAAGACTGATTACTGACTTTTCCACATGACTTCTTCAAAGCACTATTCTGTAATGAGTTTTTACTTTTTTGTTAACTTGTTTATTATTTGCCTGTGACTTCCCCACATACACCAGAAAGCACGCCATAGTTATATTTACCACTGTGTCTCTAGTCCCAGTTAATGAAGATTGTTAAATGAATGAATCAATTGTATTGGATCTCTTTTCAATACATTTAAGTTACTAAATAGATTATTGACTACTTTAGAAGAGTCATTTTCCAGATACACACGAGTAAGATGAAAGGAAGGCAAAGAGTTTGTCTTCGGTGTTCTGGTGATAGAGAAGGATAATCTGGGACTCCTGTTTTTACCTAAATAGTACTTTTCCTTCTAAATCTCCTAGGTAACAACCATAACTCTACCACTTTGACCATTTCAATCTTTGCATATTTTTCTAAGTCTTGATTCTGAAATAGTAGTTCTTATTCTGGTGCTACTTTGATGTATTTAGGGCAGCACTGTGTAATAGAAATTATAAGGTGAGCTTTAACTACAAGCCACATTTTATAGTAGCCACATGAAAAAAAACAAAGGGTGGAATTAATTTTAACAATATTTTATTTAGCTCAGTATGTCCAAAACATTATTTTAACATGTGACTAATAAAAAATTAATTAAAAATTTTTCACTTTAAACATTTGAAATCCATTGTGCATTTTACACTGATATAGGTCAGTTTGGATTAGCACCTTGCAAGAGCTCAGCAGCCACATGTGGATAGTGTTTACTGTATTGGACACTGAAGTTCTAAGAATAATTTAAAAACAAAAGTGTGAACCAAAACACCAATAATGTATGTGATGGCAAAGATAATCCATTTAGTTTTTCTGAGGATAACTTTAATAGTTTCTTTTTTCTTTAAGGTTATTTGGTACAGATAAGTTCACATAATTTTCTTCAGCAATATAACTCTTCGCTTAAATTAAATCTCACACAGAACCCTAAACAGATAAAAAAATAGAGTTTCTCTGATTAAACAGAGAAAAGCCAGAGTCCCACCTTGCCTTTGACTGCCCCTCAGACATTTTATCAGGTCTCTGAGCGCTGGAGGGCACAGCTTGAACACTTAGATCAGTGGTTCTCAACCTTCCTAATGCTGCTACCCTTTAGTACAGCTCCTCATGTTGTGGTGACCCCAACCATAAAATTATTTTCGTTCCTACTTCATAACTGTAATTTTGCTACTGTTATGAATCGTAATGTAAATATCTGATATGCAGGATGTCTTAGGCGACCCCTGTGAAAGGGTTGTTCGACCCCCAAAGGGGTCATGACCCACAGGTTGAGAACCGCTGAATTAGAGGAATAGTTTTTGCTGCAGGCTGGAATTTATACATTGAATTGGTGAAGAGTTTAACTAGGATAATAAAAATGTGTTATAGGTTTTTAAAAAATCCAGCAACCCTGAACTGAAGCGTGGTTACTTCTAGTCCCTCCTTTTTAAATATTTAAAAATGGGGGTAGAAAGGATCTAACTATATCTGTAATTTTATTAGTTGCTTTAGGGGAAAAGAGTTTTGAAGCATATATGGCAAAAGGTTAACATTTGTTATTCTGGGTCGTAAATACATGGTGTCCCTTATCTTCTCTAATACTTGCCTGTATGTTATATTTTATGAAAAAATGTAAAGATGTGAAAAACTGGATTCATTAAATTTAAAATGTGAATGAGAACATTATTTGATGTGCTATATATTCTGGAAATGATGTGCTTGTGCTTTTGCATAGTGACCATATTCTTTCTTTTGTCTCCAATTACTAGTGAGTTGCAGAAAAATGGTAACTTATTTTCAGTAACTGCTTTTTTTGGATGAGACTTGTTATGAAAGATACACCATCTGGATATAATTTAATGTAATTTCACATTATAGCTATAACATTTCAAAGAATGTAACATTTCTTAGACATGTCTATTTAGACAGATGTTTGACTTGTAGATTTTTAAACTGAGATGTCAAGTAGTAGTGACATTTTTGGAGTTTGATTTATTTAAAAACGTAAAAAAAATAATTCAGTCAACAAAATTTTTTAAAAATTTGATTTTGGGTTAAAGGTGCAGATCAGATGTTCATTTAGTCAGTGGAAATATGCCTGGATATGTATGCGATTCCTTGACAGAATCTCTAGTGTGCTTTGTAAAATTTTATTATGATATTTTGAGAAGACAGGGTAAAACAGTATCATACATTGGGGATAAAATATTTGTAGTAGTAGTAAGTTTCAGTCCAGTGTAGAAATGGGTTAAATTGGGGATATAATTAGGAATTATATATATTTAGGATGTATAATTTGATGATTTGGTATACATATACATTGTGAAATAATCACCACATTGAAGCTAATGAACTTATTTATCACCTCAGATAGTTACACTTTTGCGGGGGGGCGGGGGTGAGAACACTTAGTATATAATCCTCTTGGCAAATTTCAAATATACAATAAAGTGTTAACTATGGTTACATTGTTATGCATTTGTAGAAGTATATTTTCATTAGACAAATATTTATTTGTTAATGAGTACGTATTTCAGTATAAAACAATGGAAACTTCTGCCTTCATGAAATTTATAGAGATAATAGCTGTTTGCCTTTTGGTGTCTTTCAATATCTTTATCTAATCATATGTATTAGAAAATTTTTTATAGCTTTTCCTAAAACAGTATTTGCAGCATAAGCAATTCCTTACAATATTACAGTCTTTTGCAAACATCTTTTTTTAAAAAAAATATTTTTATTGATTTCAGAGAGGAAGGGAGAGGGACAGAGAGATAGAAACATCAATGATGAGAGAGAATCATTGATCAGCTGCCTCCTGCAGGCCCCCCCACTGGAGATCGAGCCCGCAACTCAGGCATGTGCCCTTGGCCAGAATCGAACCTGGGACCCTTCAGTCCGCAAGCCAACGCTTTATCCACTGAGCCAAATCGACCAGGGCTGCAAACATCTTTTTAAAGTGCTTCTTGGCCCTAACTGGTTTGGCTCTGTGGATGGAGCGTTGGCCCGATGACTGAAGGGTCACGGGTTCAATTTCCGGTCAAGGGCACATGCCTGGATTGCTGGCTCGACCCCTAGTGGGGGGGGGGGTGTGTCGTGCAGGAGGCAGCCTGATGATAACTCTCTCATCATTGATGTTTCTATCTCTCTCTCCCTCTCCCTTCCTCTCTGAAATCAATAAAAATATATTTTAGAAATAAAAAAGCGCTTCCTACTATTATCTTTTTTGACACTATTTTAATTATAAACTTGACGTATATAAAAATGTGTAATTTGGCAAAGAAAAGTCTCTAATAGTTCTGACCTCCAAAATGGTAACTGTTAGTAGTAGGTTGGTGTATGTTATTCCTAACTTTTTCTGTAAAAACATATATAGTAGGTGACTTTTCTACTTTTTTAAATAACAAAAACAGTGTCATACTCTGCACACTGTACTGTAACTTACTTTTTTCACCTAACTACAAATTCTGAACATTTTTCCATATCAGTAGACACAGTCTATTTTTAATAATTATATTTCATAGTATAGTACATTACCGTTGCAATTTAGCCATTTCTCTGTTCATGGATGTTTAGTCTTTTCTAGTTTTTTGCTATCATGAACATTGTTGCAATTAACATCCTTGTCAATATTTTTACATAAGTTTATAAATATTTGTGTAGGATAAATTCCTAAAATGGAATTACTGAGTAAAAAAATAGGTGCATTTCGAATTTTAATAGAAAATGCTAAATTAGCCTCCAAAAAGGTTGTATCAATTTGCATTCCAATGGGCCATACATTAGCCATCGGTTTTTAAACTGCAGCATTTGTCGAGTGCCCCCAACAAGCCACAGTTCTCCATCAGTGTAATCCTCCCTACATCCTTCATGAAGTAAGTGCAGTTATTTCTGCGGGTGAGGAAACTGAGGACACACCTGCGAACAGTGGGACTGCAAGTAAACCGAGGCGGTCTGCTCCTCGAGCCTGTGCTCTTAATCAGCGGTCGCCAACCTTTCGGACCTCACACATCACCAGTGGTCCGAGGACCACCAGTTGGCAACGGCTGCTCTTAATCATTAGGTGACGTTTCCTCTTAGATCTGGGTTGGACCAAAACACTCAATGCTGCTATATTGATGAAAGTGTAGTGTTGCATTATTGAGAAAGTAAAGCCCTAATTATCCGTAATACATAGGGAATGACCACTTCCAGTTGACTGTTTTTTGTGTGTTTTTTAAAAAATATATGTTTTTATTGATTTCAGAGAGAGGAAGGGAAAGGGAGAGAAAGATAGAAGCATCAGTGATGAGAGGGAATCATCCATTGGCCACCTCCTGCATGCTCCCTACTGGGGAGCAAGCCCGCAACCCGGGCATGTGCCCAGGCTGGGAATTGGTTCATGGGTTGACTCCCAGCCACTGAGCCACACTGGTGGGTCTGTAGTTTTGTTTTCCTTTTTGTTAATCCTCACCCGAGGATATTTTTTCCATTGATTTTTTTTTTCTTTTTTTTTTGAAAGAGAGTGGAAGTAGAACGATAGAATCACTGCTGTGTGAGAGACACATCGATTGGTTGCCTCCCACACATGCCTGCACTGGAATCTGCAACCCATGTACGTGCCCTTGACCGGGAATTGAACTCACGACCCTTTGGTGTGTGGACTGGTGCTCCAACCATGGAGCCTTGCAAGCCAGGGCCAGTTAACTGTAGTTTTAAAAAATTAAGTACCCGCCCGACAGTCATAGCTCCGTGGTTGAGCGTTGAACCAGGAGGTCATGGTTCAATTCCTGGTCAGGGCACATGCCTGGGTTGTGGGCTCGATCCCCAGTGTGGGGTGTGCAGGAGGCGACCGATCAATGATTCTCTCTCATCCTTGGTGTTTCTATCTCTCTCTCCCTCTTCCTTCCTTTCTGAAGTCAATAAAACTATATTTAAAAAAAGAAACATGAAAAAAAAAAATGCTGCTCTTCCCTGGCCAGTGTGACCCAGTGGGAGAGAGCGTTGTCCTGTACCCCGAAAGGTCTCGGGTTCAGTTCCAGTACAGGGCACATTCCTAGATTGTGGGTTTGATCCCTGGTTGGGGCACATATAGGAGGCGACCCATCAAAGTTTCTTTCTCTCTTTTTTTTTTTAGCTTTATTTTTTTATTGATTTTCTACAGAGAGAAAGGGAGAAGGAAGAAAGCCAGAAACATCGATGAGAGAGAAACCAGTTTCTTTCTCACATCAGTGTTACTCTCTCTTGCTGTCTCTCAAAATCAATGAATATGTCCTCGGTTGAGGATTAAAAAATGCTTTTGTGAACATTCATGTACAGATTTTTGTGTGAATATGTTTGTTCATTTCTCTTGGGAATATATTACTAGGAGTGGAATTGTTGGGTCATAAGGTCCCTCTGTGTTTAACACGTTAAGCGCCCAGCCTGTTCTGTCTTCCGGACGGAAAGTATAGTGTCAGTCACCAGTGACTGACAGGGCGCTTACCGTGTTAAAATTTTGAGGAACTGCCAGTTTTCCAAAGTGTCTATACCATGTTACAATCCCACCAGCAATGTTTTGATCTTTTAAAAATACAAATCTGATTGTATTAGTTACCTAGGCAAAGCCCTCCTCTGGCATTCTTCCCTTCTTTTTTGCCAAATGAACTCTTTCTTTGGGCTTCAGTTTAGATTTAATTCCCTTCAGGGCTTTTCTGACCCCCGTGTGATTCCCAACCAGCTTGCTCAGTCAGGAGGGATTGTGTGTGGCACATGGTTGGATGAGTATCGTTTCTTTTTTCTAACACTTACTTTAATTGCCTTGTTTCCCTTCATTTTTACAGATGACTGAGGGGGAGGATCATATATAGAGAGTGCTGCAGGCCTTTTGCTCTGTGAAACCTGTGCACTCTGCTCCTCAGTGGCCCCCTCCTGCCTGCCCCGGGTGCTCTTTGACTTGGAGGGGGCAGAGATAAGGGAAAGGAAGTGGGAGGATGGGAAAAACAAAGTTGATCAGGTGTCTGGGGCTGAATGACAGCTTCCTAGAACTGGTACTCTGCAGCAGGGAGCAGAGGTCTGACCTCAAGTTAGATTTTTTTGGAATAAATATATTCAGTCATCTGGTGCCCTACTTCTGCCTTTAGTTCTTGAATTATAGGTCAGACATTCATTTAAAAATATATATTTTATTGATTTTTTTTTTACAGAGAGGAAGGGAGAGGGAGAGAGAGTTAGAAACATCGATGAGAGAGAAACATCGATCAGCTGCCTCCAGCACACTCCTTACTGGGTATGTGCCCGCAACCAAGGAATCGTACCTGGGACCCTTGAGTCCGCAGCCGACACTCTATCCACTGAGCCAAACCGGTTAGGGCCAGACATTCATTTTTAATACTGCATGGAAATTCTGATCATGGAAATAATTTTTTCCCTTATAGTTTTTAAGAAGGACCTCTGCCTTTTAACTGAAAAAGTAGACTACATCCTATGCTTTTACAGGCTTGTACAAAACAATCAATCTGGTTTGTTTCTGTGGCTGTGACTTTTCATTTTCATGTTTGTACTCCAAACTTATAGTTTGCAGATAAGAAATTTCACAGAATTCATGGTTTTTATGTATGTATGTATGTATGTATGTGTTTTTAGAGAGAGAGGAAGGGAGAGAGAGAAACATCGATTTGTTGTTCCACTCATGCATTCATGGGTTGATTCCTGTATGTGCCCTGGTAGGTGATTGAACCTGCAACCTTGGCATATCGGGGTGATGCTCTAACCAACTGAGCTACCTGGCCAGGGGCCAGAATTCATGTTTTCTTTCCTCAGTTTACTAAGTCCTAACTGCCCTGGCTCTTACATGCCTATATTTCAAATTTCTTTCTTTCCCAAGGGCGTGACTTTACTGTGAAGAGAAAATATTAATTTTTCATGGTCCAGGATATGCAGGCATTTTACACTTCTAGTCTTCATTTACGTGGCTTAGTTTCTCCACAAGCCATACCATTAGGGCCTTGCCATACAGGGATGAAAAGGAGGAGCTGACTGTGTACGGTGGAAACATCTAAATGTTTGGAAGAGAAGTTTTGGGGGAATGTGGAGCGTGTTTTAAACAGAGTAGTCCTCTCGAAGAATTTAGTGCATTGTCAGAAGAGGGCTCTCTTGAGATTTCATCCAGAAGTCCCAAAGCCGAGGCCTCAACAAGTGATGGCCCCTGGCTCAGTGAGTGAATAGTTGGATTAGAAGTTGCTTGACCTAGCCAACACATGCTTTTTTCTGTTCTTAAATAAAATAAGCACTGTTCCCCTGACTATTCTAGGAACCAAATAAAACTTTATAAAGAGCTGGTTTGCTAGAAATTATGATTATCTTTCACAGATTTGTATGTTTTTTTAAAATAAGTATATGGACACAAGATTTTTGTTAAAAAAGCTTGTTATATCCAGCAAGCTGATTTAGAATTTTTCATTCAATTATCAAATATTTGAGTACCTACCAAGTGCACTGTATTTTTACCAGAATCTGTGGAAGACTCACAGAGGAATCCGACATTGATCTTGCTACTACGAAGCTTAGTAGGGAGAAGACACATATATGTAATGTAAATACATATACATACTTGTGACATGAAGTCAAGTGCTATAAAGTTCAGCAGAGGAAGCAATGAACTCTCAAGGGGAAAGGAATTAGACAAGGTTGCATGAGGAAGGGGCATTTTATTTGAATACTAGAGGCCCGATGCATGAAGATTCGTGCCAAGAATGGGCCTTCCTTCCCCTGGCTGCCAGCACCGCCTTCGCTCCAGCCGGAGCCGCCTTTCCGCCTTCCCACGCTGCCCAGAGGCCTGGAGTGGCTGGGGCGATGCGGATATCCTGCGTTGTCACCATGGCGACAATGCACACGCCGCCCCGCCCTCGGCCGCTTGGTGCCTGCATATGCAAATTAACCTGCCATCTTTGTTGGGTTAATTTGCATACTCCTGATTGGCTGGTGGGCATCGCGAAGGTACGATCAATTTGCATCTTACTCTTTTATTAGCGTAGATTGAAGTAAAGTGGGAAATGAGTTTTTTATTTAAATTTTTATTTTGGAAATGAACTCTTTTGGAAGTTTTTCTAGCACAGGAGTGACATGAATAGAGTTGCACTTTAGGAAAATAATTTCTAGGAGACTAGGTGAAACGTAATGTGAAACTAACCCTTCCAAGTAGTAGTGGAAATGAGAAGTGAGATGGATGTGAGAGATGTAGAGGTAGACTCAAGTGCATTTGGCAGTTATTGGAGCAAGTTGTAGTGTTAACTGGGGTTTTGTTTTTTAATTTATTTAACTAGTAGCTCTGAGCACGAATCCGTGTGCCAGTAGCTCGTCGTAGCTTGCTGCCTCCCTCCAGTGGCTCTCTGCCCACTGCCCTGCCCTCCTGTAACCCCCCCCCCCCCATAGCTTGCTGCCCTGATCCCTCCTGTAGTTCTCTGCTGCCCAGTTGTTACGCTTCACGGCGTAACCACCATTTGCATATTACATCTTTATTATATAGGACTAGAGGCCTGTTGCACGAAGATTCGTGCAAGAATAGGCCTTCCTTCCCCTGGCTTTGTTCCTGGCCACCCAGGAGCCTGCAAGTCTTTGCTCCCGGCCGGAGCGCCGCTCCTGTAGCTCCCTCTGCCCCCCGCCCTCCCCCTCATAGCAGGTGTCCCGCCCCGCCCGGCTGCTCTGTGCCTGCACATGCAAATTCACCTGCCATCTTTGTTGGGTTAATTTGCATACTCACGCCTGATTGCCTGATGGGTGTTGTGGAGGTACGGTCAATTTGCATATTTCTCTTTTATTAGTGTAGATGATTTTTTACATTTTAAAAAATATATATATTTCATTGATTTTTTTTTTTACAGAGAGGAAGAGAGAGGGATAGAGAGTTAGAAACATTGATGAGAGAGAAACATCGATCAGCTGCCTCTTGCACACCCCCTACTGGGGATGTGCCCGCAACCAAGGTACATGCCCTTGACTGGAATCGAACCTGGGACCCTGGAGTCCGCAGGCCGACGCTCTATCCACTGAGCCAAATCGGTTTCGGCTTTAAATATATTTTTATTGATTTCAGAGAGGAAGGGAGAAGGAGAGAGATAGAAACATCAATGATGGGAGATAATCATCAATCAGCTGCCTCTTGCATGCCCCCCACTGGGGATCAAGCCTGCAACTAGGCATGTGCCCTTGACTGGAATCGAAGCCAGGACCCTTTGGTCCGCAGGCCAGCACTCTATTCATTGAGCCAAACCAGCTAGGGCTTAAATGGGGGGTTTTAAGCATAGGTAATTAGGAGTATGGCAATGCCACTCAAAATTTGGCATCATAGGAGGAGAAACTGATTTGAGAGGGAGGAGGCTAACATAACTCATTGTAAATACAAAAAATAAACAGATAGACTTACAACATCAAAGGCCTGTATAGCTAGTTACCTGTTCCAGGGTTTCTTGCTACCCTCCCCCATGACTGCCAGCTCCCCTCATGGGGGTCCCTACTTTCCACATCAAGGAGTCGTTTGTCCTACACTTCTACCAAATACTCTTCAGACTTCTGCTAACAAAGCTGTTCTACTGACTTAGGACCTTTTCTTTCCATTCGACTCAGATTAAAAGAACACACTTTATTCTTGAAAGTATTACATATGTTCCCTCCCCCCCCCCCCCCATTGACCCCAGCTAGCCCACCCCCGTCCCCCACCCAAGGCCTTTACCACACTGTTCATGGATTATGCATCTATATGCATACAAGTTCTTTGGTTGATCTGTTCCCACCCATCTCCCCATCTTCCCTCTGAGGTTCGACAGCCTGTTCCATGCTTCTATGTCTGGATCTATTTTGTTCATCAGTTTATTTTGTTCATTAGATTTCACATATGAGTGAGATCATGTGATACTTGTCTTTCTCTTGACTGACTTATTTCGTTTAGCATAATATTTTCCAGGTCCCTCCATACTGTCTCCAAGGGTAAGAGATCCTTCTTTTTCACTCCTGCATAGTATTTCATGATGTAGATGTACCAAAGCTTTTTTATCCACTTATCTACTGATGGGCACTTAAGCTGTTTCCAGATCTTAGCTATTGTAAACAACAGTGCTACGAACACAGGGGCACATATGTTCTTTCTGATTGGTGTTTCCGGCTTCTTAGGATATCTTAGGATATAGTCCTAGAAGTGGGATCACTGGGTCAAATGGCAGTTGTATTTTTTATTTTTTGAGGAAACGCCACACTGATTTCCACAGTGGCTGCACCAGTCTGCATTCCCACCAGCAGTGTGTTAGGGTTCCTTTTTCTCCGCATCCTCCCAGCACTTGTTGTTTAACTCAGATTTTGTTTGACAGCCTTAGTCCAAGGCTGACTTTACTGGACTGTGGCGATTAGTTTTTAGAACTGTTTGTCCAGTGAAATATAAATTACAGACCTAAGACTATTTACTTGTGGGGAATTTATTTGGAAATATTTCTCAGATAAATTTTTTCCCCTATGGGGAATTGGCCTTGATTAATTAGAGTTGCACAGTGTAACAATGCATTGATCATCACTATATCTTAGATATGTAATAAGAACTAGGAATTACCATCCAGGTGTTAGCAGAAAGCTTCTCTCTCACATAGGAATTTTGTAGGTCCCCCCCTCCCCCCCCCCCCATATTGAATTTGCTAATGTTCTAAGTTCTTTGTGGCTCTTTTGCAATTGAGCCTGGTGGGTGTATAATTGTGCATAAGCTGCAATCAAAACAGTAGAGTAAGTTAGTTATTGGGATCGAATTGGAACCCAAATCTCTTGATTTTGATTAAAGAAAACACACACCATACTAAACTGTATTCTCCAAAGGAAAGGATAAATAATTTTGTAGTCTTTATTCTGTTATTCCTTTCCTTTCCTTAGGAATAATATGAAAAATTTTACTTTTTGTGAAGTAACTGTAGAAGTCTGCTACTTCTGTTTTTGCTACAGTTTGAGCCTGTACCAAAAAAGGCCTAAGGCGCCCTGTTTTGTTTCGTGTGCCTTTTGTCTTTTTCTGTCTAATTATTGAGGTTCTTCATCCTTGCCTTCTGAAAGGATGATGCTCTTTTTCATGTTACATCTACTAAATTCTGAGGTGTGGAGCCTGCTTTAATAATTTTCTCACATAAAAGGATTTTGACATTTAATGTGTGAGAAAGAGGTAATAATTGAAAGTAAAAAAATGATTTTTAGTTTTCTGAGGGGAAATGATATCTTTTAGTGATTTAATAGTTTTATTTGTCAGTCTGTACTAAATACTTTCTTAGATGATACCTTGATTTCCTTTGTGACATTTGCCAGTTGACACTTTGTTTTTTTGTGTATGCGGGTTTGTTTTTTTTATGTTGAATGGCAAGTTAGCTTCATTATTTTTCACCATTGGAAGCAGTGAAGAAAAATCATTTTCAAAATTTCAAATCCACTAAAACTAAAGAGATTATTTTCATTGCACATTTTTCTCCTAATGTTAAAGTGATCCTGATAGTCAAAGGGAACTTTAAAAAAGATACACTAGTACAGCAAAGCAGACTAATATTTTAGAAAGAATCTTACCCGTAATAAAAAGGGCAGAATTCTGATAGTTTGATGCATTAATTTTAATAACTCTTCCCCTGCAGCTCTTGAGTCAAGATGAGAAATGTTAAACAGAAATATGGTTCTCATTTTGATTGTACTGACTTTATTATATGAAATATTATCCTCCCTTTAGATGCAGAATCAGGGTTTTGTTTAAGAGTGTGGGTGAGGCTAATTTGATTTAGCAGGGGAATTAAAAATCCTCTTCACCATGTATCATTCAAAGCATTGTAATAAAAATGAAATAATTTGAATACAATATTATAGGCAGTAGTTATTTCATTTACAAGTGGTCTGCATTTTAAAAATAACAAGTTGTTAGAGATTCTATCTAATTGTTTTATGAAATAGGTATTAGTTCATTAAACTCATACTTATTCCTTGTCCCGTAGTTATCATAAAATTGATCATTTGTTTTTCCCTCCATAAACTTTTCCTCTTTGTAAGAGTACTTTTGTTCCAGTAGTCTGTCACAGATTTGGGGTTCTGCATTTTATGAACATGTTATAAACCCATTCTAAGAATGTAGTTTATTTTTGCTAATATGCCTGTCTAGAAAGTCTGTTTTGCTCTTTTGCATGTTGTCAGTGAAAGCATCTGTTTTTTAGATGTTTTAAATTCTTTGTACCAATTCCATGTGCCACTTGGGGGACCATTTATTCTTTATCTTACACCGTCTTTAAGTCCTCCCCAGAGGCAGACTGTCCATGGAGCTAATGGAGCTTAAGCCAAAGGGACCCTCCCTTGTATGAGACCCTCGGCATTTTATGTAAATTTTTTTCTTAAAGAAGTCTCCAAAATTTTATAAACTTTAGACAAAACCTGCCTTTTCTAAAATAGAAGACTGTTAGAGGAGATGAAAAACAAAGTTAATGTAGATTGTTAGCTTTGTGTTTTAGATAAAAAGGACATAAATAGAATATTTGAATGGTTTGTGTGTGTGTCAGATTTAATTTATCATGATAACCATCAGTAGTGCACCAGATGTTTTGACTGTATTTAGCTTCATATTAAATTAAGCATAGCTAGTGGCCCCAGAGCCCATCTGTACGCCTGCCAAAGGTAGCACTGAAACCGCCTGTCCTGTCTCCCACCGTCGCTAGCTGCTCTTCCCTCTTTGCCGTGATATTTAGGCTTCGAATTGCTCATGCAGTAGGTGAGCCTTTGTATGGGAAATCTGTATTCTGTGAATCTGCTGTACTGAACGGAGAGGCTTGCCTTTCTTTTCATTTCAGTAGGTAGTCGTTTTTAATTTTTCCTTATCCATAAACCAGTGGAAATTAAATAAATAACATTAGTTAGGAGTTCATTGAGGTCTGAGGTTTAGTGAGAGGGAAACCATTATACACAAGTGCCAATTAAACATATGTACGCCTGGGAAGATTTTTCTATACCTGCTTCTAATCAGGGAAAAATTAACTTACTGATTTTGTCATATAAATACATATTAAGATCTGAAAATTCTTAGTTTTAATTACACTCAGAATAAGAAGTATTAAAATCTCTCAGAACCTTTATAAGGATTTAAATGAATACCCTTTGACGTTACTTGATTTCTCCTCCATCAATGTAATCGGAGAATGCATGGATTTTCCCCCATGAGTGAGGGTAGAACAAACATCTGCAGTGTTCTGAGCATGAGGATCATTAAGATGGCAGACCTTGCAGATCAGACAATTTCCTCTCACTGTTTCCTGGAAAAGCATTTAGATATCTCTGAAATTAGACCTTTAAAGCGTGCTAACGCTAGAACAAATATCTTAGAAATTTTATTATAATGCTGCCTTTTAAAGTCCTAAATGTCCTCTATTTAAAATGAATTCTTTTGTATTAACCTCCTTTCATATGCTAGCTTTCACCAGGCTGCAGAATTGCCTGATTTGACTTTCTAATGTAACTGTAATGAATCTTCTGGGAAGCCAAACGATTGAACACACATACTCTGCAGCTCCATTGTAAAATATTCAGTCAGTCCTGTCGATGCTGCCGATTAAAAAAAGAAGAAGAAGAAAATAGGAGTTGGGGGAAGGAGAGAAAAACTCCCTAACATACACTGAGGCTTAAAACCGAACATATTTTCTCAGGGATTTCAACCTTTACCAGACATCATGATGTGCTTAAGCATATTCAGAACACCTTAATAAAAACATCCAGTTGGGTGGAGGCAGAGTTGGCTTTGTAAAGCCAGAATTAGGACAAATGATTGCATTCAGTTTTGACACATTTACGTGAAAAAGCACTTGGAAAAAAACCTGGCCCATTTGCACAGGCAGACAAATTACTCTATGCATTATGCTTGAATATCCAGCAGAGTTAATATTTGCTAGCCAATAAATGCAGCACCTACATACACCAGAGCCCAAATGTTTATCAGTGGCCTTTCAGAGGTGTGACCCTTACAAGATACTTGGGATATTATTTAACAGCCAGAGAAGCAAAAGAAAGACTTTTCCATGATATGCTGTTGTAACTAATTTATCCCAGGTAGTTATAGTTGTAGCCATATGTGTTTGGCTTATCCATGTGAAAGGAATTGAACACCAGAATTTAATAATTAAGGATATATTAGTTAAAACTGAAAGTTATAATGAGCCAGATGCTGCTCCATTGAAACAGCCATTTTCATTAGCATTTTGAAATCGAAGAGAATTGAATGTAAATTTGGAGTGTGTTGACTTTGATGAGTTAACATTTTATAATCTTTAAAAATCCATCAAAAAGGTAAATGCCCTTTAATTTTATTGAAAGACAGCAACACTCACACTGAAATATCAGAATACATAAGCGAATTAAAGCCTCTAATTTTAAAAAATACTGATTTCATTTTTTGTATATTATAAACTAATCTTAAAACGATTGCAAAAACTTGTGGAAATAAAGAATTAATTTTCCTGTAAATGGAAAAGATATGAATCACTCAAAAGGAAGAAGCGATGGCGAATGGGAATGTGAAGATGTATTCTTTTTCCTCTTATCGCAGGGAAGCATTTTTAATAATAGCTTGAGTGGTTTGATAAAGCATCTGAAGCAAACTCCCAGGAGAGGAAGATTATACTGGAGAGAGAGAGATCTCTCTATGAATCATTTACGCTAACCTCTTGCTGAAGCACAGCTTGCATTTTTAATGAAGGATGATTGCGTTTCATAAACAGACCTTTAAAAATTAAAATAATATTGATCCTTCCTCATTTAGGCCTATTAAAATAGCATGCTATACATCTCTTTCTAATTGCTTAGGACATATTATTAATATTTTAAACAATATATTCACAGCTTAATAATTTTTAATCTGAAATTTCTTTAAGTAGGACTTCGATTAAAATGTTTTAGGAAAATATTTTTCTATGTTTAGTAATAGCCATGAGAGTGAAATTAAAATTATGAGATGGTTTAAAGTTTGGCATTTTAAATTATTTTCAACCTAAATTATCTGTGATAAGTTTCATTTGTTTTTCTTTATTTCTTTTGATCACATCAGTTTCCTACAGAGGAAATGGGTTGAAACATTTAATGCAGCATAGGAAAGGGGACTGTCTAGGTTTCAAGAAACCTTGGTTCACTTATACCTTTATAATTGAGGGCGAGTCATATTATGTGTCAGTAGTCAGTTTTCTTACTTTTGAAATACGTCGCTCAGTGAGATGAAATATGTGTGAAGTTACCTTGAAATTTTCTGAATTAGCACTTTACAGTTGTGATCATTTTGAAGACTCTTCTGTGAACAAGGGTCAGTAGGAATCATGTAGTTCACGCCTTTCCATGTCTGACTTAACTGGATGCTGCTGCTAGTTGTTTTTTTTTAAATGAAAATGTTCCTAAGGTAAAGATTTAGTACAAGAATATAAAACTGCAAAGGAAGTGCTTCTCTTAGGTAGAAGAATTCAAAATATAGAGCAAAGTCAAAATTCAGCATCATATGACAGTCTTTTGGGTGACAGCCAGTTTGATTTCTTCCCACTTGAAAAGTGGCACAATGTAGTGATTAAGGCCACAGATGTCGGAGGCAGTGTGCCTGGGCTCAGCTCCTGTCTCTGCCACGCATTAGCTGTGTGGCATTGGGCACGTTATTCAGCCTCCGTCTCTGTTTTCTGTAAAATGGGGGTAATAACAGTGGCTCTTCAGGAGCTGTTGTGAGAATTAAATGGTTTACTCTAGTGAGTGTGAGCTATTATTGTATTTTTCATTTTGATTTTGTCTTTTTTACTTTTTTTGCAGTGGCTAAGGAAAATAATTATTTGGGGAATGTTCTTATAAGTATAATTAAGTGGGAGAAATTCTATTATAACTCGTGGAATCAGGTTTTACCCGCAGTTTGCCTTATATCTCTTTAATGCTTTATATCATCAGGTGATGATACTGATAGTGTAGTTAGTTACCTAGTTACCTTTTTTTCTTTTTAAAATGAATGATCCTCAGCTAAAGATTTATTATCATAATATAAACGTGCAAAGGAAGGGCCTCTCTGAGGTTGTCTATGGAGTTAACTCTTGGACTCTGGGACTTGTTGCTGTAGGAATAAGCACAGTATTTGGGGCTCTTCAGAATAAAAATCATACATATTTTACACATTGTTTCACCTGATATTGTAAAGGGAATCAGCAGAGCAAAACTAACCAGACCAGTATAAGTTTAACTTTGTTATAGTTCAGGAACTCTGGCAGAAACATGGAATTTGCCCATCTTTACCCTGGCCTTTAAATTCTCTGTCAGAGGGGTTTGCAGGTAGGTGCCAAGTATGAAAACATACTTCCTATCAGAATTTTGCCTTCATTGCCATACATTGCTGTTTATTTGGAGATAAAATGACTCCCCCCCCCCCCCCTTTTTTAAATTTAAACAAATATTAAGTTACATGTGGTCAGGCTGATTGTTCCTGAAACGCCGGGTTGCTAATTTGTGATGACCCTGGTGGAGCCGCATGTGGAGATCCAGCTTGCTCAGAGAAGGCTCCCTGCTACTCCGAGACGAGCAGGGGTGTGTGGTTCCCTAGATAACCTAGGGCGGGAGCATTATTTGTTCTTAATGTTTCATCTTTTCATAGCGACTGAAGGAGAGGATGCTATAGAAAATCAAATAATATAATTCTAATTGAGTCCCTATTTTATTAATCCTTTCCCAATCCCTTACCAGCCTTGTCTGGTGACTTTTTGTCTGAAGAAATATTACAGAGAATAGTTTCTTCTCCTTGGGAACCAGTGTTGACCCTAGATAAATGAGGAAGTGGACAGTTCGTTTGGGGATCCTTATTCTCCCACTTCCTTTTATGTGACCTTACTTCCTCCACCACCCACCCTCCCCTCTGGTGCAGGTAGCTGGTGCCTTTCAGCTTTCTTACCCCTCAGGTGCTCCAAGCAGCCACTTGGCCTTCCTCAGCTTCTGGAGAATAGACTTTGGCACTTGGTGTTCCTGCTCTCAGCCATCTGATTAAACTGTTACAAATTGAGATGTTTTACTCATAACTCACCCAGGATTATTTGTATTAAAAGAAGATAAAACAAATAATAAGTAGCCTTTATTGCGTGCTTACTGTGTGCCACACACTGCCCCAAGCTTCTTGACAGTGTGTTAAGGAAATTTGTCATTGTAGCAGTACTGTGAAGGAGATACTGTTGTTTTTCCATTTTACAGATGAGGAAACCAAAGCAGAGAGAATAATTTAAACAAGGTTGCACAGGTGGTAAGTGAGAGGAGGGATTCAGACCCTGGCAGCCAGGATCTACAGCACAAGTGCTACATCACTACGCTGAACTAACTCTCTGTCAGTGCGTATGGATTTCCAGTTGGTAGAGTTCCAGGTAACCTAGGTGAATGCCTGTGTAGGTGTGTTAACTGTGCGGGAGGGGTGGGAAGAGAGGTGCGAGACATTTTTACTTTCTCTGTCCCTTCATTTTTAGTCAGGCTGGCTAGAGTTGCCTGAAAATCAGCTTTCCCACAATTTATCTGCTTGCCCCAATTCTTTCCTTCCTAGTCTTCTAAGTGTTTGGTTAAGAGTATCAATTCTAGAGAGAGCGTTGCATTTAAATCCTGACTGTGTAAATTTGAGCAAGATACTTAATCACTTCAAACCATAGCTTTCTTTAATTAAAATGGGTATAACACTAATACCTACTCTTAGAGTGTAGTAAAGAATAAATGAGAAAATTGATGCAAAGTGCTCCGTATAATTCCTGGAGCATCCTAAGTGATTTTTTTTTCTTCTTTCTTTTCAGTGACAGGGTGGGCAGAGATGGGGCTGGTGAGTGTGTGTAAACAGGGACTGCCTGGAAAAGTACCTTCCGGAGTTAATGAGAGATGGTCATGTTGAGCAACCAAACACCTGTTCAGGAAGTGTGTTTGGGCGTTTCAAGTACTTCGGAGCAGTTCATATGGAGACAGACAGTAATAGCTTTTGAAATGATAAGTTCAGAACTGTAATAGTTTGAAGTGATGAAAGGCAAACTGTGACGGAAAATCTTACTAAGAGCTTTCCATAGATGATAAGTAGTAGAGATTATTAGTAATTCCAGAGAGAATAGAAAAAAAAGGCAGATGGATTTTGCATATAGGAATATACTATATTTGCCTTGGCTAGCGTGGCTCAGTTGGTTAGAGCGTTGTCCTGTGCATTGAAGGGTCGCGGGTTTAGTTCCTGGTCAGGGCACATACTCAGGTTGCAGGTTTGGTCCCTATTGGGGCACATATATGAGGTAACTGTTCGATGTTTCCCTTTCTAGAATAAATGAAAAGCATATCCTTGGGTGAGGATTAAAAAAAAAAAAAAAAAATAGAGCCCGGCCAGTGTGGTTCAGTGGTTGAGCCATCGACCTATGAACCAGGAGGTCACAGCTTGAGGTTTGATTCCTGTCAGGGCACATGCCTGGGTTTCAGGCTCAATCCCCAGTAGGGGGTGTGCTGAAGGTAGCCAATCAATAATTCTCACCATTGATGTTTCTATCTCTCCCTCTCCCTTCCTCTCTGAAATCAGTAAAAAATATTATTAAAAATATTAAAACATATCAAGAGGAAGGAATTCAGAATATAAAAAATGATTTTTATGTGGTGATAGTACCCATTTCCCCAGTCTCCAGTTAAATAAGATATAAAGTTTGCCTTTTCCAGAAACCCTAAAATAGCAGACCATTTCCCAATCTTACAGATAAGTGAGAAAACACTTGTCTTGATTCTTATCTTACTACTAGGTACTTAAAAATGATTTCTTCTAATTAAAAAGGGGTTTGTAGCCGAAACCGGTTTGGCTCAGTGGATAGAGCGTCGGCCTGCGGACTCAAGGGTCCCAGGTTTGATTCCGGTCAAGGGCATGTGCCTTGGTTGCGGGCACATCCCCAGTAGGGGGTGTGCAGAGGCAGCTGATCGATGTTTCTCTCTCATCGATGTTTCTGACTCTCTATCCCTCTCTCTTCCTCTCTGTAAAAAATCAATAAAATATATTTTTTAAAAAAGGGGGGTTTGTAAACAAGCTTTCAGCTCTTAGGCTGTGTTAATATTAGAATTAATATTTGTGACTTTTTTTTCCATTTAAAAGTAAAGGTGATGTCTTTGTGTTTTTTTTAAAAGACACTCTTTTTTTTAAAACATTTTATTGATCTTTTACAGAGAGGAAGGGAGAGGGATAGAGAGTCAGAAACATCAATGAGAGAGAAACATCGATCAGCTGCCTCCTGCACACCTCGTACTGGGGATGTGCCCGCAACCAAGGTACATGCCTTTGACCGGAATTGAACCTGGGACCCTTCAGTCCGCAGGCCGACGCTCTATCCACTGAGCCAAACCGGCCAGGGCAGTAAAGGTGATATTTAAAAAAAAAAAAAAACTCCCAAAATTAAATGAGACCTTAAAAGCCTAATTGTTCCCAATTCTAAAGCATTTCTAAGTTTTTTCTTTTACAATGAAAATGTATGATATTCTCCGTTTAATATAACCATTAATTCTGAAAGGATGGAGGCTCATAAACCATTGCAGACATTATAGAAAAGGTGTGTGGGAGGAATTATCTAAAAAAGACAGACTGAGTATATCTTTTCTATAATCCAGTTTGCAGATCCTACTCCCATTTTAAATGTTTAGTTTTTCCTTAATTGCTCTTTCTCATTTCTTCTATTTTAACAACACTATCTTTCACTGTAAAGATTTTTTCACACAGTTTTCAAGAGCCAAAAGATTTTAATATAGCATTTATTTTATTATATTATGCATGTACTAAGGAATGGAAATATGTTTATTCATATATTAATCAGAAGTATTTAAATTAATTAAAAAAAACTACTGATTAAATTATCATTCACTTTTTCAGAAAAACGTTCCTACAGTGGGAAAACCTTGTTGGTAATTGGCTTGGCATGACATTTTCTTAGTATTTTTTCTTTCTGTCTATTATGTGCAGCTTTTGACAGTTACAGAAGCTGTCCACAGCATCCAGTCCTCCCAGGAAATTCCCTGGGGTGACTGCCTTTGATGGATCCTGGTTGTGCAGTCACATCAATCTGTGTGCTAGAGCGAGCTGCCCACAGAGCCCGAGGGTTCTATATCCTCAGCTTGAAGCATTTCTCTGCTCTTTTTCTTGGCAGTTTATTCAGAGGCATATTTGCTACATTTACTGTCTATTTGCTTCCTACATAGCGTCAGCTGTCACTGGAGAGGAAAACAGTATCCTAAGATTCTGTGCCTAACAACAGTATTTGTTTGTAACAACTTTTAAGGCATTTGATATAAAGAAATTATGTGATTTCAGCAATAGGTAAAAGATGTCTTTGTTCTAACTCTATTTTTAAAGGCACTTTAAAAATCTGTGCTATTTAATACGAGTTAGTCAGTGGCAAGAGTATGATTGTGTTGGTGGCTAAAATTATAAAGTTTTATGGCAAAAAGGGAAACAATGTAGAATAGCACAAATCAGAGGCAGAGCCTGCTAGGGCACCATGACTATTTGCAGATTACCAGTATAACCCCTTATGATGCTTGATAGAAAAATATTTTTCTTAACCCCAGGCTTTTGTGAGGAGGGAACCTTACTTTGGGAGTAAGTATATTGAGGGCACAAAATAATATAATATTTTAGAGTTTAATTGGTGTATTTAGTAGTTCTGAAAGGTACTAGAGTTGGTTAGCATGGGAACCTAAAAAAAAAAAAAAGAACAATGATTTAAGTTGGCAGTCAGTATTATTCTGAAGAAAATTCAACATTGTACCTTCCTTGACAATACCTTAGGCTTGGTAGACTAATTTTATTAATAAACTGCCATAGGAATGTTATAGAATATTAAATGTTAAGACTAAACAAACAGTGTGTGTAAGAATGAACTGCTTTAGTTAAGCTCTTTGTAGAAGGGAGTGTTTGCACACTAAGCGAATTTATTGTCCACAATTATTAGGTTCTTTTGGATATTAGTAGCATTCAGTAAAGGTAGGAGAAGACTGGTGAAAAGGCTGAGATGGGAGAGGAGTTGGGGCTTGTAGTAGGACAACTGATGAAGATGATGATGCGCAGAGAAGGGAAATAATAACTTGCTGATAGAGGATGGAACCAAGGTCTGAATCTAGGCAATTTGATTCAAGAGTCCAAGCCCTTAACCAGGACCTGAAAGAGCTAGAAGCCGCTGAAAGAGCCTGAACCCTGCTCAAAAAAGAATGCCTATTGGATCTTAGAAGACTGCAAGGTTTCTGTCACTCACCAGGTATTTATTGCATAGAGGCAGATCTGCGTATACACATGCAGCTCTGTCCCTCCCTAGCCTTGGCTCTCATCTTCTCTCACTAGACTATTGCAGCATTCATCCACTCAGCACATTTTTATTGACTACTGAATGTGCCAGGCATGGTTCTAGGAGAGATTGCCTCCTAATTCTTCTGTAGCCTTCCACTTTGTCCCTCTAAAACCCCTTTTTAAAACAGCGCAAGTGGTTTTTTCAGAAACACAGATCACATCATTCTCCTATTACTAGTAAAACCCTTTAGGAGTTCCCATTCCACTAGGAATAAAATAGAGATTTCTTCCCATGACCATATGCCAGCATAGTCTGGCTCTTCAAAGCCTCTGATGTAACCTCCGACCACTCTCTACTTTGCTCCATTAGCTTCAGTTACAGTGGCCTCCTGCTTGTTTTATTGTTTGGAGACCTGCCTACTCTTACCCTCGGTCTATTGCATTTATGGTGACCCCAGCCTGAGTGGTCTTCCCTCAGGTGTGTTTGCTTTGCTTGCTCCACTGTATAATGTAGGTCTCCCTTCAATATTACTCCTCAGGGAAGCTTCCCTGGCCACAGTCTAAAATAGCCCATCATGCTACATTACCTTGTCCTGTTTTGTTCATTTAAATCATTTATCATCTGAATTATGTTGTTTGATTATTTACTTATATATTATTTGACCTCCTTTGCTAACTATTCCCAGCACCAGGAATAGTTCTGAGAACATAATAAACTCGTCAGAAACATTTTAAGAATGAATGAGTAAGCTTACAGCCATTTCCTCCCCCTATCTCTGTTAGAGTCAGCTGCTACAGTCAAGCTGTAAGTGATGAGGTGGGTGGGAGCACTGGGTCTAGGATGTTAATCCTGACACCATTTACTTTCTGTGTGACCTTGGACATATGTGACATGTTTCCTAACTCCTCCAAATCTCAGATTCTTTATCCAAAAAATTGTTATGATGATGATAACATAATGTACTCACTTTATGAGGTGGTTATGATGATTAAAGGAGTAGATGATTAAATACCTGTAAAGCAAGTAAAACAGTGCCTGGCACACAATTTGCTAGATCTTGGTAACTGTCCGCCATTATTATCATCACCATCACTGTCTTTCAAGTGTGTGCTGTGCCAGAATAGAGACCCATCCTTCCTCCTATATAATAAAAGGCTAACATGCAAATCAACCGAACGGCAGAACGACCGGTCGCTGTGATGCACACTGACCACCAGGGGGCAACCGCTCAATGCAGGAGCTGCCCCCTGGTGGTCAGTGCACTCCCACAGGGGGAGCGCTGCTCAGACAGAAGCTCTGAGCCGGGCTCACGGCTGACGAGTGCAGCAGCTCCACGGCAGTTGGACATCCCCCGAGGGCTCCCAGACTGTGAGAGGGCGCAGGCCGGGCTGAGGGGACTCTCCCACCCCCAGTGCACGAATTTCATGCACCGGGCCTCTAGTTTGTTTAATAAGTTTCTCTTTTAAAATGTGTATGCCCTGATACCCCATTATAAGATACTTTTTATCAAGTCAGTGCCTATTTGGGACTTTTAGTAATGGAAATTTACTAAATTGGATAAGAGGAGGAAGGAATAAGTTAGGAAGGTGGGATGAAGTTCTTGAAATGCTTAATGTCCCAGCCTATGGGATTGGGAAGATGAAGACTTTTTCTACTTGGCAATATTAACAATTCTCAAAGTTGGAATGCTACTGAAAAATGCTTGGTAAGTTGCTGGTACTAGAATTAATACATGCATACTGATAGTGAAAGCTGTAGCCTTCAGCTTTTGAATTTTTAGCTATATTTTCCTAATCCATAGGGTTCCCAATCTTATGCTGGGATTGGAGCACAATGTTTGATTTTGGAATTGAAGAATATTATCTCCGACAATATGGGGAAAGAATGGAAGGACAATATAAGAAAAAGCAACATTACCTATGAGACTACTGAGGTAATAGGTTAGATATGAGGAAGCTCTGAATTAAGGTAGTGATGGTGTAAGAATGAATAGAGAGGAATGGAAACTGGCTGTTCATAATTGGTGAGTAATGGGCTGAGAAAGTGTCTTAAGAGTCTAAAATTATTCCCAGGTTTCTGACTGATGTGACTGGGTGAATTGGGGCACAAGTTTGAATCTCGGCTCTGCCACTTCCCAGCAAAGTAACCTTTGGCAAGTTACTTCATTTTTTCCGAGCTCAGTTGTATTGTCTATAAAATGGAGGAGGTAAATAATGGTGTTTGTCTCGGAATTATCTTGAGGTTTAAATGAGATATTTAGTGTGTAGTAAATTATATGGTAATTTCTAAGTAATTGGTAAATATACTTTCTTATTATCTTTAGTAACAAATATGATTTGGGATATTATTAATGAGACAGATTATGGGGCAAGGGAGCAGTAAGTTTTGGTGATAAAGAATGGATCAGAGAATTCCATTTGGCTGTTTCTATATGGGCGTTGAGTTTAGGAAAGATTTCTGGGGCTAAATAGCTAGATCTGACAAGGCGGTGTTAATTAAAGGAGAATGTCTTACACATAGTAGATACTCAGCAAATCCAGCGTGAATACCATGTGTAGATTTAACTCTCTTTCCAAAGTTGTAATTGGTAACCAAAAAATAGGATATTTGAAAAATTAGCAAACCATGGTCTGAGCACCATCCTCTCTGGAGTGGTTGCTCTGCTAGTCGCTTTAACAGGTCCAGTGCTTCTAAGATCCTCATTCTCTACCCCTTCCCTAAACAAATATGGGAAGTGATCCTTTTAAAACTGAAGGCAGTGATCCTTTTAAAACCTACGTGAGGTGCTACCCTTCCTTTGCATGAGACTTTGCAGTGGCCTGATATGTCACTCATTAAAAGCCAAAATTCTTACAATGCTATTCAACCTTTTCACCCTTTCTCCTCCCATTTCCATCACTCCATGCTTGCCCAGCCACTCCAACGACATTAACTTTTTTGTTATTTCTCTTACCTGCCAGGTATGATCTTTTCCTTCTGCCCTGAGCACTATTAATTATAATATAGAACAGACCATGATCATAACTTATATTAGTACTTAGTTAGTTGACAACTGGCAGAAATCCAGTTCAAACAAAAATGGAAATTTGAGTTTTTGTAATTTGGAAGCTTTATGAGTGAACCTGGGTAGATACAGAAGCACTGAGAATCTCTTTTCCTCCTTCATCTTTGTTTTCCTTTGTGTTAGCATCATTGTCATCAGGCTTTTCTCATGTTGTAGCAAAAATGGCTGCATGGCTTTGTGCAGCTCTAGACCTCATCCCTTTGGCTAGGGGATCCAGCAAAAAGAAATTCTTCTTCTTTTTTTTTTTTTTTTCCCTAATGGTTCCAGCACAAGTTCTGGGGGGAGGATTCCAACTGGCTGTGCTTGGGACACAGGCCCATTCTTGAACCAGTTGTGGATGATTTAGCACACTGATTGTGCAGCCCTGGATCTACCCTAACTGCATGTTCTTAGATCCCTAAAAGAAGGGGTTCTTTTCCTAGAAAGGGGCAGGAAGGGGGGCAGGCAGATAAAAACTGTTATCAGACTTCAACTTAACATGAACATCAATAAAATCCATTTTAATAGAGGTACAGACAAAACACTTCGATAATGCACAGGAATCACCAGGTAATTCTGATTGTGAGGAGCAGAGGAATCTTCACATAGATGACATTTAAACTAAGTATTTGAAAAGTTAAGAGGGATGTTGAAATATATAAAAGAAAAGGAATGTGCTTTAGGTGGTAGAAAAGTGTGTAAGCCAAGGCATGGTGGTTGGAACATGGAGAAGGCCTGAGATCAGAAGTTTAATCCTTAAAATTAGAGTGCTAAAGAGTTCAGACTTTATTCAGTCAATGTTGGAATCTAGTAGTAGAAGTTTTTGAGTAGGGGAGCAAAATCACCAGACTTTTCTTTACAGTGAACTAGCCAGTGATGAGGAGGGCCTGAACCAGGCCAAGGGTAGTGTGGTATAGAGGGAACAGATTGGAAAACATTTGGGACATAGAAATGAAAGTATTTAATAATAGCTGGACATGCCAAGCATCAGTAGATGGGAAAATATAACCACGGAAGTAATTAAAATAGCCTTGGGGTGACAAGGCCAGCATGAGCAGCATACACCTGAGTCTCTATACACTGACCTACTTGACTGCAGGTAGGGAAAACTGCATCGATAGTGCTATTTTTTTTTTTTAAAGTTTTAATGATTTTTTACAGAGAGGAAGGGAGAGGGATAGAGAGTTAGAAACATCGATGAGAGAGAAACATTGATTCAGCTGCCTCCTGCATACTCCCCACTGGGGATGTGCCCACAACCAAGGTACATGCCCTTGACCGGAATCGAACCTGGGACCTTTCAGTCCGCAGACTGACGCTCTATCCACTGAGCCAAACTGCTTAGGCCAGTGCTATTGATGTCAAAGAAAAATCCTGTTTTTCTGTGGTATGTGGTGTCTGTTTTCCTCAGTTTATATGATTTTGAAGTTTTCCATTAGATTTAGGCATTTCCCCCCCATGACGCTGCAATTCCTGTTTATTTTGTCACAACTAGATTTTAAAGTCTTTTAGTATGTTTTATTTATTTTATCTCTTATTACAAAACTCAATATGGAAATGTGCATTTGTTAACACCTCTCCTATGTTTTCCTTATTTTATTGCCTCATTAAATCTGAAGGTGATCTCTTCTTGACCAAATAAATATGTGAGCTATTTGATCAGTTCTGTATTCCTTATTCTGGTTTAAAGGCCAAATGGCACACCTGATAGTATAATTTTCTTCATCAGAGTTCCTTGATTCAGAATTTATCTATCAGTTATATTGCAATGTACATGATTTTCAGGTAGTGAGAGTATTTAAGAATGCAACTACCATGACTTACTATAATGTTAGTGAAGAGTTGTAGTTTCAGAGAAATCATATCTGGGGAAGATTCTGTAAAACTATAGTCTGGACCTCATAATGTTATGAGAGGTATGCTGTAAAATCCCTAACTAGCCATGTATGGAACTTAAGTAATCTACATTTTCCATAGCAAGGTTTTCTCCGGTGCTGAAGCAGGACATGGAATTCTTTGCTTTTTGTTAAAATGTACTTGAGCAGTTCGTTACTCAGGGGCAGTCTCAGTGATCTTTGGGTGCAGCTTGAGTAGCATTTTAATTTCATAAAGTCCTTTGGGCTTAAGTTAAATGAAAGAGAATCACCTCTCAAATATATGTCCACTCCCACTTGGGGAGCTTTCATTTCACAGCCTCAGTATTAAGATCAATTTCTGGTGCTCTATTTTCATTCACTCAACCAATATATATTGAGCACGTAGGTGTGTTTTTCACATATAGTTCTGAGAGCTGAGGAAGTGGCATTGAATAAAACAAACCAAAACACCCCTTTATTCATGGAGAAACATTCCAGTGTGTCTGACAAAACAGGCAATAAAAAAAGAACAAACAATGTTGATGGTGCTAAGTGCTAAGAAGAAAAATAAACCCGGAGGCGGGTAGGAGGGGAGGTGGGAAGGAATGGAGGGCTGTGGGAGTGGTAATGGGTTTAAAGAGTGAGGAGGGAAGGTGGCGTTTGAGCATAGAAGTGAGTCATGCAGATACCTGAGGAAAGAGCATTCTTGGTGGAGTGAATAGCTCTTAAGCCTTTTTTGAGTTTCATTTTATTGATTAGCTTTCCTTGATTAGACTATGGATGTATATACAATGAAACTTTATAGAAAATGAACTATACATCAGTTGGAATAAAAACAGTTAAAGGATAATAACCACATGAACATATTTGGTACTTGAAATTTTCTTGATTTTGGACTACAGTTAAAGCTATGTATGGAATGTGTGAGCATGTGTGTCCCTGGCTGTGTGTGTATGAAGATTTTATAAAGGCGACCTAGTAATTACATTGTGGAATGTTCTTGTAGAGGACGTTGTAATTGGTCATTTGAGTTCAGCAGAGTTTTATTATGCTTTTGCTGTTAGTACCAGGCTGAATACTGGGGAAGATAGAAAAGAACAAAACATAGTGTTCTGGTCAGATTGGCCAGACTGTCCCCTGTAGGTAGAGTAAAATAGACCAGCGTGGTTGAGTGGCAGCAGTACTGGACTAGCAATCCTAAATATCCTTCTATAGTGGCAGGACAACTTGACACACCAATCCTCAGAGCTCTGAGCAGATTCCTGGAGAGTCCATAAGATTGGAGTTAGGTGTCAGACTGTCTAGTTTTGATCTGAGATGGCTTTAAAGTGCTTGAGAAGACTGCGTTGCATAATGATTTGAGAACTGTGTTTGGGTAAACAGGTTACTAAAATTGAATATGATGTATTGATTTTCTCCTGTGGAAGCATGGCGTACTATGGAATGTCATCTTGTAATATTTGATTTTCATTATTGGGTGTAAATAAACTGATTCCTTTGATATATATACTATATTAGAATGGCACTGTTCACCTTGGAAAGTAACAGTCTTTTTCCTTATCTTATACAATATAACCATATAAATTTATATTATCATCTGGTTGAATTAGTTTTTCCCCCCGTGAGGAATAGACTTTATATTTTACTTTATCTTAGTTGTTAAGTTGTTAAGTATGGAACAAAGACATTTTCTTCTCATCTTTAGCATGAAGTATGAGTAATGTTATCGCAGTGTACTGATCAACATGTCAGGAATAATGTCAAAACCAAAATCTTTTCCTTTTAAGCTATTACTCAGTTCGTAAAGTCTTTTTCCTCCTTCATTCAACATTGATTAACTGAACTGATACTTACTGAGTGTCTGCTTTTTCTAGACATCTCTTTGGGATTCACTGATGAGGAAGAAATTTTTCTTGCCTTTATAGAGGTAAAAGTATAGAAGATAAGATAGCTAACAATTACAATTGTAACAATTACAATTGCATGGTATGGGTTCTAAATGGGAAGTGGAGGATTCTATTTGGTGTACTTTAGCAGGGGCACTGTCTTGGAGCAAGAGATATTTAAGTTAAGACCTGAAGAATGATGGAAGAGTTACATAACTGAATAGTAGATATGGCAATATGCAGGAAAAGGAAGGCTATTTTGGGGAGAGAAAACCCATAGTAGCCCAGAGGTAAAACAAATTAAACAACAAAAAACAAGCAAACAAAACAGGTATCTTCTCATATGGCAAACACCATAAAGTTCCTAATGTCTGGAGCATAGATTTTGAGGTGGGGCAATACAAGGAACTTTGAAAGATATCACTTAGCAGTGGATTGACAGAATTGGATTTGCCATTTACAAAGATCACAGTGGTTTCAGTTGCAGGAAAAAAGAGGGAAATGGGTAGGAGGCCTAGGGCTATGACGGCCATACTTGTAAGAGATGTTGTGAGCCAGAACTGGGGCATTCACAGTGGAAATAGAGAGACATGGATGGATTCAAGAAATACTTAGAAGATGAAACTATATAGCACTTAAGGATTGAAGGACGTATCTAGGATGCGCTTATGTTTCTGGCTTGGGTCAGAATGATGATGATGATGGTGCTTACACCAATTATTGCTTCTCACCTCCAAGTGTACCATTCACTGCCTGCCCTGTGAAAGTGAATACTTTAAATACTTTCCCTTGGCCATTGGGCAGGATGTTAAGAGAGGGATTTAAGGAGGAAAAAATTGTACTTGCTGATTCTAGTGTGCTTGCCTGGCAGTCTCCTGCAGCATGTGGGGCTTCTTCAGTGTTCAGGCTCCTGCATCTCTCTCTGTCTCTTTTTAAAAATATATATTTTTATTCATTTCAGAGAGGAAGGGAGAGAAAGAGAGAAAGAAACATCAGTGATGAGAGAGAACCACTGATCGGCTGCCTCCTGCACACCCCCTACTGGGGACCAAGCCCACAACCCTGGCATATGCCCTTGACCAGAATCGAACCTGGGACCTTTCAGTCCACAGGCCAATGCTCTATCCACCAAGCCAAACCAGCTAGCATTTCTCAGCGACCAAGAAGTTCCTCCCCGCTCTGTCACTCCACCTCGGGAGTTTCGTAGTAGAGTGCCTGCAATGAGACAGCTTCCCACAAACAACTCTCTTTGTCATTCTGGAGCAGCAGTCGCCACCCTTTCGGACCTCACAGATCAGCAGTGGTCCATGGACCTCCGATTGGTGACCGCTGTTCCAAAAGGTTTCCTTAAACCAGCCGTCGCCAACCTTTCAGACCTCATGGACCACTAGTGGTTCATGGACCACCGGTTGGTGACCACTGTTCTAGAGGATAGATTTCTGTAACCGGTCAAATTGTCTGCTGCCTGTCACTACTTGAGTCAATTAAGCAGAGACAGGGTTGAATCATATATGAGTGTTTATTCCAATACTAGGAGCCCAGTGCACGGATGCGTGCACCTTGAAAGGAACTGTAGGCCGCAAGGCTGCGGTGGGCACAGGGGCGGGTCTCGGCCCATCCTCCGTGCCCTCGCCCCTGCCGTGGCCCCCAGTTCCCTGTCTGCCGGCAGCCCCACTCCCATTGCTACCACTCCCACGCACTGACAGCGCTGGCCCTGCTCGCACCCGCTGATGGCACCCGAGTAATTGGAGGCAGCACCAGCAGTGGGTGTGAGCGGGGCCAGTGCCGTCAGCAGGTGCAAGTGGCGGCTGCTGCCCCGATTGCCCATCAGGAGCAGGGGGACGTGGAGAAGCCCTCAAGGGCGAGCAGGGCTGGCAGCAGGTGCCAGAACCGCCTCTCACATCTGCTGACAGCGCTGAGCGATTGGGGCCGGTGCCGGGTGCCGGCAGCAAGTGCAGGCGGCGGCTCTGGTATTGGCAGTGGGTGCGAGTGAGGCCGGTGCCGGCAGGAGGTGCGAATGCTGGGTGGGACTGCTGCGCACAGGAGCAAAGAATTTTCAGTAACCACCAGAGGCTCGCCCTGATGACATTGACCAGCGCCCGCCTTTGTCTGGTGTTCCCGCTCACCTCCACCATCCTGCCAAGTTCCATGCTCTGTCGCCTGCTGCCGATGCCCGCCATGTTCAGCACGCCCCCTGGTGGTCAGCACACGTCATAGCGACCGGTTGTTCAGTCTATTTGCATATTAGGGTTTTATATATATAGACTAGTGGCCTGGTGCACAAAATTTGTGCATATTAAAAGGGAATTAGAGGAAATATTTTAATATTGCTATTTGCCCTTCCTCTATAATAGAAGTGTTAGAGATGAAAGAAAATTAGTAAAATGTATATGAAAATCTTCCTCCTGTCAGAGTCTGGGCGTGCCGCGGAACCCAGAGTCAAGTCCCCACCCACCCGCGCGCACCTTGAAATTATGTGAGACCCAGACCCGGCTGGCCCCACCCCCATCAAAGCTCCACCGGGCGGGGAGGCACAGCCTACGGTCCCCCAGCCCGGTGCCGGGTGGTGGTGGGGGGGCACAGCTTCAGGTCCCCTAGCCCAGGATGGGGGGCGTGGCCTCAGGTCTCCTGGCCTGGTGCCAGGGCGGGGGGCATGGCCTCAGGTCCCCCATCAAGCCCCGCTGGGCGGGGGCACGGCCTGAGGTCCCCCGCCCTGGCACCACGCAGCCTCAGGTCCCTGCTGATCGCTCATTACGGGAACCCATCTCCACTGTGGGCGCAGCCATCTTGTGTTACGGGAATCCAGCCTCCGCTGTGGGTGCAGCCATCTTGTGTTATGGGAACCCAGCCTCCGCTGTGGGTGCCGTCATCTTGTGACGGTGTTATGGCGTGAGGGTCAATTTGCATATTACCGCCTTATTATATAGGATTTCCGGCAGTATGAGAGAGCAGCAGGTCATCCACAAAAATCTGCTCTACGGCCCCCCATAAGCCCACTGCTTATATAGGGTAGGACAAAGATGACATGGGGAAGCAGGGATTGTAGCCATGGGGAAGTAGGCAATGTGGCCTGGGGTGAGACTCCATTGTTTGGGCAACAGGTTGTTCATCTTCCCGTGATAAATAGTCAGTTCTTGAATGAGAATGGACCACATTCCAAGGTTGACTCCCAGGTGCAAGGTTGACTCCCAGGTTCTGGGGCATCCAACTCCCAGCCAGGTTAGAATGTCCTTTCCTTAACCAACACAAGGCAATCATTGTTAACAGAGCATGATTACTATTTCCCATAACCATAGCTAATCCCCAGTATTCTATTTCTGCCCCTAACAGTTCTACAGGGTGGCTTTGCAGAAGTTGTGCTAGATAGGAGCCCTCTCTGACAAGGTCTGGCTTTCAGCTGCAGGATTGGAGGCACTCTTCCCTGGGTACTCTGCCTCAGCTCTAAGGGCAGTGGTGGTCATATATTGCTTTTAGGGAGGGAGGGAGAGGGAAGAGAGAGAGGAGAAAGAGAAACATCAGTGTGAGAGAGAAATACCAATGCGAAAAATACATAAATGTGAGAAAATTTCATCCATCTGTTGTTGCCTCCTGTATGTCCCCTGACGGATTGAAACCGCAGCCCAGGCATGTACCCTGACCAGGAATCGCGCCACCTTCCGGTACATGGGACAACGCTCTAATCAACAGCCACAGTGGCCAGGGCTGGAAACATCTTTATTTTTGTTGGTCCACTAACTTAAGTCCTTAATATTTACCTCAAATTCATTTTGGAGTCTGGTTTTAATCGTAAGTCATAGTCATAACTATCTCAAACCATTATATGGGATGAATCAGCTGCATCTGTCAGTTCTTCCTTCTCATGCGTGCTCATAATGTTATTTTCTTAATTTGAGCATCTGTAATCCCCTTTTGTTTCTTCAAACCAGTCTTCTTCCTTCACTTGTGCCCATGACATGCTTCTAAATCTCTGTCTGGAGAAGGCTGAGGAATCTTCTATTCTAGAGCAGATTTGGCAGACTTTTTCTGTAAAAGGCCAGATAGTAAATATTTTAGCCCCTGCAGGCCATGTGGTCTCTGTTACACCTGCTCTGCTCTGCTCTTGTAGGAGAAAGCAGTATGTAAATGAGTGGAATTGGCTGTTTCAATAAGACTTTTACTTACAAAACAGGCTGCATGCCTTTAACCTATGGGCCCTAGTTTTCTAGTCCCTGACCTAGAGCCTGTAGAAATTTTATTTTCACTTTTATGCCCCAAAAGATGCTGCTATTTTTATTTAATGAATTGGTGCTCCAACATCACTTTTATTAGATTGCTTTAAAAAATAATAATAGCTATTTTGCTGTGGAACATTGCATCTTAGTTTTGTTTTCTTTTTGGAGACATGTGCTTTCTTGGTGTTGAAGTGATCTAGATCTCCCCCTCACCCCCAAAACAAAGTTTGAGCAGGGTTCATTATTTATAGTCTCATTGTGAATCAACAAGAGAAACAACCCTGGTCACTTACTATAACACCTACATTACCTGTGATGCATAGTAAAACATGTCTTTTAATAAGTTCTTGAAGGTAAAGAGTAATAGAAAATCTCAAGTTATGGTGTGGTATAGGTGCCTATAGAGTTATTAGGTTATGGGATGGCTTTAATTTACTTTGAGTCCGCGTCAGGGTTCTTATTGCATGCTTAGGAAAAGTGGATATTGGTGTTTGTGCTTTGCAGCTTCCACAGGTCTTGGTTTCCATGGCTTCTCATTAGCTCCTTAAGATCCCTTTAGGGCTCTGGCTGCCTGGCTTAGTAACTGAGGGGATAGATGCAGGCTGAGGTGTAGCTCTGGGAAGCCCTGGCAATATGGGTCCAATATTTCTATATTCTGTTAAATGTATGAACTTGGGGTTTTGCTAGAGAGAACTCTGGCCACGTGGGTTAATTATTATAGGCTATAAGTCACCTTTGTTTTAGAGATCTATGTAGTTTGCATTATTTAAAACTTAAAAAAATGTAAATTATAAAATTCTCTTCTGGGTACTTTTGGGAAGTACGGCCAACCTTTCATAATGGTAGGTAATTAAAATATTATAGATTTCAATAACAACTACCAAGCCATTAAAAAATGTTTGTTTATAATATTAGAATACTGAAAGCTTGCTTAATTAGAAGGGTCTTATGATTAGGATTTAACTACTTCAAGCTAAAATGAATATCAGAAGGTGACTCTAGAGGGCAGTATAACTCAGTATGTTCATGCTTCTGGTATTTAAGTTTTGCTTTGGAAGAATAATTCATGTGTTCTGAACTCTTTTCCCACTACACAGTGAGTGTCCCAATTTGGTAGAATGTGAGTTTTGGAAAAAGTGCTTTGGTTTGGCTTAGAAAGGGTCCTTAGATATATATTATAATTATTGGCCCTAGGGAATATTCGTACTTAGTTTAAAACATTGGCTTAGAAAATCTGGAATATTTTAATTGATACAACTAAATTGAATAGAGTTTGCTTTTCAAGCATTTGTGGAACATTAAGCAAAAGGAATGGTATATCTTGTGTTTTCAGATGTTTTGGGGTCTGAAGTAAATGTACCCTTACTAGAAAATTCAGACAAATGGGAGTTGAAGTTAGTCGGACATTTAAATTTTTTTTTTATTTAATACAGTTTTATTTTTCAAAATGTACAGCTGGTGAGACCTGTTGTTCATGCATCTTCACCTACAGCTGGGCATCCCCACCTTTGGTATTTCTGGTGTAAACCACTTGAGCTCTGTGCTTTGAAACTAGTTTTTTTTTTTTTTTAATATATTTTTAATGATTTCAGAGAGGAAGAGAGAGGGAGAGAGAGAGAAACATCAGTGATGAGAGAGAATCATGGATCGGCTGCCTCCTGCACGCCCCCTACTGGCGATCGAGCCCGCAACCTGGGCATGTGCCCTTGACCGGAATCAAACCCAGGACCCTTCAGTCTGCAGGCCGATGCTCTATCCACTGAGCCAAATCGGCTAGGGCTGAAACAAGTTAGTAAGCGCTTTACTAAGGAGTTTCTGAAGGGCTGCCCTGGCCAAGGAACTGGGGCGGGGGGGGGGGGGGGGGGGCGGGTCTTCAGTCTCTCAGAGGCAGCAGCTGGGTTATGAATTGATAGTTGGGAACTTCCTTACTGAGTTTGTCATATGTTGCTTTGGTAAACAAAACTTGGTTATTGAGCTTGTCCAGGACTTTGCGTTTGGACCACGTCTTTTGTTTTTGGCCTTGTCCTCAGATTTGTCACTGGTCTCTGTCTGTCTGGGCCGGATTTCTGGCATCTTCCGTTTTCTTGCTGTCCCTCCTCAGCAGAGCAGAACTTGAAAAGCTGCTGCCACCACTGCGGCCTTGATGAGATGTTGGACAGAAAGGCATGGCACATTTCAGACATCTCTTTAAAATTGGAAAGGTTGAAGCCAGGTGCTTGCTTGGTGAATATCTGTATGTGTAGAACTTTTCAAAACTTTTCAAATGTGAGTATTCATATTATTCCAATCATTTTCTTTTTCTAATTTTTGAGCTTTATGTTTTCAGGGAAATCTAATCTGTATGTTTATGACTCATTTACACATAAATCATCAAATATGTTTTGGAAAGAACTGTTTTGAAGTCTAAGGAGTTTTTGGGTCTTTTAGTTTTTTCTCCTTTAAAAGCACATACTGGGGATTACAAAGGGCAAACTAATGAGCGTCTTAGAATTTTTGGTTTGAGATTTTAAATTTAGGAAACAATTCTTGTGGTTGTGTTTCCTGGTGTTCTTACAGTGTGAAAATTGGCATGTCTACTGTTGTGTGACAGATGGACATTTGGGGTTATGAACATTTCATTTTAATTTTGACCTAATAGAATAACATAATGTATACTTTTCTTTTTCTTTCTTTCTTTAATTCCCACCAATGATATTTTTTTAGAGAGAGTGGAAGGGAGGGGGAGAGACAGAGAGAGATATGTCAATATTAGAGAGACACATCGATTGGTTGCCTCCTTCACGTACCCCGACCTGGGGCTCCAGGTCTGGGATGGAGCCTGTAGCTGAGGTATGTGCCCTTGAGAGGGGTTGAACCCACTCAGGAACCTTCAGTCCATGGCCTATGCTCTAGCCACTGAACCAAACTGTCTAGAGCTAAAGTGTACTTTTTAAAGGTTTTTATTTTCTTTGTTGGATCAAGAATAATTCAAATGAATGTATTTTTAAAGTACTCTGAAATTCCTGGATGAAGTCCTTGTGTAAGTGCAAATAGTGCAAAATTAAGCAACAGACTATTATGGGGATCCTGTTTTGTGTGTGTGTGTGTGTGTGTGTGTACATACATTGCTTTATAGATACCAACCAAAGAAGCTTCTTTTTGTTTTGTCTAGCGATTTATCTCCATATTGCTATCAACCTCAGGTTGTATAAAATAGTTACTTTGATATATTTCTTCTTTGTTCAGAAACATATCAGGAATTATTTTTAACTAGAGGCCCAGTGCAACGAAATTCATGCACAGGTAGGGTCCCTAGACCTGGTTGGTGATCAGGGCTGATGCGGGGGGGGGGGGGGGGGGGGGCGCCCTTCTGGCTGCCTGCCAGGTCCTCCCTTCCCGGGCTGCCGGCTGGGCCTGCCTTTGCTCCACGCTGCCCCATGGTGGTCAGCACACGTCATAGCGAGCGATCAAACTCCTGGTCTCCCTGTCGAACTCCTGAGGGGACACTTTGCATATTAGGCATGTGTGTGTGTGTGTGTGTGTGTGTGTGTGTGTGTGTGTGTGTGTATAGATGATAGTGTTCCCCACATTTCTTAGTAATGTTAAAACTGAAGTGCAGTTAGGAAACAGGCATGAGTATTGTTTATTAGTTTTGATTATTGGCTGTGGGTACTATCTGTGTTTTAGTACCATCTCTTTTCCACCCTAACCACAGAGTATAATACAAAATATCTGTTCATGTGTACAAAACATATATCACATATCAGAGCTTTCACCTGAAATTGTGTACTTTAAAAGTTTATAAGAATTAGTATAGTATGTAGGTAAGCCAGAAATCTATTTTTAAGGGAAAAAAACCCCTGAAATTATTACAGAGAATATTTTGGAGGGAAGAAGGTTTGAGGTTGAATATTCATTTATACTGTTTCTAGAAAGAGAATGTAAAATTTTAAAGCAACTATAATATGTATAGAAAGCAACTAAGTTTAGCTGTTTTGTAAAGGATTTGAGAGACATTGCCTAATTCTCAAACTTGAAATTAATAGACTTGTAAAATTAAAATTTTTAAAATTCTAGCAAATGACAGAACGTTACTTTGGTGTGGATATTATTAGTGGTTTTGTTGTTGTTTTTAAGTGTAAATTGCCAGTCTGTGGTACTTTGAAATATATAAGAGAAATTTTCCTTAATCTAAGATTTAAATACCATTTAAGTTATGTATTGTATTATATATATATATATATATATATATATATATACACACACACACACACACACACACACACACACACACACACACACACTAGCATTCCCATTGCAGGAAAAATCCTGCAATAGGATTTCCTGCTGCACTCTACCCCGCCTCCGCTCCGCCCTTGTCGCCGGCCCCGCCTTCTCCTCCAGCCTGCCTGCTTTTGCCTTCGCCCCGGCCCTGACTTCGCTCCTCCCTTCTCCTCCCCCCCCACCCCCCCCCCCCTCCCGGCTTGCTTGCTTCTTCGAAGCTTTACTCCCTTCTGCAGCTCTTGGCTTCTTTCAACGCTGTCTTGATATGCAAATTAGCCGCCATCTTTGTTGGGGTAATTTGCACACTCGTCCTGATTGGCTGGTGGGCGTGGCTTGGCTGGTGGACGTGGCTTAGGTGTAGCGAAGGTGCGGTCAATTTGCATATTTGTCTATTATTAGATTAGATACACACACACACACACACACACACACACACACACATATATATCTCAATTTTTTTGGTACACTTTTGAAAATTTCCCTATGTACAATCCTCCTACCTTTGGAGAAAATTTTAGTTACTATTTCCCCCCAATTTAAAAACAGTAAGTTTCTATTGCTATTTAGAGAGAGAGGAAGGGAAAGGAATAGAGAGATAGAAAAGACATTGGTTGGCTGCCTCCTGCACGCTGCCTGCTGAGGATTGAGCCCCCAACCTGGGTATGTGCCCTGACCAGGAATCGAACCAGGGACCTCTTGGTTCCTGGGTCCATGCTCAACCACTGGCCCACATCGGCAAACTCATTAGTCAACAGAGCCAAATATCAACAGGACAATGATTGAAATTTCTTTTGAGAGCCAAATTTTTTAAACTTCTTCTAACGCCATTTCTTCAAAATAGACTCGCCCAGGCCGTGGTATTTTGTGGAAGAGCCACACTCAAGGGGCCAAAGAGCCGCATGTGGCTCGCGAGCTGCAGTTTGCCGACCACGGGGCTGGGCTATTTCCCTCCAATTTATCCCAATCTACCCAAACTCATTGTTTTGCTTTCCCCAACTTACTGGTTTTGTTCTCCAATTTGTCCTCTTTGATGGCAGTAGCTCCCTTTGCTCTAGAGAAGAATTTTCTTAAGTCTGATAATAAAATGTCTTGAGTTGTCTGTCCAAATGTCTTCTTTTATAGGATACACACCTTTGAGAGTACCACATGTTATGACAACTTCAGATCTGGTGCATTTCATGAAACAGAGATGTCAGCTGATCAATGCTAGCAGGAATTTACTCTCAGCTCCATATTTGCCCATCAAAACATATTTCCTTTCAGTAATTACACCCCTTCTGGTCATTTTTGCTGTCCAGTGCTCCTTAATACATCTGACAATAGCTAGCACATGAGTGGGCAAGCTTTTTCTGAGGAGGGCCAGATAGTGAATATTTTGGGCTTTGTGGGCCTGGTAGTTTCTGTAACAACTATTCAACCTTACCTTTGGTAGCACAAAAGCAGCCAAAGACAATTTTTAATGGAATGGGTGTGGCTGTTTCCAATAAAACTTTATGGACACTAAAATTTGAATTTCATAAGATTTTTATGTGTTATGGAGTATTATTCTTCTTTTGATTAATTTTCCACCCAAACCATTTACCAATATAGAAACCATTCTTTCCCTTTGGGCCATACAGTAGCAAGCAGTGGGCTGTTTGGCCATTAGCCCATATATTGCCAAATCCTGAGCTAGTAACCTAAAGAAGGAGGTATAGGAAGAAGTGGTTACTTATGGACAACTTCAGGACATGCACATATTCAGGGCTGCTTTTGTTACCATAAAAAATGAAATAAATGTCAATATGATACGAGATATAAATGTCATTTGTCATGGTAAGTTTAAAGTTGAGTCTAGTCATATAGCAGATTAAAGTTGGTTTTCTTGGTGACATTAAATTTGGAAAATTGCCAAAGGCTATGGAACAAAAATCTTTAATATACACATTGTAAAAAGGTTAGAATATACAGAAACTGTATAGATTCGTTTGGTATAAAGGCTTCGTTTTAGGGAAAGAACTGCCTTCAAGACTTTTTTAGGTTGTGATTTTTATTTCTGTGTATTCTGTCCCTACCTGATGGTTTGTGCAGTCTAAAAATGGTAATTAAGAGCTGGAAAGTAGGTTGTCTCTTTCTTAGCATTGCAGTTTTTTATCTAAAATACGGAAGGAGCCAAACTGTCTTCTGTACAGGTAGGGATTACTTTTCTTCTGCTGTAGTGTAAAAATACAGTTTGTTTGTTAGCTTTTGTTGGCACGAAGTAGTGTTTGGACACTCTATATTTCACAGCAGACATTCTTTGTACTTCGCATTGTGAGCAGTTGTTTAATTTGAAGAACTGTTACTTCTGTTGATCCTCACTATGACAAAAATCAGTGTACACAGCACAGTCTGAATTAATAGGGCTGAAACTCATTAGGCCATGGAAGTGGTGTCATCAACAGTGAACCCTTTAAAGACCTTGTCAGATAGTATCCTAAAACATATTCAAGGAAAAATATGGTTAGCACTTAAAATATTTTTTGTTTCACAGTTTATGATCGTCCTTTTTAAAGCCTCCTTCAATAACTTCCGGGGTTGCTACTATGTTATATTTAGAGGAAAAAACCCTATATTTGTGTGCTCTACATTGAACCATGGCCATTCAAACTAATTTCTCATTTTATTTCTAACCTGAGGGTATATTCTGGCTGAGTTGTTAGATTTTCTTCCTCTCTGTTGTCATTCTGCAGTTTCATCCTTCTCTGCCTTTTCACCCCCATTTCCTTCTCCACCTCCTTGTTGTGGCAATGCTTGGGTGATTTGATATTTGTGAGATATTCAGGAGTTGATAGCTGTGTGAGTGAGGATCAGCATTACCTTCTAAGCCTCTGGATTGTGCTGAGGTTAGTCTGTGAAAGGTAGGTAAAGGGTCAAAATGGGCAACCAAATTGACTAATAAATTGACTTTCCATGTCAGCTACTCTTTATTTTGGGGTGCAGAGCCCGAGTTTAAGTCCTCGTTCTAAGACTTACTGACATCATGGCTTTATTGAACAGATAGTACTTGATACCTTTGTTGCTTGGTTTGTTCGTTTATAAAATGGAGATGACAGTGCCCATTCTATAGGAATAGTGTCCGGTATGTAAAGTACTTAAAACAGTACCCGGCACATTGTTACCACCCAGAAAATATATGTATCGTCATTGTCATTCACAGTTTGGATGAAAAACAGCTAATGTGGGTTTTAAGCATGAAAAGGAGATAGAAATTGAATCTCAGAAAGATTGCTTTCACAGTCAAGGGGAAGATGTGGTTAGGCCCCGTGGAGCAAAGTAGAGGCAGGAAGACCAGTGCTACAGGTTCAACTGTGTCTTCCCCAAATTCCCATGTGGGAGACCTAACCAGCTTTGTGAGCTTATTTGGAATTCGGGTCAGTGCCGTGTAATTAGTAAGATGAGGTCCTTAGGATGGGCCCTAATCCAGCTTAACTGGTGCAGTGGGAAATGTAGACACAGACATTGACACACACAGGGGGGGAACATGTGGAGAGGCACAGGGAGAAGGTGGCCATCAGCAAGCTGAGGAAAGAGACCTGGGAACTGATCCTCGCTTTCCATCCCTCAGAAGGAACGAGCTCTGTGGACACCTTGATCTTAGGCTTTCAGCCTCCAGACTGTGAGACACAACATTTCTAGAGTTTAAGCCCCTCAGCTGTGGGACTTGGTTAGGGAAGCCTTAGGAAACGGATACAACCAGCTAGGGAGATAATGGGTTTCAGATCTGAAGCCGTGGTGGTGGCACTGAAGAAAGGAGAGATGTTTAAAATGCAGAACCAGTAATGCTTAGTAATGGTTGGCTGTGAGGAGGCAGGAGGAGTAAAAGGTTATTTTGCTTGAGTGGGTGGTAGTGCCACTAATTGATACTGAAGATACATGAAGAGGAAACGGAGTGTGCGATGTGCTGCATTTGAGGTGGACATTATGGATCTGAAGCTCAGGAGGGAGGTCAGGTCTAGAGATTACTAATAATCAATTATGTGAACAGGAGTTGAGAACAGTGGAGGACAAAATTGCTTAGAGTGAGTGTGTGGTGTGTGGCTAGGAGCTCATAGACAGGTCCTCTGACAAATACTCCTATTTAAAAGTGGCCGCAAGAGAGTAGTTGTGGAACAGAAAGCAGGAGCTGACCAGACACACACACACACACACACACACACACACACACACACACACGGACGTGCTGAGCACTGCTGAGACTGGAAGACCTAGATCAGTAGCATTTCCAGTTTACATGTTGAGGTGATTTTGTCACAGGGCCTAGCAGCCCATATGTAGGTGCTCATATTTTTAGTTCTTATTAAGCGTCAGGCTTTATGTCAAGTCTTCTATGCATTAGCGTATTTAACTCTCATCACAACTCTAAGTTAGGTACTATTATTTACTTACAGACGTGGAAACTGAGGCTTGGAAAAATTAAGTATCTTGCCTCAGATACACGGTGAGTAAGCAGTCAGGATTTGAAACCAGGTGGGCTGACTTCTGAACCTGAATTCTTAATTACTGTACCAGGATGCCTCCTAACCCAAATTCAGGGTTGAACATTTTCTGGGTAGATACGAGGGAGGAACAAAGGAAATTGAGGGATGAGGTGCTAGAAAGAGCAGTGGAAGGAAAAAGAAATGTTCAGTTCTATATCAGGAGTGATCATTTGGGACAAAAGGAACAGATCAATGGACTGTAATGCTCATTGAAAGCCACGAGGGTGACAGGAAAGTTGGGCAGAAAGAGAGAGTTCTGTCCACAGGGAACACGGACCTTCTCTTACTGATGGCCAAGGCTGAATTCCTTTTGTCATTTTTCTATGCCAACCCCCTCAACCTCTAAAAACAAGTGAAGTAAAAACATATTGAGATTTCAATGGAAGTAGTTTTAATTAATTTGAGGAATAAGACATAAGACTTTTCCTGGTTGGAACATTATATTACTCTGTTAAAGCCCTCAATAAAATAAATATAATAAATAAAAATTATTTTTATAAGACAAAGTTTTACTTGTTTATATCCTTTAGTATTAGAAAAACAATTGCTTTTCCTTGATTGCTAATAACATTATTAAATTTCTATTAGTTCTGATACTTGCCCAGTTTATTCTCTTAGGTTATTCCCAGTTAGGTAATCATATTGGCTACAAATATAATAGTCTCTTTTTCATGTTTTAAACCTCGTTTCTTTTTTTAAAAAATATATTTTTATTGAGTTCAGAGAGAAAGGGAGAGGGAGAGAGAGAAATGTCCATGATGAGAGAGAATCATTTATCAGCTCCTCCTGCACATCCCCTCCTGGGGATCGAACCCACAACCCAGACATGTGCTCTTGACCAGAATCGAACTTGGGACCCTTCAGTCCACAGGCTGACGCTCTATCCACTGAGCCAAACTAGCTAGGTCTTAAACCTCATTTCTTTTTCTCATCTTTAATTAATTGGAACTTCCAAAACTAATGTTCAATAAAAGTGGCAATAGTATACATCCTTGTTTTATTCAGGATTCCTGTAATATTTCATATTAATAAGGATATTGAGTATTGGCTTGAAATGTAGTTTTAAAATCATGTTAAAAAGGTATTTTTTTGATGGAGAGTTTTATCAGTTGCCTTTTGGGCAAGGCCTCTGTTATCAGAAATATCTTTTCCTCTGCCATTGTGTGGAGCTCTCACTGAAATAAGGATGGGCTTTGAAGATTTCCTGAAGAAAAGGTTCCCAATTAGCCAGTTCTCTGACTATTGCATCTTTGTCAGTTAGTTTAATAGCAAGTTATACTCATTCTAAATCTTATGATCCGGACAAGAGGATGGATGGTCTCGTCTCCAAGAGGACATCATGACTCTCCAGAAATAGTTCATTTGGGTGAAGTTTGCTAAACCCATCTAAATCTGATACATCATTGTCTTATATCTAAAACTAGCCAAATTCCTGGACCAAGGACTACTGCTGACACATAATCAAGAGTTTCCAGTACTAGCTAGTGTCATGAACCCACCGACTGATGAGCTAGAATCTTGGCCTTTGTATCTTGTCTGATGACAGTCTAGTCCAGTGATGGCGAACCTATAACACGCGTGTCAGCACTGACACGCGTAGCCATTTCTGATGACACGCGGCCGCATGCCGAGGATGAAACATTTGCTGCTCCTGAGGATGAAACATTTGTGACTAGAGTCTTGGAGTTAGTTTTTTCCTCAAAGTGACATACTACCCAAGTTATGCTCAGTTTTTTGTCGAAGTTTGACACACCAAGCTCAAAAGGTTGCCCATCACTGGTCTAGTCATTACCTAGAAGGCTTGGGGAGTAAGGGGGATGTTACTTGTCCGGGGCTATGCTGAGCAACAGTTAGCTCAAAATGCCTGCTTCCCCAAGGTTTTATTTCTTTCTCCATTCTGCAGTGTAGAGGGGACGTTTATGAAGTACGTAGTGGCTGAAGGTGAGCTGGGTGGTTCAGTTCTGTGGCCCCAGTCCCCATCCATGTGCATCTGGTTATGCCTGTGTAGGGTCTGCATTCCTGAGGAAGACTTGCTTGTTGGCTCTTTTTAAGAAGGAAGGAGAAGAGAGAGTAAATTTTATCAAGTTTTCCATTTGCTAAACTTTATCTTGTAAAATATTCACTTTGATTGTAGGAAGTTTTTTTGTTTCGCTTTAAATAGTTCAACTTTAATAAAGACTACTGTGTACAAATAATAGGCAAATGTGTGAAAACACTTGGTATTTGCATTTTTGGCAGTAACATGTCTCTGAAGTTAGGAAGTATGAAATACCCTTTTGAAAGAATTGATGATTTCCATACTGAATTGTGGAATTTGTTTCCTTTTAGCAACTTTCAAGAGGAGTAGATGAGAAAGTTGTACCTCAAAAATGTTTTTGATTTATATTTGAATTGTGGGCTTGTCTGTTAACATTCAATTCATTTAGTCAGTTAAAATATATAAAAGTCCTTTGGAACTTAGTGCACTATAAATATCCAGAAGACTGCATCTCTATCTGCAATATAGAACCTCAGTCCTTTTCTCAATTAGAATTCTTCTTGTTTTCTTTAGGCATTTGCACCAAAAATTATGATAGCCTTAAAATCATCCCATGTGGATGGAGTTTAGCCAGGCAGAAGCCTGACTAAAATACCATAGAAAGGTTGGTGAGTATTTGAGAGATGGCTGGCCTTTGCTGGGTATGGAATCGGCAGAGGCCATTAGAGCATTTAATGGCAGTAGTTGAACCTTTAGAGTCAGTTCTCAGTTGGAAAGTGTCCAGAGGATGGGATGTACTTCAAAAAATGAAGGTTGTTGAGACTTAAGTAAGGGACTTAGTCTTTGTTGGTCTCTTATTCTTTCCCTCTGAGCTGTACACACAATTGACTAATGATGTCTTTTGTCATGCTCCTTTGTCACCTCTGTCCTCAGCTATGTCCCAGAACAAACTGCCAGGGATAATTGGCTTCCCCCTACTCCCTTTCTTGGACCCATACTGGGCTTGACACACTAATTCCCTTACCCTTCCCTTACCCTCATTCTTTTCTGATCCAGCTCATTCCTCCTCAGGCTGGACTTAATGTCCACCTTTTCTGCTTTCTCTTTCAGTTCCTCCTTGGTTGTCTCAGGAAAATATTTATTCCAAAACTGACCCTGATTATGGCTGGTTAGGTATAGAAAATGGAGCTAGGAGTACCTGCACTAAGGAAGAGAGCGGCTGTATATTTTAAAAGTAAAAGCAAATATTAGAATGAACTTCTTCACAGCCCTTGAAAATACCCAGAAGACCCATTTAAGCCTCTGTAATATCTCCTCCTTCATCAATTAAATGTTTTTTGCCTCGAATACCAACATTTAAAATAAATAGAAAATGCTTTTTAATTCCTTTCAATTACACAATTAAACTTTTGTAAAATATTATTTTCTACAATTTTTCATTGGAAAATATATGTGAACCACTTAATGGATTTAGTAGGTTAGTGACATAGCCTACTAAACTATAGTTTTTATAAACTATAGTTTTTATATTGTTAATGTTGATAGAAATAAGGTGAGCCCCCCAAATCAGGGGTCCTGGTAGAATACAAAGCATACTCGGGAGCCAGACAGCAAGGCAATATCTTTGCTCCTGCAGGAGGGCACGCTTGTACATGGTCTGGGAGCACACGCACATGCTTTTATGCCTGACACACATGACCTGTTCTTCACTCTTGATTGGTCACAGAGCTTAGGCTCACACTCTTGCATGATTGGCTAATTTAAAGGAAGGGGTTGACCTTTGCTGTTTCAAAATGGCGGCCACCAGGTGAGCCTTCGAGTCACTGGAGCCAAAATGGTGGCTGCCTAAACTCCGTTCTTTGACAGAAAAGATTACTTGTTTACTCTCATAATGTGGAAATGTGAATGTTCAATAATGAATCCACAGTGAACTTTTGGAACATACTGAGCCAGTGTTTTTATAATTCCACTAAAAAGTAGTCATGTTTTTTCTTCTTTTTCTGATTTACCCTCTCATCCCTCCCCCCCTTTAATCATCACCTAGTTCTGTTGATTCTGCTTCCTCAATCTCTCTTGATCTTACCATCCTCAGGGCTACATGCAGCCAATAACAGGCTCCCGTAATCTGTTACGCAAGGAAATGTTGCCTTAGATTCAAAACCACCTTAGTTGCTTCCACTTATGCTCTCCTCCAGTCTGTTGTCCACACTTAATAGCAAAGGTGACCTTATAAAATAAGTCTAATTCTCTCTGCTTTGCTTAAAACCTTTTGATGGTGCTTGTAGCACACATGTGGGAAGAAGGGAGGATGCAGGATGGCAGGGACATTAGTGTGTCCTGTCTTGGGAATCCTAGCTTAGAAAAACACGTGCCATTTTAAAGCAGAATGATCATCTAACCAACTAGTAAATATGGTGTCATCAGGGTTTTTCCCCACGGGCAGGAGGAGGGTGGGAGGGTGACCAATGCATCCCTGGGACTTTCTTCGTTTTAAAATGGAAATCCCTATGTACTGGGGACCATTTCAGTCCTTGGAAATAAGGACAGTTGGTCACCGTAGCTGGGAGAGCTAGGAAGAATGTGAATTTTTAAATGTATCCTGCATTCCCTTATCTCTGGGCCTTTGCACCCCCAATTCCCTCTACCTAGAATACACAGTTAGCTAATTGATTTCATTCTTTCAAGTCTCGGTTAGTTGCCCCAGTGGCCTTTAGGTTATAGGACTGTACTTGCCCAGCATAACACTGGCCACTCTGGACTGAGAGTGCTTGTGTAATTAGGAAGGCAGTGCTGCCCAGTGCAGGTGTGTGCACTCCTGGTGGCACATTAGAGTCACCTGAGGAGCTTTCTAAAATTTAAAAACACTTTACAGCTCTTGGCAGCCAAGAAAGGCTAGGAGTGCACTTGAGAGCCAGAGAGACAGGCTCAAATTCTGGCTTCACCACTTTCATTTATTCAGCTATTTGTGGAGTAGGGGTGCAGGCTCAGTGGCTAGGGCTACAGATAGGAACTAAGGTAGATGGCTTGTACTGCGCCCCCACACCTTACTGCTTTCCACCACAGCATTGTTCTCTTAACCCTTTTAGTGCCAGCCTCTTAGGCCTGGTATACGTGAAAAATGCCACGGCTTTTTTGACGAATTCGCATGTTTGTACTAAGAAATTTATATTAAGCTTAATACTTATTCGTTGAAGCTAGTTTTTTTTACATACACTCTTAATACTTTCAGGTATAATAAAAAAGCTCATTTATGTTGTTATCTCTTCTATAAATTTATGAAAAAAAAAGTAAATTTTAAAATTTATTATTAAAAAATTTAAACTTTTACATTCAGATTAGAAAATTTTGTTCTTTAATATTTTTGACAGTATTAATTTTGTTAGCATTAGTTTCTACTACTATTTATTAGCTCACCAACAAATTTTTATGCTTTTGCCATTATTTTTTAAATAGTCACATTGAATTTACTAAAATGTCCCATACATAGTTTAACACGCGCACTTATGTCCAGGACAGCATGCACCATGAAGACCGTGTTCACATTTAACACACTGCACGGCTGCTTCTTCGCTCCCCTCTCCCCGTTTCACACCTTTCGCTGCACACACAACAGTCCTCCTTTTTTCCAGGTAAGGTTTTTAACGGCTTCTTGTCTTGTCTCACATGTTCCTCTGATTTCCCACATTTGTTATTTTTCTCTAGGAGCCATTCATTCCCAAGATCTTCAACAATACTAATACTAAAATCCAAACGAGACATAGGGCTTTTCTCAGAGGGGAGGTCATCGGAAGTGTTTACGAAAAGAGGAACGAGCTTGATAGCAATACAAAGACGGATGATACAAGGTCAACTTATGTAGATATGGCATCTGGTATGCAGTAAAAGCAGGTACGCTACAAAGCAGAAAATACCTATGTTCTTCTAGCAAAAAAAAACACGAACATATATTTAATTTTCACAATGAAAATTAGTCAATAATGATTAGGAAGCACGACAGGTACTAAAAATATGTCTACAAAACCTATGCGATGCACAGAAAAGAAAAGGCGTGAGCGTAATAACACCCGGCCGATAGATGGGTCCGTGGCATTCTTCGCACATACCCCATGGGCCGATAGATGGGTCCGCGGCATTCTTCGCACATACCCCATGGGCCGATAGATGGGTCCGCGGCATTCTTCGCACATACCCCATGGGCCGATAGATGGGCCCGTGGCATTCTTCGCACATACCCCATGGGCCGATAGATGGGCCCGTGGCATTCTTCGCACATACCCCATGCGCCGATAGATGGGTCCGTGGCATTCTTCGCACATACCCCATGGGCCGATAGATGGGCCCGTGGCATTCTTCGCACATACCCCATGCGCCGATAGATGGGCCCGTGGCATTCTTCGCACATACCCCATGGGCCTACAGATGGGCCCGCTGGCACTAAAAGGGTTAACATCAGTCATTCACTCTGTACATCCTCATGGCTTTTGCTAGTTGTATACATACCACAGGCACTGTCATTTAGTATTTTAAAAGTCCTAACTTTTTGCACTGAAACATACAGTAGGTCCTCAGGTTACGTCGGAGATCCGTTCCTATGGTGCAATGTAACGCGATTTTCCCCGTAAGTCAGAACCCACTTACATAAACACCTACGTCACTCACATGGAGCACATACACAGCAGTAATGAAGTGAAACAGTGAAAAAAATTTAAAAGAAAGATAATAATTTCTGACCTTGTGGTAAATAAATAATAAACATAAAGCACATATATACATACGTCAAAATGACGGAACTTTTTTTTTAATAAATAAATGGGAGATGGCGACGTAACCATGAAACGACGTACGTCGAGTCCGATGTAACCTGAGGACTGTCTGTACTTGCTTTAGAATGAAACCTTATATCGCCATTAAAATAAAGCCATAAGTAGGAGGTAACTAAAAAGGAATATAACAGAAATAAACTTAAAATAGTCTATATAATAAAAGCCTAAGCGACCGTTACGGCAGAACGACCAGAATGACTGGTCACTGTGATGCGCACCGACCACCAGGGGGCAGACACTCAGTGTAGGAGCTGCCCCCTGGTGGTCAGTGTACTTTCACAGGGGGAGTGCCGCTCAGCCAGAAGCTGGCCTCACGGCTGGCAAGTGCAGTGGCGGTGGCAGGAGCCTCTCCTGCCTCAGTGGCAGTGCTAAGGAGCAGCGAGCAGGCGGGCGGTAAGGAGTGAGGGGTCCGGACTGCAAGAGGGACGTCCGCTTGCCGGCTTAGGCCCGCTCCCCTCAGCGGGCAGGCGGACATCCCCAGAGGGGGTCCCGGACTACAAGAGAGCGCAGGCTGGGCTGAGGGATCCCCCCCCCCCCGTGCATTAATTTCGTGCACCAGGCCTCTAGTACATTTATAAAAATGTATTTATACAAGTAAATTATTCCATGTGAGAAATAGAGCTATTTATGATAATTTAGCAATGACTATCCAACTCCATGTCATGCTATTAAGACAGAAACGTGGCCGAAACCAGTTTGGTTCAGTGGATAGAGCGTCGGCCTGCGGACTGAAAGGTCCCAGGTTCGATTCCGGTCAAGGGCATGTACCTTGGTTGCGGGCACATCCCCAGTGGGGGTGTGCAGGAGGCAGCTGATCGATGTTTCTTTCTCATCGATGTTTCTAACTCTCTATCCCTCTCCCTTCCACTCTGTGAAAAATCAATAAAATATATTAAAAAACAAAAGACAGAAATGTGGGTTCTGCATTAATAAGGTGATTTAGTTTTTAGTTTTGATATTACTAGTAAGTGTCACCAAGAGACCCATTTCTGACTGTTTAAGCAGTCAGAAAGGACAACGTATTTGCCAGAATGTAATTAAAATTCCCAGTAGAGGTCAGCAGCTCTTCCAGCAGAAATAAGGCAGGTGTGGGACCAAGTTGCCAAATACCATTGGCTAAGGTCAGGTGCCTCTCTTCTATCTCAGCAAAGAGGTTTTAAGAATCTCTTGGGTGGGTGGGTAGGGGGACCCTTCCAGGCCGGTCCTCTCACATCCTGGGACTTTCTGTAAGTCCTGCAGGGAAGTCTCAGGCTGTGTTGACAGGCTTAGGAAAGCAGACCCGCTGCACTGCTCCCCACTGTTAGGAGAATACAGTGTTAACCTTCTAAGCTATGACAGCATAGAACAGTGTGTGTAAAGGGGGGGCTTCTTCTCCAAGGAGCGCATGTGCAGGACGATCACTGGGTGCAGGAGAAACACTGGAGCTCTCTCTCTCTCTCTCTCTCTCTCTCTCTCTCTCATTTTAAAATTTATTTAAGTAAACTTTTTATTTGAGAATAGTTTTAGGTTAACAGAAAAGTTTTTATATACCCTTCACCCCGTTTTTCCTATCATGACCATCCTAGGGTAAATGTGTCGCAGCTAGTGGCCAACATTGGTACATTACTATTCACACATGTCTTTGTTCATTCCTTTTCCCTTAAATGTTCTGTTTTTTTTTTTAAAATAAATCTTTATTGTTCATATTATTACAGTTGTTCCTCTTTTTCCCCCATAGCTCCCCTCCACCTGGTTCCCACCCCACCCTCTGCCCTTACCCGCCCCCCACTGTCCTCCTCCATAGGTGTACGATTTTTGTCCAGTCTTCCTGCACCCCCCACACCCCCTTCCCCCCAAGAATTGTCAGTCCACTCCCTTTCTATGCCCCTGATTCTATTATATTCACCAGTTTATTCTGTTCATCAGATTTTTTATTCACTTGGGCCTAAATGGGCAGTTGGACATCCCTCAAGGTGTCCCAGATTGGAGAAGGTGCAGGCTGGGCTGAGGGACACCCCCCCCCCCCAATCCCGTACACGAATTTTGTGCACTGGGCCTCTAGTTTCATATAATACTGGTTTGGTGGTGATGAATTCCTTTAGCTTTTTCTTATCTGTGAAGCTCTTTATCTGACCTTCAATTCTAAAGGATAGCTTTGCTGGGTAGAGTAATTTTGGTTGTAGGTTCTTGCTATTCATCACTTTGAATATTTCTTGCCACTCCCTTGTGGCCTGCATAGTTTCTGTTGAGAAATCAGCTGACAATCGTATGGGTACTCACTTGTAGGTAACTGTTTTTCTCTTGCTGCTTTTAATATTCTCTCTTTGTCTTTTGCCCTTGGCATTTTAACCCTTTGCACTCGGATGTCGAGTGTGACTCGACACGCTTAGCAGTAGAATAAAGGAATCGAAAAAAGCAAGCGAGTGCAAAGGGTTAATTATGATGTGTCTTGGTGTGGTCCTCTTTGGATTCCTTTTATTTGGGTTTCTCTGCGCTTCCTGGACTTGTAAGGCTATTTCACCAGTTAGGGGAAGTTTTCTGTCATTATTTCTTCAAATAGGTTTTCAATACTGCTCTCTCTCTTCTTCTGGCACCCCCATAATTCAGATGTTGGTACACTTGAAGTTGTCCCAGAGGCTCCTTACACTATCCTCATATTTTTGGATTCTTTTTTCTTTTCCGGTTGGGTGTTTTTTGCTTCTTTGTATTTCAAATCTTTGACTTGATTCTTGGGATCCTCTAGTCTGCTGTTGGATCTCTGTATATTATTCTTTATTTCAATCAGTGTATGCTTAATTTCTAGTTGGTCCTTTTTCATATCCTTGAGGGTCTCACTAAATTTCTTGGAGGTTTCTAGAAGATTCTTGAGTAACCTTATAACCGTGGTTTTGAACTCTATACCCAGTATTTTGCTTTCCTCCATTTCTTTCATTTGTGACCTGTTTCTTTGTCTCTGCATTTTGGCTGCTTCCCTGAGTTGATAGAGTGGCTTTGTGTGCTAGCTGTCCTATAGGGCCCAGTGGCTCAGCCTCCCTAATTACCTGAGGTGGACACTCTTGGTACACCCTTTGTGGGCTGTGTGCACAGTGGGAAGCTCCTCAAGCTTTGATCCTCAAGCCTTGATTGTTGTTGGTATCACTGGGAGGAATTGACCTCCAGGCCAATTGGCTGTGAGGATCAGCTGTGTCTACGATGGGAGAACTTCTGTGCTGGAGACACCCTTATGGAGCAAGACTTGCTTCAGTGGGGCTTTGGCGCTCACTGAGTCTGCCTCCTGAGTGTGTCTCTTATGGATCTGAAGAGTTATAATCTGGATGGTCTCACTCTGACTGCTGGGTACACTGGCTCTTGGATCTCATCACTGCCTGAGGCCACCCAGCAGGAGCTACAGAGAGATCTGCAGATTCCTCCTCTTTGTTTGGGGCTTGGAGGTGCCCAGATGAGGCCCAGCTGTGAAGCATTGCAATCTGCTGTGGAGCCTTGGGCCTTCTTTTGGAAGCTCTGGGGCTCTCTGACCCAGCTGCAGTTTGTTAGATTTTAGATTGCAAAGTGCCAGGCTATTCATATGCAAAAGCCTTGGTGCACAGCTTGGGTGGGGTTGTAACTTGGGTGGGGCGGGGTCTCAGGGAATCACCAGGGTGGAGCAAACAGCAATGGCAGACCGTCAGCCCTGCCCCAAAGAGGTCCCCGGGTCTCTGTGTCCCACAGCACCGTGCAGGAACAATGATCGCTGCAAGCACCTCTGAGAGAAAGCCGCCCTCATGTTCTGACCCGATGCCAGACAGTCCAGTTTCTCCCCATATGAGTCTGGGTCCCCAGAGTCTCACCTGGAACTGGAGTTCAGAGCAGTCGGGAGCTTGTGTCTCCCTCCCGATTGAAAAAGACAACAGTGTACTCAGTTGCCAGCCCCTTTTCGCACGCGCCTCCGTACCTCCGCACTTCACTTCTGCACCTCCGCACCTCCCCCTAGTCTCAGTGTGATATTCTCTTTCATTCTAGTATAATTTCCACTCAGCCAGCCTTCCCATGGTTCTGGATGATAATCCGTTTTATCTTTTAGTTGTAGTTTTGAAGTGGTTGTGCGAGGCAGCAAGTTCAGCTGTTTACCTATGCCGCCATCTTGGTTTCTCCAAACTCCCATATTCTTCTGTGTGGGGGCCAGATGCAGCGGGGGCCAGATATGGCGGGATCTCCCTTTTCCGCGTCCAGCACGGAAAGAGAGATGAACGAACCGGTTCTAAGTGGAGGCGGCCAGGGATTGAGAAATAAAAGAAAGAAAAATAGAAAGAAGACACAAAGATAGATTTATAAAGCTGGGAGCAGGGTGGGACGCTGCCACTCTGATGGAGGGACAGGACCCTGAGCCCACGCAGCGCATTTATTTTATATCCCCAATACCAGGAAGTATCACCAAAACTTAGGATCAGAGGAGCTTATTTGTATTCTTGAGTAGGCTCGAGCATTCCTGGTGCTTGCCTGGATTTACATATCTAAGCCCGCCCCTGCCGACCCCTGGGCTGATATGAAGGCCAAGCTGACAACATGTCCAGCCTCATTGGGGAAGCATGTTCCCAGAGCGTGGCTCTGCCTATCGCCCTGAGTTCAGCTGACAATAATTAGAGAAATGCCCATGTGCCTTCCCAGGCGCTGTCTACACTTCTGGAGCTCTCTTTTTTTAAAATGTGAAATGATGTATGTACAAACACTGAGCCCTTCTTTTCAAAAGCAGAGAAGAGTCATTTTAGGTGTTTGTAGGAGAAACCTTAGGAACTGGAGAATTTTTGTATTATTAATAGTTGAGGATAAAGTATCAAACTAAGAAAATGCCCAGTGCCCATCCCACACCCTGTCTGTGATCCTGCGATGGAGCAGTCATCACTTCCTCATGTCACCCAAATCAGGCAGCTTTGGCCCCGAGAATGGGGTCTGGCCAGCCTCATCTGTAGTCACATGCCCCTCCTTGCCTTAAACTGACTCCAGTCTCTCTGGTCCAGGAGGAGGCTTCATCCTGGGGCAGGTGTAAACCACTCAACCCCCATCTTATTCTTCTGCAGAGAATGAATGAAGGCTTCACACTCTGCTGGGTAAAAACACCTATAGACATTGATCTTATTCTGAATTTGTTTTGGGGCATCTTGATAGTAATTCTTCTCTGGGACATGACCTTGTTCCTCCTCGTGGTTCTTCACCATGTAGCGTACTGAGGCTATGAGGTCCCGAGACAGCGTATTTCCTTTCTTTTCTGGGAGACTGGCTTCTGCCTCCAAGTCATTTAGCACATAGGGCTTCTGTACCAGCTCCTGAGGGCCTCTCCTCTATGCTCACCTCCATGGCCTTGATCTTTCTCTTAGGGAAGGGCACTGTCTTGTTGGAGTCCATAGCCAACCTCATCTTCACCAGGTTCTGCCACATGGATTTGGTATGGTCCCAGGCATGTTGGATGTGGTAGCATCAATCCGCAGGGCTGCCTTTTCATCAAGCATTTCGGTTCAGGCGAGAACCGAACTTCTGCCTCTGGGCCTTCCCCCTTGGCCTGGGGCATCATGCTGACCACCACTCAGACTCAGCGCCTCTCAATCCCAGAACCAAAAACACTAAAACTCTTGTTTTTAAATTTTAGTAGTCTGGATATACTTCATGTACAAATATACATGTTTTGGGATGTGTGCTGCTTTAAAAAATATATATATATATATTTTTATTGATTTCAGAGAGGAAGGGAGAGGGAGAGAGAGAGAGAGAGAAACATCAGTGATGAAAGAGAATCATTGATCTGCTGCCTCCTGTACACCCTACACTGGGCATCAAGCCCACTACCTGGGCATGTGTCCTGACTGGGAATCGAGCCATGAGTTTCTGGTTCATAGGTTGATGCTCAACCACTGAGCCACGCTGGCTGGGTGGGATGTGTGCTTCTTGTCTACTCTTGGAATTACACAATTATAAGAATATTCCTATAAATGGTCTCTGAGGCTGTGTCTGACCTTTGACCTTATTATTAGTACCTCTTTTCCTACTACTCCCAAATTCTATTTCTGCCCCTCTGGCCTTTTTGCTGTTTCCTGAAAGGCTGCAGAACACCAGCCTTTGCCCTGGTGATTCCCTCTGCTTGGAATGCCCTTCTCCAGAGATCCACTTTACCCTCTTGGCTAACTTCCTCATCTCCTTAAAGGGCTTGCTAAAATGTGTTTTCTCAATGAGTCCTACTTTGTCCACCCATGTCAGTATTGCAGCTGGTGCTTCGCCCCTTGCACACCCTTAAAAATTTTTTTTTTTATTCCTTACCTGAGGATACTTTTTTTTCATTAATTTTTAGAGAGAGTGGAAGGGAGAGAGGGAGAGAGACAAAAAAACATTGATGTGAGAGACAAATCAATTGGTTGCCTCCTGCATGGGCCCCTATCGGCTGGGGATCAAACCTGCAACCCAAGTATGTGCCTTTGACTGGGAATAGAACTCATGACCCTTTGGTGTTTGGGCTGACACCCTAACCACTGAGCAACACTGACCAGGGCTCCCCTCACACACTCTTAATCCATCCTTATCTTGCTCTGCTTTTTCTTAGCATGTACTGCTTTGGGATATGCTGTAAGCTGTTAATATGTATTATATCTGTTGTTTGTTTTCCCCTACAGAACATAAGATCTGTGAGGCCAGGATTGACTTTCTTCTTTGTTCACAGATGTGTTTCAGATTCTTCAGAACAGTGCCTGTTTAATACATTTTTTTGTTGAATGAATAAAGCATCTGACACATAGTAGGCTCAGTAAATTTCCTTTAATGAGTGAATAAATTATTTAGGAAAATTGGAAATACAAAAATAACCTGTTTCCTGGCCCTGAAATAGCTCTATGTAACAATGGAGATCAATATATAAGAAAATAATATTAAATCGGTGAGAATTGCAGCAGTAGAATTACGTGGTGGTGGGTGGATAGAGAGGTGGAATTAAGAGTAGGATTAATTCTGTGTGGAGGCACTCCAAACCTATCTGAAAGGGATGGTCTAAATGTAAAAGCTTTAAACATGTAGAAACCTGCATAAACCTGAATTTGTTTATCTCACATTAGAGGCCTGGAGCACAAAATTCATGCGTGGGTACGGTCCCTAGGCCTGGCCTGTGATCAGGACCATCTTCCTCGGCTGCCTGCAGCCGGCCCTGCCACCCACTGCCACTCAACCCCGGTTCCCCGTTTGCTATTGGGTGATCGGAGCCTGCCGGAGGGGGTCGGGGGAGGAACCGAGAGGTTGGCTGTTCTGCCTGCTTGCCAGCCCTGCCCCACCGCCGCCACCCACCCCGGTTCCCTGTTCGCCATCGGGCAATTGGAGCCTGATGGCCGGGGGAAGGGACCAAGAGGTTGGCTGTTCCCACCTGCTCGCCAGCCCCGCCCCTGCCACGGGTCGCCCTCTGTGTGTGGGGCAACTGGCGGGGCAGGGGCGTTGGCCTGGTGCCACCCGCATCCCCCGCCACCCACCCCCGGTTCCCCATTCGCCATTGGGCGATCGGAGCCTGCCAGCCGGGCAAAGGGACCTCGAGGTGGTCAGTGCATCTCATAGTGACTGGTTGAGTGGTCGTTCCGCTGTTAGGTCCAATTTGCATATTACCCTTTTATTATATAGGATAGAGGCCTGGTGCATGGGGGCCACAGATCGGGGTTAGGGGTCCCCGCTGAGGGTGGGCGCCGGCCGGGGCATGGTCGTTCTGGTCATTCCGCCTTTTCGGTCGCTGGGCTTTTATCATATAGGATGCTTGTATGTACAGTGGACTTTGAAAAGAGAAGGAAGATTTATAATACCAAGATTACTAATTTATTTTTTGTTTGTTTTAAAGAATTAGATTAATAATAGTCTGCTCTTAGAGAAAGATTTTTTGGACATTTTCAAATTCAGCCCCCTCTTCCCAGTCCCCACAAGCTATTAACCGGAAAGGAAAGTGCTTTTTCATGCTTAATTCACCAATTCCTAGTTTCTCTCCCCCTGTTTCACCCTGTACTTTCCATGCCTCAGGCAAGTCTGGGTTATCTTCAACCAATTGATCATTCCATCAGTGTTTATTTCTAAAACTTACTGTGTATCTAGCACTGTACGTAAATGGAGAGCAGCATCTCTATATGAAAATGTGTGTAGAGGTGGAAACTGCTTACTAGAAACAATGATCTGTTTTTAAAAAACCCCAAACTCTTATTCCTTGGCCAGTTTAATGTCCCCCTCCCCAATGGTAAGCATTTAAATAAGTCATTTAAGTGTTTTGAAAAATGTGAGTTTTTAATTCATTAACTGTGGTTAGTCCTACATTTACTAGGCCAGAGAAAATAGAAATGAGGAAAATTATTTGAATACAGTACTTGTGACCTTATAGAACCCTTTCTTTGTTTGACACATCTTTCCTCTAACTTGAATTAAGCAGATGGCATGTATCTATCATTTGTTCTTCTCTCTGTATTATGTTAATTGGTGTTATTTCAGTAATTTCATTAGTTCTGCTTTGGTAAATATATAGTAGAATGCCTGTTGGAAATGTATCTGTCCTCCCTCCCCCCTCTCCCTCCCCTTCTCCTTTTGTTTCAAATACACCTTGGGTCTCTTTGGATATTTAATGATACCTTAAGGACATAAATTGAGAATAAAAAGAATAATTTAGTGATGGATCATTTCGTTTCATCAAAATCTATGGCCAGAATGCTTAGACAATAGCATTTTGACTTTGTGTGGCCACTGTGTGTCTCCATTGCTCTCTCAGTCCAGGGACATGACTGGTGAAGGGAAGGGGTTTGCTGCTGAGACGGGCATTGCCTGTTGTGATAGATGCTCTGCTTGCAGGAGCCAGTCCAGCATCTGTCCAGATACACGCCTCCTCCCTTCATATAAATAATGCAGCAGTGGCTGGTAACAAGGATGAAAAGCAAAATACTGATTTTCCTGCCTCCCCTCCCCCCCACTTTTATAGAGTGATGTGCTTTGTAAACAAATAATGAATTGGGAACCTTGCTGATGGGGCAATTTAGGCCCAGGCTGATTGCTTTAATCAGGTTCTTAGAGAGTCCATGATGGAACTCATGATCACAATGCTAATAATACCTAGCATTCATTGAGTCTTCCTCTCTCTCTCTCTCTCTCTCTCTCTCTCTCTCTCTCTCTCTCTCTCTCTCTCGTTTTGTTAGTCCTCATCTGAGGATATTTTTTTCAATTGCATTTTGAGAGAGAGCATTGTGAGAGAGACACCTGGAATGGTTGCCTCCTGCACTCGCCCCGACCAGGGCCAGGGATCCAACCTGCAACCCAGTTACATGTCCTTGGTAGGAAATCGAACTTCAGTGTGTAGGCCGATGCTCTAACCACTGAGAGACATCGGCCATGGCTCATTGAGCATTTCTTGTGGGCCCAGCACTGAGTGCTTTACTCAGATAATTTCATTTCATCGTCATGAAAACCTTAAGTAGTAGGTATAATTATTGGTCAACATTTTACAGATGAGCATATGGAGACTTGCCCAAGATCACTGTTAGTAAATTGTAGAGCAGGGACTACCCTGGCCATATGACTCCAGAGCTTTGGCCTGTCTAGTTGCTTCATTTTCTGAATTTGCCACTCTGCCTTGTGGAACCAGGCACCCTGCCGCAGTTGGTGGCACAGAAAAGCAGCAGCGGGAGAGATTGCATTGTCACCTGATGTTATTTCTTAAGAAGATCTGAAAGTTCTAGAAATCTAGCAGCTTTAGAATTTATAATTTTAGGAATTTATGTGAAAGGCTCAATATTTCCTGAGGTAAATTGTTCTTTCTTTCATGCGTCATACCTGCTCTTATTCTTACTCTCACGTTGTCTCTGAGCTAAATAATAGAGGATATAACAAGGATACTATTGATAAAACAGATGTTTTTTTACTTTGAAATTGCATGCACTTATGGTCTTGTGTGTTAACCACTCTTAACAACTGTGTTTACTATTGAAACTGGAAATACAGACTTTGATTATAGTTTAGCCAGCTTTTCCTGTACTGCTCTCCTGTAAATGGATTATTTTTAGTTTAAATTTTTGCTGCAAGCCCTTTCCCACTACTTAATTGACTCTTCATCACTTGCAGTGTACATGTCAGCATTCCCATGGATGCTAAAACACAGTATTGTCGGCACAATGGCAGGTTCACTGTGAATTACTGGACTCTTTCTTTCGCTTTAAATATTGGAGTTGGGTCCATTCTGGTCCTACCAGTTCTTTAATGGAAAATTTAGGGAGTGTTATATCTGTCTCTGGTCAAAGTTTATCTTAATAGCTCTTGGTGGTCATCATAAAATAGTCCATCTGAAAATTAACAGATTGCAAGTGAAATAGATATCCTAGTATTTGTTTTGCTGCTGCCTAATGATACCTCTATTTGAGTCATTGAATACTTTTAAAGCATAACCTTTAAAGTGTGTTCTCACATCTTAATTTGCTACTTGGCACATTTAGTTCTAACAAATCAGAGCAAATTTTGTTTTATGAGAAACTGCTTGCCAAGCTTTAATTTTGGTCTTCTTAGAGGATTACTAATGAACTTGTGAAGTGTTTATTGACAAAACAATGGCATTAAAATTCAGTAGTATTCTCAAACAAAGACAAGGCATGGGGTTTGGGAGATACTGAAAAACACCACTGTTAACCTAATGATAAGCTTACAATTTCGCCTCTAACTAGTATTTGGAAATATCCTAAATTTTCGTTTATTTTATCCATCTTATTCTCTTTTTAAAAAACCTTTAGCTGATTATGGAACATAACTTTGAATAAACAAATGGGTAAAATGCTAAATATTATCTTAAAAATTTAAGTTCTTTGAAGCTAGATAATATATTTCTGCTTTTATACCATTTATCTTTTAAAAGCTATTTAGTGGTGACATTTTTCTCATTTATGCATACTAAAATTATAGTGATTGAATTTATTATATCACTAGAGGCCCGGTGCACAATATTCATGCATGGATAGGGTCCCTAGGCCTGGCTGGTGATCAGGGCCAATCAGGGCCTCCCAGCTGCTGGTCAGGGCCTCCCTTTCCCTGGCTGCCAGATGCTGGCTGGGGCCTTCCTTCGTTCCGCGCCGCCCCCTGGTGATCAGCGCACATCATAGTGAGTGATCGGTCTCCTGGTTGAACTCCCGTGGGGGCAATTTGCATATTAGGCATTTATATATATACTAGAGGCCCGGTGCATGAATTCATGCACGGGTGGGGTCCCTTGGCCTGGCTGGCGATTGAGGCCTATCAGGGGACCGGCTGGCCGGGGGGAAGGACCCCGGGAGGTTGGCCAGCTGGCCCTCTCCCACCACCCCCGATCGGGGCCTATCGGGCCAGCTGGCTGGCAGGGGAAAGGGACTGCAGGAGGTTGGCTGTGGGAGTGCACTGACCACCAGGGGGCAGCTTCTGTGTTGAGCACGTCATAGCATCTGGTCGACTGGTCGTTCCAGTTGTAACAGTCGCTTAGGCTTTTATATATATATATAGATATATAGATAGATTTATTTATTTTTATTTCTTGTGATCATTTTCATGTTTTTCCTTTTTAAAAAAAGCACGTAAGGTTATTATTATAGAGTGGCTAAATTTTAAGAGTCTTGCTAGCAGGTAGCAAAATATAGTACAACTGCTCTATGAAGAAAAAGAAATTTCAGTTCTGGTGCCTGCATTTACTTAAAATGATTGACTGCTTCTTTGTCTAGATTTTTCTTTTTTTTAAATTTGAAGTTCTGAAATTTACAATTCTGTTTACCAGGTGACTGAAGCACATCATAAAATGCTAAAGGGTATGTGTCAGTGAATTTTTCAAAAGAAGATGATAAAGTCTTTTTTCAGGAGTTACAAATTCGTCTCTCATTATTTCTTTGCTTAGTTTTGTATTTTTCTATTTAAATCAGCTTCACATATTCTAACAGAACTATAGAAAACTTCTCTTAGTATAATGAATGATATTAGGGAATCTATAAATCATTCTTGGTGGTATCCCTCCTGGACCGGAACCCCTCATCTTGATCTGATGTCTAGATCTGCCACCTTATCACTTTGGACATCCCCTTAAAGATACATTTTCACAGATTTTTGTTTGGTTTCTTCTCTTGTTTGTGGAGTTAACTTCCTGAGAAATAGTACATGAGAAATGAATGTTTTGAGGCTGTGTATATCTTTAAATGCCTCTATTTTATATTCATACTTGATTAATAGTTTGGCTGGATATAGAATTTTAGGTTGGATACTGTTTTTCTACAAAATTTTGAAGCCATTGCTCTGTTGTTTTTCAATATCCAGGAAAGAAGCCTCACCATTATACAGTGTACACTAAACTAAAAACCAGTAGGGCCCTTTTTTAGGGTTAGTTGTTATTAGAGTGGTGCCTTTTGAAAGATAAGGAAGACGCTTAGTTGTTTAAGGGAATGTCATTTTACTCTCATATGAAAGTAGCTCAGTTCCCTGTAGGAAATTTGTAGGAGGTAAACATTAAAACAAAGTTTAAGGTAGGTATAAACTATCAAACAGTAAATCACTTTGATTTGTTTCCCTTCTTGACACACCTTGGGGTAAATGACAAACTGTTGTGGTAATAGCCCTTTGTGTTCATATTTTAAAGCACTTTATCTTGATGTGATTTTCCAATCAGTGCCCTTTAGAAGCCAAATGGAAATTAAATTGATAAGATGCATATTATGACATTTGGATTTTTCTTACCTTAAACTTTTCATAATATAACTTTTAATTTCATATAAATTGGAGTCCAGAAGTGATATTGCCATTCTTTTTAAAAAATATTTTTATTGATTTCAGAGAGAGGAAGGGAGAAGATATAGATAGAAACACCAATGATGAGAGAGAATCATTGATCGGCTGCCCCCTGCACGCCCCCTACTGGGGATCAAGCCCACAACCCAGGCATGTGCCCTGACCTGGAATTGAACCTGGGACACCTCAGTCAGCAGGCCGACGCTCTATCCATTGAGCCAAACCAGCTAGGGCTACCATTCTTTTTGATAGTCTGTATAAACAAAGGCTAACTAAAGGCTAGAATTATGAAATAGGATATTTTGAAACAAATATCTTTGTTGGATATGTTTCAGATTTCTTTTGTACTCTAGTATAACTAAAATGTTTAGGTAATATCTTTAAAAGCAGAACCTAACTGTTTCATTGGGGATAAAAAGTTTTTTTTTAGTTTGATCTGCATTGATGTGTGTGTGTGTGTGTGTGTGTGTGTGTGTGTGTGTTTTAAATTGATTTGAGCGGAAGGTTGGGAGAGAGAGAGAGAGATAGGTGCACATCTATTTATTGTTTCACTTATTCATGCATTTATTGGCTGATTTTTGTATGTGCCTTGACCGGGGATCGAACCTGCAACCTTGGTTTATTGGGTCGAGGCTCTAACCAACTTAGCTATCCGGCCAGGACCTGCATTGATTTGTGTGTTTTCTTAGCAAGAATTTGCATTCAAGAATGATTGTCATTCTAATATATGATTAAAATAATTAATCTTATATAATCCCATATAATAACAGGGTAATATGCAAATTGACCCTAATGGTGGAACAACTGGTCACTATGATGCGTGCTGATCACCAGGGGGCAGACGCTCAATGCAGGAGCTACCCCCTGGTGGTCAGTGTGCTCCCATAGGGGGAGCTCTGCTCAGCCACAAGCTAGGCTGACAGGAGCCTCTCCCGCCTCCTTGGCAGCACTAAGGATGTCCAACTACGGCTTAGGCCTGCTCCCTCCAGGGAGCCATAGTTAGACATCCCCCAAGGGGTCCCGGACTGCGAGAGGGTGCAGGCTGGTCTGAGGGACCCTCTTGAGTGCACGAATTTTCGTGCACCAGGGCCTCTAGTCTATACTAATAATAGGGTAATATGCAGATTGGTCGGGACACCGTCACAGTAACAACTGACCAGCAGGCTGCGTGCGCAGCAGGTGCTGGTGGGTGGGGACTTGCAGTGTCAGGGACGGGGCAGGGCTGCGGCAGAGAGGTTTCTCCGCCGCGGCCCCAGCCGGGGGTCCGCAGGCCCGTGGAGAGGCCCCTCTGCTGTGGGCCCAGCTGTGGCCCCGGCCGGGGTTCGCAGGCCTCCCCCGGCTCCGGCCTACCTCTTTGGGGCAATCCATAGAGGAGCCCCGGATGGGTGGGCAGGGCCTACCTCTTTGGGGCGATGGATCGCGGGGCTCCCACCCTGCCCCAAGTGTACCGATTTCATGCACCGGGCCACTCATTTAGTATAATGATAAATTATATAATCTGTAGAAAACATGTATAAAATGGCAAGTATCAATTCTTAATCTAACTGTTAATTGTTACTAGGTGGCTGTCTTAGTATTGATTACTATGGTATTCCTTTAGCTTTTATAAATTACTACAAGAGATTAAACTGTATCTTCTTTTACACTTTCTAAATTAGCTCGTATTTAATGTTGAAGGGTAGCAAGGAAAATTGATAGTTCAGATTTTTTAAGAAGTCTTATTTTAGGGTAATGTGCTTTTTAAAGTTGTTTTGGCACCTTTTTGGCCTTTTCCCCAGACATTAATCCTTGGCTGGAAAGAAGAAACTCTAGTTCTCCATAATACCTGACTGCAAACTTCAACCAGACAGCCTTCGACTGTTAAAACAAACATTTCTCAACCTTATAGCATAGACTTCCTGTTTTTACAGCTTTTCTGACCTTCCTGAGAAAAAGACCAATACAGCTATGGTTACATCCCGTGGTTATTGTCATAAAAAAAAATCTATTGAATTTTTCAAAGCCCTTGAGTATAAAAGTGATTAATGCACCAAAAAATGTAAATAGCAGTGGACTCATGTCTGATCTTTGCTAGGCCTTCAATAAAAGATAATAGAACCAGGTCAGCTTTTAATGTGTCTGTGTTCAATGTCTGCTACAATTGGAATGCCAGGGAAACCTCACATTAAAGAGACCTGCTCTATTCTGGAGAGATTGTAAAGGAAGCATTTGGCAGTCATTTCCTTTCGCTTGTGAGAATGAACATGCTTTACATTATAATTGTTTAAACATACCAGAGTCTGCTGTTAGGGCTCTCATATTTTTCACTGTAGAGTTAGCTTACTCTAAAGATTGGAGGGATGGTCATTGTTTAGGATTCATTTTTAGTTAATGAAAATGTTAGAATGTCTTTTTTTGTACTAAGTTTTGTTTCCTGCATCCAAATATTTGCTTTATCTAGTCGGTTAACATTTAAGTTAAGTGGATGTTCAGAATTTGTCTTCATGACAGTCTGTCACCTCTAACACTTCCCTCCTCCAAAACAAAAGAAACACCCTGTGCTGTAAAGGTCAAACATCCTCGACTGTGGCTTTTGATTTTGTTTTCGCTAACGTATTGCATGTGTGAGTGGATATTTTGAACTGGAATCTTTTGACATTTTCTAGAGAGGAGTGTGATTGGGTTTTAAGTAGAAAGTACTGGATCATTAATACTACCTATGATGTTGAAACTGGCAAATGTTTAATCTTTTGAAACATTTATATTTTTCCTAAAATAGATGTTTGTGATTATATTTTTAAAAGAGTTTAGTTTATTGGAGATATATTACCAGACAAAACATACTTAAAAATTTTTTTAAAGGGCAAAGCAATGTTTGGGATTTGTAAATGTTATTTTAGTTGCACAGATATCTATCCATGTGGTTGAAATTTTGAATTCTTGGTATAATAGTTGAGGTTTTTCGTTGTCATAAGGTTATGGACTTTCAATAAACCTGACTGGATCTCCCCACCGATTTTATCACATATTGTCAGACCTCATTCTACACATCCTATTAGGGTCCTGAGTCCCTAAGCTATTTCTTCCATACAAACCTCTCTCTCTCTCTCTCTCTCTCTTTTTTTTTTTTTTACAGTAATGCCTTTCCACATGAGAAATCTCTCTTCTTAACTGTCTTTTTGCCTTTTCAAAGTATCACTCTGTTGGAACATTATAATTTCATCTGTAGAATCTGATATTGCTAGTGAGTTGATGAAAAATGTCCTTAAATATGTTGAAAACATATGCTATCTAAGAAATCTCACATTCTTAGTTGCTTTAAGGCTATTTCACATCCCGCATTCCCAAGAGGACTACCAATTTGCAAAAACTAAAGCCTTCAGGCCTGACCTTTGATTGACGTACACGCTGTTTCAGATGAGTTTGCTATGACCGTGCACTGAGCGTCTGCTCTCTGTTCTTAGAAAAGAGAGATTTGATGTGTTGCAAGCTCTCATTCCCCCTCCCTCTTCACGCCATTATTTTATTTTATTTTAATAATGTCAGTAATTTTGTACATCATGAAATCACACTACTTATTAGGAGTTTAACACTCAAATATATGTTTAGGCTGTGTTGAAAAGTGTTAAAAAAAAAAGGAAAATTGTAATTAACATCCAACTTGAGTGTTTTACCTATATATGGAGTATGTGCTTTTTATAGTTTTACTAAAAATTAGCCTCTTTCGGAATTTTATTTTTTATTTATTTAGTTCTTTAAATATATATTTTTATTGATTTCAGAGAGGAAGGGAGAAGGGAGAGAAAGAGAGAAACATCAGTGATGAGAATCAAAGATCGGCTGCCTCCTACACGCCCCCTACTGGGGATTGAGCATGTGCCTTTTACTGGAATCGAACCCGGGACCCTTCAGTCCGCAGGCTGATACTCTATCCACTGAGCCAAACCAGCTAGGGCGCTCCTTGAATTTTAGAATCTGATGTTATTTCTAGTTATTTTTAAGAGCGTTTTATGTAGATTCCAATATTATCAAGGCTGAAATTAACTCATAAGTTTTACTCTTAGATATAAAAGAAAATAATAAGATTCTGGCATTAAAGGACATAAAAACTCACTTTCCCTCAATAATTTGGAATATTATTACAACATACATGTTCATGGTTTTCTGGTAAGTCTGTTTCTATGGATATAATTATCATCACCGACCAAATTGATGTGTTTATATTTCTGTTCTTCTTCAACTTTACTACAAAGAAGCTGTGAGTTGATCATTAAATGTTGGCTGAATGGAAAGTGATGTGATAAGTGAACAGATAGGTAATTATGTAGGAAAGTTTTTTAAAAAAATTCATATTTGTACATGCCTGACCTTGATTTACCTTTAAGACTTGCAAACTGTGGATTAGATGATAGTTACCTATTATCTCTCTATATAAAAGCCAAGCAACTGGAATGATGGAATGACCAGAACGACCAGTCGCTATGACGTGAACTGCAGCAGCCAACCGGCGCAATCGGGGTCCCGATCGGCCCTACTCCCATCCCTATTGGGGGTAGGGTTGGCAGGCTAGGCCCCTACCGGCTGGCCCCGCCTCCAATTGCCACCACCCGTGGCCCCTCCCCCCGGGGCCCCCTCCCACAATTGGGGGCAGGGCTGGCCAGCCAACCTCCTGTGGCCCCTACCCCCAGCCTGCCCCACCCCCAATTGGCCCCCATGGGGCGGGCTGGCCAGACCCCACCCGTGCACGAATTCGTGCACTGGGCCTCTAGTTAAAATAATAATACTCATTCGGTAGTGCTAAAAGCTGAGAAATATTTTATATTTAATGTGCTCATTCTGATTTCATATACATTTTAGGATATAAATCATAATTTCCTTATTTTTAAAAGATATGCTATTAATACTTATACCAGGGTAATGAATCTCCTGGGACTATGGGGAAGCCAGGACATGTGGGGAAGAACATTGATTTGGTTTAGGATGATTTGAGAGTATCTGTGAAATACCATTGTGGTGGAGCACAGAGAGCATTTGAAACGTGGATCTGTTACTAAGAAGCAAGCTCTGGGCGGGGCGGGGGAGGGGGGGAGATAAAATTTTGCAATCAGCCCGAAGCAGCTTGAGTGAATCTTCTCACTCATGAGTGATGCTGGAATGTGACAAGAGGTGCTCAACATTGACTACAAATTCTTAGGAGAGGAGTCATGGAAAGAAATAGAGAATGGCCAGGGGTAGGAAATCCAGGAGAGTGCATAATGTAAAACTTAAACCCCTAGAATGCTAGTGTGGGAATAGGGCTTACCACTCGGAAGAGTATAAATTGGAAGGTAGCTTGATTCAGTCTCTTTGAACTAAATAATGCGTATTCACCGAATGAGAGATTCCAACAGTATAGAAATAATCATATGCACAAAGATACACATAGAACCTGGGTTATGATAATTAATACTTTTAAAAGTATTTATTTAATTGATTTTTAGAGAGAGAAAGAGAGGGAGAGAGAAACATCACTATGAAAGGGGAACATTGATTGGGTGACTCCTGCACGCCCCCTACTGGGGATTAAACCCACAACTCAGGAATGTGCCCTGACCAGAATCCAATCAGCAACATTTCAGTGCACTGGACCACACCCAACCAACTGAGTCACATGGGCAGGGCATAATTAGACACCTTTTAATTATGGTATTCCCATACTATAGAATTCTGTGCAACTATATAAAGGAATCGAATGTTAATGGTCTGCTGTATAGTGAGAGAAGCAAGTTGCCATATAGCATGAATAGTAGGATTTCATTTTTATGAAATAAAAATCAAGAAAATGACACCCCCCCCGACAAATAAACATATATGTCCTTAAGTATTTGTGTATTTGTATACATGAGTTCTAGAAGAGGGTCTGGAGAGATGCACTTCAACTTGAATAGGTTTGGATTTCCTATAGAAATGTATATCACTCAAAATCCAAAAGGCCTTTAAAAAACTATATATTATTTTTTTGAAAACGAGGTTTTGTTGAGTTGGAAAAAGGAAAGAAGTTATGGTTAGTTTAAAATTATAACTCCGTATTCTGCGTAGTCATACAAAACCAAACCTCCCCATCTTAGGATACTATGTAGACACAGCTAACTAGTACCAGCCCAATCCTTGATTCAGTAAGTGTTTGCTTGACTTGGCATTCTTTTGACATTTTGACACTGGGGTGAGTTAAGTTACTTGATCTGAATGATTTTACTAGATAATGCTTAAGAAAGAATGTTGATCATCTCAACTTGATAGTTATAAATTTGGCAGACCTTACTAGTTATTGTTAGATGAATGTTACCTTTAAACTTTCATAAAAATGTAATCTCCTGCCCCCTTTGGGGGCTGTGGGGAGTGGGTCAAAGCCGCCATCCTTAGGAGATGTGGCCAGAGGTCTCCCTTGCTGTGACAGAATCAGGGTGGTAGAGCGAGTAAATGCAGTGTAGTTGTGTGAGGTTAAGGATCTGGAATAACCTGGGTGCTGTTCAGCTTGTGCTCAGGTTATACTTCCCATGTCCCCTGTGTACTGTTTCTGGTCACAGCTTTAATGTTGGTTTAACTAGACTTTGTATTTAGTTATAACTGTTAGGGTAAAGTCAGATGTCAGCTCACTTGGCTGCATGCTGAGGCCTGTAGAATATGGAGTGCTTTGCCTCTAACCGCATCTGTTGTCTCCTCTCATTATCTGTTAATGGTACTCAACTTGACAGGGTTGTTTTGATAAATGAAGGGTGTTATAAAACCTGGAGCTGGATTTTATGTGGAATGGAACTTAGGACAAAAGGAAGCAATGGCACAACAAGGCCAGGGTGAGGTGTGGGAACTAAGCAGTGCCATGTAGAATACTGAAAATCCGTGGGCATTAATTTGGGAGTGAGGTTGGGTTATATCTAATTTTTTTCATTCCTCTCACAAACTTACTATTTCTTTCACCGTTTCATGAGCTCATGTGCAAAACATCTGAGAAATTGTCTTGTAATAACTTCTCTTATCTACAGATCTCTTAATTTACAAGCTCACATTAATGGGGTTTAAAATTAACTTTTCACTTTGAGGAGTTGGGGAGGGTGGTTTTGAAATGCTATGTCACAACTGCTCTTACAGAGGCTTCCATGTCAGGGAAATACAGGTCTTTGAAAGAGGAAAAAACTGAAAATAAAGAAAGAATGTATGGTACAAGAGAGGTGAAGGATTATTCCTCTCCCCTCATTTACAGCTGCATTTTGAATTTCATAGTACTTTTGCATTTAGAGAATCTTGGAAGACAAACTAGTATACAATTGCTCTCAAATTTTTATGTTCTGTTTATATTTCTTTTTGTGTGTGTACAAGAAATATGTACATATTATGTGTCCAGTTCACCTGTGGCTGTTTGCCTGTTGCATAAATGCCAGGTAAGCAGGAAGAACTTGGCTTGAATAAATTAATGATGGCTTCTGAGTCTCAGTAACTTAAAAAAAGTGTAGCTTGCAAGTAGGATCCTGGTTATGGTCTCAGTGTTTTCTGAGTAACCCCTGGCACAATTATTTACATCTCCATAAGTGGGTATGAAAATCTTCATTTTACTAGACTTTTAAAGGTTAATAACACATGAATTTATGCTATTTATTTGGATAGATGCTACTTATTTGAGAGAGGCTTCTTTGTGCCAGGAACTGTGCAGAGAACATACACAAGGAATCAAACGGGGTCCTGGAAAGCAATTCATTTATTCATTCCATAGGTCTGTGTGCTTGACATCCAGTGCAGTTAGGCACCACTTAATGACGGAGATACGTTTTGAGAAATGTGTCTGTCGATTTTGTTGTGGTCCGAGCATCCTATAATGTACTTAACACGAATCTAGATGGTGTAGCTTACTTGCACACCTAGAAAACATAGAACTTTCTCTAATGGAACCGGCTGCCTAGAGGGGACTATGGACTTTAACCCGAGAAATCAGCCAATGAATTACAAACTGAGATAAATGTTCTCAAGGAAAGGAACACAGTTCCCTGAGAACTGATAAAGGAACTTGACCTAGAATGGAGTCTCAGGGGGAGCTTCTCTGGCATAGTCATACTTGATCTGAGATCTGAAGGAGTAGGCTTTAACTGTGTGTGTTTGGGGAGGTGGGGAGGGTGGAGGCAGGGAGATATTGGGAAGAAGCAGTCATGGTCTGCAGTAGAAATCCTGATACCTTGGGGAAATTGAAAGACGGGGGTAATTGGAAGGTGGGGGCTGGGTGTGGATGGCTTATCAGAAAGGATGCACGACAAGGACAAAAGTATATAAGTGTCATAAAGTGCTGACAAAGCATTTAGAATCCCTGAGAGACTAGGTACAGAGTGAATTCAGAAGAGCAGTTTGGTTGTTCTCGCCAGCCCTTTTCAGTTCACTTTAAACCACCATTTTTAAAAAGGTCTGCAGGAAAACAACATAAAACAATTCTCGTTAGCCTCTGCCTGTGTCGATGGAGCTGGTTAGAAAATGGAAGTGTGTCCCAGTATCGCAGTGGCTTTTGTAGCTGGGCATTAGGGTTGAATTCATCTCTGACATGGGTGGAGTGATTTCACAGCCACTTGGTGATGAAGCAGATTTTCAAGCTGCATGTCCCTCAGGATGGACTCATGGAGGAATAGTGTTTAGTGGGGCTTACAGCATAGCTCATAGCAGAGTTACACTTGCACCGTAGGCCATATCTGATTATTATTATTATTTTTTACCAGTAATTGATTTTTTTCTTTTGAGGGGGAAGGGAGGGGGGATTTGTTGTTCCATTTATTTATATGTTCATTGGTTGATTCTTGCATATGCCTTGACCAGGGGTCAAACCTGCAACCTTGGTGTATCAGGCTGATGGTCTGACCAACAGAGCTACCCAGTCAGGGCCAGGGCCAGACCCCCTCTGATTTTTATAGACCACAGCCACCTTTTAGGTGACAAAAGCTTTATGCTTCATCCACTCTGATTCTCAGTGCCTGTGCTGTTAGTAGTTTTAGATAGATATTCCTATCTCCTGAAGAATAACTTGATTTTTCTTTAAAATTATTAGGAGAATGATGTTTAAATAGCGAATATGCATGTCAGCCTGTCAGCTTGGTTGTCTGTGCCAGTAAGGCTGCATCTCCCCCTCCCTCACCTCTTGGTGGGAGACTGGGCGCAAATCCCTTAGCTGTCTAAATCTTGGACTACTGGTAAGAGGGTACCTATTAATTCATCGACATTTGTGGGCCTTGGGAGGCCCAATAACATTTATTTGAGAGTTCAGTGAAACTTGCCTGGAAGGTAAAATGGTGTAATATGAAAGATACTAAAAGTGATCATTTAAATTTTGAGCTTGTGACTTTCAAATTTTGGTTGACACTAAGCTTAATACTTTGAATTCATATTCTATAGGAATATATTTTAAAACATTTTCTATAGAATGCCTTATTTAATAGAAAAATTTATCTTGGCTGCTACTACTAGAGAGTACATGGTATGAATGTAGTTTAATTTTAATAAATTTTAGCAAGTTGATGTATGCTAACCATATTGGGTGTGGGGAAGAAACTGATTTTAAATTAACAGTTGGTAATTCTATTTAGATGCACATACAATGGAATTAATGAGGGGGTCTGGAATCTGGTAGCCTGTGGGTTTTATGTATATGTAAGGCCACTTGGCAGGAATGCACATTTATTTTGTTTCCTTATTAGATGGATAATAAAGCCCAATTTTTAAAAAAAATCTGTTTTTATTTATTTCAGAGAGGGAGAGAGGGATAGAAACATCAGTAATGAGAGAGAATCATTGATGGGCTGCCTTCGGAGTATCGAGCCCGCAACCTGGGCATGTGCCCTTGACCAGAATCGAACCTGGGACCCTTCAGTCCGCAGGCCGATGCTCTATCCACTGAGCCAAACCAAGTAGGGATAAAGCCCAATTTAAGTATGCCTTGTATAAAAGATGGATCTTTATTGTTTTGGGGGAATGATTGGAGAGAAGCATTTTAAACAAATGGCTTAGAAAATTCTTAAATTGTAAGGAAAATTGGGGTCAGAATTATTGTTTGACACCAAACAACGATTCTCTCTCCTGTGCTTCGTTCAAACACATGTTGGGGGTGTCCACGATCGTTGGTTATTTCATCTGCATTTGGTTAGACGGCAGAGGTGGTATCAATATTCCTGGCAGAAGCCGAGGCACCTCCAGGACGTGTGAACTGCTGATCACTCACGGGGATGTGCTGCCTCTTTACTCTCTTGCTTGCAGATGCGTTTTCTAGCTGACCAGGCTATTAAGAGCTGCCATCAATCACGCAGCCTCTCAGTTCCGGCTGTCAGCAGGGGAGGGAGGATTAGGGAGAGGCGAGGCTGGCCGGCCCAGCTAGGAAGGAGCTAACATTGCAGCGGCTTTGTGTGCGCGCGCAAGCCGGACTCCAGCCCGGGTTTTGCCGGCCGCCGCCGCCTAGGGGAGTCTGCTCTTTCTCTTCTGGTGTCTAGGTCTCAAGCATGTGGCAGTGTTGGCCCAGCCTCTGGGGTTGAAGGAGTGCGGCCGTGTACCACCCCCAGCCGCGGGCGGGGCCCCGCGTGGCCACCGACTCCCCTCCCGGAACCTCCGAGCTGTGGGGACCTGCGACTGCTTCTCCGCGCTGCCCTGCATCCGCCAGGGCCTCCTTTTGTTTAGCAAGTGCATTTCAGGCCCCTAGCCCCCGCCGCCCCGCCCCGCCCCTGCTGGTGGGCCTAAGTTTGCGGGCCCTGCGCTGGAGGAGGACGAGGCCCGCAGGCTCAGCTCCTGCCGCCGACCGGCCGCAGGCAAGTGGCCAGCGCCTTCTGCTGTGAGGGGGATGCGGGTCTCGGGCCAGGAAGTTGATCTAGTGTGGACGCCGGGGCTCTCGGAGGTGGGTGTACGGGAGGGTTGTAGATGACCCTAGAAAGATGAACAACTTGGGTGTTATTAAGAATGGTGGTGGCTTTCCAGGAATCGGGAATCGGTGTAGGCTGTGTCCCATTGCATTGCTGTTGGATTTTCTAGTCCCAATCAAATAAGTGAATTAAGAAACCTCTTTAGGGCATAGAAAACATGATTTTTAAAGAACGCGTGTGTATTTTTGTCTTCTCTGAAAGGAAAGCCTTATTGAACATGAACAATGTATAATCCAAAAGTCACTGATCAGAAACTTCATTGCTTACTGTGGAGTAAATGTAAATTTAAAAATGGATTTGGTGGACTTGATTATATATTTTTGGGTATCTTACAAATAATTTAGTTCTTAGACCAAAATACAGTTATTTCTTAGATCAAAATACGGTTATTTTATTGGGGTAGCTAGAATGCAGAGGTAGAAGAAGGTTGCTTATAGTTTAAATTGTAAAAAATATTTTTGGTTTGAAATGGTGGCTTCCCTGCCCCCTTCCCCCTGTTTACTCAAATCTTGTACTCTCCTGGAAACCATGGGCAGACCTGCTTGACCACTCTGTTGAGAAAGAAACTCCTGTAATGGATTACTTTGTTTCACTCTGCTTTTCCTGGTGCACATGTGCCACTGTTCTCCTTGGGGCATTGTTCGGCTGAAGGCCTCCTTTCAGCCACATGGAAATTAAAAAAAAAAAAAGGGTATGTGCATGAACATGAACACAGTGGTCAACAGAGATTAATTTCTCCCTTTGAAATTGTGTGTCAGTGTGCTTTAAGATTGAGACAGTGAAAGTTGAGAACAGAGTTGACAAACTCCTTACAATTCTATGCCAAAATTACTATATTGAGTATCCTCCCCTCCCTCCCTCCTTCCTTCCTTCTTCCTCCCTTCCTTCCTTCCTTCCTTCCTTCCTTCCTTCCTTCCTTCCTTCCTTCCTTCCTTCCTTCCTTCCTTCCTTCCTTCCTTCCTTCCTTCCTTCCTTCCTTCCTTCCTTCCTTCCTTCCTTCCTTCCTTCCTTCCTTCCTTCCTTCCTTCCAGGAATGCCAAATTTAAACTAGAAACCTTACAGATGGGAACAATATCCCATGTAAGCTCATTGATCTGTGGGCAGTTATTTCCAGATGCACAACCATCTCTACGTGTGTTAGATTTGGGCTCTAAGAGGCAATTGCCTTTCTGAGTATTTACATTGCCTAGTAAAATAACACAAGGCAGACATTTTAGAGGCTTTACAGTAACTTCACAATAGTGTGGGAGCAGCAGTTAGAAGCTTGTATTTGTTTTTTTTCCAACTGTAATTTAGTAGTGTTTAAACTGTTTTATAAAGATCTCTGGGACCAGTGAAAGGTGGTTTTCAGTCCAGAGCACTTGAGTGCTCATTGTACTCTGGCAGGCCCCGGTGCACTTGGCAGGCCGCGCTTGAAATGTTATTTGATCTGCTCGCATGATAGAATTGACTTAGATTACACTTTTCCCCTCCCTGTGGCTGTTGAAAGTGATGCATCAAGGAGCACTGTGCAGTAACATATTTAGAGACTCAACCTACATTCATTCACTCTAAGAAGGTTTCCAGAAAAAAGGCCATTTAGATTTTTGTCTTGTTTTGTGGTTTTGCATTTATGAATTGAGGCAAGAGCTGACGTAATGTAACTGTACCACTTCCTTTGTGTGTATATAGGTTTTTATAGCCTGTGTTTCTATAGGATATGTTCCAGTGATTATTTGAATGTGTGTATATTTTCAACTGGGTACTTTCAGCTTTGTGCCAATTTGTTGTTTACATTGTAGGTCTGCGGGGGTGGAGGGGGGTGGGGGGTAGGGTGGGGAAAAGAGTGTGAACCCTGCCAACTTGTCAGTAAGGTTCAGTGAACTGCCTGTGTTCTGCAGACTAGCCTTTCATGTTAATTAGTGCAACTGTGTACAGCTGTGAGGTCAGACGCACTGGCCGCTCCTGAGGGTAGTTTTCTTGCACTGGAGGTTTTATGGACTTGTCTGCCTGTGTTTCTTCATCCCTCTCCCACCGCCACTGTGCTTGCTTTTAAGCAAATGATAGAACAAGACAAGCTTTTGTTTACTCATGTAATAGTTTACTTGTGAGAGATTTTTCTTTGTTTCATTTATTAGTAGGTATTACATTTACTGTGCTTTTCCAAGGTCAAAGGGCTTTGCTTGCTATTGTGTAGTCAGAGTAGCCAGTTAGAACCATAAAATGATATAGGAAGCCAGTATTTTTTCCCCTTCCAGACTGGCTCTTTGTTTGCTATTCTAGGATTAGTCTGTAAAATTCAAACAGACATAAATGTTAGTTCAGTGGAGATGATAACATGGTTAAAATGTTTCTCCCTGTCTCTTAACTCTTGTAACACTGTACCAAAGGGACTTAGTGAGCCGCTGACTAATAGCAGTTTGGGCATGCGCTGGATGATTAATAGGAGGGTTTAGAAACGTGTGTTCAGGGACATGTGTGGTCACCTTTAAATTATAAAATGTATTTTTGGCTCCAAGTTGTTGGAAAGTATTTTCTTTAAGATTGAGTGGCTTTGTGTGAATACAGAACTATGACAAAATCCTTTTGCAGAGGCCCAGTTTACTGATAGACTGTGGGGATATTGTTGGGGGCACTGGTGGGATGGTGTTGGGTTCTGCTGGGGTGCGGGGGGCGGGGAGGAGGTTGGTTTAGGTTAAGAAATCTCTTAAAAATTAAAAAATAATGTTTTTTTTAAAAATTGATTTCAGAAAGAGGAAGGGAGAGGGATATAGAAACATCAATGATAAGAGAGAATCATCAATTGGCCGCCTCATGTACACCCCCCGCTGGGGATCGAGCCCGCAACCTTGGCATGTGCTCTAACTGGGAATCGAACTGTGGTCTCCTGGTTCATGGGTCGATGCTCAACCACCAAGCCACACCAGCTGGGCAGGTTGAGACATCTTTTAACTCATTGAAGATACAGGTTCTTCTTAAAATAATCTGGAATGAGGAAAGAAAGTGCAACATTAAAAAAAAGTTTTTATTGATTTTAGAGAGAGAGAGGAAAGAAGAGGGAGGGGAGGTGAGGGAGGGAGGGGAGAGAGAGAGAGAGAGAAACAGAAACATTGATTGGCTGCCTCCTGCACTCCTCCCCCACCAGGGATTGAGCCTTCAACCCGGGGAATGTGCCCCGATTTGACCAGGAATCAAACTGGCAACCTTTTGGTTGTTCATGGGATGACGTTCTACCAACTGAGCCACATCAGCCAGGGTGGGAGTGCAACATTTTTCAGAAAAATCTGATAATTTCAATGTAACCTACAAATGTTTTCTCTAATTAAAAGAAATAACATTTAGATTAGCAGCAGAGACTGCTGAATCTAAGGAAAAACAGAATAGTAAGTTTCTTAGAGCTAAACAGGTTATTTCAAAAGTGCATTTATAAGTATTTTTTCTTTTTGAGACTGTATTTCTTGATCCCAGATTTTAATGGTCGTAGACTTGCCCTCCAAACTCTATGTAATCCATGACGTAGTTGGCATACTACATATTTATAATGAAAAACAGTAAAACAATAATGTTGGCATTTAATTAGCAGGGAAATTAGCATAATCATACTCAATTTTTAATGCTATCACCTGGAGCTCTGGTGGTGTAATTAATCAATCCATTCAGTATAGTTTGGTGGTAAATAACTGGCTGTCTGAGTTTTATTCCTTATTCCATCATTTACTGTGGGGCCTAGAATAAGTTATTTAGCCTCTTTATGACTGAGATGAAAATGATAAATCTACCTCAGAGGGTGTGCAAAATTCTTGGGAGTGTGCCTGGCACGTAATGACAGCTAATACTTAATATAGTGAGTACTAATTACGCTAAGATAACTTTTGGGCATGCCGGTGAGTTTTTTTTATTATTATTAATTTTTAGAAATTTAATAATATGGGAAGTATAACATCTCTTTTCTTTATTTTTTAAAAAGATAAATATTTTTATTAAAACTTTTTTTTTTTTTTTTGAGAGAGAGAGAGAGAGAGAGAGAGAGAGAGAGAGAGAGAGGAAAGGAGAGGGAGAGAGAAAGAGAAGCATCCATGTGAGAGTGGAACATTGATCGGCTGCCTCCTGCACACCTCCTACCAGGGACAGCCTGTAACTCAAGCGCGTGCCCTGACAGGAAATTGATCCAGCAACCTGTTGGTGCACAGTACAACTCCCAACCAACTGAGCCACACCAGCCAGGGCTAACATCAGTCTTTAAGCCGAACTTTTCTTCCTCCTTGTTAAAAACGTGTTTCTCACACTGCTAGATGAATTATTAGCCATTGGTAACAATTTTTGGCTCACAGGTAGAATTAGAAAGGAGGAAGCTGCTTTTTCTGGGAAAGAAAAAGAGGAACAGAGAAGAAATTAAAGGTAATGATTTCTTGGTTTCAGTGCCCAGCAGTAGAAGGGAAATGTTGAATCATGGCCTATCCTTAAAAAGAAATATCATGCATCCTTTAAAAATCATGATATAAAATGTATCCTAATGTAAAGTTCAGTGGAAACACTGTAAATGCCCATCTGTTTATGCAGCACGGTTCCAGTTATGTCCACACTCACATTTACTCACTAGGAAGAAACATACAAAATGTCAATAGTGCTAATCTCTGTATAATGGGATTATGGATGGTTTCATTTCCTTAATATTGTTCTGTCTTTGCATGAATTACTTAATTCTTCCAGGTTTAAATGCCTCTGCAGTACAAAGGAGGAAACAGGTTTAGAGAGAGGCTATGCGATTTGACTAAGGCCCCACAGCTAGTGAGTGGCGAGGCCAGGATTCTAAGCCACATCCTGACCCCGTTCTTAACTTGACCACCTCCATCCTACAAAAGTGACCGGCGTAAAAGGGCCTCCTCCCCTGGCCTCTTCTGCCCCCTCCCAAGCTGTGGTCCATATGGCTTTGGAATTTGTTTATGTTAATCAGAGGATACTCACTGAAACTTAAATAGAAGGGGCTAATGCTGAGGTAATGCTTGTACATGTAGTTATTGGAAAAGAAAAGCCAGTATTCTGGAAAGAGGAGGAAATGGAAGAAAGACTTGAGAAAAAGGTCTGAAAGGTACAGCAACATAAAAGGATAAAGGGAGGAGATGCTTCAAATGGGAGTGACAGTACAATCACATTGTACTAGGTTTTGTGCTAGAGAATGAGAACTGAGAAAAACACTATTGAAAAAATACCATGTATTTGGTCAGGAGTCAGGTTACCCCGGAGAATTTGGTGAAAGCAGAGCAGCCAAGGTGGTGGAGGAGGGCCAGTGATGTGGGGAAGTTAGTTTGCAGTTGGAAGGAAATGTTGAGAAGCTTGACAGTAAGAGATGATAGAAGGTAGCTAGAAGAGGCTGCAGGTTAATAAAATTAACTAGTTGATGCATCAAGAGGTTAAGGGCAATGGCATTCTGTAGGTAGGACTTGATGATGATTAACATGACTGTTGTGTTCAGGTTTTGGGGTTAAAATGAGGTAGTGATTGTGAATCACTTTAGAAAGTAGAAAACATTTTAAATTTAGACAATCAGAAGTTGTGAAGAGTTTTTAAGAATATGGTAGATAGGTATGGGAAATAAATACTTTATAAAATTAAAGTATGCTAGTAAAATTTGAAATAATAACTGGCTTTTAAAGATGAACAATTAGGTCTGTTTCTCACGTCTTGTTTTCCACAGAGTGAACGAGCTTTTGTAATTGTGGTGTTAAAAAAGGGTCAGTTTATATGTGACTATTGAGCTTCAAAGGAACAAAATAGAGTGAATATATTGTGCATTTGAAAAACTGCTTAAGTCAAAAGCCTCCAGATGGTGTGTGCTGCTGTGTTCACAGCTGTATTTACTGCAAGCTCACCAGATTATCTACTAATAATTTAAAAATAGCTGGGTAGAAACTGGTATATTCAAGTCGTCGCTGGTTGTGAACCTCAACACCAATAGTAACTTTTTATTTGTATGCATTTAGTAAAACACCAGTTGAAATGACTTACTTCCTTTTGTATTGCTTTCAAGATTTCTTATTTGGGCCAGTTTATGCTTTGCACAAACAACCAGAGTGCTTACATACAGAAGTAGATTTCCAGGCTTTAAAAATTTTATTTATTTATTATTATTTATTTAATGTGGTCTCTTAGGAGTAGATTGGAGAATGGTTCTTGCATCTTTGTTTTTTTTGTTGTTGTTGTTTCACTAACCATTTTTAAAATTTTAAATATATTTTTATTTATTTTAGAAAGGACGGGAAAGAGGGAGAGAGAGAAACTTACCATATTTTGCATTCCCAATTTCAGTGAATGAGAGTTCCCTTTGCTTTGCATTCTTGCTAGTATTTGGTGTTGTCACTATTTTGGATTTTAGCCCTTGTGTGTTAAAAAGTGTAATGCTCATGTCTGGTGTCAGCTATGTTGCAGTTTTGACTTTGTCTACCATTTGCCGTAGAGAATGAGTGAGACCTGTAAAAATTGTCTCTGTGAGCCTCATTGTCCATCCTGTGGGGGAAAGGCATAAAGGTACACATTTGGGAATAACATAATCTGATTACACTTTAAAAAACGGGCGTAATTCTGCTAATAATAATTTTAGGTTGATTTTTTTTAGTGTTTCCATGTAAATATTATTTCCCCTCAGTTACCCAGTGTTTCTCATTTTGCAATAGATTTCACTTTATAAAGGGAAAGAAATGCTTTGAATGTTTTGAAACAAGCCCATTCTGTCAAAGCTCTTTATTTGCTAGATATTTATGGATGTAAAGATTTGTATTATTGAGTGGTCAAGGCACTCAGGTAAGAGGAAGATTTGACCCTGTCCTTGGAGGTTATTAGTACCTAATAATAATTGCAGCAGTGACTATTCAAGGGCTGACTGTAAGGCAGATCATGTACACTTCTAAGATGAGGTGCTTTCCAGCTATGCTTACGTAGAGCATTTTTGACTTCACATTTATACCATCAGCCTAACTGTGCTCTGTGCCTACCCAAAGCCTTGCTTGTGAAGATGATTTGGATAGGCGCTCCTGATAGTTACGGAGTTCATTAATTCCCTTGCCAGGGGTTCTTAACTTTGTTTTTATCAGGGACTCCATCAAACATTGGTGCAAGTTATGGTCTCTCCCCTCCCTCCCCCCAGCGCCCCCTCAACATAGTCTGTGACCATTTGGTTACATTTCACAATACACAATTGCAGGTAGTTTATGGAACTCCTGCCCCTCCACGGACATCTCCCTAAGAACTCCTGTTCTAGTGAGCTCTAAATCTCTGTTGAAATTCCTAGGAAACCTTCGCATTTCTTACTTTGGGGCAGATTTGCTTTACTCACAGAGTGTGGTGTGAGGCCATGGGTTGTATGGAGCCGGTGGAGCTTGCCGTCTGTGTTCTGGTTTATCCAGGGCCCAGGCTGCTGTTCCCTGTGGCAGATTGTCTGTGAGGAGCCAGAGGAGAAACGATCCTCAGCTCTTTGCACCAGAGAGAACTGACCTCTCCTGAGCATGTGGTTTGTGTTTAACTTGGGTATTTAGCATCCTGTGACTGATGAAGCTTTCTTGGAGGTATTTGCTTATAAAATTTTGGCCACGTCTGAAAAAAAGATATAAAAATGAACTGAATACTTCCTTCGTGGTTTCATCTTTTCAATCCCCTCTCTTCCCTGCGATTTTCCTTTGTCCCAGTAGAAAGCAGCAAGGTAGTAGAGAGGAGAGGCTCTGGCCTGCAGGACTGGGAGGCCTGAGGAACAGGTTTCACCACCATGTGCTCAGGGTCCTTACCTATAAGTCATTCCTACTTCCGACGGCTACTGTGAGGGTCAAATGGCAAGCTCCTGGGCATTTAAGTGCTGGATAAATCTCAGCTATTGTTATCCTACCAGTGCCTTCATTTACTTTGAATTTCATTTCAGAATACTTAGGAAGCTCAGTAAGCTGCCTTAAATACTCTTTAAAAGTAACCCATGCTTTAGATCTTCTCCACCCTGTTTAATTTTTGCCTAAAGACAGTCATTAAAGAAATTATGTAGCGGAGTGCTATGGACTGAACCATATCCCCCAGAGTTATTTGTGTTGAAGCCCTAGCCCACAACATTTTGGTATTTGGAGGTGAGGCCAGTAATTAGGCTTAGATGAGGTCATGAGAGTTTGGGGAGGGGGCGGAGGGTGGCATGATGAGAATATAAGAAGTGAAAGACCCAAGATATCTGTGCGCCCCCCCCCCCCCCCCCCCCAATTCCAGGACACAGTGAGAAGGCAGGGAGCTGAATTGGCTAAAACTTTGATTTTGATTTAAAATTTATTTCCCACAGCCTCAGAACTGTGGGAAATACATTTCTGCTTTTTAAGCCACCCAGTCTGTGGTATTCTGTTATAGCAGCCTAATTCAGAGAGTAAATTTCATACATGCAGGGTAGAAGGTGATCAATAGCTTATCATAGAGGCACTGAGCTTTTTGAAAGTGAAATGGGGATTATGCTTCTGTTTGCAGAAAGCTTTACATCTACCGAACCGCCCTCCCTGACCTCTGGTTTGCGCCTCACAGCTACCTTATGAAGGAGGCAGAGCAGATGCTGGCTTCTCAGGTTACAAAATGAGAGAGCCAAGTCTAGAGAAGTTAATTGAGTTGCTGCATTCAGTTTCCATTTCAGAAGTGGCTAAGCCTCTTAGTAGCTGTGCTCTGTCTTCTCTATCTGTTGTCTTCCATGGACACCTTAATATTGTCAGCGTCCCAATCCTTTTGCTTAGAAGACCATAACCTTTATCTTTGTAGGGATATTATTCTCAGAGTGGAGAAATCTCTCACTTTTTACTTTTGGATACGGAAACTGAAACATTAGTGATGAAATTGTAGAATTTTTCTGAGGGAGAACAATAGAATTTTTGAATTATTTGACTTGCTGATAAGATTTGAAGTATAAAATTTCTGTGAGGTATCATAAGTCTAAGAAATGTCACAGTACCTGAATTAGTACTTATAACATTTTATCTTCTTATTTTGGTCCAGGTATTGGTTTGTCGTCCAGTCTTGCTGATGAGCGTCTAGAATGTAGTCATTATTAGGAGCTATGTACAGTCAAAAGATTATCTTCATTTTAGTTAAGGTGATTTGATTATGTCTTGCTCAAAAGGATGAAATAGCAGTGAGAAGCTACAAACTTTAAGTAGTTAAAAGGGAAAAAAAAATTTTCAATCCAAAACCCTAACCCAAACTCTGCCCTTCATTCTGAAATTCTACGAAGTTAGTATTTATGAGCTGTAGTACATACTGTATTTGCTTCATTTCCCATTATATTTTAACAAAGAAATTAAAAAAATTTTACTTCCTGATGATGAAAATGATTTGTTCAAGATTAAAAACTTAGATTTAAAATTTTTTTTATTGAGATAAAAGTCTCATAACAGACAATTCACCCATTATACAAGTGTACAAATCAGAGTTGTGCAAACCATCACCATGCTATCATTAAGAATACAATTTTACATGGGTGTTTCTAGTGATTAATTGAATGCTCCTAGATAATCATTATATGTAAATTTGTACTTCTATGAGTAAGAATATAATTTATATAAATCATTTTATCATTACAACATATAATTGGCTCAAGGCTTTCAAACCCAGCTTTTGTTTAGATGGTCTGACATGAGGGAGTTAATTTCAGCCCAAGGTTACATGACTCCCTCCCTTTAAGGGATAAGGCAGTTATGAATATGGTGTGAAAGTGGGATGTCTTCTTTCAGCATATTATCTGGAGAAATTGTAACTTTCCCAGAGCATTGTTTTTATATTTGCTGTACTCAAAATGTGTTAGACATTTGCTATTTTCAGCAGTTTGTGATAAAGAATTTTTCATTTGTTAGTAAAAGGGCAGCCAGCGGATATGTCTCAGATTAGGGGAATTTCTTATTGTTGATTCCTTCCCACGGTTCATAAAATTCAAGTAGGCCCTTAAGGCTATGGAGTAATCATACTCAATTTTCCTCGTCCTTTTCCTCGCCCTGCTTCCTAGATGACTGTTTCATGCTTTCTTCTTTTACACCTCCTCCCTGTTTTTTTAAAATATGTTTTTATTGATTTTTAGAGAGAGAGGGAAGAAGAGGGTTAGAGAAATAGAAACATCCATTACAGAGAAACATCATCGATTGGCTGCCTCCTACATGGGGATTGAGCCCGAAACCCGGGCATGTGGCGTGCCCGGTAATTGAACCATGACCTCTTGGTTCCTGGGTTGACGCTCCACCACTGAGCCACACTGGCTGGGCTCCTCTGGTCTTTATACTGGGCTTTCTGCTTCAGTGAGAAAAATGAAAGCAGTCAGAAGAGAAGTTCCACAGACTGCCACCACCTTGATCTGTCTGCCTTCCTGGCGGTGTGTAGATGGAGTGCTGTTCTCTCGTGCCCTCCAAGGCCAACCCAGCCCAGCTGGTCGTTCCACCCCACCCCTGCCCTCTCAGGTAGTAATTTTCTGTGTCATGTTATTAATGTTTCAGACTCTACTGGGTCTTTCCCAACAATATACAAATGTGCTGCTTTTCTCCCAAATACAAAAACAAAATCCCCCTTTTTTGACCCGACTCGCCCTGTTGCAATTGCTTATTTCTCTGCTTCTCTTTGCAGGAAAACATTCCTTCTGCCTGAAATACATTTCCCCACATATCTGTGTGACCTCATTTTTGAGACACAGAGGGGCTTACCTTGACCCTTGGTGTCTGCTCCTGATTTCCCTTACCCTGCTCAGTTTCCCCCTAGAATATTGTCTTTCACATACTATATATGTATTTATTTTCATTGCTTATTGTCTTCTTCCTCCCACTAGAATGTAAAGTCCTGAAGGGCAGGGATTTTTATTTTTATTTAAGCTGACGATTACATTTACCATCTACCAGGCAAATTGTTAATTTTATTTTTGTTCATGAAACTCTTTCAGGGAGTCTTATCCTGGTAGATTAATATATGTTGATAATTTATAGGACATTACCTGGACACTATAGGTGGACTTGTTAAGTAAAAAAATTAATAGTGATTTATTATAAATATTTATTTTAGATAAACATAAATAAACACACACATATTTAATCTGGATGATAGAGATCAAAGGAACTTGAAATAATGGTCTCTCTTTTTTGGAACCAGTAAACCAGCAGAACAATCCCATTTAGTCTAAGTGCAGTATCATAAGGCAATCAGATTGTAATCAGAACATGCCAAGACAACCCACTAGATCAGTGAAAAAGTTGGTTGGCATTTGGTAGAAAGTTGGTTGGCATTTGGTAAATGGAAAAAGGGGGAACTTGCCTGAAGTTTTTGCTTTTTAACCAATTGCTTTTTCTTTATGCATTCAGTGCATTAATGTAGGATGTTTTTTATTTCTTTACTTTTTTACAACTATAAATTATTGTTGTAAATGTATTTTTAAAAATATATTTTTATTGACTTCAGAGAGGAAGGGAGGAGAGAGAAACATCAATGATGTGAGAGAACCATTGATAGGCTGCCTCCTGCACGCCCTCTACTGGGGATTGAGCCTGCGATCCGGGCATGAACCCGGGACCCTTCAGTCCACAGGCTGACTCACTCTATCCACTGAGCCAAACCAGGTAGGGTTAGGATCTGTTTTTAATAGTTATTTGCAAAAAGTTTAGTATGTGGTAGGTCTATGATGAGCTATAAGGGTAGAGATACAGTCAGTGGTTTACAAGTCTGATAACACTATAAAATACTCGAAACTTAATCCTCAGTGTAATGTCTGAGGTAGGACCATAATTCCTATTAACAGAGGAGAAAATAGCTGAGAGGTCAAGTTGCCTTACTCACTGCCCCTTAACATCTAGTTTGATTTCCATGTCTGATGCAGTCTCCACTACACCACAGCCTCCAGATTTGTTGGGAGAGTTGAGAAAGACAGCGGAAGTGGACCTCTGGGGGAGAGATTTCTGTAGACCAAATGTGATTGAATGTGTAAGGGTTGAGAGTGAGGGGAGAAAGCTTATACTTTGAATATGGTTGATTTGGGTAGATGACTTAACCTTAGAGAGGATCCTTAGAAGGTTGATTTTGGGCATATCTAAACCTAGCCACTACTTATGTTGGAGGTGTATTAGAGAATTGTTTTGAAAGGTAAGATAATTTTATTGGCCTTTTCCCAATAATATATCTTTAAAACGAAAACATTTAATCTGATTTTAGTTTTTTAATTTTCAGGAGATCCTCAGTTTGGTTCTGCTAGGGGTTGAATTTTAAAATAAAGGGACCAGGGAGAGTGCTTATGTTTGGTATCTGCTTTATTTATTTATTTTTTTAAAGTCAATTTCAGCATCTATATATATATATAGAGGTAATATGCTAATTGGTCCTGTGTCCCAGTCACAAGTGGTCAACAGGCAGGAGCTGGTGGGCGGGGACAGGGGTTGGGACTTCTGCCCCCTGCGCAGGTGCGCGAAGGCCTGCCCAGAGCTAATGTTTTGCTGCCTCGGAGGCGGAGGCCGCTCCCAATGGAGGCATGCGCAGGCAGGAACTGCTGGGCAGGGACGAGGGTGGGGACTTGCGCCACCGGGACATGAGGCTGCTGCCAGGGTGGTCCCCCTGGCGGAGGCACACGCAGGCCCGCGGCGCTGCCGGGCCCAGAGGGGGACATCACGATGGGCCACAGCGGCTCCCCCCGCCTGCCCCCGGCGGAGGTGCGCGCAGGCCTGTGGCGCCGCCGGACACAGAGGGGGGCTTCAGGACAGGGACGGGGCCTCGTCAGAGAGCTCTCAGCACTTCTGCGCTGGAGTCTGAAGGCACGGAGAGGAAGAGAGAGTACATAGGCAGTTAGGGGGTTTAGGCCAGGAGGGGAGAGCAGATAGGCAGTTAGGGGGATCAGACAAGGAGGGGAGAGCAGTTAGGGGGATCAGGCCGGCAGGGGAGAGCAGTTAGGCAGTTAGGGGGATCAGGCCAGGTGGGGAGAACAGTTAGGGGGATCAGGCCGGCAGGGGAGCAGTTAGGGGCATCAGACAGGCAGGCAGATGAGCGCTTAGGAGCCAGTGGTTCTGGATTGCGAGAGGGACCCAGATTGGAGAGGGTGCAGGCCAGGCTGAGGGACCCACACACCTCCCCGCCCCCCCCTCCCCCCGTGCACGAATTTTGTGCACCGGGCCACTAGTTTAATAATAAAACATAAGGAAGCAGAGGCTTGCTCTAGCCACAGTGCTATAGGACTAATTTAACTTGTTGAAATTAATGTTCCCTTGATAAATAAACCATTTCCAGGTTCTTGGTGGATGGATTTAACTAAGAGCAGATTACAAATGATTACATTAATTCATATGAATTGTGCCAAATCTGAAAACATAGAAAAATAAACTAAATGTTTTTTTTAGTTGATATATCATTTAGGATCTCCATCCCCTTCATCTTTAATATCGTTTCTTCTAAGATTAAAATAAAACCTCCCATATTGACATGTAGTACTTAGGTATTCTTATAATTAATTAACTTCAATTTCCTTTAACTTCTGTAACACTCATTTGAAAAAAATTAATGGGAAAATTTTCCTGGTTTTCAGGTTGGTAGAAATTCAGAAGCTAATAAGCTACATTTGTAGTTCTTTGATCTATCACTTGGGATCTGATGAAGATTAGTTAAGAAAAGGACTTTAATTGAAAACTGATTGCTTAAATTGAAGGCATCTGTGAATTATGTATTGGCACTCAGGAGGGTTAATTTTACATCAGTGGTCACCAACCTTTCGGACCTCACGGACCACCAGTGGCCCACGGACCACTGCTCTAAATATAATGGACTAGTAAAGGGGTTTCTAATCCAATTTTGGTGTTTAGCTTCTTGAAAGTGACCAACTTGTCTTCCATGTTCACTGCCTTTGTAGGAGGCCAGATGGTGGTGATGTACAGACCTTGTGTTAATGGGGAGAGATGGGATCATTGAGGGCATATGATTGTGCTTGATTTTGATTGTCTTCTGTCACAAAGATTATTTAACCAAGTACTTTTGAACTTGATTATTGCTTAACTCACCATTCTTGTGGTTTTTTTCCTATTTATTTATATTTAATTTATTCATTTTTTATTTTATTTACAAACCCGTATTGTTTTAGTGTTGTTTTTTAAAACCCTACTTGAAATACGTGCTTAAAAAAAAAAAAAAAGTCTGACTCTTAGTGCTAATAAAGCAATTTGACAAATGATCTCATAAGCCTGCACGTTTCAGCATTAATTCCATCATGTGAAAGCAAGGGCTTTTTGTTTATGCCCAAGATATTTTTTTAAAATAAGAAATGATTCGTTGTTAATGACACTGGTTTGATGATACTTCCTTTTCTAACAAACTATTATTGAAGAGGATGTAGTTTTAATATGCCTAATGTGTTATTTGGTAGATTGATTTATTGAAAACGTATTTGGTCACTGGTCACAGATGTATGCTTTAAAATGAAGATAGAATCCTGGAACAGACTGTGGAATCTCAGAGGGAAGGCGGGGTGGATGGGTGGGTGGGAAGAGATTAACAAAAGAGTTTATATGCATACTAGAGGCCCGGTGCATGAAATTCATGCACGGGGGTGTGTGTGTCCCTTAGCCCAGCCTGCACCCTCTCTGATCTGGGACCTCTCAAGGGATGTCTGACTGCCCGACTGCCCGTCGGGCAGTTGGACATCCCTCTCTCAATCCAGGACTGACGGTGCCCAACTGCTCGCCTGCCTGCCATCCTGATTGCCCCTAACCGCTTCTGCCTGCCAGCCTGATCACCCCCTAACCACTCCCCTGCCAGCCTGATTGATGCCTAACTGCTCCCCTGCCAGCCTGATTGCCCCTAACTGCCCTCCCCTGCAGACCTGGTCACCCCTAACTGCCCTCCTCTGCAGGCCTGGGTCCCCCCCAACTGCCCTTCCCTGCAGGCCCGGTCTCCCCCAACCTCCCTCCTCTGCCAGCCTGATCACCCCAAACTGCCCTCCCCTGCAGGCTTGATCGCCCCCAACTGCCCTCCCTTGCAGGCCTGGTCCCTCCCAACTGCCCTCCCCTGCTGGCCATCTTGTGGTGGCCATCTTGTGTCCACACGGGGGCAGCCATCTTGTGTTGGAGTGATGGTCAATTTGCATATTACTCCTTTATTAGATAGGATATGCATAACCCATGGGCACTAACAGTAGTGTGGTGAAGGCTTGGGGTGGGGGGCAGGTTTGGGCTAGTAGGGGTCAATGGGGGAAAGAGGAGAAACATCTCTAATAGTTTCCACAATAAAGAGAAATTTAAAAAAATGACAAAGCTACAAAAAATAATAAAATGAAGGCTTTTGGCAGTCTTTGAACCATGAAAAATTTAAATATGTTAGTATGACGATAAATGGAAATTTTATTTATTATCTGCCTCTTATTTACTAAGATCCTCTAAGGCCAACTGTATAAAAACATCTAGCATTTAGAACTTTGGTGTTGTTAGCCTAGCCCAGTGATGGCGAACCTATGACATGTGTGTCAGCACTGACACGTGTAGCCATTTCTGATGACACGCGGCCGCTGAGGTGGCTGCATGCCGAGGATGAAACATTTGCTGCTCCTGAGGATGAAACATTTGCGAAATAATGTTTTTTCCTCAAAGGGACACACTACCCGAGTTATGCTCAGTTTTTTGGCGAAGTTTGACAAGCTTAAAAGGTTGCCCATCACTGGCCTAGCCTATGGAGTCAACACAACTTTGTTTTTTTAAATTCAGATTATATTTAATAGCCCCATGGAGTTGTAGATGTTATTTTATTTTAAAACAAAATCAGATATTAGGTAATATGTATTTTATTTTCTGCCATAAATGAGTATTTTCTACTTTATACTTTATTGGTTTCTCTCCCAAGCAGCACCAGTAGTAACTCTGGGGGATGGTGTTCCCGAGGCGCCTACGGCACAGCTTGTAGAGCTTCTGTGTGTCACTGAAGAGGGTTTGTAGCATTTGTGGTTTCCCCTTTTTTTCTTTTTGGCATGGTGTAGCAGGTTAATTTCTCTAGTCTTTAAATAGAACCATTGGATCTAAGTGTAGTCCCTTTGATGCTGCTCTCAAGCAGAGAATTTGGGGAAAAGTGAAGAGCAAGCCTGGAGGGAGGAATGGGATAAAAAGGAAAAAACACGGGCAATAGTACATATGTGTGATATTGAGATGTAGAATGCTGCAACAGAAACTGGCTGTCTGCTGTGGTGGAGGGATGCCACTTGTCTTCAGTGGGCCCCCATTGCCTCCTTCTAGAATGTAAACCTACAGGCATTGGGCACCTAAAACATTGATAATTCATAACATTTGTTATGTTTGGTTTACAAAGTTACTCAATTGAATATTGGTGAATCATGCTAATAGAATTTTATACCTCCTTCCCCACTCCCACTCCCCTTTTTTTTTTTTTTTTTAAATTTCTTTATTGATTAAGGTGTCACATATTGTCCTCATCCCCCCATTCCCATCCCACCCCTCTCCCCACGCATGCCCCAATCCCCTGTTGAACTTAACCGTTGGATAGGCTTATATGCATGCATACAGGTCCTTTGGTTGAACTCTCCCCCTCCCCCCCACCCTCCCCCTCCCCTCCCCTATCCTCCCTCTGAGGCCCGATAGTCCGATCGATGCCTCCTTGCTTCTGGTTCTGTTCTTGTTCCTCAGTCTATGTTGTTCATCATTTCCCCTAGATGAGCGAGATCATATGTCACTAGATATATACTAATAAGAACTGAATGTGAGACGAGCAATAATAGTTATGCTGACAGGCAAATGAATCAATCTGTAGCGAGCTTCCCCCTGGACCAACAGATCTTTTGAGACCCAATTTCGATGTCCAGTAGTTCCTTATGTGTACATGTCAGCACTGACCCCTCAGCTCTGGATGGTGGACAAATGGTGGTAATGGAGGTCCGACTCCCTCTGGTTTGGTCTCGGCCGAACCCAGGGGCACGGCGTCACCCGGACTAAGGGGCACGTGGCCTCACCCATACCCAAGGGGCGCGTGGTCTCACCCGGGCCTGGGACCCAGCCTCACCCGGATGGATCCAGGGGTGCACGGCCTCACCCGGACCCAGGATCTGGCTTCACCCGTACCCAGGGACGCTTGGCCTCTCCCAGACCCAGGGGCACGTGGCCTCACCCGGGCTTAGTTGCACAAGGCCTCACCTGGATCCAGGGACACATGGTCTCTCCCGGACCCAGGGACGCTTGGCCTCTCCCAGACCCAGGGCCACTTGGGCTCACCCGGGCCTAGGTGCACGAGGCCTCACCCGGATCCAGGGACACATGGTCTCACCCGGACCCAGGGACGCTTGGCCTCTCCCAGACCCAGGGGCACGTGGCCTCACCCGGGCCTAGGTGCACGAGGCCTCATCCGGATCCAGGGACACATGGTCTCACCCGGACCAAGGGACGCTTGGCCTCTCCCAGACCCAGGGCCACTTGTGCTCACCCGGGCCTAGGTGCACGAGGCCTCATCCGGATCCAGGGACGCATGGTCTCACCCGGACCCAGGGACGCTTGGCCTCTCCAAGACCCAGGGGCACGTGGCCTCACCCGGGCCTAGGTGCACGAGGCCTCACCCGGATCCAGGGACACATGGTCTCACCCGGACCCAGGGATGCTTGGCCTCTCCCAGACCCAGGGCCACTTGGGCTCACCCGGGCCTAGGTGCACGAGGCCTCACCCGGATCCTGGGACACATGGTCTCACCCGGACCCAGGGACGCTTGGCCTCTCCCAGACCCAGGGCCACTTGGGCTCACCTGGGCCTAGGTGCACGAGGCCTCATCCGGATCCAGGGACACATGGTCTCACCCGGACCCAGGGACGCTTGGCCTCTCCCAGACCCAGGGCCACTTGGGCTCACCCGGGCCTAGGTGCACGAGGCCTCACCCAGATCCTGGGACACATGGTCTCACCCGGACCCAGGGACGCTTGGCCTCTCCCAGACCCAGGGCCACTTGGGCTCACCCGGGCCTAGGTGCACGAGGCCTCATCCGGATCCAGGGACGCATGGTCTCACCCGGACCCAGGGACGCTTGGCCTCTCCCAGACCCAGGGCCACTTGGGCTCACCCGGGCCTAGGTGCACGAGGCCTCATCCGGATCCAGGGACGCATGGTCTCACCCGGACCCAGGGACGCTTGGCCTCTCCCAGACCCAGGGGCACGTGGCCTCACCCGGGCCTAGGTACACGAGGCCTCACCCGGATCCAGGGACACATGGTCTCACCCGGACCCAGGGATGCTTGGCCTCTCCCAGACCCAGGGCCACTTGGGCTCACCCGGGCCTAGGTGCACAAGGCCTCACCCGGATCCTGGGACACATGGTCTCACCCGGACCCAGGGACGCTTGGCCTCTCCCAGACCCAGGGCCACTTGGGCTCACCCGGGCCTAGGTGCACGAGGCCTCACCCGGATCCTGGGACACATGGTCTCACCCGGACCCAGGGATGCTTGGCCTCTCCCAGACCCAGGGCCACTTGGGCTCACCCGGGCCTAGGTGCACGAGGCCTCATCCGGATCCAGGGACGCATGGTCTCACCCGGACCCAGGGACGCTTGGCCTCTCCCAGACCCAGGGGCACGTGGCCTCACCCGGGCCTAGGTGCACGAGGCCTCACCCGGATCCAGGGACACACGGTCTCACCCGGACCCAGGGACGCCTGGCCTCCCCCAGACCCAGGGGCACGTGGCCTCACCCGGGCCTAGGCACACGAGGCCTCACCCGGATCCAGGGACACACGGTCTCACCCGGACCCAGGGACGCCTGGCCTCCCCCAGACCCAGGGGCACACGGCCCCACCCGGGCCTAGGTGCACGAGGCCCCACCCGGATCCAGGGACACATGGTCTCGCCCGGACCTAGGGGTGCGTGGCCTCTCTCAGACCCAGGGGCACGTGGCCTCACCTGGACCTAGGTGCACGAAGCCACCCGGACCCAGGGGTGCGTTACCTCTCTCAGACCCCTGGTCGCGTGGTCTCACCCGGATCCAGGGGCGCACGGCCTCACCCGGACTCGGGACCCAGCCTTACCCGGATCCAGGGGTCCACGGCCTCACCCGGACCCAGGGTTCAGCTTCACCCGGACCCAGGGGGACGTTACCTCTCTCAGACCCCTGGTCGCGTGGTCTCACCCGGTTCCAGAGGCGCACGGCCTCACCCGGACTCGGGACCCAGCCTTACCCAGATCCAGGGGCCCACGGCCTCACTCGGACCCAGGGTTCAGATTCGCCCGGACCCAGGGGCACATGGCCTCACCCGAACCCGGAATCCAGCTTCACCTGGACCCAGGGGCGCGTGGCCTCACCCAAACCCAGGGGCGTGAGGCCTCATCTAGACCCAGAGGCGTGTGACCACATCTGAGCCCAGAGGCTCGCAGGCTCGCCTGGACTCGGGTCTCAGCGGGGTTTCGTCTTCTTGATCCCAATTCCTGCCGGTCAATTCCCTCTCAGCAACTCCCTCAGTCATTTTCTCAGAGCTCCAGGGCGGCCGCCGCAGAACTCGTTGGGCGGCGGGCTCGGCAAGGCTCCGGTGTGCCCGGTGCACGGCGGCGGGCCGGTCCGGTGTCGCTGCGTCGGCCCCTGGGTCTGCAACGGTGGCCGGTCGCCGAGCGTGCGCACCTGGCCACTTCGGGGCATTGAGATTCTTGAAGGACTCGGAGGTCAGCAAGCACGGAGTCTCCTACCCCATGTCTCCCAGGGGCCCGTCTGTCCGTGCTCGGCAGCGAGTGGAGCCGTCCCCTCAGCCGGAGACCGCCGGGGGAACTGCGCCGAGCACGTTCCAGGCCGCCATTGTGTCGCCTGAGCCATAGTTCTTAAAGTGTGGACTTTGGGTCACCGGCATCAGCATCATCCTGCGTACCCCTCTCTTTTATTCTAGTTGTAGAGCATCTGCTCAGCCAGCCCCCCGGTCTTTCTGGCTGGTGTCTGCTCTGCTCTCCCGTCGTAGTCTCAATATTGTTGTGGTAGGCAACGATCAGGCTGCCGCCCTATGTCTCCATCTTGGTCCTCCTTTGTACAGTTAAGTCTTGATTGTTGTTGGTGTCACTGGGAGGAATTGTCCTCCAGGCCAACCGGCCGTGAGGACCCTCTTTGTCTATATAGGAAGAGTTGCTGTGCAGGAGACATGTTTGTGGGCTGGGTCTTGATGCAGCAATGCCTTGGCGCTCACTGAGTCTGCCTCTAGAATGCCTCCCTTATGCAAGTGATTGAAATCTGGTGTCATCTCACACCAACCACTAGATGCCCTCGTTTCTGGGTCTCCAATGCAGTGTGGGTCAGCCACTACCTGAGGCACTCAGCAGGAAAAAGTTTCTGCTCAGCTTGGCTGGGGCGGAGCTACAGGGTGGAGCCTACAACCTTGGCTTCCTGTCAGCCCCACCCTATGAGGCTCCTGCGTCTGTGTCCCTCTGTATTCCTTGCACACACCTCTGAGAGAAACGCGCCCTGGAGTTTCGTCCACTGCCAAACAGTCCAGTCCCTCCCCTAATGAATCTGGACTCCCAGATTCTCGCCTGGAACTGGGTTTCAGTGTAGTTGGAACTGGGTCTCAACGCAGTCTGGCGTCCCTGTCTCCTTCCCAGCAGGGCCACCCAGTGGCGCAGGCAAAAGTCCGTCCTCTGCGCACCTTCCAGTGCGCGCGTCTGGAGCCGCCGCTTCTCTGTGCCTCTGCCACCACAGCCCAAATTCATTCCCCCAGCGTGCCCCTGGCTTCCCAGGGTTTCGCCTGGAACTGGGGTTCAGTGCAGTCGGAACTGGGGTTCAGCACGGTCCTGAGCTTATGTCTCCTTCCCGCTAGGGCAGTTCAGTGGCACAGGCAACAGTCCGTCCTTTGCGCCCCTTCCCGTGCGCGCCTCTGGAACTCTGCCTTCCCCCGCTCCTCTGTGCCTGCGCCCCACAGCCCAGATTCATTCCCCCAGCCTGCGCCTGGCTTCCCAGGGTTTCGCCCGGAACTGGCGCTCAGTGCAGTCGGAGCCGGCGCTTAGCGCACTCCGGAGCCTTTATCTCCTTCCTGCCAGTGAACGCCGGCCAGGCCGTCAGCCGCCCCTTCCTCTCCGGCTCCATCCTCCCCGCAGGCGCTCGTGCTCGTGTCTCCGCCAGTTTCTCCATACCTCAGGCTTTTACGGCTCCCCCAATTGTCCCCGTGGCCTTCTCCTTCCCCCCAGCTGTGGGCATTTCAGTCCGCCAGCTCTCCTGTGGTTCTGGACGATGTCCGTTCTGACCTCTAGTTGTGCCTTTGAAATTGTTGTGCCCGGCTGCAGGTTAGGTGTTTCACCTATGCCGCCATCTTGGTTTCTCCCCCACTCCCCTTTTTAAGTGAAGAAAGTGAGGCACACAGAGTTGGTAAAAATTACAGCCTAATTTCTAATTGGCCTTTTTGGGCTTTACCAGTGCTCAGTCTACCAGATCATAGCATTGGGTAGTTTTATTTCCCACTTTTGAATCTGTTACATTCCTGAGACCCAGATTCTCATTTGCTCTTCGGATTGAATTAAGGCATGTGAAAGAATTATTTGTCATTTCTAATAAAGGCTTGGTTCAAAAAAGCTAATTGAGGCTGGTGTACTTGTGAAATACATGTCATTACTTGCCTCTATAATTTTTATTGTAGGCTGTATTACTAGAGCCAGCATTTTTCTTAAATAATCATTATATCGTTCACATTCCTGGATATAGAGACATTTGTGAGTTAGTATACTGTTATCTTTGTTTTGTAGGTGACATTAATTTCATCATCTGTACATGGGAAGGCTCATTGTCAATTCATAGCAAACATTTTGACCTCAAAGAAACCAGGAAATATACTCATAAAACAAGGCACTATCACAATTATTTTGTGAGAGTTCATGGGAGTTCACTCAATTGGACAGATTATTAAAGTCAGTACAACAACAAAACGCACATAGGAAAGTTTCACTTAAAACAAAACAAAACAAAACAAAACAAAAAAACCCAGGAAACCACATACATTTTCAGTGCCTCAGAACAGAAACCCATTGTGTGGTTTAAGAAGCAAATTCAAGGGCTGTGCTTTTGATAGTAAGATTATGTTGAATATATTGTGAATATATTCTTTATGAAGAATATATTGTGTCGTAGTCCTTAACTGTTATAAAGGAAGTGAGTTGTAATTTACTTGCAATTATTACTCATGTAATTATGAAGAATATAGAGCCTGACTTTTATTATTATAGATAGCCTATAGACTATAAGAAAAGGAACAAGTCCCCATTTCATATGTGAATGAACAGACTTAATCTCCTGGTATGACAGAGCTATAGTACAAGGGACAGCCTGGGGGAGAGGAAGGCAGAAATCTTTGTCCCTTCTGGGTTGGAAGAGGTTAACCAATGAGACTTGTGACCAAAATAAGCCCCAGTCTCATTAGGATTTTGCATGATTATGCTAAAATGAGAGTAGAGTATATAAAAATATATTTGGTTTGGAGTTTATTATACTTAAGTGCCTACTTCCATACTTAGAACCAAGTTAGTTATTTTATTTGTCCAGATTTCTCAATATGAATATTAGGATATATAATAAACAGACCTACCTCCCCCCATTTCTGTTTTTTCTTACTACTACTCTGAAAATTCCAACTATGGACTGATTTTATTTTTCTGGGATCTGTGAAAAATCTATGTTTATTTTAAAAAAATATATTTTTACTAGAGGTCCGGTGCACGAAATTCGTACATTGGGGTGGGGGGGGGGGAATCCCTCAACCCAGTCTGTGCCTCTCGCACTCCGGGAGCCCTCGAGGGATGTCCGACTGTGCTTGCCAGCCATTAGCCCGGCTTCTGACTGAGCAGCACGCCCCCTGTGGGAGTGCACTGACCACTAGGGGGCAGCTCCTGCGTTGAGCCTCTGCTCCCTGGTGGTCAGTCGCATCATAGTGACCGGTCATTCTGCTGTTTGGTCAATTTGCATATTAGCCTTTTATTATATAGGACTAGAGGCCCGGTGCACGAAATTCGTGCATGAAGGGGGGGGGTGTCCCTCAGCCCAGCCTGTACCCTCTCCAATCTGGGAACCCTCTCACAATCCAGGACTCCTGGCTCCCAACTGCTCGCCTGCCTGCCTTCCTGATTGCCCCTAACCGCTTCTGCCTGCCAGCCTGATCACCCCCTAACCACTCCGCTGCCAGCCTGATTGATGCCTAACTGCTCCCCTGCCATCCTGTTTGCCCCCAACTTCCCTACTCTGCTGGCCTGGTCACTCCTAACTGCTCTCCCCTGCAGGGTTGATCGCCTCCAACTGCCCTCCCTTGCAGGCCTGGTCCCTCCCAACTGCCCTCCCCTGCTGGCCATCTTGTGTTGGCCATCTTGTGTCCACATGGAGGCAGGATCGTTGACCACATGGGGGAAGCCATATTGTGTGTTGGAGTGATGGTCAATCTGCATATTACTCTTTTATTAGATAGGATAGAGGCCTGGTGCAGGGGTGGGGGCCAGCTGGTTTGCCCTGAAGGGTGTCCCGGATCAGGGTGGGGGTTCCCTTGGGGTGTGGAGCGGCCTGAGCAAGGGGCCTGTGGTGGTTTGCAGGCCGGCCATGCCCCCTGGCAACCCAAGCAGAGGCCCTGGTATCTGGAATTTATTTACCTTCTACAATTGAAACTTTGTAGCCTGGAGCGGAGCCAAGCCTCCTGCATGCTCCATGGCCGGCAGCCATTTCTGTTTGAGTTAATTCACCTTCTATAATTGAAATTTTGTAGCCTTAAGCAGAGGCCTGGGCCCGGCCAGGGTGTGCGGAAAGCTTTGCTTTCTCCGTTGCCGTGGGCAACCCTGGCCTGGTCTCTCCAGCTCCGTGGCTGCTGCCATTCTGTTTGAATTTGTTTACCTTCTATAATTGAAACTTTGTAGTTTGAGTTGAGGCTTAGGCCTGGCAAGGGCATGCGGAAAGCTTGGCTTCCTCTGTTGCCTGGGAAACCTTGCTCTCTGTGGCTGTAGCCATCTTGGTTGGGTTTATTTGCATACTCGCCCTGATTGGCTGGTGGGCATGGGTTGGGTTGGCAGACATGGCTTGGTTGTAGCGAAGGTGCAGTCAATTTGCATATTACCCTTTTATTAGGTAGGATTGGTTTTATAAAGGGAGGGAGAGGGAGAGAGAGATAGAAACATCAATTATGGGAGAGAATCACTCATCGGCTGCCTTATGCACACCCCACACTGGGGATCGAGCCCACAACCCTGGCATGATCCCTGACTGGGAATCTAACCGTGGCCTCCTGATTCATAGGTTGATGCTCATCCACTGAGCCACATCAGCTGGGCTGTGATGTTTATATGACTATGCATTTCAGGTAATTTCTGTCTGTGTTGGTCTATACTATAGATAAATGACATTTCATTTACTATAGATAAATTACATTTCATTTTCTGTGATACAGAACTTAGTGTTGCTGAATCTCAAAGTCTGTTTAATAACACTTTTTTTTCTTTTAAATATATTTTTATTGATTTCAGAGAGGAAAGGGGAGGGTTAGAGAGATAGAAACATCAATGATGAGAATCATTGATCGGCTGCCTCCTGCACGCCCCCTCCTGGGGATCGAGCCTGCAACCTAGGCATGTGCCCTTAGCCAGAATTGAACCTGGGACCCTTCAGTCTGCAGGCCAGTGCTCTATCCACTGAGCCAAACCGGCGAGGGCTAATAGCACTTTTAAATCTGTTGCTTAAATTTAGGCATTCATGATTTTAGGTTTCATCTCACAATTCATAGTTACAGGGGAAGGTAGAATAATATATGATGATTAAGATAAACAAATATTTGCACTTGCCCACAGTGTTAGGTATTCTAAAGTCAAATAATTGCTATGCAAATTAAAGCTTAGCTCAGCTAAAGAACCAGCTGTCTTACCTTTTAAGATTGGTAAAATGTGGCTTCCAAAACCTCATTTTCAAAGCACCTGACAAAAATATTAAAGAGACTCCCAGGACACTATAAATAATTTAGTATATGAAGTGATCTATGAGATCCTTATAATTTATTCCTTTTATATGAAATTCATGTCTGGTTTGGTTTGAAAGTGCTTGCATCATTGAAAGAGCTAGTTGAGAGGAGTGTATCTTACTGTTGGTTATACATCTCTTGCTCCTTTTTATTTTTATTTTTGGGTATTTTCTGTTAAGCTTTTTTTGTAGGAAGAGACTAGTGGTTTTAAAAGCCCAGAATTTTTGTTTTTAGGGACCTCCCCTCCCCATTTTTAGCATTTCTTTAAAAAAAAAAATTTATTGATTTTAGAGAGGAAGGGAGAGGGAGGGAGAGATAGAAACACCAGTGATGAGAATCATTGATTGGCTGCCTCCTGCACACACCCCGAGGGGGATCAGGCCCACAACCCGGGTATGTGCCCTTGACCGGAATCGAACCCGGGACCCTTCAGTCCACAGGCCGATTCTCTATCCATTAAGCCAAACCAGCGAGGGCCCCCTTTTTAGCATTTCTCTTTTGGTGCTTAAAATTGTATTATGATGAATTTTCGAATTTTCATTTTCTCTTTTGTTTTACATGCTATCCTACTTCTTTTTTTCTGGCCTCCATTCAGGTGGTTGACTGTTGGGAATTTTGACCTGTATTTATCATTTGTAGATGACATGTAATGCTTTCTTGACATGTATTCCTGAAAAATTGACCCATATTAGTGGGGAGCAATTTTTCCCCCCTTTATTTACCTGCGCCCTTTCCGTGGGTTATAGTGTTTATAATCCCTGATCTGAGCTAGATGTGAACAATGAAAGGGTGTTCCCTCATTTCTAATGGGTGGGGAACTCAGGTGTTGTAAATCTGTTTCTTTTATCTTAGCTGAGTGCTTCCTATTCTCTCAAGGACCCATTTAAGCATAGATGTTATATTCCAGTCTCTCTTTGCTTTTTACCTTGAAGCCTACAGTTCTGATTCTCATGCCTCAAGATCTAAGATTTTTTTCAGACTCATCTATCCTCCTTGCTTCCCCCTTTCCTATTCGTATGACTTTATTCCCTTGTTCTTGAATTGCCCTTTTGTCAAAATTCTCCTCGAAACATGTTCTATTCCCCAGGGAGAATTTGCTTTCTAGATCACCACCCTGCTTTTGCTGGCTTTCTCATTAGAAGCTCTTTCAATGGAAAAGAATACTTGCTCATATTTTGGCTTCCTCTCCTGGCAGATGGTTGACCTTTCCCCTCAGAGATCATTGGTACCTGGGACTTGCAGGGTGAAAGGGAGTCCTCCAGAGGAATGCAGCTCATGCATACACTTAGGTGTGTTTTTTTCTTTCTACTTTATAATGAAATTGTAGCCAAAAAGCATGATTGAACAAGCTTATCTGGCCTTCCCTACTTTCCCCCAAGCTTCATAACTTTCCCCCAAGGGTGTTGATGTTATATATATCTGCCATTTTCCCAACACATTAAATCCCTTGTACCCCACACTTGTTGTGTAACAGCGCCCCTCCCCTACCCCCATTCATTACCCGGAAAACAGGTTTCCCTGATTGTTGTTTTAAAGCCAATACCATGGTATTGCATAAAGGAAGATGTTTATGGTTGGAATTTTATTAAAATACCATACCCAAAGTCATGAGTTCTTCCTCACCTTTGCTTCTCTTCCTGTAAGCAACCCGTGGCAGATAAAGCTAGCAAAGAGCTCAGGGAATGCTTTGAGCTGTTTCAGTCATTATTGAGAAATAAGTGATTGAAAACATATGCTCCTAAAAGCTCTAGTTTTGTAGAAAAACAGAACTCTGCCTGTCATTTTGTGTTATAAATACAGAGGTAACTTACCATCTTTATAGAAATTGGGGTTTTATTTTTATGATGAAGAAAAATGTGCAGCCTCCCACATGCACAGCAATTGCATAGGATTGGAAAAATCCTTTGAGAACAGATTTAGGATTTTATCCGGACTGTCTATAGCCTGTCTGCCAGAGACTCTCAGCTCTGATTTTAGAGTGATGGCGTAATATGTTGAATGAGTCGGAGGAGATCTGTGTGGAAAGGGAAATTTACAACGGCGTGCTGATGGTGTAAGATAATGGAACATGTGATTCTAAAACTTGGTAGGTGTGACTATGTTAAAAGGTCTAGTGGAGAAAAATGCTTTCTTGCTCTTTTTTCCTCAGGTCAAATTGTATAAATTGCTGAAAGAAAAGACTAAAGCCTAGATCAGTGATGGCGAACCTATGACACGCGTGTCAGCACTGACACCTGTAGCCATTTCTGATGACACGCGGCCGCAGGCCGAGGATGAAACATTTGCTGCTCCTGAGGATGAAACATTTGCGACTAGAGTCTTGGAGTTAGTTTTTTCCTCAAAGTGACACACTACCTGAGTTACGCTCAGTTTTTTGGCGAAGTTTGACACACCAAGCTCAAAAGGTTGCCCATCGCTGCCCTAGATTGTTATGGGACCCGCTCACTCTATCTTTCTAAGAGTTGTCATCTATTGTTTTTGAAAGTCAAGGATAAAGTCCCTGGATTTACATTTATGTATATTCTTGTACTTAAAGCTAATAGAGTTGATTAAAAGGGAGTGGATTACTGATGAAATGGGATTCTTAATGTATTTATTTATATACATTTAAATCTAAATCAGTACTGTCTAATAGAACTTTCTGTGATGTTGGAAATGTTCTTAATCTGTGCTGTCCATCGTGGTAGCTACTGGCCACATGTGTCTGGTGAACACTTGAAATTTGGCCAGAGTGACTAAGGAAATGAATTTTTATTTTATTTAATTTTAATGAATTTTTAAATAGTCACATGTAGCCGGTAGCTACCATATTGGACAGCATAGCTCTCGATGAAAACTCATAAGTGATTTATCAGGCTTTACAAGGAATAACATCTCAAGGTATTCTCTCACATACAGACATGTTATAATTTCGTGGACATGTGCTTTTAGTTCTTTATTTTCTTTTAGAGAAAATTGGAATGAAAGGGGGAATAAGGCACTGTTAGTGTATTATATGGAGAGTTATAATTTAATTTAAAAACAAAAACCCAAAGGTGGTCTTTTTTAATGTATTTAAGGAAAAGATTAATGAGAACCTTAATATACTGCTTTAAGAATCTGTGCACTTTGAATATAAGAGGAAAGCTTGTTGATGGATAATGAAAAATGAAGCTTAATTAATAAATATATTTTGTTCATCCAATATTTGATTGCTTTCAAAGTTAAACATGGCAAAATTCTTACTCTCAGGGATCTAAGCAGAAACCAGGAGACCATACTTATACAGCCAGAGAGAAAGGGTTGGTGTAGGGAAAATGGGGTCCCAGAGAGCCATGAGAGACCTTAGAGGGGTTTGAGGAGTCAGAGCAAGCTCCTCTGAGAACTGACAACTCTTCCTATTCAGCAATACAAACTAAACAGTGTTTCTAGGGTCAGCTAGATACACTCTAACATAGTCTTCGCAAAGTGTTGATTGTTTTCCTCTGTGTTGTGGGAGTCTGTGTAGAATATTGTCATTATCAGTGTTAACCGACACATGCTGAGCATCTTGTATTTGCTAGGCATTGTGCAGACTAGTACTTTACAGGGGTTATCTTATTCCTCACAACAACTCCATGGGGTTGTCATACTATTATCTTCATTTTATAGATGAAAAAAACAAAGTTTGGGCAGAGGAATTGACTTGCCCACAGTTATAAAGCTAGCAAGAACCAGGCTATGTTTCTGAACTTAAGATGGTGTAAGACAGTGGTCGGCAAACTCATTAGTCAACAGAGCTAAATATCAACAGTACAACGATTGAAATTTCTTTTGAGAGCCAAATTTTTTAAACTTAAACTTCTCACGCCACTTCTTCAAAATAGACTCGCCCAGGCCGTGGTATTTTGTGGAAGAGCCACACTCAAGGGACCAAAGAGCCGCATGTGGCTCGCGAGCTGCAGTTTGCCATCAACGGGTGTAAGATAATGGAACATGTGATTCTAAAACTTGGCAGGTGTGACTATGTTAAAAGGTCTAGTGGAGAAAAATGCTTTCTTGCTCTTTTTTCCGCAGGTCAAATTGTATAAATTGCTGAAAGAATAGAAGACTAAAGCCTAGATTGTTATGAGACCCGCTCACTCTATCTTTCTAAGAGTTGTCATCTTTTGTCTTTGTGAAAGTCAAGGATAAAGTCCCTGGGAGATTATATATGAAAATTATTCAACAAATGTTTATTGAGGTAACAAACAGTAAAGAAAGGGTGAGCAGAGGTGAAAGACAGTAAGCCTAAGTGCCGGGGATACATATAGGAGGCTGTTAGTGGAGTGTTTGGGTGAACAAGGTGAGGACTGGAGAGGCAGTTTTGTGAAGGAGGAAATTAGACCTCATGTAGTCTTTCCTTGAAAGTTCTCTTTTTAAAAAACAAACAATTTAAGATACAGTCGACACAAAACATTATAATAGTGTAGATGTTTAACATAATGATGCGATGTTTGTATATTTTGCAGTAAGTCTATTTAGCATCCATCATTACACATAGTTACACAGTTTTCTTGTAATGAGAACTTTTAAGGTCTACTCTCAGCAGCTTTCCCATGTGCATTACAGTATTACTTACTGTAGTCACCGTACTAGTATATTACACCCCTTGACATTTATTTTATAACTGCAAGGTTGTACCTTTTGACCTACTTCATGCATTCCTCAAAAGTCTTGATTGAGGCTATTCAAATTTGAGACAAAAGGTACAATATTTATAGAAAGTAAGAATTGAGGTCCAAGATAAATGAGGGCATTGGGAATGGAGAAAAGATTGACAGCATTTTCCCAAATGCTTTCCTGATTTGGAGGACCAGTAATACCCACTGTCTTGCCGCTACCTCCAGCCTGTTATGTGGTGCTCATCACTTTGATTTATTGGTCCTCGCTGGTAACCACAGGGAGGGTCTGTCCCTTTTCCTGGCTTGGAACCTGGGTTGTGGCTAGGGCTCACTGAGGCCAGAGATACTCCCACTGCCTTGGTTATCCTAAGGTTATTTTAGGTTTCAAGAGTCTTTTTTATCTTGAGTGCCTTATAGGCCCCTTCTGTTTGTTAACATTTTAATTAATGTCCCACTTGAGGGAGTTGATTCATCTTTTGCTGACAGGCAGATTTGTGGAGTGCTCTCTCCTCTCCCTCCCACCCTCCCTCCTTCCCTCCCTCCTTCCTTCCCTCTCTTCTCTCCCTCCTCCTCCCTTCCTCCCTTTTCTCTTGTAAAAATATACCTGATTTGCTTCATTTAGTCCTTCAACTTGCTATCTAAGAATCTTTTGTGAAGCAAATAATTCTTTTTGTGTTTCTGCAGTTTAAGTTGATGTTGATTTCTAACTTGTGAAGACAATGGCCAATTGAATAGTTTGGATTACTTTTCTACAGTTGATCAATGGTTAAGAAGCATGTTGATGTGTCAGGTATTTGGGTAGTCAGATTCCCACCAGGAATTTAAGAGATTAGTTAGGTTGTAGAATTTCTATTATTCTTGTCCAAAACTCACATGCTGTTCTAAGGAAGGATGAGAGTTGGCATTGATCATTATAAGTTTTGTAATGTGAAGATGAATTACTCTGGGCAGTGTGTTGTGAGTATTTGATTCTGTTGATAATAACTTGAACAGTTTTCTTACCCACAGGTTTCTTAGACCCTTTAATGTGACAATGATTATAAACTTGAAGAGTATTTATAAGCAATGTGTCCTACACTTACTTTACACAGAGGTTTTGTGTTTTTGTTGTTTTTTAAAGGAATATGGCTTGGAAAATGCTATGGTGTTTACATTTTCCCTATACTCTTCATCTAATGCTCTTTCCTGTGTCATCTCATTTAGTGTCTCCTATATGTGGATGACTCCCAAGTCCATGTTCTTGCCTTGGTCTTTTTCCTGGGTGTCATTTTGTATTTCTAGCTGCCTAGTAGCTAACTCAGTCTGTATAGCTACTTAAAAATCTCCTGTCCCTTCAATTATGTGTATCACCCGCCAAACACATGCCCCCCTTGTAGAAACTAGGGATAGAAGCCCTGGCATCTTCTTCAGTTCTCTTTGATTCCCATCTGGTTGATTCCCAAGCCTGCACTTTGTGGGAGGTTAACAGGATCACCCACAAACATGTTACCCTACTGTTTTTGATCTCAGGGAGCAGGGTTAGTTGTGGATGTGGTAATGGGGCTCTCAGGATGCTTAAACATCTATTGGGGACCTCCTGGGTTTTTCATAGTGAGAAGAGCTGCCTTTTACTATTAGGCCTTTTCTACACAATTCTGAATTTCTGTAATATTCTAAAAAATGCTTCTTACCTGCTCATAGTATATCATTTGTTTAAAAAATATCAAAAGTGACAGGCTTATAGGGAAGAAGCAACACATCATATCCAGCTGTTTTAAAACAACAACAAAATAAAACTGTAAATTACCAGTTGCTGAAAATGACACACATGTCTCTAGATAGTTAGTCATATTGTTAGTCAATTTGCAGGTTGTAAGATAGAGCAGGGAGGAGTGTAAGGATAGGAAGCTGTGCATTCCCCCAGGTCCTATAGATTGCACCAAATTAACTTTCATCAGAAGTGGCAGTTGTTCCACTGAAAACATTTGAGAAGAAACTCGTCTGTTTTCTGAAGTGAGAAAGCAGGTGTCTTTTGGGAGTGCTGTTGTACCCCGTGCTCCATTTACATGTCAGCCTTCCAGGTTGCATTTGCCAGTTGCTTTTGAGATTTATGTTCTTGAGGTTGAATATTGCCTTGCTTGCATTTTCCAGGTGTTCTTAAAGGTCATTAGAGACTAGAGCTCTTCAATACACGTTTACATTGGTCAATAAACTGAGCTTCCAATATTTTTGTGGTTGTGCAGTATGGAATGAGTATTTTGCTTGTAGGTTTAATTTTTTCTTGACAATAAAACAGAAAATCTGTCAAGGGAACTTGACTTTGAACTGTAGGGATAAGACCTTATTTAATCTGGCAATTGCTCTACCATCCTTTTATCTTCCACTATATGAGATGAAAGATTAGAAAAGAATACCTGTGTGGTATTGATTAAGCCTGCCAACACATGACCAATACAAGTCTTGTTAGTAGATTTACTTGCTTCTGGAAGAAATGCAGTCTCTACCTCCTTTAGTCCTGCTCAGTGTTATCACAGTTATTGTTCATGGGTGCGATTCTATTTAGTTGCTTTCATATTTTAAAAAGCTTATTTTGAAAAATTCTGAAGACATAGCTTTTCTTCTCCTCCCCCCCCCCCCCCCCGCCCCCCGTATTTCCTTCTGTTGATAATGTTCAGGTCTTTAAATCAAAACGATCTCCTTTAGTCTAGTGGTATAGGGCTGTTTTCATAATTTATAAATGTCAAGATGAGGTTTATTGGAAGAAGCTGCAACTTTGCAAATCCTACATAATAAAAGGGTAATATGTAAATTACCATCACTCCGCTACGCCCACGATTGGGCCAGCGGGGGGCGCAGGGGGCGGGACTTGGGGTGGCCAGGGTGGCCGATTGGACCGGTGGGACGCTGAGCTTGCGCTGCCGCTGGTGGCGTGAGCTCAGCGTCTGCGCCATGGCTGTGCTGCGGCACAGAAGGGGCCTCTGGGGCAGCAAGCTGGGCGTCTGGCGGCCCCGGCTGACGAGGCAGTGTGGTTGGGCAGGCGGGTGGCGCGGCTCCCAGGGGAGGAGTCTGGCAGCGGTCGGGCTGCAGGAGCGCGCGGCAGCGTCGTCCATAGAGGACGTGGGTTTCCACGCAGCCCGGGCTGGCCGAGGGAGGGCTCATGAGGGAGCCGGAAGGCAGAGGAGGCGGTGGCGGCCTCAGCCTTCCTGGGCGGGAGGCGAAGGCAAGACCCCGGCCCGGGCTCCGGCTGCCAGAGGACCACGCCCCCGCCCCGCCCCGCCCTGGGGGCCCAGGGACTTCGGAGCCGCCGGCCACACCGGGTCCCGACCAGCGGACAGACAGCCAGCTCCCCCACGATCGAAAGCGGGGAGCTGTGTGTCCGCTCCAGCACCAGTGGACCCCCTGCCATCAAAAGTGGGGAGCAGGCTGCTAAACAGTGTCCGCGGAGCGTGCTAGGCTTTGCGGGGCAGTGGATATGGCCTGGATGGCAGGTTAGGCCTAGGGGACCCTACACATGCATGATTTAATCATGCACTGGGCCTCTTGTATTTAATAAAATTTGTGTTTTAAACTGTAATGCTATAGATTTCATTTGGGTATGTTTTACTATAAACTATAGCATTAAGCTTTCTTACCTGATTCTTTAAAGAAACATAGTTTTTCTTATTTTGGCACATATTTCACAAATTAATGATTTCTCAGGAATGATCTTCTTTCCAAGATCTTGATAGACACTTGCTGTATAGCGGTGCTATGTCTATATTAGAGACCCCTGATGTAGACCTGATGGTTATTCTCTGCTCATTCTCAGGTGGACCTGGTACCAGAGGTAAATGATATTTTTATTAGAGAATGCCCCATGCTGAACAGGATTGGGGTATATTATCTGTGATATGGGATCATTATATCATCCTCTAAAGCTTGCTATAATAAACAAAGTAAGCTCCTCTGTAATAACAGGGACTATTTTATTCTTGAATGTTTGGCTGTTTCTCTTACTAAGAGGGTGAAAATGTAAAAACATTCTGCCCTCCATATGAGTTTATTCTGCTTATTGCTGATTTTATACACACACACACACACACACACACACACACACACACACACACACTCACACTCTAGAGGCCCGGTGCATGAAATTTGTGCACGGAGGCAGGGGGTCCCTTCATCTCAGCCTACACCCTCTCCAATCCGGGACCCGCGGGGGATGTCCGACTGCCGGTTTAGGCCCGATCCCCAGGATTAGGCCTAAACCGACAGTTGGACATCCCTCTCACAATCCTGGACCACTGGCTCCTAATTGCTCACCTGCCTGCCAGTCAGTTCGCCCCCAACTGCCCCCTCCCTGCTGGCCTAGTTGCTCCTAACTGCCCCCCCCCCCCCCGCCAGCCTGGTCGCCCCCAACTGCCCCCCTGCTGGCCTGGTTGCCCCCACACAGCCTGCTATTTGGTCATCCCTCCCTAACCCCCTGCCTGCCTGGTTGTAGGCAGCCATCTTGTGAGGGTGTGATGGTCAATATACATATTACCTCTTTATTATATAGGATTAAACCTTTTTTTTATTTATTTTTATTTTTTTTTAAGTATATTTTTATTGATTTTTTACAGAGAGAAAGAGAGAGGGATAGAGAGCCAGAAACATCGATGAGAGAGAAACATCGATCAGCTTCCTCCTGCACACCCCCTACTGGGGATGTGCCCGCAACCAAGGTACATGCCCTTGACCGGAATCAAACCCGGGACCTTTGAGTCCGCAGGCCGACGCTCTATCCACTGAGCCAAACCGGTTTCAGCACCTTTTTTTTTTTTTTAGTAGATAGAATTGGTATTTTACCTTGAGCAAATGATATTAAAGATTTTTTGTGTAAACACATGTTAGAAGGGTACTGGCATATTCTTAAGAGCTATTTTTATTTTGTGAGAGGGCTCTAAAAATGACTGAAGTACAATAGGGTTAACATAGTGGGACCAGAAGCCAGGTATATCTGAAGCTGACACCTGCCGTGGGAACTTTAGATGACATTCTATAGGCCTGTGCTGTCCCATGATTCATTTCATCGTTTCTGTCTTTCCACTTACAATTTCCTCACTTTTAAGTTCCAAAATGGAAAGTGTTCGTTTAGCTTATTAGTGCCTACAAACTTGGCTGTTGTGTTTTCCGCTTCATGCTGTACGTATCATATGTCACTTGGCAGCTCTTGGCAGTCTCGAGTGCCATTCCTGGTCATGGAGAGACTTTAGTCCTGAGAAAAAGTGAGTAATGCTTCTTTCATTGCTGATGACCATTAGCAGCTAGATAATTATACGTAAGAGCCCTTATTTTGAAGTCCAGACTTTCTTACTGGGTAGTGACCCCCTCCACTCCTTTTACGGCTCTTCCTGCTCTGACTGTTAATGGAATCAGTCATTTGGTGCCAACAAGTACAGGGAATCTAAAACAGTCAGCCATGGAACATGAGCGCCCTGCCCTGTCAGAGACCACCTGGGGTTCATGCTTCCTGTCGCTCCACATGTGGGAGGTGATATTTGTATGGCATACGGGTACATTGGACATTTGGTAGTGCTCATATGGTACTTTGTGAACATCTCATTACATATTCTCTGGTAATGTAAGACAAGAAATACAACGAGGGAAGAGAATAAACACTGAATTTGCCTAAAATATCTAATGTAATGTCTTCAAATTTTCTAATGGAAAATTTGAGGGTGCTTCTGTAAACTAAACATGGAAAACGACTACATGCAATTTCTGATGAAGACGTTTTGATGAACATATCAAATTCTTGAAGATCACCTTTAGTGGAAGAAATTGGTTCATACAGGAGGAGGTGGCAAATGAGAGAAGAATATTGCATTTTTCTCTAGTTGTTGGGAACATCTTTCTTATTAGCCAGAATTTGGTATTTTGATAGCTTTAAATTATATCTCCAGAGTATGATTATTCTTTAAATCTAGCCACTTTCCCCCTTTTTAATTGATAAATATAATTGTAATTTCTTGATAATGCACATAGATTTTTTAATCCATTTAAAACTTTTCATATCAAGGTTTTAAAAACAATATTCTCTCCCTCCCCTCTATTTTACTTAATTCTTCTTTAGGATTTTAATTATGACACCAAATAAACATCACTAGTGAGCTTTAAAGTCCCATTTTTCTGGAATGGAGCTTTTGTTGTGAATTCATATACTTGGTTACGTTTTCTCTCTCTCCTTTCATGTAACCCTCACAATGTTCCTTAGGAAAGCTGTTTTTAAAACTAGTTACTCTGCTAGTTTGCAGGGTAGGCTTTCAGATGGCCTTCCCCATCCCTCACTGTATTTGGACAGCTGGAATATTTCCTTTCGAGGTTTGGAGGTGGTGGCGGAGAGGGGTGTTTCTATCTTACCAGTATGTGTCTTCCTAGATTGGAAACCAGCCAAGACTGTAGCTGCCTGGATTTTATTAAATGCAGCATTTGGTAACATTAATATGGAATTTGTCTGTAGGAAACTTACACAGGTAGAGGGCTTCTCTGTGAAGAAAACAGTGTGTTGATTTTATCCCAGTACGGATACAGTCTTTCCACTGGAGCTTCACTGGCAGTTAACAGACTTATTTGGCCTGCCCATAATACCTTATTTGCTTCAAAGTATACTCTTGCCACCGTGACTATTTCATCCCCATTTGTTTCTATACCATCCAGTCGCATGGTTGTCGTACTGTTTATATGGTGAGGACTCCTAGATTTGTATCTCTAGCCCAGAGTTTCCTGACCTCTCCACCCATTCATGTATCTTTGCTTGGGTATCTAGGCATCTCAGACTTCACATGTTCCAAGCAGAATTCCTTTTCCTTCTCCCCTCATATCAGTTAATGACAACTCTACACTTCCAGCTGCTCAGGCCCAAATCTTGGCCTCTCTGACTCTCCTCTTTGTCTTACAGTCTGTCACAAGCTGACAACAGATTCCGATGGCTCTGTTTGTAGAACCGATCCACAATCTGACTACTTAGCACTGCATAACCACTCCCTTGCCTGAATCAGTAATTTCCTAACCCCACAGCCCCAAGAGGGAGTCTGTCTTAATTCTCAATTCAAACCCCTACAATGACTTTTCTATTACTTCAGTAAATGCTCCCATGCTACCTCCTTATTTCTGACTTTCTTCCTTGCCATTACTGCTTCTGCCCTCGGCTGTTTGGATATGCCAGGCATGCTTATGTCTCAGGCTGTTGTACTTGCTTTTTTCTGTCTGGAATGCTTTCCCCCAGGTAACTGTACAACTTGCTCCCTTCCTTTAGGTTGAATGATCCCTTATCACTGATTACCTTATACAAGTTAACAACCCTTGCATCCCCTTTGCCCAGCTTAATTTTTCTCCATAGCACTTACCACCAGCTACTATAGTGGTACTCTGTCTTTACTTGTTTATTATCTCCTCCCTCCCCTACTAACCTGTAAGCTCTCTAGAAGGCAGTGGTCGCCAACCTTTCGGACCTTGCGGTCCACCAGTGGTCCGATTGGCGAGCACCGCTCTAAGGGTAGAGATTGTGTGTATTCTGATCAAGCATGTATATGTCTTCAGCTCCCAGGGCAGTGCTTGGCACCTAGTAGGTGCTCAGTAAATATTTGCTGAACTTAGGAAAGAATCGACAGGGCCTATGCTCTGGACATTGATGTTTGAGGATGTAGGGTTACCACTACAGCATCATGGTCCAGGTCCTGGGGACCCTCATCCCCTACGCCCCCATTGCTCACTAGTTGCTGGTATCTGGCATTGAATAGTTCTCTTGGCTCTTCTGCTTTTCTCTTTGAATGACATCAGGTTAGCAAAGATGGCAGGGTAATACCTTTGGTCACACCCACTTAGAACAGCTCAGACATGGGTAATGGCAAGTTGAGTTTGGCTTAGACTTTTGCTTTTAGTCAGAGCTACCTTTCCTTTCCGTCTGACTCCGACTCGAAGTGTTTTCAGAAGGACTGCTCCAGTGAGTTTTATGGTTCTGTTTTCCCTTGATATTACTTGTACCTATGGATTAGAAGTACTTTATGAATGCTTTTGGTTTTTCATATATGTATGAAGTGTAATTGTCTTAAGTATAAAAGTCAGTCTCCTTTCCATTCATCAAGTGGTCCGAGCTAATGGGCCATGGTTTTCAATTACTTTAATAATGAAGCTCGGTAAACTGAAAGAAAACCTGTCCAACTTACTGTTGAACATGTGCAGAGGTAGTAAGCCTGACCAGGTATTCCTGTACATTAAAGATTGAAATAAAACTTCTCTGTGTTTAGTTAACTATGCTTTTTATAGCTTTAAGAAGTGGTTTTTCGGGGGGGGGGTAATGGTAAGATATGTACACATATAATACCTCAATAAAAAAAAAAAAGAAAAAAAAAGAAAAAAAAACCAAAAAACAAAAACAACAACAAAAAAAAGAAGTGGTTTTTCTCAATGGCAGAGAGCGAGCTCATCCTTGTGAAGTTTATAGCCAGATGCTTTTTATTTTTTTTTTAGCTGTAGCAAAGCTTGTGCTTTTTCTGATTAGTTTGTAGTGTTTCTCTCTCTCTCTCTGTGTGTGTGTGTGTGTTTATTTTTTATTGATTTCAGAGATGAAGGGAGAGGGAGAAATAGAAACATCAATGATGAGAATCATTGATTGACTGCCACCTGCACGCCCCCCGCTGGGGATCGAGCCCACAACCTGGGCATGTGCCCTGACTGGGAATCGAGTCATGACCTCCTGGTTCATAGGTTGATCAACCACTGAGCCACGGTGGCTGGGCTTTGTGTATTTTTTGACAGCATTATTTTATTTATTTATTTATTTTTAAATCCTTAAGATCTTTTCTTTTTATTTATTTATTTATTTTTTAAATATTTTATTGATTTTTTTAGAGAGGAAGGGAGAGTGATAGAGAGCTAGAAACACCGATGAGAGAGAAACCTCGACCAGCTGCCTCCTGCACACTCCCCATCGGGGATGTGCCCACAACCAATGTACATGCCCCTGACCGGAATCGAACCCGGGACCCTTCAGTCCGCAGACCGACGCTCTATCCTCTGAGCCAAACCGGTTTCGGCTTGACAGCATTATTGAAATGTAATTCACATATTATATAATTTACCCATGTAAAGTGTACAATTTAATGGCTTTTAGTATATTCACAGATACGTGGAGCTACCACCACCATCACCACAGCAGTTCTACATTTTTATCATCCCCCAAAGAAACCCCATAACCATAGCAGTCACTCCCCAGCCACCTCTCCACCTCCAGGCAACTACCAATCCGCTTTCTGTCTCTGTGGATTTGTCTTTGCTGGACATTTAATATAGATGGAATCATACAATATGTGGTCTTTTGTGACTGGCTTTTTTCACCTAGCAATTTTCCAGTTTCAGCCAGGTTGTAACATTAGTATTTTCTTTCTTTTTATTGCTGAATAATATTTTATTGTATGGATATACATCTTTTATTTATCCATCTGTTTGGTTTTTGTATTTATTTTTTTCCTATTCTTGGTTTTCTATTTACGGCCCTATTTTGGGGGAGAGATTAGGCATTCTGTCCCCTTTCACATGAGGGATTTGGTTCACAGGCTTTTGGTTTCCTTTGGACTTAGCATTGCGGACACCAGGTTTTCCCTTTAGTTTTGTGATAACAGAAGCCTCCCCGTGGCCCATGACCAGAGCAGTCACCAGTGAGGAATGTTACCTTCAGGGCTTGCCAGGAAGCATCAAGATTTTCAGGGTATTGACATCTGTTTTCCAAATTCAGCTTCATACATCTGTGTAATTCCTATTTCAGGCAGTGTTTTTTAATTAGTCCAGTTTATTTCAGAGAACAAAGAACATGCTACATTATTTTTGTAATGGTGTTAGCTTTATGGATTCCATATTGGTCAAGCACAATTTGAATAAACACAGATGCTTAACTCTTTGAAATCCCTGTGATAGATGATTTTGTTTAAAGTTCTGGTTTTCAACTGTGAGCAATTTTGCTCCCCAGAGGGTATGTGGCAGTATTTGAAGATATTATTCGGTTGTCCTGATGGGGGCAAGCGGGTTGAGCTACTAAATTTACATGGAGAGAGAACAAGGATAATATACAGGGCAGGCGCCACCCCACCCCCACCCCAATTTGGTCCAAAATGTTCATTGCACCATAGTTGAGAAGCCGTGGTTTCCTTCATCCACTGAGTAGAAGAGACACACTGTAGGCAATGTGCAAAAAGTAAAACATTCTGTATGTGATTGGCAAAAACTTCACCTTGAACAGTATGGAAAAGCAATTGCTTGTATTAATGAGTGTGTGTGTTCTTTAAAGAAAGGGAGGACTTTGTATTTTTTTATTTTTAAAATTTCCTTCGGCACCCCATCTTTGGTAATTCCTTACGCCTACTTCAAATAAAAAGATTATGTATTTTTGTTATTTAGTTTTAAGTTGTTAATTGTAACCTAGAGTTTTGCTGTTTTGGGTACTTCCACCTTTTGCAGGTCCTGTGTTTTGTTATTATGTCTTTTTGGAAGAAATTAAGATATTTGTCAGAGTCCACCAATCTTAGTTCTCCCTAAGTGACTCAGGGAGTTGAGGAAGTGCTGCTTACTGTAAGCGTAAGCCCACTTCTGATTACGGGGCATTCATTCTGTGCTGTTTTGATACCACAAAGGCCACTCTCTGAATTTGGCTAGCTCATTCCATCTTGGTTATTTAGGTGCTTTCAATAAGACACATGTTCTGGGAATGAGTGTATAAACTCAGGATTGGCTGGGTTTACATATTCCTACCTAAATGTAGAGAGCCATTGGAGGGCACACACAGCCCTTGGCTTACGAGGTTGGATTTTGTCAGGTGGAGGAACTTCACAATCCATTCATTCTTACATGGAAGAATGATTCTCGGCACCACAGCAGTTTCAGATAAAACCCAGTCTTCCCTCTTCAAGGGTTTTCAGATCTGCTGACCCCACATTGCAGTGATTCTCTGGCATAGTTTGATGTATTCCCTGCCGCAGGTTGCTGTTATGAGAATGACTGTTTCTTATCCAGCGAGTACAAGTATTGGAGTGACATTTCCCTTTCCAGAGCTGAAGTCATTACATTTTCTTTCCCCAGGATGTGGGAGAAAACTGTTTTCTTTCTTGAGAGGAGAGGGCAAAGTGAGTGTTTTTTCTAAATCTGTCCGTTCAAATGATCAGCATGGATACATGTGGGGAAAGTTGGCACCTCTGAAGAGCTAATGACCGTGGCAGTACAGGCTATAACCTGCGCAGCAGGTGGGAATCGGGTCAGATGCGGTTCACCTTTAGAACTGCCTCAGAGCCTTTCATTGGCGGTGTGGTCGTGTGCAGATGGTATCTTCTTAGTTTTCCTTCTGTGGTCGGTAGAGTGGGCATGGGGACTTCTGTTTGGTTCAGTTTATTGAGTTGTTGAGAGAAAGGATCAAATGGGACTATGGTGGGAATCTGTAAACTCCTAGTTGTTGTAAAGATGCTGTTGAATTGTCTACTTTGTAGATAATTTCTAGTAAATTGAAGTGATAACTGCCTTTCTCAGTGCATCTGGTTCCTCCCTGGGTCCCTTTTTTCAAATGTCACATTAATATTGTATGTTGGTCATTGTATAATGAGGCTCAGAAAAATTATAATGCTATAGGAAATGCAGAGGAAAATATCTATATCCTCACTGAGCTATATATTAGAGTCAAATGTAAATGGTAATTGGATTCCCTTTTGCTTTGGAATATCACTGTTCTTAGTTATCTGAAAGTTGCGGAGACACACACACATTTTGTTGATACCTTCTCTATTGTTTCTTAAATTTTTCTTTCTAACTCACTCTGGGCAGAAACGACTCTGATTTCTTTGTAAATAGAAACACAGTATATTATTTTGTAGGGAGTACTGTTGAGTACAAATTTGGATTTCTTTCTTTTTGAGTGCTAAAACAACATTTTTACAAAATTTTTGGAGCAGTTATCTTATTTACTCTAGGGAGAGTGATCTTTTTCTTAAATTTATCAGAAGTCTGTATTGCATCTGAGAGGTTTTCAGCCTAAGCTCCTTGTTCTTTTTGGACTGCTGGTAGACCTGGGTACCTTTTCAATGTCAGAGGAATGTTTTAACAACGGTGTCAGCTGATAGTTTTCTTTCTTGCATGATTGGCCTGATCATGCTCTGAACTTAAGCCTGATAATTTTCAGTTGCTATCACCAGTGGATTACAGCGATTTGGAAGTTTATTACTGTCTGTTTAATATATGGTTTATCTAGGCAGAAGTTTTGCAGGTACTAGAATAATTTTTCTTGAAATATATTTAAAAATTTGAAATCCTATCTGAAAGCATATTTCCTATGCAGAAGGAAGTAATCTTGGTTTGTGCTACATGTTTCATCTTTCTGACTTTGCTCATAGATTGTCAGCATTATTGCTGCATTGGTCTGTCTCCCAAAGGTGGTTGTTAACAGTTTTTATTTTCCTCAATGCCAAAGGGTATTTGAAGTGCTTTTATAGGGATGTTTTTTCTGGTACTAGGTTTGACCCCTGATAAAAGTATATGATAATTTTTATGATTTTTGACATAACCAATGAGAATTTTCTCTGCTTCTGAGGATAGAATTGCAAATGGCTTTATTTGGTGTTGTCAAAGTAAAAAGGACCAATCTTTTGTTTGCATATGTTTTTTTATCTGGCCCTAATAACATGAGAAACAGATGTCTCATATTGATCAGTTGTCTCCTTTTTTTTCCAGTAGAGCACGCGTCCTCAAACTACGGCCCGCGGGCCACAGGCGGGTGTTTTTGCCGTTTTGTTTTTTTTACTTCAAAATAAGATATGTGCAGTGTGCATAGGAATTTGTTCATAGTTGTTTTTTAAACTATAGTCTGGCCCTCCAACCGTCTGAGGGACAGTGAACTGGCCCCCTGTTTAAAAAGTTTGAGGACCCCTGCAGTAGAGCATTGAAGGCAAGGATTCTGAGTTTTCCCCTCATTGTATCATTAGTTCCTAACACCTGGCACATAGATAATGTCTGGTACAGATTGTTGAACACATTAGATAAGATATTGGGGAAGATGATAAAAGATTGCAAAAGATAAATTACTGGTTATTATGTCTGTTCCAAACTGACTTGTACCAGTAAACAAAACATTTATTTCCCTCCTATGAAATTTTTATTATAATTGTGTTGGGTTGAAGTTTGGTATTTACTCTTATTTTAAAAAATCCTTAACTTCACACTTTCCTTGTTGGGTTTAGTTTTAGGGAGGAGCTTATTAGGAAAGCTATTAATAGTGGAAATTTGGAAGAATGTAATAACCATCTAATAGTCCCTAATGAAGGTTATTTTGGGGAGCTGTTATGTTTGGTGAAGGCAGAGATAATATATCTTTAGAGAAACAATTTTTCTTGGAAAATAACTGGAACAGTAGACTTAGAAGATGTGAACGGTTGTAATAGAAGGCAAAGGAATCTTGCTTTGAAGTCATTTTGTGTCAACTCTTATGTTTATTGTTGGGAGGAAATCTGGAAATTTGGAGAAGTGGATAGAAAGTCATCAGAAGTTTGTAACACCTAGACATGTTCTAAGGCTATCCAGATTTGGTTTTTTGGGTGGAAATAGTTTTTACTATAGGTTCTTTCCCTTTTGAATTAATTCGATGGCTGTGAAGTGCCTTTTATATAATTGTACCCATTATATGTTGCCTACTAAGGTACTGTGGGAGCCCCTTTCACGGCCCGCGTGGTTCAGGGTTCAGGTTCTGGAGAAGGCCGCACACAAATGAAAGAGACTAGAAAAGTATTAATTTGGGAATATTGGGGGCCAGGCGGGAGCCCAAGAGAGGACTACACCCGGCTCTGGCTTTGCTGTCCCTTTTATTAAGGTTATGAGATACACCATATCCTTTAGGCAGGAAATTCCAATAACAGCCAATCAGCAAGAATTTACATAAGAGTAACAGGTGGAGGCTGCTTCAGCTGCCAATGTCTCAACTAAACAATGAGCGATTAGCGCCGACCTTTCAGAGCTTTTAAGGTTGACCAGCCTTCCGGATTCCCTGTTACATCTCTCTATTAGTGACAATGATCGGTTTCCGGCAAGGTACACTTTTTCCTTAAAAAGGAAAAAACAATTGGTATCTAGAAAGTATAGTTCATCTTATACATTCAGACATTTTTCTTTATTGCTGTTGTAGAAAATCCCAAACCATATGCCAGCTGAGGCCAAAACTGTATATCATTAACATTTTTTCACTTGTACTTTTTCTCCCCCCTGTGGCCCATGAGAAGTTTTTAGGGATAAAGTATGAGTAAGAGATTTATTGAACAAGACATTTCAGGTATCCCTAGCTGGTTTGGCTCAGTGGATAGAGCATTGGCCTGGGGACTGAAGGGTCCCAGGTTCGATTCCGGTCAAGGGCACATGCCTGGGTTGCAGGCCGGATCCCCAATAGGGGGCATGCAGGAGGCAGCCTATCAAAATCAATAAAAATATATTAAAAAAAAAAAGGACATTTTAGGGGAAAATATGAGGAAGTGGTAAAGTAAAATCAATTTCTCTCTTTTTTCCTCCTAGCATTTTTGAAACGTTGGGGTTGTTGGAGTGGTTGGATTTTCCCTGGAATTGAGTGAGAAATTCAGAAGACTGAAGCCCAGGCTTACTGTCTACCTTTCACGGAGGCCTAGCCGTGAGAGGACAGAAGAAGGCACGTGGCGAATCATGACAGCTGACAAAGACAAAGACAAAGACAAAGAGAAGGACCGGGACCGAGATCGGGACCGAGAGAGAGACAAAAGAGACAAAGTAAGAGAGAGTGAGAATTCAAGGCCACGCAGGAGCTGTACCTTGGAAGGAGGAGCCAAAAATTATGCTGAGAGTGATCACAGCGAAGATGAGGACAATGACAACAATAGTGCCACCACGGAGGAATCCACGAAGAAGAACAAAAAGAAGCCGCCGAAAAAGAAATCTCGCTATGAAAGGACAGACACTGGCGAGATAACCTCTTACATCACTGAGGACGATGTTGTTTACAGACCAGGAGGTGAGGAGCATTACATGTGGGTCTTTGCCGTGTTTGTGGAGGGGAATGGCGTCAGCTGTCGTGCGTTTCACCTGGTGAAGCAGGCGTGGCGCCCAGAAGGGTCCGTGTAGTCTGGGTGGACAGACGCAAGGCAGGAAGCACGCCGGCCCGCCTTTGGCCGGTGGGATGTGCTCGCTCTGCTCCTTGCCTGTCTGCCTCAGCACGGCTCTCCCGGTCTGTGCACTTGGCAGTTCTCTCCTGTTTTCTCACGTTGCTGCTTCTCTCCCTTCATCTGCTCAGTGGTTTTCTTCTTCTGACTTCTTCACACAAGTTAGGGTACAGCGACTCTGGTGGGACAAGTAAACCTTAAGATTCTTGGAAACAGGAAATTTTACATTGGCTACAGAAGTGGCCAGAAGCTAGGGAGGTATTTTTAATGGCCTTTGATCGAGGTTTATTTCTTCTGATAACCTTTTCTAAAGAATTGAGTGAGCTTCAGGTTCACTAATCAAGAAGCCAAGTAACCTGCTTTGTTTTTCAGACAGTATGCTATGTTCATTAGTGTACTGAGGTGTATAGCATTGTTCTGGGAAGAGACAGACTTAGGTTTCCGATGAGATGCAGAGAAACAAGTGATTCAGAACCTGTTGGGCACCAGCAAAACTTTGTTTTCCATTTGAAATATTGTGTGTATTAAGATACTTTTCTTACAGAAGTCAGTAAAACTAGCTAAAAATCGTTCTGTTTGAATTATTTATAGTGCTGAGGAATGACATGAATTTCATATGAGCTGTAATTAACAGATTAAAAGCCTCCCAGTTTGAAGCTTTTCTAGGAAAGGGAGATTGTAAGGAGATTGAGGTGTAACTGTTTTGAACCTCACATAAAGTACCACATTCTCCCCCTACCTCCCATATAGGAATTAGTTTTGAATTTCAAAAGAATCAATATTAGAACTTATACAGATAAACTTGTATTCCCAACTACAATTTCTTGGTTGATGGTTAACTTAGAAGAAAGATATTTATGTAATATTAAATTACCAAAGTTCAGGTTGTAGAGACATAAGAGCTCTGGTGTAGAGATAATAATGTGTAGATTCTGTACTGTCAGTATCTTTTCTTTAGACTTAGATATTGGACAGTAAGAATTTCTTAGCCACTGAAGACTGTCTCCTTATAGAGTTACCACAAAATGCTTGCTATTTAGTTCTAGATCATAAGAATGAACAGAATGTGTTAACTCCTTTAGCTATAGATTATAGTATGACTAGCTTTCCCGTTGCAGGAAAAATCCTGCAATAGGATTTCCTGCTGCACTCTACTCCGCCTCCATTCCTCCCTTGTCGTCTGCCTCACCTTCTCCTCCAGCCCACCCGCGTTTCCCTTCTCCCCCGGCCCCGCCTCTGCCCCGCCCTTGTCACCCGGCTCACCTTCTCCTCCAGCCCGCCCGCGTTTCCCTTCGCCCCCCGGCCCCGCCTCCGCTCCGCCCTTGTCCCCCGCCCCGCCTTCTCCTCCAGCCCGCCCGCGTTTCCCTTTGGCCCCGCCTCCCCCCCCCCCCCCCCGCCCTTGTCACCCGGCTCACCTTCTCCTCCAGCCCGCCTGCGTTTCCCTTCGGCCCCGCCTCCGCCCCACCCTTGTCACCCGCCCCGCCTTCTCCTCCAGCCCGCCCGCGTTTCCCTTCGGCCCCGCCTCCGCCTTCTCCTCCAGCCCACCCGCGTTTCCCTTCGGCCCCGCCTCCGCCTCCGCCCCGCCCTTGTCACCCGGCTCACCTTCTCCTACAGCCCACCCACGTTTCCCTTCGCCCCTGGCCCCGCCTCCGCCCCGCCCTTCTCCTCCCGCCCCCCCTCGGCTTGCTTGTTTCTTGGAAGCTTTACTCCCTTCTGCAGCTCTTGGCTTCTTTGGCCGCTGTCTTGATATGCAAATTAGCCGCCATCTTTGTTGGGGTAATTTGCATACTCGTCCTGATTGGTTGGTGGGCGTGGCTTGGCTGGTGGGCGTGGCTTAGGTGTAGCGAAGGTGCGGTCAATTTGCATATTTGTCTATTATTAGATTAGATAACTTAAAGTAAGAACTTAACTTGTTATCCTTTTCTCTTGATGCATAATAATTCACTGTGGTAATGCAGTCGTTTGGATCGCTGCCTGGTGCGGTGTTGAATGCCTGCCTCTCTTTCCGTGGACCGTTATTGCTGTGTCGGCAGACATAATACTTCCCCCAAGTGTTTACAGTCAAGTCTGTGCGGGAAGTGCTGCGCACAGTGCCCCGCAGGAGAGGGTGTCTAATTCATGACTCGGAGAGAGAAGCCCTGCAGTTAAGGAAACCTCTTTAACAGGAAAGCAGAAGACAAACCGCGCTGCCCTTTTCTCCACTGATGGGACTGTGCCCCCCGTTTCTTCTGCCTGTCTCCCCAAGAAAAACCAGTGTTGAGAAAACTAGTTTGAGAACTGTTGCACATTCATATTGCACCTTCTACAGAATGATAGTAAGTCCTTCCTGCTTGATGTTTAGAAGAGGGCTGTTGCTAAGGGCTTATTTACATGGTGTTTGGGAAGAACTGAGGACCCTTGTGAAATGTGAAAATAAAAGAGCTGCATCGCTTTGGATTACATATGTTGTTCTAAAGGATCTATAGGAACCAAAAATGGTTTGAAAGTTTTCTAGGGCATCCAGAGCATGACCGCTTGGGGCAGGGGTCCTTGTGCTTGGGTGGGTGTTGTGGCTGTGGTGGGGTCTGTACCCCGCCAGGTCGGTGGGTGCTTGACTGTAGTAAGGAGACTGTCTTTGACCTCCTCAGTGGTTTCTTTTCTCTTGGGGGATGCATTAGAAGCTGAGTGACTTGGTTGCCTTCTTTAAGAAGTTTCTTTCTAAATGGAGGGTTGTTAAATATTGCCTATTCTTTAGGTTTACCTAAACTGAAGAGTCAGAAGTCGGGTACCGTGATTAGATTCCCAGATGGGACTGGATTTTTTTTTTCTTTTTCCTTTGTCTTCCTTTCTGGTCTTTTTCATTCTTGGTGCAGAGTACTACAATAACACCTTTGTTAGTGATGAAAAACCATTATCCTCCCCCAGTGGCAGAGATTTAGTATGTTTACTTGTATCTTAATGTTTAGGTGGGAACTCTGTGGGACATCAAAAGGGATTTCTTCAGTATATTATAGTTGTTGAATAGATCTTTCATGCTCATTTGTTTCTTTAGGGTATAAAGCACAGGTTTTTCTCTTGGCTTTGTACTCTTCTGAATTGGTTTTAATACTCAGATTAAGTGTAAATTATAGGTACCTCTCCGAATGTCCTTAGGAATGAGCCCAGTAGTGAGTGATACCATGAGGATAAAAGTAGACTGCTATGTAACTGTACTACTTAGCCTAGGGCAGGGGTGGGGAACCTTTTCTCTGCCACAGGTTATCTGGATATTTCTGACATCATTCGTGGGCCATTCAAAATTATGAGCTTAAAAATTAGCGTGCTGTATTGGTCAGATATTTAATGAACTCACCCCGAATGCCTTAGCAGGGCCAGACCAAATGATAAGGCCCGCAGGCTGGGTGTTCCCCACCCCTGTCCTAGGGGAACAGGTCGATAATCCGATTATGTGGTCTGAGAAGAATGAGATTTTATTGACAAATGGGGTATTATTTAGAATGTATCACTAGCTAAGGTTTAACCTCATGCATGTCAAAACCAGCTTGTTTTGCCCCAGCTCCTTATTTCTGTAGTGCTTTTTATTTTGTTTATAGGAGCTCAGCATAAAGGACATTTAGTTACCCTGCCCATGTTACTCTTTGCTTCAGGGCCTTTGTACTTGCTCTTGTCACAGGCTAGTGAGCCCAACCCCCCAACACCCATATATATATACTCAGGCACACTTACTTAATCCTTATCCTTTCTTCCGCTCTTTCATTCCAGGGTCATTGCCTTTCCTCCCCCAGGTTACCCAGATTTCATTCAGAGAGACTGTCATAGCATTATGCATCTTTTCTTCCAGCACAATACTTTTCTACTTTTTTTCTGTTATTGTTTTAAGGTTAATATCTCCTCCATAAAAGCAGCAGCTCTGTTTTTGCTTCTCATTGTATTCCTGGCATCTATGACAATAGTGTACACATAGTGTGCATTCCATAGTATTTGTCAAATAAATTCCTGAAAACCTTTCAAAGATCTATGACTGATTAATGATGTCAAAATTAGAATAATGCACCTGAAAGTCTATTTTGAATCATTTATTTCCTAATGATTGATTTAACTGACTTGTTCTAAAATAAAAAACAAAACAGAAACTTTGTGGTGCTCTATTATATATTGCCCTGTGTCTAATCTGACTTCTTTGTTGTCTGTCAACCATTACTCTACTTTTGAGATGACTGTCACGATAACAAATTGATTTATTACACAGCTATGTGCAGTCAAATTTTCCTTTTGGGCTTCTTTAGCATAACATACTGATTTCTAAAGCTTGCTGTGGGTAGCATATTAATTTCTTTCTACCGTCCCCTCCCCCAGCTTTATTGAGATATAATTGACATATAACACTAATATGTACAATGTAGTGATTTTATATATGTATATATTGCAAAATAATTACCACAAGCATCCATAAGCTAACATAGTTGCAATTTGTTTTGTGGTGAGAATTTTTAAAATCTACTCATAACCTTTAAATATACAATACACAGTGCAATATTGTTAATTATAGACAGTATGCTGTACATTATGTCCCCAGAATTTATTCATTTTATAATTGGAAGTTTGTATGCTTTGGCCGCTTTCACCAATCCCTCCCTTCTCCCCCTTTTCTCCCCCCAAAATCACTAATCTGTTCCGTTTTTTTGTGTGTGTTTTTTCAGATTCCACTTATAAATGAGATAATACAATGTTTGTCTGACTTTTTCAATCAGTTTATTCATGTTGTTACAAATGACAGGATTTTCTTCCTTTTTTATGGCTGAATATATTCCATTGTATATATACTACATTTTCTCTATTCATTCTCCCCTTGGTGGACACTGAGGTTGCTTCCATGTCTTGGCTATTGTAAATAATGCTAAAATGAACTCAGGGTGCAGATATCTCTTGGAGATAGTGACTTTATTTCCTTCAGTGGAGCTTGCGGGATCATATGGTAGTTATCTTTTCTTGAGGAACCACCATACTATTTTCCATAGTGGCTGTCCCAATTTGCATGCCCACAAACAGTGTATCCACTATTTTCAGTTTGATACTGTGGCTCCTTTATTCCTGATCAGGTAAACAGTAAAAAAATTCAAATTATTGGGAGGTACATTTTCATTTTGGTATATCAGTTTTGTTTTCTCTTTTGATTATCCATTTCTTGTATTCTGTTATATTAACTGATGATTTTGTTTGACACTAGACATTTGATTCCTAAGATAACAGAAATCTCCTTCACATATGAGAGGGGGAAAATCAAGATTCAGAATTTTCAAGTTTGATATGTCTTTTTGAACAAGTGTAAAATTTTACTCGAAGATAAATTTTAAACATAAAAGACAATGACCCTTTTGTTGTTGTTATGAGTATTTTTTCCATCTCTTTTCAGAGAGAGTGGAAAGGGTCGGGAGAGAGGAACATTGATGTGAGAGACACGTCAACTGGTTGCCTTCCACACGTGCCCCTGTTGGGGGCAGGGAATGAACTCACAACCCAGGTACTCGCCCTTGACTGGGAATCGAACCCAACACCCTTCGCAGGCTGTCGCTCTAACCACTGAGAAACACCAGCCAGGGCCAAATAACTTTTAAGTTTGTGTTTATGAAATCTTAGGTGACATAAACATTTCTCCTTTTTATTTCCAGATTTTCTGCATTATTGTTAAGAATTGGTGACTTGAATTGAAAAAGGACCTAGAACCTAGAATTGATTATACATTGAAGATTGAGGTGTTAATTTCTTTTGATGCAAATGGAATTTAAGGTGGAAAAAAATCCAAGTAAACAAAATGAAACCTGGGGATCTAGTTTGCATCAAAACTGAAGTTAAAAGTAGACTGGTTAATTGAGCATAATGTTGAGTGGACACAAAAGAGTGTAATACTATATGGTTCCTTTTCTATACATTTTAAAAACGGGGAAAACTAATCTTCAGTGTTTTGAAGTCAGGACAGTCGTTACACTCAGGTGCTGGTGTCTGGACGGAGCATCGGGGACCCGCAGGGGTCAGGTCCTGTCTTGTTTCGAGATGACAGTGCTGGTTACATGGGTGGGGTTTCATTACTTTGTGAGAATTTATCATGCTTTGCACTTTTTTTAATGTGTGCTATTATACTTCAATGAAAATTTTACTAAAAAAAGAAGTAAAAACAAACTGTTTTCTTAGTGGATAATTTTCCTTTTATTCAAGTTCCTATTTAAAGAGGAAGGGAGGCGCTAATAGCATGTCTCCCGATTAGCTCCTGATTTTTACTGCGGGGTTGGTCTCTGACCTGTTAAGAGGCTGAATTGTTTCAAAGTCTTAATTCTCTGAATACAGGTAATTGAAAGCTCATGGACGGCAAACATTTCCTTTTTAAAATAAAGCAAACAAAACTCTGGCACTTGGTGCTTTAGTTGGTTGGACTTTTAGTTCGTTGTGACATGAAAATGCAGGTGTCTTCTTGAAGCATCCTTTTCCTGGGGGTGCGACGTCTTCTGATGATGGCAAGAAGATTTTTGTGTAAAGAAAAATGAATTCTGGCATAAAGGAACCTTTAGACCCTGCTTGAATGAAAGTGGTTTGGCATGTGTTACAAGTTTATTTGAACTTAATAAACCTAATACTAATCTGCTTAAAGCCTTCAGTGGATGCCTATTGTCAGTTGGATCAAGTCCAAAATCTTCACCTGGCACACCAGGCTTTCTGTGATGTGATTGCCTATCTGCACAAGCTTCCTCAGACCTCACTTTATTCGGGAGGGAGCACAATGAGGCATTGTGCTAGTGTGCTAGGGCTGACATAACAAAGTACTACAGACTGAGTGGCTAGCAACAGAAATGTTATTTCTCAGCTTTGTAGGCTGGAAGTGCCAGTTCAAGGCATGGGCAGGTCCCTGCTCCCCCTGAAGATGCTAGGAAAGGATTTGTCTGTTCCAAACCTCTCCTTGCTTCTGGTGGTTCCTTGACTTGTGCTAGCATAGCTGCAGTCTTCACATAGCATTCTTTTTGTGTGCCTATCTCTGTATCCAAATTTCTCCTCTTTATAAGGACACGAATCATACGATTATAGCCCTCCTCATTGTAACTAATATCTGCAATAACCCCCCTTTCCAAGTAAGGTTACTTCTGAGGTACTAGGGGTTAGCACTTCAACATATGATTTTGTGCGGAGGGGTGGAATTCAACCTATCTCCTGTGGGAAGAGATTGGTGCTAGGCAGACTCGGGTTTGAGTGACCTGGGTTTTAGTGACCATTTCAGCTCTCTTAGTTGTGTGTTCTTGGAACAGTTGTGAAAATATATTTCTTAGTTTTTAGCATATTATAGTATACTTTTAGTTGCGGATTACATTAATTCTTATTTTTTCTGTTTCTGTTGAAATTTTGTGTTACCTTTTTCTAAGTTCCAAGATATAATTGCCTTTTAGTGTATATTATGAAGTGATTCAAATTATGCACAGGCAAAAAAATTTTTAGCACATAAAAAGTTACTACTTTATCTCTGTGAGGGTAGAAGAAACAAGAGAAACTGCTATTCTAATGTTATTCTAATGTTATTCTAACCAAAAAAATGATAAGTCATGGAAATTCGATGAATTAACCGTATCTTTTTTATTTCATAAGGAAAGGGTCATTATGTGTACTGGAAGAGGTACTAGACACACGCTGCTCCAACTGTTGGCCATAAGTTGGCATCCTGTGAGAGTTGGTTACAAATGCATAATCTCGGTTCCTCTGCAGATTTACTGAATCAGAAGTTGTTTTAATAAGATTCCCAGGCAATTTAAATAGTATACATTAAAGTTTGAGAACCACGGATCTAGACCAGTGCTTTCCAGTCTTTTTCAAGTTAATACACAAATAGAAAATGTGTGCATTGCCCTGCGGGCTGATCGGATCAGCATCCCAGTATACCTGTCACTTATTTATGGCAGACTGGAATTTAGGCAGATTCAAAAAAAGGAGGAAAAGCAAGATGTGCTTTTACAGGGAAAAGTGATCTGGCCTTACATGGTTTGAAAATTTGATGTGAAATACAGCACATACAGTTCAAGAGGAGCAGAGGCAGCTGTAGAGTTAAATTCCAACCAGTCACTTGGGAACGATTTGGATCATCTAAAGTGCCTGCTTGCAAAGGGAACTGTGAGCTTGGGTGCAAATAGAGGTAAGGGAGTGAGGGAGCTGTGCCCATGGATGATAACTGATCACTGTTCCTAAAGCACCTTCTTTTTCCTGTATTTACACGTATTGTTTCTAGTCCTTAAAAAATTCCCTACACAACCTAGTCATTGTTTGCGTATTACACAGATGAGGAAATGAAGCACTGAGGCACAGCTAGTTTGTAAGATGAGCACAGCTAGTTTGTAAGATGGCATGGGCCTGAGAGAATTGGTGAAAGCCAAGAATGGATAGATATTTGCATAAATTCCTCCTTCTCCTAATATATAAAAACCCAGGGTCCGTAATGACCGAAGGCTCGACTGAACACCTCGAGTCAGTCCTGTAGTCTGCCGCCGCTGTGGGCGTGGTGACCCAGCACTGACTGCTGAGGGGGCTGCGCTGCGGATCAGGCCTGGAGAGAGACCCAGAGAGAGAGAGAGGCAGGGTCTGATCCACAGCCTCCATGGCAGCTGTTGATCAGCCCTTGCCTCTCTTTTTCTCTCCTGGCTTTGCAGGCAGCCATGCCTCTCTTTCTCTTTGGGCCTCCATGGGGGCTGCTGATCAGCCCCACCTCTCTGATCAGGCCCGGAGATAGGCCCAGAGACGCTGACTGGCATAGAAACCGACCTATCAGAACCAAATCTGGGTGAAGTGTGAGGAACCAATGGCTGCATAGGAGGCGGAGCTTTTGACACTGACTGGCATAGAAACTGACCAGTCAGAACCAAAGCTGGGTGAACTGTGAGTAGCCAATGGCTGCCTAGGAGGTGGAGCTTTTGACACTGACTGGCATGGAAACCGACCAATCAGAACCAAATCTGGATGAACTGCGAGGAGCCAATGGCTGTGTAGGAGGCAGAGCTTCTGATGCTGACTGGTATAGAAACTGACCAATCAGAACCTAATCTGGGTGAACTGCGAAGGCAGAACCTAAGGTGGGGGCTGAGGATGGGTTTTAAGGGCAACAGCTGTTTGGCGTAAGGTGTAAGAAAGTGGTTCAATTTTTTAATGACCAGTTTGGCAGAATGGTACATATGGCTGGCTATCAGTCCAGATCTAGGGATTATGTATTTTTGTCGGCCAAGAGCATCTCCTCCTGCTGAAAAAGGCTTCCCCCTACCCCCATTTAAGCAATCCTATGCTATATAATCTATACTAATAAAAGAGTAATATGCTAATTAGACCGGGTCGAATGGCCATCTTCCAGATGTCCGACTTCCTTCCGGACAAAGCCATGGTGGTAGGGGCCGAGGCAGAGGCAATTAGGGCGATCAGGCCAGCAGGGTAGGGCAGTTGGGGGTGAGATCAGGCTGGCAGGGGAGAGCAGTTAGTGGCTATCAGAGAGAGGCAGTTAGGGGCGATGAGGCAGCCAGGCAGAGGGGTTGGGGGCAATCAGGCAGGCAGGCAGAGGCAGTTAGGGGCCATCAGGCAGGCAGGCAGGTGAGGGGTTAGGAGCCATGTGGGATCGGGCCTAAACCGGCAGTTGGACATCTCCCAAGGAGTCCCCAACTGGAGAGGATGCAGGCTGGGCTGAGGGACCCTCCCACCCCCTGTGCACGAATTTCATGCACTGGGCCACTAGTACTGAAATAATATGAAAAAGCAAACACACCTATGTTGAAAGAAAAAGAAGGATAATTTATTTCTTAGAAAATGCAAATAATGTAAGTACCATTTACCCTGGAACAAGCTGGGGGTTAGGGGTACTGACCCCTCTGCACCGTCAAAAAATCCACATAATACTTTTTACTTTCTAGAAACTTAAATACTAATAACTTACTGTTGATCAGATGCCTTACTGAAAACATCAACAGTCAATGAATACACACTTTCTATGTTATATGTATTATGTATTGCATTCTGACAATCAAGTAAACTAGAGAAAATAAAATGTTATTGAGAAAATACGTTTACTTTATTTATTGAAAAGAACCTGCATGTAAGTGGAACCAAGCAATTCAAATCCATGTTCAACAGTCAACTCTACTTGGCTCCTTTTATTTTTTTCTTCTCCTAAAATTAGTTACATCTTGTCTCCTTTTGAAAACTGTTTATCTCTCACTTGCTAAATATACTATATACACAGAATAATTGTTTAAAAGGTAAATGCATAGCAATTATAGGACGTTAGCTGAGTGGGGAGAGGTAAATTGTTTCAGAATATGTATAACAACATATATATTGTGTTATAGCAAAAATGTCTACATGAGAAACAATGCAGTTTTTGTTAATATGTAGACTCATGCTGATTACTGGATTTGAACCCTTAACTCAGCAATTGAAATGGAAAATGCAGTTTTTGTCATCTAATAAAAGTGAGTGTATTGTATTTGTTAAAGTATTTTGAATGCAAGCTGGAGAAGATTGGCCACATCACACACAAATATAATTTGTTAGTAGAATAACTCACAGAACCGGTGGAAACTGCCTGGATCAAGGGCAGTGCTTATTCTACCATTGGAATAAGCGCCATTCAACATTTTCTTGTTCTTGCCATCACTAAGTTCGAGGCACAGTCCCAGAAGAGTAAACTCAGTTGGCCAAGCTTGAATTGTGTGCCATTGTCTTGGATATAAAAAGACAGAAACCTTGATTTATTTCTCCCCTTCAAACTGCACATGGTGGGGTTAAGATAATTCCCCACAACGGAATTAGGGAGCTGTTGGGTAGGGGAAATAGATGGGAAAAGGCTAGGAAAACAACACATGTTCGCTATATACCACTTCATCAGGAGAGTCACACCATCACACTAGATTCAATGGGAACTTGTAGCAGCGTATGGGTATTTATAAATAGCTTGTTTTGCTATGTATGTGATAGGTAAATAGAGGAATGATGACAGTGGAATGTACAATTTGTGCTGGTTTATATGCAACTTTTCCTAGGAAGAAGACAGAATAGAGAGAGAATTACAATGTCTAATTACATGGTATAATGTAGGATTGATTGTATTTTAGCAGGAAAGGAAAAAGTAGGTGAGAATTTAAACCTCCAATTTGGCAGTTGCCCTGGCAAGAGCCCTTTCATCTCTATTTAAAGTGAAATGAAAAAATGAGCACCTGCACCCTGCGGTTCCTTCCCCAGGGAAGTGCACCCGCTTCACTCTGTGCCTCTGGCAGGTTGTCTTGCCTGCTGTGCTCACCCTCACTAAAGCCCCATGATAATCTGCATTGTTTTGGTTCTTTCAAGCCAGCATCTGTTGTTTTAATGTATTTTAAATACTCTGTGAGGCAGTCTTCAGCTACTCTGGGTGCCTTATTTCTTAAGGTTGTAATTATTGATTATTCAAAAATAGTAATCTGATTTCAGAGTTGCATAGGTTTTCGGTTATCTGCCCCTTACCCTGTGTTTTATATAAGTCCTTTAAGTTTTAGGGAACATTTTTTGCTCAACATGAGGTTTTCCCAGCAACATATATATTGTGTTACAGCAGAAATGTCTACATGAGAAACAGTGAGCCACATGTATTGCAAGACTCTGTATTCCAAGAGAGACTGGAATGTTTATATACGGCCATTTAAAAACCACCCTTGATAATGGCAAGAACATGATAAATGGGAATTATTTGAAGGTATTTTTTATGAGCAATTAATCATCAAATTTAGTAATACAGCTTTCTGGAAATCTACTCGTCTTAGTTTTCTGATTTCCACTTTTCCACCTCTTAGCCATGCAGTCCCCAATTCCAGAAGTGGTTTGATCCCACTAAGACCTCCAGTCCATGGGCCTCACCACCTCTTCCCAGTGCCTTATCCCCTGATGTTTCACACCTGGTTAAATACCTGCATTCCCATTTCTCTGGTGTCTTTTCCCTGCTGGTCCGCTCCAGCAGGGCAGGGACTTTCCCTTGTAGCTCACTGGTGTATATCAGGTGCTTAGAAAAGTGTCTAGGCTTGTGCTCATCTGTTCCCAAATATGTATTAGCGTAGGCAGGGAGAGCGACCGCAGACTAGCTTTCCCCGTGTTTCTTGGTTGGCCTGTCTTAGTAGCATCATTCCCACTGAGCTTCCTTTAGGAATGGACTGCAGTGCATGTGAGCAGAGAAGTTGCTGTAAGGACTTCCTTGAGAGGGGTCATCAGGGTTGGTATTAACACGTAGAAAAGACTATCCATAGTTCACACCCAAAGTTCACTTTGGTTTAAAAAGTTGGTATCCAGTTTGGTCAAGTTACAAATTAAAACACACTGGTTGTGTTTTTTGTGTTTTTGTTGTTGTTGTTAATCCTCACTCGAGGGTATTTTTTCCATTGATTTTTCTAGAGAGTGGAAGGTTGGGGAGAGAGAAAGAGAGAGAGACATCGATTGGTTGCCTCCCACATGTGCCCTGACCCGGGCTGGGGATTGAACCCGCAATCCAGGTACATGCCCTTGATTGGGAATTGCCACGCTGGCCAGGGCATCTGCTTGTTTTTTGTTTTGTTTTTTAAATCAGCTTCTAAATCTTATCTCTTTTATAAGTTAAACAAATTTTGACAATCACTTTTAAGGAATTTTTGAATTATGATTTGTAAAGTAGTTCTTCAACATTTAGGTTTATTAGATAAAATAATTTTATATTTGATTTCTGTTTTTAAGGGATTTATTAATACAAACCATCCCAAGTACTTAACTTTTCTTATAAATGAAATAAACTTTCCCCATGAATGAAATAAGCCTAAAAAAATGTCTGGGATATTTCAGTGCTGTTCGTAAACTCACTTAGGTTTCAGTATTGACTGTACGCCTCAATTCAGTTTTCACATGGAGGGGCATATATCGCAGTCCAGTCACTTCCACCACTGGTGGTGGGGGCGGCGGGGGATGGCAAGGGACAACCTCTATGTCTTTGTTTCTTCATCAGTGAATTGGGGATCACAGTATCCACCTCAAGGGCTGTAAATGGCATTAAATGAGTATACATTTGGGTCTTCTTTAGAAAGGGCCAGGCATAATGAAGTCCTAGGTCAGTGTTACTTTTTAAAATTGGAATTGCAAGGCTCTTGTTCTGAGTCAGTTTGTTTAAACTATAAAAAGAACAAAAATTCCAACTATATCCTGATTTTTAAAAATTGTTAATGTACCTTTGACTCTTGAATCTTTTTAAACTTAATTCTAAATCTCTATGGGAATAAAGGTGCATATCAATTTAAGGAGACAAAATACCACCCCGGTTAATTTGGGTTATCTCAGTTGTAATCCTTCTAGGTTGAAAAGGTCTGTACCTACTAAAGGAAGATATTCAGTCATTAAATCTCCATCCTCAAAACTTCAGAAGGAGATGGTCACCTGACCTCACGTTTTTTCATTATTTTACTATTCACAAGAGTCTGCAACTGTCTCATGGTTGATTGCCTGCCACCTCCAACCCCCCCCCCCCCCCTTTTTTTTTTTTGTAAAAAATTTGTTTCAGGTTTGGCTGTACAGACTGTTGAACATGATAGGATCCCAAGGTAATGTGTGCTTCTTTTCCAAAGATGAAGGTTTTTAACCCTTTTGGGATCTTATGTTCTTATATTTTCATAGGACTATATAATCCTTTTGGATATTTAAAATGTTCAGTGGAATGCTTGCCTGCCTATGGTGATAGTTCATGAAATTATTCTGTGACACAGGAGTAGGCTCAAGCAAAACTCTTCATAAGAGGCTCTTTTGCCTGTGCAAATGCTAAAAAAAATCTCCATGTAGTGTGGAAAACACAGGGAATTCCTGGCTAAGGTTATTTTGAGAGCAGACATTGCTGTCAGGCATCTCTGCTCTGATGTTAATGTGGCTCCTGTTGAATATAGCAGGCTCTGAGGACTACATGCTGCTGGGTCCGTTGTGACACGTTCTCCGTTACATGCATGTATGTATCTGAGTCTGAGTTGGACTTGCTTCTTGCTATGGTTTCAGTTCGTCATCATTGATAGAGAGCTTTTCTTTTGGTTGTTTTGGTTACCAAGTTTAGTCATTTCTTCTTGAGACCCTCTATGGAGTGTCATGGTAAACATAGAAAGCCCTTTTTTCGGGGGACGGGGGTCCACAGTGGAGCCTGCATCTATCTAGTTCATTTAGGGCATTATGTAAAGCTTAAATGAGAAGACAGTATGCAGGGTTAATCAAGAGCCCCTACATACTCAGTAAGGGTGGGGTAAAAGTAGGTTTACAGTTGCTTGTATGGAAAATAATCCTATATAATAAAAGCCTAATGTGCAAATAGACCGAACGGCAGAACGACTGGTTGCTATGATGCGCACTGACCACCATGGGGCAGATGCTCAACGCAGGAGCTGCCCCCAGCCCGCAGGCCCCGACTGGCGGTGGTGGCGGCGGGGGGTGGGGTGGGGCAGGCAGCACCAGGCGAGGCGTCCCCCCCCACCCCCCGCCCTGATCGCCCTGCCAGTTGCCCTCTAGAGGGAGGCGACTGGCAGCAGCGGGGGGTGGGGCCAGTGAGCGGGCGGCACCAGGCCAGCCAAGGCGGGTGCGAGCGGGAGCCCTGATCACCCCACTGGTCGCCCCACAGATCAGCCCTGATTGCTGGCCAGGCCTAGGGACCCTACCCATTCTCAAATTTCGTGTGCCGGGCCTCTAGTAAATTAATAATACAAGAATAAACTCTATTTTGCCTACTCACAACTGTAAATCTACTTTTGCCTGCCCTGTAGTTTGATAAAGACGTAGATAGAAGCCTAGTTTGTTTGTTCTTTAAATTGATTGTATCTTGGCCTATTAATGCCCCGTTCACACATAACAGAGAGTAAGTGTACCTGTTCTACTTTCATTTTATGGTTGTCCTTCCTTTTAAGTTCCAAACATAGTTTTCACACAAGAAAAGGTACAGGAGCGATGACAAAGGAGGAATGAGTGGTAGAGAAGTCCAAACTAGATGAGACCAGCAGAGGAGGCCCTAGATGAGGTGGCTGGCAGGTGGGTGTCCTCTCCTGCCCTGGCGAGCCCGTGCTCAGGTAACGGACCGTGGTTTTCTCGGGCACAAGTATGGGAGTGTGGACCATCCATCTAGATTCACAAATGAGCTAAGTCTCCAGTCCAAAGAACATATGTGGCAAGGAACTTGGAATTGTGACTTTAGAGGCACTATGTTATCCTTGTGAAGGCATTGACTGTCAGATTTATTTTGTATTCTTTGGGCCTAAGTGCTTGATAATAATCTAGAAAAATTCTTGAGCATTTTATAAACAAAGTTTCTGAGCAAATGTGTCATTACCAAATAAAGGCCCATTTACGTTGTAGTCTTTTATGTTGTAAAGTTTACATTACCAGTTGAGCTGTGTTACTTATTTATACGAGTACCAGTAAGTGAGCATTTCTAGAGCAGTGGCCAGCAAGCTTTTCTGTGAAGGGTCACGTAGCACGCTTTTCAACTTGTAGGCCTAGAGCTCTGCCATTCCTGCCTCAGCCTCTAGTCCAGGGGTCCTCAAACTTTTTAAACGGGGGGCCAGTTCACTGTCCCTCAGACCGTTGGAGGGCCGGACTATAGTTAAAAAAAAAACTAGGAACAAATTCCTATGCACACTGCACATATCTTAGTTTGAAGTAAAAAAAACAAAACGGCAAAAACACCCGCATGTGGCCCGCGGGCCGTAGTTTGAGGACGCCTGCTCTAGTCTTTCTGTTCTTAAAATCCTTAAAACTCCAGCATCATTTAGTATTTTATGCTACACTTTAAAATACAATTTGCTTTGATTTTTTCCTCCCAGTTAAATAAAAAATACAATTTTTACTTGTTTGTATTTTTTAAACCATGTAGGTATTAAGTTGTAACTTTTTCTGCTTTCTGGCAAACTCAGTGTATGAGGCATGGAATGACATCTCCCACCCCCATTAATTCTGTATGTGTTCTTCTCCAGAAGCTGCCCGGGAAGATAGCCCTGTGAAGCATTTGCCCTCCAAATGATGCCACTTTGAAACCCAGTGCAATTATTTCTATTTTTAAAAAGTGTTTGTACATCTCTCTACATAGAATCTGAGTAGATACTGAGTGAGGAAAGTGACTTAGTTAAGATGTCACCCTTATGACCTGGCATACATTCCGAATATCTTGAGACACATTTGTTATTACCTCATGGTTGTATGATATGTTTTGAGAGTCTTGTTGGCTGGTTGGTTGTAAAAGCAAGGCAGCTGGAGACCGTCTCTGCGGCACAGAACCTGAAGAGCTGGATTAGCACAGTAGCGCTGGGAGCTACAACGGGGTGGGGTTGGGGAACTGCTCTTTTGTTTCCGTCTCCAAGCTGGATACTCAGCTCAGCCTGGCGGACTGTGACGAATAGCGGCCCAGTCACAGTGGAATAGGATTTATATTTACCTAGAGTCTAATTGGACTGAGATTTCCTGCAGTTATGTTCAAATCCTCTGCCCTTTTGTTTAGTGAGCAAGTGTTTGAACTCCTAAGCTCTGGAGGTTTAACTTTTGCTGGCTCAATTAATTGTTAAATGTTCCCTTTATTACAATTATACATTGATGCCTTGCTTTGTAGTAGCTGAGGAAATTGCTGAAGGAGTTGTTTAATCTGTTATACTCTATCAGTTTTGTAAAAAGCTCTTTTTAAAAGGAAACAATTTTGATTTGAAAGTGGCATGGTGGTATTTGAGTTGGATAATGTTTAAAGTGAAATGCAGGAATTTGGCTCTGCTCTTGACAGCGATGGGTTTTTATTTGACATTGACCCATGTGTTTGTCATCTTTCCAGATATTGCCTTCTATTTATTCTGACAACTTCACCAGCTGAGAAAACCAGACTTTCCAAAATTAAAAATATTTTGTCTATGAATTTAAAGATGGAGCAGTATATTTTTTGTTGATTACTTTAAAATGTATGTGCACTAGAGTGATTTCTTTTCCTTTTGCAAAATATTTAAATACTCCAGAATAGATTCTTATGTGCATGAATTTTGCTTTGGAGACATCAGAATATCATAAATACCGGAAAAAGTAAAAATAATATGATTTTCTTTTCTACTCCTTTATATGTTTGTATTAGTGAATGAATTTTTAAGTACCATAATATACATGGGGGAAGGTAAGTTATCTGGTTCTTTTATGTTACTGCTTAAGTGCTTGGAAATTGAGAAATGTCTAAAGTTACTTTATCAAGTCGATTAAAATCATACATAATGACGCTTTATCATTACTTATGTATTAAACATCCATTCCTTTAAGTTTTCCTTCATTACTTCACCAAACTAATTAGGCAGCATGCTATATGCTACATTTGAAAGATATTCCGTATTTGCTCACTCATTTAGCCCCTAAATTTATTTCCTACATCTCTAAATTTCCTTATTCAGTTGCCTTTGCAGGGAACACCTTTTAGTGATGTAATGTGTGGTAGTCTAATGTGTTAAAAGAATTGCAAAAGGCAAAGGGAATATTATACATTCTCTTCTAAGGCTGTAGTGACTGCTCTGGCTTTCTTTGTGTGCTGGGCAGATGCTGCTGCTTGACAGATGGTGTGTTAGTGTCTCATTAGATTAATCAATAGAGATCAATATAGTAAAAAAAGGAGGGGTTTTTGATTATGGCTGTGTCTTTAAAAAGGAAAAATAGGGTGAGTTTATAATAGAGATTTTAAATATTACTGCAATATGTTGCTTTTCATTCTCAGCTTTAACATTAACATTTTACTTTGTACTTCATTTAGTAAATCTATGCATAAGTGTTGGCTCTAAGGCAAGCTATTATTATTAGGTGGTATTTAGTTTTCAGATTTTACTTGTCCTTAACATCCCATTGTACTTGTATTATAAAATACAGGTATTGCATAACCAAATGGGTTGAGGGAATGTTAATAATCCTATATAATAAAGAGCTTATGTGCTAATTAGGTCGAACAGCAGAACGACCATCTGGACGACCTTCCGTGCGACCTTCCAGACGAAGCTGGGGCTGCAAGGGCTGTGAGGGCTGGCCAAGGCAGCCGGGGCTGCGAGGGCTGAGCCACTTGTACAAATTTCGTGCACTTGGTCTCTAGTACTTTGTATAATGATGTATTTTTTTCTTTTTAGTAGAGGGGAGGGAAATGTCATAAGAAGGTCTCACCTGGTCTGTTGTATTTATATTTTCAGAACAGTTTAACTGAAAAGTAGTGTTTGCATTTGAGAATTAACTCCAGTAGCACTCAGACTTGGGGAGAGTCTGCTTCTTCCTTACAAGGGATGTTTCAAGCTAGACAATGCAGACTTGATTTCCAGTTTGCTCCTGATCCTGGCTAGAAGACATTTTGAAGGAGAAAAACCCTGATTATCTTTCTGGCAAACTAGAATGCTTTTGAAGTCTGCAGCAACTCTCCAAAAAAATAGATCTTTGGCATCGTGGAGTGCAGTGTTTTTAAGAATTGCATTTGGCATTCAGATTGTGATTGGTGGAGGCTACTGTTTATAGAGGCCGTCAGTTTTATTATGGCAGTAATTATAAATATGAATCATTGTCGCTTAGTATGCCATTAACACTGGTGTTTTTAACCTGGGGCCCATAGTCAAACCTAGTGGAGTCTGAATAGAATTCCTCACTGAACTTGGGTGGATAAAAATTACATTTTTATTTTCACAAATTCATTGCATTTCAAATGACATTTAGCATTTGCTTCAATTATGAAGGCAGGTGATACGCCATAGTAATATTGGCAGTACCTGTGACACTAATATAAATAATAAATATTCTCATAATTACTTCACAGAGAGAAAAATGTCAAAATAACGTTTATCATGGCTGAACTCATGGAGGGTATTACGGGAATAACCTCTAGTAAGTCTTATTTAATGAGAAATAATACATATATTATATTGCATTTTTTCTCACATTGTGATAATCCTATGTAATAAAAGGCTAATAGGCAAATCGACTGAACAGCGGAACGACCAGTCGCTGTGACACGCACTGACCACCAGGAGCTAGACGCTCAATGCAGGAGCTGCCCCCTGGTGGTCAGTGCGCTCCCACAGGAGGAGCACCGCTCAGCCAGAAGCCTCTCCCTCCTCAGCCGGCAGCGCTAAGGATGTCTGACTGATGGCAGGGAGCGGGCCTAAGCCATCAGTCGGACATCACCCAAGGGCTCCCAGACTGTGAGAGGGCGCAGGCCAGGCTGAGGGACCCCCTCCTCACCCCTGAGTGTATGAATTTCGTTCACCGGGCCTCTAGTTATTTAATATGTGCTTTTGTAAATTCAAAACATACATACATACATACATACATACATACGTACATACATTTATTTATTTACAGAATGGGTGTGTATAGATTACTAAAGGCATCCAGGGCACCAAAAACATTAGGCACGCCCACATTAATGGGTAGATACCATGATGTATCTAGTTAATAGATTTTAGGTTCTTTTTCTATAGTTTCCATGGTAAACAGCAGTGGTGAGCATTCTTTCTGCTTGCTTTCCTTAGTGTGGAATTGCTGAACTGAAAGGTATGTCTGGAGTCCTAAAGAATGTCAGTGGATTGCTATTACAGTTTGTTTTAACTCGCCCGGGTGTACCATAGGATTTTGGGCTCTGTGAGAGACTGAATTTGTGGTTTTGAAATTGAAGAAGTGTTCTCTAGGTAGAGCAAGAGATTTGACGTTACCTTGGATAGTAAATCTTCACCTCAGAGGATGGATTGGACACATTTGTGTGCTCGGTTTTTTATCCAGTTAATGGTGTGGAAAGGAGGAGATAAAGCTGTGACATTCGAGAGAACATCTTCTTTCTAGTATGAAGTAAAGTATGGAATATATTCTGAGCACTTGGTGTAGTATGAATTGTGGTCAGTTTTACCTTTCATAGATGACACAGTGTTCTAGAAAATGTGGTTATCAGTGGTCCCTGTATTTTTGTTGGAGCAGCCACATGCTCTCTCTGAAGTCCTAGAATTGGAAGAGACGGGGAGCCTGAGTGGTGCCAGTAGACGCCATCAGCCTGTCCTCCGCACAAGGTGCCCGTCAGTGCGCACAAGTTGCCATCCCTTCTTCCTCCTCGTGGAACCTCGGGGTAGAGTCGTACTGGGAACTTGACTGAGCGGTGAAGTCTCTTCCGGAAGGCACTTGTGGACTTGGTTCTGCCTTATTTCACCTGACTGGAGGGGTTGACTGGAAGGTGATATTTTATGCTATCTAAGCAAGGTGTTTTAGTAATTCTAAATCAAGAGCTCTGTGTTCTATGTTTTTATACTCTTGCTAAGGTTACCTGTTCATTCCTAGCTTTCACTATTAAAAAAGTATTTTCTCTAATTGTTCTGGGTGTCACTCTGTTCATTAATGTAGTTTAACTGTTTTGCGTCATTTTAAAATAATTTAAACATATTTGTATACACTGGCCAGAAATACTGAATGGTGAATCAGTAAATTCTTGGTCTGGTTCTTTAGCAACAAAAAAAGGTTTTGTAATTCCATTGTGTGTGGCCTCCATTCCCATCATCATCTAGTGATCTATCTCATGTTCCACTTCCAGTCGATACATTGCTTTCAGGGTAACAGGAGGATAAGGAAGAGCTGGGCCTCCTTTTTTCTGGATTCAGTTTCCAGAAGTTGAACTATGGTGTCTGTTCATATACCCATGACCAGAATTAGTCACATGGCCAAGCCAGTTGGACGGGAGGCTGGAAAATCTGAGGGCCGTAGGCCCTGCTAGACATCATATGCTCTATTATTAAGGAAGAAGGGGAAAGTGAATATTCTCAGCTAGCATTCTCTGTTACAGAGACTAAAAAACAAGTACAATTAAGAATATTGATGCCCTGATTGGTTTGGCTTAGTGGATAGAGCATCGGCCTGTGGACTGAAGGGTCCCGGGTTCAATTCCCGTTAGGGGCACATGCCCGGGTTGCAACTAGATTCCTAGTGGGGAGCATGCAGGAGACAGCCAATCAATGATTCTCTCTCATTGATGTTTCTATCTCTCTCCCTCTCCCTTCCTCTCTGAAATCAATAAAAATATTTTTAAAAATAATAAAGTATTGAAGGCATATACTTATTTATTTGTTTTTATACTTAGCTCTAATATTATTTACTAGAGGCCCGGTGCACGAATTCGTGCATGGGTGGGGTCCCTCAGCCTGGCCAGCAATTGGGGCTGATCATGGCTGTGGGAGGTTGGCTGGCTGCCCCCAATTGGGGCTGATTGGGGCCATTGGGGTGGGCCAACCTGGGGGAGGGTCCGCGGGAGGTTGGCTGTGGGAGTGCACTGACCACCAGGGGTCAGCTCCTGCGTTGAGCATCTGCCCCCTGGTGGTCAGTGCACATCATAGTGACCGGTCAACTGGTCATTCAGTCGCTTAGGCTTTATATATATTTAAATTTTAATCCTCACCTGAGGATATGTTTTTTTATTGATTTTAGAGAGAGAGGAAAGGTGGGAAACATGGATCTGTTGCCTCCTGTATGCACCCAGATCAAGGATCAAACCCACAACCTAGGTATGTGCCCAGACCGGGAATGGAAACCTCGACTTTTTGGTGCACAGGATGACGCTCCAACCAACTGAGCAACCTGGCGCGGCAGGGAAGGACAGTGTTTTTATATTCAGTGTGTCTAGCACTTAGCTGGCACATAGGTGGTGCCCGTAAGTCTCTGTGTGAATGTTTTATGAGTTTATGGCTCTGTTCCTTGTAGACTATATTTTCATTTTTTAGCTTTAATGTAATCTTGACAAGATTTGCCTGTTGCCAGTTCGCTTAAAATGGAGAAACCTTAATCTTCCCGCCCCTCAATTCTGATTCATTTCATTTCAGCAGATGTTCAAATTTGATTTTTCCAAGGTATGATTTACAAAAAACAAAACTCTCGTTAAGAGTTCCATTGGCCCAGAGCAGCTGCACTTGTTTGTTGAAGTGTGTTGAATACAGTTTTGTATAGAAAGCATCCGGAGCATCTTATGGCCCAAATAATAAACAAAATCTCTGATCTCATTTTAGAAATCAAGAGGCATTTAGATACTTTAAATACTGCTACCTTGCTCAGATCTTTGCTAATTTTGATTATAAAAGTGACAGTAGATGGCAGATTACCAGACAAAATCCTATCTACCCCGACTCCCCCACTCAAATACTTTTTAGCCTGAGAATGATGTATCTAATCTAATAATAGACAAATATGCAAATTGACCGCACCTTCGCTACACTTAAGCCATGCCCACCAGCCAAGCCACGCCCAGCAACCAATCAGGATGAGTATGCAAATTGCCCCAACAAAGATGGCGGCTAATTTGCATATCAAGACAGCGTCCAAAGAAGCCAACAGCTGCAGAAGGGAGTAAAGCTTCGAAGAAGCAAGCAAGGGGGGGGGGAGGGCGGGGCGGAGGCGGGGCCGGGGGGAAGGAGAAGGGCGGGGCGGAGGCGGGGCCGGGGGAGAAGGGCGGGGCGGAGGCGGGGCCAGGGGTGAAGGAAAACAAGGGAGGGCTGGAAGAGAAGGCGGGGCGGGCGGGGTGGAGGCGGGGCCGGGGGTGAAGAGAAACGCGGGCGGGCTGGAGGAGAAGGCGGGGCGGGCGGAGCGGAGGTGGGGCCGGGGGCGAAGGGAAACGCGGGCGGGCTGGAGGAGAAGGCGAGGAGGGTGATAAAGGTCGAGTGGAGGCGGGGCCAGGGGCTAAGGGAAACGCGGGCGGGCTGGAGGAGAGGTGAGGCGGGGGACAAGGGCGGGGCGGGGGACAAGGGCGGGGCAGAGGCGGGGCGGGGGAGAAGGGAAACGCGGGCGGGCGCGGGGCGAAGGGAAACGCGGGCGGGCTGGAGGCTAATATGTTATAAAGCAAAATTACTACATGTTGATTCTTAAGGAGACTGATAATTGGAAATTGTTGTGTAGGTGGAATTATTTTTTTCCAAATACCTGTGAATACTTATAAATGACATTTATAGTTCATAGTTGGCTGAAGATCTTTAATGAAAATCTGAGGTCTCAATATTTATTCAGTCATGTGAAAGTGACTAGATATTTTTAATTCTTAAAATATCTTTTGTCTTTGATTTTAATTTTAAAAGAAATGCCTGACCAAACAACAGTCAGCACAACACTAAAAACCCAAATGAAAACAATAATGATTTAAGGAGGACTAGAAAGAAGAGGTATGGGTAGAATAAGAGAGTCAGGGAATAGGTTTCATTTGCCCTTAGAAATTTCTATAAATTAAAGCAAATGATTTAATGTGAAGCCCACTGAACCTGTAATAGACTTTGAATAGCTAGTAGAATTTAATGAGGTATGGTAGATGCCAGCTATAGTATTATTAGTCTTTTATTAATCAGCTGGTAACATAAAAGCACAATCTTCTTTGTGTATAACTTTGTGCAAGATATTTTGTGGAGGTGAGGAAGAGCAAGATACAGAAATAGGATTGTAGTTCTTGATTCTTTAAAGGACAAAGTTACACTCATTCAAGTAATGTCCTGGTGTTGGTAACGGGTGGGACAGATTGTAAGTTTGTGACACTGAGGAGACATGAGGGCCATAGAAGCCTTGGGTTGTGTCTTGGAAGGCGGGCAGAATTGCAGAGGACCAGTAGTGGAAGAGCACCTCTAACAGAGGCAGCAGCGGGAGGCAGCTCGTGGACGGGGCAGGAGGGGAGGGAGTGTGCGTATAGGAGAAGTATAGGAGAATCAGAAACCCGCTGAGCAGATGCAGAATATCCAGCTGATAAAGGAATGGAAAGACTAGTGGTTTTCCTTTACTTTCTTATTTTTGTGTGAATTGCAGTCTGTCAGTCTGTGACCCTGGGGGTGTATAGTTTTGAGGTATCAAATTCAGGATGCTTTCCTTATTATTATCTGGGTCTTAATTATATAAGTTTCTCTTACAGTACTTTCTTGTATGCCCTTTTTTCCTTTCAGCATCTCTTTCACAGCTGTGTGGTTACTTAGGTGAAAGATTAATCACTCAAGAAGAAAAATCACTCATGGGATTGTTATATTGTCTGATAAATAAAACTCAGGAGTAAATTTCTGTTAAACAGAATATCAATCTCTGAAGTTATTCAGTACAGTATTTAGTAATGTGTGCTGTATGCCTTCATTGTATATCTAAATCCATATGGTAAGTTTAGCCTACTTTTATTTATTTTTTATTTTTATTTTTGTTAATCCTCACCCAAGGATATTTTTTTCCATTGATTTTCAGTAGAGAGTGGAAGGGAGGGGGAGAGAGAGAGAGAGAAACATCTCACATCAATTGGTAGCCTCCAGCATGCGCCCCAACTGGGGCCAGGAATCGAGCCTGCAACCCAGGTACCTGCCCTTGACCGGAATTGAACCTGAGACCCTTCAATACATGGGCTGATGCTCTAATCATGTAGCCACACCAGCTAGGGCTAGCCTACTTTTAATAAATTTCACTTAATGTTTGCACTGTGACTGATTTGAAATATTTAAGGAAATCATCTAATAGTATGTAAGAAATATATATATATATGTATATATATAGCAGAAAGTTTTAATCTTTAGTTTTGCTAGCTTAAAAAATCCATAATAATTTAGCATCTGTTCAGACTGACAATTTTATTTTCTCTGCTTTTAGTTATAATTTAAGTCCTAACTTTCTGGAAAGTTGGTAGTAAATATTTGAATGGGAAGAAATAGTAAATGAATATCTACATTAATCTTATAAGAAAGGCTTGCAAAATGTGTGGATGCTTATAAAGTACAAAAAAGCTAATTGGCGTGGAAATTTTGTAGCTTGATGCTTGCACTGTGGAATAGTTGCTTTTACAAAATTGAGAACTGCAGACAAAAATTAAGTGTCATTAATTTCATTGAACAGAAATATGTTCCATTTACTGTACAATCTGGAGCCAGGCTTGAATGAGTTTAAATAGATGAAATCTAAATTATACTGACAGTCCATTAAACAGTAGCAGAAAACCCGTAAGGAAAATGGATTCACTATGATACCAGCTTATAATAAAATCATTTGCCAAATAAGAATGATAGCCCGGCATTGTGAGCTCTCCTGTGGATTTCCAGCGAGCACTGCAAATTGGGTAAGCCGTTTATTGTGCAGCCCAGGCTCTCAGCTCATTGTTTTCTGAGCAGGAGCAAGCAGTGTTGCTTGAAATCTGCTCTGCAGGATTCGACACCAGAAGATCAGACTTGCAATTTGTTTGTTGTCAGCCATGTGGGGCGAGAAGAGCCTGCACGCCAGCCTGCCTGTCCCTGGTGATGTTTTGCCTGTGAAACTGGGCAGAGTGTTCTTAGCCGTGTTTGCGTTTTCCCCACACCGGTTTCCTAAGTGTACGTGTTTCAGTCATGTTCCAGTTGTAATCTTCCGTGTGAAGGGCCTGTCGGCATTCCATGTAAGCATCCTCCACCTAACGGGTTTGATAGCAGAATTACTTCCTTTTTATAGGGCTCACTGATTAGAGTAGGCTTGTCACCTGTCTTCTCAGGCGTCAGAATGGTAGTTACGGGGGGAAGCACGAGTGCGAGTGGGCTAGAGTTTCCTTTCCTCGTGTCTCTAGTGTCCTAAGACACTTGGCTTCATGGGGCAGGTGGCCATCACTGGTTTTTAAAACAGATTCCTCCCACCCTTCCGTTCCCTGTGTTGTCTTATGGCACATGAGCTCTATACAAACACAGTAATTAGAATTATTAGAGGTCCACATCGCTTAATGGAGTTTGGATGTTAAACTGGTTAGAATCCTTTCTCATAATAGGGATTCCATATAGGTTACAGGGAGGGCTTTTTAAGGAACATTTCAGAATAAATGTGGTGATGCCGGTGTCAGACCATGGCTAACCTTTAGCATATCAGCATAACTAATGAGATTGCTGCTGCTGGCAGGATGATCTTGCTTTTTCATGTTTGACATAGTTTTCAAGTCCATGTAGAATATGATTGATTTGGGAAGGTCTTGCTGCAGCATTTTCTTCCAGAATATCAGCATAACTTCTTAAAGTTAGAAAGGTAGTCTTGGCTCAGTCTAAGCTTTTGAGGCATTGGAAGATTTTCTAGCTCCTAGAGGAGAAAAGAAAAATGTGGGAAATTTAAACAAAAATCCCTTTGTTTGTTATGGCCTGCTCACCCCCTCCTCCACCACTCACATTTGGTTTTTCTCATAATTTAATTCCCTGTTAGCATAATAATTCCCTGTTAGCAATGAGGATAAAGACAGATCAGTGTTAGCTAGAAGTAGATAGTGTTCTGTTTTTCAAAGCCAGTGTGAGCTTTGTAGTATTAGTAGGGAATCTGTAGACTTTGAATACATGGAATTGAATTTTCATGAAGTTTAAAAAGGAAGGAACCAAGGAGATACGTTACCTGAGACCTCTTTTCCACTGAGTTTAGACTCTTTAAGAACAGCCAATTTTGGTGACCTTTTTCAGGCTCAAAACATAGGATAAGGGTAAGGACAGAAGGTTTTACTTACTGAATTGCCGTTTTCCCGATTTTTGTTTCCTTTTCCCTTTCCCATTCTCCATTATTCCCTGAACTGTGAGTATCCCTCCCTCACAAAAAGAATCTAGCAGAAAACTAAAAGTGGGCCATCCTGCAATTGAGTTATCTCTTAAAGAAATACTTACTAGAAAACATCATTGTTTACTTTTATATTGATAGAGCATAGCAGCTTTCTTGCTAGGATCTTGTATAACTTCTTTTTGATTGCACATTTTGGTTCAATTTACTTGTTCTTCACATAGTTTTTGAGTGTTTACCATGTAGATTATTATTTACTGAGGTGAGGGATGATGGGTGTGACTGTTGTACAGATGGGGAAGCTAGAGCTGAGAGCTGTGCTAGAGGCGTGCAGCATTTGTGGATTGATTTGGGTATCAGAATGCAGTGTTCTAGCATGTGCATACATACATACACTCCTGTTTTGTATGCTGGAAATTTGGAGCATCCAGTTCAACTAGTGAGACACCTGTGCAGTTTCTATTCTGCACTGTTACAGCAGTCTGCTGTTACCTCATTGGAGGGTTCGGTGTCCAGGTTGGAGGTATCCTTGTAAGAGAAATGGAAAGTGGAAGGGCAGTACAGTCCTGAGGGTCCACCATGCCCACCACTCTGCCACCCCGCTGGCTCTCTGCAAAATTTGTGAGAAAGTCTTTGCTCATGCATGCTCTTTACAACTGGTAGAGGGTTTCCATTGGAAATTATACTAGAGTGGCACTGGCCATGCTTTGCAAAGGTTGAGAAGGTGTTTCAAAGGTGAACAGGCAGAAAGGCATTACCTGAGCACTGCCTGACCACCGCTTTAATGCCGGCTCGCAGGGCGCTTTGCTCACTTAGGGGTGAAGTAAGCGTCCACTGTGCTGTGTGAGGAGGCTGTCAGGACAGGTGCTGACAGCTTCTTTGTGTTTCAGGGTTCCAAACTGCCTGATGCTCAGGCTGTGGTTTTTAGCCTTGAGAGGACTGTGCTCTTGCTCTGTTTCAGCAATTTTTTTTCTTATTATTAATTAAAAATCCCATTTTAATTTTTATTGAATTTTTGGGGTGACCTTGGTTAATAAAATGATGTAGGTTTCAGGGGTAACTGAAACACAAAGTTTTTATATTGTGTGTTCACCACCCCAAGTAAAGTCTCCTTCCACCACCATTTTTCCTACCTTGACTCTCTTCTACCCGCCCCCCCCATTTCAGTGATTTTCAACCTTTTTCATCTCATAGCACACATGAACTAATTACTAAAACTCTGTGACACACCAAAAAATAATCCGATCTAACAAAAAAAGGTATAATTTTGTTTCATTCACATCAGATGGCTATTGTGTTGGCTGTTGTCATTTTTTAATTTGACAGTCTAAGCGGAAAGAGGTCAGTGCCCTGACTAAATAGTCAATTATTGCATGTTTTAAAAATTCTTGTGGCACCCCAGTGTGCCTCTTGAGGCACCCCAGTGTAGTGTGCCTCTTGTGGCACATTGGTTGAAAATCACTGCTCTATTTCTGCTGATTTGCTGAGCGTTGAAAAAGTAGGGCTTTCTTTGCCTTGAGAATTTGCCTTTATGTTTTGGCGGACTTCCTTCCTCAGCTGAGCATATGCTCTGTTGTTTGCAGATGGTACAATAGATTCTTGGACACAAAGCTGTGTTGAGGTTTTGCAAAACAGCCAGAAACACCCCTGTTCAGTGTCATTGCCCAAATCATGGATGCAGGATTTGAGGTCATTTAATCGTGGGATCCATTCCCAGGCAGAGGCTAGGTGTTAGAGAATAAGTCTTAACCTAGACCTATGATTTCATTTCCACACACCCCTATAAAGAAAAAATTAGTTATCATGTGTTGTTTGGCATAATTGATATAGATGGTAATAGCCTCTTACTTTTCTAGCCCATTTCAGGCTTGCTGATTTTAAGATTAAAAAAAAAAGTATGTATATGTATTTGCCCTGCAGCAGCTGTTAGCTCAATCTGATAAATACACATTTTCATATGGGTGATTTTGGAAATGTGCATTATGCCCTTAATGGATTGCATCAGCTTTGCTCAGTTCTTGCAGAACTGCTAGCTTTCTGATTTTAAAAAAAAGCTCTTAAAAAAAAATAAGTAAAAGGTGTCTGCAGTGCTTGTGTTGGTCAGGGGGGGTTTTCAGGTTGAGGATCATTGAGACCCGCTCAGACAATCCATGCACTCATGAATTGCATGAAAATTCCTAGAAAATAATTTTGGCTTTAAGCGATGACTGGGCATATAATCCAACTGAAAATTTAACATTGCTCTTAATTTAAGTTCTCATCTTTCCCTTTCCAAATAAACAGCTTTATTTGGGGGCTAGCTATAGACATCTATATAAAGCTATTTTTTTAAATAGCTGCTTGATTAATGAGATAAGGGGAATACTTCTTATGAATATTTGGCCTTATTTTGTTTTGAAAATCATTAAGAGGATTAAGTAGATTTTTGTGTGTGTGAGACTTAAATTCCAAATTGTTTCTTAGAATATATTCTCTTTTAGTTGGAGCACCCTAATTTTAATGGGTTATAAAGAAAAGTTATAGAGATCACTTAATACAGTAACAGATTACTAGCATTGGGCATTGGACTCTCATGTGAATTTATAGCTTTGGATCAATTTGGGTTGCCATGGTAACTTATTGATTTACTTATTTATTTATTTTTAAAAGCACTCTTTTGCTTTAGAAGCAAAGCCAAAGTTTTAAAAAAATATATTTTTATTGATTTCAGAGAGAAGCGAGAGAGAGATAGAAACATCAATGATGAGAAAGCATCATTGGTTGGCTGCCTCCTTGCACGCCTCCTTCTGGGGATCAAGCCTGCAACCTGGGCATGTGCCCTTGACTGGAATCGAATCCGGGACCTTTCAGCCCGCAGGCCGATGCTCTATGCACTGAGCCAAACTGGCTAGGGCCCATGGTAACTTTTTAAACAGAAAGAAGTGACTGTTTATCTAGTAATAAGTCATTAATAAGTAAATGTGTTAATTCCATATGTCAGATGTGAGAATTTGCTCTCTCTGCCTTATCCCCTCATGGCAGGGTTTCTCAAGTCGGGAGTGTGAGGAGGCTTCCAATAAGACTGCAGATAAGTGTTTAAGCCAGTGGTTCTCAACCTTCCTAATGCCGCGACCCTTTAATACCGTTCCTCATGTTGTGGTGACCCCCAACCATAAAATTATTTTCGTTGCTACTTCATAACTGTAATTTTGCTACTGTTATGAATCGTGATGTAAATATCTGTGTTTTCCGATGGTCTTAGGCGACCCTGCTAGCGGTTCTAACCTGTGGGACCCACCTGGATGGTTGAGGACCACACCCACAGGTTGAGAACCGCTAGCAGGGTCGCCTAAGACCATCGGAAAACACAGATATTTACATTACCATTCATAACAGTAGCAAAATTACAGTTATGAAGCAGCAACGAAAATAATTTTATGGTTGGGGGTCACCACAACATGAGGAACGGTATTGAAGGGTCCCGGCATTAGGAAGGTGGAGAACCACTGGTTTAAGCAAAGGGATGCCATCTGTATATTGTATTTTGTGTTTACCACCCCAAGTCAAGTCTCCTTCCATCACCATTTCCCTCCCTTTACTCTCTCTCATTCCTCCTTCCCCCCACCCCTCCCATCTCAGTGAGGACTGTTCATGGTTGGCCTCTGTTCCCTTCTCTAACAGTTACATCCAGGTGTGTTTACAGGTAAGCATTGTCCTGAATGTAACTTGGCAGTGAGAAATGAGAGAATATAGGTTCTCTCTTTTTTTTTCTGGAAAGTGTTTTTCCACACTACAAATTAATAACTGCTTTATGTCTCAGTAAGAGGGCTTATAGTAATAATGATTCTATTGATTATGAAAAGTATATGTAGAGCTTTTCTTTATGTAAAAAGAACAAAGTTGCCCATAGTTTTCACTATCTAAGCATCTGTCATATTGAATGCCAGACACCAGTTCTTGGTGGTTGCAGAGAACACTAAAGTGAGTAAGTTTCTCTGAGCTCAAACATAGTAATGTGGACAGCGCAGACCATCTGACTGCCAAATAACTGAACAACCAGGCAATGTAAATTGTTTATTTTATGTAAAAAAAAGGAGGTGTTTCCTTATAGAGGAGCCATGAGAATTCACTGCTGCTGGAGGTAACTCGTTATAAGGTTGCAGGTGCTGGCAGGATGAAGGAGTGAAAAGGGTTTGGCATGAATGGAGGTAGTGGTGTTGGTGTTTCTTTTGGTAGAATGCAGCCTAGTGAAGAGGAGATGTGGTGGATGTGGTATGGGATCAGACCATAGAATATGGAAAATTTTTGTTATGTGGGCTTTAAGAATGGGTAAGTCATTATTAAGAAAGTGACCTATTAATTTTGAAGCCAGTGAATAGTAGCTAGGTATGACAGTGTTATGTATGAAATAGGAACAAGAGGGCATATACACTGTCATTTGTGTTCAGGTTGAGTGGGATGAGTAAATAATTGATATCTAGAGATTTGACATACTGGTACAATAGGGATTGGAACACAGAAATAAGACCCTTGGGTGTCCCAAAATTGTGCAAATTGGAGCTATAGGAATGGATTTCTTCTGTGTGTTTTTTTAATGTTTTTACTGATTTTTAGAGAAAGAGGAAGGGAGATAGAAAGAGAGAGAGATAGAAACATCAATGAGAGAAACATCTATCATCGATGGCTGTCTCCTGCACGCCCCCACTACAGATCCAGCCCATAATCAGGGCATGTGCCCTGACGAAGAATTGAACCTGTTACCTCTTGGTGCATGGGATGATGCTCAATCCACTGAGTCACCCCAACTGGGTGGATTTCTTCTGTTTTTACTTAAGTACCAAATTAGAGATAGGAAGAGAGATATGTGCCTTAGTGGGAAGAGTTCTCTTGTTTCTTATGTCAATAAGCATGTTAAATGGATGTTGCCTGAATGTTGAACAGAGTTATTTAGCATCCTGGATTCTGGAACAGGCTAGAAAAGCTTGGTCAACAGTTCATTCATACATACTTGGCAGTGAGAAATGATTCTCTGTTGTTGAGTCTATATCTGAGTAGAGAAATCAGTTGGGAACTTCTGGATGCCTTAATGAGTCCTTTTCTTTCTGGAATGACTTTGGGCTACAAAAATTTTGATGTCTTTCAGAAAGTTTTTTGGAAGGAAGTGTCCTTTTAGTGAGGACTTTCTTCGTGATCTATCTCTTAGTGGTCTGCTAGCACTTGTGGTGGGACTGGACTATCTACTGGATGGATGGCTCCAAATCTTTGCTCCTTTGCTATTTCTTGACTCTTAACATGTATGAAATGAGGCAGTAGAGGAATTTGCTTGGGTTTTCAAGGATCTGAGTTATTCTGAGACATCTCCGTTATGAAGGGTCAACAGGAAAGATAAAACAAAGGACATTTTAAATGGCATTATGGCCACTCTCTAGAAAATTTGATTGCCTACAGATGCTTTTACTTCCCATTAAATAATACATGACCTTCTTATCCTAAACTTTACAATGATCTTGGATTGTAATGTGAAGAGTTTTTATATTTCTTTATATCCACTGCTTCCTTTAATATCACTGCTTTTTATAAAAATTGTATCTCAACTTGCTATTTTATTTATTTTTCTTTATTGATCAAGGTATTACATATGTGTTCTTAACCCCCCATTGCTCCCCCCCCCCCCCCCCCCCCCCCCCCGTGTCTGTGTCCATTGGTTAGACTTATATGCATGCATACAAGCCCTTTGGGTGATCTCTTGCACTTACTCCCACCCTTCCCTCTGAGGTTTGACGGTCTGATCAAATGATTCTCTGTCTCTGGATCTGTTTTTGTTCATTAGTTTATGTTGTTCATCAACTTGCCATTTTAAAAAGCAGCCTTTAGACTGCAGCAGTTGAGAGCACCAAACATAATTATTCAGCCCCTGCCCGGTCAGATGCGATGTAAGAAGGGGTTTTCTTCCAGAGGAAAATGTAATTTGGTTTACTTCATTCCATCTCTGATTGGTTGCCTTGTTTCTCTCTACAATTAGAAAGTAAAATGTGTTTAGGTTAAAATGTTTAGTGCTACCACAAGAGATTAATTTTCGTTCTCTTTCTTGGTTTAAGTGAAAAGATCATTGTAATGGCATGTTCAAGCTAGTCGTCTTTACATCTCACTTCTTTCCTCACAAAATAATAATTGAAAATAAAATAGCACTTGGTCAAGCCATTTCTCTGTGACGATGAGACATCTATTTGAATAAGTTATTCAGGATTTTGTCTTGGTAGCAAGATATTCAGGTTTTGTCTTGGTGGGTAAATTTGAGCAAGTACCTTCAAATGAATATGGATAATCCTATGGGATTCCCTCCTCCCCCTTCTTTAGGGACCCTGAAAACAGTAATTGAGGCTTTATCAAGCTCTTTAAATTAACAGAAAAGTGGTAAAAAAAAAAAAAAAAAAGAACCTGAGGGCTGTTTCCCTTTCGCTTAAAATTACTAGTAATTTAATGTTACCTTTGAGAAAAAACTTTTCTCTAAAATGTATGTGCTTTGTCATTTATTATGTATGCAGTGGCTTTATGGGCCCTGTCTTTGTTCCCTTAAAGGTAAATGCCATTGTTTTAAAATTTTCTTTTTCTTTTAAAGACTGTGTGTATATCGAGAGTCGGAGACCAAACACACCGTATTTCATCTGTAGCATTCAAGACTTCAAACTGGTAAGCGTTTTTCACCTGCTCTTGGTTCTACTCTGGGCCTCCTCCTTTTCCAGTTCCTCGGGCTGTCTCATGATGCTTGTCTATCGCATTGACTTTATACCAGTTTACCTTCAGTGTGCTTCCGCTCCCTGGTGGCTGCAGCACTCACATAAGCAGTCACCAGGTTTATCTTCCCAGTGTTGTAACACTTAAATTTACAAAGCTCATATTGTAAATAATGTGTGTAAAGTTTTCTTCCTTCCGTAGGTGTTTTGACATCAATTTCCGATACTCCCTTGAGTTTCTGAAGTAGTTTGTTTCTTCTCAGCTGTTGGGAAGATCCTGAAGAAAAGTAAATTTGGGGTTTGATGAGTGGAGAAAAAGAATGTAAATGGGCCAGAGACTGGTTTTGGTGGTGACCATAATTAATTTACTAGATATTTTAGTGAGTATGGAGTGTATCTGGAATCTCTTTTTGGGGTCCCAGTAGTGGGGGTTGGAAGTCTGGCTCAGGGATGGTATAGCTATAGTACTTTCTCATTAAAACTTTTCCTAAGTCCATAAGTATTGATGTTGCCCGCTATGATCTCTCTGTTTTGGACCAGTGGTCCCCAAACTAGGGGTTTTAGATCCCTGGACATCTGTAGAGATTTTGCAGAGGTCTGCAAGTAAGCATTCTCAGTCTTAAATAAATGCACCTCACACATCTGTGCAACTGCTTTTCAATGTATTAATATGCTGCTGTGGTTTTTAAAATTTACTTATTTAATGATAATATGCACTTAATCCCTGTTTATTAGGTATTTTCCTCAATAAAGCAATTGATAAGTGAAATACTACTGAAGTACTATTATTTGGGGATCTTTTGAAACATTTAGATCTTAAAAAGGGATGCCTGTACCAGAAGGGTTGTGACCACTCTCAAGTTTTAGGTGTAGAGAAATCCTAATCCTTATTTGTAGAGATTTTATCAGTGTCTGTGACTGTCCTTATTTCAGAAACCCTTTGAAACGTTTGACAGTTCATTGTGTGTGATATTTCAGTCTGAAGAAAATTAATGCAGTAGTCTGGAGAGATCTTTAACTCTGCATCTTCTTTGTTTCTTATGGCCCCAAATACCTAGTTAGTATATTCCAATCTAGTTAATAAGTGCATGCCATTTATTTTTCTCTCCTAAAAATTATTGTGTATGCAGTACATGCTTACTGTTAGAAAAGAAAGTCAAATGTGCTATTTACTTCCGAGGATTACACTTGGTAAACTGCTTTCAACTTCCTTGCTTGTTTTGCAAGATGGCTTTGCAGTTTAATCTTGTAAAAATCCAGTGCTTTTTATTCAGATTTTATGTCAACACAAAGTTTTATCATTTGTAGAGGTCTTTGTTGTTTGTTACATGTTTTCTTTCCTATATTTTTACAGAAGCTACACTGGCATTGAGAATCTGGGCGGAGGCCTTGTTTCCTGAAGAGTTTTGTTTTGCTAGTGGCTGCTGCTGCTCTTTTCCTGGCCACTGTCTTTGTGTGTGACTTTTACCAAATGCAATACCAGTGCACCATGGAAAGGATACAGCTGTGAAATGAAATTGCAGAGATTTTTCTTTTACCTGTTAGAACCTGAGCCCCTTTTGTACAGTGTGTGCCTTCATGTTTGAACAGCGTTCTTATGAAATGCTGATTATAATGTGATAGTCCAGGGCAGAGGTTCCTGCTGAGTTAGAGTAATTGCTCAGGGTATTAACAGCAATAAAAGCTGAAGCTTCTGTTGTCAGTATTGGTCTAGTACAACACATTAGAGCTGTATGCAAAAGCAGTGTGGGAAGAGGGTAGGGTGCAGTATGTTAAGGTACCTTTTTCTAAATCACACACTGCTCTGCCTTACGGTTGTTGTTTTTTTGAGTTCTGTATTCAGCACACATTATAGTTATGTAAAAATAACAGTGATATTGAAATATTTACTACTGGAAGGAATGTAGTTATCCTCTGGATATCCGCTCTCTTCTTTCCTTGATTTTCAGTACTATTTACGAAAAGGTAACCTAATAGAGGAGAATAATTATAGGTTGTTGTTTTTTTCTTCTTCAGCTTACCCAAGCAATAAGGGGAAAGGATGAACAGAAGGAAATATGCTTTTTTTTTTCCCTCTGCAAGATTTTAAACAAAAGAAATTGGAGTTGGTTTTGCCCACAGGAAATACCATGCATGACAAATGGAGCAATGGAAAACAAAAGCCAATAGCTTTGAAATATTGTTGATTATTTTATCTTTGTTTGCAAGTGTAACTAAAATGTATTTCTTTGTTTATACCACTGGTTAGAATTAATCCTTTTACCACGGCGAGTTTGTGAATATAGGTATATTTGGGTACTGTAAAAAGAATTGGGCGAATGCCCTTCATGTTACATGTTAGCTCAGAGGACAGTGTTAAACACACCAGAGACTAAAGAATTGAGGAGTGGACTTGAGACAACTACCTCTAGTCACTAGCACAAGGCCAGTGTATTAGCTGAGGATCCCGGGTAAGCAGGGTCTTTGGATTTTATGCCCTGATTGTCTTCCCACAGGTTCTGAGTCCATGATACGAAACAGCTGCTTCTGTTGACCAGGTTTACTCTGTCGTCCTGGTAAACTAACTGTCCCTTTTCACTCACAGGTGTCCCTGTTGGGGTGATAGGTTATATGGGGATGGGATCCGTGGCTTCCGTTTATTAACACTTAACCATCAAAACACATCAAAACACATCCATAAGGCCTCTCTGCCCTACATTGGTAGGTACATTTAGAACCTGCACTTTCACAGGGGTAGGTGAAAGCTATGCTGTTGCAAAAAAAATTGAGTTCCTAACAGAACTGAGGTTTTTGGAAGTAGCATTTTCAAGGGAAGGGAATTATGTGTTCTATTAGGAAGCTTTCATTCTCTTAGGACGTGTTCATTAGATGGGCCTATTTACAGATGGGGAGACCTGGGTTTATTTGACTACAGTGGCAAAAGTATCTGGAATGTGTGAAAAGCAGAGGCATGAGAGCAGGAGAGGTAAAGTTGAATTATGGATAGTGTATGCTTAGAAGAGGCAGGAAGAAAGAGGGATCATCAAATAAGGCAGCTGTACACCTTAGGTTTCTGAACTAAATATTAAAGCAGTTGGCAAAATCTTTAGCTCTTTAAGAGAACAGTAATGTGGAATGGCAATCCATGATCTTTGTGGGCTGGCTTGAAAAGATGAACTGAGAGACTGAGTAGCTAGCCGGGAGGGCAAAGCTAATGGGATGAGTCAAGAATTGCCTCAATGAGAGAGGGTTGGGGCAGGCATAAGCAGGGCATGGGCAGGCAGATGTGATGGGGCAGGACGCCTGGGAAAGCAGAGGATTGGAACATTGCAGAGCTGAGCGAGAGAGAGTGCACGCAGCCTCGAGCCCTCCTGATGCTGCTTCCAGTGGAGTCAGAGTTCCGCTCATGAAGGCCTCTTCTTGGCCACCTTGAGTTGATCTCAGGAATTGCACCTGCAAGAGCCTAGCATACCACCCTCCACCCTTTCTTCTGCTGCACTCCCACAGCTTTTCTGGTCACTGGGTGACTCGGTTTCTTTGAGAATTTTGATTTTGGATGAGTCAGTATCACCAAGGAGCTTTATATCCCAGAGTGCAATTAAGAATGTTTTAGGTTGTAATCAGGGCCTTTGACAAGCATGTATTGAAAACTTACTTTGTGTTCTTTGCTGGGTGCAGCAGCATAATGGGGGCTGAAGAATGTGAGATCTAGTTCCTTTCCTCAGTGAGTGGAGGTTCTAAGGACAGACAACGGTGGCTTTTTGGATATCAGTCCTCTTTGGAGAACACTGAGTAGGATTGATGTGGGGGAAGACATTCAGTGTTTGTCCCCAAAGAAAGATTTCTTTCTTGCTTTTACTAAAAAAACAACAAAATTCCATTTTTATAGACATCCAGGCCTTAGCATAATAGAGTTAATTTGTTATCTAAAAATAATCTAGGATTCTGAGAATGCTCAATAAGAAGATAATTGAGATTAGTAATTTCCATTCAGTATAATAGCCAGGAGTTTCTGGTCTGGGTCTAGCTGTAGTAGTTCATACCTAAGTCTTCATTCACAGGTAAGTAATCGAAGCTGTTCCTTTAATATTCTACATGGCAATTTTGTGTGGATTCTTAATTTCTTTCGTTCATACAATAGAAAAAGTATGATTTTGGTTTCTTTGAGTTACATAATTATCTATTCTTCAGTTGTTATATGAAATGAATTTTCAGGTAGGATATATAATTATTACAAGTATTATTTTGAGCAAATAACATTGATTCATTTGGGCTCTTATTTGGTTAATTAAAACTGGGAAAGTTATTAAATTTATACCTGGTCTAGACATTCCTCAGAGTTGGGGATACGTCATTAGGAATATTGTGGTTATATCCAGTTTACTGTTTAGGGCTCAGTGTGTTGTTATGGCTCTGCATGGATGAGTGTGCTGTTGTATCATTTACGTCCCTAACAGTTTAAGTCCTAAGTACTGATTGTGAATGCAGAATAGCTAAGTCCTTAATTTGCCACTAGTTATCTTGGAGAAGGCACATCTCCGTTACTGCTGTGAATGTGGGGACCAAATTATTCAAGACTTCAATTTCCCTCTTTGTTTCATTGTCAAATGTGAGCAGCAGGGAGAGGAGCATTTGGAATTTCTTTCTGATTCCTGGTTTGATAGGGTTACACCCCAAGAGCTGATCACAACAAATCACAAAGGCAGAAAAAGTAGCTTTCTCTTAGGTTCCATTTACTATTAAAATTGCCTCTCTACCCCAAGTTGAATTTCTCACAAGTGGAATAAAAGTAAGAACCTGCTATTCGTGCTCACTTCGGCAGCACATACACTAAAATTGGAACGATACAGAGAAGATTAGCATGGCCCCTGCACAAGGATGACACGCAAATTTGTGAAGCGTTCCATAAAAAAGAAAAAAGAACCTGGTATTCCTTCTTTAAAATGGAAACTTATTGAGGATAAGTAATTATATCCTCTCATTTTTTTGTTAGAGATCTTTACATAGATAATGCTGGGAGGTGTGAGAGACACATTTACATGCACTCTTTGTGCGTACATACATGTGTATACACAATGAGTTAGTTATCATTATACACCATTTTAATATTAGGTAATTCTTTTATTAAAACTGTTCTGGTGGTGGGGCAGGAAGTCCACATTAATTTGAACATGGCTAATTCAGAATTGGAGATGCTTTTCTGGGACTGAGATTAGGGATGGAACAGTGCATGGGTCGACAGCTTGACCTTGACATCAGTTTGTTCCATCAGTTGCTCTCTCTCATGACCTTGGGCAAGACACTTAATCCTCCTAACCTAATTTTATTTACTTCTGAAATTGGGATATAAAGCACCTACCTTGCAGGTAGATTGTTTTTAGGTTAAAAGCTAAGCCTACAGAGTGGATGGTAGCACAGTGCCTGGGCCACGGAATGCCAAAGACCATGATGTTGATGAGTACCTGAGGTTTAAGCTTTGTGAGGGCAGACACCACGCCAGTTTTATTCATCGGTGTACACTGAGCACTTAGCATATTGCCTAGCCCACATAAGATCCACAATAAATATTTATTGAATATTGAATGAGGTAACATTTCAGTGGAAGGAATTCACTGGGTAAAGTTTTTTAAAAACTTTAGTAATAGTTTGATACAATGTTTGCATTAGCTACAGATTAACCTTCTGTTTATGCAACAAGCCAAAGAGATCTGCTGCTTTACTTTTTGTTTATGCTTGTAATGTGTAACATTTTCTATACTTAAATAATAAAATTCTGTTCTTAAAATACTTTACAAGTCAGTTTCTTATTTTCTTCAGGAAGTTTACAGGAGGGTAGCCGAAATCAGAACATTGTTTAGGTATTACTGTAACGTTTGGAGTTTTCTGTAATACTCCTGGCAAAGAAAGACGAGGGCTCAGTCTACATGTAACCCTCCCAGAGAAGGCCAGCTGAGAGGAACATGCCTTACTGTGGTTCATTCTCTGCAGAGCAGCGCTGGCTTTTGTTTTCCATAGTCCCTCCAGTCAGGCCTGCAGAGTTAGCATTTCTTTTTCTAGTTCTTTCTCTTTGCTCCCCGCAAGGTCAGGACCACCCAGCCGCAGCTTTGTTACCTGAGTATAACGTTGGACAAGGGAGTGAAAACGGTGAAGTTGGTTACCAAGTGTTTTCAGTTTTCTGGAGTGAGGAATGAAGTGTTACGTAGAGAGATAGATAATGGGACGTAGAGCGGGGCGATTCTTTAAGAGCAGTTGCTCCTTTCTGTTGGTTTAGTTTTCACCTGTCAGGAGTGAGTGCGGAGCGTGGCAGCCCTCTCCTACACGGATTTCTCAGCCAAGAAAAGGTGTGTGCGACTGATTTGGTGCTAGAGGATTCTCAGGGAGGGCCACGACTTTTTTCTTTCTTCTTTGTTTAAAATAAAGGTCATGGTTGCTTGGTTGCTTCCATAGGCGTTGTAATTAATAAACTGCCCTGGGGTGTTGGGCTTGCTCAGTGCTGTTTGGAGTAAGCCACCAATAATAAATACACTAAGTCCTCACTTAACATTGTTGATAGGTTCTGTGAATTTAAGGGCAATGACATATAACAAAACAGTTTTACCACAGGCTAATTGATATAAACAAGCGTTAAGTTCCTAAGACAGCTCATCAGTGTTATAAGGAAATGAAGATGAACAAAAAGAGGATCTGCTGTATATGTTCCAGGTCTGTCTTTTTCACTGTAAATTTGATGTTATTGGTATTTAATCCTCTATAGGCAAGAGTAGGATGAAATCTCTTAGTCAGATGAGGTGATATTGGATCTTGGCTGCTAACTCCTCCCCCAGTTCCGGAGCAGTCATGTTGAGAGTTATTTTGAACCACCACAACCGTTTTGCATGATATGAATGTCAGCTTATAAACGACGGGGGTGGTATTCACAGAAGTGAAAATCACAGTGAGGCTTTGGGAATAAATAATCTCAGAGCACCTTATTGGCCCCATTCATTCAGCTTCTCATCGATCTGTTTTCACTCCTGACTGACAGTCATTATAGACCACATGGGGTTTAAAGCTTTAATGGTTCATGGTTACTGTGAAGTTGGTAATTAATTTTGTCCTCATTTATATGGATTTTAGGACTCAAGAAATCACTGGAAAAGTTTTACTTAATTATATTTATTTTCATAAAATATCTTAAATGTTATTTACTAAGCCTGTTCTCTATATGTGAAATTTTTTCAATGCAGAAGACTCATGGTATTCTAATTTTTTAAAAAGGAGCTTAGGGAAGTTTGAAACAATTTGATGTTTGCAGAGATCTGCTGTGCAAGAATACTTGTAAAGTCTTGTCATTCAAACTCAATTCCATACAACTGGAAACTTGTAATTTGGATTTGGATGTTTGTGTTAAGAACCAGCTCAAATAGTCTAAAAAGCTTATTAGAACTGAAATAAAATGAGGGAAACTGAGATACTGTGTCAGTTTTCTGACTCCTAAATAAGAACAATGATAAGTTTTGAAATGATGCCTTTTTAATGCTTAAAATATTTTAATCATTACCTGAATTTTTGCGTATTTAAAATATTGCCAAGGTGCTTAGCAATTATTTACTAGGTGTCTTTGTTTAAAACCCTTGATTTGAATGTATAAGGATTTGAGTGGTCTGATTAATTGAATTTCTAGTGCAAGAGATTAACCACAAATTTATTTCTATTTGATGCTCATGATAAAAAACGTTGAGTATACTTTACAGTCTTGTGCGCAGTTGCCTCTTTGATGTGGAACCTGTAGTGTTGGTATGGGAGGCGGGAGGCGGGAGGTGTGTGGTGGAGAAGGTGTGACTACTAACACTTGATTGAGTCACATATTGTAACCAGGACGGTGGGAGCCAGACTGACCACACACACAGCGTGGGGCCCAGCGTGTGCTGTAGCAGGTGATCTGTAGAGAAGGAAAAGAAAACCACCATGATAAAGACATTCCCAATATTAGCTTATTTTCTTGGGGTTTGTTTTTCTTGTTTGTTAGACATAGACATTAAATCTTGAATTACAGGAAGTTGTTAGAGAATGATTCTTTGCTTCTCAAAAGGAGTTAATGTGACAGGACTCTCTAAAAAGCTTTAATATTAAAAACTTAGCTTATCTGTAATTTTTAAACATCTTTAAGAACAGAAATCTTATATAAGCATTTGAGTTTTATGATGTTTTTAGTTCATTTAAAACCTCATGAAATTGAATTGTTAGTGTGTTGTTGTTTTTTTGGAAATGTTATTGCTCTCTAGAATGTTTGAAAGGGATCATATTTAAACTTATTTGAGATATCTTTTTTGATACTTAAAAGAACTGTGCTGGCTTTCAGAAGTTGCTCTCTAATCATTTGCTGGTTTTAAATTTTCTGGTTTCTTAAAAATACCAAACTGGTTTTGCCCCTAAAAGAAATAATGTCTTTCTTGAACTTTATGCTCTGTGCCTGTTCATTGTACTTACCTACGGGCATTGGAGAAAATTGAAACTCATTTGAATGGTGTCTTTTTTCCTCTGGTGGTAAGCCTTTGTCTTTCACCTTGCCTTTAGCTTTCCCAGATTAAACGAGGACTTTGAGAAAATGGTAGGACCTTTCTTTGAAACCCCTAATGCTTTGAATATTTCCTTATTAAGTACATGTCTTATGACTCTAGCATCTCTCATTAGAAACGCTTCTGAAAGCTCACTCCGTCCACTTGGGGTTCATTTTTATGATAAACAAAGCATGCCACTGTCACTGTGCTTTGGCACGGTGTCATCTTAACTTGGTTATTTTGAGGGGCACACACCATACTGCTTTGTGGCAGGATCCAGGTTAAAGTGTAAAGCTGGAAGGGTCATATGTTTGTTCACGCTGAGCTAATTAAGGAAATGGTTTTGATTCATGCAGAAAGGTTAACTTTAGTGGTCGAACAAATTCTCTGAGATTTCAGACGCCATCTGCTAAAGGATTGTGCAGATGCTTGTGTGCTGAGTGCCCCTAGTAACCAGGGTGTGAGGGGACATTGGGCGTGTTAACTTAAAACTTTTTTCTTTTTTAGGTCCACACCTCCCAGGCCTGCTGCAGATCTCCAACTCCTGCTTTGTGTGAGCCCCCAGCATGCTCTCTGCCGGTGGCGTCACAGCCACCACAGCATCTTTCTGAAGCCGGGAGAGGGCCTGTAGGGGTAAGGAGAATCCCGTTTTTAAAAGCTGTCAATATTTTATATCCCATAGGGTATAAAATAGGAATATTACCTCCCTCCCCAGAGCCCCTTTAAAAATGTGCTGTATTGTATGTGTTTTTAAAGGAGTAACAAGTACATGCACAGAGGAAGCAAAATACGGGACTTACCTTACCCCTCTAGGACAGTTCCAGACGTTAGCGGGGTTTGGTAGGGTAGGGTATTGGCACCAGCAGAGAGCATGCTGGGCTGCTGCAAGGAGCAGGAGCTGGCAATCAGCAGCGAGTATGGATGTTGGCAACTGAAATGGGGAAACGGGGTAAGTTTGGAATGTGCGTTTCCCCAGGATGTGCTGGGTGCTGTCCTCGCAGGTAAAGTTTTGTAGAGTATTGCTAGGCTTTTCTGCAGGGCAGATGCAGACTAAAACACTGAAGGCATGGGGTGGGGGTAGATATGGTACCCCCAGCTGGACGCTGCTCATTCCTCTGTTACCTGGTGGTAATGTGGGTGTGAGGTGTAGCAGGATGCCATGTCCCTAGTTGGTTATTCCTTAGAACTCAGGACCCGGTGTACGATCTCGGAGGCTAGTTTTGTCTTCTGTCCTACCTTTCCTGAAAGCTGTGTACACACCTGTCTTTTCCTTTATTTGTGAGGATTTAGTGGTAAAGCTTTCTGAAAGATAGGTGTTATTGTTCTGATCAGCTGCTGTGAACCATTGAAGAAATGTAAGACCTCTCTTTCTCTTGCATGTAATCTGACTCTGACCATGGAGCTCAAACTCATACTCAGAAAATGACACAAGGGAATAGTCATCACAGATGCACACGCGCAGTACAAGATTCTGGGAATGGTAACGCATTGTTCCATTGCAGTGTGGAACGTTCCTGTCTTGAGACTGAGAGGAGAGAGTGCTCCAAATGGGCCATAGCACTGGGCAAGTTTTGTGAAGGCAGGGCGGGCGGTTTTGAGGAGCTGGCTCTGTTTTTGATACGTCAGTCACATGTGGCCAGGCAGAGTGGCGGAGCCTTCCGGTGTCCGTGTCAGCTTGTCCCTATAAGCACATAGGTTGTGAGCCTGGTGAAGCGGGCAGTTGTGAGAAGACCACCGGACGGCAATGAAGAGCACAGGTTAGTGGGACTGGGGAGGCACAGGTGGGGATATGATCATAAAGGATCTTAAAGGTTAGAAAAGGTGAAGTTTTATGTGATAGTCGGAAGAGAGCCTTTGCAGCCTTCTTTATTTCCTGCAAGCCAATTTGCAAATCACTGCTTAAGGAGATTCACTGGGAAGCAGAATGCTGCGTGGAGTGGGGAAAGACCGGAAGTTCCAATTAGGAGGCTAGGCTGTCATCCATGCATAAAATGAAGAGGACCGAGACAGTAGAGCTGGGATATTAATAATTGTAACAAAACCAGGAATAATGGTCACAGCAACAGCTTCATGTTTGGGTGATCGCAGTGTCATTTATCCAGAATTAGGCCAGAAAAAGGTTCACACTGTGGAAGCCTTGGGATTATTGATACAATAGCCATTCACAATGTACGATGAAACCCAGACTAGTGGATAAAAGTCTAATTTTAACCCCTGAAGAGAGACACTGACATTTTAAGGGACAAATTAGCAGAGTCCTGACTTGACTACCTACTTCAAAAGCTTCAGCCTTTACTTTACCATCTTATTTCCATATGTATCTAAGAAGTGGCTGTTAGCGTTCAGGTAATTGTTTCTTTATTCTCTAATCAGTGTGGATGTCACTGTTAGACTGTTTCATTTCCACAATACTCACCAACCAGGATTTGCTAAACAGATTGAAATTTTCCCCCATAACAGTAAACTTGTTCTGTGAGCATTAGTGATGGCCACTATTTAATTTTTAGCAGTGAAAGTGTTGTGGTCACTGAGGATTTAAATAAGTTTATGATTGGTGGTGCACTCAGGTACCATCATATGAAGGCTTGAGAAGATTCTGTAATAAGATGATAAATCTTTCAGTCAAGATGCTGCTGCAGAAAGCTAACTGTATTGATTGTTCTGTAACAAAGCTTCATGCTGCCAAAGTCATTTGAGCTGGATCTGAATTGGATCCAGTTGGCAAAACTCCCTCCCACCCCTCCTTGTGTGGGGCTCTCATAAATTCTGCAGGCACACAGATCTAATACAGTGTAATGAGAGAGCTGCTGGGGGAAAAATTGATTACAGGGTTGCAGACAATATCATTAATGTTTCTTGCCATGATACACCAGATGTCTTCGCTAATAGACTATTTTTGTTAATTTAGTTTTTATACCATGGCATTGCTTGCATCATAATTTAACTTGCTTTGCGTATTCAGGTATATGTGATCTGTGTTTCTACACTAATAGATGTATCAACTCATAAGATTTAATTTTATAAATTTCTAACTTATTGACCATTTTTAAAGTATTTGTACTGGAAAGGCAACACTTTTACATGTTATTGAGAATCTGTTAGCTTGGATGTTTTCTAGCAAAAAGTACTGTGTTTACTGGTAGTTCGGGGGTAGTGAGGGAGATGAGATGGCAAAGAAAACATTGCCCAGATCCTTGATAGCCTGGGCAGCGATGATCGCAGTGTAAGGTGGTGTGAATGGCACAAGAAGCTCCAAAGCGGAAATGGTGCAGCCACTGACGGGGATGCAGTTTCATTTGTACCGTCACGGAGGCGCTCTGCGGGCTGAGTTCTATTGGCTGCACCTTCCTCTTCCTCTTGGGAGATCAGGGCTGGCTAGGGGATTTAGTCATTGAGCTTTTTTATGTTTTAGTCATATATTTTTGTGTGTTTAAGACCTCTGTTGAGTGGCTAACATATATAATATAAATAAGGTAGTGGGTTGAGCTATTTTATTTCAGTCATTCTTTTAACTTACTGGCTTTTGTGCATTATCTTTTGGAGAACATATTTTTTTTCTTTAGACATGTTCTTGTGTAACATAGGACATACTAATCAACCTCTCTCACCCTTAGTTTTCTCACTTAGAAAATGAGTACAATATTACTGGCTACTTGAAATAATTAAATACCACATATAAGCATTCATTAAGCATTTTCTGTTATCACATAGATATTTGTTATACAAATTCAGGTTTTAAAATTTAAAAAAATATATATTTTAATTGATTTCAGAGAGTGAGGGAGAGGGAGAGACAGATAGAAACATCAATGATGAGAGAGAATCATTGATCAACTGCCTCCTGCACACCCCACATTGGAGATGGAGCCCACAACCCAGGCATGTGCCCTGACCTGGGATGAACCATGAGCTCCAGGTTCATAGGTTGCCACTCAACCATTGAGCCACTCTGGCCGGGCCAAATTCAGGTTTTAAGTAATTTATTAGTTTTCTAGACATTCTTAATCTAGACATAGGCCCCTAGGTAGTCTCTTTGAGTTTAAGAGGTCCTATTAAATTCCTAAAATTTCTTGGCAGGTCTTATATGTATGAGCAATTTTCTGCAGAGAGTATACTTTTCAACCATAGATGCTAATCAGATTCCTAAAATGTTGAAAAAATCTAAAAATTAAGATTAAAAGCTGTAGATAATTTAAAATCTCAAATCAGCTAGCTGTTTGTTAAGGAGGTAAACTAACATTGAGCATTTACTTTGTGCCCAGGCACTTTGCTACTCTTTTGATCGATTTAATCTCCACAACAATCTGTGATCTTTATTTAATTGTGCAGATGAGAAAACTTGAGGTTTGCATTGGTATAAAATCTTGCCCCGAGTGAGTGGCAGGACTCATGAACTTCCCCTGGTTTTACATGACCTTCACTGGTCTCATGGTGCCTTCTCCCGGGACCCTGCCACGATGCCTGCCTTTGCCTCCACTGTACTGGAAGCTCCGGAGCTCACACGCTGCTCCACACTTGGTGTGGTAGAGGGCTTCTCCCACTGGGCGCTTACAGGCTGACCCTCACCTTGAACTAGTGGACAGGGGCTGACAGTGTGGTGTGAGAACCCTTTGTTCAGATCAGTAGATTTTGTCTTCCTGTTGGCACTGGTGGTGGTCATATCTTTGGTGTCCTTTTGTTTTTAAAAAAATGCATGACCAACAGCTACTGTGAGTTCTCTTTTCATTCATCTTAATAGCATCTACAGTTGACCCTTGAACAATGTGGGAGTCAGTCCCCTCCTAAAGTAAAAAATCCATTGTAACGTTGACTCCCCTAAAACTTAAGTTGTCCTTGGTATCTGGGGGGGAGGAGGGGGATTGATTCCAGGACCCCTGTGGATATCAAAATCCGAGGATGCTCAAATCCCCTATATAAAATGGCATGGATCAGTGTATACAGTCATCCCTCTACATCTGCTGACTCCCCACTGCAGATAGAAAACTGTACAGTATTTACTGAAAAAATTCGAGTCTAAGTGGACTTGTGCAGTTCAAACCCATATTTTTCAAGGGTTAACTATGATATACATTTGAAAAGTAATTCCTGTAGTCTGATTTGTTAGTCTGTGTGTTTGTTTCAGGTAAAACTTGGTCCATGTAAGAAATTGGGTTTTCATTTCCTTTGGAATAAATCCATTCCCCCATGTAGGTAAACCTGCCCATTAACAGAGATGGGAAACTAGGGCCCAATGACTTTCCCACCCACCCTGGTTCATATGGGGCCGCTCAAGCCAGAAGCCAGGCCTCCTGGGTCCCTGTCAGTGCTCTTTCTACTGCTCCTCCTGAATCTCCTCTGCCTGTAATGGATGCTCTTCAGGTCGGCCCATGCAGTATGCCATTTACTTCTTTAAAAGCGAAGAATCCTTTACTTCATACCTAGTTTTAGCTTTTGTGACTGTATCTCAAACCAATGTTAAAACAGCATTATTTTTTGCTTATGTAAGACATTTAATATTTTTAAGTATTGTTTCTAACACTGGTACTTCTCATACTTGGGACTTCAGTACCATTTAACAATGAAAAGCAAGCATTTATTATAAAATGCTATTTAAAAAGTAGAGTGGTTATATTTCTACCCATTTGCTGCTTATAAAGAACTGTAATCTGGTTTCTTGTTTAGCTATTCAAGAGTTTCTGAAGATAGCCTATTTTTTCAGTATTTACTGTGGCTTCCCCAGTTGACATTAAATATGCCAAAAATAACTACTGCCTTTTACTTTTAATTGTAGTTAAAGGTGTTAAAATTACTGAGTTTTCAGAAAAAATGCCAATATAAATGCTGAATTCATCCAACCACCCTAAATGAAAGATGATTAATAGCTATTGAATTTTAATGTAGCAAGTTTTTAAAAATTCTTAAAATTTTTTGCCCTGGCCAGTGTGTTCTGCAGTTAGAACATCGGCCCTCGCACCAAAGGGTCTCAGGTTCAATTCCTGGTCAAGGGCATGTACCTGGGTTACAGGTTAGATCCCTGGCCACAGTTGGGGCTCATGCCGGAGGCAACAATCCATGTGTCTTTCTCACATTGATCTTTCTCTCCCTCCCTCCCTTCCACACTTTTTGAAAAGCAATGGGAAAAATATCCTCGTGTGAGGATTTAAAAAAAGAAAAGTTTTTTTTTTAATCCTCATGGGAGGATATGGTTTTGTGTGTGTGTGTGTGTGTGTTAATTGATTTCAGAGAGAGAAAGGGAAGCGGGGAGAGAGAAAGAGAGAAACATCAGTGTGAGAGAGATACATCAGTTGGTTGTCATATACGCCCAGACTGGGGATCAAATCTGCAACCTGGGTATGTGCCCTGACTGGAATTGAACCCGTGCCCTTCCGTGAATGGGACGGCACTCCAACCAGCTGAGCCACACTGGCCACGGCTAAAAATTCTTAAAACACCCAACCAACTAATGTATATCCTGCTTCCTGATTAATTCCTTTCTCTTGGAACAGTTGTTTTCATACCCTGCTCTGCCATAAAAGCTAATTGTTAGCTAGTTTGTTCTTATGGCTGTCTTTCCATCGTATTCATCTCCTTTTTTACGAAAGGGGCATGATGCCACCTTCTCAGAACATAGATTTGAACAACCTTAATGATTTTATGAAACCGCCTACTATGTAAGCAGTCTTTTGTAATCATAGGTCTATGTGAGATGCAGCGGCGGCGTCTAAGTTTTGTTGCGCTCCCTTTTCCCCAGGCATAGTGCATTACCCTTTATTGTGCACAGGGACTGTTAGGTCTTTCAGCCTTGCCTTTTTTGGGCTGTTCCATATTGTTCAAAAAATATCTAAGCAAAAATGTGGAAGTTCCAGGCTTTACAAGTGCTCTAGGATTAGCGTTACCAATGTGAATTGCCAAAGACATCCCAAGGCCCTCCATGCCGTGGAAGGTGAACTTGCAGTTTTGTTTAGTTTAACTTTGTTTGTAGTGTTACCCCTCATTTTAGGATATCATAGTACTTTCTTCGGGTGGCAGTATTTCTTATGACTATCAAGGCTGTCAGTGAAATTCATGTAATACACCTAAGGTTAATCAGTTCTTTTCAGAGTCTATAGATTATGTCTCATGCCTGGAAGTTGGTATTTTCTGTTTTTATCTTTGGTCTCAGGTTTTACAGTTAGATTGAATGTTAGGTATTTCTTCATTTGTTTGTTTTCTCTTGTTTTTTTGTTTTTTAATAAACGATTTTTTTAGAGCAGTTTTAGATTCACAGCAAAATTGAGCGGAAGGTACAGAGATTTCCCACAAACTTCCCCACCCCTACACGAATAGCCTCTCCTATTATTAACATCCCCCACCAGAGAGGTATAGATGCACTGACACATCATTATCATCCCAAGTGAACATTAGCTATGCTGTTTGTGTTGCACATGCTATGGGTTTAGACAGGTTTCTGAAGCCGTGAACCCACTATTACAGTTTCACAAAGAGTAGTTCCACTGCCCTAACATCCTGTGCTCTGCCTGTTCATTTCCCCCTTCTCCCTGATCCCTGGAAACCTGTGATTGTTTGGCTGTCTCCATAATTCTGCCTTTTCCGGAATGTCATACAGTATGTAGCTGGAATCACACAGAAGCCTTTTCATATTGGCTTCTTTCACTTAGTAACATGCACTTAATTTTTTCCATGTCTCTTCATGGCTTAATAGCTTGTTTCTTTTTCCCTCTGAATAATATTCCATTGTTTGGATGTACCACGGTTTATTCATTTACCCCCTGAAGGCCATCTTCCCAGTTTTGCAGTTATGAATAAAGCTGCTGTAACATTTGTGTGTCAGTTTTTGTGTGGACATAAGTTTTTCAACTCCTTTGGGTAAGTACCATGAAGTGTGATTGCTGGATTGTATGCTAAGAATATGTTCAGTTTTCTAAGAAACAACCAGACTGTTTTCTAAAGTAGCTGTACTAGTTTGTCTCCCACCCGCAGTGAATGAAGAGTTTCTGTTGCTCCACATTCTTGCCAACATTTGGTGTCAGCGCTCTGGATTTTCCATTCTAGCAGGTGTACAGTGGTATCTCACTGTCGTTTTAGTTCGCATTTCCCCATGACATACGATGTGAAAGTAACTTTTCAGATGCTTCTTTACCACCTGAATAGCTTCTTTGGTGAGATGTCTGTTAAGGTCTCTGGTTTATTTTTTAACTGAGTTGTTTACTTTCTTATTGTCGTGTGAAGTGTTCATGTATATTTTGGATGACAGTCTTTTATCAGATGTGTCTTTTGCAAATATTTTTTCCTAGTCTATGACTTGTCCTTTTCTTTTCTCCACAGTGTCTTTTGGAGAGCAGACATTTTTAGTTTTAATGAAGTCCAGCTTACCAATTCTTGCTTTTGTGGATTGTGTGCTGTTGGTATTAAAGCTGAAGAGACATCACCATTCCCGTGGCCATCTAGGTTTTCTCATATGTTGTTTTCTAGGAATTTTACAGTTTTGCATTTTACATTTAGATCTGTGATCCATGATGAGTTAATTTGGTGAAGGGCATACAGTCTAGATTTCTTTTTCATGTTGATGTCCAGTTGTTTAGCGTCCTTGGTTGAGATACTTGCCTTGCTCTGTTGTGTTGCCTTTGCTCCTTTGACAAAGTTAGCTAACTATTTATGTGAGTCTGTTTTTGAGGTCTTTTATCCCATTGTTCTGAATGAGAGTAATATGCAGACAGACATCTTGACTCTTTACTTCCTAAGTACTTAAAAGTATATTGCATAGAACAAGGACATGCATTTATATAGATACCATACAGCCATCAAAATCAGGAGACTTAACAGTGATACAATGCTATAATCTAATCTATAAACACGTTTTGCCATTTGTTCTAACAGCTGCCTTTGATAGCAATTTGTTTTTCTTGTCTAGTATCCAGTTCAACATCACACTTGAAATTAATTATGTGTCTCTCTAGTCCCCTTTAATCTGGAACAGTTCCTTTTCTTTTATTTGTGTTTCATGACATTGGCATGTTTTTAAAGTGGACAGTCCAGATTTCTGTAGTTCGCTGTTTCCTAGTTATTAGATTTAGGTTATGCATTGCAGGCAGGACTGTTATATTAGTGGTATTGTGTCCTAAGCACCTTACATCAGAGGACACATGAGATCAGCTTGTCACATTATTGGTGATGTTACCTTTGATCACTTGGATAAGTTACTAACTTTCCCTTTGTAATCAGTAAGTAATTTGTACGGAGGAACTTTGAGACCATGTAAATATCCTTCCTGTTCTTCACCAAGTTTTCAACATCTATTAGTACCTATTGATTATTTTTTGCCTGACTCTCTGGGGCAGTTGCAGAATGTCAACCTTTAAAAAACAATTTTTTTGTACTTAAACTAAATCACTGTCTTTGAAAAATTGATCAGCACTCACCTATCATTAATTCAAATTTGAGAATTTTTAGTAAAGTGAGAGAGAGGGAGAGAGAGGGGAGGGAGGAAAGAAGGAAGGAAAGAAAGAAGGAGAGAGAGAAAGAAAGAAAAAGTGAGAGAGATAGGTGGGGGGTGGAAGATAATTTTTGAGCCCTCAGTTTTTTTTTGTTTGTTGTAGCAACGCAAGAACATTATGAATTTTCAGACTTTTTTTTGTAGTAAGAGGAAAAATCTGTTATGGTGTTTTGTTCCATTTTTAGGCTCCAGGGAGAGAAAAGCTGCTTGGAAGAAATAGATCATGTATGTGTTTTAAAAAATACAAATTTTTACTGTTGAAATTATGATATTGGCTTGATTCATGTTGGCAACATTTGCTAATGATCAAATTACTTAATTTCTCTGCACCTCAGTTTCCTCACTTGTAAAGTGGTTTTTATTTCAGTGGTTCTGGACTAGGGCCCAGGAATCCGTAGTTTTTTCTAAGAACTCCCCAGGAGATTCTGATGAGCAGCCAGCTTTAGCGAACGGAGGTCTGGCTTCCACCCCAGTGACCGTTATAAATGAAGATCTGGTCATGTCCTTTGCAGGATGGAGAGCTTTTGGTGCAGTTCCAGGACCTGAGTGTCTTATGAACCTACAAGAATGACTTGAGTGGTTCTCCCATATTACTTAATTTCCCACCTTCTCCAACACACAAATTAGGTGTCATCTCCTTGTTTATATCCCCAGTACAGCTTTAAGAGACAGTTTATAAATTAATTCAGACAAAACTATAAAACCAATAAAATTTTAGCTACCAACATTAAATAGAATGGATGATGATGCTTTGCTGAACTGAAACAGCCACTTTTGACATAAATTTGTGCCTGATGGCTTAGGGTGCAGATCTTAGGGACTAGGGGTCATACATGGCATGCTAAGACTACTGGGTCCTTGTGATGACTTCGTTTTTCTGTTGCTTTTATTTTTGCTGTCATCATTGAGAACCCTATATTCAGTGCCCTTTTCCACGAGGTGACTTGGCTCTTACTTGGCACACGTGTAGCGTATTGCGTTTATCTTATTTACTTACTAGCTTGTGATAATTATGGTAGGACTACTTAGTTATTTGATTGTATGTCATGAATTTATAAAATAGAGAATCCAGAAGATGAGTATATTAAAACTGTAAAATACACATTGAAAATAAAATAAAAATTGGTCCTCTTTATCCCCCAACTCCCCATCTCTTGCTCCTCTTCGGGAGACAACCAGCCAGCGTCCCTGACATCATGTGGCTACTTTATGTCTATAGTCAGTTTGTGGACAGATTGAACGAAGGGGCAGCATTTCATCCACCTTTTTGTTTGCAGCACCTGGAACAGTTCCTGACTCTGAAAAGTTGCCCCATAACAATTGAGTTAATAGTCTGCTTCATTTATGAGACAGGAAAAAAAGTACTTAAAAAATTAGATAAGGATTTATTAAAAAAAGGCGTACATTAAATGTGACTGAATGGGACCATCAACAGAGGGAGTATTTCATTTAAAACAGTCAGGAGAAAGATTGGCCAATACTAGCCAGAAAAATCTAGTGTGCATGTTTATTTTATTTTTCTAGAAGGAGGTGACCGTTGGGTGTCTTTCCCCTTTGTCTTCCATCTCCTATGAAAACGAGAGAGGTGCAGGCCAGGAGAGTAATCTTGGCTGCTACAGTTTTAATGATTAGATAGCAACATACAGCTCAAGTCAGATTTTTTCCCTAACCTGTTGGAATTCTCATGGGCTTGTGAAACTCATACAACATACATCTTGTACACATTTGCATATCAGTTTTTCAGCTAACATAGTACAAGGCTATTTTAATATGTTACTGTTTTCATTTATTTGATGTTTGGTCCATAAAGCTGGTTTTGGCCTTTGGAATCTTTATTAGAAGGGCTGTGCTCTTACAACAGAAAACGGTTCATCTCCACACCGAGGAACGTGTTGTGAGGCTGCTGCCCATGGCTGCGGCCTGTTGACCATGATGACTCTCCTTGATGCCTGAATCGAGTGGAGAGTGCTGCTGCACTGCCCTGGGCCTGGTAACAGTGTATAGTTTGGGTGGAAAAGCAGGACCTAAATGCCTTTGGTGTCCAGTAATAGATGTGTGTGGGGACCTTGGACCTGAAGCCCTTGGGATTACGGTACCTTGATTCCAAGAGTCATGGAGGGATGCTTTAGAATCACATCAAAGGCAAATTAGCAGCAGAAATACCTGCCCTGCCCCCAGCTCCCACTCTCACACACTCAGTTGGAGGGCAGAGCTCATTGTCCACAACTTAATGAAAGCTGAGGGACGTAGTGGGGTATTAGGTAGTGTGACTCGAGTAGAACATTCTGTCATGATGAGAGCAGTTTGATTTGTACTTGAATCATAAATCATTGGCTTGTTTTCGGTCTAAAATTGTTTTGAGTATTTTTCTGGTATATAAAGATGCAGGAATACTCATAAGTTAGTATTACTGCTAAATTTAATACTTAGTTCATTTTCCTTGAAAGTTTAGGAGCTTTCTGACCGTCCATGTTGGGATGGAGAAATAGTGAGTGGTTGCTACCTACTGCTTCTCCCTGGTTTTTTCTTTTGTTAGTAGCATCTTGGATGTATTAGAAATGTCCACAGATGTCCATAGATTGGCACACTTACATTATGATTGAACATCAATCTGCTTTTAAGAAATTGAGCAGATTTGTTAACAAACAAGATGAGAATGCATAAAGATATCTGATGCATTGTAAAAATTATTCAAAAGAAAAGCAGCTGGTGAGGATAATTGACAGATATGTTTGATCTGTAGAACTTGCAATGCTGCGGATTAAGTTCCTGTGGGTTAAGTAGGGAAGACTCATCCATGAAACCAGGGCTTTTCTAGAAATGGACTGAGGAATGACAACAAAGCATAGGTGACAGTTAAAGGATTGCGTGACAGGAAAGGCATTGAGATGCAATTCCTTGATGTCACTGAGCTATAAAGCTGAAAATAACACTCTTTCCTTCTGCTGAAAATAAGAATCAATGCTCCTTGATGGGCTAAATTATTAACAAGAGCCATTCTTGCAATGTTTCATTATCTGGGATTTGTCTCAGCTGGTGATTTGTCAGTAGCATAGGGATGTTTGCAAGGCATTTTGTATTAAAATTATTCAGTCAGTTGATGGAGCCCTTCTATGAGAAGTTGACTTCCTTTTATGTAGCTTTTAACAGGGTTGGGGTGTAATCTGTTAAGTGGCTGGTGTGATGTCAGGCAACCGATTGCAAAAGAAAACAACCCCATCTGTGAGCTTCAGTGGCAAAGAAAAGAAACTAGCGCTGTGTTGTCTTAGTGCTGGCAGTGCTCTGGTCTCGGTCTGACACAGGGAGGGGTGAAGAGCAGGAAGAGCCTTTGTGGATAGTGCTTTGCCATTACCCACCGGCTGGGAGAAGTTAGGCAGGAGGCATTGGCACGTGGAAGCAGCATCGGGCTTGTCCATTGGACTGGCACAGTTGGAATCTTCCTGGTGAAGTGTGAAGCCTTCTGTCCTACAGACTGAGGGGAGCGAAGACTCTACCTCAGTGTTTCAAAATTGGTGCTGTGATAGATTTATGTTCTTTTGGTGGAGACAATGCTATTGATGAAAGATTTTTTGATTCCGACTCAGGAAGAGCGTGGTCAGCCCGACAAAACCCTGTTAAGAGATGTCAGGCCCTGTAGTGGAACCATGACGTGAGGTGGTGTAAAAGTACACTTCTGCTTTCCTGGAAAACTGATCAGACTTAAAAATTGCTTTATTGCCGAAACCAGTTTGGCTTAGTGGATAGAGCGTCGGCCTGCGGACTCAAGGGTCCCAGGTTCGATTCCGGTCAAGGGCATGTACCTTGGTTGCGGGCACATCCCCAGTGGGGGGTGTGCAAGAGGCAGCTGATCGATGTTTCTCTCTCATCGATGTTTCTAACTCTCTATCCCTCTCTCTTCCTCTCTGTAAAAAATCAATAAAATATATTTTTTAAAAAAATTGCTTTATTGAGAGTGGAGGTGAGAAGGAATGCAGACTAATGAAGAAAGGGTGGAGAGAGCGAGGTCTTTGAAAGCTGTATGGTTGACTTCAGAGCCTGTTGGCTTATGTTCCTGGGACCCAGACACAGCAGTGCACAGCTGCCGTGGAGAGGCTGTGCTGTGGGGAGCTCACTGCGGAGAGGTGAGGTCAGGCTGCAGTCTAGTGTGCAAGAAGCTGTGGAGAGGGAGATGCTGTTTGTGAACATTGCATCCCACCCAATGATTTTGTATGAGCTGGGGGGCCGGAAGTGCCCTTCAAGACCCATCTGGAAAAAAACACAGAAAACCATCTGGCACTAGTTGTAGGCAGCCTGGTCTTCCTCTGATAGTTCATTATTTCTTCTTCTGTGCGTCTTTCCTCCCGGCGTGATCTTTTGTTGTGCTGCTTTTTGTGGTGTACTCTGTGCCATTTGTTTCCTGTTTACCCAACCAGATTCATAGCTCCTACTTCTGTCCTGTTCATTTTGGTTGAATGAGTAAGTAAAGGACATGGATGGTGATCTGTCCAGGAGAGAGAGAAGTGGCATTACAGTAGGTGGATTCGCTGTACACTTTCCAGTCCCAGTGAGGAAATCTAGAACACACACTTACGTTCTGTCAATAATCTGGAGAACACATGTTAAGTTTTCACCTTGTTTTCTTACGCTGCCTTCAGTGAAGATGGAATTCTTCTGCGTATACTGCTCTATTGGAAAGGAGACCTATTGCCCTTCTATATTTTGGGGAGAAAGGCAGAAGGCTCATACCTAGACAACCTTTTGTCTTATTTCCTACTTGGATGAAATGACACATTCTGCTTGTTTCTTGGGGAACCCAAGAATCAAAGACAGTGTTCCTGCATGTGAGCAACTTAGTGACCCTGATAATGTACCCCAAAAGGGGCCATGAAAACATGCCTCCGAAAAAATGGCATTTACATGAAAACTATTAAAAAGCAGGAACATAATCCCACCAAGGGAAAAGTAACAAAAAGTACAGAAAGAGTAAAGGTATCGGCCCAGCCAGTGTGGCTCAGTGGTTGAGAATTGACCCATGAACCAAGAGATCAGGGTTTGATTCCTGCTCAAGGAACATGCCTGGGTTGCTGGCTTGATCCCCAATATGGGATGTGCCGGAGGCAGCTGGATCGATGATTCTCTCTCATCATTGATGTTTCTCTCAGCCTCTCCCTTCCTCTCTGAAATCAATAAAAATATGTATTAAAAATTAGCATCATAACAATTAAATAGTTAAAGCACTTGCTATTTTAACAGCTAATGGAAGCAATAAGAGGTGAAACCCAGTTAACTTTCCCTTTTAACTGATGCAAACCATGAGCATTGTAATGTTTAATAACATGACCTTTAGGAATATTGAACTTGAATTTCTCTTAGGTCGTTTTGGGAGCCTTGGTACTTGAACACTGATACACTGTCTGTGTCAGCATTGTTTCCAAAGGTCCACACCATATCATAAATCTCTGAAGTGAATTCATTAGATAAATTTGTTTTCTTATTCAAATTATGTTTTCTCTATAAGGGAGATAGCTAGTTTGTGTCTGGCCTACTGGTTGGAGAGGTTTTGTGTTTGGGTCAACTTTTTTTCTGGGCACTCCTATCTCATGAACTAAAACTGCACATACATCCAAACAACTGACTGACCAGATGTTTGTGAAACAAAAGGCTCATTTCTACCTATTTCCAGAGAAGTGCCAGCTGCTCAGGTAGGTGACTACCAACATTTGTTACTCATTGACAGATGCTTTTTGTACCCCGGGGGGCAAGCTTTTTGTAAGGGGCCAGATAGTAAATGTCTCAGCTTTGTCTTCTCTGTGGCAACTACCCAAACTCAGCCCTAGTCAGTATTTGACACTGTGGCTGTGTCTCAGTCAAACTGTATTTACAAGATAAAGTGTAGCCTGCGGGCCTGTAGTTGCTGATCCCTGAGCCTGGTATAAACTGTGAGGATCATCCCCTGAAGGAGCCCTCCAGAGCTTCCTTCCTTCTCCACCACGGCCTTACGCCACAAGGATTGCGTGTGGTTGGCAGCTAGCGATTGCTTTTTTCTCTCCTGTATTATTTTGAGCGGGTGAATATTGTACATTTATAGCTATGCCTGTATCTCTTTAGCAGGCGTCCTCAAACTACGGCCCGCGGGCCACATGCGGGTGTTTTTGCCGTTTGTTTTTTTACTTCAAAATAAGATATGTGCAGTGTGCATAGGAATTTGTTCATAGTTTGTTTTTTTTAAACTATAGTCCGGCCCTCCAACGGTCTGAGGGACAGTGAACTGGCCCCCTGTTTAAAAAGTTTGAGGACCCCTGATTTACAGCTATGCTTGTATCTCTATAATTTCCCTACCCACAATTGTTCTTTGTATAGTACACTAACAGATAGGTATTTCTTTTAAGAACTCATTCTCACTGATGATCCTTGAGGAGTTTTGCAATATGTTTATATACTAGGAACAGTTAAATGTGTTTTTTCTTTGGCAGTTAATATCTAGAGAGAAAATTAGAGAAGTTAAATGTGTGTAATAATATTTATATAAAAGTTCATGTCTTAATTTTCTTTGTGGGTGTTTTTCTAATTTTCAGAAAATATTGCAACAAAATATTCAGGACAGCAGAAGAGCCTTTTAATCTGCATTTAATGAAAAGTATGACTTGCCTGTTAATTTAATATTTAACAGATAAATATTGATATGGGAAATAGTTTATTTTAGCGGTTGTTGCTGATGAAATAAAACATTTGATACCCACATAGGCAAAGAAAATTTATCCAAGTAAAAATTAGACCACAGATGAAATGACTGATCCTAACCATCGGCTTCTTAATAATACACTTCCTCACGAGGGTATCCTGGGAAGCGAATGGGGATGTCTCTGTGTCAGACTTTTTCACCATTGAAGGAAAGCACAGAACTCATCTGATACAGTGATTCTCAGAAGTCTTATTTATATTCAAAGACAGTATATTATTATTACCTGACATTATGACTGAAAATATTTTTAAGAAATATATTACTTATTGATAAATTTTATTCATATCCAGATAGGATATTAGTGTTTCACTTTTGTATTTGAGACTAGGGTTTGAGGGTTTCTGTTAAACCTAAACTAAAGTGATTTGTATTAGTTGCTATGTGGCTGGCTAAATTATTATAAAACTAGAGGCCCAATGCACGAAAGTCGTGCAAGAGTAGGCCTTCCTTCCCCCGGCTGCCGGCGCCGGCTTCCCTCTGACATCCAGGACCTGGGCTTCCCTCGCAGCCCCGACTTCATCCCGAAGGACATCCGGTCTAATTAGCATATTACGCTTTTATTATTATAGGTTGCCTGTGATTTCTACCTCTTCATCTCCTTTGTACAAATACATTTGTTATGACTGTAAAAATGCAATATACTCAGACTGTAGCCATTAAATTGGATTTTGTCTTCACTAGGTGACCATGGCATTTTTGTGGCATCTTTCTACCCAGTGGCATACTCACTTTATGTAATTTATTGTGAGTGCACCACTGATCATTTATATCTTATTTTACTTCTGATCATGATAAGTAATTGTACTTCACTGAGAGGTAGATTGCTCTCCTGGAGAGAGTAGCCGCTCAGCTTCTGGGTTCAGTTCTGCTGTCAGTGCTGTGTTACTGCAGGCAGGCTGTTTCCTCTTTTAGGAGAGTAGTTCCCTGTCTGTGGGACTGAGAATTTGTGTTCTGCTTACGCCACAGTTATTCTCCTGTGAGAATGAAAAGAGGTAACATGGTGCTTTGAAGATTTTACAGTGCTCTGCAAATACTGTATCAGTTATTGGGGTTGGCTGCATGTAATAAAAACCCAGAGTCATAGTGGTGAAAGGTCTGTACTCTCAGGTAAAATGAGGTGTCATCCAGGTTTGGCCCACACGTGACTCTCAGGTGGCCAGTTTCCTGCGTCTGTTCGGTTGTCCTGCGTGCAGGTTTCCTTCCTCCAGGCCTCTTCATGGTCACATGGCCGCTGCAGCTGCAGCTGTCAGACTCCTGCTCCCGGACAGTGTTATTCAAGTCATGGCCCATGGCCGAGCTGTTACTAGGCCACCATGAGACAAGTACGGAAAGTGGAAATAATCATTTAGAAACTTTCATAGACATTTGGCATTGGCACGGTCTTTTTACGTATTTTTAAAAGTATTACCGGTACTCCGCAGTGAATTGGGGAAACTGGTTCTTCCCTACATCCAGGCAGCTGGAGGGGGCACACAGGCAAACGCTAAGGTAGGCCCATTCTAGAGCTTTGCTGCTAGTCCTGCCTAACAGGGTTGGTTTACATAAAGCTTCCAGGGAGGCTGGGGTTGGCTGTGCTCCAGTAAATACAGAGGCTCCGTTATTAAGGAGAATGGAAGCTGACCTAGGTAACCAGCAATCTCTGTACCAGCTGGACATGTCTGAAACCTTAGTCAGCAGCATTCAGCAGCATTCAACACACCATCAGAGCCATAAACACAGCCCAGTCCACGAGTGTAACAACCCCACGGGATTAGGAGAACTCCGGTGGAAAAGCATACTGAGAAGGCCAAAAGCAGCCTGGCCAGCATTGCCTAATGGTTAGAGCGTCGGCCCTCGCATTGGAGGGTCTCCAGTTCAATTCCCATGCCTGGGTTGCGGGTTCATTCCCCATCTCCGGTCAGGGTACATGTGGGAGGCAACCAATCGATATCTCTCTCACATCGATGTCTCTCTCTCTCTCTCTCTCCCAATCCCCTACCTTACACTCTCTAAAAATCAATGGAAAAAATATCCTCAGCTGAGGATAAAAAAACAAATAAACCCAAATAGAGTAAAATGTTGTATAGTTGTCATTGGTAGAAAAGAGCATTTTCAGCAGATTTTAAGTTTATTTATATTTTCATAAGTTAGAACTAAATTTATGAATTTAGTTATAGCTGTAACTAAAACCTCATCTTAACCCACATCCTATCTAATAATAGAGTAACATGTAAATTACCATCACTCTGCTACGCCCACGATTGGGCGGCGGGAGGCTGGGGGGCGGGACTCGGGGTGGCCTATCCGGGCTACCCTGCTGTTGAGAGGCGCAGGGGGCGGGGGCCTGCCGCGGACACCCAGCTGCGCCTCTCAATGGCGGGGTAGCCAGGTGTCCGCGGCAGCCCCCCTCAGCGGCCGAGGATCTGGCTGTTGAGAGGCGCAGGGGGAGGCTTCTGAAGGGCCTGGTGCACCAGCGGACAGGCACCCAGCTCCACCGCGAAAAGCGAAAGCGTGTAGGGGACCCTACCCGTGCATGATTCAATCATGCACTGGGCCTCTAGTATATTATATTTATGCAAATATGATTAAGTTTTATTCTCCTAGGATAAGATGTGGCTGTAGAACGTGCAAAGATGACTTTTAAAGGGTACCTTTTTTAACTGGTTCAGAGTAGATGCGAGTGAGCCTCTTTTGTATGTTGTGTACAGGGTGAAAATTGTAGGGAGGATTTTAAAAGACAAGTTTATAAGAATGAAGTGGCATGTGATTTAGTTGAATTTTGTGTTTCAAGTCTTGTTTTCATTGTCCTGTTTCATTGAGAAATGTAAAATGTTTTCACTATGAATATACTATTTAATATTGACATTGCAATATTTTTCCTACTATACAGCCTTTGTCTCCTTCCAGTGTATTAAGCCAATGTGTATTAAACCCTCTTATTAGGTAGCTTTTGGTAATAGGCACTTTCAGAGGAGGGATTAAAAAAAGAATGGTAGAAAAATCTAAATTCCTATCCTCAGCGTGTGCAAATGTTTGCGGGAGGTGCCAGGCATAAGTAGGTGTCCTCACAGTAGTGGAAAGCAGTGATTTGCCATGATGGTGTACGGTCCGAGGAGGCCCAAGATGATGGGACCTGTCTGTTGGCTAAGGTTCAGGAGGAGGCATCTTAATGAACCAGGAGATTTGGAGTTGGTTTTTTCAGATATGGGGAGTGGAAGAGAGGGAAGTGGATCCTAGCTAGAGAAACTGTTACCTCTAACTGTCGGTTGTCCTCTGTAGTTCTCACCAGAGGGATACTTTTTAGTCATAGTGACTGGATTTGAAATGTGGGAGGAGGGTCCATTAATTGGCTTATGTAGATAGTTTTGCATGGAAAGTAGATGGTTGTGTGTGGCTTTTCATCAGACACAGTAATGGGCACTTTTCCTTTTCCTTGTAGTCAGCGAAGGTAGCGTTGGCGTTCATTTGACATTCACTGCCAGTAAGAAAAACTCCCTGATCACACATGGTCAGCGGCTGCTGGGAGGTCAGGACTTTTCTTGCTTTCACATCACCTTTCTCCTGACCATTCCTTTGAAGAATATGTACCTTTTCCTCTCGTGTTATCCCGGAAGAGCCTCTTCACACCACCAAGTTATTCCTGGAGAAAACTTGCCTTAGCTGCCAGCACAGGTGGCTGATCTCCCCTCTCTCGCTGCCCTGTGGAGTTGGGACAAGATGCAGGGCTCTGATGGCAGTGCCACGGGACTCGCTTACCGCCCTCTCTGCAGGTCTCAGGTGGGAGAGGTCCATGGGCTCTCCGTTACAGTGAAGACACATTTAGGGAGCGTGTGCTCAGTTCTGAACATCTGAACATCTGAAACAGCTGAATAACTTTCTGTTGCCCAGACACCGACAGAACAGGTGAGTCAGGATCGTTTGGAGACTAATGGTTTGGCCGCTCTTTCTACTCAGCCGTTCCTCAACTGTTTCCAGAAGAAGAAACTGCTAGAGGATTCTGGGTAAGCCCAGGCATGTGGTCAGTGGGAGGGAAAGAGCAACTGTGAATCAGCATGGCCGAGGAGGCTACAGGAATGGGAAGTCAAGTAACCTCACTGTTAAGTGGGGGAAATGCGATTTGAGGACTAGATTTTCCTGATTGATTAGCAAATTAACAGTGTTTACCCTGCTGCGTGGAAACCTTGTCTTCATAGTGCCTTTTGAAGGGTGAACTAATTAAGATTAGAAAAATTTCAGGTTTCACTTTGGAAAGCTTAGAGGCATAGTTTATGTACAGCGGTATCAGAATCAGAATGCTAAATAGACCAGCTTGGTTGGCCTTTGAGTGAACATGACTTGGAGGCTGCAAAGCGGTTCATATTTTCCCTTGTCCTCGGAGCTTCTCTGGCTTTCTACTTGAATTCTGAACGGTTTCATGAAATTTGTTTTATGGGTTAATGTACCTCCGTAAATGCATGTTAAATTTCTGGAGGGAACAAACTGTTTTGAACACTCCTGGTTTTTTATGGTCCCTAGGATTGCTCAGTGTGGATTGTAGGCTGTTTCTGGTTTTGATGAATTTGTTCTGTGTCTGTGAGTGACTGGCTCCTCATCCTTGAGGTCTCCTGTTTATACTTGAGGGATGATTTGGATTTCTGTTTATAAAGATTTTGTTCGGAAAAGATAAATTAGAAAAAGGCCAACCTCTACCTTACAGCATCTGTGCATCTTGAGCTCTCCTTGAACTGATGCTACTTAGCTGCCATTTCAAGTTGCTGAGGGAATTTAGCACAGATTATCTCTTTTGTTGTTAATCCTCACCCAAGATTATTTTTCCATTGATTTGAAGGGAGAATGGAAGGTAGGGGGAGAGACAGAGAGAGAGGAACATCATGTGAGAGAGACACATTGATTGGTTGCCTCCCGCATACGCCCCGACCAGGGCTGGGGATCGAGCCTGCAACCAAGTACATGCCCTTGACCGGAATCGAACCTGGACCCTTCAGTCTGTGGGCTGACACTCTATCTACTGACCCAAAACAGCTAGGGTGCACAGATTATCTTTTATCCTGGACCCTATATGTTGCTGGTTGCTCAGGGATTGGCTGTCACACTTTGTACGGTCAGCTGTAGGCTCTGGGCCATCGTTCCGTAAAACAGAGCATGCCCACCCAAAGAGACGGACAGGGCAACTGCCTTAGAAGGGGATGTGACAAGGTTGAGTCTGGGTACTTCTTTAGCCCAAGTACGTTTTACGGACTTTTGATGAATTTTAAAAGATGCAGAAGTGTTTCTGAAAAAGAGAAATATTAGACTATGCCAGGTTTGCAGGTTGGAGTTTAAATGAAGGTTTTCAATGACTTATTTTAAATTACTCAGTGTATTAATTCCTTTTTTAAAAAAATTCTGTACAATTCAGCCAACACTCATTAAATGAATATTGTGTGCCTAACACTAAGTTCATCGTGTAGAAGGAAGGAGGTATGAATTAATCTCCCCATCAAGAATGGCCAGCTCCCAGGGGGTGGGAGTAGGGGAGAGGGATATTTGCCTGTTTTGTGGATTACAATAGCTCCAGGGCTATACAGGGCTATACATAGAAGGAGCTTAATAAGAATTTGTTGAATATAAAAGTATGAATAAAATATGGCCTTTGCACACAAGTGGTTCAAGACAACTAGGAGATGAGACATGCCTGTCGGGAATCACCACACACTGCAGAGAATGGGGGCGTGGAGAAGTGTGATGCTTTCCAAGGGGAGGATTGGGGCTAGGGCCCCGAAGGGGTAGCTTTTGAGCTGGGCCTTGAAGGTTTGGGAGAATTTTGACTGGAGAACAGAAGACAAAGGACAAAGGCAGAATATTGGGTCTAACGTGTTTTGGTGTAGGGAATGGTGTGAGATAGAACTGGAAGCCATGCTGAGAAAGCAGAATTTTGTTGGCCTTCGGGGAATGATGTATGGATTTTTAGTGGGTGAGTATATGATAAGAACTATGGTTTTAGAAAATTACAGATAGAGCTCATGAGGAAGCTAGTAAAAGAGTTCAGATGAACCAGAATGAGGGCCTGATCCAGGGTGCTATGAGTGAGAGTTGGAGGGGAAGGGAGAAAATAGAAGTTTATCTGCTGGTCACCAAATACACATGTCCTTGCTGCGTTCACTCTATATCGTAGGTAGGAACAGTTTGTGGTAGTCTGAGGTGTTTTGTATGCCCTGAGTACGTCTCTTATCTTGTTTATTATAGTCAGCCTCTAGAAGATGCTAACTCCTCCGTGCCCTGTTTTTCATCTCCTCACTACTTGGTTGACCGCTTGTATAAAAATTCAATTGTGCATGAAGAACACGTATTCATACATTTCTGTATGTTCATTACATAGTCCACTTTATGAATGTGTCCTTTTTTTACAAGAAGGGGGACATTGTGCCTAGATAATATATTTTTCTCAGTGTTAATTGGGAAGATTTTATTTTTATGATGATCTCCAAGTTACGCTTTATGCAGTGTAAATTTTTGTTGTGGAAAGTCACAAAAAGACTCTTCTAAGAGTTTGCTCAAATACATTTACAAGAAAATAGCTTGGCATTATTTGTTTTGCGAAGTGCTGTGAGTTAGCAGCTGTTCCTGTCTCACCTGCCTCAGGAAAAGGCCAATACTAATGCGGCCAGATTTTTTTTTTAATATATATTTTATTGATTTTTTTACAGAGAGGAAGAGAGAGGGATAGAGAGTTGGAAACATCGATCAGCTGCCTCTTGCACACCCCCTACTGGGGATGTGCCCGCAACCAAGGTACATGCCCTTGACCGGAATCGAACCTGGGACCCTTGAGTCCGCAGGCCGACACTCTATCCAACTGAGCCAAACCGGTTTCGGTGTAATGCGGCCAGATTTTTAAAAGACAGTGCATTGCTGCTACGTAAGCAGCTTCCCTTTTGATGGGATTTGAATATAACATGATTTTTGTGAACTGTCATTAAAGATGATTCTTTGTACTTTTTTCCCTTTAAGTAGGTTTTACCATTTTTACCTAATTTTGGTTATTTCATAATGTGTGATGTAAAGGTATGGCAAGATACAGACCACAGTGGAATATCATGGCTGGATCAGCTAAAAATATACTTAGAGTCCATTTATAACACTTTTGGGAAAGGGAACTCAGGAAGTCATGGTATTTTCTGTTTATTGTGAAAGACAGTAGTCATTTCTTTGCCTCTATTACAGAGGCACAATAATGAAAAAGAGTTTTAAAAAATATTTTTATTGATTTCAGAGAGAAATGGAGTGGGAGAGAGAGCTAGAAACTTCAGTGATGATAGAGAATTATCAATTGGCTGTCTCCTGCACACCCCCCACTGAGGAATGAGCCTGAAATCCAGGCATGTGCCTGACTGGGAATGGAACCCTTGACCTCCTGGTTCATTGGTAGATGCTCAACCACTGAGCCACACCGGCTGGGCATGAAATTTCATACAATAGTGAATCTGGGTTTGTGTATCATAAACAGATTTACACATACTAGTAATACACAAAAATAGAAAACATAACATTTAATACTTTTGTTCAGAAACTATGATTTATTTTAAGTTGCTGCTTTATTTAAAAGTAACTTTATTGGAGCCACTGTTTAATGAGCTGCCGAGGAGTAATCTACCCTTAGCACGGTTTGCTTAGAGGGTTAGGACCTCGCATTGATAGAGTAACACTAGACTGGGCGAGGAGCCAGCTTTACTGAATACCTAGGGATATCATGTTGTTCACTGAGCGAGGGCCAGGGGAAGGTTTTCAAAACTTGTATTGTAAATTGTCTCTTTAGTCTAGAGCAACTTTTAATGTTTTGTTGCTTGAGGTAGTTATGTCATATTTTTGTTTTTTATTGCCATTCATTCAGTTCCTTGACTGTCTACTCTGAACAAGACATTGTTTTAGCTCCTGGGAATAGCTGGGAACAAGGCTGCGGATATGGCTGCCCTTGCGGAGCCTTGGTTCTCTAGGTGTGTGTGCTGGGTGAGGATTCAGACAGTGCATGAGCAGGCCTTACAGAGCGGTGCTCAGCAGGGGTTTGAAACGGGGAGTCTCTGAACGTTCAAACATTTTATGCACTAGTTTGCATGGCGTACACTGTCTCTTGGGAGAGAAGGTCTTAGCCAACGTTAAGAACCATAGCTCCAGAGCCTGATTTGAGGTGTAGCTTCCCAGGTATTGATTTCTGTATAAGTGCAAAGAGGCAGTACCACTGTGAATTCCCTAGCCAGTTTTCCCACTATCTCCTCTTCTGTGTGATCAGACTAAATTTTCTTGGGCCTGGTTTTCATTTTATGTCTCAATATTTAGTACCAATTAGAACTCTGAGCCTATCTGACATAACATTGGTAGAGATAGAAAATGATTTCCTGCAACTCCCTTTATAGTAATTTTCTCCCTCAAATTACAGAATATGGTAATACTGTTCATAGGTAAGTGATGGCTGTATTGTGTATTAATTGCCAGTAGTCAGCTATTAGTGTTTCCTTTTGACAGTAAAAGCTTTTCTGAATTTTAGGATTGGGGAGTTATTGATCCTTGTTTTAAAGATAATCATTAGTGATCGGTGGAGAGCTTGAATATATATTTCTACAAATCTGTGGAATTCCACTGGCACTAATCCTAGTGACTGTGCATGAATAACAGGCAGCAGCACAGCACAGAGGAACATAGCTTTGTGCTTGGAGGTTGATTTAGCTTTGGGACTTCAAGCAAGGACTTTAGGAAACGTTTTTTGTTATTAAAAACTGGGAAATTAATAGATGTTCTGGCCAGGAGGGCTTCCCAATTTCTGTAGGACACTGGCCAAAAAACAAGGACTCCATGGGTATTAATATAATTTTTCATCTTTGTTAGCCTTAACTAAAGCTCTTTTTTCCCTGCATATTTATTTTTCATACTAGTGATCTTTTACTATTTTGTATTTTAACATAAGGGGCAGATGTCTCCAGCTCTGAGCTGGCCTTTGCAACATGCCCTGCCTTTTGAATGTTTCTTTCAACTTGGGTAGTTCTTTGTTAAAAGGCCAACCCCCTTAGTGAGATGATCTGGGAAAGAGGACCCTTGATATTTGAAAGGTGAGGAATCCATTTAAACCATGTGATGGCTTCTGACAGCCAGTGCTGGGTTCTGCTTGTTTTAATGTAAGTGATAGGCACTGAGGCTGGTTGTGTTCAGTAATTGGATGTGAACTATGTAAGTGACATTTCATGGCAAATGTGAGGGAACTGTGGATGGCACTCGATTTCAGTGTTGCTGCCTTCAGGTTTGAAGGTAGAAACCGTAATGGAATTTAATTATCAGAGATTAGTTCAATGCATTTGTAATACGCTTAGCTGTTAGGCAACTGTTTGGCTATTGTGCATGACACTGGTCTGTGATTGATCATGCCGGTGCATGCAGTGCTGCGGGAGCAGTGGAATAAGGCTGTGGAAGGGCTGCCATCAGCACTTTGTCAGCAGCTTGCTGCCCAGTAGTCGTGTGGGAAAGACAATCTGTAATCAAAGGAGTTTGTGGAGATAGCAAACACAGACAAAGACTGTTAGGATAAAAAAGAGTGCTCATTGCCTTCTTTCGGGAGAGATTTCAATTACATCTCATTCATGACATCCTCCCTCCTTTTTAAAGCGTGCACATAGCCTCCATGGTGTATCACAGGGTGAGCCGGCGGTGGTAGTGCTCCGTTTCCATTTCAGGGCTGGTTTTATAAGGTAGCGTTGAGCAGAACACTTTATATTCAGTTAGAGACTTCAGAGCTTCATGTTTAAAAGCTCTTTAAATTCAGCAACACTGAGCATTTTTGAGGTGAGGGAGTCTGTATAAGGACGCTGTGGCATGCATGGGGCAAAGGTGAATGTGACTTTTCTCTACAAGCAGTTGAGAACACATATGCCTGCTTTATATTTACTTGCCTTAGCATTTTAGAAGTCTTAATGTAAAAGGTTGTGTATCATTGTTGGCATGGACAGCTGTGATTAAATAGGCTTGTTCTTGTTCATTTTATTCTCTAACAGTCTGGTTGGTACCTGTGCCAACTCTGTTGCCAGGCACTGCCTGTCATCCAGGGAAGGAGAGCAATATGAAGAAGAAAACCACAGAAACATGCTAAGGGGAGGGGGACCGGGGAAGGGAGGAGAGAGAGGGGAGAGAAGGTCTGTGACATAAAACAAACTGCTTGAAAATTCTCAAAAAAGTATTAAAAGATGTCCTGCACAGTCTGTCTCCCATCCTTGGGCTTTTATTTGTCCACATTCTTTTCCTCATATCTCACCCCACGCAGATAATCAGGTGTTGTGTAAACAAATATAACAGCTATCAGATTATGCATACTATTCTATAGCTTGCCCTTAAGAATATATGTTGGTATATGCATAACCCATGGACGCAGAGTGGGGCGAGGGGTGGGGGGAACTGGGGGGTCAATGCGGGGAAAAGGGGGACATATGTAATATTTTCAACAATAAAGATTTTTAAAAAAATATATATGTTGGGGGCTCTGCCAGGTAGATGGTATTCCATTGTGTGGATGTTTCATAATTTATCTAATAGTTCCCTATTAATGGGCATTGTTCATATTATTTTACGTATATGCAAATGTATGTTTAGAGTAAATTGTAATCAGTGGTGTTACTGGGGAAGCAGGTAAATATATTTATGATTTTGACATGTATTGCCCTTTTGTCCTTCATAAGGGTTTGTACTGATTTTTGTATATAAGTAACGAGAGTCCATTTCACACAGCCCAGCCATTAGTGTGTTACCAGCTTTAATATTCACCAATCGGAACAGTATATTCTGAGGGTAACTTTAATTTGTATTTTTTCTCATTGTGGTTTTATTGTTCACATTTCCATCTTTGTTCTCTTTTTTGGGAATTTATTTTGGTATATAGTGTAAGGTATGAATGCAACTCAGTTTTTTTCAGATGACATCTCAGTAATCTTAACATAATTATTAATTGATAAACTGTCTTTCCCCACTATTTGGAAATGCCATGTTTATCACAGATTAAATTCCTAAAAGTAATTCTTAACTGACTGACAATAGCATGCATTTATCCTTACAATTACTTGTCACTTTATATTTACTTATCATACCCAGCTTTAAGTCTAATAATTTGTCAGATGGTTTTTAGTGATCAATGCCTATGATTATGTACCCTAACAATGGAACTAAAACTTATTTCCCCAGTCTTATCTAACCAAACCAGTCATACAAACGAGTAGCAAATACAGTACAAAGAACTGTTTCTTTCCTGATTCATTTGAGAATAAGTTGCCAAATAAGGTCCCACAAACCCAATACTTGAATGTGTTTATCTTACTGACAAGATTTTTTATATAAACCCCCCAGTTCAACAATCATGTCAAAATTAGCTTTGGCATGTTATTACACCCTGTACATGTTTAGCCAGTTTTTCATTTTGTGTTACATTTAGTTGTCATGTTTCTTCTGTCCTCTTCAATTTGGAACAGTTCTTCAGTCTTCCTGGATTTTCATGACCTTGACATTTTTGAAGATTTACAGACCAGTTATTTTGTAGAATCTTCCTCACTTTGCATTTATATGGTGTTCCCTCATTATTGAATTAGGGATCTTCTCCTCGTATCTAATTGCAGGCACATTACTCTATTTCTGTTTGTTCTGTTATTGGTGTTCCCTTTGATCATCTGATTAAGATTGGGTCTACCAGGCCTCCGTACTGTAAAGTTACTTTTTTTTATCCTTTGTAATTAATATTTTGTGGAAAGGTGCTTTGTGACTATGAAAATATCCTGTTCTTCAGTAACTGTTCAATTTATTCTTTTATGTACATCAGCATAGATATATGGTTTTCTATTTTATTGGATGGGTTACAGTCCACTTGATCATTACAGATTTTGATTTTCAAATGGTTCTGGAAATGGCCAGATTTTCAGGCTGGTTCCTGTGTGTCTTTCACATACCCCTGTCATTGTTTGAGTACTTTTTACATAACCAACTGTTCCAGATTTCTCCTTAGAGGCTACCATTGTTACTGATTTATTGTCTCTTTCCCAAGATATGTTCTACATATCCGTGTGTGTGTGTGTGTGTGTGTGTGTGTGTGTGTGTAAATTTTACTTTTTGTGAGTTAAACTTTTAATAATCACTTGAGAAGCCCACCCTCATGTCTTCTTCCAGCCACTAATCCCATGATAATCATGGCTGTGAGCTCTTTTATTTTATTTTTTTTAGTCATCACCTGAGGATATGTTTTTCATTGATTTTTAGAGAGAAACATTGTTTGGTTGCCTCCTGCACGTGACCGGGATGGAACCTGCAACCTAGGTATATGCTCTGACCAGAAATCAAGCCCACAACCTTTTTGTTGCACGGGATGACGCTCCAGCCAACTGAGCCACCTGTCAGGGCATGGCTGTGAGCTCTTAAGTCATAGATTAGTTCTGCCTGCCTTTGAAATTTACATGTAAAGGGTATTACTCAGTATGCATTCATTTGTGTCTGGTTTCTTTGGTTCAGCATATTGTTTGTGAGATGTATGTTTTTGTATGTTGTATTTATTTTCATTGCTATATAATGCATTATATGAACATACTGCAGTTAACCCTAAACTGTTGATGGATAATAAGAAAGATTTTAACACATCTTAGTAATTGAGCAAGCAAGTGGATTACAAATCGATAAGGATATAGAATATTGAACAACACAATTAAAATTTTTGAGCTAATTGTTATATATATAGACCACTATACTCAACAACTGAAGAATATACATTTTTTAGGTGCATATGGGATATTTATCGGAAATGACTATGTTAGATCTTAAAGTAGGTCTTAGCATGTTTTAGAGGATTGAAGCCATACAGATAATGTTTTCTGACCAAGCCTAATTATGCTAGGAATTAAAAAGATTACCTGGACAATCTGCAGATGTGTGAAATACAGTGATACATTTTTAAATAGTCTGTGGGTCAAATTAGAAATCACAATGGAAATTAGAATATATTTTGCAATGAATTAAAATGAAATGATGATATACCTCAATTATAGGTTACTAGAGTCCCAATGCACAAAATTCATGCGGGGGAGGGGGGTATCCCTCAGCCCGGCCTGTGCCCTCTCTCAGTCTGGGACCCCTCCCTCCTAACTGCCCACCTGCTTGCTCCTTACTGCTCGCCTGCTTGCTCCAAACCACCTGCCTGCTTTCTCTTTACCGCTTAACTCGCTGCTCCTTAGTGCCGCTGCGGAGGCAGAGAGGATCCCACCACCGCCTCTGCACTCGCCAGCCGTGAGCCCAGCTTCTGGCTGAGCGGTGCTCCTGCTGTGGGAGTGCACTGACCACGAGGGGACAGCTCCTGCATTGAGCATCTGCCTCTGGTGGTCAGTGCGCATCATAGCGACCAGTTGTTCTGGTCGCCCCACTCTAATGGTCGCTGGGCTTTTATATATATAGACTAGAGGCCTGATGCACGAAGATTCGTGCAAGAATGGGCCTTCCTTCCCCTGGCTGCCGGCAGCGCCTTCGCTCTGGCCGGAGCCACCTTTCTGCCTTCCCACGCTGCCCAGAGGCCTGGAGCGGCTGGGGTGGTGTGGAATGCAAGTGTCCCGCCCCCGCCCCCAGCAGCTCAGCGCCTGTGTATGCAAATTAACCTGCCATCTTTGTTGAGTTAATTTGCATACTCACTCCTGATTGGCTGGTGGGCGGTGCAAAGGTACAGTCAATTAGCATGTTACTCTTTTATTAGGTAGATAACTAACACTATGTTGAGAGGTAAATTTTTAGCCTTAAATATATAAGGCTAAAATATATAAGGAAAATAGAAAAGGCTGGATAAAATCAGTTGTCTAAATATGTATATTATTTGAAAAGAAATTGAAATTAAACCCAAGAAAAGGAAGGGACTAATGAAGAAAAGAGCTCAAATTAATGAGCTCAAATTAATGAATTAATAATCAAAAGTTGCTTTTTAATCTTTTTTCAGATTTTCTCCCTTTAGTTCCTTTATGAGTACCACTTCTTCACTGCCTCTTTACCTTGTCATCTACCTCCTTTTAAACTTCCAGTTTGAGGGAGAATTAAAACAAAGAAGTGGACAGCCTTTCCTTGTGTTTCCTCCACACTTCTGAGACAGGTTTGGCTTTTCAAAAGCAACTTTACTAAAAAGTACTAAGAAGGCCCTAGCCAGTTTGGCTCAGTGGATAAAGCATCAGCCTGCAGACTGAAGAGTCCCGGGTTCAGTTCCGGTCAAGAGCACATGCCTGGGTTGTGGGCTTGATCCCTAGTAGGGGGCGTGCAGGAGGAAGCCGATCAATTTTTGATCTTCCTCTCTGAAATGAATAAAAATGTATTTTATGAGGACAGATATGTGATACCTTAATCAATAAAGAAATTTAAAAAAATAAATTGTACACTTTCAGATTGTTAAAATGATAAATTGTATGTTATATGCATTTACCACAATAAAAAATGCAGATTTATTTTTTTAAAAAGTATTTTAAAATATACTGAGAAGAAACCAAACAAAAGTAAGGTGTTCCTTTGAAATGACTAAAACTGTTACGTTCCTATAAAGATGTTAAAGAAAAGAAAGAAAATGGCATCAAGTTACCAATATGGGAAATAAAATTGGGACAACACTATAGATCCCACAGGCACTAACAATGTGTCAGAAGGACACTATGAACAATGTTATACTAATAAATGTGAACATTTAGCTGCAGCATCAAACATTCAGAGTAATTAGATAATTGGAATAGAAAAGTTTTATGTGCCTTAGGCAAACTTACACAAACACAAATAGGAATACTTATTAGCAGACTTGGTTGTAATAGTGAAAATCTGGAAATGACCCAAATATCTTATCAGTAGAACATTTATGAATAAATTGTGGTATATTGTACATAGAGGTAATATGTATCATTAAAAGTGAATGAACTAAGGCATGGATGATTCATGGACACATAATGCTGAATAAACAGAGTGCCGAAGAACCCAGAGTGTGATATCATCTGTAATAATAAAAGCGTAATATGCAAATCGACCGAACAGCAGGACGACCATCCGAACAACTGTCTGGATGACCTTCCGGATGACCACACTATGACACGCACTGGCGCCAGTCAAAGTGGGTGCGATGCAATTGTTCTGGGGGCCCCCCCCCCCCCCCATCACACCACGATCCCCCCGCAGAGGGAGGCCCAGGCCACTGTCCAGCGATGCCCCGCAGAAAGAGGCCTAGGCCAGCCAAGCCATTGCACCCCACGCCTATAGCCCTCGGGGGAGGGGTGGGGGTGGGGGTGGCAGCGCTGCACAGATGGCAAGCAGTGGCAGCAGCGGGGGCGGGGGAAGGAAAGCCCCGATAGGCCCTGATTGCCAGCCAGGTCTAGGGATCCTACCCGAGGGTTCCCGGATTGTGAGAGAGCACAGGCTGGGCTGAGGGACACCTTCCCCCCGCTTTGCACTGGGCCTCTAGTTTATGTAAAGTGTAAAACTAGATAGAACAATGCCTTATGTATCTGGCCCGTGCATAAAGGACTGCCTCGGAATGAGAAACGGTGAATCCAAGGTTACCGCTCGGGGGAGTAGACAGACCTGCCTAGGAAGAGTGCACAGGCAGCGTCTTCGGGTTTGGTAATGTTTTATGTTTAAAAACATGTTTGGTATGTAGTTACATTATTTTTATACCTTTCTGCCTGTGAAATGTTTCATAGTTAAATCTTAAAAAGAAAAATGATACAGGTAAAGAGGGTAGAAGAACCTTCAGGCGTTTTCACGAACAGAGCTGCGCCTCGGCGGAGAGACAGACACACACTTGGCTCTCGGCCTTTTCCTGGGGGTGCAGAGACGGGGTATGTGTTCACCGAGCCATGTAGGCCTCTGTCTGTGAAGCAGTCAGGTCACAGGACATGTTTTCCTGCCATCCAGGTGCAACATTTTGAGAAGACTGCTGGTGTTAAGGAAAATAGCACCTGAAGAGACTAAACACAGTGGAAATAATTTTATGTGCTTAGAATTGTAGGGCACTGAGGGACCGCTGTTGCTGCTCATGGCTGGCTTTTTTAGAAAACACTCAACCATCTCAGTTGGGGAGGGGTTGCAGAGGGTCTGCCCTGGAGGCATTGGCATGTTAAGTGCTGTTATGAGTGGGACTTAAACTGTTTCCCCCCTCCCCACCCCACCCCCCTGAACCTTCAGTGTCTGTCTCTAGAACAATGTGTGCTCATTAAATGTTGATTAGCACAATATACCATAAAACTACTCTGAAATTATTTTTTCAGTTCTTTTCCTAACTATTACCACGGTAACTATTGTCTGTATTCTGGGGATTTTAGGAGATCATGTAGTCTCAGTCCAGAGGTTTCACCTAGCACATTCTTTGGTGTGAAAGCAGGGACTTGTCGGTAGCCTGCAGCGGTCCCCGGAGAGAACAGTGTCACCGCTAGCTGTGAGTTGTTTTTCCCTCTTCACTTAGCTCTGTGTGGAAATGGAGGAAGGCTTTAGATCAGAGCGTTGTTTTTGTAGCAGTCACCGGCACCACGCTTTCGGCAGAGCAGATTCATCAATTCTAAAAGAAGTTGGTCTTTTTGTGGTAATGGAAATGTTCCCCATCTTGATTGTGGTGGCGGTTACACAACACATTTGTCAAAGTAATTGAAACTGTAAATAGGTTAATTTTATTGTGTATAAATTATATCCTAGTAAAGCTGATTTAGAAAAAACACCACAGATGAACCAAAACAATATCACAAAATCCATAAATTAAAACTCATTTCCGGTAGATGATTTTAAAGAAAAGGTTTTCTTTCAAAAGATGTTAACATTTATAAAAATATACGTATGTTAGTACTCGAGCGTGATGGGGAATCTTTTTGACAAAAAATAACCTATTTTAAAATGAATTGTGGCTCTGGTCATATGCTCTTTGATTTTCTTTCTTTTTTAAAGCAGCATTTCCCAGCTCAGCTCACACTTGACTGAATACACTGATCGATTATCTGGGGATTAACTAGGCCTTCTCATTTCCTGCTTCCCTTTCTGCTCCTCCAGCAGGCCAGGGGCCTTTGTTGTCTGGCCTGTGGACTGAGATAAGCTACCAGGGCATGTTTGTATTAGAAAAATGGCTGTAGACGGAACAGTTATAAATAGACTCACAGGTTTTAAAGGTTGCAATCTTTGTTTTGGTTTAAGTCAAAAGGAGAGAAGAATAAATAAGATGTTTAAAACAAGATAGACTCGTTTACATAGGAATGAAAGAGGAAAACACAATTTTCAGGGTTCCTACCAATCCCCCACCTCCCCTTTTTTAAACCAAACTATTTGAATTTATGTATTGGCAAGTTGAAAATGTTTGCTGGCTGTAGTTGGATTCCTGTTATCATGCAGGCTGACTTTATTTAAATCCGTGATAATTTCCAAACCTATATTTGTACTCCTTAAAAGTGCAAATACTCATTCAATTCTAAAAATTGCCATGCTGCTAAAAGATATATTATTTCACTGTATTTCCAGCTGTGCAGTTTTATTCAGAAAGCAATGGTACAAAAAGGTTATCACCTAGAGAGGAATTTTGCTGGATTCACATACAATAGGTATGTTCATCTTTATAAAAGACTAGAGACCCAGTGTGTGGGGTCCCTCGACCTGGCCTGCACCCTCTCGCAGTCCGGGACCCCTCGGGGGATGTCAGAGAGCGGTTTTAGCCCAATCCCTGCAGGCCAGGCCTAGGGACCCCACCGGTGCACGAATCGGTGCACCGAGCCTCTAATATGCATATAAGATCTTTGGTTAATCTCTTCCCACCTTCCCACTCCCCCCCTTTCCCTCTGAGATTCATCAGTCTGTTCCATGTTTCCATGCCTGTGGTTTCTGCTCCTGCGTTGAGTGTCTGCCCCCTAGTGTCAGTGTGCGTCATAGCTACTGGACAGTCGGTCAGTCACTTAGGCATTTATATATATAGATAGATGGTTCAATATAGTATTGTAAGCCAGATGTCTTTGTTTTTTCCTTAAAAGTTTGTTCTTTCAGGTTGCCAGTTGTCTCAAGAGAGAAGCAGTACATATTTTTGAAATGGCAACCAAGTTGCCTAGAGTTGCAGATTGCTAAAGTTACCCAGGCTAGTGTTTCTGCGTGCATGCTTTCAGCTCAGTATGTTCGCCATTGTTTTAAAGTGCACCTTTTTAGTGTAGACCTATTTATATTGTTGGAATCAAGCTTTAAATGTTTCTCTCTCATGAGCTCAATTCCAGAAAGAAAAATATCTTGAATTGATATGAGAGGCTTCTTATCTAGATTTTTCTTCTTGTTAACAAGAAGTTCCAGCTCACTACTGGAATGTCTGATTGTATAAATAAAAAGAAAATCTATTTTTAAATTACTGTCTCCCTTCTGAACAAATGTGTGCTTTAAAAGCCACAGTCATGGTTCTGCTTGGGGAACATGCTCGCGTTGTTTAAACTACCGGCTTCAGGGGAGGGTGTCCAAGAGTCTTTGTGCCGCTGGTTTCCTCGGCCCACTGAGCAGGCCCTTCTCAGGGAGGGTGTGCAGGATCCCTGTCTGTAATTACACCAGGCACCATTTGCCTTTTTTCACGCCCATCCTCTCAGAGTGCACAGTGGAGTTTTACAAAGGCTAAAGACGTGTGATTGAGTGCAGAATCAGATAGGAAAATGTTTTCTTAAGTTAACATAAAAGAGATTTGTAAAAACTTAAGTATTACTCATTTCCTAAATTTTCTTTGTTTTAAAAATTATAGTTATCTGTTTAATTACTTATGTTCTGGGGTTATTGTTAAGTGAATTAGTAAAAATCTTTAAAGTTAAAAAGTCCCCCTCCCCCAATATGGTAAATATTGACAACTCATAACACATACAAAGCAAAGTTCTTTGAACCCCTCAATACTTTTGAAGAGAATAAGCTGTGGTGAGTTTAGCAAGTTTGAGAACCACTTCTGTAAAGCACATGCTGACTCAATGAAATCTTTTCAAGCTATTTCAGCATTAGTTTTTAATAGCAAAATTTGTGTGATGTATCTTTAATCATAAGTTAATTTGTTTTTAAAATATTGTGATAGTTTAAATTTAATTTGTGAAACTTCTAGAGAATTTTGGAAGACGACAGACAACTCCCCCCCACCCCCCTTCTTTAACTTCCTTTTCACCACTGCAACACCTGATTTGTGTAGTGCTAGCTGACTTTTCTGGCCACATCATGTCTAACAAGACATTAACTCCCCGACAATTAGTAAAATCACCACTACTATTCCACCATCACCAAACAACAAACAAAATATTGCAAAGATATCAAACTTGATAGTATTTGGGCTTGATTTAAAAAAAAAAAAAATTCAGCCCTAGCTGGTTTGGCTCAGTGGATAGAGCATTGGCCTGCAGACTGAAAGGTCCCAGGTTCGATTCCAACCAGGGGCACATGCCTGGGTTGTGGGCTTGATCCCCAGTGTGGGGTGTACAGGAGGCAGCCGATCCATGGTTCTCTCTCATCATTGATGTTTCTATCTCTCTCTCCCTCTTCCTTCCTCTCTGAAATCAATAAAAACATATTTTAAAAAAAGAAATTCAGTCAATGTTTCACTTCATTTAGTAGGGATTAAGGGTGATTTGACAGTTTCTTGTGGCACTGACTAGGAACAGCTATTTTTTTCCTCCTTTATGGGGGAAATCTTTGGGCCAAATAGAAAAGTTGTGATTATGGATTTATTAAATATAACCATAGCTGTGGTGAATAGTGGCTTTTAAGCAGAGTTTTATGTTGGTTTTGAGCAGCAGATTTTGGGGACCCAAGTATAGGGTCTTAATTTATCTGTGAAATGTCAGCTTCCTGATTTGAGCCTTCAACCGCACTTTGGGATGTTTTAAATCCTGGATCTGACATTTAGTATTTTTATCAGGAGGGTGTACATATATCCACAGGATACATGTGGGCAATTGCAGGAGTGCTCTCAGGTTTGGTATATCTGTCCCCATCTACGAAGGCCTCTTTTAAGAGTAGCTTATCTGTGTGTGTGACTTAAATGTACACGGACAGCAGAGGGTACCTAGTGACTGCCTCCTGTCTAACGAGGGAGACCAAGAAGTAGTTTCCCCAGGCGATCCCCGTCCTCACTCTTGGTCTCTCCACTGCGGATGTTTCCGTTCAGACACAGTGGAGTCGTAGGTAGAAGGTGCTGCAGTAAGTTTGCTCCATAGTTGGCAGTTGAGAGAGGATTTCATTTTCATGCACCTTCTTGGTCCTACCAAAATACTGATTGCATTTTGCCCAGATTAAACTGTGAAGATAACCAAAAAGCAGGCATGTGTTTAATAAATAAGACAACATCAAGAAACGATGATTTTGAAAATGATTTCTGATCATCAGAGGCTGTGCTTCAGCACACTGTTAGTTGCATCATCTTTCTGGGGGTTTGTATGTATCCGGTTATTTGTACATCTTGGTTGTGAACACTGTAAAGCAAGGTGGAACCCTACCCTGCCAGGTCCACCTGCTTCACCATCTGCTACAGGTGATGTAAATCCTCTTACAGACCCAGATGCTGATGTAATCTTCTGAAAGCAGTCTTTTGGATTGAGTGCTACAGGTTTGGGAAAGGAGCTGTAACCTTGGTTCTTGTGCCGAAAGGCAGTAAGCAGCTTGGTCAAATGGGTGTGGCTTGTTTATCTGTTTCTTTCATCTATTTATTTATCTTTAAAGAAAGAATTCATTATGCTTGTTCACAATAGACCCCAGTGTACTTTCATGTTATGTCCACTTACAAATGCCAATAAATGATAAATCAGCGCTTGTATTAGGGTTCTCCAAAGAAACAGTGTGTGTGTGTGTGTGTGTGTGTGTGTGTGTGTGTGAGAGAGAGAGAGAGAGAGAGAGAGAGAGAGAGAAAGAGAGAGAGAGAGAGAGAGAGAGACACACATACATACACTATAGGAATTGTCTCATGAGGTTATGGAGGCCAAGAAGATTATGGTTAATATGCTGTCTTCAAGCTGGAGAACCAGAGAAGCAGGTGGTATATAATTCATTTCAAGTCCAAAGGACTGAGAATTGAGGGGCCACGGGGGTGTAAGTCCTGGAGTCTGAAGGCCGGACAACCAGGAGCCCCACTGTCTGATGGCAGAAAAAGATGGATGTCCCAGCTCAAGAAAAGAGATAATTTGCCTTTTCTTCACCTTTTTGTTCCAATCGGGGCCCCCCAACAGGTTGATGATGTCCACCCACATCTGAGGACGGATCTTCTCAGTTTACTGAACCAAATTCTACTCTCTTCCGGAAACACCCCACAAACAGACCCAGAAACAAAGTGTTACCAGTTACCTGGGCGTCTCTTAGCCCAGTCAAGTTGAGACACAAAATTAACCATCATACCACTAAACAGGATTCTGTTAGACACTTGTGGGGTGGCCCGAGAAAGGAGAGGTGCTGCAATCAGTTTTCCACAGGTCAGATTATCACCTTGGGAGATGGGTGTAGACAGGAACTCGGTCAGATGGTGTTCTTTCAGGCCCACTTGCAACTTAACCTGAGAACATTGGGAGAAGGGCATTTTAGGACAAAGCAAAAAATGGCTACTTTGTTTACTCAGTGGCAATAAGAAATGTAGTCAAAAGGAAACAGAGTGTTTACTTAATGTCTCAGTACATTAGGGAGATCTGTGCATGATAGTGTGTTTATTTAGAGGAGGTACTCAGCCCTTCACTTCTCTAAGAAGGAAGCTCTGCTTCTCTCCCTGATCTCCTGGTGCCATGTCAGAGCAGAACCCTGAGATGGGTGGACCTGGAGGGCCCGAGCCCTGCTGGCTTTTAGGTTTTCCTGTTACTCTTTCATGGCCTTTTGAGCTGTAGTGGCTGTAAAGCTATAGGTAAAGCTATTTTCAGATACAGGTATAGAAAATGTTCCATTCCTAGTGTCTTATGTTAGGAGAGTAGTGGCTTGAAATAGTACAAGATATTTCCTATCTGACTTCATTTTACTGATTCAGTGTTTATCCACAGAGTAGTAATAATCACCTCACTGATACAGAAAGCATCTTTTAGATTGGATTGTGTATGCGCATGCCTGGCGTTATCTTTGGCCTTCAAATAATAGTACTCTCTGATCCCATTGACTGTCCCTCCCCTCTCCCAAAGTCAGGAGTGATTGAAGCCACTAAGACTGTTCCCAAGGTCTTAGTGAGGATGATCTTCCCAACAGGCATTGCCTTGCGGGTGCAGGTGGACCCTGAGGGGCTGAAATGCAACTAAACCATCTGTGCAGCACCTGGGAGGGAGGCATGTTGTCTCTGGTGGGCTGTTTCCCCCTCTTGCAGGCTTAGTAGACAATTCTGAATTATACAGTAAACTCCCAGACTTCTACCTATAACTGTCGACCTTATTATAACCATCTAGTGGAAATGCACGAAAAGTTTCTGCAAAAGGTATCTTTTTAAACCACACTGTATGCAAATGTTAAGCCACTTCAACTTCCCAAGTTTCTTGGAAAAATTTTATTGGCTCTTCGGCTTCATCAAACAAGAAATTTGGTCTGATTTCACCTGAAACTGAATCTAGGTCTTTTATTTTTTGAAATGTAAAATCCCAAGAACTAAGCAGATAAAATTAAATTTGGGTTTGTGGGATTGTTCACTTGATGAATCCATCTTCATATCCTGGTTAGTCTTTGACCAGGTCTCTGTCCCAGTTGGTAACAGTAGAGGGACTAGAGTGGCCTGTTGGGCAGGCTTCGGGACCCCTGATGGTATCTGCCAAGACCTGTAGGTGATTTATGGGGCTGAAAGGCCTTTCCTTTATAACGCAGGTGAATTTAAAATGATGGTTCTTCCCATTCTGATTTGGGGGCCTCCTCCATTCGTGTAGCGGAATCTCTGCACCTGTCGGTCATTTCTGAACTCCTGTCCTTCTCTTCCACGCCCACCTCCCTGTGTTTAAACCTTTTCCCAGAGGATGATAACAATGCTCCTAGGAAAGACTCAGATTGGCTATTTAAATCAATTGAAGTACTTAATTATTAATAACCATGAAAAACCTGTATGAAAGGTCCTGGCCTTGGATCTTGTATCTGTGTTCGGGATGGTTGTGTGGATAAAAATGAACCCGTATCAACAGCGGCCTCCTGTTGGCTTTTCCCGTCTCCGTTGCCTTCCTTTCTCCCTTTGTTCATGATCTCGTTCTGAATGTTGGATTTCAGTTCTGAATGTTTAATTCATTACTTCTCAGCCTGTTGGCTGACACTCAGCTCTCGATGCCCTCCTCTGCTCCCAGACATCAGGCTAGCTTTTTCCTCAACCCGGTGGAGGTGAGTCTGTCTTCTGTGAAGCTCTTCATTTCCTTAAATTTACACAACCCCTCATTTCAGGGAAATCCTGGCCGGGCATGTGGAAGAGCCCACAATTTAACCCAGAATCAGCTCCTCCCCCTTTTTGCACGGAGCCACTCCTGTTGAAACTATTGTAAGGAGATTGGAGTGCTCCTGTTTGGTGGTTTCCAGCCACCTGGACGCAGTCAAAATCTCTCTCTCCGCTCCTTAAAGAGAAAGTGGTGGGAATGATTTACTTCCCAGTGGGCTCTTCTCTCTACTCAGAAATATACCCTAGGGTGCCTTCACATAGGAAGCTTCTCACCACATTCTGTTTAAAATGTGTCATTTATAACCGCTTTGACCTTTATGCAATTGTACAATTATATCACTAGTCAATAATGAGGCATATTTGTCAGATATACTTGATATGCTTCTTGAATTGTTGCAAAAGCGAAGATACATCCTCCTAATTTGCTACATGATTTGTTTTTTTATTGCTGTTGCTAGCATGCTTTTTGAATTGGAGAAAAGTAAATTTATAAGCCACTTCTTATTATAGCTTGACTCCTCTTTTCATCTGTAAAACAGGGGTGGTAATATCCAGCATTTATTGAGAGCCAACCCACTCTACTTATATTCATTTATTTAATCCTCACAACCTAATGAGCTAGAGACTATTATTTTTCCTCATTTTACATATGACAAAATTGGAGACTTGGAAAAGTCATTTGCCCGAAGTCACACAGCTTAGTAAGTTGCAAAGTCGTGATTTAAACCCAGGTGGTTTGGGGTTGAATCAGATGACCTCTGAGTTCACACCTACCTTTAGTTTTCTGTGATTTTGAGCAGAATCTGACTGCCGAGGAGCGGGAAGAAGATGATTTCCTGTGGCTCACGTTTGAGCAGCACCCGTGTTTCTGGGGGGCTTGGGTAGCTTTGTGGGAGAGGGGTGTCCTCTCTGCTCCCTTCTGTTGTTCCTCCGTGCACTGCAGTTAGCTTCCACGGAAGATGACATTTTAATTTGTAAAACCTTTTTAGGGTGGTAATGCTAGCTAATGCCATTATGTTGATGTAGAGAAAACACCCATAATCCCATTTTATCTACTTGGTTTTGTCTGGGGAAGAAATCTAAGCATAAGCCAGATGGAATGGGACCATAGAAATAATCTTGTTCTATCCCTTCACTTGTCGTGTGGCTTGGTGACTCCACTAAGGTCACCCCCAGCTAACTAGTGATTGCGGACAGGCCTAAGATCCCGGATTACCTAATTTCAGTTTAGTGCTCTCTGAAACGACTACTACCTCCCTTTATAGATGTTTAATCTTTAACCAAATTTCTGATCTATTTAGAAAGAGTGTATCTATTTCAGCTACTTAAGTTTACTGTACTACGGTTGTGTTATATCTGTGGAATCTAGTGTCTGGAGGCTTTTTAATGCAATGCTGCCGCTTGCTGGTTATTGAGTAGTACTGCATTAGAAAATCCAATAGGCTTTCCGCTGCCTCTGTCAAGTCTAACATTAGGAGTCATAAGTCTAGGTACAAAGAAACCAGAACAGTAATTTTGTACGTGTGTATAATAATTAACTGTGTTTGGGTTAGAAGATAACATAAATATTATACTTCAAGAATCACTGCCTTGGTTCTGAAAAATAGACATTGTACGGTTGCCATTTATGGTACCTTTAGAAGGTTTTTTCTGTCGCCTGTGGTCCATGTTCTTCACCTGACAGTACTTGACCTAGGTTTTATTCTTACCATTCTGATTTAGCTTTCATTAAAGAGGAAACTGTTAGACCATTGGTTTTCAACTGGAGGTAATTTGTCCCCAAAGGGACATTTGGCAATGTTTTGGTTGTCACAATGAGGGGGAGGGGTGCCACTGGCATTCAGTGTGTCTGGGGGCCAGGGATGCTGCTCAGCATCTCACAATACACAGGACAGGTTTCCACACTGACCCAGCTGGACCAGATGGCAGCAGTGCTGAGGTTGAGAAACCATGTATTAGACAGTATGTTTACTTAAGTGAGTTTTATCCCCAAGTGCCGTCAAACAGACTGCCTCTTCGCCTGGGTTGTTCCCATGACGAGTGCTCTCATCCTGGCCTGTTTTTCATACCTTGTCTGGGAATGAAACGGGAGCCCTCCGGCTGCTCTCCTGTGTTTTGTGCCTCACTGCCTATGGATTTGGTCAGCAGTGGGCTAGTGGACCCCACTGGAGGCCAAACTACAGTCAGGATTCAGGTTCTTTTCAGCACCACGCAGAACGTTTTCCTGTGCTTCACACAGATGGACCATGTGCGTGTGGATATGTCTTGTATTTTCTCTTCATTTGTATCTTTCTTGGGTCTCATCCTTTGCCTAGAAAGAATCCAATGAAATATTTTCCATTTTCCCAGGTTAGATTTTACCTCCTTCATAATTCCCTGCTGGAAGTAATTGTTCTTGTCCATAAGCTCCTATATGTAGCATTCATTCTTATTACTTAACACTAGAGGCCCGGTGCATGAAATTCATGCATGGGGGTGTGTGTGTGTGTGTGTGTGTGTGTGTGTGTGTGTGTCCCTCAGCCCAGTCTGCTTCCTCTCCAATCTGGGACATCCCTCTCACAATCCAGGACCGCTGGCTCCTAACCTGCTCACCTGCCTGCCTGATTGCCCCTAACCACTCTGCCTGCCAGCCTGATAGCCTCCTAACTGCTCCCCTGCTGGCCTGATCGCCCCCAACTGCCCTCTTCTGCCAGCCCGATCACCCCCAACTGCCCTACCCTGCAGGACTGGTCATCCCCAACTGCCCTCCCCTGCTGGCCATCTTGTGACAATGTGGGGGCAGCCATTTTGTGATGACATGGGTGGCCATCTTGTGACGATGTGGCGGGCCGCCATCTTGTGACATGAGGGTGTGAGGGTCAATTTGCATATTACCTCTTTCTATATAGAATACTGATTTGTCCTCATCTTCCCACCTGCAGTATAAACAACGTGGAATATAAAGTGCAAATTGGATAAAAAGTAGAGAGTACCCATTATGCAGGATTATTCTTTGTATACAATCTGCTTTATTGAATCTACTTATTTATACACATACACACACACACACACATACACACACACACACGCACACACGTCATTTAAGCAGGAAGCATAATGACAGCTCCATTGACATATTTGAGGATTTAGCCATCTCCTTTATAAATATGAGGCATTTCTCAGATGGTAGCTCTCATTCATTTCTGACCTGCTGACTTCTGATGACAAGGTAGAAGCTGCTAAGGAGAGTGATACTGCATTCACCTTGGTCTCTTAAGGCCCTCCCTGGTTGGGAAACTATTTGATGAGGCCACAAGAAGCCTTAGTGTGCTGGCATGTTGAGATGTTTCCCAGCCAATGGCACAGAGATGATGTACCTCATGGTGTAGCTTTCCAATGCAAGGGCAGCGTTGATTCTGTGTTCTTTGAATGAACTAGGAACAAAGTTAACTTTTAGAGCTAACACAGTTAAGTGTTTTACAAACATTTATGGGACCCTGGTCAGCATAGAACTCTCATTATTCACAAATATTTATGTACAAGGTGTTCGATTCTCTGGCAAGTCAAAGATAAATAAACCAGGGTCCATGTTTCATGGACTCTCAGCACCTTCATCACTACTCGTAGCTTGCTGTGTTAGTCTGCCATGTAGCAATAACTGCACATTAAGTGGCAGTAAAGTGGAGGGAGAATGTAACTCAGTCTGGGTGATTGGCAAACCCTGGAGAGATGACTGTGCCAGGCCTTCTTGGGTAAGTTCTTTCTAACGTATTGCCCTTAACGGCTTCACAGTGTATATATATATATATATTTATAAATAACAGTTAATAAATATTTAAAATGGTCAAAAATTAAGATAGGAGCATGTATTCATGTAGAACTATGTAGTTAATGCCAAATAAAAATATATAACATTGAATGAATTAAACTGGGGATATTTATAGATTCAAGTTTGGTCTCCTTTGTTTCCCTTTAATGAGCAACTTTGAGGGATCAGATCAGAGGGGGTGCCGTGGCTGTAATTTAGAAAAAGTAAAATTTGACCTCGTTATTGACTTACGTATTTTTGTGGTCCTGGTGGTAATTGTGTGTTTCCCTCTCTGCCTGTCCATCTGTTTCCAGGGACTTTGTTCATGGGTATGGTATGCAGCTGTGGGCACCTGAAACCCTGTTCCTAATGCTGTTAGATTTTCCTTTTCAGAGTAAGAGGGACCACCTACTCATGAACGTCAAATGGTACTACCGTCAGTCTGAAGTTCCAGATTCTGTGTATCAGCATTTGGTTCAGGATCGACACAATGAAAATGGTAAATATTCCCTTCATAGCTTTGGACAAAGTTTGTTCTAAAAAGATTTATTAAATGGAGATCACTACTATGGACATTTTTTCTAAAATAGCTTCTTACAAATAGGACGTTAGTAGAATACTCACTTTCTGCTGAGTTCTTTCGTTCTTTCTGCCTTTAAAAAGAAAGAATCTGAGCATGTGCTCATGACGTCTCCCTCTTCAACTCAGAGGAGAGACAGGACTTTTGTGGAAATGACAGTAATTTCTTTTTCTCACCTAATGATGAACTAATAATGCTTATAACCTACAGGATTGTACTTTATTTCTTTCCTCTTTTCAACAGAGTATGTATCATTGAAGTTCTCTGTATTCAGGGTTTGAACTTCAGTTTCAAAGCAAAGCTTTCCTGAATGTTTTGGAATTGAGCTTGCATCTTGACTTTCAGAACAATAGGAAGGTTGTTCAGAGATCTTTTTTCCTCCTCTGGCACTGTAGTGTCTACCCAGTAACTCCATGTACACATGCGATGTGAACATGCAGTGTCTATTACGTTTGTTCAGATGTATAAAGCTCCCTTTCATTGATTTTTTTGAGAGGTGCTAGACCTCGTGATAGCAGGGTTCCATTAGTCACATGTCGCTCCCCACTTCCAGATGAGGAAAAGGAGGCTGAGAGGTGCTGAGGGAGTTGCCAAGGCCAGCTCTGTCCCTGATGGCTGTGCCCTTCACTCTTCACACTGCTTTTGGTGATGGGTTTCAGTTCGACCAACCATCGTCAGAAATAGTTTTGAAGAATGATAGAATGATATTCTTTCACATCTTACTACTTATTTTCTCCTTCGAAGCTATAAAAATTTCTGTTAATGCAGTTAAATTATGGTTTGTTATTTAAAATAGTAACTTAGTTATTCTTTTCAATGGAAACTCTGTTTTCATTTCATCCTGGACTATTTAGCAATAAAAAATAAGGTGGACAGGATGATTAAATATTTAGTAGTTTACAAATTGCGAAAATGCAATAGTTGTTTCTTCCCTTTAAAAAAAAAATTTGTGCTTATTGCATTTCAGCAAACTGTGGGGACTTTAGTAAAAGGTATAAAACACACCCAGCAGAATATTTGTTTTTGTTCTTTCTGCTCTACGTTATTCCTCTTCTCTGTTTGCTGGCCAGGCCTGGTTATTTATTGTGCTTTCTTCAGTGGGAGGAGACCCTGAAAGAAAAATTTTGTAAAATTTTCCTAATTGTTTTGGGAAACTCAGTTTTAATCTCCTCTTAATGAATTGATTTTTTGACAGACTCTGGAAGAGAACTTGTTATTACAGACCCAGTTATCAAGAACCGAGAGCTCTTCATTTCTGATTATGTAGACACCTACCATGCTGCTGCCCTCAGGTAAGTGCAGAGGTGGTCTCTGTGAAGGAGAAGTCATGGAGTGTGGGAGGCTAAGCTGTCCCTGTCTCTTTTGATTATCGTGGTGTTAACCAGATGACTCCTGTGGTCTCTGGCCAACATTCCAGTGTTAACTGTGTATTATTGGGGTTTGGGAAGTTGCCTGTATTTTCACTAATTTGTTGGGGGTGTAGGGAGGGGACTTTTTTTTCCTATTTCATTTTTTTATACCCTCTCTAAAGTTTTTTAAAAAGCCTTTATTTCCTTGAAAATTATTATCCTGGTGTTGGTCACTAAAGTATTTAGGGTGAAGTGTTTTGATGGTCTGCAGATTATTTCCTAAAGATTCAGTCACTGTTCTGCCTAGGAAAGGTGAAGAAATGGAAGAAACAAATATGGCGGCATGTGATTATTAATCTAGGCAAAGCCTGTAGGAGTTTCATTGACCTATTCTTTCAGTTTTCTGTATGTATGAAAATTTTTCTTCTAAAAAGCTCGGGTAGGGAGAATATATTGAAGACTTTGTTCTGAGACAGAAGGTAACATTACAGGTTACTCTTAATGTCTCTGGTAATTATGCCAGAAAGTGACCATCAGCCCCTGCTTTGCGCCTCTGGTGTTTTGTTTCTCCTGTCCCTTTCACGAAAAGGATGCACGGATAGCCTGGCAGATTTGGTATATAAGTGGAGACTTTGGGCTTCTTAAGTGTAGAAGCAGTAAGGCAAGTAATAACTTTCCCCACTGGAAATAATAAAGTGATTTGATGGAAGAACTACTTGGCTGTTAAAAAATACAGGTGGGTTTGTTTGTTTGTTTGTTTGTTTGTTTTTGTGTGTGTGTTTTCAAAAATGCCATAGGGATATGCTGGCTTTTAGCTTATCTACAGTGAGATACAATAATTTCTCTATTATGTTGCTCTGATGGTATTCAGTAAAACCATCTGGAGTTTCTTATGCAAAGCTACATAGCTAAAGCCAATTATTTCAAGGCAAATTAGCAAAACTTTTAATACAGGGCAGGTTTTGGCAAACTTTTGGGGCAGATAATCTTTCATGTGGTCTCTGTTACAACCACTCAGCTCAGCCCTTGTAGCACAAAAGCCACAGGCAGCGCGGATGAGGTGGCTGTGCTCCAGTAACACTTCATTTGTGGACACAAATCTGAATGTAATGTAACTTCCACCTGTCAGGAGGTGTTTACTCTTCTTTTGATTTCCTTTTTTGCCATTTAAAATGTAAAAGCCATTCATAGTGCAGGGGTTCTACAGAAGCAGGCGGTGGGCCAGATTTGGCCTGTGGGCCATAGTTTGCCAAACCCTGCTGTCAGGGAAGAAGTGTGCGTGGTTAGAGTTGGCTTCCTGTAGGAATTCATACATAAATTTGGAGAATTCCTGAGGTGTTTTGTAAACTTCTTCCAAAAGTCCCACCAGCTTTTTGTGACGGTGGCTTATGGATCTCAAACTTGCGTGCTGAACAGGGAAGTAAATGGAAAGTTGGATAGATGGATGGAACCATTACATTGTTAGCTAAGACAAGTAGCTTGATCCTGGGATTATTTCTTATCTTGCTTTGCATGCTTTTCCCTCCTCTTCCCATCTTGTTTCATCAGTTGAGATAAATGATTTCAAACAATTTAGAGTTGAATTCAAGTTAAAGCAATAAAAATATGATATATATATATAACTTTTTTCACGTGATTGACTTGACTACATTTGAATATTTATCAGAAGTTATTAAGATTTGTAGAGTCTTTATTTTTCATTTTTTAAAATCCTCACCTGAGGATTTATTTGTCATGTTACTTTTTTTACCCTAAAGATAATGTTTTATTGATGGTCAAAGATCTAGAGCAAGCATGTCAAACTCGAGGGCTACGTCCCACAACGAATATTTTTGCAGCCCAGCCAATATAATGGCATGCAAGAAACTTTATAATAAAAATTTCGTAACTTAATTTTTACAATATCCTGTTACACAAAATTATTAACCTTTTGCACTCGGATGTCGAGTGTGACGGTTATTGAATGTATTAATAATTTGAAATATAAAAAAATCCAAATAAATAAGTTTGTATGAAAAGAAACTCCAGTTTTTTATTCTACTGCCGCGCTTTGTGAAATCTGGGGCATTTAAAAAATTAAATCCCGAGTAGAATAAAGGAATCGGTGCAAAGGGTTAATAATGAACTACAACATTCGCTAATGACTGATTACTATAATCGTGTTGCATTCACTTCCCTTACTCGCCTGATGTGCAGAAGCACCATTTCTCTCCACTAATACTAGCAGCAAATATTTTAGCAACTGATTGCCACATCATTAGTCTTGTACTGAATTGTTTGGTGTGAGCAACAAGAAATATTTTGCTTTCAGAGAACAAGAAAAATAGCTTTATTTGTGTTATGCTTATTAATTTGTGCAGTTATTCAGTGTCTGGCAAGTTAATGTTCAAGAAAAAATACTAATTTTTATTAAGATGTTCTATTATTTTACGTTAATGATTACTCATTTATTTCAGCCCTTTGTATTCAGCATACCTCTATCGAAATAAACCTTCCAAATATGGAAATTGAAGCTTTTGTTTTTTTTGCGGCCCACATAAATGTAAAGCTTGTTTATTTGGCCCGTGTTAGCCTTTGAGTTTGACATGCTTGATCTAGAGTGATAGCTTTGTGATTGGACCGTGAACTGTGAGCTGGGCAGTGCTTTCAGGTTTCCCGTGCACTTGTAACAATGAATTCTCCAGTACTGGTTGTGGCGAGCAGCATGGGAGGGCATACACGTTTCATTAGTTTGAGGGCTCTTTTCCAACATTTATTTGTTGCTGTTAATCCTCACCCTAGGATATTTTTCCATTGATTTTTAGAGAGAGTGGAAGGGAGGGGGAGAGACACAGAGAGAGAAACATCCATTGGCTGCCTCCCTCACATGCCCAGGGCCAGGATCGAGCCTGCAGCCAAGGTACTTGCCCTTGACTGGTATCAAACTCGTGACCCTTCGGTCCATAGTTGATGCTCTATCCACTGAGCCAAACTGGCTAGGACTCTTTTCCCTTGAATACCTCATGGTCTTTTAACAATTACTTTATGATTATCTGCTTCCTACTTCACGTGATTGTTAGGGGGAAAAACATCCCCTAGATGTAGATAAAGTTTCAAGCTATCACCTTACTAGGAATTCAAATTATAGGAATACTAGAGGCCTGGTGCACAAAAATCGTGCACAGGTAGGGTCCCTAGGCCTGGCCAGCAAACAGGGCCAATCAGGGCCTTCCGGCTGCCGACTAGGGCTTGTCTTCCCTGGCTGCTGGCTGGGGCCTTCCTTCATTCTGTGTTGCCCCCTGGTGGTCAGTGCACCTCACAGCAAGTGATTGAACTCCTGGTCCCCGGGTCAAACTCCTGAGGGGACACTTTGCATATTGGAGATATATATATATATATATTTTTTTTATTTTTTTCTGGAAGCCTGGGTCCATGTACCCCTAAGCTAGCTGTTTAGGGGTTCTAATCTTCTTTCCATCCCAAATTAGTCTATCTCTGTACTATGTTATGGGCAACCAGGATTATCTTATATACTAAAAGGCTAATATGCAAATTGTCCCCTTGGGAGTTTGACCTACTGGGAGTTCAGCCGCTCGCTGTGTTGTGTACTGACCACCAGGGGCCGGCGCAAAACTAAGGAAGGCCCCGGCCGGCAGCCGGGGAAGGAAGGCCCCTGATCACTGGCCAGGCCTAGGGACCCTGCCTGTGCATGAATTTCATGCACCTGGCCTCTAGTAAGTATATAATGATTGAAGTAGGTTAATTATATCTATGTATAAATTCCCCAACCATCCCATAGCATTTACAAAGTTCCTTTACCTCCTGCAAGTTCTTACTTAAGGAGTTTCATGATCCCTCTGAGGTATTACTTTTGCAGTTTAAGATTCATTTCCTGTTTTTAATCTGTTGTTTTTATATGTGAAATAACTTCAACCTACAGCATTTTTATTGTTTTGTCTATGCATGCTTAGTACTTCATTAGGTACCATAACTTGTCAGTCACATTTTAACTTATCCGTTCATCATATCACATGTTATTGAGCCACAGTAGGGGAAAGATTCTGGAGGTACTGGGGACACCTAACTGAATAACTCTCTGCCCTTGAATACCTCATGGTCTTTTAACAATTCTTTTATTTGAGGCTACTTGTAGACACACAGAAAACTTGTAAGAACTGAGTTTTCATATGTCCCTCCCCAATCTTCCTTAGTGTTTACATCTTACATTACGATAGTATAGTTATCAGAACCAGGAAACTCGCATTAGTCCAATACCGTTTACCTAAAGACCCTGTTTGATTTTTGCTAATGTTTTACTTCATTCAGGCTGCTATAACAAAATACCGTAGACTGGGCAGCCTACAAATAACAGAACTTTATTTCTCACAGTTCTGGAGGCTGGAAGTCAGAGATCAGGGTGCCAGCATTTTGAGTTCTGGTGAGGGCCCTCTTCTGGTTTGTACACTGCCGACTTCCTGCATCCTCACGTGGCCGGGAGCAGAGAGGGGAAGCAAGCTTCCAGGCCAGCACCACAAGACCCATTTTGTCCTTCCTCTTTCCTTTGTAACTTCTTCCTGCAGCAGCAAAGAACACGTTCTTATTGTTTAAAATATATGTATATTTACTTATTTTTATTCATTTCTGGAATACACACAACTTAGTTTCCAAATTTATAACCCATACCCCTATGAGAAACACATTTACTGACTAAATTTTTGTCTTTGTCTTATGTATAACTAGAGGCTCGGTGCATGAAAATTCATGCACTGGAGGGGGGTCCCTCAGCCTGGGCTGCCCCCTCTTACAATCCGGGAGCCCTCAGGGACAGGAGGCAACCCGGCGATCAGGGAAGGCGTCGCCCCATCACACCTCTTCTGCTGCCACTGCCGGCAGCGCAAGCTTCAGCCAGCCTGGTTACCTGAGCCTTGGGCCGGCCCAGCTGCCATCCGAGGCTTGCCTGTGCCTCGGGCCAGCCCTGGGTGGCTGTGGGGCTGAGGGGACTGGGGGACTCTGGAGGCAGGTGCGCGGCAAGGCCGGGCCCACCTGGGGGCGTGCCTGCCGCCCTGGCGGGGCTGAGGGGACTGGGCGCCGCCATCTTGTGGCTGTGGGTGCTGCCATCTTTGAGGGCGTGGCATCCAATTAGCATATTCCCTCCTTATTGGCTGTGGGGGCTGCCATCTTGCGATGGTGTGAGGGTCAATTAGCATATTCCCGCTTTATTAGATAGGATAATCAAAGCGTAATATGCTAATTAGACTGGACAGCTGAACAACCTTCCGGATGAAGCTGGGGCTGTGAGGGCCAAGCCTCTTGCACGAATTTCATGCATCTGGCCTCTAGTAGTATATAAGCATGATACTGTTTTCCAAAGTTGCTTACATATGTAAATTCTGTTCTTACATACCTTCCAAAGGGTGGTTCTGCTATTCATTTGTAATATGGTTAAATTCATTTGTTGGACTTTGCATTCTATTGGTTCCTTCTGGTTTATTTGGACTGTTTATTTATCTTTTGGGAATGCAAAGGTTTGTGGACTATTGCTGTGGTTGGTACTAAGGGCTAGAGCTGTACAAAGTTATAGCCTCCAACCCTGCTGTCATGATGAGTCCCCACTGCCTTCTCACCCACCTCCTGTGGGTAATTGATTCCTTTACTTCTTATTCTTCTTGCATTTTCTCTTCACAAATGAGCAAATACATGTCTGTATACACTAAAAAATAAAAATAAAAAAAAAGAGAGAGAGAGAACTATGCAAATTGACCATCACTCCGCTACGCCCACCAGCCAATCAGGAGGGAATATGTAAATTAGAAAGACAAAAATGGCAGCCTCCCAGCTGCTCCAGGTGGAGTGGCCAGGCAGGGCAGGACGCCTGCTATGAGAGGGAGGGCGAAGGGCGAAGGGATCTACTGGAGCTGTACTCCTACTGCAGCGAAGATGAAGACTGCAGACTCTAGCCGGAGTCTGCAGCAAAGACAAAGATGGCAGACTCCAGCCGGAGTCTGCAGCAAAGATGAAGTCGACAGTCTGCAATGAAGATGGCAGACTCTGGCTGGAGTCTGCAACGAAGACGAAGATGGCAGACTTTAGCCTTAATCTGCAGTGAAGACGGCAGACTCTGGCCAGAGTCTCCAGCGAAGACGAAGATGGCAGACTCTGGCCGGAGCGAAGGCCTGGGTCCCAGGTGCCAGAGGAAAACTGGTGCTGGAAACCAAAGGAAAGAAGGCCTATTGCACAAATCTCTTCATGCAACAGGCCTCTAGTTTTATTATAATCTCTTCTTTCTGATCTGAAGTGTAGCATGCTATAGACACTCTGTACTTTGCTTTTTTCACTTAGTGTCATGTTCTGGAAATTGCTCCATATCAGTGCACAGAGAACTTCCTCATTCTTTTTTTGAGGGCTGCATGGTACTCCATTGTGTAGACGTACCATAGTTTATTCAGCTGTGCTTTCATATATGGGCATTTCCGTACCCAGGGTGTTTCAATCATAAGTGATACTGTAGTGACTGTGCTTGTGTATATGCATTTCCTTATTGCTAGATGTGTATCTTCATGGTGGGTTCATAAGAGAGAGAATGCTATGTTAAAAGGTTCATGTATGTGTGATTTCCCTCCAGAAAACATATACCAGTTTGCATTTTCTCCAACAATGTATGAGACTTCCTGCTTTCCTAACAGAATGTGTTGTCTTTTGTTTTTTAAGCGTGCCAGTCTGATAGATGAGAAAGCGTACATATCTCGGTGCTGTTTTACTTGTTTTTGCTAACATTTTTTTATATGTATGAAGGATAATTTTGCCTCTTTTTTGGGAGTGAAGCATCTGTTTATGTCTTTATGTTTGTTTTTTTTCTTTTTGTCTCTCATGTTTTAAAAGTTTTTCATATATCTGTTGTATGTTGCAAATATTTTCTCCCACTCCTGTCACTTTTATGTGTTTTTTAAATTATGCAAAGGCTATTTTTATCTAGTCCCATTAATCAGTCTTTTATTTCCTCAGGATTTTGAGTCATAGTTAGAAAGCCTTTTCCTACACCAAATTTAAAGAGGAATTCTACCCAGTTGTCCCAGCACCATTTATTTAGGAAGTCTGTCTTTACCTCTGCAGCTTGAGATGCCACCTTTGTCATATATTCTTTTCCATAAGTATTCTGGACTTACCATTGTATTTTCTTCAGTCTCTTTATGTGCCAGCATCACAGTCTTTGAATTATAGAGGCTTTAAGCTATGTTTTATTGTCTGATAGAGCTAGAGTCTCCCCCCGCCCCTTTTCAGCGTTTGTTTTCCATGTGAATTTTAGTATTAACTGTTTCAGTCCATAAAGCCGATCGCTGGCATTTGTATTAGGATTGCATTGAATCTACAGGTCAAGCTGTGGGGAAATGCCATGATGGGTTTTCCAGCTCAAGAGCAGGGGGATTTTTCCATTTGTTCATGTTTACTGTTACTTTCAGGAGTGTTTGAGAATTTTCCTCATAGACATTTCCCCATTCTTGTTACATTTATTCCTACACATTTAAACTCACAGACAAGAGAGTAGAAACCAAGATGGCGGCATAGGTAAACACCTAAACTGAAGCCTCGCACAACAATTTCAAAAATACAACTGAAAGACAAAACAGACGTCATCCAGACCACAGCAAAGCTGGCTGACTGGAAATCCTACAACTAGAAGGAAAAAGAAAACCACAAGGAAAATCAGAGGAGCTGTAAACGCCTGAGTTACGGAGACACAGGCGCGCGCGTGCGGAGAGGACGGAGCCAGAGAGGACGGGGTGGCTGAGTGCCTGGCTGGCGTTCTCTAGCGGGAAGGAGATAAAAGCTCCAACTGTGCTGAACCCCAGTTCCTACTGCACTGAACCCAAGTTCTGGGCGAGACCCTGGGGACCCAGGCTCATACTGGAGGAGTCTGGGCTGTAAGGCGGAAACTCAGGGGAGCAGTGAAAGGCAGAGCTCCAGAGGCACGCACGTGCATGCGCGCAGAGGACGGACTGTTGACTGTGCTGCTGGATTGCCCTAGCGGGAAGGAGACAAAAGCTCCAGACTGTGCTGAACCCCAGTTCCGACTGCACTGAACCCCAGTTCCAGGTGAGAATCTGGGAATCCAGATTCATTTCGGGAGAGGCGAGACTGTTTGGCAGCGGGTGAAACTCCAGGGCGCCTTTCTCTCAGAGGTGCTTGCAGCGAGTACCGAGGGACACTGAGACTCAGGAACCTCATAGGGCAGGGCTGACAGGAAGCCAAAGCTGTAGACTCCACCCTGAAACTCCGCCCCATCCAAGCTGAGCACAGAGGCTTTTCCAGTTTTGCAAGTCTAGTCGAATAAGGGTGTCTCCTGCCGTAGACACAGCTGATCCTCACAGCCAATTGGACTGGAGGTCAACCCCTCCCACTGATACCAACAACAATCAAGACTTAACTACAACAAGGCTGTACACACAGTCCACAAAGGGGTGCACCAAGAGTGTCCACCTCAGGTAACTGGGGAGGCTGAGCCACTGGCCCATATAGGACAACTAGCACACAAAGCTACCCTACCAACTCAGGGATGCAGCGAAAATGCAGAGACAAAGAAACAGATCACAAACCAAAGTAATGGAGGAAAACAAATAACTGGAGATAGAGTTCAAAACCACAGTTATAAGGTTTTTCAAGCATTTCCTAGAAAAGGCCGATAAATTTAGCGAGACCCTCGAGGATATGGAAAAGGACTAACTGGAAATTAAACATACACTGACTGAAATAAAAAATATTATACAGACACCCAACAGCAAACTAGAGGAACGCAAGAATCAAGTCAAAGATTTGAAATACAAAGAAGCAAAAATCACTCAACTGGAAAAGCTAAAAGAAAAAAGAATCCAGAAGTTTGAAGATAGTGTAAGAAGCCTCTGGGACAACTTCAAGCGTACCAACATCAGAATTATGGGGGTGCCAGAAGAAGAGAGAGAGCAAGATACTGAAAACCTATTTGAAGAAATAATGACTGAAAACTTCCCCCACCTGGTGAAAGAAATAGACTTACAAGTCCAGGAAGCGCACAGAACTCCAAACAAAAGGAATCCAAAGTGGACCACACCAAGACACATCATAATTAAAATGCCAAGAGCAAAAGACAAAGAGAATATTAAAAGCAGTAAGAGAAAAACAGTTAATTACCTACAAGGGAGCACCCATACGATTGTCAGCTGATTTCTCAACAGAAACTGTGCAGGCCAGACGGGAGTGGCAAGAAATAGTCAAAGTGATGAATAGCAAGCACCTACAACCAAGAGTACTCTACCCAGCCAAGCTGACATTCAGAATTGAAAGTCAGCTAAAGAGCTTCACAGACAAGAAAAAGCTAAAGGAGTTCATCACTGCCAACCCAGTATTATATGAAATGATGAAAGGTATTCTCTAAGAAGAGAAAGAAGAAAAAGGTAAAGATAAAAATTATGAACAACAAATACATATCCATCAACAAGTGAATATAAAAATCAAGTGAATTAACCCTTTGCACTCGCTTGCTTTTTTCTCGATTCCTTTATTCTAATGCTAACCGTGTTGAGTCACACTCGACATCCGAGTGCATAAGGTTAAAAATCTGATGTACAGAATAAACTAGTGAATATAATAGAATCAGGGCATAGAAAGGGAGTGGACTGACAACTCTCAGGGGTAAAAGGGTGTGGGGGGTGCGGGAAGAGACTGGACAAAAATCGTACACCTATGGATAGGACAGTGGGGGGAGGTAAGGGAAGAGGGTGGGATGGGAACCAGGTGGAGGGGAGCTATGGGGGAAAAAAGAGGAACAATTGTAATAATCTGAACAATAAAGACTTATTAAATTTTAAAAAAAAGAAATTAAAAAACAAAACAAAACTCACAGACAAATATTGAAATGTAGACCCTAACAATAGAGAATACACGTTCATCTATGTACCTTGGCATATTCTTAAAAAACAAGCATATATTACGGCACAAAAAAACCTCTCCGGTTAAAATGGAATAATAATAAAGTTTACAAATAAAAACATAGAGCAGAAAGGTCCTTTCATCTGGAAATTTAAAATGTCCTATTAAACAACTCCTGGTATAAGGGGAACCACACATTTAAAATGATAATACAAATACTATAAACTGGAATGTATGGCATGCATTTAAAGCAATGATTAGAGAAAAACTAGTTATACGAAACACATTGATTTGAATAAAAAACAAAATTAAATGAATTCAACTTCCAGCTTAAAATGATAAAAAGAACAACAAATGAAAAGGATGCACTGCTGTTTGCTAAGTGTATGTAGAAGAAATACTGACGACAATTATATTTAGCAAGTGGGGAAGCACAGGGACTTGAGTGGGAGCAGTGTTGTATGTCGTTATACTTAGAGCAACCACTGAGAAAACTGTACAGAGTGATCTGCTAAAACACTGTAAATAAATCCGCATGGAATCTTGACAAATGTTCAGATAACCCGCAGGAAGGCAAGAGAAGCAGAACTAGAAACAGAAGAGGCTTAAAGAACTCCTATGCCTGTCATTAGTCAAATGGCTTATACTAGACAACATACTCACTGTTCCAAAATCTGTTCTCCCTTTTATTTCAGGTAAAAGTGAAATACCGAAAGCAAACATGCTACTCTAAGCTTCTGTCATCCTCACCAGTTTCTCTGAGGTTTGCCTATGCTTGGGGATATATGAAGTCTTTCCCAGGTTTGGGTAGTGTCAAGGGAATGAATTTCTGGGCCAGTTTCCATTTGTATTCTCTCCTTGCATGAGGCGGTTCTTTTCTCTCTCCTTCACCCCTTCAGATGGCCACCTCCCACTGGCCAGAGGGCTCTTCAGATGCTGCCCTTCCCAAGCTGTAACGGGCACCACACCGAAGGGCTACCCCGGCGGGTCTTTTTTGAAAGCCCTTAGGACATGGGCCTTTCCTGCCTTTAGCCACGTTTCTGTTAACAGTGAAGTATCACTTTAGAAATAGGGTAACAGGACTTTAGGGGACTCCAAAACCAGCTGTTTCAACAAGGCGGGAGTGATGGCGATTTTCTCTGACCAGTCTCTCCTCCTGCCTTCCACAAACACGGTCATACGATGTACTGCTTTTGATAGAGAGCACGATGAGAAGGGGACTCTGGGGGAAAAAGGAAAGCTTAAAATGTACACATATGCATGCATTTTTAAATGTAAGCACTATTCTTCAGCAAGAGGTGCTGTGGAAAATGCAGGGTGGGCAAGGGAAGGGTCACAATTGGGAGTCTATGAAGCACAGAGTTCATTCTTGAGTTATTTATTAATTATGTTGTTGTTTTCCATACTAACAACTGTAAACCTACTTTGTCCCACTCTGTATTTCAAAATGGGTGCCACCCAGTCAGAGCCATCCATAGTGGCCTCACCTGCTCCTGTCAACCCTGTCTTCAGCTCTGCTCTACTCAGGGCTCAGTGCCGGAGGGCTCATTAGCCAGCAAATGTAGCAACTTGAAACAGCCACCCCTGCATGCTAATGACTGTCACTGTTTTATTTTTCCCTAATACTTTAAAAATACACAGTAAAATGCAGTTTTTTAAGTTTACATTTTCATAAATTTCAATAAATTTATTCGACCCTAAGCAAGGCATGGAATAGTCCCACCATGTGAGAAAGTTTCCTTACCTACTTTCCACTCAAAACTTCCCACCCAGAAGCCGACAACTATACTGTTTCTCTTACCATAAATTATTTTTGCCTGTTCCACAACTTCACATAAGTGGAATCATGCAGTATATACTTTTGTGTGTCTGGGTTCTTTTTTTAAATATATTTTTTTTATTTCAGAGAGGAAGGGAGAGATAGAAACATGAATGAGAGAGAATCATTGATTGGCTGCCTCCTGTACACCCCCCACTGGGGATCGAGCCTGCAACCCCTGCATGTGCTCTTGACTGGAATCGAACTCATGACCCTTCAGTCCTTAGGCCGATGCTCTCTCTATCCACTGAGCCAAACCGGCTAGGGCATGCCTGGCTTCTTTTGCTTAGTATTTAATTTTTGAGAATTTCCCATGTTGTGCTATGTATCAGTAGCTCCTTTGTATTGTTGTGTAGTATTTCATTGTACAAATACATAAGGATTTGTTTACCAATTTCCTTGCTGGTGGGCATTGGGACTATTCCTAGGCTAGTATAAGTAGTGCTGCTATGAAAAAGAAACAAAAAAGCACAAAGACAGGAGTAATAAAAATAAAAGCAAAAGTTAATGAGAAAAATACTAGATCCGAGTAATCAAATTCTTTAAAAAACTCTAATATATCATTAAAAATACATTATGACCAACTGGAATTTATTTCAGGATGCAGAATAGATTACTATTGAGACTGTTAATAGCATTTATCATGTTAATAAAGCTAAGGAAAAAAAATGGATCTCTAAAGGCTAAGATTATGATCATTTCTAAAGCTAGTATCATATTTAATGGGAACACCCAGGAAACATTTCCACAGGGATCAGGAACCAGGCAAGGATGCCTATTCCCACTACTTTCCATGTTGTATTAGAGGCATAGTGCAAGTAGAGGCTTAACAAATGGTAAAGAAGAAGTAAATACGTTTATTTACAAATCAGATAGCATATCTGGAAAATCTCAGAGAATCAGTGATTAAATGATATCAAATACTAAAGAATTCAGTTGATTAACAGGCTATACATGTAATTAAATGGGAAGCAAATAGAGGACATATAATTAACTAGTAGCCCGTTTGCACGAAGATTCGTGCAATAGACCTTCGTTCACCTGGCTGCCTGCACCAGTTTTCTGCCGGCACCGGGGACCCAGGCCTTGGCTGTGGCCACCGCCTTCTGCCTTCTTTCAGGGTCCGGGCTTGGCCCTGGGCAGTGGCCTTGGGCTCGGCTGCACCCATCGTCCCTGCGGACCGATCGCAGGAGCCGACCCCCAGTGGTTGGCTCCTGCGATCGGCGCAGGCACCCCGCTGGTGCCCCAGGCCGGGAAAGCCTCAGGGGGCTTTCCCGGCCTTGGGCTCCGCCACACCCTAAAGTCCCTGAAACGGTTTCTTGGTGGGCGGTTGATGGGCGTGGCTTGATTGGTGGGCGTGGCTTGGGCATAGCGAAGGTGCGGTCAATTTGCATATTTGTCTATTATAAGGTAAGATAGTAGATTAAAGTCCTGTTTATTCCAGCTTCATAGTCATTTATCAGATGGTATCCTTCTATTTCTACTGCTTTTGTCCTTCCCTAAACCAGTGGGCTGCCGTCCCTAGGGGACATTGGGCATTCTCGTGCTATGGTTTTGATTGTCACAGTGATGTCGGAGGGGTGCTGTTGGGTAGAGGCCAGGAATGCTGCTAACTACAGGAGCGCTTCTGACAACCAAATGTCAGCAGTGCTGAGACTGAGAAACCCTGACTTAAACATATTTGATTTCTGATGCCTGTGTTTGGAATTGTGGGGGGGGGTAGGTTTTTATATTTCTACTTAGTACATTAATTACTCAAGTTTAAGGGTTACCTTAAATTTGAGAAATAACAAAGAATAATAAAAGAAGAATTACTTTCCTTTAGTAATGGACAGTGATGGTGAAAATAACTTACTTTACATAGCACTGAACAGTAGACGTCTTCGTGGACTTCTTATTTGATCTTAATGCTTTAATAATTGGTGCAGTAGGCATTTTCATCCCTATTTAACTGCTGAAGGAACTTACCTGTTTCTTCTTGGCTTCAGGGACTAAATCACTTCAGATAGGCGGGCAGTAAGTTGCTGAGTGAGTGCATTCTTCATCTGTAAAAGTGATCTTACCCACTTCCCTTAATTCCAGCTAAATACTGGAGGTATGGTCCTGGGCCTGAAGAGTTGATACCTTTAATTATATCTTTAATTGTATCTTGTTGTAGCTGCAAATTCGTGCTTCTAATAGGACTTTCTGCAATGATAGGAATATATAAATATGTGCTGTTCAATGTGGTGGCCATTAGTCACATGTAGCTATTTAAATATATATATATACATACATATATATATATATGTATATATATACAGCATATATATATATATATACCACATATACATACACTAGAGGCCCGGTGCACGAATTGTGCGGCGGGGGGGGGGGGCGCGGGGAGGGTTGGCTACCAGCCCCAAGGAGGGAGCCGGCCCTCGCCCACCCTGGGAAAGGGGCCGCATCCGCTGCCACCCACCCCCGGTTCCCCGTCCCAGCCTGGGACCAAAGGCCCCGGCAGGGTAGGGAGAGAAGGTGACAGTCACTGGGCCAGGCATGGGAGGAACAGATGCCGGACGCCAGTGCCACCATCAGCACCCTGCCACTGCGTGGTTCTCCTTTCCTCGCTGCAACACTGCGTGCTGCCACTGCAGCAGGTGGGCAACCCCCGGGGAAAGGGGAGTTTGGGAACAAGACAAACCTTCGTGTCGAGGGCTGACTTTCAGTAGATCGCAGCGAAGGAGCTGCTGGGCTACATACGAAACCCCAACCCAGAAGCAGGTCTCTCTGAATGGTTTAGCACCAGGGGCTGATGCGGGGGCGGCCAGCTGGGGGGAGGGGCCATGAGAGGTTGGGTGTGGGAGTGCACTGACCACCAGGGGGCAGCTTCTGTGTTGAGCGTCTGCCCCCTGGTGGTCAGTGTGTGTCATAGCGACTGGTCTTTCCGGTCGTTCTGGTCATTCGGTCGTAATGGTTGCTTAGGCTTTTATATATATATAGAAGATATTAATTAAGATTAAATAAAATTTAAAACTAATTTCAATTATACCATCCACATTTCAAGTGCTCAATAGCCCTGCATTTTCTTCTAATCAGTAGTTCACAAAGGAACTTTAGTAAATCAATAGATTGTTTTATTTCATTTTAAAAATGGAAATTGTCAGAGCCCATCTTAGCTTCTGCCCATTACGGAGGCTTTGGTCACAGTTGTTTAAGTCCTGTGGGAAAGGGGGACATTACTTTTTCATTGGAGGAAGTGAATGAATGGCCATTCCTACGTGGCTATCCCTCAGCCAGTTTCTTTCACTGACACGTTGGCCCAGTGATGGGCAACCTTTGGAGCTTGGTGTGTCCAACTTTGCCAAAAAACTGAGCATAACTCGGGTAGTGTGTCACTTTGAGGAAAAAACATTATTTCGCAAATGTTTCATCCTCAGGAGCAGTAAATGTTTCATCCTCGGCATACGGCCGCTGAGCCGCGTTTTATCAGAAATGGCTACGCGTGTCAGTGCTGACACACGTGTCATAGGTTCGCCATCACTGCCTTGGCCTTTAGCTGGTATGTGTGTTGTAAACAAATAACTCCCGGATTCCCCTGGGAGTGGAATGCTGTTGAAGCAGTGGGAGGGAGGTCACGTCATGCCACTGGGAGCATCCTGGCGCACTCTTGATGTGCTTTTGGTCTTCCCGTTTCGCCTACTTTAACCATAACTTTTGGCTTCCACTTGGTATTAAAGGTACCTTCTGTAACCACTGAGGGAGCTGCAGTTCTTCAAACCTCCCTGCTGTCTAGGATAAACCTCACTACTTTCTAGCTTCTAGGGAATTATTTCAACATGCATGTGTGTAGTGGGAAGGTGGGACCTACTGCATGGTATAATGCTTCTGACATTTACATTTGGTGCATGAAACACGGCTTAAGGAGTTCCGCAGTACTGGAGAGTCTCCAGCTCTATCGTGGTTTACGTTTTGTTGGTCGATGAACCTGGAAATCTTACTCCTCCTCATCGCAATATTTTTATGGGGATGTGTTTTTCAACTTAAGTCCTTTAATGTTAAAATTTTGGGGAGGTTTTGTTTGTATATTACAATGCATCCATATATGTTAAAAGTTAAAATTGCTCTGTTTTAATTTTCAAGTCAGTTTATTTCTTGTATGTTAAACGAGAAAAATCTATTTAACAATGACACATTCTGCCCATCGTAAGGTAGCAGGAGGAAGGGCCATTTTGCTTTGATGATGTAGAAGGGCTTTAGAGGGCCATTTTCGTCATTTAACTGTGGTTTTACGTTCCCCCGTCATTTCTAGTTTAATAAACTTTCATCACAGTTCTGCCCACAATTTATCTTCGTAGTTTAATTTTACTGTATGACTAAAATGCTGAGATAAAAGCAATTAAGTTGTAAAGTTGTAAGTTGAAGCAGTCATGAAACAAAAAAATATATTATACTGGGCATTTTCTTCTTTTGGGAACTCCCAATTGTTTGAATAGACAATTACAGAGTTTGTAGCTACATTCTACATGTTCTTAGAGTAATATGGATTTAGTTAATACCTCCCCCCACTCCTACCCCTCCAATAGTATTTTGGTTTACAAAGCAATTGAGGGTATTACTAATGTATTTTTGTTTGTTTATTTTCAGAGGGAAGTGTAACATCTCCCATTTTTCTGACATATTTGCTGCTAGAGAGTTTAAAGCCCGGGTGGATTCATTTTTCTACATATTAGGCTATAACCCTGAGACAAGGTAAGTGAGTCACTTGGGCCCACTCATTGAGAACTTCTGCTTTTCTGACTGTGTGTGTGTATGTGTGTGTGTGTGTACATATGGGTAAATACTAATAAGGTTAAAAAAAAAACAACAACCTTCCAAATCCTGTAGTAAAGCTCTTTGAAGGAGTTGTAATGAATGTCTTTGGTGTCTAAAGCAGCTTTAGTGTCTTTTTATCAAAAAAAAAGGAAACGTGAGAAAATTTGTGTTTAGAGAGGGAAAAAGACACATGTTTAGTTTATCTGTTTTGAATTTATTATGAATTGGCAGATAATTACCCTAATGTATATTCTGTCACACCTTTCATGATACCATATTGAAAACACTAGAACCTCATGAAAATATAAGGATTTTCTACAAATATAAGGATTTAGAAAGAAATAAAAGATACTTGGCTCAAGGAGGTTAGTGGAAGAACTTCATTAAGTATAATAGCAAGATAGGTAATTGTTTTAGGGAAAACTTTTTCCTGGAGGATGCTGAGAAATTATATGTTAAGACAGTCAACCTAAGGTCAGTAAAATGTACCATATTTTTTGTTGTGGTTGTAAGAGGCTGTAGGAAGCTCTATTTAGGTATATACAGAACAACTATAGTGGTAATAGCGTAAGGGTCACCTTTTTTGTTTACCTTCTTTCTTTAGAAAACAGTGAATTCTAGCTTTTATTTTCTCTTTAGAAGTTTGCCCTATTCCAGTGACAAAGAAGCTGACCAATGTTAATATTGCAAAAGCATCTTATATTTTGAAATGTTTATTTTACATTTGCATTTATTGACTGCCTGGTCATTCATGTCTTCCTGTTGCCCAGAGGAAATGTGGAACAGTTGAACTTGGATTTCTGTCTAGACACAAAGGAGTCTGTTATTTTAGTGATGTCATGTTTATGTAACTATTTGGTAAATAGTTGTCATATCGCACAAGCATATGTACTAGTGAATTGACTAAGTTGCTTTTGTGTTTTAAATGTTTAACTTTTAGGTTTATCACACCAACCAGATTATGTGTATGTAACTCATTTTGGTTATGCATCTCTTTTTGCTGAAGGCATATTAAAAAGTGGCATATAACTTACTGTGTCAGCGAGGGACTCACAAGTTCCTCCTTCGTTTTCATGGTGTGTCACTGGTAGTCTTTCAGCGTGATCCTTCCCATTTGTTTTAAAGTGTGGGTGAGGTGGGCAAAAGGGGGACATCCTTTGTCTCTCACCTGAAAAAGCAACCTAGAGACGTGCCTCTGCGGTTATTATATTTCAGAATGTTGTGTCTTGCCAGGGACTTGGTTGTCCAGGACTTTTGGTTCTGATGGCATTAGTTTGTTGAACACATGTATGATAGGGACCAGACTCGCCCTTGCCTTTAAAATGTGCGAGATGCATAGTCTCTTATCTTTAATTCTGAAATCTGAACACTGAAAAAAATCAAGATTTTTATGCTAAGTTTGGTGCTGACACTCATTTGATGGTCACACTTGACTTGAACTGATATGAAACTAATTCTTAATTTGTTCACTTTGTGTGGGTTTGCACAACTTGTATAGCAAAGTACTAATGTGATAGAATAGTGGTCATTTCTTGGATACTGTTGGAGTATCACATAGAATATGGTATATTTATCTAGTACCTTTCTAAATCCAAAAAGTTCTGAATTCTGAAAATCCTCTGACCCTAATGATCTTAGCTAAGGGATGATGATACTGTATTTTTGCTAACATTGATGTTTAAGTAACAAAACTTATTTTGGGGGGAAAAATTGGAGGCAGATGTTTTTAGCTTTAGGTAGGATACAAGCTAAAAGGGCTGACAAATGAGAGACTTGAATCTAATGCTGGCCTAAACTTGGAACCCTTAAGTGGGCTTTGTTTTTGGAGTTTGGTTTGACATTTCTGCACTCAGGGAGTGTTCACTTTTGCTGCGTGTACAAGATTCATCCCAAATTTACTTACGTAGTCAGCATATTCTGACTCAGGCCACTGAGTTAGGAGGGGAAGGTGGTAATGGTAAATGCAGTCCCAGAAAGAACACTAGTGGCCATTTGAGAGGAGATGCCTTTATCTTTAAATTAGGAAGCATGAGCTTTCCCCAGGACCAGTCCACTTGTTTCCCCTTGCTGATAAGAGCTCTTTAGGTCCCCAGCGTGCATTTAGGGGTAGCGAAGGAAACATGTGATTTTAAATGGAGCATTTTGTATTGATGGTCACTGGCGTATTGTCTCTTTCCCTTCCTTTCTCCCCTCTTCCCCAACATTGCTGTCTTTCTTAGAAAATTATCAGTGGTTTTGGTCTGTAGCATGAAACATCTGATTATATTCTTGGTACTTTGGTTTTCAATATGAGTCTTCTCTTAGTAATCCGGTGGAAAACAAGTTGAGGGCTCAGATCTGATCTTCTATCTTACCCAGGAGAGAATGTTCTCGATCACCTGCAATCAGCTGTACCCTCTTCACTTCTCTTCTTCCAGGAAGGGGCTGCTGCTGCTTCTGAGGCTTAGGGATTATTATTGTATTTAGTAGTAATCTTAAACTGAGGCATCTGCGAGGTCTTAAAAGTTAATCTTTCCCTGACTGACAATGGCGGTAATGTTACTAATATTAGCTAGTTAGTGAGCATTATGTGCCCGACTCTGCTCTGAGTGTTGTACTTAATTCATTTTATTCCACTTTGTTTTGAAACAGTCTCAATCTTACCGGAGAGTTGCAAGTATAAAAGACCCTTTCTTCTTCTTTAATTTTTTAAAATATATTTTTATTGATTTCAGAGAGGAAGAGAGAGAGAGATAGAAACATCAATGATGAGAGAGAATCATTGATTGGCTGCCTCCTGAAAACCCCACACTGTGGATTGAGCCCACAATCCAGGCATGTGCCCTTGACCGGAATTGAACCCTTCAGTCCAGAGGCCGATGCTCTATCCACTGAGCAACCCAGCTAGAGCCTGGCTTTATTTTTGATAAACATAAATTTTCTGCTCATAAAAAGTTAAGGAAGAATCCATTAGAACAGCATGTTCATTCACCTGCTCAGCTCCCCTTTATTTAGAAGTGTGAATGCTGCACCTATTATTTGCTAGGGGAGGAGAGGGGGAGGTCAGATAATGTAGACGTACCTGTGGTCAGCAGTCTCTGAGAAGACCTTGTGATAGGCCACAGAAGGAAGCAGTGGGACAGGCCATATGCAGGTAGTGTGTGCATATCCCTGCAGGCAGTCAGGTGACAGGTAAGGAAATGTCTGGCAGGTAGTCAGTCAGAAGCAGTAAGCAGGTATCGACTGTTCAAGACAACCAGCGGAGAAAAGAAGACCCAGGTCATTAGAGGCCCTTCAGGACTGAGGATAGTTCCAAGGTGTCCTTGGTGCAGGACAAGGCTTGGTCAGTGGGAACGTTCCATTTTTAGATCTGGAAGCATGGTTAAATGGGGCACAGTGCCTTACTTACGTACCAAACCACTGGGTTTCAGGGCTCCTTGACTTTCTCTGAGGAGGAGGACTGAACCCATATTCTGAAGTTGGACTGAACTTGGAGCTGGATGTTAGTTGATACAGTTGGGGATTAGAGCACAACGGAAGCAGGTAGCCAGGCAGGTCAGGCCCCTCAGTGCCACTAGTCTGCCCACTCTGCAGACTCCATGGAGAACTCATGGCTGAAGGCGAGTACAAGTATTTTTTGTTTGTTAGATATATTTTTAAATTTGATGTACCTAACTTAAAGAAGGGTTATGATGTTAGTACTCAGAACTCCCATATATAGTTTCCCAACTCACCAATTGTTAACATTTGCTCTTTTATTTTCATTGTATTTTATGTGTTATCTTTTTAACTTTATTACTGATTTGCTTATTATCTTCGTTTTTGCCATATTATTTTTCATATTTGCCATCTTTGCTCCATTACTATCTCTCTAGTATTTTTCTTTCCTGAAACATTTGGAAATGAATATTGGACATCAAGCTTCTTTTCCCCTAAATACTTCAATGTAGATTTTCCAAGACCAAGGACATTCTCTTATACAACCACCGTATGGCTATCAATATCAGGAAAGGGTACATTGACACAGTAGTGTATAGTCTAATATAGTCCATATTGAAATTTTGCCAGTTTTTCGAGTATTGACCTTTATTATAATTTTTCTCTGTGATCATCTGTTGGCATTTAGTTGTCGTGTCTCTTTATATCCTTAACCATTCTTTGTTTTCATAACATGTTTCTTAGCCTTTTTGGTTTTTTATGGCATTGACATTGTGGAAGAGTGTAAGCCAGTTTTGTTGAGTATTCTTCAATTGGGGTTTGTCCATGTTTCCTCCTGATTAGATTTAGGTTATGTAATTTTTGCAAAGAAATACTATATAAGTGGTATTGTGCCCTTCTCAGCGCATCAGATGAAGTTGAGGTATAAAATAAGAAAGTTGGGTGGTTCCAATAAAGGTGATTTTGATACTTTTCTTGCCCCAAAGATCTTGAAATCTCTTAAGGAGAGGGGAGGCACCCAGAAGAAGCTGTGATGAGATAAGGTGCAGCAAGACAGGAACAGATTCTCCCAGCTTTCCAAGCTGGCCCTGTGAGGAGGTGTCTCTAGAGGGCTGGTTGGAATTGTGGTTGAGTGTGTGGATTCTCCTTGTGAAAGAGGGTGAAAGAGGAGAAGATGAGCCCTATAGTGCACTGCCACCGAGGGGTGATGGACAGGGTGTCTCTCCAGCTGGTGTGTAAGGGATAGCTGTGAGTGATAGTGTCAGGAAAGACAGGCAATGAAGAGGATGTTGAAGTAGGCGGGGGTCACTACTGGGATCCAGTGTTGCAGAGGAAAGGCCCTAGGATGTTGGTAACTTGCCCTTAGAGTCACTCAGGGCCTTTGTGGGACCAAAACTATAGTCCATGTGTCTTGACTTGTTGTTATAGTGAGGGTGTTGTGCTGTGTTCAAGGAACAGTTCCCATGGTTTTTCAGAATAGTGATGAATTTATTAAGTTATTATTTTCAGTTGAATTTTTCCAGGAAGCATTTTCCATATAAAGGGATATGGTAAGTTTTTTTAAAAATACACATTTGAAGGAAATACTTTGGTGGTTATATTAATCTACTTGACTGCTAGGTTCTAATTTAATTGCTCTTCTTTTTAGAAAATCTTTTTCTCTAGACTGTTTCTAGTTATTTCTGGGGCATGATATCTTATTCTAGAGGCCTGGTACATGAAAATCATGCACTTGGGGGAGGGTCCCTCAGCCCAGCCTGCCCCCTCTCACAGTCCGGGAGCCCTCAGGGGATGTGCTACTTAGGGCTTAGGCCCACTCCCCGCAGTCTAGCCTCCCTCTGCGGGAGGCAACCGGGCTGATCAGGGGAAGGCGCCACCCCCATCACCCCTCTGCTGCTGCCACTGCTGGCCGCTGCACCTGCCAAGGTGTTTTCATCAACACGGACTCCAGTCACTTCACCACGAAAAAAAGTCTGTGTCCACTCCGGGCCTGCTCAAGCCATGCCATGGTGGCCTGGGCAGGCCCCCCTTTCTGTGTCCACTCTGGACCTGCTCAAGCCGCTCCGCAGTAGCTCAGGCATGCCCCCCTGAGTGTGTCCGCTCCGGGCCTGCTCAAGCCGTGCCACGGTGGCTCGGACAGGCCCCCTCCCCCCCATCTGTGTCTGCTCCAGGCCTGCTCAAGCCGCGCTGCGGCGGCTCAAGCAGGCCCCCCTGTCTGTGTCCACGCCCATCAGCTCCTGCCTGCACATGCCTCCGTCGGGAGCGGCCTCCGCCTTCAAGGCAGCGTGACGTTAGCGCTTGGAAGGCCTGTGCGAGCCTCTGCTGGGGGCAGAAGTCCCCGCCCCCGTCCCCACCCACCAGCTCCTGTGTGCACGCAGCCTGTTGACCGGTTGTGACTGGGACACTGTTAGGACCAATTAGCATATTACCTTTTTATATACACTGAGTGGCCAGACTATTATGATCTCTGAATGCATAATCTGGCCACTCAGAGTGTGTGTGTGTGTGTGTGTGTGTGTGTGTGTGTGTGTATTCAGGCCTGGTGCATGAATTCATGCACTAGGAGGGGGAGGGAGGCGGGGGGTGGGGTTTCCTCAGCTTGGCCTACGCCCTCTCACAGTCTGGGACCCCTCGGGGGATGTCCACCTGCTGGCAGTGGGACATCCCTCTCACAGTCTGGGACCCCTCACTCCTTACTGCTTGACTTGCTGCTCCTTAGCACTGCTGCGGAGGCGGGAGAGGCTGTCCAGCCTGGTGGTCAGTGCGCATCATAGCGACTGGTAGTTCTGGTCGTTCTGCCATAACGGTCGCTTGGGCTTTTATTATATAGACTAGAGGCCCGATGCACGAAATTTGTGCAAGGGGCTTAGCCTTGCAGCCCAGCTTTGTCCGGAAGTTTGTCCAGAAGGTCGTTTGGCTGTCCGGTCTAATTAGCATATTATGCTTTTATTATTGTAGATAGGGGGAATGCTGTTCTAATCTATAGATACTTGCTTCATGTGCTGGGTCAAAAGTAAAACTTTCCAAGTGTACCTGGCATTTCTTGTGTTGTGTAAATTACATTTTCGGTATAATGAGAGTTTTTATTTAATCTCAGTGTCAGAACGTGGTGATTTAGTAGCACGAAAGTGAGCACTAGGAAATGGAATGGGTTCTGCCTGAACTTTAGGAATCTCGAGGACACAGAGCACTCTTAAGCAGTTTTTAATTTCTTCACACTCCATTATATTCGTAGGAAACAGAATTGGCACTGCTTTTTCCTACCCTACCTCATCCTTTATACATTTTAGGGCGTTCATGGTCTCTCTTTTTCTTAAATTATAATTAAGTCATAATATAAAGAATCATCTCTTAGTTTTCAAAAACTCAGCCTACGTACACATCCAGACCTAGTGTTCTTATATGGCTGACAGTCCAGTTTGCCTTATTTTGGAGGAGATTGGGAGGGAGGGCATGAATGTGTTTTTAAGGATTTTAGCAAAATGCCTTGGCTGTACTGTGGGCAGTATGAATACTCACAGTGCTCAATACGACTAGGATCGTGTGGCCTTTCGTACGTGGCTTTAGCCATCGTTTCCGGTTACTGCTGAATGAATTCAGCTTCCTGGGCGGTGTTCTGAAGAAGTGCTGAGTTCTGAGGCAGGAGACTGCCGCCTCTTTAGATGTCGGGTGCTGGTGGCAGGTGTCCTTCCACCTCTTGATTTGGACCTCCCTGTCCTTACCATTAGAAATCATTCTTTCAGTTAGACATTCCTGACTGGGTGTCACTGCAGGGAATGTTTGTATTTATTATTTGGGGAGATTTTAGACTTCTTATCTAAAGGGGATGAAGCTCTTTGCATAGAATAAAGTTGTTTAGATACTCTGCTCCCTGTACCATCTCCCCATCTGCATTATGTTTGTGGCTGTGCAATACCCAGCACCCCACAGCTTTGCCAGGATTATTCCTGTGCCCCTTTCCTAAATGTTTGAAGTTTTCAGAAAGAAATTTGTGGGGTTGCTCCCCTTAAGTAGCTACTGCTATGGTGGTTTATTTTTTAATGTTTTAAAATGTGCTGCAGTGTTTCTGTTAACTAATCTTGTGTAGTTATTCATAGTGTATATTTTTATTCTATTCTTCTTGAAGGTCTTGCTACTTAATACCACAATTTGTTATTATTTTTTAAAGATAAAACTTGCTGCTGTCTTGACAGAGCAAGGCGTTTTTCGAAAGCCTCTCAGTGGCACTGCTCGCTGAGCCCCCGTGTTGGCTGTCTCGGATCCCCTTTTGAAGGCCCCACTTCCCTGCACTCTAGCTTGGTATGCGGGAGAAGCTGCAGAGTCTGTTGGCTGGGCTTTATTTACGGAAACAGCAGGGTTGAGATTGATTGCGTGGAGAGACAGTGTATGGATGAGGGAGGGTCACAGCACATGCTCAGTCCTGTCAGTGTGAGGGGGAAGTTTCTGCGTTCTGCGTGAAGGCTTAGGTCATAGCACACGCTCAGTGAAAGCTCTGTGAGGTCTCTCAGACTGCATGTGCCTCCATTTTGAGTTGTTAGAGTAGAAAAGGGCAGAGTTTTAGCAGGAAGAGAGGTTCAGGGAGGCAGCTAGACTCACCAGAGCCTCTGTTAGTCATGGAGGATCCATTCAGCCCCTGCAGGTAGGCTCATCTTCCTCTGGCCTCACTGAGACAGGGATGGTTTTTGCTGCTGTTTCTCACTTTGAAGATGTTTATGAATCATTTCATCATTCATAGTGCATGTGCCTGAGAGCCTTTAATTCAGCCCCGGTTGGCCATGTAGGTGGTGTTGCCAGGCATGAAATCAGAGCTAAGGATGGGGTCTGCCCGGAGATGCATTAAAGCAAATGGGGAACCTTGTGGGTCCCTCTGTCCCTGTCCTCTTCCCCTTTCTCTCGTCTCTTCCTCTGGGTGTAGTTTTCACCTACGTCTTGCTGGGTGCCCTGTGCTGAGCTTGCTTGCCTTCAAGCACCTGCAGAGCAAACCTGCAGGCTGCCGCGTTAGGAACGGCCCGGAGAGCTCTGTTTGGATGTTTTAGGAAGGGTGGTAGGTGGGCAGCTATTGGTTGCTTTGAAGGTGGGTGGAACCTGTTTTGATTGAGAGCCTGTTTGCCAGAGCAAATTATAATTCTTGTCATCTTTTTGTGACATCTGAAAATGAAATCGTGCACACGTTTTGACGTATGCAGGGGACAGTTGCGGATTATGGTTGCAACGGTATCAGCTTAAAATGGATTTTTTAAAGAAATGAAAACTTTGTACTGTCCAGTGCTCCAAAAGGAAGCGATCCTTTCTTTCTTGTGGAGCTTATGGAAAATTTCTTGGCAATTAAAAAAATTGTCTGCAGCGACATGTGTGTTAGCAGTTGAAGTTCCAGGTATTTTGTTTACTTATTTTGTTTTGGCAGAGGACGGCACTTGTGTGTGTGTATTTTGTTGTGCGACCTGCGGATTCTGTAGGAGAGGAGTAAAGAGAGGAGTTGACGCCTATTGAAGTGGAGGCATTGACCAGGCCAGGTTTTGTCCTCACAGCTTGATGGGGATGGACACTAGTCTTTTCTGGGAGCAGGAATTCCGTTTTTGTGTGTGTCCTGTTTGCAGATGAGGCTCAGAAAGATGGCTGTCACTATGGTCAACTTAGGGAGCCTACCTAAGTTGAAGCTTACCCCGTAAATACTAAGTGAAGTGTTTAAATTGTATTAGTTGTTCCTCTTTCTTTTGAGAAGGTTGGGGAAAGTGACACTTAAGTTTTGTGCATTTGTGGGGATGAAGGGAAGCCAACTATAGATGAATGTGCAACGGAAAAACTCATAGGGTGACCCAGGGAGAAATTCTTCATGTAGAGAAAAAGCGACAAGAGGAGGCCCTTGATTTTGATGGGAAGTTTGGGGAAGCTAATAGTGCATTCTAGACACTGAAAGCATGGCTGAAGTGGATCTGGCTCCTAGCAGGTTAAGTTTTAGGATTGCAGTTAAGCACGTGGATTATACAGGAGTAATATAGGGTTAGCACATTTATTACTGGTTTTTAATCTTTTTTTTTATTCATGTGAGAGCTGGCTTCCTAGTATGATTTTATTTACTTACTTATTTTTTTCTATTCTGATTATATTTATTTGAACATTGTATTTGGGAGTTTGGAGCAGATACCCACTTTCCCCAAACCAGACGGTGGTGCTTTTGGAAGGTGTCTTCTTCATTCTGTGGAGAAGCACATGTCCTCTTCTAAGTCTGCAGGTGTCCTTTCTTTAGAGAAACTGGGCACTGAGGACTTGTTGGTCATTCACCTGTGGGATCCTTGCAGGAGTAAAGGTTCAGGTTTGTTTTAGAAAACCCATTACTTGAATTAGGTGAACACTTATTGGGGAAACAGTTGTGGAACTACCTTTCTGTTCTAGGATCTTTCTTTCTTCTCAGACTTTTTTATTTTATTTTACATTTAGCAAATAAAATGTGAACAGGAACTTCTACTTATAGCTGAATCAACTCTGGTCAGGTTCTTCCCCCTTGTCTGGCTGGCTTGGTCTGGCCTCATACAAATATGTCTTTGTGGAGCTTGAGCGCAGCTACCTGTTTAGATGGTGAGGACTTAATAGTTACTATGGTGATCTGTGGGAACGGAACCCTTTGTTGTTAAGAGTCCAATGTCTATGTTTCAAATCCAGTAAAGTCACTAGAGCTATATCTTGGGTGATATGTGTTTGTTCTGTATGTTCCTGTCTTGGGAAAAAAATACTTTGGGAATGTTATTTGCTGGCCAGTCATCGTCTGGTTTTGGGTTTGTATGCTTGCTTGTCTTGGTGGTGGTGGAGAGGAAGGAACAGCACATGGAGAGTTATTCTCTTGGTGAGTGAAGTTGTCTAGGGTCCGTGTTGCCTGGACATTGAAAACATGCTAGTTAGTTTCATTTTAGCTCATTGCCCCTCCTGTTGTACTTGACAGTCTCAGAATGAGATAGAAAACAGAATATTTTCTGTTGAATGTGGTCATAAATCCCCTCCCAAACTGGTAATCATCTGTGTTGAGTAGTTTCTGATAGAGGAGGATACAAGTTCTTGAACATATCTTTAAAGCAAATTTGAAAGAAAGCTAACCTAGTCTCATGATATATACTCTACTACTTTTGGTCTAAGCTAAAATAGTTTATTCAAATTCATTGGGGTTATTAGACATTATTTCTAATGTTCAGAATTATTTGATCTATACATTTATTTGTCACCATTTGGTTGATTGTCTAGATTCTAAGCTTTGGGGCATGGGCCATGTCTGTTCTTTAGCCTCAGTTCCCAGGAGAGTGCCTGACAAATGGGCCTCCAGCCTAAATACGTTGCATAAATGAGTGGCATCTATGGTAAGAGAACAGACTAGATTTGGAGTTAGAGGTACGGTTCACATTCCACCTAATAAGTGACATTGGACCAGCTGTGACATTGGATAAATTCCTTCCCTCCCCTGAACCTCAGTTTTCTCATGGGTAATATGGAGACAAATAATAGTTCTTACAGTTGTTATTAAGATTGGATGAAAACTATGAAAGTGTTTGACATATAGTTGCTCAGTGTATAATTGTTATTAATTCAAAGGCCAACTCTACAATCTTTTGTAGTATGGTTCTCTCAAAAACCTATTTAATGAAAACAATGCTAAGAATTATGTTAGGAATTAATGGTAAGTTAAGTTAGTGACCAATAAGTTTAACCACCATTTACTGATCTCCGTTTTTTCTTATGCTCTTCGGGTGTTTATAGTTTTCTTTACACTTCCTGAATATCTTTGTAGAGAAGCTTTACTTCCATATTGCATAGCATTTGGTGTGCTCAGCATTCAATGTTGTTCTTTTCTTACCACTTTCTCTAAGTGTGTGTGTGTGTGTGTGTGTGTGTGTGTGTGTGTGTATGTGTGTGTGTGTATGTGTGTGTGTGTGTGTGTGTGTGTATGAGTGTGTGTGTGTGTGTGTGTGTGTGTGTTAATGCTTGTGTTGCCACCAGAGGTGCTGCTAGACTTCCTCCCACCCCCAATAGGCTCACCACTGCAGTGAAGAATAAGTCTGTGGTCATATTTTTATCGCATTTTTCAGAGGCTTCCCAGTAGGAACAAAGTGACATTTAGACGTTACTGTAGAACTACTTATTTGGTCCAAAGTCTCTCATTTTCTGGGGACACTCCATTTCTGTTCATTATAAAGTTTAATTTCAATATGTAAAAAATTAGCAACATTTCTGGTCAAGAGATTGGCTTAATCTTCAAATTCTGCTGCTTTGTAAATTATTTTCAATAACAGTGGGATTTTAAAAATAATTTTGTTTTCTAAAGCATCAGATATGTATGTGCGTGCAGCTTTGTGTTGGGCTGTGATCCTTACAGCCATGTCCTTCTTTGCAGCCAGTGATGACAGTGAAGCCCAGAAGGAACTCGAGGTGGGATGCAGGCATGTGCGGGCACTGCATGTTGCTGCGTAGTGGCCGAGGCCAGACAAGACATTTAGACAGTGGAGTAGAGTCATTGTAGCGCTTTGAAACCAGATTCTTCCTTACATGTTGTTTAACTTTTTTTTTTTTATCACTTTGTATGATATTAAATATTGTGTAGAGGCCATGTTTACTGCATCTTTTTGTCAGCATGGAAATCCTTCCTAGTCCTCGGCCAATGCCTAAATTCGTAGCCTGGAATCTGAATGATATATAGGGGTCCCTATGGATAGCTGCTTCTATGGCCTGGAATCCTCTGGAATTAACTTCAGGTAATCCCGCAAAAGAGCACCTTTATCTCCTCAGGTCTTGGTTTCTTCTGTTAAGCTGGAGGACTGGATTGGATGGCCACTAAGGGACTTCATCAGAGAATATTGTGATCCTGGTTTTTGGAGGAGTTCCTGTCTTGGTCGTTGCATTTGTGTATGAATTTTGGAACATTAACTCTTTCAGCTGTTGACTCTCTTTTTCTTTCGATGTTTTTGAATGAATACTGAATTTTGTTTCTGCTGGGCACTTTATCAAACCTGTTTCAGATTAATTTTGCTTGGAGGGCTACCCTTCAGTTACAAGTGACTTGATTGGATTTTGTAACAAAATGTTTAAGTTGCTATCGGTGGCTAAACAATAATTTAGTTAAAAATTTGGAGTCATTTATTCATTTAAAATATATTTAGTGAGTGCCAGTGGGCTCTGGGGATATAATGGGGAGCTAAAAACAGACTTGGTTCCTATCCACATGGTGCTTTTCATCTAAAGCGCAAGGCATCCATTGAAAGAAATAATTACACAAAATAAATATAAAATCATGCCTGTGATAAGGGCTGAAGGATAGAGAGGTATTGCTTTGGGAACTCCTGATGGAGGAATTAGCTTCTGTTCTCACTGCCAGCGCTGCAGCTAATAATAGTAATGACGGCTGTGCAACAGGAGCTGCCCCTGCTTCCTTCCGTAGATCAGCGTTGATTTCGATAGCCATCTTGCAAACTTAGTCGCTAAGAACTTCATTTTGTAGATGAGGAAACTAAGGTTCAAAGATTGAATTAAGTCTTCACAGTCACACTTGGAGCTAACAAAACCTTGGTACTAAAGTTTTAATCCAGGTTCATTTGACTCTGAAGTCTGTGTTCTTCCCCTGCACCTGAGCATCTAGACTCAGGCGTGTCTACCTGCTCCTCCCTCCCAGCAGTAGGGTGCCAAAGTCATGGGGCGTCCTGGTAGGATGTACGAAGCATGGTGGTTTTATTCAGATTTAGGGAAAATATTTTCTATCTTAAAATGGATGAGAATATGTTCTGGAATAGAATATAAAATTTACATGATTTTTTAAGATACTATGTTAGACTTTAAAGAAATCACAGACTTGCTAAAGACTCCTTCAGAAATATGTGTTCATGTTGGACAAATCTGAGAAACCTTGTATACTATTCCAGTCTTCCTCCTCATTAGACTTATTTTTAAAAAATATCTTTTTATTGATTTCAGAGAGGAATGGAGAGGTAGAGATAGATAGAAACATCAATGAGGAGAGAGACTCATTGATCGGCTGCCTCCTGCACATCCCACACTGGGAATCGAGCCTGCAACCCAGCCATGTGCCCTGACCGGGAATTGAACGTGACTTCCTGGTTCATAGGTCGACACTCAGCCACTGAGCCACTGTGGCCGGGCATTAGTGTCATTTTTATGCCTGCCCACAACCCTTCTAAAAAGAAGAAACTCTGCCTGGCCCAAGTGGCTCTGAGGTTGAGCATCGACCTATGAACCAGGAGGACACTGGTTCGATTCCCAGTTAGGGCACATGCCCGGGTTGTGGTCTCCATCCCCAGTGTGGGGCATGCAGGAGGCAGTCGATCCATGATTCTCTGTCATCATTGATGTTTCTATCTCTCTGTCCTTCTCCCTTCCTCTCTGAAATCAATTTTCAAAAAATAAATTAAATAAATAAATAAATAAATAAATAAATAAATAAAAATTGCCTTACTATTTTCCTAAAATTTGGTGTATTTATTTCTGACCCACAGTCCATTTCTGTTGTCACTTTCTGAATGAGGTAGTGGAATTTCTGGTCTTTTTGTTGATTTCGTGTCAGTCTTCCTGCTTAACTCAACACACTGTAGAAAAGATAAGAAAGATCTCTCTGTGCCTTGCCATCTGAAGGACAGGTAAAGGAACATCGCACGGTGTTTCATTCTCACATGACATCAGCCACAGGGCAGGGGGCTGACTTGAGAGTTATCAGGCCTTTGGGAATGCACCAAAGGCCACACTGCTATTACATTGTGTTTGGGGTGGGGTCCATGTCTGAGTTATGATGGGAAGTCATGCCAGCTCCTCCAGAAGGCCTCTGTTCTACTAGCTCATGTCATTTCCCTTGAACCCCATGTCCGTGTCCCTCTTCTTTCCCTATGGACTCAAGTCCTTGTCTCAAGCATTTACCATGCTCATCTCTCTATATATAAAGAGCCAGGGTCCATAACTTCCAAAATGACCTAAAGGACGACCGAACGCCAGGCTGTGTGCGCAGCAGGCTTGGGTGGTCGGGGATTGGCAAGCAGGCTGAACTGCTGACCTCTCAGAGAGAGAGAGAGAGAGAGAGAGAGAGACAGAGAGACAGAGAGAGAGAGAGAGGGGTGGCTGCTGGCAAGGTCTGGAGAGAGAAGCAGGGTCTGATCTGCAGCCTCCATGGCAGCTTCTGATCAGCCCTTGCCTCTCTCTTTCTCTGGGCCTCGCCAGCAGCCGTGCCCCCCCCCCCCCCCCTCTCTCTCTCTCTCTCCGAGAGGTCAGCAGTTCATCCTGCTCGCCAGCAGCCTGGGGTGGCTTCTGATCAGCCCCACTTCTCTGATCAGGCCCAGAGATAGGCTCAGAGATGCTGACTGGCATAGAAACTGACCAATCAGAACCAAATCTGGGTGAATGCGAGGAGCCAATGGCTGCCTAGGAGGCGGAGCTTTTGATGCTGACTGGCATAGAAAACAACCAATCAGAACCAAAGCTGGGTGAACTGTGAAGGCAGAACCTAAGGTGGGGGCTGAGGAGGCATTTTAAGGGCACTAGCTGTTTGGTGTAAGGTGTAAGAAAGCGGTTCAATTTTTTAATGACCGGTTTGGCAGTATAGTGCATATGGCTGGCTATTAGTCCAGATCTAGGGATTATGTATTTTTGTCTGCCAAGAGCATCTCCTCCTGCTGAAAAAGGCCCCTTCACCCCCATTTAAGCAATCCTCCTATATGATCTATCTATACTAATAAAAGGATAATATGCTAATTAGACTGGATCGACCAGCCATCTTCCGGACGTCCGACTTCCTATAGGACAAAGCCAGGGTGGTGGGGGCCAAGGCAGAGGCAGTTAGGGGCGATCAGGGCGGCATGGGAGGGCAGTTGGGGGTGAGATCAGGCCAGCAGGGGAGGGCCGTTGGGGGCAACCAGGCTGGCAGGGGAGAGCAGTTAGGGGCGATCAGGCAGGCAGGCAGAGAGGTTAGGGGCAATCAGACAGGCAGGCAGAGGCAGATAGGGGCCATCAGGCAGGCAGGCAGGTGAGCAGTTAGGACCCAGTGGTCCCAGATTGGGAGAGGGATGTCCGACTGCCACAGGGATTGGGCCTAAACCGGCAGTCGGACATCCCCCAAGGGGTCCCCGATTGGAGAGGTGCAGGCTGGGCTGAGGGAACCCACCCCCACCCACCACCCCGCACGAATTTCGTGCACCGGGCAACCAGTGTAGAGATATTTCGGTGCCATCCCCTCTCATTAGGATGAAGAAGTGATTCTGTCCAGGCAGGCTCCCTTTCCAGCTAACAGGCTCTTCCCAAGGAGCCCCCTCAGGTCTGCCAGCCAGCCTCTCATCTCTTTGTATAGATGCGGCTCCCTTTTTGATATTCAGTTGCAGGCTTCCTGCTCCTTTCTGTCCATTCCCTGTTTACTTCTTAGACTAAAATGTTTCCATGGTAACAGGTTACTTTTCAAAGGGAACATCTTGTCATTTTATTTAATCCACTGCAGCTGAAGAGGCCTGAAATATTAAGTTGTAGTTGCCATGGATACTGCTTTGTTACATTGGTTTCTTTTGTATCCGATTTTATAAACAATGAATTTCTCCCCCCCCCTTTTTTTTTTAATACTCAAGGAGTACACACAATGACTTACCATTATTCTTATAATTTGGCTTCTGGGACTATTATTTCATATTCCAAAGTGAAGATTTGTAGAATAATGAGAACTGAGTCTCAGTTGTTTTGAAAAACATATATTATTTACATTAGCTGCACAGAGAAATTTCTCCTTACTGGTGAGGATGGTGACATTTTTTTTAAAATTATGATTCACCGTTAAGGATTTCTCAAAAAGGATGACCCGTACTAGAAATCCTTTAGTAAACACAGAGAAGAAAGAAGTATGTGACGAGTTAATTCCTGAACCTCATTGCTCATTAACTATGGCATTCTTTCTTTACTTACCGTCCAGCTGTCTATGGTATATTTTGGGGAATTCTATTTGTCATTCAATCAGCTTTTCTAATGTCTGGCTTTCTTTCTTATCCCTAGTTTGCCTGTAATGATGTACTCAGCTGACCTCTTCTTTTGACTTTTTAAAAACTTTGAATTTTTTTAGGTGCACAGGCAGTTGCTATGCTGCCCTGCACCCGTCTCTCACTTCCCCCCAATAGGTACATTATATGATGTAGGGCAATACCAATACTTAGACATCGGCATCAGTACAATCGGCACCACCATAATGCCATTTCATCGCAAGTGTAGCTTTTGTAACCACCACCATAATGTTGATCTGTCTGGTCCATCATAGATTTTCCTACCCTCTCCTTCACCATTCCTAACACCTTGCCACCACTAATCTGTTCGCCACCTCTGTAATTTTCCATTGTCATAATGGTACATAAATTGGCCTTTAACTTTGATAGGCTTTCTTTTCTAACATGATTTTCAAACTTTAAAAAAAAACCACCTCTTTTTTATTATTTTGTCTTTAAACTAGAGAAGAGGATATGGCTTCTCATACTGGTTCTTTTGGTTTGGAAGTAGTTGTACAATTTTGGTTCCGTAACTCAACACTCTGCCATATGGGACTGTGATTGGAAGTTCTGACTTTGGCATTAACTAAACTTGAGTTCCAATCCTGGTTTTTTATTATCTGTGTAATCTTTGTCAATTTCTTAACCTCTCTTAGGTTCAGTTTCCTTATCTGGACAGGTAACAGTAACCCTACCTTACAAGGTCATCCTTCAGATTAGATAAGAAAACATATGGAATTTGCTTAGCTTTACTTGGCTTGTGTTTACCATGTAATTGTAAGATATCTGAATTTAAGATGCTGTAGGAAAAGCCTGCGGCGAGGATAAAGGTGTACATGGTGTGTCCTGCATTATCCTGGGGTGTGAACCTCTGGCCTCTTATTTCATATGTACGGTAGTATCCCTCATCTGGCTTTCCTGGGATTTACACTGTCCTTGGTCTAGATTTTCCTTCCTAATCCACCTTGGCTTTGCAGGTACCCACTGTGTTAATTAAGCAATGCTGTATATCAAGCAGAAACCTGTACGGAGCTCTGTTGTTTAATCACAAGATAGAATGAGATCTGGATCTCTGTAAATATCACTACTAATACATTACTTTCAAGATATGAATTAAATAAATTAATATATAAAAGTAGCCCTAACTGGTTTGGCTCGGTGGATAGAGCGTCGGCCTGCGGACTGAAAGGTCCCAGGTTCGATTCCGGTCAAGGGCATGTACCTTGGTTGCGGGCACATCCCCAGTAGGGGGTATGCAGGAGGCAGCCGATCGATGTTTCTCTCTCATCGATGTTTCTAACTCTCTGTCCCTCTCCCTTCCTCTCTGTAAAAAATCAATAAAATATATTAAAAAAAAATAAAAGTAGATAATACTGTAGAGCGCTCAGTTGTTAGCTATTGTGCTACTAATTGACAGATAACCCTGGAATCTTCTGGATTAGGGGCCTTTTCAATTTTAGCCTTCAGTATTTTCTAAAGTTCAGAATGTTTCTTGAAGTGTGGTTTGTGGACCCCATCATAATTTTATCAAATCCCAACCCTTGAAGTCTGTCTTTGGAATGTTCTTGGGGCAGAAATGGGAAGTGACACCAAAGACTTCTGTTGCGTACCAAAGGACATGGACTGTTTCTTTAGAAGCTTACGTCGCCATTTTTTCACAGCACAGCATTTTTATTGGAAAGAATGGACACAGACTGGAGGGTGGGGAAGGCCTGAGGTGGGGCAGGGCGGGAACTGGGTGGAGGGGGACAATGTGTGTGGGGGCTTCTGTAATACTCTCAACAATAAAGATTAAGAAAAACAGACAAACTGATTGTTAAGGTTGGGTAACGCAGACACTTTATTGAAAGTGGAGGAATTGACCTGCCATTTCAAGGAAAACAACTGATTGTGTGTGCCAATGCTAAGGGTTAAGCTTCAGAGTAAAGATTAGGGTTTTGAAAAACTGGACCCACCACTTTGAGCTTGACAGCTTCTGTGAACCCACAAGCTTGAAAATAAATAAATAAAATAGTCCAAAAGCTCAGTGATAAGGTTTTAGATTCATAATGTGCAAAAACCTTTAAGAAACAATTACTTGTTGAGTTTTGGTGTAGTATCAAAAAGAATCTCCACAATTACCGAAAATGTGTTAAAATGTTCTTTGTTTTTCCAGTTATATATCTGTATGAGGCTAGATTTTCCTCACATTCTTTAACCAAGGCATGTTGCAACAGATTGAATGTAGAAACAGACAGGAGAATGCAGCTGTCTTCCATTAAAGAGATTTGTAAAAATGTAAAAGAATGCCTTTATTTTCACTGTCCTTTTGTGTGTGAGTACAGTCCTGTTTCATAAAAAAACATTATGCATGTTAATATGTAATGAGCTTATTGCTTTAAATGAATCAATAAATATTTTGAAATTTCTCAAAAATACTGTTAACGTAAAAAAAAAAAAATTCAAACCTGTAAAGAATTTTGTTTTCATGAGTTTATTTGAACTAAACTGTCAACGATTGCCGGGAAGCAGAATCTCAAGGTATTGAGACAGTGCTTCGGAGAATGGCAGCTTTTCACCATGTTTTATACGTTACCGTCAAAGGAGGAGATATAAATGGGTTACATGAAATGCATTGGTGATAGATTAGAGAGGCGGGAGAAAGCAAGGGGGGGGGCTCTGGGATTGGATAAAAAGTAAAATGATAGACACATATTTTACATAGGTGGGTGGGTACAGAATAGTTAACAGTAACAATTAACAAGATAACTAACGATGAGAGGGGAGATGTGGGGGGCGGGGGGGGGGAGGATTTGTGGTCTCTCTGACCTGGCGCCATTTGTTGTGCCCCAAGGGGTCTGGGAAAAGGGAAGTTATAAATTACCCTGACGTTCCACAGGTATGTCGTCTTAGATGCAAAAAGACCAGAGGCCCAGTAAAGATCGAAGCTGATCTTTGTCAGGGAAGATCCTGGCCTGGGACATGACTACCCACTGTAAACTGCTTTTTAATTAAAAGGTTTGTGTTTCAGACCATCCTTTGTGGTGACTTTAGGTCTCTTGAGTTTGCAAGGCCGCCACGCAGGCCTCCCCTGAGTGAGTCAGGTTAGCATGTGGCCCTTTTTCGTCCACACTACTTACTTGAGATGCTCAATAATTTGAAGAATGTAAAGGGGCTTTAAAATATATGTATGTTTTTGTTAATTTTAGAGAGAAAGGGAGAGGGAGGGAGAGAGAGAGAAACATGGATTGGCTGCCTCCTGCATGCTCCCTACTGGGGATTGGGCCCACAACCCATCATGTGCTCACCTGACTGGGAATCGAACCCATGACCTCTTGGTGCATGGGACAATGCTCAGCCAACTGAGCCACACTGGCTGGGCAATGTAAAGGGGCTTTTTATGAAGATGGCACTGAATTGAATAAGGAAGCTGCCCCGCCCAAAGTCAAACCCAAAGCAAAGGCTTTGAAGGCCAAGAAAGCAGTGCTGGAAGGCGTCCATAGCCACACAAGAAAGGTCCGCAGGTCACCCACCGTCCTAGGGCCCAAGAGGCTCCGACGGCAGCGTAGGTATCCTCGGAAGAGCACTCGCAGGAGAAACAAGCTGACCACGCTACCACCATCAGATTCTCCCTTCCACGTCAGCCGGGACGAAGATGGAAGACAACAGCATACTGGTGTTCCTTGTGGATGTGAAGGCCAACAAGCACCAGATCAGACAGGCTGTGAAGAAGCTCGGTGGCATTGACATGGCCAAGGTCAACACCCTGATCAGGCCTGATGGAGACCTAAAGTCACCACAAAGGATGGTCTGAATCTCAAACCTTTTAATTAAAAAGCAGTTTATAGTGGGTAGTCATGTCCTAGGTCAGTATCTTCCCTGACAAAGATCATGTTTGACTGATGCTGTAGGTGTTGGCAACAAAATTGGGATCATCTAAACTGAGTCCAGCTGGTTAATTCTAAATATAAAAATTTTGTACTGTTAAAAAGAAAAAAGGAGTGTAAAGGGTTCTGAGACCAGAAAGTCTGAGCATAGGATTATTGAGTGTTTTCTGCAAGCTGTCAGTATTACATTTAAGTAATAATTCCTGGTGGTTTTTGTCAAGTTTTACATCTTAGTAGTCCAGAGATATTTATGCAGCCAAGGAACTTGTAATTTGTCCTGAATGCTTAATAATGCCAGGCAGGGGCTGTATTAGACTCGGGGGGCTAGAGGGAGAGATTTTAAAAAGTGAATTAAATCTCAGTTCTTGTACTCTAGAAGCTGACAGTCCCAGAGTGGCTGGAGGTAGGAAATGCCCACATAGCAGACTGTCATCCTCTAACAGTGCGGCGTGAGCCACAAAAGGAACATTCGGGAAGAAGGGAGCAGTGAGGCAGCGGGAGGAATGTTGGATTGAATGTAGAGTTTGGATGCTGTCAAAGAAGGGAGGATGGGGATGGTTCTGTGGACTCAGTGCAGCTGGATACTGGCAGTTTCCCATGAAGCCTACTTCTTGTCTTTCATCTTTAGTTCATATTCTGACAATTTTTCTGTCGGATGCAGCCCGTTTTCTCTAATGGGTTGTGTTGCTATCTTTTTATCTTGGACCTAAAAAATATTTCTGCCATTTATTCTATATTTGGGAGTTCCTGGATATGGTAGCTAATGTCAATGTCTGCTTACCTAGGATCCTAACCTGCTCAATAATAATTGTTGAGTCTCTTAGTGTGAAATCCTAATATTTGAAAGTTGCATATGATAAAGAAATGCTTTTGTTGCCCTGGCTGGTTTTGCTCAGTGGTTAGTGTTAACCTGCAGACTGAAGGATCTCGGGTTTGATTCCTGTTCAAGGGCACATACCTTGGTTGCAGGTTCCCCAGCCCTGGAAGAGGCGCATACGGGAGGCAACAAATTGATGTGTCTCTCTCGTGTCAATGTTTTCTCTCTCCCCTTCTCCCCTCTCCCTCCCTTCGACTCTCTCTGGAAATCAGTGGGGAAAAAAGTATCCTCAGGTGAGGATTTAAAAAAAAATGCTTTTATTGTAAAAATCGATTTTTAAGTGTTTCTTTTAAACAGGTTCTTTGTTTTAGCCTTATTTTGTACTTTTTACCTATTCACCTTACAGTAACCTTCATGGATGTAATCATAAAAGAGAAAAACGTTTTCAATTTAAGATACCCCAACACACTTTTTTGCCTCACTTGTATCATTATTAGCAGTGTGAATAATGATTAGCTCCATTTTTACACAAATAAGCAAGATATAAGTTATTCTATTCAATAAGGTATTTGGGGGCTTGTTTTTATTGTGGTACTTTTTTTAAAGCTAAATATGATATTGGTTTATTGAAAGAAAATAAAAACACAGAAAATAAAAAGAGAAGAGGTATTAAAATAAAATGACCCAGGAGTGTTTGTCTTAGAATTATGAAGGCCTTAGCAGTGTTTGTCGCAGTAACGGGGAAATGCTCTCATGAGCGACCGATTGAGAAGCTTGGCCTGACACAGACGTTTTAGAACCACCTGGGAGTTGAGCTGTGGGTACAGATTGCTGGGCGGCTATGGCTGAAGCTTTCTGAGAGGATACATTTTGGCTCAACTTACATGTAGGCAGGCAAGCATTTGCAAAGTATTTAGAAATAAAGGAGGGAGCTTTTGGCAGCTAGTTTTGCTCAGAGCTAGTTACGATTATAAACAAAGGGACAAGTCAAGGGAAATTGTAACGCTGGCTGCCTGTTTTTCTTAAAGCAGCACTGGTGATTAAATAGCCTTCTGGCCTGTTGGTTCTTCTGCATACCTTTCTACACAGCTTCTTGTGATTCCTACGGAAACCTGCTGGAACAATCTAGCTTCTAGCTTCTGTTCCCCAGCATGCCATTCGCCTGCTGAAGACACTAAACTGTCAGATGGGGCTTACACTTTACAGGCGGCACTTCACGCACGTTTTCTTCGCACCACGTCCCTCCCTTTCGCCTGTGGCCTCTGCAGGCGCCCCCCCCCCCCCCCCAATCAGTCCTGTTGTGCTTGTCCTTCAGAGGTCTTTTTGGAACTCAACTGTTTCTTGGACTTTTCCTGAAGCCTGCCTAATTTTGGCCACTCCCCTTATCAGTTTTATACTCTGTTTCTCCTGAAATGTTTTGTGCTCATGGGTAAATGCTACCTCCCCGGCAGGCGGGTTGTAAGCTCATAAGTACTGGGACACACATCTCTCCTTTTTGTTACTTGTCTCTCCTTTGTCAGATCTGCGGCCACCTTTGCCACAGTAAGTCTGTGCTTCTCCCGGGCCTCTGCTGTCTGCACCTCCTCGGTGCACCCAGTAAGGGCCGTGTGCAAGGCCTGGGACAAGAAAAGATACTGAGCGAATATTTCATAAGGAGTGGAGAGAGGAAGCTCCCCACACTGTTGTGGGAGTGTGGAGTGAAATGGGGGACATCAGAAAGGCTGATTGGGAACCGTGGTTTTTAAAAGGATGGCGTAGAGTGCTCGCCGCGATCTTGCCAGTTTTCGTGGTGAACACCACCGTGCCCGCGCCTCGGTGCCGCACGGGCTCCTCCGAGCTCGCCCAGCAGCTGGCGCTGGCGCAGGCCCCGGGCCGGCGGCCCAGGCCATCGCGGTGCACGTGGTCCCGGTCCCGCTCCTGGCGGCTCCAGTGAGCCCTGCGCCCCGCGGCCTGCCCCGCGTCGGCAAGGTCGGCGGCCCGCAGAGCCGCTCCTGCAGAGGCTGCTGTGCGGCCTCCTGGCCGAGCGCCTGCGCGTCAGCCGGGCAGGATCTACATCCACCACCGGGATGTGAACGGGAACGCGCCAACGTGGGCTGGGCCGGCTCCACCTTCGCCGGAGGCCCCGCCGGCAGCATTTTCCCGCCCGCTCCCAGCGACCCCCACCTCCTGGTCAGGAAATAAACGCTTTGGAAACCAAAAAGAAGAAGAATGGCATAGACCAAATGAGACAAGCCCTTTCACCTCAGAGACCTGCTGGGCTCATTCCCTCACATCTTTTTCATCTCTGCTCAAGTTTTACTTTATTTTGTGGTTGTTTTAATCCTCACCCGAGGATATTTTCCCACTGATTTTTAGAGAGAGGGAAAGACAGAGAGAAACATTGATGAGAGAGAAACACGTCGATTGGTTGCCTCCTGCACAAGCCCCGACCAGGGCCGGGGCGGGGCAGGAGCCTGCAACCAAGGTACATGCCCTTGACTGGAATTGAACCTGGGACCCTTTAGTCCACAGTCCAACGCTCTATCCACTGAGCCAAACCGGCTAGGGCAAGTTTCACTTTATTAATAAGATCTTTTGTGACTGTCCTATATAAATAACTGTAAAAATATTTACCATCTACTTCATTCCTTGGCCCTTATCATCATCTGACCTATTATTTATTTGTTTTTGTTTGTTTCTAATTCTGAATTAGAATGTAAGTTCCAAGAAGGCAAGGACATTGTCCTGTTCATTGCTTTATCCCCAACACCTCAGACAATTTCTGGCGTATAGTTGGTACTTAATAAATGTTTGTCGAATATATGAATGAGTGAATGATGCAGTGTGTGTGCTAGGAACCGTAAGTTATCTTGTTTGTATTTCAGTAAGTTTACTGTAGGACATCCTGAAGTGCTTTGAAAAGAGAGCACCTATTGGGGTATACAGCCGGCGGGTGCCTCCCTCAGGCTGGGAGCAGCTGGTGAAGGTGTGACCGGAGGCTGCATGATGGGCTTGTTAGGAGAAAAGGCTTACACATGTGTGCGGGCGGGGAGTTCAGGGCAGCATTAGAAATAGTGGATTCTTCCTGAGTTGTACCTCATTTATTTGAAGTGAATTACTTTCCTTGAAAAATATGTGAACATTTATGTCAAAACTACATTTGTTAACCAAATCTACTCTTTTCCTGACAGGCGGCTGAACAGTACCCAGGGGGAAATTCGTGTGGGTCCTAGCCATCAGGTAAAGCGCATTTTAGTAGCTTCTTTAACAGGTTCTTTATTTCTTATTATTCTGTTGGCCCTTTTATTCTGTTGAGCAGCAACTTAGAACTGTCGTTATCTCTACAGGAATTTTTATATAAATGCAGAGGTCCCCCCCACCACCACCACCTCATACTTTTATTTTTAAATTATGATAAAATATACATAATGTAAAATTTGTCATTCTAACCATTTTTTAAATGTACAATTAAGTGTCTTTAAGTACATTCATATTGTGCAATCATTACCACATTCGACTTCCAGAAAATTTTCATCTTCCCAAACGGAAACTGTCCCCACTAAACACTAACTCCCCATCCTCCCGTCCCTCAGCCCCTGGCATCAAATTCTACTTTCTGTCTGTATACATGTCCCTGCTCTGCCGACCTCATCTCAGTGGAACCACACAGATTTGTCATTTGTGTCTGGGTCGTTTTACTGGGCAGCATGTCTTCAGTGTATAGCCATGTTGTAGCATGTGTCGGAATTCTTTCTAAGGCTGAATTTGTATGTATAGATCGTATTTTGTTATTCATTCACCCGTCCATAAACATTTAGTTAACACGTACTTTGATTTTAACTTTTTTATAAGCTCTCTTTCCTTCAGAAGAGTCAAGATGGTTGGGATACTTGTCATTCAGAAGCTTGTCATGTTGTGACCTCTGCCCTCTCACATTTCGATCCTTTCACTAGGACTCTGGCGTCATGTTTGTCCTCTCTTTCCTTGATCTCTCTGTCAGTTAGGATGCTTTGATGGGCAGGAGCAGAAAACTCTGGCCGACCTTGGCTCTTTATGTCCCACATACCATCGCCCCTGGGCAGGCAGGACCAGGCCCTGCTTCTCGGTGGCTGTGCTGGTGCTTGGCTGTCCGCTGCGGGCTGGGCTCCTCCTCAGGCTGGAGCTGAATGTCACTGATCCTAGGATGCTCTTCTCTCCTTCACATCTTACTGTCTCTGACGGACTTCGTTGTACATTCTGTGGTATAATTATAATGTAATGGGCAGCATTTCTCCTTTCTAAATGCACATAAAATAATAGTGGATCTCACAATGAATGAAATGCAGCAAATGTTGGGAGGAGGAAAGTGATCATCCTTCTCTTCCCCTTAGAAGCAAAGAAAATCCTCCCAGGTCTCCCTTAGTCCTCACATCTCATTGGCATGGATTGGGTCACGTGTCCATTTCTAAACCATGAGGGGAATAGGTTTAGCATGATTGTCATTTAAGTTGGAATAGATGTTGGGGAGTTAGTGACTATGGCCCACACATAATTAGAGACATAACATACAGGCAATTCCTTATAAAGATGTAGAGGCTTTAGTAATCTGTCTGGTTAGTCATTTTTCTGTCTGGTTTTGAGTATTTCTTGTATGTCATTCATATTTATTTTTTAAAAAACCTATTTTAACTCTATAATGAGAAAGAAATTAATAAGAAGTAAAGAAATATTAAAACCAAAACACAGAAACAATAGGGGCATCTAATTACTAGAAGAAACTTCTCATCCCAGAGCTAGGGTTATACCTGAGACAGGCAGGGGGAAGCTCCCCAAATGTCTGCCTTGTTCACGCACAGTGAGTCCGCACCGAACAGTGTTGGTAGGTTCTGCGACCACGTGAAAAGACGTGTAATGAAATCACGTTTACCGTAGGCTGATTGAGCCACACGAGAGTTAAGTTCCTATGGCATCTCATCGATGTTATAATGAGATGACATTGAACGGAAGGACCTGCTGTATACCCTTTCCTTGGTGTGGTCTCTTAAGTAGGGCTGACTACCATCTCTCCACTGTATTTCCTGTGCCTTCAGGCCTGGGACTTCATTTTAACCAAGGGATCCAGGCCTCGCCTGGTACACTCGATTACATCTCCCTCTCTGCTCCCTCTTCCCGCTGTGTTTCACACCTATTTTTTTTCTCCCTCCATGTGTTTCCAGTATCTTGAGATCATTCTACTGGAGTTTTATTTTACAGATTTTTATCTCCCTACCATAGCAGAAAAAGTGGTTTTTAATTTAGAGTTGCTTAAATTCTTGGATATGTACAGATGTACTATGCTTGGATTTTTGTATGCTTTCATTTAAAATCAGATATTATGTCAGATTTAAAATATATTCTGTATGGTTTATTTTCAAGAAGAAATGTTTCGAAGCATCAAATATTAGAGGACCTTTTTATGAATTGGCAACATTTGCCTTCTTAAAATTTTTAACTTTTTTATTAGATAAACTATTAACACATGCAAAAATAGGGAACGATTAGTACAATAAACCTCCTTAATCCATATTACCGAGCTTTCACACATAGTATAGTAAAACTTATTTAATTTATGCTTTCACACCTCTCCCACCATTATTTTGAAATGAACCAGGACTTGTAAATATGGACTTGTATCCATATTTAAAACCAGGACTTGTATCCTTCACTTGTAAATATCCCAAAGATAAGAGCTCTTCCAAAAAAACCCCCAAAACAATCACATTATGTCACACCTAATAAAAATGAGCAATTTCTTTTTTTATATATATATTTTTTATTTATTTCAGAGAGGAAGGGAAACGGAGAGACAGAAACATCAATGATGAGAGAGAATCATTGATTGGCTGCCTCCTGCACACCCCACACTGGGGATTGAGCCCGCAACCCTGATATGTGCCCTGAACGGTAATCGAACCATGACCTTCTGGTTCATAGGTTGACACTCAACCACTGAGCCATGCTGGCTGGGCAAAAATAATGAGCAATTTCTTAATATTCAAGTGTCTTCTATGTCCAGATTTCCATAATTGCCTCTTTCTCTCTCTGTCTTTTTGGATTACAGTTCAAATTGGAATCTAAATAAGGGTTGTGCATTGCAGCTGGTTGATATGCCTCATAAATCTCTTTTAATTGATGTTTCTCATATTCTTCTCTCCCCTCTCAATGTATGTGTTGAAGAAGTGGAGAGTTTTACTCTGTAGGATGTCCCATGGTCTGGATTTAGCTGGTTGAATCTTTGCGTGTCATTAAACTTGTTCCCTTGTCCTTAGCATATCTTGAAAATTAGTAGTTAAGTCGAGAGGTTTGATCACATTCCAGTCTGGCACCCTTGCCTGGCAGGGATAGTTCAGGCTGGTGCTCTATGCATCTACCAGGAGGCACTTGTGTCTTTTAATCCTTTGCACTCGCTTGCTTTTTTCTCGATTCCTGCTACCGGTGCTAACCGTGTCGAGTCATACTCGACATCCGAGTGCAAAAGGTTAATGATGATTTGCAGCCTTTGCTTGTTGCTCAGACCCACTGTTTACTTAGGGATCTCAAAACTTCTTTGATTTATTAGCTGACTACATGAAGCTTCCCCCTTAACTATTGATTCCCTGGTTCACATAGGAAAGGCACGATTAATGCTTGACTCTCCCTTCTGTTTACGTTTTCATAATATGGAATTGATTCCCCATCATCTTCCAGCTGTGAGCAGTAGATTTAAGATAGTTTATTACCTGCTAACCAGTTGTAGTTATTCTTACTGATGATCCAATGATTGATGTGGGGATGGATAGAAGCCTCTCCGTGTTGTCTTTGGTGTCCCTTTGACTCGGCCCAGTGGACTTGGGTAGGTTCCTTTTACCTGGTGTGACGTGAGTGTAATGTCTCATCTTGTACATTCTCTCCCCAAGACCTGCAGTTACCCTTCCTCACAGGAGCCCTCATTCTTTCAGTGGGAAGTGACTTTTTCCACCGGCTGCGAGGGTGTTGTTGTTATTGGGTTGGCTACTGTTTCCAGGCCTGTTTAGGGAACAGGTTAGGAAATAATGCTTTTGCTTTCATTTTCTTCTTTTTAAAAAAATATATTTTTCTTTATTGATGTCAAAGGGGAAGGGAGAGGGAGAGAGAGATAGAAACATCAATGATGAGAGTGAATCATTAATTAGCTGCCTTCTGCACGTCCCATACTGGAAATTGAGTCAGTAACCCAGGCATATGCCCTGACTGGGAATTGTGACCTCCTGGTTCATAGGTCGATGCTCAACCACTGAGCTACCCTGGCCAGCCATTTTCTTCTTTTTTAAAGATAAAATATACCGTGGCTTCTTTCTGATACTTCAAATTCAAGTTTTTATATAGACCTTTTATTAATTTTATATTTTTTTCATCCAAATCTGTATCTTTTTCTCATGTCTCAAATCTTATTTTTAAATGACATCAACAAAAATATTTGCTTTAATCCCGTAATACATATATAACAGCTCAGAGCAACAGTAGTCACACTGACAAAAATAGTATGATTGAACCATCACCTTACTGTTAATTTTTTTGGCCTTAAAATATGTCTCACTAGGGCTGTATAGGCAAAATAATACATTTTAAAATTACTTAAAATAGTTCCTGAAGAGGAACCAACTCAATACATAGTTAGGTGCATTTGTTTCACTTTGCTTTAGAGTTTTTAAGGGATTATTGTTTTTAAACTTAATTTTGTTTTTATAATCAGTAAAGTATTTACATGACTCCAAACTCCAACATACAAACAAAGTATGTTCACAAGTCTACCTTCTATCCCTGTCTCCTCCCCATGTTCCCTCCCTTCCTGATGGGTAATTGTTTTTTAATTTAAGGTTATGATTTCTTCTCATTTATATTCCTCCACCTTCTGTTCTTAGAAAAATGGCAGCATAGTATACACATCTGTACCCCCTTCTTTACCCTCTAACAAAGCAGCAGAGTCCCCCTCGTTTCCCTTTCCCCTTCATGGAACCCCACTGAGTGGGCATAACAGTTCCTTCTCCAGTGCCTATTGATGGTACTTGGGCTGCTTCAGTCATTTGCTATTACAAGTAATGCTGCAATAAATAGCCTGTACATATAAGTCTTTATATTTTTTGCCAGCATATCTTTGGTTTATATCCCTAGAAGGGGGCTGGCTGGCATATGTAATTCTTAGAATATTACAAAATTTTCCTCCATAGAGATTGTGCTATTTTGCATTCATATTGGCATAGCCTTGTATATTGTCCACTTTGAGATTTATGTTAACCTGATGATGAGAAATGGTATCTCACTGTCGTTAACTTCTGTTTCTCTTCTCAGCGAGGTAGACCATTTTTTCCTACCGTTAAGGGCCACGTGCATTTCCTTTTCTGTAAACTAATTATATTTTCCAGCCCATTTTTCTCTAGAGGGCTTGGTCCTCCCCGACAAAGGTAGTACTTCTTAATTAATTTAACAAACAATCATGGGAGAGCTACTCCACTAGATACTGTACCTGGTACTGGGGAAGCAGAGCTCAGTACAAAGGTTAAAGATCTTTTGATATGAATTTCTATTGTGGTTTAATTTTATTTCAGTACATTCACTGTATATTAAGCAGTACTAATTATGGTGCCCAATTAAGTGTCATGAAAGTTGCTACTAAATTAAAGAAGAGCACCCTTGTCTGCAGAAAGCCGGTGCTCGGGACACATGGAGAGATGTCAAAGCCTCTGAAGCAGAGGCTGCGGCCTGGCGGCCTAAGAGCTGCATGGCTACTCCTGTGTTTTGGCAAACATTTGTTCTAAAAACTTGAACAGCCAGCATTTCACATAATAGTCAGGATTTTTGGACTTTAAAATAAATTGGACAATGCACAAATGCTGATTCTTGTTCCTGAATGGCAGCATTCCCAGATGGGGCAGCTCCCTCCATTTCACCCTGGTTCCCCCCCTCATCCTGGCACGCCCAATCCAGAGCCACCGCCACTGCCACAGGTGGCTTTGGGCACTTGCAATGTAGCTAGTCCAGATTGGGATGTGGTTTACTTAATGTGGATGCTAGAATATTTGAACTGAATTATGTGGCTCTTATTTTATTTCTATTGGACGGTATTGCCTTATTCTAAGCCTGCTTAATTCATTTAAATTTTTTGCCTAGATTCTGTGGAACTGGAGCTTTAAAACTGCAGCTCTTAGTTAAAAATATTAGACTAATGTGTCCATGTTCAAATTTTAAGAAAATAAGAACCTGTGTGTCTTACATATGGTTGACTTATCATAGGTCTTTGATGGGGGCAGTAGTGCCTGCTCATTTGGCCCAGCAGCGTGCGGATGAGAAAACGCTCGAGGTGTTCGAGTCTCTACCTGAGAGCTGACTTAGAATCTTTGTTGGGCACTGATGTTCACATATTTATAAAAATTTTATTGTGCTTTCGTACAATGAACTGTCTGTATATTAATGTATTCTGTTCAGTCTGCTGTGATAGTTCGCTTCAAGACAGACATTTCTGTCATCTCAGAAAGTTCCTTCCTGCCCCTTCCCAAGCTGTCCTGTCCTGAAGCCACCGCTCCTCTAATGTCTGCACCTCATTTAGCGCAGCTCTGCTTTTAATGGTAACTCCAGTTCTGTGTCTTTTTTTTTTAATGTTTACCATGGCTCATATTGACTCTCTTGAGAAGAGCATTAATTTAATAGGATAGCTCATTTAATTTTTGAGCAAATATCCTAAGGTGAGATTTCATTATTTGTAGATGTCTCTTTGTAAACTTGTTATATTGGAAATGCGTGTGTTTTTTCTTTCTTTATCAAGGCGGCACTGTAAGCTCCTGAGACATTTTTTGTTTGATTTATTTTTTACTCACACGTGTCCATTTCTGTTTCAGTCTTTGGGTTTAACTTTGACACTGTTTGCTGCTTAGAGAGCAGTCCACTGTGAAATGTTCTGTGTGAAATGGTCCTGAAACGTGCTGCAGGCGGTTTCCGTGGCGCAGGGCTTTGCTGTTCTTTCAGTAACGCCTGGAGATCAGCGAGCTGCTGCGGCTGTGCCCAGGGCCTGCCCAAAGCAGCCCTTTGAAGGGCCTGGTTGTGACTCCTCCGTCCCTGTCTTACAGGCCAAGCTTCCCGATTTGCAGCCATTCCCTTCTCCAGATGGTGACACTGTGACCCAACAGGAGGAGCTGGTCTGGATGCCTGGAGTTAATGACTGTGACCTCCTCATGTACTTGAGGGCAGCAAGGTAAGAGGAATTCGCTCCATCCTGCTTTCTGGATTAGGCCATCTGAATTGATTAATAGGCAATAAACTTTCTCCTGTCCCCCGAAATTTTACTTATATATTGGGCATTCTCTGACTGCAGTTTTGTTATACCCTCTGTAATCAGAGCCCCGTTTTACCATGACAAAGTCACTTTTTTCTTCCCCTGTTTGTCCCACAGCCGAGTTTGGAACTCTTCAGAAGGAAAACATCTAAAGCCCTACATGATATTGTCAACACTCCTCAGTACAATGAGTAATTGGGTCATTCCATCCATCTGTAAATCCCATCACAGAGTTCTCAACTTCATGGCTGTTCATTGGTGCCAGGCCTAAACCCGCGTTTTTGTGGCTTACCTATATAAGAACTTGCTGACAAAGAAATGCCTAAGCTACAGAAGAGAAGTTTAAATCTGTCCCTGACACTCGCAGTGCAGGCAGAGAGCCTGCCTTTGTCTGCAGTGATTTCGTGGATTCACTGCAGCATCGCCTGTGCAACAAAAATGCTAAAACCAGGCCAGGCAACTGCATTTCAGCTCCGGCCGCTCGGTGGTCAGCGGTGCTGTGCTGGAGGCTACAGTGGAGATGAGGATGCTGTGGCCGAGGGAATGACTTCTTTTATCTCTTTTTTACTTTTAATTCACCTAAAAGTACTTGATGTATAGCATGGAAGGAATTAAGTGAAGTTTCAGAGGATTTAATTTTATGTTTTCTGGGGACTTTTCTTTCAAAAGAGTGTAATCTAGCTAACTGTTGTGGCATATAGTTTTAGATTATTCATGCTCTGAAAATGAAAATCTAAGTGTTGATGAAGCATGGGGAGAAGAACACAGCTGGGCCTCAGTAAAAGGAACATTGTTCTTCCTAAGTGAATGAAGGTGAATTGTATGGGACTAGGAACTCTGGCTTACCATGCGTGTAATAATGGAATTTGGTCAGGGCTGGAAATGTGCTCTGATCATTGAGGGTTAACATTTCTGTACTGATGTTTTCCCTTCCTGTCTTCCAAGGAGCATGGCGGCGTTTGCAGGCATGTGTGATGGAGGCTCCACAGAGGATGGCTGTGTTGCTGCATCTCGGGATGACACCACTCTCAATGCACTGAACACAGTGAGTCTTTTGAAGTTGCCCTGGGTGGGAAGAAGGTTCTTCTTTCCTTGTGCTGGCTGTAGGGCATATGTGTGAGCGTGGAACTTGGAGGAGCCTGGGATCTTAGGAGTGAGTACTGGGATTGAAAGATGAGCTGTGGTCTTGGCCATCCAACTCCACTGACCTCGGGCCAGTGATAGGGCATCTCTGGGTTCATGTGCCTGAGCTCCAGGACTGTGGTGAGCTCAGAGGAGAGCCTAGGGCTAGCGGTCAGTCTTGACTGAGAGCTCACAAAGCTGAATGCTGTGCATAGATGATCTTGCTTCCTCCTCACAAGACCCCCTCTCAAGTATTGGTGTTGCCATTGTAGACACGAAGAAATCGTTTAGAGCCATTAAGCTGTGATCCATGGTTATGCACTCCAGATTTGAACCCAGGGGCCATGCTGTTCTGTGGTGAGACCCTGTATTCAGAGTGCATGGAAGCACTGGAGAAGCTAGACTTCTTAGAACACATTTGTTTTTTGTAGGTTTGACTTTGGAACCATGTAAATATTCCACATGATTCTAAAACAAAATTAAGTTTTAAAAATAGCCACCTGTGAAGAAACCTAAAGTAAAATGTAACACATGAGCCTACAGGTACTGAGGTGGTTGCAGGACATCTCACTGTGACGACTCGCCTGACTCAGCTTCGTCATGTGCACGGCCGCTCAGGCAGGACTCCTGCCGCCAACAGCGTGGCTCTTGAGACCAGTTTCCTGTTTTGAAATCTCCTTTAGGACTTTAGGTGACACCCTACAGAGCTGTTTGGGAAGCTTCGTGTATTTTAAAGTTTCTTGAAATAATTCTTCTCTGTGTGCTCACTAATGTGAAATCATTAAATCTGACAAGTAGTAATGAATTTTTATGGATTTTTGGTACATTAAAAAATAGTCTAGATGGTCATGTATATATTTACATAGGATATTAGCATGAGGCTGGGAGCAACTCTTCTGATGATTAACTAACTGTAATTTAAGCACCTTTCTTTGTTTTTCTTGAGAGGTCCCTATAGTTAGAAGGGACTTAGGAGATCATCTGTTCCAATTTCTAGATAGATAAACATCCAAGGCTCAGAAATGCCAGATGACTTGTTGAACCCAAAAGGCTTAGAATGGAGGGTAAAAAATAACCCCGTTTTCCAATTTAGGGATCTTTCTACTATACATCTTGGTTTTGTTGTTGTTGTTAATTCTCGCCTGAGGATATTTTTCCATTGATTTCTTTAGAGAGAATAGAAGGAAGGGGGAGAGACACAGAGAGAGAGCAACATCGATGTGAGAGAGAGGCATCAATTGATTGCCTCTCGGATGAGCCCTAACCAGGGCTGGGGTACATGCCCTTGACTGGAATCAAACCCGGGACCCTTCATTCCAAGGGCCAGTGCTCTATCCACAGAGCCAAACTGGCGAGGGCATGTATAGCTTGCTTTTAAGGAAGCATGTCGGTATCTGAATATATGGTACATGATGCCTGGTTTTTATTCCTGGTCTGATTGTGTTTCTGGGATATTACAGAACATGATGGTAGTTTCTGTATGTTGGGGATGGAATTGTCTTGCTTGGGATATGCTGTGTCCTAAATAACTAAACAATTAAAAAGTACTTTTATTGATTGCAGAGAGGAAGGGAGAGGGAGGGAGGGAGGGAGGGAGGGAAGGAGGGAGGGAGGGAGGGAGGGAGGGAGGGAGGGAGGGAGGGAGGGGAGAGAGAGAGAGAGAGAGAGAGAGAGAGAGAGAGAGAGAGAGAGAGAGAAAATCATGGATCAGCTGCCTCCTGCACGCCTCACACTGGGGATGGAGCCCACAACCCGGGCATGTGCCTGACCGGGAATTGAACCTGTGACCTCCTGGTTCATAGGTGAACGCTCAACCACTGAGCCACGCCGGCCAGGCTGAACGATTTTTTGCATTCCCAAATACTTACTTGCTCACCTATTTGATACTTAGGGTTTTGTTTTTATAAAGAATCATTATTCTGAACATATAATGATAGAACCAGAGGAACCTTGGAGATTATTCTACAAATGAGGAAACTGAGACTCAGAGATTGGTGATACTGTGACACTGCGAACAATGGCTATAAATGTCTGTGAATTCAAAATGCCCTAAAAATTGTATGTATGTTCAAAGTAACTCTTGGATATGAGCTTGTTGCCTGTTCAGTTTTTTTGTATAAAAGCATTATGAAAAAATTCTCCTTGCATTATTATGCTGATCAGTTGAATTTTGAATAATGAAGATGTTACCATTTTTAATTAAATATATTTTTGGCACTTACATGAATGTATCAGATTTATTCCCTTTCTACTCCAAACCCTCTACAGTTTATGGAAAAACATTCTTCTGCACAGAAATAATTAGCTATTTTTGCCCCTGGTCCTTTGTATCAAGTTTCTTCTGAAGTTCTCTTAATAATTGCCAGAGGGTTTTTGGTCTTATGAGTTTTTATTTCTGTGAAACTGCCTTCCCATCCTTTGAAATTCTTCTTGTCAAGAACCCTCCCGCCCTCCCATGGCTCAGGTATCTTGAGTTATGCAATACAAATGCATTCAGCCACCAAAAAACAGCATTTTGTGCACATTCTGTGACAAGTACGAGGCTTGTACTTCATTGGTGTACTAGAGAGTTTTAGTTGTAGGTACTTTCTTTATTGAAAAATAGTGAATGGAAAAATCTTGTGAGAAGTTAATGTTTATTTTGACTTCCTTAGAGTAATGGAAGTTTTGAATTATGTCAAGTAATAAATTAAAAAGATACATTGTCATGGGAGAAGTATTATTTTCTCAGAGTATAGTGTAGAATCAAAACACGGTTAGGCATTTATCAATTTAGGATAAACCTGTGTCTATTTCCTATTCCCCATGACAGTATAGAAATTTAAAATATGTGAAAATTGCAGGATGGCCACATTAGAGTGTGTGCAGCACCCAGTAGGACTGTTTGGATGTAAGTGCATTTAAATACTCTATTTTTAAACTGCAGTCACTGATTAAAAATTCTTGAACTGTCAGTTCTTTATGACAAATATAATTATATGGACCTATTTTTAAATATAAGCTCCTGGATTATTTGTTTTGACTCCCAGGTGTTTGGGATTTTTGTTGTTGTTTTATTCACATAGGAGATTTTTAGTGTGTACTTTTAAAAACAACTTTCTGGGGTATAATTTATGTATACCAGCTGCTCCATAAAGCATACCATTGGATGAGTTTTTTCAGAAGTTTACACCAAAGAAACTTGGACAGTGATCAAGATACAAAACGTTTCCAGCACCCCTGCTAAGGACTGGTTGGTTCCTTAGGACTTTCTGCGCACACCTCGTGTCACCTGCAGAGGAGACAGCTCAGCTCTTTCTGTTCTGTGCTCCATTGCACTTGCCTGGACTTCCAGTACAATACTGAGTAGGAATGGTAGGAGTAGACACATCTTTGCCTTCTTTTTAGTCTTAGGGAGAGAACAATGTCATTCACTGTTGAGTGCAGTGTAGCGTTTTTTCTTTTTTGTTGTTGTCTTTAAATCAAATTGAGACTGTTCACTTTTACATCTATGTTTATTGTGGTTTTTACCATCAATGGGTGTTGAATTTTGTCAGGTGCTATTTTTTCTTGTTATACTTTATTTTGTTAATTTGGTGAACTATATCTATTCATTTCAAATGTTAAACAAACTATGCATTCCTAGGATAAATCCTGCTTAGTTGTTATGTACTATTGGATTCAATTTGCTAATATTTTGTTAAAAACTTACATTTGTGTTTATTGAGCTGTAATCTTTCTTTGTAGTATCTGTCTAGTTTTGACATCAGAGTAATTAACTTCAAAAAATTAGTTGGGAAGTATTTCCACCTCTTTTTTCTTAAAAAGTTTGTAAGGGATTGATGTTTTTCCTTTGTTAAATGTTTGATTGTTTCACAGTGAAACCATCTGGGAATATTTTTTTATGGGAAGTTTAGAATTACAAATAGACGTAAGCCTATTTAGATTGTACATTTATTCATGTGCCAGTTGGGTAATATGTTGATCTGTGTCTTTTAAATGTTTTGTCCATTTTATCTGAATTATCAAATTGCTAAAAATTTGAATTTATTCCTATATTTTATTTTTAATGTCTGTAGGATCTATGCTTTTGACCTTTTTTCATTCCTGACATTGCTAATTTGTTTCCTCTTTATCTAAATAGAGGTTTATCAACATTATTGATCTTGTCAGATAGCTACCATTTGGTTTCATTGATTTTTCTCTGTCTTCTATCCCATTGATCTCTAGTCTTATTAGTATTTCTGTTCTAGGGTGGGGGGGAGGGTATTTTGATCAATTTCATCCTAGCTTTCTAAAGTAGGATGTTAGATAACTGATTTATCACAAATTTTGATTTGTTGTTCTTCATTTTCATTCTGTTAAAATATGAAAATTTTTTATGTGATTTCTTCTTTTACCTATTGATTGTTTAGAATTAAGTTGCTTAATTACCAGAAACTAGACGTTCCTCTCCCATTTTTCTTTCTCCTCCCTTTTCTCTCTCTCTCTCTCTCTCTCTCTCTCTCTCTCTCTCTCTCTCTCAGTGTTATTGATTTCTGATTTAGTTCAGTTGTGGTCAGAAAGTACCCAGTAAGATTTCAATCTTTTGAAATCTCTTGATGTGTGTTTCTTGGCTCAGCATGTCATTTATCTTTGTGAATGTCCCATGTGCACTGGTAATGGATGTATATTCTGCAGGTATTAGGTATACTGTTCTAGAATTGTGTTTGTTTAAAACGGTTGATATTATTATTTAAATATTTTGTGCCCTACTAATTCTTTTATCTTGGTGTAATGTCAGTTACTGAGAGAGAGGCATTAAAGTCTTCAACTACCATTGTGGATTTGGTTATTTTTCCTTTTTGGTTCTGTTAGAACCCTTATATTGGACCCTTGTATCATTAGGCACATTTGAACATTTATAATGTATCTTTCTCTGTGTATTCTCCCTTTTACCTTTTTAGTGTGATTCTCTTTGTGGCTAGTAATACTCTCTGTCTTGAATCCAGTTTTGTCTGACATTAATACAACTACTCTAGCTTTCTCATGCTTGTCTGCATGGTGTATCTTCTTTCAGCTTCTTATTATGAATATTGCTTTTTCTTTTAATTTAAAGCAGTGGTCGCCAACCTTTTGGACCTCGCAGACCACTGGTTGGCGACCGCTGATTTAAAGTACATCTCTTGTGTACTTTAGTTCTTTACTTGTTTCTTATTTTTTATCCAGTCTGGCAAGCTCTCTTTTGTCTGCACTGTTTAGTCCATTTTAATTTAATGCAGATGATTCGCAGGTTGTATAAAACTTGAGCCACATGTATACATTCTTAATAGCAGAGCCCTCATTGGAGAACACAGAAATAGTTAATATGTAAATACTAGAGGCCCGGTGCATGATATTCGTGCACAGGTGCGAGCCCTAGGCCTGGCCAGCGATCAAGTCCTAGCTGACCTCTGGGCCCTGGGCAGCACCTGGGCCGCCGGGCCCCCACGCGCACCCCCTCCACCTGAGTCACAGCACCCGAGTTTACACGCAGAGATGCGAGTTTACACGCAGAGATGCGATAAACGCAGCCGAAGCCGCGGGTCGGGGCGCAGCATGGGCCTCGGGCCGCCCAGCATGGGCCTCGGGCCGCCCAGTGGCCCGCACGAAAGCCGGGCGGGCAGCATGCTCTTTCCTGGCCGGCCTAGCAGACCGGCTCCTGTGTGAACCCACGGGGAGCCCCACCAGCCCCTGCGGTCCTGGCAGCTGTGCCCGGCTCACCTGGAAGAGGTCGCATGGGTGCAGGGCGGGCACCTTAGCGTGGAGGCTTCCCTGGCGCACGCACGGGCCCTGGCATCCCAGGGGAGGGTAGCAGGGGGAGTGAAAGTGAGCTTGGCAGACACCGCGCATTCTCACCCAACCTCCGTCCCCCGTCACCCCTGCCCCCAGGTAGCCAGCGAGAAGTCGCAGCCCCCCACCCAGGCACCGCGGGAGGTTGGTCGGCACCACTCACCCTCAGTTCCCCGTCCCCGCCAGGCTCCCTCAGCGCCTGGGAGCCAGGTGGCAGCCCCGCGCCCCACGGCCACTGGTCACCATCTGTGGGGTGATTGGGTCCTGGCTCACACCCACCTTGGTCTGGTGCCCCCTGCTTACCTGCTCCACCATCCTGCCAGGACGCTGAGGTCCCGCTCTCATCAGGGCCCATCGGGGCTGGCAGCACCTCCACTGCTGCCCGCTGCCAGTGCCGCATCGCCAACGCCCGCAACGTTCCGCACCGCACCCTCGTAGTGAGCGCATATCATAATGAGCGGTTGAACTCCCGGCCGAACAATTTGCATATTAGGCTTTTATGATATAGGATCTTATTTTTTACCTTTGGTCTATGGTGAACTTGCACAATAGTTGGGTACACAGTTGTGCTTTATTTGTTCATTCATGTTAAAATGTATTTCTTTTTACTTACATAAAAACAGTTTTGAACAGATGTAGAGGAAGAAGATGTAATAAATGTGTTGGCCTCTCTTACTGAAGGAGGAGGGTATTCCTAGTGACAGTGGGCATACTCCTTAACATATGTTGGCAAAGATAAGTTTTATTATATTTTACTTTTTTAAAAAAGACTTTTTTAAAACTACATTTTTATTGATTTCTAGAGAGAGAGAGAAAGGGAGAGGGGGAAGGAAACACTGATCAGCTGCCTCCACAACCACCGCCATGGGAGATCCAGCCTGAAACCTGGGCATGTGCCCTGACTGGGAATTGAACCAGTGACCCTTCATTGCATGGGACATCACTCAACCGACTATTTTAAATTGTGATCATCTATAAATGCAAAATGGCTTTATTTATAACTTTATGTTATGTTAAAAATATTATGTTAAAATATGACAGAGCAGCGGTGCTCCCTCTGGAAGATCTTAGAAGTGTTTCTGTGTATACTGTTCCAGATTTGTTTTCTCATATGCGGTTTTACTAGGCCCCCCTGTGCACTTGTAGCTTACAAATACTTTGTAAACATAATGCTATATAACAGATAGATGGCTGATATCATTCTAATGGGATTAATTCAGCTATCTTTAAGTGCTTGCATTTATTTGGCCTTTTACAAAATAGACCTTTCCTAGTATATTTATGTGTACAAACTGTAGCAGAGCCCTATCGTTTCAGACTAAGGTTTTTCTAGAAAATATCATGCTGACTTATTTTTACTGAATTGATAATTGGATTTCATTCTTTCTCATTTCCTAATACAATGACTTCTTTTTCTCAGAAACTTATTTGCATTTTTATGTTTACCTTCTTTGACTAACACTATATATATATATGCTCACTTTGTGTGCGTGTGTGTGTGTATGTAAAATTTGTAATCATACAGCAAGGATTTCAACTCTTTCTGGACAGTTTTATTCCCTGAAATATGGATTGCTGTTAGACATTTGGGTTAAGCTTTTTACATATTCAAAAGAGTATATATTTGTTTGCTTATTTATGCATGTCCACAGTTCCTTCAGCAAAGGGTTCAGGACTTCCAATAGCTTAGCAGTAAGTTTTCACCTGTGATCTATAAATATCACTGTTCGTTAACTATTGAATATTAATCATCCTTGTTTTCTGAGCCATAGTTCGATGGTAGAGAGGCACTAAATAATTGTTGAATGATTGAATAAATAAATAAATCAAGTTCAAATCCAAATGTAAAGTTGTCATAGCAGACTATGCCGATAGGCCTATTTGAAGGGTCATTTTTCATCTTTCTCTCCTTTATTCCAAAATGTTAAGTCTATAAAATTTCTATTTGTTCATCATAAATGGACTTCACTGAAGCGTCTGGCCCTGGGTCAGCTTTGCAGTGCTTAGGACTTTAGTGGATGCCAAGTATTTCCAGCTCCCATTAAGGCATTGCCAGGAGCCCTTTTATTGCAGTTTGTCTAAAAATATGATCAGGAGTCCTTTGACATTCTTTCCACACCACACCCTTTACTTACAGTCTTCTCTTTTTACTATTTTTCCATTCGGATCAGTCATGATTAAACGGTTATAGGATGGTGGTTTTTCTCTCAGGATTTTGATGTTGAAAACACTAATGGGAAAAGTCAATATGTTATATGATTTCTTTTCATGGAAATCCAGTAATTTTAAAGAACGGTGCCTTATATAAATCAATCCTGACAAACACCTTGTTTTATTTATGTAATAATAGGATATTGGAGTCTACTGTGCATTATGTGTTAAACATCAAATAAGTGAAGATGAAGAAAGAGACCATGCAGCTGAGGTTTCTTGATATAATCAATACCTTTTCAACTGATTATCAGCATAATAATATGCAAATTTGAGTTTTAATTTATTATACTTGGACCAATCAGAAAAATTTTTAACTTTTGTTTTGAAAAGTATTTGTTTAGAAATTTACCAGTGTAGCTCTTTTTGGCCTGAGCATTTCATAAATTCACTTCCGTTCAAAAGCTGAAGGCAACAACACTTTTAACATAAAACACATGATTTAATCTTTTTGTTTCATTTAGATGAAGCTGACTTTTAAACTTAATGCTTTAGTATTTTTGTTTCTTTTTAGATAATCTGTAGCTTGACTTAAAGTTGAACTTTGTGCCCCACTTGATTCTTTCCTCTAAACATGACAGTTTCTCAGGAGCAGGTGGGGAGACAGAAGGCCACTCAGAGCAATGACCTCTGGTGACAGCACCTTCCTTACTTACCGCAGCAGTGATCTCACTTGTGGTCATTTTAACTGAAATGTCTTTGCTCCCAAGGCAGCTGTTCCCAGTTGTGGCCCCCACTTTGCTTTTCCATGTGAACCACTCTCACGTTTCTTGAGCCATTTCTTTCTTTTATCTCCTTTTTATATAATAGTTTTATTGATATACTAGAGGCCTGGTGCACGAATTCGTGCACGGGTGGGGTCCCTCAGCGTTCCAGGTGATCAGTGTGATTGGAGCTATCTCGCCCAGCCCTGATCGGGCCCAGCCGGCCAAGGAGGAGGGACCACAGGAAGTTGGCTGGCTGCGGGAGGGACTGTGGGAGGTTGAGTGTCTTCCCCCTGGTGGTCAGTGTGTGTCATAGCTACCGGCCTGTCGTCCAGCCTTAAGGGTCGCTAGGCTTTTATATATATAGATTATTCACATACTATATATTTCACCCCTTTAAAGTGTACAAATTGAAGGCTTTTGGTGTGTTCACAGACTTGTGTAAACAGCATCACCATCAATTTTGGACCATTTTCATCACCCCAAAAAGAAATCTTTACTCATCAGTCACTCCTCACTTCATCTGAATGGAATTGTACAACATGTGATATTTTGTGACTGGCTCCTTTAACTGAGGGTAATGTTTTTGAGTTTCATTCATGGTGAAATACTAGCCATTTTTATACATAGCCATTTTATGTCTCCTCTGGTGAGCTTTGTCTGTATGTCTTTTAACTTTTTCTTTTTAAGATTTTTAATTGATTTTTAGAGAGAGAAACATCATTGTGAGAGTGAAACATCAATAGGCTGCCTCCTGCATGCCCCCTGCCAGGGATTAAGCCTGAAACCTGGGCATGTGCCCTGACCTGGCAACCTTTCAGTGCACAGGATGACAGTCAGCTGAGCCACACTGGCCAGGGCTGTGTCTTTTAAAACATGGCACCTCCACTGAAGTAACACTCCCCGGACCTGATCAGCATCAGGTGGCAGGGAGTAGCCTTAGTTTTCCTACAAGGCTATCATTTTATTGTAGTTTAAGCTTTCATGAAGCGTAATACATTCTTCTTTTTTCTTGTGTTTTTGCCTTGTTTTGTTTATTTTTCCTTTTTATATTTGCCTTTGCTAAACTATTTTTCTCTCACCTTCAGCTTTTTGACTGAATTTTGAACTAGGCACAGGACCTTATCACTGTTCTTTCCATTTTTATACCGTAGATATCAGCTATTGGTCAGCTGCCTGGTGTCATTAACAATAAAATTAATAACAATAAAATTAAAAGTTGTTTGTTATCCAGTGCTTATATGTTAGGCAAAAGTTTAAGTGCTTTTTCTGAATGAATTCATGTAATCTTCATAACAGTTTTATGAGGTAAATAAGGTTGTTGCCTACAGATTAATAAGCATGCCCTGTCAGACATTTATATACATTATCATTTAATCCTATAGTTACTGCACTCCGGGGCATCTCCTTTCTTAAGGGTTATGTGTGTTTTGGACATATCCAGTCTGTAGGCCATTGCTTTGTTTTCTGTAGTTGTTGACATATCTTGTTAGGATTATGACGGACTCAGTCTCTGTGGCCTGAAATAATTCTGTTGGTATCCCCTCTCCCTGGTTTATTTCTTCCCAATACTTTCAGCGTGGCTTTCACTGCACTTTCTAGAATTACAGGGTCCTCCTCAGAGGAACCTTCTGCAAAGGCGTTGTCGTCTTTTGTCTCTTCCACATAGATTGTCAGTCTCCTGTGGCCACTTCCCTCTCTTCCCTCCTGCTCAGGTTGTGTGCGTCCTTGTTTGGCTTCTCTAGGCCAGGTTGATGTCCTTGTATTTCCTGTTTTTCCTTTTTTGTTGTTCCTTACATTGACTGTTGTCATAGTTCTCGTTCCTCTATGTGATAAATCGCTGAAAAACTGTCTTCCGGATCCTAACCCTGTATTTGTTGCCTTTAGCTCTAGCCTCTTGCTCATCTTTAACAACTTTTGGTGTTTCTTCTGTCCTCCATCTGGATTTTTCCTTCTTTCTTTGGTACAGCCAAGGTTAGTCTTATTATACTGATTGCTGCTTTTCAAAACCTGCTCTGTGAGGTCGTCTTGGTTTTTCAAGACAGCAAAGGTCACCCGTCAGCCAGCGTTCACTGCGCTCAGTGTTTTTATGATAGGGTTACCGTTATTTTATGTGCAGTGTTCCCCTCTCTGAGCTGTGGGTTCCCTCCTGCCCACACGCTCTTATCCCGAAAGGAGCAGTGACAGTGTGCCTGCCGTGTCACCGCAGCTGGAGACGCCCGAGCCCCTCGCGGCCACAGGTCGCCATCCTGTGCTGCTCCAGGACTGAGTCTTCCTAGAACATGGTTTATGTGAGAACCCTCTAGCTGCCTCCTTGGGGAAGTGTGGCCTCGAGCCAGATACTGAACCTTTCCGGTTTTTTGTCTGGTTTTTGGTATTCTTGCCATAAAAGAATGGTGCGAGGAATGATGAAATCACACCCAAACCTAATACATACAGTTCCTAGCACATCTGATGCTCGGCCAACTTTGGTCCCCCCTCCTATCTCCTCTGTGACTCTGCCAGGGGCCATTCTGATATTTATAAAATCATTCACAGGCCATACAAAATTATCAACTTAAAAATTAGCCTGCTGTATTTGGTCAAACAATTAACTCTCCTCATGCCTCGGCGGGGCCAGACCAAATGATTTCGTGGGTCTTATACGGAGGGCCGGGCATTCCCCACCCCTGCGCCAGGGGCTGGCATGCTTCCTGAACACTGCAGGTACTCAGTATTGGAGGGAGGGTCGGTTCAGCAACTGTGTATTTCCTTCTGCAAATTAGCTGGATCTTTCCCTCATCCCTTACTCTCAGCAAGTAAATGTCTTGTCTTTGCCATTATCTCTAAAATGTGCTCCCATAAGAATATTTAGCCAGATTTAGCCTCTCTAGTGCTTCTGGCGTTATTTGGGATGACAGTGGCCAACAAAAATAAACACTGTGCTTATTAGTTTTATAGTTCCTTAGTGTAGATCTATATTATATTTTGAGCTTGGTACTAGGTCACTGGTGATGGAGGTATGAATGAAAATACTATATTGACACCCGTGAATCATGCGTTATGAGAAAAAATTTTTTAGTTTTGTCTGGAGTAGATTTTGGCAAGATCTTTGTCAGTTTATGTCAGTGGTTGAAATAATTAAAACTACAGAGAGAATTTCCAAGATCTTCTAAATCCAATTTTTTTCCCTTCTAAGTTATTTTGGCAGTTTCTTGCATATAAACAGTATATTTTGCAGAGTAAAAAACTTGAAACCTGTTCTTAATGGATTGCAATTATTTAATATTTAGTGTGATTGCAATCTAATTCAGATAGGCTTTTTCTACAGTTATTATAATAGCTGTAATTGTGAAAGGATGCTTTGGTCTACTCGAAACTGCCAGATGCAATGCCATTTGATCTAAAAAGGTCACAGTAAAAGAGACATTTAAATTAAGTTATAAATTACAATTGAAGAACAATATTTTGATGTGTGAGACCAGAGATGTCAGAGCAGGGAGATGTAATTCATGGGTTCATTATAGAACAGAGGTGCCTGACAGCTGAGCCATGCCAAAAGGAAAATTTATTTGCAACATCACACAGACAGAAAATGGCAGCTAAAATGAGAAGCCAGAGTGGGAACCTGAAACCTTGTGGTAATACGCAGTTTATGCTAATAAGACTGCCCGAGCCCCAGAGATGTTTAATGATTGCCGTAATATAAATGAGGTGTTGGGGCATGTGCACACTTTCAATCTTATTTAAATTAAGGCCTCGTCCTTGCTCTATAAAATAACACACTTTATAACCAGGCATTAAGGTTGATTCTCTCACCTCTCTGTCCAATATACAGATTTGCTGAAATCTCAGAATTGTTTAGGCAGGAGAGTTAAAGCTTGAAACAAGATTTCCATCATGATAGCTTTGAGGAAGGATATAATTTAATGTTTATAGCAATCCATGAGAAGTTCAATCATGAGTTAATTAAACTGTAGGCAGTCATTAAGTATTATTTATTCTTTCGAGAAGCTTGCCAGTAAAGCACTTACATATATTAAATTATAGAAAGTAATAAGCAGGGAATGATTTGTCAGGCAGAGTGAGAGGAGCAGATTTAACTTGGGCAATTATGCAGAAATGTGTTTTTCTTCTGGTGGCATGATCCTTTCTTCCTGCCCATCTCACGAAGTCAGAGGCTGTAAGAAGACAATGGAGGATGTGCAGTCACTAGCAGTGTTGGCTTGATTGAACCCCTGGCTGTTTGAGTATTCTTAGGTAAGGCTGTGTACCCAAAATATTACTCCCCACGGGGCTGCCACTGCACACTTACAGCCCTCTGATATTCAGAGTCTCTTGTCACCTTGTGTCTCATTAAATGATTGCCATTGTCCTCTGATACAGCTGAGGGATGGTGGTATTAGGCCCATTGGACAGGCATTGGCTGGGACAAGTCTATGTGTAACTGACTGAATGGGTCCAGTTAAATACATGGCAGTGTCTTTGGCTCTCTGAGACTCAGTGTAGCGGTTGCATTTGTTACAGTGGAATCAAACCAGGAGTTTGTTTCAGAAGCTGCTCTGTTTTAGCACCAAAATCCCCAAGCAAGTCTGCTCTGTGAGTGCATTCCTGCCCTCTTTGCTGGCACAGTATCCGGCAGAAGGAGGTGCTCAGTAACTCTTCGTGGAATGAATGGAAGGCCATTCTGAGCCTGACGCATCCCACTGGATCTCGGCACCAGAGGGTGTGGCGTGGCGGAACAGGCCTGGGTCCCTGATGGGGGGAGAGTTCCTGTTTGCTCTTTCAAGGTGAATGAAAGACCACCACCTGAGGATTCTGGAGCAGGCCCCGCAGAACGAGGACAGTGCCACGAAAGAGTGACTTGAACGGCTCATGGATTGGTGAAGCATTTCCATTTTGTGTCCAATTCCCCAGATCTTGACCTGTGGCTTAGGAGATGGTGGAGTTGACGTGTGTAGAAGAGCAGCCCTGCAGTTCAGTCACGTGGGAGCAGATTGCCGAGTCCTTGCTTCCCTGGTTAGACGCACGCGCTCCTGTGCAGACGAATTTGAAAGCAGTGGTTTCTGCTGAATGACTGGGGGAGGGATGGGGCTGGTGTGAGCCAAGTGCTTCTCCTCCCGGTAGCTTGCAAAGATTGGAAGCTGATTGGTCCCTGCTTTTTGCAATGATCTTTTCCCAGTGGCTCCGAAATGGTACAGATCCCTATCCTCCACGTTAAAATTGCATTTAACCCCAGATTTTACCAGCCTGGCTCGGCTGCAAAATGGACAGACAGGTTTATTTATCTTGCTTTAATTGCTTTCCAAGGCTACAGAGTGAAGCTGTAAGGCATTTGAGGGTGCACCCTCCCACCCCGCTTTGCAGTTTCTCTAGGGAAATGGTAGAAAAGCTTATCCTTATTAAAGGGCTTGGGCTTAGCAATGTTGGGAAGCCTGAACCGAGTTTCCTGGCTACATAGATGTATCTGTGTGGGCAAGACCAGTTGTTTAACATTTGAAACCCACATCATGTTTTTCATGAGATGAAATTATTCTAATTCTTCAGAGCTAGATGCTGTATTAGAGGGGAATGTTTTTAATGCCAATTTTTGCAGATTAAGTAAACTTAGCAAACTCTGATTTACATGAAGAAGAGAGTTGAAATATCCGGTTTAGCTCTTCCTCAAACATTATTTGGGCCCCAGTCTGAACATAGAAAACAACCCCCTTTCAGGAAGGGCTTGCTTGTTCCTGATGCATCGAGCAAAGACGGTAGGTAAAGCCAGCCTTTCAGGAGCCTCGTGTGGGTCTGACATCTAGTTAGATGTCATCCGAAACCCGTGCTTCCAACCAGCGGTCGCCAAGCAGTGGTCCGCGAGGTCCTCGAGGTTGGCCACCGCTGCTTTAAAGGCTTCTCACAGGTTACCCAGCGCAGCCTTGCATGTCTGCAGTGCACAGCGGATCTCTCCCCAGGACCTGGAATAGAGTCTGAACAGTGTGACACTCAGTGAACGCTGGTGGAAGGACTGCAGGGTGTCCTGAAGGCCAGTCATTTCCCCAAAGTGCTCAACACATAATCTTCATTCTTGTGTTCACCTTTAGGATATAAAAAGCACATGTTTAGTGAAATATAACTAAAGTACTTCTGTAAAGCTCAGAATTCCCTCAGCCAGGATTCCTGGGAAGTGGAAATAAATGTTTTTAACATTAAGAAGGAAGTGACTGCCCCGGCCAGGTGTCTCGGTCGGTTGGAGCATCATCCCATATAACAAACAGGTTGCGGGTTCAGTTCCAGGTCAGGACACAGACCTAGGCTGCAGGTTCAGTCACCCGTTGGGTGCTTATGGGAGTCAACTGATCGCTGTTTCTCTCTAAAATTAGTAAACATATCCTCGGGTGAGGATTAAAACCATATGTACGTGTTTTTAAACAAAAGGAAGAAGGAGGTGACTGTTGAGAAAGGTTCCATTTGGTTCCTTGGAAGCGGGAGGGGCTGGCCTCGCTGCGCCATTGCTGACAGCAGTGCCCGCTGCCTGCGCGTGTTCCGGGGAGACCTCCTCACTCTGGTCAATGCTCTTTTCCTTCTCAAATGGGTCTTCCGTAGAAGTGGGAGAGGAGACACTTAAGTATTTATTGGGTTTATGTTATGGAACATAGTATTTTCAGAGATAGGACTATTTTAACAGGACAGTAGATCAAATAAAAGGAAGGGGTTACCACTATTTAGAGATCAGAGGAGCGGAAGGAAGCTCAGGTTACCACAGAAATTGCAGCAGCTTCTTCAAGGGAAAGTGTGATCTCAGATCAAGATTTGTCAAGAAGGCGAGAGTGCTGGGCTGTTCAGGAGGAAGTCCTTTCTCTGATACTAGTGCGCACCTCACTAGCAATGAAGGGGCCCTGCAGGCGGTGGGCAGCCTCTGATGCGGGAGACAAGCGCAGGCGCACGCTCAGTGAGTTACTCAGACATTCCTCCCGGCTCTCACTCACAGCTCCGTGGTCACCGACAGGCAGGCATGTCTTAGGGAGGAATGACATTGGGCTGCCCTCCACTCACTCGTTCACTTTTGCAATGGCATTTAAGTTCTTATGAGTAATTTCCTATTAGCCATATAAGGTTTAAAATTTTTTAAAAATTTCTGTGTACTGAACCAGAGTTTTAATCAAATTTTGTAAATTATTAACATGAGTAATTAGGTGAAACATAAGTGGTTTTTGTTTATAGTTTAACAATTATTTTTTAATATGTGTATTTTTATTATTATTATTGATTTCAGAGAAAGGAAGGGAGAGGGAGAAAGAGAGAGAACATCAATGATGTGAGGCAATCATTGATCAATTGCTCCCTGCACGTCCCACACTGGGGATTGATCCGGCAACCAGGCATCGGACCGTGATCTCCTGGTTCATGGGTCGACACTCAACCCCTGAACTAACCCACCTGGACACAGTACTTTCTCTCTATCTGAGAAGGCTACTCTCTAGATCTAGAAAATTGATGAAGATTGATGTGAGACCACTCCCTTTACTTTTCTCTTTCCTATTTAGAAATACATGGCTGACACTCACTTAGCGTACTCTGCTAGGTACAGTCCTAAGCAATTTACATGCATTTGTTATCCTCACAAGAGCCCGAGAGCGAGGTTTATTATTACACTAATTTTTAAAGGTGATGAAATTGGGGCCCGAAGAGGGGTAAGTACCTTGCTGAGGTCACACACCTGGTAAGCAGTAGAGCTAGAATTTGAATCCATATTCTGTCTCCACTGGTTTTCATCACTCCTTGTAATTACCCCATATACTGTAATTACCTTTTGTAACATGTTCGTTTGCCATGAGGTTTTTATTAAGAATTTATAATTTGATCAACTTGAATTGATTTCAAATTATCACTAAAATGTGTGCTTTTTAAAAAATTAAATAGGCATGCAATTTTTCCTTTTATTCAGATCCAATCAAGATTGTTAAGCTCTCTTTATAGATCCTCACTTTATTATAGAATTTGGCAAATACTTGCTTGGTCTGGATATTAGGCAAACTATGAAAATCTAACTTTATTTTTATTTTACACTTCTGAAAGAAGACTAGACAGTTTTCAAGCATTTGCAAAATATAGAACTTTGAGTATTTAGTTTGTTTATTTAGTAAAGTATTTATAGTATATGCTTTTCTTTTTAAAGTAGTCTAATGCTAAATTTTATAAAAATACATAAGCTAACACCTAGCATCCATATCCTACTGCCTCAACCCTGCACACTGGACCGCCACGAAAGCAAGATCCAGCATTCACCTTGTAGGCATTTTGTCTTGTTTTAAGGTAGTCGACTTATTGTTATAATTAACATATAGCCTTGACTTCTTTGGACAGTCTGGATTTAAAATAAATTGGGGACCTCTAAACTGTGAGAATGCTCAGGACATTTTAATATGTAATACATTCTGTTTCCATGAATGAGTATTTGTGAAATGTTTATTTCATTCAACAAATATTGCCCACAGGCTTTTGCCCAGCCCTGGCGCTACAGCAGTTGCTAGTAAGGCAGTCTGCATCCTTCTGAGACTCTTACTAAAGAGAAGAAACCCAGGGCGCTCTCCTTGTGTGAGTCCGCGGCTCTTTGCCTACACCTTGATGATAGTAGCTTCTGCAACCTACTTGATATTGTCATCTGGCATGTGTTGTATCCTCATAACACATCCCGGCTAGTTTGTGAGTTTTCTGGAAATGAAAACTGTGACCTAATAAGGTTTGTGACTTATTTGTACGGAGTGTTCAGCAAATACCAGTGGTGTGTTCACATAAGGTGTTGAAGCCAGGTGAAAAGATGAGAATTCCGCTCCCTGAGGGCAGGGACGCCTCTGCTGTTTTGTTTGCTGCTGCATCCCCAGGGCCTAGTACAATGCCTGGTGTGTAATGGGCTCTCAGTCAACATAAGGCTGAATGAATTCAAGTAAATGGAGATTTAGATTTGGGTTCAGGCTACCTAGGGACACTGGTTAAAGGCATTTAGTAATTAATTTAAGGAATATTTCTTCTGGATCACCTTATGCTGCGGCCTGTGCTAGGCACCGGAGATACATGTCTTAGCCAAAACAGGTTCTTGTATCAGAGAAACAGATCTGAGAGGGAAAGGCAGGTTTCCGGTGAGAGTTTCGGAGGAATGGCCACAATGTGGAAAGGCACATTGAGCACGTGGATCTTTCTGCTCCTCCTCCTCTCCACTGTCTGCAAGTTGAGACTCGGGGACCAGGAATGGGTGGGATCACAGGAAGCAAGCCAGAGACAGGGGTGAGTGGCACCAGGCACTGCCTGGCCTCAAAAAGGATCTGGAGTGAGAAGTTCATTAGAATGTGTAGATAAACTAGCGTCTTCATTCATATGTCCTGCAGTGTTAGTATACTGTTACAGAATTGTTTCTTTTAAAAGCTCTTACATTAGAGGTACTTGAGATTTTTTTAGCGAAATTACTGCAGTTTAAAGACTTAAGAGAGCCGAAACCGGTTTGGCTCAGTGGATAGAGCGTCAGCCTACGGACTGAAAGGTCCCAGGTTCGATTCTGGTCAAGGGCATGTACCTTGGTTGCAGGCACATCTGTGCAGGAGGCAGCTGATCGATGTTTCTCTCACATCGATGTTTCTGACTATCTCTCTCCCTTTCTCTCTGTAAAAAATCAATAAAATATATTTTAAAAAAGTAAAATAAAGACTTAAGAGAAAGAGCGTAATCTAGAGTGTCGTTAGGCTGCTTTGGGGAGAAGGGGACAGAGGAAGGATCACCTCAGCTGGGCTGAGTCTCTTGGCTCTATTGCCCACTGGCTTAGTGTGGTGAGCACCTTTACTTGACCTTGCGTTGCCTTAGTGTCCTCATCTGTGAAATGGGATGATAATAGTACCTATCCCATAAGATTAAATGAGAGAATACCTTCCTGGTAGGATTAAGAAAAATAATGAGTGCATGGGATGTGCTTAACACTGTGCCAGGCCAGCTGTTTAGTAAATATTATTGTTCTTAATTCTATTCCTGTCATTGCCAAGAGGTTCCCTGCCCTACCTGTCACCCTCTCTCAGACCAGCTGGAACTGGACGGGTGGCTGAGTAAATGATCCTGATGACTGAGATGATTGTGAGTCTGTGTGCCCAGTTAGCAGTTCTAGTCGAGTCAACTCGGGGCTTCCCGTTATTGAGGTGCTTCCGCTCTGTTACTGTTGCAGTTAACTAACTGAAACTCTTGTTGTTTAGCTGCACGAGAGCGGATATGATGCTGGCAAAGCCCTGCAGCGCCTGGTCAAGAAGCCTGTGCCTAAGCTGATCGAGAAGTGCTGGACCGAGGACGAAGTGGTAAGCTGGGCAGTGTGCCCGTGCCCAGGTCATTGGTGTTGGCTTCTCCATGTGTGACCTGCTGCTCGGGGGCGGGGGCTCATTCCAAAGACTCAGTCACGTGTACAGACCGGCTGTGGCATCCATCGGGCAAGGGCAGGAGCCTTCAGGCTTCAGGGTTGTACAGAAAGTTTGGTTTTAGTAAGCTGGGGTTCCATAGATGATGGGAAAGATTTTCCCAGGTTCCATGCAGAGAGAGAGGAAATGGAGTTATTCTTTTAAAAAGTTGGTTGGTTGGTTGGTTGGTTGGTTTTTGGTTCAAGCTAGTGTTTGGCACTTCTCTGTTTTAAAACACAAGCATATTAAAACCAGTTGATACATACAGGAACCTAGAGTAGGGCTGGTGACTTTTATCTTGAAGGCTGGCAGGATCCCTAACCTGAAGGACATTAGTCAAGAGTAGGAAGTATAGACTTGATCAAATAATTGGATCTTCCATATGCGTTCTGTTACCATGGCCCTTAAAGAAGGCGAAGAGATAGAAATGTGCACACAAATAGAGATTCACAAACCCACGGATTCCTACCAGCAGTCCTCACGAAGCCAGGTCCCCATCTTGTGACTTTGGAAAGGTATTGCTAGAAAAAACGTATCGAGTGTCTTGTGCTTTTGCCAATGAGTGTTACCTACTGCTTGACATTTGCCCTTTAGGTTGAGTGAAATTAAGATGAAGGCTGGCACTGCGACACGTATTGATTGTAAGTTCCTCACCTGTGTTTTAAAATATGCTAAGAAAGCGTGCTTAGAGATTTTATGTGCTTTCATGTTCCTGCTCTTGCATTTTTTCAGCAATATTTACTGAGGGCTAATAATGTGTCAGGAGCCATATCAGGAGCCACACAAGGTCCCTCCTCACGAGAGAGACCACCTGTACATCAGTATGTGTCAAGTGGTGGCATGTGTGCTGAGGTCTGAAGGTTGGGGATACCCTGGGGAGGGGTGCTTGCTGTTTTTTGTAAGGGGCTCAGAAAGGCCTGGTAAGTACCACTTGAGCAGAGACCTTAGTGAAGTGAGGAGGTGAGCCTTTTGGATATCGGGGAATTCCGGGCCCTAATGTGAAAGGAAGCACACCTGGCACGTTCAAGAACTAGGTAGGAACACATTGTCTGGAGTTGGGTGGCAGGGGAGGGGGTCTTGCAGGGGGCAGACCAGATGTGGCCAGTGGCCCTACAGTCAGCACTTGCTGTTCGCTCTGTAGATTCTGAGCCGAGGAGTGGCTCCGTGGGTGCACTGTGCCGAGTGGAGAGTGAGCTTTGGGGGCTGTTGTGGGAGTCCAGGTCCAAGACCAGGAACTGTTAGTGCAGTGAGATCCTGGGTGTATACCGAAGGTGGAGTATGAACGTTTGTTCGTGGTTGCCTGGGGGAAGGGGGAGTTTGAGAGGAGTGGGAAAATCTAGGACACAGTGGGGATGGACTGAAGTGGCCCTTGAAGGTTGAGTAATAGTAGTCCCTTAAGACTCTAAGTTTATCGAGTTTATCAGGCGTATGTGAAGTTGATGGTGCTGTTTGAAGTTAAAAAATTTTAAACCTTACATGATTATGAAAGTGATGGAGACATCTTAAGCATTTGAGATTGTTCAGACAATGACCAAAGTAAAGATGTTAAACTCACTTGTTTTGAAAAGTCATTTGAAAAAAAAAAAAAAAAAGAAAAGTCATTTGATGTTGTTTTTCACTGTAGACCTACTTGGGTGAGGAGATAAGAGCTTTGATGGATAAAATTTAAAATTCTGCAGTCCTTTGTAGAAGAAAGACGTAAGGAGATGAAAAGGATGGAATAAATGTGTAGAATGTGACCATTTACACACATACGCGTTAGTGGTTTCTCGTCCTTATTCTCCCTCAGTTCTTGAGCTTTTCCCTCCTTCCCTTTTGGTCTCTCCTCTCCGCCACCTCGTGTTCCTGATGGTCCCTCCCTTTTCACTCATGCTTCCCCAGCTCCTCTCTAGTCATGACCCACTTCTCTCTCCCTTATTTTCTGCCTTGACCTTTCATTCCCTTTGGAATTTTAAAATTCCAGCTTAAAAGAAAGCTCTTCCTGCTTGAAAGAAAGCTGGCTTCCTTTTCCTACAGCTTATACGGGCACAATGTGGACTGTGTCCCCACCACTGCTGCGTGGGAACTTGAGCAGAGAGTAGATGGGAAGGGGCGTCTCACATGTGGGAAAGTCCAGCTCCATGTGAAAAATGAAACAGGACTCCAGGGCGCTGTGCTTCCCAAGTACAGGGTAATGACACAGGTTTCAGTGGGAGTTGTGAGATTTTTTCCCCCCATTTATCTTTATTGTTGAAAGTATTACAGATGTCCCCTTAGTTTTTATTTTTCCCCCCAGTGACCCCCTCTACCCAGTACCCACCCCTCCCAGGCCTTCACCAGACTATTGTCTGTGTCCATGGGCTATGCATATCCTATATAATAAAGAGGTGATATGCTAATTGACCATCACTCGAACACACAAGATGGCCTCCCCATGTGGTCAAAGATGGCCACCCCCATGTGGACACAAGATGGCCAGCAGGGGAGGGCAGTTGTGGGTGATCAGGCCAGCAGGGGAGGGCAGTTGGGAGGGATCAGGCCTGCAGGGGAGGGAAGTTAGGGGTGACCAGGCCTTCAGGGGAGGGCACTTGGGGTGACCAGGCCTGCAGGGGAGGGCAATTAGGAGTGACCAGGCCAGCAGGGGAGCAGTTAGGCATCAATCAGGCTGGCAAGGGAGTGGTTAGGGGGTGATCAGGCTGGCAGGCAGAAGCAGTTAGGGGCAATCAGGCAGGCAGGCAGGCAAGCGGTTGGGAGCCAGCAGTTCTGGATTGTGAGAGGGATATCCCCAGATTGGAGAGGGTGCAGGCTGGGCTTAGGGACACACACTCCATCCCCCCCCCCCCCCTGCATGAATTTCATGCACCGGGCCTCTAGTATGCATATAAATTCCCCAGTTAATCTCTCTCTCCCCACCCACCTACCCACCCATTCCCTCTAAAATTAATCTTACTGGTCCATGCTTCTATGTCTCTGGATCTCTTTTGTTCATCAGTTTATTTTGTTTATTAGATTCTACATATGAGTGAGATCATATGATGCTTACCTTTCTCTGACTGGCTTATTTCGCTTAGCATAATACTCTCCAGGTCCATCCATGCTGTTGCAAATAGTAAGAGTTCCTTTTTTACTGCTGCATGTAGCATTCCACTGTGTAAATGTACCACAGCATTTTTATCCACTTACCTACTGCTGATGGGCACTTGGGCTGTTTCCAAATCTTAACTATTACAATTGTGTTGCTATGAACATAGAAGTGCATATATTATTTCTGATAGGTGTTTTGGGTTTCTTAGGATATATTCCTAGAAGTGGGATCACTGGGTCAAATGACAGTTGCATTTTTAATTTTTTGAGGAAACTTCATACTGTTTTTCACAGTGGCTGCACCAGTCTGCATTCCCACCAGCAGTGCACGAGGGTTCCCTTTTCTCCATCCTCGCCAGCACTTGTTGTTTGTTGATGACAGCCATTCTGATAGATGGTACCTCATTGTTGTTTTAATTTGCATCTCTCTGGTGATTAGTGATGTTGAGCATTTTTCATATGTCTCTTGGCCATTAGTATGTCCTTTTTGGAGAAGTGTCTATTTAGGTCCTCTCCCCATTTTTTTTTTATTGTATTGTTTGTCTTTTGTTGAGGTGTAGGAGTATTTTAGGTATTTTGGAAATTAAGCCCTTATCAGATGTATTGTTGGTAAATATGTTCTCCCATGCAGTGGGCTCTCCTTTTATTTTGTTGATGGTTCTTTTGCTGTGCAGAAGCTTTTTATTTTTATGTTCCATTTGTTTATTTTCTTCTTAGTTTCCTTTGTCCTAGGAGATGCATCGGTAAACATATTGCTATGAGAGATGTCTGAGATTTTGCTGCCTATGGTTTCTTTTAAGATTTTTATGATTTTACAACTTACATTTTAGTCTTTTATCCATTTTAAGATTATTCTTGTGTATGGTGTAAGTTGGTGGCCTAGTTCATTTTTTTAGCATGGACCTGTACAGTTTTCCCAGCATCATTTATTGAAAAGACTTTCTTATTCCACTGCATGCTCTTGCCTCCTTTGTCAAATATTAATTGAGTATAATGGCTCGGGTCGATTTCTGGGTTCTCTGTTCTGTTCCATTGGCCTATATGCCTTTTCTTGTGCCAGTACCATGCTGTTTGGAGTACAGTGGCTTTGTATTATAACTTGATATCTGGTATTGTGATTTCTCCAACTTTGTTCTCCTTTCTCAAGATTGCTGTGACTAGTCAGGGTCATTTTTGATCCCATATAAATTTTTGGAGAATTTGTTCTAGATCTGTGAAATATGCCGTTGGTATTTTAATGGGGAGTGCATTGGATGTATAGATTGCTTTGGGTAGTATCGACATTTTAATAATGTTGATTCTACCAATCCATGATGTGAATGTTGTTACATTTCATGTTGTCCCAAAACTCCCTTAAACTCTCCTCCTGCTTTTTAATTATTATTTATTTTTTTTTTTTGCCATTTGCTGCTCTGAATAGGTTGTTTTTTTTTTCTTCAATTTTTTTTATTTTGTTTGTTTTTTTTACCTTGTCTTCTAATTTGCTGATTCAGTCCTTTGCTTCTTCTGGTCTACTGTTGAATCCTTCCAGGGTGTTCATTATTTCAGCTATGTCATTCCTCATTTCCAATTGATTCTTATTTATTGTTTCAACCTCTCTTTTCATGTTGGTGTAGCTCTCATTAAGTCCCTTATAATTCTCAGTAAGTTGCTTGTAATTCTCACTGAGTTGTTTGAGCACCCTTATTACCATTACTTTGAATTCTTTATTTGACAAACTGCTTGCCTCTGTTTCATTTAGGTCTTTTCCTGGCGATTCCTCCCTTTCTTTCATTTGGGAATTGTTTTTGTCTCCCCATTTTTGTTGTCCCTTTGTTTTTGTTTCTGTGGATTAGATCAGACTGCTGTACCTCCCAGGCTTGGTAGCATGGTCTTAAGTAGTAGATGTTTTGTGGGGCCCAGGGGTGCGGTCTCTTAGGCCTTCTGAGCTGGGTGCTCTAGGAGAGCCCCTTGCTTGAGTTATTTGGGTTCTCCTAGAGCCCATCCAGCCCTGCAGGGCCTAGGTGGTGGTTGGTCTTGAATGTTATTGTCCCTTTCGTGGGTGGAATCTCCTCTCACTCTGGCTGACTGTGTGGCTCAGCCCCGACCACATCGTGTGAGTTGCTGTGCAGGTGCGGACAGAATAGAACAAAATATAGCACCACAAAATGCAAAACAAGACAAAAACATGCACAAGACTCCTACAGCAACAACAAAAGCAACCACCAGAGAAGACAGAATTAGAAAAGAGACCAAGAATGATAGAAGAAAAGAAAGAATATGAGGAGAAAAGTAAAACACAAAAACAAAAAAGGGGGGGAGGAATATGTAGGTGCAGAGCTGAAATAAAGAAATTAAGAGTAGAGAATTGGGGAATAGGAGAAGGAAAACAGTTTAAAATACAGGAGGAAAAAGAAAAGAAAAAAAATTTTTTTAAAGGAAAATAGAGAAGAAAGCAGATAGACCCAAAATAAGGGGGTGGGGGGATGAGAAAGTAGGAGAAAAGGAAAAGAGAAAGAAAAAAAAAAGATTGAAGAGGAAAATTAGATATATGAACAAAACAATAGAAACTAGAATAATAAATCAATAAAGCAGTTAAAGAAGAGAAATTTAAAAGGGGGGAGGAAAAGAAAAAGGAAAGGGAAGTGGCGTTCGTTTCAGCGGAATTTCGTGTCCCCCCCGAGAGCGCCCTTAGATCCGCTCTTCTGATGCCCGGCCGGCTGCCAGTCTGGGCCGCCCGGCGGGGTTAGGTGCCACCTCCGCCAGGAGCCGCCTCGGGCTGTCGGCACCTGCTTGAAGCTCCAGGCGGCCCACAGGTGGTGTCGTCTCCACAGGACGCGGCTGCAGCCGAGGGGCCGGTCTGCCTCCGAAGCAGGTTTGTGAGCAGCCAGGGGCCCGGGCGGGCTCCGCACTCTTCCCCCGGCGCCCCGGCCCCGCCTCTCCCGGCCTGGGCCCGCTAGCCAGCTGTCCGTCTGCTCACTTGGAAGTCGGTTTCGGAAAGGGCTCCTCAGGGGCGGTGCTGCTCGGCTCTGGGGAATGTGCTGGGTGTTCCCTGCCCCAGAGCTGCTCTCTGCGCGTGGCCCCAGTGTCACTCTGCCTCAGCGGACAGCGATCCTTGTGTGCAACCCACGGCCCCACGGGAAACACGGAGTTGCTAGCCGCTCCCCTGTGCGGGGGTCCTGTGATGTGGGGCGGCCCGCCCCTCCCCCTCGGCTGGGCCTCGCTTTGTCTGCTCTGAAGAGGTCAGAATGCAGGGTGTGGCGGCAGGCTCCTGGGGGGGGACCTGCCCAGTCACCTGGGCGGAGTTCCTCCTCTCCTGCCCTGGGGCGCCTGGGAGGGTTCGCTCCTCTTAGAAGAATGGTCCTTTTGGTTTGGGGGCCTCAGACCCAAAGCAGGGCTCCTGGCTGCTGCTTCTCCGCGTCTCCCAGCCCGGCTTCCCCCCGCCGACGCTCCTCAGGCACCTCAAGCCCCGTCTCCCTCCCCGCACCGCGGCCTCAGGTGAGGAGCCCGGTCTCCCTCCCCGCACCGCGGCCTCAGGTGAGGAGCCCCGTCTCCCTCCCCGCACCGCGGCCTCAGGTGAGGAGCCCCGTCTCCCTCCCCGCACCGCAGCCTCAGGTGAGGAGCCCGGTCTCCCTCCCCGCACCGCAGCCTCAGGTGAGGAGCCCGGTCTCCCTCCCCGCACCGCGGCCTCAGGTGAGGAGCCCCGTCTCCCTCCCCGCACCGCGGCCTCAGGTGAGGAGCCCGGTCTCCCTCCCCGCACCGCAGCCTCAGGTGAGGAGCCCGGTCTCCCTCCCCGCACCGCACCCTCAGGTGAGGAGCCCCGTCTCCCTCCCCGCACCGCACCCTCAGGTGAGGAGCGGCAAGTGAAAATGCCTGCGCTCGCTCGGGGTTTAAAAAAGAAAAACTGTAGCTTTCTGCTCGGCCAGCAGCCCCGCAGCCTTTGCGGCTGGATGTTCTGTGGCGGGGTCTCCTCTGGGGTGCCCCGGGCTGTGGAGCCAACCTGGGTCCCAGGCCTCTTCCTTCTGAGGGAACAGCCCCCCCTCCTTAGCCCAGCGCTCCCTCCTCACTGTCGGCCTGGCCTGCCTCAGCTCCTCTGGAGACCTCGCCTTCTCTCTCTCCACTGTTCTCTGTCTCCCCGCAGCTGGACCTCGGTTGGTCATTCCGGTGGATGTCCCCACGTTAGTGTTGTTTCCAGTCTGGCCCTGGGAGGAGGGGCGAGAAAGGGCTGCCCATCCAGCCCTGCAGGGCCTAGGGATCGCCGGTGCCCTTATTTACACGAAGTGCAGCTTCGCTTTCTAAAACCTCAAAAATGAATCAGAGAGGGACTGAATAATTGATGGGCCGAAGTGTTAACGTAAAAAAAACATTGAAACCTGTAAGGAATTTTAGTGAGTTTATTTGAGCCAAACTGTCGACACATGCCGGGAAGCAGAACCTCAACGAATTGAGATAATGCTCCGGAGAATGGCGGGTTACATCTATACTATTATCTATACATTGCAATCAAAGGAGGGACATAGGTGGGTTACATGAAATTCATTGGTGATGGATTAAGGAGGTGGGAGAAAGCAAAGTGAGGGAAACCCCTGGGATTGGATAAAAAGTAAAATGATGGACACATACTTAGGTGGGTGCAGGAACAATTAACATGATAATGAAGGAATTTGTGGTATCTGTTCTGGCGCCCACCACATTTGGTGGTGCCCCAGGGGCTCCAGAAAAAGGGAAGTTACCCAGACATCTCAATGATATGTTATCATAGATTCAGAAAGACAGACAGACTCAGTTAAGGTAAAGATTGACCTTGTCAGTGAAGACACCGGCCTAGGATGTAACTGCTCACTATAACTGCTTTTAGTTAAATTTCAGGCCATCCTTTGTGGTTCCTTTAGGTCTCTGAGTTTGCAAGACGGCCATGCAGGCCTCCCCTGAGCTGGTCAGGTCAGCATGTGGCCCCTTTCGTCCACAGAAGGGAGCTTTTGATGACGGTATCTAGACCAAATCTTTGAATACTTTCCATGTGGCAGTAGGCACCTGGACCAACAGGACTCCTTCCTTAGCCTGGTTCGGGCCGTGAGAAAACACCTGTCAGTGCGTGCATGTGGCCTCCTCCTGTTGAATTTACCAGATTTTCTCATCCCGGAAGCACAGGAATAAGCAAAACAAATGTGTCCCAACTAAAATAAGGCCTTCCTCACCCTTTTCCCCTCTCAGTTTTCTACGATCTTGGACATTCTAGTTATTTGTCTAGTTCATTGCCTCCAGGGTATGATTTGATCTGAGTACAACAACATCAGTGTTTTCCTTTGCATTTATCTGAATGAACACTGTGTGAGAGGCTTGGTAGGATGAGTACCTGATGCCTGAATCCTCAGTTGGGCCGAAAAGGGCAGCTCGAGTACTTCCGGCTCCACGGGGCCACTGTTCCAGAATGGCTGATCTCTCCCGGGCCAGTCCAGGCCCTAACCTTCTCCAAGGCCTAGAGACTCATCCTTACCCCATGGTGACTGCCCCTCCCCGAACTGCAGCTCCTCTTACATTTATCGACACTTAATCCTTTGCTCTTCATGCTAGGCTTGTGTGGTCCTCACGAGCTCTGTTCCTCAGCCTTTATTTCTGAGTCAGTTGTCCTCCTGGTTTGTAAAAGGATTAAGAGGGAGGATTTATTCATGGTGGGAATCATGTCTGCGAGAGGAGAACACCTCTGCCTGTGAAGGACTTGAGTAACATTGATGGCCCTTCATTGAAGATTATTATTTTTAAAGATTGTTCACTGTAATTAAGATTGCTCTTAATCCAGCATTTTAAAACTTGTCATAGTTAATAATTATGCATCAGGATAAAAGAGAAACACTTTTACATGCTTGAAAGTTACACTTTTGGAAAAAGTTTCTGAGCTACTGTTAATGATACTGTCACTGACCTCTTCATAGGCCTTCCAGACACGCACTAATTCTTGAGAAGTTGGGCCTCAGAATCACACAGCGGAAGGCCTTCCATCGCCGCGTTCAGTAACTCCTGGGGCAGTGTCTGTGTGGATAGATGTGATGATGCTTTTTGAAGTTGCTTGGGGGCCAAGGTACTTTAAATCTGTTGAACTAAGGCAGGATTTGTGCCAGTTTCTGTCAGATCCGAGGCCAGATAGGGTCACCTGGACTCGGCTTTAGTGGAATGACTGAGAAACACCTTGGGAGCTAGCTCATGGCCACGTCTTTCAGGCGAAATAAACCGGGTCAGGTCAGAGAATCGTTTGAAAAGAAGTGTCAGGCCAGTTCCTAAAGTTTATTAAATCCCGTGGTGTGGGCCAACGGGAATGCTGGCTGCTGCGTTGGAGTTACCCTGTGGTTAACTAGTTTCACGCACATTGTGCTAAAAACATTGTTCCTTTTCAGGGAGCCATCCAAATCAGTAGAACTTACAAAGAGAAATACGAAAATACAGATCAGAACTTTTGTAAAAACCCGAAACCCTAGATTATTAGGCTTTTAATTAACATGATGAACACATTTAAATATAGCACAAAGCTCCCGGGCTGAATTGCACCTAATCGAAACGGATTAAGTCACCCTTGCATGCTTGGATAGTTACTCTGTTTATTTATGCATGCAAGCTGAAGGTAGCAAATGCTGCTGTTGTCTTGTTGCTTATTGCACTGGGATTCCGTTGCTGCTTGATGCTGTGCTCTTAATTAGCATTCAGCTGTTGATTATGGAAATACTGGGGATGCTAATTGAATTCTTTTTAAAATTCAGGGCTTGCATTTTCCTTGTGGAGTTTGGCCTGACTTGGAAGGTTGTAAGATTGGGTGCTCCACTGAGCAGCGCAGTTCACCCTTTGCTTCCCATCCATTTGGCTGTTTGTTTTGGAAAGATTTTTCATGTTGAATTAGCTTTCAGCAGAAGTCCAGGTGTTGCATAAGGAAAAGGCATTGTTGCTTATGCTGTTCCGGCAGTGTTTCCATTTCATCTTGGGTCACTGTAACCTTTATCTTGAAGTATGCTTGCCTGTAAATACGTTACACCAGTTTTGATGTAATACATTGAGGTGAACAAATAGATACAAGTAACCTCTGAAAATTTTAGCCAAAGATAGCTAGTCTGTGGTGGTGATAAAACTTAATTGGTCGTGTATATGGCTTTTCAAACTCATGAATTTTAAAACCATCCTTCAATTTAAAGTTTGGTTTATCATAAATATAAATGAAAATCTTTCTTTCAGAATTGACGTGGCATGGCATGGCAAACTAAGTTGTTGAATATTTGTAACCCAATGAACCCGTGTGGCTGCTCAGGGAATTACTTACACGGAACACAGCTGTTCGCAAGGTGTCTTCCTCCAGCAGCGTCTTCAGAGGCCTTTGCTGTCCCTTTGGAATGTCTGCTCCAGAAAACATTGTTCTCATTGTTCCCTCTTTTCAAGCCAGGCATCTGGGTGTGCCAGCAGACGACTGCTTAGTGCGGCGGAAATACAATGCATTTTATTTACTGTTTGTGTGGCAGCTGCAGAAAGCGGAATCCACAGCAAAACCCAAGTGAAGGTCCTGTAGCATCAGGGGCTGTGGGGTGAGAGCAGGGCCCGGGGGTGAGGGAAGAGAGCCGCCCAAGGCCTACTGGGGTGTCACATGTGTTTAAGATGTCCATAATCGTGTCTAGTTTTAAATTTTGTATCATCAGTGTGAGGGAAGGCTTACTTGTATAGCGTTTATTTTAGGGCTGGTCAGATTTCCAGAGTTGGGCATGTTATGTAGTCATTCAGAAAAAGTTGATGGTAGGAGAATCCAGTAGATAATCTAATGTGAATCCGTTTGTTTTCTTCTTTTGTAAAATTTATATGAATTTTCCTTCTATTAGAATGTCGTCCTTACAGTTTTCTGGTCTTGTGCTCTCTTTGCATCTCTGTTCAGGTACATACATTGTTTTATGTAACTGTTCATTTAGCTAAATTGAACCGTAACATTGATACTCTTACTTTCTAATGAAATTTTTGTCTGAAAATTTTTACCATTCACTTGGAACCTGAAATGTAGACATGTCGTATTTAGTACAACACATAATAGTACTGGTGATTTTAAATGGAACCAAAGTAGACTTTCTCTCTGATTACTCTTCCTCTGATTTCATGCTAAATTGGTAATGTTTCCTATGAACAACTTAATTCTTAGATATAAGAGTAGGAAAAACAAGAGAAATATAAATGTTGACTTATTACACATAAGTAGTACACATATTGCTCACTCATGTTACGTCTTCTTATGATGGTCCATGTAAAAACCAACCTTTAATATTACAAAAGGGGAATGTCCATTCAGGGAAAATTTGCCTAATGTTTCAAGTATTAATGGAATTGAACTGTTTTTCCTGTGATTGCCTCCCAGCAGCCTTTGATTCAGACTGTTGTTTAAAGAAGTCAGTAGTGTGATAGAGTTTATTGTCAAGTCCTCTGGGAAATGAGACTGCAAATTAAAAATCAATTATGTGTGCAGGAAAGTTGGTGTCAGGCAATCCGTTTTGTCACTTAGTTTGCAGAAAGATTCTAACTGTGTAACAAGCCATAAAGAGAAATGTATTTTTAAATCCTTTAGTAAGTGAGGTAGGCCAAACATTAGAAGGGGAAAATTATTTCAGGATTTCATGTCAGTAGAAGCTGCCTGTGGGTTAAATCTACAAATTCAGCCATGACCTTGCCTTTCACAGACATGGCTTCATTGCTTTCTAAGCTTCCTCTCATACTGTGGTCAAAAACGTTAATGTACTTGTTTTTCTCTTTCTTTTTCAACAAAGCTATTCTTTTCTTTGGCCAATATGTTTGCTTTTAAGTTTCTTATCCCTTAGCCCTAATTTTAGGTATTTTCTTTTCAAGCCAACAATAAGTTGTTCCAGGCTCTGGGGCTTGGGCGCATGTTTGTGTGCATGTGTACGGGCTCAGGCCTTGGGGCGATGCGAAGAGAATGGAGACCTGGGAAGTAACCCCCACATTGAACACAAGCTTTCTTTGTAAACTCTTCCTTGCTACTCAGAATAATCTTTTAAAATCAAGAGTAATTTTTATGGGACATTTTTCATTTAGCTCGAAGGAGGGAAGCCTTGGGGAGAATCTTCAGCTTGAAAGATTAACAAACACCAGGCTGCTGAAACTCTGGTTTTCATTTTATTTTCAAGGGCGTGTAAAAAATGGAGCTAGCACACACTCTCAGCTACTCGGTCATCTTTCTCTGTTCCTTTAAAAAATGAGAACAAGACACAAGGGGACTTGAGAGATTGCATTTGTTCTCCCATAGACAAAGTGGTTATTTTATAAATGAAGAGGATGAAAAGCCCTTTCCTCCTGAGTTTCTTAGCAACAGGACCGGAGTCAGTTTGAATGTGTATGCGTGAGCACTCCCTGCACAGTGACATTGGAGCTCTGCGTTTCACAGGTAAAACTGTGTTAGCCTGGTAACTGGAATTCGGGGTTAGGGGGAGGAAACGAGGTTAAAAAAAAAAAAGGGACCCTACAATGAAAGGAAGTAACTCATTCAGAGCCGTCTCCTCCGCCGCTGTGCGGCCTGAAATCTCCGCTCTCTCGGGTGCAGTAAGGATGGTCTCGGAAGCCCCCAGGTGCTGCCTTCAGTGGAGGGCCAGCCTGTTTTTCCCGTTTCCTTCTTCTTCCCCCAGCACCCTGCATGCCGAGTGGTGAGACGTCCAGCGCTCGCTGTGAGACATTGCCCCAAGGAGCCTCTATGTGGCTGACGTTTCCACACGGAAAGCAAGCGCCGGGCGTTAGGAAGCAGAGTGCTCGGTGCTCACAGCTAGAAAGACGTTTCCGCAGCCAACGCCTCTCCGGCTCTGCGTTCCGTGTGCTGGGTGTGGGGCTTGGCAGAGGGCAAGCCTGCCCACTCTCCACTATTGACCCATGTGAGCATGCGCATAGGATGAGCCTGTTGTCTGCCAGGTTACGTACTCAGTTCTGACTTAGATTGTTGCTTGGTGTTCATCTACTCATTCCACAAATATTTACAGAGCACCGGCACTCTGCCAGACACCATGTTCTGTGCTGTGGCTCAGCAGTGAACAGAACCGATAGAAACCTCTTCCTTGTGGAGTTGTTATTCTCCTGGGGAAGACAGATTAAAACAAGATCGCTAAGCTAGGTGCTAGGGTGTGGTGTCTGCCCCGCTGGTATGCCCACACTGGACGAAGGGAGTCTTGAGGTCAGGGGCTGCAGTCTAATTCTTATTGTATCCCAGGACAGAGCCGGGGCCTGGAGCAGGGTCGGTATTCAGAAACGATTGTTTGGCCAGAGAAGAGAAAGCTAATAGAGGCTGCTTCCCCTCCAGACCCTCAGATCACTTCCGTGGAGTTGGCTGAGCTCCTGCCCTGCTGCAGGCGTGTCCTCACTCCAGCGGAGTTAACCGAACCGGACACCTCTCTGTTTCTTTCTTCTCGGTAGCTCCCTTGGAATGAACAACCAACCCCTTCCAATCATCTATGGTTTTATTTTCTGGATTAAAAGAAAAAAGCTCCTTCTTTGCCATCATCACTCAATACTTAGCGATATCTATGGGTGAAATGTTTTGCTATGAGAGAGTGAGTGATGGAGTGAGAGAGAAGTCAGAAGGCTCAATAGGTGTGTGTTGATCTGGCTACGCTGACTAACCCACTTTCCCATGTAACCCATCACTCTTTCAGAAATAGAATGACCTGGTTGCTGACCTTTCTTAAGGCTGTCTGGGTGTCTTGGGTGGTCTTTTTGGTAACTGATCTGTGGGTAATATACCTTTGCTCTCAAGTTTCCTTTAAAACTCGGCTGTACTCCCTCTAGTAGGTCACTTTTGGAATGTTTTCTTCCATCGCAAAGGGCTAGATCCCATGTAGTTCATCCTGGCAATAGGAAACAGAAGAACTATCAAATAAATATACCAAGGAACAAATAAGGAGGGGCTAGGAAAGTTGCAAGTAAAAAATGAACCTGAAAATAAGAGAATGGAGCAGAGTGAATGCCATTATTCCATATGGCCTGAGGGCTAGAAAGTCTACCAATCCATATTTAATCATTGAAGTATGTGTTTACACTGTCATTCTGGATCATTTTATTACACGTCTAAGAATATTAGGAAGACCTATTCTGAAAGTAGAATGCCTGGGACACACGGAGTCCCTGTAGCTTGTTGCTGGGGCCCAGGGTCCTGCATGGCAGAGTCCACCCTTGAAACACAGGGCAGGAGAGGAGAAAAGTTGTGCTTTCCTGTCTCCCACCTGGAGGACTCGTTGTTGGGGTGAGGTGGGGTTGACGGGAGCACAAGCAAGAAGAGGCCTAGTGGTTTATGGAGAGAATGCTGACCTGAGCCAGAGGCCTGGATGATAGTCCTCACACTGGCAGCCAACCACCTTTGGGACCTTAAGGAAGTGAGGTCCCCCCTTTGGGTCTTAGTTTTCTTGTCTAAGAAATAAAGAAAGGAGAAGGATCGGGGAAGGGGTGCACTTTGCGCTGGCTGGCAGGTAAGAAATCTGGATCTGACACTAGTCTTCCTCTGCTCCCTACCCCTACCCTTTTACGTCTCGGGTTAAAAATTGGGCAGATGTTTTCTCTAAAGCTGATGGAATCATCTCCGTGTAAGAAATTTAAAAGCATTCACATGTTCTTTGAGTACTAAGCAGTCTTGGTTTCCCCTTGCGGCTGCTTTGTAAGTTTTGATTATAAATTTGTTTTTCTAATCTTTCCCATCAGCAGTAATAAAGCAAACCCTTTTAGACTTCAGAGATGCATGTTCTGAGTGTTATAAGCCACACCAAAGTGGAGGCAAGGATGATCCATCACCTGTGGCTCTGCCGTGTGTTTTCCAGCCCCTCTCCTGACAGCTCTGCGCCTGCCCCGGGAGCCACTCTTCCTGAAGCACTCGGACGCGTCACATTTGCTAATAAGATGCTTTCCAAGCAGGCTCGTTCAGCCTAAATTAGCCATTTTCCTTTTCCATCTAGGGCCTCTAACGAATTAGGGTAACAGAGCTAAGTAAGCTTGGTTATTCATTTTTGAAAGGGGGTTTTAGAAAATGAATTAAGCATAGGCTTGGGGAACCAGTTGACCGGGACCCAAAAACCCATAGATCATTCACTTTAAAACAAAATCGCTTTGCTTGTAGACGGCATTGGGTCCTTGTCTGTGGTTCCCGTTTCTGTGCTGCCAGCAGCACCACTTGGGACTCGGTTTCATCAGGCCAAGCTGTTCCAATTCCCAAAGCAGCTGAAGAGTGGGATGGGCGGTGAAATGTGGCATCCCCCCTCTCAGTCCAGCCCCTGGTAATGAAATTCTCCAATCTTTCAGCAATAACAAAACCTAGAAAATTACTTCAGATCATCCTTTGGGACAAGCCAGCTTCTGTGTCAGCTTCCCAAGTGTTTGGCCTCAGAACAGGCTGACCTTGGTAGTTTGTCTTGCTCACCAGAACTCTCTGACTTTAAAATCAGCTCACATTTCCCCTCCCCTCCCTCCTTACTTCCACTTCCTCCCCTCTTCCTTCTTCTCTTCCTCGTTCCCTTCCTCCTCCTCTGATTTCCTCTACCCCTTCCCCTGTCATACATTCCCCAAGGATCCAGTTAGATGACCTTGCTTTTAGGCAAACTTGCAGATGGATCCTTCCATTGCTCACACATTCAGATGAGTCCCTCTGCACCACAGCATTCATCCTCCACTGGTTTGAAGTAATTTCAGGCACTCGAGTCCCACTGTTACAAGGTAGGCATGTGTAGGGGAGACGTTCCCCTTCAGATGAATAGCTTTACAAAAGGGGTCGTGGATTCTTAAAGCGCAAAACCAAATACCGTTTCTCAATAACCCACTTTAGATTTGCCTTTAAAAATATTATGCAGGGAGAAAGAGAGAGGAAGGACTGTTCGCCTTATATCGAGCTCAGTGCCACTCACTTCATATGTGCTCAGTGCAGGGCTCTGCTAGGAGCTTGTGCAGCCCTTGACCCACTGTCCGCTGTCCTGCTGCCTCTGATGGGATCTTCTGCTCTGTTACTGCTAGTTTGTTCTTCTGTTATTCAGGTGACTTTTGGTCTTTAGCTTAGTTTTTCAGAAACAAGATTTTAAAACATACTGACTCCCTTATCCAAAAGGAAGGAGACTGATCACTGACTTTAGGCAAATAAACTGCATTTGTTCTTTAACTGCTAAGATCTCTGCGGGAGCCACCACTCACCTTGATAATTGCCTGGCGGTGTGGCATCTTGACTGATTCTGGCAGTGGGCGTACATGAGCACTTGAGTTGGATGTTGTTGCCACAGGCAACCTAGAGAGGAGACGGCAGCCACATAACTGAAAACTCTTTTCGGGGGCCTCTTCTATTCCTCATAGTTGGGGACCACAAGGGGTATGGGGACGAACACACTGCTGCTCTCCTCGGACAGGGAGGTCAGGAAGTGCTTGAGGAGCAGGAGCTGTTATTTGAGAGGAACCTTGAAGGAAGGCTAGGATTTCACTCGCCATACACAGTTGATAGAGGTCAGTGGAAGACCAGAGAAATGAAAGAACGGGGGTGGGTGGTTTGTAGCTGGTTGCCCAGTTTGAATGAAGCTGTAGATGGAAGAGTGTACAAGAGAGCTGATTCAAAGCCACCCACTCTATGGGAACAGAAGTCTCTGTTTAATTTAATAAGAAATAAAGAATAATTACATATATTTGAATGTGGGGAATGATAGGACTGCCACCATCATTGTAGATTAACCTGTCAGTAACATGGGACAAATTGAAGTGGGTAGAGAAGGGGATCAGTGGTTCTGAAGCCTGGCCAAACACATTAGAATCACCTGGAGAACTTTAAAATGTCCCGTGCCCAGACTGCACTTCAGACCAGTTTGATCAAAATCTCTGGGTGGGACCCCGGCATCCATGTTCCAGGTCCTGGGAACTGTGGGGCTGGGGAAGCACTGTGGTTCTAGTGAGAGATGTTGAGAGCTCTTAAGTTTATAAGTTGTGTTTTTCAGCCTTGGTTGCACACTGGAATCACATGAGGAACTTTAATTCTTACACACACACCACGTGTGTGCGCCCCACATACACCCCAGAGCCTTGGGTCTCACCCCGGAGTTTCTGACTTAATGAACATGGGATACAGCCAGAGCATTGGGTTCTAATGTACAGCTGGGGTTGGGAGGAATTGAGGTAGAGTTAGTGAGAAGCAAGCCCTTTATTATGTGCCAGGTGCTATTCTAAGTACTCGACATGAATTGACTGATTTATTGACATTTTATAGATATAGAAGCAGGGTCACAGACAGGAGAGAGGGCTTTTCCGAGGCCACAGAGCAATTCCTAGAGCCTGCTTTCCAGTCCATCCTCCGGGCTCCAGAGCCCAGCTCTTAACGCACAACACCACGTGGCCTCTCTGGAGAAGCCTGGCTGATTGGGGGCGGGAGGGAAGGGAAAAGCTGGAGAGACGCTCTTCAGATTTTGTGTCTTGGTACAGGGAGGCGTCTGGTGGTACCTTTAATACAATTGTGAAACCAGAAGTACTTGCTTTAGGGCAGAATGGCAGAGTCGTTTTGAATCTGAAGTGACTGTAGAAGATGCAGGTGGATGTGGCAGTTAGAAACGAAGGCCTAAAGCTGGAAAGCTTTCTGTTCACACAGCAAGTCCACGGCTGAGGAAGCTGGGCTGGAGGAGCTAGTTAGCACGCTCAGGGTCTCCGCTAGGCAGCGGCAGAGCAGGGTCTGATGAGGTTGGCAGGGGTGATAGTGCGGAGGGAGGAGAGACGCGGAATTGTTACGTTGGGAGGTAGAAGGCTGGACAAAGTGACAAAGGCAGGAGAACTGCTTGGCTGCCATATTGTTTAACTTGTTACACATGATGTCTAACCTAATGGGAAATGAGGAATAATGACACATTTTTACTGTGGGCAATGATATAATTCAGTTGAAAGATTGGGGTAGGAACTGGGTACAAAGTCGGGATGCTGAGGCAGATCTTGTAGTATTGATCGCTTTGTTGAAATAACTGGTAGTGAGTCCTGGGTTGCATACAGAACTTGGGGAACCAGGATAGAGATGGTACAGGAGTTGCGGGGCACATCAAGAAGAAGAGATGTTGTGCAATTAAAGGTGGCTGCGCCATAGTAAATAAGAGAAAATTTCTAGATTCATATCTTAGAAGTTTCCATGATGTCCAGTCATAAGGGATGGCTGAGGCTAGGTTGGAGTAAAGGGCACCAAGAATTGTCGATGCAAGCAGAGTATTAGAAGGACTGTGAGCAAGATTGCGCATGTTCCTGACAGTGCTGTCAAAAGATAGGAAAGAGAAAGGGACGGTGAGCTGAGTGGAGAGTGCTGTGACGGCAAAGCCGAGTGGGTGGGGGTGCATAGCTATAGAGCTGCCTTCCTCAAGGGAGCAGCCACTTCTCATTCCATATTTCTATTCTTCTAAGTAAGTCTGGGCAAATGATACCTCCGGTAATCCAAGTCAGTTAATCAAGTGTGATAAATGTTTTTCTAACAATTTAAATTACTTAACCCCTGTCTGGTGATCTTTGAAGTCATGTCTCAGTTGCCTATAAACTGCTCCTTGTCAGGACCAAATAAATGCCTCAGGAACCAAATAAGACTCAGGAACTTTTGAGAGCTTAGAACTGACTGAAAGGAGAGAGGAGGGAGCTTTGCGATAGAAGTAAGGCATGTGGCTGTCATTGAAGTAAACGTCATACATAGACGTGCGTTTTCCTTACGGGCAACACAGTAGCAGACTTCATGCCAGAAGATGCTCTAAACCTTTGTCAGGACTTTTTGGATTGGTGGAAAGATGAGCAGAGAAGGGTCTGGTTCTTGTTACGGCCTTTGCTGATAACCTCACAGAAGTTTGGGGTGGATATTCATTCTCTGGTCAGGAGAGAGGGCGAGGAGAAGCAGCTCAAGCCCAAGGGGGCTCTGGCCAGCCTGGGGAGTTCCCTTCAGTTGTCGTGCTTTCATTTTCTTTGGTGCTTCCTCGGTGTCATGCTTCATCAAACAGGCCTAAGAGCCTAAAGCAAAATCAAATAAACGACATGAAGGAGCTTGATGGGTAGATGATTCATCTCCTCATTATGAAGAACATTTCCTTTTCACCCTTTATTAGGCCAAGGAATTGTTTTCACTGTTACCTGTCCTCGATCGCGTTAAGGCCCCACCAGTCCTGCCTGCTGTAGTCAGAGCAGCCGCCCCAGAGGCTGTGACAGCCCCGCTGGGGAGCTTTCCTCCGCCTGTCTCCTGCCACTGGGCGGTACTTTTATGTTCGGGATACGCCCCAAAACAAGAAACTCCAGTGCCTCCTCCTCTCCCCCTACCTTTTCTCATCACCTCTACTTTTCTTAGGTAACTACGCATCTGTACGTAGGAAAGTACCCACTGGTGATGGAATTCAGCGTGGTGGTAGGAAACAAAGGTGTTGGCAGGCCTTTCTGGTTGAGGCGGTGCCTTGGGCAAGTCATTGATTTTCTTTCTTAGAAACAAGAGTATTAATTAGTATTAGGCCCTCTCCGGCCCTGAAAGGTTCAGGTACTGATAATAGGGATTGCCCTTGAAGAAATGTGATTTGTATGTGAAAAGGACTCTGCCAGATGACCCCAGACAAGACCACCCCACCTCGAGGAGAGAGATTTTAATGGTTGTGCCCGGACCCAGTGCTGGGCACAGTGTGGGAAGTTCCATGGCGGGGTACACAGCAAATGCAGCCTAGAGGAGGTGACACAATATAGGCATGAGGTAGTAAATGCACGTGTTCAGGGTCACCCCAGTGGTAAGTGATCAATACTCAGGACCCCCAGGCGGCGGGAGATTGTTACCGCCTATAAACTGTTCTTGTCAAGACCAGACAAATGCCTACAAGACTCAGGACTTTTGTAGTTTTTAACCGAAAATCATCCCGTATTGATTGTTTTACTCCGAATAACGGGAGCATGTTAGGGGAGCAGCAGGGGCCTGGCTGTAGTTGACTCTGGGACAGCGGTGGCGGATACGCAGCCCAAGTGCCACCCGCCGCCTCCCTCCTGCACTCGTTGCAGACATTGTTCCACACAGCACGGTCCGCCATGAACTGAAATGAATCCTCAGAGTCCATTTTAACACAAGTTCTAATCCAGACACTTGGGGGAGGTGGGCGCTGGGACTGGAGTGACCGGATGGAGGCGCTGAGCACTGTAATTGCTCACTGAGGAGTCTGAGCTCTCTCTCTCTGTTCTTGAACAGACAGATGTCACACCCAGTTTTGAAATTCATGCGAAGAATGGTCTTTACCGTAGTTGAACAACAGTTACTCCAAAAAATTAAAACATTTTTTCAATTGCTGTTGACATACAATATTAAACTAGTTTCAGTTGTACAACCAGTGATCAGACATGTAACCTACGAAGTGATCACCCTGATAAATCCCACTTTTGTGATACAGTCTGTCTTGGTTCCAGAATGTGTTTTAGTAATCCTGGGTCGGTTCTGTTAGGTAACACCAGACTCTGACTAGTCTGCCTAAAATGTGGACGCATGTCTGGCGCTCCCAAGAATTCCTGAGTGTCTTCCTTCTAGATGCAAAATTAAACGCACCCCCCCACCCCCATGAAGCCCCTAAAAGAATTTTGCTTAAAAAGCCATATATTCCCTGCCAAGTTTAAAATAGTATATGCTGTTTTTTTTTCATCATTAGGATGTAATTTCTGACATTTGAAATAAAACTGTCCCATCATTATTAAATATACTAGAGGCCCGGTGCATGAAATTCGTGCATGGACGGGGGTTGTCCCTCAGCTCAGCCTGTACCCTCTCCAATCTGGGACCCCTCGAGGGATGTCCGACTGCCCTCTCACAATCCAGGACTGCTGGCTCCCAACTGCTTGCCTGCCTGCCTTCCTGATTGCCCCTAACCGCTTCTGCCTGCCAGCCTGATCACCCCCTAACCACTCCGCTGCCAGCCTGTTTGCCCCCAACTTCCCTCCTCTGCCGGCCTGGTCACCCCTAACTGCCCTCTCCTGTAGGGTTGATCACCTCCAACTGCCCTCCCTTGCAGGCCTGGTCCTTCTCAACTGCCCTCCCTTGCAGGCAGGGTGCCTCCCAACTGCCCTCTCCTGCTGGCCATCTTGTGGTGGCCATCTTGTGTCCACATGGGGGCAGGATCTTTGACCACATGGGGGCAGCTATATTGTGTGTTGCAGTGATGATCAATCTGCATATTACTCTTTTATTAGATAGGATAGAGGCCTGGTACAGGGGTGGGGGCCAGCTGGTTTGCCCTGAAGGGTGTCCCTGGTCAGGGTGGGGTTCCCTTGGGGCGAGGGGCCTGTGGTGGTTTGCAGGCCGGCCACGCCCCCTGGCAACCCAAGCAGAGGCCCTGGTATCTGGAATTTATTCTCCTTCTACAATTGAAACTTTGTAGCCTGGATCAGAGCCAAGCCTGGGGCTCCCTCCGTGGCCAGCAGCCATTTCTATTGGGGTTATAATTGAAACTTTGTAGCCTTAAGTGGAGGCCTGGGCCCGGCCAGGGTGTGCGGAAAGCTTTGCTTCCCCTGTTGCTGGGGCAACCCTGGCCTGCTCTCTTAAGCTCCATTCTGCCGCCATTTCTGTTTGAATTTGTTTACCTTCTATAATTGAAACTTTGTAGCTTGAGTGGAGGCTTAGGCCTGGCAAGGGCATGCGGAAAGCTTGGCTTCCTCTGTTACCTAGGAAACCTTGCTCTCTGTGGCTGTAGCCATCTTGGTTGGGTTAATTTGCATACTTGCTCTGATTGGATAGTGGGCATGGCTTGTGGGTGTGTCGGAGGTATGGTCAATTTGCATATTTGTCTATTATTAGATAGGATCTAGTGTATTTTGAATACCATTGTGATTTATACCCATTATTACCTATTTTGAAAATACACGAGTGAGCCTGGCTGATTTGGCTCAGTGGATAGAGCGTTGGCCTGCAGACTCAAGGGTCCCGGGTTCAATTCCAGTCAAGGGCACATGCCTGGGTTGCGGGCTCGGTCCCCAGTAGGGGGCGTGCAGTTGGCAGCCAATCAATGATTCCCTCTCATCATTGATGTTTCTATCTCTTCCTTTCCTTTCTTCTCTGAAATCAATAAAAATATATTTTTTAGAAAAAAGAAAATACACCAATGAGCTACTTTTTAGCAGTAAAATCTTATACTTTATCTTTCCCCCTTTAACTTATATAACTAGTAGTATATATATATATATATATATATATATATATATTGATTTTCAGAAAGGAAGGGAGAGAGAGAAAGAGAAACATCAGTGATGAGAGAGAATCATTGATCAGCTGCCTCTTGCATGCCCCTTACTGGGGATCGAGCCCACAAGCTGGGCATGTGCCCTCGACTGGAATCGAACCTGGGACCCTTCAGTCTGCAGGCTGACACCCTTGATCACTGAGCCAAACCAGCCAGGGCATAACTCGTAGCTTTTGCATCTACTTCCCCATAGATTTTATTCCTAATGTAAAGCATTCTGTCTAGAGAGTCTTGCCAGATCAGCCTTTCATACTCCCTGAGACAAAAAGGCATGTGTATCAAAATATGCGTACATACTGTGATTTCCTTTAGAAATAAAGCTGTGTTAAAAGAAAAATTCTCTCCAATAATTATAGTGTTATAATAATTATTAGTGTACAGGTGAACAAAACAAGATATTATAAATGTAGATAAAATTTTCCTTTTTACTATTCATTGGAAATAAGATGGATTGAGTTTTTTAAACACATTAGTTCTTGGATGAATATTACTTATTGTTCAATTGAGGCCATATTCTGTATCTGTTTTATTCTTATTTATTTGTAGATATAAATGTTCAGAAATCTTGTTTACATGAACAAGTAGATGGGAATGATAGTTTTTTAACAATGTTACCTAAATATTTGAATTTTACATTGTAATGCCAAAAATGTAATTTATCATCAGACATATTTTCAGTAGTTTATCAGATGACACCTTCTCTAGATCCTCCTTCAATTTTGTTGAAAGCAAAGAATTGGAAAGTATTTGAGTTGCTTAAGGCTCCTGTGGTGAACATAGTCAGTCACTGTGCCCACATCCACACCCATGTTTTGAATGGACCTGTGCTTCTGCCCTGGAGTTTCTGCACAGGCCCCGCGGCTAAGCACCCCAGATGGGAGGGGGTGCCTTTGCTTGTGAGGTGAGAGGAGGGTGGCCCTTCACCTTCTACACAAGAGTGCATTCCTAGGTGGATGACTTGGAAAGAAAACATGGAAGTTGAAGGTTAGGAAATGAAGATTCCCTTAAAATTACTTGAGTCCACGTGCCCTTAAGAAAGTCTTTTGGCCGAAACCGGTTTGGCTCAGTGGATGGAGCGTCGGTCTGCGGACTGAGGGGTCCCAGGTTCGATTCCGGTCAAGGGCATGTACATTGGCTGCGGGCACATCCCTGGTGGGGGGTGTGCAGGAGGCAGCTGGTCGATGATTCTCTCTCATCGATGTTTCTGGCTCTCTGTCCCACTCCCTTCCTCTCTGTAAAAAAAAAAAAAAAAAAAAAAAAAAAGTCTTTTGTGTCTGTACACCCCAGTTTGCAGATAATAGACCTACACATTTTCCTTGCCAGGCCCTCATCTTGGCCCTGGAAAATCTCAGGAAAAGGCAGGACCTGTGAGATCTGGGCTGGCGGTGGAGAGAGAGCCAGCCTGGGAGCCTGCACACCTCTTCAGAGTTGGTCTGCTTCGGGCAGTGAACCAGGCTGTGCATTGCTTTGGTAACTTAAGTGATGAATAAATTGCTGTCCTGGCCCTCCATTTTGTCATAATGCCAGAGCTCTTATTATAAAACAAAATGAAACAACACCGCCCCCTAAAAACATCCATAGAAACCAAAACCCTCTGAGAGATCTTGGTTTCTTAATGTCAATAAGGTCTGCATATTTACTTTTTTTAATGTTTTGGTAACTTGTTTTCAAATAACTGGTTTCCTTTTTAATCCATACATTTTATTTTAGGCATTTAGAACCCATTTTTAGGAAGAGGTTAGGCTTTACCAGGCTGCCAAAAAGGGCCCATGGCACAAAAACGGTGAACCCTGTTCTTAGTGCTGACCTCTTCCATGTAACCACGAGTTTCCGGACTCCTAGATGGCAGCCAGCGCAGTGGTTTCACGGAAGGATGCTGCATAGGAGTGACGCTCGGCAGGACGGGGTGGCACGTTACTGGCTCGGGGCAAGCACCGGGGGTGTTTCAGACGTTGCAGTAGATGCCAGACCTCGGGTGTTGTTACCAGGCATTATCTGATGGGCATTATTGGCTCCTATAATCCAGGTGACTGTCAAGCATTAGGGAATCCCACCCACCTGCCCATCCGCCAGGGGGCGTGGTTCCTGAGGGCCCTTGATCTTCCTTGCCCTATTCTACATAAGAAATCAGTCCAGAGAGAGAAAACTTACATATTTTCTCCAGGTTGTTTCACAACAATCGAGCATGTTCTTGCTTTTATTATTAAGTAACGGGGACCTGCGGCTTCTTGGTTATTGTCTGGTTTGTTTCTGTAACGTTTCAACATTCATTATTTTCTTTCTGGTGCTTTCTTAGGCAGCTGATTTGCTCCACACACCAGGTCCCCTGACCCGAAGCTACAGAGCTGCATTTAGATCAGGTTTCTCGCATGCTGCTGACTTTATCTCATTTACAGTATCACATTTCTGTTGCCATACACTGTGTGATCTGGGCCTCCCCACAGCTTTTTAACAATTCGTAATTGAGCAGGAAGTGTTTTTATTACAGTGGCCTTTTGATTTTGATTTTACAATCGTGTAGTGTTTAGCAGAGAGCAGAGGTGGGGAAGTGGCTCTCTGAAACACATTTTTGACAGAGAGAAGTCTGTTGTTTCAGCCACTTGGCTATCTGTCAGCGCTTCTCAGACTTCCCCCTTGTGTTGGTTGCCTGGCAACCTGGGGCTGGAGCAATCAAACCGTGGCCAGTGCTTTTCCAAGCCCAGATTGGGAGATGATTTATTGGTGGAACTGTAAGCACGGTAAACCCAAGCCTCAGAAATGGACCTTTTCTTTCATTTTAAACCAGGAGTTTATATAAACCACACCAAGAAAAAATAAAAGATGAAGGGTATCAGTTGGAGCGTGTTTTTTAAAGCTTTTAAAGAATAAAATTCAGGCCTATAGTGAGCTTGTTATTATGTGTCCATACACACACACACACACACACACACACACACACACATATATATATAGGTTTACATTTCTGCTTAGTTGGATTATTACCATTTTTCTTTTGCCTTCCTGGAACACTTAACAATTTAAAAGTTAGTGCTTTCTCTGGTAAATTAGGATACTTGGGATGCCATCTTTCCATGAGAAACTCAGCCCAGGGAATGAAAGGTAAGGGCTCGCCTGGGGCATCAGAAGCCTGGATAGAATCAGGCAGAGAACCAGAGCCCAGGTTTCCTGGTCATGTGTCCATATCTGGACTTAATGCAGTGAATATATAATGCTGAGTGCACTTCTCTGTTTTTCAAAATTAGCTGAAAAATGCAAAGAACCCTGCCTTCCCCATGCTGTGTGAACAGGTCGTCCTCTCTGTACGTAACACATTCGTGTGGAGAAGGGAACACTGTCATTGCAGGACAAGTCAATTCTGAACTTCCAGATTCTTCCCACTTTCTGCTTCTGCCCACACTGCCTTCTCTTGTCCTCCTCCCCTAATTTATAATTATTACTTTTTAACTGAAAATCATCCCATATTGATTTATTTTTACTGTAAAAGTTAATTTTAAAGCTCTTTATTGTGAGATTTCTCCTTCATAGAGTTTCAAACAATTTCTCCCATAATGCAAGTGGAAATGAAGAGAAATTTGTGTGGGGCATTCTGCATGGGAGGAGGGGCAGAAGAATTGCAGCCTGACTGCAGGTTAAGCATTTCTTAAGCATTTCATTCGGTAACATTTTAAAGAAATACTTCGGAACTCAAACCGTACTCTCCATGCAGCCCAATATCCCCGACTGTATATGTGACTGTGCTCTTAGTATGTTTGTGTTCCTTATAAATATACAGATCTAATCTCTGTGTGTAATTTACACACAGCTGTGTTCATCTCTCTTAATACCAATATTTTCAGCAAGAGTGAGGTATCATGGGAATGCTATTGTTCCAAACAAAAGCCAGCAGAGCAGCCTCCTGGTGGGGCCCATTACCAGCACCCCATGTGGGGACTCTCCCTTGAGGGACCCTAGTGGGAGTTGCTCTGCAGGGGACAGCTTGAGACCCAATGGTAATAAAAAGGAAAACAATGACCACCGTTAGACAGGGGTCCGCCTTAGCACCGAGGTTGCCTTCTGTAATGGAAATACACTCCCTGCCCCCCATCCCCGTACATTTCCTAAAGGAATAAGTGATTTTCCTCCCTATTTGGAGACCCTTTAAAGCGAGCAAAGTTAAACGAGGAGCCCTGGCCCCTGTCAGACTGTGGTGAAGGAGAAACAGTCCAGCAGCCCTTTCCATGGCAGGAGCTGAAGTGAGCCCCTGGTGCCCGCCAGGGCCTCAGTTTCCCCTGTTTGTGGGCAGATCATAACTTCTGGGTTTGGCTGAGTTCTTCCGGGGGACAGATTTCATTTAATTTAAAATAACAGGCTTTTGTGATTTTATTTCATTTAAGACTATGTGATACCATTGTCCATAATTCTAACTGTATTTATTTTACCTCCCTAATGGAAAACTTCTCGTGCTTTGGAACTTTTAATGTTTTACAAAACAGAAATAAGGACCATTCTAGACCTGTGCTACCCGACTTGGTACCACCAGCCACATGTGGCTGTTGAGCACTAAAATGTGCCAGTCCAAGCTGAGATGTGCTGTAAGTGTAAACTGCATGCTGAATTTCACAGACCTAGTAGGAAAAAAACGCAAACTATTTAAAAATTTTTGTATTAATTGTATGCTGAATTGATAATATTTTATTTTATTTTTTATTTTTTAAATTACTTTATTGATTAAGGTATCACATATTTGTCATCAACCATCCCCCATTCCCATCCCAAACCCCCCCACATGCATGCCCCCCTCCCCCTGTTGTCCGTGATCACTGGTGAGGCTCATATGCAAGCACACAGTCCTTTGGTTGATCTATCTCCCTTGTCCCCACCCTCCCCTACCTTCCCTCTGAGGTCTGACAGTCTGATCAATGCTGTTCTTGTTCTTCAGTCTATGTTCATCTTTTCCTGATTTGATAATATTTTAGATAGATCAGGTTAAAATGGACATTAGAAACTATTATTATTAAAATTAACTTTATCTTTAAAACATATGGCTACTAGAAAATTAAAGTTACATGTTTGGCTCACATTCAGTTTCTACTGGGCAGCCACTAATTTAGACTCTTAATTATAATTTTTTCAGAAGGCTTCTTCACTAAAGATTTCCATTCTTTCATTGGCTTGTAACTTACAGACGAACCACATTTCTTTTTTCAGTTTATTCCTCTTTCTTTTTTTGCTGAGAACTACTTTGTTTAAAAAGGCGAACTTTTTAATGACTTGTTTATGAGCCATTTTACAGGGACATTTACAGAGACTCCACGGTGATATCACAGGGAGAGGAGGAGCCTCTAACACCTATTTGGGTTCTGTTGTTAGTATTGGGTTATTTTTAATTTGGGTGTAGCTGGGCAGCCACAATTGGCCAGAGATATTTTGCTGGCGGAATTCCTACATCTGTTAATGCTGCTGCTTAACTAGCCGTTCTCATTTGACTTGAAATGCACTGAAGCGTGCTCTGATTCTCACCCGGTGGCAGTGCTTTGTCAGGTCTGCCATCGTGAAAGGACTTAGCGGACTCAGTGTAATCATCATACAGACAGAGATATATGGGATGGCTCAATGGCCTTTGCTAGTGGGCTCAGTTGCTATGTAAACCATCTGACATGAGGTCAGTTTCCTATGAGGCATGTGGTCTTTGGATGAAAAATGGAGTAATTTTATTTGACATTTGAGACCACCTGGAAAGGGTTTAGTACACAGGTGTGTTGAAAAAATTAATTACCGGCTTCATTCTGGGTGCTAAGTGGCATCATGGGTGGGACACTGGTTTCTCTGGTGGGATTTGTATGTCGGAGTGGACAGGAAAGTTGGTGTTAAACAATTTTGTAAGTAGTAATTAGAGATTCGGAAACTTAGCATGAACACATGTCAGGAGACACTGAGTCAAGACGGAGGGCAGATGGCTGGGAAATCAAATAGTACTTTGGGAAGACCCAGGTAGCTCACCTCCCGATACATTCATTCATTCATTCAGTCAGTCAGTCAGCCAGCCAGTGATTGATTGCTGATCAACTGCTGTACCTATCAGGTGCTGCTTTTGGGGTGGGATACAGAAGTGAACATATTTCCTGATGCATTTAGTATCATGTAAAGCATGTCATGTTACATGGTAATAAGAGCTATGTGTTAAAGCAGAGTAAGGTTATAGAGAGTAAAAGGACATGCAGATTGAGGAAGTTTAATTGGAAGCTTATTTACTGGTTCATTTAATTAACAGTTGACTAACAATGTAGTTAGAGTTTCTAGTAGTTTTTGTAATGAATTTCATATTGGTTTCCTCTTGCTATATAACAAATTAGGCCCAATACTAAAAATTACCTCAACTGCCCTGGCCAGTGTGGCTCAGTTGGTTGGAGTGCTGTCCTGCATACCAAAGGGTGGTGGGTTCCATTCCCAGTCAGGGCACACACGTTTGATTTCCCCAGTTGGGGTGTGTGCAGGAGGAAGCTGATTGATGTTTCTCTCTCTCCCTTAAAAAAAAAAAAATTAAAAAAATGACCTCAACTTAAAACCGTAATATCCACTTATTATCGCTCCGCTTCTGTGGGACGAGAATTTGGAAGTGGCTCGCTGTGGGTTCTGAGTTGAGGGGCTTTCGTGCGGTTGCCTCAGATGGTAGATGGGGGTGGAGCCATCTGGAAGGCTCCTTCACTCAGGAGCCTGCGCCAGGAGCCTCCAGCAGCTGGACATCGGAGCTGCTGGGGCCTCTCTCCCGACCCCTGTGTGTCTCCCAGCGCTGCTGGCGGCTTCGGGAGAGCCTGACTGTGCTCTGGTGGCTCCGGGAGAGCCTGACTGTGCTCTGGCGGCTCCGGGAGAGCCTGACTGTGCTCTGGCGGCTCCGGGAGAGCCTGACTGTGCTCTGGCGGCTCCGGGAGAGCCTGACTGTGCTCTGGCGGCTTTGGGAGAGCCTGACTGTGCTCTGGCGGCTCCGGGAGAGCCTGACTGTGCTCTGGCGGCTTTGGGAGAGCCTGACTGTGCTCTGGCGGCCTCGGGAGAGCCTGACTGTGCTCTGGTGGCTTCGGGAGAGCCTGACTGTGCTCTGGCGGCTTCGGGAGAGCCTGACTGTGCTCTGGCGGCTCCGGGAGAGCCTGACTGTGCTCTGGCGGCTCCGGGAGAGCCAGACTGTGCTCTGGCGGCTCCGGGAGAGCCTGACTGTGCTCTGGCGGCTCCGGGAGAGCCTGACTGTGCTCTGGCGGCTCCGGGAGAGCCTGACTGTGCTCTGGCGGCTTCGGGAGAGCCAGACTGTGCTCTGGCGGCTTCGGGAGAGCCAGACTGGACTCTGGTGGCTCGGCTCTGCGTGTCTGCAGAGGGAGAGCCAAGCAAAGCTGTACTGCTTACACTCCAGCCTCAAGCCCGCCAGCATCTCTGTCCTGTGGGCCAATGTTACTCTTGGAGAGTGCACTGAGGAGCCTGAGGACGACCTGGTCTAAGTCACATGACGGTCCATGTTGAGTGTGATGTTCGGACACTGGAGATGACACTGACCAGAAAGTGTAGGTGAAGTCTGAGCTAAAGGAAAATGTCTGCTCTAGGAGAGAGAGAACCATAATAAAAACGTGGTTATTATTTTAAATAGTTATCCCGCTTGCCTTTTTAAAGCTAGAACTAGTTTAATGAAACTATTAACTATAGTTGACGCTTGAACAACTCAAGGGTTAGGGGCACCGACCTTGCGTCCAGTTGAAAATCCAAATGTAACTGTGTAGTTAACCTGGACTGATGCTGGGAAATTCAGTTACTTACGAAGTAGAGTCAGCAATGAGGAGCCATATACGAGGACTCTTGGAAATGCCCACCATGATTGGCGAGTCTCCTCCCAGACAGGTTGGTTCTGGGAGCTATTTATTGAAAAAGTAGTGCTTTACTCAGTCACCTTTTCGTTAATGTGTTAAATATTTAAAACCCAAAACCAAATGATACTTTTCAAAGCAGCATCATTAGTATACCTCCAGCAAGAAATAGGTTTTAGATGTGGTGACAGGAATCTCTAACAAACGACTATCTGGCTGGTTCTCAGCTAATGGTGGGTCAGTAGGAGCCGTTGATGGGCAGGTGGGCACTGTGTAATACAAGTGTTTGCAAAGGCTTTCATTCCTGCTTGGCATCAATGCCCTTTCCCCCCCTTACTCCCTCGTTAGCATAGGCCCGCATGTAGGACACACCCTCGCTGGGATTCTGTGGTCCTCGGCCTTCAGAAAAGCAGTGGGCCTGCTCCTCGGACCCCTGCCTGGCTCGCGGGCTTGCACTGTTACGTCTCTGTCCGGGAGCGAGGGGCCACTGTGGCCTGCTTACTTGCAAATATGCCTGCTCTTCAGTCCCCTGAGAACCAGTGAGTTATTAACATAAAATTTTGTGCAGAAAACAGGGTAGAGCGGGAGCCATTTTCACAGTGGGAATCGTTTTAATACCGACAGTGTTTTCCCAACAGTTATGCAAGAGGATTGAGTGAAGTCACGTTTCCAAGTCCTGGTGAGTTTCTGACTGTGATGCACTAGTTACAATTCACCAGAGGGAGTTAGTTTTGAAAGCTCTCAGCCAGGAGTTAATGCAGAGCTATTTTTCAGCCGTTTCTGAGGTACAGTCCCCTCGTCCCGCCTCTCTTCTCTGCTGCGGACACAGGTCAGATCCAGCCCTTGAGGTGAACCATGATGGGAGTTCCAGGTGCAGATGAGGGAGATAAGTGCATTCTTTGAGGGACTTAGCCCCAGCCTACCACTCTTCTCTTGGCTATCCAGTTTGATGTTCAGAATAACTTTTTGAAATGGATAAGGCAGGTATTTTTTGCCAATTTAAAAGATGAAGAAATTGAGGCAAGAATAAATTAAATTATGAGAATATAGCCCTTACTTACTCATTTATAGATTTTTGAGAACACTTACCTGGAAAGGCAAACAAAGGAACAGATGCCCATCGCACCCTGTCCTGGACTCCATCTTAGGCCTCACCCATCCGAGGCTCCCAGTTGTTTACATAGGTCGCCCTTGACCCTGGATTGATGGCATGGTTAGTTTTTCCTTCTGTAAAACGGAGATCGTAGTGGTCCCTAATGGACTCATTGAAGGTTGGTGTGATGTTTCAGTAAGTCAGTGCACGTAGCCCTTAAGGCATACCCTAGCCCTACTCGGTGTTAGCTGTTGTTATTGTTGCACAGGGTGGTGGTTCCCTACCTGTTTCATATCATGACGCATAGCAGCAAAGCTGCTAGCCCTAGGCCCACCCTGCCACCCGAGGGTGGAGAGAGGGTCAGCATCTGGGTAGGTCATGGGCACAGGGCTCGGGAGGCTCTGACATGGGGCAGACTCAGCAATAGCACCAGGGACTTTTGAACGTGTAATTTTATCATAAGAGAAAATGTTACTGTATTGTGACCCAATTATGTTTATTCCTATTAAGTATCTCCCATTTCAAAACTGGCTGTGTCTATAAACAGCCATGTCAAAATGTCCTTTATGGAACAGAGGAGCAGACTAGGTCCCAGGACTTCTGGGTTTGAATCTCCTATTCTTTGCATTCTACCAAAAATAAGAAATAGAGCTTTCCAGGGCCTATTAAAACCCAGTTTAACAGTAAATACTGTGTTCAGGTAACTCACTTTTTTTAAAGCCAGGACTTAAATATTCTCTGCTGGGAACTTACAGATAGGTAACTCCTGATGATGACATGAAGTTTTAACTCAGTAGTGGAAAACTAGAGCAGTTTGTCTAAAAACTGGAGCATAATTATGTCGCATGACGGGGGTTCTAATTATCACTACGCTGGCAGTCATATTACAATATATGTGTATCAAATTAACATGTACACCTTAAATTTATACAGTGTTATATGTCAAAATACATGAAACGAGCACAACCACAAGCTAAGTTTGTAAAACAAAGAATAATCTCCTTGCCATAAATAAACTTATATTTATATTTGGATCTCATCTGGTTACGAGGATTCAGAAGTAGCAAAGGACTTGTTTCTGCTCCCACGGAACACACGCAGGTTAAGTGGAAACACACCCGCAAGCCCCTCCGTTCATGCTCGTGAGGGCCCGGCCGCAAGTCTGAGGAGCGTGGACAGCGGGCTGCTGAGCACTCGGGCAGTGACCCAGCCCACGGTCCCGCCTGTGAGTGAGCAGTCTTCCTCTCCTTCACCCCCGGCATCCTGCCATTCTAATAGCTGAACTCCGCCAGGAACAGGAAAGGTAAGGGGCGTGGAAATAATTCACGAGGCCTGGAATGTCAGCGCTGGAAATGCTGAATTTCAGCTCCACTACTAAGAAACAGACCATGTCTATGAGCTGACATTCAGAAGCTCAGAGTACAGGCAGACCGCACAGATGTTGCCCCCCCCCCCCCCCCTTTTTTTTTTAACAAATAGAAGGCTAGACCCTCCACCAGCAAAAACATTGTGACTCACTTATTGCAATACTTGCTTTATTGCAGTGGTCTGAAACCAAACCCGCAATATCTCCAAGGTCTGCCTGGACATGTCTATTTTTAAATCGATAATGTTAATTATTAAACTAGTCTTAAAGACTTCAAGGTCTTCATTTGAAGAGAAATGAATTAATAGAGGGAAAGGAAATGAATTAATAGAGGGAAAGGAATGTTTAGCATATTGACCTGTTCTGATCACTGACCAACTCTGAGTGGGTTGGCTTTGTTTCGATTTTAAAGGCTCCTCTACATTTCTGGTAAACCACAAGGTAAAGGCTGGTCTCTGAGCAGCAGATGTTTTACCAGTTTTGAGGCCTTGTGGCTTTCCATAGAGAAGTAACAGTGCAGGCCACATGAAGCTTTTACTTCCTTTTTTTTTTTTAAGTGGAGCCAATGGTGCTTTGCACTTGATAGCGTAGTCATTGAAATACATTGACAGAAGTGGTCTGTGTTCACCACCAGATGTCAAATTCACATTTCTAGAAGCAGTTTGAAATGTCTGAGACATTCAAGCAAGTGTTCCCCATGGGCTTGGACCATAGGTTTAGCCTTGGGAACGTCATAAGAATCCTGAATGATATTTAGAGCCCAGGGTGCAGTGGGCGGTACATTGGGAGGGAGTATGAGAGCAGCAGGAAGCCGTGAACAAAGCCGTGGGAAGACTCCAACATTTAGCCCTAACCGGTGTGGCTCAGTGGAAAGAGCGTCAGCCTGTGGACTGAAAGGTCCCAGGTTCGATTCCGGACAAGGGCATGTACCTTGGTTGCGGGCACATCCCCAGTAGGAAGTGTGCAGGAGGCAGCTGATCGATGTTTCTCTCTCATCGATGTTTCTAACTCTCTATCCCTCTCCTTTCCTGTCTGTAAAAAATCAATAAAATATATATATATATTGTTAAAAAGACTCCAACATTTAGAGGTTGAATAGAGAATTAAGCCAGGTGATATGAGGAAAATCAGAGAGTTTCATGTCATGGAACCAAGAAAGTCAACCTGGTTATCACCGTTCAAAATGAACCCTTTGACTTGTAACTGTGCCCACCCTAGCCCAACAAACCTGCCATCTCATGCTTTGTCTCACTTACATGTCAGAAACATGGGCGCTCCAACTGCCTGATGCTATAGGGAGCCAAGCAGAGTAAGATGCAGCACTGTCTTCAGAGCCATAGACTGCTAGTCCATGAGACCGCATGCAAATAAATAAACGCCAGATGAATGGGAGGGAATGGTCAGGGGAATTTCCTTTTGGAGTGGGAGGGAGTTGGACTTGGGTTTGAAGTATCTTGAGTAGGCTGTAGAGAGCAGTAGAAAAGGTAGCCCTGAGTCTGGAGTTCAGACAGTTGCAACATGGGCCAGTTGGCATTACTGGACATCTGGTTAGAAGGTGGACAGAGACAGGATCCTGGAGGGCCCTGACTTGAGGGCTAAGGTGTGTCCACACCACTCTGAATAGGTTAAAGCTATCCTTAGGGAGGGCTGGGAGCAGCACAGTGTGGGACCCATGGGGAACTTGGTGCTTTTGAGAAATTGCTTGCAGCGGCCTGTAAATGGCTGAATGGGGGGCTGGGCCAGTAGGCCAGCTAGTAGGCGAGAGGAATAAGGGCGTGGCCTGGCACTAGCACTGTGACAGGCAAGGAAGGAGGGCACGGACAGACCTCCGTAGGAAGAAGACTGCGGACTTGGTGACGTGATGTCAGGGCCAACAGAAAGGGCAGTCACAGATCATGGCCCCGTGACTGAAAACGGTTCCGTCTGGAGACTCCTGCCTCCCTTTTAGACGGCGCGGCAGTGAAGGGCACAGATTTGGAGCCTGGGTTAGAATTCTATCTTTCCTTCTGAGGCGTTGGGTGACCTTGGTCTAGTTACTTAACCATCTGTGCCTTAGCTTCCTTGTCTGTAAAATGGAGATAATGTACTTCTTTTAGGTTGCGAGGATTTTAAATTAATATATGTAAAGTCCTGGCATATAGTAGATACTTAATAATTATTAGTTGAATGGATGATGTCCAGAGGAAGAATCAGAATCTGAACTCAGGTTTGCTCAGCGCCACCACATTAGCCTGATGTTCTGGAGTCAGCCTCCCTCAGCCGCCGCCTCCATTGTGCCGGCCTCCCCTCGTGGGCCTGTCGTGTGTCCTTTAGCCTGGTCCTGGAATTCCCCCATCACCCTCAGGCCGGATCACCCACCTCAACTTGGTGTAGACTCTCCTCTCCTATAACCACCTGTCTTTCTCGGAGGGCCTTCCGAACCCCTCCACCTCTGCACACACTGTTCTTCGTGGTCTGGGCGAGCCTCACCGTCTTGGGGAAGGCGCTCTGCACCACAGGCTGTGCCTTTGGCTTCTTGCTGCACTGAGGAGCTGCCCTGGAGTACTTTCTGCTTGGCTGAGTTAAAGCTCAGCTGTTTCTGTAGTGACTGCACACACATTTATCTTAGCTGCTACAAATGAATCTGTTTTAATAAAGGCCCATGGCTACTTTCCCATTCCTCCCAGTGCTAGGGGCACAGCAAATACTTAGAGTGGATGAAGAAGCATTGATTCTGATGCCTGAGGTTGAGTTCAGGCCTCCCTCATCTCACTCCTGGGTTACCTCACCAGCCTCTTTAGCTGGTCTCCATTGTAGCCAGTCTGCCCCTAGGCCACAGCCACACCGCCACGGGAGCCATCCTCATCCAGTCTTTTCATGGACCATAAGGCTTCAGCTGGTCTAAAAGGCTCCCTGCAACCCGATCCTCTCCTGCCCCTCCAGTCCTACCTGCTGGCACTCTTTTCTGCACACCCTGTCCTCCTCGCAGTTCCCAGAATGTTCTGTATGCCCTTCCTGGCTGACCCTTTGCTTGAAGCCCTGCTGAGCACACCTGGCAGGCTCATGCTCTTCCCTGCCACTTCCTCTAAGACACCAGCAGTGTGAATTGCTTCCTCCTCCTGGCCCCACCCACAGCCCTTTGTTCCTCTGATGCTTCTCTGAGGGCCCAGAGATGGGTCTGTTTACCTGTTTGCCACGGAGCTCCTTGAGGACAGGGCAGCTCATTCCTCTCCATGTCCCCCACGGAGATGCCTTGCGTGCCGTCCAGGATGCGTGTTGTACTGAGAAGGATACTTTTGTGAAGTGACCGAGGTCCCTCTTTTCCAGACTGGAGGAGGGCTTTTTTTGTGCCTTGACAGACTTTTCCTTTGAACTGTAAGAATTGTATTGAAAATTGACAATGATGAGTCATAGCTTAGAAAGGGATGAGCTCTGAAAATGCAGAGCCTCTAGGAATGGAGTAGAAGGCTGCAGATCTGTCTCGCAGGCCAAGTGTGGCTCCTCACTGAATTTGCCCGGCCAGTCTCAAACCCGGGGGAGTGGGAGGGACTCTCCCCCCGGTGGGCAGGTGATTTATTGGCTGGGAAGCTTCCATGGTGATTTAGTTGTGAAACGGCGCCTGGCGAGGTGCAGGCTAATGCCTGGGCCTCGCGGGAGCAGCCGCCCACAATCCCTGGCCGGAAGGGACCGCGGGGGGTCGAAGGGACCGCGAGGGTCGAGGGTCGTTGGGGCCAGCCCCCCATGTTGGAGCCCAGGGGCGGAGGACGCGCGGCGGGAGCTGCTCCTGTGCCCGCCGGGAGGGAGGCCCGGGAACGGAGTGGCCTGGGAAGGGCCCGAGTGCCAGCGCGGCCCCAGCCGGTGGGCGCTCCGGCTCACTCTCGCTCTCGCTGCGGCGGGAAGTTTCTGGCTGTGCCGCCAGGATTTATTCCCGGGGCCCCGAAGGCAGGAACTAGAGACCAGCGCGGCCCCGGGAGGCTTGGCGCAGAGTCCCCGGGCGGGGGCCGGAGTGCGGGACCAGCGGGCAGCGCGGCAATCCAGGCCGCCTTTTGCAGCCGCCCGCGGCCGCCGGGCTGTGCGCTGCGCGGCGCTCCAGCCTCCTCCCCCGGTGCCAGCGGCGGCCCGCGCTGCGCGGCCGCGGTCACACACCGAGCCGCCCGGCTGCCGCTGCCTGCGCTTTGTGGAGCCGGAGCCCGGTGACAGGCGCGGCCTCTCGCCGCCCCGGCCCCTGAGTGCGCTCGGCGCCCGCCCAGCGGACCTGTGGCTGCCCGCCGCCCGCGCCCCCCGGACCTGGACGTGCCGCGGGGGGTAGGCAGGGCTTCCGCCCCGGCTCCCAGCCCCGCCCCGAGGTGGGGGCCGGGGGAGTCGGGAGCTGCCCCTGCCGGGGCGGGGAGGGGCTGACCGGGAGGAATGGGACAAAGTGAAAGTCTCGGGACTGCTAAGGAAATGGGCGGAGGGGGCGGGGGGGGGGCGTTGAGGGGCTTCGGGAAGAAGGAAGGGGTGCCGGTGGATCTTCATTTGATGCCCTGGAGTGGCTTTTAGTGGCGGAGATGGCGGGCCAGGCCAGCTGATGTTCAGGCCCCCAGTGGCTTCTGACACCGGCCCCTTCCCAGTGAATTCCTCGCAGTGAGGAAAGGGCTGTGAACGCTCCGCTGTCCTAGAGGAAATCCTCCAGGTTGGGTTCCGTTTCCTCCCGCTGCCGGCACTCGGAAGCCTCGTTCCCAGGTGGAGAGCAGTTGTGCCGCTTGACTGAAACCCGGAGCGCATTTGTTGTTTGTATCTTCGTGGGCCGGTGTGCAGACTGCTAGCCCAGGGCACAGATGGCTTCCGAGCCGCAGACACGACGTTCTTTCCCTAAACCTGTGTGGGACGTGGGCTTGGGGTTCTGATGAGGGCTGCGACGGGCCTGTCCTGGTTGGGGGCCCCAGGTCTGCTGCTGAAATACACCCCTGGCCCGGTCAGTGGTCCCTGGCTAAGAGTTTTTGTTATTCTGCTGATTGCAGATGTCTTTGCTTGCTGACATCCTGTTTTGTTTTCGGTTTTTACATCCCATTTGTTGTTTCTTTTCTTCACAGAAACGCTTCGTGAAGGGGCTCAGGCAGTACGGCAAGAACTTCTTCAGAATTAGGAAGGAGCTGCTTCCCAATAAGGAAACGGTGAGTACAATTGGACTTTATGTAACTTGATTTTTTCCTCTTCGCTCCTGCTGCTTCTCCACACTTGATCTGAGGAAATGGTTTCCTTTAACCCTGCGCTGTGCTCAGACTCGGGCTGGCCTCTAGCATCCTATTCTTCCTCCTTCCTTCGTGGTTAGTTTTAGATCATGATTCTAGATAAGTGAAGTGACACTATGCCCAGCTCCCAGAGAAAGTGGACTTCTGCTGCAAGAACAAAAAGGTCCTCGGCAACAGGGTTAAGGGAGGAGGGAAGGGTCAGGGTGTTGGGGAGTTAACGTCTAATTTTAAATACAGGGGCTGAAATAGGAAATATCATTTATCACTAGTTTGGATTTCGTTGATTGGTTTGTAGCTCATATACTTTGAATTCTGTTGGGACTTTTTCTATGTTTAAGGTTGCTATGTTTTGAAGAGTAGTTTTAACTCTAATTTTCTAGCCCTAAAAGTTTGCACTTTCCATTTGAGAGATGCATAAGAATTTTATAAATTGCTAAATGAGGCTTTTAAAAATTCCTGTGATATTTCACAAAGCTGAGAGTCAGATCTGATGAGTACTCTTACTAAACGTGGGGCAGGAGGGTTTGCTGAGAACATTTCAGAGTGAAGTTATACGAAGAAAATATTAGCAAGGGATTCTGTTTCATATATCTGTAATTTCCTACAGGTACTATTGAGGGGGGAATGTCCTCTGGCTAGGTCAAGGAATAGTGGAGGCTGGGGGTGCAATAGGACCAGGGCATGTGCCCTGACGTCCAGTGTCTGGCTGAAGCGCTCTGTAGGAGTGGGGGATGGGGTGAATAGTTAGACATTTAGTGGAAGGGGAGATGGGTGAAGAATATTCATTGTAAAAGTATGTAGGTTGCTATGTTTGGTTTGGTTTTTTGGTTTTCTAATTGGGTTTTGTGTATTGATTTCTTCTTCAATTTTGATTATTTTCTTTTTTGTTTTTATTGAATGTTTCTGGACACTTTCTGGACAGTACCTTAGGAACAGCGATAACATAATAGGGGAAGCGGGTTCTGAGATTTCAAGTATAACCTCCCATAAATCAGTGGTTTGCATCATCAGTCATAACTAGATTAAACTTTTAGTATTTATTATACATGCTGAGAGATGGGTCATGAGAATGGTAAAAAAAAGAGAAAACTGTTCACAGACATAAAAATTAAATATGTAATAACCCTTAAAGCCAACTTATTTTTTTACTTTTCCAGAACAAATTGGAAAGAGCTATTTAATGTACAACAGTGAAAGAAAGTTTTCTGAGGATTTCAGTTATTTGAAGTTTGATACCTGTTTTTAAAAACTAAAATGCCTTTACCTGAGTGTAGGAATTTTGGTTTGGCCAAGTTGGGGTGATATTGAGAAAGATCAGTGAGTAGCTTTGACTGGATGTGATGGGCTAGACCAGTGGTCAGCAAACTCATTAGTCAACAGAGCCAAATATCAACAGTACAACGATTGAAATTTCTTTTGAGAGCCAAATTTTTTAAACTTAAACTTCTTCTAATGCCACTTCTTCAAAATAGACTCGCCCAGGCCGTGGTATTTTGTGGAAGAGCCACACTCAAGGGGCCAAAGAGCCGCATGTGGCTCGCGAGTCACAGTTTGCCGACCACGGGGCTAGATCATAACCTCTCAACTCAAGTTTTATCTATCCCTGTGTGCTGCTAAAACTTGCAAACCATGAAGAATGTGATACAAGATATGGCTGGACAATTACTTTATCCTTCTGTTTTAAAAATAACTTTATAATAGCAAGGCTAAGTACTAAATCTAAAATCTGTCTAGCATTTGGAAATGCTAATTTTTATCTAGTTTTAACTCTCAAGTAGGATGCCTTGGTAACCTAGATCAAAAACCTAAATCTTTGATTCTATGTTTCTTCTTGCTCTTGGTTCCTCCTCCTCCTCCTCCTCCTCCTTTTTAAAATATATTTTTATTGATATCAGAGAGGAAGAAGGGAGAGGGAGAAAGAAATAGAAACATCAATGAGAGAGAATCATTGATCAGCTACCTCCTGTACTCCCCACACTGGAGATCGAGCCTGCAACTTGGGCATGTGCCCTGACTGGTAATCGAATTGTAACCTCCTGGTTTATAGGTCACTGCTCAACCACTGAGCCATGCCAGCCGTCTGTTCCTTACTCTTACTGATGATGTCAAACTCAGTAAGTAGCCTTTTCTCACTACACCAACTCTTCACGCTGGTTGCCTGTGTTCTTCTAGCACCTCTTTCCTGGGACCCTTCCCCATCACTTCTCTGCCATCTCAGTTTCCTGGTCACGTGGCTCCTCTCTTTACTTCTCTGGCACCCAGAAGTCTCTGTTCTGGCCTCTTCAGGGCATGGCATCAGAGCTAATGGGAGAGTTGCTTGCGTCACCGGAAGATTTATTATGGTGACTGGCCGACTGTTCCTGGTGTCCGGTTGTCTTTGCATAGAATTGGAGGAGTTTGTTAGTAGAGTAAAGCTTTAAGGATTCTAATCAGCTGGGAGAGGCACTCCTGTTTTCCTTCGTTATCAGCATAGGCAAGCTAATCATTCACAACTCCTGGGAGGGGAGGGCAAAGGTTCTTTTTCATTTTTGCTGTGGAAGATGAAATATGCAGACACCGGTGTTTTTGGTTGAAAACTTCCTTGGTAGAAACCTTGATATGGTTATGCCTCTTTTATAGCAAATCCTTAGCTGCTTTCCACATTCTGTTCTATTTACCAAAATTATTAACTCATTTCTTTGCTATTCTCAACTGACTTGAAACTTCAGAAGGGTGTCAGCATCCAAAGAACACGCTTGCTTGGGCCTGGACCTGGGTCAGCAGACCTGTGCTCTATTCTTGGTTTCACCAGTAACTGTAGTACGTGATGATCTCTTTGACTGTGCAGTCTGCTCTGAGCTGTTACTGGGAAGTTCAGGGCAAATCCTGACAAGCACTGGGAAGTTATTTTTTCTGAAATGGTGTTTCTCTGCATGAGAATTTTATAGGTGCTCCCTCCAATCTTTATAAATGTCCTCACACTGGGCTATCGCTGTGCCGGAGAGCAAAACGATGGCTCTCGCTCCTTTGCCACTAACCTGCTCTGGGGCCTTGCACAGATTATTCAGTCTCTCTGTCCTTCAGTGTCTGTGTCTGTAAAACGGGCTGATTCTCCTACTCTTAAGAATAGTTTTGAGCCCTAGCCAGTTGGCTCAGTGGATAGAGCGTTGGCCTTCGGACTGAAGGGTCCCGGGTTTGATTCCAGTCAAGGGCACATGCCCAGGTTGTAGGCTTGATCCCCAGAATGGGTGTTGCAGGAGGCAGCCAATCAATGATTCTCTCTCATCATTGATGTTTCTCTCTCTCCCTCTCCCTTCCCCTCTGAAATCAATAAAAAGTATATTTAAAAAATAAAAATAAAAATTTTTTAAAAAGAATAGTTTTGAGAATTTAAATGAGATACTGTCGATAAAGAGTGCCTAAAAACACTTGAAAATGCTTGTTCTTCCCATCTACCCCAAATACTACACAGAGTAGCTAAATGCTATGAAAGTACATAATTATTTTTGGCTTATAAGCAAATTGAATCTGTGTAAAAACAAAGTACCTGTTTTTTATTAGTCTCACTTGCCAAAAATTATTTTAGTTGAAAAACTGAGAAGGGGCGGAGGGCAGTGAAGCTTTGTTGAGGAGACTTCATTCTTACCAGTTCCCTCAGTGAGCTGTGCAGACCAAGGTCCTGGTGGGGACGGACAGAAACGGCTTTCCTCGCCCTTTCGGTCTGGTGCTCATTCCACAGGCGCTGCATCTGGCTGCCTCTGGACACTGCTGCCCATGGAAGTGGGCCTAGTGGGTGTGACTGTGGGAAACCAGCTGTGTATAGAGGGTTAGTTGAGGGGGTATGACATGTTAACCTCATGATACCCAGGAGAGTGACCGCAAGTCAGATACTGCAGTGTCATGGTTGTACAGATATCCTGAAGTTTATTATCCTTCTCTGTACCCTTCCATTGGTCTCCCTCAATAATTAGGAGTAAATAAAGAGTCTTTGCCGAGTGTATCAGATTCTGCTTGGCTGTGCACTTCTCTCTCAAGACACTGTTGGGCCTAACCCACATGAAGTCTCGGGTGTGAGTACATTTGTGTAAATCCCGTACGTGTCCCCTAGCTGAGGTTCTGAGAGGATGATCGGAACCAGGCCCCTTGGGCTCTGCTTGAGGACTTCAGGTGCTCTTTGGATTGATGAGTTACGCTGAGGTAATGCCTGAAAAATGGGAGACCAGATAGAGTGGAATCTTAATTACCAGGAGGGGAAACCATGTTATGAATAATACAAAATCATGGGTGTTCCAAAATAGTCTTTTGTTTGATTTTTATACAGACCTTGCCGTTTTCTTCAAAATTATGAGATGATTACTCAGGTGACAGTGACATTTATCTTTTGTGCTGAAAACATGTTTGTGTTGTTTGAACCAAAGACTTCCTGTATCTGACACCTGAATGGCTGTCCCTGGAACCCTGGCTGCACTTGGTGTGTGGCTCTCTGTCTGCTGTTGCTCAGACAAACTCAGCGGCATTGGATCATGGACCGGGAGCACTCACTCAGCGGCCTGTCTCAGAGGCAGCTGGTATTAGTGAGGAGACGATTGGATCTGCTCCGAGTCGGTAGAGAGAAGAAAGGCCCCCGAAGTTGTAATTAGCCGGTGGCGGAAGGAGGTGAAAGGCGCCCATCCTTAACTGCCTTTCTCATCTCTAGTTTTATTTTTGAGAACCTAATCCAATAGAAATTGAGCTCATGTTACTTGTAAACCCAGTTGCTGGTACATTAATATTTACTGTACTAGAAATTCATTTGCCCCATTTCCCATTTTTAGAGCTAAGCATTCCGTATAGTTGAGTTTTTAGAAATGTTGTATACTTACCGAGCGCGGTAATGGGTAGAGTGTCCAAAGAGAAGCAAGGTGCCACCGTGTCCTGCAGGGAAGAGGAACCCTTTGCATGTGCTCAGGGTCCTCCTGGGCGGAGGTGGAGGTTCAGGCCCTTCGGTGTGCACAGAGGCTGAGGGCTTCTGGAAGGCTCTTTGGAGAGTGTAGTGTTTGACCTGATCTTTGAAGGAAGGATACATTTTTTGACAGGCCGAGGTTGGGAGGGAGGGCGGAGGAAAAGTGACTTTCCAGCTGTAGGAAATAGCACGAGCAAAGGCATGGAGACAGGAAATTGCAACACATGCCCAGCGAGTGCACTGGCGTGGCTGGAGGGGAGGCTGCATCAAGCGATGCAGTAGGAGAGGACTTGGGCCAGAATTATGGCTTGCAGGTGACTTTGGGGGACCTTAGAGTGCGTTTGGAGATCCCCTTTCCCGCCCCCCGCCTTGAAGGCTTTTAAAGAGAAAAAAAAGTGAGAGCATCCAGGCTGAGGTCTGAAACCTTGTTCTTGTAATGATTCAGTCTTGTAGTAAGACCGAAAGCGGGGAGCTGACAGTGACTTAGGAGGGTGGAAGTCTGTCTTTTATCGTGCTTTTCTCTGTTGAAAACGTGTCACTGCTTTTAATGGGACCAAGAGCCCAATGAGCGGGTAAGTGGTTTTGATGTTTAGTTGTTGTTGTTTTTTAACTTTGGGTGATAGGATGAAAAGTATTAGAGATTTAAAATTTTAATTTGAGAAATATCATGAAAATCAACCACCTTTCTCAGCCACATTTCTGGGAATGAGTTCTGTTAAATATGTACATAACTATTGAATATTAATTGTTCATTTCTTTGGACAAGATATCTTTTGCATAGAGCCTATTCTCCTAGCAAAGAATGACTAGTATTTGGACAGGGCTTTAGGACTGAGTAATCAAGATTCTGTTAATATTAAGAGGTTAAAAATTACTCTAGCATTCAATTTGAACATTCAGCATGAAGTTTTGTCTAACTTCAGATTATAACCTTAGATAAACAATTTTCTAGCCTCATTAATGCTTAATCTAATGTTACATAACGGAGTATGGACTTACTGAATAGGTTGATATTAAGGAGGAGAAATGTGTTATAACCACGTAGCGATACTTCAGGAAAATCTCCAGTTTAAAATCCGAGACCTCTACTGCAAATGCTGTGTGTCCCCCGCTCGCAGGGTGGCCCTAGACCAGGGTCATCACATCACCTGCTTCTCGTGCCAATCAGACTGCCAGGCCCAGCCGCGCCCGTGGAACAGAGCCCTTGGGAAGCGCGTTTACATTAAAGAAGCCGCGCAGAACCCGAAGCCTGCCTGCCACACTCACTCTTGGAGTGATCGTTTTTATTCCGTGAGATTGTACATTGTTTCACTATGAGGGCTTAATTTTGTTTTTCATAGTATTACAAAATTCTTCATACATACAGAGAAGTATCTGGGCTTATTTTCATTATCAGTGATAGCATTTCTTAATATTGCTTCCCTCTTCCCACTTCCCAGTCTCCCCTAGAAACTCAGTTGTAACTCCTGTCATATTTCATGTAAAACTGCTGTCCTCCTGTTTAAGTTGTGACATAGTCTTTGTGAGTCAGGCTGGGCTACACCCCTTTTGTTTCTAATAGAAACCTTTTTATTGGAAAGGATGACTTCTTATTAATCTGAAGTTTACATACTTAATACTACAGATGTTTCTTTGGCTGGCACACCTGAAGTATGAATAAGAAATATAAGTGCTTTGAGGTTGGCAAGATTGGGTAAAAGGGTAGACATTTAAGTGCCATGCCTTTTCTCTTAATTACTTGTCCTCGGGTAAATACAGACAGAGCTGGAATTTTCCATGCGAGGCGGAAGTGACCCATAGAAACAGGCACTGCATTGGCGGGGCAAGTACTGTGTGTGATCCTATCGTTACTCCCATGTAGGGGGTTGTTCCCATTAACATGGAGCAGAGGTTTGAATCCCTTCATTCTGATAGTCTAGCCTGTATGGGTGTTTGGGCAGTGGTCCAGTTTTGACTGGGGTCATCTGAGAGAGATTGGCTGATTCCTTGTGCAAGTGAAGCAGTTAAGAATTTGCATGTAAGAAACTTTTGGTGTTGATACTGGGGGGGAAAGGAGGTCTTAAAAATTAAGCGACTTTATAAACCAGGGACCTTGTATATTTGCTGCTCTCGGTGTTAACGTCTTAGGCCTGTCTGGCCTGACCTGTATCAGAACTAGTGGGGGGACGTGAGAGTGCTTCAGGGTACACTGTGGAGTGCTTGTAGGATCTGCACTTGGTAACGGCCTTGGACTCTTCCACTGTTCCTGAGGAAGTGCTGCTTACAGGGTCAGTTTTACTTATTGGCTGTTGGTATTTGCTAACCCAGGTTTCTTATGATCCAGCTGGATCTTGGTTACCTGGGGACTTTTAGATGGAGCCATTTGTGACTTTCAAGCCGAAATAGACTCACCCATTTTATTAGCTAGTAAAACAAATGAATGGTTTGAACTGGTCTTTAAAAAGACTTAAACGTTGTGGTTACTCTGGTTATAGTCAATGAGTTTATTCAGAGCTCATATTTTATATCGCTAATAGATTTTTTTACCCTTACTAGATCTGTGAACCCACCCTAACTTTGAAAATTCAGTTTGCTGAAGTTTTAAAAAATACATCTAGTCTGTTAAAAGCTGACATTAAATTAAGTTTCAAAATGTATCTGAAATCATAACCCTTGTATAATTGGTTCATTTTAATTTTAAGTTATGCCCTTGAGTAACACTTAGAAAGTAGAGTAGAAATTAATTGCTTTGTTTTAAGAAAACATTCACCTCAGTCTTAGTCACAGCTTACCAGGGGCAGAAAAATCATGCCCCCCTCCACCCACCCATGAAATTTTTTTTCTTGTATGTAATTTGAAAACCATTACTTGTATTATAAAAATAGGAAATGCAAGCAGGAGAAACCTTGCTTGAGACACAGACTCCCATTAAGCTAAGTTTTTTTTCTGAGATGTTGAATTTTGAAATTGTTTCCATGTTAATGGTCTTTGTTCTTTTTTTTTTTTTTTTTTTTTTTTACTATAGAAATCTGGTTCTTTCTTCTGTTCAGGTGTCTTAAATCCTCTGAATTGTGGCTTCAGTAATCCCAGAATTTGGCCTTTGAGGCATCTAAACCGCCATCACAGTTGGCATAGTTGGGAGTGTTTTGAGGACGGTTTGGGGGAGCCTTTGGTACCGAAGGCTCTCTCTGTGGGGTGTCTGAGTGCCTGAGAGCACGCTTACCCTCCCGGAGCTCACAGCCTAGTGGAGAGGCCGCCGGGGCTGGAGTTCTTCCCTGGAAGGCGCCCGAGTCTCCGTCACTGAGGCTGCAGAGCCGGGACACAGGCCCTGCCTGGGCTGCCCTCTGAGAGCCCCTGAGTCCGGCCCGGCATGGACCGGGCCACTGCACAGAGCCCAGCTCCTCTCCGCAGAGCTGCATTTTGTTCTGCCCATTAAAAATTAATATTGATTTCATGTTAGTCTTGAATTTGAGACTCCGCTCCTCCTCCCTCCCCCCATGCATTTTCTTTCTTTCACATACATGCATGTATGTTTTTATATAGATGTAAGGCTTTCTGGGAAGGAACCACGATTTAATATTTCTTTATGTCACCTTTAGTGCCCTCCAGCGGGCCCTTAATATCTGTTAAAAATGAAATTGTGTGTATGTATTCACACGTGTAAATGAGGGATAAAAATACGTGGTAACCATAGATATATATGATCCTAAGAGATTAACACTTCCCTGTGTTTTCAAGGAAACGTTTTCCTCCTTTTGCTCTTTGTGTTGGTTTTCAAGACCTTTGGTGCTGCTGTAAAGACCAGTTGGAACCTGGCCGCCAGGCTTCAGACTGTTCAGGGGCAGAAATCCTAGTTAACTCTTGTCCCAGGATAGTGAGACCCGGGCTTGGGGTTCACTGTGCCACATCGGACTTGCCTTTCTGTTGACCATGGGAGTAAGTCACCTCTACTGTTTGCACAGTAATTCTGTTTTCTAGATTATTTATAAGATTGAAGCCCAGTGTTTATTTTTCTCAGCAGGTTTATTGAGCAAGTCAAGAATAAAATATTGTTTTAAGCAATAGAGTAAGCCATTAGCCAATTGCAGCTTGGCTTCAAACTGGTCACGTGTGTGTGTGTGTGTGTGTGTGTGTGTGTGTGTGTGTGTGTGAGTGTGAGAGAGAGAGAGAGAGAGAGAGCGCGAGAGAGAGAGAGCGAGCGCGCTGGAGGTGAGAGCCAAGCGAGGTGAAGGAGGTTCGCTGTTGCCAGATTCTGCAGCTTTTCAAGGTTCCTGTGACTGTTTATGGATTTTTTTCCCTTTTAGTCAGTTAGTGAGTCACCATCATATGCCATTTTATTATCTTGAAAACAGTCTGGAATTTTTATCCTGTGTCTTTTGCTTATGAGTGAAACACCACTGAGGATGTTCTGAACAATATTAAGTTGAAGTTTTTTCTACGATGCTTTGGTTGTGTGTTTTCAGCTGCAGCCATTATATCTTTGTTCCCATGTACGAGGGTTGGATTTTCCTTGAGTTTGGCAAGAAGTGGTGACTTTCGTGTGTCTTATTATTGTAGAGGCTGCAGCAGCAAAGGTCCAACACCTTTGGGTTTGGAGATTCTTGATTCGAACACACACCTCCTCAGGCCAGAACTTGGTTCGCCTTCCCACAGATGCTCTGTTTTGGAATCAGGCTAGAGGTCTGTGGCCTTGAGTTGTCAAGGCAGGTGTTTAAGTTTTGGAGGAAGAATTTGGAATTTGTGGAACAATTAAATTCTAAAGGAAATAGGCCTAGTGAATCTGTATACCTGGCCAACCTCAGCGGAGCAAGTGAATTGGGCAAACTAGACGTTCTGGAAAATGTGGGATTTAAAAACAAAACAAAACAAAAAAACTTTCGTTAATCCTCATTGGAGGACATTTTTCCCATTGACTTTGAGAGAGAGAAGAGAGAGCTACACATCGATTGGTTGCCTCCCTCACTTCCCCAGACCGGGGCCTGGGATCGAACCTGAGACCCTTCAGTGCTCAGGCTAACAATAACACTCTAACCATTAAGCCACACAAGTCAGGGCAAAACTTTTTTTTTTTAATCCTCACCCAAGGATATGTTTTCAGAGAAAGGAAGGGCGGGGGAGAAACATCAGTCGATTGCCTCTTGCACGCACCCTGACCAGGGATTGAACCTGCAATCTGGGTATGTGCCCTGACCCGAATCAAACCCACAACCTTTTGGTGGACAATGCTCCATCCTGCTGTGCATAAAACAAAACTTTTAAAACAAATTTCAAAATTTGCTCTGTCCTGTGGACTGAATTTATTTATCAAAACTTGAAGCCCTGGTTGGAGTGTACACCAGAAGGTTGTGGGTTCAATTCCCGGTCAAGGCACATACCCAAGTTGTGGGTTCATTCCCCAGGCAGGGTAGGTATGGGAGGCAACCAATCAATGTTTCTCACATCAGTGTCTCTCTCTCCCCCTTCCTCTCTCTTTAAAATCAATAAAAACATATACTTGGGTGAAGATTTTAAAAAGAAACTTGAAGTCTTTATTTCCTTTTTAAATTTTTTTTATTGATTTTGAGAGAGAGAGAGAGAGAGAGAGAGAGAGAGGAGAGAGAAACATCGATGTGAAAGCAGAACATCTTGGAACATTGATCGGCCCTCCTGCATGCCCCCTACCAGGGATCGAGCCAGAAACCCAGGCATGTGTCCTGACCTGGAACCAAACCAGCAACCTTTCAGAGCACGGGATGATGCCCAACCAGCTCAGCTACACCAGCCAGGGCGGAAGCCCTTATTTCTTCTGACCACGTAAGCCTATTAGGTGACTCAGGAGAAGAGTCCATGTGCTTCTCTGTACCATGTTGTGTCTACAGATGATCAGGCAGAATAATGGAGTTGAAGGATAGGGTGTTTCTTACATAGTCATTTGTATGTAAACTAAAATGTGCAAATTTACCAAGTAAGTGGGTACCCATTTGTCCAGTATATTTGTCTTAGACTCATACTCATGCATAGTCTTTTCTTTTGCACCATTTTCTATTCTAATTACAAATTTCCCAAATGCTAAGTGCCTTACTAGGTATATCTTATATGTGTTATAACTTTTTTCTAGAAATCAGTGACTTAGAGGGTTTAGTCAGTGTAAATGTAAGATCTTAACACGTTAATAGTCAGCAAACACTTACCGAGTTCATTGAGTCTGATGGGAAGATTAGAGTTGTGGTCCTGCTCCCTGGGGACCTCCGACTGGTTATCACATGTGAGTTGGCATGAACCCAAGAGCTAAACTATGTGGTGTGGACATTAAGTGGTAATGGGAGTTGAAGTTGCTGGAGATGAGCTCAGGCTGAGGGAATGGTGTGCATCCTGGAAGTGGTGCGGTTAGCGCTGGAAGCTATCTGAAGGATAGGTGTTTGAAAATGGAAAAACTTGCTTGAAATACCTTGCCCAAAAGAGTCCCTGAAGTATCCTTGTTGCCTATTAAGGAAAATCACAGTCCCTGAATCCCTCTTGTCAGTTGGCTGCCCTACTGTCCTGAGAACCTGGTGACATTGAACTCGTTAAATATGACTATGCTGGCTTTGGACAGTTCCCTTGTATGAAATGTTCTCTCTTTTTTTTTTTTTTTTTTTAATATATTTTATTGATTTTTTTACAGAGAGGAAGAGAGAGGGATAGAGAGTTAGAAACATTGATGAGAGAGAAACATCAATCAGCTGCCTCCTGCACACCCCCTACTGGGGATGTGCCCACAACCAAGGTACATGCCCTTGACTGGAATCGAACCTGGGACCTTTCAGTCCGCAGGCCGACGCTCTATCCACTGAGCCAAACCGGCTTCGGCGAAATGTTCTCTTTTTATTAAGCTGTAATCAGTCACTTCACGTCCCATACGTTGTCCTGGTCATGTCCCTTGATGATGTAGAAAAGTATTGCCAGGACCCTCCTGGAGGCTCTTAAGATGGGGCAGAGTAGTTGGCACATCCCTTCCTGGGCTCCTGGTTCCAGATTGTCTAAGCATGTGTCCGCACCCACACCACATTCTAGGGAGCTCCCTGAGCCCTTGTCTCTCAGCAGTGCCAGGCAGCCAGGGTAGCTCTGTCCCTTGCCCTCTCCTTCACCCAGCAGGCAGGCACACTTCCTTGAGTAACAGAAAGTTGTGTTATAGGTTTTGTTTATTCTATTGAGTTTAACGTATTAAAGTTAGCATTTTTAACCTACCTCTCATTTCCTACAATGAGAAAGTATTAATATTAGGATCTAGTAATAGAAGGTACCTGATAGAGCAGTGCATACTTAGACTAATCATCAGTTAGGCCATTTTAACAACTGAGCAAAGATGGTTTCCAGTGACAAACCACAGCACAGTCATGCCTGAAACAGCAGGTTCTTTCCTGTAGGCTAGACCCTCCGCCATGGTCACTATCCCAAAGCCCAGAGCCTGGTAACCTTGGCACTGTGTCAACCCCTCAGCCCATTCCCCTGTTTGGCAAACTGGCTGAAGATTAAGATGGCAGTCATGTAGCAGGCTTATGCCTTCATCTGTTTTGCTGCTTTTGTTTCAACCCCTTCTCCCCCCAAACAAAAAGTCTAGAAATGGGCTGTTCACGGACTGAACTGGGAGCCCTGGGTCTTAAGGTGAAATCATTGCTCTGGTGCTTGCTGTCAGTTTTCCAAATGGATTTTTTTGCCTTCCACATAGCCTTTTCCCTCCTGAGATCCCTCCCACTTCTTCCCAAGTGTGTGTCTTCCCCCCCCCCCCCCCCCCCCCCCCCCCATGCTTCAGAGTAATTGTGTCCAGACCCAAGTGTGGGTAGTTCTGCTTTCCTCCCTGCTGCCTCACCTGGTTGTTGTAACAAACAAATCTTCACGGAGTGGGTAGGCTGGCATTTCATTCTGGATTTCACCACTCACATAGGATGTTTACTGTTGCTGGATGACATACAGGCAGGTCAGAAGGTCTGTGACCGCTTCTGGGCCATTGCCTTGGAAGAACACAAATCCCCAGCTGTGGGGTTAACCACTTCCTGTTCTCGGAGGCTGTGCTCCCTCTGCTGGTTTTGAGAGAGCTGATGCTTCCTAGCGTTGACGGTGACGCAGCCCTTTCCCCAGGTCTTCAGCTGGGGATGTTCCACCGGCAAATGAGAACTCTTTCTGGCTCCGGGAAAATTATTTCAGTTCTTAGACAAGGATGGCAAGGAGTAAATGTGATAGAAATTTCTTTCTAGTAACACCATTCCCCTTCCTAACATCCTATTCCTAACACATGACAAGTCCTTTCCCTTGTTTGGGGTGCCCAGACTGAGCCATTCTGTTGGGCGTTTTGTTCACGTCCACTGTTTTCTTTCACCATCACCCCCGCCCCAGCCCAGCCTCCGTGTCCCCCAGCGCTCACCGCAGGAGTCACTTTTTATGGCACACATCACCTTCCAACCAGAAAGGAAGCATTGCTTGTAACCAAGTGAATCTCTTTTCTGCTTTTATTTTGAAAAATCCTCCCTGTTGTTTAATGTGGAGGATATTCGGCTGAAAGCCTGTTCCAAGTAGGCGTTTGTGCATCCCAGAGGAACTTTTGATTTATTTCCTTAACTCTGCCCTCCTTTCTCTGTGGTTCCGAACCCTTTAATGATCTGTGAAGCGCTGAGACTTCAGTGCAGAACAGTAGTCGTTTTATGAACCCTCCTCCTACATGAAGGCCTGCCCGTGTCCACACGCTGGGTGTTTGACTCCCTGAAAGGCTGACCGCGCACAGATCCTGGTTGTGCAGCAGGGCACCCCAGGTTGGGCCTAGATCATGCTTTTGTGAGATATTTTTGCTCCGCTCTCCCGCTCTTTGAAAAGTTGCAATGAAAATTCCGGGCTCTTGGCCAGCTGGGGGATGTGATACAGTAGAAATGTTTTTGGTGCCCTTTGTTACTGTTCGGCTTTGATTAGCCTTATTTCCCGTAAGCTTAATTTTGCGCTCACCCTCCCTCCCCCCCCACACACTTTTATGGCAAAGGAGATTAATTTAGCCAAGTTTAAGCATTTTGTTATGCAAGCTGCTGTAGCCTTATACAGCCACTATGCCAGAAAGAGACAAGGCAAAACAACTTTTCCCCTACATATTTGCATTTCTCCCTCCCAAGGCTGCCTTTTACTTTTAATGTCTACGTTCCTGGAAGAATGTAACACGCTGTGCGAGCTGTGTTGGTTTCCGCCGTCTCTTCTGCTCAAGGTGTTCCAGGAAAGCCTTGTACAGCGTGTCTTGCGATCTGGCTAAGTTAACAATCACGGGAGACCTCACGCTGGGGTTTCTGCCAGGTGTAGGGAGGAGGCCTCCAGAGCAGCAGTCAACAAACAGTGACACTCCTTTGATCCTCCTTGTGGTTCTCCAGTTCAAAAGACAGAAGTGGTTGCAGCTTAAAAATGTTCTTTAATACCGCTTTGACTTTGTAGTTACAGCCCTTTTCATCCTTGCAAATTAGAACACTTTACAGACATTATTTCATCGGTTCTCCCGATAAACCTGTGGAGGTACCGGTATTACGACACAAGGATGGGGAGGGAAACTGAGGCACAGTGACACTAAAGGGGCCTTCAGAGGCACTGTCCACGTTAGGGATGGGGGTGAGCCAAGAACAGAGGAGGAAAGTGAGGTTTTATTATCATAGAAATTCTTTGGCCCTAACTGGTTTGGCTCAGTGGATAGAGCATCGGCCTTCGGACTCAAGGGTCCCAGGTTCGATTCCGGTCAAGGGCATGTACCTTGGTTGCGGGCACATCCCCAGGAGGGGGTGTGCAGGAGGCAGCTGATCGATGTTTCTCTCTCATCGATGTTTCTAACTCTCTCCCTCTCCCTTCCTCTCTGTAATAAATCAATAAAATATATTTTTTTAAAAAAAGAAATTCTTTGTTCACAGCAGGATTCCTTGGCCAACTTATTAGTGGTGAAGTATGAGTACAGGTAGTCGCTTGGTGTCCTCGAGTGGACTCTGGTGAGCTAGCAAAGGGCCCTGTGACCGAAGCTTTCATCAGTGCCCCAGAGTCTGCCCAGTCTCTTAAAAACACGAGGGCCTGCTTCCTTCTGGGCTAGATGCTAGGAGCCTGTCACAGTTCTGTCACCCAAGAAGATAGCCTTCTGTGGTGGCCAGGAAGCTTCCTCTTTTCTAGGTTCTGTGCTGAAAATGCAGTTTACCAGCCAGAACGTGGTTTGAAAGAGCCTGTGCTGAGGGGGGCTTCCTCGTGCTAACTCTGCTCCACCTTGAAACTCTGCAGACAGCACTTTCTGGACTTGCCCTCGGTGTTCATGAACTTCCCTGGATTTAACAGTTCTTACCGGTGTTGTTCTTGCCCTGTTTTAATGAAGTTGATTTTTTAAAAAAATATTTTTATGGATTTTAAAAAGGAAGGGAGAGAGGGGGAGAGAGAGAGAGAAACATCAGTGATGAGAGAGAATCATTGATCAGCTGCCTCCTGCACAACCCACACTAGGGATTGAGCCCACAACCTAGGCATGTGCCCTGACCGGAATCGAACCATGACCTCCAGGTTCATAGGTCAACGCTCAACCACTGAGCTGCACCAACCGGGCAATGAAGTTGATTTTTGAGGCTTAGGTTTTTGTTTTTGCTTTAATGTGGGATAATGGAGAGCTCTCTGGAACAGCGGTTGCCAACCTTTCGGACCTCACTGACCACTGGTGGCGACCGCTGGTCTGAAGAATAGAGGCCAAATGTTAAACAGGGCTCATCTCTGGGTGATGAAATTAATTACCTGGTGATTTAAATTTTCTCCTGTATGTTTTCCACGGAAAAACTACTAAAAACACACCTACAAAGCCTAAAGTTAGGTGCACTAAGATTTTAACTAAAGTAGTAGGGTTCGGGGTGAGCCATCCAGGTATGTTTTTAAGCAGAAGGTGGCAATAATACAGCTTTTATTAAAAAACAAAACAAAATTGTGCATGCTAAAGTATATTCAGAAATAACAGGTCTGTAACCTACCCTCAGAGGAAAAACACCACACATAGGGCTATTACAGGAGAATTAAAAGTAACGTGATAAAATGTTAATATTTAGGGAATTGGGTAAAGGCTATATGGGAATTCTTTTTCTCATTCTTGCAGCTTTTCTTTAAAGTATTTAAAACAGTAATTGTGCACAAGAATAATCCAAACTTTAAAAGCTTACAGTATTACACATGCAAATGTTTGTGTATGCCTCCATGTCTGTATGATAGAGAAGAGATGGGAATAAGTAGAAGCTTGAGATTCCTCTTCCATTTAGTCCAAGTAGATTCCTTAAAATTCTAAGACAGCAGTCGCCAACTGGTGGTCCGTGAGGTTCGAAATGTTGACAACAGCTGCTTCAGACTGTTTTTAGGCATTTATCAGTAAATATTTTCAACAGAAGTGGCCTCATTTGGTTCTGTTACCTACCATTTTTAAACTGTGACTTTAACATTAAACACGTATCTATGTCATCATTTTTGATGGCTGTACTTTAAAAAGATAACAACTTCCAATTTTGAGAATTTAAGTTACTTCTAGTTTCCAGGTTTCGGACTTTTTTTCACTGTTAACATTTTTTCCCTTGATGAACAGATTTGTCTTATTTTGAGGTCTTATCCATTTATTTCAAACTAGAGGCCCGGTGCACGAAATTCATGCATGGGGGGGCGGGGGCGGGGGCGGGGTCCCCTCAGCCCAGCCTGCATCCTCTCCAATCCGGAACCCCTTGGGGGATGTCCGACTGCCGGTTTAGGCCCGGGCCTAAACCGGCAGTTGGACATCTCTTTCACAATCCTGGACCGCTGGCTCCTAATCGCTCACCTGCCTGGTCACCCCTAACTGCCCCCTGCTGCCGGCCAGGTTGCCCCCAACTGCCCCTCCCTGCTGGCCTGGTTGCTCCTAACTGCCCCCTCCCCTTGCCGGCCTGGTCGCCCCGGTCGCCCCATGCAGCCTGCTGTTCAGACATTTGGTCGTCTCTCACTAACCCCCCTGCTGGCCTGGTTGTAGGCAGCCATCTTGTGAGGGTGTGAGGGTCAATTTGCATATTACATCTTTATTATATAGGATACGTTGACTTTTTTACATTTTTTAAAATAAATCTTTATTGTTCAGATTATTACAGATGTTCCTCTTTTCCCCCCCATAGCTCCCCTCCACCTGATTTCCCACCCCACCCAATGCCCTTACCCCTCGCCACTGTCTTCATCCATAGGTGTAAGATTTTTGTCCAATCTCTTCCCGCACCCCTTACACCCCCTTACCTCCGAGAATTGTCAGTCCACTCCCTTTCTATGCCCCTGATTCTATTATATTCACCATTTTATTCTGTTCATCAGATTTTTTTATTCACTTGATTTTTAGATTCACTTGTTGATAGGTATGTATTTGTTGTCACTTTGTTGTTCATAATTTTTATCTTTACCTTTTTCTTCTTCCTCTTCTTAAAGAATACCCTTCAGCATTTCATATAATCCTGGTTTGGTGGTGATGAACTCCTTTAGCTTTTTCTTGTCTGTGAAGCTCTTTATCTGACCTTCAATTCTAAATGATAGCTTTGCTGGGTAGAGTAATCTTGGTTGTAGGTTCTTGCTGTTCATCACTTTGAATATTTCTTGCCACTCCCTTCTGGCCTGCATAGTTTCTGTTGAGAAATCAGCTGACAGTCGTATGGGTACTCCCTTGTAGGTAACTAACTGTTTTTCTCTTGCTGCTTTCAAGATTCTTTGTCTTTTGCCCTTGGCATTTTAATTATGATGTGTCTTGGTGTGGTCCTCTTTGGACTCCTCTTGTTTGGGGTTCTCTGCGCTTCCTGGACTTGTAAGTCTATTTCTTTCACCCGGTAGGGAAAGTTTTTTGTCATTTCGTCTAATAGGTTTTCAATATTTTGCTCTCTCTCTTCTTCTGGCACCCCCATAATTCGGATGTTGGTACACTTGAAGTTGTCCCAGAGGCTCCTTACACTATCTTCTTGGATTTTTGGATTCTTTTTTCTTTTTGTTTTTGGATTCTTTTTTCTTTTTGTTTTTCTGGTTGGGTGTTTTTTGTTTCCTCATATTTCAAATCTTTGGTTTGATTTTTGGGGTTCTTTGGACTGTTGAATTTCTGTATATTCTTTATTTCAGACAGTGTATGCTTAATTTCTGACTGGTCCTTTTCCATTTTTTTGGCATTCTCATTAAGATCCTTAAAGGTCTCACTAAGTTCCTCAGAGGTTTCTAGAAGATTCTTGAGTAACCTTATAACTGTGGTTTTGAACTCTATGTCCAGTAGTTTGCTTTCCTCCATTTCTTTCATTCGTGACATGTTTCTTTGTCTCCGCATTTTGGCTGCTTCCCTGAGTTGATGGAGTGGTTTTCTGTGTTAGGTGACCTATAGGGCCCAGTGGTTCAGCCTCCCCAATCACCTGAGGTGGACCCTCTTGGTGCACCCCTTGTGGGCTGTGTGCACAGTCTTGTTGTAGTTAAGCCTTGATTGCTGTTGGTACACTGGGAGGAATTGACCCCCAGGCCAATTGGCTATGAGGACCCGCTGTGTCTATAATGAAAGAACTGCTGCGCTAGAGACCTGTTTATGGTGCAGGACTAGTTTCAGTGGGGCTTTGGTGCTCACTGAGTCTGCCTCTTGAATGTGTCACTTATGGATGTGAGGAGTTGAAATCTGGTGTCATCTCACACTGACCACTAGGTACACTGGCTCCTGGATGTCCAATGGGGTGCAGGTCAGCTACTGTCTGAGGCCACTCAGCAGGAGCTACAGTGAGATCTGCAGATTTCTCCTCTTTGCTTGGGGTTTGGAAGTTTTGGAGCTGTCTGACCAGAGCTGCAGTTTGTTAGGTTAAGCTGAGATAGGGCAGGCCATTCATATGCAAAAGCCGCTGCACACTGTTTGGGTGAGTTTGTAAATTGGGCAGGGCGGGGTCTCAGGGAGTCACTAGGGTGTGGCAAACAGCGATGGCTGCCAGTCAGGTCTCTGCGTCTCCGCGTTTTCACATCCCCGTGTTTCCGCGTCCCTGTTTTCCGCGCCCCAGCGCAGTAAACAATGATTCCAGCTTGCACCTCTGCAAGAAAGCCACCCTCACTTTGCGACCCGATAGCAGACAGTCCAGCTTCTCCCTGTAGGAGTCTGGGTCCCCAGATTCTCGCCGGCAACTGGAGTTCAGAGCAGTCGGGAGCTTTTGTCTCCCTTCGGGTTGAAAAAAACAGTGCACCCAGTCGCCAGTCGCCAGCCCGATTCGCACGCCTCCGTACCTCTGCTTTTCTGCGCTTGTGCACGTCCTACCCGGTCTCAGTGCTCTTTTCTCTTTCCTTCTAGTTGTAGAACTTCTACTCAGCCAGCTTTCCTGTGGTTCTGGATGATAGACGTTTTGTATTTTAGTTGTAGTTTTGGTGTGGTTGTGAGAGGCAGCATGTACAGGTGTATACCTTATGCCGCCCTCTTGGTTTTCCGACTTTTTTACATTTTTACTTTCACATGTGATTTTGCTTAGTTTGATAAGTGTGACAAGGAAGCTTTTGTTCTGTGGTAGAATAGCATAGTTGAGAAGCAGACAGTTGGGTTCACAGTCCAGCTCTGCCAGTCATTCCCTGGAGGCTTTGATAAGTCTCTCAGACACTGGGGCATTTAGGTTACTCACTAGTAGAATGGGGACACAATTAGAACCCCCTTAAAGGCGTTGTAAACTAACTCTTTCATAGTGAAAATTAAATAAGGAGGCAGTGATTACAGGTAACATAAATTGAGTTCTTATGTCCAAGTGCTATTTTTTTAAAATATATTTTTACTGATTTCAGAGAGGAGGAGAGAGGGAGAGAGAGAGAGAAACATCAATGATGAGAATCATTGATTGGCTGCCTCCTGCATGCCCCACACTGGGGATCAAGCCCAAAACCTGGGTATGTGCCCTTGGCCAGAATCAAACCTGGGACCCTTCAGTCCACAGGGGGATGGTCTCTCCACTGAGCCAAACCAGCTAGGGCTCCAGGTGCTATTTTTAGCACGTAAGTTGTTTAATCTTCATAGCAACTGCATGAGGTGTAAGTGCTGTTGAAGTCGGTGCTCTATTCCATTGCTTGAGGAAACGGAGGCAGAAAGGTTACATTAGTTGTCCAGAGGTACACATAGTTCACACAGAATTAGAATTTGAACTTGGACAGTGTGGCTGCAGAAAGCCAGTCTTAGCCACTGTGTTATTCAGTGACTGTCACCTAGTAAATATTCATGAGTGATGGCTACTATTATTTCCTCCCAGGGAAGACACACACTTAGCTCACCATAGCTGTCTCACCAAGTGGGTAGAAAATCCCAGGGCAGATTGGAAAACATTTCTGGGTATTAGTCCTCACTACTCTTTGAATTTCTCTTACCTTTAAAATAAAATATAGATTGAAAATGAATAAACTGATACTTCGTGGAGAAAACAATGCTGCAATCTCAATGAATGCCATTTTTTCCTTAAACTTGATTTGGATGCTTTGGGGGGTGCTGAGTATTTTGGAACTAGATAGAGGTGACAGCTGCACACAGTGTGAATGTACTAAATGTGTCTGAATTGTGTACTTTAAAGTGGTTAGTTTTGAATTTGACTTTACCTTCGGAAGTGTAATTACAAAGAGGAGGAGTGGGTGATCCTTCATGGTGTTAGAATTAAACCAGATTTCTTAGACTGCCCATTGCGCTCCTTGTTCTCCACGGCTGAAGAGGGTGTGAAAATCCTGTTTGTAGCTGACCAGTCTTTATAATTCAGTTGCATTCCTCCCAAATTCCATCCCTCTAGTCAAGAATAAAAGATTTAATTATAGGGGACTGACCCCAAGAGGATAGGCACATTTTATGTGAGTTTTCATCAAGTCATGTTCATGTACAGCTTTATCATCTTTGGAATTTTGGCATGGACAACAAGCCTCACACTGAATTCAGATCTAGAAGCTGGGGTTCAAGTTTGTGCCACACAGAAATAGTGTCATCACGGAACAGGCCCCAAGTGATCCCACAGCAGCCCTGCCCCCCGGGAGTTAGTGTGTCCCTGAGGACAGCAGCGATCATGTGTGGCCCAGAGATTTGTATGCCCAGTTGGGTTTTTGTTTATTTTTTAATCCTCACCCGAGAATATTTTCTTATTGAATTTCTTATTGAAGAGAGAGAGAGAAAGAGAAACATCAGAGTGAGAAAGAAACATCGATCGGCCACCTCCCATATGTGCCCCGACTGGTGATGAAACCCACCACCTAGGTATGTGCCCTGACCTGGAATCGAACCTACCATCTCTTGGTGCATGGGACAACACTCCAACCATCTGAGCCTCGGCCAGGGCTGGGTGCCCAGTTGTTCTGTGCCTTCTTCGAATTGTTGAGGCTCTTAGCACTGGCTTGAAGATTTTTGCTAACGGAATAGTTAATGGAATGGCCATCCTTTAAGCGTAGAGGGGAAGTTAACCCCAGTGCCTTGTGGGAGCAGAATAGTAAATACCAAAAGGATACTTTGGGCATTCCTTCTCCAATGTGTGTCCCCATTTCCTTTGGGCTCTCACTGTCTGCTTCTGTCCAAATATCATCAGCTAAACCAGGCGTGTAGGGCCCTGATCTTTCCTCTGTCCTCTCATTGCAAGCATTCGTTCGAAGGTTGTTGGGTTTTTTCCCTCCTGTTTAGAAACACAGATGTCTTACATCGCCACAAAAGAATTTTGGAAATTAACCTGTTTACAAAAATATCCTGACGAGTTTGACATTGTTGCCTCAAAGCACCTTGTTAGAGTCCTGAGCAGATAGGCTGCCCTTCTGAATCAAGCACCCTCCACCTTGTAGCATCTTCGGCCTCACGTGTCCTCAGATGCCTGCACAGCTGAGCAGGAAGTAAGGTTCCTTTTTGCCCTAAACTAGTAATGCACACAACTCAGAGAGGAAATTGCTCATTCTTTGGTATTATTAAGTTTATTTTTAGTTTCTTAGTACTTAACTTATTTTGGAGGGAGGAGAGGGGTAAAATGCAATATCTTATTAAGGGAAATAACTGGATAGCTTATATGAAGGTTTATAACTTAACAAACTTCCTACATTGACTGCTTTTGAATGGCCCCTAAAATGTATTTTCTTTTTTATTTTATTTACATTTGTTTATTCAGTCAGCTAGTCACTCGACAGATACTTGAATGTTAGCGGGTTTTTAGATTGTCGGCAGGAGAAGGGAGGTGCTTGCTGTCATGCTATGGCTCCAATTGGAAGAAGATACAGAAGCCGGGGCTCAGGCCTCATCAAATGGGACACTGCGTCCTCTTTGACACTTATTTCTCTACATGGGGATGGAGATCAGAACTGTTACAGTTGAATCCTTCCAGAACAATTAGTGAACTTAAGGAAAGGGCTTCAAACTAAAAAATTCACAGAAGTCACTGGAAAGGTAAGACACAGTAGTGCAGAGTGTTGGGCAATATCTCACAAAGAACTACCCTGTTGGGTAGGTCGAGTGTCTGGTCACTCAGGGACTAACCCTATAGAAGTGCAGTCTGAGGGTCTCCCTATCCCTTCTTATGAGTAAGCCCACCCACCACGTAGGCCTCATACTTCACACAAAAAATCCATTGCCTTTTTAGTGTACATCTTCGCTGGGTAGTGTCCAGCTGTATTTGTGACCGTGCTCTACATAGAGAGCCTTGAAAATGCTCACAGAGATGGCATGCTATTCTCTACTGCCATGTCCTTCTGTGCATGTCACTTGCATTAGTCAGTGTCCCCTCCCTCACAAATGACTGAAACTTGGATCACAAACATCTCTCCTGGGTTTGTAATTTTCCAGACAAGATAGGTCCAGATGATAGAAGTGTCTTCCCCACAGCCTTGCAGCAGAGGTTTACTGTGGGTGTCCTGTCTGAGCAAGTGCCAGTCAGGACACCTGAGTGTCTCCACAGCCCTCGTACATGGACTTTTATTAGTATGACTCCTGAAGGCTTTGGGACCAGAAGTAAAGCTACTAAAGGGAAGGATGGAAGTGCTGAATGAGACCCAGGGGAGAGGAAAAAGGATTCCTTCCTGAGCTTGTTATTATATACTAGAGGCCCGGTGCACGAAATTCGTGCACGGAGGGGGGTTCTCCCTCAACCCAGCCTGTAACCTCTCCAATATGGGACCCCTCGAGGGATGTCCAACTGCCCGTTTAGGCCCGATCCCACTGGGATCTCACAATCCAGGACTGCTGGCTCCCAACTGCTTGCCTGCCTGCCTTCCTGATTGCCCCTAACCGCTTCTGCCTGCCAGCCTGATCACCCCCTAACCACTCTGCTGCCAGCCTGTTTGCCCCCAACTTCCCTGCTCTGCCAGCCTGGTCACTCCTATCTGCCCTCTCCTGCAGGGTTGATCACCTCCAACTGCCCTTTCTTGCAGGCCTGGTCCCTCTCAACTGCCCTCCCTTGCAGGCCGGGTGCCTCCCAACTGCCCTCTCCTGCTGGCCATCTGTGGTGGTCATCTTGTGTCCACATGGGGGCAGGATCTTTGACCACATGGGGGCAGCTATATTGTGTGTTGCAGTGATGATCAATCTGCATATTCTTTTATTAGATAGGATAGAGGCCTGGTACAGGGGTGGGGGCCAGCTGGTTTGCCCTGAAGGGCGTCCCGGATCAGGTGGGGTTCCCCTTGGGGTGTGGGGCGGCCTGAGCGAGGGGCCTGTGGTGGTTTGCAGGCGGGCCACGCCCCCTGGCAACGAAAGCGGAGGCCCTGGTATCTGGAATTTATTTTCCTTCTACAATTGAAACTTTGTAGCCTGGAGCGGAGCCAAGCGAAGCCTGGGGCTCCCTCTGAGGCCGCAGCCATTATGTTGGGGTTATAATTGAAACTATGTTGCCTTAAGCGGGTGAGCCCGGCCAGGGTGTGCGGAAAGCTTTGCTTCCCCTGTTGCCGGCGGCAACCCTGGCCTGCTCTCTCAAGCTCCATTCTGCTGCCATTTGTTTGAATTTATTTACCTTCTATAATTGAAACTTTGTAGCTTGAGTGGAGGCTTAGGCCTGGCAAGGGCAGGTGGAAAGCTTGGCTTCCTCTGTTACCTAGGAAACCTTGCTCTCTGTGGCTGTAGCCATCTTGGTTTGGGTTAATTTGCATACTCGCTCTGATTGGATGGTGGGCGTGGCTGTGGGTGTGTCGGAGGTATTGCCAATTTGCATATTTGTCTATTATTAGATAGAACTAGAGGTCCAGTGCATGAAATACATGCACTGGGTGGGGGGGGTCCCTCAGCCCAGCCTGCACCCTGTTGCAGTCCAGGAGCCCTTGGGGGATGTCCATCGGACATCCTTAGTGCTCCTGTGGAGGCGGGAGAGGCTCCCGCCACCACCGCTGCGCTGGCCAGCCATGAGCCCAGCCAGCTTCTGGGCTTGTGGCTGAGCAGCCACCAGGGGGCAGCTCCTATGTTGAGCGTCTGCCCCCTGGTGGTCATTGCGCATCATAGCAACTGGTTGTTTCTCTGTCAGGCCAAAACCGACATCCCCTGAGTGGTCCCAGATTGTGAGAGGGCATAGGCCAGACCAAGGGACCCCACCAGTGCACAATTGGGGCTGGGGAGGGACACAGGAGGTTGGCCAGCTGGGAAGGGACTTCGGGAGGGCTCCAGGGAGTGTCCAGCCCATCTCGCTCAGTCGATCGGCCTGACCCCAGCAGCAAGCTAACCTACTGGTTGGAGCATCTGCCCCCTGGTGGTCAGTGCACATCATAGCGAGCATTTGAGCAGCCTTAGCATATCATTAGCATATTACACTTTGATTGTTTGAATGGATGACTGGACACTTAGTACATTAGGCTTTTATTATATAGGATATTCAGTGTTCAGATTAGGTAAAATTATCAGACTAAAATCATCAAGGAAGGATTTTGTTAGATTGGACTTTTTTTTATTTTTCAACTGTATATTTTGTTGATTTCTATTTCTTACATAAAAACCAATTTTACCTATAAGCTAATTGGTATAAATAATTGCTAAGTTCCTAGGGCATACAGGAAATAAAAACCTAAAACACTTCTGATATTAAACATTTATTTTAAACGTGAGCTGTACATAGATTTAAGAAATATTAATATAAACAAGTAAGATCATTCTTTTCCAGCCGCTAATTCCAGGTCAGGGTCGAGGGTTGCTGGAGCCTATTATGGTAGCCCCGGACACCAGGTGGGACAGGACACCCCTCCATCTCAGGGCCATTCACACCTACCCCCGCTGGGACTAGGACACAGTTTAGACACACCAGTTTACCTAATGTGCACATGTTTGAGATGTGGGAGGAGACTGAGTACCTGGAGAAAACCCACGCTGACATGGGGAAAACGTGTCAACTCCACAGACAGTAGCCCCAGCCGGGAATTGATCCTCCCTCCCCCCCTAATCAACATTATAACTATGTTGAACAAAATTACATTAGTTGAGGACTGCTATCCTGTATAGTAAAAGCATAATATGCCATTTAGACCGGATGTCCTTCTGAAAATCCTTCCGGACAAAGCCGAGGCTGCGAGGGAAGCCCGGGTCCTGAGTGCCTGCCGGCAGCCGGAGGAAGGAAGCCCGGGTCCCCGGTGCCAGAGGGAAGCCGGTGCCGGCAGTCAGGGGAGGGAAGGCCTACTCTTGCATGAATTTCGTGCAAGTTGGGCCTCTAGTTATATATACATAGTATTGAATATACAGAGTGGGGCAAAAGTAGGTTTACAGTTGTTCATATGGCAGATAATACAATAATTAACAGATAATACAAGAATAAACTGTTTTGCGTACTCATAACTGCAAACCTACATTTGTCCCAGCCTGTATGAGAGAGTGACCTAACTTCAGTAGTGATACGCTTGAAGATGTTTTATTTCAATTCAGCCCCCAGGGGGAAGGGTGGAGTCACAGGAGCCCCCCAGGGCAACAGATCAGCCTGTACAGAGGCCCTGGAATAGGATGAGCTTCGGTCTCAGGTGGAACTAAAAGAAAGGAAGTGCAGCAGGTGGGCATTGAGCCAGAAGGAGAGGGGAGGGACGAGGCAGAGGCGATGGGGGATCAGATGGGGTGCTCCTGCAGGCCCAGCAGTAGTCATGGCGTGTCCTGAGGGCCTCTGAGGCGGCAGGCCTGCTCTAGGTGCTTCGCATGCACCGATTCGTTGTCCTCCTAAACCCGGGGCTCTGTAGCTTGCCCGAGCTTATGAAGTAACAGCCGAGGTTTGATCTGAGGCCGCCTGGCTTTAGAGTCCATGCTCCTAAACACCTCATTGTGTTTTTATGCTGAGAAACATGATAAGCCATTAAAGAATTTCAAACAGGGAAGTAATATCAGAGTTTTTCTTTTTATTATTTATTTTTTAAGATGCAGTAAGGAAATTGGTTGTAGCAGGCCAAGAGTGAGAGTTGAGAAACCGGGCAGCGGCCTTGGCTCTGGCGTGCCTGTTGGCCCCTGCGTGGGTGCCTCCACTGAGCCAGACAACAAAATAATTAAATAAATGAAGGGGATGGCAAGGAGGGTTCCGACATGACAGTGACACGGCACCCCCAGCAGGTGTTGGGGATGAGGACTTAGCACCTTGTCTTCCCAGATACATGTTTGGAGGGTGGACTTGAGTTAGGGACATAGTCTTCGCACAACTTGAGGCTATTCGTCCCGCACATTAGTTAATTTGGAAACGGTTGACATCTATAGATAGGCATTTTGGCCTTTTCCAATAGCACAGCTGGGCTATTTAAGCTGATCTGAATAATTTTGAAGACTGATCCTTCTCAGCACACATAGAGTTTCTACAGCGTCATTTCATAAGCACTGCCCTTTCCTTAAGCTATTACCACACCCAGGAAGACAGTGATTCTAACCCGGGGCCAGTGAGGAAGGGAAAGTCAGACCTGAGGCTGCGTTTGGATTTGAAGAGCTCGCACACGGGTAGATGCAGGAAAGCCGAGTGTAAGCGGCCCTGCGGGGGGTGTGCCGTGCCGCTCAGACAGCAGCACCATTGCATGGGCCGGCCGGTGGGGTGGGGAGAGTGAGAGCAGGTCCCGGCGACTCTTGGGAAAGTGAGCAGGGGCGGAATAAGCCCCTTACCCTGCTGTCCAGTGACCTGGAAGTACTTGCATAAACTTCCAAATGCTCCGCAGAGATGAGAAGCCTTTTCAACTGGCAGAATCGGGATGTTTGACAATCTTCTGGGTGTATTTTGTTTTAGTAAATGTTGTAGAATTACGAAAGTACCTTTATAAAATATGTGTTTGGTATAAAAGTAAGAACACTAGAATTCCCATGTGCTACCATGAAGTTTAAGATTATAGCTGTCGGGTATTAGTATTATTCATTCAATTATTTATTTATGTGTCTGATCCATTTTGATTTGTTTTTTTAAGACAATGAACATGTTAAATTCTAAAATATAATTAGAGCATTTTGGGAGCTGCCTTTTCCCTTGTGCTTTTTCTGAAGAGCAGCATAGGCCCAAGGCCACACTTACCCTAGTCTTGCTAGGAATTCTGGGAATGGAAGATGAGATTTTGATGGCTGGTGTGAATAGGCTTGCAGAACTGCTGTGGGGCACGCAGGCCCTGGAGGAGAACAGGTGACAAGCAGGGCTTGCCGGAGCCTGCTCTGGGCTCATTTTTGACTGTTAGTGCAGTCACCTGGTCACTTCATCAGCTGAGAAATATGCCCGGATTGGCATATTGATGGCCAGTTGTTAACCTCTGTTACCCAACACGAAGCATTCCATCCTCGCTCCTGCCCACAGGGGTGAGACATGAAGTTTAGCTGGTGTCCTTAGAATTGAAGTCATTGGACTAAAAAACATGTAGCTTGTCTTCTTTATTAAAAAGTGTACAGAATTGGGGTGCTTCTGTGACGAGAGAGAGCAAAGAAAACGCCTTCAAAGCACCTGACAGTGGCATCGGACCCCTTCTGATCCAGATCACGAGGTACAGGGATTTTTACTCATCAGATGGCCAGTGTTCCTTCCTCTTATCTGGGGTTAGTTTACAGCCTCCTGTCTCTGCTGTTGCCTTCAGCAGCGGAGCTCTTTATTTGCTACCACAGGTGAGTCCTGTTGAAATGACTGCGTTCGTTCCCAGGAGAGGACCCCGACTCCTCTTCTTAGTGCTGTGTTAGGATGCAGGTGCCTTGGTGCCCAGTCCCTCAGAGCAGCACATGGATTTTCATACAGCAGCACAGCCCCATAGCAGGAGAGCGTTCAGGAACTGACATGTGTCCTGGGTGGGAGAAGTGGGACCGTGGACGAGGACATGTGTAACTCGGGGTAGAATGAACTTCACAGGTGTCCCAGCTCACACACTTCCTGACTACGCAGAGCGCCGAGGGACAGCCGCTCGCTCGTAGAGCCCGCATCCCCCGGGTCAGTGGGCCCAGGGATGCCGTGAGGGTGGTGCAGTGAGCTGTAACCCCTGGTTTCCATCCTCAGCTGAGCATCAGCAACACAGATTTTTTAACTTAAACTTCCAGAGAGCCTTTTAGACTTCATTTGTGCTTAAAGAGTTTGTGATCCACACCAGCAATTTTCAACCCCAGGTTTGTGACGCTAGTACGTCCCACACTATTAGAAGGGAATGTTTTTAAAGTTCAGGAATAGAATTCATTGTAGTGAGACATGATACTTACCTAATACGTGTCCTCTGACCCTTTTACGGGTAGAGTTAATGGTGCCCTGAAAACCAATAATGGGATGTTGCAAGTCCCCCAAGCTGGACCTTTGCAATCCGGCCATCAGTTCTGCGTTGCAGTGTCAGCACAGTTGATAAGCCCCAGAGTAGCCTGCCACAGATTAGCAGGACATTCTCTTAGATTATTTTCTCATTCCTCCTGAAATGTTTAATGATACGATGTGTTCTCATTATCTTGCTGATTATCTGAGGGCAAGCCTGGGCTGGGCAGAGACAAGACTTTTAAGTTCCTCAGCGCGGCTATTAGGTAGGAATGTGGTGTTCTGAGGGTTCTGTTTGGGATCCTCGGGGAGAATGCTGGTCTCTTTGACCTGAGTCATCTTTCATACTGTGAACTTACCTGAAACGCATTGTCATTCACTGTTCCCGACATGCCCCTGGTTCTTTGACTGTGTGATGTGCCTGTAGTTTTCTGGGGGAGACATGATAGAGGAAGAAAGTCATGTAAGAGACCATTCTATTAAACTAGTACTTTTTCCAAATGGAAACAGAATAAAAATAATAGCTGTCACTTATTGGGCATATGTGTGCCGTGCCGCTCCTGTGAACACATCGCTGGTAACAGAGGGCTGGAAAGGACTGGGTACAGGAACAGGGATGCAGGCACTGGGTTCCAGAGGTACACTCCAGCCCATAGTCTCTGTGCTGTCGATAGGTTAGTGGGTACTGATGAGAAGCAGTCATCTGAAGCAGACAGTGCTGACTAGGGTGTGGGGGTCTTGTCTGGACACCCTGGTGAGGTTTCTGGCCAGCCTGTGACTCCTGGGGATAGGTGTAGCCAGCCCAGAAATCCTGCCACTTCATCTCCTAGGCCTCTGTAAGCCTTTGAACCATTCAGGTTCTTATTTCTTCTTAAATACTAGAGGCCCAATGAACGAATTTGTGCACGAGTGGGGTCCAGCCAGCCTGCCCCTATCAGGGCCTATTGGGCTGGGCCGGGGGCGGGGGGGGGCGGAGGTGGTGGGAGACATGGGAGGTTGGCTGGCCGGCTGGTCCCACACCCGTTGGGGGCGGGGAGGGGGCCTAAAGGGGGAGAGGATGCAGGAGGTTGCAGGGGCGATCGGCGCCCATTGGGCCAGTTGGCTGCCACAGTGCGCGTCATAATGACGGGTCGTTCCAGTCGCTTGGCTTTTATATATAGAGATTCTTTTCACCCAGTTCAGCTCAGTTCTGCTTTTTTTAGTCATATTTTTAAAAAGATGTAATGCTTTTGCTGTTTCTAGAAATACGGAGTGTCTTTGCTTTCTCTTACTTCGGACTTTGGGGTTTACCTGTGACGGTGATGCAGCTGTTTTCTAGCCAAGCAGGAAGGAAGCACTGCTGCCAGTCACCAGCGCTGGGACCTGTCGTTTGTCCCGGGTGGCACAGCAGCTAACGATAAATGCCAACAGCGAGGTATCTTTACAGCAGATGGCGCCACACCAAGTGTTGTATCTGCATCAGCTCTTCCTAGTATCACAGTGCAGGAGTGGGTGCTGTTCTTTTTCTTCCTTTTTAAAATAAAGAAACAGAAACCAGGGAGGTTAGGTAACTGATCCAAGGCTGCACAGCTACTGGCTGCCTTTCTCGTTTTGAGTTCTGAGAGTTAGGCCTGGTATGCTAAGCATCCATTGCATGTAATGTATTAACAGGTTTCTCGTTCATCTAGAAAGGTACTCGTCATGACCCATTCCTTAGACCCTTCGCTGTCTAAGTTGTGTGGTTCACATGAGAAACTCCACTCGAGAAAGACTGGACAGGCAGTGAGTTCACGTCTTCCTCCATTTTCTTCCTCAGTAGCGTGCGCATCCCACCTCTACACCCCCCCCCCCCCCAAACACACACCACCACACACACACACACACACACACACACACGTTGACTGTTTGGCCATATTACCAAACCACAGCCTAAACTGGGAAGTGAGCTTTCCCATCTGGGAAGAGGAGCTTTGGGTGTCGCCTGGTGCTGCTGGCACCTGGTGCTGTGGGCACAGAGGTGACTGAGGTCACTGCAGCCCAGCTGTGGAGCACAGAGGCTGCTCTGGGCGCTGGTTTGTCACCATCGGTGCCCCAGGCCACAGCCCAGCAGGCTGTCCTTTTCCGGTTCGGTTTTGTTTCCTTAAAAGTCCCGCAGAACAGCTAGCGGGAAGCACAGCCCCCGAGCCTCCTGGTGCCGTTGGCAGCAAGCCTGTGTGCGCGCCGGCGCCTGAAGGAAGGCGTCTCCCTTCCTCTGGCTTTGAGCTCAGGGCCTCACTGACCCTTAGGAGAAGGTGCAGCTGTAGCCACATGTGACGTGCTGTTCTGTCAGATCCAGTGACATCTGAGCCATGCAGGGGCCCACGATTAAGCAAGAGTTGGTATTCATGCAAAGAGACTGGGGAGAAACTCGCCCTGTGGGTCAGGGAAGTTGGTGTGCATGAGGTGGCGTGTGACGGGATGCCCTAAGAGGGGGCTGGGATCACCAGGTAGCTGGGGAGTGGGCTAACGCACCCAGGAGAAAAGCTTTCCCGGGGCCTGCCCCGAGGCCCAGGCCAGCAGGCAGGACACATGGCCAGGCCCCCGCCCCTTTGTCCGAGGGTGAATGCAGTAGGAGATGGCAGCTACAAAGGTGTCAGAGCAGCTTTTCCAGGACCAGGACCTGAGGGACGTGTCTGAAAATCTGCTTCTCAGCCCTGACTTCGCTCCTCTGGCAGCACAGTAGGGCTTTTTGACCAAGAGCTCACGTGCAAAGTCGCCGCTCAGAAGTTTCTCCTTCGTTGCAAAGGGAAGTGGCAGGGAACTGGACAAAGACCAGTTTCGGCTTTCTGCAAGTGGGAACTGTTAAGCTCTTAGGGCTCTTCAGTTAATGAGACGTGTGTTGACTCCTCATGGAGTTGTTTCTGGGATCTTGGGTTCGAATAATAAGAATGCAGAGCTCGTCCCTTTGTGTGACTTTGTTAGAGCTGGTTAGTGCCTGAGGGTGACCGTTCCTTCCCAAGAGCAGACCAACAACACCTGCACGCCTCACATCAATCTCAACGTAAAATTGGGGGCGGTTAAGGTATCCCAAGAGCACTTTGCCATACCTCTTCCTGCTGTACCCCACATCAGGCCAGGGGAGGGGTGACCGGGGACTCCTGTGACGATAACATTGGTGGCTTGTCTCCAGAACAAGAGTTGGAGGATTTTGATGCAAACATAGGCATGTTCGTTATAAGATTGCGCCATACTGCATTTGCGGGGAAGAGATCCCCGTCAACCCTATATTCTTTCCTGCCGTGATGTTTGCCTCAGATCTGGAGCCGTCCCTCTTTCTCAAGATGCCTACGGAACGGCCCCGGAAGCTGCAGCTCTTCCTTGGCCATCAGCCCCATTGCGCCCTACAGCTCCACACCACACCCATTCAAGTGCACTTGGGGTCCGAGTGCCAACCACAAGCTCCTCGGCCTCCTTGGGGGCCCAGCCAGGGGGCTCAGTGGTTGAGCATCAACCTATGAACCAGGAGGTCACGGTTTGATTCCCTGTTAGGGCACATGCCCAGGTTGCAGGCTCCTTCCCCAGTAGTGGGCATGCAGCTAGGCGGTCGATCAAAGATTCTCTCTCGTCATTGATGTTTCTATCTCCCCCTCCCTTCCTCTCTGAAATCAATACAAATATATATATTTTTTTTTAAAGAACTCTTAGGGGAACCTAGATGGGAACCAGGAGCAGTGAGCCTTCTGATCCCGCATCACAAACTGTGATCAGGGGACCTGCCCGTCATTTCCAGGAGCTACATCCCAGCCCCTGGTGGGTCGGGTGTGTTTTCTAAGCTCTGGGTGTGCCTGTTGGTGTGAGTAACCAGAACCATCTCCTGGAGACCCTAGGACCACCAAGCTGCTGCGGTCAGAGTCCTTTGCACGCAAAATCCAAAATTCAGGTGAAAGAGATGGCGTGTTTCATGTCTAAGGAGGAGGATGCGGTGTTGTAATTGTGTTTTGTACTTTGAAGAATGTTTGCTTCTGTTCCTTTTATTAAACAAATGTGATATAACAACAGAATTAAATACCCTTTCCCTCTTTTCTTTGTAATGAGGGAGTCTGCTCTTTATTTTAAAATTCAGCTTGCAGAAATGGATTATACTTGATAATTTGCTGTGTGTCCATAAAAACCATAAAATATAAGAAGCAGTGTTGCTAGAGTAGCCGTTCTCATTTCCTGGCAGTCATTATATGCTTCCAATACAAAAACATTTTTCTCCTAACTATCCTTTCTGAGCTCAAAAATGGGTTTCTCTCAGCTCCTGTCATTCACTTATCACCTCGGGAAATGCACAGATATAAGTGATGGCCCCTTTAAAACATCCTGCAGCATGCCACCGCTCCCATCCTTCATCTTCCGCCCCGGTCCCGTCATTAAATGTTACAGTGCCAGTGTATGTTTTATAGGGTGACCCTGACGGATGTCACTTTGATACTGTGCAGGGATAATAAGATTGCACATATAATGAAAGGCCGATAAATAGAAAAATGTTTACGAGATGGAGAATGGCGGTTTTTAACAGTTTTATGGCTTTTTTTTCCCTTCTTCTCCTCTCTCTCTCTCCCTCTCCCTCTCTCTCTCCTCTCTCTCTCTCTCTCCAAACCTTTTCTGGTAGAATCATGATTTCGTTACAGGACCTAGAAAATGTTAAGGGTGATGTGATATGATAGAACTAGCAGCAGTGAAATCGCACTTGCCCTGTTGCTGAACTCCAGTAAAATGAGTTCAGGAAGTAATGAAGTACTCAGCTTGTGGGGAGGAGCACTGATCTCAGTGAATGGATTCTTGGGGTTTGGGAGCCCCACAGAGAAAACAAGTTTCCTAGTGATGGCATTATTATATTTAAAATGCTAACAGTCATTTAAACAGCCAGCACAGTAAAACCAAAAACAAAGGCCCCCTAAGTGCTGTGTGTGGGTTTTGGGTTCAATGAAGGCCAGTCTCGTCATTGTGTCAGGACTGCCCAGGCTTCTGTGGCCCACACGTGGCTGGGAGCCCCTCAGTTCAGGCTGGGCTTGAGACCAATATGTGTTTTGATCTGTTTTCAAACAGTCATTTCCAAATCTGGCTTTTATTTTTTATTGTTATTTTTGGTTAAATGGAAAATCCTTCTCTGTTGCTTGAGTGATAAATAGGTTTTTAATCGAACTACTTGGACAGGTAGCAACAAGCGTGTAGAGGCTCGGGTTGGCCACTCCAGCAGCCCTTGGTCACCTCCATGATTTTGAGCCCAGTTCAAAGGCACAGCTTTAGATGCTTCTAGCTAAAGGTGTGGACTGGGAAGATGCTTTGTAGCATGTGCAGAAGCCTTTTCTTGGGGGACTCTGTTTGATCTAAGCTCTGGACCGTCCTTAGGAAAAGGGCGAGTCACTGCTGTGGGGCCAAGAAGGCCACTCTGCTGGCGCATCTCTGTCATGTGTAGCCTAGAGGCAAAAGCAGGTCGGAGGGCTTCTCCCATAGCGTAAGCGCGTGATGGCTGGAGGCCTGGTGGGCAGGTCGTGCGGGGGTGCTCATGGCGGGCCCCCAGGGTCTTGCTCACAGTCCGTGGAGTATGTTGTCGGTGTGGGAAGTGGAAACTGGATCTAGATTTGTGCAAAGTCCTGATCGTGCACTTGGGCCTACCAGGTTGGTGTCTGACCTGGGTTCCCCTGAAGTTGCTTCAGGTTCTGTAATTCCTGGGTGCTGGGGGTGGCTCCACCCGGAGGCGGTCAGGAATGCACTGTGCTCTTCAGCCTCAACTACTTAGGGTCCAGGTAAGAGGTTTAAGACGCCATTGCACTGAATTCCATAGATAAAAGATAACTCACATTTGAGCCTCTGGCTTAGAAAAGCATAGATGACTATTCGCCTCGAGTGGTTAAGATCATGAGACTCTGGAACCAACCCCCCGGGCAGTGCCGTGAAGCATTTGGGCTTGACCACATGACTTGTCTCGCTGTGGCTCGGTTTTCTCCTTTGTAAAGCGGGGAGAATGAAGATGTTTACTAGGTACCCATGAGGATTAAATATATTAAGGTATGGGAAGTGCATAGTTACAGTGCTTAGCTATCATCATGGTAGATTTTGTAGCCCAGGAAAAGGTGGTTCGTTTGTAAATAGACTCTGCGTGAGGAAGTGGCGGCCTGGGGTTCCTAAGCCCAGCCTCCTGCCAGCCGTCAGCCTGCCAGCCCGGCCGCTTTGCGGCAGCAGCTTCCCGACCCCGGCGCAGGCACATGGGTCACGTTCTCACTAGCCCGTGGGAGATGGAAAATAATACCAATGTAGTCGTTTCCATAGCACTGAGTAATCAAATTAAGGAACTCTTATTTGGAGGTTATCTATCTTTTCTTAGAAATAAAATGTCATTTCTTTTATGAAATAATGGTGAGATCAGGCGGCAGTTATTTTTAATGACTTTAGTTGGCAAAATAAAAAGTTGGTAATCTCATATCTATTTCTCAAAACCTTTATCCTTTAGAGTTAATTTCAGGTGGTTTTTATTCTCACGAAACACTCGTTTTGTCAAAAGTTTCATGAGTACTCGTTATATCCAAGATGTTTGCTAGACCTCTGTGGCACTCTCAGAGGAAGTGGGCATAGGCGTGGGGAGTTGGGCCGCTCACTCATGACGACAGTCCACGGTAGAGCCTGTGTATCCTGGAGAGAGGCAGCGTGGAGAGGTCATGAAAGCGACCTCAGGATGACCTCCGGTGGTTGGGAAAAGGGTACAGGAAGGCTTCATGGGAATGATGACATGTGTGAAGACCTAAGTGGTGAGGAGGACCTAGGCTCAGACTCCGAGGAGACGGAGTGGGGAGGGGTTCCCGGGGCTGCATCCCACGGGCAGAAGAAAAGCACTGAGGAACGGCAGGCCGGCCGTCTTGTTTGGAAGCAGTTCGAGGAGCTGGGCCTTTGTTCTGTTGGCCTCGAGGAGCCTTGGATAATTTGGAGAGGCAGGTGTCAAGGTCAGAGCCGGGCTTTGGGAAGACTGATCTAGTATCTGGGGGGGAGGGGCTGGGCCAGGCCAGGACCTCAATTCTGGACATCCAGGTGGAGTGGGGACCGAAGGTAGGCTCCGCAGGTGGCTGAGGTCCGTCACTAAAGCAGCGGAGAGCCTTCTCAGTACAGTTCCGGTTAGGGACAAGCAACACACACTCGGTCTCTCGGTTCCTGCATAGTTACAAATGTGGTTGGTGGTCATCATTGTTAAAAAAATATTGGTTAGCCGAGACCGGTTTGGCTCAGTGGATAGAGCGTCGGCCTGCGGACTCAAGGGTCCCGGGTTCGATTCCGGTCAAGGGCATGTACCTTGGTTGCGGGCACATCCCCAGTAGGGGGTGTGCAAGAGGCAGCTGATCGATGTTTCTCTCTCATCGATGTTTCTAACTCTCTATCCCTCTCTCTTCCTCTCTGTAAAAAATCAATAAAATATATTAAAAAAAAAAAAGTATTGGTTAACCTGCCCAGTGGGGGTGTTTTTTTAATGGGGTGGGGGACGTTCCCTGGTTCCAGAGCATCTTCGTGTGGCCTCATCGTTACAACAAGTGAAACCCAGGAGACCTTCACATACTTCCAGCTCTTCCCTTCCGTCCCTTCCCTTCAGCTTTCTTCAGGAGCGGAGCTGGGGTGGGCGGGAGGGTCTGCCCCAGCAGCAGCCGGCCCCATCGGCATCCCCGTGTGCTGCGTGTTGGGCAGGTGCCTTTCCAGCCTCGTGCACGCAGGAGGCTGTGACTCCCAGCAGGTCCTCCTCCTCCCAAATGCGCTCTGAGGCCACAGAGGTGGTCCTTACCCCGCAGCCGCAGAGCCGCCGACAGTGAGGGCTCCTTTAGGGGTTAGGGGTTCGGTCGGTTAACAGGAGCCCAGGGGAGCACCGCTTTAATTACCGGAGTCGTTGCTGGAAGACAACCAGTTGCCGGCTGGGGAAAGCTGTGTCAAGGTGGCTGCTCCTAAACATAGCTCCTGGTGCTGCCCAGTGCCCGCCTCTCACCTCAGATGTTCGGAACAGCTGTCACATCCAGCCCTTGGCTCCCCCGGGAGTGACAGGAAAGAATGACTTGCACAGGAGCCTGTGCCGGGAAATGTTACTGACTGGCTTCACTGCCCTTGATTTCATAGCTTTTGCCAAGAAACAGTGTGGCTGTCATTCCCAGGCGGGGTGGTCGTGGACGTCAGAGGCCAAACTCAGCTGCAGGTCACAGCACTGCAGTTAGACCAGCTCTTCCCAGGGGACGGGCTCCCGCAGCGGAGTCTCGTGTTCTCGGGGCCCTGGGGCGGGGGGTGCAGTCTGAGAAGCAGTTTGATGCCATGTTTCCGTCTCCCTCCTGCCCCTACTGGGTTTGGGCCCTTGTTTGTTGCTTCCTGGAATTCTCCTTGGGAACAAACACCTTTAAAAAATTGTTTTAGATCTCTCCATTCTTTCCAGAAAGTAGGTGGTGGATTCCTTTACCCTCTTTATCTGGACCTCCTTGGAGGAGGCAGAGGGTAACTGAAGGACATTCTTCAAAAGTTGTAGCAGAATACCTTGATTCTAACTGATCCTACATTAGCAGGTAGACTTAGGGCATTGCATAGAGATCATTTAACTGTGCTTTCTCTACATAGTAATGTTTAAATGTTTATTTGGCATCAGAACGGTTAAAATATGTCTTAAAGCATTAAGAGAATGTCCTCTAAATGCTCACTTCCTCACCTGCAAAGGGGTGTCAGGTGCACACAGCGGCGCATGTGCCAGCCCTGCACCTGGGGGGTGCTGTCCATTTGGCTGACAATAGTAGGTGGGCCCAGAAAGGACCTGTAAAATGCTTCCGAGAGATGCACATGTATTTATAATGTATTTATAATTATCCATGAGCAGCTTCCACATCTGCCTCCCCATCCCCTCTCCTCTGCTGCCCTCTCTATAGTCGGTGGTGCTTGGTCCACAGAGGATGCCTTTTGAAACTTGAGTGCCGAAGAAGAAATCAGTGGAAGCATTCCCTCACCAGCAGGGCCGGCCTCTGTTGGGTACCTTCTGAGGCTGGGACTCCCTACGTGCAGGCACCAGGATTAGCTTACTTCCTGCAGCCCCATTCTCACTTGTACAGGAGGAGGAAGCTGGGCCTGCCTTAGCACAACTGTCACACCCGTGGTCATCCTTTTCCTCTGCTGGTCACAGAGCCATGTTGTGAGAAGGGAAGGCAAAGGAACACCATATCTATACACTGACTTACAAGGGGGGTGTGTACAGGGTTATTTCTGAAGGACAAGGCCTTCCATGGCTCATAAGAGAACAGGTGCTAGTAGATGGCAGGCTGCAGGCACCCTGGACTTGTGTGCTGGGGCCTCTGCACCTCATCTTCTAGCACGTACCCCCACCCCCTTCAGGTGTCCAGACTTCTTTGGGTGGTTGTGGCAACCATCCTATATAATAAAAGCATAATATGCTAAGTGTCTGACCGTTCGACCAGTCGCTATGACACACACTGACCACCAGGGGGCAGGCACTCCGACCAGTAGGTTAGCTTGCTGCTGGGGTCCGGCAGATCGGGACTGGGTGAGACAGGCTGGACATGCCTTGGAGCCCTCAGTGGTGCACCGGAAGGGTCCCTCGGCCTGGCCTGTGCCCTCTTATAATCTGGGACCCCTTGGGGAATGTCAGAGAGCTGGTTTCGGCCTGATCCCCCGCAGCCCAGGCAGAGGGGGGACCCCACTGGTGCACGGATTGTGCATCAGGCCTCTAGTATGTTATAATCACAAACATTTGGACTCAATCAGTCGTGGTGTACCCTTATGATCTAATATGGGACCAGAATAATTGACTCCCTTTTCTTGCTTCCACATCAGTTCCCCAGAGAGCTCCTGTCTGAGGAGTTCGGTGCCGGGCACCTGCCTCTGTGCTCAGAACTGCGGACAGACAAGCTTGCTGAGAATGAGCCTCTGATACTTGAAATGCTTACAGCACCTTCCCTCTTCAACACTTTGTTCTCTGCTTTCATTTCCCCACGGTCCCTGAGAGGAGAGAGGCAGTGTATCTTCCCTTTAAAAAAGAAACGAATGGGGCAGGACAGGTCGCAGGTTCCCGTCTCAGCTTTGCCGTGCCGGAGGGATATTGAAGAGCAGTTATGTTTGTGCCTACCACATGCCTGCAGGTAAATGGACCTCAATGGATGGGAAGGAGGCCCAGGCAGGGCTTCTGCAGCTGGCAACCTCCCCCCGCCCCCACCCCTGCTTGTGGCCACTCGGGCCTTGGGACGTGTCTCCGGTCTGGTTTACCTGAGCTAAAGCAGAGCTGGGCCCAGGCCATACCAGCAGGTCTTACCTGAAAGGGACTTGGGCTGAAAGCCACCTGTAAGAACTGAGCAGCCCCAGGCCTACTTTTGTTCTGTGTGCGTGAACTTGATGGACTCGCAGGCTGGCACAGGGAGGCGCAGAAGGAAGATGGTGGCTGAGGAGGAGCCATTCCTCCTGACGGTCCCAGGAGTGGCCTGTGATTGAGCACTGGTGCCCGGAGCCTTTATCAACCCGACTCTTCTCTGGGTCTTATTTTCTTTCTGTCCTCCTGCCCCGCTCCTGCCTCCCCCACATAGATAACTTGTCCTCTTCCCTCTCATTTTCCTCTGCGTGGCCACCACCCCTGTTTTCATTTCGGTGGGAGATCTGAGAAACCTCGTGCTGCCCAGCTCCCAGCCCTGGGGAGGGCTGCCTGGGACTGCGGAGAGCCTGCAGCAGGAAGGGGCTGCCACCTAGCTCCAGAGCCAGTCTCACTGCCAGCGCTCTGTGCGTGCGGCCTGTCAGTAAAATCCAGAGGACCGCCCCCCCCCCCCCCCCCACCACCACCCCCACCAGAAGGAAAGGCAAAAGCTGGGAAAAGAGATCGCGGGAGAGGAAAGAGAGAGGATCTGGTAAATATCGGCCAGTGGAAGTGAGCACTCCTCTTGGCAAGAGCTCCAGCCCACAGTGCTGGCGATGGGGGATGACGTCACCCCTCCTTTTCCTTTCTGCCCAGGCACCTGACGTGCTGTGTGCAGTTCTAGTTCTGAGATGTGAGGTGTGTTGACTGTGAGGCCTTGTTGTGAGATGAGGTGAGAGCCGGGAACAAAATGGTCATTATAGGCCATTCATGTCGACAACATTTATACCTGTGTTTGCTGCAAGCAAAAGCAGGAGCTAATTTGCAAGGCTGCCTTTGTGGGGCTGCGTTTGATCAATGGTTGCCTGTGTTAATGTTTCAGTAAGCTATTGATTTCTGCAGCAGCTTTGTTCCCTGAATTTATGTGCCGCGGGTCTCCGCAGAACACACGATGCATGTTTGATTAAAGTTCAATTGACTTCATTCCTGGTGAGGCTCGAGCTCTTCCCTCCCTATTTGTAGAACCCCAGCTTTCCCTGGCGTGTTCTTTTGTTTGTGCTCAAGACCCAGCCACCCATGCAGGCACCAATATGCTGTTTAATCCTCCTGGATTTGCTCCATTCCAGTGTTTAATCCCTTCGCAGACATTACAGTGGTTGAGAGGCAGCTCCTAAAACCTGGTCTGGACTTTTATTTATGTATTTATTTTTGGATCAACTTTTTATATATCATAAGAATGTACTCGCTTTAAATGCACAGTTCAGTGAGTTTTGACAACTGTATAAATCCATGTAAATACTACAGTTGATTTATAGAATGTTCCCATCACTCCAAAAGGTTTCCTGGTGGCCCTTTATAAGCACTTTTCCTACTCTCTAGACTCCAGGCAACCACTAACTTCCTTTTAGTGAGCACAGGTTTGCCTTTTTTAGAATGGAATTACATCATATGTACCCTTTTGCGTCTGGCCGCTGTCATTCAACACGATGCTTTTCAGATTCATCCATATTGTGTATCAGTGGTTCGTTCCTCTTCACTGCCAAGTAGTGTTCCAGTGGCGGGGGGTTCCGCAGTGTCAGTCATTCATTCTCCTGGGGGGGGGGGGGCATCTGGGTTGTTTCTGTGAACATTTGTGTACAAGTCCTGCCTGAGCACATGTTCTTATTTCTTTTGGGGAAATACCCAGGAGTGGGAGAATGGCTGGGTCATGTGGTAGATGTTTGTTTAGCTTTCTAAGAGTTGCCAAACAGCTTTACAAAGTGGTTGGACCATTTTACATTTCTAGGATATGACTTCCTCCATCTTCCCTGAATTTTGACATTTATGTTCTTTCATTTTCCTCATCAACTAGTTTTAGACTTGCAGGGGAGGGAGGGTCCTTCTGGCTTGGTCAGTTTGATCCTTGTCACTCCGATGATGGGATCCCTTCTGGTCACATTCTTTTTAAAAAGCTGTTACTTAAAAGGTGACAAAAAATTAATGTTTATTTCAACATTGTTTTTCCCCTTGTCCTGATTTTCTCACGGGCTAGAGGAGGAGGACATGGTGCGTCACTAAAGGTTGAAAGTTGTGAACCGAGCTTTCCGAGCCTTTTTTCTGTCTGGTGTCCAGCATTGGGCCAGTCGCATAGCCTTGCTAAACTCTGGCTCCCCCTCTTTTAACCTGCAAGTTATGCCATCTTTTAAACCATTTAAATTTTTTCAAAACATTCATTCTTGAGAAATAGAAATACGCCCTGGTCACCGTGTGGGGCAGTACTGCATCCTAGACCACTGCTGTGGGCGGTCAGGGTGGCGCTTTAACAGCCTTGAAGTCAGACTGAGGTTTGACAGAGACCCCGGTGGCACCGCTCCACCTGATTTTCTCTCCCATTTTTATTTCCTTCCATCTCCTAGAGCTTCACACTTTCTCTGAGATTCCAGGCCTCTAAATCCACTGGCCCTGAAAGGGGGAGGTGGAAGGAACCACTGGCCCTAAAGGGGGAGGTGGAAGGAACCACTTAGGGTCTTCTCATTCTTCCTTCACCTTCCGGATCGGGCTCTGGTTTACCGCACCCGTTGCCCTTCTGAGCTGATGAGCACGCCACTCTGGCAACTGGTTTGAAGAGTGACAGTCACCTGCCTTGGCGTCTGTCCTGTGTCTTTTCATAAGAAAACCTGAGTCAGATCAGTTGCGTGCTGGTACGTGTCTCTTAATCTCCTGGTGGATTTATGAGTTTGTTCCCTCCAACCAGCCCACACCAAAGATCAGGATAGATAAATGCCGTTCCAAAAACCCCAGAGGCAGGGGAAGGTAGGAGCCATGAGGTTCTGGTATCATGGCCTTAGGGCTCAGGATGCTCCAGTCACCACAGGGACAATTAGCCTGCGTTTGTAGAATAGCATGATAGACAAACAAATCAGGAATTCAAGGGCAGTGCCTGCATTTTCCCTATTGTTCAGCTACCTTCTCATGGAACCAAAAAGGGGCTGGGGTACTGGCTGGCTCCTGGTCTCCATTGCCTGGGGTCAGACTTCATCGGCTAAACATGGGCATTTTGTTGAGTGCTATTTGGAAAGAAGCACACCACACTCCGAGAGAGACATGCTGTATGCCTGTGCAGGTCCTCTGAGGCTCTGGTGACACCGTGGTCCTCAGAAACGCCCCGGCACAGACGCCGGCTCCTGACAGGGAGTGCTGAGCACACAGCTGCCTGCTCTGCAGAAGCCGTTTCCCACCCAAAGTCTGCCCACTTCCCTACCAACCACTGCCGTCGTGTTTCAGGCTTCTGGAGGGTTTTAACGAAACCTCGTCTGATGGGCACTCGATCGCGTGCGTGCACGGGTTACGTGGTTTCCGCGCTGCTTTGTCCTTTTCAGTCCTTCCAGCACTGATCTAGCTCTCGGGTCTGGAGAACAGACTCTTCCCTTTCTCGGCTCCTCCATTCGCAGGCATTAAGCCTTTGTGGGCCGCACTGGTGCTCAGGTGACGCCCCCAGGGCGACGTCCCCCAGGGTGACGTCCTAGGATATCATCGTCTGCCAAGTTAATTGACTTGGTACAATATTTATTTAATTAGAGGAGATCAATGTGATCTTGGCTCTCTCACTGCCTTAAGTGGTATTTTTTTTAAGTTAAAGGTATTTTATCTTGGGATTTTTTAAAGAAATCCGTCTTTTGTTAGCTGAATGTCATTCACCCGTTTGAGTGGGTGGTGCCTGCTGTCCCTGGGGTTGGAGTGCCAGAAATGCCATATTTTTTTAGAAGATGCCTTGGCTCTCTTTCTGCTGGGCCGTGACAAAAGCAGCTCTTTTTGCCTTGAAGACTGACCTTGTGACATGTGGCATTTCATCTGCACAGCAGCACACTGTCTGTCCTCTCTTAGTCTTTCTTTGTCAGCCCCCGTCATTGCCTCTCGGACTTTGTGACAGCTCGTCCCAGTGAGGGCACTTAGATTGGAGTGGGGGCTGTAGAGCAGTTTTTGGTTTGGGGTTTCTGTTCTTCCTGACCTCCCACCTGGCCCGAGGTCCCCACCACCTCAGTTGTATCCTTGATTGTTTCTGGAGTCATCTATCTGGCCAGCTGTTGCCTTATCGCTGTGATTTCACTGGAAGGCTGTGAATAACACACACACACACACACACACACACACACACACACGGTTAGAGGGCAACGATTATGGATGCACCTAAAGTGCTCAGAACAGGGTGGCATCTGGCATTCAGTAGGCATCCAGAAATCCTTGTCGAGTGCGTGGATCCTCCTGCCGTCCGGAAGGTGCGCTCTCCGGGGCTGAGGTGACGGCCCGTTTGCCCAGCCTGTGGCAGCGCAGCCAGACTGTCAAGCCTCCCTCAGCTCCAGGAGCAAACTGTTCTTGGTCCGGGTCTCCAGCAGAGAGAGCTGCTATAGCCCAGCTTCTGCTCCCAACAGAGGGGGCGGGGAAACGCCAGGTCCCTCCGGACACTCCCTCACAGCCAGCCTTCCTTTCTGCAGGGGGAACTGATCACCTTCTATTACTACTGGAAGAAAACCCCAGAGGCAGCCAGCTCCCGGGCCCATCGCCGGCACCGCAGGCAGGCTGTGTTCAGGAGGATCAAGACCCGCACTGCGTCCACACCCGTCAACACACCTTCCAGACCCCCCTCCAGTGAATTCTGTAAGTGGGGGGATTTCACACTCTGTGTCCCAGTTCTGGGTCTGCACGCACAGGCGACCTGTCACGTGCGGCTGGAGCTGACGACCTGGGAACCGTGTGCACACGTGCATGTGTGTGCTAGTACTCAGCCTGGCCTGAGTGTCACACTGATTTGGGATGTGGTAGAGCCTTTTACAGATGATTCGTTCCTTTAAATTTTTCTAGTAAACGCCACATCATTTTAATTTTTTTACAAAAGTATGTCTTGGCCGTGGCCTGAGGGTTTTGGTAACCTAAGGAGGTTGTTGCACTCAGTAGACAGTGTACTGTGTGTTTTCATTGCACTTGGGTTGTGGTAGCCATAAGAGCAGATTAACATTTTTTCTTTTTCCTCCTGCCATACCAAGCTCTTCCTCTTGGTCCCAGTGTGACGTGCGGTATGACAATGAAGCCCACGCCTACTAACCCCAAACGCTAGGATGCAGCAGTAGAGAGAGTCCAGGCACAGACCTCCAGGGGTCGCTAAAGTTGCACATGCAAACCAGAAGCCAGCGGGTCACCCAGGGCTGGCGGGCGGCGGGTGGCACTTGGCCAGAGGCAGGTCCTCAGGTGCTGCGTGTGTCAGGAAGGCACCACGGGGCTCTTCACCCTGTTCAGACTCACCTGCCACCCAGGTTTCAGGTGCGACACCAGCCCCCAGCAGTCTAGCAGGGCAGGCTCTTGGGTACGCCCCTCACACACAAGTACTTTGTTCTGATGACTGGCTCTGAGAAATTCAGAGGGTCCTGCCTCAGCCTGCTGGGCCACTCGGCCTGGTGGCTCAGAGCCTGGGGCAGGCCGAGTGTGGCGGTCCCCAACCCTCACCCTGTTGTGTGCCTGCCATGCCCAGTGGACCTGAGCTCGGCCAGTGAGGACGACTTTGACAGTGAGGACAGCGAGCAGGAGCTGAAGGGGTACGCCTGCCGCCATTGCTTCAGCACCAGTGAGTGGGGCTTTGACATTGGCCTTGGGTTGTGCTTCAGGGTCACTGCGGAAAGTTGGAGATTTTACTTTACTTCCCCCCTCCTTTCCCCCCTTGAAGTCAGTACAGAAGGCTGATCAGTGGGTAGGACAGACTTGGTCATGGTTGGGGCCAGGGCAACTATTGTCGCTCCTCCTGGGGACCCCAACATTGGGGGGGAGGGGTTCCTGAAATGCTCTCCTGGGAGAGAGCAGGGCGGCACCAGCCCCTGAGCGGCGTGTCGGGGGTCTGCCCGAGCCCAGTACCGTGCGGTTCTCCTGGCCCCAGGGTTGAGCCCCTGCTCAGATGCCCCCGGACACTGTGTTTGAGGTTCGGCCCCTCCCCTCTTCCCTCCGCAGCCTCCAAAGATTGGCACCACGGGGGCCGGGAGAACATCCTGCTCTGCACAGACTGCCGCATCCACTTCAAGAAGTACGGCGAGCTCCCGCCCATCGAGAAGCCCGTGGACCCCCCGCCCTTTATGTTCAAACCCGTCAGAGAGGAGGACGATGGGCTCAGCGGGAAACATAGCATGAGGACACGGCGGAGTCGAGGCTCGGTGAGTCCCGGGCCGGCGACCGAACCTCCCACCACCCCGCCAGCTTCCTAGGGAATGGTTTGCCCAGAGCCATCAGCTTCTCCTGTGGGGCTGGGAAGCGCCCCTGTCCTCTCCTCCCTCCTCCTCCTCGGGGAGTCAGTGTGGCCATGGGTCTCCAAGTCCCTCAGACCTCCCTCTGGCCCGTGGGCCGGTCTCCTCTAGGGGGATCCAGTTTGGGGAACATTTAGGTACATGTTTCTACTCACAGCATAGCCTCCTTCCATAAAGAGACTGGTTTCCAGGTTGGAAACGGAGCCGGGACCTTTGAGAGCGAGGGTTTTCCCAGGTCGGGCCTTTTAGGCAGCAGGTGGCACCTCCACCTTCCTCTGAGCCCAGCGTCCTGCCCGCCGGACGGCTGCTCGCTCACAGGAGCAGGTGGGGCAGCGTGAATCACCGGCCCTGTCTGTCCGGGCCCCGGGGCCGTGCAGAAACGGGCTGCCGTGCTCGGTGGCTGAGGAGCTGAGCTGCTCGTGTCTCTGGGTCGCCCCTCCTGGCAGATGGAAGCGGCAGGTGCTTGTGTGGGTTGGGCTGGGCAGGTACCTGGAATAAGCACAGGCGAGGTGACTGAGAGCTGGCTCTGTGTAACTGTCATTCTGGGGGGCATGGCGGAGTGGACTGTCCCCTCTGATGGAGGCCCTCAGACACCCTCCTCACTTCCAGCGCACGTCATTCAGGAGGGCCCCGGAGGCAAGTGCCTCGGGTTGAAGCCGAGAATTGCTTTTCCACGTGAACCCACCCACTCGCCCCTCCTCCCTTCGCTCCACATGGACCCTGTCCGAGAGGGACAGCCAGCGTGCCTATTTGCCAGGGGCTGGCATTTGGCATGAGACCAACAGGGGTCTGTTCCTGATGCCCCGTGGGTGTGCTGGGGCCCGGTCTCACCAGCCTCGGGTTTGGGTGGGCAGATGTCTACACTGCGCAGTGGTCGAAAGAAGCAGCCAGCCAGCCCTGATGGTCGCGCCTCGCCCACCAATGACGACGTCCGCTCCAGCGGCCGCAACTCCCCCAGCGCTGCCAGCACCTCCAGCAACGACAGTAAAGCGGAGACGGTGAAGAAGCTGGCCAAGGTACGACGTGGGGGTGGGGCTGCTGGCCCAGCCTCATGGCAACCTGATCGCTGGAGTTGGTGCTCAGCTCCCCCTGACGGGCCGCAGCTCATCCCTGGAGCCTCCCAGGGAACCAGCACTGCCCTGGCCTGGGGCTGCGGCCTGGGGCCTGGAGAAGGGGGTCCAGCTCAGCTCCCAGCACTAACCTTTGGGGGCTCCCAAGGCCTCAGAGGCGGAAGACGCAGGGGGGTGATTGGAGAGGCTTCCTCCGCCCAAAGCCAAGTTGTTCCCATCCAGAGGCTTGTTCCTGCCTGGCTCCGGCTCTCCCCTTCCAGAGCTTTCTTGCTTCTGGAGATAGAGCTCAGACTGTGGGACGGGGTGTCAGCACCCAGCCACCATATCATGCCCCGAGGCTGATGGGACCCCTCTCGGCTGACCCTCCTGTGCGCTTGCCCACTGCAGAAGGTGAAGGAAGGAGCCTCGTCACCCCTGAAGAGCACCAAGCGCCAGCGGGAGAAGGTGGCCTCGGACACAGAGGAGGCCGACAGGACCAGCTCCAAGAAGACGAAAACCCAGGTGGGGTCTTCAGCTGGCAGCTAATGCCCCGGCAAGCCCTCCGTCGAGTCTCCCTAGGGGGTGGCACTGCCTTCTCTCCCAGGGAGGGGCCGGGTCAGGGCAGGACCCCTGGTCCTTGAGGCCAAGCTTGCTGCCTGCTGTGCACGTGCCAGGCTCTGGCCACGCAGGGCAGACTAGAGCGTCCCTCCTCGCCTCTCGCCTTAGGAGATCAGCCGGCCCAACTCGCCGTCCGAAGGCGAGGGAGAGAGTTCTGACAGCCGCAGTGTCAACGATGAGGGCAGCAGTGACCCCAAAGACATCGACCAGGACAATCGTAGCACGTCCCCCAGCATCCCCAGCCCTCAGGACAATGAGAGTGACTCGGACTCCTCTGCGCAGCAGCAGACCCTGCAGGCCCAGCCCCCAGCCTTGCAGGCTCCCAGTGGGGCTGCTCCAGCTCCCTCCACAGCCCCCCCGGGAGCTCCCCAGCTTCCCACACCAGGGCCCACACCCTCTGCCGTTCCTCCCCAGGGCTCCCCCTCAGCCTCCCAGCCCTCCAGCCAGGCTCCGCCGGGTTCTGCTTCCCATGCCCACATCCAGCAGGCACCTGCTCTGCACCCACAGCGGCTGCCCTCCCCGCATCCCCCGCTGCAGCCTCTGACCGTGCCAGCTGGCCAGACCTCCGCCCCGCCTCATCCCCAGCCCCCCTTGCACAGTCAGGGCCCACCCGGCCCTCACAGCCTGCAGGCCGGGCCCCTGCTGCAGCACCCAGGCCCCCCTCAGCCCTTTGGCCTCCCTCCCCAGGCCTCCCAGGCAGCAGCTCACCCCCACACCTCCCTGCAGCCCCCAGCTTCTCAGTCAGTCTTGCAGCCCCAGCAGCCCCCAAGGGAGCAGCCCCTGCCACCCGCACCCTTGGCCATGCCTCACATCAAGCCCCCACCCACGACACCCATCCCCCAGCTGCCAGCACCACAGGCCCACAAGCACCCACCTCACCTCTCAGGGCCCTCACCCTTCTCCATGAATGCCAACCTCCCGCCCCCTCCAGCACTGAAGCCCCTGAGCTCCCTGTCTACACACCACCCCCCTTCGGCACACCCCCCACCGCTGCAGCTCATGCCTCAGAGCCAGCCTCTGCCCTCCTCCCCCGCCCAACCTCCTGTGCTGACCCAGAGCCAGAGCCTGCCCCCTGCTGCTGCCGCCCACCCCCCTGCAGGCCTCCATCAGGCGCCCCCTCAGCCCTCATTCGCTCAGCACCCCTTTGTCCCTGGAGGCCCTCCTCCTATCACCCCTCCGTCCTGCCCCTCTACTTCTACTCCACTCACGGGACCTGGCCCGTCGGCCCAGCCACCCTGCTCTGCTGCCGTTTCTTCAGGAGGCAGCACACCTGTGGGGGCAGCCTGCCCGCTGCCCACTGTCCAGATCAAGGAAGAGGCTCTGGACGACGCCGAGGAGCCCGAGAGCCCCCCTCCACCACCGAGGAGCCCGTCCCCCGAGCCCACTGTGGTGGACACCCCCAGCCATGCCAGCCAGTCAGCCAGGTATTGTCTCAGGAAGCTGGGCAGCCCAGGGCAGGCCTCGGCCTTGGCAGGGCCCCGATGGCAGACGTGGCCTTTTCAGGTTCTACAAACACCTGGACCGGGGCTACAACTCCTGTGCACGGGCAGACCTGTACTTCATGCCTCTGGCGGGATCCAAACTGGCCAAGAAGAGGGAGGAGGCCATCGAGAAGGCCAAACGAGAGGCCGAGCAGAAAGCGAGAGAGGAGCGGGAGCGGGAGAAGGAGAAAGAGAAGGAACGCGAACGGGAGCGAGAGCGCGAGCGGGAGGCTGAGCGAGCAGCCGTGAGTGCTCAGTCCTGGGCGGGCGGGTGGCCTGTGTGTGCAGGGAGGGGGCACTGGCCATGCCAGGCCGGGGACACTGGGCCACCTGCTCTGTGTGAGGCTGTTTGCTTCACTGTCATGGCAGCTGGAGGATCCAGTGCTGTTTGAGCCCCATCCTAGGCTTTTCAGAGATTGCTGCTCATCCCTGAGCCAGCCCAGGACCCCCTCTTCCCCAGAGGCTCACCCTGCACCTCCTCCTTTCCCAGGACCCCTCCCCCTGAGGCTCACAGTTTACCTCCTCCTTGGCCCTGGCAGGTTCAGACTGGTTGACCAGCAGCCTGTAGACATGTCTCTCATGTAACTGCAGAGAAACTGAAAGGGGGGAGAGCCAGGCATTAGGGGCATTAACCTGCCTCATCCGCGCCCTCAGGAGGCCCTGTCCTGGGCACTCTCGTGGGCTAGGCCACCCGGCGCCTGCCCTTGTGGGAGGGGACGCTCCCCTGCAGTGCCTTGTCTCACAGGTTCATGAACCCATTCAGGACACAAGGGAAGCTACAGGCACAGAGGAGAGTGTCACAGGGGGTCTGGGCCAGGTCCTTGTCACAGGCCGTGCCTGAGGCCGCTCGGTGTTGGGGTGGAGGGACCAAGTTGACTGGTCAGTGCAGGATGGCCACAGGGCAGAGCTCACCTCCCAAGGAACACTAGGCAACTGGTCTCCCCCACACCCGCCTTTTCCTCAGCAGAAGGCATCCAGCTCGGCACATGAAGGCCGCCTCAGCGACCCCCAGCTCGGTGGTCCCAGCCACATGCGGCCATCCTTCGAGCCACCACCAACCACCATTGCTGCTGTGCCCCCGTACATCGGGCCGGACACCCCTGCCCTTCGGACTCTGAGCGAGTACGCCCGGCCCCACGTCATGTCGCCCACCAACCGCAACCACCCCTTCTACATGCCCCTCAACCCCACTGACCCACTGCTGGCCTACCACATGCCCGGCCTCTACAACGTCGACCCCACCATCCGCGAGCGGGAGCTCCGGGAGCGAGAGATCCGAGAGCGGGAGATCCGGGAGCGGGAGCTGCGGGAGAGGATGAAGCCGGGCTTCGAGGTGAAGCCCCCCGAGCTGGACCCCCTGCACCCAGCCACCAACCCCATGGAGCACTTCGCCCGGCACAGCGCCCTCACCATTCCCCCCACTGCGGGCCCCCACCCTTTTGCTTCATTCCACCCGGGCCTGAACCCCTTGGAGAGGGAGAGACTGGCCCTGGCGGGCCCCCAGTTGCGGCCCGAGATGAGCTACCCTGATAGACTGGCAGCCGAGCGGATTCACGCCGAGCGGATGGCATCGCTGACCAGCGACCCTCTGGCCCGACTGCAGATGTTCAACGTGACTCCACACCATCACCAGCACTCACACATCCACTCGCACCTCCACCTCCACCAGCAGGACCCCCTCCACCAAGGTGGGTGCCCGGGCTGCTGAGAGGGCCCTGTGGGTTGGCTCTGGGGTGGGGAGGTGCGGCCCAGAGAGAGAGCCGCCGGCCCAGAGCAGAGACTGTTCTTTTCTAAACGAGTCCTAGTTCCAGGCAGATGCTGGGGCGTCCGGCATGGAGCATTCAGTGTGCTCCGAGGAATCGCCGCCACTCCTCGGGCAGCCTGTGTGTGCTCGGCCCCCCGCTCTCCAGGGCTGCAAGTCCCCAGAAAGCGGCGCCCCCTGCGCCCTTCTGCCCGCGCCTCCGGGATGACCTTAGCTTCCTGGCCCTGGGCCCGTGGGCCCACCGGGAGGAGAAGCAGCCTGCGCTCACCGGGCAAGAAGGGCCGGGCCTGAGGACGGGAGGCCTGGGGAGCCCCTGGGACCCCCAGGAAGGCAGGCTGTCGGTTGTCATGGAGCGAGAGCCTAAAGAAGCATCTTCCTTCCTCTTCGGGATGAGGCCTAGGCTTCGGCTCACCAGCCAGGGCTGCCTGGCCAGCTTGGGGTGCAGGCTGGTTTGAGGCAGACGGGCACAGCTGGAGCCCTGTGCCCTCCGAAGCTCTGCAGACCAGGCAGATGGGGGAGGGGGTGCCCTGACCCTGCTCTAGAGTGGGCGGTGTGCCTGCTCCTGGGACCAGGGCTGCGGTGGAGGGACTTCCTCATGGACTGACCTCCATGCCAGGGAGGAGGACTGCGCCTGGCTTCCTCTCCGCGTCCCCAGCCCTGACAGATGGGCCCAGGGAAGCCAAGGAGCTGTCACGTTTGCCCCGTGGCCCTGACACCTGCAAGTGTCATGCCACCCCGTGTGGGCCTTTTAAGCCAGTGTAACCAGCAGACGGCCTGGCGCTGTAGGATAGGCAGGCGGGCGGACATTCATTGGCCAGGTGTTTGCTGAGCACTTGTGATGAGCCAGGCGCAGTTGTAGGTGCTGGCCAAGCCCGGCCCCGTCCACAGTCCCAGGCTGGGAGGCCTCTGTGGGCGAGCCTGGCTGTGGGAAGTGTCAGTGTTCTGGAGAACAGTGAGCCAGGGAGAGGGCACAGGCAGGTGGGCGATGCTGGCATTATAAAAAGGAAGCGGGCAAAGGGGGCGGCACTGGAAAGAGCATCTCCAGGCAGAAGGAGAACTCGGGAGCCAGCGATGACCTGCAGGAGGGCGAGCCCCCAGCGCTGAGCCCGCCCCTGCCCACAGCAGTCTGCTGGCCTCCTTCGGGCTCTGGGTACAGGCCGCCTGGACGGGGAATGCTGGCTAGGGCGGTCGGCCGGGTGGGCTCTGCTGGTCCCGGGTCCTCAGCAGAACGGATTGGGGGACGTGTCTGTCGGGTGCTCATAGTCCGCTCTGCACTTGGGTTTCACTTTCTGGAGCTCCACTGCAGGCGTGTGGGGAGGTGGAGGACAGTCACTTGGGGTCAAGGTTACTGGTCCGGTGGTGAGGAGGATGCCCTGTGGTTCCAGCCAGGGAGGGGAGCATCGGAGAGCCCTGCGCCACCTGTGTCTGGACTTCTGCCCCTTCTTTCAGGTTCAGCAGGCCCTGTGCACCCGCTGGTGGACCCCCTAACTGCTGGCCCTCACCTGGCTCGCTTTCCCTATCCCCCTGGCACCCTCCCCAACCCTCTGCTTGGACAGCCCCCCCATGAGCACGAGATGCTTCGTCACCCAGTTTTTGGTAAGAATGCACCTGGGGAAGGCGGGGTCCAGGGAGGAGCTGGTTAGTGGTCTGGCCCGAGGGCCCGGTCATTCGTTGGTTCATGTGTTCAACACATGTCCCCTCAGTGGGGTGGGGGTGCACGTGTGTAACAGGAACCCAGATGGGAACAGTAGGAATGAAGGAGTAACAAAGAGGCTCCGCATTTAAATCTGCGACGTAGGGAGGGAGGCCTCTCTGAAGAAGAAACACTAGGCTGAGGCCCACAGCGGGGACGGAGGGGCAGTACTCGGGCACCCCTCCCCCAGGGGGTCTCCTGGTCTCCTTGCAGGCCTCGGCCTTGTCTTGGTCCTTTCCCTGGACTTTCTGTTCAGGAGACTGTTTTGTGTTTGACAGGCACCCCCTACCCCCGAGACCTGCCTGGGGCCATCCCACCCCCCATGTCAGCTGCCCACCAGCTGCAGGCCATGCATGCCCAGTCGGCCGAGCTGCAGAGACTGGCCATGGAGCAGCAGTGGCTGCACGCACACCCCCACATGCATGGCAGCCACCTACCAAGTCAGGAAGATTATTACAGGTGAGGTGGGGGGACCTGGGGGTGGGGCAGGCTGGCTGGGCTCCCACCTACCCCCCTGCGGGCCACTGCCCCAGCCTGAGGGCCGCCCCTCCTGGCTGTGCCCATGATGCTCCTCCCATATCAGCAGGCTCCTCCCCTGGCTACATGGGGCCCTGTCCGTGGCCCTAGAGGGGACCTCCATAGAGCCTTCTTGGGGGGTGGAGCGGGCTAGCTGCTTGGGCGCCCCCATCTGATGCTGAAGACGCTCTCCTCTGCTTCTCTTTCCAGTCGACTGAAGAAAGAAGGTGACAAGCAGTTATAAATTATTTATTGTTAACTGGCTGCGGAAGCCCCAGGTCTTGGGGGGATAAACAGGACTTTTTACATACAATAGGAGCTGCAAAAGCAAAAGAATATCTTCTAAAGATTTCTTTATATATTTAAAAGCCCACAACTAAAATGTATCCGCATAATAGTGTTTGTTTGTAGAGAGGATTCCTTGAGACTGATTTGGGTCTCCCTGCATGACAGTCCCCCAGAAACTTAGTGAGTCCTGGACTGGACTGAACATTCAGAAAACTACCCAGCAATCTTGGGGTTCGGCTTTCGTCTCCTTCCCTTCCTCGACTTCTCAGTAGGTGCTAGAACCCAGTCACACCCTCACTGTGCGTGCAGACACACTCAGTCACGTGCCAAAACCCGCGGGGTTGCAGATAGAGGCGGCATATGAGTTTGGAATCCAAGAGCTATAATTTTTGAAGAATCTTTTATTTTACTACATTGTTGGAAATCTTCATAATTTGAGAAAGTTCTGCAGCACGGCTTTTTACGTCTGTAAATAATTTTAGAGCAGCCTTTTTTTTTCCTTCCACAAACTACTGTTCCGATCTATTTTTTCCAGCCATGTCACTAATTGTGAATTCCTATCGGCTATTGACAGAATACAGAGTTGATTTTTTAATAAAAAGTTATATATAATTATCCCTTTAATTAAAGGGAACAGATGGGCGTAACTAATTACAAATGGGCAAAAGCTTGGGACTGGGTTTGGTCGCAGCAGTGAGCATCCAGGGTTTTGCAGGGACAATGTTACAGATGGTTTTTGTTTCGCTGCTTTGATTTTCCACTTCTGTCTGTTCCTGGCTTGTGTGTGGCCAGCGGTGCAGACACCTGCTAGATGGAATCTCCTGTCATTGCACCGGGAGCGCAGGGGTTAAATGTCCACCGACCTGTGTCTGCCGGAGAGAAAGCACATGTTTCTGTGTGTGTGGTTGCAGATCTCCTGACAGGTTTCTGGGCGCACATGTTTGATTGTTCTGTCTGAACTGCCCTTCTCACTCTGACAATTGCATAAACATTCTCAAAAGTGAGTCAGCACGTGTGCTGGCCAGAGGGCTCTGTTAGCGATCTGCCCTTTCGTGTGTCCTCACGCGGATCTCGTCAGGCCGGGCCGTCCTCGCCACAGCCGGGGCTGCTTTCCGGGTCGGGGAGACCCCGGAGTTGGCACGGCTGTGGGTGGTGGCCTGTGTGTCTCCCAGGAGCATGGTGACCATGTCAGACTGGGACGCCATTTGAGTCCCACCCTTCATCCCCAAGTGGGAACTGGAGTGGCAGCCGCACACGTGGAAGGGGAGGCCGGCTTCCCCGGGAGGTGCCCCCGGGGGGCTCGGGCCGTGCTGCAGAGGCCCCTCGGCTTTCTGCGTGGCCGAGCGGGGAGACTGGCCGTCTGCACCTGTTCCTGCCAGATGCGTGACCTTTCCTTCCTCTTCCCTCAGACTCTCGAGGGCTGTTTCTGCCGTTGTGTGTGGTGGCCACATCCCAGAGTTGTCAGACGAGAGCGCGTATTTGTGGGCCAGGGGATGTGAAATACGTCCAGGACCTGAGCCACGGGGGTAGGAAGGGAGCTGGCACTGGGCCCGGAAGCCCAGGTGTCAGCGCAGATGCGGGCTCCCGATTCACACCTGCATTGGGCATTTCCCACCCCCAGTAAACCCTTTGCTTTCAGTTGGGACAGATAGGGTTGTTTTATTTGTTGGAAATGTTTGTAGTTTTTCTTTAGTTTTCTTCCATTCCATTTCTGCCTTCAATGTAGCTCCTTAGCGGGGAGACAAGCCAGACGAACTCTGTCGTCACGCTTGTGGCTGCGTTGGCGGGGCCCTTCTGCGGCTCCCGCTGCCCCAGCCTCCCGCACTGCCCCACCTCCTCCCTCCCAGTTTTACTTCTGGTAGAACACGGCCTGCCATTCAGTCAGGCCCCTCATCCTCCCCAGCACCCATTTTTCCAAAGAGGGAGTTTCGTGCTTTGAGTCCGTTGAAAGCTGTGGAAGGCGTGTCGGTCAGGCCTTGGTTCCCCGCGCCCGGGGGAAGCACGGAGGTCCTTGCAGCCCGAGGCCCTCGCCTGGTCAGCGGCGGCTGAGGGCCGGGCCTCCGCGGGTCTTTGAAGCCCGGCCCCTGGGTTTCCTTTGGCTTTTCCTTCCTTTCGTTTGAAGTTCGGTTTTGCTTTTCTGTGTTTGTATGTATCTCGTTCAATGTTGTCAAGGTGGCGCTTCAGGTCTCACTCCAGCGGCCGCGGAGCGAGGCGTGTCCGTGCCGCGTGCCTGTGTCTGAAGCTAAATGTACATATGAGTAGTTTGCCGTGAGGTAACAGTGTGAGCAGCGTAGACACCAGAGATCGCGACTTCTGTGCTCTCTCCATTCAAGTATTTTGTAATTTTTGGAAATATTTGTGGACATAAATAAAACCAAGCTACACTACAACAGCTGGGTGTCGACCCGTGGTGAGCCCGTGGCCTGTGTCTCATTCCTGGGGCGGGCGGGGCGTTGGCCGTTGGCCCTACCTGGGTCCCCCTGGGTGGGGCAGGACGGAGGGGGCATCTGGTGCCCTCAGCTGTTGCCGGCACACTGCTCACCTTTCACAGCAGCTTCTGGAAAGATCCACGTCGGCTCTGTCTGGGAGGAAGGTGAGTACACTTGTTCTTGGGAGATGCTCCCACCTGCCGACTTGAGATACTCGACCCGCACGAGGCTCCCCACCCACAGAATGGGCCCCCGGGTGGGGTGGCCTTGGGACCAAGACGCCCTCTCCCAGGTCCGTCTCTCCCCCGCCATCACCCCACACCGCTGGTTGGTGGGCACAAGCCAGGTGTGTGGCCTGTGCACGCCGCCTCCTCCCAGGCTCCTCCTGCCCTGCCCCTTCCTGCCCCCCCGAGCTGCCCTCGGCACGCGTTGCCCTACAGGCTGAGGACGCCCCCACTCTGCTGCCCCCCAGCAGCGGGCACCCTGCTTGCACCCGGACACCGAGGGGGAGCGAAGGAGGGGCAGCCGGCTGTGGCCCCGCACTCTGGGTCATGGTGAGAAGGGGCCGGGAGGGAAGGTGGGCAGCAGGAACCCGGTGCCATCTGTTGGTGAAGCTAGGGTGCAGTGGCGTACGTTTATGAGAGGCAAATGCGAAAGGAGACGACAAGGCGTGTCAGTGGATCCGTAGTTAACGCCGGAGAAAAGGCCCTGGTCAGCCGCCCGGGTCTTAGTCTCCCGGGCGTGGACTGGCCATGGTCCCCACCGGCCGCGCACCCGCCTCGGCCCCGGTGGTGCCGTTGGAAGCCCGGGCAGGGTCTGCTTTACTCTGTGGCCTCTGGTGAGCCCCTCGGGTGTGGACACCCATGAGGTGAATTAGGGGGAAAATAGAATTTAAGGCGCTTCTTAGGCAGCCCTCAGAGGGCTCTCCAAGGTCCTTCCCAGGTCCTCGCCGGCACTTCCAGTCTTGGCCACCAGGTGGCAGTCTGTAAGGCCCAGGCACCATCTCGGGGCTGCCAGCCCCTGGTGACACCTGCGGGTTAAGGTCCTCTCCCCTCCCCCAGGTGCTCCGGGAGGGAGGTGTGGGGTGGTGTTTTGTAGAATTGACATTTCCTGGAGGCAGGGGAGCTGGCCGTAAAAAGGCAGCCGGGACAGTCACGGCAGGGGAGAGAAGGCAGGGACGGGCCTGGGGCTGCGGTGGGGCGGGCAGGACCCGGGGGTGGGTGTGACGACCACGGGAAGATGGTCTCTTACTCGCCGCTGCATCCTGCCCTGGCCCAGGGTTGGGACCCACAGAGGGGAGGTGGCGGGGAATGTCACGGAGTGAAGAGCATCCTCAGTTGTGGGGCATTTCCAAGCATGACGGCCTCCGTGCCCCACGCACACGCACACGGAAAAGCCCGGAGCTACTGCTGCCCTGCGGGCCTGTGCCCCCAACTCGGGACGCCATCTCCGAGTCTTCCAGGAGGGGGTGCTCACAGCCAGGAGGAGGCCACCACGTGCGCCGTGTGGACCTGCAGACAGCTCAGCGGGCCGGCTCTGGCTGGTTCTGGCGTCTTCCGGGGAAGCACCTCCTTCCCTCAACCTGTGACCCACCCTCACCCCTGTACCCCACAGCGTGGCCCGGGGTTCGCCACAGCCTGGGAAGATGGCAGCTGTTCCCTCGGACGCCGTGCCATCCTGGTGCTGGGACGGCCGTGGAGCGCCAGGGAGCACAGCTGGCTGTCAGGTTTGCCGAGGGGACAGTCCAGTGGCCTTGTCCATGACCATGACCACCATGGGTTTGGTTTTGGTTTTAGCAGCCAGGACTGCGGGAAGGCGCTCGGCCGCCGGACACCGCTGTCGGGTCGGGAGCCAGATTCCCCGACTCGGGGTGCAGGTCTGCCGAGGGGGTGGGGCTGCCACCGTCCTCACCGGGGCGGAGGCGAGGCGTGCAGGCGGCGCTCGGCTCACGCGGGGCGTGCCTCGGACCTGAGGAGCCCCCAGCAGCGCTGACGTCCCCACCATCGGCGCAGCTCGATTTTAAGTCGAGAGAGAGGCTCTGAGGGGAATGAAGCAGGTGTGGCTCTCCGCGAGTCCTGGGCCTCGTGGCTGCCTCTGCGGCCAGCTGGGAACAGACCTGGGGTCAATGGCCCCTTTGGGCGCTGGTCCAAGGGGCCCGACGCTCTGCTCGGTCACTGCCCCCACACGGCAACCAGCGCCCGACTCCGAGCAGCTCCTTCGGAAAAGGCCGACGACAGCCATTCCCACTTGCAAAGGGATCTTTGCTGATTTAGAAAGTTCCAGGAAGAGGGCCCGGGGTGTGGCCAGCCAAGAGAGCGAGCGGGCTCATCTCTCACATTTGACCGTTCTACAGCAAAAACAGCCCCCCAGCCCAGGGAACCCACACTCAACATTTTCTCTCTTTTTAAAAAATCTTCATTGTTGTATTACATATGTCCTTTATTCCCCCCCCCCTCCCATTAACATTTTCTAGAAAAAATCTAAAGCTCTTCTAAGCAATATAAATGTGGGAAGGATGAGTCTGGAGTCCCAGGAAAGCATGGGACTGCCAGGGCTCGAAGGAGCTGTGTGGTTTTGGAAAGTCACTGAACCTCTCTGTTCTACCCACACATGGAGCAGGAATGATGGGACCTGCTTTGCTTAGTTCATGGTTCATAACCATGAAGGTAAAATGACATGATGGGAAGGCACAGGGCAAAGACACTGATTCCAGCCAGGTGGGCTTCATGGAGGAGGTAGCATTTAGATCAACGTGGATGAATCAGAAATGGATGGGCAGAGACGAGGTGGAAGGACCTCGCCGGCGGGGATAGCATGAGCACCGGCACGGATTGTGGCTGCCCTGGATGGGCGCTGTGGCTGCAGTACGGAGGCTGACGCCGTGCAGAGGGCGGCGGGCACAGGAGGAGGGGCAGGGTCCAGGCTGGGCATGACCTTAGCATTGGGTCCTCGGGTACTGGGAGCCGCAGAGGGTGTTGAAGGGGATGGGCTCAGACCTGCAGGGTGGACGGTGGGCCATGAGTGTAGACTGCAGGCAAAGGGGTGGGCAGAGGTTCTGGGCCAGGGCAAGGGGCACAGAGGAAGGACCGGACCCAGGAGCCTCAGGAGCCCTCCGCTCCCGGGGGCAGAGGCAATGGCACGAAGGGAGCCCAGGGTCAAGTCAGGGCAGGCATCTGCTTCACCTCCTTGAGGTTCCCGCCTGGTGGAGCTTTTTACGTTCTGAGTGTTTTGCTGCCTGTGATCTCCTGAACACGCCAAGCAAGTTCCCACCTCAGATCTCCGCTGTCTCCCGCTCTTCACCAGGGCACTGTTCAGATGGCATCTCACCAGAGAGCCACGCCATTCTCCCCTCACAGCTCACTCTCCAACCCATCACCAGGCTTCCCCTGCTCTTGTCTTTCACAGCACCTCACTGCCGTCCTCAGCATAGACCTCTCCTCTCACATCAGCTGAAGGAGGGCAGACACTTGTTGCTCACAGCTCCATCTCCAGCACTTACCATTCTCTGCCTGCCATACCCAGGGAACTTGTGGATGGGTGGGTGGGAGGGTGGATGGATGAGTGGATGGAGGAATGGATGGATAGATGGGAAGATGGCTGGATGGATAGATGGATGGATGTGAGAATGAATGGATGGATGGATGAATGAATGAATGAATGAATATGAGACCTTTTGACCCCAAAGCATTACTCGGGGATGCAATGTACAATTAGGCCAGCCTCTGTCCACCTCAGCACTATTGACACTTGGAGATGGGTTTCAACTCTTTGTTGTGGGGGGCTGTACTGTGCATTGCAGGATATTTACAGCAACTCTGGACAGTAGCAGCCACCCAAGTTGTGACAACCAAAAAGATCTCCAGATACTGCCAAAAGTCTTCTGGGGTGAGGGTGAGGGGCCAAAATCCCTGCCAGTTGATAACCATGGAGTTACACCATAACCTTCAATAAATGATTCTTATTGCAAGAAAATATGAACGACTATATGCCAACAAATTTGAAAACCTGGGTGAAATGGACAAATTCCTAGAAACATACGATCTTCCAAAACTCAATCGGGAAGAATCAGAAAATCTGAATAGGCCGATAACAACTAATGAAATTGAAGCAGTAATCAAAATACTCCCAGCAAAAAAAAAAAAAAAGTCCTGGACTAGATGGCTTAACAGGAGAGTTTTACCGAACATTCAAAGAACACCTATCCTCCCAAACTATTAGAAAAAAATTCAAGAGACTTTCAAGCTTTTTTTTTACAAGGCCAACATTATCCTAATTCCAAAATCAGATAAAGACACTACAAAGAAAGAAAATTACAGGCCAAAATCCCTGATGAACTTAGATGCAAAATACTCAACAAAATATTAGCAAATTGGGTCCAGCAGTATATTTTTTAAAAGATCATACACTATGACCAACAGGGATTTATTCTGGGTATGCAAGACTGATACAATATTCACAAATCAAACATGGTACATCACATAAGCAAAATGAAGGATAAAAATCACATGGTCATATGAACAGACACAGAAAAAGCATTGACAAAATCCAGCACCCATTTATGATAAAGACTATCAGCAAAGTGGGAATAGAGGGATTATACCTCAACATTATAAAGGCCATATATGACAAACCTATAACCAACATCATACTCAATAGGCAAAAACTAAAAGCATTTCCCTTAAGATCAGGAACAGAACAGGGACATCTGCTTCCACCATTCTTATTCATTCTAGTACTGGAAGTCCTAGCCACAGCAATCGGACAAGAAGAAAAAAAGCAAAGGCATTTAAACTGGGAAGGAGGAAGTAAAACTCATTATTAGCAGATGACAGATTGTACATAGAAAACCCTAAAGATTCCACCAAAAAACTGCTAGATTTAATGAATGAATTTGGCAAAATAGTGAGATACAAAATTAATACCCAGAAAACAATGGCATTTTTATACACCAATAGTAAGCTCTCAAAGAGAAACTAATTGCAACAACAACAAAATAATAATATACTTAGGAATAAACTTAACCAAGGAGGCAAAAGACCTGTACTCAGAAAACTAGAACATTGAAAAAAGAAATAGAGGAACAAACAAATAGAAGCATATACCATGTTCATGGATTGGAAGAATGAACATCATTGAAATGTCCATACTATCCAAAGCAATCTACAGACTCAATGCAATCCTTATTAAAATACTAATGGCATATTTCACAGATCTAAAATATTCCAAAAATTTATATGGAACCAAAAAAGACCCCAAATAACCTTAGAGATCTTGAGAAAGAAGAACAAAGTTATAGGGATCACAATACTGGATATCAAACTATACTACAAAGCCATTGTCATCAAAACAGCCTGGTACTGGCACAAGAACAGGCATAGAGACCAAATGGATCATGATAGAGACCCCAGAAATTGACCCACACCATTATGGTCCATTAATAGTTGAAGGAGGCAAGAGCCTACAGTGGAGTAAAGATCTCTTCAATAAATGGTGTTGGGAAGGTACATGCAAAAGGAAAGAAAGAACAACTAGACCATCACCTTACACCATATACAAGAATAAACTCAACATGGATAAGACTTAAATGTAAGCTGTGAAACCATAAAAATCCTAAAAGGAAACATAAGCAGTAAAATCTCAGACATCTCACATAGCAATATTTTTGCTGATTCATCTCCTATGGCAAGAGAAACAAAATAAAAAATAAACAAATGAGACGACATCAAACTAAAAAGCCTCTGCCCAGCAGAAGAAACCACCCACAAAATGAAAAGGGAACCCACTGTATGGGAGAACATATTCACCAGTGATACATCTGATAAGGGCTTAATTTCCAAAATACATAAAGAACTCATACAACTCAATACCAGGAAGACAATCCAATTTTTTAAAATGGTCGAAGGACATGAATAGACACTTCTCTAAAGAGGGCATATAGATGGCCAATAGACATAGGAAGAAATGCTTAACGTCACGGATCATCAGAGAGATGCAAATTAAAACTACAATGAGATATCACTTCACACCTGCCAGAGTACCATCAACAAATCAACAAACAAGCGCTGGTGAGGATGTGGAGATAAAGGGAACACTAGTTCAGTGCTGGTGGGAATGCAGGTTGGTGCAGCCACTATGGAAAACAGTATGGAGTTTCCTCAAGAAATTAAAAATGGAACTTCCATTTGACCCAGTGATCCCACTTCTGGGAATATGTTCTAAGAAACCAGAAACACCAATCGGAAAGAATATATGCACCCCTATGTTCACAGCAGCCTTATTTACAACTAGAGGCCTGGTGCATGGGTTCAGGCACTGGTGAGGTCCCTCGGCGTGGCCTGTGGGGATCTGGCTGAAACCAGCAGTCCAATGCCACCTGCTGCTCCTGCCTGCCCCTCCTGCTCACCCCGGCCCTGGCCCCGGCCCTGGCCCTGGCCCCGCTGTGCCTGCCGCAGGCTTGCGCCCAGTCCAGATTGGGAGAAGCTCGCGATGCCACAGCGGCGCTCACGAGCCTGAGCCGTGAGCCCTGCGTCTGGCGCCCATCCTAAGGGAGAGTGGAGGGCCGGGACTTGATCAGCCCTCCCGGTGGGCAGTGCGACACCCTTGCTGCCCCGGGATCCAGATCTGGATTTATCCCGCTGACGTTTGTGCTGGTTCTCGGGAGCCACCTGGAGGCCACTTTTATATCGTTTCTTCCTCGCGGAGCATCTAGGGAGGGGAAGCAGCCCGGTGCCCGAGGCCAACACCCCGGAGGCGGGTGGCGCTGTTGGGGAAGTGCTGGTGGCGCCGGTCAGTTGGTCCCTGGGTCCTTCTCCGGAGATTGGACCTGCAGGACTACTGAGGGAGGAAGTGGCTGCTGCCAGGCTGGTGGGCCCGGATGGGTCGGTCAGCTGAGCGACACTCCCCCTGTGGGAGTGCATTGACCACCAGGGGGCAGCTCCTGCGTTGAGCGTCTGCCCCCTGGTGGTCAGTGCGTGTCATAGCGACCCGTCGACTGGTCGTTCAGTCGCTTGGGCTTTTATATAGATAGATAGCTAAGATCTGGAAACAGCCCAAGTGCCCATCAGTAGATGAGAGGATAAAAAAGCTGTGGCGATGGAATGCTATGCAGCTATAGAAGAAAGAAAAAGGAGCTCTTACCCTTTGCAACAGCATGGATGGACCTGGAGATTATTATGCTGCGTGAAATAAGCCAGTCAGAGCAAGACAAATATCACATGATCTCACTCACATGTGGGATCTAATGAACAACACAAACTGATGAACAAAATTGGTCCAGAGGCATGGATGCATGGAGCAGACTGACAGATCTCAGAGGGAGGGGGAGGGGGAAGTGGACCAAAGAACTTACGTACGGATATGCATGACCCCTGGGCACAGACAGTGAGGGAAGGCCTGGGGCGGGGCGGGGCGGGGCTGGGCAGAGGAGGCAAAGGTGGGAAAACGGGGGGCAGCTGTAATACTCTCCACAATAACAACAAGTTCTCACACCTGGTCCCCAAATGTGCGCGGAAAGTGGCCCATCCCCAGGTGACCTCCCTCCCCTGGGAGAGCCGCACGAGACACCACAGGCTTTGCTGCTGCCGTTTATTGTTTTGTCACATATTTACATTCCAACAGGAGGCCTGTCCGTCAGCGCCAAGGCCCTCTGGTTCCCCTGGCTCCAGACACGTGGGCACAGCTGGGCTCGGGCGTCACACGTTCAGCAGGAGGGGCTGGTGCTCCTCGGTGGTGGCCGCGCTGGGCGGGAGCTCGTAGACCACACACAGCGAGGAGTAGAGGCAGCCCAGGAAGGACACCAGGCTGGAGAAGTACATCACCCCACTGGCGCTGCCCACCGCCGAGGTCAGGGGCCCCAGCACCAGCGAGACCAGGATCTGGGCCAGGAAGTACTGGCAGCTGAGCAGCGAGATGTCCACGCCCATGCCACGCCGCGTGCCGTCGGCGCCGGACCCTGCAAACTGACCGGGGGAGGGCGTCAGCGGCGGGGCCGGGGACCCACGGCCCTGCAGGCCCGGCAGCCCCGCGCCCACGCACAGCGGGCTCACATTTTCCAGCGCCAACGTGCACAGGGAGTTCAGCCAAGAGTTTAATAATATTTGTGTTCAGAGATGACGGCAACGAAAAGAATCCGTGACTAATGGGGCGGGAGGGCCGCCTCCGCACGGGGAGGGGGCACTTTCCCCGCCGGACTCCGGTCCTTTCTCCGCCCTCTCACCCCGAGGAGGCCGCCTGCCCGCCCGCTGGGCGCCGTGTCCGGACAAACTTCTGTCTGCGGCCATGCCTGCCACACACCCGGTCACAGCCCATGGCAGCCCTTTGGGCGGGTTTCCGAGGCCCTCGTGCCTCCAGCCCGGGCACATCACCTCCCTCCCCACCCACCGCACCACGCGGGCATGTGGTGGGCACGGTGATGGGCAGAGTGGTGGGCATGGTGGTGGGCACGGTGATGGTCACAGAGGTGGTATGGAGGCAGGCATGTGGGCACAGTGGTGGACATGGTGGTGGGCACAGTGGTGGTATGGAAGCAGGCATGTGATGGGCACGGTGATGGTCACAGAGGTGGTATGGAGGCGGGCATGTGGTGGGCATGGTGATGGGCACGGTGAAGGACCGTGTCTGTGAGCAGGGCTGCAGGGTGACGTGGCAGGAGGCGGTGTGGGTCCCAGCACAAGCCACCCCCACCCAGAGCCACCAATTCAGCAGGCGGATGCCGCCCCACACGCCGCTGCGTGTGCACTGCCTGGGCGCCGGCTCGGCCTGGCTCTGCGTCCGGACAGAGGTGGCCACCTCGGGGGGGCGGGGGGGAGGGCTGCCATGCCCTCCCTGGGGGAGGCGGTGTCCTCGTGGGCACCGGCAAGGGGCTCGGGGAATGGGCAGGCGTGTGACCATATACAGCTTCAGGGCCGCGGGGGCCGCTGGTGGGGAGGCGGCAAGTGAGCCCCGGCCTGCAGCCCGAGGGAGACCGAGTGCGTGGCCAGAAGGCCCTGCGGGAACGGCCACGCCTTCCCGCCAGCTCTGACCAACGCCGGCGGGGGCGCCTGTGGCCCGGGGTGCCCCTCCTGGGGGGCAGGCAGCCCTTCACCAAGACCCGCACATCCCCTCAGCCCGGCGCAGGGTCTGGGCTGCAGGGAAGTGACGGGGCCGGAGGAGGGACAGCACCGGGAGCAGGGTCCCTTGGGTGCTGCTGCCACGGGCCCTGCGTGCGGGCGGGAGGTGCGGGTGCACACAGCTCAGTCCTGTGGTCACAGCCTCCGGCCGCCGGCTCAGGACAGCGGCCCACGCGCCCGTGTCTGCTGCCGGCGGAGGGACGGGGGGGTGGGGGGGGAGAGGGGCTGCCCGCCCCTCCAGTACCGAGAGGTCCGGCCCAGGTGGACTGGACCCGCACGGACAGGCTGTGCTCAGGGCCGCCCGCTGAATTCATCGAGACCCCAAACCCTTAAAATAAACCGGGGTGCCTCCGGGCCTGGACCTGGGGTGGGTGGGTGACAGAGGCCCCCAACTACAGGGGTGCGAGACCTCCATCCTCAAGGTGACCTTCATGCACGACTTCCAGATCTCAACGTTTCTGCCCAAACCTAGCCGGGAGCCCTGCTCGGCCGCGAGGGGTGAAGCCCCGACTCGCGCTGCAACGCGGGTGACCCTGAGCGTCCCCGAGGGCGGGAGCCGCCGCGCCCACGTGTGGCTCCCTTTGCCCGCGCGTCCGGAGCCGGTGGGTCCGCAGACGGGAAGCAGGGTGCTGGTTCGGGGGGACGGGCGGGGGTGGCCAGTGGGTTGGGGTTTCTCCGGATTGTGGTGCTGGTGGCAGGACTGGTGAATCCGGGGGCGGGGAGGTTGTGGTTAATTGTCGGCATATTCTCCACACGAACAACTGTCAGCCGCGCTTTGCCGGCTGTGCAGTGACGCCTGGACCCGAAGCCGGTGAACTGCGGGCGGACGCCTTCTCGGCGACGCGGTTCCAGGGACACCCAGACTCCCCCACGGAGGGAGCGTGTCCCCCCGGCCGGCACGGGGTCCTGTCGTTGGCCATTAAAGTTCTGATGTTTTGTTCAGGTGGGTTTGGGGCACTGACTCTTGTTTTTAGAAACGCTGCGTGGACATAGCGTTGATCTTGACGGCTGGGTTTTTGTGCCCAAAGTGAGTGCCTCCCCCCTCACCTGGCCCTGTGCTCACAGGTGACCCCGAAGCCTGGCGGGGACACTGGGTGGACCTCCCCTTCCAGCCTCCCGGCTCCCACCTGCCACCCCCCTGCTGTCCCCGCCCGATGTTTGAAGGGGACCCTGTGTTCCCTGTGCACCCCGCAGACTGCATGGGGGCCGTTCCCGGGGGAGGCTCTCCGAGCCGCTGGGGGTGCCGGGGGCAGGCGCAGAGGCCGGAGCGAGGCGGCACCTACCTCCCGGCTGTGGTAGTAGTCACACAGCAGCGAGTAGGGCAGCGTGCACAGCGTGGAGAAGAGGATCCCGTAGGTGACGCACAGGGACAGAACCACGTAGAGGTTCCGGGACAGGGTGGCCAGCCCGGTGCCCAGGCCGAAGGCCAGGTAGGCCCCGAAGTAGAGCGTGCGGACGCTGAGGCGCTCCTCCAGCTTCTCCAGGATCGCTGCGGGCGACAGCGGGTGAGGGCTCGCGTCCCGGCCTCCGCCGACCCTGAGGCGGCAGGGGCGTGAGCACGCGTGGCGGGCATCCTGCCCCGGACCGGGCGGCCGAGGGACCCGACAGCTTCGGGGGCCAGACGGATGGCCGGTCCTGAGCTGGCCCCGGCAGGTCGTTGAATGAAAGGAGACGGCGCTGGATCGCCTGCCGTCGTCGTAGAGACACACCTGCCTTCAATCCGTGTCCTCACACGCCCGCCCCAAGGCCACCGGACCCAAGGCCACCGGACCCAAGGCCACCGGACCCAAGGCCACCGGACCCAAGGCCATCGGACCCAAGGCCATCGGACCCAAGGCCATCGGACCCAAGGCCACCGGACCCAAGGCCATCGGACCCAAGGCCACCGGACCCAAGGCCACCGGACCCAAGGCCATCGGACCCAAGGCCACCGGACCCAAGGCCACCGGACCCAAGGCCATCGGACCCAAGGCCACCGGACCCGAGGCCACCGGGCCCAAGGCCATCAGACCCAAGGCCACCCCCCAAGGCCACCGGACCCAAGGCCACCGGACCCAAGGCCACCGGACCCAAGGCCATCGGACCCAAGGCCACCGGACCCGAGGCCACCGGACCCAAGGCCATCGGACCTCCCGCGAAGGGCCACCGTCGTCGCGCCCGTGGCAGGTACCTGAGTAGAAGGCGGCGCTGAAGGCGTAGATGCACATCCCCCAGCAGCCCATGGTGACGCCGCTGTTGTACTTCTGATACGCCTCCGACGTGCGCGGGGCCCTGGGGTCCCCCTGAAACACCACCTCGCCCATGAAGTCCGTGTAGAAGAGCAGCATCCCCTCGAACGAGAGCCAGCCTGGGGGGGGGGGGGGGGTGACCGTGACCCATGGCACAGACATGGGCCAGGCCCGTCGCCAACAGCCGGGTTTGCCGGATTGCCAAGGAAACACGCGGGTTCCAGACTTAAAGAGGCACCACCTGCCCTCACACGGAGATCCCGTCCGCTCCGATGCAGCCGTGCAGGGGTCCCAGCGTCTTTTTTTTTTTAAAGCAAATCCATAGCCGTGCGCTCTGGGCCGAGCTGCAGGAAGTCTGCACCCTGTTCTTCCCCTGAACGACGCTCCACGGGGAAGGCCGAGCCCCTCCCCCCTCCAGCCCGGGTCGGGCAGGTGGCCTTTGACCGAGAGGACACGTGAGGCCACGCGGACGTCGCTGCAGACCCATCTGCTCTGGTGCCCGTTAACCTGGGTGACCCCTCCCTCTGAACTCCCCGTGACCTTTCTGTGGTGCAGGAGGGGGTGGCACATGCTGGCCCTCTTGAACCCCGATAACGACCAGGCGTGACTTCCTGTGCCTTGAAGGGTTTGGAGGAGCCGTGTTAGCGGCAGAGAGCACCCCAGTGTGGACGCACCGCACGGCTTTAGCCCTCGCCCAGGGCTGCGCCTTCACACCCGCCCCGCTCCGCGGCGGCCGTGGTCAGTCCCGCGTCAGACACCGTGTGTCCACATGGGACAGAGCGGCCGTGGTCAGTCCCGCGTCAGACACCGTGTGTCCACATGGGACAGAGCGGCCGTGGTCAGTCCCGCGTCAGACACCGTGTGTCCACATGGGATAGAGCGGCCGTGGTCAGTCCCGCGTCAGACACCGTGTGTCCACATGGGACAGAGCGGCCGTGGTCAGTCCCGCGTCAGACACCGTGTGTCCACATGGGAGAGAGCGGCCGTGGTCAGTCCCGCGTCAGACACCGTGTGTCCACATGGGAGAGAGCGGCCGTGGTCAGTCCCGCGTCAGACACCGTGTGTCCACATGGGATAGAGCGGCCGTGGTCAGTCCCGCGTCAGACACCGTGTGTCCACATGGGATAGAGCGGCCGTGGTCAGTCCCGCGTCAGACACCGTGTGTCCACATGGGACAGAGCCTCTGACTGCGTCCTCTGACTCCAACAGGGCCACTGGCTCAGGCGTGACGGCATTTACACTCTCACCTCCTGGTCATTCTGATTCACCCACAGCGCGGCCCGACTCCTCCCGGAGCTCCAGTCGCCCCGCGCGGTCACCGGGAGGAAATGCACGTCGGGCTTGGCCGGAGGGATTCGAATGCCAGGCCGGGGAACGCGAGGCCAGCGCTGGACGCATGTGGGCACGTGTGGATGTCCGTGTGGATGTCTGTGTGTCTGTGTGGATGTCCGTGTGGATGTCTGTGTGTCTGTGTGGATGTCCGTGTGTCCGTGTGGATGTCCGTGTGTCTGTGTGGATGTCCGTGTGTCTGTGTGTGGATGTCCGTGTGTCTGTGTGTGGATGTCCGTGTGTCTGTGTGGATGTCCGTGTGTCTGTGTGTGGATGTCCGTGTGTATATCCGTGTGTCTGTGTGGACGTCCGTGTGTCCGTGTGGATGTCCATGTGTCTCTGTGGATGTCCGTGTGTCTGTGTGGATGTCCGTGTGTCTGTGTGGATGTCCGTGTGTCTGTGTGGATGTCCGTGTGTCTGTGTGGATGTCCGTGTGTCTGTGTGTGGATGTCCGTGTGTCTGTGTCTGTGTGTGGATGTCCGTGTGTCTGTGTGGATGTCCGTGTGTCTGTGTGTGGATGTCCGTGTGTCTGTGTGGATGTCCGTGTGCCTGTGTGTGGATGTCTGTGTGTCTGTGTGGATGTCCGTGTGTCTGTGTGTGGATGTCCGTGTGTCTGTGTGGATGTCCGTGTGTCTGTGTGGATGTCCGTGTGTCTGTGTGTGGATGTCCGTGTGTCTGTGTGTGGATGTCCGTGTGTCTGTGTGGACGTCCGTGTGTCTGTGTGGATGTCCGTGTGTCTGTGTGGATGTCCGTGTGTCTGTGTGGATGTCCGTGTGTCTGTGTGTCTGTGTGTGGATGTCCGTGTGTCTGTGTGTGGATGTCCGTGTGTCTGTGTGGATGTCCGTGTGTCTGTGTGGATGTCCGTGTGTCTGTGTGTGGATGTCCGTGTGTCTGTGTGTGGATGTCCGTGTGTCTGTGTGTGGATGTCCGTGTGTCTGTGTGGATGTCCGTGTGTCTGTGTGGATGTCCGTGTGTCTGTGTGGATGTCCGTGTGTCTGTGTGGATGTCCGTGTGTCTGTGTGGATGTCCGTGTGGATGTCCGTGTGTCTGTGTGTGGATGTCCGTGTGTCCGTGTGTATATCCGTGTGTCTGTGTGTGGATGTCCGTGTGTCTGTGTGGATGTCCGTGTGTCTGTGGATGTCCGTGTGTCTGTGTGGATGTCTGTGTGTCTGTGTGGATGTCCGTGTGTCTGTGTGTAGATGTCCGTGTGTCTGTGTGGGTGTCCGTGTGTCTGTGTGTGGATGTCTGTGTGTGGATGTCCGTGTGTCTGTGTGTGGATGTCTGTGTGTGGATGTCCGTGTGTCTGTGTGTGGATGTCCGTGTGTCTGTGTGGATGTCCGTGTGTCTGTGTGTGGATGTCTGTGTGTGGATGTCCGTGTGTCTGTGTGGATGTCCGTGTGTCTGTGTGGATGTCCGTGTGTCTGTGTGTATATCCGTGTGTCTGTGTGTGGATGTCCGTGTGTCTGTGCGGGGCAGGGACCGGGGACGGGGGGGGGGGGGGGGCCGGGCCGCGCTCACCCAGGAAGTGGTTGACGCACAGGCGGCGCAGCGCCCGGGGCATGTGGCAGATGGTGGCGCAGAGGTGCCTCACGGACAGGGGCGGCCCCGGCTCGCTGGGGCCCGTCAGCTCGCTCTCGTACTTCACGCCGTTCAGCAGGATGTTGGCCACCTGCGAAGGGAGCCCCAAAGGCCCTCATCAGAGCCCGACGCCAGCCGGCCCACGGGGCTGACGCGGCGTGGGCTGAGGGGGCGTCTCCCCGATGGGTGAACGGGAAGGGGTGTCAGGTCGTCTCTGCCGAGACGCGGAGCCGCGGGGAAGGGAGCTGCGTTTCGGGGGGCCTGCAGCTGGCCCAGGAGGCTGCGTCTCCCGCAGGGAGCTCGTTAGCGCCTCCCGAGGGGGAAACACTCGAAACAAACACCCGGTTCCAACGCCGCGCCGGGGAGGCCCCTCTGACTGGAGGGCGTGGAGGACGGATCCCCCACAACGGGCATCTGCTCACCCCTCCCTCTGCCCGGGGCTCCTCTCTGCACGGAGGTTCGGGGGCCTGGGCCCCTGGCAAGGGCTGTGTGTCCCAGACACCCCACTGGCAACAAACGGACACGCCCGAGGGGGCGAGCCTACGGCGCAGACACCACACCGGCCCGGTGAGCGGAGCAACAGGCCCCGAGCAAAGAGGAGCCGCTGCTCTGGCTCCCGGGGGGGGGGAGGGGGGGGCTGTGCTGGGTCAGCACCCGGGATCCGGGAGGAACGGAGAGGAAGGAAGTAGCCGTGGCGCTGGTTCAAGGTCAGCCCTGCCCAGAGGCAGGAAGGCGGCACCACGCCACACCTGCGCCCACCTGGGCCGCGGGTTGTGTTTAGCTCAGTTCTCCTTTCTTCAAAGAGCTGATCCGTAAACCCCACTACGTCGAGAACGAGCATTTTAAAAAGGACTGAAAGGAGACTCAACCATACAGGGAGTTTAGTTTAGATTCTCAACTGACCACCCGTGTCTGGAAGCCAGTTTGAGTTTTGGGGCCGGGACAGGGGACAGGCGGGCCCAGCGTGGAGCAGAGGCCTGAGCGGCTGCGGTGGCCGCGGGGACGAGGGGAGCGATGCCCCGCACCCCCAGGGCAGGGTGTCTCGGCTGTGACAGCACCCACGGGCCGCCTAACCCTCCAGCGATGTTTGGTTCTTCTGACCCTTCCCAGATCCGACTCCGTGGCGCGGGCAGGCCTGGCAATGCCCTCCCAGGAGCGAGAAGACAATGGCGCTGCGAGGTGATGAGAGCGGCCTGGGCCCTGCCGGCCACAGGCACAGATAGAGACACGGCGGGAGGCAGTCCGCGGGGCTCCCACCCAGCCCTGGCCGCCGGGCGGGGGGTGTCGTCCATGCCCGAAGGGTTGCCCGTCAGGGGACGTGCCCGAGTTTCTGGCTCGGTCCCCGGTAGAGGGCGTGCAGGAGGCAGCCGATCGATGTTTCCCTCTCACATCAATGTCTCTCTTTCTCTCCCTCTCCCTTCCTCTCTCTCTCAAATCAATCAACAATTAGGGGGGAAAAAGTCACCATGAAGAGAAAATGAAAAGCCACCTGCACGTGTCTCCAGTTAACCTCCTGTGACACCGGGGTCTCCCAGGCCCGAGAGGGGAGGCCTGACTGAGGACCCGGCTCCCCGGGGTGGCCCGAGGGCAGGGCCCCCCCCCGCCTGCTGGGGGGACTTCGGAGGAGGGAACAGCCCCGTTCGCTCCACGTGGCCTCTTCGCGCTCGGACCCCACAAACCAGCGTGCAGCCTCTCAACCAAGCCTTCCGATGCCACATACGATGCAAACAGCCTTCCGGAAGGTTCTCTGCCTGCACAGACTCTGCCGCTCGCTGCCCTTTCGCATCCAGAAGTTTGACGGCCTCTGGACGGTCGGCGGAGGTCACACACGGGCACGAGGAGGGACGATGCTCCCCCCTCCGGCTAGGCCCGGGAGTTCTCTCCAGATCAACAGTCCCTCCTCGCCATCTCCCTGACCTTGCCCCCCTCCCCGCACCACCCGCCCCTCTTACCTGTTGACTGAAGGTCACGTTCCTTCTCTTGCTGGGCTCGGGACCACCGCCTCCGGCCGCGTCCGGGAGGGCCAAGGTCTGGGGTCTCTTCAGGATCCCGGCCGATCGCGGCTTGGAGGCGTCCAGGGAGCCCACCCTCAGGACGCCCGCGTCACAGCCGGCCGTCAGGGCCACCTCCCGCCGCTCCCCGGGGCCGCCGTCCTGGCCGAGGCCGCGGTCCTGGCGGTAGAAGGCGTCGGGGGCCCGGGGGAAACTGACGCTGAGGGCTGGCCGCGGGGCGCTGCCCGCGACGGCCAGGTAGCTGCCCGGGGTGGCCAGGCAGCTGTCGTGGCCGCCGGTGAAGCAGTCAATGAGGACGCTGTCGATGTGGGAGGTGGCAAAGGACGAGGCGAACGCGCTGAGCCCCGTCGGGGAGCTGTCCCTGCTGAGGAAGCTGCCGTACTTGGGCGTGAGGGGGCTGAGCGGGGAGATGGGGCTGGAGAAGCCGGCATACGGGCTGCCATCCGCGTGACCGGGGGCGGCGTCGCCAGCGCCCTCCTGGCCCAGGACGGGCGGGGAGGGCGGGAGCGGGAGGCTGGGGCTCTTCATGGGGGGCCTCTTCTCGCCCCGGGGCCGCAGCGGCCGCTCGGGGATGCTGAGCAGCGTGAGGGTGGTGGTGACGCTCAGGATGACGGCCGTGAAGAGGAAGATGACCCGCAGCTGCCCGCCCAGGGCTCGCCCGAAGCCGGTCCGGTCCCAGTGGATGCCCCCGACCACGTACCCGAAGCCGCCGCCCAGACCTGGGGGAGGGGAGGGGAGGGAGGGGAGCTCGGCTCTCACTCCAGGTGCTACGTCCCTCCCAGGACCCGGTGGACCCTCCTCCCAGCGGCACCCCACAAAAGGGAGCATGAGAATGGGGCTCCCGGGGACCAGGTAGAACGTAGCTCTAACGTCACAAGAATCAACCGCACGGACAGCGTCCGTCCCATCAGCCTGTCGTTAATGATGCCGCGCGTCGGAGACACGCATTCCCAACCGCGTCCGCGCTCATCCGTGAACGGCGGCGGCTGGTGTGACCAGGGCGTGCGCAGGAGCCGCCCGGCCACGGGCTGCAGGCGGGACTGACCTGCCAGGAGCGCGTGGATGTTCAGGCCGCGGTCCTGGTCGGCGGGGCCGCACACGTCCATCATGTAGGCGTGGCTGGGGTTGTCGGCCGAGTCGGCGCTGAAGTCCATGAGCACCACCCCGCACACGGTGAGCAGGATGCCCCAGCGGTGGTCCCCCGCCGAGTCCGCCAGCGCCGCGCCCAGGTCCCTGCCGTTGAGCAGGAGCGAGAGGCCCAGCAGCGCCCCTGAGCACGGAGAGACGGAGTCAGCGCGGGGAACGCGGACCGGCACCCGCGACGGACATCCGGACCGTCAGGCCCAAGAACTCCTTCCCAATCAAACTCCAGGCGGAGCCCCTGGACGTGCCGCCTGCAGACGCACCGATTGTCTTTTTTTACTTGGATCGGGGTTTTCTATGGTCAAACAGAGCAGGAATGACGTGAACTTAACTCAGGAAAACAAATACCGTATTTTCCGGCGTATAAGACGACTGGGTGTATGAGATTTTCCTGGGTTAAAAAGTCCTCTTATACGCCGGAAAATACGGTATTTCCATCTTAGAGGTGAAGTGACTTGTGCTCAAAGCTGCATAGATATTTACTGTATTTTCCGGCGTATAAGACGACTTTTTAACCCAGGAAAATCTTATACGCCCAGTCGTCTTATACGCCGGAAAATACGGTACATAACAAAGCAAGCTGTTCCCAGGCCACAGCCAGGTTCGGCGGCCCGGCCACCAGCCAGAGGGGTGATCTGGCAAAGCGCTTCGGTCAACACTCAGGTTTTCTAAGAGGAAGCAGTGGGACCTCTTTTCTTTTCTTTTCTTTTCTTTTTTTTTAAATTTCAATTCCCAAACAACAGACCTATGGCCAGGACAAGAATGAAAGGGCGTCTCCGTCCAAACCTTGAGGTACATCGGTCACTCCAAGCACCCAAGAGTGGCTGCAGTAGGAATCCTGCAAGAGAACGGGCGGTGGTCACTGCTGGGGTCCCCGCGGCACAGGGGACCCCCACGGACACAGCTCTGCACGTCCCCGACACGCCCGCGCTCGAGCGTCCCCAGCGTCTCAGACGTGGGGAGGCAGCGACAGATCCCTGCGCCGGAGAACGGAAGACAAACGGACCCTGGGGACCCTACACTGCCCTCCTTTCCCCCTAAAGCCCTTGTAAGTCACGAAGCAGCCATGACCTTGGGAGTTCAAGCAATGCCAGGACCTCCCAGACCCAGCCCCGGCACGCTGGATGGCTTGGACTCTCGGGTGTTAGCGCGGCACCAGATGGCGCTGGTCCGTGGGGGCTGCCAAACCCTGTTCTAGAAGCTGGTTTGTTTTATTTTGTTATTTAGAAATATATATATTTGTGCCATAGCCGGTTTGGTTCAGTGGATAGAACATCAGCTTACGGAGTGAAGGGTCAGGGCACATGCCTGGGTTGTGGGCTCAACCCCCAGTGTGGGGCGTGCAGGAGGCAGCTGATCAATGGTTCTCTCTCATCTTTGATGTTTCTATCTCTGTCTCTCCCTCCCTTCCTCTCTGAAATCAATAAAAAAATATTTTAAAAAATAAATAAATTATATATATTTTTTATTTCAGAGAGGAAGGGAGAGGGAGAGAGAGAGAGAGAAACATCAATGATGAGAGAGAACCATTGATCGGCTGCCTCCTGCACGCCCCACTGGGGATCGAGCCCACAACCCGGGTTTGTACCTGACGGTATCGAACCGGGACCTCTTCATTCCTAGGTCAACGCTCAACCACTGAGCCGCGCCAGCCGGGTTATAAGCTGGTTCAGACAAAGTTTCCTAAAATACGGGATGGCCGGCCACGCCTGTGCTTCCTACAGCCCCGGACTGATGAGTGGACTTAGCTCTGCTCCCCGCTTGTCCCCTAGGGGCCCACGAGCTGCCTGCACGGAGGCTCCGGGAGGCTGGGCGCCCCCGTCGGGCTGCGGCTCACCGAGGATGGGGCTGATGAACCACACCAGGCTGTAGAGCTGGTCCGGGAGGCCCATCTGCAGGAGCACGGGGGTCACATAGGCCGTCTCCATGGCGTAGCTGAACTCGATGCCAAAGAGAATGCAGCCGTTGAAGAGCAGCTCCCGGAAGGACCTCTGGGGGTGCAGGTCCCCGAAGTCCACCAGCTCGATGGGACACGGGGTGTTGGGGGGGGGGGGGGGGGAGGGGCGAATGCACTTCCTTCTCCTGGGGTGCCGTTTGAAGTTGTTGGCCCGGTGGCTGATGTGCCGGGTCGCAGACCCCGCGTAGCCCGAGATCGGGGACCTCCAGACGTCCTGAGGGGCCACGGGGGGGAAGAGGGCCTCTCCCGGAGGGGGGCTGCTGGCGGGGGGGATCATCGTGAGGGGGGCCGCTGGCGGTTCCTGTGGGGAAAGCCCATCCGGGGGCCAGCAGTTACTCACCCGGCCTCCACTCCAAGGGTCAGCGTTCCTGGGGGCTCCCCTCCGCTACCCCGACCGGCACCCACTTGCCCTTTTCATTCGGGGAAAGTTGCGTTCACAACGGGGAACCCTTGAGTCCATCCGTCCACATATCTACCCACTCTTCCTCTAACCTACCCATCTACCCACCCCTTCCAGACAAACATACAGATAAACATACACTCACCATCCCTCCTCCTTCCCATCAGCCACCCACCCCCTGCCCACCCTCCCATCCCCTCACTCACCCAAGCAACCTTTCACCCACCCTTCCCTCCTCATATGCGCCTACCCATCCTCTAGTCCAGCGGTCGCCAACCGGTGGTCCGCGGACCCCTGGTGGCCCATGAGGTCTGAAAGGTTGGTGACCGCTGCTCTAATCTACTCATCTACCCTTCTAAACATCCGCCCGTCCGTCCGTCTGTCCATTCATTCATCTACCCACTCATCCTTCTGGCCATCTTCCCACCCACCTACCCACCCACGCTCCCATTCAGCCGAGTACGGAGTACGCAGACACTGGCTGCGCAGAGATGGAAGAGGCATCGTCTCGCCCACGAGCTAGCGGGGAGAGGGGAGGAAAGGCCTTCTAAACAGGAACCATCCGGGTGCCATATTTGGGCCCGATGGTGTTGGGGTGAGAGATGAGGCCACAGCAGGGTTAGCTGATCACCAAGGCCCTGAAGACCTGCTAAGGATGGGTGTCATCCCCAGAGGACAGGGATGGGCTCGTCGGCTCTCACCTCCATAAGTGGCTTATCTTGTGACCTCAGACAATCCCAAGCTTTTCTCTACCACAGGAACAGGTGTACCTGAGGACTATGTGCACAAGCTGTCCTTCATGGCGAATATAGTTCATATGTGACGATCACATCAGGATTTAGAATTTGTTAAAGCTCAGCCGGTTGTTTAAGTTGCCCTGGTCTAGCTCAGGCCCTTGTACATCCTATATAATAAAAGCCTAATATGCCAAGTGTCCGGTCGACCAGTCGGCCATTCAACCATCAAAGCATAATATGCTAATGATATGCTAAGGCCACTCAACCGCTCGCTATGACATGCACTGACCACCAGGGGGCAGACGCTCCAACTGGTAGGTTAGCTTGCTGCTGGGGTCTGGCCGATCGGGACTGAGCGAGACAGGCCGGACACACCCTGGAGCCTTCCCACGGTCCCTCCCCAGCTGGCCAACCTCCCATGTCCCTCCCCAGCCCCAATTGTGCACTGGTGGGGTCCCTCGGCCTGGCCTGCACCTTCTCGCAATCTGGGACCCCTCAGGGGAGCTGGTTTTGGCCTGATCCCACAGGCCAGGCCGAGGGACCCCGCTGGTGCATGAATTTGTGCACGGGGCCTCTAGTGATTAAAAAAGATACACAGTGTCCAGGCAATGTGAGTGCTTAAAGCGACCTCCTGTGAGCCAAACTCCTTTCCTCATGCTTCTCTTCTACTGGGAACCAGTCTTCCTGCCACGAGGTCACCCAGCGCCGAATCCCTCCCACACTCTTCCTCCCACCAACTCTCAAGGTTAATCCTTCCTGGACTTGAGGGCAGGAAGTTAACAATCTGACCACTGAATGGTGGCCCCTGCGTGTCGGCGATTGACCCCAGGAGCCCTGGTTCCATCGGCACCTGCCTCCCTCCCTGCGAGGCTGGAAACAAACCTGGGCGCCCAGGGAGCATCGGGGAGTTACTTAGTGTCCAGGACAGAGTGACTCTGCTATCGCCTCCTGCTTCAGCCTCGGCTTGTTCCTCTGGGCAAAAGGCAGCCCCTGGGGCTGGTGATAACTGACCCCAGATGCTGAAAGGTGAAACCCAGGCCCTGGCGGCGGGGGCTCCGCCTGGGGGGAGGGGCGGGGAGTGCACCTGCGCCGACAACACCTGCCCAGGTGACTCAGGAGCAGGCCTCCCGCCCGCGCGCTCCTTCCTCGCGGGAAGCTGCTCCCCTCCGGGGCCGGAGGCGCCCAGTCGGGTCTCCATTTACAGCTCCAGGAATCAGACCCGCGAACAAAGGTCGCCGAGCCAACCTCGTCCCCGTCTGGGCGCTCGGATCGCCCCGGGCCTAAGCCGCCTCCCTCCCCGCACAACGCCGCCGCCGGAAGCCGCGGGAGGAAAGGGTGGTACCTGCGGCTCCCGCCGGGAGGCATCCCTCCTGGAGGCCGGGCTCTGGCCTGCCCGCCGCCCGCAGCTCGGCCCCGGCCCCGGTCCCGGTCCCGGCCGGCAGCCCCAGGCCCACCGGCAGCCGCTGCAGCATCACCCGCGGGGCGGGGCCGTGACGTCACGGCTGCATCCTCGCCGCCGCCCGCGCCCCGGTACCCGCAGAGCATCCTTAAAGCGGCACCGCCGCCCGCGGAGGCGCTGGGCCCCCACCGGTTCCGGGCGCGCATCCGGGCCCCCTCCTCCCTGCCCCCCCTAAAGGCCCGGAAACAGGCCGGCTATGACTTCCCGGGGTGGAGGCCGGAGGCGCTCATACCATGGCAAGCCCTTCTCCATTAAAAACAGTAAAAATGTATTTTATGGCTGTGTTGGTTTATAGATGAATATACCGATTCTATGGTAAAACATTTTCCGTGGCCTAAGAGGTCTCATTTTCTCCTTCTGGTTTTAAACGAAATGAACTGGTTCCGTGGACCCCTCCCCGCACTGGGTGCCCCGGGCACCGCCCGTCAGGAGGGACAGGTGGCCTGCCTAGAACATTACTCCACAGTCACTCACTCACGTCACAGGGCGCCAGGGCCGCTCTGGACGAGTCTATTCGAGGGACTGGGGTGTGGGCGACCAGTAAGCAGACAAAAGTTCCTGCCCCTGGGGCCCGGCACCCTGGAGAGGAAGAGACGCAGTCAAAATCCAGTGTGGCTCAGTGGTGGAGCCTCCTGTCGGAGGGCACACGCCTGGCTGCAGGTTCGATCTCCGTCTGGGTCTGGGTGCCCATGGGAAGCAACCAGTTGCTGTCTCTCTCTCTCTCTCTCTCTCTCCCTCCCTCCTCTCCACTCTCTCTTTAAGAAGAAAAAAAAAATCAATGGGAAAAATATCCTTGGATGAGGGTTAACAAAATAATAATAATAAATAAAAAGACAGATTCCATCAGTACGTGATATGCCAGAAGACGGACGCCCCGGAGAAGGTGCTCAGCGGCGGGGCTGGAGGCGGTGTGGGGCGGTTCCTGTAAAACAGGGCTGTTGGTGAGTCCCCACCTGAAGGTGCATTTGAAGAAAGACTTGGAGGAGGGAAGGGGCTAGCCATGCGGACACCTGGGGACGGTCGTGCCAGGCAGAGGGACGAGCAGGTGCAAAGGCCCTGGGGTGGAGGTGAGGCGAGGTGGGCTGAGTGGAGGGCACCCTGCAGTGAATGACGCCCCAGAAAGTGCTCGGAGGGAGGCAGGCGGCGCTGTGACGTTTATCGTGGGCGTGTGCCGAGTCGGCAGGGTCCAGCGTTCCTTGAGGACAAGAGAGTTGAGAGGAGGCCGATGCCGAGCAGGCGGGGCGGTCGGGCAGGGGCTGAGCGTGCGCAGAGCGCTAGCAGCAGGAGGGGCCAGAGCCGAAGGAAGCCGGGGCGCAGGGGCCCGGTGAGTGTGTGTGTGTGTGGGGGGGTGGGGGGCTGGGGGCAGACTGGGCCTGGCCTACAGGCCTCGTGAGCTGCTGTCATTTTGTAAGAACACGATGAAGCTTAGAAATGTTCTCTGCGGGAGAGCAGGTGACTTTAGTTAAACCCACATTTTGCAAAGACCGTGTAGCTGAGGGTGGGAACTGGACTGGAGGGGCAGGAGGACCAGGTGGGTGACCGAACAGGAGCTTACGGGATGGCCCAGGTGGGAGAGGGCGGGGGGAGGGTGAGCTGGTTAGGCATTCAGGAGGCCAAACCAACAGCACCTGGCGATAGGCTGCCGGTGGGGGGTTGGGAAGGAGGGAGGGGGGTTGGGAAGTGTGGAGCTTGAGCACCTGGGTGAAGGAGGCCGGCTCATTGAGAGGAGAGCAGGTTGGGGGGGGGAGGGACAGGGGAAGGGGAGGGGAGGGGGAGGGGCAGAGTCACAGGTGGCTTGGGACAGGGCCTTAGGAGGTCAGAGATGGTCCTTGGTAAATCACCATCAACAGGGCGACTGCGGAGGCGCCAGGTGGGGAGAGTGAGCCACCGAGGCCTGGTTCTGTCTCATTTCTCTGTAAACAGGAGGAACACAGTATCTGAAAAAATAACCACGTTTTTCTGTTTTCCACTCACACACAAATGACCTGTGTAACGGCTCACCCTCCGCAGCTGAGGTGTGTGACACAATCGGTGTGTGTTTCTGGCCCAGGTGAAGCCCAGAGGGTGTTCCTGCAGGTGGGGTCCTCCACGCAGCCCCCCAGGGACCCAGGCTCCCCCCTGGCTGCGGCCCAGCCAGGCTTACAAGAGGCCACATTCCATCGTATTCCCTGGCCTGGGACTCAGGGACGGGGCCTCACCCGGGACCAGGAGGAAGCGGGCTGGTCAGCTGCCTCTTCTGCGTTTATCCGCCGGGTGGGTGGGGGGCGGGGGGAGGGGAGTGGGGGTTCGGACGATCGGGAAAGCGATGGAAACCAAAGTTCGTATTCAAAATAGGATTTTGCAAAAAGCGAGAAGGCTTGGAATTTAGGTATTATTGAGAAAGGGCTTTTAAAAGATTCCTTTGACCTTTTTTTTAATTTTTTATTTTTTAAAAATATTTTATTGATTTTTTTACAGAGAGGAAGGGAGAGGGATAGAGAGCTAGAAACATCGATGAGAGAGAAACATTGACCAGCTGCCTCCTGCACACCCCCCACCGGGGATGTGCCCACAACCAAGGTACATGCCCTTGACCGGAATCGAACCCGGAACCCCCCAGTCCACAGGCCGACGCTCTATCCACTGAGCCAAACCAGTTTCGGCTCTTTTGACTTTTTAAAAAATATACTTTTAATTTATTTCAGAGAGAGGAAGGGAGAGGGGGCGAGAGAGACATCAATGATGGGAGCCTAACACCCATCCGCCGCCTCCTGCACGCCCCCCACCGGGGAGGAGCCCGCAGCCCCAGCAGGTGCCCCGACCACGAAGGGAACCGTGACCTCCTGGTTCCTAGGTGGACCCTCAACCCCTGAGCCCCGCCGTTTTTAAACTCCCCAAGTGAGAACCCTCCGGGATTAGAACCCGCCTTTCTTAACCCTCCGGCCGGCCGGGCCCTGGGTTTCTCCGTCTCCTCCTCAGGTGGAGGCCAGCGTGGGAGGCCCCAGGGCCCCGGGAACCCAGAGCCCCCGGGGGAGGCGGGGGGAGGGAGGGCCCAGCGGGTGGGGCTCTGTGTCGGGAGGACCCTGGAGGGAAGGCCTCCCTCTGTCCAGAAAGGAGTTTGTTTGGGGCTGAGCTGCCCTAACCAACAGCCCCGCAGGGGGGGGGGGGGGTCCAGTTGCCCCACTCAGGGCCGAAATGGACAAAGGCCCCTTGGGGGGATGACCTGAGGGCCACCTTCACCCCATGTGGAAGGACAGAGGCCAGGAGGCGGGTGGAGACCAGCAAAGAGCCCCAGAGGAACTACAGGGCCGGGCGGGGCCCCACGGACGGCAGGGCCCCTGCTGGGCACCCGGAGCCCTGCCCACAATGCCCGGGGCACAGAGCCGCCCACCCCCAGCTGCACCCTGGAGAGGAGGAGGGGGACCCGGAAGGGAGGAAGTGGGACCCAAAGGGCCTGTTCCCAGGATCCCATTGGACTCAAGTGGACATCACATTTGACCCAGTTAGCGCCCCCTCTCACCCCCCAGCCCCGGGGGGCGACGCTGCTGAGGAAGCTCAGCTCAGTGACAGGTGACGGGTAAGTGCCTGAGGCCGCCTCCCCCCTCCCTCCCCCCTCTTTCCCTCCCCCTCCTTCCCCTCCCTCCCCCCTCATCTCCCTCCCCCCATCTCCCCCTTCATCTCCCCCTCCCCCTCCTTTCCTCCCTCCCCCTCCTTTCCTCCCTCCCCCTCATCTCCCTCCCCCCTCATCTCCCTCCACCCTCATCTCCCTCCCCCCTCATCTCCCTCCTCCCCCATCTCCCCCTCATTTTCCTCCCACTCCCCCCCTCGAAAGGCAAAGGGGAGAGGAGAGAGCCAAGGGGAAAGTGGGCGACCCTGGGGGCGCAGCTGGCTCGCCTGCCTCTCGCCTGCCTTCTCGGGGTGCCCACGAGGTGGAGGAAGAGCCCCACCTCCTGGCCGAGCGGCGGGGAGGCCGCGGAGCTGCCGGGGGAGGAGCTGCGCTTTAAGGCGGGAGGGTGAGGGGGGGGCCTGGGGGGCGCGGGGCTCTGAGCGGGCTTTCCTGTCGCTTTGAGAAGGCGCCTGTTTTCATCCTGCAAAGCACACAGCCACGCGGCCGTTGTGAACAGCGTGGTTTCTGGGGTCAGATCTTGAGCCCCGACGCAGTGAGTGTGCTTCACGCCCGCGGGTGTGACCCCCCCATTCTTCGCCCGGAGCTGCGGGCGAGGCCGCCACAGCCAGGGGGGCGCGGGCCTGGAACCAGGGCTGCGGGCTGCGGGCTGCGGGCTGCGGGCTGACTTGGGGTCACGCGTGCTTTCCACGGGTCCCAGACCTCACGCCCTTGCTCTGCCTCCTTCCCCGTCTCCCCAGGACTGCGGCCCCCCTCGCCCCGCCCCCTCCCTCCAATGGCTCATCGGGAGCTGCCTCTGAGCTCCCAGTTCAGGTCCCGGCAGGTGCAGAGCCGTAGGGTGTGTGTGTGTGTGTGTGTGCGCGCGCGTGTGTGTGCGCGCGCATGTGTGTGTGCGTGCATGTGTGTGTGTGCGTGTGGCTTACACAGACGTAGAGAAAGGGGCCTCCTCTTCGTTGTGTGGAGTATCGATGTTCTCTGTCAATGATGCTCTCAGGGAAGCTCTGTGACTCAGACGTGCCCCCCTCACACTCTCACACATTCACACACTCACATATACTCTCTCACATGCACACTCACACACACTCACACTCACACACACTCACATATACTCACACACACTCTCACATACATGCACACACACTCACACACATTCACACAAACTCACACACACTCACATGTACACTCTCTCACACACACACACACACATATTCACACACACTCACATATACTCACACACACTCACACACAAACACTCACATATACTCACACACACTCACACATATTCACACTCACATATACTCACACACACACTTACATACACACACACTCACACACACACTCACAAACACTCACACATATTCACACACACATATACACACTCACATGCACACTCTCACACACACACTCACATACACTCACACACACTCACATATACTCATACACACACTCACACACACACAGACGGGCGTACAGACCTGCTGCATACACGTGCAGGTGACACACAGCTCACATGTGTGCACATCGATGAGCACAGACACACATAGATGCACACGCTTGTGCACACTCACACATGCACACACATGGGTGTGCAGACCTGCTGCACACACACACAGGTGACACACAGCTTGTATGTGTGCACACTGGTGAGCACAGACACACATGCATGCACACGCTTGTGCACGCTCACACACACTGTCACCAAAGCTCCTCCTGCTGGGGGAGCCCCGCCCCCCAAGACTCTGCACTCGCACCACAAGGTCGGTTCCCGGGGAGCGAGCCCAGGGCCCAGGCCTGATGCACGCCCGGCAGGGCCCGCAGAGGCCAAGCGGCGGCAGACAGACCCTCACAGTTACCTGAGCTGCAGACGGGGTCAGGGGGGGGAGTCTGCCGTTTACCTGCCCGCACAGGTGCGTTGTGGGTGGAAGCAGGCTGTCTGGCTGGAGGGGAGCTCCGTCCACTGTGGCTGCAGGACAGCGGGTCTCACTTCCAGACCAGGCTCTCCTCCTGGCCGGCCCGTGGAGCCGGTCCCCGCTCTGGGCCGTCCACGTCGCTGGACGGAGATGAGAACCAGGGGGTCACGGCTGGAGCCCCCGCGGGCAGCGCGGGAGCCCAAGGGCGCTGGACTCCGCCCCGGGACCAGGCCGCGGGGCCCGGGACAGGCCGCCCCGGGGACAGGGGGCCCCCGGAGCTGTGGACTCCTCGTCTGGGGCTGGGAGAGCCTCATGGGACACAGTCTGCAGGGAAAAGGCAGGATGCCAGTGGCACTGGACTTTCAGCTGAGCAGTGCGTGTTATCAGCGGAGAAGTCTGGCCCGGGCGAGGCTCGGCACCTGCGTTTCCCTGGCGCCCTCAGCCACCGCTGGGCCAGCTCCGGGACCTGCAGCAGAGGCGCCGGCAGCCGGCGGCCCATGAAGTGGCCCCCCCGCTCCCACGCTCAGCGTCCACGTGCCCTGAGAGGGGGAGCCCCCCGCACGCAGAGCAGTCCCGGGCCCCTGAAGCTCCAGCCGCCTCGAGGCCTCATCGATCGGTTCAATTCACTGCCATTCGAGTCTGCAGCGGCTCCTGACCCCTCACCACTGCGCGTCCGGCTCGCGCGTGTAACGTAAGTGTGCAGGTGGCTCTACTCCGCTCTTGCTGCCCGTGGATTATCCCGCGCTTCTGTTCTGGACTGAAGCGCAGAGGAGCGTGGAGCCAGCGGGCAGCTCGGTGAGGCACCGCACACGGGCGCAGCCGGGTGCCGGCCTGTCTCCCCGCTCCCCGGAGACGCTCCCCTGCGTCTCCATCACCCCTCTCCCCTGCCCCCTCTCCCCTGCTCCCCAATCTGTGTGTCTTGTATCTGCCTTTCTGGCCTCGTTGCGCTGTCTGGGCCTCCAGCATTGCACCCTCATCCACCCTACTCTCCCGGGGAAGCTGCCAGCACCCCCCTCCCCCAAACCAACACCCCCCCCCCCCCCCCCCCCCCGCCGTCGAAGCAGCCTGCTCCTGCAGGTTCTGTAGGCGTTTCTATCAGGTGAGAGGCGGTCTCTTCAGTTCTAGTTGCTAAGAATTGTCCTCGTAGACGAGTGCTGAATTCATCAAAGGCTTTAGCAATGTCCACTGACAGGCTCATGTTGTTCTTCCTGTTACTGGCACTGTGGCAAATTGTATCGACTGATTGATTACGAAATATTAAACCAGCATTGCTTTCCAGGACTCCCCCACCCCCATGTAGTGTGACATCTGATCCTAGTCATGGATGGATGAATTTCCCTGGCTAACACTGCGCTTACGAGAGCTAGCCTGTACGTTTTCCTTTTTTATTTTTATTTTTTTGATATAATTTATTGATTTTTTACAGAGAGGAAGGGAGAGGGATAAAGAGTTAGAAACATTGACGAGAGAGAAACATTGATCAGCTGCCTCCTGCACACCCCCTACTGGGGATGTGCCCACAACCAAGGTACATGCCCTTGACTGGGAATCGAACCTGGGACCCTTCAGTCTGTAGGCCGACGCTCTATCCACTGAGCCAAACCAGTCAGGGCATGTTTTCCTTTTTTAAGTGTCTTATCAGGTTTTGGTCAAGGTCATTCTGGCTTCTCCCCCCTTCCATTTTTTTCTATTTCTGAGGAGAATTTGGGTAAGATTGGTGGCATATTTTTGTCTGTTCCACCTGCTTGTCTGTTCCACCTGCTTGTCTGTTCCACCTGCTTGTCTGTTCCACCTGCTTGTCTGTTCCACCTGCTTGTCTGTTCCACCTGCTTGTCTGTTCCTCTTGCTTGTCTGTTCCTCTTGCTTGTCTGTTCCACCTGCTTGTCTGTTCCACGTGACCTGGCGCCCACTGTGCATGGCGTTCCCGGCTCCGTGTTGTTCCACTGAAGCTGGTCCTTTGTCCTGAGCAGGTCTGCGGCCCTCACGGTGCCCAGTAGTTTGGAGCTCAGCCTCCACTCCCACCTGCGAACTGACAGGATGGACGTGCAGCGTCACAGCTGCTGCGTCCGGCGTCAGAGACCCTCTCCCCGCACGGGGCTCGCCTCGCCTCACTGCTGCATGTGCCCGCGCCGGCCACGCCTGTGGACGCCTGGCCCCTGCCCCTCTGTGGTCTACATGCCCCTTTGCTGCAGGATGGCCCGAAGCAGGCCCCGCGGACCAGAGCCAGGCCACCCCCACCCCCGCCCCCCACTTTGCTCCTGGCCTCTGGGACGGTGCTTCTCACATTTGGGTGGGACCCAACGGGGGTGCTTGTCACTGACCCCCAAGATCCTGATTCTGTCCGGGGCGAGATGAGCAAACACCGGGTGCTTCGGGGGATGGCCCTGTGACCCCACTTTGAGAAACAGGCTCCCGCCTGAACGCTCCCGTCTTCCCGCACCTCCCTCTCACACACAGGCTCCCCGTCTTCCTCGTTTTACGGGAAATCGCTGCGCTTTCCTTTTAGGGTTCCCTCAGAAATCGCCGCAAGCGTGAGCTGGTTTGAAGCCACCCGCTTTGGGCCGGGGGCCTCCCCTGTCCCAGGCCTCTCTGGCTCCTTCCGGCGGCTGGTGGAGCGGCGTGGGGTCGCGGGTCTCCACGGTGACGCCCCGACGCCCTGGGCCGGAGGTTAAAGCCGCTCCGTGCTGGCGTGTCATTTCCTGCGGGCGCTGTGGCTCGCATCACGGCTGGGGCGAGCAGAGCTGGGAAACGCAGCTCCGGAGAGAGGACGGCTCAGCGGCCTCACTTTACAAGTAGACGCTCGCCGGGAAGGGGGCGTGTGCCGTGTCTGTGCACGCCGAGGAGGGGCTGGGATGGCACAGGAACCTCACTGTCCCCCCGGGGCCACGTGGCGGGAGGGCCCGGTGACCCTGACCTTGTACTGCGGTCACTCCAGGACGCGTGTGGGGGTGGCTGATGTCACACCATCAGGTGCTACTTTTGCAATAAAAACAAGTGAGAGAGCGGCCGCCCCCGCACCGGCTCTTCAAATAAAACTTCAGCACAAGCCCTCAGTGTTCCGTGTGGTCACGGGGAGACCAGCTCCGCTCTCCCCCTCGGCCTCCCCTCGGTCACCGGCACGTGGTGAGACCCAGAGCCGTGATTCAGCGCCGAGCCCGGCTCCTCGGGACTGAAGAGGGGCCTCGGAGGGGGTGACGGGCCTGGAGGGGCCCCATGCACGGTCCTCGGCGTCCAGGGCAGCAGGACTGAGAGAGTTCAGGTGGCCCGGCCGGCGGGGCATCATTGATGTTTCTCTCCCTCTCCCTCTCCCTCCCCCTCTCCCTCTCCCTCCCCTCCCCCTCCCCCTCTCCCTCTCCCTCCCCTTCCCCTCCCCCTCTCCCTCTCCCTCCCCTCCCCCTCCTCCTCCCCTCCCCCTCCCCCTCCCCCTCTCCCTCTCCCTCTCCCTCTCCCTCTCCCCCCCCCTCTCCCTTCCTCTCTGCAATCAATACAAATATATTTTAAAAAGAGAGCGCTGTGGTGACTGGCTCTCATGCGGATTCTGCACAGCGGGAAGCATCGCTGCCCCACCTGTTCCCGGCCGTCAGCGAGGGGCCCTGGGAATCACCGGGACAGCGGCCACGCGCCCAGAGACCGGACTCCGGGTACGAAGCGCTTTGTGTTCCCTTGCACTTGAACAACAGGGGGCGCTGGGACCCTCCCCCCTCACAGTCTCCACTCCGCCCTCCCAGCACGGCCCCTCCTGAGCCGCTCGGAGGAGCCACCGAGCCCATGGGGGGCCCCCGGCTGTCCCCCAGCTGACAGGACCCAGCAGCATCCTACAGCGGGTCAAGGGCAGGCCTCAAGGTCACCGAGCTGGCCGCTTCCAGAACGTGGGCCCTCGAGCGGGATTCATTCAAGGCCTTTGTGTCCTGCAATGGGCCGGCGGCCTCCGCGCATTCCGCCTCCCTCCCGCCTCCCGGGCCCAGCAGACACCTCCTCATTTACCGCCGATCGATCGATCGATCGGGGCTGCTCTTCGCTCCCCGGAGCCTCGCTCGGGCTCCGTGACCCTTTCTCCCGCCACCCAGCCCGCGGGCCTCTCTCCGCAGGGCCTTCTCTCACTCCAGCGCCTGGTTCTCAGCGAGGCTCCGCGGGGGAACCCCCTCTGCAGGCACCTGACGCAGCGGGCGCCTCTGTGATGACAGTGGTTCCGCTCGAGGGCCCGCGTTCTGGAAGCAGCCAGCTCGGTGACCTTGAGGCCTGCCCTTGACCAGTTGAAGGGTGCTGCTGGGTCCTGCAGCTGGGGGACAGCCCGCACCCCCACCCCACCCCCCACCCCACGGCCTCGGTGGCTCCTCCGAGAAGGGCCCTGGACACGTTTGTAAGACAATTCGCTGGCTCCTCTCCAGACAGGAACCGCGTCCGGGCCGAGCGGGGCCTGGGCAGGAGGGAGGGACGTTGGCTAACACTCTGCCCCAGGGCGGAGGTCACAGGGCGTCCCTGCTGTGGAGGCAACCGGCTCTCCCGCCCTGACGCTGGAGGTGCGCATGGTCTCAGACTCCGTCGTTCCTCGTGAGAATTCTCTCGGACGACAAACAGCGTTCAGGTGTTTGGTGACAAACCCCACGTCCTGAGCCAACAAGAGGCCTGCTTTCTCCCCGTCCTGGCTGGCGAGCTCACTGTGTGGCCCGGGGGCCGTCCCGAGGCCCCTCCCAGGAGACTGGCCAGCTGGGGTCCCCTCGGCCCCTCGGGGCTGCTGAGACCCAGGTCCACGCCAGCACACTCGGCCTCACGCACCCCTCAGACTGTCCCGCTGAGCGGGCAGGTGCGCTGTGTGAGGACCTGTGGGATGGGGGCCCCACCGCACACAGTCGCTCGCCCCCGAGTCCACAATCATGTTTCCAGGCCTTTGCAGGAGCCTGGTCTCCCTCCACGGAGCAGGGCACCCTGCAGCCCGGCCCCACGTGCAGCCCTCCCACCTCCCGCGCAGTTACTCCAGCCCTGCGAAGCGTGTCCGTCTCCCTGTCCGTCTCCCTGTCCGTCTCTCTGTCCGTCTCCCTGTCCGTCTCCCTGTCCGTCTCCCTGTCCGTCTCCCTGTCCGTCACCCTGTCTATCTCCCTGTCCGTCTCCCTGTCCGTCTCCCTGTCCGTCTCCCTGTCCGTCTCCCTGTCCATCTCCCTGTCCGTCTCCCTGTCCGTCTCCCTGTCCGTCTCCCTGTCCGTCTCCCTGTCTGTCTCCCTGTCCGTCTCTGTGTGCGTCTCCCTGTCCGTCTCCCTGTCCGTCTCCCTGTCCGTCTCCCTGTCCGTCTCCCTGTCCGTCACCCTGTCCGTCTCCCTGTCCGTCTCCCTGTCCGTCTCCCTGTCTGTCTCCCTGTCCGTCTCCCTGTCCGTCTCCCTGTCCGTCTCCCTGTCTGTCTCCCTGTCCGTCTCCCTGTCCGTCTCCCTGTCCGTCTCCCTGGCCGTCTCCCTGTCCGTCTCCCTGTCCGTCACCCTGTCCGTCACCCTGTCCGTCTCCCTGTCCGTCACCCTGTCCGTCACCCTGTCCGTCTCCCTGTCCGTCTCCCTGTCCGTCTCCCTGTCCGTCTCCCTGTCCGTCACCCTGTCCGTCACCCTGTCCGTCTCCCTGTCCGTCACCCTGTCCGTCTCCCTGTCCGTCTCCCTGTCCGTCTCCCTGTCCGTCTCCCTGGGTCGATGGGGAGCTCCTTGAGCTCAGGGGCGGGTCTCACTCCCCTCTGTGTCCTGGGCCTCGGATCACGGCCTGACCCCTTGAGGGGGACGAGCAGCACAGACTCCTGGAGGCCTCGCGTTGGGTTCCAGGCGTCCTTGCTCTGGGGGCCAGTTCCCGGCAAGGGCAGGGTCCCTCCACCCTGTCGCACTCGGCCCCCCTCGGCACCTTCTCCCGTCTCACTGTCCTGCCGCCCGCGTTGCCCCCTCCCGGCGCGTCCCACAGATTCCTGCCGACCTCACTCAGCCCTTCCCGGAAGGGGCAACGCTGGGGAGCGGTTGCTGTGGATGCCAGGTGTCAGGGGACCGTAACGCAACCAAATCAAGACCGAATTCAGGTCGGCCTCCCCCTCGCTCCCCCAGCGCTGACGGGGGACGCTCGGGGCAGAAGCATCTGTGAGTCCAGTCTGAACCCCAAGCGGGGCCCAGGATGCTTCATTCCCATAAACAAACGTGTCAGCGTCCCTCGTCCCCGTGCTCAGAGGGCCGTCCCCGTCCCCGTGCTCAGAGGGCCGTCCCCGTCCCCGTGCTCAGAGGGCCATCCCCGTCCCTCGTCCCCGTGCTCAGAGGGCCGTCCCCGTCCCTGTCCCCGTCCTCAGAGGGCCGTCCCTGTCCCCGTGCTCAGAGGGCGTCCCTGTCCCCGTGCTCAGAGGGCGTCCCTGTCCCCGTGCTCAGAGGGCGTCCCTGTCCCCGTGCTCAGAGGGCGTCCCTGTCCCCGTGCTCAGAGGGCCGTCCCCGTCCCCGTCCCCGTGCTCAGAGGGCGTCCCTGTCCCCGTCCTCAGAGGGCCGTCCCCGTCCCTCGTCCCCGTGCTCAGAGGGCCGTCCCCGTCCCCGTCCTCAGAGGGCCATCCCCGTCCCTCGTCCCCGTGCTCAGAGGGCCGTCCCCGTCCCCGTCCTCAGAGGGCCATCCCCGTCCCTCGTCCCCGTGCTCAGAGGGCCGTCCCCGTCCCCGTCCTCAGAGGTCCATCCCCGTCCCTCGTCCCCGTGCTCAGAGGGCCGTCCCTCGTCCCCGTGCTCAGAGGGCCATCCCCGTCCCTCGTCCCCGTGCTCAGAGGGCCGTCCCCGTCCCCGTCCTCAGAGGGCCATCCCCGTCCCTCGTCCCCGTGCTCAGAGGGCCGTCCCTCGTCCCCGTGCTCAGAGGGCCGTCCCCGTCCCCGTGCTCAGAGGGCCGTCCCCGTCCCCGTGCTCAGAGGGCCATCCCCGTCCCTCGTCCCCGTGCTCAGAGGGCCGTCCCCATCCCCGTCCTCAGAGGGCCATCCCCGTCCCTCGTCCCCGTGCTCAGAGGGCCGTCCCTCGTCCCCGTGCTCAGAGGGCCGTCCCTCGTCCCCGTCCTCAGAGGGCCGTCCCTCGTCCCCGTGCTCAGAGGGCCGTCCCTCATCCCTGTCCTCAGCCGGTCAATGGTTGGTGGAGGCAGCCGGTCAATGGTTCTCTCTCATCATTGATGTTTCTATCTCTCTCTCCCTCTCCCTCTCCCTCTCCCTTCCTCTGTGAAATAAAAAAAATATATAATTTATTTATTTTTTTAAAATATTTTTTTATTGATTTCAGAGAGGAAGGGAGGGAGAGACAGAGATAGAAACATCAATGATGAGAGGTAACCATTGATTGGCTGCCTCCTGCATGCCCCACCGGGGGGTTGAGCCCACAACCCGGGCATGTGCTCTGACCCTTCACTCCATAAGCTGATGCTCTATCCACTGAGCCACACTGGGGATCAAAACAGCAACCCAGGCCTGTGCCCTGACTGGGAATCAAACCGTGATCGCCTGGTTCCCGGCCCTCTGAGGACGGGGATGAGATGAGATGGAGATGGAGATGGAGATGGAGATGGAGATGGAGATGGAGATGGAGATGGAGATGAGATGGAGATGATGGAGATGGAGATGGAGATGGCGATGGATATGAGATGGAGATGGAGATGATGGAGGTGGAGATGGAGAGGGAGATGGAGATGAGATGGAGATGGAGATGATGGAGATGGAGATGAGATGGAGATGGAGATGATGGAGATGATGGAGATGGAGATGATGGAGATGGAGATGGAGATGATGGAGATGGAGATGGAGATGATGGAGATGGAGATGGAGATGGAGATGATGGAGATGGAGATGGAGATGGAGATGAGATGGAGATGAGATGGAGATGATGGAGATGGAGATGGAGATGGAGATGATGGATATGGAGATGGAGATGGAGATGGAGATGATGGAGAGGGAGATGGAGAGGGAGATGGAGATGAGATGGAGATGGAGATGATGGAGATGGAGATGGAGATGATGGAGATGGAGATGGAGATGAGATGGAGATGGAGATGGAGATGATGGAGATGGAGATGGAGATGGAGATGGAGATGGAGATGGAGATGGAGATGGAGATGGAGAGAGAGAGATGGAGAGAGAGATTTATTACAGGAAGTGGCTCACTTGATGTGATCACGAGCTGACAAGTCCCAGGGTCTGCAGAGCAGGCGAGAGACCCAAGGGAGCGGATGAGAGCATTGCTTCTGTTGGGGTTCAGAGACAAGAAAGAGACTAATGTCCCGGATCAAGGCAGCCAGGCCGGAGGAGTTCCCCCTTACTCATTGTGGGCTGTTCAGGCCTTCACCTGCTTGGGCGAGGCCCACCACACTGGCGGGGGGGCGGGGCATCTGCATTACTCGGTCAACTGACTCCAATGTCAGTTTCACCCAGAAACACCCCGCAGACACCCTCAGCACGCTGCCCAGGAAAGCTGAGGCATACAACGCACCGTCCCCGCGTCCCACAAAGCCCGTGCTTCGAGGGGCTGGTGGACATGGCAAGACCAGCCATTCCCGAGGGTCCGGGGTCGGACCACGGCATCGCGTCAGGTCAGGGCCTCCACGCTGCAGCCTGGCCCAGCCGAAGCTCCCTCTCTTGCCCGGCGGCTCTCTCCAGAGTGGTGGCTTTGGGGGTCACCCAGGAGCTCGGCAAGAACAGGTGTCCCACATGCGCCCTACGCGGCCTCCCACGCCCAGCCACCTCCCAAGCACGTGCCTCCTCTCCCCGTGGCAGGTGTCCCTTCCCTCTGGAGGGGTGGTCCCGCACCCCCGGACACTTCACAGCCCCTGCACCCTCACGGGACTCAACCTGCCACCCCCAGACGCCGGTGCGTCTCACCAGGTTCCTACACCACCTGCTGCCCCTGGTTACTGTCCAAACCAGGGCATTGGGGCTGTGGCTGTTCACCCCCCACCCCCACCCCACCCCCAAGCCATTCTGGGTCCAAGATGCACAGTGACCGTGACACGCATCCAAGGAGTCGCCGATAGAGCAGACTCATCAGAAACAAGAGCTGGAAATGGCCATCGGACAGGCGCGGACCCGACGCAGGCCGCCTCCGTCCCGGCCCTCCAGACGCCTGGGCTCCGTCCCGCGGGCTGGAGCTGGGAGGGCGACGACCTTGGGCACGGGAAGAATCCCTGCCTGGGCAGCTCTGGCCGGTCCCAGCTCCTTTCCACGGGGCTGCTCCCTGGGGCCTGTTGCCTTTGAAAACGAGAGGAGACGCTTTCACGGCGGGATGTCGCCATGGCGCTCGGTCCCCGCGTCCGGAGCTCCGACACCCCCTCTCTGTGCGGGGCTGGGGAGCGGCTGACGCCAACAGAGCGATCTTCCCGAGAGAGCGGGCAGATTTATTCCCGTCCCCCTGTCCCCGGGACGTGCCGTCAGCATGCCAAGAGGAGTCGCCCAGAAGCGGTGGCTTTGGTGACTGGGGCTGGGCTTGGGTTGGGAACATTCACGCCTATTGTGCGACTCTGGCAGCCGAGCCGGGGCTTCTCTCCCGTCTCCGATTCTGACTTAGGAAGCTCCGTCCCCGTCTTAAAACAATCAGGGTTTGACGGCTGATCGGATGTTGACCGTGCTTTCATTCCCACAGTGAGACCGCAGCCTGCAGACCAAACCAGAGGCGTTCTCACGGGAGCTGGGGAACACGGTTCCAAATACAGGCTCCATGTTGAAGCCATTGTCCGAGCCTCCAGCCCCCCAGCCCCCCCCCCCCCCCCAGCCCCCAGCCACCCAGCCCCCCAGCCCCCCAGCCCCCCAGCCCCCAGCCCCCCAGTCCTCTAGCCCCCCAGCCCCCCAGCCCTTCAGCCCCCAGCCCCCCAGCCCTCTAGCCCCCAGCCCCCCAGTCCTCTAACCCCCCAGCCCCCCAGCCCTTCAGCCCCCAGCCCCCCAGCCCTCCAGCCCCCCAGCCCCCCAGCCCTCCAGCCCCCCCAGCTCCCAGCCCCCAGCCCCCAGCCCCCCAGCCCCCCTAGCTCCCCAGCCCCCGCTGCCCCCCAGCCCCCGCTGCCCCCCAGCCCCCACTGCCCCCCAGTCCTCAGAACTAGGTGCGTGTCCTCTGCATCGCCTCCGCCCACAGGTGCCCGGGCCAGGTGGCGGCCGTCCTGTTTGGTTCCCGATTTTACAAAAGTTGTCACGGAAGCAGTTCTCTGAAGTCCATTTTCGTGATGAATTTCTCTTTAAAGATTGTCATAAACTCCAATAAGCCTGGCAAGTGTTGTGCTTAAGTCCTGTTAAAAGAGGCCTCGGCCAGAGGGCCCCAAGCTCCTTTCCCAGCCCCACGGACTGTGGTTTCTAAAGTAGCTTCCACCCGAGGCCATAAATAAGGTTTCTGGGGGAGACATCAGAGCCGGGACATAAATCGCGAGCAGGCCGGGCGCGGCCAGCATCCTGAGGAGAGAGACGGCTCCTTGTTCAGGAAGAAAGTGGGGCAGCCCGCCCCCGCGGGGAGAGAGGCCGGGGGAGACCTGCCCCATAACTCTTCTCGCTCCTGGCTCCGCTCTCCGGTTGGAAAGAGGAGAGGGAGCCCCGAGAGGAAAATGGATGTCTTTGCTCGGGGTCGCTGGGGACAGTTGGAGGAGAATATTCTTCCTGGAGAAGAAAAGCCGCTGGCTGTTTCCGGAAGCTGCCGGCAAGGCCGCTCGTGGCAACGGCATCGCCGCGGCGCCTCCTGGGAGGACACGGGACAGGGACTCCGGAGGGGGACGCGCTGAGTGGCAGAAACCCGGGGTGGACGTGCAGAAACCACACTTGGTTTGTGTTAAAATCTCTTGAAATCGTTTTTAAACGTTTTCATACTTAAAAAGTTACCGCACCTAACAAAAGGTAACCGGTTCTTTAAAAAAAAGTGTACAAACCACGAATATGAAATTTACTTTAGCCCGAGACCAGAGCAGAACAAAATCCCGTGGCATGTGCCCATCACCGGCCGGTATATTCCCCTCTGCGCGTGGGACTCTCCACTGAGCCGTGGCAGCATTATTGATCAGGACAATGGGGAGCAATACATGGCACCGCCCGCCCGGCTGGCTTTGGTCTGCTGTTTCTTTTTAAAATATGTTTTTATTGATTCCAGGGAGGAAGGGAGAGGGATAGAGAGATCGAAACATCAGTGATGAGACAGAACCATTAATCGGCTGCCTCCTGCACGCCCCCTATATGGATCAAGCCTGCAACCCGGGCCTGTGCCCTGACGGGGAACCGAACCCTGACCTCCTGGGTCATAGGTCAGTGCTCAACCACTGAGCCACACCGGCCGGGTTCACACATGGTTTGAATGAGTGGCGCTTTAATCTAGAATCGTTTTCTTGTTTCTAGAACCGAGGAATCGGTTCCCCTCATTCATGGACTGGTCTCTGGAATGCCCACACCGAATAAAACCAGCTCACATCCCACAGCAAATGCCGCCTCCTCTCTCGAGTGGTGTGCACATCTTTAACGCTGTGCCCACGTTCTTATTTACAGCGACGTGGCTTCCCGCGTTTCCCTGGCCTTTAGGAATCACCAATTTTACACAAAAACTGCCAGCATTTCGCCCTGGCTGGTGTGGTTCAGTGGTGGGAGCGTCAGACTGCACACCGAGGGGTCGCGGGTTGGATTCCTGGTGAAGGGCATGTTCCTGGGTTGCGGGCTCGAGCCCCAGTGTGGGGCCTGCGGGAGGCAGCCCACTAAGGCTTCGCTCTCGTCATTGATGTCTCTCTCTCTCCCCCTCTCCCTTCCTCTCTGAAATCAATAAAGATATTTTGAAAAATAAAAAATTTTAACAAAGCCCCGGGGCGGTGGCCTTGCCCGGGAGGGTGAGCCGGGACCTGGGACCGAGCGGTGGTTGACGTGATGTTAAACTGTCAGAGTTTTGTGTTGGCACTGGCTGCCTCCCCCTCTTCATGGCCATCCCAGACCCCACCCGTGCGGCCACTTCCCGCTGCACCCCCAGCCTCCTGTGGAAAGGCCCACGCGAGCCAGGCCCTCTGCAGCATCACAGCCAGAGAACCCGGTCCCGGGCTGAGGCAGCCGCTCCGCTGGGTGACCTTCCCGCTACTCCTCGTTCCAGTCATGAGGCTCTGGGCTCGGGTTCGTGGATAAAGCTCCCCACGAAGCACATCTGTTACTTGTTTGCAGCCAGCCTCTGGTTGGGAGGCGAGGCGAGGCCGCAGGTGCTGGCACCACCTCTCCCAGCGGGCGGAGGACGGGCTGGCGGCCCTTACAGAGCTGGCTCCCCAGGGCGTCTCCTCTGGAGCAGGAGCTGAGTCAGCGCTCAGGCCCTGGGACAGGACGACTCTGTGGGGGCAGGACTCTCACCTGCATATCCACCTGGGGAGGGGGGTCAGGCATCTCCTGGGGCGAGGATGGGAGGGGTGGGGATGGGAGGGGCGGGGACTGGAGTGTTGGGATCAGCCAAGTCATCGGAGCCGAGACTGAGGAGTAAGAGACGAGCCTCGTGCTATCAGAGCCACCAGCGTGTCCTGCCGTCACCCGCCTGCCCGGCTCCTCCCAGCCTCCCCTCTCGGGGCGCTGCCACCAGCCGCGGGGACTCCCGCACAGACGCATTGATTGGTCACCCGCACGCGTTTGCGTCTCCTCTCCTTTTAGCACACCCACACCTAATTCACCGACAAGTCCGTTTTGTGCTCCGACAGGGATTCCAGAACCTTCCACTGCCTCCCTCTCCCTGCACCATCCTGGTGTCGGGCCTGCCACTCCCGCAGCCCCAGTCACCCCACCGGTCCCAGACAAGTCCCCCGGGGACAGCCCCACCCGGGCCCGTGAGCTTCTCTAGGCTCCTTGGCCTGGCCCCGGCTTGGGGCTCAGTGGGTCCCCTGCACCTGCTGTGTCTGCAGCCCTGGGACCCTCTTCAGCCCCTTCTGCATGTGCCGCCTCCTGCCATTGGGATGGGTTTCCCCCAATAACACATCATTACAAACTGGGTCTGAAGCGCAGAAAGGCGCCCTGGCCGGTGCGCTGAGTGGTTGGAGTGTCGGCCCACAGACGGAAGGGTGGTGAGCTCTATTCCGGTCAAGGACACGCACCTCAGCTGCAGGCTCCATCCCAGCCCCGGTCGGGGTGCATGCAGGAGGCAACCAATCCAGGTGTCTCTCTCACATCGATCCCCGCCCCCTCCTTCTACTCTCTCTAAAAGTCAATGGAAAAAACAGCCTCCGGTGAGGACTAACAACAACGAAACCAGAAGTGAATTCCCTCACGACTCAGGACGCCAGAAGTCCAGCATCAAGGTGTGGGCAGGGCCACCCTCTCTCTGAAATCTGTGGGGGAGGGTCCTTGCTGCCCCTCCCAGCTTCTGGGGAAGCCAGCATTCCTTGGCTTGTGGCTGCATCCTTCCGGCCCCGGCCTTCATCTTCGCATGGCCCTCTCCTCTGTGTTGTTGCTCATACGAAGCCCAGCATGACCTCTTCCGAACTAATTGCTTCTGCAATGACTTGGTTTCCAATAAGGTCACGCTCACAGGTCCTGGGGATGGGACTCAAACATATCTTTGGGGGGTGGGGAGTGGGACACAATTCCACCCCAACAGAACCCATGAGCTCTCCGGCTAGACGTCCCTTCCCCCAAGATGGCTGAGCCTCCAGGTGGCTGTCAGTCTCCGGCCGGTGTCCTGGCGAGTCCTCTCACCTTAGATGACCGTGGGTCCCCCAGGCACTGGGCTGTGGGTCTGTCTCTCACTCGAGTGTAGGCTCCTGGAGCCCTGGCCCTGAGCCCGCTGTTTCTGCAGAGCCTGACAACACGCAGCCACGCGGAGATGCTCAGTGCATTCTTGTTCATTGCACTTCAGAGCGCGTGGCAGCTGGAGGCAGCAGCCGTGGCCGGAAGACCGGACGGCCTAAAGGGACAAGACTGTAACCTGCGTCCATCACTGTCCATGTTTTCAAAGCCGTTATTTCACGGAATCCGCACGGCAGCCCAGCAAGCGGGCGTGGTGCGTCTGAGGGGCCCCGTTCTGCAGAGGGGAGCGCAGAAGCCAAGCTCCTGGGGAAGGAGGGCGCGTGGCTCAGGCGGGACCCCGGCTGTGGGAGTTGGTGTTGCGATGCTAATGGTGACAACGGGGTGATCCGCTCCATGGCCTCAGTGTTCAGGGGTTCCAGGGGACCAGGCTAACGCGGATGGCCGCACGCCCATAAAATACACCGAGAAGGATTTTGGAAGCCACGTGGGAAACGTGCCCTGACTTTTTTTTTTTTTTCCCCATTGGCTGAAAGATTTATTATTAATCACAGTTAAATAACTATAGCAACATTGCTAGGATAGATAGTTATTTCAAGGAACACAAATTATATAAATATTAAAATGTATATAAATGTATATTTATAAAATATTAATTCAAAATACATTTTAATGTAAAATAATATTGCTTTACTACACTGACTAACCATGCAGTCATGGGAATTTTATATTTTTAGAAATTCTGGTTTCATTATTAATAGGCCATCAAAATATAAAATGTCAAAACCAGTAATTTTAGCTATTATCTTAAAATTAAGACGTTTTTGTATGTTTTCTTTCTTTTTTTTTTTTAAATTTCTTTATTGATTAAGGTGTCACATATTTGTCCTCATCCCCCCATTCCCATCCCACACCCCTCCCCACGGATGCCCCAACCCCCTGTTGAACTTAACCGTTGGATAGGCTCATATGCATGCACACAAGTCCCTTGGTTGATCTCTCCCCCCTCCCCCCAACCTCCCCTATCCTCCCTCTGAGGCCCGATAGTCTGATCGATGCCTCCTTGTTTCTGGTTCTGTTCTTATTCCTCAGTCTATGTTGTTCATCATTTCCCCTAGATGAGCGAGATCATGTGTCACTAGAGATATACTTATAAGAACTGAATGTGAGACGAGCAATAATAGTTATGCTGACAGGCAAATGAATCAGTCTGTAGTGAGTTTCTTTCTGGAAAGAAACAGTTCTTTTGAGACCCAATTTCAATGTCCACCAGTTCCTTATTTGTACATGTCAGCACTGACCCCTTAGCTCTGGATGGTGGACAAATGGTGGTAACGGAGGTCCGACTCCCTCTGGTTTGGTCTTGGCCGGACCCAGGGGCACGGCTTCACCCAGACTAAGGGTCACGTGGCCTCACCTAGACCCAAGGGACGCGTGGCCTCACCCGGGCCCGGGACCCAGCCTCATCCGGATGGATCCAGGGGCACACGGCCTCACCCGGACCCAGGATCCGGCTTCACCTGTACCCAGGGGCGCAAGGCCTCACCTGGACCCAGGGGCGCGTGGCCTCACCCGGGCCCAGGGGCACATGGCCTCACCCGGACCCAGGGGCGCGTGGCCTCTCCCAGACCCAGGGCACGTGGCCTCACCCGGACCTAGGTGCGCGAGGCCTCACCTGGATCCAGGGACACATGGCCTCACCCGGACCCAGGGGTGCGTGGCCTCTCCCAGACCCAGGGGCACGTGGCCTCACCCGGACCTAGGTGCGCAAGGCCTCACCCGGACCTGGGACCCAGCCTCACCCGGATCCAGGGACACATGGCTTCACCTGGACCTGGGGGCGCGTGGCCTCTCCCAGACCCAGGGGCACGTGGCCTCACCCGGACCTAGGTGCGCGAGGCCTCACCCGGACCCGGGACCCAGCCTCACCCGGATCCAGGGACACATGGCCTCACCCGGACCCAGGGGCGCGTGGCCTCTCCCAGACCCAGGGGCACGTGGCCTCACCCGGACCCAGGGGCGCGTGGCCTCTCCCAGACCCAGGGGCACGTGGCCTCACCCGGACCTAGGTGCGCGAGGCCTCACCCGGACCCGGGACCCAGCCTCACCCGGATCCAGGGGCACGTGGCCTCACCCGGATCCAGGGACACGTGGCCTCACCCAGACCCAGGCTCCCTGACTTTTGTGTCTGACCTAGAACACCACGCGCATTTTTAACTGCTCGAAGTCAAGAGAATGTCTCGGAGAAGAGCCATTCAGACGACCACAAGAATAGAAGCTGACGCCGGGTTAGAAGGAAACGGGTAGGTTTTGTTTTTCCTTTCTCAGCCTGGACAGAGGGTGGCTCGGGGACACCAGAGGCTGGTTTCTGCACAGGCGTTCTGTCAGGAGGCAGACACCCCCTGCCTCCTGGGTGCAGGCACATCCGGGTGCGGGAACCAAGACGCACGCGTCAGACCACGCCTTGCCCTGGCGGGATCCGTGGATGTTAATATGAATTTATTTACCAAAGTTTTGGAAATTATCTCATGAAGCTAGGAAGGGGTACACAGAAATAGAAAAACCCTTGCACAGTGCCCAGGGCTAGAGAGCCATGGTAGGAATGGCTTAATGTGATATTAAAACACCTTTTGAAAACGAGGCAAAGGGCAGCAGGCAATTGAGAAAGGAGAAATAAAAATGGGCAATCTAATTAAAATATATGCAAATTAGCCCAGCTGGTGTGGCTCAGTGGTTGAGCATTGACCCATGCACCAAGAGGTTGCGGGTGAGATTCCGGTCAGGGCACATGCCTGGGTCCCCAGTAGGGGACGTGCAGGAGGCAGCTGATGGATGCTTCTCTCTCTCCCTCTCCCTCTCTCTCTAAAAAATCAATAAAAATATATGCAAATTAAAGTAGAGCAATGCACAGTTGCTAGTAAACAGCTGGAAGAGGCTCATGGGCTGAGACCAAGAAGAGACTGAGTGATTAGAAATCGATTCTGATAAATGCACACAAGGTCTGTGAGGAGTGATCCGTGAGAACCCGGATAGGGGAGGGTCTGGAAAACACGTGCAGATAGCTTACGAGGCTCCCTGCCCATCCTCTCCTTCAGTCCAGCTGAGCTTTCTGTGCAGGTCCCAGGCCCGTTCCTCAGGTCCACCGTGGGGTGAGGGCCGGGAAAATGCCCCTGAAGTTTTGGGGCCTGGCCCTGCTGGGCTGTCTTGTGCAACAATCGCCTGAGCTGGTGAGAAAGAGAACTTGTGACACGAAAGCTCGGGATGGCCAAAACAAACACGCGGCCAGATGCAGGCCAGGGGGCCGGTGCGGCTCCCGCATTTGCGTTTTATAAACTCAGAAAACAGTCACGAACGAGCAGGCCGTGTGTTTGCCACAAATCGTGTTTGTGATCCTTGCTTGCCCGAATCTCTGTTACATCATCTTCGCTATCAAGAGCTCGAACATTCCACCAAGTCCACGGAGAGCGTCTGAACAGGACACCCAGGCCGGCGACGGGCCGGGACGGGCTGGCGCAATGCTCCGTGCTCCCGCGTGGGCGCCGCTCCAATGTTCCCTCTCCTAACAGCTGTCAGATCTTTCTAGCAAACACCTGGACTGGCTGCTCTGTGGCATCAGGTCGGGGCGGGCCCAGGGGTGTGTTTGTTTAACACCCTGTGCTTTCCTTTCCAGGAGAAAGGGAAGGGGACAGAACGCTCCGTCAGATAAACAATGGCCCGCGGTCTTGGGCAAGAGGAACTGGGACAGGAAGCAGACAGCGGCCTCCTGGCCCAGGTACCTGCCTGATAAGGTCAACACGCCTGCACAACGCGTTCCCGTCCTCCTGCGATAAATATTTACACGCTGCGCCCTGCGTTCGGGAGCACTCAGCCATTTCTCCGTCTGCACCTTGACCTTTGGGCACGGAACACGGGGCTACCTTGGCAGGTGATGTAACTAACCCCCGCGGCTCGGAGCTGCGGGCGCGGGAGAAACGGTCGCTGCTGCGGTTGTTTAAAAGGCGGTTCGGCAGGTGTCGCAGCCGCCAGGGAACACGCTCCGTGGACAGCCTGACACTTCTCTGAGTCACACCTGGAATGAGTCACACCAACGATTCTAGGAAGACGGGGGCCGGGAGTGTATCCTAAGCAAACGCGGGTCCCCCGACGCCGGGAGAGGCAGTGACCGCAGCTAGGTGTCTGCGCGTGGCCTTGCCTGCGTTCTCAGCGGCCCCCGAGGACCCGATGTTTCGGAGACTGGTTGGGCGTGGCCCGGAAGTCCTGTGACCTAGACGTACTGAACGTGAACGTAAATAAAATGTGCAGGCAAACCATGCTCTTACCGGGAGCTGGCGTGACCCCACCCCAAGCAAAAGCAAAAGGCAAAGGACCGGCAGGGAGAGACGTTGGCCACAAACAGTGCCACCTCCTTTCTAGGGGGTGGCCCCGGTCCATCCTGTCACTGCCCTCTCACGCCCAGTGTTCCTGAACCTCAGACCTTACAGTTTCACCCCTGAGGTAGCTCAGACCTGCCCCCTGCCCTACAGCACTGCCAGTCCTCTGCCTTCTCCCACCTGCTGCCTGCCCAGGGCCTCCATCACTGACACGCTGAGACCAAACACAGGGTCTGTTCTCATTAGATGCCGCCCTCCTCCCTCCTGACCGCCTCCTGGGCCCCGCCCTCCCTGCCCCGCCCCACCCTGCGCCAGGTCCCTTAGACTGTCCTTCCCAACACCTTGGAGCCATCCATCCACAGCACCCCATGTCTACGCTCCCACCCTCTCTCAAAGCACACACTGAACTGCACACTGAATGATAATTAAAATGATAAATTTTATATTTTTCCACAATTTTTAAACATAACTAATATGTTTTAAAAAGGTAATAGTAGCCCAGCCGGTGTGGCTCAGTTGAGTGTCGACCTGTGAACCAGGAGGTCGTGGTTTGATTCCCAGTCAGGGCACATGCCCAGGTTGCAGGCTCTATCCCCAGTGTGGGGTGTGTAGGAGGCAACCGATCAATGATTCTCTCTCATCATTGATGTTTCTATCTCTCTCTCCCTTTCCCTTTCTCTCTGAAATCCATAAAAATCCTATCTAATAAAAGAGTAATATGAAAATTGACCATCACTCGAACACACAAGATGGCTGCCCCTATGTGGACACAAGATGGCCACCACAAGATGGCCGGCAAGTAGGGCAGTTGGGGGGGACCAGGCCAGCAGAGGAGGGTAGTTAGGGGTGACCAGGCCATCAGAGGAGGGAAGTTGGGGGCAATCAGGCCTGCAGGGAAGGGCAGTTAGGGGTGACCAGGCCTGCAGGGAAGAGCAGTTGGGGAGTACCAGGCCTGCAGGGGAGGGCAGTTGGGGGGGGACCAGGCCTGCAGAGGAGGGTAGTTAGGGGTGACCAAGGTCTTCAGGGGAGGGCAGTTAGGGGCAATCAGGCTGGCAGGGGAGCAGTTAGGCATCAATCAGGCTGGCAGGGGAGTGGTTAGGGGGTGATCAGGCTGGCAGGCAGAAGCAGTTAAGGGCAATCAGAAGGCAGGCAGGCGAACAGTTGGGAGCCAGCAGTCCTGGATTGTGAGAGGGATATCCAACTGCCTGTTTAGGCCCGATCCTACCTGGGATCGGGCCTAAACGGGCAGTCAGACATCCCTCAAGGGATCCCAGATTGGAGAGGGTGCAGGCTGGGCTGAGGGACACCCCACCCCTCCAGTGCACGAATTTCGTGCACCAGGCCTTTAGTCTATATATATAAAAGGCTAATATGCTAAGCGTCCGTCTGGTCACTATGACGCGCACTGACCACCGGGGGGGAAGATGCTCAACGTAGGAGCTGCTGTGATGTGCACTGGCCATTTACAGAGAAATGGCACCGCGGACCTGGCACCCACAAAGCAACACTCGGCTTCCCCCTAGTGGGACACAGGCCCTGCCACCACCCCGGAGCAACAGCCCACCAAATCGCAGCCGACGCTGCCGAGACCCCATGGCACAAAATGCGGCCTACAGCCCAGCCCAGCCCGGAAACAGTGGCTGTGGGTGCCTGGTAATGATGTCACATAGCAACGCCCAGCTTCCTCTCCCTAGCGACTAGCCTCCTTGGAGTTTCTTCAGCCCAGGAATAGGACTTGCTTTATACCCAGATGGAAACATTTTACACGTTAACCAAATGTCTGTGAAGCATTTTCCCGTGCCTCATCTCATTTGGTCCTCACAGAAGTCCTGGAGTAGGTAGATAGGAGACTCCGTGGAATCCTATTTTCTTTTCATTAGCCAGAAAACAGAGATTTAGGAAGCTTGGAAACTTGACCTGACTGAAAAGAAGTAAGGAATGGTGGACCTTCAAAATGACTTAATGTTTTCTCACTGCACAGAATATAGCCAAACACTGCTGCAGTTAAATATTTTACCCTCTGTTCTCCCTGCATGATCTACAATAATAATCTGCTTAGTGTTGATATTTACTGCTGTGTTGTTGACAATTACCTGAAAGAGAAGTTGGGGTGCTTCACTGGGCTGGAAAAAGTTTAGCTAAATCAGAAAGCAGGTCTAATTAAGCAAGTTTATTCTCTCTATATAAAAGACTAAGTTGACGCGCGCATGCGTGATACATATAAAGCTCTCGCTGGCGCCAATCGCACACGTGTGTTTCCATCTGTCATTGTTGATCGTGAATTTGGTTGACACTTTTATTATAGAGAAAGGACGAATAGCGATATTAAAATATTTCTTCTAATTAATTTCCTTTCAATGTGCACGAATTCGTGCACCGGGCCACTAGTATTTTTTATAAAAAGGTAATAGTAGCTCGCACAACATCATGTTTACTTTGGGGAACTGTGGTTCAGGGACCAGCCCTGAGAACACCTGTAGGGGGTAATAGTCTCCCCAGTTTCCTCGGAAGGCACAGAGGACTAGCTCAGGATGACGAACCCCATTTCACAGCTGGATTCTGGAGCACAGTGGGGCCCGCTGCTTACACGGCATCTCTGTGTGGCCGAAAGCACTGCGGCCCAGACCGGAGGGGTCGCAGCGGAGAACATGCAGCTCAAAACACCTAAAACATTTACCATCCAGCCCCGGACTGGCACACAGTAGGTGCTCTGTAGATGCTTGTTGGATGAATGACTGAAGCAGCACAGTGCTACTCGTGGTCGTAAAATGCATAAAGTCATCAATGAACCTCAATGTGTACCGCCCCACCCCCGCCGGGGGCCTGAAGCTGATGACCTTGAACAAGTCATTTGACCTTTCTGAGGTTTGGTTTCCTTTTCCATGAAATACGTTGAACTAGACGATCCCGGGGTCGGGAGAGGGTGTCTTCTGATTCTTAAATTCTACGACCGTATCAGAATCTCGCTGCTTGGGTTCTGTGTGAGCGAACACGCGCAGACTCCTCCCGGGCCTCCGTCTAGACGCCTCTGCACAATCATTAACTTTTACTGCGGACACGCCAGGCTTTACTGCCACAGCAGCGTGATCCCCGCGCTCCTCCCGGCTCTCGGAGGAGGAGGGCCTGCCGGAGCCCGGCCGGCTGTGGACGGAGGTTTTCCCGGGCTCTCTCCGGCGATCACCCCGGGAACGGCCGTGACATCGGCCCGGCACGGAGCCCTCTCGGGGCTGGAGACAAGCTCGCCCGGCTGTGGAGCGACCAAAGCTACTGTGTCCTCACGCCTGGACTCGAGCGAAAGCACAGGGACTCCGCCGTCACTGGCGACGTGTCTCCATCTCACGCGTCTTCCGTGGTGGCCACGGCAGTCACCAGGGCCCGGGTTCTACCTTCTCTCCGTGGCTCCGCGGAGGACGCTGGCCTGGGCTCTGAGGAGAAGGGCCCCCCGCTTCCCGGCTCCCTTCGTCAGGCCCCCCAGGGCCCAGGGCCGCGGGAACGAACCCCTTTTCTCTCTCCAGTTCCCCGATCTGTGCAATTGACAGGTTGTCTCCCGTGAGGAAGTTAAACAGCAGCACCCCGTGTTCCTAACGGAAGCCGTCCCGGACATTTCTAGAAAGTAACCGACTGGGAAACGCTGTGGCCGTGGCACTGGCCAGTGGTTCACGGAGGAATATTCCCGGGGTGAATGCAGGGTCATGGAAAAAAGTTTGGGGAGGGAAAATGGAACCTTTTTACCTTTAACGGCTCGACGGAGACGTAACTCACCCACCATGCAGGCCGCCCACCGGAGGGGCACCGTTCCACAGCTCTCAGCACACCCCCAGGGCGGGGCAGCCGCGACCACAGTCCGCGTCCAAACATTCCCACCGCCCCAAAGGGAAACGCGCCCTCTCAGCACCCCCTCCAGCCCTGCCCTCTCCCCGCCCCCGGGCAGCCTGCTCTCCGTCGGAGGACGTGCCTGCTCTGAGCGTGTCATGTGAGTGGAATCCATCAGTCCGTGGCCTTGCCTCTGCCTCTGGCTCGGCATCACGCTTCCAGGGTTCGTTCCTGTTGGAACATGTACCTGACCTTCACTCCTGTTCCTGCCAAACCGCAGTCCCTGGTGTGCACAGACCTCGGGTGGCTCATCCGTCCCCCAATGGGTGAGTCCTTCAGGTTTGGACCTGGAGGGACCTGGCAGGTCCTCAGTCTAACGCAACCCCAGTCTTACAGGGACAGAGGCCCAGAGAGGGCGGGGACTTACCCAAGGTGACGTCGCCAGACCGGGAGGCCTGGCGCCAGAGCTTCGGTTTTTTAATGTTTGAGAGACACATCGGTTGGTTGCCTCCCGCATGCCCCCCACCAGTGCTGGGAGCCTGCAACCGATGCAGGTGCCCTTGACCGGAATCGAACCCGGGACCCTTCAGTCCACAGGCCTGTGCTCTATCCACTGAGCTAAACCAGGTAGGGCTATGATAGATTTCAGAGAGGAAAGGAGAGGGAGAGAGAGAAACATCAATGATGAGAGAGAATCCTGCACGCCCCACACTGGGGATCAAGCCCGCAGCCCGGGCATGTGCCCTGACCAGGAACCAAACCGTGACCTCCTGAGCTTCGGTTTTAAAGTCAGAAATAGTCCCAGCACGCTGGAAAGTGGAGGAAAAAATCGAACGAACATGCCTGGACCCACCACCCAGCTTGGAACCATCTTCCCATATTTGCATGTCATGTCAGTTAGAGAACAAAATATTAACGACACTTCTGAAGCTATGTACCCCCTCCCTGGCCCCTGATCCGCCCCCTCGCTCCCCCGTGAGAACGACTTTACTTCCATGCACATTTTAATTCTGTCACTACCAACACACGTATCTGTAAACATGCACACTATTTTGTACATGCATCCAAACTTTATAGAAATAGCATCACACCATATGTATGCCTCACTCTGTAACTTGCTTTATACAGTGTTGTGTGTTTGAGATTTATCCGTGTTGATACATGTAGCCGTGGCCTACTATATTCACTGCATTACAGTATCTGTTTTTTAAAATCTACCAGCATAGCCCTAACCGGTTTGGCTCAGTGGATAGAGCGTCGGCCTGCGGACTCAAGGGTTCCATGTTCGATTCCAGTCAAGGACATGTACCTGGGTTGCGGGCACATCCCCAGTAGGGGGTAAGCAGGAGGCAGCTGATGGATGTTTCTCTCACCGATGTTTCTAACTCTCTCTCCCTCTCCCTTCTTCTCTGTAAAAAATCAATAAAATATATTTTAAAAAAATAAAATAAAATCTATCAGCATGTATGAATCTCTATGCCTCGATAAGTATTTAGATAAGGGGTCAACACACTGAGAATCGGTTATAACTATCTTGGGCTTGGCAGGTCACGTGTTCTCTGTTGCCGCGGCTCCGCTCCGCTGCTGTAGCGGTAACACAGCCCCGGACAATAGGAAAACACACGGGCGTGTTCCCATAAAACTTCACAGCCCCAGGCGGCAGGCCTGACTGTAATGCTCTCATTTACTGGGCACTGGGGTTTGCACTCTGGGAATCCCTTTTACTGCTTCCTTGTAGGAGCTCTTTGTAAAGTCTAAACCCCAGGGTAAGCTTGTCAATTCCTCAGCCTTCCTTATGGGACTTCTGATTGGCATTACACCGAGTTTATGTATTAATATTGACGTGTACTAACCTCTTTATACGATATTGACTATGTCCATGAACACAGCATAGATCCCTCCTGTACGTTTCAATACACACATTTTAAACAGTTTTATGAACTGTATACTTGGTGTTATACATTTTATAATTATGGTTTTACCATTTCCTTTGTAAATGTCTCACACATCTTCTGCTCTGTTTATTCCTTGGTTATGTAAATTCTCTTGCTCTTACACGTGGCAGTTTTAAAATTATGGTGTTGCCGGTATATAGGAATGCACCTGAGTCTTATATATTAATCTGAAATCCAATGACCATGTAAGCACACTTAGCTCCAAAAAATATATTGGTTCTAAAATTCAGTTGGGTTTTTATAATCATACTAGAGTAGTGATGGCGAACCTATGACACGCTGAGGCGGCCGCATGCTGAGGATGAAACATTTGCTGCTCCTGAGGATGAAACATTGGCGACTAGAGTCTTGGAGTTAGAGTAGACACTCTGTGCCGGAGGTCTGTAGGCCAAAACAACAGAAGTCCTGCACAGAGCGTCTAGTTCTGGGACTTCCGGTTAAGCCAGGATCTTTGCCCTCACTTCCGCCGGCAGAGCAGGGAGCAGCGGAACGCAGTGGGGGACGCATCTCTGGGGGCCCTGCCATTACCAGTAACCAAATAACAGTTAACCACAGCAACCATTCATTATCTACTGTTCTGGGGTGTCATGGATTTCTAATCCATCATTACTGAGATAAGTGAGGGGGAGGCTGGGAGAGGCGAGGGTTTGTGGCGTGCTATGGGTGCCATTTCCAGCCATTAGAAATAGCGGCAGCCATTTTAATTCACATAAGGAACACCATCTTGCTCCGTAGTGCAGACTCCATTTCACCACTATTACTGTTGTGCATCCTTATTAACCCCTATTTCTGCTTATTAACCCTGCCCTTTCCTAAAAGACAGTTATATGCACCGTTTTGTGGTTAGTTAGGCTAGTTAACCCCTAATTGCCTGTAGGCCTAACAAGCTATCTATAATTCTATCTTCTGTCACTGCCCCCCTGATGGAGAACCCAAAAAATAAAAAAAACTAAGGTTAAGTAAAGGAAGTGGTAGTAGCAGTGGCCGAGCCTTTCAAGAGACATGGACCGAGATGTATGGCTTTATAGAAAAAAAAATGGCAGATCATTTTGCGTTCTATATACTGAAACGGTAGTAAGCAGAACGTGGAATATAAATAGACATTTTGAAACTAATCATTCCCAGCTCTTGGAAAAAAGTGAGGATGAAAGGAAGGAATACATTTCCAGGCAGCTACACCTTTATAAGAGCCAATCTAATTCCATCCTTAAATTTATGAAAGGCTCTACAAATTTAACATCTGCAAGTTTGAGCATTGCTCACTCTATAGCTCAGCATGGAAAAGCGCTCAGTGAGGGAGAATTTATTAAAGAAACTCTCCTAAGATGTGCACCAGTTCTATTTCATGATATGCAGAATAAAGATGCAATTATTAAGAGAATATCTGAGTTACCACTCAGTAGAAATATCATAAAAGACCGAATAATGAGACTGAACACAAACATACAACATCAATTAAAGAGAGACATAAGGAAGTGTAAATATTTTTCGATCTCTCTTGATGAAACTACTGATGTCACATCACATGCTCAGTTGGCCATTATTGGTCGATATTCTGATGGTCTCACAATGAGAGAAGAGTTGATAAAGTTAGTATCAGTGTCAACAAGTAAATCAGGAAGCGAAATATGTAAGGTTGTTATACAAACATTTCATGACCTAAGCATTGATATCTCTAAAGTTGTGTCAGTGACGACAGATAGGGCACCAAATATGGTGGGGGAAAAAGTTGGATTTGTCAAATTGTTTACAGAAGCTATTGGACATCCGATTGTGCCTTTTCATTGTATTATCCATCAGGAGGCTTTATGTGCCAAGGCAGGATTCACCGACTTAAACGACTTAATGTCAGTTGTTACAAAAATAGTTAATTTAATAGCTGCTCACCCCCTTCACAAGCGAGAATTTTCGGCACTTTTACTGGAGGTTGATTCCACCTACAGTGGACTGCTGATGTGCAATAATGTAAGATGGCTGAGCCGAGGCAAAGTTCTTGAGCGCTTTGTGGAGTGCTTTGAAGAAATTAAGGTATTTCTTGACGATAAGGATCTGGGAAACTTTCCTCAGCTTAATGATGATAAGTGGGTCAACACCCTGATGTTTTTTCACAGATCACTCTGTTCATATTAATGAACTGAACTTGAAGTTACAAGGTTTTGGCAAAAGTATTGACGTTATGTTTGGATACATAAAAGCTTTTGAAAGTAAAGTTAAAATTTTCAAGCGAGATGTAGAAACTAAAACTTATAAGTATTTTCCTCTAGTAACAAAGTATTTTGAGAAGGCCAGTGCAGCTGTACAAAATGAAATGAAACTCTTGCATATGAAGTACCAGCATGTTTTAGACTTGTTACTTGACCAGTTTAGTGATAGATTTAGTCAATTTATTAGTCTAGAACAGACCATGAAAATAATTAAGTATCCTGATGTAGTAGTCTACAGTAGTTTGGAATTGAATGGTTTCCAATGGATGCAAATTGATGATTTGGAGATGCAACTTGCAGAATTTCTAGACAGTATCTGGGCTCAGGTGTTTGTCGACTTGAGGTCAAAGCTTGAGAATCTGGAAAGGTGCCGCTTGGAGAATCAAGAGGCGTGCCACTACGAACAGGAAATTTGGAGTGCCTGGAACCGACTACTAGACACTTTTAGCACCCTGAAAAATATAGCAATGGCTTTACTCACAATTTTTCCCTCTACATACTTTTGTGAGGCCTTATTCTCAGTGTTAAATAATATCAAAACCAACAAAAGAAACAGATTGACAGATGAAGTTAGTAGCGCTTGCTTGGGCCTGAAGTGTACAAAATACCAACCTTCAATTGAAGATTTAGCCAATGAAATTCAGCAACAAAAAAGTCACTAATAGGCAGGTTAGTTAAAGAATTCCCCCTCCCCCTCACTTATCTTAGTTCACGGCACCCCACACAAGCTAAATAATATCAAGACCAACAAAAGAAACCGACTGACGGATGAACAAAGAAATCACTAAGCAGGTAAGTTAAATATTTAGTTTTTGGTTTATTAAATGCAATTATATATAACAATTATACATTTATGTTATTTAAACTATAAATATCGTGAAATAATGTTTTTTCCTCAAAGTGACACACTACCCGAGTTATGCTCAGTTTTTTGGTGAAGTTTGACACACCAAGCTCAAAAGGTTGCCTATCACGGACCTAGAGGCCTGATGCACGAAGATTCGTGCAAGAACGGGCCTTCCTTCCCCTGGCTGCCGGCACCGCCTTCACTCTGGCTGGAGCCGCCTTTCCGCCTTCCCATGCTGTCCAGAGGCCCGGAGCAGCTGGGGTGGTGCAGAACGCCTGCGTCCCACCCCACCCCGGCTGCTCGGCGCCTGCATATGCAAATTAACCTGCCATCTCTGTTGGATTAATTTGCATACTCACTCCTGATTGGCTGGTGGGTGTCACGAAGGTACAGTCCATTAGCATGTTACTCTTTTATTAGTGTCGATCTGTGATCAATTTTGTTTTTCCTTTCCACCTGACACCTTTTACTAAATTTTCCTGTTCTTGATGCATAGGTTCAGGCCCGAATCCATCCCACATTGAGCACGGGTGTGGCTGTCTCAGGCCTGGCTGTAGAGGAATGTTTCTCACCTTCAGGGTGACAGTTGCTGTAGGTTTTCAGCAGATGCCCCGCCCTCCACGTATGGAAGACCTTGCCTATTTCTAGTGAGTTCTGCGTCTTTGCCCTGGTTTCTAAAATAGTTTTTTAAAAAATATATATATTTTATTGATTTTTTTTTACAGAGAGGAAGGGAGAAGCATAGAGAGTTAGAAACATCGATGAGAGAGAAACATCCATCAGCTGCCTCCTACACGCCCTCTACTGGGGATGTGCCGGCAACCAAGGTGCATGCCCTTGACCGGAATCGAACCTGGGACCCTTGATTCTGCAGGCCGACGCTCTATCCACTGAGCCAAACCAGTTAGGGCTAAAATAGTTTTTATTAACTGATGTTTAGTATGGAAGTACGGTCTGGTCTGCTCAGAGAAACAGCAACCAAACAGATGAAAAGTACAATGGCCTTCTCCAGCCCCAGCCCTTCTCTTCAGATAAAATCTCTGTGAATGCTTTGTCTTTCCTTCTGAAGCTTTTCCATGTCCATACAAGCCGGCCCTCTTGGGTGCCTGGGGCCTGTAAGCTCCTCCCCACCTTCAGGGACACCCTGGTCTTGGACTTGGCTCTGACACATTTCTCTGCCTGTTTGTTTTCTTTCTCGTAGGTCACTCTGTACAGACTGTTCTACAGTTGGCTTTTTTCCAGGCTCTTGGACGTTGCTCTCTGTCAGCACACATTGGTCTGCTCCGCCCTTTTTCATGGCTGCATAATATCCCGCTCCTCGGATGCCCGTGATTGCTTTAACCAGTCCCCTGTGGAGGAACCTATTTCCTGGTCTGTTTGCTGGCGCTGGCACACAGCGCCTCGATGAACGTCCTTGGACATAGACCTTTGTACGTGGGTGCATGCACATCTGTGGGATAAACAGGAAAGTTCCTAGCTCTAAGCTCCATTGTCTGAGCCTCGCACCTCTTTTCCTGAGCACCTGCTCTTCACGCAGGAGACCCGGGAAGACTGGACTTGCATCTCCTTCTCTTTCTGGCAGGAAGACAAACTAGGGCTCAGGGAACAGACAGCCTGTCCCTGGCTCCTGTCCCGCGGCCCCGCTGCCTCCCCGCCTGTCTCAGCCTCGGCAGACTTTGGACCCAATTGTGTACCTAGACCGGCAGAGTCCCCTGCTCCTCCCTCCTCCACGGCCTGCCTCCTGGGGGCCGGCACCTGCGGGCTCCTCCCCTCCGTCAGGGACGCCTGGTCTTGGACTCGGCTCTGACACTGGGTTGCTCTTCCTCAGGCCAACGAACTCAGATCCCCACGCGGCGTCTCCTGCATGTGTGACATTTGTTTTCTTCTCCTTCTTATGCTAACTGACCTCGCCCCGCCCCTTGACCAGCCTGATCTTGGTCCCAGGACGCCCCAAAACATGCCACCTTGGCATAAGGGCTGTTTCGGGCTGAAGGTAATTGAGAAAAAGAGACACAGGAAGGGCGCTCTGCCCTCCTCTGACCTGCTAAACGCAGGGCACGAACGCTCTGATGAAGGTGCACCCCCTCTCCCACATAGGAGAGCACCCTAATCTCCATGGAGATGGCACCAAGGTGAATCCGCACGAACAAACTCTTACCTAAACCCTCCTTAACCTTCTCTACCATTAACTCCCCGTTCAGTCACCTTCCCACAATACACTGCCCCGAGAAGCCCCTTTCTTTTATCTTGGCATTTTCCCACAATATATTGCTTTTTGTTATAATGCTAAGTCCCCAATTTAAAAAGGGTTTTCATTTGACAAAATCCAACACCCTTTCTTGATAAATACTCTCAGCAAAGTGGGAATAGAGGGATCATACCTCAACATAATAAAAGCCTTAAATGACAAACCTACAGCCAACATCATACTCAATGGGCAAAAACTAAACTCATTTCCCCTAAGAACAGGAACAAGACAGGGATGCCCACTCTCACCACTCCTGTTCTTATAGTACTGGAAGTGCTAGCCATAGCGATCACACAAGAAGAAGAAATAAAAGACATCCAAATTGGAAAAGAAGTAAAACTGTCCTTATTCGCAGATGACATGATACTATACATAGAAAACCCTAAAGACTCCATCAAAAAACTACTAGACCTAATAAATGAATTTGGCAACGTAGCAGGATACAAAATGAACACCCAGTAATCTATGGCCTTTTTATACACCAATAATGAACTCACAGAAAGAGAAACAAACAAACAAAAAAAAGAAAACAATCCCATTTGCCATTACACCAAAAAAATTAAGATACCTAGGAATAAACTTAATTAAGGAGGTAAAAGACCTGTACTCGGAAAACTACAGGACATTGAAAAAAGAGATAGAGGAAGACATAAACAAATGGAAGAACAGACCATGTTCATGGATTGGTAGAATCAACATCATTAAAATGTCCATACTACCCAAAGCAATCTACAGATTCAATGCAATCCCCATTAAAATACCAACAGCAAATTTCAAAGATCTAGAACAAACTCTCCAAAAATTCATCTGGAATAAAAAAAAAAAATACCCTGAATAGCCACAGCAATCCTGAGAAAGAAGAACAAAGTTGGAGGGATCACAATACCAGATATCAAGCTATATTACCAAGCCACGGTCCTCAGAACTGCCTGGTACTGGCACAAGAACAGACATACAGACCAATGGAACAGAACAGAGAACCCAGAAATCAACCCAAACCATTATGATCAATTAATATTTGACAAAGGAGGCAAGAGCATACAACGGAGTCAAGACAGTCTCTTCAATAAATGGTGTTGGGAAATTTGGTCTGATACATGCAAAAAAAAAAAAATGAAATTAGATCACCAACTTACACCATACCCAAAAACAAACTCAAAATGGCTAAAGAATTTGAATGTAAGACGGGAAGCCATAAAAATCCTGCAAGACTCTATAGGCAGCAAAATAGCAGACATATGTTGTAGCAATATCTTTACAGACACAGATCTTAGGGCAATGCAGACTAAGGGGAAAATAAATAAGTGGGACTACATCAAAGTAAAAAGCTTCTGCACAGCAAAAGAAACCGTCAACACAACAACAAGAAAGCCCACTGCATGGGAGAACATATTTGCCAATGCTATCTCTGATAAGGGTTTAACCTCCAACATTTACAGGGAACTCATACAACTTAACAAAAGGAAGATAAACAATCCAATCAAAAAATGGGCAAGCCGAAACCGGTTTGGCTCAGTGGATAGAGCGTCAGCCTGCAGACTGAAGGGTCCCGGGTTCGATTCCGGTCAAGTGCATGTACATTGGTTGCGGGCACATCCCCGGTAGGGGGTGTGCAGGAGGCAGCTGGTCGATGTTTCTCTCTCATCGATGTTTCTACCTCTCTATCCCTCTCCCTTCCTCTCTGTAAAAAATCAATAAAATATATATATTTTTAAAAAAATGGGCAAAAGATCTAAATAGACACTTTTCAAAAGAGGACATACAGAAGGTTGAGAGACATATGAAAACATGCTCAAAGTCACTAATCATCTGAAAGATGCAAATCAAAACGACAATGCGGTACCATCTCACACCTGTCAAATGGCTGTCATCTACAAATGACAAGTGCTGGTGAGGATGCGGAGAAAAAGGAACCCTCGTGCACTGCTGGTGGGAATGCAGACTGGTGCAGCCACTGTGGAGAACAGCATGGCGTTTCCTCAAAAAACTAAAAATGGAACTCCCATTTGACCCAGTAATCCCACTTCTAGGACTATATCCTGAGAAACCAGAAACACCAATCAGAAAAGATATATTCACCCCTATGTTCATAGCAGCACAATTTACAATAGCCAAGATTTGGAAACAGCCTAAATGCCCATCAGCAGATGAGTGGATTAAAAAACAGTGGTACATCTACACAATGGAATACTATTCTGCTATAAAAAAGAAGGAACTTTTACCATTTGCAACAGCATGGATGGAATTGGAGAGCATTATGCTAAGTGAAATAAGCCAGTCGGAGAAAGATAAATATCACATGATCTCACTCATTTGTGGGATATAATGATCAACATAATTTGACGAACAAGAATAGACCCAGAGACAAATGGCAGGGGAGGGGGCGGTTAGAGAGCAACCAAAGGACTTGTATGCATGCATATTAGCATAACCAATGGACATAGACACTGGGGCGGTGGGGGCTTGCCCGGGGTGGGAATGGCTCTGTGTGTGTGTGTGTGTGGGTGGGGGGGGGGTGTCAATTGGGGAAAAAGGAGACATTTGTAAAACTTTAGACAATTAAAATAAAGGGTTTTCATGTAAAAATAAAATCTGTGCCCTTTCTCCTATTCATCTGTCTTCTGTCAGTCTAATTGTATTTTATTTTTTTAAGAATATATATATTTTTAAGCATAACCAATGGACACAGACACTAGGGGGATGAGGGCATGTGCCAAGGGGGTGGGGAAGGCTGGGGGGAGGTCAATGGGGAAAAAAGAGACATATGTACTACTATTTGTAATACTTTAAACAATTTAAAAAAGAACATATTTTTTATTGATTTCAGAGAGATAGGGAGAGGGGAGAGAGATAGAAACATCAATAAGAAAGAATCATAGATCAGCTGCCTCCTGCACGCTCCCTACTGGGGATGAGCCTGCAACCTGGGCATGTGCCCTTGACCGGAATCGAACCCAGGACCCTTCAGTCCACAGGCCAAAGCTCTATCCACTGAGCCAAGCTGGCTAGGGCTGTCAGTGTAATTTTAATTTGCAGGCCCCCGGTACAGAGTTCAACAGGGTGGAGGGAAAGTGGTTCCTCCCTACAGTCCATGCTCCACTCTCAGCGCCGCCCGCCCGGTGCTGACTGGGCGCCCACAAAGGGCACTTACTCTCCCGCGTGCACAGTCCAACGTTCTCTGCCCTCCTGCCTGCGCGGTCTTTTAGAATGAAAACCAGGTCGTGTCCCTCCCTTTTTTAACCTTTTATGGATATTCAACACACTTAGAGAATCCCCCAAACACCACACGCCTGCCTTCCGGCCCCTCCGGCCCCTCCAGCCCCGGGGACTTCAGGCTGTCCCTCGGCTCCGGCTCCAGCTCCGGCTCACTTGCCGGCTTTTAATTTGGGAGGCTCAGCTGCACCCCCACACCCCACACCTCGCACCCCTTTCAAAGCAGGCGTTACTCCCATCACCGCCCCTCCTTTCCTCCTGCTTGAAGGAATTACCTGTCTCCTTCCTGGGGTGTCCGCCAATAGGCCCCACCTTCCCGAGGGCGAGGGCGCGGCCAAAGCTGGGCCAGTCAAACTACCAGCTCTGGAATTTGACCCTTGACCCTTGTAGCATCAGAACTGACAACAACAAAACAATGCAGCTGAGTATTTCAAAGGTGGTGCCCTGTAGAGACCCCCCACACACACCCCGTCTTTTCACAGCCGGCCCTTCCCTGCCCCTCACTCCTGCCCCCACTCCATCCCACCTGTTCAGCTCTAACTTCTACCCCAGCCTCCCCTCCCATCAGGTTAGCCCGCTCCAGTTCCCTTCTTTGTATCAGAGCACCCCGCCCGCCTCTCTCAGCCGCCCCTGTGGTCCCCACGGAGCCAACAAGAACGAGGAACTGCACCCCACACCTTCGTTGTGTGTCCGCGCCTTCCTTGGGCGGACACGTGGCTCCCAGCGGGCGTCCGGGAGGCGGGGGTGCAGCGCCGACCGTGAACCGCTCAGCAGCGAAGGGTCCGATCTCCCCGTTATGGCCGCCGGTTGGGTCCGTGGTGAATGGGTGGGTGCTTCTCTTCCCAGGAAAGGGGAGCTCCCCTGATGAGGGCAGGGCGGCGCCTGCTCCGCTTTGAACCATTTCCCGATGCTGGAGACCCGCGGCCTCCGCTCCTGACCACAGGTGCCGGGAAACGGTTCTTCCTCTTCCCGCGCTCCGGGGACGTGTGGAGATGGCGCCGACTTTCTGGATGGAAAACACACAGGCACGGCCCTGGCTGGTGTGGCTCAGTGGAGAGAGCGTCAGCCTGAGGACCAAAGGGTCCCGGGTTCGATTCCGGCCAAGGGCACGTACCTTGTTGCAGGCTCCTCCCCGGAGCACGTGCAGGAGGCAGCCAATCGATGTGTTTCTCTCACATCGATTTTTCTGTCTTTCCCTCTCTCTTCCACTCGCTCCAAAAATCCATGGAAAAACATCCTTGGGTGAGAATTAAAAAATAAAATAAAACACACACACACAAACGGGGTGCTGAAGGTACCGTGGTCACCCCCTCACAACGACCGCAGGAGGAGGAGCCTGATGACAGGGGGGAGGCTGGAGCGGAGGGGAGGGCGAGGACAAACGTGAAATAAACTCAAAAGGCCCTGACCCTGAGGGGCCGCACCCGCTAGCTGCTCTGAGCAAAAGTGAAAGATCCGCGATGGGATCCTAGGTGCTGAGCTGGGCCTGGGCCAGAGCCCGCAGATCCCCCCGCAAGGCCCCACAGGCCCCAACAAGCCGGACCCCAGGAAGAGGCATCCGGGTTCCTGGTGAGGGACCTCCAGGCCTGAGGGCCCGCCCTCCTGGGCCAGCCCCGGGAAATGTCTGTACGTCACCGTGATTAACACGCCGCTCAGAACCCCATTCCCTCCTCACCCCTTCTTTTGCCCTGGCTTCCTCGGTGGAGGGCACAGGCCACCGTGTCAGGGTGCCGGGGAGGGAGCGGCTCCGGGGGCCCCCACGCCACCTGGCTTGGGGTAACGGTCACTTAGGAAGCGGCCTCTGTGCAGGGGGCTCCCGGAGGAGAGAGGGGTCTCAGGATGTGTGTGTCTGAGCCTCAGGATAAAGCGAAGGCCACGGCACTTTCCTCAAAAGGGTGATGTGGCTCAGTGGTCGGGCATGGACCATGAATGTGTGTGTGTGTGTGTGTGTGTGTGTGTGTGTGTGTGTGTGTGTGTGAGATAGCTCAGTTCTGGTCAGGGCACATGCCCAGGTTCCCCATGGGGGTGTGCAGGAGGCAGCCTATCAATGTGTCTCTCCCTCTCTGTCTCCTCCCTTCCTCTCTAAAAGCAATAAAAAACATTAAAAAAAAAAAAAAGAATCCTCACCTTGTTAGTGTGACATCCCTGTGACCTCCCAGGGGACAGGCTGGGGAGGAGGTGGGGGTGGGAGGGGAGACAGGGCGTGGGAGCCAAAGGGCCTGGCGGGAGGCGGTGGCCCACGTGGCTGCCTGCGTGGGGGGAGGCCAGCTGGGAACTTGGTTGCCCCTCTTCTGGGCCCCCAGGGGCTCCCGGGCCACCTGGAATCCCCCCACGAGGACCAGGACCCTGCGCCGATGGGAAGCTCACGTTCAGCAGCAAAACAAACCCGCTGTGAACAGGCACAGGGACAGGGTGCGGGGCAGGCTCCCCTGAGAACCCCAAACGCCCTCAAACCGCTTTGATCAGCACGCCCGCGAGCCGGCTCCGGGGAGAGGACGTCCTGCCCAGCCCACGTCCTGCGCCCGCGGCCCCCCCAGCGCGGGGCCCCTGCCGCCTGACTCACCACCGCCTTAACGGGGCCACGTCGGGGCGGGGGGGGGGGGGGCAAACCCCATTCCGCTCCGAGGCTGACCTCTGGGCTTGGTCCCACATGTTCAACCCGGTTGGGCCTTCCTCCCTCCATCCTTCACCCACATCCCTTCCCCTCCCCTCCCCTCCCCTCCCTGCCACCCCTCTCCTCTCCTCCCCTTCCCTTCCCTCCCCTCCCCTCCCTTCCCCTCCCCTGCCCTCCCCTCCCCTCCCCTGCCCTCCCCTTCCCTCTTCTCCTCTCCCCTCACCTTCCCTCCCCTCCTCTCCCCTCTCTGGGACAGTGGTTTCAGCCCTAAAATCCAATCCAGCACCCACTCTTCCCATCCTAAGGAAACCCCACCCTCCATGCCCAGTGCCCCATTCCCTTCCCGCAACCCTCCCCAGGGAACCCCCGTCTGGCCTGCATCCTGCACTCGCCTCCAAGTGCCTTTCAAACCAGCGGGGTTTTACGTTGATGTCGTTTCAAACGTAAAGCAGGTGTGGGGATGTGAGGAGGAGATCCAGTTGTGAACATCTTGCCCCCTCGCTTTATCTTTCTATTTAAATATGTGTGTATGTGTGTGTGTCTATGTGTCTATTTGTACGTACGTATCTCATGTATGTACTAGTATCTGTGTAATACATATCTGTACTAATAAAAGGGTAATATGCTAATTAGACCGGGAGACCTTCTGGATGTCCTTCCGGACAAAGCCATGGTGGCGGGACCAAGGCAGAGGCAGTTAGGGGTGAGCAGGTCGTCAGGGGAGGGAAGTTGGGGGCAATGAGGCCGGAGGGGGGCACTTGGGGGAGAGCAGGCCAGCAGGCAGAGTGGTTAGGGGCGATCAGGCAGGCAGGCAGGTGAGCGGTTAGGAGACAGCGGTCCCGGATTGTGAGAGGGATGTCAGACTGCCGGTTTAGGCATAAACTGGCAGTCGAGGGGTCCCAGATTGGAGAGGGTGCAGGCTGGGCTGAGGGACACACACCCCTGTGCACGAATTTTGTGCACCGGGCCACTAATATACATATATATATATATATATATATATATATATATATATATATTTATTTATTTGCTTCCCAAACCATTTGCAAGTAAGTTGCAGACTTCACGTTCCTTATCTCTAAATGCTTGGCTGTGTTTTGCTAAGACCGGGCATGCACGGCACAGTTAGCAAAAAGCACACAACACCCCGCACACAGCCTCCATCAAGAACGGCCAGGGACCCAGCCGCCCGACGCGAGGGCTGCAGGGCTCATCGGCCGGAGCGTCCTGTCCCTGGGTTTCTCGGTCTCTGTCTCTCTGCTCTGACTCCCCTTCCCGGCTCCTCTCCCGCCGCCCTCAGAGCTGGGTCCCCAGGGCTTTGCCTTCCGTCTCACTTCCAGCCTCTCCGTGCTGGAGGCCACGGACTCCCCTGGGTCAGCCGTGGCCCCACTCAGTCCGCACAGACTCTCCACCCGGGGCCTCCTCCCCGCCTCCGCCCCAGGCCCCGGTTCTCCAGGCGTCGCTCCCCGGCTCCCTGGCCGTCCCCCCAACACACGACTGTACACCGGTCCTGCCGCACCGCTGCGGTCACGGTCCCTGCACGCTCACCTTTGACCCCACCCCAGCCAGACCCTTGCCCCGTTATTGGCCACACGCCCTGCTTCCTTCCTTCTGACTCATCCACCTCCTCCTCCCGGCTCAGACCTCCACCCCCACCTGCCTGGGAGCTGGGCCTCCACCCGGAGCCCTTTGCCCATGTGGGGGTTCAGGCAGGCCTTCCCCCCAGGAGCCACTTGGGCAGGGGAGTTATTTTGAGCTGCAGGCGGTGGGGACCCTGCGGGTTCGGGGCAAACGCTCACCTCTCCCTCAAAGAATTTCAGCCGGGAGCCCTGCCATCACAGGAGGTGTCTCCGGGGTAACGCCTTCTGACCTCTCTGGATGGCAGGGCAAACCTCTCCTTCCTGGCATCTGCTTTCCTTCCTGCCCTTCCCTCCTCTGAAGCCCCAGGTGGCTCTCAGCTCGGAACGCCCTCCATCCCTCTTTCCCACTCTGTCACCCGTGATGTGGTGTGGGGACGGGGCTCCCTGTAAGTGGGGTTCCCGTGCGCGGGCAGGGACTGAATGTGGTTGGTTATGTTCTAGTTGGCCTGTCTCAGGTCGGTGTCCTTACCAGACGCTCGTCTCCACCGATTTGATCAGGTCCCTGTCGCCCCACGGTCCTCCCGCGGGATTCAGCGAGGACCCTCGGTGCCTGAAAAAAAAAAAAATGTAGCTGTCAGGGGAGGCGGGAGCATGTTCTGAGAAAAAGGTGATACTTTTCATCGGATTTCTAAGACAACCTGCGACCTCCCCCCAAAAAGGAAAGAAGCGAGTGGCCTGCAGTGTTAAAAAAGTTCAAGGTCACGATGGGATCCAAGACCACGGACTTCCGGCTCAGATCTCTGACGGCCGCAGGCCCAGCTCCGCGGTTCCGGGCTCTCGGACCGAGGCGCTGGGTAAAACTCAGGCTCTTGGCCCGGCCCCCGCGGATTCTGACCCTGAGACCTGCATGATGGTGTCGGGGCGGGGGGTGGAGGGAGCCCCGGAATCTGCATTCAACAAGCGGAGGTTCTGACGCAGACACACCAGGCTGGACGCGGCCTCGGCTTTCCTGCCTCCAGACGTGTGCACATGCACGGCTCCCCCTCTGGAGTTCCCAGCCACCTGACCATGGACAAAAGCCTGTGGGATCTTCAGTGTCCAGCTCACACCCAGCACCCTGGGGGACGGCCTCCCGTCCCTCCTGCGTCAGGGAGGTAACGGCCAGGTTGCTAACAAAGAGCCCCCGAAGCAATGGCTCCCCTGAGGGGGATGTTGCTCTCCCTCTGCCCCAGGGCAGCCAGGGGAGCGGGCTGTGTCTCACCCTTTCTGACTCGTCCTGCTCCCGGCACCGCACCCCTGGCTGGGGGGGAACTAGGTCCCGCCTCCTGTTTAACGAGGCAGATCCTCCTCCTGTTGGTCTTCATCGCAGGTGGGGAGATGCACCCTGAGGTGCTCACAGACTCTGGCCTGCCTTCAGCAGGCTCAGTCCCACGGCAAAGACAGACAGTGAGCGAATGAAAGACACCAGTGAATCGGAAGGGATGCCTGTGCGGAGAGGCACACGGCGCCAGGGGGACCCAGAAGAGGGGCTTCCCCCACCAGGAGCTGATTCGGGAGGGAGGGAGGGAGGAAGAGAGGGAGAGAGGGAGGAAGGAGAGAGGAGGGAGAAGGAGAGAGAGAGGGAGAGAGGGAGAGAGGGAGGAAAGGAAGAGAGGGAGGGGGGAAGGGAGAGAGGGAGGAAGGGAGAAAGGGAGAGAGGGAGGGAGAAAGGAAGGAGGGAAGGAAAGAAAGAAGGGAGGAAGGGAGGAAGGAAGAGAGGAAGGAAGGAAAGAAGGGAGAAGGGAGGGAGGGAGGATGGGGCAGAGAGCAAGCGGGAAGAATCGGCGAGCGAAGGCTCTGGGCAGGGGGGGCAGGGTTCCCTGCAGGAATTTTTATGGAGCTGGTAGAGTAGAAGGCAGGCGGGTGGGACGTGTGGGTGGCTTGTTGGTTTGTAGGGAAGAGGGCACTCCTTATCGATCCCTGGCTCCTGTGTGAGGAGGAGAAAGCAGGTCAGAGGCTTGGGAAGCCGAGAGGGGTTGAGAGAGGCGTTTACAGAAAACAGCGTTTCCAGGTTATCCCTGGTTTGAGGAGAAGGTATGTCACTGACAGAGATGTAAGGTTTTTCCGTTTCTGGTTTTGCGTGGTTTTATTGTTTTCGGGCAGAAGTGGGGAGAGAGAAACATCCATTAGTTGCTTATCACATGTGCCCTGGCCAGGAACCGAACCCACAACCTGGGCATGTGCCCTGCCTGGGAATTGAACCTGTGACCTTTTGGTGCATGGAATGACTCGCCAACCGAGTGAGCCACGCTGGCCAGGACGGAACCTCTTATTCGAAGCCCGTGGTTTATACTGTGGACGAACAAGGGCCACGTGCCAACCTGACTCACTCAGGGAGGCCTGCGTGGCGGCCTTGCAAACTCAAGAGACCTAAAGTCACAAAGGATGGTCTGAAACTCAAACCTTTTAATTAAAAAGCAGTTTACAGTGGGTAGTCATGTCCCAGGCCAGGATCTTCCCTGACAAAGATCAGCTTCGATCTTTGCTGGGCCTCTTGTCTTTTTGCATCTAAGACGACATACCTGTGGAACGTCAGGGTAACTTACAACTTCCCTTTTCCCGGACCCCTCAGGGCACAACAAAGGACACCAGGGCAGAGACCACAAACCCCCCTCTCGTCTCCCCCCTCATCTTAGTTATCTGGTTAATTGTTACGGTTAACTATTCTGCACCCACCCACCTGTGTGAAAGAAGCATGTGTCTATCACTTTATTTTTTATCCAATCCCAGAGGTTCCTCCCCCTTTGCCTTCTCCCGCCTCCCTAATCTATCACCAACGGGTTTCACGTAACCCACTTGCGTACAAAACAAGGTGAAAACCCGCCATTCTCTCCAGCATTATCCCAACCCGCCGAGATTCTGCTTCCTGGCAATCGTCGACAGTCTGGCTCAAATAAACTCAAAAATTCTTTATAGTTTTGAATGTTTTTACTTCAAACAGAATATCAGAGCCATGGGTACTTATAAATGCTAGACTGATTTTGTTTGCTCTTTTCTGGAACAGTGGAGAGATTTCAGAAGAATTTGGATAATCAGTAATCTATACTAATAAAAGGGTAATATGCTAATTAGACCGGATAGACTGGACGTCTTCCGGATGTCCTTCCGGACAAAGCCATGGTGGAGGGGCCGAGGCAGAGGCAGAGGCAGCAAGCAGAGTGGTTAGGGGCAATCAGGCTAGCAGGGGAGAGCTGTTAGGGGTGATCAGGCCAGCAGGGGAGCAGTTAGGGGTATTAGGGGCGATCAGGCAGGCAGGCAGAGTGGTTAAGGGCAATCAGGCAGGCAGGCAGGTGAGCAGTTAGGAGACAGCAGTCCCAGATTGTGAGAGCGTGCAGGCTGGGCTGAGGGACATTGGTGCACGGGGCCTCTAGTGTTAACACAAGAAACAGTCAAACCTGTGAAGAATTTTTGTGAGCCCTACCCAGTTTGGCTCAGTGGATAGAGTGTCGGCCTGTGGACTGAAGGGTCCCAGGCTCGAATTCCGGTCAAGGGCACATGCCCGGGTTGTGGGCTCGATCCCTAGTAGGGGGCATGCAGGAGGCAGCCGATCAATGATTCTTTCTCATGATGTTTTTATCTCTCTCCCCCTCTCCCTTCCTCTCTGAAATCAATAAAAATATATTTTTTAAAAAAAGAAACCTGCAATATTTAAAACAAAAAACAAGAATTCTTGTGAGTTTATTTGAGCCAAACTGTCGACAATTGCTGGGAAGCAGACTCTCAGCGTATTGAGATAATGCTCTGGTGGTTTTTCACCGAGTTTTATACCTCACATTCAAATCAGGAGACCTCAGTGGGTTACATGACATCCGTTGGAGATAAATTAGGGAGGAGAGAGAAAGCAAATGGAGGGGAAACCTCTGGGATTGGATAAAAAGTAAAATGATGGACACACGCTTCTTTTACTTAGGTGGGTACAGGAGAGTTAACAGCCAACAATGAACAAGATAACAATAACCATGAAGGAATGTGTGGTCTCTGTCCTGGTGCCCCGGGCATTCGGTTGTGCCGGGAGGGGTCCGGAAAAGGGGAAGTTACTAGTTCCTCTGACATTTCATAGGTATGTTATCTTAGATGCCGAAGATAATCAGCTCAGTTAAGGTAAAGACTGACCTTGTCGGGGAAGATACCGGCCTAGGACAGGACTACCCACCATCACTGCTTTCAGTTAAAGTTTGAATTTCAGACCCTCCTTTGTGGCGACTTTAGGTCTCTGAGTTTGCAAGACCGCCACGCAGGCCTCCCCCGAGCTGGTCAGGGTAGCCTGTGGCCCCTTTCGTCCATAATTCTTAGGTAGGGTTCCTGATCTCACAGAAGGACAGGCGGACTGTCCCCGTCACGGAGTTAGTTACCATTTTATCCGGAGAAAACTCCAGGCCGTCCAGTTTGCCAACGCGACTCTAAGTCACTTCAAAGATCTTCCCCGGCTCCCACCCAGGGACCCTGCCTACCGAGTCTCCCACCAGGCGAGTGAGAAGGAATGATCCGCCAGAAGACAGAGGCCACCCTCCCTGGCTTCTGTTTCATTTTTTTTTCCCTCCTAACTTGGAGCATCTAGAAGAAAGTCAGCCCAACCTCCCACTCACTCTGCCCAGCTCTTTAAGAGAGCTCACTGGGGAGAACATGCCACATCCCAAAACTTGTGAAATGAAGCAACTTGCACATAAAAGAAACATTTGAAAAACAAACAAATAAAAAACCAGAGGAAGGGAGGGCAGGAGGGAGGTGCATAAAGACAAGGCTTTGAGATTAAAATACTTTTCTCGGTAAAAAGATAGCTTGGACCTGGTTTAAAGGAGAAAAAAAAACAAAATCGAGGCAGAGTCAGGGCCCCAAAATTAAGACTTTCCCCCCTACAGATGCTAAGAGCATCCACGCTGGGGTGGGGGTGCACTAGTCTCATTCGGGAGGGTGGACGTGTGGCTGTGTAAGGATATCCCCAACCCCGAACCCTGGGAATTTACCCCAAGGAAATAAGTTGAATGAAAACAATAAGCTGCATGAACACAGGGCTTATTGCCTCACACGCCTCTGCCCTGTGGCCCTCGGTCCCGGACCGGCAGGGCACCCATGCCACCTCGCTGGTGCCAGCTGAAATTTGGCCCCAAGCAACCTAGTTCCAAGCTCCTGCCCCCATCTCAGTCCCTGTTGCCTGTCCCCCAAGGAGCCCTCCCTCCCCCTCCGGCCCCCTCCCTCCTCCTCGCCCGCCCCCCCCCCCCTCGTTACTGGGCTTCAGGTAGCTCTGCTTTCCCACCAGACGGAATGGGCACCAACCATCCCGGCCCTGCCGCCCACACACTGCGCGACCACAGGCCCCTCCCTTCTCTGAGCCGCAGTGTCTTCATCGGCAAGATGGGGCGATAGTAGACCTGCCACTTAGGGCTGCGGCTCTGACGTAAAGCGGGACAGCTCACGTGGCGGTGCTCAGCCAGGCCCGTCACGAGGCCTCTCCTACGTCACACCCATCACGAGGGCGGCTCTCCGAGGGAGCTGTCATTAGCATCGTGACCACAGCCATCCGCGCCCTCCGGCCCTCGCTGCGGCTCCCGCCCTGACGTGGCCCCGCCAGCCCCGAAGTGGACCCCACTCCAGCCTCCCCCCGCCCACATCTCAGCGTGCCGCCACCACACGTCTGGGGCTTGTCACTCCCCTCGGCTCTCGGTGGCTCACAACCGCCTACAGACGGAAGCCTGAACTGTCCCGGCACGTTCCGGGCTGGTCACTCCTCCGCCTGCACCCCACCCGCCCGGCTTCCTTCCGCCTCTCCCCACTCTGCGTCAAACCCTGTCCATCTGCTCTGTCCTTCCCCACCCCTCTGTGAGGGGCCCACCACTGGGTGGACACTGTTTCCCGGCATCCCAGCCCCCCACCATCTCCGCCCCCAGCATCCCAGCCCCCCAGCATCCCAGCCCCCCAGCATCCCAGCCCCCCAGCATCCCAGCCCCCCAGCATCCCAGCCCCCCAGCATCCCAGCATCCCAGCCCCCCAGCATCCCAGCCCCCCAGCATCCCAGCCCCCTAGCATCCCAGCATCCCACCATCCCAGCCCCCTAGCATCCCAGCATCCCACCATCCCAGCCCCCTAGCATCCCAGCATCCCACCATCCCAGCCCCCTAGCATCCCAGCATCCCACCATCCCAGCCCCCTAGCATCCCAGTATCCCCACCATCCCAGCCCCCTAGCATCCCAGCATCCCCGCCCCCCAGCATCTCAACATCCCAGCATCCCAGCCCCCCAGCATCCCAGCCCCCCAGCATCCCAGCCCCCCAGCATCCCAGCCCCCCCCAGCCCCCCAGCATCCCAGCCCCCCAGCATCCCAGCCCCCCAGCATCCCAGCCCCCCAGTATCCCAGCCCTCCAGCATCCAAGCATCCCAGCCCCACAGCATACCAGCCCCCCAGCCCTCCAGCATCCCAGCATCCCAGCCCCCTAGCATCCCAGCATCCCAGCCCCCCAGCCCCCAGCCCCCCAGCCCCCACCATCCCTGCCCCCCAGCATCCCAGCCCGGCTCAATCATCCTCGAGGAAGCCGTACCTCCCGAATCCTCTCCAGGTGGCGCCGCGGTCCTGCCCCACCCCCCTGTGATCCTGTGCCCTCCTCACAGCAGATCCCCATTTGTTCACCTCTGCACCCCCACCCCCACCCCCATGCCCCCAGCTACCCCCCACAACCCTCAGTGCTTGCTAACTGCACTGTTAGTAACTGGCATTCTTCTGGGATTTCCACGCACAAACGCCCACCCCGGGCCAGAGGTCTCCCCTGCGGATTGAGGACAGAGACCTGCCGTGCCCCCAGCGGCTGATGCAGCCACAGACGCCTGTGACACGCGTGGTCTGACCGTCATGCCACTGCCTTTCCTGAGCACGAGCGGAGCACAGAGTGCATAATGCCTGTCCTTGTCCCCAGGGCAGCCAGAGAGCAGCGCCCCACTGGCCACCGCCCCCGGGGGGAGATGGGGCGCCCCACACGGAGGCGGGGTGGGGCCCAGGCGCCTTCTCCGCTTTCTCTCCCCAAGGCACCTAAGTCTCAATGAACCTGCTCCGTCCTGTTGGGAGAGAGGGGGCACCGAGCCTAGAATGGACGTGGGAGGGGCCTCCGACTACTCGCTGAGGAATGCCGGCGTGGCGCGTCCACATTCCCAGAAACGCGGCCGGTGACGGCGGTGACTCAGCCGGGAGCCCACGGGCGGCAGCCGGGCAGCGCGCAGCTGGCCGTGGGCGCGAACCGAGTAAACACAGCCCTGCGGCTCTCGGCGCAGGAGGGGGGCCAGGTCCCCGCTGGAGGGGGGCCCGGCCCGGTGCGTGGGGGAGCCCCCTCTGCCCGGATGCGCCGGCCCAGCCTGTGGTTTGCAGGGCCGCTTTGCAGAAGGTGGAGCGAGGCCTGGACAGAGCCGGCTCCTGGAGGGAATCGGAGCCTGGCTCTAACTTGGCTCTTCTTCCGGGGCCTCAGGCGTTCTCCAGACTCAGCCTCCTTTCCGGTGGCGAGACCTGGAAAGCGGTGTCCGGGCAAGGACCTGGCGGGCGCCTTGGGAAGGAAGCACCTGGCGCGGGTGCTTTCAGGACGTTCCGGGGCGGCCACCTGCCTGCTCCCCCCCCCCCCCGCCCCGGCGGCCACGGCCAATGAGCCCTGACATGGCCTGTCCCACCTGCACTGCGAGGCCGGGTCAGAGCCTCCCTCCCCGCAGCCCCTCCTCCCCCAGCCCCAGCCCAGCAGAGGGGCCCTCCAGCCGCCTGATGGGGATCACTGTTCCAAGAACAACAGCCCGAGTCACACGGGCCTGTGTGCACGTCCCAGACGTGGTTTGCAAACTCACGCTCACTCACTTGGTGGAGAGAAAACGAAGGTTCCGCAGGGTTTCATCAGGACCCACACCCACCACGGGCAGGGGTGCCCCCGGCGCAGAGGGGTCCCTGAGGTTCCGCCAACACCAACCAGCTGGAGCCAGAGGCCTGAAGGAGCAGGTGGGCGCCCGCCCTCCCCGCCCTGGGCGCTCAGCTCAGCATCTCCTGGCTCATCATCAGGAGCCGTCCCTGCTCCCGACTCAGTGCTTTTGGGCAAACTGATCCAGAGGCCGCTCTCCCAGCATCCCTTCTCCCCTCGGACATGAGGCAGGGGATGAGGGCCGGAGGCTCGGGGAGGCAGGGGATGGGGGCCGGAGGCTCGGGGAGGCAGGGGGTGGGGGCCGGAGGCTCGGGGCTGGAGCCGGACAGACTGCGGCTCCCACTCCCACTCCACATCCCAGCCGTGAGCTCACCGGGCTTTGCTCTCGGCAGCTGAGGACCAGGAACGATGGCAGTGCCTGCGACAGGCTGTGACCAGGACGCGGCAGCTGTGTGTGTCCAGGGCCTGGAGCCGGACGGTCAGCAGGGTCGGGTCAGGGGGGGCCTCTGTGGGTGAAGCCACGGCCCCGGGTCTGAGTGCTAAAGGCCCACAGAGCCCAGCAAAGAGCGGGACGCGTGCAGGGGAGACTCGAAGGCAGGAGGGAGGGTCGGAGACGGCGCCTCCGGGAACCCAGTGACAGTTCCGATGAGCAGGGAGGGCGGCTCTCCCCCGTCCGCCTCAGAGCGGCTCCTCCTCAGGGTGACTGACTGCAGGGCTCCCCCTCGAACCTGAGGGTCCTTCCAGACACTGGGGGAGGTGGGGTCCCCCTCCCGCTTCCCTCACTACGTCATGCCAGTCACCACCAGAGGCTGCAGGTGAGGAAGGCTGACATGCAAGCTGGCCTCCCCGCGGCCTGATCCTGTGCCCCCCGGGCCCCCACAGAGGTCCCACGCCAGGCCCTGATTTCTGGGCGCCTGGTGGTGCAGACACACAGGCCCTCCCCACCCCTCTCCCCCACCGGCATGTCACTGAGAGAGCCCGCCAGGCCGACGGCTCAGGCTCCTGTGTTCCAGTTTCCCGTGTTTCAGAGCAGGACGAGGCTGCCTGCTACCTGGAGGCCACGTGGGGGCTGGAGGGAGCTCATGGCCCCCCACAGTCCTGTGGGCTTGGCCACCGTCGCCCGAGGCCAGTGTCCCCCTCCATCCTGACTTCCTCCCTGTGAAAGGAGATTAGGTAACATGATGTCCAAGATCGTGTCCATCTCTAAAGTTACCTCTGAGGCCCGGGTGGCGTGGCTCAGTGGTTGAGCATCAGCCTATGAACCAGGAGGTCATGGTTGGATTCCCGGTCAGGGCACATGCCCAGGTTGCAGGCTCCATCACCAGCAGGGGGCGTGCAGGAGGCAGCTGATTAGTGATTCTCTCTCATCATTGATGTTTCTCTCTCCCTTCCTCTCTGAAATCAATAAAAAAAATATATATTTAAAAATAAAATAAATAAAACTACCTCTGAGATCACGGTCAGGCCCACCTTTCTGCCTGTGCACGCTCCGTGCAATAGACAACACAGGACCCTCTGATTCCCGGCAACAGACACATCTATGATTCCTGGTGGTGGGCACACGGGAAGGGTCCGTGTTTAAGTGCCGTTCCAGGACCCGGGTGCCAGCTGAGAGGTTTCACGGCCCCTCAGATCCGGGCAGTGAGAGGAGGGGTTGCTCACCGGTCCCTCCGCTGACGGGCAGGGCAGCATACGAAAGGCAACGAATAATCAGGAATATAGAAAATGACCCAACCCCCCTCCATGACGATGGGCCACAATCGTGGCTCCCTTTGAAGTCTTCATTATTGGGAAATAGACGGGAAACTGGAGGCTTCATTTGGCATCAGATCCTAAGCCAGCTGCCATGGCGCTGACCCGGGCCCACCGTGGGCCGTGGGAGGCTTGTGTGCCCGGCAGCCTTCACTGTTATTATTCCCAAAAGGCCACAGAAATGTGTGTTTAATTATTTATTTATGTACTAGTAGCCCTGCGCACGAATCTGTGTACCAGAAGGTCGCTGCCACCCCCCTGTAGCTCCCCCTCCATAGCTCCCCCCCCCCCCCCCATAGCTTGCTGCCCTGCCTCCTCCTGTAGCTCTCTGCCCGCCCGCTTGTAGTTCACTGCCCCACCCTCCTGCAGATCTGTGATCCGGTCCTTATGCCTCAGGGGGTAATGGATAATTAGCATATTCCTCTGTTATTATATAGGATTTGTGTATTTATTTATTTAAATATATATTTATTGATTTCAGAGAGGAAGGGAGAGGGAGAGAGAGAAACATCAATGATGAGAGAGAATCACTGATCGGCTGCCTCCTGCACGCCCCCTACTGGGGATCGAGCCCGCAACCTGGGCCTGTGCCCTGACCGGGAATCGAACCCATGACCTCCTGGTTCATAGGCTGATGCTCAACCCCTGAGCCACGCCGGCCGGCGACAGAAATACGTTTAGAAAAGGCGTAAGAACGCTCCAGGCTGGGAGCTGAAACGGCTCCCCTGCCAGACACGACCAAGTCCAGAGTCACCCCGAAAAGGAAGCGCCCCTGCTCCATGGCCCGGACGCTGTAAACACCCCCAGCAAGAACTTCTTCAGAACTCTGCCCCTTCCTGCTCAGGGCAGCCCTGCCCGGCGCCGGAAACAGCCCCTCGGCCCGGCCGCCCCACGTGGGGAGCGTGACAGCTGTCGCGTGACCGACCGGGACCTTCTCTACCCGGAGCGGTGACGGGCCGCTCCCGCCCATCTCCGAAAGCCCCTAAAATTACTCTCTTTTCTCGACAGTGAAACACAGAGCCTAAGAAACAGTAGCTTCACCTTAAGGAATGTACCACTGCGCTTTGAAATTCAGGCCAGAAAGTGAGCCGCCGCGTGGGGACCCACGATGCTTGTCTGTGAGATTCCCACACCAGGACACGTATTTCCTGCCCGGAAGACTGCTTTTATTTGTACGTTTGGAAAGGGCTTTCGATGAAACAGAGGACACCCAGGATGTCCTTCCCAGGGGATGAGTTATCCCGCATTATGAAAGTGTCCCAGTTCATGCCAGGCCCAGGGGTTGAGCGTCGACCTAGGAACCAGGAGGTCACGGTTCGATTCCCATTCAGGGCACAGGCCCGGGTTGCGGGCTCGATCCTCAGTGTGGGGCGTGCAGGAGGCAGCCCATCGATGATTCTCTCTCATCATGGATGCTTCTATCTCTCTCTCCCTCTCCCTTCCTCTCTCTGAAATCAATAAAAACATGTTTAAAAAAATTTTTTAGGTGTTACAGTTCTTTGCTTTGTTACACGCCAGAGCTTGATATATTAAGACAACTCGCCGGGCACGAGGGAGCGAAATCATGTTTTGGGAGAGAGTGTGGTGGGGAATTCAGAAATCCTGTTGTTTCGGACGGTCAGGCAGGCTCAGGAAAAGGGTGCACCCGCTGTGGGGAGGATGTGGGGGCAGATCAGCCCCAGGAAATTAACGAAGGGCCGTAGAGACTGTGTCGTAAGGACACACGCCTCCGTGGTTAAAAGCACAGAGACTGTTATCACTCCTGGTCCCGACTATGGCCCAAGGCCTTCGCAATGAAGGTGCTCCCTCCTTTACTGGAAACGGAGGGGTGGCCGCAGGTCCCCGGTGACGTGGGAGGAAAAGACCGGACCTTCCATTCCAACCCTCCGGAGCGGATTTTACAGCCGGTGGGCAACTCGACGCGGAGCCCGGGCCTGGACTCCCCCCCCCTCCTGACACGCCCTGGAGCAAGGACTGGCCAGCCCGCACGTCCGTTTCCCCAGCGCCAAGTCAGAGGGGTTATCTCAACCCTCGTTCCAGAACCATCGGGAAGCACGCCCACGCGGCTCGGGATGCCTGACAGGCCCTCGCCTGCAGCTGACTGTCACGTAGATCGGGCCGGCCGGGCGGACGCCGGCAGCCCACCACCTGCAGCCTCGGGGCCGGTTCGCCTGGCCGGCCTCCCCACGGGCGTTTGTGAACGTCCCCTCGGGGCCCCCGTGAAACACAAGCCCAGGGGAGCCGGCACACACCTCCCCGGGGCCGAACTCCCGTCGTGTGGGCCGAGTCTGGAGGATGCTCTGCCCGGGCCGCCCGCCGTGTGCCCGCGACCAGGCTGCCGGCCGGCGCTGCGGGCGGGCGGTACCCAGCCGCTGCCCTCGCTCCTGGCCGCGGCAGGAAGTGTTTTTGTATTTTATTCCGCACACGTCTCCCTCCCGCCCCGGGCCATGATTCAGAGCATTTTACAGCGAGAGGAGCTTCGGGGATATTCTGGTCGTTTCTCATTTCACAGCCAGCGGGGCCTGGTACCACGTTCTCTGACTCAGAGCATCTTCAAAGGAGTCCCTTGGGGACAGCCCGCCCGCAGCCCCGGGCAGCCTGGTTGCGGTCCCACTGCGCGCGGCCCGGGAAGAGCATCCTCCCGGCGGGTGGGACCGCGGCTGCTGCCCGGGCTCAGGCCGGCCTCGGGACGGGCCTCAGGTCCAAGGAGGGCAAGGAGGGCAGTCAACCACCGTCCAGGGCCGCCATGTGCCCGGTGATGTCCACGCTGTGACAGCACCCCGGCCTCTGAACCAGGCCCGCCTTCCCCCGTGGCCGTGGGGAACGCGGATTAGAAGTGTCCGCAGCTCCTCCCGGGGCAGGAGGTCCCGGCTCCCCTCCCAGGTTTCGAGGCTCACCTTGTTTGTTATTTTTATTTTTTAAAATATTTTTATTGATTTCAGAGAGGAAGGGAGAGGGAGAGAGAGAGAAACATCAATGATGAGAGAGAATCATGGATCGGCTGCCTCCTGCACGCCCCACATTGGGGATGGAGCCCGCAACACAGGCCTGTGCCCTGACCGGGAATCGAACCAGTGACCTCCTGGTTCCTAGGTCGACGCTCAACCACTGAGCCACGCTGGCCGGGCAGGCTCACCTTCCTGTCCCTGCCCTCAGCCATGACCGCAGACACTGTCGTGGGCAGATGGCCTGGGCGACGACTTGCTGAGGGGAGGTCTGGGCGGATTCCTGGAACTGGAGGGGCCCGGTGTGGAGCCCGCTGCAGGCCCGGGGCACCAGGGGGTCAGAGCTAGCTGGATGCCAACACAGGAGCCGCGGCCCTGGACCCCGCATGTCCCCGGCCCGCTGTCCTGTGGGAACCCAGGCCCGGTGCCGGTGGCGGGCTGGTGCCTGGCTGGCGTCTCACAGCCCTCCTGCCTCCTCCCAGCGTGTGATGCTGGGACCTACCCAGGGCAGCTGCTCCACGAGGGCACGTGACCTCTGGGCCCCTGGTGATCGGACCCGGGACACAGGACACAGAGGTGAGCGCAGGGCATCGCACCCCGCCGCCCTCCCTCCCTCCGCAGCCTGTCAGCGGGGACAGCTCACTGAGCCTCAGTTTCCGCAGCTGTGAAAGGAAGACCCTCGGAGGGCTGTGCGAGGCGGGCGGGAGCCGGTCCCCACACCAGGGCTCAGCCGGTGCCGGTGGCTGTGGGCGCCCGGAGTGGGGGCTGCCCTGATGTCTGCACACGCCCGCCACAGCCCGGGGAGCCCCCCCTGGGGGACCCCGCCAGGGCCTGGCCGGCCGGGGACACGCCGCAGTGAGTCAGCCGCGCCACTTTGACGGCTCTGACGAAGAACATTCGTCCCTGGGTCCGGCCAAGTCCACCTCCCACTCACGCCCCGGCTCTGCCAGGAGGAAATGTCAGAAAAACAGTCTTGAAAGAAGAGACCCAGAACGTAAATAATGATGGCAGAACTGGCTCCATCACAGACCTGGGTTCAACGTGCACCCACAGAATCCCCCTCCTCACTGCTTCCTTCAGAAAGCACGAAACAGCCGCGGCGGGGCTCAGTGCTGGAGCGTCGACCTCTGAACCAGGAGGTCACGGGTCAATTCCCCGTCAGGGCACCTGCCCGGGCTGTGGGCTCGATCCCCAGTGTGGGGCCTGCGGAGGCAGCCGATCCATGATTCTCTCTCATCATTGATGTTTCTCTCTCTCTCTCTCTCTCTCTCTCTCTCTCTCTCTCTCTCTCTCTCTCTCCCTCTCCCCCTTCCTCTCTGAAATCATTTAAAATATATTTTTTTTAAAGAAAAGCATAGAACAGCTCCTCTCCGCCCTTTGCAGACCGTAGTGCGCGGCCGGACCATGTGAGACCGAGGCAAACGCCACCACGTGTGCCAAGAGCCGGCCACCAGGGCCCAGAACGGTGACCTCGCCTCGCTTCCTGCGTGCCCTCCACCCTGTAATCACGGCGCCCGCAGGGAGGGCGCCCGCGAGGCCGCAGCCGGGGGACCTCCCGTTGACAGAGCCTTCCTGGCGCCAGGCCTGGCGTCACGACCCACAGGCCCCTTCCCTGCCTCCGTGGCACGTCTGTGTCAGAGGCGCCCACGCGTGTCTGCAGACGGGTGGGACAGCTTAGCTCTCGCCGTCCCTTGTTGAGAATTCCTTGCAACAGAGTTTCCTTGTTGCTGATGAGACCGTTCTGTTGCACCGCCACGTGAGTGTACCTAACGCCCCTGCACCGGGCACCTCCCAAGAGGATTAAGACGGCAGCCCGGACGCGACGTGCCGTTTGCCACCGCGGAAACAGGCGGGAGGATAACTGTCCAGGTGACCTCACAGGACCGGGCCGCCTCAGAATGAGACCAGAGGCTGCTCAGAGCGGACCCACGACCCGCGTGCTGTGTAGACAATGCTGGCCTTCGCTGCAAAGTTCCCGTAAAAAGCAAGGACAGGAGGGAGTAGTGACAGGCGTCGGCGAACAAGGCCACCCGTGCGCTGGCGACTGTCTATTTGTGTGTGTGTTTGCAGTTTTTCACAATTAAAAAAACTGGCGTGGACACATAGCACCCTGGAAAAGTCAGAAAGGACGATGTGACCGTTTGGAGTGCAAATCAGTTAAAACCCAGGACACGCGTGTGGCTGTCTGGCTGCCTCGGGGCGGGACACGGTGAACGGCCCACAGCTCTGGGCACGGCGGACGCCTCGGGGCTAGTGGGGCAGCACCCGCCACGCCAGGCACTTCGGTTCCTCGTCCAGAATCCCCAACAGAGAGAAGGGCCCACCTTTGCGCGGAGGCAGCGGGGCCTCCCCTCCCCGTCTCTCAGGCTGAGCATCTCTGCGGGCCCTGCGACCCCAGCTCTCCAAGGACTTGACTCCGGAGACCCTCATGCCTCTCAAGGTCAAGTGCAACCCCATCCTCCCCCGCCAAGGGCCCTCTGCGCTCCCAGGCCCTCCCCAGGCCCTGCCGTTCCGGGGCACACGGAAGCTTCCTGCCCAATTGTCCTCTGTCCCCTCGGGCGGGTCCCCTCTCTCCCCAAAGGGACAGTCCAACTCTCCCCCCTCCACAGGCTGAACTAAAAGTGCCTTTCCGCCCTCCCTCCTGCAAGAAGCTCAGACCTCACAGTGTCCCAGGGGGTGGGAATGGACATGATCAGCACTTCCCTGTGCCTCCACCAGGGCGGAGCCAAACACACACCCAGGACCCCGGCTTTTCCTTACCCTCCCAAGTCACATTAGCTGATTGTCGCTGCTGAAGTCCACATGCTTATTCCATCCCTGCCATCAGGCAGGAGGCTGGGCTGGTGACAGGTGGCCGAATAGAGGCTGCCTATAGTGGGAGCTGGGGCAGGGGGCAGCTAGGAAGACAATGAGGTGGGAATAAGGATCGGGCTGTGGGGTGGCCGTGTCCTCTAGGAACTTTCTGTGGTTTGGGACCTGAGGGCAGGGCCTGGGGGGGGGGGGGGCGGCGGGGACTGGTGAAGCTCAGGGGTCCCTGTAGTTGGTGGGCAGCAAGATGGTGAGCCAGGCCCCAGGGCGGAGCGGAGGGTCCGGGTGCCCAGGACGGCCTCCCGCACGCTGAGTCAGGGCCCTGTTGATTCAGGGGGAGCCCGGGCCCTGGGTGGCTGACCAGGGAGGAGGCAGGAGGGAGGGCCAGGGCCAGGGCCTGTGCACAGGGAGGAGGGAGGAGGGAGGAGGGAGGAGAGGGGCGGTGGGTGAGCCAGAGGCTGCGGGGCTCGGAGGGCAGGGAGGTCAGCGCCAGGGCAGTGGAGTCAAGCGGGGTGGGGGTCGGGGGCTGGGAGACAAGGCCACGCTGGCCAGGAGGCTGTGGGCCACTTCAGTGGTTTGGGCGATGGCTTTCGATCCTGTCTCTCTGGTGACGCTGCGGGTCCTGTGTTAGGGCTGCTCGGTGCCGGACGCCTCCTGGCGCCCCACCGAGAACTGTAATTCACGACAAACTTACTGCCCCTTCCCCCGCCCTGCACCCCCAGCCTGCTCCACCCAGGGCCATCGGAGGTCCCCCAGGCTCCGGCCCCCCTCCTCCTCCCCCCCTCTCCCCATCCCAGTGGTCGCCCGTCATAGCCTCTCTTCCCTTGATCTGTTCCTCGTACTCTCTTTTCCTGTCCGAGCTCCTCGCCTCCCTGGGACCGGGACAGTGCCTCCGCCTGGCCCCCAGCCTGCGCACCCCCAGCCTGCGCACCCCCAGCCTGCGCACCCCCAGCCTGTGCACCCCCAGCCTGTGCACCCCCAGCCTGCGCACCCCCAGCCTGTGCACCCCCAGCCTGCACACCCCTAGCCTGCGCACCCCCAGCCTGCGCACCCCTAGCCTGCGCACCCCCAGCCTGCGCACCCCCAGCCTGCGCACCCCCAGCCTGCGCACCCCCAGTTCGGCCCCATCTCCCTGCAGCTGCCCTCTCCTGTCCCACAGGCCACACTGCCAACCAGCTCACGCTTTCTTGTCTCTTTTTTTTTCTCAAGTGTTTAACTTCCAGCTTTATGCGCGTCCCTGGGAGCAGGCACGATCCCCACCTCAGGCCTCCGGGGGGGGGGGGGGGGGGACCCCTCTTCACCACGCTGGGTGCCCGGCAGCGGGAGTGGGACAGATACCAGCCTGATTCGTTAGTTTTTCCTTATTCCTGAGAAATTCCGTGACACTCAAAGGAGCTGGTGCTCCCGCACGCATGTGGGTGACAGTGGATGAGGCCGGGAGGACAAGAGCAGGAGCCGCGGCTGGCGGGGTCCCCCTCGGGTGTCCCCAACGGCAGAGGCAGCAGCCCTGTGATCGCCCGGCGCCTCTGCCGGGACCTGTGCCACGGGAACCAAAGGACGGCATGGCGGCTCTGCCTTCCACACTCTCGGAGAAAGGATGTAAAAAACCATGACGGTGCATTTCAAAAAAAACGTTTTTATTGATTTTTTTAGAGAGAGGAAGGGAGTGGGAGAGAGAGAGAGAAGCAGCAATGATGAGAGAGAATCACTGATCGGCTGCCTCCTGCACGCCCCCCACTGGGGATGGAGCCCCCAACCCGGGCACGTGTCCCTGACCGGGAATTGACCTGTGACCTCCTAGTTCACAGGTCAATGCTCAACCACTGAGCCACGCCAGCCGGGCTATGACATGGCTTTTAGCATACACACTGACTTCTGTCAAGGCTCCAGAGCTCGCCCCATGAAAACATCTCTCACCGCCGCGGCCTCCTCCTTCCCCGCTCCCAGCCCCAGGCGAGGGCTCTCAGAACCACAGCAAACGACAGGACTCCCCGTCCAGCGGCTTCGAAAACAGCTCGAGTGGCCCAGTCACTGTCCAAACAGGGGAAGGGCCGGTGAGTAAGCCTCTGATGTCATCATCTCGGTAAGGTCATCGCCGCTACGCCCGCCAGCCCCACAGTCATTCCTCCTTTCTGGGTCTTTCATCGTTTCGGGCCGTAAAAGAGAGGATGCTGTAATGCGGGGTAAGTGCCAAAGGCGCCTCCTCCCGAAGCGACAGCCGACACGGGCCGATGCCGCCGCCGGGTTCGCCCGGGCAGACTCAGCCGTCCGTCAGCGACTCGGCCCTCGCCTGGGACGCTGGTTCCGACGCAGGCTCCTGGCGGCTTTGATCCTTGACCTTCAAGCACCGCGGTTGGAGCCCGCACAGGTGGATGCGCTGGAGACGCCGTCTCCGGGGACAGGTGCCACCCCCGGGGGTCCTCCCGGGACCGCGGACCGCGGGGAAACTTCCTGCTGCCGTTTTAACCAGTCCCCTCCCGGTCTCCGCGGAGATGCTTAACGGCATCTCGATTCTCTGAACGATGCTCTCCCTCCCAGCGGGGCTGACCGTCGGCCTCCGGACCCCTGCTCTGCCTTGTTTCCCAGGTGCTGCGCGCCCCGGCTCTCCGCCCCGTTGTGGAGCGGGGCATGGCCGCGGGCTGGTCACGGCCCCCGAGGAGGGAAGGTGTCTTGGCCTCAGAGAGTGTTCGAACTCTGACAGGCCCATCAGACACCAGACTCAACACGAGTGGCTTCGTGAGCCGGTCCTGTCTCCCGCCACAGACTTGAGGATCCCAGGGCAGGACAAGGTCTCGGATGTCCAGGGTCCGGCTTCTCCTGCTGGGCCCCCATGGAAGCCAGGGTCACCCACAGGCACGGTATCCGGGGACCAGGGGAGAGGAACGCCCAGTTTCCCCACCCACATGACCCTCTTCCTCGCGATGTTCTGTCCTTCCTCCTCCTCCTCCTCCTCCTCCTCCTCCTCCTCCTCCTCTTTCTTCTTCTTCTTCTTCTTTTTTAAAAAATATATTTGTATTGATTTCAGAGAGGAAGGGAGAGGGAGAGAGAGACAGGAACATCAATGATGAGAATCACTGACCGGCTGCCTCCTACACGGCCCCGACCGGGATCGAGAATGCAACCCTGGCCTGTGCCCTGACTGCCAGGGAATCCAACCGCGACCTCCTGGTCCACAGATCCACGCTCAGCCACTGAGCCCCGCCAGCCGGGGCCTCCTCCTTCTTGGAAACCTACTCCTGTGCCACTTCTCCCCCAGGGGGATGGCCGGAACCTAAAAGAACGAGCCTCGGTGCGGGTGCGGAGCAATCAGATCCCTCTCTGAAGATCAAACAGGAGTCTCCCTGCGACCCAGCCGTGCCATTGCCAGGGATGTGCCCACAGGAAACGGAAATGTATGTCCCCTCGAAAATCTGTGCACGTGTTCACAGAAGCATTATTCATGTCAGCCCCGAAGTGGGGGCAGCCGGTGCCTACCAGCCGGCGAACGGACAAGAGAAATTCGTCCTGCCCACACCACGGGTGTCGTTTACCGTGAAAAGGAAGGAAGGACGGAGACGTGCCACCACATGAGGCAGTTAGAGAACAGGATGCTTGGTGAAAGAAGCGACAACACAGAAAGATGCAAGGACCGCGTGTCTAACAGGAAATGTCCCGAACAGGCAGACCCACAGACAGGAAGTAGATGGGTGGTGGTCTAGGGCTGGGATGGGAGTGGTGTGAGGGGCAATGGGGGTGACAGCTAAGGGGGACTCTGGGGGATGATAAGATGTTCTAACGTTGATTGTGACGATGGCTGCACAACTCTATGAATAGACACTAAAAACTTTATTTATGTGTTTATTTATTGTTAATCCTCACCCGAGGATATTTTCCATTGATTTTAGAGAGAGTGGAAGAGAGAGGGAAGACAGAGAGAAACATTGATGTGAGAGAAACACATCGATTGGTTGCCTCCTGCGTGAGCTCCGACCAGGACCCGGGGCCGGGGAGGAGCCTGCAACCACGGCACACGCCCTTCCCTGGGATTGAACCGGGGACCCCGATGCTCTCTCCACTGAGCCAAATGAGTAGAAATCGTAAACTGTAAGTGGGCGAATTAAACGGCACGTGAATTATATCTCAATGAAGCTGTTAAAAACCTACATATGTATTGAGGCATAGAGGAAACGTTGGGGAGTATTTCTAACCAAAACGCTGCTGGTGGTTGTCTCTAAGCGTGGGCCCACCTTAGCTCTCGGCCGGTGCCTCCTAGCGCCGTGGGGAAACACGCCAAGACCCCGTGTGTGTGTGTGTGTGTGTGTGTGTGTGTGTGTGTGTGTGTGTGTGTGTGTGTCAGGGAAACAACACATCTCCCCGTGACTCCAGGACGGGCCTAACGCGCAGGTCTAAGGACGCGCACAGGTGGGGCCCCGCCCACCGCACGACAGACAGCTCCCCCGTCACTTCTCTGCATGAAACACTTGCACCAGCTTTTCTAATGTTGCCTTGGAGAGGACTCGTCTACAAATAACTGATTTATGACTGCGGTGACTTCCTCAGCCATCATCGCGCAAGCCTGAAGGTGCTTACATCATCCGCCTCCAGTTTTCCTAAACACACAAGGGACAGTCACAGAATGAACCCGGCCCCGGGTCAAAAAGCTCAGATCCACAAACTTCAAAAAATAACCATCACGTTCTTTGAACACCATGTAGTTCAGTAAATGTCAATAACAAAAACAAAAAAAAAAAGGTACGCTTTCATGCACTGGAATTTTTTAAAAACAGAATTCTAAATTACTCATGGCTCAAAAGATAAATCATAAGGAAATGTTAGAAATACTTGGAATAATATTTTTTTTAAAAACCCACATAGAACTTGTGTATTATAGTGGTGGAAACTGCACTCAGAGGAAAATGAATCGTCTTAAATACTTACATTGGCAAAGAATAAAGGCTGAAAATGAGCTAAGTCCAACTAAAAGAGCTCGGGGGCAGAAGCCCAAACTTTAAATCCAAAGAAAGAAAAGAGAGAAGGTAATAAAGAAAAGAGTGGGCATCAATGAATGAGGGCAGGAGCTTACCAAAGTAGAAAGAATCGACAAAGACAAATGCTGGTCCTTTGAAAAGACGAATAACAGAAAAATCCAGGTGAGATTGATCAGGAAAAAGCACAACTATTTAACTATAAGCCCAACAGAAGGTATTTAACTACCAATACAGCAGAGATCTTTAAAAAAATAAAATAAAAAAGATGAGTGGATACAATAAACAGTTTCATGAAGATACATTCGACAATCGCATGAAACAGACACATTTCTAGAAAAATATAATTTATCCATGCTGACTCAAGAAGAAATGGAAAGCTTGAATAGTCCTACAGTTACTGAAGAAATTATAACAATATTAAAGCAGATGTCACAGCAAAAGGACAGGTTCAGATACTTTCACAGCCGAGTTCCTCAAAACTGTCACCGAGACAGTCATTCAAATCTAACCACAACTCTTCCAGCACGCGGAAAACAAAAGAGAGGGCGTCCTCCGACTCATCCTATCCACTCCGTCTACTCCGAATTTTTAACACTGAGCCAGGTCAGTCAGAGAATCAGTCCATCCTATTCATAAGCATCGGCGCAAAATTCTTTTTAAAAAAACTAGCAAAAGGAACCCCGCCATGTGTTTTAAAAGATAACGTCGTATTGTTCCAGGAACACAAGGCCGGAGCGACTTCAGAGAAGCCGGGGATTGTTGTGGTGCAGGGAAAAACTAACTTCGCCCGAAGAGAGGCCTGGCCCTCGTCCCAGCTCCGGGGAGGCATCCTCTGAGCTCTGCCACGTCCCGAGGAACAGGACTGTCTTTGTTATTCCTGCGGCCACACCGAGCGTTTATGGTAATGCAGTGACTCAGTGGGGCCGGACTGCCCGAAAGACCCGCCATGGGATTAGAGAGGGGGGCACGGGGCCACTTGAAATCAGCCCAACCTCGGGGGGGACAGGAAGGGGGGGAGGCAAAAGGTGGAGGCGATTGCTGGAAATGGAAGTCAACCACATGGGCCATAATCCAATTAGACACTGAGGCTTAGGTGAGCTTCCTGGGTGGGCTGCACCCTGCCTGTTGCCACACGTTGGGGGGTGGGGTGGGTGGGGGGTGCAGCCCATGCGGAGGAGGACACAGAGGCTTTGTGTGTGGGAACGCTGGGCATTCCAGGCTCTGCCCCGGTGTCGCTTCCCCTGGCTGGCTCGGTTTTGTAATCTCGGCTACAATAAACCACCCCAGTAAAGCCGCACTTCCTGAGCTCTGCCAGTCGTTTTGGTGAACCTGGGGGAGCCCAGACCCGCCACATCGGTAGCCAGCGGGTCTGAGGGAAGCGGGCACTGGGGTCCCCTGCCTTTCAGCGGGGGTCAGAAGTCCGGGGGACGGTGCCCCGCACTTCAGCGTGGCCAGCGCCGGGCAGTCCTGCACCCCGTCACAGACTGAACGGGAAACGTCGCTTCATGACCTCGGGGGAGGCCCAAAGCTGTTGATAACCTCTCCTACTCATTTCAATTAAAAAACAACCACAAACGTTAGGGAGCTAGTGTTAGCTAAAACTCCCTGAGTCTTGTGGAGAATACAAACAGATGAACAGTGCGGACAGGAAAATGCCCCCGTGTCCCCTCTAAGATCAGGAGCAAGACACGCCCAGATGGCGGGTTCACCCCCAGACTCTCTGGCCTTCGAGAACCACTAGCAAGAAAAGTAAGTTCCAGGCACCGGTAATAATAAGAGGGCAACATGCTGATTAGACCGGACGTCCTGACACTCGCCCCCCGACGATCTTATCGCCGCAGAGACGCCGAGGGGGTCAGGGCCGGGTGCCAGGAACCGGGGACAAACACCCAGTTCTCCTTCCCACGGAACCGCACCGCGCCCCAATGCCAGTGTGGGGGGCAGCACCTCCCTGCCCGCAGCGGCTGCCTGTCCGTCATCCCGGCTGTTGCTGGTTAGCCTGGCCTTCCCGCCAGAGCCAGACGGGTGAGGATGGGTCACTTCCCTCTTCCCCCCGCTCACCGGTTCCCGTTCTGACTTACTGTCTCCACGTGTGTCCATTGGCCCACGGACACTGACGGTGAAAACGATGCCTGTGCGTCCATAGCCAGCTCTGCTTCAGACCAGCCTTCTCCGGGGGCAGCGCACGGAAGCCCCCCCGAGCCTGGCGCTCCGCCCCAGGTGATGTCTGCACTCCCGGGGGGGAGGGAGGCTGCGGCCCCCACACAGAGCGGGGCCCAAGGAGCAGAGGGGACAGCACAGGACGGGGCCCCCGATCGCGTCAGTCCCAGCCCTGGAGAGGCCCACGGGGTGGGGGGCCGCCCTGGGCACCAGCGTCTCCGAGTCCCGAGGGTGACGGGATGCCGCTAGGGCCAGACCCCGGTCCCACGCGGGACGGAGCTTGTGTCCCGCTTTCTCGTTTTGAGGGGGATTTCTGAGCGCTAGTGGAGGGGAAGCAAACCGTTGGGCAAAGCCACACGGACGGCTTCTTCCACTGGGGATTTTGCGGGAACGGTTTAGAAATGACCCAGAGAGACAGCGCGTGGGTTCAGGTCCATGAAAATATTTGCTGCTTTGAAAAGAAGTAACAGATAAAGGTCAGGAGAACGGGAGCCAAGAGCGGGTGGCCTTCAGCCCACGTGTGACGAAGGGACCCAGACCGGCACGCGCCGGCGGGGGTGGTGGGAGTGCCGCCAGACTCTCGCTCCTGCGGAGCTTCTTTAAGTTATAGGACATAATTCTGTTTCTTGTCGCCATTTCCCCAAATACCCCATTTACCCAGCACCTCACAGCCTGCCCATCGTCTTCACCGTGTGAGCAGGGAGATCTGATCCGGGCACTCACCGGCAGCTGCACGACCTTGGCTGACGCGTCTAACCTCTCCGGGCCTCAGTTTTCCCATCTCTACAATGGACGCACTATCATCTATGTTACTATGAGACGCCCCCCGCGCTCACATATGGGTGGTGTCTGTGAACTGAAGAGGGTTCGTCGGGGCTGTTCCCACGATAACCATCTGCCCGATTCTTTTTCTTTCCAGCAAAACGCAGTCTCCACTGTTGGCCCGCAACCCAGGCGTGTGCCCTGGCCGGGAATCAAGCGGTGACCTCTTGGTTCCTGGGTCGATGCCCAACCACTGAGCCACACCTGCCGGGGCTCTTCCTCTTCTTGCAAGGGCACCACACCGTCCGATTAGAACCCACCTTTCTCACCTCATTTAACCTTAGTGACCCCCAAAGGCCCTTCCTCCTCATACAGCCGTGGTTCTCAGCCTTCCTAGTGCCGCGGCCCTTTAATACAGCTCCTCATGGTGTGGTGACCCCAACCATAAAGTTATTTTCATTGTTTCTTCATAACTGTAATTTTGCTACTGTTATGGATCGTAATGTAAATATCTGTGTTTTCCGATGGTCTTAGGCGACCCTGCTAGCGGTTCTCAACCTGTGGGTCGCATAATTACAGTTATGAAGTAGCAACGAAAATGATTTTACGGTTGGGGGTCACCACAACATGAGGAGCTGTATTGAAGGGTCGCGGCATCAGGAAGGTTGAGAACCACTGTCGTACAGTCACGCCGGGGATCAGGGCTTCAACACATGCATGTTGGAAGGGAACATGAGTCCCAGGACACACCCTGCCCTCACGCGTGGGTCCGTCCCCCTGAACATGCGGCGATGGGAGAGGTGAGGTCCCCCGGCCGTGGCAAGAGCCTCGTCTAGACCAGAAGTAGAATGAACTGGAATTCACGCCTTAAGCCTAGGGATGGAGGCCAGGCTCCGTGGACGGCCTAGACGCGAGGGAGCGATGAGGAGGACTCCTCAGAGCCCCAACATCTGCTCTCTGCGCCTGGCGCCCCTGCATACGGCGTGAACCCTCGTCAACCCCGGCGCCCGTGCCCAGCGCTCTCCTCTGCGCTCCCAGGCGGGGTGGAACCCTGCCTTCTGCGCCTGAAACCACAGGACGGGGAGGCCTCCGCGGGCGGCGGAGTCAGAGGACCCGCCACGCAGAACCCGTGCTCTCTGTGGCTTCACATCACAGCTGCCTCTTAACTTCGCCGCGGCCCGCCGTGGGCTGCGTGTCGGGAGGGAGAGCTGCCATCCATCACGCGTCCATCTAAAGGGCTTCTCGAAACTCAGGAGACTGTTTTCCTAATCAGGGAGCCGGCCCGGCCTCCCGGGCGCTGAGCAGACGGACAGACGGACAGACGGAGGGAAACGGGCAGGGCCCGGGATCGGGCCAGGGACTCCTTCCAAATAACAGGAACCAAAGGGTGTTGTCATTGCTGTCTCCGGACATAAATCATAACGACATAGGCCACGTTCAAGGTCTGTGAACCAAACAAAGCAAGCGGCTCCCCCGTGTGCTGGCGTTGGCCGGTTGTTCTTTGACACCCTCGTCCGACATCTCCCTGTCCCCCTGCCTCCCCCGCTCTTCTCCCCCCACCCCCCCATGATCACCAAGCTCACAGCACTGACGCAAAGACACAGACAATCCTGAACCAAAATTCATGACCAGCTTGCGCTGGAATACAGACAAGTGTCCCACGGTATCACACCACTTTAAGTCACGCAAAAGCCATGGCCGTAGCCCGGCCGGTGGCTCAGTTGGTTGGAGTGTTGTCCGTACACCCAAAGGTTGTGGGTTCAACTCCAGGTCAGGGCACACACGAGGCTGCCGGTTAGATCCCCAGTTGGGGTGTGTACAGGAAGCAACCCATCAATGTTTCTCTCTCTCTCTCTCTCTCTCTCTCTCTCTCTCAAAGCAATAAACACATCCTCAGGTGAGGATTAAAAAACAAACAAAACAAAAGCATGGCTTTGTATACTTTCCAAATGTCATCGTTATAACACCTATTGTCGAGCTAGAGGGTAGAATCTCTTCTGTTTAGCAGTTTGCTAGTTTGATGGGTAACGTTCCAGGTACAGACACACCACGTGGGCCTCCATTCCCGCCCTGCCCAGGCCCCACAAAGGCGAGGGCAGGCCCACCTGCTGCCCCACCCGCGACCCAGGCCTCGCCTTCATGTCTTTGCCTCACGGCCTCAAGGTGGCTGCTCCAGCTCCAGCCTCAGCCGGCGTTCCAGGCAGGAGGCTGAGACACAGGGGAGGAAGATACGCTGGTGCCACATCACAAAAGCAAAGAATTTCCCGAAATCCCCGGGGGTTCCCTGCACAGGCAGAGCCACGTCACCCGGCCGCCCTGGCTGCAAGGCCTGGGAAAGGTGGGTGTTTCCTGAGCTCTGCCACCCCACCTCACGCATCCTTTTGTGCCTTTATTGCCAGAATGTTCCACGTCGGGGGCCGGGGCAGCTTTCCGGTGGGGAGTGAGGCAAGGACACAGCTAACGCGGTGGTGCAGGGTTTGCATAGCAAGATGCTGGGGTTCCGATGATGGTTTTCCAGGTTGTTGGGGAGGAGGAGGGGGCGGGGTGCATGGAAACTCCAGAAATAGGGGGAGGGTGTGTCGGAAACTAAAGCCACCCACGCCTTCCCTCGCTGTGGCAATCTGTGGGTTTCTACGGCAACCCCCAAACCTCAACTTACAGGAAAACGTCTACTCCAACTCGATCACATTTCAGGAGAGACCCACAATATTTAATTTCCTCTAAAGGAACTCTATCGGGATCAGGACGATTTACCAACACATTGCAAAGTGAGCTGTTGGAGGGGTGGTGGGAGGGAGGGTGCGCAAGCAAGGGTGGGGGTGGGGGGATGATAAAAAAAAATAAAATTAAAAAAAGATTAAAAAGAAATAAAGTGAGCTGTTTTGTGAGAAATTTAGGTGCAAAGTGAAGCACGTATGATGGCATCAAAAGCAAACTGTTTGGAATTTCTGCAGAATCGTAACAACGGAGGTTTCGTTGCGGCACGGGTAACTCCCACCTGCTGCTCCCCCGTGACAAGTACAGAGAGGAGGTTCCCGGCGGCGGTGCGGGCCGCTCCGCAGAAACACCGGGCGTGGAGGGTCCTTATTCCGAACAGGCGTCACCCTCACTGCGTTCTGACCTCTTACTCTTGGACGAATGTAAGTCTGTCCAGTGAGAACGACTAAGAAACCGGGAAACCCCTGTTCCGGCCGGTGTGTAGAAGCGATGTCATTCTTTCTCTTTACATTTACTTTAAGCGCCACGTGGCTTGGGCTTCCGTGGGTGTAAATGCTAACATGGAGAGGATTTCACCGCGTGTGTTAGCCGCCGAGGGGTGAGCTGGAGGTCCCTGGCGCCAGCCCCACTGACCCCAGAGGCACTCAAACCAGGGCGGGGGGTACAGGGAGAAGGGGGCCCGTGGGGGGGAGGGGACATCTGTAATACTTCCAATAATAAAGATAAATTAATAAAAAGAAGTTTAATAATTGTTCTACTTAAAGAAAGAAAGAGCCCGGCCAGCGGGGCTCAGGGGTTGAGCCTTGACCCATGAACCAGGAGGTCACGGTTCGACTCCCGGTCAGGGCACAGGCCCGGGTTGCGGGCTCCATCCCCAGTGTGGGGCGTGCAGGAGGCAGCCGGTCCATGATTCTCTCTCATCACTGCTGTTTCTCTCTCCTCTCCCTCTCCCTTCCTCTCTGAAATCAATAAAAATACATATTTAAGAAAATAATCTATAATAATAAAAGCATAATATGCTAATTAGACCGGACAGCCGAAGACCTTCCGGACGAAGCCGGGGCTGCGAGGGCCGAGCGCCTGGCACGAACTTCGTGCACCGGGCCTCTAGTAACAAATAAAAGAAAGAAATGCCAGCCCTCTCTGCCTGTGATCGTGTGACCCCTCAGTGGCCAACCTCATCCGCCCGCCCCTTTCCGGTATCTCAGGCCCCGCGGAGGGGCTGTCCTCCAGCACGACGCTTCCTCCGTCTGACGGGCGGGGGGTCGGGCTGGGGGGGCTGAGCCAGGAATGCTGTCACTGTGTAACCAGAGAGCCGTCCGCCACGGGGCCCCCGGCCAACGTGGACCAAGCTGCCCCGGGAGCGGGTCAGCGGCAGCTGTGGAAACACAGTGCTGTTAGCAAACCAAGTGACCTCCCCGCCCGCGCCGGTGTCTCCGGAACATTCCCGGCGGGTGACTCGCACCGTCCCTGCAGAGTGGCCACGGAGACAACAACAGCCCTGCCGCCCGGCCCGGTCCTCCACGGCGCTGGGCGGAGCTCCGTGCCAGAGGACGCGCTCCTCTGGGCTCAGGTTTCAGGCCTTTTTGGGGTTTTGAAAGCCGAGAAGCTGTCCGCTTTCCCATCGTAGGAGGAGCTGGCCGGCGCGCTTTCTCTGCCCAAAGGATGCGTGGCCGGCGCGCTCGCTGCCCGTGACCATGGCCTCCTCCCAGGGGCGCCTGGGCCTCCTTTCAGGGAGTCGATCTTGCTCGCGGGGCCCCCTGAAGAGGCAGAAAGGCCTGGCCCTGCCTCCCACGGAGGGTGGAGGCGAGGGCAGGGCGGCCGGCTCTCTGGAAACGCACTGTTTCCAGCCCGACGCCAGCGCCACCGCACCTCCGCCCCCACCCCGCGCCCCCCAGGCCCTCCGGGCAGCCCCTTCTGCTGGAACCCGACCCCGACGCCCTCCCGTCCCAGGAGCTCGCACATCGCTGCTCTGCTCCTGCTCCAGCTCCGGCCAGACCGTGTCTCTGCCCAAAGCACGTGGCTCTGTTCCACGCAGACCGGGGTCTCTTCAACTCCGTGGGCTGGGGTGGGGTGACTGCGGGGGTTTGCGCCACGTCATCCCGGCCACGCGGGAGCCAGACTCCCCACTCACCCCTTTCCCACGCGGGCTTGGGTTCGGAGTGCGGTGAGGCGGCCGTTCCTCTCCCAAGGTTGTTAGGACTCGATGCCTGACGGACGGACAGACACACAGAGGGGCCAGGGAAGTCCAGCTTGCCCGTCTCCTCTGTCCCCGCCCAGCCCTCGTCCCGGCCATCACCTCTGCTGGCGGCCAGCAGCCCTCAGCCAACCCCCGACGCCGGCTGCGGGCCCTCGGACCCACGCGGTTCTCGCTCGGGGACTTGGGCTCAGGTGTTAGGGGGTGAGGGTGACGCTGGTCTCGCACTAGGTCAGGGGAGAGTCCTCATCTGTGACGGCGGCATGCTGAAGCACTCCTGGGAACGTTATTCCCTGGCTAGGATTGGCTTTAAAATCGTCCTAAAAAAAGATTGTGGTGGGCCGAAACCGGTTTGGCTCAGTGGATAGAGCATCGGCCTGCGGACTCAAGGGTCCCAGGTTCGATTCCGGTCAAGGGCATGTACCTTGGTTGCAGGCACATCCCCAGTGGGGGGTGTGCAGGAGGCAGCTGGTCGATGTTTCTCTCTCATCAATGTTTCTAACTCTCTATCCCTCTCTCTAAAAAATCAATAAAATATATTAAAAAAAAAAAAAAGATTGTGGTGGGGAACATGAAGGAAACCACTTTGAAAAATGGTAATGATTGCCCAAGCCGGCATGGCTCAGTGGTTGAGCATCGACCCATGAACCAGGAGGTCACAGTTCGATTCCCGGTCAGGGCACAGGCCCAGGGTTTAGGGCTCGATCCCCAGTGCGGGGCGTGCCGGAGGCAGCCGATTGATGATTCTCCCTCATCATTGATGTTTCTCTCTCCCCCTCTTCCTTCCTCTCTGAAATCAATAAAAATATTTTTTTTAAAAAAAAAAAAAAGAGGGTGGAAAACTAAGTGTGGCAAGAGGTTGATTAGCACACACCCAGAAGGAAAAAGAAAACTCGCTATCACTGTTAACTGAGAGGAATGCATCTCAACACGTGCGAGCTGGTTTTGTTCTTACACGCCAGCCTTAAAAAACGAAATAAAACATCTGTGACCGTGGAATTCTAGATGCGTGCAAGCTGTCGAACGTTTTTAAGATGACGTTTGGGGGACAAGGCCGTGGACATAAGGGCGTCCTTTTGAAAAGGTGTCATCTAAACTGAACGTTAAGATATTTAATGGAGACACACAAAGTACTTTTTTAGGAAAACGTAGAAATGCTCTCTCTCTCAGGGATTGTTTGGTCAAGAGGAAGACTGGGGCCAACCAAAACAGGAGGCGGAGGATGGCGAGGGGCCCGCGGCTCTGTTCTAGAATGTTCTTCAAGGCTAAACTTCTTGGAAAGGAATTTCTTTCTTTCACTCTCCCCAAGCACCACTTTTGGGTCATTTTAGGATCTCAGCTGGTGGCCACAGCTTTTGAGGATTTTGAGCCAAAGCCTTTCGTTTAAGAAAAAAGGCGGGGAGGGAGGGAGAGGGGAGGTTATTAAAAAGTTTGTTTTGTTTTGTGTTTTAAGTAGGAGGAGGTGATATGGACCACATTCAACAGAAGGACATATTTTATGTTGGAAAAATAAATGACCGGTGTTCACAAAATGTGCAAAGTCAGTAAATTCAGACAAAAATGCGAACTTGACAGGGAAACAAAGCCGCGAGGAAGAATACCGCATGGTGTGTTAAGACAGATAAAAGCTACGTCTAGTCCCTGTGCCAGGATGGGGGGCGGGGGCGCGCGTGTCGGGGAGTCGGCTCACACGAGGGTTCCCCAAGGCCAGAGAGGGAGGCGCCTGCGGACTCACAGCCATAAAATGAGGGGGTACTCCAAGTGCAGACCGCCAAGGAGCCCCCAGACTGACGGGGCTCCCCCTCCCCCTTGCCCCACAACGAAATGATGGGAAAATGGGCGGGGATCCGGTGGGAAGCAGAGGCAGGCACGGAGTCTTCTAGAACAGTGGTCGGCAAACTGTGGCTCGCGAGCCACATGCGGCTCTTTGGCCCCTTGAGTGTGGCTCTTCCACAAAATACCACGGCCTGGGCGAGTCTATTTGGAAGAAGTGGCGTTAGAAGAAGTTTAAGTTTAAAAAATGTGGCTCTCAGAAGAAATTTCAGTCGTTGTCCTGTTGGTATTCGGCTCTGTGGACTAAGGAGTTTGCCGACCGCGGGCCTAAAAGAAGGGAACCATTTCCCTCTGTGGAGGTGTCTCCTGTCCCTGCCCCCCAAACCTCCACTCCACCCCGGACAAGGAGGGGGAGCCCTCTGTCCCTGGAGATCAGAGTGACAGGAGGCGGGTTTGCACAGACAGCCCTTAGAAGAGCCACGCCCTCATTAGTCCCCCCGCACCCCCACCCCCGTGTTCCCATTCCCTCTCTTGCTGCCCAACCCCCCGCCTTTCCTTTGCAAGCAAGCCCCCACCCCCGAGGCCACCACCTCCCGGAGTTCTGCTTTTTCGGGGGACGCCGGAGTGTGTACACGCTGATAAACAGCGGGTGCCTTTGTCCCTGCTAGACCGTCTTTTTCACTTTAATTCCCAGGCCTTTGTTACTGAACCTAAGAGGCAGAGGGACCTTCTTTCCTCCCCAACACCTGCAGGCGGGGCTGCCTCACTCAGCACGTCCACCGAGAACGCTGGGGCCGTGACCAGACCCCACGGAAACCATTCACCCGGGGAAGTTGAGTCTTGGGGCGGGCCTAGCCGGTTGGGCTCCGTGGATAGAGTGTTGGCCCTCGGACTGAAGGGTCCCGGGTTCGATTCCGGTCAAGGGCACTCGGTTGATGGGGTGCAAGCAGGAGTCAACCAATCGATGCCTCCCTCGCACGTGGATGTTCCTCTCTGTGTCTCTCCCCGCCCTTCCACTCTCTTTAAAAATCAGGGAGACATATCCTGGGGGAGGGTCAACAACAGCAAACAGCACACGGCCTCTGCTCCCCTCCCTGCCTCTTCCCCCTTCCCTCCCTTTCCCCTCGCCTCCTCCCTTTCTCTGTCCCTTCCTGTCCCTTCCTCAAACTCCATTCAGTCCTGAAGTCAGGGGAGATGGTAGGATGGCAGCCGGGGCAGGGGCTCAGGTGCACCCAGGGCCGGACAGGGTGTGAGAGGGGGACAGGGTGTGAGGGGGGGACAGGGTGTGAGGGGGGGACAGGGTGGCAGAGGCGGGACAGGGTGTGAGGGGGGGACAGGGTGTGAGGGGGGGACAGGGTGGCAGAGGCTCAGGGGAGGAGGGGCTGTCCTGGAGTCACCTCATTAGAACAAAGACGCCCCTCTCCCCAGGAAGTGACAAGGGACTCGGGGGTTCTGTGTTGGGAACCAGGACCACAGACCAGATCTGAGAACCGGAGAGGCCGGTGTCGCATTGTCTCACGGGGGACAGGGCAGCGCCCGACGAGCTCCCGCCGTGTGGATGACAGAGGGTACCCCGACCCACACAGGTCCCCACGCCTGGACGAGGGCGAGGAGCCCGGCACCGCCGCGGGGTCTGCCGTGGCTCCCGCGTCTGCAGGGGAGGCCTGGAGGCCCGGGGGAGGCCCGGCCCGCCCCAGAGGCCTGGTGCCCCGAGAGCTGCAGGGGAGGCCTGGAACGGAGGAACAGCCGGAGCTCCGAGCGCGTGGAGACCACCGCCCCCCACGGAGTCCCCGGCTCCTCGTCACCCGGCCAGCCAGGGAGCAGCCCTGTGCCCCTCTCGCTGCTCAGTGACGGACGGCAGGCCCGGAGGCATTCAGTGGTTTCCTAAAACGACTGGATTCTGAGCCTGCACCTTGGAGAGACCTGCAAACAGCCCGCAAAGCAGTTCTCACCGAGAGCCGGGCAGCCAGGCCACCCACGGCCATGGCCCATGGCCACACCCACATCCACGGCCACACCCACGGCCCATGGCCACACCCACATCCACGGCCACACCCACGGCCCATGGCCACACCCACATCCACGGCCACACCCACACCCACAGACATACCCACAGACACACCCACACCCACGGCCCATGGCCACACCCACACCCACAGCCACGGCCACACCCATGGCCCATGGCCACACCCACACCCACGGCCCATGCCCAGGGCCGACAGCCACGCCCCACGCCCCACGCCCACGGCCCACAGCTCCTGAGCAGCTGGCTTTCCCTGGTCGGCATCTGCCCCGGGAAGAGGTGTGTGGAAGGGAAGGAACCAGGGTTCGCTCCACAACAGGGGCAACTGTTCTGAGCTGCCGCCTTCCCCGACACCTTTGCCTTTTCTTCACAATCTCACGGGAAGTGAGGGTCACGGATTCTGATTCCCGCTTCCCCTCTGGTGAAGGCCAGAGAGACCAGTGGTTTTTCTGGTTGCTCAAAAAAAAAAAAAAAAAAAAAGCAGTAGGTACATAGGTAGGACATTCCCACGTGGCCAGACGCCAGGGCCCCCACACGACGCTGAGCGAGCGGCTGAGCGGTCAGCCTCGCTCTGTTCTGTCTGTTGGACGTGGGTGACCGGGATGAGGAGCTGGACAGAGATCAGGTTCCTGACCGACCACAGGCAGGGAGGGCGGGACACGCCGGCGAGGGCTGGGCAGGCGTCGTGGGCTTCACCGCGCTCTCCTCCCCTGTCCGGCCTCGGCCTCTAGAAGGCAGCGTTTGCTGAAAGGCCGGGCCGGGCCGGGCCTGCCCCTCGGTGACAGTCAGGTGTGAATTCCAGCGCCAGCTCCACACCGAAGGGCAGAGGGAGACCTCCCAGCGGCCCTGGCCGGGCGGCTCAGTTGGTGGAGCATCGCCCCGTACAAGGCAAGGTTGTGGGTTCAATTCCCGTCAGAGCAATGCCGAGGTTTGCAGGCTTGATACCCAGGTTGGGGTGCAATCGATGTTTCTCTCTCTCTCCATCTCCCCTCCCCTCTCCCCAGAAAAAACTCCCCAGGGTTCAGTCTTCTAATACCTAAAGCCAGGTAACAGAGAGGAATACCTTTTTAGGACATTCCTAACTTTTTAATTGCCCTGAAAAACGAACAAAGAAATCATTCCAAAAAATGGAAGATTTATAATTCCGTTTTAAGCGAGATTGTCATCACGAAATAAAATGAGTGGTGTTCGATGCAGACACAAATTTCTGTACCAAACGCCCAGGCTCTGAATTCGGGGGGCTTGGGTTCAACTCCTGTCTCTGTCTCTCCTAGCCATGTGCCCCAGGGGGGAATACTTGACCTTCCCGTGCCTCAGTCTCCACGTCTGTGAAATGGGGGGATGGCAATATGTATTCCACTCGTTTCCGCACGGATGGAACGAGGGAACACAAAGTGGTCCCGCACACAGGAAGCTCGTCCCCGTTGTACGGCCACAGCGGCGCAAGGACGTTTTTTGTTTTGTTTTAAAATATATTTTATTGATTTTTTACAGAGAGGAAGGGAGAGGGATAGAGAGTTAGAAACATCGATCAGCTGCCTCCTGCACACCCCCTACTGGGGATGTGCCCTTGACCGGAATCGAACCCGGGACCCTTCAGTGGGTAGGCCGACGCTCTATCCACTGAGCCAAACTGGTCAGGGCGCGCAAGAAAGTTTTGTATTTTGGAAAGAACACGAATGTGTTTTTAAAAGAAAAAAAAATTAAAGGGACAAATCCACACACAGACCAAAAACAAGCCTCTTTTCTTCGCAAATGATGGGAACGTGCAGGCAGCTGAGGCCAGGGGAGGGCAGGAGGCCGGGGTCCCTGGACCCGCACCAGGTTCCAGGACCGGTCCCTGGGGGAGTCCCGGGGGGAGTCCGTGGGGGAGAGGCGGGGGGCGGGGGGAGGCTGGCCGGCGTGACGGCAGAGACGGGCCGCGGCACCGCGTGGGCATCACGCGAGGCTCCCTCTCGGAGGCGCCGGGCCCGCTGTGCCCCCTGCGACATGAAACGGGGCGCCACCCCCAGCCCGTCCGTGGGGGCGAGGCTGCCACGGCACCTCCTGTTCCCCAGTCCCCACGAGGCCCCTCCGCCCACGGGGCCCGCGGCGCTGGGCACCCACCCACCGGTCACCCCTCCGGGGAGTGGCTGCCCCCAGCCGGGAGCCCGCATGGGTTCCGGGGTTTGTGATAAGTCTGCATCTCCATCAGTTAGAAGGTGGGGGCGGGGGGGGGGGGGTCTAGTTCTTACTCCTACTTCCCCACTCATCCCTCGCCCCTCAGGTCCCCGGGAGGTCTAAGAAGGAGCTTTTGATGAGTTTCGCTCGCCCAGGCGCAGGGACCGCTTGTTCCCGCTCGCCCTGCCCGTGGGGGCCCCTCCCGCCTCCGGGACCACGGAGGCCGCTTCCAGAGCCAACGCCCCCCCCCTCCCACCCCCGCGGGAGGAGGCTCCCGGCCCTCTGAGCATCCCGCAGCCTCCCCGGGATGAGAGCTGGGACCTTTCAGCCGGCTCCGCAGCCGCCCAGAGACGCCTCCTTAGGCCCTGCACCGGGTGACGTGGGAGAGTCCCAGGGTTGCATCCCCGCAGCTGTTCACGGGAGCATTTCACGTTCCCAAGCTCCCGGGCTACAAGGCCAGGAGGGCCCTGGCCGGTGTGGCTCAGTGGACAGAGCATTGCCCTGCGGACTGAAGGGTCCCGGGTTGGATTCCGGTCGAGGGCACGTACCTCGGTCACAGGCCTCTCCCCGGCCCAGGAGGCAGCCCATCGACGTGTTTCTCTCACATCAATGTTTCTCTCTCTTTCCCTCTCTCTCCACTCTCTCTAAAAACCAGTGGGAAAATGTCCTCGGGGGAGGATTAACCAGAAGAAGAAGACGGAGCCGAGGAGGAGCTCTGAGGGATCGGCTGCTCTTCCGGGCGGAGGGACGGGGTGAGCCCAGACATGTCCTGTGCGTGATGGAGTGGGTTCTGGCCGCCGGGGGACCCGCTAACCTGGAAACACAACACACGCTGACGGTGAAACGCCAAGGACTCCATTGGTCCCCAACGGGACGGCGGGCGAGGAGGGGCCTGTGCTCAGGGAGGCCCGGTCGGGCGCGGGTCCCCGTCTGTCAACACGCTGGGAGGGGGCGCCCTAAACCGACTGTTACGGGAAAGGACCCCGGATGCTGAGCCGAGCAGGGAGCTCTGCTTGTGCCGGAGGTGGGCCAGGACTCACCTCCGCCTGCACGGCTGGCGCACACTCAGCGACCCTCCAGTCGTGCCGACAGCAAGGCCGCTGGGTAAGTGGGCCAGGAAGCCGTGGGGCGTGGAGGGGCCTGGGGAGCTGGAGGGGATGTATCAGTCCCCAAAGACAGCCCTGCTCACTCCTGTCCGTCGGCGCCAATGCACCATTATTGGGGTCCCTTCTAATTGTTTTCCTTTCAAGTATAATTCGCTTTTTAATGAGAACAATGTGCATAAATAACAGAACGCCACCGCCGTGCGCAGATGGCGGCTGCGAATACCCATCGAACGCATTCTGCCCAAGGGAGGGAAAGAGGGAGGGAGGGCGGGCGGGCGCGGGGCTGAGCCAGTGGCCCGCCCCTCGGCCCGTAGACAGGACGCCAGGGCCGCCAAGGGGGCCTGCGCACGCCTCTTGAACGGTAAGCGATTGAAAGCGCAGCAGCAATCATACGGGGTGAGTCCTTCCTTGCGTAAAACCTCGGAGTTGATTCATTGAAGGTATCGAAAATATACCCTGTAAACCAACACACCATTTGCACCTGCCTCCCCGCCACCGCGGCCACGGTGTGCGAACGAACGGTCCAGGTCCCCGAGCTGCACGCGCCCCAGGCCGCACCCGGCCCTTTCGCCCGCCCGTCTGGCCTGACTCGGTTTCCAGCAGTTCGCGTGGGCCTGGGCAGCCCGTGGGGACCGCCTTCTAATTTTTTAAGAGACACCAGAGCCCAGCTGGCGTGGCTCAGTGATTGAGTGTCGACCTATGAACCAAGAGGTCACGGTTCAACTCCAGGTCAGGGCACATGCCCGGGTTGTGGGCTCAGTCCCCAGTAGGGAGTGTGCAGGAGGCAGCCGATCAATGATCCCCTCTCATCATTGATGTTTCTCTCTCTCTCCCCCTCCCCCTTCCTCTCTGAAATCAATAAAAATATATTTTTTAAAAAGGAAGGAGCTCAGAAGCAGTCTCCCATCATGCCACCACCCAAGAACTCAACCCAGTCCCTATCTTGATTTCAACCTTGTGATGTCCCCAGCTGATTTGTTACCTAGCAACAATTATTTTCCAGAGCAGTCACGCCTGCACGTGAAAGACTGTGCGTCTTTTTCCTTTTATGAAGCGAAATCTTACGGTCTGTACTGTTGTCTAACCAGCAAGTTAAAGGTTCAGTTTGCCAAATTCCACCAAAACAGACCAGAAGCGATGTGTTAGAATTTTCTCTGGAGTAACATCGAATCTAGAGATCGGCTGGCCGACAATCGATATGGTTAGGAGGTATAGCGATGAGTCAGAGCAAGGCAAACACTGCATGATCTCACTTGTATGTCATATATTATCATTAAAAACTCTTACATTTTTATTCTCCTAAAAACAGAGGGCATGGTGGTTACTGAGGCTTGGGGGGCGGGGGGAACGGGGAGATGGTCCCAGGGTCCGAACTTCCAGTTATGAGATGAGTACATTCTGGGGATCTGACGCACTGCATGGCGGTGCTATAGAGCAACACCATCCTCTGTGGTACCTGAGAGTGGCTAAGAGAGTAGATCTGACAGGCAGATGTTCTCACCGCAAAAAGGAAGTGGTGGCTGTGTGGCAATCGGTAAGCCTATCAAGTCAACCCTTGGCAGGCCTTGAAGTGACACGTTAGACCTCAATTAGACCTCCATAAAGCTGGGGGAGGAAATGAAAGGGAAGTTACGGCTGCAAAGGCAGGACCTAACTCTCCATTTCCCCAGCCTAGGTCCTTCATCCGTCAGGCAGATTTCACAAAGCTCTCTATAAAAGTCTTGCTCACTTGTGTTGTGTTTATTCCTGCGTGTGATTGCAAAATAGGATCATTTTTATGACCCATTTTTTGCAGCGATGTTGTGCAAATGCCTCTGATGTTTGTGTTTTGACTTTGCAGCAGCTTTTCTAAAACCCTTTATTAGTCTATCTGTATATTTCTTAGGAATTTCTAAGGAGCCTGCTAAATACATCCCCGAATAATTTGTTTCACTCTTTCCTTTCTAATTGTAGAACTTCCTGTCCTTATCTTCTTGACAACTCTCTGTTACCATGTGGGTGAGAAAGGGTAAGTGGGAGGATTTGAGTTTTTCCCAATTAAAAAAAAATCATTAAAGTTTTAAAGACAATGTTTTTAATGTTTCACCAGAAAGTTTAACATTTGCTGTAAATTTTTTAAAAAATAAATTGTCTTCATTATATTAAGGATACTAGAGGCCCAGTGCACAAAATTCTTGCATGGGGGGGGTGGGGGGGGGGGTGGGGGCGGGTGTCCCTCAGCCCAGCCTGCACCCTCTCCAATCCAGGACCCTTCGGGGATGTCCGACTGTCGGTTTAGGCCCGATCCCGGGGATTGGGCCTAAACCGGCAGTCAGACATCCCTCTTACAATCCAGGACCACTGGCTCCTAACTGCTCACCTGCCTGCCTGCCTGATTGCCCCTAACTGCCCCCGCTGCTGGCCTGGTCGCCCCTTACTGCCCCCCCGCCCATCGCCAGCCTGGTCAGCCCTCACTGCCCCTCACCCCCCGCCAGCCTGGTCGCCCCACGCAGTGTGTTCGGTCGTCCGTTCAGTTGCGATGGTTGCTTTTGTTATTATAGATGCTCTTCTTACAGTTTCAGATTTTTTAATTGTGGATGACTGAATGTTAAATTCTGTAACTGCCTTTTCTGCAGTTACACGGTTTTTCTCCTTTGATTGATTTTCCCAGGATAAAGGCTACCTTTCCTGATTCTGTACATTTCTTGATTCTGTTTGCGGAGGTCCTGCTTAAAGCAGGATGTTTACAGCTGTATTCTCCGGGGAGACTGGCCCGGGGTGGCCCTTCCTTAGAGCGTCTCGTGGGGTTTGGTGTCCTGATGATCCACGCTGATGTGGGCTTCAGCAGGTGGCTCAGGAGGGTGTCCTCATCTGGATCACGTGGAAGCGTGTGTGCGAGGCGGACTGCTTCCTCCTTGACGTTTGGTCAATCTTGTCTGCGGGATCATCCGGGCTCGACATTCCTCAAAGGGGACTTATCTGTGCTCCCCCTTCCTCACTGGGCTTCGGAGCTCTCGGGGCTGCATTTCTCCCGGAGTCAGGCGGCTGCGCTCTGTTTTCCTACGAAGTGACCCACGTGGGGTCTCACAGGGGTTTCTAGGAGCCTCTCGTCATTTTAGGCTCTGCTCCGTCTGCATCGTGTCCCTGACTCGAGGGTGCCTCCGGTACCGTCTGTTCTTCCTCGGTCCGTTTTCCTGGGGGCGGGAGGGTGTTTACTTGTCCTTTGCTCTTTCCACAGCACCAGCGTTTGTCCTCATCAACCCTTTCTGCCATATCTTTGTTTCCTGTCACTAATCTGTTCCAATTCTCAGTGTTCCCTTCTTCCTGTTTTCTTTGAAGTTAGTGTGCAGTTCTTACTCTAGCTTGTCACCCTGAATACTTGGCCCACAAATGAGCGACCTTTCTTCTTTTGCCATTAAGCATTTACAGCTAAAATGCTCACTCTAGCGATTGCTTCATCCTTCCAACTTAATATGTAGTATTTTTTTTTATCATTCACTCGCAAGCAATTCCTAATTTCCATGATATTTTACTTTACATTAAATTATCCAGAAGTTTTTTTCAGTTCTCAAAGTACAGGAAATGGACACAATTTTGTTATTGATTAATAACTTATAACACTGTGATCGGAAAGGGGGCTGTCAGAGACCAGTCCTTGGCGTTTCCAGGCGCCGTGGCCAGGCACCGTGGCCACGCCGTGTCTCCGTGCTGGGCCTCTATTTGGTCGTCTTAGTAAGTGCTGAGCACAGTAGGTCCTCAGTGGACACTGAAATAACAGCAGATTCCATCCTTGATAACCACCGACTTAAAACAACTAGGCAGGCGTTGCCTTGGTAGCTGTTACGCTGTGACATCCCTGCCGGTGACGACAGGGAGTGCGATGCCGGAGCAGGTGCCGCGTGCCCGGCTGTGGATGCAGGCACGTCCAGGGGTGTCTGAGGAGGCCGAGCAACCGGATGCAGGAGGCAGAGGTCACCGTGTCCTCGAGGCCTCGGGCGCTGTCCTAAGCCTAATCTCAGTCCTGTGACCTTCCCTCCCCCTAAGGCAGTGGTCAGCAAACTCATTAGTCAACAGAGCCAAATAGCAACAGGACAACGATGGAAATTTCTTTTGAGAGCCAAATTTTTAAAACTTAAAACTTCTTCTAATGCCACTTCTTCCAAATAGACTCGCCCAGGCCGTGGTATTTTGTGGAAGAGCCACACTCAAGGGGCCAAAGAGCCGCAGGTGGCTCGCGAGCCGCAGTTTGCCGACCACGGCCCTAAGGGAAGGACTTCTTCCCCTTTCTGTCCCCAGGAACTCTCCTCACCTAATTTCCCTTCCAGCCTCTGGACTTCACCCGTCCGTGGTCAGTGTTAAACCCTGAGGAGGGGGGGGGGGGGGGACGTCCCCCTGCAAGACAAGACAGCAGGGGTTAGAGCAGGATAGTTGTCATGGTGACACGGGGAAACGGCAGGAGGGACCGCTAACACCACAAAGAGTGATGTCCGTGCAGAACCTGGGAGAGGACGGGGGTAGTGAGGCATCCGGCGGAGAGGCAGCTGCGTGTGCGGTCGGAAGCCACTAGAAGGCCCCCAGAAGGCGTATGTGGCTGCCGAGTGAGCGAAGCCCGTCCGAGAAGGGCAGCCACGGGGTCAGATACACGGTGACGGGCGGAGGCTAGATTCCGGGGGGTGAGAGGTCATATCATAAAGGTGTATACCTGAGATTTATATACAGGTATTGGCCAATGTTACCCCAATACATGTAATATAAAAAAGGAAGAGACACACACTGTTTGCTTCCACTTGCAGTGGGCCCTTAGAGACGCCACATTCACAGAGACAGAAACTGGAAGGGAGGGCCAGGGCCTGGGGCCGGGGGGGAGGGGGGGGGAACCCCGGGGGAGCGGAAGCTGTTGTCTCCTGGGTGTAGAGTGTGGGCTGTGCGCGGTGAGAGCGTTCCGGGATCTAACGCAGACAGCAGGTACTCCGGGGTCTGGCTCCTTCACTCTGCTCGCTTTTAAAAGTCAAAGGTGTCCATCATTCATCTGCTCCTTTGTGCCGCGAAACCACGTTTCCCCGCGCGGGCACGTCACGGTTTGCCCACTGACCTGCGGGCGGGCGTTTTGGTTGTGCCTAGTTCCTTGGCGATTATTATGAACGAAGTTGCTTCGGACATTTGTGCACAGGTCTTTTTCTCGTGGCTAAGTACGCGGGAGCGGAATTACGTCATGTGCATCGCTTGGTGAGGCTGACAGGCTGTGTTCCAGAGTGGTTTTACCAAACGAAGCCACGCCCGCCACGGAGAGGCCCGGGCGCCCCGCACGCCCGGCGGCACTGGCTGGTCTCGCGCCCTTCGCGGTGAGCCCCCTGGTGAGTGTGCGTGGCTTCAGGTGCGCTTCCGGAAGCCTAACGATGGAAGCATCTTCGTGTGTTTACTGTCCTGCCAATACTGTCTCCGAGTCTGTGCCTTTTTATTTTAACAGCACCTTGCCAAAAGTAGAAGTGTTTTATTTTAACAAAGTCCATTTTTCAATTTTTAAAAATATATATATTTTATTGATTTTTTACAGAGAGGAAGGGAGAGGGATAGAGAGTCAGAAACATCAATGGGAGAGAAACATCGATCAGCTGCCTCCTGCACACCTCCCACTGGGGATGTGCCCGCAACCAAGGTACATGCCCTTGACCGGAATCGAACCTGGGACCCTTCAGTCTGCAGGCCGACGCTCTATCCACTGAGCCAAACCAGTCAGGACCATTTTAAAAAAAATTTTTAATGGATCATGTTTTTTGTGTCTAAAAATTCTTTGCCTACCCCAAGGTTTCAGAGATAATTTTCTTACATGTTCATCTACAGGTTTTATATTAAGGGATACGACCCATTTCGAGTTAATTTTGCATAAGGTAAAGGGTAAACATCAAGATTCCCATTTTCCATGTGGCCATCCAGTTTTTCCTGAACGATTTGTTGAAAAGAACTTATTTTCCCCAAACTGAGTGGTCCTGGCCACTGTGTCAAAAATGTATTGCCTATGTATCAGTACTCACGATATTGTTCCATTGATTATATGTCTATCTTGATACCTATACCACACTGTCTTAATTGCTATAGACAAATATTAAATCCTGACATCAGACCATGTGATTCTTCCAACTTTGTTCTTCATTTTCAAGATCATTTTGGCTCTTGTAGGCTCTTTGCTTTTATAAACTTTAGGATCAGTTCCTCAATTTCTACAAAAAACCTGCTGGAGTTTTAGTTGGGATTGCATTG